>NC_060119.1:224082679-226582679 GCF_021461395.2 Schistocerca americana
TAGGCCGCCAGTCTGCTCGAGTTTGTTCAGGCAATGGTCATTGGCGGTTGGATCGACCGGTAGTCGGTCGCGCACTGGGTCACAAGATGACTTGTCCGTCTTGAGCATCGGCGCATGTGAGGTCGCCACGTCAGTCCAGTGGGCCGCGCCGTATAGCGAGGGGTAGTGGCTTTGCGGTCGACACGAGAGCAATAGCAGCCAACCTACGACATCGGTCTGGCCGGTGTGAGCTGCGACGTCGTGAAACGGGCGATCGGCACGCCTTCCTGCGTCCGTTGAAGCGGCTGGCAGCGGACGGTTCGGGAGAGCGTTTTGGGGGTGCTGCGCCAGATCTTCGCCAGACATCGCAGTTTCTTAGAAGTTAAGTGATTTGTGATATGTTGTTTCATTTAGTTGTTAAATTCTGCTTGTTTTCTAGGTCAGTCTCTCGTGCCCAGCTTGCTCGTATGTCTCCTGTCCGCATTTGTTAGACAGTTAGTGCCTGTCTGTCTGCCGTACGTTAATAGCTGCCTCTGTCATGTTTGTCGGATTCGGTGTTAACGAAATTATTGCTTGAAGTGTAAAGACCGAATTCCTGAAATATGTTTTTATCTTGCCTATCATCTTGAGAGGCGGTATATTTATAGTGTGGAGAATGTTTGTATATTTTATGTAAGACTGCATTTCATGGATTTTTATTTAAATGGTCATTTTAGTATATAAAGTTGCCACCCTTCCACCACAAGAGTTTTCTTTTAAAAACAAGTTGCACGTTCGGTGGCAGGTAATTTTTTTAATGTGAGTGTTTGTACCATTTCCATCCCTCCTACGGGGTGCATAGTTTTTGTGTCTGTGTGAGTTGTTAGAATTTTTAGTTTAAAGTAATCTGGTGTGTTGCAGATTTGCACCAGTGTAGTCTTTCAGAGTTTGTTGTGAGCGGTCGTGACTACGGCCGTGTTAAAAGGGAGCAGCAGGATTCTCAGCCCGAAAGCTCATACTGTTAAAAAAAAATTAAAAAAAAATAAATGTTATTTCTGCCTCTGAATAAATTGTAACTTGATATTTACAGGGTGCTTTCTGGTTATAATTTTTAAATCTGTTTTTTTTTTTTTTAAACAGGAAAGGGTTTTTAGGCATAAAAATTCCATTTGTTGAAAGAAATTTGTTTTCATCAGTTACCCACTGGCAACTACTTCCACGCCCACACAGTGTGATTAAATGTGTTAATGTTCTTAACGAATCGTTGCCAAATAAAGTAAATTCCTTAAGAAAAGATTTTGAAAGTAAAACCTCGGTTCAGTTATATTCAATTGTTTCCTTCCCGGTGGGCCCGCAGCTTGCGTAAGGTCGAAGAACGACATATTTTATTTTAAGTTCGCGTTTTTTTGGGGTACTGTGTATTTTCACTGAAGCACCAAAGAAACTGGTATACTCATACGTATTCAAATACAGCGGTATGTAATCAGCCACAATATGGCGCTGCTGTCGGCAAAGCCAATGTAAAACAACAAGTGTATGGCGCAGTTGTTAGATCGGTGACTGCTGCTATAGTGGCAGGTTATCGACATTTAAGTGAGTTTGAACGTGGTACTATAGACGGAGCACGAGCGATGGGACACAGCATCTCCGATGTAGCGATGAAGTGGGGATTTTCCCGAACGACCATTTCACGAGTGTACCGCGAATGTCAGGAATCCATTAACACATCAAATCTCCGGCACCACTGAGGCCGGAAAAACAGCCTGTAAAAACGGGATCAACGACGACTGAAGAGAATCGTTCGCCGTGACACAAGTGCAACCCTTCCGCAAACTGGTGCAGATTTCAGTGCTGGGCTATCGCAGGTGTCAATGCTTACGTACGTGTCACCTGTCACAGTCGTATCTAGACGTATCAGGGGTCCCATATCACTCCAACTGCACACGCCCCACACCTTTACAGAGCCTCCACCAGCTTGAACAGCCCCCTGCTGACATGCAGGGTCCATGGATTCATGAGGTTGTCTCCATATCCGTACACGTCCATCTGTTCGTCACAATTTGAAACGAGACTCGTTCGACCAGGCGACAGGTTTCCAGTGATCAACAGCGCAATGTCAGTGTTGACTGGCCCAGGCGAGGCGTATAGCTTTGTGTCGTGCAGTCGTCAAGGGTACACGAGTAGGCCTTAGGCTCCGAAAGCCCATATCGTTGATGTTTCGTTGAATGGGTCGCACGCTGACACTTGTTGATGGCCTAGCATTGAAATCTACAGCAATTTGCAGAAGGGTTGCACGTCTGTCAAGTTGAATGATTCTCTTCTGTCGTTTGTCTCATTCTTGCATGATCTTTTTCCGTCCGCAGCGATGTCGGAGATATGATGTTTTACCGGATTCCTGATATTCACAGTACAGCCGTGAAATGGCCGCACGCCACTACCTCGGAAATTTTGTGTCCCATCACTCGTGCCCCGACTATAAACCACGTTCAGACTCACGTAAATTTTGATAACCTGCCACTGTAGCAACAGTAACTGATCTAACAACTGCGCCAGACGTTGCGCCGTATTCTGCTTGTTTACAGGTCTGTGTATTTGAATACGCATGGCTATACCAATTTCTTTGGAGCTGCAGTGTATGTCAAGTACAGAGCTAATGACGCTCGCCGATTGGCTGAACAATAGAGGCACTAGCTTCTGTTTGCCTCTCGCAGGTGGCGCTCCTGCGGGACCTGTATGCGCGTAGCTGCCAAGAGCAGCATGTGTGATTTCACAAGTAAATATCCATTACCAGAATTAGTACATTAATTTAAAGTTGAAAGGGAGGGAGAGGGGGTAAAAAGTGTGCCATTAAAGTCAAATGGCTAATAACGAGCCCGCAGGCTCAGGTAAACATTGCAAATTCTTTATTGTATCTCAAAAACGCACGAGAAGCACTTGTAAGTGAATACGCAACAGTAACGAGCGTGAGTGTAAAAGCAGGAGCGCTTCAGGGAAATATAATTGTATAAGAGGCCCAATACTTGAGGTATTAAGTTGACCCTGAAGATGAAGGGATACGGTAAAAGAGCACACTATGACTGAGAAGCTGGAAGTATTAAAAGATATCTGCAAACTGGTGAAAGACAAGTGGGGCGAAGGTGGGGGGGGGGGGAGGGGGATGGATAGATCATCACTTGCGAATGCCAGAATGCCAGTTTAATAGTGTGTCAAACAACTGACAAAAATCATAATTACTAAAAAAATGCAGGAACTAGTAGTGAATAATTCAAACAAATTAAGGAAGATGAGAAAATTTTAGTGGCTGGAGAGAAATCATGAGCGTATTCGCACAGAATTTAAAGTGCATTGCTAATCTTTACACGATGAGCTGATATAAAGTCTTATTGCCAACAAAAGTAAAGCTAAGTAATTTTTTTCCAGATACAGGTCTGCAGTCCCGGTACACATAGGAATCTCCATGCCACACTATTGTAACAAGCTAGTAAAGGAGACAAAAGAAAGTGGCACAGCCAATTTATAAAGCGGAGTACCTTGCAGGAATTCATTTTCCGCATTTTATGGAGAACAACGCTGCATTGTCCAGGGTTGAGCTGTTGGAAAGGTGCGGCAACCGTGCACCACAACGTAACGCATTGGTCAGCAGGTGCAGGCACTTCCAGTGGGGCGAAACAAATCTGGATGGCAAAGAACGAAGTGGCAACCCACTTCTGCGTGAAGAACCGGGTGTCTCGAGAAAAGTGGAGGCATAGGTGCTCGAGGAGAGACGCATCACAGTCGAAATGACAGGAGAAAATATGAAAATCATTCGTGGATGAGTTCTCAAAGTGCAACGTCAGCGGATGTTCACACCCACTAAAAAAGCTCGCCGAATCGGGGCAGCGGAGGAAACGTTGCAGCTGTGTCAAGTTCATACAGACCACTTCTTCAACCAGCTAACCACCGTGGACAAATGATGGCTGCATCACTATGATCCCGGGGCTAAGAATTAGAACAAGAAGTGGTTTTACCAACTCCGGAAAAGGCGAAGACCCACCGTCGTCGGACAAGATGACGATGAGTGCTCTTTGGCTCTGTCATGGTGTGGCGCTAACACATTATACATGTAAGGGAAAACAATTAACGGAACATACTACCGAAATCTCCTGATGAAATTACTGGGAGGCTGGCAAGGTCAAGTGTGTCGGGAAGCTGTCCAAGGCTACACTTGCTTATTTTGCAAAAAACCGACAAGGAAACATTCGCTGGTATAAATAAACGATCTTGATGAAACATGGCTGGTATGTAGAGGATACAGAATAATGCATTAGATTTTTTCTTTTTTGCACACTTTCGCTTTAAAGGGGTAAAATGGACCCTGAAAGGTAATTTGGCACATTATATTTAGAGGGAACATCTTCTAAACTACGCTATATAAAAAAGTTTCGTCTGGAAGCTGAAATGTAACTAACGTTCTTGAAAATTATGTAATCAACGTATGTGATAGTTTGAAATTTTCCAAAAATCCTACCACCATTACCTACTTCTAAACTATAGAAACTTTTGTTACAACTTATGTTAAAGAAGCTTTCACGCCATATCCATCCATGTGTAATAAGGCTGGATTCTGAAATACCTTCTTTGGAAAATAAGCTGTACAGAATGTGGTGTGTGAGTCTTTCAAGCGCACCTAATTACATTATCTAAACTTCATTATTGTTCTAGCTATTTATTTACTTAATTTGTATGTTTTAAATTGTTATTTTAAGCTTTGAATTCATGTCTTTTTTTTTAGTTTACCACTTCACAAAATTATGTTTTGTTACCTGAAAATGAAAAGTGACTCTTTTTTATGAAAGAAAATCACTACAATAATGATAATCTGTGAAGAAATGCTTAACGTTATGCTGAACATGAAACCAAAATAATTAAAATGGATAATTACTATAATAATGAATCTTTAGGTATGTTATTAGGTATGTTGAAATACTCTGACACCACATTGTGTGCACCTTATTTTCCAAAAATTGTATTTCAGAAGCCAGCTTTATTGTAGATGGATGCATGTGACGCGAAAGAGCCTTTAATTTATGTTGTAACACAAGTAATTAATGGAGGTTGGGTATTTTGGAAACTTTCAGATTATTACAGACATTGATCATACAGTTTTCAAGAACGTTAATTAAATTTTAACGTTTATATGAAACAATTTTTTTTACATATCATGGTTTCGAAGTTAGCCCCTCTAAACATCATACACCTTCTAGGATGTGTGTTACCCCTTCAAAGTGAGACTGGATGAAAACGAAACAATAAGTACTGCATTGTTTTTAGCCCTCTACATACCTGCCAAGTTTCATCAGGGTCGTTTGTTTATGCATGGGAATGTTACCTTGTCAGTCAACTTGTTCGGTCACGCATGATATCGCTGGGCTATCAAATATTGTCTCCTCATCCCCTTCATAGCCCCAGCCCCTTCCACGTCACCAGACGTGGAAGTTAGTGACGCCTTCCTCTTTCATCAGCTGAAGAATGAGGACAAAGTAATTTTCAAGATAGAAAGTTTTCTGAACAGCCAAAATCTAAAATTATAGAATGAAGGTCTACACCAAATCATCTATCAGTGGCAAAAATGTGTCGCACCGAAGGGTCAATATGCACAGGAAGACCAAGATAATCACCAAGTTTTGTTATCGCTGTTTAATTTTTTCTAAGTGATATCCCTCGTAAAAGACCTACGTTACTCTATCGCGGAAATATTTTTTCAAAATTGTTGAAGAAATTAATGTAACCAAAAGTAATGTAACAACTAAAAGCAAGGTTGCTCGACGGAAAATATCATGTCGTCATCTACTCAACAAATATTTCAATCCTTAAATAACAAAATGTCAGCTATTTTTACAACTTAATATCAACTGATAAGTTTTGTGAGCTATCCAGTGAATATGACTGTGTAGATACCGATAATCGCTCGTAAATTCTTAGTTATTGTGTGATTAATAAAATTACTGACAAATAGCCTAAATCATACTTAACGAAAAGTGTGCAAATATTAATGTATTTTTATTTATTCAATCTTACAAGGTGAGGACAAGTTGGTGAGTGAGGAGAAAGGATTCGATTTGCGGAAAATTTCTATTCTTTATATACATGAATAACCATTCACTGGGAATATATCAATCAAAATAATTACTTTTAGTACATAGTAGAAGTTTTACACTCAGTCCTCTTGAAGAGACTGCAACAGAAGAATTGATAATACCAGTTTTGAAATAAATTTTATTTGGGAAAATGTGTATCACTGAGCTTTCCAAACAGCTAAGTGCAGAGAATTTTACTTTTCACGAAATCGTCTGTTTAGTATCGCCACATTCATTTTTTAGGGAATAATTTTTTGTGGTAGCTTGGAAAAAAATGTTTTGATTGAATAAAAGTGAGACTAATATCTCGAGCTCACCTACAGTCATCTTGTAGGACACCCCTTCAATGAGTTAGACATTCTAGCTGCACCTTCACTATACATGTGTACCTCTGATACTGAAATTCGTTATTAGTAATGTAAAGCAAGAAGGCTGATAAAGTTGCAACACAGGAAGAAAAATGACCGTCATCACTCATTACTGAAGGTGGTAGTGGCTCAAATAGATATTCAGAATATATGCTTAAAAATCTTTGCTCAGTTTCATAACTGTACACAATGAGAAACCATTAACATACAGTCTGTTGTTTTCAACAGTTCATATATTATATGTTAGATACACCACATTGGACGTTAATGGTTTCTCGTTGTGCAAAATATCAGCTATATTATGTATCTTGGATATGTGCTCGTATCATGTAATACAACGGCTGGTCTATAGGACCAGAAATATATTTTTTTCGACATTGATATTTCACAGACGGGTCATACATATTTTAACATTTCAACATCCATTTGAGAATAGCTACAAAGCCGAAATCATTACTGTGTAAAACAAATGAAGGATTAACAGTCGCATGACGGAAATTTCTTTCAAAATAAAGTATTGCCTTTGGTGGCGTAAGTTGTGGTGAATCAACATGTTTTCACGGCTTTGACTATTGTTTTGTCTCTGAGGCAATGCAGTACACCCAAGTTTCATGTTTGTTCAAAAACCGGCTCTGAAAACATGTCAAACTTTGTTCGGACGCTTCCATTATGATGCTTTTCTGATCCTGCGTTGAGAGTCGCGGCACCTATCTGGCAGATAATTTTCTCATATCCACTTCCACTATTAAAATGTGATAGATATACCCGTTCAGATAACATCCCTATACCTTCACAATTTCCTGCACTTTCAGTCGGTGATTCTCCATGACTTTTTATACACTATTGCAATAATTTCTGGCGTAGAGGCACATCTTGGCCAACCACTATGCGGTCCTGTCTCGAACAAATTTAAACTCCTTTGTCCAACTGGCAAGAGTTGAATATGAAGGAGAAGAGTCCCCTAGTGTGTTCTGAAAATCAGCGTGAATTCCCTTTATCTTCGTACCTTTCTATACGAAGTATTTAATCAGTGTTCAAATCTCAATTTTTTCCGTCTTTACAAATTACTACACGGGAACAACAACAGAGGGACACCCCCACCACAGATCTCTACCTAGAGCACTGACGCGTCACGGGTTGAGAGCGCTGCATTCACAGTGGAAGCCATGTTACTCGAAGGCCTGCTTTAATGGGGCTCAAAATATCTCTAGTCTTGGTGGCTGACAACATACCAGTCCCAATCCATGTCACCACAGCACGGATCCTGTTTTGTGGTCGTTGCCTCAAAGTAGTTTCACGCTTGATGACGATGGTTGGGACATCTGTCGAAAGATCGAAGAATTTATTCGAAATTAAATAGCTTGAGAACCGAGAAGATTTCATTCTGAGCGTTCTTTGGGTAACATCTAACGAAGGAACAAAGATGGGAAATTGAAATTACCACTGGATCTGGAACTGGGACAGCGTCTGTTCTCTGCCTGACCAACAGGGAATACTTTGATTTTCTACATGGCTGGAACGTACTACTGTTATAATAAAAATCTAACTGGAGAAACTGTTAAATTGGTCGAAGTACCTGCATGTATAACAAATCTGCTCGCAAACACAGTTGCAGCAAGGTAGGTGCGATATGCAGCATCGGAATTTAACAGAAAACATTTTAATTACTAATTTTAATAGGAGAATGCAAGAAATTACTCTGTATAAGTAAAATGATTACTTTTTCCATTGCACCTGTCAGTTTTAAGACGATTTTCTTGCTTAGATTACAATTTTCTTGATGTGGTCTTCAACCCGAAAACTGGTTTGGTGCAGCTCGCCATGTAGGTCTCTTCTTCATCTTTGCGTAGCTACTGCAACTTACAATCATTTGCTGACTTGGCTTACTGTTTTCATGATGTCTCCCTCTCCATTTTGAAATCTCCCCTCGCCTTCCACAATCCTTCCTTTATTAACAAATTACCTATCCCTCGTCACTCAGGTTGTGTCCTACGTACCTAACTTTCTTGCAGACAGTTTGAGGCAGTAGTTTCTTTTCTCAATGTATCGATGCAATACCTCTTCATTACTTACCCGGTGTACCCATCTAATCTTCAGTACTCTTCTGTAGCATCACATTTCAAAAATTTTTATTCATTTCTTCTCTGAACTGCTTATCGTCCTCTTTTCATTTTACGTATAAGGCGACACTCCAGACAAATATTTGAAAAAAAAAGGCTTGTTGAAACTTAAATTTATGTGAGATTTTAATAAATTTTATATCTTCTTTTCTTATACCATCGTCCGTTATTTTACTGACCAAATTATACCCGGCTACTACTGTCACCGCCTCACTTCCTAAGCTAATTCTGTTAACATGACCTAATTTAATTCTTGTACACCCATTATCCTTGTGTTACTTGCAAGGACCTCTAGTGTACTGCCGGATTCAATCGTCCACGACATTTCGGCGAACAACCATTCAGCTATCATCAGGTGTCTACTAGGCGCTATTGGTATTTGTACTTGCCGGCCCAGATTTCGGGTATCGCCGGCCTCGTACAGAGCTCGTGGTTGGGGGCATGTGGCTGAGTTTGGTGGTGGCGGTGTCGCATCTAGCGACCGGATATGACGTTCTGATTTGATGGGGGTTAGTACTAACTCACATGCCTTGCTTAATTGGGAGCCCGTGTCACTGCTGATTAAATTATGTCAAACGAATTTCATTCGCCTCTTTAAAAATGTAGTCCCAAAATTTATTGGTGGTAGATGGAACTTTCGTTTTCTGGTATTTAATCTTATGTCAATTTTCAATGCAGTGTTCCGCTATTGCAGATTTGTTGGGCTGCAGTAAGCGGATGTGCTCTTTTTTGTACATTGATGTTCAGCTGTGCGGGTCGTTTGTCCAATACAAATTTTTCCTCATTCACACGGAACTTAGCGCACCTCTGTTCTTCTGGTCGGGACGGTGGCAGCTGGAGGCGTGGAGATAGAAATCCGTATGCGTTGACTCACTGTATGCACTGCGGGCAAGCGAGCCATCGCTCCTACACTGAACTACGATGTAGAGAAACGGAAGTTTGCCTCTTTTCTACTTCCATGGTAAACTGAATGTTGTCATCGATGGAATTCAGGTGTTGTAAGAGAACGAGAGTGGATACAACAACCAAGAGCCCCAAGAACGATACGGAGGACGGAAACACGAAAGAAGACAATAAGAAGATCGCTTCGTATTGTTTTCTGGAAAAGTATCGTCGAAAAAGGAAGACTACTGCAAAAACACCACATAATGCCAGTTTTCCGCCCGCCAGCCAATAAACACGAGCTTTGTTACCGACAGTGGCGAACTGGGTCTCAAAAATGTGGAGGTGTACCAAGTTCCGACGGCCGGAGTGGCCGAGCGGTTCTAGGCGCTTCAGTCTGGAACCGCGCGACCGCTACGGTCGCAGGTTCGAATTCTGCCTCGGGCATAGATGTGTGTGATGTCCGTAGGTTAGTTAGGCTTAAGTAGTTCTAAGTTCTAGGAGACTGATGACCTAAGAAGTTAAGTCCCATAGTGCTCAGAGCCATGTACCAAGTTCCGTGTGAATGTGAAGAACTTATACTGGACTTATACTGGACAAAAAATCAGTGCTATTGAAGATCTATATACAGAATATGAGCACCCCACCCGCTTACTGCAACCGAACAAGACTGCATTGAAAATGGATATCAAATGAATTTTCAAAGAAGCCAATGAAATCCTCGTGACTGATTATTTAATCAACAGGAACACGGGCTTCCAACTGAGTAATGAGTAAAGCATGAGAGCCAATACTAAGCTCCATCGAAAGAGAAAATGACACCGGACGCGAGATGCGACAGACTGGGTCGGAGGTAGGCAACTGAGACTCTACCCCTCCTCCCCCCCTACCCATGGAGGACGGCGTGGGGTCGGCGAGGATTGAACTCTGGTCCGGCAGGAATAAATAACGCCAGCACGCGACAGACACTTCATTGTATCAGCAACACCTAATGATGGCGGAACGAGTGTTGTTATCCTGGACCTTCGACGATTGGATCTATCAGTACACCGGAGAACCCTGGAAGTAGCGTATACGCTAGGAAAGCCTTAGATACTATAGTTGCTATACTTTTGTTGATGTTCATTATATGTAATCTCTTTTAGAATCGAAACACCATCCATTCCCTTCACCTGATCATTTACAGTCTCTGAGAGAATTACGATGTCAGCTGCAAACCGTATAGTTTTTAGTTTTTCTTCCTGGACTTTAAGTTGCTTTTCAAATTTTTGTTTATTTTTTTCAGTGGTTACTGTACAGCATAGATTACAATCCTCCACCACTCACCTCGCAATTGGTGCCTCCCTCGTCTTTACTATGTTTCTGAAAACCCTGTGTTCGGTGGACGTTCTGCATTAATCCACTGTCAGACTTCGTATCGGATACTGTGGTTGTACGGCGGAACAGTTTTCGTTTGATGCACGAACTGGGCACTCGATCCACGCAAAAATTACGGCGTCTACTATTTCACGCTATTGACGACTGTGATTCCAGTTGCTGCATGCTTTTAAGAGCCTCATGAATATTAGAGTCGCGATCGGAAATGCGCCTATGGGGGCAGTATCGGACCCTAATGGCTATTGACATTACTCTTGTTTACCGAGTAAACCAATGAAGCCGTCTCGGATGACGGAACATTAAAAGAATATGCAACGAGCAGTGTTCCCAAGAAGCTCTTGAAGATCAGCTATAGAAACCTGTTCTGAAATCCATTACCGTAATCTACATCCAAATACTTCTGCATCGATTACCTGTATAACTTATAAAGTACATAGCAGCATTGTTCTGTGCATCAAGGCTGTCCAGTAATCTATGACATTGGCTACGCTGTTTATTGTAATAAACAAAGAAGGTAGGAGAGACGAAGATACGTTTACGACTTATAAAACATAAAGAATAATTTAATGAATTGTATAGGTATAGAAAGATGAGGACACAACTATCGTAGATATATTTCACAGAAAAGATAAAAACATGTACAGTATTATTCATAGTAAGTTAGACCTACCAGTCTTCTCTCCGCAGTGCACGAGCTATTTATTTAAAGTATCACGAACCGGATCGAAAACAACTGATTTTCAGTCAGTTCTAGAAGTTGATATGGCGCAATAGATTATTTTCTAGATAAGAATAAAGATATATAACAGAATAATTAGTATAAATTATCACATTGTCAGGAGTTCACCAGCTCTGAGAAAAGTCTAGACTTGACTTCAGCGCTAATGTGTCCTAACACCCCCAGAGACAGAAGGCATCGATTCAACATACTGTATGTGAGTATAGTAAAGAACACGTACGTCAAGATACAGTTTCCATTTGGAGGGGCGAAAGGAGGAAGATTAGTGCGGCAGCCAACGGGGTCATTACAGATGCAGCACAAGCTCGATTGGGAAATAATCGGCCAGAAAATCGGTCGTATCATTGCAAGGAAACCATCCTGGCAGTTACCTTAAACTAAATGGGGAAACTGCGGAAAATCTAAATTTGGGTGGCTTGACGGGGTACAGACCGTAGCACTCCCGAATATTAGAATTCATCAAGGTAGTTATAAGGTGAAAATCAAAAAAGACCGGCAAGGAGGTTACATTAAGCAAACCTACTCTCAACTGTGCTAGAGGAAGTTTTCAGATATGTAAACTGCGAAAAATTGAATGAATACGTGTTAATGGATCATATCTGAACCATCTTCGTTTCGCTGATGGTATTATGCTGTTTGCCTCTAGGGCGGCTAAACTTCAGAAAGGGATAAAGGGTTCAAATAAATGACTGCAAATTAATTGCAAATTGAACTTACAGAAAACAAACTACATAATATCAAATATATTGAAAAGGAAATTGAACAAACAAGCGATGAAATCAAAGAAACAATCGAGAAAAATTTGTATTTAGCGCAGTTTTTTGCAGATGCTTTATTCAACCTGAGAGTTGCGCAAGTTGTTGGAGAATCTTTCCACCCAATTATCCCAGTTGGCTGAGAGTGCCAAAGGCAGTGAGAATATGGCGATAACGCCCAAGAAAAATCTCCAGAAAAACCGGAACCAGGTGACTAGATATTTTTGCACTTTTTTCTGGAACAATGTTGTCCACCGTCTCAGACAAAAATAAACCAAAATTTTGCGTGTGCGCGTGAAAATAACGGCTGGACAGAAAATAAATAAACAAAAGAGTTCAAAATGACCTGAAGTGCTTTTCGTCACTTAAATCGAAAACTGAGACCTACGCTTCCGCTGTGTCTGAAATGGAAAATTTACGATAAATATATATTACCAATGTGGTCCTAGGGCAGTGAGGCATTGGCTTCAAAAGAGAGCGTGGGATTAGCCGAGCGGTCTAGGGCGCTGCAGTCATGGACTGTGCGGCTGGTCCCGGCGGTGGTTCGAGTCCTCCCTCGGGCATGGGTGTGTGTGTTTGTCCTTAGGATAATTTAGATTAAGTAGTGTGTAAGCTTAGGGACTGAAGACTTCAGCAGTTAAGTCTCATAAGGTTTCACACACTTTTCCTTCAAAAGAGAAACTATTCAAAAATCCAAACGCTCTCAGCGAGCAATGGAGAGATTCATGTTGGAAATTGCTAGGGGAAACAAAGAAATACCTAGCTTGCGCTTGTGTGTGATGGAGACACTTAACATTTATAATGTCATCTCTCTTGGACGCCTATGTGCTACGTATGACAATTTTGCAAAGCCTGCGCCTTTCAAGGGGGAGAGACTGCAAGTGATGGAAAACATGCTGCAACTATTAATATCACCATCGTCTGTCTTGATGTTGTAACCTGTATGTGTCCTAAGATCCGATGATGTCGGCTTTAGTTTCGCCGAAACCGGTAATAATGGAATAAAAAGGATTCCTGCGATCTTGGCTACCAGTTTATTGTTTTACAACCATCTAGATCGCGCCCACGTGAGCACAATGTGCTCCCTACAAAATCGAGGTATGTTGGCGACATTAAGAAGCTAAGGTGGACGAGTGGCTGAAGACTGTATTACATGTGAAAGTCTAGGGAATGTCTTTATCCAGAACTGGAAGCGAAATGGCGAATGCTGCTGCTGCTGACGATGAAGACGATTAAGTTACTTGTGAAACAGAAAATGTAACAGGCAAGGAGTCTGCGCGATATCAAGTGAAGTAGAATGCGAAGTTTTCCTACAGTGATTGGCCTCGCATAATTGGTACGTGGCCATGCGCCTTTCAGGGGGAGAGACTGCAAGTGATGGAAAACATGCTGCAGTGGGTGAAATCGACTATCCTACCGCGTCA
The DNA here is from genome assembly GCF_021461395.2 of Schistocerca americana. Lineage (NCBI taxonomy): Eukaryota > Metazoa > Arthropoda > Insecta > Orthoptera > Acrididae > Schistocerca > Schistocerca americana. The sequence continues at coordinate 224,096,419 of NC_060119.1, forward strand.
TAGTTCCTTACAACCACAAAAAAGCATCATCAGCAAGTGTGGTGAACATTTATCATCCTAGTACGAAAATTCTAGGTGACGAAGGATGTGGTTCGATGTTATTGCCGCAAATATCATCTAACCAAGTGGACTCTTCTGCGTCTGACCTGCTACCAGTCGGCCAATAGTCCTCTATGGCATTTTCTCTGGTAAGCGAACAGCTGACGATATTTTAGAAAGTTGTCTACTGTCTCTGTCGTCTCGCAGTGATTCAGTATGAACTACCGTTCTAATCCCAAATATGCTGTAATCGTTGTGTACGAATTACACAACCGGGTTTCAGAGACACTGGATTGCGTCTGCTAGTTTCCGGCGGCATCCGGTTTCGTTATATGTTCCTGAAATACTGAAATTCATGTGATGAAGCCCTGATTACAGGAGCCGTTCTGAAACTACACTGGATAAAATACGCAACCTGGATGATTTCACATAATTAAGAGACTAAAATTTCTCCTGCACATGCTACATTATAGCCCACGCTGGAGAAAACTTTTCGTCCTTAGTATTTCCAACTTACGAATGGTTCAAATGGCTCCGAGCACTATGGGAGTTAACTTCTGAGGTCATCAGTCCCCTAGAACTTAGAACTACTTAAACCTAACTAACCTACGGACATCAAACACATCCATGCCCGAGGCAGAATTCGAACCTGCGACCGTAGCGGTCGCGCGGTTCCAGACTGTAGCGCCTAGAACCGTTCGGCCACTCCGGCCGGCCCAACTTACGAATGATAGGGAACTTAGCGACTAATGAAACGACGATGCTCTAAATTTATCGATAGGTATCTCTCCACATTTTCATTCGATACTGTGTTCCGCTGTTCTATTTCGTTTAGACAAAAGACTTCCTCTACTATATTAGAATCCTGCTTCATTACTTTTCATTAGTCGTTCGCATGCCGTATATGAATGTAATGAATCTTGTTGTTTGCATAGTGCTGGGAGAAATAGGGAATTCATCTCCTAAATAGAAATTTATGAACGCCCAAATATGAATAAGTAGTTACTAAAATAAATGTCGTGTTCGCCGGGTGCAAGGCTTTCTATTTGACGCCACTTCGGCGACTTGCGCGTCGATGGGGATGAAATGATGATGATTAAGACAACACAACACCCAGTCCCTGAGCGGAGAAAATCTCCAACCCAGCCGGGAATCGAATCTGGGCCCTTACGATTGACATTCAGTCATGCTGACCACTCAGCTACCGGGGGCGGACAGTAGGTAGTTACTGATAAGCTCTATAAAGGAAGGTGAGATTTTATTTTATAGATCTTACTGGAAGTCAGTATATTCCAATTAAATATTACATTTTCTGAAGTATACAGCATCTGGAAAAAATATGGAAATACCAAAAACATAACACATTATCATGCCTAATAGGGTGCAGGAAAACCGTTGGCATTCGAAACAGTTTCCAGTCCTCTCAGAATGGATAAATACAGGTCCTGTATGTTTTTCATCGGAAAAATAGTGAAATTTCAGATAGCGTTTATGGAGGCGGATGGCGATCACGCACCGTTGTCTCGAAAGCAGACCACAGAGGCTCAGTAATATCAAGATTTGGTGGCTGTGGTGTCCAGGGAGATGCGACAATTCATTCTCGTGCTCACAAAACCAGTCCTGGAAGATGCGAGTTGTGTAAACAAGGGCTCTGTCATCTTGGAAAACAGCATTACCATTGGGGAACAAAGCACCATGGGATGAACCTGATCAGCCGAAATGTTCAGATGGTCCTTGGCAGTAGCACCACCTTGCAGAGTACCTTTAGGACCCATGGAGTACCACTGCCAAAATCAGCAACGAACACCCGCCAGGCTTCACTCTTGGCAGAAGTTGGAAACAATGTGAAACAAGCCTCATTCGACCAAATGACGTTCTTTCATTGCTTCACAGTCCAGGTTTTATGGCTCCGGAACCAAGTAACGGTGTTACGAGCATTTGTGTCTGTGGTGCTGTTTTCGTGTTGGTTTGGTAATGACAGGTTTCGCGAGTACGACATTCAGTTCTGCAGTGACCTCTGTAGCTGGCGCCCTCTAGTTTTTCGTGACAATCCTCTTTAATGATCCTCTGTCATGATCACTCCACAGGCTCCTTCGTCGGTGTTGTGACTTAGCGGATAATGGTTTTCGGCTTTCCCTGTTTGCGGTATAAATCTTCGATACAGTGTTTTTTGAAGCACCAAACACTTCGCCTACTTTGTTTACGGGGGCATCCAATATTCGAGCACCAACGATTTGCCCACTCTCGAATTCACTGGGCTCCGACATAATGTACTCACAACTACACAGAACAGTATTGTGACCAGGACTGATACTTGTATTGAGGACTTTGCATAAATGCCATTCGTTGTCAAATACAGCAACGCAACCTGCAAGCTTGGTTAGCATCTGTATTTATGCTCAAGCATACATTCATCGCGATTTTTCCATATTTTTGTCGAAGCCGTGGCTCTGATTGGAAATTAAATAACAGTGAAAGAAGCATGAGCCAAAAGGGAACTTTCTACGTAATAAGAATGCAATGAATATTTTTTCCCACGCGTTGATTCTTTGGTTCAAATGGCTCCGAGCACTATGGGACTTAACTACTGAGGTCATCAGTCCCCTAGAACTTAGAACTACTTAAAGCTAACTAACCTAAGGACATCACACACATCCATGCCCGAGGCAGGATTCGAACCTGCAACCGTAGCGGTCACGCGGTTCCAAACTGACGCCCTTAGAACCGCACGGCCGTTGATTCTTTCCCGGATAATACAATTACATGTCACCTCATTATGATGGATACTTTAAACCTGTTGAAAGAAGATCAAATGAAAAGAGTGAAAATATAGTGAGTCATTCACTAGAAATGGCAGGTAACAGAGTTCTTTTAATGATGCTGCAGTCTTATTTCACGGACGATTTCACGGTTGCATGAAGGATGTTGATTTCTCTGGCACTTACACTGCGCCTTTCGTATTTCGTATCGTATATGCACTGAATGTGTTTCCTACTGGCCACCAAGGTTCTCATTAGCAGCGCACTGCTAATGATGCCAATTAGTACAGCGCAGAACTAGATCGTTAGAAACGGGCCGCTTCTCTCCTGACACCCCTCAGAATGGAGGGGTGAAGTACGATGAAGCTACTAGTGCTGCTATAAGCTGATGTGGCACAGACGTCAGAATTGTGGAAAAGATATTTGGTAGACCTGAGTGACGGGCCAGCTCGATGAACTAAGGTTCGTAACGGTTCGTTATTCACTATTTCAATCAAATCTTAGAACAACGGGAAGGAATGATCGTTAGCGGAAAAAACTGTTTTAATAAATAGAAATAAATGGTTGCAGTTTTAACTATTACGATCCAAATTGCACTACTGGCAGTTTTTTATGTAGCTACCGTAAGAGCAAATAAGAAGTTCGGTGGGATCAATATTAGAGCAAACTTGTGTTCTTATATACTACCTGCTGCTGCTTCCGTAGAAGTCCAGCACTCACTGTTAAGAGCTCCACACACACGAGCGACGAATTGCAGTGACCTGTCGCATGCGATATCATCTGCAATCGGTCGCTCGCCTCGACACCCCAAACACGAACGGTTTTCCACGCAACTTCGATCAGCATAATGAACGCCACTGTGTCGAGAAGTTCTGCTATGAAAAGTAAATTACAATGTTCAACAGCAGTTGCAGGTGTCTTCATATCCCCACGAATACTTGTAAAAATTAAATTGAAAATAAACGAGAATTATAATTTATTAAACTTGTTTTGAAACAGTTTTCTTCGGAGTCTGTATAATTGTGTAATAGATGCCACGAAAACACTTAAATCAAAATCTCCATTTAATATTACTGTACGTCGTTCTGTTTGGATGTAAAAAACTCTAATAATGCCTACAGCTCAGAACCATCAGATGGAGCACAGTGTATCGTGACTATTACTATGAACTTCCTGTCAGTTCTGTTTCTAAAGTGCAAGCTTCCAAATGCTAATCATTCATAATCGGAAGGTGTATTTTGTATTACTTCTTAATACAAGTGGCAACTCCGTCCTCCAATTCACTTAGCAGAATAGTTCGTGGTCACTGAACAACTACATTCTAACATAAAGTCCTTACTTGACGTAGGCAAAGCTAAACGAAACAAAACTGCACAACTGCGCTTAGTGACGATTAGCAGGAGAGCTCACGACTAAAACCATGTCACATCGTTTTACGCCCGAAACGGCATAGAATCGCTAGAGTAAGCAACTCTCGACCCGAAGAGGTCTGCCAATAGTGGGTACGTGTACGAAGTTACTCTGACTTCCGACCATGTCATTTGGGTGCTTCACCACTTTTGTCAGGTAGCATATATTCGCAGCTGGCCTGGATATTTCTTGTTGCCATAATTTTCACATTCTCGTAGAATGATTGTATCCTACTATGTTTAGTGTAACAGAGTCAGATTACAAATTACAATCTCTGCTCACAATGTGCTAGATTTTGGACCTGTAATTGTGGGATCCAAGTGTTATGCGCTGGTTCCGGGGCAGTCAGATGTAACCGCAGCCCGATACTGGATTTCATGCCAACGTTATGGCAGGTCTGTTCATCATGAAGGTTCCGGTGTACCACATCTGACCACCGCAAGGAAGGATCGTCGTACCGTGCACCAAGTACATCGTAAACCCTCCACATTTGTGCCTGCCGTCCCACATCAAGTAACGGACTCAGAGGAACATACTCTGTCATCCTACACCATTGTTAGTAGACTAGCAGCAGGCAGACTATGTTCTTTTCTTCTGGTAATTAATCATTTATGAGCAAACATATTTCTGGTCTTCATTATGTATTTCATAATTACATAATTTTCAAGTTTTCACAAATTTTTCGCTTTCCGGGCTAAAGAAACCCATCTGTTTTATAGTATGACACTGGCATCTCAAGTCCTTTGTAAAATCCAATATCATTAAACGGGTCCGTCAGAAATTATCTGATGAGTGAACCTCACAATTGTTTTATGTTCACTTTCACTGTTTTCTTCGATAAGCTGTGGATCTTCTGAGTTTCCTCCATAAGTCATGCCGGGCGACAGTCACGGTATTCTCATTTCTTTAACCATCGACCTGTGTCTGGTGTCAGTAATTCTATCGTCTGCAGCGAGGTAGTTGACAACGGAACAGTAAATCTTTGGAAAAAAGAAATTAATGGTCAGTTCTTACAGCACACGGAGGCAGAAGTAAATTAAATAAATGAACCGCAAGAATTTAATTACCTTAAAGGGAATGAACAGGATGGTTCAACTGCCACAACCTATGGGCTCTAGGCAATTTGCAGTGCTTTCGAAAACCAAGTGAGCTTATCATATTCTCTCACTCACTACATGCAAACTATTAGTTTTACAGAAAACATTAAACAGAGCTTTTAGTAGGAAATTTAATTCGTTAAATTTTGTGCTGGAATACGTTTTTACTAGTGGCTGTAGGTTTCAAATTATTAAAGAAAGGCGTCCAAAATTAACCCTCAAGCGCGATTTTCTGGAATAGCTCGATAAACATGGCCTCCAACGAAAACGTATCCCAGTACAGAATTTGCTTGGTCCCTTAAGAACTCACAAACACAAACAAAGAATTTAACTACATTAAATTTCCTACGAAAAGATCTTGTTAAGTTTTTATGTAGCCCATAGTTTGCACATTATGGGTGACAGAACATGAAAGTCTCGCACATGGTTTTTGAAGGTGTTGTGGGTTGCATAAAACCCACAGGTAGGGGTAGCTGAATCACCTTGTATATAAGGCATCCCTAGTTTTATTTATTTAGTATTTGATGCTCCTGAACAGTCAACAAGCACGTTAACAATTTCAGACAAAGGAATTATTAACAATCAGTTAAACAAACAAAAGAAATCAAAGATTAATGGCCAAGATATCCAGTCACATAACTGCCGTAGTGCCAGCTTGATCCATTTTTTCCAGGCATCCGGCAAAGCACGTAAGGGGCAATCCTTCTCGAGATGTGGCACCATCTGCTACAGTGACAGATTGGAGCGTTCCACCATCCTCAACTACAGAGAGTAGCAGTTGTTCTGTCTGATTCGGTTCAGGAAGTGCGAGGAAGACTGAAGCCCGATATTTTTATAGTTGGGTTCTCGACTCACAACAATTCTTGATTGGATCAGACAGCCACAAGAGAGAACGCAATGGCTAATAGGCTCATGGTCGTTTCCCAGGATAGTTAACATAATTTCTATCTGTCTATAGAGCCATTTTGGATAATACAGTGAATGAGAAGAGACTAATTCTTCTTGTCCCCAATCGAGCGAGAACTTACTGCCTTCTTACGTCAGGTGGAGCGATGTTACTTACTACTGGGACACCCTACGCAGAAGTAGGCAGAAGGGTATCAGATACGCAGCGTGCAGACTGTCTACACTGAACACACATACGCTCGTTTGGCTACTACGACTATTACGCTATTCAGATGAACTATATTCAATTTTATTTAATCGTATGGCTAGGGCCCCCCGTCGGGCAGGCCGTTCGCCGGGTGCCGGTGTTTCAAGTTGACGCCACTTCAACGACCCGCAGTCGATGAGGATGATAGGATGACGATGAGAACAGCACAACACCCAGTCCCTGGGCGGAGAAAATTCCCCGACCCAGCCGGGAATCTAAACCCGGGCCCAGAGGATTGACAATCCGTCACGCTGACCGTTCAGCTACCGGGGGCGGACTATGTTCAGATGATGAACAGATTAAAGACCAAGTGCTGCTGTTCTCTGAGTATTTATGTCGTCTTCCAACTAAGTGCCAATTAGCTCTTGCAATAAATTATTGTGGCTCTTCACTTTTGGAAATATTGGCACTGGTACTTAAGTGACCCATGCAAAGTAAAGCCAGGGTACTTTGGTTTGCTGCTGCATTGTAATATACTGTCTACTAACACGGCCAGCGGGCAGTACCATGCGAATTCTTTGTTCAAGTGGAACGCTGTAACTTCTGTCTCCAGTGAGTTTGGTTTTAATTTCTACCTCCTGAAATTCTCGCGACACACTCGCAGATCTTCTTTATTAGACTTCTGAGAAACTGTTCCGTTGGACCACTAGGCATATCCACAAAAAAAGACGATGCACCACTGAGGAATTATACGAATGGGACGAGAATCGGCAGATGTGATGTATACATACAGAAAAAGAAATAATAAAAATATCAAAAAATAGGATGATTTATTCAAGAGGAACAGCTTCATAAAATGAGGAAGTCCACTGAGCCGTGCACGGCTCGTGTTTTTGTCACCTTCTATTACGGTACTGCCACCTCGTTTTCTTATTCCATTTACTGGCGACACTAACTTCCTGCCTTACTTGCCCGTGAGCGGCAGCAGCACCGCGTATTGATAAGTGCACTGTCGTACTATCTTCGGAGCGACCGATAGTATTTCCGGGTCGGCCTGTGTCTGACTTGGAGACGGACGAGTTGTGCAGTCAGGACGCAGCAGCAGTGAAGTCGCGGGACGGAGAGCCGCTGAAGCGCCGACAGCCAGTGCTCGCCGACAGCTGGCGACACACATTAACTGTCCGACGGAGGGAGATTGGAGCGGGACGACCGTTGGTTGGTCGTCTCATCGGCCGACGTATATTTGGTCCTTTCACCGTTTCCTGGCCTGGGCAGTTGGTCGATTGGCGTGGTGCAGCGAGGAAGTCGCCGTGGCGCGTGTCTGCCCGTGGCTTGGCGGCGTCCACGCGCGGTCCGAGTGTGAGGGGCTGTTCCGATTGCTACGTGGTCCGTTGCGCACCGATACCAGACACGAAAGATAAGTTATCCTGTCGCTTGGTCCGTTGACTGTCTGTCGGTTGGGTTATCGTCGGATCGTGAATGGTTGGCCCGACTGGCTGTCTCACCTAAGCGAGCGTTAGTGTTTGAATTCCAAGCCGTCCCTCAAACATCTGAGCGCCCTTGGGTGTACTGTCTTTTTTTTAAAATTCGTTCTTGTTGTTTGTAGTTGTATGGCTTCTAGCCGATTTTTTAAAAAATTAAAATTGTTTTGCCCTTAATGCGTAAGATTCTTTAGGCCTTCATCCTAATGTAATTTTCAGTTGTTTTGCTCTTAAGGCCTTCAGCCTAAATCTGTTTTACGTAAGACTTTTGGCATTTTAAAGGTTTTAATGTTGTTGAATTTTGAGTGTTGGCCTTTCAGCCGATTTTGAATTCAAATTGTTTGTTCTGAAAATAACAGATTCTTTGGGCCTTCAGCCTAAATAAAGAACTGTCGTAAGATAAGGTTTCCCTTTTAAATTTCTGATTATGCTTGCGTTTTAAGTTATTGACCCTCAGCCGTTTTTAAATCAAGGTGGCTTTCAGCCGGTAATTAAGTCCCAAAAATTAAAATTGTGTGTTTGAAAAAAATTTTTTTTGGGCTCTTGTAATGTTTGATGAAATAATAAAGTTGTATGTTCGAGTGTAACTGACAGCCACTTATTTTGGTCCCTTTCCTCAATTTAAACTACCTGTCTTGTTCTTCGGGTTAAGCGGGGCGTCTCATCCACAATGCGTTGGTCCACTCCTGGCCCTCATGCAAGCACTTAATTCGGCTTGTCATTGACTGATAGAGTTGTTGAATGTCCTCCTAAGGGATATCGTTCCAAAGTCTGTCCAATTGGTGTGTTTGATAGTAAAAATCCCATGTTATTTGTAGGTCCGTGCCCATAATGCTCCTAACGTTCTCACTCCGGCGACCTTGCTGGCCAAGGTAGGGTCTGGAAAACACGAAGACACGCAGTAGAAACTCTCGCCGTGTCCGTGGGGGCATTATCTTGCTGAAATATAGACCCAGGAAGGCTTGTCATGAACGGCAACAAAACGAAGCGTGGAACCGCGCGACCGCTACGGTCGCAGGTTCTAATCCTCCCTCGGGCATGGATGTATGTGATGTCCTTAGGTTAGTTAGGTTTAAGTAGTTCTAAGTTCTAGGGGACCGATGACCTCAGATGTTAAGTCCCATAGTGCTCAGAGCCATTTGAACAATTTGAAAACGGAGCGTAGAATGTCGTCGACGTACAGCTGTGCTGTAAGCGTGCTGCGGCTGACAGCGAAAAGGGGTCTTGCTGCGAAAAGAAACGACGCCACAGACGATCACTCCTGGCTGGGTGGGTGGGGGGGGGGGGGGGGGGAGCCATATGATGGGCGACAGTCAGGTTCGTATCCCACCGCTGTCTGGGGCTTTTACAGACACGTCTTCAGTCTGGTTATTGACTGAAGAAGCAGTGTCATCAGTGATATCATCAGCGATAAGCTCCCTTTGAATTGCGCCCATATTATCACCGCAGACATACAGGGTGTTTCAAAAATGACCGGTATATTTGAAACGGCAATAAAAACTAAACGAGCAGCGATAGAAATACACCGTTTGTTGCAATATGCTTGGGACAACAGTACATTTTCAGGCGGACAAACTTTCGAAATTACAGTAGTTACAATTTTCAACAAAGATGGCGCTGCAAGTGATGTGAAAGATATAGAAGACAACGCAGTCTGTGGGTGCGCCATTCTGTAGGTCGTCTTTCTGCTGTAAGCGTGTGCTGTTCACAACGTGCAAGTGTGCTGTAGACAACATGGTTTATTCCTTAGAACAGAGAATTTTTCTGGTGTTGGAATTCCACCGCCTAGAACACAGTGTTGTTGCAACAAGACGAAGTTTTCAACGGAGGTTTAATGTAACCAAAGGACCGAAAAGCGATACAATAAAGGATCTGTTTGAAAAATTTCAACGAACTGGGAACGTGACGGATGAACGTGCTGGAAATGTAGGGCGACCGCGTACGGCAACCACAGAGGGCAACGCGCAGCTAGTGCAGCAGGTGATCCAACAGCGGCCACGGGTTTCCGTTCGCCGTGTTGCAGCTGCGGTCCAAATGACGCCAACGTCCACATATCATCTCATGCGCCAGAGTTTACACCTCTATCAATACAAAATTCAAACGCGGCTTCGTCAATAAACAGAACTGGCGCATATGGGGAACCGAAAAGCCCCATCTTGCAGTCCCATCGTCCCTGCATCCTCAAAATGTACTGGTATGGGCCGCCATTTCTTCCAAAGGAATCATTGGCCCATTTTTCAGATCCGAAACGATTACTGCATCACGCTATCTGGACATTCTTCGTGAATTTGTGGCGGTACAAACTGCCTTAGACGACACTGCAAACACCTCGTGGTTTATGCAAGATGGTGCCCGGCCACATCGCACGGCCGACGTCTTTAATTTCCTGAATGAATATTTCGATGATCGTGTGATTGCTTTGGGCTATCCGAATCATACAGGAGGAGGCGTGGATTGGCCTCCCTATTCGCCAGGCATGAACCCCTGTGACTTCTTTCTGTGGGGACACTTGAAAGACCAGGTGTACCGCCAGAATCCAGAAACAATTGAACAGCTGAAGCAGTACATCTCATCTGCATGTGAAGCCATTCCGCCAGACACGTTGTCAAAGGTTTCGGGTAATTTCATTCAGAGACTACGCCATATTATTGCTACGCATGGTGGATATGTGGAAAATATCGTACTATAGAGTTTCCCAGACCGCAGCGCCATCTGTTGTTGAAAATTGTAACTACTGTAATTTCGAAAGTTTGTCTGCCTGAAAATGTACTGTTGTCCCAAGCATATTGCAACAAACGGTGTATTTCTATCGCTGCTCGTTTAGTTTTTATTGCCGTTTCAAATATACCGTTCATTTTTGAAACACCCTGTGTCTCTGGACAGCGGTGGGACACCAGCCTGAGGGTCGCCCACCATATGGCTGAGAACCAGGAGTGCTCATTTCATGAAGCTTGTTTTTTGAATAAATGATTCAGTTTTTTTGAAACTGTAATCATTTGTTCGTCTGTATATGTACATCGAATCTACCGATACCCGTCCCCTTTTTATTTCTTGTCTTAGAGTGTATCATCTGCATAAAGAAATTTGCGAGACAGTTTCTGGAGGGTTATGGATATAGATGGGTTCAGAACTGTAGGGGAGAAAACTGAATCGAGTCAAGCCATTTCTCAGCTTAAGAAATTTGCTATTCATTTGTTCGGAACCGGTAGTATTGCTTTTGATGGAGTAAATAATTTTTTGAGTTCCTGTGGCACGAAGTTCCGTCATCTCCCAGAATGATGGATATATGTACGATACAACAAACTTGCAGTGCGGTGACCTCACACTGTTGTCTGTTGTCTCCTGCAGATTACGTAAACAATGGCGGACACCAGTGACTACAGCTTTTTAGAGCGCGTAACTGCGAGCACCTCCATGGAAGGCCATGATGAGGACAGTCTTTGGAACAAGTGCGAACGAACTTCCAGATTCGATCGGTCGTGAACCATCTGCAAAGGGAACACTTCTTCGGTGTGAACAAAAACTTTTTCCTGCCGATAGTGTACAGGATAAACTGAGAAGTGATCGGGCATCAACAAGAGAGGAATAATCCAGAGATATCGCAGCATTTGTGAAAAATTCATCAATGAACGGGACTCAGAAAAGATCAGCGGAACTTGGTGTGTCTTGCTCAACTTTGCGCAAAAACAGGACGACTTCAAGGTACCGCTTATCGATCATCGTATGTTCGGCAGTTGTCCGACAGGGATTTGAGACGAAGGTAAGACACGTGTGTTCTACGACTAAAGGTCTTTGAACAACATTTCTAAGCGTGGAGAAGTGATTTTTAGCGATGAATGTGCCATTCACCGGAGTTCCCGATCGTCTTTTGGTCAAAGGAGACCCAATATTTTGATGATGAGGTAGAGAATAACCTTCCCCATGTTATGTTATGGGCGGCTTCGATGACAGACAACTTTACAGTCCATATTTTTTTGATGGTACCGCCAACCAACTTCAGTATCTTCAGATGTTAAGGGCCTGGTTCATACCCCTATTACAAGGGCAAGGGAATACTGAGGGCCGTTGGTTTCAGAAAGATGGTGGACCTCTCATTTTGCTATTTCGCTGTGGGAATATCTGAATGAGGTTCTCACAGATGGCTGTATAGGCAGTGGATAAGACATGACAGTTCGCTATTAGATTTTATCATCAGCATTGTTGCAGAGAAACAGTATGCAACAGTTAATGACTTAGACGATACTGTGAGGCTGGTATTCCAATGGATTCCTCCAGTGATCTACATCTACATCTACATCTATACTCCGCGAGCCACCTTACGGTGTGTGGCGGAGGGTACTTATTGTACCACTATCTGATCCCCCCTTCCCTGTTCCATTCACGAATTGTGCGTGGGAAGAACGACTGCTTGTAAGTCTCCGTATTTGCTCTAATTTCTCGGATCTTTTCGTTGTGATCATTACGCGAGATATATGTGGGCGGTAGTAATATGTTGCCCATCTCTTTCCGGAATGTGCTCTCTCGTAATTTCGATAATAAACCTCTCCGTATTGCGTAACGCCTTTCTTGAAGTGTCCGCCACTGGAGCTTGTTCAGCATCTCCGTAACGCTCTCGCGCTGACTAAATGTCCCCATGACGAATCGCGCTGCTTTTCGCTGGATCATGTCTATCTCTTCTATTAATCCAACCTGGTAAGGGTCCCATACTGATGAGCAATACTCAAGAATCGGACGAACAAGCGTTTTGTAAGCTACTTCTTTCGTCGATGAGTCACATTTTCTTAGAATTCTTCCTATGAATCTCAACCTGGCGCCTGCTTTTCCCACTATTTGTTTTATGTGATCATTCCACTTCAGATCGCTCCGGATAGTAACTCCTAAGTATTTTACGGTCGTTACCGCTTCCAATGATTTACCACCTATGGCATAATCGTACTGGAATGGATTTCTGCCCCTATGTATGCGCATTATATTACATTTATCTACGTTTAGGGAAAGCTGCCAGCTGTCGCACCATGCATTAATCCTCTGCAGGTCCTCCTGGAGTACGTACGAGTCTTCTGATGTTGCTACTTTCTTGTAGACAACCGTGTCATCTGCAAATAGCCTCACGGAGCTACCGATGTTGTCAACTAAGTCATTTATGTATATTGTAAACAATAAAGGTCCTATCACGCTTCCCTGCGGTACTCCCGAAATTACCTCTACATCTGCAGATTTTGAACCGTTAAGAATGACATGTTGTGTTCTTTCTTCTAGGAAATCCTGAATCCAATCACAAACCTGGTCCGATATTCCGTAAGCTCGTATTTTTTTCACTAAACGTAAGTGCGGAACCGTATCAAATGCCTTCCTGAAGTCCAGGAATACGGCATCAATCTGCTCGCCAGTGTCTACGGCACTGTGAATTTCTTGGGCAAATAGGGCGAGCTGAGTTTCACATGATCTCTGTTTGCGGAATCCATGTTGGTTATGATGAAGGAGATTTGTATTATCTAAGAACGTCATAATACGAGAACACAAAACATGTTCCATTATTCTACAACAGATTGACGTAAGCGAAATAGGCCTATAATTATTCGCATCTGATTTATGACCCTTCTTGAAAATGGGAACGACCTGCGCTTTCTTCCAGTCGCTAGGTACTTTACGTTCTTCCAGCGATCTACGATAAATTGCTGATAGAAAGGGGGCAAGTTCTTTAGTATAATCACTGTAGAATCTTAAGGGTATCTCGTCTGGTCCGGATGCTTTTCCGCTACTAAGTGATAGCAGTTGTTTTTCAATTCCGATATCGTTTATTTCAATATTTTCCATTTTGGCGTCCGTGCGACGGCTGAAGTCAGGGACCGTGTTACGATTTTCCGCAGTGAAACAGTTTCGGAACACTGAATTCAGTATTTCTGCCTTTCTTCGATCGTCCTCTGTTTCGGTGCCATCGTGGTCAACGAGTGACTGAATAGGGGATTTAGATCCGCTTACCGATTTTACATATGACCAAAACTTTTTAGGGTTCTTGTTTAGATTGTTTGCCAATGTTTTATGTTCGAATTCGTTGAATGCTTCTCTCATTGCTCTCTTTACGCTCTTTTTCGCTTCGTTCAGCTTTCCCTTATCAGCTATGATTCGACTACTCTTAAACCTATGATGAAGCTTTCTTCGTTTCCGTAGTACCTTTCGTACATGATTGTTATACCACGGTGGATCTTTCCCCTCGCTTTGGACCTTAGTCGGTACGAACTTATCTAAGGCGTACTGGACGATGTTTCTGAATTTTTTTCATTTTTGTTCCACATCCTCTTCCTCAGAAATGAACGTTTGATGGTGGTCACTCAGATATTCTGCGATTTGTGCCCTATCACTCTTGTTAAGCAAATATATTTTCCTTCCTTTCTTGGCATTTCTTATTACACTTGTAGTCATTGATGCAACCACTGACTTATGATCACTGATACCCTCTTCTACATTCACGGAGTCGAAAAGTTCCGGTCTATTTGTTGCTATGAGGTCTAAAACGTTAGCTTCACGAGTTGGTTCTCTAACTATCTGCTCGAAGTAATTCTCGGACAAGGCAGTCAGGATAATGTCACAAGAGTCTCTGTCCCTGGCTCCAGTTCTGATTGTGTGACTATCCCATTCTATACCTGGTAGATTGAAGTCTCCCCCTATTACAGTAGTATGATCACGAAACTTCTTCACGACGTTCTGCAGGTTCTCTCTGAGGCGCTCAACTACTACGGTTGCTGATGCAGGTGGTCTATAGAAGCATCCGACTATCATATCTGACCCACCTTTGATACTTAACTTAACCCAGATTATTTCACATTCGCATTCGCTAATAACTTCACTGGATATTATTGAATTCTTTACTGCTGTAAATACTCCTCCACCATTGGCGTTTATCCTATCCTTGCGGTATATATTCCATTCTGTGTCTAGGATTTCGTTACTGTTCACTTCCGGTTTTAACCAACTTTCCGTTCCTAATACTATATGCGCACTATTTCCTTCAATAAGAGATACTAATTCAGGAACCTTGCCCTGGATACTCCTGCAGTTTACCAATATTACGTTAACTTTTCCTGTTTTTGGTCTCTGAGGACGGACGTTCTTTATCAACGATGATAATGTCCTCTCTGGTAAGCCGTCAGGTATTTTATCGTTTCGCCCAAGGGGGGGTCCCTCTAACCTAAAAAACCCCCGTGTGCACGCCACACGTACTCTGCTACCCTAGTAGCTGCTTCCGGTGTGTAGTGCACGCCTGACCTGTCTAGGGGGGCCCTACAGTTCTCCACCCAATAACGGAGGTCGATGAATTTGCAACCATTATAGTCGCAGAGTCGTCTGAGCCTCTGGTTTAGACCCTCCACACGGCTCCAAACCAGAGGACCGCGATCGACTCTGGGCACTATGCTGCAGATATTAAGCTCAGCTTGCACTCCGCGTGCGATGCTGGTTGTCTTCACCAAATCAGCCAGCCGCCGGAAGGAACCAAGGGTGGCCTCAGAACCCAAGCGGCAGGCGTCATTCGTTCCGACATGTGCTACTATCTGCAGCCGGTCACACCCAGTGCGTTCAATAGCTGCCGGAAGGGCCTCCTCCACATTACGGACGAGACCCCCCGGCAAGCACACCGAGTGCACACTGGCATTCTTCCCCGACCTACCCGCTATTTTCCTAAGGGGCTCCATAACCCGCCTAACGTTGGAGCTCCCTATAACTAATAGGCCCGCCCTCTGTGACTGTCGGGACCTTGCCGGAGAATCGGCCACTGGCCCAACAGGCGAGGCATCCTGTGGTGGCTCGGAAACGATGTCATCACCACTAGGAAGCACCCCGTACCTGTTGGAAAGGGGTAAGGCAGCTGCCACGCGGCCAGATCCCACCTTCACCTTTCGGCCAGGCACGCGCGAGCCCACCACTGTCCGCCATTCACCCTGGACTGATGGCTGACCGGTAAGATGCTCACTGCCGGAAGACGCAGCGACATCAGGGGTTCCATGCGATTCCAAGGCCACCGAAGTAGGCATAGGTCTCACCACAGTTGCCCCAACGCCACTACGAGCCGACGCCTGCGCCTCGAGCTCGATGAGCCTAACAGACAAAGCCTCCACCTGCCCCCGAAGAGTGGCCAATTCTCCTTGCGTCCGCTCACAACAACCACAGTCCCTACACATGACTATGTTTACCCTACAAGCGAACGGTGTACTCGCCTTATTAGCAGTAGGAAATCGAAGTGCTCTCTCACTGACGGTCTAACCGACACTGAGCTGTTCTAACCAAACAAACAAAAGCCTGTACGGTACGAGGGTCAGTAGCAACGGCGATACTGTACACTACACTGTTATTAAAATAAAAGGTTGTGTCTAGTAGGCACTCAAACACGCAAGAAATTACAAAAATAAAATAGTAACTACCCAGATAACTGAAAATAAGTTGTACCTGTTTGAAGCTCGCAAAAATGTGTAACAAGCGAACGGTGTACTCGCCTTATTAGCAGCAGGAAATCGAAGTGCTCTCTCACTGACGGTCTAACCGACACTGCTGCGAAAAATATCGCACTGAACCTGGCTCTGAATTATTTTGTGTTCGTAGAACGACTCGAGTGGTATGTTGTAATGTGTATTTGTTCTGGAAGAGGTTGAATATTTAACAAGTATTTGTTTAAAGGAGGTAACGGGGTTTTTGTAGTCACGCTGCACACTCTAATCCATCCATGCATTTATAATAATCTTTTTTGTGACATTTGTAAGTGAAATATTCTCGAGAAGTAATGATTCGTGTTCACCAGTGCTTAAAGTTGATTTACTATATTTAACGGATAGTTTTTAAGTGCATGTTTCTTATAGCGTTCGCTGTTTCTTGAAGCACGAGCGAGACTGAAAATAAATAGAAGTACTGTGTCTTAATGTGTCAGTGTGAATACACTGCGGAAAAATTGCAGCTATCCATCTGCTACGGTAGGCGAGACGTTCTCTGAAAAGCCTTTTGTTTATGTCTGTTCTTCTCCTTAGCTATTGTGCTGATGGCGGTTTTTAAGAAAATTACGTCCTAGATTACGTGGAAGTAGTTGTCGAACAGCGAAGGCTAGTGCGGTTTGGTACTTCCTGGTGAGACATAAAAGAGTGAAAGATATGATAAACAGTTAAAAATAAAATGAAACTTTATTAACAAAACAAACAAATATGTACAAAATACAAATAAAAAAGGAGTAATTAAAACAAAAACTGTACATAGGAACGAAGAAATTTCTATTAAAATAAAAATAACACAAAGTACTGTACAAAAACGTAATAAACAAGCAAGAGAGGCCTGTAAATAAACCAAATACGTCAATGTCCCCCTAATACGACAGCAGTGTCTGTAACGAAGTAGTCCAAGCATTAATCTTCGATTACCATCCAGTAGCGATTTGAATTGCTTGTGTTACGGCAGTATATACTAGAGTAACCCTCGTATTTTCTGTTTCCGTTTCATTTCAGCTTTTATCACTATTGTGTGTGTGTAGGCTTCCCGCTAAAAAGGTGTTGAAACAGCACGTGTCAAACAGCTGTAAGTAATAAATCCCCTAAATGGTGGTGCCATTTATTCGTGCTGTTAGGGAACAGGTACTCATATTTTTGATATAAACTTCTTGAGCACTACTTTTCGGACGATCCTTCGAACTTCGTTCTCCATATTATACCCCTGGTTGGCAAGAGATATATCTTACAGAACATACTCCTCGCCATCAGGTTCAACGTATTTTTCAGAATTTTACAGTCACGCTTTCATATTGGGAGAAAATGTGGTGTAAAATAAATTTCCTGTAACAGACTTTTAATGCTTGTGGAGACCATGAGCGCATAACGTCCTGTCGATAGGTGTTCCGATTCCCAGTTTTGATAAGAATAAAATGACCTCTGCAGGAGGTGACACCATGGAACACTGCTACTCCCTTACTTCCTGAGGTCAACTCGTCCAGACTTCCGCAGAAATATTTTGGGTGCTAACGAAGTATAGCCTTAAATAACCCACCACGAATCCTTCATGAGGAATAAAAAATAATCTTTTCACTTGCGTTTATTGAGAACTGCATGACACATTCTATTTCAAATGTTATTGTTAGCTTCGACCACAATGACAACGGTGCAGTTTGACGGCTTCACCACATTACATGAGCAGAATGATGGTCGAATGCTTTTTGATGGACCTGAATCATTTAATTAACAGATAATTTGTAAAGTGCACCGTATCTAAATTTGAGGGGTGACCGTAAGACAGACTTGGTGAACGTACGAAAAACCTTTGGTCGGTACCAGGTGATGGTGCGGCCTGGGCGAAATGCAGATTCATCAAGCCATGATCTGCATATTATATCAAGGTATGTGAAACACCATTACACCTTAGCAAATACATGGTACTTCTTGTGTCTTCTGGTGAGAAAAAAAACTATTCAAAGGGAAATTGCTTTTCTCAAATTATATGCGACCGTGTGTAACCCCGGAAGGGTTTCCATATACTTTAGAGATGAAAGCATTTGTCCCTAAACAATGCACTATGTCAGTCAATAAAATTCTTCAGGGTATGTGACCGTAATTTTTGGCCACTGTTGTAAATGGCCTCCTCAGCGTGATTTTCCTAACTGTTAGGAAAGAAACCCTCGCGTGTTTCTCCTCAGTGATAGGAAGGACACCTTAAGGCCGTCCATTTGCAACAGTGGGTGAAACGTCGGGGAATTTCGCACATTCACAATGCGGTAACGTACGCAGAATAATTTTACTGACTGTGACAACACACGTGGAAGCCTACGCTTACAAATTTCCTATGTCACTATCCAAAGATAATTTTCAATTTGTACGCAGAGAAATCTATGAAGTATCGGAAACGTTCGTGCACAGAACTTTTCGGCGACTGTCATCTGTGTCCTACAGAAGAGACATCTCTCGGATATATACATCTCTGTAAGAGCGACGGCTCCTTGACATTAGTTTCAATGAGGATGTTCTAACTTCATTCGAACTCCTACAGTTATCAATAACTAGCGAATAGGGGGTTAATGGACGACGGACCCTTCATTGAAGCGTGCGATCAGTTCAGAATTTTGGTCGAACGGAAAGCGTGTCCGGATGGCCGAGACGCTTCAGGGAAACATTATGGAGAAGCGGAGCATGATGGTTCGAGTCCCGGTCCGTCACAAATTTTCAACCCTCGCTGTTGCATTACCATAATGCCCCGTGCTGTTGGATGTCACAAGTTTCCCGCCAATCCTTTCCCTTTCCTTCCACATCCTCGTTTTGAGACTCCCTCGGACTACAAGAGTTTTCTTGTACTGAGATGATGTACCTCTTGAGGCACAGGAGATAGTACAGGATGTTAGATGCTGTTCTATGGTTTCTGACACCAGCAAATTTCAGAGATTCGACTACTAGCGGTATTACGTATTTACAATGCATTGGCTGTCAGCTGGTACTTCTTCCTCCACCTGTAACAGTACGAACGCGACCCGCCCGCTCCCTAGTCAGAATGAAGACCTGAAGAGTGTAAACACCGCACGACGCGCCTCCTTCGCGTTCAGCAGCTGGAGCGGTGGCGACGGTAGGGGACGGGACCATACGTTACCCGCTTCTCCTCCTTGGTCGGTGGGCTCTTGAGCAGGTACATGAGCGGCGCGTACATGAAGTTCAAGATGGCGATGCCGAACAGCATCCACTCGAAGCCGATGCTCTTCACCAGCGATCCACTGAGTGCAGGGCCTGCAACACACCGCGCGCTGCATTAGCTTCATTCCTGTCGAGACTGGCAGGTTTTTGTGTGCTGTCTCTCGATCCCTAGACCACTACGTAAACTGGTATTTCAATAAATTCATAATTTAAAATACACTAGGTGTCAAATGTAATGCGATAGCGATATGCAGATAGCGGTAGCATCGCGTACACAATGTATAAAAAAGTAGTGCATTGGTGGAGCTACTAAAATGTAGATTTTCACGGCCGGAAATGTCATGTCCATTATAATTATCCGGGCTGTTATGCCGTGGTCGGTTGATGAATTCTGTGTCAATTCCCAACGTTTCGTCCCCGTCTGCGGGGGACATCTTCAAGGGGGTCTGTAGCTCGATGGAAGGTCCAATACACCCACTGGCTCGCTACTGACTGCAGCTAAATTCCGTGTCCGCGCGTTCCCGCGCCGAGGCGTGACGTCACGTGTTTTGAAAACGTCAGTGCAATTGGCCGCTGTCCGCTGCCGTCGATCGCCGTTGCCATCACCCAGTGGTGGACGGGTGGTACACATCTTCTTCAACACCGGCATCCATATACCGTTTAATTTCACGCCCTTCTCCTTTCGAATGAAATTATTAGGATGTTTGGCGATTTCGATTGCCTCCCTGTAGAGCCTTTCGTAATACCCGCTTGTGGCCGCTAGTACTTGCGTCTCCTCGAAACGAATATGGTGGTTACCTGTCTGGAAAGCATGCTCCGCAACAGCTGATCGTTCCGTTTCTCCTCTTCCACAATTGCCCTTGTGCTCTTCCAAACGTTTTGAAACAGTTCTTTTAGTGGTACTCACATAAACACCTCCACAGCTCCATGGAATCGTATACACTCCAGCTTTTTCCAATGGTTTTCGAGCATCCTTGGCTGGCTGAAGGTATTCCTGTATCTTCCTGGTGGGCTTGTAAATTACGGACAGCGGCCAATTGCACTGACGTTTTCAAAACACGTGACGTCACGCCTCGGCGCGGGAGCACGCGGACACGGAATTTAGCGGCAGTAACGAGCCAGTGGGTGTGTTGGACCTTCCATCGAGCTACAGACCGCCTTGAAGATGTCCCCCGCAGACGGGGACGAAACGCTGGGAATTGACACAGAATTCATCAATCGACCACGGCATAACAGCCCGGATAATTACAATGGACATCGGTGCAGCTGTCATTTGTAGTCAGATGACTCATGTGGAAAGGTATTCGACATAATTATGGCCGCACGACGGGGATTAACAGATTCTACATGCGCAATGGTAGTTGGAAACAGACGCATAGAACATTCAGTTCCGGAAAATTGTTAGGACATCACACACACCCATGCCCGAGGCAGGATTCGAACCTGCGACCGTAGCAGTCGCGCAGTTCCGGACTGAAGCGCCTAGAACCGCTCGGCCACCACGACCGGCAATTGTTAGGGAACTCAGAATTCCGAGATCCACGGCGTCAAGTGCGTTCCGAGAATACCACATTTCACGCATTGCCTCTCACAATGGAGAACGCAGTGGCCCGACGGCCTTCACTTAACGACCGATAGCAGCGCCGTTTGCGCAAAGTTGTCAGACAAGCAACACTGCGTGAAATAATCACAGAAATCGATGAGGGACGTACGATGAACGTATGCGTTAGGACAGTGCAGCGAAATTTGACGTTAATGGGGTATGGCAGCAGACTACCGACGAGAGTTACTTTGCAGGCAGCACGACATCGCTTGCAGCGCCTGTCCTGTGCTCGTGACCATATCGGTTGAGCTTTAGGCGATTGGAAAACTGTGACCTGTTCAGATGAGTACCGATTTCAGTTAGTAAGTGCTGATGGTAGGATTCCAGTGTGGCGCAGACCCTACAAAGCCACGGACAAAAAATGTCAATAAAGCACCGTGCAAGATGGTGATGGCTTCGTAATGGTATGGGCAGTGTTTACATGGAATGAGTTGGGTTATTGTCTGTAAATGGTTATATTCGGACACTTGCCCATTCCCAACTATTTACGGACTTCATATTCGCAAACAGGATGGAATTTTCGTGGATGACAATGCCCCATGTCAAAGAGCCACAATTATGGCCGATAGATATGAAGAATACTCTGGACAATTCAAGCGAGTGATCTGGCCACACGCAGAGCACGTGATGGTTTCCGCCGAAAAGTTACGAGACATAACACAGAGGCTCAATATTTTTGCAGCGGAATTCTATCGACTTATTTAGTCCATGTCCCGTTGAGTTGCTTCGCTACGCCGTCAAAAGGAGGTTCGACATGATATTAAGAGTTATCCCAAGACTTTTGTCACCCCAGTACACATGGACATTACACATGATTCAAGTTATTTCAGGATACCAAATATCTGAGAGTACGTCATACTAACGTGATTTGCATATCGAGTACTCCCTGGTATTAAGAAGAAGTGTAAATTGCGTTTTAACATCTAAGCAACAGCGATCATTACAGACAAAGCACAAGTTCGGAAAGGACAAGGATGAACGCGGAACCACCGGTGACATTTCAAAGTAATCACTGCATTAATCGATTTATGGGAGTCACAGGAAACCCACGATGGCGTGAAAAGTAATTCTTAAGAATTTTTTATGTGAAAACTCTCAAAGATTTTTAAATAAAACAAAGCTTGAAATTTCCTGACAGATTAAAACTGTTGGCCGGACCGAGACTCGAACTCGGGTCCTTTGCATTTCACGGACAAGTGCTCTACTATCTGAGGAACCCAACAACGACTCACGCCCCGTCCTCACAGCTTTATTTCTGGCAGTACCTCGTCTCCTAACTTCCAAACTTCACAGGAGCTCTCCTGCGAAACTTGCAGAAATAGCACACCTGGAAGGAAGGATATTGCGGAGACATGGCTTAGCCACAGCCTGGGGGATGTTTCCAGGATGAGATTTTCACTCTGCGGCGGAGTGTGCGCTGATATGAAACTTCCTGACAGATTAAAACTTTTTGCCGGACCGAGACTCGAGCTCGGGACATTTGTCTTTCGCGGGCAAGTGCTTTACCATCTGAGCTACCCAAGCACGACTCACAGCCCGTCCTCGCAGCTGTACTTCTGCCAGTACCTTGTCTCCTACCTTCCAAACTTCACAGGAGCTCTCCTGCGAAACTTGAAGAACTAGCACTCTTGGAAGAAAGGATATTGCGGAGTTCGAGTCTCGGTCCGGCACACAGTTTGAATCTGTCAGGAAGTTTCATATCAGCGCACACTCCGCTGCAGAGTGAAAATCTCATTCTGAAAACAAAGGTAATTAACATTCTACATCTTTCTTCTTCATGTTTGCATATTTCCAGGTCCGTGCCACTAGAGGGCTCCGAATTGTAGGGCGTAACATGACAGTGTACAACGTAACTACGTTGTCGCGTGAAAAACAGCGTACTGTAATGGAGTTTCGAATTCGAAGAGTTCGTACACACATGGAGAACTCTCTCCTTCAGCATGACAATGCCCGACACGAGAGCTGCCACATCTGCAATAAATCAGACGCCTTGTGTTCACCGTCATCCATACAGTCCCGGCATTGACCCACCAAATTTTCATCTCATTCCAAAACTAAAAGAACACTTTCGAAGACTTCACTTTGATAGTGATGAAGAGGTGCAAATTCCAGCCTTCGTCGCCCATGAACAGCTATCAGCATCGGTCCATGAACCAGGATGCCGCTGCTGATGCCTATCACTGCAACGTTCGCAGAACAGTCGTTGAGGAGACACTGTTCGTAGCCCCTTGATTAATCTGAGCTGTCAGTTGCTCAATAATTGTGCGTCTACTCGCCCGTAAACTCCTCCGCAGGCGTCATTCACCCCTGTCATCTACGGACCTCGGTGCATCAATGTTTTCGATAGCACGAACGAAACTGGATTTCCACTGAATGGCGACATGTCGCCTTTCCAGATGGATCATGTTTTATACTCAATCGGCGTGTACGCTGTGTTCGCCGTTTCGGAAATGTTTCCACCCTTGTCCCGAAAGCCAACGATCAATCTCTTCTGGACGTCAGATAAATTGACAACTACTACATTGTTTTGCGCATCCTCCAGACACGCTTTATATTGCCCTCACTTCTAGTGGTGCCACCTGCCGTCTGTGAGAGGTTATTGCACGTTGACGTCGGACATAGGGGGTGGTCACATTAACGTGACTGAACCACGTAAATAGGAAGCAGAAATTGCATCACTCATGTTTCGACTGCTACGTAACAGTGTTGTTGTTGTGGTCTTCAGTCCAGAGACTGGTTTGATGCAGCTCTCCATGCTACTCTGTCCTGTCCAAACTCCTTCATCTCCCAGTATATACATCCTTCTGAATCTGCTTAGTGTATTCATCTCTTGGTCTCCCTCTACGATTTTTACCCTCCACACTGCCCTCCAGTACTAAATTGGTGATCCCTTGATGCCTCAGAGCATGTCCTGCCAACCGATCCATTCTTCTAGTCAAGTTGTGCCACAAATTTCTCTTCTCCCCAATCCTATTTAACACCTCATCATTAGTTATTTGATCTACCCATCTAATCTTCAGCATTCTTCTGTAGCACCACATTTCGAAAGCTTCTATTCTCTTCTTGTCTAAATAATTTATCGTCCATGTTTCACTTCCATACATGGCTACACTCCATACAAATACTTTCAGGAACTACTTCCTGACATTTAAATCTATACCCGATGTTAACAAATTTCTATTCTTCAGAAACGCTTTCCTTGCCATTGCCAGTCTACATTTTATATCTTCTCTATTTCGACCATCATCAGTTATTTTGCTCCCCTAATAGCAAAACTCCTTTACTATTTTAAGTGTCTCATTTCCTAATCTAATTGCCTCAGCATCACCCGATCTAATTCGACTACATTCCATTATCTTCGTTTTGCTTTTGTTGATGTTCATCTTATATCCTCCTTTAAAGACACTGTCAATTCCGTTCAACTGCTCTTGCAGGTCCTTTGCTGTCTCTGACAGAATTACAATATCGCGGCGATCCTCAAAATT
Source organism: Schistocerca americana (assembly GCF_021461395.2). NCBI lineage: Eukaryota > Metazoa > Arthropoda > Insecta > Orthoptera > Acrididae > Schistocerca > Schistocerca americana. Next base: position 224,121,028 of record NC_060119.1, read on the forward strand.
TTTATTTCTTCTCCATGGATTTTAATTCCTACTCTGAATTTTTCTTTTGTTTCCTTTACTGCTTGCTCAATATACAGATTGAAGAAACTCGGGGATAGGCTACAACCCTGTCTCACTCCCTTCCCAACCACTGCTTCCCTTTCATGCCCCACAACTCTTATAAATGCCATCTGCTTTCTGTACATATTGTAAATAGCCTTTCGCTCCCTGTATTTTACCCCTGCCACCTTCAGAATTTCCTTAAAAGGCAAGTAACAGTGTATGAAGAGGCAAATACAGGATCCCCTTAGTCTAGTATCGGGTAAAGAATTCCTCGTATTTACGTGTTATTCACTTTCGAATCCTATAGGCGAGGAAGTCAGCGGTGTCACTCTACGTCGTGCGCTGCATATCCGCGCTACTCACCAATAGCGAATCCAAGACAGAAGGCGACGTCACCGATGGCGTAGACGCTGCCATAGACGGCGGTGTGGCGGATGTCCACGAGGTAGCCGAGCTCTGGCATCATGGAGCTGTCCACCATGCCGATGGCGAATCCCAGCCCAGCGTTCGGCACGATCAAGTGGTTGATGTTGCGCGCCAGAGGGATCTGCAACCCCGCAGCACACGCAGTTGTCTTGAACTGAAGTCATGTCTAACAACAGACTTGCAACCAGCTTGAATTTATGTAAGAGGATATTAGAAGAGGAACATGACACAGCCAAACAACCTAGGAAATTTTATCTCAAAAGTCGAAAATTGTCGCTATCCATGTAGTATTCTGTACATAGTACCGATTTCAAATATAGGGGCTTTTGGAGCCACTATATCTGTTGACGCAGTTTCACGAGAAAACAGTCCGCCCTGATAGCTGAATGGTCAGCGTGTCGGGCTGCCATCCTAAGGGGCCCGGGTTCGATTCCTGGCTGATTCTGGGATTTTCTTCCCGCAGGGACTGGGTGTTGTGGCGCGCAGGTCGCCCAATGTGGCGTCGAATGTAATAAGACCTGCGCCAAGGCGGCCGGACCTGCCCCGTAAGGGGCCTCTCGGCCAATGACGCCAAACGCTGATTTCCATTTCCATGAGAAAACGGCTTGACACAATAATATAAGAAAAATTTAAATTTTCGGAGGAAGAGAGTATAATGTACCCCTCCATAGATATCCACTAGTATATCTGGCAACCTATCTCCATAGTAGTAACCTCCTGTTATGAACAAACCGTCAGCCGTTTTCCTTTGAAGTCGCTACGTCAGATAGTCTCTTACCACTTACTGCACGCTGACGCTGTCTGCTTCATAGCTCTGCAGCCTGGCTATAGAGGGTGTTTCAACGTAAACTCTAAGAAAGAAAGAGAGAAAAAAAAAGTAAGACGCGCCAGGAAGGAATTATCCGAATATGACGGAAATAGGAAGATGTCATGTACATGTAGAGACGAACAATGATTACAGTTTCAGAATAACCACATTATTCGTTGAAGAGAAAGAGCTTCACAAATTGAGCAAGTCAATAATTCGTTGGTCCACCTCCCGCCCTTAAGCAAGCAGTCAGTTATTCGGCTTGGCATTGACTGACAGTTACGAGATATCCTTCTGAGGGATATCGTGCCAAATTATGTCCAACTGGCATGTTATGCCGTCAAAATGCCGAGATGGTTGGGGGACCTGCCCATAATCCTCCAAATGTTCTCAATTGGAGAGAGATCCAGCGACATTGCCGACCAAAGTAGGCTCGGAAAGCTCGAAGACAAGCAGTAAAATTTCTCGCGGGCAGGCATTATTTTGCTGAAATATAAGCCCTTGATGGCTTGCCATATCATCGACCTACCCCTGTGCTGTGAGGGTGCCGTGGATGACAGTCGAAAGTGTCCTCCTATGAAAAGAAATGGCAGCCTGGACCCCCACTGGCGATTCTCTCGCCGTATGGCTGTCAACGGTCAGACTGGTACCCTACTGCTATCTGGGGCGTCTCCAAACACGTCTTCGGTCTGGAATCTTGTTGATTGGAGTTGAATCGTCTCCAGTGATGGGTTCCGCTTCAAACTGAGCCCCAATAATCAGCGAAGGCGTCTTTGGAGATGGTGGGACAGCGATGGGAAACCAACTTGCCTGTCACCCGGTGTATGGTCCGACTGCCAGGAGTGATGTTCTGGGGCGACATTTCTTTTCATAGGAGAATCCCTTTGGTTGTCATCCGCAGTACCCTTATAGCACAGCGGTCTGTCGACGATGTTGTACGCCCCATTTTCTTGCTCTTCATGGCAAGCCATCCAGGGCTTACATTTTAGCAAGAAAATGCCGGCCTCCGCACGGCGAGTGTTTCTACAGCCTGTCTTCTTGCTTGCCAAACTCTGCATTGGCCAGAAACGCCGCTGAATGCCTCCCAAACTGAGAACGTTAGGATCATTACGGGTCCATCCCTCCAACCAGCTCGGAATTTTGACGATCCAACAAGCAAATTGGGCGGAATCCTTCAGGAGGACATCTAACAAGTCTGTCAACCAGTGCCAAAACGAATAACTCGTCGCATAAAGGTCAGATGTGGGCCAATGCGTTACTGACTTGCAAAATTTGTGAAGAAAAAAATGAAATGGGCGTATAGCATTGTTGGCCGGGAGGCCCCATGCGGGGGAGTTCGGCCGCCGTATCGCAAGTCCCTATAAGTTGACGCCACTTCGGCGTGATGAAAATGATGATGAAGGACACACAAAACCCAGTCCCCAGCCGGGAATCGAACCCGGGCACCCTGCGTGATAGGCGGAAACGCTACGGAGGCCGCCGTTTGTGAAGAAATCATCGATTTGGGAAGAACTGGATGATTTGTGAAGAAATCATCCAGTTCCTCCGAAATTATAATCATCTGTTTGTCTGGTTCAAAACGGCTCTGAGCACTATGGGACTTAACTGCTGAGGTCATCAGTCTCCTAGAACTTAGAACGACTTAAACTTAACTAACCTAAGGACATCACACACATCCATGCCCGAGGCAGGATTCGAACCTGCGACCGTAGCGGTCGCGCGGCTCCAGACTGAAGCTCCTAGAACCGCTCGGCCACTTCGGCCGGCTCTGTTTGTCTCTGCATGTTCATCAGATCTGTTGATTTACGCCCCTATCGGATAATTCGTCCATGGCACGTATTTTTTTTCCTGGATTTATATAAAACAAGTGGAGGTGATAGATCACGTCACGGGGAATATTTCCAATGACGTCCTTTTGCACTGAATACCTCCAGAGACGCTGCGTATGCCCTTTATGTTGCCCATAAGTCTGTCATTTGTTTCGTGTGAAAGGAGGTAGGCCCAGCGAAATTAAGCTTCTTAATTCGCTTCTAAAACACCTTTCTCCGCTTAGTTGCTCTCATTCTTAAGGTTTTCTTGTTGAAAATCACTTTATAATTTTATTGGGCTACGTAGTATGCTGCACACCATGCTAATTCGGTGACAATTCGTCGTCACATGGCTGGGGAATAATAAGGGACCCCTAGCGTTGTCGGGAAGCGTCAGCAAACATTTATCTGTAACAACAGTCGTTCTCCATGGCATGATCGATGCAATAACTTAGAAACATCCTTTACAAGAAAATTCAAAAGAAAGTGGCATTAATTGGAATGCTGGTAAACTATAATAAACGGGAACGTACACCGTTTTTAAACCACCACATTTATTCAAAAATGGTTGAAATGGCTCTGAGCACTATGGGATTTAACATCTGTGGTCATCAGTCCCCTAGAACTAGTTAAACCTAACTAACCTAAGGACATCACACACATCCATGCCCGAGGCAGGATTCGAACCTGCGACCGTAGCGGTCGCGCGGTGCAGACTGATGCGCCTAGAACCGCACAGCCACACAGGCCTGCCACATTTATTCGCAATCAGCGCGAATGTTCATGCAAGATTCAAAGTCTCTTGATTACAGTTCACAAAATGAAATAAAATAACGTTCTCACATCATCCTATAACATTTACAATACCTTGCAACCTGTCATTAACTATGATTTAGTTGCAAGTCTATCCGCTTTGCGTTGCTCATTGTATTGCAATCGACAGACGTGGAACTGTGAACGAGACTGTCTGAGCAATCATTCTTCATCAGTGTCCAAAACCACGCAGTTTTTGGGCCGTTAATTGATGTTCGCACAACCTCGTATACGTTACTGAGCGACTGTTTATCAGTGCGATCCGCACTGGTTCCTATCAACCCGGATATTTTGGACCTTTCAGTTAATAAATAAAGTTTCCCTGAGATGGTCATTAATTTCTAAGCTGTTCTGTCTACTTTTTTCCCCTGACTGGTTTGATGCGGCCCGCCACGTTTTCCTCTCCTGCGTTAACCTCTTCATCTCAGAGTAGCACTCACACCTACGACCTCGGTTTTTTATTGGCTGTATTCTAATGTCTCTCTTCCCTTACAGTTTTTAAAATTTACAGCTCTCTCTAGTACCGTGAATATTAGTCCCTAATGTCTTAACACATGACTTATCATCTTACCTCTTTTCTTGCCAACGTTTTCCTTTCTTCGACTTTGCCAAGAACTTTCTTATTCCATTACACAGTCTATGTCTCAGCATCCTTTGATAGCACCGCATCTCAAACGTTCTATTCTCTTCTTTTTCAGTTTTACCACAGCCTGTGATTCACACCATACTATGTTGAGTTCCAAACGTCTATTCTCAGAAATTTCTTTCTCAAATTAAGGCCAATATTCCGTACTAGTAGACGGATTACAAAGAGTGTAAGACAGGGATGTTGTCTTTCGCTCTCACTGTTAAATCTATACATCGAAGAAACAACGACGGGAATAAAACGAACGTTAAAGAGTGGGATTAAAATTCGTGGTGAAAGGACATCAACGATATGAATCACTGCTTACATTGATATCCTCAGTTAATGCTAAGAAGAGTTACAGGATCATTTGGATGGAATGAACAGTATAACGAGCGCAGAGTATGTGTTGAGAGTAAATCGAAAGTGTTGAGGAGTAGCTGAAATGAGAACAGTGAGAAACATAACGTCAGAACTAGTGATCACGAAGTAGATGAATTTAAGAAATTCTGCTACGTAGGCCTCAAACTCACCCATGACGGAGGAGGAGGGAACGAGGGAACAAAAAGCAGACTAGCACTGGCAAAAAGAGCATTCTGGCCTCGAAAAGTCTAGAAGTATCAAACATAGGTCTTAATTTGAGGAAGAAATTTCCGCTCAAATGGTTCAAATGGCTCTAAGCACTATGGGACTTAACATCTGAGGTCATCAGTCCCCTAGACTTAGAAATATTTAAACCTAACTAACCTAAGAACATCACACACATCCATGCCCGAGGCAGGTTTCGAACCTGCGACCGTAGCAGCAGCGCGGTACCGGACTGAAGGCCCTAGAACCGCTCGGTCACAGAGGCCGGCGAAATTTCCGTGAATGTACGTTTGGAACACAGCATCGTATACTAGTGAGATGTGGACTGTGGTGGAAAAGGAGAGAATCGAAGCATTTGAGATGTGGTGCTACAGAAGAACGTTGACTGATAAAGTAAGAAATGACGACGTTCTCCGCAAAATCGGCGAGGAAAGGAACATATGGAAAAACACTGACAAGAAATACTAGAGGGAGCTATAGAGAGCAAAAAATGTGGAGGAAGACAGAGATTGGTCTACCTGCAGCAAATAATTGAGGATCTGGGTTGCAAGTGCCACTCTGAGACGAAAGGCTTGGCACAGGAGAGGAATTCGTTGCGGGCTGAATCACACCAGTCAGAAGAACAAAAAAACTAATGACAATTTTGATTAGTTTATAAATAATCCAATTACTGCTTTCACGTCATTACTTTCGTCTTTCTTCGGTTTACAATCCGTCTATAATTTTCTTCCATTAGACTGTTCTTTCCCTTCAATAAGTCCTTTAATTCCTTTCTTTCACTGAGGACAACAATGTGAACAGAAAATCGTGTCATTGATATCCTTTCACTTTGCATATTAACCCCAGTCCCGTAACTTTATGTTATTTGCATCATTGCTTCTTCGATGCATATATCGAGCATTAAGGGCGAAAGACTGCCTGTATTTAATCCTTTTTAATCAGAGCACAGATTTTTCAATAATTTGGACAGTTACATTGTGGTTTTCAATGAGCTCTGTCGTCGTATGGAAAGTAAATGGTATTCGTACCTCCTACAAAAGCACTTTAGGTGACCACGTCCATTCAATTACAATTACACTGTTTCCAGACAGAAACAGAATCTTTCAAGATAATAGAGTTGTAAATTGCCAAGATTGTTTTGATCAGGATGTCGATGACTTAATACATTTTCTTTGTCTCTCTCATGGATTTATGTGTATCGATTCGCAGGAGACTGTACATGGTGCCTCAATGCTTTATCAAGTAACTGTTCTCACTGTTTTGTACCTAACCATCTTGTCTTATATATACCGGCGAATACGTCGGAAACGTAATTAAATAGCTGACTGTTTCTGTTTAGTGTAATAATGACTATAACTCAATTTGGACACAGTCCTCTGAAGCAGGGACCCTTTCATTTGCGAGAATATCCACTAGCGAGTCGTGCGTATGGCACACCGCTCACCGTGTTCGTTACACTGTTGCCATGTTTTAACTAGATGACTTTCTTTTATTAAATCCAATTGATATTGTGTTGTTGGAATAATTATAATTTACTATGTAATTTATTCTCTTAGCTCTTACAACCATTACAGACGTGCTTCGATTCTGATCGTAGCTACGACGATGTTTCATTGAAAGTCGTATGATATTTATCGAAGTATAACGGATATGCTTCTAATAACGTGGTGAGCTCAGTTACTACTGCTCAATTAGGATAGTTAATTACTGTAATTACATATGTTTCTAAAATCACACTGTAGTGGGGTACTTACACACATTAAGCAGATTCCAATTATAATCAGTCCAAGCATCGAGGCTAGCCATCTGAAAACACAACGAATATTCACTTCAGAAGGAGAACAGATGATATCACATAATTAGATTCATTATAAGTTCTAACTCACCAAAAGGCTACATTTGTGAGTTAAGACGCGGTTTGGTGACAATTCTCATAAACACAACAGCGCAATAGTATATTCTACAGTTTCCTTCACCTGTGTACTTTTATGCTGACGGACACCCGAACAGAAGTTCGTCATTATTCAACCGTTTATAGCCACGAATTGTAACATAAACGCACCTGACAAGTATCTCCGTGTAAAGGATGATGTCTTGTTATAGTTTCATTTGTCACCCTAGCGGAATAAATAAGTAATTTTATATGTCTTTCATTCTTCTGTACAAAGCTGCAACTTATACTGCCTATATGTAACAAAAATTTAACAATTTTCTTTCGCAAATATTAGTTTCACTCTGTCATTCCGTATTTTAGTTTTCACTAGCAGTGACTTAAATATTATGCAGTTAAGATATTAATTTGAAAAGTTGCGCTGTGGCGAAAATACTGAAACTGATGTATCATGCAAGGAAAAGACAGCATGTTAAAAGAATAGGTGAAGAAGCTTTTGGAATTCGGTGCTCTAGGAAAAGGTTACATGTATTATTAACACAAAGTATGAAATGGTAAGTGTGTGTAAAGAATAGACGAGGAATGAAGTGTGTGGGAAACTTTTACCAGGAGACAGAGCAGATTACTGGGACATCTAATAGGCATCCAGGAACATGGCTGGAAAGAGTGGTAGAGGGGACAAATTGTAGGGTCACACAAAGACTATATACACGAAAATAGATTCGATTAAATGTTGTGTGTAACAGTTACATAGAGATGAGCGTATTATCCTGAGGCAGAAGCAGCTGGAGGATGAAATCAAACTAGTGCAATGACTGAGTAGCTCTGAGAAACAGAGCAGTAGTAGGTAGTTGAGCGGCGGGTGTGACTGGACACTGACCGTCCCATGCGGTGTCCGAGCGGTCCAAAGAGGTTGGTGCCCACCAGGTAGGAGACAGACGCTGGCAGGAAGGTGACACCCTGCTTCCAGCGGCCGGCCCCCATCGTGTCCATCATCCAGATCGGCAGCGACGGTTCCAGCATTGCGATACCCATGTTGGCGAACGTAATTGCTCCTGCCACAACCAAGTACAGCCTCATCAGGTGCCTGTCACCTACAATCTCTGCATTATTACTTGACAAGTGACGGTCTTTACAACTAAAGACATATTTCAAACTTACACCACTGGTAATTAAAATTGCTACACCACGAAGATGACGTGCTACAGACGTGAAATTTAACCGACTGGAAGAAGATGCTATGATATGCAAATGATTAGCTTTTCAGATCATTCACACAAGCTTGGCGCCGGTGGCGACACCTACAATGTGCTGACATGAGGAAAGTTTCCAACCGATTTCTCATACACAAACAGCAGTTGACCGGCGTTGCCTGGTGAAACGTTGTTGTGATGCCTCGTGTAAGGAGGAGAAATGCGTACCATCACGTTTCCGACTTTGATAAATGTCGGATTGTAGCCTATCGCGATTGCGGTTTATCGTATCGCGACATTGCTGCTCGCGTTGGTCGAGATCCAATGACTGTTAGCAGAATATGGAATCGGTGGGTTCAGGAGGGTAATGCGGAACGCCGTGCTGGATCCCAACGGCCTCGTATCACTAGCAGTCGAGATGACAGGCATCTTATCCGCATGGCTGTAACGGATCGTGCAGCCACGTCTCGATCCCTGAGTCAACAGATGGGGACGTTTGCAAGACAGAAACCATCTGCACGAACAGTTCGACGACGTTTGCTGCAGCGTGGACTATCAGCTCGGAGACCACGGCTGCGGTTACCCTTAACGCTGCATCACAGACAGGAGTGCCTGCGATGGTGTGCTCAACGACGAACCTGTGTGCACGAATGGCAAAACGTCATTTTTTCGGATGAATCCAGGTTCTGTTTACAGTATCATGATGGTCGCATCCGTGTTTGGCGACATCGCAGTGAACGCACATTGGAAGCGTGTATTTGCCATCGCCATACTGGCGTATCACCCGGCGTGATGGTATGGGGTGCCATTGGTTACACGTCTCGGTCACCTCTTGTTCTCATTGACGGCACTTTGAACAGTGGACGCTACATTTCAGATGTATTACGACCCGTGGCTCTATCCTTCATTCGATCCCTGCGAAACCCTACATTTCAGCAGGATAATGCACGACCGCATGTTGCAGGTCCTGTACGGGTCTTTCTGGATACAGCAAATGTTCGACTGCTGCACTGGCCAGCACATTCTCCAGATCTCTCACCAATTGAAAACGTCTGGTGAATGGTGGGCGAGCAACTGGCTCGTCACAATACGCCAGTCACTACTCTCGATGAACTGTAGTATCGTGTTGAAGCTGAATGGGCAGCAGTACCTGTACACGCCATCCAAGCTCTGTTTGACTCAATGCCCAAGCATATCAAGGCCGTTATTACAGCGAGAGATGGTTGTTCTGGGTACTGATTTCTCGGGATCTATGCACCCAAATTTCGTGAAAATGTAATCACACGTCAGTTCTAGTATAATATATTTGTCCAATGAATACCCGTTTATCATCTGCATTTCTTCTTGGTGTAGCAATTTTAAATGCCAGTAGTGTATTTTTGCGGCTCACAGTGACATCAATGATTGGTCTTTTCTTTCTGGTTTAGAACAGCTATCGTATTCCTCGGTCTTGATGATATTTCTTCATTGTGCACTAATTGGAAAAGCTACACTTTCAGTGCCCTGCATAATCTCACAGAAAAAATAGCTCCTGAATGGACAACGATGTAAGGACAGCATGGTGGGACACTGAGAAAAAAATAATGACTTTGGCAGAACGCACTCTCATCCTGCACATTCTGAGGTATCAATTGAACTCCGGAACATGTAGTGGATGTTGACTAGTGATAGTCTCACTCACAGCCATTCGTAACCAATTCTCAAAATTACATTTCCGTTCTCCTCTATTGTCCTAGCAACTGGAAACGCCACATCTTATTAGGGTACAAAAGCTTCCAATAGCGCTGCACCTTCAGTTTAAGAATTCTGAAGCTCAACTGGGAAAAATGGAACCCTCATATAATTATTATGTTGTCTGCCTGCCTGTCCGGCTGTTAAGAGCCGTTTTTCTCAGGAACGGTTGAGGTATGAAGTGTGAATTTACATCAAGTACTAAGGTTGACGGTCCTTTGGCGGTGTACGGAACGCAAGCGTGTAAGGTAATGCAGTCGAAAGATATGATAATCTGTGTCACATATTTTAACACTGTGATTATTCAATTTCTCCAGGCGTATTTTATGACGAAATAAACCTCGGGTGAACAGCCTGGTATGAGTGTGCATAGGACACAATATTTCGGCAATCGACCACGTTGCCATCATCAGGTACGCTGATGTACTGACCGGCGGTGGGCCGGCGCCATGTATATATAGGACAATCCCCCTTCCTATGAGTCGGTGCGGTCCAGTTACAGCGTCCGTTCTCCCGCCGTCCGGGCGCTGCGTCCTAGGTCCTCTCGTTCAGGAGTGTCTGCCGGCACAGCTCTCGTTATTCTTCCCTCCTCCCCCGAAGTCGGTACACTCTGGGAAATATCCTTTTTCTTCTTAATCTGGGTGATCGCGGGTTCCCACGCCTTGCTAAGGATGTAACCGCTGTCACGATTAAGTTGTGGCTTCCTTACTCTGATTTCTATGGCTGCTTTGATTACACAGTTCCAGCATTTGGAAGTCTGTGGTTTGGTCATAATCCATGCTGTGGAGTTCCACAGAGCAATTCAGACGCGTGTTGCCAGATTTATTACTGGTAGGTTCGATGAAAATGAGAGTATTACGGAAATCCTTCGAGAACTAAAAAATTAATAACTGGGAGAAGACGACACTCTTATCCGCGAAACTCTATTGAGAAAAATTTAGAGAATCAGCGGTTGCGGTTGCCTGCAGTACGATTCTATTTCTGCCATCATAAATTTCCCTTAAGGACCGCAAAGGCAGGGGAAATTTGGTTTCGTATGGAGGCATGTAGATAGCTGTTTTTCACTCACTATATTTGCGAGTGGAACAGGGAAGGGAATAACAGCTACAGGTGCAAGGTATCCTCTGCCAAGCCCCTTACGGTGGCTCGTCAAGTATATATGTAGATACAGATGTAGAAACGATGTTTTATGCTAACTAGAGCAGCAGAGCAGTAAGTGTGAACAAAACCGGCACTGTTAGGTTCACCAAACCACATTCACTTAACGGACAAACATCCGCATGCTATGTATACGAAGACAGTAACTTGTTCTCGAAAGAGCAGTTACTGTTGATGACCGTGCAGCTTTTCCCTGGAATAAATGATGACTAAATGACAACCTCAGCTGCCGACAGGTGTTGTTGATATACCTCGAAGTGGACAGCTGAAAATGTGTGCCCCGACCGGGACTCTAACCCGGGATCTCCTGCTTACATGGCAGACGCTATATCCATCTGAGCCACCGAGGACACAGATGAATAGCGCGACTGCAGAGACTTATCCCTTGCACGCTTCCCGTGAGACTCACATTCCCAACTGTCCACAATTCTACATACGTATTGTACCTTATAGACATTTGCCCACCCACTGTCTTCGTATATATAGTTAAAGGCTACCCAGCCATTGACCTTCGTTTGTGCAAATGCGCACAGGTTGCCCAAACTCTTACGGGAATCGCCAAAGTGTGCGCCAGTAATGAGTGGGTGGGCAAATGTCTATAAGGTACAATACATATGTAGAATTGTGGACAGTTGGGAATGTGAGTCTCACGGGAAGCGTGCGAGGGATAACTCCCTGCAGTTGCGCTATTCATCTGTTTCCGCGGTGGCTCAGATGGATAGAGCGTCTGCCATGTAAGCAGGAGATCCCGGGTTCGAGTCCCGGTCGGGGCACACATTTTCAACTGACCACATCGAGATATATCAACAACACCCATCGGCAGCTGAGGCTGTCAGTTAGTCATCATTTAATCCGCATGCTAGTTGCTGATTGGCTGTCGTTTTGAGGCCATAAAACCACAACGGTAAATTTTGGTTGTTTCGAAAGTTTTGTTGGATTCGAAATCCCCTACTCTGTTGTGACCTTATTATCAGACTCTTTTCTCCATCCTTTTCAGAAAAAGAAAAAAAACTATATGGAAGGTGTGGTGTCACCGCCAGACACCACACTTGCTAGGTGGTAGCTTTAAATCGGCCGCGGTCCATTAGTACATGTCGGACCCGCGTGTCGCCACTGTGTGATCGCAGACCGAGCGCCACCACAAGGCAGGTCTCGAGATACGGACTAGCACTCGCCCCAGTTGTACGGACGACGTAGCTAGCGACTATACTGACGAAGCCTCGCTCCTTTGCCGAGCCGATAGTTAGAATAGCCTTCAGCTAAGTCAATGGCTACGACCTAGCAAGGCGCCATTAGTAACATTGCATGTATCTAAAGAGTCTCACTTGTATCGCCACAATCTCCAGATGTATCAAAAGGATGGATTAAAGTTAAGTATTCCAGAAGCTACGTACTTTTCTTTATAGCATTCATTACGTATCCTGTTTCAGACCTCACGCCATCCTGCTTTAACTTAGCGCGTGCCTTTCGGCTTCCTCTCATTGTGTCTAGGCTGTCTTGTCTAGACACAACAGAAGGGAACAGAGAAATATACAATGTGGATAAAAATTGCAGCATGTTGTGCTCACCTGCAGCGACGATGATGTACGGGTCCATGACGAGTGCCTTGAGGGATGGAGGGTCGGAATCCTGGCGCACCACACCCGGTTGAAGCATCAGCAACTGCAGCACTGCCGGCATAAGTTAGTTAATTTTTGTGATAGAAGCATTTTCAGTGGATTATAGCAGTTAGTTAACTAACGACCGAAAAAGTCCACTGAAGATTCGTTTAATATAAAAGTGCATAATTCGTCTGGAAAGTAAATATTCCACTGCTCTAGAGGAAGGGCGTTTGAATTCGCGTAATTGAGAGTGACTGATTACGATGTTTTATTCTAGGCTTAGGAACGGAGTGGGCGCGTAGGCGCGGTACCTACGGCCGTCTCCGAGGGCGAGCGCCGACAGCACGAGGAAGGGCGCCGACTTGCCGACGAACTCGTACATGACGCCGCCGAAGGGCGGCCCGATCAGCACGCCGAGCGCCAGCCCGCCCAGCGCGATGCCCATCGCGTTGCCGCGCTCCTTGTCGTCCGGGTACCGCTCCGCCAACATCCCCATTCCTGCCAACACGCACAACACCACATACACTGCTACAGCGTTCAGACATTTACACACTACGCCAACTAAGGCCAACGGACGACAGTCAACCCCTTCGTCGGCCGAGGTTTGCGTAGTGAGTACAGGCGGAAAACCGGAGCGAACGATGCAGTTGGTCTTGGTTACGGTTCTGTCTATTGGCGGTAACATCAAAGCGTTGGCCTTTGGCTGGCGTTGGGAACCTTCTCATGGTGTAGCAATCTGCTTGAAAGGTATACACACAGGGTAAATTAATTGAAATTTTGTAAGAAAATATTGTATTGAACCAGAGATGGTCAAATGTAGTATTGATTGTCTAGCAGCGTCTCTGCTGAGCAGCATTCAAGGTGTTAGGAGTAATGTGTTAGAGAAACTTTAGATGGGAGATATATCGAGGACTCTCAAGTATAAAGACGTGTCCTATCCGGTGTGTGCTGGATGTACGCTTACTCGATACGGGTAGTAATGATTTTTTTATTTTCAAGATACTATGATGTTTGCTAACTGTAAAAGGAATCTCATCAGAAGTTGGGAAAAACGTAAGTAAAAAAAGTTGTTTTGTTACTAATGCAATGCGCGTATTCATTAGTGATGATTGAGACAATGTATAGCACTCACATCCAATGACTATGTACAGCTAATTGCTAATGTATAACCGGGCTGAAACTTCCTGGCAGATTAAAACTGTTTGCCGGACCGAGACTCGAACTCGGGACCTTTGTCTTTCGCGGGAAAGTGCTCTACCATCTTAGCTGCCCAAGTAAGAGTCACGCCCCGTCCTCACAGCTTCAGTTCTGCCAGTACCTCGTCTCCTACCTTCCAAACTTTACAGAAGCTCTCCTGCGAACCTTGCAGAACTAGCACTCCTGTAAGAAAGGATACTACGGAGACATGGCTCAGCCACAGCCTGGGGGATGTTTCCAAAATGAGATTATCATTCTGCAGTGGAGTGTGCGCTGATATGAAACTTCCTGGCAGATTAAAACTGTGTGCTGGACCGAGACTCGAACTCGGGTAGCTCATATGGTAGAGCACTTGCCCGCGAAAGGCAAAGGTCCCGAGTCCGAGTCTCGGTCCGGCTTACAGTTTTAATCTGCCAGGTAGTTTCATATCAGCGCACACTCCGCTGCAGAGTGAAAATCTCATTCTATAACCAGCTTATTGACTGTGTTCACTATGACCGTTATTAATTTTCAGAGTCAAAATACAAGTTTTAAAGTTAGTACCATATTGTTACTTACCACAAGTCAATACTAGTCTCGAGGTCATTTTTGATTAACTATTTTTCTCAAGAAGTTATTGTCTCAGTCATGTCCGATTTAATTAAAATGTGCGCTAAGCAACAACCTTGCACATTAGCTGTTTGGTAACTATACAACCTAAAGTGCTAACAGAGTGGAGTGCGAAGAGCGTTATCACTGCGCAGATAAAGGTAAGAAATTTTATTATTTCAGTGACAGCATTCATTAAGTACAGGGACCATTATTTTCAAATACATCAAGTTTTGTTTTATTACCAGGGCCAATTGCAAATCAAGAATGTTGCATAAGATTCAGTTTTTGTGTTATGTAAATTCATGCACTTCTGGTTTGGTTTGGAGTTATTGACAGTTTCCATTCTTGCAGATAAATTGAACTTACATTCTCGCAGTCATTAAAGTTCAGAACAGACCAAGGCGCGTAAGAGAAGACATAAAATAGACGTCCACATGCCATTCCCATTCTGACACTTGTGTTTCAGACTACTGTCAGTTAAATAATTTCAATCATATTTCAAACATATATGTTTCATGCTATGTCTCTAGAACAGGTGTGTATTTAAGTTTTTCAGGACAGCCACAGGAAGCAGTTAGCGTCTGTTTTGACGCTTTCGCTCTTTAAATTAACAAGACTACCATCAGAAAGCAACATACAGTTTTATTATTATTATTATTATTTACACTGTTCGGCTCCCTCCGATATAATGGAAGCTATCCCTGATGTCATAACAGATGTCCTATCATTCTGCCCCTTTTTCTTATCTATGTTTTCCATATGTTGTTTCCCTCTCCGATTTTGAGCAGAACTTTCTCGTTCGTTACCTTATCGGTCCCCTTGATTTCCAACATTCGCTGCAGCAACACATCTCAAATGATTCGATTCTGCTCTGTTCCGGTTTTCCCACAGTCCATGATTCACTAGCATTCAATGCTCTAATCCAAACGTACATTCTCATAAATTTCTATCTGAAAAAATTAAAGAGTGAAAATAATGAATAAAACATACTTACTGTGGGTGTGACTTGTGCCTGTAGTGAAACACCTGAAATCAAGAGTAGCTGTTTCACCCGCAAGCAATGCCTGCTCTTGCCAAGGATGTGTATTTATGATGTTTAAAACTACTCGATTATAAAACGGGCGTTATGAGCCCCTACGAACTGCGATTATGAAAACAAACTGAAAACACTAGACTCTAGGAGGGAAATAGTTATTAGAAAGTGATACGCACGATGTGAAAAAGGAAACGGTGTCTTTATTGACATCTTTTCGCCGCGAGCGACAAAGAGAAACAAACAAACCTGGTAATGATTATTAACTTTCTGCTGCAGGTAAAGTTCTCCTAAAAGAGATGTAATCTTTGGAAATTCTAGGCCTACACAGTTCAGTAACAATTCGAAATCTGTAGCTTTCATTAGGGAAAAAATATGAAATAGCCCATATTCCAATTCAGCTTTAAGGCAGGCTTTAATTTTGACCCACCACATTGCTCCCTGTTTCTCAAAAGGAAGTCGTCCACAAGCGTCATTTCTTCGTTTGATGACTATCAGCTGTTCCCAGTAAAATAAATGCTGCAAATTCGACGACTGCTAAAGCCGCTTCTTTCCTCATAATATCGGCCGGTTGACTTTTAATTATGACAATAAACAAAAGAGAGCAACGTCGCAAGTTATCAGAGCTAACTGCGATTCCACTCGGCCGAATGCCATGGTCCCAAGCCTTCGTTTGGTGTGGATGAGAAGCCGAACGCAAATGAATTGGCAACCAATGTTTCCTGCGGGCTTCCCAGCCAGTCGTCGTATTCTAGCAGCAGAGCGGGTTGGAGGTCTGTAACCGCGCTGCCCGTGAAAAGCTGTCAGCGCTGGCACTTGTTGCGCGCGTTGCCTACACTGAGGCCAACAGGGGCGTCTGGAGGCCGATAAGAAGTGCGTACTGCGGAGGCTGTACCACGCATGCATGGGAAACAATGGGGCTCAGAAACTGGATGATATTAGTAGTAATCTTCCGAGACAGCCGGTGAGTAACAGCAACGTAGAATACAACAGTCATTAGAGTCCTGCATGACCGAGTAAGCGAGCACAAAATACGAGGTGGGGCGAGCACACCCTAACTGGATAGGCTACCCGCACTAGTTCTTGTGACCGAACACAGAAGCCGTGACCGAATACGTAGCACATAACTTCAAACGCATTACACGTGTTACTATCCGTGTGACACTGCAGCCAGTACGGGCTTCTTATTTGTGGTGTGTCTCTCTCTGTAATCATGCAGCGCGAGGAAGCCAGTGTAGTAAGACGTAAGATTGAAACCAATGTTTACACATTAAAGAAACGGGAAGGTCTGAAAAGCCAAGTATGTAGTACATTTCTGTTGGTTGTAGATGAAAACATTGCGTCTACTGGGTACGTATCGTGCATAAACTGCTCCACTTTATTGTTTTTCCAGTCGGGAACCACTCATTTAAAGAAACACAGTTGCAAGAAACCTCTCAAAGGTCGTTTCTTTGGCCGTCCTTCCGTTATCTTAATATGCTTGAAATAAGTGAAAAGCAGGAAGTTCTTAACAATGTGCGATAAATGTGTGCTACGTACGCAGGTCCAACATTCAATCATTAACATAATCGGTTTTGCATAGTTAGTGGAAAGTGTATTATAGAGAAACGGGAATGTTGTGACTCGTATAATATTTCATTAACGTAAAACATCTCGTTTCTATGGGAACGGGGGTCGGGTTGTTTGGGGGGAGAGACCAAACAGCGAGGTCATCGGTCTCTTACGGGAATGTTTCGATGATTTCCATATCAGTTCTGTATTACTTCTCTCTTTTGTTTATTATCATAGATCCTTCAAGTACTGTGTCATCACCACCCAGAAAGAGAGCTCGTTTCAAGGAATGGAGGAACAACAGATCATCCGCAGCAGATGAAGTAGATCAGTACATTTTAATGCACCCCGGAGATGATGACATCTTAAAGTGGTGGAGCAGACATGAAACAGATCTGCCAGGTTTGGCTGCAGCTGCAAGACGCATTTTATGTATCCCAGCAACAAGCGCACCTAGTGAAAGGTGCTTTACTAAAGCCGACATGTTACTAACAAATTGCCGCAGCCAATTAAATCCGGAACGCGTTAGTGATTTCCTGCTGATCAACAATAACTATAATTTTGTTTATGTTGCAAACAATTGAAACGTATGACAAGTTACGTCTGTAACTGTTTAATGTTCTTTGTATGCTTTCTTTATGAAGATGGTTGTCTTCTAGATTACAGGGAAAGCACTTATTTAATGTTTCCTATAAATGAAAGGAAAAATATCTCTTTTGTTTGGAAATGAGACTCGTCTTCTATCTGCGATTGTATTGAAATATCGTTTTACTTTCCAGGTGCTTTATGAATTTAGCTGTCACGTACCCGTTCTTGGAAATGTTACTTTTGTATTAAAAGGGAGAGAGAGAGAGAGAGAGAGACGTTGGATTTGTACAGTACAGTACAGTACAGTGCAGCGAGCCGGGGAGAGGCGAGGTGAGACGTCAGCGGTGACCGGTCATGCTCGGTTATCCGCGTGTCCGGAATCCGGACATCAGACACGGGGCGAGTACGTGACCGAGCCGAGTCGTGTGGGGCCGGACACGAGCGGCTCGATCCCCCCGTCAACAGGCGAGCTGTGACCGGTCAAACACTGAGCGTTGCAGCACTCTAACAGTCATATTTTCATTAGCCTCATATTTGGATGCTGTTAACCCTTTAAAGGGTACACCTCTTTGAAAATGTCAAAAAATTGTTTTTATTTTTATTAAAATGTTCCCTGCTATGCCTGTTTTATTGTAGTTTTCATCTCACGTTCACCAGAAACTCGATTATTGAATTACATGGTGATTTGTGAAAGAGTGTCTCCGAAAACCATTCACACTGTGCTTACTGTTTATGGATCACTTGATTGCTTGACTCCTTAGTTCTTAAATGGCAGAAACTGAAAGACTTCACACTGCCAATGCATTGTCTGACTGCTGCCACTAGTAATAATAATAATAATAATAGCGGGAGCAATGCCAAAAGATCTTAATGGACACTTGAAAGCCATGGCATTGATAAAATATCCCTTCTTCAGCTACAGAAAGTCGTATTACTGGGATCTGCACAAAATACGCCGGTACATCATACAGTCCTAGACACTAGGGAGTGTCCGAATGCTAAGGAAATACAATATCCAGAATAATGAACTCATTTGCTGTGTTCACGGTTATATGCAGTGTGTCTATACCAACGAAAATAATCAGTGTTTGAAAATATAATGTGGATAGGTGAAAGATATACTCACCAAGTGGCGAAACGAATAAACACATATAACATGTGGAAAGCTTTTGGAGCCACAGGCTTCTTTTTCTGGCAGAAGGACTGAACGGAAAAAGTATAATAATAATAATACTAATAATAATAATAATAAGGTGTAAGCCCTACAGCAGTGTAAGAGGCATTACATAGATGTTGTTGTGTCAATTAGATCATTTACTGTTGCAAAGTGAGTAATGCAGTGATTTCTGATCCATTACAGGAACTACCTACAACTCGGAGAAGGTATTTTTCTTAGATATTTAAACATACGTGTCCTATACGTCTCAATTTTACTGTCATTGATGCATGCTACAAAGAACAAAGTATGTCTAAAGTGGGTAGACGATGTGTGGGAGATGGTGTTCATACATTCGTTTCACAAGGTGTAGCCTCCATCTAGCGTCGTTCTCCACCAAAACTATGGTTCGGTCGTTTTGGTGAAATACGTCAATGACGTAATAACTACAGGATTGCCACTAGTGTTGGTAGCCTTGGTAGGGAAAGAAACATAAATGAATATGTGAGAGAGATTCTGGGAGCAAATTACATCTCTTTGGTTTTTGTGTGTTTTGCTCATAATTAGCACCGCACATCGTTCAGTGTCAGTCCGTCCTGTATTCTATATCTTTGGTAAATATATGAGGGTTGGAACTTACATAGTGGTAACAAAAGAGTTACATGTTTGCACCTGTTACTATTCTTCAAAGTAGTCACCAGCGTTGTGTAGAACCCGTTGCCAGCGATGTGGAAGGCGTAGTATACCGTTAGCAGTGCCTGTTCTGTTGATGGTGCGAATGGATCGGTCTACTACCTGTCGAATCTCTGGAACAGTTCTGAAGCGAATGCCACGAAGTGGTTCCTTCATCTTCGGAATCAAAGTCACAAGGATTTAAGTCCGGGAAGTATGGTGGATGGCACAGTACTTCCCTGTCCCATCGACCGAACAAAGCAGCAAAATCTCGCGCTGTATGCGCCCGCGCATTGTCGTGCAAAATTATGGGTGGGTTTGCGCAGAAAGTGTCGCCGCTTCTTTCGCAAAGCTGGTCGCAGGCGATGCTCCAAAAAAGAACAGTAATATTGTGCATTGACGATTTGCCGTGGAGGAACGTAATTCGTTAGGATAACACTATCACAGTTCGTACACGAGAATCACCATAACTTTCACCATACTGGGGCTCTGACGCACTTTCGACTTTCGTGGCGACCCATAATGACGCCATTCGTTGGATTGGCTTTTCAGTTTTGCCTCGTACGATGTGGACCATGTGTAATCCAGTGTTACGATACGGCGTCAGAAAGTCTCTCCTTTGCACTCATAGCGTTCCAGGTGCGTCTCATCAGAATCGTAACACATCCATTTGTACATTTCCGTCAAGTCACGTGGAACACATCGTGATGCAATTTTTCGCATGCCCAGGCGTTCCTTCAGGATGCAAGGATGCGAAGCACAGTCGTATGCGCTAATCCGGTTTCGTGGGCGAGCTAACGAATCGTATGGCGTCGATCACTGTCCACTGACGCGGCAACAGCATGCACTTCTTCTTCAAAGACGTTAGGACGACCTGCCCAATGTATGTCTGCCACAGTTTGCCGACCTTCGTTGAAGGCTTTTACCCAACGTGCCACTGTTCTGTACGGCAATGCTGATTCCCCGCACGCCTCTCGAAGACCTTGATGACACTGTCGTGCTGTATGACCTCTGGCACATTCAATCTTGATACAACTCCGTTGTTCCTGTTTCGAAAACATAGTGACACCCTTAGGTTAGACCGTTCGCTCACAAGTGACTATTTTTCCCTCGATTGTGCGCACGCCGGTGACGTGGGACGGGCGAGTCCATTTTCTTGGAGGTAAGGTAGGTATGTCAATAACGTGTGCTATCAGCGACAATAGTAGATTCCATTGCATAGTGTCTCCACAACAGTGTTGCCACTATTTAAGTTCCAACCCCGTAAATTGCATTTTATAAATATTAAACATTAGTTGATCACATAAGGTCTGTGCATTTAGTAATCAAAGCAATTACTTTTGATGCAAGTACAATTTACATGCACAACATAAAGCATAACAAACTGCGTATTATTGTTGTTGCTTTTTGTATTCAGTAGAATGTTCTTAATCATGATCAAAGGCAAGAGTTCCCTGTTATTACTGATATGTGCGAAAGCTGTTTATGAATAACCAAAGCATGTTTTATGTACGCTCGATGAAGTATTGAACAGATGATTGATATGTTTTTACATCGGGATTTTTTTTAAGTTTTACTTTTTGTTGAGGAAACAGTTTTCTAGAACTTACGACAAATGTGTATTATTTTTACTTTTAGTACTTCATCCCTCTGCTTCAAGTTACGGGTCAGCAATTTTCGAATAAAACCTGAACTAAGCATCGTCAATTTGAGTTTTTCAATAAATACCGTTTATTTTTAAGAAACAGGAGGATAACAATACAGAACAAAAATGTTCCGTGGGTTATGCGGCCCTTTATATATCCTTTCTCACTTTCTAGATCGTTCACCGCTTCCGGTTTCTAGGGAATCTAATACGACACTGATCTCATATGTAAACAAAGCTATCGAAATGAGGTAAAAAATGGTTCAAATGGCTCTGAGCACTATGGGATTTAACATCTAAGGTCATCAGTCCCCTAGAGCTACTTAAACCTAACCAACATAAGAAGATCGCACACATCCATGCCCGAGGCAGGATAAGAAACTGCGACCGTAGCGGTCGCGCGGTTCCAGACTGAAGCGCCTAGAACCGCTCGGCCACACCGGCCGGCGAAATGAGGTAACTCCCGCTAGTATGCAACACGCCTAACGTACATGTAACATGCTTACGATCTTAACTGGCCAAAGCTATAGTCTCCGCTTACTTGTGGTAGCCTACGGTAGTTTTGCAACTATATCACCGTCACATTGCGTCACGTGTTAACGCTAAATTTGAAAAAAAAGTAGTTGTTGGTAACTTAAGCAATATATATTACAATCATATGGCATAGTGATAACGGCAATGGACTTTTAAAAACAGTTTAGTTTCATGAACGGTACACTGTCGAAACCTTATGTCCTCGCACCTCAGAAGATTCATTTTAACCCCCCCTCCCAGGGGGTAATTACGCCAGATTGGGAACCACTGGTGCAGGCACTCTCCAGCGTGTGTTAGCCTCGTGTGTTGCTGTAATACTTCCATTTGCTATATGTGGAAGTGGGGTAGGGAAAGCAGAATTGAATTTCCTGATTCGCATCTAAAAAATCTTACCCCCCATAGAGCCGTTCATAGGCGTTCATTCTTTAGGTTTTAATGATGACACCCACTGAATTAATTTACCGGGGTAGGTAGTATGTAGCACACCTGTTAGTAGGCCCCGCTAGTTCGGTGTAAGCTCTTTGTCCCTGAACCGGAGAATACTAAAGGACACGAAGCGCCAGCGAACGTTTTGTCTCTACCGAAAGTTGTTGCCCATGGCGTAATCTGTCACCCCTAGGCTATGAAACCTCTTGTATTCATCCACATTAGTGTATTGCTAGATTAATGAAGCCTGCAAGGCGGAACTTACCAGAAACACTGGAGCAGGAAGACCCGATGCCTTGCAGAGCGCGAGCCAGGAAGAGGACACCGTAGCTCCGGCCGAAAGCGAAGACTGCGAACACACAAACAGCGTCATTAGCTAGATTGGTGATGAGATGGGGCTGTCAGGTAACTGTAGAACTTCAGTGCAGATGGCAGTCAGCTGTTTATTTTTATGCTCAGTGCTACCGGTTTCGATCAGTAGACCGTTATCAAGCCGAAGCAAAGAGTAACCAGCTGATCGCTGCAACATTTGAAGTGAACAACTTCGATGTTTGGATAAAAACATAGCTTCGGGTTGATAATCATCTACTGACCGAGACCTGTAGCATTGAGCATAAAAATAAACAGCTGGTGGTCATCTACAATGAAGTTTCACATGCGTCGCCAGCGCCAGCGTCCCTACAGGGTGACTGTGCTGCGCGTAAAATATGAAACCCGGCTCCCGGGCCTGTAACTCTGGTGGCCTCGTGGGGCAGGGACGCGTGAGTGGCGGGCATCTTGGGCTCCGCCCCAGTTCCAAAGCTGCCAAGAACTTGAGGGCCCGTCTGCAGCACTTTGCTTTCTCGTTGATTACCCCACTCACCTCGGAGCAGCTATGGGAGAGCCTGCACTGTGGGGATTAATCTGCGAAAATGTGCGTCCTTCAGAGTAAACTGGAAGAGTACATTGCACTGTGGCGTAAAAATGGACGCAACTTCTCCCAGACATCTGCACGCTCAGTTTTCTTTTTACCTCACGAAGAAAGCTTTTTTCCGGTGTAGTAGTTTTGTAACGAAAAGGCAGGCAAAAAATACACACAGTAAATGCTAAACAAAATGAGAACACAAGGCCTATCCTTCAAGGAAATTACCTCTACTTGAACGGTAAAAATCGAAGAAAAATAAAACTAAAAGACGGAAGTACTCGTAAGACTATTCTTGGAAGTTTGGGTCTGACTGTGAGGTATGCTTGGATAGTCTAATGGCAAGGGGATCGCTCGCAATAAGCGGGAAATCCGGGTTTGAGTCCCAATCCCAATCCGGCACAAATTTTCATTCTCTTCATTCCAGTTACAGCTGATTGTTGTCCGATACATTTCATGCAAATCAGATAAGTTTCCACCAGGACATGTACCACAAAAACTTGCTCGAAACATCCAAAATTAGCAGCAAAATCGACAGCAAAAAAATGAAAAAGCTGACAGTTGCCTGTGTTTTCTGTATTAACAACAAGAAACATTAACCACGCTAGCTTTCACTACTCTTCTAGTACTTTATCAGTGTTCAGCAATTGAAGTAACTGCTGAAGCAAAATGTCGCATCAGTATAGATCTACCTAAAGCAGGAAACTGGATACCAGAAGCGCTCACGTGGTTGTTAGATTGGTCAGATAGTAAGTAACGAGGTCTTCCGGAGGCAGGACAACGCAGGTACAGCTTTCCTGTGAATGGAGACCTGTGTCGCTGTGTGACTAGGGCCTCCCGTTGGGTAGACCGTTCGCCGGGTGCAAGTCTTTCGATTTGACGCCACTTGGGCGACTTGCTCATCGATGGGGATGAAATGATGATGATTAGGACAACACAACACCCAGTCACTGAGCGGAGAAAATCTCCGACCCAGCCGGGACTCGAACCCGGGCCCTTAGGATTCTGTGTCGCTGTGAGAAGGGGGGATCCACTCCTCAAGAGCTGCGCTGCAAACTGGAGGTAACGAAATCTCCATTTTTCTGATACATTTTGAACCTCCCATTACTTTGTTTATTCGTTAATACTGAAGACACATTCTGAATGCATTATAGCCACAAAATTTTTGTTAATTGATTTATTGATTTTCGCGAATCTTACCGTGCTTAACGGGCGATCGGTACTTCGACGGGTGTTCTGTCTGGGCAGAAGATTTTACTAGTGTAAGCGTTGTGCATGTGGCCCTGATGCAATGGCTGTACACTGGTGAGGACCATATGAAAATAGCCATGTTGTGTGTGTTTTAATTTAATACGGAGGTGAAATTTTATATCTGACAGACTCCTTTCGGCTATATTTTAACTTACCGCTGCCACAACAGTCCGTTTGGAAAAATTCCCTGTGCCAGTGATGCACTACATGCATCACTAATGACATTACTTGTTAAGTCAGAAAAACTTTTTAGAACTCTCCTTTAAATTCCATCAACACCATATTAGAATTTCTTACTCTTGTTTCCTCAGTTGAACGATTTAACCCTATTTTTGTTGCTATATTTGGAAACTGATTGTGAAAAGTACTTGCAGTTTGTGAGTTATCAATCATAACATTGTAAATTAGTTTAATTGTTGTAGTTTTTTGTAACCTGACTGGCTGTCCTATCTTCCGTTTGCCAGTATACCGTATAGTTGCAATCTTATTACCTAAACTATTAACTCCTCTCTGCACATGCGCACTTATGGACATTTTAATGACTTTCCTTAAATTATTACAATGTTTTTTGATTTTTTGTAATCAGTAAGTAACATCAAATTTTGACTTATTCTAGCCTCTGTATAAATTCCCCTTCCTCTTACATGAGATCTTGATTCGCTTATTCATCCAGGACATTTCTTCTTTTTTTTGATATTCAGGAATAGTTTTTAGGAAAACTATTTTCAAATATTGACTCATATTAAATGTGCAATAGAAAGAATTGGACGTTATAATTTCTTCCTACATCATATTCCACATCCCTTAACTAACTCTTAAAACACTGTATCCTGTTTTCATTAATAAGCGTCACTGCTTTGTATCAACAAGGTACTGTATTGTTTATTTACATTAACTGTGTATGATGATCAGATAGTCCGCTAACAAATGGATATGCATTAATTGTTCCAGTCTGAGCACTGTCTACAAAAATGTTATCAATCAAGGTTCTACCATCTGGTTAGACACGAGTTGGAAAATTAACTCTAGAAGGTTCATTGAAAAACCAAAATAATCAGTCCAATCCATTTTTACGGTCCGTATCTTTTATGAAATCTACTGTAAAATCTCTATAAAGTACTGTTTTTTATTGTCTGACAGGTAGCTCAATAAATAATCTAGATTGACTATAAATAGCTGAAAATTCGCTAGAGGGCTCCTGTAGACTGTTGTAATTATCAAAGAAATATTCTACAATAACATCTCAGATGTACATGCTTCTAGGTTCTGATCTGTACAAAAACGATTTATTTCAGTATTTTTGACTTCGTTCCCAACTTTTATATATGTTACAACTCCTTCTTTTTTCTGTTAACTCTACTCGTAAATGATGCCAATCCTATAATCACCGATACTTTTCTATCCCTGTGATTTACATGGTGTTGAGACACCCATAGAACATTTGTCACTTCCGTACTCTTCACGTCTTCTAGACGCACAAGAAGCTCATCAGTCTTGTTTTTCAGCCCCAATTGTTCTGATGAAACAAGTTAATTCTACTTCTCTGGAAACTGTTACACACATTCTGGTCCTGTTTTGTTGTAAATTCTTTCAAGACCATCTATTTGTAATCTGGTTGTAACCTAAAAAGTGTGCCCCCCTGACTCCAGATGACAGATATTTTGCCTTGGGTGCTCGAGGCAGTAACAGCAGAATGTTTTGGTCAGGAGACTTGGGTGACTTCGTACGTGGACTAGCTGTCGGATATCACCTGAGTAAAAAATCGATCACGGAGATTTGAACTTTGCTAAAGCTGACCAAGTCGACTATTGGCGATGTGACTGCGGAGTCGAAACGTGAGGAAACAGCCGCAGCTAAATGGAGACAAGGCAGGCCTTATGTACTGACACACGGGGACAGTCGAACCCTGCCGACGGAGGTTGTAAGGAATCTTTTAAATAACATAGTTCGTATTATAGGAAACAGCGATCTATAATTATTATAAATAAACTGGAGACAGTCTTGATCGCATAAATTTTTTAATGTGGTGACTGGTTTCGGTCTTATTATAATATTATCTTCAGACCTACAATGAACAAGAATCCTTATATCATATAAAGGACGAAATATTATATTGATAAACAGTAAATAATGCTGGTATACCATAGATGTCTGCCGGAGTCGGTGGCGCATGGCAACCCTATTGCTTGTGGCTGGTGGTGTACTGCAACGTAAAGGACGCCAGCTGCTAATTAAATACTTGAAGCTTAAGAAAGTGGCAGAAATGCAACTTATGTGATTGGCTGTCCATGACGTTATGCCGAAGACGGTGGGCGTCACTTCAAGTATTTAATTAGCAGCTGGCGTCCTTCACGTTGCAGTACACCACCTGCCACAAGAACTTAACGGAGTTTGCCACATAAATGTCATGATCTTCAGTTAATTCTTGACTTACATGATATGACGAAATATATACTATTAATGTACTGGTGCAAATGCAAAAAACGTTACTGCGAGATAGGAGCTTGTAGTTTTGATAGATAAGACAGTGAACTGAATAGAGAACAAAACCTTAAAAATATTTATTTCCATAAATGAAATCCAATTCATTTTGTTGTTTTGTTACAGATAATATAACATAATAATTTTAATTATATTTCAATTCAACTGAAATTGAAAAGTTTAGTTTTGTCATTCAAGAGCTGCAATTACTAAAACTTTACATGCATATTACATGTGTTAGAGTTAGTTACAGATATTTGCAAACCAAAAATGTATATCTTTTTAGTAAAAGTGATATTGTTTTTGACCAGGAGGTAAGATGTTCTGGGCACATTAGCAAATACTGTGACAGCGTTTGAAGAAAAAAAAATTGAATGTTAAACATATGTTGTTTGAATATGGACGTAGTGGTCGTAATTGTAACTTAGTTGTAGCCACAAGCGGTATTCATTAGCATTGTATCTGTATCGATCTAACCCACAAAATGATTATCACGCGTCGAAATGGACGAGTGGATTACGTGTTTAGCTGCGGTAATGGCACATTGCTGCTCGTTAAAATAAAGTGCATCGTTTTACGAAACTGTTGCGGACGAATTTTGGTCGTTTCTGTCAACTGTCACCGGCTTGATCGCATGTGGCACGTTTCTTTTAAGTCCTGCGATTTTTAGAGTGATATTATAGTAGATCCGAATCAGTGATCGAAGGTAGAATATTTAGTAATGGAAAAACAGACTGAACATTTTATACCATAATTATGAATGGACATAAATATACTTTGCACAGCAAGTGAAAAATTAAGCAATATTTTGATTTGCATACTATTTATTGCACATAGTTTGAAGGAGTTAGTGTAGAGCGGTTTATCATTGTCGTTACTTCATACGTGAAAACTAGCGTGGTAGCTCCATTCCACGGCATTACCCAAAGTTAAACAGTTGCTTATAAAACATGAATCGATATGTATTTATTCCAGACTCTTATTAGCTCATCTATTCCATTCTCCCTCTATCTATCCTTATCCTCCACCCTCTCTCTGTCCATCTCCTCCATCCCCACTCTCTGTCAGTCTCCTCATTTCCCCTCTCTCAGTCTGTCTCCTCCTCTTCCTCTCTCTGTCCAACTCCTCCTCATCCCTTTCTGCCCATCTCCTCCATCTCTCCCTCTCCATCTCCTCCTCCCATATCTCTCTGTCCACCTTCTCATGCTCCTCTGTTTGTCCAACTCCTACGCCCCCACTCCCTGTTCATCTCCCCCTATCCTCTCTCACAGTTCTTCTTTTCTTTCTCTATCTCTTTCTGTTTCCTTTCTCTGTCGATCTCCTTCTCGCTCCTCCCCTGCCAATCTCCTCCTCCTTTCTTTCTCAGTCCATTTCCTCCTTCCCCTCTTTTTGTCCATCTCCTCTTCTCTCTATTTTTTCATTCGCTCCTCCCCTATATATGCCCATCTCCTTCTGCCTTCTTCTCTCTGGACGTTATCACCCCAATCTGAATGGAACGCTATATATTAGGTAACCTATGTGTAATTCAGGGCATAAGCTATCTCTGTTCAAAATTTCATCCAAATCCCCAACTCTTTGATAGGTAGCTATGTTTAATGCAGCCTATGCATTGATGCAGGATATAAACTATTTCTATTCAACTTCCGTGCACATACGACCAGGCGTTTCAGCATGAATTAGTAACAAACATACTAACTCACACACACACACACATACACACACACACACACACACACACACACACACAAACACACACACACACACACACACACACACACACACACACAAACTCGCATTTATAATATGCAAGATTACCTTTCTATTACACTGCCATCGAGAGGCTTGTTTCGCAAACGATCAGCAGAAATGTGGCAAAAAGGTTGTGCAACATTCGCAAGGACAAAATGCCGTCGAAAGAGACATATTTCTCAAAAAAACTTCAAACAGTGCTAGCAATGGATTCATGAATAATCTTTACCGCCATTAAATTCTCAAAGTACTCGGAAAACCGAGCGAGCTGAATACGAAGCGATTTCTACTTCTAATACCATCAGTCGTCTCTTCAGAGCATGGATGGAAAGATCTTTAACGCAGCACGAATGAAATTTCTGTAGGTTGATTAAAATACTTTCATGAAATAAATAAATAACCTGTTGTATGATTATGTGTTGCACATGTGTCTCAGTTAATTTGAGAAGCATTTGTACACTGTCCCTAATGACGCAGTAGATTTAGTGCTATAAAAATAAGTACATTGAATGGGTACAATTAATTATTCAGTTGTTTTGTTGGAGAGACCAAGTACAATTAATGATAACTGTACGCTGCTACGACACGGAAAGTTTCAAGAATATACGTAAATGTTCTAGTAGACAGCGCTGAAAGTATGTGAGGCTGTTTGCAGATGATGATGCTATGTCTAGGGAAGTCAGAACGCAAAAAAAGAAGACATGACCAGATATTTTCAGAGTGTGAGATATCTGGAGAAAGTGCAGTAGTCGAAGACTTTCTGCGTCGAAGTAGGTCGGGACAGCATGGGCATCGTGTGATCATGCGTTATCTTGTTGAAAGATAAAGCAACATTCCTCGAAGATGGAGCACAACTGCCGGCATCAAAACGTCAGAAATCTAACTGCTGCTGCCCAAATTATCGGCCATGCGATTCAGAGGTAATTAAGTTGTGTGTTCAATGACACCCCGTGCTATTACGCCAGGTACTCGGCTCGTGTAGTCTGGCGAAGTTCGTGCTCCTATAAGCTTTCGCACTTGGAGACGCACATAGTGTTGCTGTATACAGAACTGGATATCTGAAGATACGACGAGGAACCACTCCTGTGTCCAGTGTTGCCACTGGGCACGCCTCTCTCTGCTGCTACTACTTCAAGGGAAGTCGCCGCAACGATTGCCGTGCTGACAGTCTTTGGTGCTCTACACGTCATTCCACTGTCTAGGTAGATACTTGTCTTTCTGTATACAAAACCATTTCTGAACTCACAGTACAAGACCTTGCCATACCATCCTGCAGCGAACAATGTGTCTCTTTTGAGAGAAATAATCCGCATTGGCAGTAGAATATTTCTATTAAAAGCCACAACCAGTTTCAGACTACTAGAAGACACATTTTCAGGTAATAAAGATACTTCTTAGTAGTGACTTTTAATAAAGAATGTTCTACAGCTAACGCAAATTATTTCTTTCAAAATGTAGAAATTGGCTACGGTTGCCCATAGTTCAAAATTACATGCTCAATGTGTCTTTCCTCGTGAACCCACCGATTCCATATTCTGCTAACAGTCATTGGATCTCGACCAACGCGAGCAGCAATGTCGCGATACGATAAACCGCAATCACGATAGGCTACAATCCGAACTTTATCGAAGTCGGAAACGTGATGGTACGCTTTTCTCCTCCTTACATGAGGCATCACAACAACGCTTCACCAGACAACGCCGGTCAACTGCTGTTCGTGTATGAGAAATCGGTTGGAAACTTTCCTCATGTCAGCACGTTGTAGGTGTCACCACCGGCGCCAACCTTGTGTGAATGCTCTGAAAAGCTAATCATTTGCATATCACAGCATCTTCTCCCTGTCGGTTAAATTTCGCGTCTGTAGCACGTCATCTTCGTGGTGTAGCAATTTTAATGGCCAGTAGTGTAGACAAATGTGTCCCCGAAATTTCGTTACTCTACATTAATTATTTTTTGAGGTTGCCATTTTTTTCCATCGGCGTATTTCATCTGTTGTAGTTAAAAATTTCTCAGAGCACGATTGCAGTTTTGTCTGGTTACAGCAACAGGGTTGCGCAAGACCATCACTATAAAAACTGGAATCGATGTGTGGCCTTAGTACATTGTTTTTGTAGGTTGTGGTACCGTGGTGATAGGCAGTCAGACTACTGGAGATACTAGGAAGTGACTACATCCGTTGGCCCCACTTCGGTGTGTGTGAGGTATTTTCGCCTCGTATGACGTGCCACTCTCTGTACGCCCACACCGGGGCAGCAGCCGACGAGAATACAGGGGAGCGCGTGTCGGGAATAGCGGCCAGCCGAGCCGAGGCGATCCAAAAGGAGAGCGAGCGCCGTGCTCCCTGCCCACCTGGCCGTCACGGGCTTTGCCGATCACCGCTGGCGGCGCGCCGGCCGTGAAGTTATTTCACACCCAGCGCTCAATTCTATTAGCTAAAAATCTGCCAGCGCCGCCGCGGCCGTGATTACACCGCCCTCGATACGGGGGCTTCATCACCACACTGTGAGAGAGTCCAGCATGGCTCCCACCATCGCGCGAGGAAAGATTTTATCGTCACTCCAGAAATACCTTCTGACACTGGAGCACTCCCATCACATACACCGGGTGACACGGCTCCGTTGCCATGAGGTATACGGCTCATGTAGGGTTCAGAGCCGGGTACGTCCATCATGAGTGAAGTTCACTTTTTTCTCATTAGACTACATCTACATCTTTATCTACATGATTACTCTGCAGTTCACATTTAAGTGCTTGGCAAAGGGTTCATCGAACCACAATCATACTATCTTTCTACCATTCCACTCCCGAACAGCGCGCGGGAAAAACGAACACCTAAACCTTTCTGTTCGAGCTCTGATTTCTCTTAGTTTATTTTGATGATCATTCCTACCTATGTAGGTTGGGCTCAACAAAATATTTTCGCATTCGGAAGTGAAAGTTGGTGACTGAAATTTCGTAAATAGATCTCGCCGCGACGAAAAACGTCTTTGCTTTAATGACTTCCATCCCAACTCGCGAATCATATCTGCCACACTCTCTCCCCTATTACGTGATAATACAAAACGAGCTGCCCTTTTTTGCACCCTTTCGATGTCCTCCGTCAATCCCACCTGGTAAGGATCCCACACCGCGCAGCAATATTCTAACAGAGGACGAACGAGTGTAGTGTAAGCTGTCTCTCTAGTGGACTTGTTGCATCTTCTAAATGTCCTGCCAATGAAACGCAACCTTTGGATCGCCTTCCCCATAATATCATCTATGTGGTCTTTCCAACTGAAGTTGTTCGTAATTGTAACACCCAGGTACTTAGTTGAATTGACAGCCTTGAGAATTGTACTATTTATCGAGTAATCGAATTCCAACGGATTTCGTTTGGAACTCATGTGGATCACCTCACACTTTTAGTTATTTAGCGTCAACTGCCACCTGCCACTCCATACAGCAATCTTTTCTAAATCACTTTGCAACTGATACTGGTCTTCGGATGACCTTACTAGACGGTAAATTACAGCATCATCTGCGAACAACCTAAGAGAACTTCTCAGATTGTCATCCAGGTCATTTATATAGATCATGAACAGCAGAGGTCCCAGAACGCTACCCTGGGGAATACCTGATATCACTTCAGTTTTATTCGATGATTTGCCGTTTATTACTACGAACTGCGACCTTCCTGACAGGAAATCACGAATCCAGTCGCACAACTGAGACGATACCCCACAGGCCCGCAGCTTGATTGGAAGTCGCTTGTGAGGAACGGTGTCAAAAGCTTTTCGGAAATCTAGAAATACGGGATCAACTTGAGATCCCCTGTCGATAGTGGCCATTTCTTCGTGCGAATAAAGAGCTAGCTGCGTTGCCCAAGAACGATGTTTTCTGAAACCATGCTGATTACGTATCAATAGTTCGTTCCCTTCGAGGTGATTCATAATGTTTGAGTACAGTATATGCTCCAAAACCCTACTGCAAACCGACGTCAATGATATAGGTCTGTAGTTCGATGGATTACTTAAACACTGGTGCGACCTGCGCAATTTTCCAATCTGTAGGTGAGCGAGCGGTTGTATATGATTGCTAAGTAGGGAGCTATTGTATCAGCGTAATCTGAAAGGAACCTAATCGGTATACAATCTGGACCTGAAGACTTGCCAGTATCAAGCGATTTGAGGTGCTTCGCAACCCCTAAGGTATCTACTTCTAACAAAATCATGCTAGCGCCTATTCGTGTTTCAAATTCTGGAATATTCCATTCGTCTTCCCTGGTGAAGGAATTTCGGAAAACTGCGTTCAATACAACTGTAGACAAGTGTGCGCATGCATGTTTTAGTGAGATTATGACACAATTATAGTGTCATAGTTCTAGAAGTATGTTAATTTGGATTATAATCTGGCTTACAATGACTGCTGTTAAATTACTGTAATAGTTTCGCATAGTGAACCAAGGGACTCTGGACAATCTTCACACATTTCAACACCATCTCCTCGTTCTACTGTTAGATTCGTGTCCTCAGTGTTATTGTGTGTCGCTTTGTGTGAATGCCACTCTTTGTGTGAATGCCACTCTAGGCAAATTTTTTTATTTATTTATACGAGGGTCACTCCATAGGAAATGCACACTATTTTTTTTAAATCCATCTTTTATAGGGTTGAAAGTTTTACAGTGTGTAGATACATCCCTTAGGAACAATATTTTAGTTTCTCCACATAATTTCCATCCATCTCAACTGCCTTACGCCATCTTGGAACCAGTGCCTGTATACCCGCACGGTAAAATTCTGGACCAACCTGTTGGAGCCACTGTTTGGCAGCGTGCACAAGGGAGTCTTCATCTTCAAACCTTGTTTCACGAAGAGAGTCTTTCAGTTTCCCAAAGAAGGGATAGTCACATGGAGCTAGGTCAGGACTGTAAGGCGGGTGTTTCAGTGTTGTCCATCCGAGTTTTGTGATCACTTCCATGGTTTTTTGACTGACATGTGGCCGTGTATTGTCGTGCGACAGCAAAACATGCTGATTTTGCCGATGTGGTCGAACACGACTCAGTCGAGCTTGAAGCTTCTCCATTGTCGTCACATATGCATCAGAACTTATGGTGGTTCCACTTGGCATGATGTCCACAAGCAAGAGTCCTTCGAAATCGAAAAACACCGTAGCCATAACTTTTCCAGCAGAAGGTATGGTTTTGAATTTTTTCCTTGGGTGAATTTGCATGATGCCACTCCATTGATTGCGTCTTCGTCTCTGGTGAAAAATGATGGAGCCATGTTTCATCACCTGTCACAATTCTTCCAAGA
Organism: Schistocerca americana; assembly: GCF_021461395.2. Classification (NCBI taxonomy): domain Eukaryota; kingdom Metazoa; phylum Arthropoda; class Insecta; order Orthoptera; family Acrididae; genus Schistocerca; species Schistocerca americana. The sequence goes on from NC_060119.1 coordinate 224,154,778, forward strand.
AATTCATCTCCACCGTTCTCGTACTGTTCCAAAAGTTCGCTGCATACCGTTTTTCTTGTTTCTTTGTGAGTCACTGTCAACATCCGGGGAACCCACCTGGCACAAACCTTTTTTAACGCCAACACTTTCAGTATTCTGCAAACACTCCCTTCCTCTATCCCAACGTAGCGTGACAATTCGTTCACTGTGATGCGTCTGTCAGCAGTCAATAATTTGTTAACTCTCTGCACATTGTCTGGAGTGTGTGCAGTACGAGGCCTGCCGCTGCGAGGACAATCCTCAATATTGCCGTGCCCGCTTTCATCACGTAACCTGCTTGCCCAAAGACTAACTGTTCTGCGTTCGACAGCAGCATCTCCATACACCTTTTTGAATCTCTTGTGGATGTTTCCCACGGTCTCGTTTTCACAGCACAGGAATTCTATGACAGCACGTTGCTTCTGACGAACAAGTGTAGCAACCATCTTGAAGACATGCTGCGACGGCACCACTCACGGGAACAGGTTGAACTAATTTTGAAAACAAGCGGGAAGGGTGTATCTACACACTGTAAAACTTTCACACATGCATAATGAAAACTGTATTTTAACAAAAATTGTGTGCATTTCTTTTGGAGTGACTCTCGTAGTTAACTGACTTGCTGTCATTGGGCTCTTCAGCAGAATGAGCACAAAGCTGTATTTACGTTTAACGTGCAACCCATTTTATTACTCCTTGATAATTCTCTTAAAATTATTGTAATAATCTGGATATTAAGTAAAAAATACAGTCTGAGGAAAAAAAGGAAAAAAACAACTACTGAATCATCTGGAAGACTTTGTCAGATTTCAGCGTAACTTCGTACTCGTGCCCACCATCAGCGAGTTGCAATTCCCTGAGACAGTTGGAATGGTCACCAGAGTTCACTAATGTTGTTCTTGTTTATTGTAATTACCAGGCCTTGCGGGATATACAAGTTACCCTAATGGCGTCAAATGCTGAGTTATCACTGTGAATGATACACAGATACCATTTACTCGTCTGAGACAGTGTTATCAGAATCTAACAGAGTCTGAAAGAGGCCTCATCAAACGTCCCCATTAGGCCACATGGTCGAATCGTGCAATATCAAGATTTGTGCGGCTTCCGGATGTGACTGTGGCTTAATATTGGACAACTTCTCTCTGCGTCGAAGTTGAGTGTGGCAGCGAAGTTATCTGGTCAGCATACGATAGGTCTAGGTTGGACCAAGTTAATTGCTGGATTCTTTCTCCCACCACCCGATTGGTCTGGGGCAGATCCGGGATCATCCAAAGAAAAACTACGGTCAGTAGTATGTAAATACCCAGATCATGCTGCATTGGTTGGAGGCGACTTTAACGTATTGAGGATAACCTGGGACGTTTACGATTCATTGCAGGGGTTACAGACAGTCTTGTGAAGTACTTTTAACTTTTTCTGAAAATTATTGAGTAGCTAGTTCGGCATCCCACACGCAACGGAAATATCTTAGATACTGTATCTACAAACAGGCGGGATCTTATTGACGATGTCATCATGATAGAGGGAATTATTGATCATGATGTCAATATAACAACTATGGTTACGAAGTGAATAAATCAGTCAAGAAGTTTAGGACAGCGTTTCTGACAGAGAGAGCAGATAAGCAATTGTTTGTATCTCACTTCGACAATGAGCTGACATCACTTAGTTCCAGTAATATAGATGTTCAGGAATGATGGGTAAAGTTTAAACCGACGGTAAATCGTGGTCTGGAGAACTGTATGCCTAGTCAGTGAATTAAGGACGGAAAATATCCAGCATGGTTTAACAACGGAATTCGGAAAATGCTGAGGAAGCAAAGGCTATTGCCCTCTCGGTTAGAAGAGAAACGTTAGCAAAAGATCTGGCCGGGAACCAGAGAAAATTCTACTCCTATTTAAAATCTCTAAGCGCCGGCCGGAGTGGCTGAGCGGTTCTGGGCGCTTCAGTCTGGAAGCGCGCGACCGCTACGGTCGCAGGTTCAAATCCTGCCTCAGCCATGGATGTGTGTGATGTCCTTAGGTTGGCTAGGTTTAAGTAGTTCTAAGTCTAGGGGACTGATGACCTCAGATGTTAAGTCCCATAGTGCTCAGAGCCATTTGAACCATAAAATCTAAGGCTTCCCTCCAGTATCCACTTGTTGACCATATTGGTAGAGCAGTTGAAGATAGCAAAACAAAACAAGAAGTTTTAAATTTCGTGTTTTAGAAATCTTTGCCGCAAGTGAATGGTACAAACATATCGCCGTTGGACCATGGAACAGAATGCCGTATGGACGACATAGTAATAAGCATCCCTGGCGTAGAGAAACAATTGAAAGATCTGAAAACAAATAAGCCGCCAGGTCCGGATGGAATCCCAATTCCGTGTGACAAATGTCCGCGACATTGGCCCCTTATTTAGATTGCATTTACCGCGAATCTTTCGGCTAACTCAAAACCCCAAGAAACTGGAAAAAGCACAGGTGACTGTTGCAGATAGGAAAGGGTAAAAGAACGGACCAGCAAAATTACAAATAATTTCACTAGCATCGTTTGGATCCATAATCCTTGAACATATTCCCAGTTCGAATACAATAAATTTTCTTGAGACCATGAATCAGTACGGTTATAGAAAACATCGCTCGTGCGGAACTCAGCTTGCCCTTTTCTCACATGATATACTGCGGACTGTGGATAAAGTGAAACAGGCAGATTCCATATTTCTCGACTTCCGGAAAGCGACTCACATCGTGCCCCACTGCACACTGTTAATGAAGGTATGAGAAAATGGAATAGGTTCCCAAATATGTGAGTGGCATTAAGAAAAAAAAAATGGTTCAAATGGCTCTGAGCACTACGGGACTTAACATCTGTGGTCATCAGTCCCCTAGAACTTAGAACTACTTAAACCTAACTAACCTAAGGACATCACACACATCCATGCCCGAGGCAGGATTCGAACCTGCGACCGTAGCAGTCGCGCGGGTCCGGACTGAGCGCCTAGAACCGCGAGACCACCGCGGCCGGCTGGCATTAAGACTTCTTAAGTTTAGTGTTCTGTTCATGACGGTGAGTGTTCATTAGAGATAAGGGTATCTCCGGGAATGCCCCAGGGAAATGTGACAGGACTGCTATTATTTTCTGTATATGTAAATGATTTGGTGTACAGGGTGGGTAGCAAACTGCGGTTGTTTGCTGATAGTGCTGTGGTGTACGGTAAGGTGTCGAAGTTGAGTGACTGCAGGAGTATACAAGGTCATTCCGAAGAGCTTCTGTAAAGTTCGGAAGGTAGGAGACGAGGTACTGGCAGAAGTAAAGCTGTGAGGACGGGCGTGAGTCGTGCTTGGGTAGCTCAGATGGTAGAGCACTTTTCCCGTGAAAGGCTGAGGTCCCGATTTGAAGTCTCGGTCCGGCACACAGTTTTAATCTGCCAGGAAGTTTCATTCAGACAAAGTTTCTAGTTGGTGTGATGAATGACAGCTAGCTCCAAATACAGAAAAATGTCAGTTAATGCAGATGAGTATGAAAACAACCCATTGATGTTCGGATACATCATTAGCAGTGTCCTGCTTGGCACAGGCGTTTCAATATGTGAGCGTAGCAATGCAAAGCGATATGGAATGGAAAGAACATCGGAGAATTGCGCTAGGGGAGGCGAATGGTCGGCTTCGGTTTATTGGCAAATTTTGGGAAAGTGTGATTCATCTGTAGAGACCGCATATAGGACACTAGTGCGAGCTGATCTTGAGTACTGCTGGAGTGTTTGGAATTCGTACCACGTCGGATTAAAATATGACATCTAAGCAACTCAAAGACGGGCTGTTTCGAACAATGCCCAAGTGTTTTGGAGATGCCTCGGGAAGTCAGATGGGAATCCTTGGAGGGATGGCAATGTTCTTTTCGGGGAACACTATTGAGAAAATCTAGATAACTGGTATTTGAAGCTGGCATAAGAACGATTATACTGTCGCCAAGATACATTTTGCATAAGGACCATGAAGATCAGATACGAGAAATTAGGGCTCACACGGAGGCTTGTAGACTATTGTTTTTCCCTCGCTCTGTTTGCGAGTGGAACAGGAAAGGAAATGACTAGCAATGGTACATGGAACCCTCTTTCACGCTCCGTATGGCGGATTATGGAGTATCTATGTACACTCATGCTCATAAATTAAGCATAATTGCAGAATTTGGCGCCACACAACGTGGCACATCACAAAACTGTCGCTAATAGCATAGGCACTTAGGGAAAACACACGATACAGATCTGTAAGTCCACGGTATTGGTGATAAGTTGAAGAAACCGCCCCAAAACACGTGTGCTACAAAACGCCACTGTTTCCCTCACATGTACCCCGACGTCAACATGGGATCACCATGCACACGTACACAGGCAGCACAACGGGTTGGCATACTCTGGATCAGGTGGTCGAGCAGCTGCTAGGGTATAGCCTGCCGTTCTTGGATCAGTGCCTGTCGGAGCTCCTGAAGTGTCCTAGGGGTGTGAAGACGTGCAGCGATACTTCGACCGAGAGCATCCCAGACGTGCTCGATGGGGTTTACGTCTGGAGAAAAAGCAAGCCACTCGATTCGCCTGATATCTTCTGTTTCAAGGTACTCCTAGACGATGGCAGCTCAGTGGGGCCGTGCGTTATCATCCGTCAGGAGGAAGATGGGACCCACTGCACCCCTGAAGAGGCGGACATACTGGTGCAAAATGACGTCCCGGTACACTTGACCTGTTACAGTTCCTCTGTCAAAGACATGCAGGGGTGTACGTGCACCAATCATAATCCCACCCCACACCATCAAACCACGATCTCCATACAGGTCCCTTCCAAGGACGTTAAGGGTTGGTATCTGGTTCCTGGTTCGCGCCAGATGAAAGCACGCTAAGAATCACTGTTCAGACTATACCTGGACTCGTCCGCGAACATAAACTGGGACCACTGTTCCAATGACCATGTACTGTGTTCTTGACACCAGATTTTACGGTCTCTCCTGTGACCATGGGTCAGTGTAATGTCTCTTTCAGGTCTCCGGGAGAATAAATCACGTCTATTCAATCGTCTGTAGACTGTGCGTCTGCAGAAAACTGTTCCAGTGGCTGCGGTAAGGTCCCGAGCAAGGCTACCTGCAGTACTCCGTGGCCGTCTGCGGGCACTGATGGTGAGATATCTGTCTTCTTGTAGTGTTGTACACTGTGGCGTCCCGTACTATAACACCTGGAGACGTTTCCTGTCTGCCATAATCTTGAGATCACACTTTGTGGCACACGGAGGGCCCATGCTATGACCTGCTGTGTTTGACCAGCCTCCAGTCGCTCTAGTATTATACCCCTCATAACGTCATCAATATGTGTTCTTTGAGCCATTTTCAACACACAGTCACCATTAGCACGTCTGAAAACGTCTGCATACATAATCGCTGCTCCGTACTCTGACATGCATCAACACACCTCTGCATATGTGGACTGCTGTCACCGCCACCTTGCAACGACCGCAGGTCAAATGCACCGCATTGTCACAACCCGAGGTGATTTAAAAACGCAAACCGCCCACCAGAGCGTTGTTTCACCATGTATCAGCATTATCCTTAATTTATGAGCATGAGTGTCGATGTAGATAGTCGTCGATAAGCATGGCCACCATAAACATATCGTTACCTCTTCACCCGGCCGGCGGGAGTGGCCGTGCGGTTGTAGGCGCTACTGTCTGGAACCGGGCGACTGCTACGGTCGCAGGTTCGAATCCTGCCTCGGGCATGGACGTATATGTTATGTCCTTAGGTTAGTTAGGTTTAATTAGTTCTAAGTTCTAGGCGACTGATGACCTCAGAAGTTAAGTCGCATAGTGCTCAGAGCTATTTGAACCATTTTGAACCTCTTCGCAACTGCCGTCCGAGAAAAAACAGTGGACTCATTGCAACATTCTGAGTCATTTTGCACCATTGGTTGGGAAGTAGCAGCCGCCAGACTATGGAATTACCGTCCCGTGCGTAGGCTCTAATCAACAGAACATCACAAACAGTTGCATTTGGAGTGGTTCCATGGCCGGGAACTATAGAATGCTGATGAATGGCGTCGCATCGTGTTCAGCGGTGAATCGCGGTTCTGCACTAGCCTGGATGACCATCGTTGGGGAGTATGGCAGAGACCTGGCGAGCGGTCACAATCTTCTAATGTTTAGGAGAGCAGCAGTGCTACAACTGGCGTCACGGTGTGGGCAGCCATCTGCTACGACTTCTGATTATGGCTGGTAGTGCTTAACGAAACTCTGATGATACAATAGTACATCATCAAGCGACAGTATCGTGGTGCCGTTTTTAAAGACTATAATGTTTGTCCACGCATGGCTCGTGTGTCTATGAACTGTCTACAGGGTGTTTCAAAAATGACCGGTATATTTGAAACGGTAATAAAAACTAAACGAGCAGGGATAGAAATACACCGTTTGTTGCAATATGCTTGGGACACCAGTACGTTTTCAGGCAGACAAACTTTCGAAATTACAGTAGTTACAATTGTCAACAACAGATGGCGCTGCGGTCTGGGAAACTCTATAGTACGATATTTTCCACATATCCACCATGCGTAGCAATAATATGGCGTAGTCTCTGAATGAAATTACCCGAAACCTTTGACAACGTGTCTGGCGGAATGATTTCGCATGCAGATGAGATGTACTGCTTCAGCTGTTCAATTGTTTCTGGATTCTGGCGATACACCTGGTCTTTCAAGTGTCCCCACAGAAAGAAGTCACAGGGGTTCATGTCTGGCGAATAGGGAAGCCAATCCACGCCGCCCCCTGTATGTTTCGGATAGCCCAAAGCAATCACACGATCATCGAAATATTCATTCAGGAAATTAAAGACGTCGGCCGTGCGATGTGGCCGGGCACCATCTTGCATAAACCACGAGGTGATCGCAGTGTCGTCTAAGGCAGTTTGTACCGCCACAAATTCACGAAGAATGTCCAGATAGCGTGATGCAGTAATCGTTTCGGATCTGAAAAACGGGCCAATGATTCCTTTGGAAGAAATGGCGGCCCAGACCAGTACAGGGATGCAGGGACGATGGGACTGCAACATGGGGCTTTTCGGTTCCCCATATGCGCCAGTTCTGTTTATTGACGACGCCGTCCAGGTAAAAATAAGCTTCGTCAGTAAACCAAATGCTGCCCACATGCATATCGCCGTCATCAATCCTGTGCACTATATCGTTAGCGAATGTCTCTCGTGCAGCAATGGTAGCGGCGCTGAGGGGTTGCCGCGTTTGAATTTTGTATGGATAGAGGTGTAAACTCTGGCGCATGAGACGATACGTGGACGTTGGTGTCATTTGGACCGTAGCTGCAACACGGCGAACGGAAACCCGAGGCCGCTGTTGGATCACCTGCTGCACTAGCTGCGCGTTGCCCTCTGTGGTTGCCGTACGCGGTCGCCCTACCTTTCCAGCACGTTCATCCGTCACATTCCCAGTCCGTTGAAATTTTTCAAACAGATCCTTTATTGTATCGCTTTTCGGTCCTTTGGTTACATTAAACTTCCGTTGAAAACTTCGTCTTGTTGCAACAATACTGTGTTCTAGGCGGTGGAATTCCAACACCAGAAAAATCCTCTGTTCTAAGGAATAAACCATGTTGTCCACAGCACACTTGCACGTTGTGAACAGCACACGCTTACAGCAGAAAGACGACGTACAGAATGGCGCACCCACAGACTGCGTTGTCTTCTATATCTTTCACATCACTTGCAGCGCCATCTGTTGTTGAAAATTGTAACTACTGTAATTTCGAAAGTTTGTCCGCCTGAAAATGTACTGTTGTCCCAAGCATATTGCAACAAACGGTGTATTTCTATCGCTGCTCGTTTAGTTTTTATTGCCGTTTCAAATATACCGGTCATTTTTGAAACACCCTGTATGTGATTTTGAGACACTCCCGCAGCCAGCAAGATCCTCAGGTCTGTCTCCAATAGAAGGTTTGTAGAAACACCTCAGACGTCAACTATGCGCCAATACCAGTGTCCAGGAAATCAACAGTCAATTACCACAGTTGTGGGCCAGCTTGCCTCACGACACGATGCAATGACTTTATGACACCCCTCCCAATCGAACAAGTGCATGCATTCATGCCATTAGGGTGTAACGTGGTATCAATAAGTGTGCTCTTCCTACCAGATTCTTTGTAAATTTGACACAATTTTGCAATTACTGCACTAACAGCAGATACCCTGTAAACTGTGTTGTTTTATTCAGTTTGCTCTTCACCGTCTGGGTGCTCTACGTTTTTGTCAGGAAGTGTAATTAGGACCACAATGGAAGAGGAGAGCCACCTATTTGTTCCCCCTGTTCTTAATTTCTGGTGTTCTGGTTGGCTTGTATTCATTTGCTTATAATTTTCGTATCCCAGTCCTCTGACAACTTGGCGACTGTTTGCATTGTGTCTTTAAAGTGCTAGTTTTGCTCCCGTATTGCTAGCCGGCTCAAGAAACAGATTGGCTGTGGAAACACAGTATTATTGCTGCTAAATGACTAAGACCTGGCAACACGATAGAAAATGTCTGACAAAGACTGGAGAGTTGCACAGGTCACACCTATATTCAAGAAAGGTTGTAGGAGTAATCCACTAAATTACAGGCCCATATCGTTAACGTCGATATGCAGCAGGATTTTAGAACATATATTGTGTTCGAACATTATGAATTATCTCGAAGAAAACTAAACACGGGTTTAGAAAACATCGTTTCTGTCAAACACAACTAGCTGTTTATTCACATGAAGTGTTGAGTGCTATTGGCAAGGGATTTCAGATCGATTCCGTATTTCTGGATTTCCGGAAGGCTTTTGACACTGTACCACACAAGAGGCTCGTAGTGACATTTCGTGTTTACGGAATATTGTCTCAGTTATGTGACTGGATTTGTAATTTCCATGTCAGCGAGTTCACAGTTCGTAGTAATTGACGGAAAGTCGTCGAGTAAAACAGAAGTGATTTCTGGCGTTCCCCAAGGTAGTGTTATAGGCCCTTTGCTGTTACTTATCTATATAAACGATTTGGGAGACAATCTGAGCAGCCGTCTTAGGTTGTTTGCAGATGAAGCTGTCGTTTATCGACTAATAAAGTCATCAGAAGATCAAAACAAACTGCAAAACCATTTAGAAGAAATGTCGGAATGGTGCGAAAATTGGCAGTTGACCCTAAATAACGAAAAGTGTAAGGTCATCCACATGAGTGCTAAAACGAACCTGTTAAACCTCTGTTACACGATAAATCAGTCTAATCTAAAAGTCGTAAATTCAACTAAATACCTAGCTATTACAATTATGAACAACTTAAATTGGAAGGGGCACAAAGAAAATCTTGTGGGGAAGGCTAACCAAAGACTGGACACTTAGAAAATGTAACAGACCTACTGAGCAGACTGCCTACACTACGCTTGTCGGTCCTCTTTTAGAATACTGCTGCGCGGTGTGGGATCCTTACCAGGTAGGACTGACGGAGTACATCGAAAAAGTTCAAAGAAAGGCAGCACGTTTTGTATTATCACGAAATATGGGAGAGAGTGTCCCAGAAATGTTACAGGATTTGGGCTGGAAATCATTAAAAGAAAGGCGTTTTTCTTTGCGACGGAATCTTCCCACGAAATTCCAGTCACCAACTTTCTCCTCTGAATGCGAAAATATTTTGTTGACACCGACCTACATAGGGAGGAACGTTCACCACGATAAGGTAAATCAGAGCTCGTACGGAAAGATATAGGTGTTCTTTCCGCGCGCTATACGAGATTAGAATAATAGAGAATTGTGAAGGTGGTTCGATGAACCCTCTGCGAGGCACTTAAACGTGATTTGCAGAGTATCCATGTAGATGCAGATGTAGCTGTAGATCTCTGTGATTTCCATAATGAGATTTTCACTCTGCAGCGGAGTGTGCGCTGATATGAAACTTCTTGGCAGATTGAAACTGGGTGCCATACCGAGACTCGAACTCGAGACCTTTACCTTTCACGGGCAAATGCTCTACCGACTGAGCTACTCAAGCACGACTCACGACCCGACTTTACAGCTTCAAATCCGCCAGTACCTCGTCTCCTACCTTCCAAACTTCACAGAAGCTCTTCTGGGAAGGCAAAGGTCCCGAGTTCAAGTCTCGGTCCGGCACACAGTTTTAATCTGCCAGGAAGTTTCATATCAGCGCACACTCCTCTGCAAAGTGAAAATCTCATTCTGGAAACATCCCACCAGCTGTGGCTAAGCCATGTCTCCGCAATATCCTTTCTTCCAGGAGTGCTCGGCACGGTAGCGTGTTCGGTCAGAGGGTTAGCCGCCATGTGTAGTAAAAAAAACTGAGTTCATGGAACGACTTTGAACTTGAACAAGCGTCATGGGACGTTCGTCCCAAAAAATAGAACAAACAATCACGAAAAAAATGAGATTAAAAAAAAAGAAAAGTCGACAGAGCACTTGCCCGCGAAAGGCAAAGGTCCTGATTTCGAGTCTCGGCCGGGCATACAGTTACAGCCAGCCAAGAAGATTCAACTCTGTGATTGTTGTCTTACTATCTGGACTGACACAGAACTGTCCTGCTAAATTCATTTGATTTTATCTTGTCGTTTCAATTAAGTGTTCGGAATGAACACTTAAGTGGCCGTGCGGTTCTAGGCGCTTCAGTCTGGAACCGCGAGACTGCTACGGCCGCAGGTTCGAATCCTGCCTCGGGCATGAATGTGTGTGATGTCCTTAGGTTAGTTAGGTTTAAGCAGTTCTAAGTTCTAGTGGACTGATGACCTCAGATGTTTAGTCCCATAGTGCTCAGAGCCATTTGAACCATTTTTTGAACACTTAAGTTGGTCATCGAGTTATCAGAGAGATAATTTTGAGTACAGGAAAGCTGTTCCACGTAGTCCTCTTCTTCTTCTTCTTCGTTACTTGATCCTGTTCTCTGCAGATTGATGCAATGTTAGCGAAAGTTGTGGCCTGTAGCTGTCGCCACCACACCCCCAGAACAGAATTTGTGTGCCTCATCTGCATGACTCCGGAGAAAATTCATATTTAAGCGTGAGAACGTTGTCTGAATGTTTGCATAGTGTGTATCTGAGGTTGTATGTGGGTATCCGCCGGGTACTTACCTAGGTGGGTGTGGAAAACCACCTAAAAGTCTCAGTGAGAGTGGCTGGCTAACGAGTCCCATCAGTTTGGGGCAGTATCGCATCCCTCAATGTCAGAAGTGGCGCGTTAAGGTATTCGGCTGTCCGTTTGGGTCAAGGATGTTATACGCAGTAACAACAATTAACTTCATCTTTTAGATTTTAAACCGTCTGCCTTAACCACCACTAGTACAATTAGTGAGTTAGAAAAGCTGCAGTTGTTCGCTAGCTCTGTGTTAATGTAGTCACGCTGTTGAGGAAAGACTGTTTTAACTGTTCATTCCAATCTCACGGACGACTAACCTTTTACCTTTTCTGTTGGAGTGCTAGAAGCGACCAGATCTAAAATCTCTAAAGAAATCCCATCAAAAGGCTTTTTGTTCCATTCAGTATGGTAATACTTGTGAAGGGATGGAAGGTTTGGGATTAACGTCCCTTCCCCACTGTGGTCTTTAGAGATGAAGCACAAGCTCGGATTGGTTCAAGGATGGAGAAGGAAATCAGCAGCGCCTTTTCAAAGGAACCATCCAGATATTTGCCTGGGCCGATTTAGACAAATCACGGGAAACCTGATCTGGACGGCGGAAGTGGATTTCAACCATCTTCCCCTCGAATACCGAGTCCATGTTGTTAAGACTGCACCACCTCACTCGGTAATAAACAAATGATATTGCAGAATTCTTAACTTGGTAATGCCACTTGTTTCTTGCTTCTGTTCACACAATTTTTAATTTTTTTGTAAATTTGTAATTTGAATGATGAAATTGTGGCACTGAAGAATTTGTTGTCTTTGTTTCTTTATGCGTCTACTCCTACTGCCACACTACCATATTCATGCAGGCCTGTAATGCTACTTGAGTGTGACACAGGTCTTCACAGATTGTTTAGAGATCAAAAGTGCGTAATAGCTTACTATAACGTGACGATTTCGACACGATCATGTTACAGATACTTGATGTTAAATGAAGATAGGCTTTCGTCATAAGGCTATCGTGATGGGTTGTATTTCATTTGTGTTAATATGGTGCATACCGTGGAGCGTTAAATGTTACTTTATTGAACAAAATGTATAAAAGTAAGAGAGAACTGATAGTCAGCAATATATGCTCTCACATTATCTAAAACAGTCTGATCATGCTCAGCCACTTTTTCAATTCCAAGTCTGTAAAAATCTACTTCTTCAGAGTTTAGCGATGTCGTCAAGCAAAGTTTAACGCACTTGCTTCAGCAAAGAACTATTCTTTATTCGATAAGGAGCAAGAAAGGTAAACATTTGAGGGTGCAAGATTAGAAGAATCTACATCTACATCTACATTTATACTCCGCAAGCCACCCAACGGTGTGTGGCGGAGGGCACTTTACGTGCCACTGTCATTACCTCCCTTTCCTGTTCCAGTCGCGTATGGTTCGCGGGAAGAACGACTGTCTGAAAGCCTCCGTGCGCGCTCTAATCTCTCTAATTTTACATTCGTGATCTCCTCGGGAGGTATAAGTAGGGGGAAGCAATATATTCGATACCTCATACAGAAACGCACCCTCTCGAAACCTGGCGAGCAAGCTACACCGCGATGCAGAGCGCCTCTCTTGCAGAGTCTGCCACTTGAGTTTATTAAACATCTCCGTAACGCTATCACGGTTACCAAATAGCCCTGTGACGAAACGCGCCGCTCTTCTTTGGATCTTCTCTATCTCCTCCGTCAGACCGATCTGGTACGGATCCCACACTGATGAGCAATACTCAAGTACAGGTCGAACGAGTGTTTTGTAAGCCACCTCCTTTGTTGATGGACTACATTTTCTAAGCACTCTCCCAATGAATCTCAACCTGGTACCCGCCTTACCAACAATTAATTTTATATGATCATTCCACTTCAAATCGTTCCGGACGCATACTCCCAGATATTTTACAGAAGTAACTGCTACCAATGTTTGTTCCGCTATCATATAATCATACAGTAAAGGATCCTTCTTTCTATGTACTCGCAATACATTACATTTGTCTATGTTAAGGGTCAGTTGCCACTCCCTGCACCAAGTGCCTATCCGCTGCAGATCTTCCTGCATTTCGCTACAATTTTCTAATGCTGCAACTTCTCTGTATACTACAGCATCATCCACGAAAAGCCGCATGGAACTTCCGACACTATCTACTAGGTCATTTATATATATTGTGAAAAGCAATGGTCCCATAACACTCCCCTGTGGCACGCCAGAGGTTACTTTAACGTCTGTAGACGTCTCTCCATTGATAACAACATGCTGTGTTCTGTTTGCTAAAAATTCTTCAATCCAGCCACACAGCTGGTCTGATATTCCGTAGGCTCTTACTTTGTTTATCAGGCGACAGTGTGGAACTGTATCGAACGCCTTCCGGAAGTCAAGAAAAATAGCATCTACCTGGGAGCCGGTATCTAATATTTTCTGGGTCTCATGAACAAATAAATCGAGTTGGGTCTCACACGATCGCTGTTTCCGGAATCCATGTTGATTCCTACATAGTAGATTCTGGGTTTCCAAAAGCGACATGATACTCGAGCAAAAAACATGTTCTAAGATTCTACAACAGATCGACGTCAGAGATATAGGTGGTGTGGAGGATGATTTCCCAACGAAGCTACTGGACAGCTTCTTTTATGAAATCAACAGAGTGCAGGCAGCTTACCGGGCAGCAGCAACACTTGATGTAGACTTCTTGATCGTTTTTCTTGTACTGCGACTGCAAGATGCCTCGGTTGTTGCAACAGATATTAACTGGGACGAGCACACACCTGGGATTCCCTTCGTAACGAAAAGCACCTTCTTTGTGCCAAAAGATGCATTGCATTTCATATGTGGACTCACACTGCCCATTGTTTGAGAAGTTTTTTTGTTAAAATTCAATCATTATTTTCTTTTCATGAAGTTAACATAAGTTGGTTCAGGTCCTCTTCTGGCCATATGGAGTTAGGCCTTGTGTGTTTTCCTTAAAGTTATTAAGGCATATAATAGGATAATTCCTTTGAAAGGGTACAGGTGGTTCACATTCCAGTGTTTCCGAATCCAAGTTTTAGCTTCGTCAGTAGCGATTTCGTGGTCGACTGGAAGTTTAAACCTAATCTTACTGCCTTTCCTTTTCTCCAAAATTGCCCACTGAATACTAGTATCGCACAAAGTCTAAATGGGCACAGTTCATGCATATTACAGGACACAATGATGTGGCCCATAGAGATAAACTGTAAAAAAACGTCTTTCGTGAATGCGGTGATTAACTCAACTCAAAACGATCCTACTTGAATCGAGGAAACTACTTTCTACGGTGATTTCTTCGATGGCCTTGACATGACTCTTCTGTTTCCAGCTGCCTACACCGCCTTCACACCTCTATTAAATCCAAAGAGAACAAAATGTCACATATGTTAGACACTTTTTTGTTTTACGCTTCGTTTTCTAACTCTTAAATTATAGTCGTCATAACATTCAAATATGCAACATTTATTAAGTTACCACACTTCAACTAAAAAATGAAGATCGATGAATTCACTTATTAATAGCGTAACAGGCAAAACAGAATCATCACGAACTTATGCACCAAAATATCAGTTTGCGTAAGAACAACAAAATAGCCACGAACTTGTGCCCCAAGATACTTTATTCAGGTCAGTTTTACCCACGGTGATAATGACATATTTTAATATTCCTCACGTCATATGTTGCCTGAGCAATTGTGACAACTCTGTAGTTACTGAAAGATGTTCACTCAGTTTATCGAAGATATTTCACGCTGAAAACCAAACTACAGTATTAAATAATATACAATACTAAATAATTTTGTGCATGCCAATCCGAGTGCAGACACGTGCACTTTATGCCTTATGTTAGCCGCCCGAGGGTAGCTTATCGGCGCTTGCTACAGCGGGCGGAAACTCTCGATCACAAGTTGTTCTGATTTTGACAGACAGCCCCAAGCTCTTTCACGGAGATGTTTTTGCAAAGTTTTGCTATTACTGTCAGGTTAGAATATTAAGTAAACTATCTTTGAACTTTCATCAGACGATACTTTTACCAGAGAGGTGAAATGCAGGTTAAAAAATAAAGGAAGGAGTGTTTTCGATATCTCGGCTTTGAGGTTATACTGTTCGCCGTTTACTACTAAATCACAAACACGTACAGCATCAGAACACTTCAAGTGAAAGACAACGCTTGCTGTATAGACTTCAGAATTCCTCGGTTGTCAGTAGGTGGAAACGACACCCACATGATTTCAGTGATTTCAAAATCAAGTCGAATGTACACATTGGGTAATCGAGTAAGCTGGTGAATGGCGGTGCGGTTGAACAAGGAAATGAATGCATTGAACAGGCTGTAATCCACCACTAACGACTCAGAATTCTTACCCAGCTTGGAACATCATTCATCGCGACAGAATTATGACACAGCCACATGCGAAGCTGGGTATTGGATTGATGCTTAGACTGGTAAGCCTAAGGCCTTGTTTCGATTATCATTACTCTTGACCATTTTTAAGAAGGATGAACAGACTCTTTTCATCTCTGATAACGCCAGGTGAAGAACACAGCGATGCACTGTGGCTCCAAATCCACTTTATACATGATGTTCCTTCGCTACTGACTAGAGCAGAGTCGGTTTAGGTTTGTCCATTACAGAGTCGGAAGTTATGGCAAGTGCAAACAGTGACCAATAAGCTTTCTCACATTCGCAGTGTTAATTTATTGAATGATCTAATCATCATGTAAGGCCATAGGGGACAAATTTCCTATTTAGTTTGAAACTGAGTTGTGGAAAATAATAGTTCAGGAATGAGATTCCAACTAGGATCTCCCCTTTTGTGAGATTTGACACTTTCGGGACGACTTAGTTCCATCGTTTCTTTGCTTAGCAAAGATTCCAGAATTATCACACCATGCCACTTCTTGCTACTGATGAAAAAGAATTCGTGCTAGACAACAACGATGATACGTGCGGGTTCAATTCCCAGTAAGCGAATAAATTTTTGTCACTTTATTTCTAGTTCAAAAATTCATACTTCTCGCTACCAGTGAAAGAAAACAATATACAACATATCGATATTGGTGTCTAACATTTGATTTTGCCTAGTTAACAGTCCGATTAAATGCTAGGTTACAATGCCCTTGCAACACAAAACATTATGTTCCGTCATTTCAAGTTTAAACATGCACACGTTCTGTCAGTTGTGAATGAGACTATAAACATCTTTCATGGCTAGTTATAAACAACTGTAGCTCGTGAATAGAAGTCTTGACTCATTATACAAATTCCTGTCAAGTAACTTCAACTTCGGACTGATACTGGCCAAATATTTGAATTTCTCGTCCTTTTATGCCTAGTCAGCTATGACGCTTGGTGTTGTGTTCGAATGTCAGTCAGACAAGAAAGCTCTGCTTATTTAGTATTTGCTGTAGGTGTTGGATCTGAATCCATATCCAGAACAAAGGAGTCATGACATTTAAAGTTCAAACATGTAAACAGCTAGCTGTTTGTGAATACCTTAGATATTTAGTGTCACTTTGCAATGACAAATAGGGAGAAGGGGACTTTCCAACACCACATAGATCCACATGCCATTATGAGTACAGTGAAATTACTAGTGATAATCTGTTGATGCTGAGCTTTCCAGAGAACGCTTGACGCTGTTGATCACGGTTTTCCTGCGTGATTACTTCATTAACCAGTTAATGCAGAACCACTCGTCTAGATAACGACGGTTAACAGATAGGTGGAAAACCTTTTAGATTGCAATCATATTTCCAATTATCACAGAAGTTTGGGTGTACACGTTTCGCAAAATCTCTTAAAAATAGTGTTGACTAAGGATTACTTAATGATTTATGTGATAGGGTATGTCCGCCTGCTGAGCTGGGTGGTAATGTGCTCGCCTTCCATGCAAACGGGTCCGAGTTCGATTCCCGGCCGGGTTAGAGATTTTCTCTGCTCGGGGACTGGATGTTGTGTCATCATCATTTCATCCTCATCACCGGCGCGCAAGTCGCCCAATGTGTTGTCGACTGAAATAAGACTTGCACTTAGCGGCCGAACTTCCCCTGATAGGGCCTCCCGGCCAACGATGCCACACGCTCATTTAACTTCATTATGTGATAAGTTTATGGATTTCACTTGTCTCATATACTAATGAGAGTCACGTATTGGAATAAATTTGAGTTTGCAAGCGTGCAGGACTGTCTCATCTCTTGTAAAGTGTTTCCTGGTATTTGCAGTATCGTGGTGTTGATTTATATCTGGATTCCCTGCCGTACAGTGCAGTGTTCCCTAGTGGTCACTTACGGTAACCGTTATGTATAGTCTAAGGACTGTGATGAAAAGAGATTGGAGGATCTTCAAGAAAGTTACACTGTGTGGGCTGCATGCGAATCAGGTGGGGCGGAATTCGGGTCGTTTGGATACTTTTCAGGATGATAGTATATTATGGGAAATTGGATTCGTATATACTATAATGTTCGCAATGGTTATGTAATGGTGCGTATCCAATTGTATTTTCAGTTTATGGCACCAAAGTCCACAGATAAAATACCATTGTAATACCTGTTCAACAAGTGAGAAACTGAACACCTATTTTGGGAACCGTAATGGTACAATACATCCATCATACCTAGGTAATACTATAAAACATGGAGCCGTCATCTTGAAAAACTGCAGCTCAATCAGTGAAAATCTGTGTAAACTGTTTGTCGTCTACTACCATTACTCTTTCCAGGATAGTCAGACAGAGCGGTTCTATATTCAACACATGTACAACACATTCTTCGGTAATTGTGTTTGTCAACCCTTCTATGTCAAAATGTGTGATTGGTAAGATGATGTACTAAATAACTAAATCGAAACATAGATGGGTCACCATATTCTGCAGAATTCTGCCGTAATGTTTCAGCTGATATGTTTATCCCATTCTTAAAATCTAAAAACACCTATGCACCAAGAGTTGCTCCTTACACAAAGAGCAGACATAGTATTATGAAATGATTCTGCGTATTTGAATCGCTACAAGACAAATATCAACTGTTTATCCTGCGCTTAGAGTAGCAGGAGAAAAGGCGATGCTTTTATGCACAATTTGATCACAATGCAAAGCATACTTTAATTAGGCAAAAATAATGGTGCAGACACGTCGCCGTAATCTCTCAGATATAGTTGTAAAATTTTAAAGTTAATTTAGATTATCCATTAGGCATGTACTTACTCAAGGTAGAAATAAACATTATGATGAAACCAGTGAACATGGGAATGCTGTATCCAATCCTGAAACAGAAAAAAATTATCAGAACGTAAGAAAGCGGTAGCCGTCGATGTGAAAGGAGATTAGTGTTGCTAATAGAAGGGCAACAAATAGTAATTATAGGTCTCGTAAAGATGGAACTATGTAGCTAAAGAGTCACTAAAAAAAGACATTGAGAGTCTCCGGGCTGTTATGGAACATACTCATCATGTTTAGACAAAAACGTCTACTGTGTTTAGATGTTGGTAACTGAATGCAGAGTTTTAAATAAATCAGAAGTTTTAGTATAAGAAATTCTTAGTATTTTGTAAAATTTAAATAAAAATATTGTCTCTGGTCACATGTTGTACTTATTTTCTCCGTATTTACGAGATAAATCTGGAAGTACCACTTTTTTTAAAAATGCAAAGTGCATTTCATTCTTGTGATAGACCAGGCATGTTTCGGTACCTACATACCACAGCCTGTCGGTATTTGTTTATTTATTTGGAAAAAAATTATAATACAATGGATACTGATATGGGACCCCTGTAGTTGACTGTCGCCATGAACACATTTTGTAGTTTCAAAACATAAATAAATAAGTAGGTAACCAGGAAAGACAATGTATAGCTGTAGAAAGAAGGAACAATTTTGCTTTGCAGAAGGAAGATTTTGAGAACAAAAATTTTGTGTGTGTTATTTCTAACGTCATCTAACAAGACAGGAAAGGAGACGTTTATGTTATTACTAATAACAAATTACTTATCTGTATCTCCATCTTTAGGGCTCACAGATATCTATGGCGAATTACATCGTGGCCTATTGAACTGGTGCACTCTACGGAGGTTATAGTGATAAGCAAACGGCAAAGATAGACGTATTTCAGAGTGAAACACATTGCAGCAAAACTGTCTACAGCACGGTTAAACAAGTTAATTTCATGTAGATAAACGAGTATTCGTCGCCAGACAGAGATGCAGACCTAATAAAATACAAATATTTAATAAAATCATAGTTCTTTAAAAATAAAAGTTCACTTGGGATTCCTATTTCTTTACTCCGACGACATCCTTACAGTGCGAGTGCCACAAGAATGATCGGATCATTCAAAAGGAGTGACACCATTTTGTACTATCGCAAAACTGGCATATGACTCACCTAACGGGAGAAAAATCTTTCTCTAACTAATATTGGTGTTAGGGTTTGTGCGAAGCTGTTGGTTGCAATACGCTGTAAGTGGCGTAAAAAATGCAACGTCTCTATTGGCTATAGCTTGTGGGTCACCTGTGTGTAGGCAGAAGAAACATGATCACAACGTTATCTCTAGCTGAAGTTCTAGCTTGCACAGATTTGGTACGTATTGATTGTCCGTCTAATATTAATAACACCTTTCTCTTACATCCAGATTTTACAGTTTTGATGAAGCGCTCCATCCACTGAACAGACAATTCACTAGTCATCCAACTGCTGTCTGAAGCAGGGTAATTTCAAGACGGGTGGAGCTACAGGTTTCAAATCATCATAAAATGGTATTCTCTTAAATTGAGGCACATACTCACACAGCAGGAGCAACAAACAGATATGTTATTTGTTCCCCTTTCTGCGCCAGTTATTGCGCCTACTTTTTGTTTCCCGCTTCGTGTTTTTGAGGTTTCTGTACCGTGGATAGGCAAATGTCGTCCATATTGAATAACCGCATAACCTAAACATCATGTTTGTTCACTAAATAAGAAAAAAACTTGAAAAAAATTTCATGTTCTTCGTTGAAGCCAAATGCTGTAGCTGTCGAAGTAGCTTCTGGTTGGCACAAACATAATTCAAGGTGCCCAAACGTGAAGCTGTAATACTGTTGTTTACGTGCCGTCCTATTTTTAAATCTGTGTACTCCCATTTGCTTGTGCCAAATCAAAGGCTAACCTTTACAGTTCGAGGACCTCCAGACATGAGGGACTCAAGTAGCAGAATGTGATCCACTAGTTCGTCCTCAAGCTTCACAGGTAGGCCTGTGCTATGTCCTAATTTCTTCAACACATATGGTGGTACTGTTATTAGAATAATATTGTTAAAACATATGTAGTGACCATCGTTTTAAAATGTACCGTTGTAGTATATAGGTGGTTCTGAATAAGTTCGAAGGTTGTACAGTCCAGAATCGGTATGCCAATCAGGCAAAAACGCCTTGAGCATTGAGGCAATGATCCCACCGATGTACCAGGTTGCCGGCCGCAGTGGTCTAGCGGTTCTAGGCGCTCAGTCCGGAACCACGCGATTGCTACGGTCGCAGGTTCGAATCCTGCCTCGGGCATGGATGTGTGTGATGTCTTTAGGTTAGTTAGGTTTAAGTAGTTCTAAGTTCTAGGGGACTGATGACCACAGATCTTAAGTCCCATAGTGCTCAGAGACATTTGAAGTACCAGGTTGAAGGTACCAGCTTGGCAAAGACCATGCCCTGCTACGTGAAGAAGTCCGTAACTGCCTGCTGCACATTCTTGTCCGTCAGAAATCGTCGACCTTAGGTTTTTTTAAGGGACCAATGGCATGAAAATCGTATAATGGCTTGTGGAAAGATCACCCGCGTCGTAATCGCGCTGCGTTGCATATACGCTGCAGCGATGCCTCCTCACGGAAACTTTGTGATCGCCTCTTATGTAAGAAAAGTAATGGTACAATTTTTTGTATAAGGGGATGCCATACTTTTTGAACTTATTGTTTACGGGGTATTGGTTAGGGCGATTGTAAAATTTTCTACGCTATATTATCCCTAAATAAGTGTAATTTCCCATTACATAAATTATAAATAACCTTTTCATACATGTGAGAGTACGATTCCACAAACAAATATTTATCACCTCAGAGCCTGAATGAACCACTCCACGCCAGAATTCTCAACTGTCTGTCAAACTGCCGTGTATAATTTCTAGATACAGCATAGTACACGTTCTGTCAAACAGGCGTCCTCACAATGTACACTGTTTGCTAACTACGTTATTGGTACAGTTTACAAGGTAGTACAATTTATAAGACATTCCCCTGTGTGCAGCTTTGTGATCATGGCTGCTGTCACCTTGGGACAACGAAGTGTCCGCACCATACTCAGCGTGACGTATAACACACTACTGGCCATTAAAATTGCTACACCACGAAGATGACGTGCTACAGGCGCGAAATTTAACCGACAGGAAGAAGATGCTGTGATATTCAAATGATCAGCTTTTCAGAGCATTCACACAAGGTTGGCGCCGGTGACGACACTTACAACGTGCTGACAGGAGGAAAGTTTCCAACCGATTTCTCATACACAAACAGCACTTGACCGGCGTTGCGTGGTGAAACGTTGTTGTGATGCCTCGTGTAAGGAGGAGAAATGCGTACCATCACGTTTCCGACTTCGATAAAGGTCGGATTGTAGCTTATCGTGATTGCGGTTTTTCGTATCGCGAAATTACTGCTCGCGTTGGTCGAGATCCAATGACTTAGCAGAATATGGAATCGACCTCGTATCACTAGCAGTCGAGATGACAGGCATCATATCCGCATGGCTGTAACGGATCGTGCAGCCACGACTCGATCCCTGAGTCATCAGATGTGGACGCTTGCAAGACAACAACCATCTGCACGAACAGTTCGACCACGTTTGCAGCAGCACGGACTATCAGTTCGGAGACCATGGCTGCGGTTATCCTTGACGCTGCATCACAGACAGGAGCGCTTGCGATGGTGTGCTCAACGACGAACCTGGGTGCACGAATGGCAAAACGTCATTTTTTCGGATGAATCCAGATTCTGTTTACAGCATCATGATGATCGCATCCGTGTTTGGCGACACCGCGGTGAACGCACATTGGAAGCGCGTATAGGTCACCGCCATACTGGCGTATCACCCGGCATGATGGTATGGGGTGTCATTGGTTACACGTCTCGGTCACCTCTTGTTCGCATTGACGGCACTTTGAACAGTCGTTACATTTCAGATGTGTTACGACCCATGGCTCTACCCTTCACTCGATCCCTGCGAAACCCTACATTTCAGCAGGATAATGCACGACCGCATGTTGCAGGTCCTGTACGGGCCTTTCTGGATGCAGAATATGTTCGACTGCTGCCCTGGCCAGCACATTCTCCAGATCTCTCACCAACTGAAAACGTCTGGTCAATGGTGGCTTAGTAACTGGCTCGTCACAATACGCCAGTCACTACTCTTGATGATCTGTGGTATCGTGTTGAAGCTGCATGGGCAGATGTACCTGTACACGCCGTCCAAGCTCTGTTTGACTCAATGCCCAGGCGCACCAAGGCCGTCATTACATCCAGAGGTGATTGTTCTGGGTACTGATTTCTCAGGATCTATGCCCCTTAATTGCCTGAAAATGTAATCACATGTCAGTTCTAGTATAATATATTTGTCCAATGTATACCCGTTTATCATCTGCATTTCTTCTTGGTGTAGCAATTTTAATGGGCAGTAGTGTAAATGGCAACACTAGGCTACCGACGATTTCTACTGATAGACTCTAGTTTATGTTCCTGGTAAGCTGAATGCGAGGGGCCAATTCATGGTACGAAAACACCCTCACCGCAACGCGGAACTATCTTAGACCTGAAATACGCCCTCCACACGCTCAAGGCGAAACGCCTCAGTGGGCCTCAGTGTACTCGACACCTAATATCATTTGGAAACAGGAAAAACCGCTACTCTCTGGACCACGCTACGAGACGTATGAGAAAATTAATGAGATTGATTCTTTATCCACCAAAATTTTTATTTCGAGACACCAATATTGTTCCATCCAAAGCAGTTCCCTTCGGCAACTAAACACCGGCGGAGTCGTTGTTTCCGGTCTGGGCAGCAGCACTGGAAAGCTTCAACTGGTAGGGCCTTCAACATGTCGGTCACATTCTTCTTAACGTTTTCCATAGTCCAAAAATGATGTCCTTTCAAGGCATTTTCCAATTTTCGGGAGAAGAGAAAAGTCGCAAGGACTCAGATGAGCTGAATAGGGGGGCTGTAGAACAACGGAATGCCGTTTGAGGTAAAAAAAAAAAATACCGTGATGGAAGTGGTCGCTTGACATGGGGCGTTCTCATGATGCAGCATGCACTTGTCTGCTATGTCCGTTCTCACTCGATTCGCCCTTTCCCTGAACATTTTAATCACATCTGTGTAAAACAACTGGTTAGCAGTTGGTCCTGGAGGAACAGTGCTTTGTGCACCATACCCCTACTGTGCAAAAAAAGCTGTATTCTTCACCTGTGATCACATGACTGAACCATTCGCGGTCATTGGTATCAACACATGCGCTTCTTCGATTGTCCTTCTCAGTTCTAAGGTTTTTCGGCACCATTTTGGCGCAAACCTTTCGCATGTGCAAATCTTTGGTCAAAACTTGATGCACGGTGAAAGTGTTTAAGTGTAACAGGTCATCCATCATCCTTATTGTTAAACGTCGTACTGCTCTTACAAGAGCTCCCTGAGCGAGGTTGATCTTCGAAGTATTCTCTGTCTCCAAAAATGATTTTTTCCGTCCAAAAACTTGTGCTCTTGATAAGGAATGTTCCCCATAGGCGTGTTTCAAAGATCACACTCGCGGATTCACCAAATTTAACACAAAACTTGATGGCATAATGTTGCTCTAAATTCAGGTGTTCCATTTCGTAACACACTACAAGAACACAACTTCACTGATGGTGCTCTCAAAAGTCACATGATGACTGTACGGAGCTGGAATTCGGTCTGAGTATCTGGAAGAGATGAACACACCGGTCTACACAAACAGAACGCCACAGCGTTACGAGATCGCTTGCAGTACTGTCAATATCATTACTTTTCTCACACACTTCGTATAGGCCTCCAGTGGTCTAGTTTACAGTTTCTGTTTTGTTTGGCTCATTGGATAATTGAAAACTCTGTATATATATATGACTTTTGACAGTAGTCTTTACCGAGGTACTCGCCCACCAGTATCCATTGAATGCAGATCCCTTCAAAATTTTCGCCCGGAAACTAGTTGAGATGGATCTACATTCATTGACAGCAGCAACCCCTGACCGATCTGAAACCTATTCTGATTGGAAAGACGTACCAGTCGTCTTCGGTCCTTTTCTGTTAGGCTCTTTTTACGACAACTGTTCTTAGACCATGTTACATGGCTGCGAGTGGTGACCATTCCTTGGTGACACGTTGGGCAGTCCTCTTTAACACAGCAACAAATCGTGCAACTTCATTGACGGTGTGTTCCTTTATGTCATTCTGTCACGTCCAAAGTCGACCTATCTTACCACACTAGCTGGTGTCATACATACGACAGGCTCATAAACTTCAGTGTCATGACTTACGTCAGCGGTAATGTGACCGATTGGCACCAGGTGTACACCATCTACAGCGTTTAAATGAGACCAGAGGGCTCTTTTAAGTGGACAATGTAATTTCGCTAAAGGAAATTTTTTTGTGGTATATAATCTATTAAAAGATATGGCTGACAGCAATGTTTTTTTGCACGGGAGGCGGGCAGTGAGAGGATAGGGGAGGTGCTTACTTGTGAGTGAGCGGGCCGACGATGGGGTTGGCGAGCAGCTGGACGAAGGCCTTGGATGCGAACATCATGCCGACTGCCACCGTCTCCTCGATGAGGTCCTTGTGCCGCTGCCTGCGACGCTGCTCTTCGGGCGAGAGGGTCGTCGTCACGTTGTCTGCGGAGACAATAAAGTAGTTCCTCAGGGCAGCGTGTTAGGACCATCATTCTTCCTAAAATACAACAAAAACTTTCAAATGTTGTTAGTCAACGGAAAAGAATTCACTTTCCTGAAGGCAGGAGCAGTGCAGTCTCTGAAAAATCAAGAAAACTCTCTTTAAGTAAAACAAATGAAATCCTCAACGAAGTTTGCAAATTGTCAGTCTGTCTAGAAATATGAAGAAGAGCTTCATTTTCTTTGTAATCCATACAAATCATGACGAAAGTTTCCACATTTCACCTTCAAGACAAGAGGTAGGTCACTGTCTTCATAATATTTTTCCATCAGATATGGAACATGCATGTACTTAATATATAAAGGGGAAAGGTTGTTATCAAAAGTATCTAAAGATTCTTGCTTCAAATTTCTACGTTCAGATGAAACAATGAAAAAAATTAATGAAAAACTGAATGCGTAACAAACGAAATATATTGTGGTGAACTGACAGTAATTCCTATCGTGAGAATGAATTATAGCGGCAGTACCCGCGTTGGAGATAGTACATCAAACGCCACCACATCGCCGGACGAGCGAAAGCTCGACAATTTGACAGAAACGTGACTGCAAACTCTTATTTATTGATTAGCTGTTGTTGTTATATATGCAACGGAGCAAGGCTGGCCGTGAATAACCTGTTGCAGAACGTAATAGAGGCCACCTTCATCACGCGGTATGCTGTAGGTGATGACGCACTCATTCTCCGCATTCCGCTGATACCTCGTGATTTCAATGTGCCCTTCGATTTAAAACGATTGCGGTTTCCCACCCGGCTTGCATTCGCTATGAGTATCAACAACACACAGAGCGAATCACTTCGTGTGGCACATATTGAACATCACGGGCGACGCCGGACACTGCAGCTGGCGGTGGTGGTTAGTGTTTAACGTCCCGTCGACAACGAGGTCATTAGAGACGGAGCGCAAGCTCGGGTTAGGGAAGGATTGGGAAGGAAATCGGCTGTGCCCTTTCAAAGGAACCATCCCGGCATTTAGGGAAATCACGGAAAACTTAAATCAGGATGGCCGGAGACGGGATTGAACCGTCGTCCTCCCGAATGCGAGTCCAGTGTGCTAACCACTGCGCCACCTCGCTCGGTACGCTGCAGCTGGTATGCAATAAAGTTAACACTGAGAATAAATAAAATAAATGCGATGAATTTCAGTTTGAAAGGGTAAAATGACATATAATTAAATGTAGATGGTACATCTCTAGATTCCTAGGAATCAATACAGATTGTCAGTTGTTGCACCAGGTTATATTTTAAAACTGTACTTTAATAGGAACTACTAGGCACCTGCGTGGTTCATCCTTGAGTACATCTACAATGGATGTGGATATTTCATTCTCGTCAAACAAATATCGCATTCCATGCGTAATTCCACATCACACAGTTGTAAAAGTGCACGACTTCGAACCGGACATGTGACTGTACGGTAAACAGTTGTATGTAGATATATCCTTTGTGGCTTTGAACTCTGTTTTGATAGATGCTCGGTTACCTTTTGAAACTAATCTTAGGATATATTTGAAGCAATTGAATAAATAGTAGGTGCAGGGAAGCTAAGACGGAATGGCTTCAGGAAAAACGTGAAGAATTCGGAAAAGAAATGGTCGTCGGTCGGACTGAATCAGTATATAGAAAAGTCAAATCAACCTTCGATGAAATTAAAAGCAACGGTGACAACATTATGATTGGGATGGTAGTTCCACCGTTAAGCGCAGAGGAGAGAGCGAGTAGGTAGAAGAAGTACATTGGAGGTGTCTACGAGGGGGAGGACTCGTTTGATGACATGGCTGAGGAAGAAATGAGAGTTGGTATGGAAGACACAGGAAATACGATATTAGAGCTTAGCAGTGCTTTGGAAGGCTTCCGATCAAATAAGGCAGAAGAGATACATAGTATTCCATTAGAATTTCTGAAATCATTGGGGGAAGTGGCACCAATTGGTTAAGTCTGGTCACATAACATCCGACTTTCGGAAATCTGTCATCCAAACGATTCCGTGTTGTGAACTGGCAAGACAGCCAGTCCACTAGGAGGAAGCCGAAAGGCACGCGCTTAAGCTCACGCAGGCTGGCGTGAGGTCTGGAACAGGTAAAGTAATTGAGACTAGCAAATAAAGTACGTAGCTGCTGGAATACTTAACTTTAGTCCATAATTGGTGAACATCAGTCTGACGGTACATGCATCACAAGATAAATAGCAAATGATAATGGCGCCTTGCTAGGTCGTAGCAAATGACGTAGCTGAAGGCTATGCTAACTATCGTCTCGGCAAATGAGAACATAATTTGTCAGTGAACCATCGCTAGCAAAGTCGGCTGTACAACTGGGGCGAGTGCTAGGAAGTCTCTCTAGACCTGCCGCGTGGCGGCGCTCGGTCTGCAATCACTGATAGTGGCGACACGCGGGTCCGACATATACTACCGGACCGCGGCCGATTTAAAGGCTACCACCTAGCAAGTGTGGTGTCTGGCGGTGACACCAGAACTACTGCACAATCAGCTTAGCGGCACACGCATCCAAGTGGATGACAAAGATAATATGCAGAATAATGGAAAATAAATTTGAGGATCTGTTGGATAGTGATCACAGAAGAGATAAGGTCACCGGTAGGCAGTTCTGACGCTGCTAGTAGTGATGGCAGCAAGGATTAAGAAACATCAGGACATGGTATAGGATTTGTCGACCTCAAAAAAGGCTTTGACAAAGTACATGTAGAAAGATTTTCGAAATTCTGACGAAAATAGGAGTAAGCTATTGCGAAAGACGGATAATGTACAATAAGAGCAACAACGAAGAGGGAGTCATAAGAATGGAAGACCAAGAACGAAGTGCTCGTATTAAAAAGGATGTAATTCAGGGATGTAGTCGTTCGCTCCTACTGTTCAATGTATACGTCGAAGGAACAATGACGGAAATAAATGAAAGGTTGAAGAGTGGGCTTAGCATTCTGGACGAAAGGATATAAATGGTAAGATTTGATGCTGACACTGGTATCCTCACTGAAAGTCAGAGCCAGCCGCTGTGGCCGAGCGCTTCTAGGCGCTTCAGTCTGGAACCGTGCGACCGCTACGGTCGAAGGTTCGAATCCCGCCTCGGGTATGGATGTGTGTGATATCCTTAGGTTAGTTCTAAGTTCTAGGGGACTGATGACCTCAGATGTTAAGTCCCATAGTGGTCAGAGCCATTTGAACCATTTTTGCAACGGGCATAGCACTCCATCGCACAAACAGACACCTCGCACCTGTACAGCACTATTCATGCTCGTTTGCATGCTTGCATTCAACATTCTGGCGGCTATACCGGCTATTAACGTACCACCATTTCGCATTTGCAATGGATTATCTCGCGCTTACATTGTTCTCTGTTCTTGCAATGTTAATAACTTACATATGTTACTTAGACAAATGAATTCCCGTAATTTCATTACTCTACGTTAATTATTTTTTTCCGTCAGTGTATGAATACACGATAATAAATAGTGCGTGGTCTCCAGAAACATCACCTACGCTAGAAACAGAAACTCCACCTCACAAAGTAGCACGGGCTTAGGTTACGGTAAACTAATTCGGCCAGCGCTGCTGTCATGGCAGGTTAGAGCAGCAACTGGGCGCGTCATTCTGTGTTCGGCTGTGGGCAGGAGCGGAAAGCCAAAAGGGGATTACGCAAATGGCCGGCCTCGGCCCTCCTCACCCGCCTCCACCCCTCCCCCTACCGACAAAGGCAGCCATCGATTGACGGGGAACACGCCGTGTTTGGCACACGTCACGCGGACTGAGCCGTGTGTACCACGTATCAACAAGGACAGAGCCAGCGGGGCTCGCGGCCGGAAATGGGCGAATGTGCAAATGGTAGGCGCCGGGCCCGCTACGACTAAACGAGCAAAGGCTGCACCGCAGCCGACAACGTTCCCCGCCAAGCTGTGGCTGTTTACCAGGGTTCGTTCAGAACCCACCTTTGCTCGTAGATATCTATTTAACATCGAAGTCGTTGAAATTCTAATGTCAAATTAGTACCATCTGAAATTTAAACTTTTTACAAATGTTATAGCGAAGTTAACCCGCTAATGAGTCAGCTTACCCATACGACACCACGAACAACGGATATCAAATCTGCGGATTTCCTTCCTAATCGACGAAATCTATACACCTAAAACATGTAATATATTAACCTTGAATATCATATTGAAATACACGATATACAGCATTTAAAGTATTCCTCGAGGCACAGTATCGAGAATTTCACTATCGTATGGCTACATTAGAAATTTATCATTCATTATTTTATGTTGTATAGAAGAACTTAACAACGAGGGGCCTACCGGGACCATCCGACAGCCGTGTCATCCTAAGTGGAGGATGCGGATAGGAGGGGTGTGGGGCAGCACACCGCTCTCCCGGTCGTTATGATAGTATTCTTGACCGAAGCTGCTACTATTCGGTCGAGTAGCTCCTCAATTGGCATGACGAGGCTGAGTTCTGCAGAAATTTTTACGCAGTCTCAGACGGTGTTCAGGGAAGATAGATTAGGCAGAATTGGTGGTGGAGTGTCTGTGTCTGTCAGTAGTGGTTTATCTTGTAGTGAAGTCGAAGTAGATACTCCGTGCGAATTGGTATGGGTGGAGGTTATACTTAACAGACGAACTAAGTTAATAATTGGCTCCTTCTACCGACCCCCAGACTCCGATGATATAGTTGCTGAACAGTTCAGAGAAAATTTGAGTCTCGTAACAAATAAATACCCCGCTCATACGGTTATAGTTGGTGGCGACTTCAATCTTCCCTCGATATGTTGGCAAAAATACTTGTTCAAAACCGGTGGTAGGCAGAAAACATCTTCCGAGATTATCCTAAATGCTTTCTCCGAAAATTATTTCGAGCAGTTAGTCCACGAACCCACGCGAATTGTAAATGGTTGCGAAAACACACTTTATTGTTTACAATATACATAAATGACTTAGTTGACAACATCGGTAGCTCCGTGAGGCTATTTGCAGATGACACGGTTGTCTACAAGAAAGTAGCAACATCAGAAGACTCGTACGTACTCCAGGAGGACCTGCAGAGGATTAATGCATGGTGCGACAGCTGGCAGCTTTCCCTAAACGTAGATAAATGTAATATAATGCGCATACATAGGGGCAGAAATCCATTCCAGTACGATTATGCCATAGGTGGTAAATCATTGGAAGCGGTAACGACCGTAAAATACTTAGGAGTTACTATCCGGAGCGATCTGAAGTGGAATGATCACATAAAACAAATAGTGGGAAAAGCAGGCGCCAGGTTGAGATTCATAGGAAGAATTCTAAGAAAATGTGACTCATCGACGAAAGAAGTAGCTTACAAAACGCTTGTTCGTCCGATTCTTGAGTATTGCTCATCAGTATGGGACCCTTACCAGGTTGGATTAATAGAAGAGATAGACATGATCCAGCGAAAAGCAGCGCGATTCGTCATGGGGACATTTAGTCAGCGCGAGAGCGTTACGGAGATGCTGAACAAGCTCCAGTGGCGGACACTTCAAGAAAGGCGTTACGCAATACGGAGAGGTTTATTATCGAAATTACGAGAGAGCACATTCCGGGAAGAGATGGGCAACATATTACTACCGCCCACATATATCTCGCGTAATGATCACAACGAAAAGATCCGAGAAATTAGAGCAAATACGGAGACTTACAAGCAGTCGTTCTTCCCACGCACAATTCGTGAATGGAACAGGGAAGGGGGGATCAGATAGTGGTACAATAAGTACCCTCCGCCACACACCGTAAGGTGGCTCGCGGAGTATAGATGTAGATGTAGATGTAGATGTAGACCTCTTAGCCACAAACAATCCAGAGCTAATAGAGAGTATCATGACTGATACAGGGATTAGTGATCACAAGGTTGTTGTAGCTAGGCTCAATACCGTTTCTTCCAAATCCACCAGAAACAAACGCAAAATAATTTTATTTAAAAAAGCGGATAAAGTGTCACTAGAAGCCTTCCTAAGAGACAATCTCCATTCCTTCCGAACTGACTATGCAAATGTAGACGAGATGTGGCTCAAATTCAAAGATATAGAAGCAACAGCAATTGAGAGATTCATACCTCATGAATTGGTAAGAGATGGAACTGATCCCCCATGGTACACAAAACAGGTCCGAACGCTGTTGCAGAGGAAACGGAAAAAGCATGCGAAGTTCAGAAGATCTCGAAATCCCGAAGATTGGCTAAAATTTACAGACGCGCGAAATTTGGCACGGACTTCAATGTGAGATGCCTTTAATAGGTTCCACAACGAACCTTTGTCTCGAAATTTGGTAGAAAATCCGAAGAAATTCTGGTCGTATGTAAAGTACACAAGCGGCAAGACGCAGTCAATACCTTCGCTGCGCAGTGCCGCCGGTATTGTTACCGACAACTGTGCCGCTAAAGCGGAGTTATTGAACGCAGTTTTCCGAAATTCCTTCACCAGGGAAGACGAATGGAATATTCCAGAATTTGAAATACGAACAGCTGCTAGAATGAGTTTCTTAGAAGTAGATACCTTAGGGGTTGCTAAGCAACTCAAATCGCTTGATACGGGCAAGTCTTCAGGTCCAGATTGTATACCGATTAGGTTCCTTTCAGATTACGCTGATACAATAGCTCCCTACTTAGCAATCATACACAACCGCTCGCTCACCGATAGATCTGTACCTGCAGAATGGAAAATTGCGCAGGTCGCACCAGTGTTTAAGAAGGGTAGTAGGAATAATCCATCGAACTACAGACCTATATCATTGATGTCGGTTTGCAGTAGGGTTTTGGAGCATATACTGTATTCACACATTATGAATCACCTCGAGGGAACGAAATATTGATACGTAATCAGCATGGTTTCAGAAAACATCGTTCTTGTGCAACGCAGCTAGCTCTTTACTCGCACGAAGTATTGGCCGCTATCGACAGGGGATCTCAAGTTGATTCCGTATTTCTAGATTTCCGGAAAGCTTTTGACACCGTTCCTCACAAGCGACTTCTAATCAAGCTGCGGGCCTATGGGGTATCGTCTCAGTTGTGCGACTGGATTCGTGATTTCCTGTCAGGAAGGTCGCAGTTCGTAGTAATAGACGGCAAATCATCGAGTAAAACTGAAGTGATATCAGGTGTTCCACAAGGAAGCTTCCTGGGACCTCTGCTGTTCCTGAGCTATGTAAATGACCTGGGTGACAATCTGAGCAGTTCTCTTAGGTTGTTCGCAGATGATGCTGTAATTTACCGTCTAGTAAGGTCATCCGAAGACCGGTATCAGTTGCAAAGCGATTTAGAAAAGATTGCTGTATGGTGTGGCAGGTGGCAGTTGACGCTAAATAACGAAAAGTGTGAGGTGATTCACATGAGTTCCAAACGAAATCCGTTGGAATTCGATTACTCGATAAATAGTACAATGCTCAAGGCTGTCAATTCAACTAAGTACCTGGGTGTTAAAATTACGAACAACTTCAGTTGGAAAGACCACATAGATAATATTGTGGGGAAGGCGAGCCAAAGGTTGCGTTTCATTGGCAGGACATTTAGAAGATGCAACAAGTCCACTAAAGAGACAACTTACACGACACTCGTTCGTCCTCTGTTAGAATATTGCTGCGCGGTGTGGGATCCTTACCAGGTGGGGTTGACGGAGGACATCGAAAGGGTGCAAAAAAGGGCAGCTCGTTTTGTATTATCACGTAATACGGGAGAGAGTGCGGCAGATATGATACGCGAGTTGAGATGGAAGTCATTAAAGCAAAGACGTTTTTCGTCGCGGCGAGATCTATTTACGAAATTTCAGTCACCAACTTTCGCTTCCGAATGCGAAAATATTTTATTGAGCCCAGCCTACACAGGTAGGAATAATCATCAAAATAAAATAAGAGAAATCAGAGCTCGAACAGAAAGGTTTAGGTGTTCGTTTTTTCCCGCGCGCTGTTCGGGAGTGGAATGGTAGAGAGATAGCATGATTGTGGTTCGATGAGCCCTCTGCCAAGCACTTAAATATGAATTGCAGAGTAATCATGTAGATGTAGATGTAGATGTAGTGCACCCCGAAAAATGGCAACAGCCCATGGCGGCCTGGATGTTCACCCATCCAAGTGTCGACCACGCGCGACAGCGCCTAACTTCGGTGATCTCACGGGAACCGGTGTATCCACTGCGGCAAGCCTTTGCCTGTGAATTAATAACTAGCAGAAACAAAATAGACCAATTTAAAGGAATATTAACGATTTTTGTAGTGCAGTTATTTTCACATAAAATTATTATTCTGAAAGTTTCAGAATATCGGAATTGAAATATCAAGAGCTATTAGTAATGTGTAACAAAGTAAAAGAAAACTTTCTGCGCTAATAAATATAATTCTTGAGTGATAACACGTGTAAATGCTAGTAACCAAAATATTTATGTTATTTAGTAGAAATTATAATTTTTAGTACTAATTGTTTGCAGTTCATATTTTACGAAATCTGACTTGTAAAAAACTGTATTTTGTCAAACTATGTTACGTTTTCCCCTGAGCATGCCGTCACGCATATGTTATTTCGAAAATTACATAAAATATTGTTTGTAATAATACCTAAAACTGATTCCATTCACATGCATAACCGTGACTGCGAGCCCATTAGAGTTCGCATTCGGCATCTCGTAGTTGTTAATATCACTCAAAAAAGCAGTTCAGTATAGTCACCAGTTGTAAGTGTTTGTTGTATGGTAGTGAGCTGGACTGGATAAATCGAGAAGTTATGTTAGATAACGTCTGACGTTTTTCGTTTCAAAAAGTTACATTCTGTTAATTACAAAACGATCCAGCATTTTGCAAAAGCGGTGACAACAGGTTTTCTGCAGCGAATGTACCTGGACAGTAATATATACATCTACAGCCTATTCCACAATGTAAGCAAAGACATTAAAAGTAGTATTTTCCTCTTCTTAGAATTAATTCGTCACTTCATTTACACAGTTTGCGGCAGAAACACGTGAAATATTTCAAGTTTCCCTCAAATCATTAATTACGTAAGATCACTTGCAAGCTTCTAAATACATTTTTACAAATCAGATATCACGCTTGTCATTTTGAAACTCCATCTGTCCACTTCGAATTCTTCGTTTGGTATGAAAATTAGGATAATAATTTTGTCTCAGATCACTAATTACGTTTTATTAATTATGCTGATTAATTTAAACTAATTAAATATTTTTTTCTGAAATACTACGCGTCACAATGGTCGATTTGAAACACATTTGTTCATTGACCACTCTTTGTCTAGCTACGAAAGTTCGGCCAAATCCCTAATTACGTTTTTCTTAATTACCATGATAACTCTCAAGCAATTAAACAATTCTTTTCCCATAAGCAGACCTCAAGCCTCCCCCATGAGTCATGGACCTTACCGTTGGTGGGGAGGCTTGCGTGCCTCAGCGATACAGATGGCCGTACCGTAGGTGCAACCACAACGGAGGGGTATCTGTTGAGAGGCCAGACAAACGTGTGGTTCCTGAAGAGGGGCAGCAGCCTTTTCAGTAGTTGCAGGGGCAACAGTCTGGATGACTGACTGATCTGGCCTTGTGACACTAACCAAAACGGCCTTGCTGTGCTGGTAATGTGAACGGCTGAAAGTCTTCTTGGGTAGAATATTCCGGAGGTAAAATAGTATCCCATTCGGATCTCTGGGCGGGGACTACTCAGGAGGACGTCGCTATCAGGAGAAACAAAAATGGCATTCTACGGATCGGAGAGTGGAATGTCTGATCCCTTAATCGGGTAGGTAGGTTAGAAAACTTGGAAAGGGAAATGGATAGATTAAAATTAACTATATTGGGAATTAGTGAAGTTCGGTGGCAGTAGGAACAAGACTTCTGATCAGGTAAATACATGGTTATGAATACAAAATCAAATAAGGGTAATGCAGGAGTAGGTTTAATAATGAATAAAAAAATAGGAACGTGGGTGGGCTACTACGAACAGCATAGTGAACGCATTATTGTAGCCAAGATAGATATGAAGCCCACGCCTACCACAGTAGTACAAGTATATACGCCAGCTAGCTACGCAGATGACGAAGAGATTGAAGAAATGTATGATGAAATAAAAAAATTATTCCGATAGTGAAGGGAGACGAAAATTTAATAGTCGTGGGGAGCTGGAATTCCATAGCACGAAAAGGAAGAGAAGGAAAAGTAGTAGGTGAATATGGAATGGGGGTAAGGTACGGAAGAGGAAGCCGCCTGGTAGAATTTTGCACAGAGCATAACTTAATCATAGCTATAGCTTGGTTTAAGAATCATGAATGAAGGTTGTATACGTGGAAGAGGCCTAGAGACACTGGAAGATTTCAGATAGATTATATAATGGTAAGATAGAGATTTAGGAACCAGATTTTAAATTGTAAGACGTTTCCAGGGGCAGATGTGGACTCTGACCACAATCTATTGGTTATGAACTGCAGTTTAAAACTGAAGAAACTGCAAAAAGGCGGAAATTTGAAAAAATTTGGACCTGGATAAACTGAAAGAACCAAAGGTTGTAAGGAGTTTCAGAGAGATCATTAGGGAACGATTGACAAGAACTGGGGAAAGAAATACGGTAGCAGAATAATGGGTAGCCTTGAGAGATGAAATAGTGAAGACAGCAAAGGATCAAGTAGGTAGAAAGATGTAGGCTAGTAGAAATCCTTGGTTAACAGAAGAGATATTGAATTTAATCGATGAAAGGAGAAAATATAAAAATGCAGTAAATAAAGCAGGCAAAAAGGAATACAAATGTCACAAAAATGAGATTGACAGGAAGTGCAAAATGGCTAAGCAGGAATGGCTATAGGGCAAATGTAAGAATGTAGAGGTATATATCACTAGGTATAAGATAGATACTGCCTACAGGAAAATTAAAGAGAACCACTTGCATGAATATCAAGAGCTCAGATGGAAACCAACTACTAAACAATGAAGTGAAAGCAGAAAGGTGGAAGGAGTATATAAAGGGACTATACAAGGCGATGTAGTTGAGAGGAATATTATGGAGACGGAAGAGGACGTAGATGAAGATGAAATGGCAGATATGATACTGCGTGAAGAGTTTGACAGAGCACCGAAAGACGTATGTTGAAACAAGGCCCAGGGAGTAAACGACATACCATTAGAACTACTGATAGTCTTGGGAGAGCCAGCGATGAAAAAACTCTACGAGTTCGTTAGCAAGATGTATGAGACAGGCGAAATACCTTCAGACTTGAAGAAGAATACCATAATGCCAATCCCAAAGAAAGCAGGTGTTGACAGGTGTGAAAATTACCGAAGTATCAGTTTAA
Source organism: Schistocerca americana (assembly GCF_021461395.2). Taxonomy (NCBI): domain Eukaryota; kingdom Metazoa; phylum Arthropoda; class Insecta; order Orthoptera; family Acrididae; genus Schistocerca; species Schistocerca americana. The sequence continues at coordinate 224,191,202 of NC_060119.1, forward strand.
TTAGTCATGTCTGCAAAATAGTAACACGAATTCTTAACAGACGAATGGAAAAACTGGTAGAAGACGACTTCGGGGAAGAGCAGTTTGGATTCTGTAGAAATGTTGGAATACGTGAGCCAATACTGACCCTACGACTTATCTTAGGAGATAAAGGAATGGGAAACCTACTTTTTTGGTATTTGTAGACTTGGAGAAGTCTTTTGACAGTGTTGACTGGAATACTCCCTTCCAAATTCTGAAGGTGGTAAGGGTCAAATACAGGGAGCGAAAGGCTATTTACAATCTGTACAGAAACCAGATGGCAGTTATAAGAGTCGATGTTATTCAATCTATATACTGAGCAAGCAATAAAGAAAGCAAAAGAAAAATTTGAAGAAGAAATAAAAACTTTGAGGTTTGCCGGTGACATTGTAATTCTGTCAGAGACAGCATAGGACCTGGAAAAGCAGTTGAACGGAATGGACAATGTCTTGAAAGGAGGATATAAGATGAACATCAACAAAAGCAAAACGAGGATTATGGAATGTAGTCAATTAAATAGGGTGACGCTGCCGGAATTAGATTAGGAAATGAGACACTAAAAGTAGTAAAGGAGTTGTGCTATTTGGGGAGCAATATAACTGATGATGGTCGAAGTAGAGAGGTTATAAAATGTAGACTGGCAATGACAAGGAAGGTGTTTTTGAAGAAGAGAAGTTTTCTAACATCGAGTATAGATTTAAGAGTCAGGAGTCTTTTCTCAAAGCATTTGTATGGAGTGTAGCTGTGTATGTAAGTGAAACATGGACGATAAATAGTTTAGACAAGAAGAGAATAGAAACTTTCCAAATGTGGTGCTACAGAAGAATGCTGAAGATTAGATGGTTAGATCACGTAACTAATGACGAGGTACTGAATAGAATTGGGGAGAAGAGGAATTTGTGGCACTACTTGTAAGAAGGGATCGGTTTGTAGGACATGTCCTGAGACATCGAGGGATCACCAATTTAGTATTGGAGGGCAGCGTGGAGGGTAAAAATCGTAGAGGGAGATCGAGAGATGATTACACTAAGCACATTCAGAAGGATGTAGGTTGCAGTAGGTACTTGGAGATGAAGAAGTTTGCACAGGATAGAGCAGCATGGAGAACTGCATAAAACCAGTCTCTGGACTGAAGACAACAACAACAACAACAGATCTCAAGCTGGACAACTCTATACTCCGTTTCCCCATTTCCTACATTTCGTTTGTCCATGAAAATTCGGATAAATAATTTCTTTCAAATCAATAATTAAATTTTTCTTAATCACCGTAATTGCTTACAAGGAAGTAAATCTTGTTTTGCGTAAGTATTCCTCACTCTGATCAGTCTTATATCCCATTTGTTTATTTACCACTCTTCGTTTGGCTATGAAAATTCGGACAATCCCATTGTATAATTCATAGGTAACTTCGTTTTCTCTCCCCTCAAGAATTTCACCAAGCTCACGTATATTGAAACAGAATTTTAAGTCTTTAGGATTATCCTGCACTCGTGAATTAGACTACGGTTGGTAACTGATTGAAAGCCTTTGCCTGTATTGGAAACAAGACACCCCGTCTGATTACAGTTGTTGGCTGTTAAGGTGTACATCAGGTGTTGGCTGTTCGTAGAAACAGCGTATAACTTGGAACGCTATAAGCGTGAAAAAATGGCGGTCCCTGGAGAAGGCAAGCAGCGAGTCCCCAGATGTATGCACACTTTGCAAGTAGTGGCGCAATGCTTTATGGGGCGGCGAGACGTCCTGCAGTCGCGCGGGGCAGGTGGCTAACGACTGCTGAGTCTGCGCAGCGCGGCTCGTGTTTAATGGTCTGCAACGGTGGCTGAAGGGGTGTGGGTGGGGGGGATTGCGGTGATACCATCGGGCCGACAGCTCAGCAGTGGACCCCGCTGGGCCATCACACCAGACACCAAGCCGCATCATCTGCCTTTCCGCACAAACTTTCGACCTCTATATCGACACCCATACTCCCCAAGCCACCGGGTGGTGTGTGGCGATGGGTACTTTGCGTACAACTGATATTTTCCGCTTTTCTGTTAAAATAGTGAATGTTCTGTTAAAGTAGTGATTCTTTGCGATTACGTAAATTGAAGGAGGAGGGGAGAGAAAGGAAAGGAAAGATAAGGAAATGAAAGAGATTATTGATATCAGCTACATCATGACTTTGTGCAGCATCATCGGCGACGCATGAAAATGTGTGCCAGACCGGGGTTAGAACCCGGGATCTCCTGTTTATTAGGCAGTTGTGTTAAGCACTGCGCCACCCGGACATTGCACGTACTATCTCGCCACCCCTCTCAGCCGACCCGCTTTTCCACCTACTGCCACCTATCTGCAGTCCTCGTGGGCATTCTCCATGATGGCTTCTTAGAGATTCCCGAAGGAGTTTGGGCGTGATTATGCATCAACACTGAATATGGTGCATTCATCACCCATCAATGCGAATCAATTATATGAATGTAGATGTCTCTTCTTTCGGACATGTCCAATCGTGTCGGACCTGGATAGTCACAGGGTAGAATATTGTCATGCGAGTTCATTGGAACGGGGCCGGATGATTGATCTCCTGGGCCTGTCGCACTGCGGCATTGCGGTTCATAAGGGCATGATGCTTCAAAACTAAGGCGTACATGGAACCAGTGGAGAGAAGATGGCAATACACAGCGCCGGCAGGGTACTGGAAGACACAATGTGACCACAGCGCGAGATAACAAACTTGTCCACTTGGCTGAAACGGGCAGAACAGCTTCTTCCACAGTGTTGGCGCGACATTGGAGCACTGCAACAGGTGTGGAAATGTCTTTTTCGACGGTTCAACAACTTCCTCTGTTGGATGGATTGGTGGCACGCCTTCCATTGCGTCGGCTTCCACTGACCGGAACCCACCAACGTCGGAGACTGCAATGGGCATGGGAACTCCGACGGTGGTGTGCTGAGTGGCAAAATGCAGTGTTTTCGGGTGAGTCCTGCTTAAATTTGTCCAACAGAGATGGCCGCAAACACGTTCGACGCCGCCGTGGTGAACCAACACCGACTCAAAGGAAGGCCTCGGCGCTTGTTGGTGACGTCACGCCAGCTAGGCACGGCGAACGCCACGTCGGTGGCAGGCAGAAACGCCTTGGCGTGCTTATCACTATAAATCTCTTATTTTTGGACAAAATGTTCGGTATTGTTTTGGATTCTGCATTTTTATTTAGATGAAAGATTTTCTTACTATCGTAAAGCTACAAATGAAGGTCATAGTTCTGTATTACTGAATCCTGTCGAAACAAACGTAGATCAGTATGAGAAGACGCCTTGCCCCATTGCAAGCTTCGGAAATTTTACATTCAAGTAGCTATATTTACTTGATCCATTTTGCTATCGAAACTTACCCCAACCCCCTCACAATGAACTCGTTTCTTTTATTTATTTATTTATTTATTTTCGTTTGACATCGTAACTGGAAATATGAACTAATTTACATGTGTAAATGTTCAACTGTTGCCAGTCATTAGATTACAGTCGTTTTCAACGAAAGGAATTCTAAACAGGAAACAAAATAGCTTCATACATCGAAAATACTGCTGAGCTTAAACTTTTTTAAACATCCACATTAGGAAAGATAAATATTCCCCTCTTGCAACTGAAAGGAGAAACTTTATAAGATAAAAAAAAAATTTATTTGATAAAACAAGTACCTCTCTTTTGCCTCTTCTTCTGTCCCCCACCCCCTCCCCCAACGTGTACAATCGCAAGATATTTCATTAACATTCAGATCTCCTCAGCCCATAGTCAACCAAGATACCTAAAGAAGAGCACCAATATGTTCACAGTTTCTTGTAAAAGCAACCCAGTACAAACCTAACTTCCTCAGATTTACAAATAAGGTAATGGAGCACGAATTCTGTTGCTGCTGGACCATGAAGTTGTTTTTGTATGTCACTCATAAAACAGGTGGAAATTTAAGTTCAGGAGTACACTATTTGTTAAGAAGTGTAATGAATTGCACAATTAATTGATTGCAGAAATCTCTCAGAACAATGTGTATTGGTCAACTACCGCCAATAGTTTCACATTTTCCTGTGTCAGGGAGGGAGACACCACCATTATGAGTATGCCTGCAACAGACCTGGCGTTCGCCGTGCCTAGCTGACGTGACGTCACGAACAAGCGCCGAGGCCTTCCTTTGAGTCGGTGTTGGGTGAACGCAATTCCGCAGGTTGTACTACTGACAAGGGAACCTCCCCATCGCACCCCCCCCCCTCCCCTCAGATTTAGTTATAAGTTGGCACAGTGGATAGGCCTTGATAAACTGAACACAGATCAATTGAGAAAACAGGAAGAAGTTGTGTGGAACTGTGAAAAAATAAGCAAAATATACGAACTGAGTAGTCCATGGGCGACATAAGCAACATAATGGAGCATGTGAGCTTAGGAGCGCCGTGGTCCCGTGGTAGCGTGAGTTTGGTTCAAGCCTTCCTTCGACTGAAAATTTTACTTTCTTTATTTTTGCATAGTTATTATCTGTCCGTTCGTTCATTGACATCTCTGTTCACTGTAATAAGTTTAGTGTCTGTGTTTTGCGACCGCATCTCAAAACCGTGCGATTAGTAGACGAAAGGACGTGCCTCTCCAATGGGAACAGAAAACATTTGATCGCAAGGTCATAGGTCAACAGATTCCTCCACAGGAAAACACATCTGATATATTCTATACGACACTGGTGACGACATGTGCGTCACATGACAGGAATATGTTGTCGACCCACCTAACTTGTACACTTGGCGAATGGGTAAAAAGATTCTTCTACCTTACCCGATTTAGGTTTTCTTGTGGATGTGATAATCACTCCCAAAAAAGTGATGAAAACATAAGAGTTTGTCACATAAACTGAAAATAAAAAATTAAACTTTTCACTCGATGGAAGATTTGAACCAAGGACCTTTCGTTCCGCAGCTGCTCACGTTACCACAAGACCACGGCGCTCCTGCGTTCCTATCGTCCTTAATGTTGCCTATCTTCCATTGAACTACTCAGTTTGTATATTTTGCTTATTTTTTCACAGTTCCACACAACTTCTTCCTGTTTTCTCAATTGATCTGTGTTCAGTTTTTCAAGGCCTATCCACTGTGCCAACTTATAACTAAACCTGAGGGGGGTGCGATGGGGAGGTTCCCTTGTGAGCGGCATAGTGGACGAATGCCAAGTGTGATGGTTTGGGGCACCATTCCGCACAACACGCGATCTCGCGTCTCGTGTCTTGAGGTCACCGTGAACAGCTAGTGCAGTGTCAGGGAGGTTTTACAGCCCGAGGCACCACGCCTTCTGCAGGCCGTTCGAAATGCCATATTTTAGCAGGACAACGCCCGGCTGCATGTGCAAGCCTTTTTCGAAAAATGATGGGGTACCGCTGTTTCTCTGGCCTGTACGTTCGTCTGACACGTCGCCCCTCGAGCATTTCGGAATGTGGTCGGTCGACAACTTGATCGTTCATGTCCTCCTGCAGTCACAATTGATGCTTTGTGGACTTGCCTACAAACTGCATGGCAGAGTATACCTAAGCAGCACATTCAGGCGCTCTTTGTTTCCTCGCCACGATGTCTAGCGGCTCTGATCGCAGCACGTGGTTGTGATACTCCGTACTGAATTTCGACAGTCCCAGTGCGAGTACAGGTCAGTATGCTGGCCATTTGTGTAGTTTCATGTCCTTAACCGGTAGAATAAATTTCACTGTGATCACGTCTCTACGTCTTGGTGTTTCAGTTTTTTCCAAACTGTAGTGTACCATACTTTAAGAGAAAGTAAAATATGTAAGTCCCTGGTCTAGCAATGTACGCTTGCTACAACAGAGACGCATCGCGGGTAGCTTAACCTTTTTTTAGGTTTCCTTGCTGACTTCGATCTAATACAGCAAGACGAAAATCACCATCATCGCAGATTAAGACAATCGCCCAGCAAGACGCGAATTATGCTTACGGGCCATTAAGTTGGCATTCTCTGTACAGAGTTTAAATACAATAAAAAATGTTACATTCTGTGAGCACTGCAAAAAGCATTGATGTGTATATTTTACTGTCTTTGACATATACTACTAATTACTTGTGGTGATAAGTTAGAGCGTAGTATTTTTCGCGATAGCAATTCAAAGATCATTAAGGCAGTAGCTTTATATTGAAAAAGTTAGTAATATCGCAGTGTGAACTCGAATCTCTCTCTTTTTCGCGAGATACATCTATGAGCAAACAACACAGGACTTGTAAAAACGTATGTCAGAAGCTCTAGCAATTAATTCTTGACATGAAAATATTACAGAAAGTTCACTCAAGCATAGATCCGAAAATCCTTCGTTAGGAAGTATGAAAGGTCTATACTACCTCCTGGTTGTGTAATTTACCTCTTATGTGCTTTTTACTCGATGTCGCGTTTACAGCACGTCATAACATTTTATTTATTTTGCCTGGTTGTTGTGTTTTAGAGTGACTTTTATCACAACACATCAGAATTTAGTGTCTGAAATGATAGAGATGCATTTCACACATGGCGTAACGCATGGGAATATGGACGCAGAACGTCAACTGTATGTTGAAAGGTACATTGTATAGGAAAGTTTGTAAGATTCCACCAATTCTCGCAAGAGAAACGATCATTCGAGAAGGGAGATGCGGGTGGTGGGAGACCACGCAATGTATCAAACGCCTGAGCTTGAACACAGGCTCTCCAAACTGTGGATGAAATTCCATAAAGTCAAGGAGGACTGCGAGGTGGGAAAGCGTTAATCACATGACGATGTTGAAAATTTTTCATGAAAATGTTATGTTCAGTGGACGCAAGAATTAAAGAAGGCATACGTTCAGTCAGGAAAAATTTTCTGTCAATATATGTTAGGGCAGTGTGCTGTGTTTCTGCGGTTCTGACCATCTACCTTAATCACTGACGAAATTGGCTTTTCACTGATGGGATTTTTGGTTACCATAACAATCAAGTTTGAGCTTACGAAAACCGTTATGGAGTCCGACAAGTTAGACATCAACAGAGGTTTCAGCCTCATGACCACCTCTCTGGCCCCTCCTTATTTCTGCAACCTCATACTGAACAGACCTACCTGCGGTTACTGAGACATGAGTTACTTCATTTACTTGATTATGTACCTCTACATGTCATCCAACGGATTTGGTTTATGCACAATATGCTCCACCTCACTTTACTCAGATAGCTGGCTAGTATTGCGAAAAACCACCTTCCGTATAGGTGAATTAGTCGAGGGGGGATCCATTGCATGGTCTGCTCGATCGCCAGATTGGAATCCAATGGATTCTTTTCCTTTGGGTATATTTAAAATCCTCTGTGTATTCAACTTCCTTACCCAGTTTCAGTATTCTGAGGGAGAGTGTCCAGAAAGGATTTGAGCAAATACGGAACACACTGGGAGTTTTCAACAACGAACGGAAAAGTCTGGAACGCAGGCTCTGGGGAATCATATAAGCAGGAGGCTGTCAGTTCAAGAAATTTCTATAAACGTAAATATGCATACTAAATGTATCACTTTTGTGCCATGAATAATCCTTTTGCACCTCCTGAACGAAGGATTTTCGGACCCACGTTCACATGAACTTTTTGTTTACTTATTTCTCGTATGGAGACTATACAGTATTTACACAGTGAGGTACAAACTGAATATGCAAGATCTCTGGTCTAAATTGATCTTCCAGATTGATTTCAAAAATGGTTCAAATGTTTCTGAGCACTATGGGACTTAACTGGTGTGGTCATCAGTCCCCTAGAACTTAGAACTACTTAAACCTAACTAACCTAAGGACATCACACACATCCATGCCCGAGGCAGGATTCGAACCTGCGACCGTAGCGGTCACGCGGTTCCAGACTGTAGCGCCTAGAAACGCACGGCCACTCCGGCCGGCGATTGATTTCAAGAGAGCCTATCCATCCCAGTGTTCTTGGAGATGCGTTGATGATATCCTTCCATTTTCCTCTGAAACATCTCTCGCGACGTTCCTCTACACTATCATGGGCGGTCTCCTCCGAAGCTTCACAGTCACACACTGGGGTGTCCCGAGAGCCCAACTCGTAAATGAAGGACTTCGTTCTGCCCTGTCCACATCGGATTCTGTTCAGTTGACACCAGGTTCTTTTAGGCTGTTGCAAGCTTGAAATACCTGTGGCGTCTTCGAGGCAATGACGACGGACGCTGGTGTTGTTTTTCCATGTCTCCTTCCACCCACCTTCAGTCTTCAGTGGTTGGATCTCGCGAGCAATGTAGAATGATTTCCTTGACTTCAGACGCTTGGTGGGTGGACTAACCAAAATTTCCTGGATAGGCAACCTTCGGTAAATTTCCTTATTAATTTTTTACCATTCAAGAGTCACTGCTTCTTGTTGTCTCAAAGCCGGCCGGAGTGGCCGTGCGGTTCTAGGCGCTACAGTCTGGAGCCGAGTGACCGCTTCGGTTACAGGTTCGAATCCTGCATTGGGCATGGTTGTGTGTGATGTCCTTAGGTTAGTTAGGTTTAATTAGTTCCAAGTTTTAGGCGACTGATGACCTCAGAAGTTAAGTCGCATGGTGCTCAGAGCCATTTGAACCATTTGTTGTCTCAAATGTGGTGAATCAGTGTTACTGAGAGCAAATAGCCAAGGTAGACGAGTCGCTCTCAAAGTGCCTGTTATGATTCTCACGGTATCGTTCAGCTCAGTTGCACTCTTGTATCATACTGGTGCTCAGTATTCAACCACAGAATATACACTGACGGAAAAAAATCGCAATACCAAGTAAAAGCTGTGCGACGTAAACTAAAATTGGTAGAGGTGTCTCTACACCTGAAAAGCGATCACTATTAAAATTTCGAGCCGGTTGCATAACAGTGGCACTGGTAGTGCCACTTTGCTTTCAATAGAGGCTGTAACGGTAGTGAGCATTAGTCACCTTTGAAATTGGAAGTTATGAGTTGACGTTAGTCAAGAAAGCTTTTTAGGGGACAAAGACGGGGTTATTAACACGCACTGAGTTTGAACAAGGTCGTGTAATGGGGCTACGAGAAGCAGGATGTTCTTTCTGCCATACGACTTGTCAGGAACGTAGCTACTGTACATGACTGCTCGCAGCGGTGGTTACAAGAGTGTACGGTCGCGAGAAAACCGGGCTCTAGACGGCCACGTGGCACTACCGAAAGGGAAGATCATCGTGTTCAGCGAACGCTCTGTCGCATCGTAATGCATCTGCAGCAGCAATTTGAGCAGCAGTTGGCACCACTCTGACACAAAGTACTCTTACAAATCGGTTACTTCAAGGACAGCCCCAAGCCAGACGCTTAGTGTGCTTTTCACTAACCCCAAACCACCGCCATTTGTGACTTCAATGGTGTCAAGCGAGAGCTCATTGGATGCCATGATGGAGGTCTGTTGTGTTTTATGATGAAAGCTGGTTTTGGTTTCAATGATGACCGTGTGTTGGTTAAAAGGAGGCCAGTTGAGGGCCTGTAACCAATCTGTCTGCGTGCTTGTTACACTGTACCTACGCCTGGAGTTATGATCTGGTGTGTGATTTCATATGACAGCAGAAGCCGTCTCGTGGTTATACCCACACCTTGACTGCAAGTATGTACGTCAATCTGGTGATTTGATCTGTTTTTCAGCAGGATAACGGTCGCCTACATACCATTATTGCAACGAAACCAGCCCTTCTGAGTGTTGACAGGTTGGTTTGACCTGCTCAGTCATGATATTTGTCCCCAATCGGCCACATGCGTGATATCATCGGACGCCACATCCAGCATCAAACACAAAAAGCATTAACTGTCCGTGCATTGCTCGAGAGAGTGCAAGATACGGAACTCCATCCCACAGACTGACATCTGGGATCTGTAAAACTCAATGCGTGCATGTTTGCATGTTCGCAATCAACATTCTGGCGATTACACCGGCCGTTAATGAACCAGCGTTTCACTTCTGTAGTGTTTTATCTCGCGCTTACATTAACCTGTGATCTTGCAATGTTAATCACTTTAGTATGTTACCTAGACAAATGTATTACCGAAATTGCATTACTCTACATCAATTATTCTTTGATGGTACGAATGTTTTTTGTCAGTGTAAAACAGATGATGAGACTCTATGGCGAGAGTCAGCTTGGGTCACCCCCCCCTCTCCCCCCCTCCCCCCCCCCCCCCCCACTGCAAATCCGAGGTACTTAGAGTGAGTATTGTTCATAACCGTTTTGTTACAGAAAGCTACTCTGAGCGGCTGGTTTGCTAAGCGACTGTTGAGGTGGAAAGGTGTCACTTCAATCTTTGTAGGGTTAGGGCACAGTCTCCAATTTGCACACTGAGAAGACAGAGAAACTGGAACACGTGCCGCCCGGGTTCCCGGGTTCGATTCCCGGCAGGTCCAGGGATTTTCTCTGCCTCGTGATGACTGGGTGTTGTGTGATGTCCTTAGGTTAGTTAGGTTTAAGTAGTTCTAAGTTCTAGGGGACTGATGACCATAGATGTTTAGTCCCATAGTGCTCAGAGCCATTTGAACCATTTTTGGAACACCTGCGTAATGTTGTGTAGGGCCCCCGCGAGCACGCAGAACTGCCGCAACACGACGTGGCGTGGACTCGACTGATGTCTGAAGTAGTGCTGGAGGGATGTGACACCATGAATCTTGCAGGGCTGTCCATAAACCAGGGGTTGGGGATCTCTTCCGAATAACACGTTGCAAGGCATCCCAGACATATTCAATAATGTCCATGTCTGTAGAGTTTGGTGGCCAGCAGAAGAGTTTAAACTCAGAAGAGTGGTTCTGGAGCCATTCTGTAGCAATTCTGGATGTGTGGAGTGTCGCATTGTCCTGCTAGAATTGCCCAAGTCCGTCGTAGTGCACAATGGACATGAATGGATGCAGGTAATCAGACTGGAAACTTCCATACGTGTCACCTGTCAGAGTCGTATCTACACGTATAAGGGGTCCCATATCACTCCAACTGCACACACCCAACATTACAGAACCTCAACCGGCTTGAACAGTCCCGTGCTGATATGCAGGGTCTATTAATTCATGAGGTTGTCACCATGCCCGTACATGTCCATACGCTCGATACAATATTAAAAACGATACTCGTCCGACCAGGCAACATGTTTCCACAGTCCAATGTTTGTGTTTACGACCCCAGGCGAGGAGTAAAGCTTTGTGTCGTGCAGTTATCAAGAGTACACGAGTGGGCCTTCAGCTCCGAAAGCCCATCTTCATGATGTTTCGTTGAACGGTTCACACTCTGAACAATTTACAGAAGTGTCGCACTTCTGTCACGTTGAACGATTCTCTTCAGTCGTTGTTGAGTCCCTTCTTGCGGGAGCTTCTTCCGGCCGCAGTAATGTCGGAGACTTATTGTTTTACAGTATTCCGCATTTTCACGGTACGCTCATGGAACGGTCGTACAGGAAAATCCCCATCTCATCGCTACCTTGGAGATGCTGTGTCCCATCGCTCGTGCGCCGACTATAGCACCACGTTCAAACTCGCTTAAATCTTGATAACCTGCCATTGTAGCAGTAGTAACCGATCTAACAACTGTGTCAGACACTTGTTGCCTTTTACAGGCGTTGCCGACCGCAGCTCCGTATTCTGGCTGTTCACGTATCTTTGTATTTGAATATGCATGCCTATACCAGTTCTTTGGCGCTTGAGTGTATAATAGTCACCAAATAATCTCAGGTCTTGTGTGAGCACATTTTCCATCCTCTAGTTGCTTGCTTTGAGATGGATTGGCAGCATCGTCTGTGTAGCAGAACTTCTTGGACACAGTTTCTGGCACGTCACTTATATACAGGTTGACCAACAGTGGGGCCAGGACAGATCCTCGTGTTGAACCGTTCTTGATTATACATCACCTGCTCGTTTTGTCATGAAAGCAGATTCGGAAATACTGGTTTCTCAACATGTTGACCACAGAGTTGTAGCCTTAAGCAAGGGACAGTTCGCTTTAGCTTTAGAATTAGTCAATCCAGTCACAATGTATCGTAAGCAGCAGTTAGATCCACAAACGCTACTACAGATTTTGGTCCTTTCTGGGAAGCAGCTTCGCTGTAAGATGTAAGCGCCAGTACTTGCTCACAGCTGCTGCGGTTTTGCCTGAAACCTGCTTCGTAGGAACCACTTTAGTGGCAACTCTACCGTAAATCCTGTTGTGAATAAGCCGCTGTAGCAGTTTGTAACAGACACTGAGAAGGGCAGCTGGACGATAGTTTGGGTGATCGACTTTCGATTTCCCTGGTGTGAGGATTCTAATAGTTGTTGCTATCTTAAAATCTGCTGGTATCAGACCCTTGCTCAACAGTCTGATTAAAATCTCTTTAGCCATTTCTGCCATTTTTTCCAAGGAGAAATGGTAAATTCTGGGAACAGTCCACATAGCCCTGCTGCTTTCTTTAGCTTTAGGTATCTTATGGCTTTCTCGATCTCATTGTCAGTAAAAGGAGAGCTGAAGGACATCCTTTTGTAGAAGCTCTCCTTGCATATTTTTGTGCTGTTGCTGCCCAGAGGAACATTTTCCGCTCGCGACTTGATGTGCTGTGCAATACGCGGTGATGTGATCTCTGGTTTCTGGCTTATTTTTGGTGTTGCTGCTTCTAACTGTCTGAGAATGGACCATGTTTGCGGCTTGAGTAGATAAAATCCAGTTCTTGGGAAGCCGTTAACCACCTTCCTTTCCTTTGGCAGTTAAGAAACGGAGAACTTTTCTGCCTACTTCTGAATCACCACTGCCCTCGTATTTCTTGCAGAGGTCTTCGGTCTCCTGATTCCAGCAGATCACATATTCCTTCCTGAAGCCACGTGGTGTATTTGCTGGCTCTATAACTTTTGTAATGTTTTGGTGTCAAAGGTTTCTGACAGACACTTTATGTAACCTTACACACATACCTCTGCAAAAGACTGTGAAGTACATGACGGAGGGTTCGTAGCATTGTATCACGTATCAGGATTTCTTTCCGTTGTAACAGCATACGAAATGTCTTAAAGAAGAGGCACCATGCACTCATACAAATAATTCGCCTCGATGGGCAATGAATGCACCGCCTTCAGTGCGGATGCATAAGTACGTTCGACCTCCAGTGTGAGCACGGAGAACATGGAATGGGACTACAGGTAGGTAGCGCTCGGTGGGGGTGTCAATCGGCCGGGAGGCGTGACGAGATGGTCCGCTCAATTACGATAAACAGCGTGTTCGGATGGCGCAGTGGTTAACGCATCTAACTGGACCCATCAACACAAGTTTCCCCAGATCATATGACGTCGTGTGTGGAAAGCGGTGCATGCTGGTTATCTCGACACCAGCGACCAGTCCACCTGGTATATCACAGTCAATTGCAAACAGGTCAACCAGTTTCGTTTGCACCGCATCCGCCTCGCTGGCACACCTCTCTGTGTTCTCTGTGGTGTAGAGGACACAGACGCTGATCGATTCTCATGTAGGCCGTCGTCTGACGTCTGGCGGCTCGCGCAGCCTATCTTGGCTTTCCTTACCCGACAGACACCTGCTCAGATCACTTTCCTGACGCTTTTATTCCGGGATGTGATTCATTACTCCGCAACAAAAACTAACGCTGTGCATTGGATACGCGGTCATACGGTCCGCTACCGTTTTGGCCCCGATGAGAAATCAGAACTAGGTTATTGGGCGTACCTTAACGATCGACACTGTGCACTTCTTCGCAACCCCAGACACAAGAAGTTTCTTTTCCAATTTTCTACGGAGCGCCTTTCATTATTAATGTTCCACCTGGAACGTCCAAGCCATGAGATGCTGATGTTTTTTTGCTGACATGATGTTCTGAACGCACTAAAAACGGAATCTCCATTAAAATCTCGAAAAGACACGTTTGGACGTTCCGCCAATCCGAAGGCTCTAGCGACTCCTGAAATTCTGGTACATAGACTAATTTAATTTAAAAATTAAAAAAACAACATAATAAATAAATAAATGAAAGAAAATGAAGATATATACATAGAAAAAAACGGAAAAATGCAATAAAATATACTAAAAAAACAAAAACCCATACACAACTACTTTCGTTTTCATCCCTACTCTATATGTTCTTCCCCCCTACTTTTCTCCTTCCCTACATCCTCGTAGTAATAGGCTAGTTGTTTCGGGATAGGCGTAGGTCTGAAGAGGTGCATTTTATTTTATTTTATTCATTTTGTTAAGACACAAGTGGTGGTGGCAAGTAGATTTTTCTATAGTTTCCCTTTCCTGTCCAGGGACGGAAAAAAGTAAAAAGAAAAGGAAAAAGCGGAATATCCATATTCAAACCTCCCTCATACAAAAAAAGAAAAAAACCTGGAAAACAAGAGATTCTGGGTTCGAGTCTTGGTCTGTCACATATTTTCTCTCGACTCTGATGTCGCGTAAAGTCTCGATTCAACTGACATCGTCAATTCATTTCCTTCCCTTTTCTATCCTTTCTCCCTCCTCCTTTCAGTTTACGCGTGTCCGAAAGAACAGACATCACGTATTCATATAGCTTTGTGAGTAGGCTTTCACGGAGTAAGTGGCGTCAATCTCCAGTTATCCGTAAATTCCGATTTGTCCCCCTTTTTGTGACACCCTGCTGTAAGTCAAACAACCCTACCACCATTCGTGCAGCCCTTCTTAGTATGCATTCAGTATCCCCTGTTAGTAGTATTTGATATATGTCCCACATGCTGGAGCAGTATACTAAGACGGAAAGATGAGACACACAGGTGACTTGCAAGCAACTCTTTTGCCGACTAAATGTCAGTATCCTAGGAATGAACTCAAGTCACTCACTTGCTTTACGAATGACTAAGCCCACGTGACCATTTGTTTTCAGATCAATTCAAATTGTTATACCTAGATATTTATGTGAGTACAGTGATTCAAAATACGAGTCAGTGATGCTGAGTCAGTAGGGTGCTACTCTTTTGCGTTTTGCAACGTGCACGATTTTACATTTCTGTGTATCTGAAGCAAGTTGTCAATCTTTGCACGACGTTGAAATGTTGGAAAGATCTGACTGGATATTTGTGCAGCTTTTTAGACGGTGCTTCCAGATAACTGTGTCATCTCCATAAAAAGATAATAAATCTGAGGTTGCTATAATACACAACAAGCACACCAATGGTTCCAACACACCTCCCTGAGGTACACCTTTTTTCGACGTCGCTTTCCACTTTTTTCGATGACGCTTCATCGAAGATAATATGTTTGTCCTCCCTGCTAAGAAAGCATAAATAATAAATTTTCTTTCGTAACGCATGTGATGGTACGTTTGTTAAATAAACTTTGGTGTGGTACCTAGCCAAATACTTTTCGGGAGAGAAAAACGTTATTTTGAAATGGAAAGGTCTTGGCTAGCTCCAATTCCGATAAGTTTAACATTCTTTATTACGACACGTGCTTCGGCTTTTTTCCATTCTCAAGTAACTTGCGAATAACGTTGATGAAATTATCTGCACATATGGTTGTTGTTCGTATGAATAAGTACACATCAGGAGAGTACATTGGTACTTACATCTAGTTTGATTTGACATCCATATTGCGTCTATAGTAAACGGTCATTGTCTAATTCGTAGAGATTACGTGACATGCAGTAATTATAAACGTATGGAATACGTTTTGTCACTTATTTGACTGTTCATTTACTATAAAGTACGATTTGAAATTTATTTGACACTTCGCTTTCTCTTATGATACATGTTTCCAAAATGTAGTTAGCTAGGCAGCAATAATGATATGTTTCACAGCAAAATTCAATCGGTGAAATATAACAGCCGAAACAGATGTCGTAATAGAGAATATTAAATTTATTGCACCTAGTCTTGACCTTTCCTTTTTCAAAATGTATTACGACGTGTACTGCGCTGTGGGCTCAGTGCCACGAAAAACAGAATGTACATTACTTTAACTTACGACATAAATTTGCGCACAAGGCCTGCAGCCATTATGTGGATAAATGAGCACGTGATCATTATTGCTATTAACAAGAATCCAAGTATTAAAACTTTTTGGTAGGGGTTTCGTGCATAATCTACCATAATAATACGAGGCGTGTTTTTTAAGTATGCACCGTTTTGAAATTAAAAAAAAAACGTGCTAAGATATCTCAATAATTTTATTTTTGAAACTTCCTGGCAGATTAAAACTGTGTGCCGGACCGAGACTCGAACTCCTTGCCCGCGTAAGGCAAAGGCCGCGAGTTCGAGTCTCGGTCCGGCACACAGTTTTAATCTGCCAGGAAGTTTCATATCAGCGCACACTCCGCTGCAGAGTGTAAATCTCATTCTTCAAGTGCAGGAACAGATGGTAGTCGCTGGGCGTAAGATCGGGGCTGTACGGAGGATGACCTAGAGTTTCCCATCGAAACGATGTGACGAGATCTTTGGTCTGATTCGCCGCATGAGGACGGACATTGTCTTGCAGCAAAACGATGCCCTTGCTCAACTTCCATGGACTGTTGCTTTGATTCTGGTGTGACGTAGGCCAGCTATGTTTCATCACCCGAAACAATTCGGCTTAAGAAATCATCACCATCGTTGTGGTACCGCTCAAGGAAAGTCAATGCACTGCCTAAACGTTTGGTTTTGTGCACATCCGTCAACATTTTCGGTACCCAACGTGCGCACAGTTTTCGGTAATTCAAGTGCTCGGTCACAATGCCATACAAAACACTACGAGAAACATTAGGAAAGTCATCCTGCAAGGAGGAAATCGTAAAGCGTCTGTTTTCTCTAATTTTACTGTCAACTTCATTAACGACGGAAGGACGCCCACTCCGTTGTTCATCACGCGCATTTGTGTGGCCATCTTTAAGTGCTCTCACCCACTTTCTTACCATTACATCACTCATAATCTTTTTCTCACGATGAATATCGATCGCTTTTAGGCCTTTAGCACTACGAAATCTCGGAGGCATTTCAAACACTCACTGCACAACGTAAACTAGGAAGAATCAGTCTGTAATGGCATCAGTGCGTAGATTAAGGTACAGGCTTTCATGTAAAAATAAAATTATTGAGATATCTTAGCACGTCTTTTTTTAATTTCAAAACTTAAAAATCGCGCCTCGTGTAAGAGAAATACTTAACACAGAACATCCTACCAAGTTGTGTGTCTAATTACGTAATAAAATTCACGTAGCTATCTTTTAATGTTAGTGTAACAAATTCTGGAATGTATAAAAAGACAGCATTGACACTTTGTAATTTTTACACTAGTGAAAATGATATGTAGAATTATTATCTATAACCAGTGGACGAATTTCCTCCATCCACCAGCGTGGAAGGAAGAAGAAATAGCTTGCTGTAAATGTGAAGTGTACACGGGACTGAGGCTCTAGTGGTGTGCACCTTGCACGAACTAGTTTCTACTTGTCAAGGCAGTAGCGTACCTGCTTCCGGGGAGACGGTCGTGTGGTCGGTGAGAAACTCGAGCCGGGCCTGGTCTTCAGTAGAGTAGGTGGGGGCGGCGGTGGTGGGGGCGGCGGTGGTTGGTGGGGGCGGCGGGGGCGTCTCCGGACTGTCCACAGCGCCGTGGCTCTCGTTGGGGTGGCGGATGTCGTACAGGAACTCCGGGATGATGGGCACTGCAACACAAACAGCCGCACTTCGTACAGCGCCATTCCTTCCGCCCCGCTGTGCGAAACACCCTGCCGCTGACGCAGCGGGTGAAATGATCTGGCTGCAGCGGAGCGGCTGCAGCGGTCGCTGGAAGCTAAAAGCCTCTTCTGCTGTATATCTACCGTGGATCACTGATATAAACAGGGGTTTAGAGACCCCATTTGAAAGCTGCCGCTACCTTATAGTTTTACCTGTGAGAGCTGAAAGCCTCTTCTGCTGTATATCTACCGTGGATCACTGATATAAACAGGGGTTTAGAGACCCCATTTGAAAGCTGCCGCTACCTTATAGTTTTACCTGTGAGTGCGTATCAGTTTATAACTCCCGTGTTAATGCTATGAAGATATTCTCTTTTCTATGAAATTTAAGCCATCAAAGACCAACAATTGGGTAGTAAACAAACCTCCATAGTACAACGGAAGAGCAAAGGGGCCTTTAACATATACACTACTGGCCAATAAAATTGCTACACCAAGAAGAAATGCAGATGATAAACGGGTATTCATTGGACAAATATATTACACTAGAACTGACATGTGATTACATTTTCACGCAATTTGGGTGCATAGATCCTGAGAAATCAGTACCCAGAACAACCGCCCCAGGCCGTAATAACGGCCTTGACACGCCTGGGCATTGAGTCAAACAGTCCTTGGATGGCGTGTACAGGTACAGCTGCCCAGGCAGCTTAAACACGATACAACAGTTCATCAAGAGTAGTGACTGGCGTATTTTGACGAGCCAGTTGCTCGGCCACCATTGACCAGACGTTTTCAATTGCTCAGAGACCTAGAGAATGTGCTGGCCAGGGCAGCAGTCGAATATTTTCTGTATCCAGAAAGGCCCGTACAGGACCTGCAACATGCGGTCGTGCATTATCCTGCTGAAATGTAGGGTTTCGCGGGATCGAATGAATGGTAAGGCCACGGGTCGTAACACATCTGAAATGTAACGTCCACTGTCCAAAGCGCCGTCAATGCGAACAAGAGGTGACCGAGACGTGTAACCAATGGCACCCCATACCAGCACGCCGGGTGATACGCCAGTATGGCGATGACGAATACACGCTTCCAATGTGCGTTCACCGCGATGTCGCCAAACACGGATGCGACCGTCATGATGCTGTAAACAGAACCTGGATTCATCCGAAAAAATGGTGTTTTGCCATTCGTGCACCCAGGTTCGTCGTTGAGTATTCTATCGCAGGCGCTCCTGTCTGTGATGCAGCGTCAAGGGTAACCGCAGCCATGGTCTCCGAGCTGATAGTCCATGCTGCTGCAAACGTCGTCGAACGGCGTTCCGTATTACCCTCCTGCACCCACCGTTTCCATATTGTGCTAACAGTCATTCGATCTCGACCAACGCGAGTAACAATATCGCGATAAGATAAACCGCAATCGCGATATGCTACAATCCGACCTTTATCAAAATGGGAAACGTGATGGTACGCATTTCTCTTCCTTACACGAGGCATCACAACAACGTTTCACCAGGCAACGCCGGACAACTGCTGTTTGTGTATGAGAAATCGGTTGGAAACTTTCTTCGTGTCAGCATCTTGTAAGTGTCGCCACCGGCGCCAACCTTGTGTGAATGCTCTGAAAAGCTGATCATTTGCATATCACAGCATCTTCTTCCTGTCGGTTAAATTTCGCGTCTGTAGCACGTCATCTTCGTGGTGTAACAATTTTAATGGCCAGTAGTGTAGCAAATGATGATAAATTGCAACCAAAATCTTCAACTATCCTAACACATAGGACAGGGCAGTGTCTGTGTTGTCCGAAGGAACACTACATAGTTTTTCTTAATAAATGTGCACTACTATTTCGTAATTTATTCGCCAAAGCCAGGCCCTCGACTCTCAATGGATATGTCCTTCCTGGACGGAAATGTACGCAATGAACGAGTGAACGTTATGACACAAGGACGATGACATCTGGAAGTTTGGGTCAGGCCGCGATTTGTGCACGGATAGCCGAAGCGATTAAGGTGACCGCTCACGTATAGCGGGAAATCCGGTTTCGAGTCCCGGTTTGGCACAAACTTTCATTGTCGTCACTCCAATACACAGCCGAAGGTGGTCCGTAGTCGCAACTCCAAATACGAGTACATTTCCTGCATATCCTAATAAAACTTATCAGTATAATACGATATTGCAGTGCCTATGTTTGTAAAACGTACCATCCAATATTTCTTCGGACATGCATGACACATGGATGACGACATATGGAAGTTTGAGCCTGGTCATGAAGTGTACGCGGACGGCTGAAATGGTTAATGCGACCGCTCGAGTATATCAGGAAATCCAGATTCGAGTACCGGTCCGGTACAAATTTATAGTGTGATTCCATTGTACAGTTGAAGATTGCCAATATTCGCAACTGCGAATACATTTCCGGTCTGTCAGTTTGAGTACATCCCTCCTCGCAGAAGAGACACCTTCAATACGGGTGCAACTGCACATGGTACATTCTGACGTGTATCCAAAAAAGAATGATGCACTTGAAAGCAACCTCTCGCGTATTCATTGCTGCAACAAGTGTTCTGTAGTTCACTGCGACTTGTAGTTGCCTTATTCAGCTGAAAATTGTACATAAAATCGAAGACAGTTTCTAGAAAGAATAATTCTGCTCAAGGCAGTACGTTTGAATTAACAGGGACTCGTACATGGTGCTTGGATGATGATGATGATGTTTGGTGTGTGGGGTGCTCAACTGCGCGGTTATCAGCACCCGTACAAATTCCCAACCTTTGCTCAGTCGAGCCTCGTCACTTTCATGAATGGTGATGAAATGATGAGGGTAATACAAACACCCAGTCATCTCGAGGCAGGTGAAAATCCTTTACCCCACCGGGAATCGAACCCGGGATCCCGTGCTCGGGAAGCGATGGTGCTTGGAGGAACATTGCAATGAGCACATGTCCAAATGAGCACTGTAAAACGACTTCGTCATAAAAATAATTCGTGATTGATTTGATCCTATATTCAGTTATTACAGCTCATGAATAATATATACAAATATCCTCAAGCAACCCGCTTGGCAGTATTGTATCACCCATTTAAAAATATGGAATGTTAAAGACGACCGATAAGCTCGGATGACTCAATGGAAAGTAGACACTGATACTCGCGTATTGAAAGAAAGATGCGAAGCAAATGAGGAGCTAACCTTGCCTTATATGAGCAACTGCAAAGCACGCCTTGGAAATGGACCTGAAAATCACGCAATACAGAAATACGTCAATACAGTACAAGCAAGTAACAATCTCGTCGAAACTTCCTGTCAGATTAAAACTGTGCGCCGGACTGAGACTCGAACTCGGGACCTTTGCCAAGATGTTTCATATCACTGCACATCCGCTTCAGAGTAAAAATTTCATTCTGGAAACATCCTCCAGGCTGTACCACGTGATTGCAAAATTCTTTCTACCAGGAGTGATAGTTGTACAAGGTTCGCAGGAGACCTTCGTGAAATTTTGAATATAGGAGACGAGGTACTGGTGGAGGTGACGCTGTGAGAACGGGTCTTGAGTCGTGCGTGACTAGCTGAGTCGGTAGTGCACTTCCTCGCGAAAGGCAAAGGTCCAGAACTCGCGTCTCACTCCGGCACACACTTTTAATTTGTTTCACATCAGCGCACTCGCCCCTGCTCAGTGAAAATTTCATTCTGATACAGTTTCATCAATAATCATGGACGATGTAGCTTCGAAATGGCATTATCAATAATAAACAAGACACAGGTCTATAATTTGTAAACCATAAGCAGGCAGCGTGATGTTCATGTTTTCAAGCTGAGAAAAAGAGTAGATGTAGAATGACTGGCTGCGAAGCAGTCTGACTGCCTGACTAAACTCCATGCTCAAAGTACTGCTTATACACATGCTTTTCACTACTTAACCAAAAATAAGGCTAGTGTATAAGACGGAAAATGGACTACAGAGTGTCTGGGTTATATGACTGCTTCGTAAATCGCTTGCTAATGCATAACAACAGACAGCTTTCACATTACTGACAGGTTCTTACCGTCGTATACATAGTGAATCAGAACTCCACAAAAAGATTAAATAAATTACTGAAAATCTAAATCTATACGGCAGATTGGTATTTGAGCCACTGTAATCTCACTGTGAGTCCAGTGCCTTACCACTACATCACATTGCTTGCCTTATTTAGATTCCTGGCGTCGTCGCACTTACGAGACGTAAAGGAATGGACAAGGTTAGTGGATGTGGACCATATTATAAAAGGTATTTAGTACTGGACGATGCACCAACAGATGCCATTTCACCGTTGGTTTCCAAACTCAGTGCTCAAGGGAAACGAAATTGCTACTGTTAGCAGATTAAGATCATGTCAATTGAATACTAAAAAAATTACTACATTTCCTAAGACTGATATTCTCTACAAGCTGTAGTACCTGCCTCAATGAGAGGAAATTAAACGTATACTGACGGGAAAAAATGGAAATGAAGTCCTATGCTTCTTTACAGAGCGTAGGTGAACGATGCGGGAGACCCGCACCGCTTTACTAGGCAAGGTCCTAGTGGAGGTGGTTTGCCATTGCCTTCCTCCGACCGTGAGGGGGATGAACGATGATGACGAAGACGACACAACAACACCCAGTCATCTCGAAGCAGGAAAAATCCCTGACGCCGCTGGGAAACGAACCCTAGACCCCGTGCTCGGGAAGCGAGAACGCTACCGCGAGACCACGAGCAGCGGACACATATACAGATAGAATGTGATAAATTAAATCATTTAAGAACAACTATACTGCCATTAAGAATTAAAGATTATTTCTCCTTAGAGAGCTCTTAGTTCCTTAGACACGTTCGTTGCGTATTTGTCATATCACCCATCTTTGTAAAAGGGAACTTCAAAATTTGAGGAGCTTATATACACGGATGATCCAAAGACATTGGTACACCTGCCTAATATCGTGTAGGGCCCCCGCAAACACGCAGAACTGCCTCCACACGACTTGGCATGGACTAGACTAATGTCTGAAGTAGTGCTGGAAGAAACTGACACCATGAATCCTGAGAAATGACCTCAGCAGCTTGGTCCCATAGACGTTTACCACTTTCACGAGTTCTGCAGGACTGTTCACAAATCCGTAAGAGTACAAAACGGTGGAGATCTCTTCCGAACAGTACGTTGCAAGGCATCTCAGATACACTCAATAATTTCATGTCTGGGGTGTTTGGCGGCCAGCGGAAGTGTTTAAACTCAGAAGAGTGTCCCTGGAGACACTCTGTAGCAGTTCTGAAGTGTTGGGTGTTGCATTGTCCTCCTGGAATTGCCCAAGTTCGTCGGAATACACGATGGACGCGAATGGATGTAGGTGATGAGACAGGACGCTTACGTACGTGTCACCTGTCAGTGCCGTGTCTAGACGTACAAGGGGTGCCATATCACTCCAGCTGCACACGTCCCACGCCATTACAGAGCCACCACCACCTCGAACAATCTCTTGCTTACATGCAGGGTCCATTGATTCATGAAGTTGTTTCCATACCCGTACAGGTCCACCCGCTCGATGCAATTTGAAATGAGGCTCTTCCAACCAAGCAACATGTTTCCAGTTATCGACAGTCCAATGTCGATGCTGAAGGGACCAGGTGAGGCGTAAGTAAAGCATTGTGTCGTGCAGTCACCAAGGGTACACGAGTCTAGTTTCGTTGAATGCTTCGCTCGCTGACACTTGTTGATGGTCCAGCGTTGAAATCTCCAGCAATTTGCGGAAAGGTTGCACTTCCGTCAGGTTGAACGATTGTCTTCAGTCGCCGTCGGTCCCGTTCTTGCAGCATCTTTTCCGACCACAGCGATGTCGGAGATCTGATATTTTACAGATTCCTGGTATTTACGGTACACTCGTGAAGTGGTCATACGGGAAAATCCCCACTTCATCGCTGCCTGGGAGATTGTGTGTCCCATCGTTCGTGCGCCGATTATAACACCATGCTGAAAATCATTAAAATCTTGATAACCTGCATTTGAAGCAGCAGTAACCGACCTAACAACTGCGATAGACACTGCCGACCGCAGCTTCGTATTCTGCTTGTTTATATATCTCTGTATTTGAATACGCATCCCTATAGCAGTTTCTTTGGCGCTTCAGTGCATATATAGTTGGATTTCATATTAAAACTATGTGGCTTTTATTGTAATTGTGTAGTGGGACAAATGCACTATGTAATCCGCTCATTTATGTTGTACATTTTGTTACGAAGGTAGACAAGTGCATTGTTCCTATCATTATGTGACATAATCGTATATGGTGGCACGGGCTTTGCCTGAAACCAATAACAATAAATAAAAAGACCTTTCTCCAGCATTTTATTTTTAAATTACCTGGTTATTAGCAACAACAAGTAATATACTGGATGTATCGGAACTGTATGGATAGCATTTCAGAGATTTTTCTAGAATATTTTGTGTAGAATATTTTATGAGTGGGTTTACATAAAGGACTCGTGATCTCTAGTATTTCGATTAATATCTGCAAATAATACCGCTGCGTTCCGACAGCATGCCTCCAACATCAACTGCCCTTCTGTGAATACGTCACATAATCAGTGTGTATAAACTTTGAGAAGGCTGGTGGGAAGACAAAACCGAAAGCATCCAGAGAGGTCACGTAAGAAATTGCAGTCCTCCGGGTCAAAAATCCATAGAAAATCAGCCAACACCAAATACACAAAATAATCCGTTCACTCCTGTGCACTTTCAACTTCAGAGTACGTTTCCAGTTGCCACGCTATTTTACTTGCAGACTGTGATTCACCTGTAATCCGTACCAAAGAAGAAATATGCCTGCAAGAAACCCTGAACGTGTACTGTTCTTGCTGCTCAGTGGTCTTAGCCTGGGACGACATGTCTAACTTAATTTTTGAAGTGTCCACGTAATTCCTCATTAAATTCGACTGCATTCCATTATTCTTGATTCATTCTTTATGATATTCATACTACAACCTGTTTTCAAGAGACTGTCCTTGTCAGTCAACCGATTTTCCAAGTCTTACCGTCTTCTTATAATTAAAGTGCAGCCGCTGACGGAGATCCAACGCGGGCTGTAATTATCGTGTAGCACAGAAACTTGGTATATATGCCAATACGATAAATCGGAACCGAAAAGCTAGAAATATAATTAGTTCTAATTTTGACCACCAGGTGCTAATCTGGCGCTGTACACAGTTTGCTCGATGGTATCACATCCACGCTGTCGTTTTACAAGCTATAACGTGAGTGAACAGTATGGCTACCTGGCGGAGGGATTGTGCACTGTTAATGAAACTGTTTTACGTGAACGGCAACAGTTACAGCACTGCGTTAAGAGAATGTCGCCGACTGATGTCATGAAATGACATAAAGAAGATAGTTATGAAGTCCGAAAACATGAGTGAATTTGTGTGGCACCTGGAAGAGGAAGCCGTCCTATTCTGATAGAAGTTATCGGTGAGCTTGCTTTTGCTGCAACTGACCATGCAGCGATTGCCCTAGGTAGTGCTGGTGCAGCTTTACGAAAATTGTACAGCCCATGATCAGCAACGCGGAAAATTGTGGTCTGTTTTATGCAGGTACCCGTACAAGATTCAGGCACGGAAGCAACTGAAACTTCATGATCCGCAGCATCTTTCCGTATTTGCTCTTTGGCACGAATCGCCGCACAGGTTAGCTGCGCGGCTGTCCCCGTCGGAGGTTCGAGTCCTCCCTCGGGCATGGGTGTGTATGTTGCCCGTAGAATAAATCAGAATTAGATTAGGCAGTATGTAAGCCTAGGGACCGATGACCTGAGCAGTTTAGTCCAATAGGAACTTACCACAAATTTCCAATTTTTCTGGCACGAATCAAAGCTGATGAGATGTGGCCAGGCAATATGTTGTGTAGTGACGAGGCACATATCTACACTACAAGGTGCTGTAAATATGCAGAACTTCCGAATTTGGAATACTGTTAAACTGCGTGTTGTGCACGAAGAGTCATTGCACTCGCCGTATGCGCTGTGTGGTGTGGATTCAGTAGTACCTTTACTCTCAGTCCGCTCTCCTTTGATTAGAATCAACCAGAGAGCCTCTCACGTGGGCAGTGACGTCTGCACGTTATGGTTCAAATGGCTCTTGAGACTTAACATCTAAGGTCATCAATCCCCTAGACTTAGAACTACTTAAACCTAACTAACCTAAGGACATCACACACATCCACGACCGAGGCAGGATTCGAACCTGCGACCGTAGCAGCAGCGCGGTTCCAGATTGAAGCGCCTAGAACCGCTCGGCCACAACGGCCGGCTCTGCACGTTATCGAAACCTCCTTGTACAGCATGTGATTCCTGGTTTGGAAGAGCGCAACAGCGTGGAAACCATAGTTTTCACGCAAGGTGCGCCGACATCTCGTATAGCTCGCCCAGCGACAGCTCTGCTGAATGCAGTCTATGACGAACGTTTTGTCTCCAGTGACGTTTGCACGTTATGGTTCAAATGGCTCTGAGCGCTATGAGACTTAACATCTAAGGTCATCAATCCCCTAGACTTAGAACTACTTAAACCTAACTAACCTGAGGACATCACACACATCCACGACCGAGGCAGGATTCGAACCTGCAACCGTAGCAGCAGCGCGGTTCCGGACTGAAGCGCCTAGAACCGCTCGGCCACAACGGCCGGCTCTGCACGTTATCGAAACCTCTTTGTACAGTATGTGATTCCTGGTTTGGAAGAGCGCAACAGCGTGGAAACCACAGTTTTCATGCGAGGTGGGCCCACATCTCATATAGCCCACTCCATGAAAGCTCTGCTGAATGCAGTCTATCACGAACGTTTTGTCTCCAGAGGTTTCTACACGGCCTGCAAAATCACCTCATCTGAATTCACGTGACTTTTGACTCTGGGGATATCAAAAATTACGCGCTCGGTCTCTACCTGATCTGAATGCCAACAGGAACGCGTTGCTCACATTCCAATGGAACTGTGGCGATCAACTGCTCCCATGCTCATACTGAACAAATTATGTGACAGCTAATATTAAAATCAATATTAAGCTTTCCTCACTTGTCTGACCTTTTCTGCCCCTGTCCCGCTCCTAATCCATTACATTTGGAAACATTTCTATAAGTCTTTCTTGCGTTCACAGCGCTAGATTTAGACCTGGTGGCCAAAATTAGAATTTATTTTTTTTCTACTGTAAATCGGTTCCTTTAGCATATCTGCCAAATTTCGCTGCCACACAATAATTATAGCCCACACTGAACCTCTGTTAGTAGTTGCACTTTGAGTATAGCCTTCCAGTAAAATATTAAAACTCCTTGTATTTCTTCTTCCGCTATTGTAATTCATTTTTCAAATTCTTCCTTGGTTTCCTTTACTACTTGGATGGGTGAGTAGCTAACGAGATTTCCTGATTATCGAGACATGGCTGTTACGGTTGAGTTACGGAAATAATAGCCAGTTGATGTACAGGGTGTCACAAAAAGGTACGGCCAAACTTTCAGGAAACATTCCTCACACACAAATAAAGAAAAGATGTTATGTGGACATGTGTCCGGGAATGATTAATTTCCATGTTAGAGCTCATTTTAGTTTCGTCAGTATGTACTGCTCGATGGAGCACGTTATCATGATTTCGTACGGGATGCTCTACCTGTGCTGCTAGAACATGTGCCTTTACAATTACGACATAACATGTGGTTCATGCACGATGGAGCTCCTGCACATTTCAGTCGAAGTGTTCGTACGCTTCTCAACAACAGATTCGGTGACCGATGGATTGGTAGAGGCGGACCAATTCCATGGTCTCCACGCTCTCCTGACCTCAACCCTCTTGACTTTCATTTATGGGGGCATTTGAAAGCTCTTGTCTGCGCAACCCCGGTACCATATACAGAGACTCTTCGTGCTCGTATTGTGGACGGCTGTGACACAATACGCCATTCTCCAGGGCTGCATCAGCGCATCAGGGGATTCCATGCGACGGAGGGTGGATGCATGTATCCTCGCTAACGAAGGACATTTTGAACATTTCCTGTAACAAAGTGAAGTCACGTTGGTACGTTCTGTTGCTGTGTGTTTCCATTCCATGATTAATGTGATTTGAAGAGAAGTAATAAAATGAGCTCTAACATGGAAATAAGCGTTTCCGGACACATGTCCACATAACATATTTTCTTTCTTTGTGTGTGAGGAATGTTTCCTGAAAGTTTGGCCGTACCTTTTTGTAACACCCTGTATAGTGTAGGTTCTTTCAGCCTAGTCTGGTGGGAATCGATTCGGCTACGGATGCTAGCATTCCTGTGTGAAGGAGGAATGTGAACACGGTATACACGATCACAAACATTCGTTCGCGTGGTATTCGCCATCGCTCTGACGTGTTCTTGCCACGACATGTGGCGCGCCGAACAGCTGGCGGCTTGCTGTCTCGGCTGCACTGCAGTACCCTTTGCGAAGAACCGGCACCAGTCTGTGTGCAGAACGGCGTTCCTGGCGCGCCAGTGAGGCGCCGCCGCATTCCACGCCGTTCCGCTCGCGGCGACTGGCGCCAGCCGCACCTGCCAGGCACGGCTCCTGAAGACATGCCACTGACACCGAAACGCCGCTGCAGCGCGTAGCTCATTACTTGCTCGAAAGTGGAATGCCAACTTCGGAGATGCAGTTAACTGAAGGACGAAAGCAGCATTATGTGTGCAACAATCCTCTCCTCGTGCCTGTTAGCTGCGTGAACTTACAAATTCATGTCAGACCCGTCGTTCACACGCTAAAGGCCTTTGCGACTTTTGCTTTATTATGACGCCCAAAGGAATAGATATTTTAGTATAATTAATGAAACTGAGAGCGATATTTTTTTGGCTGCTAACTTATTAAATAAGGTATTCGAAAATGTGCACAACTATTTACTGTGTGTCATTGAGATGAGAGATTAAGTCGGGAATTGTATCGACTTCTACGTTCATATGCCGCAAGAAACCTTATGGTGTGTGGTGGAGGATAAAGCTTATGTATGAAAGGTTTTCGATCATCTGGCTGTGGAAACGTAGCAACGATGCTTTTGTACTTAAGCGATGTTTTTCTCATAACGCCATCTAACAGTTCTTAACAAGAGGACTTCGGTGGTTCAACGACTGTTAAGTCGTCGGCACTTAGGACGAGGCAGCAACCGTTGACATATACCCGGAGGGGATGTCCCACGTCACACGGCACGAGCTGATTGACATGATTTTGCGCTCTCAGCTCTCTCCCTCGACGGTTGTCGGATGTATTTGGCACGCAAACTATACTGTTTGTTCACAAAAATAAATGTGCGTAGAATTCGTACCTTACCTCTACTAAAGCGAACGTTTTCTCTCCTGATCGTATGCTACTCATGTTGATTTCTCTATATTATACACAAATAAAATTCAAAAGTCCTGAACTTGTAATAAGACAAAAACGGAAGATACATTTCCACTCAGGAAAGACATCAGCTTATAGAAGTTCAGCAAATCAAAGACACCCACTTCTAGAAGAGAGCGCATTCATATTTACGTAACATCAAATATAACAGAAATTATTTTGTTAATTTCATATGAAACTCCATTGTCCGAAATGTTACTGGGTCTTAATTAGATAATAAATCATAATAAGGACGACATCGTTTTACGAATCTTAAATGGGTCGTTGCTTTAAAATGGCTTACTCTCATTAGGCACGAGCTATAGCGTGAATGTAACTAAATATGAAAATTGTTTAACCACCAATGTGACTTTCCCAGTCATTTTATTCTGCGTCTTCATCTACAATTATAGTCTGCAAACCACCGTGAGGTGCATGGCGGAGGGTATGCCTCATTGTACCAGTTATTTGGGTTTCTTCCTGTTCCGTTCACGTATGGTGCGCAAGTGGAATGGTTGTTTCAATTCCTCTGTGCATGCGGTAATTATTCTAATCTTATCCTCACAATCCCTATGTGAGCAATACGTAGGGGCTGCAGTATATTATTAATCATTTAAAGCCTGTCCTTGAAACTTTGTTAACAGACTTTCTCGGGATTTATTACAACAACTAGTACCAATAACGATTCATTTCAAGACATATTCATAGGGTGTAACGCATAATATAAAATCCATCGAGTATCGATTTCTGCTGACAAAACAAGTACAGTATGGCTTCTCGCTTTCTGCTTGTGACGTAGGGAGCGTTCATGCTTCGTATTGGCTCTATTTTACGTGGCACTTTGCCGAAATATCGCAGATCTTATTATGTGTTTCATGTGACGAAATGGCTTCTCAACAATAGATAGCTGGAAGTGACGTCACAAAACTCTTAGAGAGCCACGTCAACGTTAGCTAACTCGTCCCGTGTGCTGACAGCTTTAGTGTTTGTAAAACAGCGCATAAGGTAATCATTCCAATAACTGAGGTGATATGTTCTGTTGCGTGTATGGAATTTTAGTTAGCTTCCTTTTCACCGATAGCTTTAATATAGCCACAAGCAGGCACTTGTTAATTATCTATATTACTAGCCAACTAAAACCATCACCCGGGCCGGGCGGTGTGGCCGAGCGGCTCTAGGCGCTTCAGCCTGGACCCGCGCGACCACTACGGTCGCAGGTTCGAATCCTGCCTGGGGCATGGATGAGTTAGTTAGGTTTAAGTAGTTCTAAGTTGTAGGGGACTGATGACCCCAGAAGGTAAGTCCCATAGTGCTCAGAGCCATTTGAACCATTTTTTTAGCTGCAGCATTTAAAGCTGTACTCTTGAGTTGCAGCCTAGTCACAAGCTCGAAAATCGCAACGTACTCGCAAATAGAGAGCTAAATATTAGCGAAAAAGCAGAATATGAATTTTATTGCTGCTCGTTTCGTTCGCAGCAATTAAAGCTGTCCTCTTACGTTCCTGACTGACCACTCCCTCAGAAAACGTCTGCGAAATGTCTGTGATACGGAAGAATATGTATGTTAATAATCGTCGTTTACTTGCAGCAGTTTAAACTGTTCTCTTTTGGTCCTGCTTAACCATGCGCTCGGAAGATAGCACATATTCGGAAAGAGAGAGTCAAATATTTGTGAGAAGGAAGAATACGAATTTTATTGTTGCTTTTTCAGTCGTAGCAATTTAAGCTGTACTCTTGCGTTCCTACCTAACCACATACTTGGAAAT
Organism: Schistocerca americana; assembly: GCF_021461395.2. Taxonomy (NCBI): domain Eukaryota; kingdom Metazoa; phylum Arthropoda; class Insecta; order Orthoptera; family Acrididae; genus Schistocerca; species Schistocerca americana. The sequence goes on from NC_060119.1 coordinate 224,221,967, forward strand.
CGCTAAATATTTATTTCATCCTTCGTTCTCAGATCAGACTGTATGTAAATAACATTCAAGATTGCGGAACGTTCTTATATTGCATTTATAAGAAACTAACAGAACGTGTTAACAACGCTAACATGAAATAATTGCATGTAATGGGACACGAACCAACAACCTTGCACTGCAGAAACCGCGACTTAACTGTGCAATGTTTAGCTCCGGTCTTGGTTATCACATTCTATCTTGAAGGATTATATAGTTGATGAGTTATTGACATTTAATCATAATGGTGATGTGTTTTTGTAAATTTTCAATGAAAGAGAACTATGCTTCGCATTTTTCAACAGGATTCGGCAAGGGCTCATACGACACACAATTCACGGTGTGTTCGATGAAAGAGTGACTAGTAACAGTATCTTGCCCGCTAGATGTCCTGATTTAAATCCGTGCGATCTTTATCTGTGGGGGTGCACTGAAGGGCAAAGTGTACACAACAAATCCTCATACGGTAGTGGAACTCACGGATAATGTCCATGAATCAATTATTTCAGTACCTCAGAGAGAATTACATCGTGTGATTAATTTCTTGAGTAGTTGTCAGAAATGCGTGGAAAATAATGGTAAGCAGTTCCAGCATCTCCTAGCGTGATGTAGGTGAGTACAAAATTTATTTGCTTATATTTTAAATCTAGTCATGACGTACCGCAGCAGTGGACGGACGCTCGCTGCCTGGCATCTAAGCTGCGCCGCACAGGCGCTACTGAAACCTAACTAACCTAAGGACATCACACACATCCATGCCCGAGGAAGGATTTGAACCTGTGAACGTAGCGGTCGCGCTGTTACAGACTGAAGCGCCTAGAGTCCGCAGCTCGTGGTCGTGGGGTAGCGTTCTCGCTTCCCACGCCCGGGTTCCCGGGTTCGATTCCCGGCGGGGTCGGGGATTTTCTCTGCCTCGTGATGACTGGGTGTTGTGTGCTGTCCTTAGGTTAGTTAGGTTTAAGTAGTTCTAAGTTCTAGGGGACTGATGACCATAGATGTTAAGTCCCATAGTGCTCAGAGCCATTTGAATCATTTTGAAGCGCCTAGAACCTCTCGGCCACACCGGTCGGCCCCAGTATACTGCTCGGGAACGGATCTTCCCAGAGTTTTTTATTTTATTGCATAGCATTTGCTACTTAGAAGCTGCGCAAAACGGAGTTTTCACGCTATTTTGTCAAGATACAGGGAGATCCAAAATTCCACGGACTTTCAAGGTTGTTGTACCGTCTGATTATTTTTGTCTAAGGTATTCACGATCTCTGGTAGCTCGTTTAGTTTTTTGCCCCCATTAGCTTTCTAACCGAATAATACTGAAAATAGTGCAGAACAATGCAAATGTGGACGGTGTGCACTGTGTGTCTTGTTTCCGTTTGCTCACGATATGTGGTTTCAACATGACAGGGCGCCAGCACATTTCCCACTCGATGTTAGGAAGCACATCTTTGGCGTGACTGGATCGGTCGCGATGATCCTGCTCGATCAGCGGACATGACACCAATGGACTTCTTCTGCTGGGGGCATATGAAGAGCATAGTTTGACAGACGCCGTTCGCTACACTCACCGACCTGGTTGCTTGGATTACCGCAGCCGCGAAGGTAGTATGCCAAATTTCTGGAGTTCTTGAGCGTGTAATACAGTCCATGATGCGTTGCTGCGCACTCTGCCGTGACCAAGGTGGTCGAAAGTTTCAACGGCTGTAATGGAAGAGTTCTGCTTTTGTTACATGCTGTACTGTACACCGACAGAACAGAGTCAACACACTGTGATAAAAGTGTACGTTTTTCGTCTGAGGCTTGTGGCATTAATTTGTGTTGTTTGTTGTACATATTGGTTATTGCATATTACAGGTCTCTTCCCTGCTGGGAAGCTCTCTTGGCGGAAACAAGAGTGACTGCAGTAACAAATCAAATAAATCATAATTACAGTATTAATTTGCAGCGATATTCCAGATTCTGTCAGTCCCTTATACCAAAATATTCAGAAAATATCCACGAACAAGCTCTGATAGTTTTTTGGTGGAGTTCTGGTTCATCCTGTATAAAGGTCAGCACAACATGTGGCTCCCATCAGCCTTTTCGAGAGAACGCTGTACACTATACTGTGACGCGCCAAGGAAACTGGTATAGGTATGCGTATTCAAATACAGAGAAATGTAAACAGGCACAATATGGCGCTACTGTCGGCAACGCCTCTATAGGACAACAGATGTGTGGCGTAGTTTCCAGAATGATATTTTCAAAAATGGCTCTGAGCACTATGGGACTCAACTGCTGAGGTCATTAGTCCCCTAGAACTTAGAACTAGTTAAACCTAACTAACCTAAGGACATCACAAACATCCATGCCCGAGGCAGGATTCGAACCTGCGACCGTAGCGGTCTTGCGGTTCCAGACTGCAGCGCCTTTAACCGCACGGCCACGAATGATATTTTACTCTGTAGCGGAGTGTGCACTGATATGAAACTTCCTGGCAGATTAAAATTGTGTGCCGGACCGAGACACGTTCTCGGGACCTTTGTCTTTCGCGGGCAGGTGCTCTGCCGTCTGAGCTACCAAAGCGCGACTCACGCCCCGTCCTCACAGTTTCACTTCTGCCAGTATCTCGTCTCCTACCTTCCAAACTTTACTTTACTCATTCTGGAAACATCCCCCAGGCTGTGGCTAAGCCATGTCTCCGCAATATCCTTTCTTTCAGAAATGCTAGTTCTGCAAGGTTCGCAGGAGAGCTTCTGTAAAGTTTGGAAGGTAGGAGACGAGATACTGGCAGAAGTAAAGCTGTGAGGACGGGACGTGAGTCGTGCTTGGGTAGCTCAGATGGTAGAGCACTTGCCCGCCAAAGGCAAAGGTCCCGAGTTCGAGTCTCGGTACGAGACACAGTTTTAATCTACCAGGAATTTTCGTATGGCGTAGTTGTTAGATCGGTTACTGCTGCTACAATGGCAGGTTATAAATATTTAAGTGAGTTTCACAGTGGTGTTATAGTCGACGCAGGATCGATGGGACACAGCATCTCCGACGTAGCGACGAAGAGCAGATTTTCCCGTACGACCATTTCATGAGTGTACCGTGAATAACAGGAATCCTGTAAAATACCAAATCTCCGACATCGTTGCGGTCGGAAAAAGATCCTGCAAGATCGGGACCAACGACGACTGAAGAGAATCGTTCAACGTGATAGAAGTACAGCCCTTCCGCAAATTGCAGCACATTTCAATGCTAGGCGGTCAACAAGTGCCAATGTGTGAATCATTCAACGAAACATCATCGATATGGGCTTTCGGAGCCGAAGGCGCACTCCTGTACCCTTGATGACTGCATGACACAAAGCTTTACCCCTCACCTGGACCCGCCGACACCGACGTTGTACTGTTGATGACTGGAAACGTGTTGCCTTGTCCGACAACAACTTCTCTCACGCTTTCGTATGAATCAGCTGTACAAAGATTGGAATTCACGACATCCAGTTTTACAGGTTTATGGCGCTATACGATAAGTTCTTTGATTTGAAAACAGCGCATGGGGCCTGAAGATGGCAAAATGAATTGCCAAAATTGGTTGCTTTCAGAATAAAATAAAGTATCTTAAAATGTATGGCTGTTGTTAAAATTTACTGAATTGAATAGTATGTACCAGCCGATGTCCCCTGGCCGTAGGGGACCAACAGAGATTTCACGTCGTGTTGTGGCACTTCCGCGAGCTCGTGGGGGCCCTAGCGTTATTAGGCAGGTATACCAGTTTCTTTCGCTCTTCAGTGTATACACAAACATACACACTGAGCCGTGCGTGGCTCGTGTTACCGCCATCATGTATTTTACACCCTGTTTTTAACGTACTTCCAGCTCACTACGTTAATTTATATCACTACTGTCGCTGAGTTGCTGCTTTGCCTGACTGTGAGCGGCGTTAGCAGCGCGTATCGATATATCCCCTCTCGTAGTATCTTTGCTCGACTGCCATTACTTCCCGGTCATTGTCTGTCGTAAGCGATTTCGGGCTGCCAGTCAGTTGGAATGTGTCTGGAGCGCAGTCCGGACCTGCCAGCCGCGGAGTTGCAATGCGGCACTAGTGCAGTCGGGTTGGAAGCAGCAGTGAGGTCTGCGTCGACATGGCTCGCCCGACCGTTGCCGCCACGCATCACTTGAGTCGGGCCACGGTCTTGGTGGATCATCGGGCGGTCGTCCTACCGGTCGACGCGTTTCGGCTCCCCGATAGTTCATGAGTCGGCTGTGTGTGTGTGTGCGTTTCGACTCCCGATTTGTCTTCGTGCGTGCTTAGTTACTGTTGGGTATCGTCCAGGTCTTCGTGCAAGTGTTTGGCAGGTTGTGTGTGTAGTTGGCGTTAGTTCCGCTGACGACTATTTTAGATGTTGTCGGCATTCTGAGTGGGTCGGTTGGTGTGGACCAGGAAAGTTATCTCCGTGCGGTGCAGTCGGCTGGGTCCGCTGGCGGTCCCTGCGCAGTGTCGGAGTGTGTGTGGAGCTGTCAGATCGCTACGGGCTTCGTGGTTCACCGACCCAGGACGTCAAAGTTGAGTAGTGGTTTCAAGTACCCAAGTACGTTGTGTGGTTCTTTTCGGTGGTTCGCTGTTGCGGAGGTTTTCCTGTGACCAACACCGACTGTTTGTATTACTGAAATTTAGCCGCCACGCGGTGGAATTAACTATATTGGTTGACTAGAATTTAAGTGCAACAGCGGAATTTTCTGGCTTGTGACCGTTAGTGTTCCGGTTACCCGCCCTGGCCACTAACGTAATTGCAGGTAGTGTCTTTTCCTCACCTGATGTCGCTGTCCAACACGGTGTGTAGTTTTGGCAGCATAATACATATACATATTTGATTGTGGATAATCACGCCTGTAACATTTTGTGTTGGAATCCTCATGTACAGATTGGTGGCAATCAAGTCCTTTGTCGGTCGGTCTGTGGCTGTCCCTTGGTTGCGTTCCGACGGATCAAGTGTAGTTGGGCTCACCACCTCTCTCGCCTACGTGAACGAGAGCAGACCGACCTCCTGGAGGCTTCTGAGTGCTGTTGTCTTTACTGTATTTCTCATCGGTGTTTATTTGTCTATTTATAATCTATCATAGCCAATGATAAAAAAATTCTTGGTTTTACTGTGTTTTATGTAAGTAAGCTTGAATTACGGCAAGTGGATATTTGCTGAAAGGTTATTACCGTTGTGTTGAATTATTTATGACGAATTTCACTAGCGCATTCTCCTTGAAAAGGTACCTGCATGACATCCCTGTGTGAACAGCACATGTTATCCTTATTGCTCGCTTTTGTGCAATCAATACGAGGGTTGCCCAGAAAATAATGCAACGCATTCTTTTTTCTCGGACGAAAACAATGCTACGAATGCGAAACGTTACGTATGCATTATTTGAAGTATCCTGAGTGAGCGGGCCAAGTTTCCGTCACTTCCGACAGATAACGTAGCTGCAGGACGGTTTCAAAATGGCGTCTGTGGGTGATCTACGTTACAAGCAACGTGTCGTCATTGAATTTCTCACTGCAGAGGAAGAAACTGTGGGGAATACTCAAAAACGCTTGTGCAAACTCTATGGAGCATCTGCTATCGACAGAAGTACAGTTAGTCGCTGAGCACGGAAGGCAAGGTCATCAGTAGGCGGTTCGACGGAGCTCCACGATTCGCAGCTGTCGGGGAGACCATCCACGGTTGTCACACCTGACGTGTTGCAGCGAGCTGATGTTGTCAATTGCGAGGACAGATGCCATTCGTGGAAAAAATGGTTCAAATGGCTCTAAGCACTATGAGACTTAACATCTGAGGTCATCAGTCCCCTAGACTTAGAACTAGGTAAACTAACCTAAGGACATCACACACATCCGTGCCAGAGGCAGGATTCGAACCTGCGACCGTAACAGCTGCGTGCTTCCGGACTGAAGCGCCTAGAACCGCTCGGCCACAGTGACAGGTTCGCGGAAGACATTTTGAGGACGATGAGGAGGTGATTCACACAGTGAAGCACTAGCTCCGCCATCAGGACAAGAATTGGTCGACAGGGCACACACGCCCTTCTTTCGCGCTGGAGGAAGACCCTAGAACGGGATGGAAACTACATGAAACACAAGGTGTGTAGATAAAACACCATTTTTTCGTATGTGTAATTCTCATTATATTCAATAAAGAATATTTGAAGAAAAAGATTCAGTGAATTACTTTCTGTGCAACCCTTGTACTTTCTTTCTAAGGGATGAGTTATCTTAGAAAATTTTTCCGTAAGACATTACTGGATGGAAATATGCAAAATATGTCAGTAAGTTGATACGTTTGTTTCCAAGATTAGGAACTAGACGAAGAGCAGAAGTAATTGAACTTGTTTCAGAAGCTCAGTAATATGCTTCTTCCAGTTTAAGCCTTCGTCAGTATGTAAACCCAAAAATTTGAACCATTCTACCATATTTACTGACTCCTATTTATGTGCTACATGAATTGTTGATATGACTATTTATTGTACAGAAATGAATGTAGTGTTTCTATCCAAACTACAGGGAGATTCCATGTTCGGAGAACTACTTAATAATTCTGTGGAAAATGCCATTCGTAACTCTTCTGTTGATTTCTATCTAATGACACTAGTACCGTCTGCAAAAAGTACCAAATTTGCTTGTTGAATTTTAAGTGGAAGGTCATTCGCAAATACAGAGAATAGCAGGGGACCGAAAATTGAACCCTTTGAGAATCTCTCTGTGGTTTTTCCCGTCATTAAAATTTTCTACCTTTCCGTCAATGTCTGTGTTATTGAGCACAAAGTTTTGCTTTCTGGTTGTAAAGTGTGAATCAGACCATCTGTGCGTAAAGCCATCAATTCCATAAAACTTCAATCTTTTTAAGAGAGTAACATAATCTGCACAACGAAACCCCTGGAAAAGATCACGGAATATACCAACTGCGATATAACTAATTATGGCTTGTATTATTTAAATAATAGTTTATAGGGTGTCCCATTTATCTTGACCATCCTAAATAACTGTTTGTCCAGATGCAAATTACAAAATGTTTCAAGCAAATGTTCCTTAACCGCCAGGGAGACATCAATCAACATGATTACCTTCGTTGTAGCTTTGTTTTTCTTACAAAGATATGAACAGTAATTGCAATACTGTCTTCTTATGTACAGGTACCTTTACTACAGTAGTTTAGTCCTTTTAAATACTATTATGTAGAGTAGCCCCTCCCCATGAACCATGGACCTTGCCGTTGGTGGCGCGGCTTGCTTGCCTCAGCGATACAGATGGCCGTATCGTAGGTACAACCAGTACGGAGGGGTATCTGTTGAGAGGCCAGACAAACGTGTGGGGCAGCAGCCTTTTCAGTAGTTGCAGGGGTAACAGTCTGGATGATTGACTGATCTGGCCTTGTAACACTAACCAAAACGGCCGTGCTGTGCTGGTACTGCGAACGGTTGAATGCAAGGGGAAACTACAGCCGTAATTATTCCGAGGGCATGCAGCTTTACTGTATGGTTAAATGATGACGGCGTCCTCTTGGGTAAAATATTCCGGAGGTAAAATAGTCCCCCATTCGGATCTCCGGCCGGGACTACTCAAGAGGACGTCGTTATCAGGAGAAAGAAAACTGGCGTTCTACGGATCGGATCTTGGAATGTCAGATCCCTTAATCGGGCAGGTAGGTTAGAAAATTTAAAAAGGGAAATGGATAGGTTAAAGTTAGATATAGTGGGAATTTGTGAAGTTCGGTGGCAGGAGGAACATGACTTTTGGCCAGGTGAATACAGGGTTATAAATACAAAATCAAATAGGGATAATGCAGGAGTAGGTTTAATAATGAATAAAAAAATAGGAGTGCGGGTAAGCTACTACAAACAGCATAGTGAACGCATTATTGTGGCCAAGATAGACACAAAGCCCATGCCTACTACAGTAGTACAAGTTTATATGCCAACTAGCTCTGCAGATGATGAAGAAATTGATGAAATGTATGATGAGACAAAAGAAATTATTCAGGTAGTGAAGGGAGACGAAAATTTAACAATCATGGGTGACTGGAATTCGAGAGTAGGAAAAGGGAAAGAAGGAAACGTAGTAGGTGAATATGGATTGGGGCTAAGAAATGAAAGAGGAAGCCGCCTGGTAGTGTTTTGCACAGAGCATAACTTAATCATAGCTAACACTTGGTTCAAGAATCATGAAAGAAGGTTGTATACATGGAAGAAGCCTGGAGATACTAGAAGGTATCAGAAAGATTATATAATGGTAAGACAGAGATTTAGGAACCAGGTTTTACATTGTAAGACATTTCTAGGGGCAGATGTGGACTCTGACCACAATCTATTGGTTATGAACTGTAGATTAAAACTGAAGAAACTGCAAAAAGGTGGGAATTTAAGGGGATGGGACCTGGATAAACTGACTAAACCAGAGGTTTTACAGAGTTTCAGGGAGATCATAAGGGAGCAATTGACAGGAATGGGGGAAATAAGTACAGTAGAAGAAGAATGGGTAGCTCTGAGGGATGAAGTAGTGAAGGCAGCAGAGGATCAAGTAGCTAAAAAGACAAGGGCTAGTAGAAATCCTTGGGAAACAGAAGAAATATTGAATTTAATTGATGAAAGGAGAAAATATAAAAATGCAGTAAATGAAGCAGGCAAAAAGGAATACAAACGTCTCAAAAATGAGATCGACAGGAAGTGCAAAATGGCTAAGCAGGGATGGCTAGAGGACAAATGTAGGGATGTAGAGGCTTATCTCACTAGGCGTAAGATAGATACTGCCTACAGGAAAATTACAGAGACCTTTGGAGAAAAGAGAACCACTTGTGTGAAAATCAAGAGCTCAGATTGAAACCCAGTTCTAAGCAAAGAAGGGAAATCAGAAAGGTGGAAGGAGTATATAGAGGGTCTATACAAGGGCGATGTACTTGAGGACAATACTATGGAAATGGAAGAGGATGTAGATGAAGATGAAATGGGAGATACGATACTGCGTGAAGACTTTGACAGGGCACTGAAAGACCTGAGTCGAAACAAGGCCCCGGGAGTAGACAACATTCCATTAGAACTACTGACGGCCTTGGGAGAGCGAGTCCTGACAAAACTCTACCATCTGGTGAGGAAGATGTGCGAGACAGGCGAAATACCCTCAGACTTCAAGAAGAATATAATAATTCCAATCCCAAAGAAACCAGGTGTCGACAATGTGAAAATTATCGAACTATCAGTTTAATAAGTTACGGCTGCAAAATACTAACACGAATTCTTTACAGACGAATGGAAAAACTGGTAGAAGCCGTCGTAGGGAAAGATCAGCTTGGATTCCGTAGAAATATTGGAACGCGTGAGGCAATACAGACCTTACGACTTATCTTACAAGCTAGATTAAGGAAAGGCAAACCTACGTTTCTAGCATTTGTAGACTTAGAGAAAGCTTTTGACAATGTTAACTGGAATACTCCCTCTAAAGTTTTGAAGGTGGCAGGGGTAAAATACAGGGAGCGAAAGACTATTTACAATTTGTACAGAAACCAGATGGCAGTTATAAGAGTCGAGGGGCATGAAAAGGAAGCAGTGGTTCGGAAGGGAGTGAGACAGGGTTGTAGCCTCTTCCTGCTGTTATTCAATCTGTATATTGAGCAAGCAGTAAAAGAAACAAAAGAAAAATTCGGAGTAGGTTTTAAAATCCATGGAGAAGAAATAGAAACTTTGAGGTTCGCCGATGACATTGTAATTCTGTCAGAGACAGCAAAGGACTTGGAAGAGCAGTTGAACGGAATGGACAGTGTCTTGAAAGGAGGATATAAGATGAACATCAACAAAAGCAAAACGAGGATAATGGAATGTAGTCGAATTAAGTCGGATGATGCTGAGGGAGATAGATTAAGAAATGAGACACTTAAAGTAGTAAAGGAGTTTTACTATTTGGGGAGCAAAATAACTGATGATGGTCGAAGTAGAGAGGATATAAAATGTAGAGTAAGGAAAGCGTTTCTGAAGAAGATAATTGTGTTAACATCGAGTATAGATTTAAGTGTCAGGAAGTCGTTTCTGAAAGTATTTGTATGGAGTGTAGCAATGTATGGATGTGAAACATGGACGATAAATAGTTTGGAGAAGAAGAGAATAGAAGCTTTCGAAATGTGGTGCTACAGAAGAATGCTCAAGATTAGATGGGTAGATCATATAACTAATGATGAAGTATTGAATAGAATTGGGGAGAAGAGGAGTTTGTGGTACAACTTGACAAGAAGAAAGGACTGGTTAGTAGGACATGTTCTGAGGCATTGAGGGATCACAAATTTAGCATTGGAGGGCAGCGTGGTGGGTAAAAATCGTAGAGGGAGACCAAGAAATGAATACACTAAGCAGATTCAGAAGGATGTAGGTTGCAGTAGGTACTGGGAGATGAAGAAGCTCGCACGAAATAGAGAAGCATCAAACCAGGCTCTGGACTGAAGACCACAATAACAACATGTAGAGTAGGCATACAGTAAAGGCTGTCCTTCCTACAAACTGCATCGACATAACGTTTCTTTTACTGCTGTTGTTGAAGGTAGGCGAAATGATACGCATACAGCGGGACTGTACAGAGCGAGATATCATGACAAGAACCAACCTTCCCGACGGATGTTTTCTCGACTTGTTGCGACGCTTCAGGAAACGCAATCGTTGTAGCACTCGCACAGACAAAGCTGCCGAAGTTACTCTTCTCGCTTCCATTGGTATGAAAGCACAGGGGAACACACGACAGTTTGAACATGAGATTGGCATTCCTAAAACCAGTGTACATCGTATTCGTATACGTCCCCGGTTCCATTCTTACCTTGTACACCTACATCAAGAATCTTGTACAGTTCTGTCAATGGGCACAGCATAAAATCCTCGTCAACCCGAACTTCTTCTCCAGTGTCCTATTTACCGATGAATGTTCCTTCTCAAACGAAGGACAGGTAAATAAAAGGAACATGCATTATTGGTCCAGCGACAACCCACGATAGTTTGGACAGGTGGAACATCAGCGTCAATGGAGAGTTAACATCTGGTGTCCGATGCTTGGTACTACACTCCTGGAAATGGAAAAAAGAACACATTGACACCGGTGTGTCAGATCCACCATACTTGCTCCGGACACTGCGAGAGGCCTGTACAAGCAATGATCACACGCACGGCACAGCGGACACACCAGGAACCGCGGTGTTGGCCGTCAAATGGCGCTAGCTGCGCAGCATTTGTGCACCGCCGCCGTCAGTGTCAGCCAGTTTGCCGTGGCATACGGAGCTCCATCGCAGTCTTTAACACTGGTAGCATGCCGCGACAGCGTGGACGTGAACCGTATGTGCAGTTGACGGACTTTGAGCGAGGGCGTATAGTGGGCATGCGGGAGGCCGGGTGGACGTACCGCCGAATTGCTCAACACGTGGGGCGTGAGGTCTCCACAGTACATCGATGTTGTCGCCAGTGGTCGGCGGAAGGTGCACGTGCCCGTCGACCTGGGACCGGACCGCAGCGACGCACGGATGCACGCCAAGACCGTAGGATCCTACGCAGTGCCGTAGGGGACCGCACCGCCACTTCCCAGCAAATTAGGGACACTGTTGCTCCTGGGGTATCGGCGAGGACCATTCGCAACCGTCTCCATGAAGCTGGGCTACGGTCCCGCACACCGTTAGGCCGTCTTCCGCTCACGCCCCAACATCGTGCAGCCCGCCTCCAGTGGTGTCGCGACAGGCGTGAATGGAGGGACGAATGGAGACGTGTCGTCTTCAGCGATGAGAGTCGCTTCTGCCTTGGTGCCAATGATGGTCGTATGTGTGTTTGGCGCCGTGCAGGTGAGCGCCACAATCAGGACTGCATACGACCGAGGCACACAGGGCCAACACCTGGCATCATGGTGTGGGGAGCGATCTCCTACACTGGCCGTACACTACTGGTGATCGTCGAGGGGACACTGAATAGTGCACGGTACATCCAAACCGTCATCGAACCCATCGTTCTACCATTCCTAGACCGGCAAGGGAACTTGCTGTTCCAACAGGACAATGCACGTCCGCATGTATCCCGTGCCACCCAACGTGCTCTAGAACGTGTAAGTCAACTACCCTGGCCAGCAAGATCTCCGGATCTGTCCCCCATTGAGCATGTTTGGGACTGGATGAAGCGTCGTCTCACGCGGTCTGCACGTCCAGCACGAACGCTGGTCCAACTGAGGCGTCAGGTGGAAATGGCATGGCAAGCCGTTCCACAGGACTACATCCAGCATCTCTACGATCGTCTCCATGGGAGAATAGCAGCCTGCATTGCTGCGAAAGGTGGATATACACTGTACTAGTGCCGACATTGTGCATGCTCTGTTGCCTGTGTCTATGTGCCTGTGGTTCTGTCAGTGTGATCATGTGATGTGTCTGACCCCAGGAATGTGTCAATAAAGTTTCTCCTTCCTGGGACAATGAATTCACGGTGTTCTTATTTCAATTTCCAGGAGTGTACAATTATTGGCTCTTAATTCATCAATGGTAGTCTAAACGGCACAGCGTATGCGAACTTTATCAGACGAATTCTTCCTTCTCTTCTGGATGAAGTGCCGCTAAGAACCAGAATGCTTATGTGGTATCAACACGAAGGATGTCCAGCACACAGTGCCCGCGTGAACGTCGCGTTCTGAACCGACGGTATCCTGCGAGATGGATTGGTCGAGGAGGAACAATTACTTGGCCTGCTAGGTCTCTTGATTTAAATCCTCTGGACTTTTTTCTTTCAAATGGTTCAAATCGCTCTGAGCACTATGGGACTTAACATCTGAGGTCATCAGTACCCTAGAACTTAGAACTACTTAAACCTAACTAATCTTAGGACATCACACACATGTATGCGCAAGACAGGATTAGAATCTGCGACCGTAGCTATCGCGCAGTTCCAGAGTGAAGCACCTAGAACCGCTCGGACACTGCCGCCGGTCACTTGTTTCTTCGGGAATGCATTAACGACGTTCCCTACTGCGATATTTCAACAACTCCAGAGGACATGCAGGAACATATCGTGCTTGCTTGTAATTCTCTTCAGCAGGCAACACTGGAAGTAGTAAATAATTCTTTCATTCAACGAGTGCACCAGTGTATCGGTGTCCAGGGTCACAACTTTGAGCACCTTTGAATGTTCTACTCCTGGGCAATGGCACAGGAGAGTGAAAGTCAATTTTGTGATATCTTTTTACTTGGTTTTCATTTGTTTTCTGACAGCTCCAGCAAGTGGACGAGTTTGTGATACCGGGATCAAAGTCAATGTTGTGTTATGTAATTAATAACGTGTTTCAGTGAATGGTGCACTGTGATACAATTTTGAATAAGTCTTTAGGAGAGGAAATGAATTACGGAATAAAAAATGCAGGGTGCCATTTAAAAAAGTCATACCTCTGTTCATATCTTTGTAAAAAACAAAGCTACAACGAAGGCAGTCACGCTGATTGATGTACCCCTGACGGCTAAAGAACATTTGCTTGAAACATTTTGTGATTTGCATCTGGACAAACAGTTATTTAGGGTGGTCAAGAGAAATGGTACACCCTGTATATTGGAATCGACTGAAAAATTTGACAGACACAAGACCAAAAGGAAGGAAATAATTATTTAAATAAAAATATTTCTTAGTATAATACTTGTTTAAAACTGACTGAATAGTATAAAATAATTCCCACTAGCCCCACACAGACTCCTAATCCCGTACAGATAGTCCTGAAAATCTGTGCTCGCGAATTTTTGACAGCTATGAAAATACTTGTAAAATTTGAACGGAAAAACGTGGGGTGTACGCAACACATAGCTGATGCACGACTAGTTTACTTCCTTACTAATATCTATTGCATAATCCTCATGCGGTACATAATTGACGCATGAATAGTTCACCACTTTATTATTATCTATTGCATGCACCCCATGTTTTTCGTTTTCTATTCTACAAGTATTTTCAACCTATTAAAAACTCACAAGCATAAATTTTCATGAATATCTGTGTGAGGTTAGGAATCTGTATTGGGCTAGGATAAATTATTTTATATTTTTTAGTCCGTTTTAAAAACGTGTTATATTAGAATGTTTTTATTTAAATAATTATTTAACACTATTCACAATGAGTAGCTTTCGGAAGAAATTACAGATGTGCATATTGTGTTCTTCATCGTTACGTAGCTTGTATATGACAAGTGTAGATTCTGTAATGAGCAAGACAGGCACAGTCTGTGAGCGGCTTAAAGCTTGCAGAATGACGAATTATCGTCCAGCAGAAAGCTGTGTTTTCCAAATGTTGTGATGTATTATACAGCGGCAGAACTCGTTAATTTTATAAAACGGCATTAGACTGCCTTTTCGTCCTGTCTGGGTTATCCTTGCAGTAACAGGCTTTTAAGCTGTCTGCCACGCTGCAGATAAATGTTTCACGAGTGGTGTTCATTGATAACGTCAGTATAGCATTATGTTGTTTTCGGTAACAGCACTGTTGCGCTTTTAAGCGGAAATTAAATTAGCATTTGGCGATATAAATGAATGAAGCGGAATGCATGAAAGCACGGAGTTTCAGTGAGCGGCTTTATTTAATTTGTTCGTCCTATAACCACGTTAGCGATTTTTTTTTTGTAAAGTATCAAAATAACTATGTCTGCTCTGGCTCCTTGGCAGCCGAATGAATCTCTGTCACTACCTAACTGTCTATTTGAGTAGTTGGAGGAAGGGGGGGGGGGGATATACTTAGTGTATCTCTTTCACTTTTCGCCCTTTTTCCTGTTCCAGTCGCGAATGGTTTGCGAGAAAAAGCGGTACTCCTTCAGCCACGGATTGTACATTCTACAGATTCCACCAGTCAATCTCGGTCTCGTATCTACCTCTCCTACAGTTTATTTTTTTATATTGTAGTTTCACTTTAAATTGCATCCTCTGAATGAAAATTTCTTATAAAGCACAATGAAGTGCTTTATGTTAGCCTGATAGTCATACACAACACAGAAGTAAATTGCGGCTTGCCTCGGGAGCTCTGATGTGCTCTGTTTTAAAGATTAGGCATACACGAAGATCCACCTAATTCTGGAATCTGTAAATGCTACGTTATTTTTGAAGTCATGAGGAAATGTTGCGTAGAAAGGCTGTTTGCCTCTTTTCATGAACATTTAACTGTGGTAAAAAACGTGTATTGTACAAATTAAAAACACTATATCTGCTTCAAAATCTTGGTTTATGTACAACGACACTACACGCTCCATTGCATACCATCGTATTCAGAAAACCTCGTTTCGATGTGTTGAACGATTCAAAATAAAAACTAAACAAGATTTAGTTGGTTGGTTGGTTTGGAGAGAAGAGGACAAAACTACAGGGTTATCGGTCCCCAATAGCTGGTGATTCACTATAGATACAGTCTGTTAAGGGGATAAGTACAGATACACTACTGGCCATTAAAATTGCTACACCAAGAAGAAATGCAGATGAAAAACGGGTATTCATTGGACAAATATATTATACCAGAACTGACATGTGATTACATTTTCACGCAAATTGGGTGCATAGATCCAGAGAAATCAGTACCCAGAACAACCACCTCTGGCCGTAATACCGGCCTTGATACGCCTGGTCATTGAGTCAAACAGAGTTTGGATAGCGTGTACAGGTATAGTTGCCCATACAGCTTCAACACGATACCACAGTTCATCAAGAGTAGTGACTGGCGTATTGTGACGAGCTAGTTGTTCGGCCACCATTGACCAGACGTTTTCAATTGGTGAGTGATGTGGAGAATGTGCTGGCCAGGGAAGCAGTCGAACATTTTGTGTATCCAGAAATGCCTGTACAGGAACTGCAAGATGCGGTCCTGCATTATCCTGCTGAAATATAGGGTTTCGCAGGGATCGAATGAAAGGTAGAGCCACGGGTCGTAACACATCTGAAATGTAACGTCCACTGTTCAAAGTGCCGTCAATGCGAACAAGGGGTGACCGAGACGTGTAACCAATGGCACCCCATACCATCACGCTGGGTGATACGCCAGTATGGCGATGGCGGATACACGCTTCAAATGTGCATTTACCGCGATGTCGCCAAACAAGGATGCGACCATCATGATGCTGTAAACAGAACCTGGATTCATCCGAAAAAATGACGTTTTGGCATTCGTGCACCCAGGTTCGTCATTGAGTACACCATCGCTGGCACTCCTATCTGTGATGCAGCCATGGTCTCCGAGCTGATAGTCCATGCTGCTGTAAACGTCATCAAACTGTTCATGCAGATGGTTGTTGTCTTGCAAACGTCCCCACCTGTTGACTCAGGGATTGAGACATGGCTGCACGAGCGGTTACAGCCATGCGGATAAGATGCCTGTCATGTCGACTGCTAGTGATACGAGGCCGTTGGGATCCAGCACGGCGTTCCGTATTACCCTCCTGAACCTACCGATTCCATGTTCTGCTAACAGTCATTGGATATCGACCAACGCCAGCAGCAATGTCGCGACACGATAAACGGCAATCGCGACAGGCTACAATCCGATCTTTATAGAAGTCGGAAACGTGATGGCACGCATTTCTCCTCCTTACACGAGGCATCACAACAACGTTTCACCAAGCAACGCCGGTCAACTGCTTTTCGTGTGTGAGAAATCAGTTAGAAACTTTCCACATGTCAGCACGTTGTAGGTGTCGCCACCGGCGCCAACCTTGTGTGAATGCTCTGAAAAGCTAATCATTTGCATATCACAGCATCTTCTTCTTGTCTGTTAAATTTCGCGTCTGTTGCAGGTCATCTTCGTGGTGTAGCAATTTTAATGGCCAGTGGTGTATTATTATATATGATACCTTAATACGTATACACACCAGAGTGTTGGTTGCTTTTTTTCTCTCTGCGTCAAACAGTATTCCCGCAAACACATCACATAATTCACTACCTGCTGTTTCCTCCACAGTCGTAACAGCACCACTTATGTGGACTACTCTTGCAGTACAGACTAACCGTCTCGTGTCCACGCTTTAGCACTTCGACATCTGGCATGCTACCCAGGGGTAAATTAGCATTAAGTCGCTCGCTCCTGCCACATGTACTTGGAAGTACCGAACAAACTAAAAAAAGACTACTTCCGCTAGCTATAATTATTAGTGTATAAAAGAAGTAAATGGTGATGTAATGTTATTCTCTACGCTTTTCTCAGTCACAAATAAAAATATCTGCACTTATAACAGTTACATTCTGTACATGTGAAATGAGAATTGCTTTGTTAAATGTCTTACGTTAACCAAAGTAAACGGATGCAAGACAGCACACTGCTATTCACAGATGTTTGGAAGTATCTGCAAATACATTTACATTATTGGCCATTAAAATTACTACACCACTAAGATGACGTGCTACAGACGCCGAATTAACCGACAGGAAGAAGATGCTGTGATATGCAAATGATTACCTTTTCAGAGCATTCAAACAAGGTTGGCGCCGGTGGCGACACCTAAAACGTGCTGACATGAGGAAAGTTTCCAACCGATTTCTCATACACAAACAGCAGTCGACTGGCGTTGCTTGGTGAAACATTGTTGTGATGCCTCGTGTAAGGAGAAGAAATGCGTACCATCACGTTTCCGACTTTGATATAGGTCGGATTGTAGCCTATCGCGATTGCGGTTTATCGTACCGCGACATTGCTGTTCGCGGTGGTCGCGATGCAATGACTGTTAGCAGAATATGGAATCGGTGGGTCCAGGAGGGTAATATGGAACGCCGTGCTGGATCCCAACGGCTTCGTATCACTAGCAGTCGAGATGACAGGCAACTTATCCGCATGGCTGTAACGGGTCGTGCAGCCACGTCTCGATCCCTGAGTCAACAGATGGGGACGTTTACAAGACAACAACCATCTGCACGAACAGTTCGACGACGTTTGCAGCAGTATGGACTATCAGCTGGGAGGCCATGGCTGCGGTTACCGTTGACGCTGAATCACAGACAGGAGCGCCTGCGATGGTGCACTCAACGACGAACCTTGGTCCACGAATGGCAGAAAGTGATTTTTTCGGATGAATCCAGGTTCTGTATACAGCATCATGATGGTTGCATCCGTGTTTGGCGACATCGCAGTGAACGCACGTTGGAGGCGTGTACTCGTCATCGTCATACTAGCGTATCATCCGGCGTGATGATATGGTGTGCCATTGGTTACACGTCTCGGTCACCTCTTGTTCGTATTGACGGCACTTTGAACAGTGGACGTTACATTTCAGATGTGCTACGACCCGTGGCTCTACCCTTCATTCGATCCCTGCGAAACCCTACATTTCAGCAGGATAATGCACGACCGCATGTTGCAGGTCCTATACGGGCCTTTCTGGATACACAAAATGTTTGACTGCTTCCTGGCCAGTACATTCTCCAGATCACTCACCAATTGAAAACGTCTGGTGAATGGTGGACGAGCAACTGGCTCGTCACAAATACGCTAGTCACTACTCTTGATGAACTGTGGTATCATGTTGAAGCTGCATGGGCAGCTATGCCTGTACACGCCATCCAAGCTCTGTTTGACTCAATGCCCAGGCGTATCAAGGCCGTTATTACGGCCAGAGGTGTTTATTCTGGGTACTGATTTCTCGGAATCGATGCACCCAAATTGCGTGAAAATGTAATCACATGTCAGTTCTAGTATAATATATTTGTCCAATGAATACCCGATTATCATCTGCATTGCTTCTTGGTGTAGCAATTTTAATGACCATTAGAGTACATTTCTATAGGTACATTCATCGGGATATGTGGCTACTATCTACGAAATGATACGAATAGAGTTACTAGCAAACAAGTAACAAATTGAAAAGTAATGTATGATGTCACAGTTTTTCACACATTTCAGTGTTTGTGACGTCATATCTCCTGAAGTATGTGTAGCACCATGATAAAATTTTCTAACAAGGGAACCTCCCCATCGCACCCCCCTCAGATTTAGTTCTAAGTTGGCACAGTGGATAGACCTTGAAAAACTGAACACAGATCGATTGAGAAAACAGGAAGAAGTTGTGTGGAACTATGAAAAAATTAGTAGAATATACAAACTGAGTAGTCCATGCGAAGGTAGGCAACATGTGGTCTCGTGGTCAGCGAGAGCAGCTATGGAACGAGAGGTCCTAAGTTCAAGTCTTCCTTCGAGTGAAAATTTTAATTTTTTATTTTCAGTTTATATGACAAACTCTTACGGTTTCATCACTATTTTGGGAGTGATTATCACATCTACAAGAAAACCTAAATCGGGCAAGGTAGAAGAATCTTTTTACCCATTCGCTAAGTGTACAAGTTAGGTGGGTCGACAACATATTCCTGTCATGTGACGCACATGCCGTCACCAGTGTTGTGTAACATGTATCAGACGTGTTTTCCCGTGGAGGAATCGGTTGACCTATGACCTTGCGATCAAATGTTTTCGGTTCCCATTGGAGAGGCACGTCCTTTCGTCTACTAATCGCACGGTTTTGCGGTGCGGTCGCAAAACACAGACGCTAAATTTATTGCAGTGAACAGATACGTCAATGAACGAACGGACAGATCATAACTTTGCGAAAATAAAGCAAGTAAAATTTTCAGTCGAGGGAAGACTTGAACCAAGGACCTCTCGGGCTGCAGCTACTCACGCTAACCACGGGACCACGGCGATGCTGAGCTCGCACGTTCCTTGATGTTGCCTATCTTGCTTATGAACTACTCAGTTTGTATATTTTACTAATTTTTTTCGCGGTTCCACATAACTTCTTCCTGTTTTCTCGATTGATCTGTGTTCAGTTTTTCAAGGCCAATCCACTGTGCCGACTTATAACTAAATCTGAGGGGGGTGCGATGGGGAGGTTCCCTTGTAAGTGCATTTTGCAGCATATGTGGCTAAGGGAAATTTATTACAAATTGAATTAGTAGTTCAGAAATAATTGATTTTTAAAGTCATGCATGATGCGGCAGTTTTCCACGCATCTCATTGTTTATTATTTTATATCTCATGAACTATGATAGGTATGTGGTTCTTACGCCCACAGCGATTGTTGTCTGACAGTAAGGGATACCTGTGCCATGTTTGGTTGAAATCGATTCAGTGGTTTAGGAGGAGATGTGGAACATGCACACATACATACATACATTTTTGTAATATGTACGGTTATCCTCAGTTTTGGTCACGAAGACCTATGTTTAACGCCTGAAATATTGCTTCACGAAGATGATGATTATGATGACGCCGTATGATTGTGCCTATTATGCAGGTTCATCACTGCAATTTCAGCATACTTCAACCCTCCAGGTCCTTTTCTTCCATTCCACACCATTTCAATGCATTTACCACGATGTCACCACTTACTTGGTATCTGCTTCTTCCCCTGTTCCGTTCCCCACCAGCATTCCTTCTAGTCCATCGTCCACTATGCAGTCTCTTCTCATTCATTGTCCTACTTAATTTATTTTCCTTCTCTCAATTGTATCCATAATTTGCCGTTTCGCATTCATCCTAATTCATTATTTGATCTCTGCATTTTACACCTTCGTTCTTTACCAAATGCACACTTGAAAACAATATACGCATTTTACATCTATCCATCACCAAGTTTTGGCACCGTGCCAGTATTCCATGGAGAACTAATCTTTTAATTAATTATGTAGTGGACCACAGAAAATACTGCGCCTTCTGCAGAACATTTCTTTTGCTATAGTCATGTAGAGTTCGTTATCACATGTCGTGTTACCGGTTTATTGCATCAGAGGTACCTGAATTTATCAACTTGTTCCACTAACTCATAGAAAGTTTTCACTTTCATGGTTCAAATGGCTCTGAGCACTATGGGACTTAACTTCTGAGGTCATCAGTCCCCTAGAACTTAGAACAACTTATACCTAACTAAGCTGAGGACATCACACATATCCATGCCCGAGGCAGGATTCGAACCTGCGACCGTAGTGGTCGCGCGGTTCCAAACTGTAGCGCCTAGAACCGCTCGGTCACCCCCGCCGGTTTTCACTTTAATCTTCCTTTATTTCCTGTTGAAACCACTGCCTTAGTATTTCCGTAATTACGATAAAATTAACTTACCTTTAATGTGATTAGACTCTATCTCAGTTCATTAATTAAACGTGTTAAACACCATGTAGCTCTTTTTTTTTTAATTAGTGTGTGAACCACTCTTAGAATTAAATAACAAACGACTACAAAAATGAAACTTTGTGGTAAATGAAAACTGTGTGCTGTACTGTCCGCTGGGCCACAAACCAAGGTTCTTTTAAAATAGTAGGCTGTGCACAGCTGTTCCAGAGTACAAGTAGCCTCTTCGCTCTTTCTCAGTGGGTACACCAGTACACGCACAAGAGCGCAGCGACACCGTGGAGGTAAGGTACACCTCTGGGCTGGAAAACTTAATCTCTGGAGACAACTTAATCCCCGCGCAGGAGATCGCGTTTCCCCCAACCGTAAACAAAATTACAAGTTTTCCTGTAGTAGCTAACTCGATTTCGTTGCAAGGTTATTGATTCAGACAGCAAGCTGAGACTCCCTCGAATCTGACTGAAGAAATATTGTCCTCCATGTTTATTCAACACGGAGCGCAACTCGCCTCTAACTCCGGCATGTTTATTCGTTGTTTTTTATTTATTTGACAGTCGGACTCTTATTACTGTCAAGGGAAACTAAACCAAATTCTCGAGTAACTAAAAATGAATGTCACGACACTGTGTACATACAATAACATTAAATTCATATACAGCCGTCTGCGGTGGTCGTGCGGTTCTAGGCGGTCCAGTCCGGAGTCGCGCTGCTGCTACGGACGCAGGTTCGAATCCTGCCTCGGGCATGGATGTGCGTGATGTCCTTAGGTTAGTTAAGTTTAAGTAGGTCTAAGTTCTAGGGGCTGATGACCATAGCAGTTGAGTCCCTTAGTGCTCAGAGCCATTTTTGAAATTCATATACGTGTAAGAATATGACTACCACTGACATTAGAGCTCCACAAAAAATCACCGATTCATAATCTTCGAACTGTACTTTGAAATTGGACAAAATTTTCTTTGCAGTAGTTGCATATTATGATTTTCATTTTCTTCCTGATATTTCTTTCGTACACAACACCTTTCACAGTCGTTCATAGGAAGAGCTCAGAGAGAATAGCGAGTTTTTCACCTCTTTGTCTGCAAGAATATCATGGCGGTTAGTTCTTGAGTTTTGGTGACAACATGGAAGTAACGGCAGCTGAAAAGCACCTGCTTAGCAATACATTCTATAGAGTGAAAGATTGTTGGACAAAACAGACTAGAAGTTTGATCATCAATGTAACACATGTGAATAATAATAAAACATCTCTGTCGCTTCACAACACACTTTCAAACTGGATTTTTTTCGTGGTAATCCTTACAGTAAAGGTCTGCGATGGATAATGCTAACATATTATCCTCTTTATTCGTTCAATATGGCATTGTCTTGGGATTATGACTCAATTTTTTATGCAAGCAAATTTCAATACGCGGTACACAAAATTGAAATCAAACTTCGTTGTCATTGTCCTGATGTCAGTAAACGGTGTGTGTGTGGTGTGGCTAGTGATTGGTGTTGAGAATGGAATGAAAAGTGTAGAAAAGCATTTTAAAGTATGGAATAATTTCTTTGGAACAACTTATGAAGCCGGGCGGTGTGGCCGAGCGGTCCTAGGCGCTTCAGTCTGGAACCGCGCGACCGCTACGGTCGCAGGTTCGAATGCTGCCTCGGGCATGGATGTGTGTGATGTCCTTAGGTTAGTTAGGTTTAAGTTGTTCTAAGTTCTAGGGGATTGATGACCTCAGAAGTTAAGTCCCATAGTGCTCAGAGCCATTTGAACCAACTTATGAAGAAAACAATATTTTACACTAGGGATATAGTGAATGACGTTGTGCTGTTTTAAATAGCCTGGCCTTGTATTCGGGAGAATGGAGACTGTGGCTCCCCGTCCTAGGTTTCGTGTAGTTTTCCTAAATTACTCCACGCAAATAGCGGGATGGTTCCCTTTACAGGGCAACGGCCGGCAAGCTATCGTATCCCCGTCAAACTAGGTCTTAAATACGTAAATGCTTATATACACTG
Source organism: Schistocerca americana (assembly GCF_021461395.2). Classification (NCBI taxonomy): domain Eukaryota; kingdom Metazoa; phylum Arthropoda; class Insecta; order Orthoptera; family Acrididae; genus Schistocerca; species Schistocerca americana. The sequence continues at coordinate 224,245,060 of NC_060119.1, forward strand.
CCACAAAAAAAGATAGTAATTCCTCTACGGTCGCAGGTTCGAATGCTGTCTCGGGCATGGATGTGTGTGATGTCCTTAGGTTAGTTAGGTTCAAGTAGTTCTACGTCTAGAGGACTGATGAGCTCAGATGTTAAGTCCCATAGTGCTTAGAGCCATTTGAACTATAGTAATTCCTTCTAGAGGTTTCCAGTTCAGATTTATTGTTGGAATAGTTAATATGAAGTACATAAAATGACTACATTTACAGAGCAATAGTACAACCATTTCTGAGGTACCAGGTATTGACGCATGCTGAAACACACATATCAGTATGCAGCGTAGCCTCCATGAGTGGCAATGCAGTAGCTGACTCTGACATCCAAACGATTGTACAGATGGCGAAAATTGTCCTGTCCTGGGGCATGTTATGCCACGCCTGCTGGTCCTATTCACGTGCTTCTGTAAGGGTTGTTGGTTGACGAGTCGCAAGAGTGACTTCTCGTCACGTCGTGTCTCACATTTGCTCCATTGGAGATAAGTCTGGAGATCGCCCAGGCCAGGGAAGTTTCTGCAAGTCTCGCAGAGCATGTCACGGCCAGTGTGTGGGCGAGCATTGTCCTGTTGGAAAAACGCATCACTTTCTGTTGCGTCCTCGACAGTGGACGCAACCGCAGCTGGCGCGCTGAGGCAGTTTTGCACAGGCGCTAAGGGCAAAGCTTTGAAGTTCGTTGCCAACCACAAGGGCGGCCCCGTTAGCAACCGCCGCGAGAGGTAGCCGCGCGGTCTGAAACGTCTTATCACGGTCCGCGCGGCTCCCTCCGTCGGAAGTTCGAGTCCTCCCTCGGGCACGGGGGTGTGTGTTGTCTTTACTTAAGTTAGCTTAGGTTAGATTAAACAGTGCGTAAGCTTAGGGACCGATGACTTCAGCAGTTTGGTCCCGTAAGATCTTACCACAAATTTCCAAAACAATGGTTCAAATAGCTCTGAGCACTATGGGACTTAACATCTGTGGTCATCAGTCCCCTAGAACTCAGAACTACTTAAACCTAACTAACCTAAGGACATCACACACATCCATTCCCGAGGCAGGATTCGAACCTGCGACCGTAGCGGTCACGTGGTTCCAGACTGGAGCGCCTAGAACCGCACGGCCACCCCGACCTGCACAAATTTCCAAATTTTCCATTAGCAACCTCCGTGCCACCGCCAGTCAGATGAACTTCCTCGTTGTGATAAGCAACGGCCACAGGCAGCAGCGGGTGGTTCATATTGGGCGTTGGGGTACGACATTTCTAGCACAGAATTCCAGGGTTGCAGTTCGTCAGGTCGTAGCTACAGTTCGTGGAGGAGATCAGCCTGTGACACTTAGTCTACAAGTGGAGACGCCTGTAGCGTCGCACGGGGACGAGTGTTTACTATAGAGATTGGCAGAGTGGTGCCCACGACGGACATAGCCTTGTTGACATTGTATTCAGTAACGCACGCCTTGACAGACCACTTGCTTAGTTGTATCTATTCGCAAGCACATCCAGCGACCTGCTGTAGAACTTAAGTCTCGCAGCGCAGTAAAGTGTATATTTGTGTATCACTAATTGGACTGCTCTGCCACAGTTCGTCCATCCACCTCGGAGAACCTAAACCTAACAAGATGAGTGAGAGCCATTCTATAGCTATCCCACCCAACAGACAAGAATTCATTGATGAAACTGTAAACGATGTTTTTCAGAAAATCATTAAGTGGTTCTCTGCAAATGGGCTCTCATTAAACTTTGACAAAACACAGTATATACAGTTCCACACAGTAAATGGAATGACACCATTAATAAATATAGACTTCGATCAGAAATCGGTAGCTAAGGTAGAATATTCAAAATTTCTAGTTGTGCGCATTGATGAGGGGTTGAACTGGAAAAAACACTCTGAAGATCTGCTGAAACGTTTGAGTTCAGCTACTTATGCTGTTAGGGTCATTGCAAATTATGGCGATATACATCTCAGTAAATTAGCTTACCACGCTTATTTTCATTCTCTGCTTTCGTATGGAATCATATTCTGGGGTAACTCATAATCGAGTAAAAGAGTGTTCATTGCACAAAAGCGTGTTATCATATTAATTGCTGGAGCTCATCCTGTAGACACTTATTTAGGGAACTGGGGATCTTGACACGCACACGCACACACACACACACACACACACACACACACACACACACATATATATATATATATATATATATATATATATATATATATATATATATTCACTTACGAAACGCCCGGGTTCCCGGGTTCGATTCCCGGCGGGGTCAGGGATTTTCTCTGCCTCGTGATGGCTGGGTGTTGTGTGCTGTCCTTAGGTTAGTTAGGTTTAAGTAGTTCTAAGTTCTAGGGGACTGATGACCATAGATGTTAAGTCCCATAGTGCTCAGAGCCATTTGAACCATTTTTGAACCACTTACGAAATTTGTTATTAACAATCCGAACGAATTCAAAAGTAATAGCAGTGTACATGGCTGCAACACTAGGAGAAAGGATGATCTTCAGTACTCAAGGTTAAATCTAACTTTGGCTCAGAAGGGTGTAAATTATGCTACGACAAATGTCTTTGGTCACTTACCTAATAGCTTCAAAAGTCTGACAGATAGCCATATAGCATTTAAAAGGAAATTAAAAGAATTTCTGAATAGCAACTCCTTTACTCATTAGATGAACTTTTGGATATAGTAAGTTATAGTAAGTGGGTAATTTACCCACCCTCACAAAAAAAAAAATTAAAAATATTAAGTGTCATGTAATATTTTGTGTAATGTAATATCTTGGATAGACACCTTTTATTAACCTGACATTTTCCTCATCATTACGAAGTGTCGTATTCATGATCTATAGAACAAGTACTAATCTAATCTAATCTGCCTAGACGACGCATACACACAACCTTCCTATTGCAAGAAGGAGAAGGGAACGGGTCTGATAACATTCTGCACGTACCGACCGCTGGTTAGCGTCTCCTCTAGATATATCGAAGGTGGACAAGAGTTGTAGCTCATCACACTCCAGGCTTGCGGTGGGACCGTTGTGTCTGGGACGAATGCACTCTACGAGACAGCGCTCAGGTCTACACCGTCCGCGCAAACAACCACACTTGCGTGCAGGGAGAATCCGCTTTCATTGCCGAACACCACGGCGCGACATTCCACTTTCCAAGTAATCCTCTGACGACAGCAGTCGAGCCGTGTATGTCGATCCTGAGGCATGAGTGTAAGATGGGCTAGAGTCGTGCTGCCGGTAGTCCAGATGCTAATAACTGGTTCACAACAGTTCGTGTTGACACGTCTGGACTCACGAGCCCTCTTATCTGTGCTGTGATAGCTGTACGGTCTGTTATTGCTGCCCTTACAATACGACGGTCGTGGCGGGCATCGTGCTGCGTATGCATCCAGAACCTCGTCTGCGGGGGTGAGAATGTCCACGCGACCGTTGATACCACCGTCCAAATTCTGTGCAAGTTCTCCGAAAGGACCATTCCGCCACTCGGAAAGCAACCGCTTTCAAACTCGCTCAGTTGTCTGCAGGAAGCACGAGTGCTTCTCCGTGGCGTGGTTGCCTGCTCGCTTCACACGTCTAGACCACACTGAGCCTTCTGGCTGTGAGCATTCCCTGTTGCAGGGTGGACACAGATGGCGCTCTGATACATTTTCCACCCATTAGCAGTACATTTACTATCCCCCAGGTGGCATGTGCTATCATCAGATCAACATTGACTACGTCTTTCCAGATGTATCAATTTTTTCCGGCAGAGTACGTGAATTACTCTTTCTGCTCTTATGGCGTCTAGAATTATTTTAAAAGTGATCCTTTAGAGAATAAAACTGCTGCTATCAAAGAAAAAATTACGGTACTAGCAGCCGGTTATGACCAGTGATGTAGTAAGAAGGCATGAGAGACCTAAACAACATGGCGACTATAGTGTCATATACCTGGCCATATTTTGAAACACAAGTAAAACAGTGAGCACAGCAGTAACGGATACCAAGAAAAAGAAATTGTAGCAAAGAAATCTAAGTTAGTATCAAAAAATACACTTTAGCTACTAGCTCAAGTGGAGACTGCGGTATGCAGTTACCTATATCATTTTGCGTATATTGCGAGTAAATCGAAATGGTTATCACAAGAAAAACTTTTAACTATTTATTGGAAAGAAAACGAATCGAATATGGCAAAATTTGATAAAAATAATTCTACAGCTATATTGCTGTGCAGTCCAATTGAAACGAGACGGACGGAAAAAAAGTAAGTAAACTGTTTATTATTTCAAAAGTAACTGCCACAACTGTTAATACATATATCTCATTGTGAGGCAAAGCGATCAATACCTTAATGGAAAAATGTCTGCGGTTGATTACGGAACCATGATTGTACTCAGGCAAGCACCTCTTCGTCCGATGTAAATCGGCCGCCACGAATATCTTTCTTCAGGGCTCCAAAAACGTGGAAACCGTTTGGGGAGAGATTGGGTCTCTATGGAATACGTGTAAGGCCTACACAGTGAAACGTCTGCAGCTTACTCGAAACAACCTTGGGAACATGTGGGCGTCCCATTAAACAGTTTGGTACATGTTCCACGTTTGCCGAATTTCTTACTGTATCTCAAAATAAAAACAAATCTAAAATTTTAGTACAGATAAAGGAATAAGTATAAATAATCATGTTGATAACAGATCTTCTCTCACTTTCTCAGTCAGTAGATTTAGAACAGCATGGAGCCATTTTGTTGTGTACTGAGAAACGGCTGAAGACGCTGACCTCCAGAATTTCTGCAGAAATGGGAGCACTTTTTTTACATGCACGTATTTCGCGGAGGATAAAGGCTTTTGTTGACGCTAAAGGTGCCCTACACTGATTCAGATGGTTGTTGACACTATTTGATCCAACCAGTTAACCATGCTCGCACGTCATTACTGAACTATGTTGCGGCTCATGTTATATAAACAAAGGTTTTTGCAAATAGCTGAGGCAAGTAACTCCTTGAAGGGTGCAGTACCTGATGGTAAGCTGTTCCATCAGACGTGGCTTCAGAAGTACAGGACATAGAGATAAATACGAACTATTCTAGTCCAAATTTTCATGGAAATTCTTTGTTGTGAGATTTTACAAGAATCGCTTATGCATCAAAGCCCGAGATGTGGATATTCTGACTCTTACAGTAATCGACATTTGTGAAGTAGGCCTTAGCTGTAAATAGCACGTTTATGTGAAGACAGCAGCATAAGCACTTTGATGAAGAATCCACACTACAGATTTCAAACGAGATACATTTACGATGGCGCAGAGTAAGTGGCATCTGCTTTGTTACTGGATAGCCATCACTGAAATAATGAGAGAAAGCGCTAGGTTGCGACTACTGTCCGGTACACCATTGACATATAGCTCAGTTATTTTAGATTACATGAAGAAGAGTGATATACAATATAAACAAGATCCAAGAGGGTGTTATGAGAAAGGGAGACCAGTAGAGAAGTGCTCGGATTAGAAGGGAAGTAAGACAGGAATGCAATGTTTCTGCCCTACTATTCAAACTGCACACCGAAGAAGCAATGACGGAAACACAAGCTTTATTAGAGGTATTAAAATTCAGGATGAACTGATGCCAATTAGATCTTTGAAAGTGAGGAAGGATTACCGAATCTGTTGAATGGAATGAACAGCCTGATCACCACAGAATATAAATTTAGTGTACACCAGAGGATGGCGGCAGTAATGAGAAGTAGCAGAAATGGCTAGCCATAACATTGGCATCGAAATTGCGGACGACATATAGACGAATGAATACTGTTACCTTGGAACCAAAATAAATCATAACGGACAAAGCAAGAAGAATATACACAATAAGCAGATTAGTACAGGCAAAAGAGGCGTTCATTGCTAAAACAACTCTATTAGTGTTAGACATAGACCTTAACTTGAGGAAGAAATTTCTGACAATGCACTCGTACGTCTAGAGCACAGCATTGCATGGAGGTGAATCATAGACAGTGAGAAAACTCGGAAAGTAGGCGATTAAAGGGTCTGAAATGTGGGATTACAGAACGGTGCATAAAATTTGGTGGACTGTTATGATATGAAATGAGGTGGTACACTGCGTAACTAGCGAAGGGAGGAGAATCCGAAATACACTGAGTAGAAGAACAGGACATGTGTTAAAACATCGGGAATAATTTCCGTGGTACTAGAGGGACACGTAAGAACTGTGGAGGAAGACAGAGACTGGAATGTATTCAGCAAATAATAGAGTTCGTTGAGTGCATATAATCATATCCACTATAACGATACTGCTCTGTGTAGCCAATGTATGCCACCTTTTATTTTTGTTTTACTTTATTTTATGATGTTAGGTATTAGAGATACAGTTCTTAAAAATTTGAGATACCTGTGTCAGGCCACAGAGTTACAATATATGAGTACGCTGGCTTTGTTATCAGCATGAAGATATAAGAGGAATTGTCAAGACATCACAAGCTTGAAGCTGAAGTCATGTCAGTTGCCCCAAACATTAAGCTCTGATGGAAGAATTTTCTCAAAAATGCCAGCTTGTGTCATTTACTGGTGTGCTAATCGTTCTGATCATGGTCTAAAGTGCAAAGGAATCATATTTCATTCGTATTTGGACTATTTAAAGAGATATTTTATTTTGAATGCGTGAATTGTGGTTGCGTTGTTTACTTTCACTTTCATGATCATATCAGTCCAACTCGAAGAGCTCTGTGGGTGAACGCTGTGAGGGGCAAAGACTGTAAATCGACCAAACACAGAAAAATATATTCTCAGCCTTTTCGGGAACATGAAACAAATACGCATGCTAGGCTGGAAAAACGTCTGAAAATGTCTTCCTCACTCTGTGTTATTCACGAAAGCAGTGTAATATTTACCATTTAAAATGGCAGTTGCTTGCATACGATCTTAAACAGTAGTCTGCTAGTGTTTCGAAGCATCTAACATGGCAGCACCGGCTTCAGAGCAGCGCACTTCGTAAATCCGTAGCGCTATCTCCCATTATTATACCTTCATGGTTATGATAGCTTGTAAAGAAGTCGAGAATGAACTATTGATAGACTGTGACGGAATGTTCTCGCCGCTTTGTGTGCCGGTGCGCTGCTATTCGTAAATTGCTGAAAATAACGTGCGAAAGAAGATCGGTGGGAGGATAGGATCTGACGACGGAAAAAAATATGAACGTTGACGTGCAACTGAATATGTAAGGACAATGAAAGAGAATCCTGTACTTGCCGTTGAAACAATGTATGAACGTCATTAATATGAACAGTACGAGGAATGCCAGTGACTGAATAAATTCTAGAACTGGACCGTAGCAACAAGCGTCAGCCTGGGAAATATACATGATGGGAAGTACCGCCATCTTCGCGCCAAAGTCACCGATTTTGTTTATTTATATTTAATAATTAAAGTCATTTATGACAACATGAATACTAGGAGGAGCCTCTCGATGTTTAAAACTATTTATCATAATTTTGTCTCGTTAAAATTCACACCCGTTCATTGACAAATGCATACCTTAGTAAGTACGAACTTGATCGGAAACCCACGATCTGTGAGGAAACTACTAAGAGATACGGACTGCGTGCCAAAGTTGGCAGTCGGCGTTAAGAGCTCTTCCTGTCTTGTTCGATGGTAGCCATGCTCTCGGTTACGAAGAGTTTGTGACATGAGTGTTTCGTTATTGATCTAATAGGAATGAAAGTGATATAACGGCATTCTGAATGATAATTTCGAGTAAATAGATACCCCAAAGTTGATCGACAGCAATTTCAGATAATTAGCTTCCACCGATAGAGACATCCAATGCGACAATGAAGAATCTGCACGGGACGACATTTACGAGAGCTGCACCGCGCACAGGTAGGAGGAAATCCGACGACACGACCCAAGGCGGATCAAGGAAGGTCCGATATACACTCGCAAATTCCGGGTGGAAATGCTGACCAGTTATACTGTACGTCACATATACCACCCTCTACGGACTCGCGGCTAAGCTGAGTAATAACAGTATCAGTTTATAAGCGAGGGTATCTTGCAAAGTTTACTTGACACAGCATACAAACTTTGGCCAAAATGTTTTAAAAATGTTCAAATGTGTATGAAATCTTATGGGACTTAACTGATAAGGTCTTTAGTCACTAAGCTTACACACTACTTAACCTAAATTATCCTAAGGACAAACACACACACTCATGCCCGAGGGAGGACTCGAACCTCCGCCGGGACTAGCTGCACAGTCCATGACTGCTGCGCCCTAGACTGCTCAGCTAATCCCGCGCGGTAAAATCTTTTATCAATGGAAGGTCCGCAGCTCGTGGTCGTGCGGTAGCGTTCTCCCTTCCCACGCCCGGGTTCCCGGGTTCGATTCCCGGCGGGGTCAGGGATTTTCTCTGCCTCGTGATGACTCGGTGTTGTGTGCTGTCCTTAGGTTAGTTAGGTTTAAGTAGTTCTAAGTTTTTGGGGACTGATGACCATAGACGTTAAGTCCCATAGTGCTCAGAGCCATTTGAACCATATGAATCAATGGAAGAACAGTTAGGATTTAGAAAGACACAATCAACAACTGATGCAGATTTTATTTTACAACAGATTATCGAGGAGCATAGGGTGTTTAATAAAAAAACACCTACTGCTTTTATACATGTTTAAGAGGGTTCTGATGATGTGGTTAGAGAAAAGTTACGGAGAATAATGGAGCACAAAGCTTATATCACTTTCAAAAGTCTGTGTAAAGTAATCTCAGTTATAGAAGGCATGTATACAGAACAGACACAAATGAATAGAAGGATGAGACAAGACTGTAATTTGTCCCCTCCGCTGTTCAGTACTTACATTTACTGTGCAGTCCACAGATGGAATTCTAGGATAAACACTAGGGTACAACTATCCGATTCGGTAAAGCTAAAATCACTTCTATGAGCTGATGATCGTACAGTGATTTTATCAGGAGGAAATGCTATACAAAAAGAACTTTATGAACCAAATAAAATGAACAGAATGTATCATGGAAATATCTACCATAGTCTGATGGAATTATTTGTTTGGTTGACACTTCACCTAGTAGAACTCTTTCTCTCTTGACAAAGCACTCAACGTCTCGCCCTAACTATTTGCCGCCGGCCGCGGTGGTCTAGCGGTTCTAGGCGCGTAGTCCGGAACCACGCGGCTGCTGCGGTCGCAGGTTCGAATCCTGCCTCGAGCATGGATGTGTGTGATGTCCTTAGGTTAGTTAGGTTTAAGTAGTTCTAAGTTCTAGGGGACTGATGACCACAGATGTTAAGTCCCATAGTGCTCAGAGACATTTTAACTATTTGCCGTTGTCAAATTGCCACAATACATGGACAGTTCACTTCTGTTACCTGACTGATGCTACGTATGAAACGTGCGTATTTCGTTACCAGCGTTGTGTGTATGTGTGTGTGTGTGTGTGTGTGTGTGTGTGTGTGTGTGTGTGTGTGTGTGAGCCGGCCGTTGTGGCCTAGCGGTTATAGGCGCTTCAGTCCGGAACCGCGCTGCTGTTACGGTCGCAGGTTCGAATCCTGCCTCGGGCATTTATGTGTGTGATGTCCTTAGGTTAGTTAGGTTTAAGTAGTTCTAAGTCTAGGGGACTGATGACTTTAAGATGTTCAGTCCCATACTGCTGAGAGCCATTTGAGTTTGTGTGTGTGTGGGGGGGGGGGGGGGGGGAGAGAGAGAATATGTGTGTGTTTGGTTTATCTATCACGTCTGATGGAATGCGAAATAAAAAGGGAAGTCCCAGGATCCAAATATATCGAGAAAGAAAGTCGGACAAGGAATTGCGTTTAAAGGACAGTAGTGACAAGTCTCATGCAATGTCCGGGAATATTTTGTGGGGAAGGAAGAAAGTAAGGTTCCGGTTTCCGGAGTACTCGGGCGAACCGCTGCCGCTGTTAAGTGTAGTGAAACGACCGTACTTCGTATTGGTAAAGAAAACTACCTGAAGGGAGGAACTGAAGCAGGATCCTCTTGCCTTCAAATGCAAGACAAGAAGAGAAGCATTCAGAAAGGCGTAATAAATCCGGATCTTTTTATCCAAGACGCTACTCTGCGTCACATATACAATTATCATCATCTGCGAGATCAACTTAAATCAGATAAAATTCTCACCATATTGCTTGAATCCTAACTTTTTGAAGGCAACAATTTATCGTTGTGACAGGTTCTACAGAGTCTGGGTTTTAAATAAAAAATATTTCAGGCCGTAAAATGTCGATGGAACGAGCAGACATGTTGTCGCATATTTCTGCTTGAAGCAAAAGATATTAATTTCGAGGACATTATTTGGTCGACGAAACATGGGGGCTGTTAGGCATACTGCTACGAAAGACTGGAGTGATGACAAAGGAGAAGGTATGGTACTACCAGCTGCAGAGGTGGTAGAATTATTCTTTTACATACTGGCACCTACTATGGCCTTATTGCATTGTTAACCGCTTTTCAATTCAAACAAAAAGTCAGAGTACCATGAAGATATTATTCATAAAACATTTTTAATTGGTTCGAAAATACTTTGTTACCAAGCTTAGAAACTCCATCAGTAGCTATTCTTGACAGTACTTCATACCATTCAGCTGTAAAGGAAATGGCTCCATCTCCGTCCTCTCGAGAGGAAGATATTATTCAGAGTTCACGACAACGCGAAACTGCTGTGGATGATACACTGCACTGAAAAAAGTAGAGTTATTTGAACCTGTGTCACTGCACAGGCCACAATTCCCGACATACGTTATCGACGGAGTAGCCTATAAATACGTACATAGAGTCATAAGACCACGCCTTATCAACGCTACTATAACACAGTTGAACTTACTCGGGCGCAAGTGAAAAGTTTTGTTCCTAGCGAATGTAAAACTTTTACTGTGAGTAATGTCCGGAAACTATTTGTGGCATGGAAAACGTCACCGAAATGAACTGGAGGGCTGTTGTGATGCAAACAAAACGAGTAACTGGCGATGTGTGGAACAATGACGGTCTTCTCGAAGATAGTGTTAAGGAAATTATTATTGCTTTCAACTGCTCATCCACGTCAAAAAGTTCCCATACTTTGAACTGAGTGATGTGTACCCTCTTTCGGGCAACGCAGCTGCCTGCAGCTAAACGTTGAAGGTATGTGCACAAAAACCGATTACTTGCTTTTAATCAGTATGCTTTGTTTCTACGTGCTGTACTCGTGTCGCCTGTAACCTGTAACTGGGTGTCAACCAGGACTGCCCATCGTTTGATAACGCATCAGTTCCAGATAACCAATGAAAGGAAGAAATAACTGTTTAATTTTTTAGCTGTAAGTGGCATATTTCTGTGTTGAGTTTGCTGGTAGAGGTTTGCTTTTAATCGCCGTGAACAAAGCGAGCGTAATTAGTACTCGTAGTTCTGCCGCAAGTTGTTGAGCACCGATTTCTCGCATACATTGCACATTACCAGGTTGTGGTTAGGTTAGAACATGGGTTTAAATTCGAGGCTACAAAACGCATCGTCTGCCGCAGTTCAGTCATTGGTCACCTAGAATCTACTGTTGACAGAGCATCTTGCGTTCCCGTCATACCTCACTGCAGCTGCTCCAACGGTGTTCCGCGTTACAGCACTTTGTAAGCGACCCTCCATGTTTGTGTGTCGCCTATAACTGAGTGGCAATGCAGCAATGCTGTACTGCTGAGTGATAGCCGTCAACTAACAAATAATTTTAATCTGATTACAGTAAATCTGCCAGTGGCATTTTGTGGAAGATATTTAGTAAGAAATTAGATAGCACATAATGTAAAGCAACTGAACAAATGAAATATTTTAATTATCTTATGTATAAAATATCAAATGAATACCAAGATGATATGCATATTGAGATGAATAGATCTGGTAGTATCTGTGGAACAATTAATAAAAGGTAACAGCACTAAATACGAAAAGAAAAAAAATCGGACTGCCAGCCCTACTGTATGTTAGTGAATCGTGAGTGCTGAATAAAAGACGAGAGAAACAAATAGAAGGAATACAAATGAGATTTATTAAAGTGGTGAATGAATTTAAAAAAAAGAGATAAAATACAAAATGAAGATATTTGAAAGGAGTTGAAAATCTAGAGTGTGAGAAAAAGTTGGATAAAAGAAGGAATGAAATATACAGAGGATGAACTCAGCGAGACTACCACGTCAGATAAAAACCTTTACGTCAAAATGGAAAAGAGATTCTGGCAGACTTAGAAACAGGTGGGGATAGTAACAGGTCACAATTGACCTAATATGGAAAGAACGTAAAAAGAAGGAGACGAAGAAGATAGGCCGCGTGTCCACGTTGCGCAGATCGTGAAACTGAGGTGCCACAATATTGAAGTTTCGGTGACAAAAACAAGAGGATAGGAGTTGGAACATTACCTGAAACAGATCCGTAAAGAGTCTCAAAGCATAATTTTTCAGTTCAAGAGCTCATCGCCGTTGTCGTCGCGGAATATAGGAATAAACCCACGAGATAAAGTGCAGCCAACGCAAAGAATTTTTTGACAGATTTATGGGCGATGTTTGTACTTGTAGCTTTCTGTTTTCAGATAAAAAGGCGTTCCATTTCCAATAACACAGTAGAAAGTGCCAACACTGTTGGTTTTGAAATTAATAAAAAATCCATTTATCTACCCAACTGCATTAATTAATTGTTGCTACTTAAACCTACCAGTATTACTGATTCCGACAGGACAATGATTTACTCTGTCAGATTGGCTATGAATTTTATTTAGAGCATAAAAGTGAGTTTGATAATGTTTAAAAGCAATTTCACCAATAATACAGATTGCCAGAAGCTTATCAGTAAAGTCAGATTGAATGAAAGCTGTATTTAAAAATGACCTGGTGTTTCAAACATGTGCCAAAATGCTTCTGAGAAATTACAGTAATAGTATTTAATGGTCACTATTATTACGAACTACACCAACAAAGCTCACTACAGTTTTTCTGATAGTTTTTGTATCGTACCCACATACAAACTCTCATACAGTGCAAATCATAAATATGTCCTGTAGCGATTTTACAAGTGATAAATATTTCCAAATTTGAAATTAAACTTTCACTCCAACACAATACGAAGCGCGCGCTAGCCTATCACAATCAGTGACATGTCCTTATCGTCTGAGAATTCCACAGGTTCTCTATTCAAAACTGGCACCTGACTGAAGTGTGTTTGCATGTTACTGCTTATTTTTTGTACAAGTTATTTGTTTCTGCTAAGTCAGTGCTTTCTTTTATGTCAATAAAACGAGCTCGGGCCACCCTTCGTATACACGGTCAATTGTACCATTAAAATTAGGTCGAACACCCCCGATTTGTTACATCATGATCTCGAATAATTCATAGCCCGCGTTGTCTTTAGTTCTCACAGGTAAGCAATGAATTATAAAGCTTAATAAAGGCTTGAAAGCAGAACAACTAATTGCCAGTTGGATACGGTTCATTTGCAGCCTTCACCAGTGCATCTTGTTCAAGCGCATAACTCATAGGACGAATTAAAAAATTTATACACTTGATAGGGGAAATGGCTTACGGAAATACAGTTGCCTGCCTACTGCTATAGACATGCTACGGCATCGTCTATCTTTTTCCTAGTGTGCATCTAGCTTATCTACAATAGCACTTAATATTTTTCTGGTTTTCAATTTGAGAATGCTTTATCTATCAATCGGTTTATATCGTGAATATTTTTGGTCTTTAATTTGCGATTTAAAAGTTAACATCATTATACCACAATGAGGTGACAAAAGTCATGGGATATTTCGTAATATCGTGTCGGGCCTTCTTCTGCCCGATGTAGTGCAGCGACTCGATGTGACATGGGCCCAACAAGTCATTGGAAGTCCCCTGATGAAATATTGAGCCATGCTGTTTCTATAGCCGTCCGTAACTGTGAACGTGTTGCCGGTGCAGGATTCAGTCCACGAACTGACCTCTGACCTCTCAATTATGTCCCACAAATGTTCGATGCGATTCCTATCGGGCGATTTGGTGGCCAAAACATTCTCTCGAACTGTCTAGAATGCTCTTCAAACCAATCGGGAAGAATTGTTACCCGGTGACGTGACGCATCTTTGTTTGGGAAGCCGGCCGAAGTGGCCGTGCGGTTAAAGGCGCTGCAGTCTGGAACCGCAAGACCGCTACGGTCGCAGGTTCGAATCCTGCCTCGGGCATGGATGTTTGTGATGTCCTCAGGTTAGTTAGGTTTAACTAGTTCTAAGTTCTAGGGGACTAATGACCTCAGCAGTTGAGTCCCATAGTGCTCAGAGCCATTTGAACCATTTTTTTTGTTTGGGAACATGAAGTCAATGAATGGCTGCAAATAGTCTCCAGGTAGCCTAACATGACCATTTCCCTTCAATAATCGGTTCAGTTGCACCAGAGGACCCAGCCCATTCCACGTAAACACAGCCCAAACAATTATGGAACCAACACCATGTTGACAACTTGGGTACGTGACTTCCTGGGGTCTGGATCCATGACTTCGTGGGATCTGCGTCACACATGAACCCTATCATCAGTTCTTACCTGCTGAAATCGGTTATTATCTGACCATGCCACAGTTTTCCGATCATCTAGGTTCCAACCGACATGGTCACGAGCCCAGGAGAGGCCGTGCAAGCGATGTCGTGCTGCTAGCAAAGGCACTCGCGTTAGTTATCTGATGAAATGGCCCAATACCGCCAAATTTCACTGCACCATCCTAAAGGACAGCAACGGCCTTGCCGCAGTGGATACACCGGTACCCGTGAGATCACCGAAGTTAAGCACTGTCGGGCGTGACCGGCACTGGGATGGGTGACCGTCTGGGCCGCCATGCGCTGTTGCCATTTTTCGGCGTGCACTCAGCCTCGTGATGCCAATTGATAAGCTACTCGACCAAAGAGTAGAGACTCCGGTCACAGATAACCATTATAACGACCGGGAGAGCGGTGTGCTGACCACACGCCCCTCCTATCTGCATCCTCAGCTGAGGATGATACGGCGGTCGGATGGTCCCGATGGGCCAGTTGTGGCCTGACGACGGAATGCTGCTATCCTAAGGGACACGTTCGTCATACGCCCCACAATGATTTCTGCGGTTATTTCACGCAGTATTTCTTGTCTGTTAGCACTGACAACTCTGTAGCGAGCCAGTGGGTGTGTTGGACCTTCCATCGAGCTACGGACCCCCTTGAAGATGTCTCCCGCAGTCGGAGACGAAACGTTGGTAATCGACACAGAATTCATCAACCGACCACGGCATAACAGCCCGGATAATTATAATGGACATGACATTTCCGGCCGTGAAAGTCTACATTTTAGTACTGACAACTCTACACAAACGCCGCTGCTCTCGCTTGTTAAGTGAAGGTCTTCCACCACCTGCGTTGCCTGTAGTGAGAGGTAATGCCTGAAATGTGATATTCTCGGCACAATCTTGACACTGTGGATCTCGGAAAACGTATTCCCTAACATTTCCCGAAATGGGCTGTCCTAGGCGTATAGTTCCAGCTACCATTCCGCGTTCAAAGTTTGTTAACTCCCTTCATGCGGCCATAATCACATCGGACATCTTTTCACATGAATTACCTGAGTACATACGACACCTCCGCCAGTGCACTGCCCCTTTATACATTCACGCGATACTGTCGCTATTTGTATAAGTGCATATCGCTATCTCGTGACTTTAATCACCTCGCTGTATTACGTAGTGAATCGTAGCCTACAGCTACGACAATCAGAGCACCGACATGTTCACATTTTCTAGTTTTTTCTATTGCCCCCTTTTTCTTCCTTTTCAAACAGATTATCTCATGGATAACATCGGAAGTTCACTGAGGCTTTTTGCGGATGATGCTGTAGTACATCGAGAGGCTGTAACAATGGAAAATTGTACTGAAATGCAGGAGGATCTGCAACGAATTGACGCATGGTGTAAGGAATGGCAATTGAATCTCAATGCAGACAAGTGTAATGTGCTGCGAATACATAGAAAGAAAGATCCTTTATCATTTAGCTACAATATAGCAGGTCAGCAACTGGAAGCAGTTAATTCCATAAATCATCTGGGAGTAGGCATTTGGAGTGATTTAAAATGGAATGATTATATAAAGTTGATCGTTGGTAAAGCAGATGCCAGACTGAGATTCACTGGAAGACTCCTAAGGAAATGCAACCCGAAAACAAAGGAAGTAGGTTACAGTACACTTGTTCGCCCACTGCTTGGATACTGCTCACCAGTGTGGGATCCGTACCAGTAGGGTTGGTAGAAGAGATAGAGAAGATGCAACGGAGAGCAGCGCGCTTCGTTACAGGATCATTTAGTAATCGTGAAAGCGTTACGGAGATGACAGATAAACTCCAGTCGAAGACTCTGTAAGAGAGACGCCCAGCAGTTCGGTATGGGCATTTGTTGAAGTTTGGAGAACATACCTTCACCGAGGAGTCAAGCAGTATATTTCTCCCTCCTACGTATGTCTCGCGAAGAGACCATGAGGATAAAATCAGAGAGATTGGAGCCCACTCAGTGGCATACCGACAATCTTTCTTTCCACGAACAATACGAAACTGGAATAGACGGGAGAACCGACAGAGGTACTCAAGGTACCCTCCACCACACACCGTCAGTTGGCTTGCGGGGTATGGATGTAAATGTAAATGTAGATCTAATGATGACTTGTCAATAATTCGAAACTGATAATAACACCATTTATGTGAGATTTTGCTGAAATACATAACTTTTTTTCTGAAACGTCATGTCTCTTGAGAAAATACGATCATCTGTACGCCATTTACGTTCTTGTCTGTGATGTCTTCATACACCCTGTAAACTTAACGTAGAAGACATGGGTTTGTACTCGCCCAGCCGCGCCACAAACTGTAGGCAAAGGACAGCCCCTACCCCTAACCACTGTAGGAAACCGCTCATTCACTGCTCCTGCGTCCACACAGCAAGAGGGGACGGAGCTGCTCGTGCTGTGCGGGTGTCGGCGGAGCCAGGGGCGTGCTAACACGTCATTACGGCCGGGCCCTGCAATATCGCGGCAATTACGGCCTCCAGCGCTGGAGCGGCAATCCCGGGTCTCGCCGCCGTTAATCGACTGCCTGCCTGCTACTTTTGTCGGCTCGCGATAAACCAATTTTGGGGGACAGTGTCGCTGCTTTCAAAAGCAGCCGCCTGTGCACACAACGGGAACACAGCCGCGAAACGGCTCAATATTGGCCGTCTGTTCGCAGCACAGTGGACGTTCCAACACGTTTCAGCATTTTCACCACAGCCCTATACGCTCTCGCGGGCGTCACAGTCGTAAGTTGAAACTTCACAGGCAGTCGTTCGACGTCAACTCGTCATCCAAATTGCGCCAGACTCACGTAATGTACGACAACGTGCTGAAGTATGACGCCAAGGAATTTTTTATGTGAAAACTCTGCATCTACATCTACGTGATTACTCTGATATTCACAATAAAATGCCTGGCACAGTGTTCAAAAATGGTTCAAATGGCTCTGAGCACTATGGGACCTAACTTCTGAGGTCATCAGTCTCCTACAACTTAGAACGACTTAAACCTAACTAACCTAAGGACATCACACACAACCATGCCCGAGGCAGGATTCGAACCTGCGACCGTAGCGGTCGCGCGGTTCCAGACTGTAGCGCCTAGAACCGCTCGGCCACACGGCCGGTGAGGGTTCAATGAACCATTCTGTCTCTCTACCGTTCCACTCTCAAACGGCACGCAGGAAAAACGAGCACTTAAAATTTTTCTGTGCGAGCCTTGATTTCTCTTATTTTATCGTGATGATCATTTCTCCCTAAGTAGATGGATGCCAGCAGAATGTTTTCGCAATCGGAGGAGAAAACTGATGATTGAAATTTCATGAGAAGATCATGTCTGTGACACTATCTCCCCTATTTTGCAATAATACTAAAGGAGCTGCCCTTCTTTGTACTTTTTCGATGTCTTCCGTTAGTCCAAACTGATGCGGATCCCACACGGCACAGCAATACTCCAGAATAGGGCGGACAAACGTGGTGTAAGCAGTCTCTTTGGTAGACCTGTTGCACCTTCTAAGTGTTCTGCCAATGAATCGCAGTCTTTGGTTTGCTCTGCCCACAATATTATCTATGTGATTATTCAAATTTAGGTTATTTGTAATTGTGATCCCTAAGTATTTAGTTGAATTCACAGCCCTCAGATTTGTGTGACTTATCGCGTAATCAGACTTTTCTTTATTCAGGGTCAATTGCCACTGTTCGCACTATACAGAATCATACCTAATTAATTTTGCAAGTCGTTTTGATCATCTGATGACTTTACAAGACGGTAAATGGCAGCATCATCTGCAAACAATCTAAGACGGCTACTCAGATTGTCTCCTATGTCGTTAATATAGATCAGGAACAACAGGGGGCCTATAACACTTCCTTGGGGTACGCCGGATATTACCTCTGTTTTACTTGATGACTTTCCGTCTATTACTACGAACTGTGACCTTTCTGACAGGAAATGACGAATCCAGTCGCACAACTGAGGCGATATTCCATAGGCGCACAGTTTGGTTAGAAGACGCATGTGCTGAACGGTGTCGAAAGCCTTCTGGAAATATAAAAATATGGAATCAATTTGACATCCCCTGTCGATAGCACTTATTACTTCATGAGTATAAAGAGCTAGTTGTGTTTCACAAGAACGATATTTTCTGAATCCGTGCTGACTATATGTCAATAAATCGTTTTCTTCGAGGTACTACATGATGTTCGAATACAATATATGTTCTAAAACCCTACTGCAAATCGACCTTAGTGATATGGGCCTGTAATTCAGCGGATTACTCCTACTTCACTTTTTGGGTATTGGTGTGACTTGAGCAATTTTCCAGTCTTCATGGACGGATCTATTTGTGACCGAGAGGTTGTATAATGGTTCAAATGGCTCTGAGCACTATGCGACTTAAATTCTGAGGTCATCAGTCGCCTAGAACTTAGAACTAATCAAACCTAACCTAACCGAAGGACATCACACACATCTATGCCCGAGGCAGGATGGGAACCTGCGACCGTAGCGGTCGCTCGGTTCCAGACTGTAGCGCCTAGAACCGCACGGCCACTCCGGCCGGCACGAGGTTGATTATAATTGCTAAATATGGAGTTATTTTATCAGCATACTCTGAGAGGAACCTGACTGGTATACAATCTGGACCGGAGGCCTTGCCTTTATTAAGTGATTTAAGCTGCTTTGTTACACCGAGGGTATCTACTTCTATGTTTCTCATCTTGGCAGTTGTTCTTGATTGGAATTCAGGAATATTTACTTCGTCTTCTTTGGTGAAGGAGTTTCGGAAAACTGTGTTTAATAACTTTGCTTTAGTGGGACTGTCATCAGTGACTTCACCGTTGTTATCGCGCAGTGAAGGTATTGATTGCGTCTTGCCACTGGTGTGCTTTATGTATGACCAGAATCTCTTTGGGCTTTCTGCCACATTTCGAGAGAGAACTTCGTTGTGGAAATTATTAAATGCATCTCGCATTGAAGGACATAAAACAAAGGTTATTAATGTTCTGCAGCTTTATTCTTTATTTCTACATATTAGCAACCCTCTGCGGCTAGAGGTCTCCGAATTACAGCATGTAGCATGGCGACGTGTAATGTTACTACGTCGGTGCGTGAATAACAGCGTACTTTCATCGAGTTTGGAATTCGATTAGTTTGTCCATACATGGAGAACCCCCTTCTTTAGCTTTACACTGCCAGACCACACACAAGGCTGCGACATCTGTAACAATCCAACTTCTTGGGAACACTACCATCTATCATACACCATTGAGTCCTGTGTTGGCCCCATCCGATTTTCATCTGTTTCCAGAACAGCTTCGAGGACTTCACTTTGAGAGCGATGAAGCGAGAAAGCGGAGGGGGGTTGGCTCCGTGAACAAAGTTAAAGATTCTACAGTGACGGTATTAAAAAAATGATCTCTCGCTGGTAGAGATGTCTTCGTCGCCAGGTAACAATGTTGAAAAATAAGTATGTAGATATGTATAATAAAGATGTAGAATGTTAATAATGTTTTTTTCATTTAAATGCGCGAAAAGTTGTTCACAGAGAGATTTCGGTGCCATTACTTTTCAGCATGCCCCTGGAGTTCGGCCAGAAGCTAAGCTGTTTTTTTTTTCTTATCTTTTTTTTTTTTTTTTTTTTTTTTTTTTAATCTGCGATAGAGACAGAAAATATAACAAGCTTGAAGGTGAGAAAGGGTTTCTGCACAATACAAGTACCGACTATTTCTCAACATAAGCATCATGACGATAGGAGCATTCCTATCACTACGCAAATAAGTCTATCTTTAGATTAAAGTTCAGTCTTGATCACGTTATGTCTGTTTTAATGAGTAACCAGTTTCGGTTTTTTCTATAAAACCATCATCAGACCTGTGAATAAATTTTAAGAAATACTAGATACCAATTTTTAAATGAATGAAAAAGTCTAATGATGTCAAAATTTTTAACAAAATAAAATAAAATTAGTTATACCCATTGGTCCCTTGGGTTGGTAGGTGGAGCTCTCCTTGCTGCTGTGCAGTCAACTGATGGTTATGAGTGCTGAGCACGAGCTTAAATATGCAGAGGCTCCGCCTACTTCCTGTCACACTACTTCATAACTGCCAATCAGCGTTCATAATATGACGCCATCGTCAAAATATAAAAGTAGGAAATACACCAATAACATAAAATTGATTCATTTAAATATCTGATTAACAGATAATAGTTGTGTCTACAACTTATTTCTATTTTGATAAAAACAGTGAATTACGATGTGTGATAGCTGTGCCCTCTATGGACAACCTTAATATTATTACAGTGCCAGTTACATCAAAGATGTAAAATCCTTGGCGTTGTGGTATATATCGATTCTACCAAGTCGCCTACATCACAATTGCATCTTTGTTGGATGCTGCAGAATCGTCTTGTTTTAACTGTAGTTTTTATGGCAATGTTCTTTATAGCATTAGGTTAGCAGCCAATAGTACGTTCCACATTATGTATATCTGAATAACTGATGAGACTGCTGATGCAGCATATTTTACATACATTACTTTTGCCATGGGTATAACTAATCTTATATTTTTAAAACAAAAGAGTAGATGCTTTTATTATAAAATTTCGTCAAAAAGGTCGTAATAATATTTTTCACGAAAATCTAATTGTTCATTGAGCAGCATTGATGATTTGGTTTTCAAATGAGCATATATCTCGATTTCTTCTAGGATATTCATAAGTAAGCCTTTATTTGCATAATGAAGAACTTGTAAATTCTGTTGTACAGTCCCCTCAGCATGATTATTGAATGTTATATGATGACCAAAAACAGACTTTGTTCGTGAGGTACCTGACGTATGTTCTTTGTACCTTACTGCAAAATTTCGACCTACACATCGTAATTCACTGTTTTTATCCAAAATAGAAATAAGTTGTAGACACAACTATTATTTGTTAATCAGATATTTAAATGAATCAATTTTATGTTATTAGTGTATTTCCTACTTTTATATTTTGACGATGGCGTCATATTATGAACGCTGATTGGCAGTTATGAAGTAGTGTGACAGGAAGTAGGCGGAGCCTCTGCATATTTAAGCTCGTGCTCAGCACTCATAACCATCAGTTGACTGCACAGCAGCAAGGAGAGCTCCACCTACCAACCCAAGGGACCAATGGGTATAACTAATTTTATTTTATTTTGTTAAAAATTTTGACATCATTAGACTTTTTCATTCATTTAGAAATTGGTATCTAGTATTTCTTAAAATTTATTCACAGGTCTGATGATGGTTTTATAGAAAAAACCGAAACCGGTTACTCATTAAAACAGACATAACGTGATCAAGACTGAACTTTAATCTAAATATAACAATTTATTGATCACTGCATTCCAAAAATGTTTACCAAAAATAAGTCTATCGCCTGTATGCCTATCTATGCGGTTATGGTGCCCAGTCGTTCGTTATACGAGACTAAACGTCTTTCGTCTAGTCGCTATACTATCTAAAAGAAATTTGTTTACATGCAACACGATAGTTACGAAGCGTCACTAGAACAACAAATAAAATACTTTCCTACTGTGTACAAATGCATATTTTACAGATATATGGAGAAGGGCAGCATTAATTGTTTCATAACTAGTGTAATAAACGCTAACATTTCTAAAGTTTCATTTCAAAATTCGACAGTGATTCGATCAAGAACCTCGCGCAATGTTTCGGTATATCGATACTGTTCAGACACTTACGTTCTCAGACCACGTTGACCAAATCTATACACAGCTAAATATAAAAGTGCGTGGTGCGTTATTATATTCATTAAGATCCAACAGAAGTACGACAACCTTTATACTAGTCACTCACTTTTCGGCGGTTCATGGGTCTTCACCGTTCACTGTCCACACTGCAGCAGATCGTATCTGAACATATTAACTATGTAGGTAGTAAGCAGAGTCCCGAAAAACGTACCACGAACTCGAAAACACACTGGCGCATATTCTGAAAATCCTGAAATAAAAATAATCAATTGCACTTAACATTTGCCAAAAGCATTTTTAATAATAACTGATTGTTCGTTGCTGTACGAGTAAGTTAAGAATCCTTTTGGTACATAGTGTAACCTCCCTACTATATTTTGTTTCTGTCTGAAATTTAGACCAAGTTTACCTCCCACTCTATAAATGTCAACATGTTACCAAAACTATGTTCCCACAAACTGCTATCCAATTTAGACTTGTATGCTAACCTATGAGTAAACAGAACCTAATTTGATTTGAATTGTAACTGTTCTGAACACAAATTCTCTTTATATTAAATGCGCAACTGAAGTAAAATAATTATCTGGTCCTAATCAAAATTTTCCCTTATCTCGCTTCTTAACGAGATTCTTGCAGATTTCTCGAAAACACAACATCAAACAGCAAGCAGGTAGGTGCTAACCTAGATTTCTGTTTCTAAATAAACATTCATGGTGCAATGTGGTAATGCATAATAATAAACATTGGGGTGGGGAGAGTAACTATTCCTATGAAATCATATTCCAAGACAACAATTTTAGGACGAAGTATGTACTCAAAAAGATAGAGGAAAACTTCGCGTCATCTTCACACATAGCATTGGTCTGAACAATGATATGCTTAACAAAGTGAACAGCGATTTAAAAAGCGTACAAAGTAAAAAGAAAATTTCTATACAAAAATGAAACAGATTAAACGCTTAATATCTTAATGCATGACCGAGAGGAGTGGGGTGGTCTTTCTCTCAGTTCTGAGCAACTGAACGAAGTTAACTAGCTGTCAATAATCATTTTGTTTGGAAAACCTTAGCAATGAGCGTCTCCAAGAGGAAAAGCGAATCAGAAACTTGAATTTTGTGTGGCCTGTTCATTCTACTTGTAGCAGACGACCAATTACAGGCAACAGGTACTGCATTGGCACGCCGCAGATTGCCTATGCAATGTTACCTGTCAAGGGCATAACCAATACAAAAAGACTCCTATTGCAGCCATGAAATGTCAGTGAACATGTGGCTCTGATAAAAGTTTTTCTCCATGACACGATATACATCCCCCTTAGACGTTTGGTCAAAGACTTGAATCACCGTGTGTTGTACCTTGTAACACTTCTCAGACTTAGGCTTCTAGCCTAAGTCACGGAGGTGACAAAAGTCGTGGGATAGCGATATGCACAAATGTAAGTGGCGGTAGTCTCACGTACACGAAGTATTAAATGGCAGCTCATTGGCAGAACTATCATTTGTACTCAGTTGATTGACTTGTAAAGGTTCCCCACGTGGTAATGTCCGTACGACGGGAATTAACACACTCTGAACGTCGAATGGTAGTTGGAGCTAGACGCATGAAACATACCACTTCGGAGGTTCACATTGTCAGGACTGTGTCGAGAATACCAAATTTCAGTCAAAGCCGATCATCACAGACAACGTAGTGACCGAGGGCCTTCACTTATCGACTGAGAGCAGGGGCGTTTGCGCATAGCTGTCAGTGCTAACAGACAAGCAACAATGTGTTAAATAACCGCAGAAATCAATGTGGGACGTACGACAAACGTATCCATTACGACAGTGTGGCGAAATCTGGCGTTAATGGGCTATGGCAGCAGACGACCGACCCGAGTGCCATTGTTAACAGTACGACATCGCCTGCATCGCCTTTCCTGGGCTCGTGACTGTATTGGTTGAACCCTAGACGACTGCAAAACCATGGCTTGGTCAGATGAGTCCCGATTTCAAATGGTAGCAGTTAATGGTCGGATTCGGGTGTGGCGCAGACACCGTGAAGCCATGAAACAAAGTCATCAAAAAGGCACTGTGTGACTGGTGGTGGCTCCCTGAGAGTGTGGGATGTGTCTACATGGATCATTGACTCGTCATGGCTATTTGGAGACAGTTTTCAACCATTCCTTGTCTGCATGTTCCCGAACAACGATGGAATTTACATGGACGAGAATGTGCTGTGTTACCAACCCATAATGGTTCGCGATTGGTTTGAAGAATATTATGGCCAATCCGAGCGAATGATTTGTACATCCAGATCGTCCAGCCTGAATGCAAATGACCATTTGTATTACACAATCGAGAGGTCAGTTTGCGAGCAAAATCCTATACCGGAAAACACTTTCGCAACTTCTGACGGCTATAGAGGCAGCATCGCGCAATATTTCGGCAGGGGACTTCCAACGACACGTTTTGAGTCTATGTCGCATCGAGCTGCTGCACTATGCTGGGTAAAAGGAGGTCCGTCACGGTATTAGGAGGTATGCAACGACTTTTGCACCTCAGTGTAGAAATTTAATCTGTTTTCTTACTCCATTTTTAAATGATGGCATTTGCTTTTTGTGTTCTACAGTCTTTTTATGAAAAATATGGAACTTCTTCATAAAAGTAAGGTTTCTCAATGCGAAAAATATTCCAAGGTACAGTATAGTCTACCGTCTAGGAATAAATATTGAATTATAATTAAAAATCCTTACCGTCGAGAAAATCAGGCCAGTACTCTATTTAATAGTCTTGTGTCACATTCTTACGAGGGTCACTCCAAAAGAAATGCACACTATTTATTTTTTAAATACATCTTTTATTCTACATGTTTTACAGTTTTACAGGGTGTAGATACATCCTTTAGGAACAACATTTTCATTTCTCCACATAATTTCCATCCCTCTCAACTGCCTTACGCCATCTTGGAACCAGCGCCTGTATACCCGCACGGTAAAATTCTGGACCAACCTGTAGGAGCCACTGTTTGGCAGCGTGCACAAGGGAGTCATCATCTTCAAACCTTGTTCCGCGAAGAGAGTCTTTCAGTTTCCCAAAGAGATGATAGTCACATGGAGCCAGGTCAGCACTGTAAGGTGGGTGTTTCAGTGTTGTCCATCCGAGTTTTGTGATCGCTTCCATGGTTTTTTGACTGACATGTGGCCGTCCATTGTCGTGCAATAGCAAAACATCCTGCTTTTGCCGACGTCGTCGAACACGGCTCAGTCGAGCTTGAAGTTTCTTCAGTGTCGTCACATATGCATCAGAATTTATGGTGGTTCCACTTGGTATGATGTCCAGAA
Source organism: Schistocerca americana (assembly GCF_021461395.2). Lineage (NCBI taxonomy): Eukaryota > Metazoa > Arthropoda > Insecta > Orthoptera > Acrididae > Schistocerca > Schistocerca americana. The sequence goes on from NC_060119.1 coordinate 224,270,703, forward strand.
GCAAGAGTCCTTCGGAATCTAAAAACACTGTAGCCATAACTTTTCCAGCAGAAGGTGTGGTTTTGAATTTTTTTTCTTTGGTGAATTTCCATGATGCCACTCCATTGATTGCCTCTTCATCTATGGTGAAAAACGATGGAGCCATGTTTCATCACCTGTTACAATTCTTCCAAGAAATTCATCTCCACCATTCTCGTACTGTTCCAAAAGTTCGCTGCATACCGTTTTCTTTGTTTCTTTGTGAGCCACTATCAACATCCCGGGAACACACCTGGCACAAACCTTTTTTAACGCCATCACTTTCAGTATTCTGCAAACACTTCCTTCCCCAATCCCAACGTAGCGTGACAATTCGTTCACTGTGATGCGTCTGTCAGGAGTCACCAATTCGTTAACTCTCTGCACATTGTCTGGAGTGTGTGCAGTACGAGGCCTGCCGCTGCGAGGACAATCCTCAATATAGCCGTGCCCGCATTCATCACATAACCTGCTTGCCCACCGACTAACTGTACTGCGATCGACAGCAGCATCTGCATACACCATTTTCTACCTCTTGTGGATGTTTCCCACTGTCTCGTTTTCACAGGAATTCTATGACAGCACGTTGCTTCTGACGAACGTCAAGTGTAGCAGCCATCTTGAAGACATGCTGTGACGGCGCCACTCACGGGAACAGGTTGAACTAAGTTTGAAAACAAGCAGGAAGGATGTATCTACACACCGTAAAACTTTTACACATGCAGAATGAAAACTGTATTTTTACAAAAATAGTGTGCATTTATGTTGGGGTGACCCTCGTACTATACTACACACCAGTAATAATCAGGTGACATCAAATGAAGATGAAGTATTATGAAAACCAGTTACAGGTTAAATACGATTTGAAAGGGAAGCTATCGGAAACTAATATAAATTTTTATTTGCAAGACAGATAACATATTAGGATACTGAAGAGATTCACATCGTTTACAAATATCACATGTTCCATGGTAGAATATATTCTTCCGTTTCAAGGTACTAGATGGTCCACGTCCAAAGAAGTATGGCTTAACCATCCACACAAAATAGCTTTAATATATTGTAGAGCAGTTCAATGTGTAGAATTCAAAATAATTGCAAATGTTGCATAAAACACAATCTCACGTCTCACAAGAAGAAAAACCGTAGAAAATGCCAGAAATGCTTTTAGCGTTGGCTAGTGTTACGTTATAGCCACTGTATTGAAACGACAACCAGGGCACATCGTGAGTTCCTAGGTACATTATACTCAAGGAACAATGCTCTCCATTACATAGGTTTTTTATTCCTGTAAGTTAACATTTCATAAAATTATTATTTATTTAACGTGTAGCGGAATCCATTTTATTATTATTGAGATATAAAATAATGATATTAACGATAAACAGTTAAAATGTATGGTGTAAATATACAGTACCAGTGTAAATCCCACCCTAATCTGTCCACACACCCAGTTCTGTAAAGAATCGAATTCCCATGTGTGAAACAGATTCAAACGTCTGACCGTTTTATAAATGAGTTAATGTGTTAAATATTTGACGCTATTCATGTAAAACCTCCATGGGTAAAATGCAAAACCCTAATTAGGTTGGTTATGTTAGTTTTGGATTATGCACCAATAGGCTACTGAAAAAGTCAAAACTAAACAGAAAGTAATTAGAAAAGATTCGAAATAACGTTTAAAGTTCGTCGAAAGCCACCAGGTGCCCTCATTATCAAACCCTGGATGAGTATAACCTGATTAATTTTTCGCTCAGTTTTGAGAAACGATGGTTTTCACATATCTCAATGTTTATGGTGTCACATCTCTTGAACTAAATATCGTACAATGATATAATTTTGCGGATACTTTCAGTGTTATATACAGAAACTGAAAAATGTGTTGTAACTAGTGATAGTAGTAAAGAAGTAATAAATTAAAACGTCCTGATGCCGAAGTTTTACAGTATGGACAATGAAAATGTAGCAAGGGACAAAGGTTTTCCTTTCATTATTTTGTGTGTATTTGGTAGTGGGGGGGGGGGGGGGCGGTGTACTAGCTAGGAAAAGTTTCAGAAAAATTTGAAATTGTGTGTGAAGTTTGTTGGAAGTCGCTAAGTATCGTCCTTTTTGAATATAGGCTGAATATAATCTGGGTGATTTACCCGCAATAAGCTACAATGACTCAAGACGTACACACAGCTAATGAGATTAATATTTATTGTGTTCAACCTTTGAGACTAAAATATACCTCTTAATGAATAGATCATAACGCCTTTTTGAATGTTAAAATTCGTTCAATACTTATATGAAACAGTGAAACTGAAGTTTTTGTGGAGCCTTGAAGCCGTTAGAGAGGCATCCTACAACTGGTATCGGGTAACCAGGTGATCGTTTTAGCTGCTATCAGACTAACGGAGTTAGTTCAGATTAATTTCTGAGTCTAGCCAACAACATGCGGGGACAGTTTCAGAAAGTACTTTCCATTGCCTGGATATCATGTTATGTTACACTCCTACACGGTATGTTGTGTGGTTTGCATTCTCTCGCCGTTAAGTTCAACACGTGTCGTACATTTTCTCCATTTGAAAAGTGATCCTCGCGTACTCCGTGGTTTTGCGGATACTGTTTGCTGAATACCACGTATATACACTTCTGGCCATTAAAATTGCTAGACCAAGAAGAAATGCAGATGATAAACGAGTATTCATTGGACAAATATATTATACTAGAACTGACATATGATTATATTTTCACGCAATTAGGGTGCATAGATCCTGAGAAATCAGTACCCAGAACAACCACCTCTGGCCGTAATAACGGCCTTGATACGCCTGGGCATTGAGTCAACCAGAGCTTGGATGGTGTGTACAAGTACAGTTGCCCATGCAGCTTCAACACCATACCACAGTTCATCAAGAGTAGTGATTGGTGTATTGTGACAAGCCAGTTGCTCGGCCAATATTGACCAGACGTTTTCAGTTGGTGAGAGATCTGGAGAATGTGCTGGCCAGGGCAGCAGTCGAACATTTTCTGTATCCAGAAAGGCCCATACAGGACCTGCAACATGCGGTGGTGCATTATCCTGCTGAAATGTATGATTTCGCAGGGATCGAATGACGGGTAGAACCACGGGTCGTAACACATCTGAAATGTAACGTCCACTGTTCAAAGTGCAGTCAATGCGAACAAGAGGTGACCGAGACATGTAACGAATGGCACCCCATACCATCACGCCGGGTGATACGCCAGTATGGCGATATCGAATACACGCTTCCAATGTGCGTTCACCGCAATGTCGCCAAACATGGATGGGACCATCATGATGCTGTAAACAGAACCTGGATTCATCTGAAAAAATGACGTTTTGCCATTCGTGCACCCAGGTTCGTCGTCGAGTACACCATCGCAGGCGCTCCTGTCTCTGATGCAGCTTCAAGGGTAACCGCAGCCATGGTGTCCGAGCTGATAGTCCATGCTGCTGCAAACGTCGTCGGACTGTTCGTGGAGATGGTTGTTGTCTTGCAGACGTCCCCATCTGTTGACTCAGGGATCGAGACGTGGCTGAACGATCCGTTACTGCCATGCGGATAAGATGCCTGTCATCTCGACTGCTAGTGATACAAGGCCGTTGGGATGCAGCACGGCTTTCCGTATTACCGTCCTGAACCCACCGATCCCATATTCTGCTAACAGTGACTGGATCATCGACCAACGTGAGCCGCAATGTTGCGATACGATAAACCGCTATCGCGATAGGCTACAATCCGACGTTTATCAAAGTCGGAAACGTGATGGTACCCATTTCTCCTCCTTACACGAGGCATCACAACAACGTTTCACCAGGTAACGCCGGTCAACTGCTGTTTGTGTATGAGAAATCGATTGGAAACTTTCCTCATGTCAGCAGGTTGTAGGTGTCGCCACCGGCGCCAACCTTGTGTGAATGCTCTGAAAATCTGATCATTTGCATATCACAGCATCTTCTTCCTGTTGGTTAAACTTCATGTCTGTAGCACGTCATCTTTATGGTGTAGCAATTTTAATGGCCAGTAGTGTACAAATATTTAATGAAACGAAAAACAAAATTCCAGTGATGCGTCAGTTAGGTGAACCATCAGAAGTATAAAAAAAATTATTATTACGCTGCATTAGGTGAGAAACGTTAATTTCTAATTCTGCGAATAAATTATGCAAAATTCAAATAGTTTGTTAAGAAAAGTAAAATGCACTGTGTTGCCTGTCGAATACGGAAGTGAATGACTCACAAAAAGTGGATGTTGAGGTAATTACTACGTGCAAGAAGTAAGTCCTGTTGTTCACCCGTTAATCGTCACTTAAATCATTATATGCGGAATTCGCTACAGCTGTCGGGAGAATGTGAGACAGAAGGAAAGAATTGGTCTTAACTATGGCCCATTCGTTTACTGCTATTACTAGTATTAAAAGAGCAATACGGCTCTGCGATAACGGCGACTTGTAATGGCCCCCAGTAGCTCTATTGCTGCGTCGAGACAGCTGCGGCTATCCCACGGGCGCGCTAGCCGGTGAGTAACAGGTGTGTGCCCCTGTTGCGCATCAGTCGATAGCTCTCATTTTGCACACAACAGTCCACCTGAATCTGACAGCAGTGGCTTCCTGGAATACTGACTCGTAAATTGCTGCGTTTTATCTGAAGAGCCCTTTTGTTATCGACTCCAGTTATGATGATCACAATAGCCCTCGCACAGCGTAACGCACGTCGACGAATAAAAATAAAGCAATAAATAAAAATAAAAATAAAATAAATTAAAATTTAGAAAAAATTCTTTCGTTGTTCGATCTAACACGTCCCTCAGCTCGAATATTTTAGATCCATTTTTGGGTGCATATAGATCTTCCCACCTGTTCCTCCGTTTGGCTGCTGTGGCAGTAAATTGAATTTTAGTCTGTTGTCGATATTCCTTCAGCAGTCATCATGATACCTCATTGTATAGTCCCACATCAGAATGTTCAGAATTACTGACTAACTAAAGAAACCCTTCAGGAAGCTAGCATCTCTACTTCGAATCTCTGTTCTGTTGATCCAACTTGGTACTGCAGTGTCACAAGCTTAATAGACATACAAAATCGTTAAGGCTTTTGTGGCCACTTGTTGACAAACTGCGTATTGGCTTTTGTCTCGGGATCTTCGGCCGACGTTCGTCTGATGATTTTTCTGACGTTTCGCCAGCGCGAGTGGCTGGCATTGTCAAAGCTTCACCCTCCATTGCCGGTGCTGAACTGGAGCTTAGCTCGCGGCCGCGACCTTAAGTTGAACGGATCCTGGCTTCCTGTACTGCAGCGAACGACCGTCGCAGGTAGCAAGAGGAGAACCGCACGGGAAATAACCGCGGAGAAGCCTTCGGAGGTTAGCGCGCCAGGTACATATAGTCTGCGGCCGCGAGCTCGGCTCCAGTTCACCACCGGCAATGGAGGTGAAGCTTTGACAATGCCAGCCACTCGCGCTGGCGAAACGTCAGTAAAATCATTAGATGAACGTCGGCAGAAGAACCCGAGATAGAAGCCAATAGGCAGTTTGTTAACAGACATACTTATTTTTTATTTTTCACAACAGCCGACCCAATGTACGTTCGACCTATTTCATTCAAGTTTATATTACGTTCTGAATTATATGTATGTATATTGTGTGACGACAGGAACTGTATCTTTCTCTTTTCATATAACGGTTGATACGTGGAGAACGTGTGTGACGTCTTTCAATACGCGCCACTCTGTCGAAAATCTTGTCACATGTCACAAGCCGTAGCGCGACGAAGGGCATCGTCCCTCAGAAAAACGATCCCCTGCATTTTCGTGTGACTTTTATCGAATATCGTGAATTTATGTTAATACAGTGGGATTTAGTGGAGTTAGGTTTATCAGCTTGTTCTGTTCATTCTAATGTACGAAGCTTAAAATAGTAATAAATGTTCGTTAAGGCTTGAAAGATAATGAAGAAGTTCTTCAGGATTGTAAATGTTGAATTTTATAGAGAAGGCGGAAACCAGCTTTATCGCATGAACGTTTTATAATTGTTATTATACACTGGAGCGTGGTAATGTGTTTCTAGTCGGCACAACAAAAGGTAAGTGAATTATTTAGACATTTGAAGCAAGTGTAAGAAAAAAGAATTTGATTTAGTGTTTTTCAATCGTTTACTGAAATTCTGTCCCGCTGAGAAACGATTTAATGAATGATGTTGACAGATGTATCAGAAGTTTATTACAGTCAACATACCTACTCGCCATACATTGATAAGCCAAAACATTATGACCACTGCCCTCCGCGAAGTTGGATGCCATCTGGGTGCGTTGCAGACACGTGACGCAGTAACAAAAGCATGTAAGCAAAGCAGACACGGATCGGGGATCATCCTAGAGAAGATATGGGCTGCAAGTGGGGAAATCCACTGAGATAAGCGACTTTGACAAAAGGCAGATTATTGTTACGCATAGCCTGTGAACGAGTATCTGGAAAACGGCGAAGTTGGTGGAATTTCATGTGGTACTGTCGTGAGGATCTACGGAAACATCTAGGGCAGTGAAACTGTCACTAGGCGCTAAATGGTTGAACGTCCAAGACTCTTCACAGAACGTCGCGTTTGGAAGCTTGTCTGCTCTGTAAAGTAGGACAGATGGTCATTTGTAGCATCCATGCTGAAAGAGCACAATGCTGGTGCACACAGAAGTGTTTCGGTGCACACCATACATCGTACATTGTTGAACATGGAGCTCTACAGCACAGCACGCCTACACGTTCACATGTTGACCCAACGACATCGTCAGTTATGATTGCAGTGGACACGTGAAAATCGGGACTCGACCGTCGATCAATGGAAACGTTTCGGTCTTCGGGTGAATCACATTTTCATACACTACGTCCCTAGTCGTCTCCACAAACGGCGTCATCAAGGTGTACGGCGGCTCGTATAGCGCGCCACGGATGCAGGCTGGCGGGAGCAGTATTATGCTACGGGATCTGTATTACTAATCGAAGACACGCTCACAGCTGTAAACCACGTGCATCCCTTCATTCCCTTCTGAGGTCATCAGTGCCCTAGAACTTAGAAATACTTAAACCTAACCAACATAATGAAATCAAACACATCCTTGCCTGAGGCAGGATTCGAACCTGCGACCGAGCACGGTTCTCGCTCCGAGACGTAGACAGTTATACTGCTGGAAGGTGACATCGCCTTGGGTTTCGAAAAAGACGATCGTGTGAAACCTAGCTCGCGCTATTCGTCCACGAGACTCAGAGAGCCATAGACACTGGTTCCCATGTAGATGCCGTGTTTTTTCCGCAAGGCGTTCGATACAGTTCCCCACAGTCGTTAAATGAGCAAAGTAAAAGCATATGGACTATCAGACCAACTGTGTGATTGGATTAAAGAGTTCCTAGATAACAGAACGCATCATGTCATTCTCAATGGAGAGAAGTCTTCCGAAGTAAGAGCGATTTCAGGTGTGCCACAGGGGAGTGTCGTAGGTCCGTTGCTATTCACAATATACATAAATGACCTTGTGGATAACATCGGAAGTTCACTGAGGCTTTTTGCGGATGTTGCTGTGGTATATCGAGAGGTTGTAACAATGGAAAATTGTACTGAAATGCAGGAGGATCTACAACGAATTGACGCATGGTGCAGGGAATGACAATTGAATCTCAATGTAGACAAGTGTAATGTGCTGCGAATACATAGAAAGAAAGATCCTTTATCATGTAGCTAAAGTATAGCAGCTCAGCAACTGGAAGCAGTTAATTCCATAAATTATCTGGGAGTAGGCATTTGGAGTGATTTAAAATGGAATGATCATATAAAGTTGATCGTCGGTAAAGCAGATGTCAGACCGAGATTCATTGGAAGAATCCTAAGGAAACGTAATCCGAAAACAAAGGGAGCAGGTTACAGTACACCTGTTCGCCCACTGCTTGAATATTGCTCACCGGTGTGGGATCCATACTCGATAGGGTTGATAGAGGAGATGGAGAAGATCCAACGGAGAGCAGCGCGCTTCGTTACAGGATCATTTAGTAATCGCGAAAGCGTTACGGAGATGATAGGTAAACTCCAGTGGAAGATGAGATGCTCAGTAGCTCGGTACGGGCTTTTGTTGAAGTTTGGAGAACATACCTTCACCGAGGAGTCAAGCAGTATATTGCTCCCTCCTACGTATATCTCGCGAAGAGACCATGAGGATAAAATCAGAGAGATTAGAGCCCACTCAGAGGCATACCGACAATCTTTCTTTCCACGAACAATACGAGACTGGAATAGAAGGGAGAACCGATAGAGGTACTCAAAGTACCGTCCGCCACACACCGTCAGGTGGCTTGCGAAGAATGGATGTAGATGTAGATGTCTGATCGTCTCCCCCAAGGCGATGTCATCTTCCAGCAGTATAACAGTCTACGTCTCGGAGCGAGAACCGTGCTCGGTCGGAGGTTCGAATCCTGCCTCAGGCATGGATGTGTGTGATGTCCTTAGGTTAGTTAGGTTTATGTATTTCTAAGTTCTAGGGGACTGATGACATCAGAAGTTAAGTCCCATAGAGCTCAGAGCCATTTGAACCATTTTTGAGACCCGTGCTATTGTGGTTTGACGAGCATTATAGTGAAATCACGTTGATGTCTCACTTGATGTAAATGCTTCGGGACGCATATGTGTAATCATCGGGCGATATCACCGCGTACGCCATCAGCAGCCCGTTATATACGCGAATTACATGACCTGTACAAGACCTCTAACGCCACATACCTCCACAAAGCTACCAACAAATTGTCGGGTCCCTGATATGCAGAATCAATTATTTATTTCATTCCTAAGACGGTCAAACAAGCTATTAACAGGTGGTCATAATATTTTGTCACATCTGCTTACGCCATTATCTCTTCCTTCTCAGGTTTTACAAAGCCGAATCTGCAAATCTAAAAATGGAAAGGTCTCTTACACGGCAGAGGACACAGAATTTTTCATGAGATTTTTTTCCTGTCTGACTTGTTATGGGATGTTAAAGAAACTTTGAAGAAATGAAATATAATACGTAAAAACTACGACAAGAAGAAGCTTCCGCAATATGGTTCCTATAACGAAATTCTGCAATGAAGATCTGGCATACACTGAAGCGTCAAAGAAACTGCTATCGGCACGCGTATTCAAATACAGAGATATGTAAACAGGCACAATACGGCGCTGCGGTCGGCAACGCCTATTTAAGACTGCAACTGTCTGGAACAGTTGCTAGATTGGTTACTGCTGGTACAATGCCAATTTACCAAGATTTAAGTGAGTTTGAACATGGTGTTATAGTCGACGCACGAGCGATGGGACACAATTTCTCCGAGGTAGCGATGAAGTGCGTATTTTCCCGTATTCCGCCAGTTTACAGTATCAGGAATCCGGTAAAACATAATCTTCGACATCTCTGAGGCCGGAAAAAGATCCTAGAAGAACGGGACCAACGACGACTGAAGAAAAGTCAGAACAGCAATCCTTTTTCAAATTGCTGCAGATTTCAATGCCGGGCTACCCAGCGTGTGAACCATTCAACGAAACATCTTCGATATGGGCTTTCGGAGCCGAAGGTCCACACGTGTACCCTTGATGACTGCACGACACAAAGCTTTATTCCTCGCCTGGGCCCGTCATCACAGACATTGGACTGTTGATGACTGGAAACATGTCACCTGGTCGGACGAGTCTCGTTTCAAATTGTATTGAGCGGATGGACGTGCACTGGTATGGAGACAGCCTCATGAATCAATGAACCTGCATGTCAGCAGGGGACTGTTCAAGCTGATGGAGGCTCTGTAATCGTGTGGGGAGTGGGCAGTTCGAGTAATATGGGACCCATGATACGTATAGATACGACTCTGACAGGCGACACGTGCGTAAACATCATGTATGATCACCTACACCTACACACCACACGTCCAGAATTGCTATAGAGTGGTTCCAGGAACACTCTTCTGAGTTTAAACACTTCTGCCGACCAACAAATTCGCAAACATGAACATTATTGAGCATATCTGGCATGCGTTGCAACGTGCTGTCCGGAGGAGATCTCCATCCCTTCGTACTCTTACGGATTTATGGATAGCCCTGCAGGATTTATGGTGTCAGATCCCTCCAGCACTACTTCAGACATTAGTCGAGTCCACGCCACGCCGTGTGCGGCACTTCTGCGTGGTTTGGGGGCCCTACACGATATTAGCAGGTGTAACAGTTTCTTTGGCTCTTCAGTGTATGTTGCTTTCTTTAAGCATATCTGTTAGTGGGTGAACTACATTTCCTTGGGATGATCTGATGATTGTCAGTCTGGCATCATCATGGCTCGTTATCGTTTCAGACAGTTAGCAACAGATACTTGTACCTAAAAGGTGTGACTCCTTGCAGTGGCGGATCGATATTAATGGTTTGTGGACAGTAAAATTCCTCAAATGGACTTTTCTGCCGAGGTTTGGGATTAGTTAGAACATCGCCTTCGCTCCAGACCTCGCTACCTTCTCTCGTTTCGGCTCTTGAGGAAGATGGGACACTCACTCTTCCGTAGACATTCAGACACATCACTGAAGTGTCCCCAGCAGAGTTCAAGCGTCGTAAAGGCGAAGGGTTGGTACATTAAGAGGTATCCGAGTACTTTTGATAAGACAGTGTCCATGCGATGAACACAGGAATCTGGGTACGACGCATCTAAGACAGCAAGTCTTCAGTGAGTTCCACAACACACTGAATGGAAGCGTATAGTGTAGTTCGACATTTCGCAACTGTGCCTCTTGTCACGTTTAGCATGCGACCGAATGCGGCGACGGCCCAAATAGGCGTTTAGCCCACTGCGTGCAGAGTGTATAGTGAAGGCCGGATGTGGTTGTACGATGTTACGGGATGCTTTTGGTGTCATAGTTTGGCCTCACTCGTTCAAGTTACTGTGACAGTAAAGCATGATGTTTATTACGATATTCTCAGTGACTAAGTGCTGCCATTTCTTTAACATCTTCATGATGACTATCCTGCGGGTATTCCTATTTTGCAAGATGAGAACAGTTGTTTTCACAGTCCGGTGCACGATTACGTGTTTCTTGTACCGAACGCTTATGCAGCCTACCGCATCTTAATTGAACCGCTATATCATCCTATCTTAAACTCATAAAAAATATCTGGGACTATTTCAAATAGCAGGTGAAATGTAGCAATCAACAGCCCCACATCTTGAAACAGCTACAGTATCTCATGATCAAACACTCATTGATAATGTGATTTATAATTAGATGGTTTATATTAGTAACTTGCTGAGTGTGTTCCTCGTCAAATTAAGGCCATTATCATGGCTAGAGTCGGTGTTACATGGTGCTGGCCTATTGTCACATGGGCGTAACTAATTTTTTATCTCGTTTTCGTATTTGAACCTTGGCACTCGCTGTTGCAGTTGCAAAATAATTAATAATTGTAATTTAAATAAATACACTCCTGGAAATTGAAATAAGAACACCGTGAATTCATTGTCCCAGGAAGGGGAAACTTTATTGACACATTCCTGGGGTCAGATACATCACATGATCACACTGACAGAACCACAGGCACATAGACACAGGCAACAGAGCATGCACAATGTCGGCACTAGTGCAGTGTATATCCACCTTTCGCAGCAATGCAGGCTGCTATTCTCCCATGGAGACGATCGTAGAGATGCTGGATGTAGTCCTGTGGAACGGCTTGCCATGCCATTTCCACCTGGCGCCTCAGTTGGACCAGCGTTCGTGCTGGACGTGCAGACCGCGTGAGACGACGCTTCATCCAGTCCCGAACATGCTCAATGGGGGACAGATCCGGAGATCTTGCTGGCCAGGGTAGTTGACTTACACCTTCTAGAGCACGTTGGGTGGCACGGGATACATGCGGACGTGCATTGTCCTGTTGGAACAGCAAGTTCCCTTGCCGGTCTAGGAATGGTAGAACGATGGGTTCGATGACGGTTTGGATGTACCGTGCACTATTCAGTGTCCCCTCGACGATCACCAGTGGTGTACGGCCAGTGTAGGAGATCGCTCCCCACACCATGATGCCGGGCGTTGGCCCTGTGTGCCTCGGTCGTATGCAGTCCTGATTGTGGCGCTCACCTGCACGGCGCCAAACACGCATACGACCATCATTGGCACCAAGGCAGAAGCGACTCTCATCGCTGAAGACGACACGTCTCCATTCGTCCCTCCATTCACGCCTGTCGCGACACCACTGGAGGCGGGCTGCACGATGTTGGGGCGTGAGCGGAAGGCGGCCTAACGGTGTGCGGGACCGTAGCCCAGCTTCATGGAGACGGTTGCGAATGGTCCTCGCCGATACCCCAGGAGCAACAGTGTCCCTAATTTGCTGGGAAGTGGCGGTGCGGTCCCCTACGGCACTGCGTAGGATCCTACGGTCTTGGCGTGCATCCGTGCGTCGCTGCGGTCCGGTCCCAGGTCGACGGGCACGTGCACCTTCCGCCGACCACTGGCGACAACATCGATGTACTGTGGAGACCTCACGCCCCACGTGTTGAGCAATTCGGCGGTACGTCCACCCGCCCTCCCGCATGCCCACTATACGCCCTCGCTCAAAGTCCGTCAACTGCACCTACGGTTCACGTCCACGCTGTCGCGGCATGCTACCAGTGTTAAAGACTGCGATGGAGCTCCGTATGCCACGGCAAACTGGCTGACACTGACGGCGGCGGTGCACAAATGCTGCGCAGCTAGCGCCATTCGACGGCCAACACCGCGGTTCCTGGTGTGTCCGCTGTGCCGTGCGTGTGATCATTGCTTGTACAGCCCTCTCGCAGTGTCCGGAGCAAGTATGGTGGGTCTGACACACCGGTGTCAATGTGTTCTTTTTTCCATTTCCAGGAGTGTAGTTAGCCCAGTCTGGGACTATTAACTAAATCCATAACTGGTTCCATTACACAAAGGACACTCAATCTGGTGCATCATTTAAGTGCGGCACAACTTAAAATGGCGCCTTTACTGTACCTGCCAGCGGATATCGAGATGGATGCAGATGGGCTGACGTGGGTATCACTGCCGAACGCTGCCATGGAGGGCTTGTGATAGGTGTTGTATGGGCGGAGCGACTGACACAGGTGATTTATTCTCGACGCCAACACGAGAGGGTCGGCAGTTCTAAAGCGAACATCAACTACTTCGGGCCTGGCTTCCGCCTCGCGCCGTACACTTGTTTTCCATGTGCTTTGTTACTCAACCGCTCGAACTTGTGGTGTTCAGTCCGCTCCCCCGTGGATCGTCTCGCATATCGAGTTTCGTTCCCCTTTCCCGAGCTGAGCTCCCAAGGGATTGTAGTCGAGCCACCGTTGACTAGTATAGTAATTAATATTTTGTACCGACAGTGATGGTATCGAGGCGTTCTCTCTTCTGAGTAGATATAAAAACGCCTAGCGTGTGGTCTTAACCCTTAAACGCATGATTCTTTATTTCAAGCTGTAAAAATTACCACGTTTAGTTTATAGTGCCTAAATTACGAACAAAATATTGAAATTTTTTTATTGTATGAACAAAGTATTACTGTTGACAATCTCTACAAACACAGAAACAGACCTAATTTCAAATCAATCGTAAGACACTCGAATTAACTGTCAACATCATATCTACCTACGTTTTCAAAATAAAAAAGTAATTTTCAAACCCACAAATCAGTGCACAAACACCAAAAAAAGTCTCTACTTTCCACCAAAACACACGCGCGGCAGTGCATCCAAACATTTCATTTACGAACTGGTTCAGTTCACCCTGCCATTTACGATCGCTATGAGGAACTACTAGCAGCTTACAGCTGCAGTAGAGTGTATATACTTAACTACACAACGAATTTCTTACAAAATGTTGCTCAGTATAGGATAGATCGAAGAAATGAAGTCTGTAGCTGATCAGCTACACTATGCATTAAATGGTTAACACAAGCGATCATGAAATGTCGACACGAGCACGTCGCCTCGTCCCTACAGAGTGGAACCCTAAGCGCAGAGGTTCCAGAGGTCCACCGCGCGCAGTGGTTAGCACACTGGACTCGCATTCGGGAGGACGACGGTTCAATCCCGCGTCCGGCCATCCAGATTTAGGTTTTCCGTGATTTCCCTAAATCGCTCCAGGCAAATGCCGGGATGGTTCCTTTGAAAGGGCACGGCCGACTACCTTCCCCGTCCTTCCCTAATTCGATGAGACCGATGACTTCACTGTTTGGTCTCTTCCCCCAAACAACCCAACCCTCCAGCGGTCCACATTGCGCGTCGCCTGCCGACTGGCGATGAGGCCGAGGGGTCGCAACTTCACTCTGTCAGAGTGTCTCCTCCACCCTCCCCCGTCTCTCCTTTTTCACCCTGACCGCACTTTGCAGCCAGCCTAGTTAGCAAGTTTAGTTAGGGGCCGCCTCTCGCGAAACATTTGGACGCAGCGTCTGTGCACCGAAACACCGTCCATTCCCAACATCACATACGCACTATGTCCCCGTGGTAACAGACACTGGGCAGTGTCCTTTTTCCCCCTCATTCCTCATTCCCCTATCCCTATCTGCCTTTTTACCCCGTATACCTTCTTCGATCTCTTTCTTGTCTCGTACTGTATCGTGAAAAACGTGTTTCGTTCAGGAAGAAATTAGACGCCTTTCTCCTCGAGTCATCTGTCTTCTGACAGGTTTAATTCTTTTCCCTATAGCCAGCATATTACTCTCGAGAGAAGAGCAACGAACTGATATTTAAAACAATTCTCATTTATTTTTAAGTCTCCGGCATTTTTTAACACATTCATTCATTCATTCACGCGATCAGGCCCAGTGGACCGCACGCCAACGCATTCAGAGCTCTCCATGTCTCTGTCTTCTGCTATCTGTCTCCAGTTTTCCACGACTCCCAGCTGCAAAAAGTCTTCTCTCACTCCATCGATCCACCTCTTTCTAGGTCTTCACACTGGTCTGCTGCCTGACGGGATTCAGTCCATTGCAAATTTGGGCCACCCTGTTGCCTCCATTCTAACTACATGTCCACTCCATTGCAGCCTTTTGGTTCTCATCACTCGCAAGATGAAAGGCTCCTTGTGCAGCTCTTCTAATTCTGTGTTGCGGCGTCTTCTCCATTCTCCAGTAGTCTGATCTCGGACTGGTCCAAATATTTTCCTGAGGAGCTTCCTTTCAAATGCAAGCAGATGCATAACATTACATTTTGTGATGTGTGCAGGTATTTCTACGGGGAGTTGCTGCTCCACTCACTCTCAGAATACAAAATGAAAATATGTAAACTCAAACAGCAACAGTGAACTACAAATAAAAATTGGTAATCGATTAATAAACCAGTAGCAAGCGGAATAGCAACACGCAAAAGAAAAAAGGCTACGAACTTATGCACCAACCTAATACTTACTGTGTAGCAGAAGCCCTTAATTTTGTCTACACCGTAGTAACCAAATTTAATATTAATTTTATCATTATTTTGATCTCCGGTACTGCTTGTTAATTTCGTCTTTCTGCCGTTTACTCTAAATTCATATTTTGTACTCGCTAGACTCTTCATGCCATGCAACATGTCCTGTATTACTTCTTTGCTTTTACTCAGGATTGTAATGTCATCAGCAAATCTTACCATTGACATCCTTTCACCCTCTTCAAATTTTCATGAATTCCGTCATTGATTCTTCGCAGATTAGGTTGAACAGTTGGGGCGGAAGACTTCATCCTTGTCAAGCATCCTTTTTAATACGACCACTTCGCTCTTGGTCTTCCATCGTTATTGTTCCTCCTTGTCCTTCTTGGTATTTGTACATGTGACGTATTACCAATACTTCCCAGTAATCACTCCCATTTTTCGCGGAATTACGAACATATTGCACCGTTTTGCATTATAGAACACTTTTTCTAAGTCGACAAATCCAGTGAATGTGTCTTGATTTTTATCAACTCGTTGTTCCATTATCAAGAACAACCTCAGGACTGCCTCCCAGGTGTCCTTACCTTTCCGAAAACCAAACTGATCGTCTTCTGACAGATCCTCGATTTTCTTTTCCCCTCTTTCGTATATTGTTCTTGTTAGGAGCTTCAGTGCCCGAGATTTTATCTGATTATGCGATAATATTCGCTTCTTTTTGCCCTTGACGTCTGGGCATCATGCTGGTTTATTTTTAGTAGATGTGTCGCATTCACCATACATGTACTTTTGATGCCCTTGTCTCTTGAACCCGCACCAGCGATCATCGATGTTTGACCTGGAGGCCAGTAGCGGACAGACATCACTAAGTGGCTACACACTGAAATTTTCACCTACGTAGCTGATTGCTGAGTACGAAACCCATCAAACGACGAGTGTGAGAAGTTACCACCGAGGACAAGAAAATAAAGATCGAAGGGGTGGGCAGAAGGGAGGGGAAGGGGGAATGCGAAGGAGGGAGAGAAGCAATGAAAGAGAAAAGGAGCGCAGAAAAGGCTATAACGTGTCTACACAAACCACTGGAGAAGGGGCATAAACTCGGATTTGGCAGGGATGGAACAGAAAATGTTTTTCTGAAAAGGTATCATATGGTGATTATATATCAGGCTGTATCTTAGAAGAAAGATTCAGGAAAGGCAAACCTACGTTTCTAGCATTTGTAGACTTAGAGAAAGCTTTTGACAATGTTGACTGGAATACTCTCATTCAAATTCTAAAGGTGGCAGGGGTAAAATACAGGGAGCGAAAGGCTATTTACAATTTGTACAGAAACCAGATGGCAGTTATAAGAGTCGAGGGACATGAAAGGGAAGCAGTGGTTGGGAAGGGAGTAAGACAGGGTTGTAGCCTCTCCCCGATGTTGTTCAATCTGTATATTGAACAAGCAGTAAAGGAAACAAAAGAAAAATTCGGAGTAGGTATTAAAATTCATGGAGAAGAAATAAAAACTTTGAGGTTCGCCGATGACATTGTAATTCTGTCAGAGACAGCAAAGGACTTGGAAGAGCAGTTGAATGGAATGGACAGTGTCTTGAAAGGAGGATATAAGATGGACATCAACAAAAGCAAAACAAGGATAATGGAATGTAGTCTAATTAAGTCGGGTGATGCTGAGGGAATTAGATTAGGAAATGAGGCACTTAAAGTAGTAAAGGAGTTTTGCTATTTGGGGAGCAAAATAACTGATGATGGTCGAAGTAGAGAGGATATAAAATGTAGGCTGGCAATGGCAAGGAAAGCGTTTCTGAAGAAGAGAAATTTGTTAACATCCAGTATTGATTTAAATGTCAGGAAGTCATTTCTGAAAGTATTCGTTTGGAGTGTAGCCATGTATGGAAGTGAAACATGGACGATAAATAGTTTGGACAAGAAGAGAATAGAAGCTTTCGAAATGTGGTGCTACAGAAGAATGCTCAAGATTAGATGGGTAGATCACATAACTAATGAGGAAGTATTGAATAGGATTGGGGAGAAGAGAAGTTTGTGGCACAACTTGACCAGAAGAAGGGATCGGTTGGTAGGACATGTTCTGAGGCATCAAGGGATCACCAATTTAGTATTGGAGGGCAGCGTGGAGGGTAAAAATCGTAGAGGGGGACCAAGAGATGAATACACTAAGCAGATTCAGATGGATGTAGGTTGCAGTAGGTACTGGGAGATGAAAAAGCTTGCACAGGATAGAGTAGCATGGAGAGCTGCATCAAACCAGTCTCAGGACTGAAGACTACAACAACAACATATCAGGCTGTCCATAAATGTCCTTTTGTGTCTTAACAACTCTATCTCCGTACCTCTAATTCCAGAAACTTAGGGTGGAAGCGACGCCTTGTAGCTACAGTACTCCAGAGGTGCTCACAATTGTGCGGACGAGTTTACGTACCGTGTACCGTCTGGACATTATTTTTTCTGCGACCCGTACAGGGCGCACAGTACATCTGTGAAGGTAAATGATACGTTTAATACTAAATGCACCTGTAAAAAGTACCTGAAGGCTTTATTTGGATATATGTGGAAGATGTGTCTTGGTGAAATCGGTTGGTTCTTTTGAAAACTAAGTTTCATAATGCTACCCGTAAGTTAAAGTTTACCCCAGAATTTGTCTTCTTTCATGTACGAGGGTGTGCTGAAAAGTAATACTTCCGAATTTTTTATCTGAGAGACTCTTAAAGATTTTTAAGTAAAATTAATATTATCAACATTATACATCCTTCTTACTCATGTCTAAATGTTTATTTGTCAACATAGCCGGCCGAAGTGGCCGTGCGGTTAAAGGCGCTGCAGTCTGGAACCGCAAGACCGCTACGGTCGCAGGTTCGAATCCTGCCTCGGGCGTGGATGTTTGTGATGTCCTTAGGTTAGTTAGGTTTAACTAGTTCTAAGTTCTAGGGGACTAATGACCTCAGCAGTTGAGTCCCATAGTGCTCAGAGCCATTTGAACCATTTTATTTGTCAACATAGCCGGCCGGAGGACGAACACCCAAAGAGAGATCAATTTATTTATACCGTCACTGTAGACTGTTTAACTTCGTTGACGAAATAACAACCTCACGTCTGCATCTACCACTTCATAACTATGAAAGTGAAGTCCTCGAAGGTTTTTTAAGTTTTGGAAACAGGTGAAAATCGGATGGAGCCAAGTCGAGACTTTGTGGACGGTGATCGATGACAGTGAACCCAAGATGTCCGACTGTTGCAGATGTCGCAGCGCTCGTGTGTGGTCTGGCGTGTAACGAACTCTTCGAATTCGAAACTCAATAACAGCGCGCTGTTTCTCATGCACCGCCATAGTTACGTTACACACCGCCACACCACACGCTAAGTTCAGACCGCTCTAGCGACAGAGGGCTGCAAATCTGTAAACGTGGAAAAGAAAGATGTGGAACGTTAACAACGTTTGTTTTATGTAAAATCTTTAACAGTTATCATATAAAAAGTTAGGAGTCATCATTTTTCAACAAACCCTCGTAGAAGATGCAATCTTATGAAATCGGATTAATACACTCCTGGAAATTGAAATAAGAACACCGTGAATTCATTGTCCCAGGAAGGGGAAACTTTATTGACACATTCCTGGGGTCAGATACATCACATGATAACACTGACAGAACCACAGGCACATAGACACAGGCAACAGAGCATGCACAATGTCGGCACTAGTACAGTAGATATCCACCTTTCGCAGCAATGCAGGCTGCTATTCTCCCATGGAGACGATCGTAGAGATGCTGGATGTAGTCCTGCGGAACGGCTTGCCATGCCATTTCCACCTGGCGCCTCAGGTGGACCAGCGTTCGTGCTGGACGTGCAGACCGCGTGAGACGACACTTCATCCAGTCCCAAACATGCTCAATGGGGGACAGATCCGGAGATCTTGCTGGCCAGGGTAGTTGACTTACACCTTCTAGAGCACGTTGGGTGGCACGGGATACATGCGTACGTGCATTGTCCTGTTGGAACAGCAAGTTCCCTTGCCGGTCTAGGAATGGTAGAACGATGGGTTCGATGACGGTTTGGATGTACCGTGCATTATTCAGTGTCCCCTCGACGATCACCAGTGGTGTACGGCCAGTGTAGGAGATCGCTCCCCACACCATGATGCCGGGTGTTGGCCCTGTGTGCCTCGGTCGTACGCAGTCCTGATTGTGGCGCTCACCTGCACGGCGCCAAACACGCATACGACCATCATTGGCACCAAGGCAGAAGCGACTCTCATCGCTGAAGACGACACGTCTCCATTCGTCCCTCCATTCACGCCTGTCGCGACACCACTGGAGGCGGGCTGCACGATGTTGGGGCGTGAGCGGAAGACGGCCTAACGGTGTGCGGGACCGTAGCCCAGTTTCATGGAGACGGTTGCGAATGGTCCTCGCCGATACCCCAGGAGCAACAGTGTCCCTAATTTGCTGGGAAGTGGCGGTGCGGTCCCCTACGGCACTGCGTAGGATCCTACGGTCTTGGCGTGCATCCGTGCGTCGCTGCGGTCCGGTCCCAGGTCGACGGGCACGTGCACCTTCCGCCGACCACTGGCGACAACATCGATGTACTGTGGAGACCTCACGCCCCACGTGTTGAGCAATTCGGCGGTACGTCCACCCGGCCTCCCGCATGCCCACTATACGCCCTCGCTCAAAGTCCGTCAACTGCACATGCGGTTCACGTCCACGCTGTCGCGGCATGCTACCAGTGTTAAAGACTGCGATGGAGCTCCGTATGCCACGGCAAACTGGCTGACACTGACGGCGGCGGTGCACAAATGCTGCGCAGCTAGCGCCATTCGACGGCCAACACCGCGGTTCCTGGTGTGTCCGCTGTGCCGTGCGTGTGATCATTGCTTGTACAGCCCTCTCGCAGTGTCCGGAGCAAGTATGGTGGGTTTGACACACCGGTGTCAATGTGTTCTTTTTTCCATTTCCAGGAGTGTATTTTTGATACTACATGTTGTTTAACGTGTATGGAAGGGTTTACCTGGTTTTCAACGTCATTTGATATCGATAATAAGGAAAACTTCGTGGTGACCTGCGAGCAAATGTGCGGGCCTTGGACTCAAGTCGACCAATTTTCGTTAAGTTGTGGAAAACGGACGACCGAGCGTAGAACAGAATGCAGTTCACGTTGCTAGTTACACTGTCGGATCAAAAGTATCAGACACCTCTATCCAATGTGGAACAGACCACTGGATGTCACGACAGGCGCGTATGTCAGCGTCAAAGAAGGCGGGGAGCACTGTGTTGTCAGCAGAGAAGCAGCAAAGGCAGAATGAGTCGGTCAGGGGAGGTCACAGACATCGAACGTGGCCTAGGCAGTGGATGTCACCGGTGTAACACACCAATCAGAGACATTTCAACCCTTCTACAGGGTGTTCCATTGATAGTGACCGGGCCAAATATCTCACGAAATAAGCATTAGGCGAAAAAACTACAAAGAACGAAACTCGTCTAGCTTGACGGGGGAAACCAGATGGCGCTCTGGTTGGCCTGCTAGATGGCGCTGTCATAGGTCAGACGGATATCAACCGCGTTTTTTTAAATAGGAACCCCCATTTTTTATGTAGTACGTATATAAATATGAACGTTTTGATTGGACCACATTATTCGCTTTGTGATAGATGGCGCTGTAATAGTCACAAATGTTTAAGTACGTGGTATCACGTAACATTCCGCCAGTGCGCACTGTATTTGCTTCGTGATACATTACCCGTGTTAAAATACACCGTTTACCAATTGCGGAAAAGGTCGATATCATGTTGATCTATGGCTATTGTGATCAAAATGCCCAACGGGCCACATTATCCAAGTGTCTGGACCGTTCGCCGGATAATTACTTTATTTAAGGAAACAGGAAGTGTTCAGCCACACGTGAAATGTCAACCACGACCTGCAACAAATGATGATGCCCAAGTAGGTGTTTTAGCAGGTGTCGCGGCTAATCCGCACATCAGTAGCAGACAAATTGCGCGAGAAGTGGGAATCTCAAAAACGTCGGTGTTGAGAATGCTACGTCTACATCGATTGCACCCAAACCATATTTCTATGTACCAAGATTTGCATGGCGACGACTTTGAACGTCGTGTACAGTTCTGCCACTGGGCACAAGAGAAATTACGGGACGATGACAGATTTTTTGCACGCGTTCTATTTAGCGACGAAGCGTCATTCACCAACAGCGGTAACGTAAAATGGTTCAAATGGCTCTGAGCACTATGGGAATTAACAGCTATGGTCATCAGTCCCCTAGAACTTAGAACTACTTAAACCTAACTAACCTAAGGACAGCACACAACACCCAGCCATCACGAGGCAGAGGAAATCCCTGACCCCGCCGGGAGTCGAGCCGGGAACCCGGGCGTGGGAAGCGAGAACGTTACCGCACGACCACGAGATGCGGGCAGCGGTAACGTAAACCGGCATAATATGCACTATTGGGCAACGGAAAATCCACGATGAGTGCGACAAGTGGAACAGCAGCGACCTTGGCGGGTTAATGTACTGTGCGGCATTATGGGAGGAAGGATAATTTGCCCCCATTTTACCAGTGCCAATCTAAATGGCGCAATGTATACTGATTTCCTACGTAATGTTCTACCGATGTTACTACAAGAAGTTTCACTGCATGACATAATGGCGATGTACTTCCAAATGATGGATGCCCGGCACATAGCTCGTGTGCGGTTGAAGCGGTATTGAATAGCATATTTCATGACAGGTGGATTGGTCGTCGAAGCA
The DNA here is from genome assembly GCF_021461395.2 of Schistocerca americana. Taxonomy (NCBI): domain Eukaryota; kingdom Metazoa; phylum Arthropoda; class Insecta; order Orthoptera; family Acrididae; genus Schistocerca; species Schistocerca americana. The sequence continues at coordinate 224,292,901 of NC_060119.1, forward strand.
GCATACCATGGCCCGCACGTTCACTGGATCTGACGTCCCCGGATTTCTTTCTGTGGAGAAATTTGAAGGATATTTGCTATCGTGATCCACCGGCAACGCCTGACAACGTGCGTCAGCGCATTGTCAACGCATGTGCGAACATTACGGAAGGCGAACTACTCGCTCTTGATAGGAATGCCGTTATACGTATTGCCAAATGCAGTGAGGTTGACGGACATCATTTTGAGCATTTATTGCATTAATGTGGTATTTACAGGTAATCATGATGTAACAGCATGCGTTCTCAGAAATAAAATGTTGAAACGTACCTACGTTCTGTATCTTAATTTAAAAAACCCACCTGTTACCAACTGTGCTTCTAGAATTGTGAGCCATATGTTTGTGACTATTACAGCACCATATGTCACAAGGCGAAAAAAATAGTCCAACTAAAACATTCATATTTCTTTACATTCTACACGAATATGTAATAAAAGATGGGGGTTCCTATTTAAAACAACGCAGTTCATATCCGTTTGACCTATGGCTGCGCCATCTAGGGGGCCAACCATAGCGCCATCTGGGTTCCCTCTTCAAGCTAGACTAGTTTCGTACTTTGTAGTTTTTTCGTTTGACCCTTATTTCGTGAGATATTTGGCCCGGTCACGATCAACTGACCACCCTGTATAGCTGCCGAAGTCGACTGTTGTAGATGTGACTGTGAACTGAAAACGCGAAGGAACAACACAGCTGCACCAAGACCTGACAGACCTCATGTAATGACAGACAGACACAGTTCAAATGTTACGGAGGATGTGTGTAGAGAATCGTATGAAACCGGCGAAGGACTCATTCGTGAGCTTCAAAGTGCTACCGAAAGTTCAGCTAGCACAATGAGTGTGCGTACGGAGTTAAAAAGAACTGCATACAGCGGTCGAGCAGTTTCTCATTAGCCACACATTTCTGTTGTCGGGCTGGCATACGCTTCGGGTTGTCCAATGAGCGTCTAACATAGCCAGAGGATGGCTGGAAACGAGTATTTTGGAGTGATGAATCACGCTATAGCCTGTGGCAATCCTGTGGAAGCGTATGGGAGCGGCGAATGTCTACGTTATGTTTATTGCGAACAATGGAGTACAAAGGAAGTGGTTTTGCGGTATGGGGATGTTTTCCTGGTTCGGATGTGGTTCCCTCATTGTGCTTAAGAACACGCTAAATGAGAAAGAATATGAGCACATTTTATAGCATTGCGTAGCGTGTGTAGTGGAGGAAGATCTCAGAGACGATAATAATTTGTATCACCATATCAGTGCACCGTGTCATACACTAAGCTGATAAAAATCATGGGATAGCGATATGCACATATCCAGGTAGCAGTAGTATCGCGTACGCAGGGTAGAAAAGGAGAGTATTTTGGCGGAACTGTAATTTGCACTCAGGTGATTCATGTGAAAATGTTGCCGACGTGGTTATGGCTGCACGACGGGAATTAACAGACTGAACCACGAATGGTAGTTGGAGCTAGACGCATGGGGCATTCCATTTCCGAAATCGTTTGAGAATTCAATATTACGAGATCCACAGCGTGAAGAGTGTGCCGAGAATACCAAATTTCAGAAATTAACTCTTACCACGAACAACGCCGTGAGCGACGGCTTCCCGGTAACGACCGAGAGCAGCACCGTTTGCGTAGAGTTGTCAGTGCTAACAGACAAGCAACGCTGCGTGAAATAAGCACGGAAATCAATGACGGACGTACGACGAACGCATCCGTTAGGACAGCGCAGCGATATTTGGAGTTAATGGGCTATAGCAGCAGATAACCGACGCGAATGATCTTCCTAACAGCAGGACATCGCCTGCAGCGCCTCTCCTGGGCCCGTAAACATATCAGTCAGACCCTAGACGACTGGAAAACCGTGGTATGATCACATGAGTCCCTAATTTACTTGCTAAGAGCTGATGGTAGGGTTCGAGTGTGCCGCAGACCCCACGAAGCCATGGACCCAAGTTGTCAACTAGACACAGTGAAAGCTCGCGGTGGCTTCATAATGGTGTGGGCTGTGTTGACATGGAGTGGAGTGGGTCCTATGATTCAACTGAACGGATCAGTGATTGGTAATGGCTACGCTCGGCTTCTTGGAGACCTTTAGAGCTATTCGTTGATCGCATGTTCCCAAACAACTATGGAATTTTTATGAAAAGCACCTTGTCTCCGAGCCACAGTTGTTCGTAACTGGTTTGAAGAAAATTTTGACAATTCGAGCGAACATTTCGGGCACTCAGATCGCCAGATATGAATCTCATCGAACATTTACGTGACATAATAGAGAGGTCAGTTAGTCCACAACATCCTGTGCCGGCAAAATGTTTGCAATTATTGACGGCTATGGAGGTAGCATGACTCAATATCTCCGCAGGGGACTTCCAACGACTCCTTGAATCCATGGTACGTCGAGCTGCGGCACTATGCCGGGAAAAAGGAGGTCCAACACGATATTAGAAGGTATCCAATGACTTTTGTCCTCTCAGCGTATACCACCATCTTCGAAGCAATGGTTTGTGGACAATAACATTCCTGAAATGGACTGGTCAGCTCAGGTTCCCGACCTGAACCCAATGGAACACCTGTGGTATGAGTTAAAATGTTGACTTCACTCCAGACCCCAGCGCCCAACATCAGTACCTTTAATATGCACTAATTGGTGTCCGGATACTTTCGATCATATAGTGTATGTGTCACTGATTCAATTAGTAATGACAGTATTGTAAGACATATTTTCTAAATATGAATAAGCCCAAATGGACCATGAAAGTTCTACGTTGAAATCTTAGAGTTAAGAAAGGACAGAGGTGACAGTCTAATGGGAAATGGGAGATTGACATTATGAGCAGCACTGTGGATGGATATTCTGAAGACTCGATTTCATGGAAATTTCTATTGATGGAATTTACCTAGGAGTAGACTCAAATGGCTAATGTTGTTAGTAAATTTACTAAATTTATAGATTATGTTTGATACAATGAACAAATAGTAACAGTAAAATATCATCGTTTGATTCCAGAAGATTTCCCTCGTTAGACGTTTATAATATAGATTGCCGTTACATAACCGCAACATCACTTTTGTCGCTAACCACAAATATCTGTTCGACACTCTGCCACATAGACTACTTGATTTAATTGTCTGTCAAATTTATGAAAGAATTGCGTGTATTTATTCATTATAAAGCGAATATTATTTAGGAACTCTTGCTGACATTAAATGAAATTAATCACTGCAATTCTCCAATTATCGTTGCCAAATAATACGGCTTATTTTTTCAGCAACTTGCACATTCGTACAGGAACGTCATCACCGCAACAACTGACGTTATTTTAAAGTCAATATTGTGAAACATGTTATTGTAACTCTTAACATATTTCTAAGCCACATCCAAATTACTGACATATCGGATGACAATGGTCTCGTACTTCTCATAATCTCATATATACTCTATAAAATGGCAGTACGACACTGCAACTAAAACCTTAACAGTATGCTGCGTTTTGCTTTTAGAGATACACTGGCTGACTCTCTGTTGTCCTCTTTTTTCATTTGACTGTCGCAACCTTGTATTGTTCGTAGATAGTAAAAAGAAATAGATATATCTGTAGTATAATAACAGAGTTCATTCATATACTTTTAAAACTGACAATATTGTCTACAAGACAACTTTTAGAAGTTCACTATTAATATACCACAAACCTTAATTACGTAAAATATTTTTTGTTTTATTTCCAAGTGCAAGAGAAAAAAATTCTTGACTGAACAACTCTTGACTAAACAGCATATACTAGCCCCCCCCCCCCCCCAAAGAAAACAAAAAACAAAAAACATAGCGTTCTCAAAACCACTCCACACTGCTTGATAGATCGCAAACATGGGGTACTGTCCGTGATGAAGAAGGTAAGGCTCACTATATGTTAACAGCTATCCTTACCTTCTTTTAAAAATTAAAAGAGATGTCTGTCGGAATGAGGTGTAGTCTGAACTACATAACTTTTCAGTGTCCGCCTTTTCTGTTAAGATTTCTCTTGCTTCAATTAAATTTTTTATTGCCGCCCCCTACCCACCTGCACTACGAAACTTGGGCTGCAGTGTGATCGGGGCTGTCATTAGTCATCTAATGATCCCGAAACCTACTCATATTCCACTCCAATGAGTCATTTTCGAGACTTTTTTCCTGTCACCGCCATTCCAACTCCACCGCAAGCGTAGTACCACCAGTCATGTCTTTTTTTCACGAAAATTTCTCACCTGTGCAAACTGTTTTATCTCAGAGTAGCCCTTGCAACCTACATCCTCAATTGTTTGCTGGATGTATCCCAACCTCTGTCTTCTTCTAAAATTTTTACCTTCTGCTCACTCTAATACTATGGAAGTTATCCCCCGTTATCTTAACAAATTTCCTATCATCCTGTACTTTCTTCTTTTCAGTGTTTCCAGATACTTCTTTCCTCGCCGATTCTGCGGAGAACCTCCTCATTTCTTACGTTTATCAGTCCACGTAATTTTCATTTCAGATGGTTCCATTCTCTTCTGTTCCGGTTCTCTCGCACACCATGTGTCACTGCCATACAATGTTGTGTTCCAAACGTACATTCATAGAAATTCCTTCCTCAAATTAAAACCTATGTTTGATACTAGTAGACTCCTCTTAACCAGTAATGCCATTTTTACCAAAGCTAGTCTGCTTTTTACGCCCTCCTTGCTCCGTCCGTCATGGATTATTTTGCTGCCTCGGTAGCAGAATTTCTTAACTTCATCTACTTCGTGATCACGTATTATGATGTTAAGTTTCTCGTTGTTCTCATTTCTGCTACTTCTCATTTATTTAGTATTTCTTCGATTTACTCTCAATCCGCATTCTCTACTCATTAGATTGTTCATTGCATTCAACAGGGCCTGTAATTCTTCTTCACATACACTCACGATAACAATGTCATCAGCGAATCTTAACACTGATATCCTTTCACCTTGAATTTTAATCCCACTCTTGAAACTTTCTTTTATTTCCGTCACTGCTCCTTCGACGTGTAGACTAAACAGCAGGGCGAGAAACTTACATCCCTGTCTTACACCCTTTTTAATCAGATCACATCGTTATTTGTCTTACACTTTTATTTTTCCGCTCTTGATTCTTGCACATATTGCATATTACCCAGAACATGTCTTGATTTTTCTTCAGTCTTGCTTCCATTATCAAATGCAACGTCAGAACTGCCTCTCGGCTGGATTTACTTTCCCCAAAGCCAAACTGATCTTCATCTAACACATCCTCAATTTTCTTTTCCATTCTTTTGTTTATTATTCATGTCAGCAACTTATATGCGTGAGCTGTTAAGCTGATCGTACCATGACTCTCGCACTTTTCAGCTCTCGCAGTTTTCGGAATTGTGTGGATGGTGTTTTTCCGAAAGTCAGATGGTATATCGCAGATTCGTACATTCTACACACCAACGTGAATAGTCATTTTATAGCCACTTAGCCCAATGATTTTAGAAATTCTGATAGTATTTTATCTATCCCTTCCGCCTTATTTGACCGTAAGTCTTCCAAAGCACTTTTAAATTCTGATTCTAATACTGGATCTCCTGTCTCTACTATTTCGTCTCCTGTTTTTTCTTCTGTAATGGTCTCAGACAATCTTCCCCCTCATAGAGGCCTTCAATGGACTCTTTCCATCCGTCCGCTCTCTCCTCTGCACTTAACACTGGAATTCCCATTGCACTCTTAATGTTACCATCCTTGTTTTTAGTTTCATCGAAGGTTGTTTCGACTTTACTATATGCTGTTACAGAACTAACGACCATCATTTATTTTTGGATTTCTTCATTTTTTTCATGCAGTCATTTCGCTTAGCTCCCCTACACTTCAGCGATTTGTATTCCTGTATTCCTGGATTCCCATGAAAATTTTTCTTCTTCCTTCTTTCATCGATCAACCGAAGTATTTCTTCTGTTGCCCACGGTTTCTTCACAGTTACATCTTTTGTACATACGTTTTTCTTTCCAGCTTCTTTAATTGCCAATTTTAGAGATATTCATTCCTCTTCAACTGAACTGCCTACCGAGCTATTGCTTATCGCAGTATCTATACACCCAGACAACTTCAAACGTGTCTCTTCGTTCTTTTATACTTCGGTATCCCATTTCTTTGCGCGTTGATTCTTCCTGACTAGACTCTTAAACTTTAGCCTAGTCTTCATCATTACCGAACTGTGATCTGAGTCTACGTAAATAAATGATGTGCGCACCAAGTTAGCTTCAAATTTTTGGAAGCTTTTCAGAGTTATGTTTCATAAATCAGCTTATCCTAATGCCACCTCCACCGCTAAGTGTTAAAGTCTAGATAAATACACTGTCCAGTCATATTAATGTGACCACCTGTCAGAAGGCTGAATAACCATCTTTTGCAGCGCGAGACGTGCAGGAACTTAGCCAGTGAGGTTATAGACCACATATAGACCTATGAGAACTCCAGTGCTACACTGGGTTTCTCGGTTTTAGATGTATGGCCCGAATAGCCCGATCAAGGTGATCGCACATATTATCTGTTGGGTTTGGTGGCTAGGAGAGTGTGGTAAACCCATCCTGGTGTTCTCTCTACCACGCGCGTACACTGTGATCTGTGTGACATGTTGCATTTTCCTGGTGATAGGTGCCGTAGTACTGAGGAAAACCAAACTGCATTTAGGGGTTGTACTTGATCCGCAAAGATATATGGATACTTTTGCCGCTCCACTGTGTCTTCTAGAATGACTAGATCACCCTGGGAATACCAAGAAAACAGTATTTCTTAAAACAGTCTTGGTCGCAATTTTTGTTTTTTTATTTTTCTACGACTCGTTTCACCTTATTTAGGCATCTTCAGGTTATCTTTTCTAGATGGACGCGAGAGGCACCAAGATCTGCATAACGCGTTCCCGTTCACAGGAGCGCTCCTGATAGAGAACATCGTAGGAAGAGCGGCGCGTTTCGTCACAGGGTTATTTGGTAAGCGTGATAGCGTTACGGAGACTCAAGTGACAGACTCTGCAAGAGAGGCGCTCTGCATCGCGGTGTAGCTTGCTGTCCAGGTTTCGAGAGGGTGCGTTTCTGGATGAGGTATCGAATATATTGCTTCCCCCTACTTATACCTCCCGAGGAGATCACGAGTGTAAAATTAGAGAGATTCGAGCGCGCACGGAAGCTTTCCGGCAGTCGTTCTTCCCGCGAACCGTACGCGACTGGAACAGGAAAGGGAGGTAACGACAGCGGCACGTAAAGTGCCCTCTGCCACACACCGTTGGGTGGCTTGCGGAATATAAATGTAGATGTAGATGTAGAAGGTTGCGGAAAGAGTGGGAAATTCTAATATGTCTAGTTTGTAAGAGAAGAAGGAGACTTTGACATAGGATTGGAGTGACAAAGTAGACAGATACGGAAGGCGAAACCGAGTGATTGGCGTTCGTAGATTGGGAGGGAAATTCGTGGGGACGGGAAGTCCTGCCACATTGTCCGAACCCGCGTGTTGTTAATCGGCAGCGCACCTCGTTTCCGGTGTCGGGGTGCGGGGAATCAGACAGGCAGGCAGGCCGCCGGCGGACCCCTGTTCCCGGGGCAGTTCTGAGCGGCGGCCGATGTCAGGGGCCGGACGCGGCGCCGTGCCGTGCAAATAAGCGCCGCCGTCAGCGATTGGCTCATTTCCAGCTCTGCGTATCGGTGGCCATCTCGCCGCGCTGCCCTTCGGGCTCAGCAAAAACTCGCCCTCGCCTCAGACCGTAAAGTCACAGCATGCCAAGCGCCGCCACTTTCGTCCTTGTGCCGTTCTCAGAAGCACCGGCACAGCTACGCTGACATCTACATACTTACCCCGTAAGCCATCGTATGGAGTGTGACGGAGTCTATCCGAATTATTTCCTTCCCCATTCACTTGCAAGTAGAGCCAGAGCCTCCCAATGAGCCCTAATTTCCCCTATCTTCGTGATCCTTCGCGAAATGTAGGTTGGCGACAGTCGAATCGTTCTGCAGTCAGCTTCAAATGCCAGTTCTCTAAATTTTCTCAATAATATTCCGCGAGAAGAACTCGCCTTCCTTCCAGTGATTCCGATTTGCGTTCGCGAAGCATCTTGGCAACACTTGCGTGTTATTCGAGTCCGCCGCTAACAAATCTAACAGTATGCCTCTGAATTGCTTCAATGTCTCCCTTCTCAACTCCCAAACACTCGAGCAATACTCAAGAATGGGTAGCACTAACGTCCTATAGTCCGTCTGATGAACCACACATCCCTCTCTTAATAAAGCAAAGATGACAATTCTCACTCCTTACCGCGATTCTTACATGCTTGTTCGATTTCATATATCTCTGCAACGTTCCGGCTCGATATTCGATCGACATGACTCTGTCAGGCAACACACTATTAATTTTGTATTCGAACATTACCGACTGTTTCCCCCCTTTTTTTAAGAACTGCTAAGGTCATCAGTCCCTAAGTCCGGCCCCGGTAGCTGAGTGGTCAGCTTGACAGAATGTCAATCCTAAGGTCCCGGGTTCGATTCCCGGCTGGGTCGGAGATTTTCTCCGCTCAGGGACTGGGTGTTGTGTAGTCCTAATCATCATCATTTCATCCCCATCGACGCGCAGGTCGCCGAAGTGGCGTCAACTCGAAAGACCTGCACCAGGCGAACGGTCTACCCGCCGGGAGGCCCTAGTCACACGACATTTCATTTCATTTCATCAGTCCCTAAGCTTACACACTACTTAGCCTAAATTATCCTAAGGACAAACAGACACACCCATGCCGAGGGAGGCCTCCAACCTCCGCCGGGACCAGCCGCACAGTTCATGACTGCAGCGCCCCGGATCGCTCGGCTAATCCCGCACGGCTACTGTTTTCCCTACTCATCTGCATAACCTCACATTTTTCTACATTTAAAGCTAGGTGCCATTCGTCACACCACCTAGAAATTTTGTCAAAGTCGTCCTGTATGTTCCTACAGTCACTCAACGACGACACCATCCCGTACAGCCGGTCGCTGTGGCTGAGCGGTTATAGGTGCTACGATAGCAGGTTCGAATCCTACCTCCGGCATCGATGTGTGTGATGTACTTAGGTTAGTTAGGTTTAAGTAGTTCTAAGTCTAGGGGACTGATGATCACAGATGTTAAGTCCCCTAGTGCTTGGAGCCATTTGAACCATTTTATAAACAGAAGCTTTTCCGTCTCGGGGAAACTGATTACATTCGAATTGAGCTGTTGTAAACCGATGTAATCCCCTTAATCCTCGTTATTGAAGAAAGAAAGCAATAAATAAAACTAAAAAAAAACATAGATTGTGTTGTGTGATGGTATTACTTGATTTCTCGGCGCTGCCCGATTAGAATAACATCTACACACGCCTCTTGTAATCCCCCACCAGACGAGGTACATCTACGATAAAGGATTCGATACTAATAATTTATCGATAAAGGATTCGATACTAATAATTTATCGTCTGTGATTACAGTCGCATGTAATCCCATACATGACACACATTATCACCCGCATCTATACAGGTGTTCATACCCTTATTGTCCTTTTCACATTTCCAGTTTCTAAGTCATATGTGTACACAAATAGTTTTAAAGTGCTTAATGAGTCCCAAAGTTGTGTTTTATCTGCCACATTTTCCTACTGTCGGCCTCATATGTGCAGATTGAATATCATCGAAATTGCCGACAATCAGCCTAAAGGCTTTGAATACTATTGTTTCGGCGATAATATAGCTACTTTTAGATTATGTTTGCATGTAACATCCTTCTCACTCGCACCATATATCTAACGGTGCTAAACGTATCTTACCCTGTAGCAGTGATCCCGCCCACGAATGTCGAGGGGCTAGCGTTGCTGCCACTGGATCACTGGGTCCCGTGTTCGAATCCCGGCCGGGTTGGGGAATTTCTCTGCCCGGGGACTGGGTGCTTGTGTTGTCACCATCATTTCATCATTATCATCATCATTCGTGACGGTAGCTATACTGGACTGCGTAAAAAATTGGACCGTGTAAAAATTGGGACTTCGTACGAGCGCTGATGACCGCGGAGTTGAGCGCCCCACAAACAAAACATCATCAAAACCACCTACAAATGTTGTAGCTATGAGAATGCAGCAAGTGCACGTAAGATCAATTATTGTGCTACCAACTGATTTTTAGCATCTAAAAGAACACTGAGTTACTGACAGATGCATACCATCTATTACTGTCCCGCCTTTAGGTCATACCGAATGTCAGTGGTTGCGCTGTAGGGTCTACTCGAAACCTGCGCCAAGTACCATTCAGCAGCCAACAAGTGATGCATGTACAAATTTAGCTTCCCATTCAAATGGCTCTGATCACTATGGGACTTAACTTCTGGGGCCATCAGTCCCCTAGAACTTAGAACTACTTAAACGTAACTAACCTAAGGATATCACACACATCCATGCCCGAGGCAGGATACTAACCTGCGACCGTAGCGGTCGCGCAGTTCCAGACTATAGCACCTAGAACCGCTCGGCCACTCTGGCCGCCTAGCTTCCCGTCGTGAAGCTTACAGTGGCACTTTGTCTCCGTGAAAACAACATGTACAACAGTTGTTAAGCTTTCATGAGTATCTTCTTTGCTTTTCCCGTGTTACTGCGGAGTCGGCCGCAACAGTTTTATTGATTGCACTGGTGTTACAATTTTAATTAAGCTTAATCGTTGTTAGATTCATGTTCTGGTTTCAGTGATTTGCCAAATTAAAGCAGATTGATCCTATTTAATTAGTTGTTGGTTAGCTGATGGCTCTATGGCTCTAATGCAGGCTGTTCCAACCGAGCTCCAGGGAGCCGGAGCGCTCCGGAGCGCTCACTGCGGCAGCTCGGAGCCCGCGTGGAGGGGGAAAGCGAACTCACTGTCCTGGCCGCATGCAGCCGTAATAATCCGTGCTCAATGACAGCTATGACTAGCCGCGGGAGCTCTGTACCTCTATTGGAGGATACCTTTCTATTCATTGAGAGGGATGGTCGACTGCAGTGTTTTGCATGTCATAAAGTATTTAATTCTGCGAAGAGGTACAATATACAGAATTAAATACAGTCAGGTTGAAGGCGTTGCACGCAGAGACCTGCTAGCCAGGCTTAAGAACGACATACCAGTAGACGTATGTTTAAAAACGGATTCGTAATACGGAGGGCATCAAAACATGCAACATAGTTCGTGTTCTGTAATGCACCAAGAGGCACTGTGTGCTGAAACAGTAGAGCTAGGTGGCGTAATGAAAGATGTCGTGAACTGTGTGAATTTTGTGCGTCGTCAAAGGATTCCTGAAAGATGTGGAAGCGGAGTATGGGGATATAGCTCACCACAGTACAGTTCGTTGGCTGAGCCGGGGAAAAGTTCTTGATGTTTTCTTTGCCATTAGTGAGGAAATACCCATTTTCTCGAAATGAAAGGGGAAGAAATGCGTTGTCTGAAAGATATAAAATGGATATCAGACCTGGCGTTCCTAGCTGACATAACTATGCATCTGAATAATTTAAATCTGTCATTGCAGGGCAAAGGGCAGCTAATCGTTGACATGCACGACCAGATCAAAGTGTTCATGGAAAAGTTACGTTTATTTGAGAGACAGATGAGTAATGGACATCTAACGTTCTTCAATCATCTTGCTTCTTTAAAACTACCTGATGGTACTACTTTCGGCGATTACCAAGCAAAGTTAAAGCAGCTCATCACGTCGTTTGAAACACGATTCCGAGACCTCACTAGTTTGGAAATGGAACTTAAGGTATTCAGCACTCCTTTTTCAGTTTCCACCGATGACTTGTCATCGTCGCTTCAATTGGAGATTATTGATTTGCAAAATTCAACTTTGTTGAAAGAGAGGTACTACATCACGTTGTATTTGTCACGATGGTAGTGTTCATTACAGAAAAAACATTTCCCAAACTTCACAACAATGCCGCTCAGATCATGTGCATGTTTGGATTTACGTTTTGATGTGAGCAGCTTTTCTGAGCAATGAAAACAGTTATAAAGTAAGGAACGATCGCTTCTTCAGGATGCAACAATGAAGGCCATCCTCCGCATTAACGCTGCGAACACTTAGACGCCTGATATTTCCGATCTTGCAATGAAAAGAAAATTTCAAGCTACAGAGGCTCAATAAATTTAGTATGCAATTTCTTGTAAAACATTTGTTTCTTATCTATTTCCTGAAGATCGTATTTCCTGGTGTAGCATGTCACCACGTCTTAGCAGCTAAGAGAGTGAGGTTTTCGATCTTGTAAGACGCAGCTGGCACATCAAAACGCTCGCCCTGCCGCCTGCCTCAGCCAGCCGTGCCACGTACCGGCGTGCCGGCCCACTTGACTGGTCACAGCGAGCGACGCAGCTCCCTGGAGCAGGGAGCGCTCCGCGGCTCACAGCGGAGCCCACGAGCTGGAACAGCCTGCTCTAATGGATGAATATGGTTCAAATGGTTCAAATGGCTCTGAGCACTATGGGACTTAACAGCTGTGGTCATCAGTCCCCTAGAACTTAGAACTACTTAAACCTAACTAACCTAAGGACGTCACACACATCCATGCCCGAGGCAGGATTCGAACCTGCGACCGTAGCAGTCGCGCGTTTCCGGACTGCGCGCCTATAACCGCGAGACCACCGCAGCCGGCGATGAATATGTTTTTCTTACGTAACATGTGTTCAAACACTATATTCACTCACGGCTCAATCCAGCCCTGCCACTCCTTGGACGACTACAATTATATGGGTTGTGTCAGTTTTAGTGACAGTTGATGGCAGCAAGTCTTCCATGACGCCACTTGCATGAATATCCAAAGGAACAACACAGACCCTGCAACATCGTTTTTAGCCGGCGATACTAGGCAGCGTCTTTCAATTAAAATGTCCTTCCCTGTACGGGAAGTACATAATATGTGTACGAGTACAGGTAGTGACGCAGGAACGACAACATGTGGAAGTTTGGGTAGGGCCGTAACTCGTGCACGGACAGCAAAAGCGGTTCTTCATCCTCGAGACGGTGGTCTCGGTCTTGTCAACGTCCACGCAAGATCAGCTGCCCTTTATGTAAGAATGTTGGTTAGATCGTGGACTCGCCACTGGAGCGGATTAACGGGAAGCCTGGTTGAGGAATTGGTCCCTCCCTCCCCAGAGGAGCCCGTTGCAGCAGCACATATTTCTGCCTCTCTCTCACATTTCAGGACCTTTCTCATCGAATACAGTTAAGTCTGCACCGACTTGAGCTGTACCAGGACTCCAACGGGACGTGATATTTACCGCCTAATGACGGGAGATCATGCCCGGAATGTGGTGGAAAGCCGGTATCCTACGGTTCGTATGCCCTTGGTCCGGCGTTCTGTGCACCGTGCCCCCTCGGCACGAAAGCTCGTTCGAGCCGGTGTCTGGTTGTTAATGGGAAACATACGACACAACGTCGTCTACATGTCATTAACACGGCAGAATCGTCGCTTTGTCCCCAGTGTCACACGCCTGACACAGATGAACATCGACTGATGTGTGAACCTTCTGCAGAGGTGTGGCAGCTGATTTGGAAAATGCTTCCTTTTCTTCTACGTACGGCTCTCCACGCCATTGCACCGAAGTCAGACATGATCCTGGATAGACCTACTTCACACGTACGACCAATGCAGTGAACTGGATAAAACACGAATCGGTCTCTTACTTGTTTCATGAAAGAGAGGAAGGTTCTTGATTTTTGGACATTCCTGCGACATCCCTTTACCTTTATCAAGCATAATACGAGATACCGTCAGTATTATGCTAAGTATCTGGGTAGTGCATTATCTGGTAAGAGATGTCGAAAGAAACAATACCAATTTCATAACAACCAGTATCAGAGAACCTACCCAGCAGTTAAGAGCCTTTTAAGCAAATATAGCAGAATAACAGGGACACATATAGTCATTGTGAAGCAAGCACCCTGTTCTGATTGGACTAAACATTTTGAAACTAGGTTTGCTGGATACTCATCTATGTTCATTAATGGTACAGTGTCGAGGTACGGACTAAATATAGAAAGTTCTTTAACTGTCCTCGACTGTAGGAAACTCTTCGAAGCAAAGGAATCAGTGTTGGAAACCACCAAAGAAGAAAGAATAAAGAGAAGAATTCTGTAAAAGGAAAGATGGGAGGACCAACATCAGAAATAAGCTGAATATTGATCTGTGATGTATTCGTGTTGTGCAGGCTAGACACAGGAAAACGTTTTAGCTCCTAACATTAGCTCCTTTTAAATATTCGAGCTCTCCATCTCTCAAGGAGTTAATCAAATAGCTTGGTTCAAATGGCTCTGAGCACTATGGGACTCAACTTCTAAGGTCATCAGTCCCCTAGAACTTAGAACTACTTAAACCTAACTAACCTAAGGACATCACACACATCCTTGCCCGAGGCAGGATTCGAACCTGTCAAGGAGTTAATCACTGGAATCGTTGTCGTTCACTGTAATAGCACTGGATTCCATGATTACGATAGTGTAGCGAATCTGTGTCCTAGATACTCCAGAACAGTCAACGAACCAGCCGAAGATGCATCTGAGGTGACGGTCTTCGCCTGATGAACTTCATACTGTTCTCCGGCTACCACTGCTGATGGAGAAGCTGACTGTCTTCCGACAACACCACATCCCAAAGTGCTGACAGCACCAAATTTTAGAGCGGAAACCAGCAGCAGTGCGTCTTGGGGTCCGCGTTCCTGTTCAAGACTTAGGCACCTCTGGGTGCTGAAATGTCCCAGGCCAGTAGGAAGGATATCGACCGACTACACGACTTTCGACAACACCACATCGTGGATGGATCATCAGGGCTCAACGCAGAATGCGGAGTGCGATCGAGCACACTCCAGCACCTAACACGAGACCATTCGTGCTGGACCACAGCCGCGCCGGCAGTGCGCCGTGGCGCGAGGTCACTCACTCTGCCTGGGCCTGCAGAACTGGAGCTGACTCGGCAGTCTTCAGCAGGAATTGGACAGGCAGCCGGTGTGGAACAAGTCGACTGTCAACATGGTTAACAAATAACTGATCTTTGACAATGTTTTACTAGCGTCAGAGACGTGTCAGAGGTATCCAGCTGCTATCCTGACTTCATGCAGAGGTGTCACCGCTCGGCCCCTCTGTAGTATGTTTTCAGAAGTTGTTCTTTAATTTTTACTAAATAAAATAACAACTTATGAAAACATACGGCTGTTTGGTGACTTTCTTTTGGTAAAAAACTCTAAATAAGGGTCGCCAGCTGGGTTAAACCTCCAACTACTCGACGGTCAGTGCATTGCAGCTATCTAACTACTTTTGGAAAGATTGTTACACCAGACTGTTGGACTAGGATACTTATACCGCTAACAATTCATACACCGCCTCTAACTGGTCGTTAACAACTGTCGCCGATAATCTCCACAACAACGAAACAAGAATATAGTGTAATATCAACGGTGAAACAGACCCTCAAAACATCACTCTTAAGCGAACTGCTACATGAACAACAGATGAAATCTTAAAAAAAAATTATCAGTATTCTAAATATTGCAGCTCAAGGAATAAGAGCTGTAACTCCGTGTAATGCTTACTAGCTTTTAACAGATCTTTTACGAAAATTTTGATCTGTCAGCAATAGCTTTTGGTCACACGCTTTTCCTGAATTTTATTTCTGTTGCAAGTGAGGTAAATCATAGTAATTATGAATGCACAGCTTAGATACACATATCTCGAAATAAAAACAAAGTAGAAGCTTTATTTTTGTTTTGAAAGTTCTTAAAACTCTCACTTTTTAAACAGACTTTTAAATAGATGTTGCTGTCATTATTTATGTTTCAAATAAATTAATTATGGTCATCAAAAGTTATAATTTGCTCACAGTTTTTCTTTACAAAACCTCACTTTTTAAATTTAAGTCATGAAATGGTCTGCTTTTTATTTGAGTATGTTTTAAGACAGTGTACAAAATTTCAACTCTTTGTCTGCAATAGTTTTTAGCCAGTGTGTACCAGAGATGTAAAGAGTGAACTTCTGGGAAATCAAAGTTTTAGCTAAAACTGTTTTCTCTGTCTAGCATACACTATACGAATACATCACAAGTCGATATTCATCTTATTTCCGATGTTGTTCCTCCTCCTTTTCCTTTTACTGAATTGGTCTTTTTATTCTTGCTTCTTTGGCGGTTTCCAACACTGATACCTCCGCTTCTAAGAGTTTCCTGTAGTCAAGTGCAATTAAAGAACTTTGCATATTTAGTTCACCAGGTACTCCCGTCATTGTACCTCGAACTGCACCGTCAATGAACACAGAAGAGCATCCAGTACACCTGTTTTCCAAGTATTTAGTCCTACCAGAACAATTTTTGGTATCCATTCCCATATACAATTATTAAAACTCTCATTTGGGTTTTGACTATTACCCTGTAAACACTTTTGTAATAAAATAATAACTCTCTGGCAGCCACACCTTGACGTATTGCCAGGTGGGGAGAGTGCTTGATATAGGTTGTCATCTGTCGATGTTTTATGAGAGAAAGTAGCCAAATCTGCCTTTCTCAGAAGATATATATCGATGAATTTTAAAAGATTTCCACAACTACTAAAATACACATAAAATTTCCCAAACAGAACCACCACAACTAATTCCATTACTTCACTGTAAACACAAATGTTAACAGCATATTCCTATACAAACGAAAGAGATTCAGCTCTGATGCTTTCACAGATCAGTCAACATGGGAGGCTGATAACTCTTATAAAACAAACAAATGAGACCCAACTTCGGTTTGTAACAAGGCTCTCTGTGTGACGTGGGGGGCATCGTCATGTGTGCAACCACTTTTAAATTCCTTTAATTTTGGGGTTTCCTTCGGTCAAACTTCCTCGAAGTAAACTTTTTCTTCTGCAGTAATTTTGTAAGAGAACAGTCCATTAGAGAAGCACCATACGTGGTAGCACGAAATGGCCAACGAAAATGTTTACATTCTGCTTCTGTCCCTGATTGATGGTAAAGCACTCCGTCATCAAGCCACAAGTGTCCTATCGGGACCATCCGACCGCCGTGTCATCCTCAGCTGAGGATGCGGATAGAAGGGGCGTGTGGTCAGCACACCGCTCTCCCGGTCGTTACGATGGTTTACTTTGAGCGGAGCCGCTACTATTCGGTCGAGTAGCTCCTCAATTGGCATCACGAGGCTGAGTGCACCGCGAAAAATGGCAACAGCGCATGGCGGCCCGGAAGATATACTTGATATAGGAAAATACCATCCGTTGTGGGAAATCACAGACTTTTAAGTCATCCATGTAAGCTCCACGTACAACAAATTAAGGACCATTAGGGAAAGACTGTCACATCACTTAAATGCTGAAAAAGAGCCTCCTTCTGGCAGAACCCGAACCTGTTGCATCCAATACCTGAAGGCAGAGCACATAGGCATGGCTAGGAAATAACGCCCACACTTTGAATATCCTAACCAGGCTCACTGTGGACCTAATATGTAGAATATTTCAATTCTAACGGTGACAGAGGACACAAGGGCAAAAAAGCCGTCAGCTCGTTCAAAGAATTTAAAAAGAACCTAAAAAAATAAACACTCATAAAATCATTTGATGACTGTGTGTTTATTTGCTCAATTCAATGAACATCAACGAATGTCCATTCCAGTTGCACTACATCGACAAAGGCGATCAATAAGGCTATTTGTTCCGCTGAAGCTTGCCTTTGCCTCACTAATTCTTTTCCTTTGCACATTCCAGTCTGCACTTTAAACCGATATGGAGGAATATCGTGCAAATCACAATGTTTCGACAGAACAGGTGATCGAATTGCTTCCACTGTTTCGTAAGTTTGCTTTCTGTGCTGGTAGCCCTCCGAGTCTGTACAACTCGAAGGATTAATTAGCGAGATTTGTTTTGATTGCGGCGAAACTTGGCAGAGAGCTGTTACAGGAATTGCTTTGGGTCGGTTTGTACTTGTTTCTCTGTTTGTGTGTATGCCAACAAATCTGAGTAGACATGTTATACCAGGAAGCCCATTTCGGAAGAAACGCTTTCTATTGGCTGAATCCGCCTGACGTCACCGTGAGACTGCATAGAGCAGTGCAGCAGTGTGATTATACAGCAAAAGCGCCGCACCACAGACACTGCGCCATATTACTCGTTCACTTTCGTTTTGGTTCAGTACACAGTTAGCCAAAAAAAATCAAGTGGCATGACAGATGTATTAATCATTAGGACTAAATAAATGATAATTAAGATGAAAAATGACTCACTCATTTGATGAAGAAGATGTTAATGAAACTTGTTCCAGATTGCCGTTTACCAGATAAAGATGCAGTCCATAGCTGCTTCCTCGTTGTGATACACTTCTACATGCTTTCCAACTTTGCTTCGAGATTCAAATACACTCCTGGAAATTGAAATAAGAACATTGTGAATTCATTGTACCAGGAAGGGGAAACTTTATTGACACATTCCTGGGGTCAGATACATCACATGATCACACTGACCGCGTGAGACGACGCTTTATCCAGTCCCAAACATGCTCAATGGGGGACAGATAAGGAGATCTTGCTGGCCAGGGTAGTTGACTTACACCTTCTAGAGCACGTTGGGTGGCACGGGATACATGCGGACGTGCATTGTCCTGTTGGAACAGCAAGTTCCCTTGCCAGTCTAGGAATGGTAGAACGATGGGTTCGATGACGGTTTGGATGAACCGTGCACTATTCAGTGTCCCCTCGACGATCACCAGTGGTGTACGGCTAGTGTAGGAGATCGCTCCCCACACCATGATGCCGGGTGTTGGCCCTGTGTGCCTCGGTCGTATGCAGTCCTGATTGTGGCGCTCACCTGCACGGCGCCAAAAACGCATACGACCATCATTGGCACCAAGGCAGAAGCGACTCTCATCGCTGAAGACGACACGTCTCCATTCGTCCCTCCATTCACGCCTGTCGCGACACCACTGGAGGCGGGCTGCACGATGTTGGGGCGTGAGCGGAAGACGGCCTAACGGTGTGCGGGACCGTAGCCCAGCTTCATGGAGACGGTTGCGAATGGTCCTCGCCGATACCCCAGGAGCAACAGTGTCCCTAATTTGCTGGGAAGTGGCGGTGCGGTCCCCTTCGGCACTGTGTAGGATCCTACGGTCTTGGCGTGCATCCGTGCGTCGCTGCGGTCCGGTCCCAGGTCGACGGGCACGTGCACCTTCCGCCGACCACTGGCGACAACATCGATGTACTGTGGAGACCTCACGCCCCACGTGTTGAGCAATTCGGCGGTACGTCCACCCGGCCTCCCGCATGCCCACTATACGCCCTCGCTCAAAGTCCGTCAACTGCACATACGGTTCACGTCCACGCTGTCGCGGCATGCTACCACTGTTAAGGACTGCGATGGAGCTCCGTATGCCACGGCAAACTGGCTGACACTGACGGCGGCGGTGCACAAATGCTGCGCAGTTAGCGCCATTCGACGGCCAACACCGCGGTTCCTGGTGTGCCCGCTGTGCCGTGCGTGTGATCATTGCTTGTACAGCCCTCTCGCAGTGTCCGGAGCAAGTATGGTGGGTCTGACACACCGGGGTCAATGTGTTCTTTTTTCCATTTCCAGGAGTGTACCTAATCTTTACAAATGTCCTTGTCTTTCCTGTATTTACAAGGTGGGGAATAAAAGTGGTCCAGACGAGTGGAGACAATTGGACTTAAATTTGTGGCAGCATTAACGGAGTAGGGAAAGACCTATCGTTACTTCCAACAGGATGGAGCAACTGCCAACACAGTCGGCCGAACCTTCGAACGCATTTACACAATTTTCACGCCTGACGGAGTTGTTAGCAGAAATCAATCTGGTCAGGTCCTAGCTGGCCATCCAGGTATCTCATCTGTCAATGTGCGATTGCTCTATGTAGGGAGCCCTAAGGTCTAAGACATATCGCAACAATCCTCCTAGTATTCAAGAACTAAAGCAGAACATTTCGTATGAGATTGCAGCAATTCTAGAATCCAGTTTTCCTTCACCTTCAGCAACTTGCTGGCCGGGGCCCAAGAGCCCCAAGAGACGACTGGTGGTCACTTTTAATATCTGGTATAGCCAGGTTAGTACCGTATTCCCTTTCCTTTACCGAGTGAGGTGGCGCAGTGGTTTGCACACTGGACTCGCATTCGGGAGGAGGACAGTTCAATCCCACGTCCGACCATCCTGATTTAGGTTTTCCGTGATTTCCCTAAATCGCTTCAGGCAAATGCCGGGATGGTTGCTTTGATAGGGCACTGCCGACTTCCTTCCTCACACTTCTCTAATCCATCGAGACCGATGACCTCGCTGTTTGTTTCTTTGGTCTCTTCCCCCAAATCAGTCCAGTCCAGTCCTTTCCTCTGCCGTGTTTCTTTGTATCCTGGAACTATGTTCCCCGGGACACATTTATTTGCCCCATCCAGTATATAAGTTGAAGTCGCCTCCCAGCATGCGTCTGTATGAGCAGGTTGGTTTCAACGATTGCTGTAGGGACTTTGATCAGGTTTTCACTAATAGATACATTAGTGCAAGAGGAAGATTTCTGCATATAATTTATAAACGATTCTACGAATTAATTACGATGAATTTATGTTAAGTTGTGAAAAGATGCCACTGTCACATGCGGAACGTCGGATACAGCTCGAGAGAGCAGCAACGCCTTCAGTTAGCAGAAAGTGTGACAAAATTGGGATCTGGTTTGATAGTATAATTGTAGAGTGTTTGGCTGAACTTAAAGGTTACAGGATCGAATCTTCGACGGTTCAATTTTTTTCACTCTGCTTGAACTGTGCTAAGCGCTGAGGAAAAGAAACAATTTTTGTGAACTGTTAATATGTTGTGTGTGTGTGTGTGTGTGTGTGTGTGTGTGTGTGTGTGTGTGTATGTGTGCGGCATAGTTTACGTGATGGCAGTAGCTAGGTCGTTGCTACCTTATGTATCGAGGAAGAGTTTCTTTCCAGCTATTGAATGCTCTAAATGTGGACAAGTGGAATACACACTACAGGTGACACATTTAATACTGTTTTCAGGTCAGTTATATGTGTAGTTTACATGCCTTTCGTGTGTGGTGGACAGTAAGTGTTAGGATTAAACCGAGTAGACAGACTCAGTAACGGAAATATAACAACGAATCTAGAAACAATCTCACCGCCACAACTTCATCATTACGTGCGACGAATAGCACATACAGTAGATCGCATTCGGATAATCGTACATCATTGAGATGTTTTTTATCTTACGTGGCAGAGATTCGAAAGGGGTGGGTGGCTAATATATTCACATGTCCTTGGCTCGACTCCAAGTCAGAATTTGGATTCCTTTCTCTCACTAATTATTACTTTCGAACTCAATGGTGCACTGAGTATTTGAAGAAAATCCAGTTTCACATAGTTAGGATTCCATTTTACACTGTACCGGTACAGCTGAAGACAGTTGGCAGAGCAGAAGAAAGCATCTCCAACAAGATCAAGCCTGGTGATCACTTTGTCGTCCAAATCAACTTCCGACAACTCAGTAAAGGTAAACATATTAAAATGTATTTCAGGCTTTACACAAGCATCCCACTGAAAGAAATTGCCAATGGCATGTAAAGTTGGTAATGTCAATGCAAAAGCAGAATCTGCCTCTACGTCATTACTCTGTAATTAAGTGACTGGCAGCTCTAGAATATGCCTCGCTGAATATCAGACCTTTGCATGGTTTCACATCGAACACAAACTTGCAGAAGAGCGCACCAACTACGCGATATTGCCTGATAAGGCGTTACTTACAAATTAAATTATATCGTTGGGCGTGAAACGGAGATTGCGAGACTGAGCTTCCATTCTGGAGGTGCTAGGTTCCACCCACCGTCCTGCCATGGTGATGGAGTAAGTGAACCGCCGTGACTGTTCATTCGATAAGGTTAAGCACTAAATGTTTCCTCATTCTTCTCCAGTTGAGCTATTGGTCTGAGAGTAATGATCTCGGTGTTGATGGGATATTAAATTTTATGCTTCCTTTTTCCCCCATTCAGAGCACTACCTCATTCGTACCTAATACTATTAATCATGTAAGGACAGAATTATGCTGACGGCTATCAACTTCACCAGAATTAATGCTACATAATAGAAAAACTGTTTGCCGTTAAAACTGGAACAAGAAGAGGCGGCTTGCAATACACTAAGGTGACAGCCGTGGAATAGTGATTTTCTCATATACACATGGCGGCAGTATTGCGTTCACGAGGTAGAAAACGGCAATGCGTTGGCGGAGCTGTCATTCGTTCTGAGGAGATTCATGTGAAAAGGTTACTGACATGACTACGGCCGCACGATGCGAATTAACAGACTTCGAACGCGTAATAGTAGTTGGAGCTAGACGCATGGGACACACCATTTCGGAAATCATTAAGGAATTCAATATTCATAGATCGACATTCTCAGGATTGTGCCGAGAATACCAAATTTCAGGCGTTTGCGTAGACTTGTCAGCGCTAACAGACGAGCAGCACACGATAAAACTGTTATAATGACGACGAACTAGTCGTCGCCAATGTTGACTGGTGGCCAATGCTAAATAGAAACATGTAAACTACAGCAGGTTTGTCAGTAACGTCGATAAGGTGCTGGCTGCACGGTCTGGATCTACAACGACTAAAATAACTAGAAGTCGTTGGTAAAAAATAATATATATTGTGCTTAACTGGTTGTACAGGATTCTTCTTCTTGGCCGGCCGCGGTGGTCTAGCGGTTCTAGGCGCGCAGTCCGGAACCGCGCGACTGCTACGGTCGCAGGTTCGAATCCTGCCTCGGGCTTGGATGTGTGTGATGTCCTTAGGTTAGGTAGGTTTAAGTAGTTCTAAGTTCTAGGGGACTGATGACCACAGATGTTAAGTCCCATAGTGCTCAGAGCCATTTGATTCTTCTTGGCTGCATACATATAATTATTAACAGATAGCTATTGAGGCCTCACTAGGCCAAACGTTACTAAGCGCCTTGTTAGAGATTGCTTCCTATCAGCTGAAGGCTGTGCTACTTTACTACTTGACGTCGCGAGCAAGAGTGGACGAGAGCTCGCTACAAACTTGATACAAACCACGGAGTGGTGCTAGCGTAGCCGGCCGTGGTGGCCGAGCGGTTCTAGGCGCTACAGTCTGGAACCGCGCGACCGCTCCGGTCGCAGGTTCGAATCCTGCCTCGGGCATGGATGTGTGTGATGTCCTTAGGTTAGTTAGGTTTAAGTAGTTCTAAGTTCTAGGGGACTGATGACCTTAGAAGTTAAGTCCCATAGTGCTCAGAGCCATTTGAACCATTTTTTTGGTGCTAGCGGGGCAGGTCGCGACTCGCAGGTCCAATGATACTAATTCGGACCGCGGTCGATAACTGCAACCCCTAACAAGTGTGGTATCGAACGTCGATACTACAGAAATAACCGCAGAATTCAATGGGGGACGTACGAAGAACATCAGTCAGGACAGTGAGCCGAAATTTGAGATTAATGGGCTGTGGCAGCAGACTGCCGACGCGAGTGGCTTCGCTAACAGCACGACATCGTCTGCAGCGCATCTCCTGGGGTCATGACCGTATCAGTTGGATCGTACACGACTGAAAAACCGTGGCCTGGTCAGATGAGCTCGGATTTCCATTGGAAAGAGCTGATGGTAGGGTTCGAGTCTGGAAATTTGGAAATTTGTGATAAGGACTATGGGACCAGACTGCTGAGGTCATCGGTCCCTAGGCTTATGCACTATTTAATCTAAGTTAAACTAACTTACGCTAAGGACAACACACACACCCATGCCCGAGGGAGGACTCGAACCTCTGACGGGGGAAGCCGCGCGAACAGCGACAAGACGCCCTAGACCGTTCGAGTGTGGCGCAAGCCCCACGAAACTATGGACACGAGTTGTCAACAAGGCACTGTGCAAGCTGGTGGTGTCTCCATAATGGTGTGGGCTGTGATTACATAGACTGGACTGGGTCCTCTGGTACAACTCAGCCCATCATGGACTGGAAATGGAAACGCAAACAACGATGTCATGTCACTGGGCCACAATTGTTCGCTATTGGTTTGAAGAATATTGCGATCGTCCGACATGAATCCCATCGAACAATTTTGAGACATAATCGAGAGGTCAGCACGTGTATATCATCCTGCACTGGCAACCCTTTCGTATTTATGGACGACTATAATGGTAGGGTAGGGTGACTTAATATTCTTGCAAGGGACTTCCAACGACCTTTTGAGTCCATGATACTTGGAGCTGCCGCACTACGCCGGGCAAAAGGAGATCCGACACGTCACCTCAGTGTGTAAGAAAATCGCACGCATAATACTAAAACAAGGAGTGGTTCAAATGGCTCTGAGCACTATGGGACTTAAATTCTGAGGTCATCAGTCCTCCAGAACTTAGAACTACTTAAACCTAACTAACCTAAGGACATCACAAACATCCATGCTCGAGGCAGGATTCGAACCTGCGACCGTAGTGGTCGCGCGGTTCCAGACTGTAGCGCCTAGAACCGCTCGACCACCCCGGCCGGAAAATAAGGAATATTGCGAGATAAGGGCATAAGAACTTCGGAAGTTGAATATGGAAATTATTGACATTGCAGCATAACAGTACGACGTCTGTGTGTATGACGAGAAATTCTGCTCCGGCTCCTCGCTCAGAAATTGCATTTGAATGTTATTTGTTTGTGGGAACATCATGCTGCTGCACCAGAATAATTTCGGTGCGCGAATGGAAAGTTTTTAATATTTTTTTCCAACTGCAGCCAGGCGGTAGAAGACGTTTCGGCAGATGTGCTAACTGATTAAGCCACTGGGCAGTATTGTTGAGATTACGTCAAAAAACTCCAGCCAGAATGGGTTTGCGACACTGGCCACGGCCAAGTTGCGTAGAACCGCTAACGCCACAACACTGCGTGACCAAGAGTGAATTACAACGAGGTGAAAAAAGTCATGAGGTGCCTCCTAATATCGTGTCGTACCTGCTTTCGCCCGGCGTAGTGTGGAAACTCGACCTCGCATGGACTCAACGAGTCGCTGGAAGTCCCTTGCAGAAATATTTAGCCGTGCTGCCTCTGTAACTGTCCATAATTGCGAAAGTGTCACCGGAGCAGGATTTTATGTACGAACTGCCCTCTCGATTATGTCCCATAAATGTTCGATGGAATTAATGACGGAGGTTTGGGTGGCCAAACCCTTCGCTCGAGTTGCCCGGAATGTTTGTAAGTGGGCTGTTTAGGTTTTTATGTTGGTAACGCCACGTAGCGCTCTGTATGAAAATCACTGACTGTGCTGTGTGCAGTCTGTGGCTGGTTGGCATTGTTGGAATATTCGCTACTGTGGTGTTGGGCAATTGGATGTGAACAGCGCGTAGCGTTGCGCAGTTGGAGGTGAGCCATCAGCAGTGGTGGATGTGGAGAGAGAGATGGCAGAGTTTTGAGAGCGGACGATCTGGACGTGTATCCGCCACAAAAAGGAAATTTGTAAGGATGGATGTCATGAATATATATATATATATATATATATATATATATTGCCAGCTAAATTAAAGGTTCTAACTACTGATAGGCATAGTTAGCAAATGAAAGATTTTGATAGAGAACAAACAATATGTATATATGTATATATATGATGACTTTTGAACACTATTAAGGTAAATACATTGATTGTTCTCTATCAAAATCTTTCATTTGCTAACTATGCCAGTAGTTAGAACCTTTAATTTAGCTGGCAGTATTGGCGCTCGCTGTATTGCAGTAGTTCGAGTAACGAAGATTTTTGTGAGGTAAGAGATTCATGAAAGGTATAGGGTATTGTTGGTCAGGGCCATTCTTTTGTAGGGATTATTAAAAGTCAGATTGCGTTGCGCAAAAAATATCGTGTGTCAGTTCAGTGATTATCAGCATATGTAAAGAGAAAACTGTTTGAGTACGTTGAGTTTTGCTCATCTGTTTGAAAAAAAAAATAACGTAAGAGGTTTACCAGTACAGTAATACATAAATTTTCTAAGGGGCCGTTTCATGTTCTTCAAACAAACCGCGAAAGATTGTGACCCGATGTCATGACGTACTATCACCCATAAAAATTCCATCGTTGTTTGGGAACGTAAAGTCCATGAATGGCTTAAAATGGTCTCCAAGCAGATGAACATAACCAGGACCCAGTTCATTCCATGCAAACATAGCCCACACCATTATTGGACAACCACCAGCTTGCACAGTGCCTCGTTGACAACTTGGGTGCATTCCTTTGTTTGCTCTGCGCCTCACTCGAACCATACCATCAGCTCGTATCAACTGCAATAGGGACTCTTCTTAGCAGGCCACGGTTTTCCAGTCGTCGGCGGTCAACCGATGTGGTGAAGAGCCCAGGAAAGGCGCTGCAGGTGATGAGCTGTTAGCAAATGCACTCGTGTCAGTGGTCTGCTGCCATAACCCATTAACACCAAATTTCGCCGCACTGTCCTAACATGTGCGTTCGTCATACGTCCCACGTTGATTTCTACGGTTATTTCGCGCAGTTTTGCTTGTCTGATGGCACTATGCAAACGCAGATATCCTCGGCCGTTAAGTGAAGGCCGTCGCCCAATGCGTTGTCCATGGGGAGAGGTATTGCCTAAAATTTGGTGTCTTCAGCACGTTCTTGACGCTACTGATCTCGGAATATTGAATTCTCCAACGATTGCCGAAATGAAGTGTCTCAGGCGTCTAGCTCCAGCAACCATTTCGCGTTCAAAGTCTGTTAATTCCCGCCGTGAGGCCACAATCACGTCTCTAACCTTTTCACAGGAGTCACCTAAGTACAAATGACAGCTCTGCCAATGCACTGCCCTTTCATACCTTGTGTAAGCAATACTACCGCTATCTGTACATGTGCATATCACTCTGACATGACTCTTGTTACCTCAGTGTAACATTTTGTACCTCAGAGCACTTGCGTGCTACCGAGAAGCATGTTGCAAAAGCTGAGAGGACAGGTAATTTGACAAACCGACTTGTCCCCTTCCGGTAGGTTATGTCAGAAGCGTAGCTCTCTCTTTCCAAGCATTAGTCCCGACGTGCGGTGTCTGCTGTTATGGTTAAACGGATGTGGCATGTTAATTTTTAAGGAGTGGCCGGATGCCTTTCTTGTCTCCACCCAATACCCCCCCCCCCCCCCCCTCCAGGACGGAAACAGTGTGCCCCAGCTGTCTGCGTCTAGTGTAAGCCATGGAAGAGTGTGAAAGTTTTCAAATGTCTGCGAGTCATGTAACCTAGGGTGATCGTGGGGGCCAGCCCGGTATTCACCTAGCGGGACGTGGAAAACCGCCTAAAAACCACATCCAGGCTGGCCGGTACACCAGCCCTCGTCGTTTCCCGCCGGGGGGATTCGATCTGGGGCCGACGCGCTTACCTGAGTCCAGGAAGCAGCGCGTTAGCGCTTTCGGCTATCCTGGCGGGTATGTCAGAAGCGTAGCTATAGGAGTATAAATAATCTAGCATGAGGGTTCAAGGAAACAGTAGTGCCGCCATTCTGTCTGCGTCTCTGAGAATGACGGGCTTTTGAACTTCAACAGAAACCACGGCAAATCTGTGATGGTGAAGGTCTGCTGGCAGCCTGCTCATTGATTAACAAGTCAAATTTCAGCACGAGACTGTGGCAGGATAGCTGAAGGACTTGGGAAAATTCAACGATTTACGGAGCAGCCAGTCGCAACCCCATGAGGGACATCAGCCGACGGACTATAAGCTGTCTACGATCCGGCTGGGGAAGAGTACCTTCTTGGCCTCCGAGCCGCCTAGACGACACCAGTCATCATTCTGGCGACCACTAGGGACGTGACCGGGCATTGTTGCTCGGCATTAAACAAGTAGTGTCTGCTAACAAAGTCGAGCGCACGATCCGGGGACTATGAGTACACTAGGATGTTCCTAGCTGGCACAACTCCAGAGGACCTGGGGCCGGCTGCGCACGTTCCTCGCCACTAGCGACAAACACGGCATCACAGTAACTGCCGTCCATGACTTAGGACGTTACGGGGACCATCGAGGTGTCAACGCAATGTACACTCAACTGCGTTTGCATGCAACCAGAGCAGCCTTGAAGCCAGCTGGGGTGCTGTATAAGACTGCTTGAATAAACCTCTGTCAATGTTACCACAACGGCGTGAATCTGCCCACTCCCTCCACATTTTTCTTTCCCACCTTGTTGCTTAGATACCTGAAATAGGCTGGGTCATTACAGTGTTATGCCACATCTAAGCAGGACAAACATCTACCAGCACAAATCAGAGTTCTTAAGTGGCAGGATCATGAGTCATTGAGACAGCGATTTATCGTTCTGCGAAATGTCTGTTAGCGTTGGTCGGAATCCAATGGCTGTCTTGGGAATAGTGAATCGGTGGGTTCTGGACGGCCATTCTAAACGCCATGATGGAACTCAGTGAACCCACACGCCTAGCTCCGTAGTGGAAAGGTATATATTTAGCTCAGCAGTGCAGTGCCTAACAGCTACGTTGCGCCCCTTGAGTCAGCAAATGAGCTTGTTGACAGCGAGTGAAGTATCCACAGCGACAGTCCAATGACGTCTGTGGTACCTTGGACTGTCAGCTCGGCGAGCAATCGCTGCGGGTTTCCCTAGCGTGGCAGCAGTCAAAGGGTGTCAACAGTGGTGGACACAGTGAAGGCACCGGACATAGGAGTGGTGTCATGTAATTTTTGTCCAGACTCTGCATACAGCCTACTGATGTTTTCATGTGGAGAGGCTCTGAGGACATTGATTTTTGTCGCATTGCATCCGCCAAAGTCATACGAGCCCAGTAGCATACGTGATGACAAGGGAAGCCATTGGGTGCACAACGTGGTCACCTCTGGTTCGCACAGCAAGAAATTTTGACACCAGCGGTTACATTTCTAAAGTGACATGACCGGTGTTTGTGCCCTGTCTTCCAGATCCATGTGACGTTGTCTTTCAGCAAGAAATCGCAAGTCATTTTGCTCATACTTTCATGACCTACTTCGAAATATAATCGACTGTTGCTCAGGACAGCACGTTATCCAGATTCCTCACCCAGTTGAGGCATCTAGCCATGGGTTGCCAAGAGACCACAACTCACAAGCCACTGTGATAGATGATCTCCGACGTTGATCTGGAACACATACCCGTGTCTATCATCCAAGCTCACTTGTACTAGATGCTCATCTGGCTTAGAGACGTTGCCCCTGCAAGAGGTGGCAGCTCTCCATAGTAAATGTAGACCCCTAAATCACCCACGAATTAAATCATGTATTTTTCCTACTATGTTGTACACGCACTATGAATAAAATACATTACTCAATCTCACGATGTTGCAATTACACTATCGAGTCTCGTTAATGCGACCACCTGTCAAAAGCCTGAATACCCACCTTTTGCAGCGCACGCCGCTGCTAGACGTGAAGGAAGATAGTCTATGAGGTTCTGGAATGTCCAGACACGGATGTGGAACCATGCCGACTCCAGAGCCGTTTCCAGTTGCGCTAGATTTCTCAGTTGAGGATCCATAATACGAACCACCCGATCGAAGTAGTCCCACAGATTCTCGATTGGCCTTAAATTCGTGGAGTATGGTGGGTAGAGGAGTGCACCTCTTACTTCGACAACAGGCAGCAAAGGTCATTATCCACAATGTTGATAAAGGATGTGATGTGGGGTCCGAGTGGGGTACTGTCAAGAGGGGGTGCCCCAGGGATCAGTGTTGGGGCACTCCTGTTCCTTATTTATATAAATGATATGCCCTATAGTATTACGGGTAACTCTAAAATATTTCTATTTGCTGATGACACTACCTTGGTAGTAAAGAATGTCGTGTACAACGTTGGCTCGGTTTCAAATAGTGCAGTACATGATATAAGTTCATGGGTTGTAGAAAATAAACAAACAAATCACAGTAATACTCAGTTTTTACAGTTTATGACACATAATTCAACAAAACCTGACGTTTTAATTTCACAGAATGGGCATATGATTAGTGAAACTGAAGAGTTCAAATTTCTAGGTGTTGAGATAGATAGTAAGCTGTCGTGGAAATCCCACGTTTAGGATCTTGTTGAAAGACTTAATACTGCCTTTTTTACTATTCGAACGGTATCTGAAGTGAGTGATCGTTTGACACGAAAATTAGTCTACTTTGCTTATTTTTATTCGCTTATGGCGTATGGTATTATATTTTGGGGGTAACTCTTCCCATTCTTAAAGGGTATTTTTGGCTCAGAAACGGGCGGTTCGGGCAATAAGTGAGAAATCAAACCTACATTTAGATCGGACATTCTTAACTCTTGTGCAGAAAGGTGTGCAGTATATTGCTGCATCCATTTTCAATAATCTAACACTCGAATTCAAAAATCTTAGCAGTAATCCACGCGCTTTCAAATCTAAACTGAAGAGTTTCCTCATGGGTCACTCCATCTATTCTGCTGAGGAGTTCCTTGAAAAATTAAGCTGATTCTTATTGTATTGTTGATTGCGTTTACTTAATCTTATGGACTGACTTTTCTCGGGTTCATAAACATTGATTTTTATCTGTTATTACTTTTATGTTCTAATTTCATGTACCGACACGTTCCATGACCTTGGAGATTTGCTCCTCAATTTGGTCCTACGGAACTTGCCGTGTAAATAAATAAATAAATAAGTAAATAAATAATAAATCCTGGTTCTATTCTGTGCGACACGTTGCAATGTCCTGTTGGTAGGTGCCATTTAGGAGTGGGCACGATCCCCCAGAATATGTGCATACGTTTGTTGCTCCATTGTGCCTTCCTGGATGATGAGATCGTCCAGGGAACGCCACGAAAACATCCGCCAGACTGTAACGCCCCCTCCCTGTTCGACTTCAGACGTTTCACGCCAGTAGAGATCTGTCCGATTGAGCATAAAACGCGATTCATCTTCTTTGGGTCCTTACTTAGCTTGCATTTATCGCGAATCTCTTCCCCAACGTCAACTCCCGAGCGACTGGAAAAAAGCGCAAGTGACGCCTGTATATAAGAAGGGTAGAAGGACGGATCCTCAACATTACAGACCAATATCCCTAACATCGGTTTGTTGCAGGATTCTCGAACATATTCTCAGTTCGAATATAATGTATTTCCTTGAGACAGAGAAGTTGCTGTTCATGCATCAGCACGGCTTTAGAAAGCATCGCTCCTGCGAAACGCAACTCGCCCTTCTTTCACATGATATCTTGCGAACCATGGATGAAGGGTATCACACGGATGCCATATTCCTTGGCTTCCGGAAAGCTTTTGACTCGGTGCCCCACTGCAGACTCCTAATTAAGGGACGAGCATATGGGATTGGTTCCCAAATATGTGAGTGGCTGGAAGTCTTCTTAAGTAATAGATCCCAGTACGTTGTCCTCGATGGTGAGTGTTCATCGGAGGTGAGGGTATTATCTGGAGTGCCCCAGGGAATTGTGGTAGGTCCGCTGTTGTTTTCTATCTACATAAAGGATCTTTTGGATAGGGTGGATAGCAATGTGCGGCTGTTTGCTGATGATGCTGTGGTGTACGGGATGGTGTCGTCGTTGAGTGACTGTAGGAGGATACATGATGACTTGGACAGGATTTGTGATTGGTGTAAGGAATGGCAGCTAACTCTAAATATAGATAAATGTAAATTAATACAGATGAATAGGAAAATGAATACTCTATTAGTAGTGTAGCGCTTGACACAGTCACGTCGATTAAATATTTGGGTGTAACATTGCAGAGCGATATGAAGTGGGAAAACCATGTAATGGCAGTTGTGGGGAAGGCGGATAGTCGTCTTCGGTTCATTGGTAGAATTTTGGGAAGATGTGGTTTATCTGTTCAGGAACCCGCTTATAAAACACTAATACGACCTATTCTTGAGTACTGCTCGAGCGTTTGGGATCCCTATCAGGTCGGATGGAGGGAGGACATAGAAGCAATTCAGAGGTGGGCTGCTAGATTTGCTACTGGTAGGTTTGATCATCACGTGAGTGTTACGGAAATGCTTCAGGAATTCGGGTGGGAGTCTCTGGAGGAAAGGAGGCGTTTTTTTCGTGAATCGCTACTGAGGAAATTTAGAGAACCAGCATTTGAGGTTGACTGCAGTACAATTTTACTGCCGCCAACTTATATTTCGCGGAAAGACCACGAAGATAAGAGAGATTAGGGCTCGTACAGAGGCATATAGGCAGTCATTTTTCCCTCGTTCTGTTTGGGAGTGGAACAGGGAGGGACGATACTAGTTGTGGCACAAGGTACCCTCCGCCATGCACCGTATGGTGGATTGCGGAGTATGTATGCAGATGCAGATGTAGATGAGGACAGCTGTCGCCGCTCTGTGGACGCCTAGTTGCAGTACTGACGTGCAAATTCCAGGCTTCGTCGCCGATGAACGGCGGTCAGCATTGGTGCGTGAACCACGTGCCTGATGAGGAGGCCCATACGCGACGACGTTCTCTGAAGGGTCGTTGAGGAGACACTGTTGGTAGCCCCTTGGTTCATCTGGGCGGTCACTTGCTCAACAGTTGTACGTCCATTCGCCCGTGCACATCTCTCAAGGGCAAGGCCTCAGACACGGCCAACCGATTCGACTCAAATTTGGTAGGTCGCTTGTGTACAACCTAAAACGAAGGAATCTAAGATATTTTGGGTCTACACCCTCGCGTTTGTGAGAAAATCACCACTAAAGGTTATGACGAGCAATCAGCTCAGAATTGGGGGGATCGATAGATAATCGTAAATAGAGCATTTTCTTCATCAGGTATGGAGTCTGCAAACGCAAACTTTTCCAGAAATCGAGGAAAGAAACTTTTACAACTGCCGCTTCTGTATCCACATGATAAACGCTTTTAGCCGACAGCAACGATAGCGCAACGGCCAAGGTAACTGGCGGGGAATCGGAAAAACCGGGTACGAATGTCGAAGTAACCTAGCCGATGTTATTCTTTTCTTTTGTATTTTTCCATATTTCAATTGATAGGGATAGGAGGCTTATTAAGGTAAGTAAATCAATAAGGAATGATAGTAATAAGGTGGGCAAATAAATTTCTCAAATCTCTTGGGATAGTAAACAATTAAAGTGTTATTCCAGGTCACTTTACAATGGCTCTTCCAGTCACTGTTTCGTGTCCTCATTTTTCTTCGGACAAATAGGTGGATAGTACTTGTCATATAAACATTCGAAACAAATGTACTCACGGCACCAAGAACATCTAATGAATGCAATCTTCCGACAGCTACACTGCTTCTTCCGAAGAGTAGGCGGAAAACAAACTTGGTTTACATTTAAAAATATGTCTTTTTCGGGAATTAATTTTGATGCGTACCACGCATACGATATCATTGTCTGAAAATTCCGTGCTGAAAGTTGGTTATGAATTATACTGTGAATAGTTATTGCACCCGTGCGATTGTGCAATTCTCGCTAGGTTTCCAGAAGCACACTGCAATTCTGAAGCCTGGAAATAAAGTTTTTAACCTGGCGATAGAAATAAACATCACACGGCTGGCACACACGTGTGCAGTTTGGAGGTATTACTTTTACTGTGAACGTCGTTTGACCCTCGCCATCTATAAACATTGTGTCATATATTGTAGTATTAATTTGTTCACTCCAAGAATCCAATATTAGACAAAACTCGTTATCAGAAACGTATGGTTTTAAAACATTTTCAAGAAATGTTCTGTAAATCGCATTCGTCAGTTTACCGGATTTGGAGCAGGTAATGTAAACATTTTTCAACGAGTCGGTTAAACAATTGACCTCTTCTATAACCCGAGGACCAAATGTAACATTCGTTTCTTGTAAACACAGCAGAACCGTAGGCAACACTTTTCCAGCGTTTTAGGTCCTACACAAGCGACCTGCCAAATTTGAGCCGAATCGATTGGCCGTGTCTGAGGCCTTCCCCTTGTCAGCAGCCGTCGTTCAACCCTGTTATCTACGGCCTACGGTGTACCACAGTTGCCACTGGTTTTCGGCAAAGCTGTTTTACTCTGCACGGTATTCTTTAACTGCAGCGGCACCCGAATATTTAACAAACTTAGCTGTTTCTGAAATTGTTACACCATTGGCCCGAAACCCCATGATCATGTCCTTTTGGATGTCATATAAATTGCTCCGTCTCCGCATTACGACAACGGCTGAACCGTTCTGTGCGTGGTTATTGCACGTTGTCGTCGAACACAGCAGGTGGCCACAGTAATGTGAAAGGATCGTGTATAACGGCCAGACGTGCGCTTAGACCTGAACATGCTCTTGCTTTACATCACAGGGTGGAAACTGACATGCAGTGCTTTTTTTCTAAAAAAAAAAAAGTTTGAGGGTACTCCGACATGGGATATAATGCAGCGAAAATTAGTTATAACTGAAGCATGGGATGCCACCCGTCTGCTTTTAGCCATGACGTCATCAACATGTCAAATAAAAAAAAAAAAAAAAAAAAAGGTATCAGACTCTTCAGCCGGCCGAAGTGGCCGTGCGGTTAAAGGCGCTGCAGTCTGGAATCGCAAGACCGCTACGGTCGCAGGTTCGAATCCTGCCTTGGGCATGGATGTTTGTGATGTCCTTAGGTTAGTTAAGTTTAACTAGTTCTAAGTTCTAGGGGACTAATGACCTCAGCAGTTGAGTCCCATAGTGCTCAGAGCCATTTATTCAAGACTCTTCAGTTGACTTTACTATGGCTCAAATGACGCAGGCGGTACCGAGAAACACACAAACATACAAGAGAATGTGGTATCGAACACTTCAGTTTACGTCACCTCAAATGAAGCATGCGATTTGAGCGTACGCATATCCGTTTAGCACTACCATCGCCCACTCTTAGCGGGCGAGGGCAGTACTTGCTTGTCGAACTGGCTGCCAGCGATTCAGTTGTCGAGAACGGTTGCCGCAGCTTCGAAATGCTTGAAGCAGTCAATGACATCGATTTTCACACCAAAAACTGCACTGGTATCGTTCGTATTGCAATTACCAACAAAAAACGAAATAAAAAATTTACGTCCGTGAAATAAATCTTTGGCACTTTTACAAGCTCTCAACATCGTAAAAAAATTACTTTGTCGACGAAAAAGTTTAGGGATACGCATCCCCAAGCGTTCCCCCAGAAAAACAGCACTGCTGACATGAATCATGAAACGTTATGTGTTTTAAACACTGCTACCAAGAGTTGCAAACGTAGGAACCAGAGGACAAAAACATGGTACAGTTCTGCGATAGCCACCTTTTTCACTTATCCATAGTGAAGTTTTTGGCACCATATTTCTCTCTCTCCCTGTCTCTCTGTCTCTTCCTTTCTCTCTCCCTCCCTCCCTCCCTCCCTCTCTCTCTCTCTCTCTCTCTCTCTCTCTCTCTCTCTCTCACACACACACACACACACACACACACAAGGGAGTCGAGATGTTCGTGCTTTTTTTAGCACCCTCACCCCTCATATATTCTCTTTTATCTGAGATCGCAGCCTGGGACAAAAAGCGAGAGTCAGCGTTGCGAGTCACGGATTACTGCACGGCAGTCGTAAATGAAGTTCATTTCTGGCGAAAAGTAGAATTCGCGCGATAGAGTTCGTTCTCACCGGTCATGTGCTGATACGAAAAACACGTCTAGTTCAATTAAAACGTAAAGCAATTCTACAGTAACAGAAAGCCTGGATTTTTCTGAAGCCCCGAAATAAAAGGGACAAATTGGGCGTTATTAGTTTGGCTCCGTGAAACAGAACAGTAGAGAGTCGCCATGGAGCTAAACGAATTGTAGAGGCGTCACATTTTGTCACAAGCAATGAAAATAGACGTTCCCTATTGTTCGCGAAATATGCTCTGCGCTCAGAGGCATTAGCCAGAAATTAACAAAAAAAAGATCTAATTAAAGAGAAACGCAATGGACTCAAGTGTGTTCGTATTAAACCATACAATCTCACTTACTTAATCTCACTCCTCTCTGTCGCTGCCGCTTCCGAGTCCTGATTACGAATAAACAAAACTCAAATATTGTAGCTAAGTTAGTTCTAATCTATCTTGCTAGAGAATCTGCAAATTTTCTTTGACAGTTGCTTTGTTCCAGATGTATATTAGAAAACACCTTATTTTTATCCTGCAGAATATTAATTTGATCACAAACCGGCTTTCAGTTTACCTCACGTCGTTAGGTGACTGCTAAATGAAGCCAAAACGCGCGACTTACAGGAATATTACTCTTGTATAGATTACATAAAATATTAAGATATGGACTATTTACAAAGGACAGAACTATTGTTTACGTTGTGCATAGATTTTGTCTTTAACCGAGATGAAAAATACATTTTATGTTACATGTAAGATTTTTACATTTAACAGAAATCGAACACTAAAGTAAAATTTGTTATCTTAAGCTAATACTTGCCTAACTGAAACCTAAGTTACCAGGTGAGATGAAGGGCACTGTGTCCGGTCTTTTAAAACTAAGCTAGCACTCTGCGTTGTATGTTTACTAACTTGAAGTACGAATATTTCCAAAAAAATGGTTCAAATGGCTCTGAGCACTATGGGACTTAACATCTGTGGTCATCAGTCCCCTAGAACTTAGAACTACGTAAACCTAACTAACCTAAGGACATCACACACATCCATGCCCGAGGCAGGATTCGAACCTGCGACCGTAGCAGTCGCGCGGCTCCGGACTGAGCGCCTAGAACCGCAAGACCACCGCGGCCGGCCGAATATTTCCATTAGTGTTATCATCTTGCTTTTCTTAACAATATGTAAAATGTTACAACGTGTATTGGATGATTGGTTTCCTATTTGAAAATTCTCCGAAAGGCTTTTTCCATACTATTCAATACTACAAAGCTTTTTCGTTGTTCCCATAACGTAATTGCCACTGCCTTGCCTGACTAACCTCTCTACAGTTAGTTGTATACACAGCACTTTGCGCCAAAGATTTTGTCTTTGCTAGCTATGCTAACGCAGGTCTGTAATTGCGAGATTTTAACTTTTTGGCAAGACTATCTGAAATTTTGACTATCTGAAATTTTGCCTACATGTGGGATAGTGTACCACTTCTATAACTACTGACTGGCTCCTATTTGCCAGCGTACAGATACGGTGTCGTTATGAATTTCACTATTACGTAAAATATTTTTTGTTTTTAATCCTTAAATGAAAAATGGTTACGGTTTGAAATGTTGTTTCACACAGAACTAATGTAGCACGGACTATTACAAAATGCAAAAGCACAGAACATCTACAAAAAGCGTGCATACATGATTTTCTCGAAGCGAGTCTGATTCTAGTTCAGTATTTCCAACATCCCACTAGCAGCAATATCTCTTAGTACTTTATTCTCGAGCTCCAAATTCTTGGATAATCTGATGTCGGGTTCCTGTCAACCGCTTTGTCATCCTATATGCGGGCATTCCATACGTCATATTTACTCCGCAGGTTTTTCGCGTGAATCAGTTTTTTTGTCTGATGAAATCAAGTCTTCCAGAATAAGATTTTCACTCTGTAGCGGAGTTTGCGATTATATGAAATATGAGTTTCGATCCGGCGCACAGTTTTAATCTGCCAGGAAGTTTGAAATCAAGCCTTATATGAATGTGTTTACTAACCACTTGTCGCTGATAGTCCAGTTGAGCTTTACTTGCTGAATGACAATTTAATGGGTCTCTCTTTCGATATAGGAGACATTTTCTTGCAGCTCTTGCAGTCGAAGTGCTCCCTGACACGCAGAAGCTAATGTCGTGTACTCTGCTTCTGTCGGCGAGATAGCTGCTGTTGGTTGTTTTCTGATGTTCCAAGAAACTGCTGCACCTTATGACATAAACAAGAAGCCAGCGGTCGATTTTTTATCTCCGGTTTCACCAATCCAGTCGGCAGCAGTGTTTCCTGTGATGTCATGGTCATCATCTTTAGAAAATTGTGGTTGGAAATGGTTAGGTCTCTTTAGACACAGTTAACAACTGGAGTATTCGTGGTTATTACTAAGCGCTCCGATTGTACATGAAAGATCCTGTCTAGTAGATAATTCGGCTTACATTAGACTACCTTGGTTTCGCCTATATGGGACGTCCCTCGTGGCAGCTCTTTCTCTGTCTTTGGCTTCATTTCACGAGTTAATACTTCGTTTTCATATAGCAATGTAGATAATACCTGGCGTTTTTGCGTGTTATATTTTCCTAAAATCTGATTTATACAGAGTTGTAGAAGGGACTTAGTAGATCAAGTTCTGCGTAGGAACCAATGTCCGCAAACGTCATCCAACGACACAACAGAGCGTTGAAGTTATAGGCACCGGCGCCTGTAAATGTATGTGTATACAGGGTGATTCCGTGGTGATGGTACAAACTTTCTAGCGTCATGGATAAGGGCAAATGTATAAATTTGTGGTGGGGGTCACTGTGCCGGAAACGTACGAGTCGAAAGTTATAAGGGAAAACCAGTTTTATACCTTGAAGATGGAATACACGTAGTCGCACTGTTGTTGTTAAGATTGTAGGGTAGGCAACTTTATGAGGTGGTAGTATGGATCAGAACAAGAATAAATGTCTAGTAACAATGGGCTCAGAAATGCATACCTGAAGAACTATGAGTATTTGTTCAACAGAGAAATGTTTCACAGTAGCAAAGATAAAGAAGTGCTCATAGCTCCTCGGATAGACATTTTAGATGTTCAGATGTGTGTGGATTCCCAAGGGACCAAACTGCTGAGGTCATCGGTCCCTAGACTTACAGACTTGTTAAACTAACTTATGCTAAGAACAACACGCACATCCATGCACGAGGGAGGACTCAAACCTCCGCTTGGATGGGCCGCGCAATCCGTGACATGGCGCCTCTAACCGCGCGGCCACTCCGGTCGGCTGAACATTTTGCAGCCCATGCTTACTGTTGGTCCACACTAAAACCTCTGAAAGTTGCCTACCGTACAGTCTTAGCCACAACAATATCAGTACTTGTATTCCAGTGTCGGAGGTTGGTTGGTTGTTTTGGGGGAAGAGACCAAACTGCGAGGTCATCGGTCTCATCGGATTAGGGAAGGACGGGGAAGGAAGTCGGCCGTGCCCTTTCAAAGGAACCATCCCGGCATTTGCCTGGAGCGATTTAGGGAAATCACGGAAAACCTAAATCTGGATGGCCGAACGCGGAATTGAACCGTCGTCCTCCCGAATGCGAGTCCAGTGTGCTAAACACTGCGCCACCTCGCTCGGTACAGTGTCGGAGGTATCAGAACTGTTTTGCTTATAACTTTCGAGTCGGTCGTTGCCGGAGCATGGACGCTCACCTCAAATTGATACATTTATCCTTATCCATCATCCTAGAAAGTTTGTGACATTATTATGGAATAACTCTGTATATTCGTACAATTACAAACGCCGACGCCTATAACTTTGATGCTCTGTAGCGTCGTTGGATGACGTTTCCTGACATCGGTTCCTATGTACAACTTGATCGATTAACAACCTCTAAAAGTGAGTAACATAAATTGTGAAACACTCTGTATAATGGATCTGGTCAGTCCATAAAAGTTTACTCTTGCGATCTCTCGTTGCTCTGATCCCAAGACATACCTATAAGTTCCTTTAAATTAAACTGTTGCTTCAGTTCCTCTTCAAAGGCAATATTTTGCTCCAGATTTTCATAAAAAATCAGCATGTCTTCTGCGTAAACTGCTACGACGAATATATCACTCCATTGATATTTGTGGTAAACAAAATAGTCGGTTACGGATCTTCTGAAATTTAAGCTTAGTAGAGCTTCAACCAGTTTAATGTTCAAATATTGACTTCCCAATTCAAGTTCATGACTGGTTTCTTTGATCTTTTAATGCTTTTGACTTTTACTGTTTGCACGATACAATAGATCGTACTTCTGAACAACACAAGCACTGCAATATCGTATGTATCCACAGACACCGGACAAGCGATTTGGTTCCCCTCTACAGGGATGACCTTAGATGTTAAGTCCCATAGTGCTCAGAGCCATTTGAACCCTCTACAGGAAGACACATTACGTATGAAATTACAATGAAATGAATATCCCTCGCTGCATACTGGCGTTGACATAAGTCAACGGGGACAGCTGAAAATGTGTGCCCCGACCGAGACTCGAACCCGGGATACCTTAGTTACACAGCACACGCTCTGTCCATCTAAACCAACGCGGACACAGAGGACACTGCGGCTGCAGGGACATATCTCTGGCACGCCTCCCGTGAGACCCACATTCGCAACTTATTGTCCCGCACTAAATGCACAGTGCCCCTGCCCTTTATACTCATTACTTGCGGCTTCACTGCCGATTCCCACAAGAGTTCTGGCACTGTTTGTGCATCTGCACAGAAGAAGATGGTCAAATGGCCGGTGAGCCTTAACTATAAATATATGAAGATGAAGGAACTCAACATCTTGATATACACTCCTGGAAATTGAAATAAGAACACCGTGAATTCATTGTCCCAGGAAGGGGAAACTTTATTGACACATTCCTGGGGTCAGATACATCACATGATCACACTGACAGAACCACAGGCACATAGACACAGGCAACAGAGCATGCACAATGTCGGCACTAGTACAGTGTATATCCACCTTTCGCAACAATGCAGGCTGCTATTCTCCCATGGAGACGATCGTAGAGATGCTGGATGTAGTCCAGTGGAACGGCTTGCCATGCCATTTCCACCTGGCGCCTCAGTTGGACCAGCGTTCGTGCTGGACGTGCAGACCGCGTGAGACGACGCTTCATCCAGTCCCAAACATGCTCAATGGGGGACAGATCCGGAGATCTTGCTGGCCAGGGTAGTTGACTTACACCTTCTAGAGCACGTTGGGTGGCACGGGATACATGCGGACGTGCATTGTCCTGTTGGAACAGCACGTTCCCTTGCCGGTCTAGGAATGGTAGAACGATGGGTTCGATGACGGTTTGGATGTACCGTGCACTATTCAGTGTCCCCTCGACGATCACCAGTAGTGTACAGCCAGTGTAGGAGATCGCTCCCCACACCATGATGCCGGGTGTTGGCCCTGTGTGCCTCGGTCGTATGCAGTCCTGATTGTGG
Organism: Schistocerca americana; assembly: GCF_021461395.2. Taxonomy (NCBI): domain Eukaryota; kingdom Metazoa; phylum Arthropoda; class Insecta; order Orthoptera; family Acrididae; genus Schistocerca; species Schistocerca americana. The sequence continues at coordinate 224,333,955 of NC_060119.1, forward strand.
CGCTCACCTGCACGGCGCCAAACACGCATACGACCATCATTGGCACCAAGGCAGAAGCGACTCTCATCGCTGAAGACGACACGTCTCCATTCGTCCCTCCATTCACGCCTGTCGCGACACCACTGGAGGCGGGCTGCACGATGTTGGGGCGTGAGCGGAAGACGGCCTAACGGTGTGCGGGACCGTAGCCCAGGTTCATGGAGACGGTTGCGAATGGTCCTCGCCGATACCCCAGGAGCAACAGTGTCCCTAATTTGCTGGGAAGTGGCGGTGCGGTCCCCTACGGCACTGCGTAGGATCCTACGGTCTTGGCGTGCATCCGTGCGTCGCTGCGGTCCGGTCCCAGGTCGACGGGCACGTGCACCTTCCGCCGACCACTGGCGACAACATCGATGTACTGTGGAGACCTCACGCCCCACGTGTTGAGCAATTCGGCGGTACGTCCACCCGGCCTCCCGTATGCCCACTATACGCCCTCGCTCAAAGTCCGTCAACTGCGCATACGGTTCACGTCCACGCTGTCGCGGCATGCTACCAGTGTTAAAGACTGCGATGGAGCTCCGTATGCCACGGCAAACTGGCTGACACTGACGGCGGCGGTGCACAAATGCTTCGCAGCTAGCGCCATTCGACGGCCAACACCGCGGTTCCTGGTGTGTCCGCTGTGCCGTGCGTGTGATCATTGCTTGTACAGCCCTCTCGCAGTGTGCGGAGCAAGTATGGTGGGTCTGACACACCGGTGTCAATGCGATCTTTTTTCCATTTTCAGGAGTGTACATTATGGATGTTCTAATGCAGGGTGTCCAAGTTTAAATACTTCCACTGGCCACCAAACTCCCCAGACTTGAACATTGTTGATTATATCTGGGATGCCTTGCAACGTGTTGTTCAGAAGAGATCTCCAACCCCTCGTACTCTTACGGATCTATGGACAACCCTGCTGGATTCATTGTGTCAGTTCCCTCCAGCACTACCTCAGACATTAGTCGAGTCCATGCTGCTTCGTGTTGTGGCACCTCTGCGTGCTCGCAGGGCCCCTATACAATATTAGGCAGGTGTACCAGCTTCTTTGGCTCTTCAGTGTACGTCTCACTCTATGTGCATAGCTTTCGCTTAAGATGGCGTCATTACGAAAGTCTTATAACTTGTTTCCTTGGGGCAGATTTTCCACTTAGCTTGTCTTTACTGCACCCTTCGCTATGTGCCCACATTCGTCGCAGTTGCGAACAAAAAGCTGCTTCACTAAAACTCGTGTTACTGCACGCATCCTCATTCTCCTCCGTAGGAATTTGTTTTTAATAGAATCACCCTCAACAGCGTTTTAGCTTTTTATTTCTTTTTATTGGCCTTTCGCATTAACCATTTAGCTAGTTAGCTAGAAAAGTGCCTAACTACAGATTTGGTATACAATATTATATGTACAGCGTGCAGAATGTCAGAGGTCACTGGTTTGTACTCATCAGTCAGTCCTGGTAATAAAGCGTATTCTGCCCAATCGTGTTTCACTTCGAAGTTAACATCATTCAATTTGTTGACGTTGAAATGGTTCTCGACAAATATTCTTTCACAGATGAACAGTGCTCCAATGTAGTTGTTAAGAGCATCAGCGATCCTATTCTTCGGTAAAGTCGTAAGTCCTCCAAGATTTCTTTTAATTTCTCCCTTGCCTCTTTCGCAGTTCAATTTTTCCGCAGGTGCACGTAAATAGAAGGGTGAACTGGGCATGATTACTTTAGCCCTAACTGTACATATTTTAATCTCATCTGTGATCTCGTCTGTTAAGCACTGTCACAAAAGCTGTGTTGAAAGAAAGTTTTTATTGGAAACTGTCAAGTGATGTTGTTTGCCATTCCTTTTAGTTTTTCGGTTACTGACAAAGAATTACTGTTAAAGGAACTCATAAGTTTAAGAGATCTGCAATTGTGTCTTTACGTGAAGTTTCTTGACGTGATGGAGACGCATTTGGTTTTTTATGCCTCAAGTGAACTCCTGTTTGGCGTAATATTCGCGAACTCTGTGGACTTGGTCCATAAACACGATATTGCAGTGTCCTGTTATTCTGAATTACGATACAAAGTTCCTATGGACATACATGCATGCATGTCTAAAGGAACAGGAACTGCGGTGACTACAGCCGTTATGAAATCAGCAGTAGAGTGGAATGACAACAGTGACCGGTAATCGAACCCGAATTTCCCGCTTATCGCGAGCGGTCGCTTTACCATTTGGCTATCTATGCACGATTTACGGCCAGACCCAAACTTCTATAAGTCGTCAATCATGTTGATGATTTTCACTTATGGACCGTCTGACAGCAACTGAATAAAACACAATTTTAGTGCCATACGCGTTTCGCCTTTATTTTCTGCAAGGCATCATCAGTGGCCTGTAATATTTACATATGTTAGCTATTTTATTTACATTTTTGTCACTGTGCCTATAGGTTATAAACAGTTCTGGTGGTTGGTATTTCCTATTAAGTAGTAATGTTTTGAACTGTACTTACAGGTTGCGTAGACAGTTTCTTACATATTACGCTCCTGTTGCATTTTTGGTCTTGTTCTTCTTCCTATGAGCGCCAATTTGCTGCTTTTTCCGCATTCCACAGCACTATGCACTGAACGCTTGTTTTAATGCAATGTTTTGGTTTCTGTTGCCGACTGTCAAATGTTTTTGCCAAAGATCGAATATTACTGCCAAACTTATGAGTGTAACTATCGAAGTATCTGTGGTCTGTTCGTGTATGCATTTGTGTGTGCGCTTGTGTATGTGTGTGTGTGTGTGTGTGTGTGTGTGTGTGAGTGTTTTTTGGTGTCATATTAATTTAATTTAATTTTATTGTATTTAATTATTTATTTTTGTTTATGTCTTGTGTATGTGTGTGTGTGTGTGTTTTGGTGTGATTATATATATATATATTTGTTTTTATTTTTTTTTGTGCTGTGTATGTGTGTCTGTCTGTATTTTGGTGTTATGCATAATTTTTTTTTTTTTTTTTTTTTTTGGAGGGGGGGCTGTGTATGTGTGTGTGTGTGTGTATGTACACATACAAAGCCCCCCCCCTCCAAAAAAAAAAAAAAAAATGCATAACGCCAAAATACAGACAGACACACATACACAGCACAAATATATATATATATATATATATATATATATATATATATATATATATATATATATATATCACACCAAAACACACACACACACATATACAAGACATAAACAAAAATAAATAATTAAATACAATAAAATTAAATTAAATTAATATGACACCAAAAAAACACTGACACACACACACACACACACACACACACACACACACATACACAAGCGCACACACAAATGCATACACGAACAGACCACAGATACTTCGATAGTTACACTCATAAGTTTGGCAGTAATATTCGATCTATGGCAAAAACATTTGACAGTCGGCAACAGAAACCAAAACATTGCATTAAAACAAGCGTTCAGTGCATAGTGCTGTGGAATGCGGAAAAAGCAGCAAATTGGCGCTCATAGGAAGAAGAACAAGCCCAAAAATGCAACAGGAGCGTAATATGTAAGAAACTGTCTACGCAACCTGTAAGTACAGTTCAAAACATTACTACTTAATAGGAAATACCAACCACCAGAACTGTTTATAACCTATAGGCACAGTGACAAAAATGTAAATAAAATAGCTAACATATGTAAATATTACAGGCCACTGATGATGCCTTGCAGAAAATAAAGGCGAAACGCGTATGGCACTAATATTGTGTTTTATTCAGTTGCTGTCAGACGGTCCATAAGTGAAAATCATCAACATACCGTAGTATTACGCGCAACTGAGGAGGACAGGACCACAAAAGTTGAAGACGTCAATCATGTGCCTACAACCTGTGCTCGATATCCATTTTGTATTACCATTTGGAACTACGACACAAAGTTGCTTTGGTTCAAAAATGGTTCAAATGGCTCAGAGCACTATGGGACGTAACATCTGAGGTCATCAGTCCCCTAGAACGTAGAACTACTTAAACCTGACTACTCTAAGGATATCACACACATCCATGCCCGAGGCAGGATTTGAAACTGCGACAGAAGCGGTCGCGCGATTCCACACTGAAGCACCTAGAACCGCTCGACCACGACGGCCGGCGTCCCTTTGATCATGTATGCATGTCCAAAGGAACTTTGCATCGCAATTCAGAATAACACAGGCACTGCAGTATCGTATTTATCCGCCGACACCGGACAAGCGAGTTTCAAGTAAAATGTCTCATCTGTACGGGAATGTACAGGTTGTACACGCACAGTTGACAACATATGGAAGTCTGGCTCTGGCCGTGAGTCTGGCACGGATAGCCAAATGGCAAGGCTACCGCTCGCGGTAAGCGGGAAATCAGGGTATGAGTCCCGGTCCGACACAAATTTTCATTATCGTCATTCCTTTCTACAGCTGGCAGTTCTCCAGATTCGCAGTTGAGAATGTATTTAATGTGATCCATATATTGTTTTTTGATCCTTATATAAAAAGCTGTAAGGTTTGAAACTAAACAAAGGATCTTATTTTCGAACAGAACGATTGTAACATGAACTAAAGCAAAATGTAAAAGCAAAATGTAAAAGCACAGAACTTCTACAAAAGATATTTATACCAACAGCCCTAACAACGGCCCGAAAAATGGTTTTCTAGAAGAGGCCTGGACTACAATCCATAATTTCAAAGAATACTGTTTGTGAAATATAGCGATCTGCATGTACCTCTACAATCCACAAGCCATCTTGTGTGTGATGGAGATTACTAGAGATCCCTCTGTTACTTCCCCCTTTTACCTGTTCCGGTCGCGAGAGTTGCGGGAGCAGAACGATTGTTGGTAGGCCTCCGCCTGAGCTCGAATGTCCCTCATTTGATCCTCATAGTCTTTTCAATCCTTTCTGATACGAGTCAGACCGAAGAGCAATAGTCAAATATTGTTCGAACAAGAGCTTTTTAAGTGAGCTCCTTTGCTTGTGCACTACATTTCCTCAGAGTTCTCGTAATGAATCTGTCTACAATCTATCTTTCCTGTGATTTGTTTTATATGGTCACTCCACATTATTTCACTCCGTAAGCATCCTTCCAGATGTTTAACGGATGTGACTGCTTACATACATCTGCAATCTCATAATCATACACTCTTGTTCAGGAAAAACGAAGCACCTGGAACGACTAGAGATAGGACGTTCATATTCACAGGACATGTGCATTAGTATGCTCTGCAGAAGTGATTAGCGTTTGAACCGTGTTGGCTCGCGGGTTCAAGGTCAATAACGATATCACGGCGCAACACTACCTAACAATAAAATGTGGCTGCGGCTCCCGTTGTAGCGATAAACCGAAGGTAATGGATCATTGTGACCTTAACCGACGTGTAAGATGCCTCGCTGATGTATGCGTGAACCGTACCGTCAAACCAGCGAGTTTGAAAGAGGGTGCATTATTGGTGTGAGGGAATATGATGCATCTACCTGGGAAATTGTTGCTAGTGTAGGACGTAGTGTTTCAGCAATACAAAGGACGTGTGCAGAATAGTTCACGTAAGACCGTATAACACAATGACATATGTTAGGTCCCACCATCCAGACAACTCCCCGAGGACACATCTGCGTCGTACTTGGCTCTGGCGCAACAGTGGGATAGTTTAACACTTCGTACACTATGAGGAGTGAGTGTCTGTCACCGTTTATAACGGTATGGGTTACGAGCGCGTCGTCCACTTCTCTACCTATCTTCGACGAATGTGTAGAAGAATGCTAGACTGCAATGCTGTACCAAACGACGTCACTGGGGACAGGAATGGCATCAAACAGTGTTTTCGACGGATCCAGGTTATGTTTGTTTGAAAATAATGGCCGCATTTTGGTTCGCCGCAGACAGCGGGAGCGGCATCACAGTCACTGCATTCGCACAAGATGTATGTTGTGTCTAGACAAGACAGCCTAGACACAATGAGAGGAAGCCGAAAGGCACGCGCTTAAACTCACGCAGGCTGGAGTGAGGTCTGAAACAGGATACGTAATGAATGCTATAAAGAAAAGTACGTAGCTTCTGGAATACTTAACTTTAATCCATAATTGTAGAACATCGCTCTTGATGATACATGCTTCATATAATAAATATCAATTGAATACGGCGCCTTGCTAGGTCGTAGCAATTGTAGCTGAAGGCTATGCTAACTATCGTCTCGGCAAATGAGAGCGTATTGGTCAGTGAACTGTAGCTAGCTACGTCGGCTGTACGACTGGGGCGAGTGCTAGTACGTCTCTCTAGACCTGCGGTGTGGTGGCGCTCGGTCTGCGATCACTCACAGTGGCGACACGCGGGTCCGACGTATACTACCGGACCGCGGCCGATTTAAAAGCTACCACCTAGCAAGTGTGGTGTCTGGCGGTGACACCACAATGTACAGCGCCAAGACACGGTCTTACGGTGTAGGGTGCTATTGGCTATAACCACAAATCACAGACAGTGCATGTCCAGGGCACTGTGACCAGTGTAACATACGTGTATGAGATCCTGCGACCCATAGCCATACCCTTTCTGCACAATACCCCAGAAGCCACTTTTCAGCAAGACAATGCACGACTACATATTGCTGCACGAAGACGTGCCTTGTTGGTGTCACAGGATGTCAGCCTTTTGCCCTGGCCCACCAGTTCACCAGACTTTTCGCCAATCGAAAATGTGTGGTACATGTGACACAATGTCAACCACCACAGATGAACTTTGGAGCCAGGTGAATGTAGCATGGATGGCTACACCGCAGGACGCCATTCGCACTTCATACGCGTCGATGCAATCACGCATGGAACAAGTTATCAGGCCCATGGCGGACCCTATGCCCACTAGGTAACAGCACACACGCTGAACCAAGATGACTGAAACTCTGATTATTTCTGCAGAATATACTGATGTACATGTCCTGTGAATATGAATGTCCTGTCTCTGTTCGTTCAAGGCGTTCTGTTTTTTCTAAATATAAGTGTGTAATTGCGACTATTTGCTTAACATAAAAAGTTATTCTTTCATGGGTAACCATTCTATATCTCCTCTTTCCATGTAACATCTGCTTCATGAATTTGCACGTTATTTCCACTGTGGTTGTAACGTTCAGCTAACGCATGAGGATGAACCCAAAAGCCAAATCGCCGTCAAATAAATACCGCTTTGCAGGACATGAGAAATGTGTTTCGTTTTTTGTACAACTCTTATGTTTTATCAAGCACCGAGAGTTAATTCAGTTTTTCTGTTTCCGCACGTGGTCAACAGCAGGAATCCGAACATCGTTGTCAATTTTCGTGGGTATTCGTGAGGCATAACGTGTTGACATGGAAAGTCCCTCCCTTTCCCTCGTTGCAGTATATTAAGTTTGTCTCTCTATCATACTGTGATAACTGGTGTCTACATTGTAAATATGTGATATTATTTATCTGTACATTCGTTTATTCCATTTGACAAGATTGGAAATGAAAGGGACGGAGCATAGCCTACAACTGTCAATCAGAAGAAAAGGTGTCGTCAAGCGTAATGTCCTAGTCTGATGGACGGGTTATTAATAGTGTCGTATGCTCTGTCGCCATGTCACACTGCAGAGGGCTCTGAGCTTTAATACAGGGTGTAAGTCATACAACAAGGTGCTACACTCACACACAAATCATATGAAAATTTTGTGACAAAATAGTTTTCCGCGGGGACGTTCTTGAATAAGTGTAGTTATCCATATGAAAATTTAACTTGATCTGTGAAATGGGGTGTGTTATAATTAGAACTGTAAATTTCGTATTTACATTTATGTATATAAACATTGTTACTTCAAGAATAATGCATACAGCGATTGTATGATCATTAGCTCCTATTCAGGTTTGTAATACACACCTCAAAAACAAAAAAAAAAGTTTAGCATCACCTCGGTTCCGAGAGTTCCGGAACCTGTACAGAAAATTGGAATAGAGGTCAACATAAACATCATTTCCGCCATGTTTATTGCTCATGAAAACCACACACTGCATGTTGTATCAGCATACAGCGAGACCTTCAGAGGTGGTGGTCCAGATCGCTGTACACACCGGTACTTCTAATACCCAGTAGCACGCCCTCTTGCATTGATGCGTACCAGTCTTCGTCGGGGCATACTATCTACAAGTTCATCGAGCCACTGTTGTTCCAGAGTGTCTCACTCCTCAACGTCGATTCGGCGTAGATCCTTCAGAGTGGTTGGTGGGTCACGTCATCCATGAACAGCCGTTTCAATCTATCACAGTCATGTTCGATAGGGTTCATGTCTGGAGAACGTGCTGGCAACTCTGGTCGAGCGATATCGTTATCCTGAAGGAAATCATTTACAAGATGTGCACGATGGAGGCGCGAATTGTCGTCCATGAAGACGAATGCCTCGCCAATATGCTGCCGATATGGTTACTCTATCGGTAGGAGGATGGCATTCACGTATCGTACAGCTGTTACCGTGGCTTCCATGACCACTAGCGGCGTACGTCGCCCCCACATAATGCCACCCCGAAACAGCAGGGAACCTCCACCTAGCTGCACTCGCCAGACGGTGTGTCTAAGGCGTTAGCCTGACCGGTTGCCTCCAAACACGTCTCCAACGATTGTCTGGTTAAAGACATATGCGACACTCATCGGTGAAGAGAACGTGATGCCAATCCTGAACGGTCCATTCAGCGTGTTATTGGGCCGTTCTGTACCGAGCTGCAAGGTGTCGTGGTTGCGAAGGTGGACCTCGCCCTGGACATCGGAAGTGTAGTTACGCATAATTCCGCATATTGCGCACCGTTTGAGATGTAACGCGACTTCCTGTGGCTGCACAAAAGCGTTATTGAACATCATGGCGTTGCTTTGGAAATGTGAAAATTTGTGGTAAGGTTCTATGGGAACAAACTGCTGAGGTCATTGGTCCCTAGGCTTACATACTAATTAAACTAACTTAAAGTAACTTACGCTAACGACAACACACACACCCATGCCCGATGGAGGATTCGAACCTCCGATGTGAGGAGCCGCGCGAACCGTTTTAAGGCGTCTGAGACCGCACGGCTACCCCGCGCGGGGGTGGCGTTGCTGTCGGGTTCCTCCGAGCCATAATCCGTACGTAGCGGCCATCCATTGCAGTAGTAGCCCTTGGGCGGCCTGAGCGAGCCACGTCATCGACAGTTCCTGTCTCTCTGTATCTCCTGCATGTCCGAACAGCATTGCTTTGGTTCACTCCGAGCCCCTTGGACACTTTCCTTGTTGAGAGCCATTCGTGGCACAGTGTAACAATGCGGACGTGATCGAACCGCGGTATCGACCGTTTAGGCATGGTTGAACTACAGACAAACCGAGCCGTGTACCTCCTTCCTGGTGGATTAACTGGAACTGATCGGCTGTCGGACCCTCTCCGTCTAATAGGCACTGCTCATGCATGGGCGGGTTTAGAGACATCTCTGAACAGTCAAAGGGACTGTGTCTGTGATACAACATCCACAGTCAACGTCTATCTTCAGGAGTTCTGGGAACCGAGGTAAAGCAAATTTTTTTTTTTTTTGCTGTGTGTATAATTAAATCTCCAAGCCAGTCCTTCCTGTGCAAAAATCTTCATCTCCGAATAAGTACTGCAACTTACACGCATTTGAACCTGCTTAGTGAATACCATCTACTATTTTTAGCCTCAGCATTTCCATTAAATACTAAACAGATGATCCCTTGATATCTCAGAACGTGTCCAGTCAACAGCTCCCTTCCTTTAGCCAAGTTGTCCCCAAATTTCTATTGCTCTCAGTTCTGTTTAGTACCTAATCAATAGTTATGCGATCTATCTGTGTAATCTTTTGCAATCTTCTACAACACTACGTTTCCAATACTTCCATTATCTTGTTGTCTGGACTGGTTATTGTCCACTTTTCATTTCCATACGAAGTTGTACTCCAGATGAATGCTGTCAGAAAAGGATTCCGAACACTTAAATGTGTTAATTAATTCTTGTTTTTCATAAAATCTTTTCTCATCATTGCCTGTCAGCATTTTATATCCTTTCTATATAGGCCATCATCAGTTATTTTGTTGAGCAAATAGCAATGATGATCTGCTACTTTCAGCATCTTATTTCCTAATCGAATTCCTTCAGTATCACCTTATTTTACTCGACTTGTCTCCAATATCCTTGTCATACGCGTACTTTTTTTATGCTCGTCTTACAACCAGTTTTCGGGTTACTATCCACTGTCTTCAACAGATTTCTGAAGTCCATTACCTTCTCTGACAGGGTTACAATACTATCGGCAAATTTCATTCTTTTTATTTTATGCTGCCTGAACTAAAAATCCTTTCCAAATTTCTCCTTGGTTTCCTTTACTGCTTGCTCAGCGTACAGATTGAATAATATCAGAGGTAGACTACAATCCTATCCCAATCGCTTTTCAACTACTGATTCCCTTTCATGCCTTTGGACTTGTTTCACTGCAGTCTCGTTTCTGTTCAAGTTGTAAATATCCTTCCGTTCCTTGTATTTAATCTCTGCTACCTTCAGATTTTCAAGAAGTATGTTCCAGTCAACACTGCCAAAAATTTTGTCTTAGTCTTTAAATGCTTTAAACGTAGGTTTGCCTTTCTTTAAATTATCTTCTAAGACACATGATAGCGTCAGTCTTATCTCTAGTGTTCCTACATTTCTCAGGAACCCAAACTGATCTTAACAAGGTTGGCGTCTACCAATTTTTCCAGTCCTCTGTAAATAATTCGTGTCAGTATTTTGTGACCATGACTTATTAAGCTGTTCTGCACCTGCTTTCTTTGAATTTGGAATTATATTGTTCTTCAAGCCTGACGATATTTCGCCTGTCTAAAACGTTTCGCACACCAGGCGGAATAATTTTTGCATGGCTGTCTATCGCAAAATCTCCGTATACCACCCAAATGTCATCAGTTTGAAACTTCCTGGCAAATTAGAACTGTGTGCCGGACCAGGGGTAGAATCTGGGGCCTTTGCCTCAGTTGGTAGAGCACTTGCACGCGGAAGGCAAGTCTCCTGGGTTCGAGTCCTGGTCCGGTACACAGTTTTAATCTATTAGTAAGATTCGTGCTAGCGGTCACTTTGCCGTTAGTTTCTCGCACAAGCAGACTTTGATCTGGCCATCTCCACAATAAGTACGAAGAAGATAAAACGTATTTTACGAGAATATGTTCTGTACGATTATTCAGTGTGTGGGCGGCTGAAAACTTTGTTCAAAAGCTCTGTTGCTTTTCCCGTGCGAAGGTTTAAAAAAATGGAATAAAAGTTAAGGACACAGTTTTCTAATTTCTTTGTTACACTGGCATTCCGATCGAGAGAGTGGATTTCTGGACTCTATGCGGACGCTATTGTAGATAGGGTGAACCTTCCTACCTAGCAAAAGGCGCTGTTGATAGCCGAGTAAAACACGGGGGTAGGGTGAAATCCAGTGAAAGGAAAGGCATTTCTAGCGGAACAGGTGCACGACCGCCTGCCTGTCGAGATTTAGAATGGAACAGCCGCGTTTCACTCGATAAATTCCTCGTGCCTCGTCGACTTTGTTGAAATGTGCCGGCACCAGCCGGCGGTCTTTAGGCTTAAAGGTGGCTGTCTACTCCATAGCTCTCGCCATCACGTTTATCATGCGCCACAGGATTGTTCTCTACAAATATACCCGGTGAGTCAGGTAAGACGTAACACCCTACTAGTACGTGAACGGTTCCAGATATTGAAACAAGGTTTTCGGGAAATAATAATACGCCAGGGCACGTACTTTGGTCTGCAATAAAGAATCTTAATTCTTGTATCGATCGAGATATTGAAGCAAGAATTATTTTCAGAGTTCGCAGGAGAGCTTCTGTAAAGTTTGGAAGGTAGGAGACGAGGTACTGGCAGAAGTAAAGCTGTGAGTACCGGGCGTGAGTCGTGCTTCGGTAGCTCCGTTGGTAGAGCATTTGCTCGCGAAAGGCAAAGGTCCAGAGTTCGAGTCTCGGTCGGGCACACAGTTTTAATCTGCCAGGAAGTTTCAAGAATTATTTTGTTAAATAGAATTCCTATACTTTTTAACGGCTTCCGAAAACGCTTGAAATTTGGCCTCAAATTTTGCATGAAATTTGGTATTCTCAGCATACTGTTGACGTTGTGGATCTCACAATATTGAATTAGATAACGATTTGCGAAATCGAACGTCCAGTGCGTGTAGCTCCAAAAAGGCTCTTAATTCTCGTCGTGCGACCACAATCACATTGGAAAACTTTTCACATGAATCACCTGAGTACAAATGACAGTTCCGCCAGTGAAATGTTTCATACCTTCATACCTTGTATACGCGATACTACCGCCATGTGTATATGTGCATATCGCTATCGCATCACTTTTGTCACAACAGTGTATGATTTCACGAAATAAGTAAGTAGATTTCAGTAGAGGTTGGCTGCCGTTACAAAGCTAAGAAGGAGTTGAAATCTTTGCGTAAAAAACTGGAGTCCAAATTAATTTGCTACCTACATTTTTGTCTCAATTCATGTTAATATGGACCTCACCTGCAGTCATGATGATGTACGTATGTAATTGATGGATTTTCTGTAAAATATTTGTCCCCTGATAAACCAGTATTTCATTTCGTATCACATGACACATGCAGAACGTCACCTTCTTTCGGCAAATCTACCAGTCTGCTTTCATTTGTCGATCCCTACCAGTGTTTCACGTAAAAAAATTCACTTAAACAGGTTTCAAGGTGACTACCATATTCAGTCAGAAGCTGCCTTCGTTTCACGAAGCGTCTTTTTTAGTATTATTCTTTGACACCGATCAGAAGTACAACGACTTGTTTTACGAATTAAATGTTCAGTCAGTCGATGTAGGGACTATACAGCGCATATTAATTTGTTCTTCCACACATACATGATATATGTAAATGAAAATCTGAAAATATGGATGTATTACAGTATCAGATTATTTGTTTAACTGGTTTTCGGCTTTTAAGCTTATCATGAAACTACAGGTAACTATCGCCATTAAAAAGGAAACGGTATTGGTGAATAACTTTAAAAAAGGTATTACATGGTGCATGAAAGTTGTAATCTCTGTTAATCACTTTGCTCATGATATAAAATGCGAGAATTCTGTACTTCCGGATGTTAGCTAACTATTTTCACAAAACAGATGTATCAGTAGCAATGAGACATGTGACTAGGAGACGTGGAGGTTTGTTGGGTATAATCGGTATCATCGACAAAAATTTTAAGCTTCTACAGCTTATTTTCAACGTTCCTGTACAAGCCTTACTCTGTTAGTCCATATTATTGCATTTCGCTTAATTTAGATGATGTGATGAAATAACCGCTAAGTTTCGTCAAATTGCGAGACGCTACCAATATTTGTGCGTTCTGAACCAACCGACACCATATTGATACATTTTTATTCTCTGCCAACTTATGTCATTTTATCCCAAGACAACTACGCCCTCTTGCTCTCCCAGAAATTATGTTCGTTATTTTACAATTCCGATCCGCATTTTATGTTTGAAAACCACGGACGTCTCACATAAAAAACATTTTAGAAATAATGTATCTCCTAAAAACGTATTATTGACCTGATTATGGCACAGTGTAATAGATTATCCCACAAACATTTTAGTGCTCATAATACGAAAAGTCTTTGAGGCAAGAAAGAATGAATGTTATAAAAAATATACGGCAGCCTGTTGCTGCAAAGGCAGTGAAAAATGTGTGGAATACGAGAGGAGTAATCGGGCAGAGGGACCACGTCGAGATCGCTTACCGAATTCAAATGATATTCCTCGGAGCTATAGTGTCTTCTCTGCCCCAGTCACATGAATTTGTCATACGTCTCTGCTTCTAATGCGAGCAATCTCGAGACTGGAACAGGCTGATTCCATTTTCTTTTATAACTGAGCGACGTAGTTTCAACGCTGGAGATAGTATGCATACAAAAAGAAACGAGTTCCATCAAAAATATACTGATTTAGGATCAGAACTTTTCCTAATTAAATTAATACTTATTCTTCTGCTGCAGATTGGGTGGAAAAAGAGTGAATTCATTTGTTGCGTCTCATAACGATACTGACAAATTAACGGTAATTACTTTTCGCCAACTGATTTAAATTGTGCATAGATAAGTAAATGAAGCATTTTTCAGCATGTGGTAACCATTAGTGTATAAAATTTATCGGAGAAACCAAAATCGCTCAGTGCATTAAATTATTTGAAACTCTTCAGAGGTAAAAGATGTACTGAATACGCTTACCAGAATAAAGGAGAGCTTACGTAATATAAAACCCTCCGGGTGAGTGTTATTCAATAATGTACGGGTAAACCAGATTAGTAACCATTTTAACTTGTTTAACCTTGTAGACAAGTTAAATTTTCATTTAGCTACGACTTTGATAAACCTTCAAATTTTAATTTTGAATTGGTCTGTTCCCCTCTTTGAAGAGGGGCAGCTGGGAAGAACAGGTCTACTTGAGGATAGTTTTTCCCTTGGTGTGTTGTCCGTAGATACTGAGAAGCAAATTTATTAAAAGCAGCGTAGATCGTTACAAAGAACGATCGCATGGTCAGAAATTATTTACGGAGGTACTGAAAGACTGAAAGAAGCCGACCATGGGAAGATTATTTGGGTCCCAACAAAAATTTACTATCACAAGATATGATACTGGCCGTATGACCTATCTTACTAAACGACATGGTGAGAGTCAACCCTTGGCTAATAGCATTTATAAGCGTCTGTGACAATGCTGGAATACACTCTTTGGGGTAGAAGATTAAAATACAGAAAGCGAAAGATTATCGACAAGAGAGCTTCTGCGAAGTTTGGAAGGCAGGAGACGAGGTACTGGCGGAATTAAGGCTGTGAGGACGGGTTGTGAGTCGTGCTTGAGTAGCTCAGTTGGTAGAGCACTTGCCTGCGAATGGCAAAGGTCCCGAGTTCGAGTCTCGCTCCGGCACACAGTTTTAATCTGCCAGGAAGTTTCATATCAGCGCTCACTCCTCTGTAGAGTGAAAATTTCATTCTAGTAACATCCCCCAGGCTGTGGCTAAGCCATGTCTCCGCAATATCCTTTCTTCCGGGAGTGCTAGTTCAGCAAGGTTCGCAGGAGAGCTTCTGCGAAGTTTGGAAGGTAGGAGACGAGATACTGGCGGAATTAAGGCTGTGAGGACGGGGCGTGAGTCGTGCTTGGGTAGCTCAGTTGGTAGAGCACTTGCCTGCGAAAGGCAAAGGTCATGAATTCGAGTCTCGGTCCGGCACACAATTTTAATCTGCCAGGAAGTTTCAACTTCTACAAAAACCAGAAGAGTTTAAAGACATAAAAGGCAGACATAAATTGAGAACGGATATTATTTGATACCTACATTGAGTAAGCAATAAAGAAAAGTTAGGAGACTTTTGGAAAGCAATCCAAGTTCTGGAGAAAGAAATATGCTGATGACACTGTAATTGTGTTAGAAGACAGTGGACGTAGAAAATCAGCTGAACGGGATCGATAGTGCCCTGAAAGATGCGCATCAGCAAAGCATAACAGATGAAGTCGAATTACATGAAGCGACTCTGAGGAATTAGATAATACACTCCTGGAAATGGAAAAAAGAACACATTGACACCGGTGTGTCAGACCCACCATACTTGCTCCGGACACTGCGAGAGGGCTGTACAAGCAATGATCACACGCACGGCACAGCGGACACACCAGGAACCGCGGTGTTGGCCGTCGAATGGCGCTAGCTGCGCAGCATTTGTGCACCGCCGCCGTCAGTGTCAGCCAGTTTGCCGTGGCATACGGAGCTCCATCGCAGTCTTTAACACTGGTAGCATGCCGCGACAGCGTGGACGTGAACCGTATGTGCAGTTGACGGACTTTGAGCGAGGGCGTATAGTGGGCATGCGGGAGGCCGGGTGGACGTACCGCCGAATTGCTCAACACGTGGGGCGTGAGGTCTCCACAGTACATCGATGTTGTCGCCAGTGGTCGGCGGAAGGTGCACGTGCCCGTCGACCTGGGACCGGACCGCAGCGACGCACGGATCCACGCCAAGACCGTAGGATCCTACGCAGTGCCGTAGGGGACCGCACCGCCACTTCCCAGCAAATTAGGGACACTGTTGCTCCTGGGGTATCGGCGAGGACCATTCGCAACCGTCTCCATGAAGCTGGGCTACGGTCCCGCACACCGTTAGGCCGTCTTCCGCTCACGCCCCAGCATCGTGCAGCCCGCCTCCAGTGGTGTCGCGACAGGCGTGAATGGAGGGACGAATGGAGACGTGTCGTCTTCAGCGATGAGAGTCGCTTCTGCCTTGGTGCCAATGATGGTCGTATGCGTGTTTGGCGCCGTGCAGGTGAGCGCCACAATCAGGACTGCATACGACCGAGGCACACAGGGCCAACACCCGGCATCATGGTGTGGGGAGCGATCTCCTACACTGGCCGTACACCACTGGTGATCGTCGAGGGGACACTGAATAGTGCACGGTACATCCAAACCGTCATCGAACCCATCGTTCTACCATTCCTAGACCAGCAAGGGAACTTGCTGTTCCAACAGGACAATGCACGTCCGCATGTATCCCGTGCCACCCAACGTGCTCTAGAAGGTGTTAGTCAACTACCCTGGCCGGCCGCGGTGGTCTAGCGGTTCTAGGCGCGCAGTCCGGAACCGCGCGACTGCTACGGTCGCAGGTTCGAATCCTGCCTCGGGCATGGATGTGTGTGATGTCCTTAGGTTAGTTAGGTTTAAGTAGTTCTAGGTTCTAGGGGACTGATGACCACAGTAGTTAAGTCCCATAGTGCTCAGAGCCATTTGAACCATCAACTACCCTGGCCAGCAAGATCTCCGGATCTGTCCCCCATTGAGCATGTTTGGGACTGGATGAAGCGTCGTCTCACGCGGTCTGCACGTCCAGCACGAACGCTGGTCCAACTGAGGCGCCAGGTGGAAACGGCATGGCAAGCCGTTCCACAGGACTACATCCAGCATCTCTGTGATCGTCTCCATGGGAGAATAGCAGCCTGCATTGCTGCGAAAGGTGGATATACACTGTACTAGTGCCGACATTGTGCATGCTCTGTTGCCTGTGTCTATGTGCCTGTGGTTCTCTCAGTGTGATCATGTGATGTATCTGACCCCAGGAATGTGTCAATAAAGTTTCCCCTTCCTGGGACAATGAATTCACGGTGTTCTTATTTCAATTTCCAGGAGTGTAGATAAGTTATGTTATTTGGGCAGCAAAATAAGTGTTGATCGCCGAGGTAGAGAGGATAAAAATGCAAAAAATAAAAATAGAATTGTAAAAGAGGAATATGCGGACACCGAAAGTAAATTCAAATGTTAGGAAGTCTTTTCCGGAGGTATTTGCCTGGAATGCAGCATTCTATGTAAGTGAGCCGTAGGCTATAAAACAGCAGACAAGTAGAGAATAGAAGTTTTTGAAGTGCGGCGTCACAGAAGAAATCTGTTAACTAGAAGATCGTATTACTAGTGAAGAAGTTCTTAATCAAATTGAGGGAAAAGAAATTTATGGCTCAACCTTACTAAAGGAAGGGATCGGTTGATAGAACACATCCTAAGGCATCATAAATCGTCAGTTTGGTAATGCAGGGAAGGAAGGAGGGAATCCATGGCATGAATTAATTGGCTAAAATGGGTGTTGATTGCAGTAACTATGCAGAGGTGAAAAAGCTTGCACAGAGTAGACTAGCATCGAGAGCTGCATCGAACCATTCTTTGGTCTGAAAATGCCAACAACTCATGAAACGAAGAGGCCTTTTTGAAGGGTTGGCACCCTGGCAAGACTTATTCCTATAGGCTCCCGTGCCAGTTATTAAGGCTGTGTTTTTCCTTTCCTATGAGAAGGAGGAGTCGATGGTGGAATGGGAGATTTCATAACACATGGTAAAGTTTGTCCTTCCCTCATTTGTTTGGTCCGACTGGAAGAGGAAATACGTTCAGGGAACTATCACCTAAAGCTCAGACTGATCGCAAAGCACTTTTACTCTTGTAAGAATTAACGCCGAGTGATGCTGCCCATTACCAAGCGACACGAATCTAAAGAAGTGTTAGACAGTTGCGTCGCCGAACTTGTTGCAACTCCAACGAAAGTATCTATCTTCGATTGACAGCAGCTAACGCGGTGGCTACGTCCATGATCTACATCACGCTTGTCTTATCTGTACTGGGCAAGGTAACCACAGCGTTGAACTGTACTCAAGTTCCTCACATTTCCCAGAATTTTTCCGCCCCGGCTGTTTGAATTTTAGTCTCAGTGTATTTGCCATGGTACGAATTGTATTACTGCTCTGAAAGTGTTATTTAATTTGGTGGTGGTGTAGCTGAAATTTTGGAAATTTGTGGTAAGGTTTTATGGGACCAAACTACTGAGGTCATCGGACCCTAAGCCTACACAATACTTAATTTAATTTAAACTAACTTACGTCATGGACAACACACACGCTCATGCCCGAGGGAGGACTTGAACCTTCGACGGGGGGGGGGGGGGGGGGGGGGGGGGAGCCGCACTGGTGTAGCTCATCTACAAACGCTTGTGCAGCCCACAGCCCATTCGTGAGTACAATCAGAGTGTCTGGGATCATCACCAGTTCAGATTAAAGGAACACATAGAAGAATTTCAGAAGCATGAGTCTAGCTTTGTTACCTGTAGGTTTTGGTAAACACGTCAGTATTAGAAAATGCTCCGTGAACCTAAGTGAGAATCGCTGGAGAGCAGAAAGCGTTCTTTTCGCGAAACATTATTCAGAAAGTTTAAAGATACGGCATTTGCGTCTGACTGCAAACGGGTTTACTGGCACCAATGAACATTTCACGGAAGAACCGCGACAACAAGATAAGAGAAATTAGGGCTCGTACGCATGAGAGAGATCGGGACCGTGCGGAGGATGTGTGAGGACTTCCCAGCGAAACTTCCGCATCGTAGTCAAACAACCTTGGCAACATGACGGCGGGCTCCTCCCATTCCCCATGCAGTCCACATCACTTCCCATGTGATTTCCATGTTTTTGGAGTTCTGAATAAAGACATTCATGGGCGCTGATTTGCGTCGGATGAAGAAGTGTACGCCATGGTTCCGTAGGCAACCGCTAATATTTTTCCGTTAATGTGTTAACCACGTTGTCTCACAGTGGGATAAATGTACTCGTATTATCAGTTATTACGATTACTTTTGAAACAATAAAAAGAGTACTTACTGTTTTCCATCTGTCACGTATTCATTTGACGGCCCTGTATAGGTATTTCGAGGAACTTCGTTTTGTGGATGGCATCGTTTTGTTTGTCTCTGGTCCGTACAAAGCTCAACAATAAGTGGACAATGTTAACAGAGGAAGTTTGGAAGTAGGACATAAACTAAATTACAGTAACACAAAAAGTATAGCCAGATGGTCGATGAAAAGATAATGTTAATTTACAAAAAGACATAGAACCAGTGGACAAGGTTTTGTATTTATGGCTGTTCAAGATATCAGCTGAATGCGCAAGAAATGAACAAAAGAGAAGAAGTGGGATGGAGTGCCTTTTGTAAATTTAGAATGGTTTTCAAACAGAACTTCCGAAGTGTATGCTACCAGTTTCAACATTCGACAGTGAGACATCTAGTCAGCGAGCAATGTGGAGATGCTTGTTGGAAATTACTGCATCTGGACCCATGCTCTGCATACGACTGAGAACTGAAAGGCACAGGATACTTCCTATTGCACCATTTATTAGGGATCTTCCCTTTCTACTCATCTAAGGAGCGTGGAATGAATGATTGCTTAAACATCTCTGCGTGTGCTATAGTTAGTCTAATCTTATCTTCACGATCCTTACTGGAGAGTTACGTAGGAAACTGAAATATATCTCAAGATTCGTCACTTAAAGTTGATTCTTGAAACTTTGTAAGCAGGGGCTCCCGAGATAGTTTGCGTTTGAAAATCTGTGCAGGATTTTTCTGACAGTATTTCATCACAAATAACTGCGCCATCTGTAAATAGTAAGAGTTTGCTGTTAATACTGTTTCCAGGTCATTAATATAAGACACAAGTAGCAAGGGTCCCAACACAAATCGCTGGGGCGCACATGAAATGGCTCAAATGGCTCTGAGCACTATGGGACTTAACTTCTGTGGTCATCAGTCCCCTAGAACTTAGAACTACCTAAACCTGACTAACCTAAGGACATCACACACATCCATGCCCGAGGCAGGATTCGAACCTGCGACCGTAGCGGTCGCGCGGTTCCAGACTGTAGCGCCTAGAACCGCTCCGCCGGCGCACATGAAGTTAGCTCTACATTTATCTAAGATTCGTCTCCCAGTCCTGTTTTCACAGCATCTTCGTGACGCTCTTGCATGGGTTAAACCAACCTGTGACCATTAGCGCTGCCCTACTTTGTATATCCCCTGTTTTTACTTTGTACGTATGCAGAACATTTGAGAAATATTCTACGATGGATGGTGCATGAGTACTGTAACCAATTTCTTTGTTCACATTTACTGCATTTTCCTATGACAACCTGCTTTATTACGATTGAAATTAAGTTTTCGTTCCGTTTCACATCCCTTCACATTATTATAGGCAGGTATTTGTATAAATAGACTGATTATAACTGTGGATCATCGATACAGTAGTCATATGAGACTGTACTTTCGTCTTTTGGCGTCCATAATTTTACATTTATGAACTTTTAAAGCAAGCAGTCAATCCTTGCATCACTTAGAAAGCTCATCATGAGTTGCCTGAAAATTTGTGCACGATTTTTCTGACAGTATTTCATCACAAATAACTGCGCCATATGTAAATAGTAAGAGTTTGCTATTAATACTGTTTCCAGGTCATTAATATAAAACAAAAGTAGCAAGGGTCCCAACACAAATCGCTGGGGCGCACATGAAGTTAGCTCTACATTTGTCTAAGATTCGGATCCGAGATAACATGGCACGTCTTCCCTTCCAACATTCCTCAGTTCAGTCTCAAATTTCGCGTGAAAGTGAATATGATGGTACGTAAATTGTTAATGGTTGGTCTGGTACTTTGTCACATGTTTTAAGAAACAAAGAAATACTGCATCTACCTGACTGCCTTGACTCATAACTTTCGGGATACCACGTCAGAAAACATCGAGTTAGATTACATAGGAGCAATTTTTTCGGAATCCATGCTAGTTGGCATCGAGGAGGCCATTCTCTTCGACATACTTCACTGTTGAGCACAGAATAAGTTCTAAGATTCTACAAGTGGAATTCAAGGATACTGGACGGTAGGTTTATGAACCAGCTCTGCTACGTTCTTGTAGATGGGTATGACCTGTGCTTTCTTCCATTACTGCATACATTTTTTCGAGGGATGTGCGGTACATTATTTTTAAACTCTGGCCCAACACAGCTGTAAATTCTGTATAGACTCTGGCAGGGTTTCATCAGACCCTCAGGCTTTCATCAATTTTATCCATTTTACCTGTTTCTCAGCACCATCCCTATATCAGTATCACTCATCTTTTACCAACACATGCTCATCGACTATCTTTTACAAAATAAACAATCTAAATTATGTTCTTTGTACACTGGAGAGCCAAAGAAACAGGTACACCTACCTCATACCGTGTAGGGCCCCCGCGAGCACGCAGAAGTGCCGCAACACGATGTGGCATTGACTCGACTAATGTCTGAATAGCGCCGGAGGAAGTGACACCATGAATCCTGCAGGGCTGTCCGTAAATCCGTGAGAATACGAGGGAGTGAAGATCTCTTCTGAACAGCACGCTGCAAGGCATCCGAGATATGCTCAATAATGTCCATGTCTGAGGAGTCTGGTGGCCAGCGGAAGTGTTTAAACTCAGAAGAGTGTTCCTGGAGCCACTCTGTTGCAATTCTGGACGTGTCGGGTGCCGCACAGTCCTGCTGGAATTACCCAAGTCCGTCGGAATACACAATGGACACGAATGGACGCAGGTAATCAGACAGGACGCTTACGTACGTGTCACCTATCAGAGTCGTATCTACCCGAATCAGGGGCCCATATCACTCCAACTGCACACGCCCGACACCATTACAGAGCCCCCACCAGCTTCAACAGTCCCCTGCTGACATGCAGGGTGCATAGATTCACGGGGTTATCTCCAGAAACGTACACGTCCATCCGCTCGATACAATTTGAAACGAGACTCGTCCGACCAGGCAACATGTTTCCAGTCATCAACAGTTCAATGTCTGTGATAACGGGCCCATGTTAGGCGTAGAGCTCTGTGTCGTGCAGTCGGCTATCGAGCCTCGTGATGCGGCTTAGTCCGCTCCTGTAAGCAGAGTCAACATTACACACAACATACGTCCGGTCACATCCGCCTCGCTGGTAACTAGAATTTCCAAGCTAACATCTCACTTGAGTTCTAAGTCAATTTTCTATCATTCGCGACACATCTACCAACTTCCGTCCCATTCGTATAATTCCTTGGTGGTTCGTCTTTCCTCTTTTTTTACATACTTTGGGTAATAGGAACACAATACCCTTTCATAAGGGAGCACTACTCCACTAAAATATGACGGCGAGCCATCTGTGCAGTTTGAAAGGCAGGAGAAAGATAATGTTACTTGTTTGCTCACTTGGGAAGAGCATCGCTCAGAGAAGGAAAAAGTCCTGTCTTGAGTCCCGCAATTCACCATGAAGTTTCGTAGTAGCGCGCAGTCCGCTACAGAGTGATAAAATCCTTCTTCCTTACTCCTACATGACACTCTCCGACGTCTAGCAGAGGCGGACTGCTTCAGGAAAGGCAGCTGGCAGAAGCGCCAGGCGCTCTGTGCTTCCAGCTCGCCGGCCAGTGCAGTCCCCGCTGCTGGGCTGGAGCGTCCGTTATCTGGCCTACTCCCAGGTGACCCTCGGCCTCGACCAACACTCACCCGCGAACCCGCGGGGATCGAGGGCCACAGCGCGCCATCGATCACGCAGCTGGCGGCGCTCTGTTATCGCTTCACAGCCGCTGACCGCACAAACGCCCACGCTCCGACACCGCCACATTCCGCCCACCGAAGGCACCGGCCGATCGGCCACTCATTCTGTCCCGCCGAGTCCCATTCTTTTGCATGTGTGCAAAGATGTCCAGCAACAAGTCCTTGTCAACAGTTTGAGCAAGGTCACTAATAGACTCAACGGGATGTCAAATCAAACACCTTTCAGACGTCTAATTTCCGAACTTATTTTATTTGACTATTAGTTTCGGCAATTTACTACGCCATCTTCAGGCCCCTGATCGATGTGCGGGAAGATCCCGCGTCAAAATAGGGGCCAGCATTCAAATACTGGTATGTCTACATTTCTGGTTGCTGTGGTGATAACTTCACACATCATCTACCGCCCCATTGTTGAGGTGAAATCTTCCTACACGTCGGTCAGGGGCCTGAAGATGGAGAAATAAATCGTGGAAACTGGTAGCTAAATAAAATAAGTTTGGAAATTAGAGGTCTGAAAGGTATTTGATTTGACATTCTGTATCGAACAGCCGAGTCCCGCAACCATCTCTGAAAAGATGGACATACAGAGAATACATACATACAGAGATTTCAGATAGATTATATAATGGTAAGACAGAGATTTAGGAACCAGGTTTTAAATTGTAAAACATTTCGAGGGGAAGATGTGGACTCTGACCACAATCTATTGGTTATGAACTGTAGATTAAAACTGAAGAAACTGCAAAAAGGTGGGAATTTAAGGAGATGGGACCTGGATAAACTGACTAAACCAGAGGTTGTACAGAGTTTCAGGGAGAGCGTAAGGGAACAAATGGCAGGAATGGGGGAAAGAAATACAGTAGAAGAAGAATGGGTAGCTTTGAGGGATGAAGTAGTGAAGGCAGCAGAGGATCAAGTAGGTAAAAAGACGAGGGCTAGTAGAAATCCTTGGGTAACAGAAGAAATATTGAATTTAATTGATGAAAGGAGAAAATATAAAAATGCAGTAAATGAAGCAGGCAGAAAGGAATACAAAAGTCTCAAAAATGAGATCGACAGGAAGTGCAAAATGGCTAAGCAGGGATGGCTAGAGGATAAATGTAAGGATGTAGAGGCTTATCTCACTAGGGTAAGATAGATACTGCCTACAGGAAAATTAAAGAGACCTTTGGAGAAAAGAGAACCACTTGTATGAATATCAAGAGCTCAGATGGAAACCCAGTTCTAAGAAAAGAAGGGAAAGCAGAAAGGTGGAAGGAGTATATAGAGGATCTATACAAGGGCGATGTACTTGAGGACAATATTATGGAAGTGGAAGAGGATGTAGATGAAGATGAAATGGGAGATATGATACTGCGTGAAGAGTTTGACAGAGCACTGAAATACCTGAGTCGAAACAAGGCCCCGGGAGTAGACAACATTCCATTAGAACTACTGACGACCTTGGGAGAGTCAGTCCTGACAAAACTCTACCATCTGGTGAGCAAGATGTATGAGACAGGCGAAATACCCTCAGACTTCAAGAAGAATATAATAATTCCAATCCCAAAGATAGAAGGTGTTGACAGATAAGAAAACTACCGAACTATCAGTTTAATAAGTCACAGCTGCAAAATACTAACGCGAATTCTTTACAGACGAATGGAAAAACTAGTAGAAGCCGACCTTGGGGAAGATCAGTTTGGATTCCGTAGAAATGTTGGAACAAGTGAGACAATACTGACCTTACGACTTATCTGGGAAGAAAGATTAAGGAAAGGCAAACCTACGTTTCTAGCATTTGTAGACTTAGAGAAAGCTTTTGACAATGTTGACTGGAATACTCTCTTTCAAATTCTGAAGGTGGCAGGGGTAAAATACAGGGAGCGAAAGGCTATTTACAATTTGTATAGAAACCAAATGGCAGTTATAAGAGCTGAGGGGCATGAAAGGGAAGCAGTGGTTGGGAAGGGAGTGAGACAGGGTTGTACCCTCTCCCCGATGTTATTCAATCTGTATATTGAGCAAGCAGTGAAGGAAACAAAAGAAAAATTCGGAGTAGGTATTAAAATCCATGGAGAAGAATTAAAAACTTTGAGGTTCGCCGATTACATTGTAATTCTGTGCCAGCCGCGGTGGTCTAGCGGTTCTAGGCGCTCAGTCCGGAACCGCGCGACTGCTACGGTCGCAGGTTCGAATCCCGCCTCGGACATGGATGTGTGTGTTGTCCTTAAGTTAGTTAGGTTTAAGTAGTTCTAAGTTCTATGGGACTGATGACCACAGATGTTAAGTCCCATAGTGCTCAGAGCCATTTTTTTTTTTTTTTTTTTTTTTTGTAATTCTGTCAGAGACAGCAAAGGACTTGGAAGAGCAGTTGAACGGAATGGATAGTGGTTGGTTGGTTGGTTTTGGGGAAGGACACCAGACAACGAGGTCATCGGTCTCATCGGGTTAGGGAAGGACGGGGAAGGAAGTCGGCCGTGCCCTTTGAAAGGAACCATCCCGGCATTTGCCTGGAGCGATTTAGGGAAATCACGGAAAACCTAAATCAGGATGGCCGGACGCGGGATTGAACAGCCGTCCCCCCGAATGCGAGTCCAGTGTCTAACCACTGCACCACCTCGCTCGGTTGAAATGGAGTGTGTCTTGAAGGGAGGATATAAGATGAACATCAATAAAAGCAAAACGAGGATAATGGAATGTAGTCGTCTTAAGTCGGGTGATGTTGAGGGTATTAGATTAGGAAATGAGACACTTAAAATAGTAAATGAGTTTTGCTATTTGCGGAGCAAAATAACTGATGATGATCGAAGTAGAGAGGATATCAAATGTAGACTGGCAATGGGAATGAAAGCGTTTCTGAAGAAGAGAAATTTGTTAACATCGAGTATAAATTTAAGTGTCAGGAAGTCGTTTCTGAAAGTATTTGTATGGAGTGTAGCCATGTATGGAAGTGAAACATGGACGATAAATAGTTTAGACAAGAAGAGAATAGAGCTTTCGAAATGTGGTGCTACAGAAGAATGCTGAAGATTAGATGGGTAGATCACATAACTAATGAGGAGGTGTTGAATAGGATTGGGGAGAACAGAAGTTTGTGGCACAACTTGACTAGAAGAAGAGATCGGTTGGTAGGACATGTTCTGAGGCATCAAGGGATCACCAACTTAGTATTGGAGGGCAGCGTGGAGGGTAAAAATCGTAGAGGCAGACCAAGAGATGAATACACCAAGCAGATTCAGAAGGATATAGGTTGCAGTAGGTACTGGGAGATGAAGAAGCTTGCGCAGGATAGAGTAGCATGGAGAGCTGCATCAAACCAGTCTCAGGACTGAAGACCACAACAACGACACAGAGAGTACATTCAACATACATCCAAAAAGTCTTGGGCTCCTGCTTCCATCACTATAGCTTGCAAAGATGAGTGTTGTAGATATTAGCGTCAGTAGTGTCGAAAATTAACTGAAATCATTGAAACTGCACAAAAAGCAATGTCCAGAGCAATTCTGGTCAGTTTGTCCACTGAATTTGAGCTTGTACCGGCCCTTCTTTTAAACCATAATCTACCATACAACTGAAGAACAAAAAACTGTGTCCATCAGTTGGAAGAGAGTACAGGTCCTACACGTCTGTAAGAACGGTAGCAGAAGTGATCTACAAAACTATCGTCCAATATTATTGGCACCTATTTGTTGCAGAATCTTAGAACATATTCTGAACACAAATGTAACGACGTATTCGAACAGAATGACCTCTTTCATGTCAACTCCAACACGGATTCCGAAGATATGCGTTATATGAAACCCAAACTTTTCTAAGATGACATGCTGAAAGCCTTGGCTAGAGGGGCCCAGATATATTTCCCGTATTCCAAAAAGCATTTGACTCAGTACTGCATCTACGTTTATTATCAAATGAACGATTGTATGCGGTACTGGCTAAACAAGTGACTGGACCGAGGATTTTTTGGTAGGGAAGACACAGATGTTTTCTTGGATGGAGAGTTGTCAACAGACGTAAATGTAACTTCCTGTGTGCCCCAGGTAAGTGTGTTGGGACTATTCTAGTCGTGTTGTATATTAATGACCTTGTGTACAATATTAGTAATGTAATATTAAAACCATTAATAATAAGATTTCAAAGAGGTGCAAAATTTGCCCAGTTGCTTTAAATATTCATAAACGTAAAATTATGAACGCGAATGACTAAAAGCGTGCTTCCCGGCGTTCTGCTGAGTTATTGTTTCCATTCATAGCATCCAGTGTATTTCTACTTCCTTCAACTAAAATAATAATGTTAAAGACGATCTAGGTCACAGGAAGCAGAGTGTTGTCGCATTCCAAGCGAGTGTGGCATGTCTTATGTCGGGCAGTGTCAGAACAGTCACTCGATACAGGTAAGATCAGCGTCACACCCGACTAAAACAACCCGGAAAATCAACTATCACTGCCTTGAATACGGTCACGAAATGAAATACGATGAGGCCAGCATCGTGGTGCGAACGTCGAGTTTTGGAGTAGCATAATTAAGGAGTATATCGAAATAAAGATTTCACAAAACCTAATAAACAGGGACGGCGGATTCAGTTTAAATAACGCTTGGGGCTTCGCACTCAATTTATCAAAATCTCGCCGGCAGTCACATCCACTAGAGTTGGAAGACATTGAGAGAATTTGCATTTCACAGTATTCCAGCGCGAGCTCTGAAAAAAAGAGCATTATAGGACGCATTGAGAGTCAGGAAACGAATTAGGCTGTAAAAGGTGGCGTGAGATCAACAATACCGTATTTTACGGACTGTAAAACGCTACGGACCATAAGACGTACCTTAATTTTTAAGTAATGTTTTTAAGCATAACATTCTTACCATTTTTATTATTAGATTGCAAGGCAAGGCTGTAAATATTCTTTGTATATAAAACCAAACTGACATTTAAAATTCCCAGAAATCGTCATTTGAACCTTTTCCTTCTTCCTCTTCCTCTACCTCTTCGTCGTCATCGTTCTCCTCTTCACGTATAAGATGGTCTTCACGACCATCAAGAGCGTTACTAATGCCGCACTTTTTGAAAGATTTAACAATGATATCTTCTCTCTCTCTAGACTGTTTTATTCAGTGACACACTTGTTTGATTGTAGGTTGTTTTAAATCTCCCTTCGGCGTGAATTCATGTTGCGTTTCATCCATCATCCATCTGTTCCATTCCTCTGCCATACACCCTTTAAATTGATTCTTTATCGAATCAGCAAGAGGTCGCATTTATGAAGTAAGTCCTCCGGGAATAACAGCAAGCTTTGTATTTTCCTGTCTCATATTTTTACAAACAGAATTTTTCAGGTGGCTAGTAAACTGATCTAGCACAGGAAGATAACTCTTCTTTCATAAGGCACCTTTCCTTCTCTCCCACACTCTGTTAATCTATAATTTCATATCAGCTTCGTCCATCCAACCCTTGTCAAGTACGTGAACAGCACCTGGCGATATTTCAGAAGGTTTTGGCATTGTTTTGCGCTTGTATATGATTATTGGATTAAGTTTAGTACCGTCAGCGCAACGTGAAAGGACAACAGTAGTGCATTTCTTCATATCTACATGTTTTTATAGTTACATTTTTGGCACCGTTCATGCCAGCAGTGCTGTTACTCGCCGCATCAAATATCGGAGGAGTTTCGTCCACATTGGATATTTGGCTTCGTTCCACAATGGTCTTCTGTCGATTTTGAATAGTAAAGCGATGTAAAAATAATATTTTCTCTTCATATTCTTGTGGCATTTTCTGAGGTACTTTGGTTTTGGTTTGCATGACGCTTGCGCTTCATAAACCTGTAGCACCAACCAACTCCACCCTTGAAATCTGTTAAATTCCACTGAAGAGATAGCGTGGGAGCGTGCATTTGAATTATTTTTGTATTAATTCCAGTGACATTTTGACGGTTTCTTTGAAATCATTTCAATAAGCCATCTTCTAGTTTTGGCCATTTTGCATTCATTCGTCTAATTGTAAATTTAGTTTTCATTTTTTTTCAGTTCTTCTTTACTTGCCCGCCAATCGCGAATGTTTTTTTCTGTTGATAGTGGGCTGAAATGCCTCTTAGTTGCTCTGTTTCCATGTTCTGCATATGCTGTTACTTTCAATTTATAGCCCGCATCCTATGAATACATTTTATTTTTTCCTGTACAAAACTAGCTACTAACAAAAATATTATACTGTTACCGGTAACACAAATCACTTTCAATTTAAGTTCACTGGCACCGTATGCTGCATTGACGCATCGTAGACTAAACAGTGTTCTAGGACTGCGATGGCGGGGTGTGAGGGAGACAGTATTACAAAGCTTGTGAATCCTCGGAACTCATGTTCGTCACATCTGTGTACTGCTGTTGCCAGTTGATCCAATGTTGCTAGATAGATATGGGTTTCCTACGGCATCGAATATATGGCCATTTTTAAGACTGGAGGGAATTTGAAATCAGACACTGGAGATTTCTATCTTAATTTCCAGCAGAAGGCACAACTGAATTCTGGAGGAAGATTTTCAAAGAAATATGTACGTCTTATAGTCCTTAGAATACGGTAGCTACCAGTGTGGTTGGAGCCCAGCCAGCAAATACGCATAATACCATCGTCGAAATATTGTACACAAAATGGAAACAACGACTCGACAGAACACTCGGAAACACGCTGTTAATAATTATATCAAATACAAAGCTAACAGAGGCATTTGAACAGTCACTCTTCCTGCAATCTATACGTGAATGATCGGGAAGAAGCCCTAATAACTGGTATAACGGGATGCGCCCTCTGTCATGCACTTCACAGTGCTTTGCAGAATATTGTTGTAGATTTAGACGAAGAATAAAATAATTTTGTGACTGACAGATCGCAGTGGCGGTGGCAGCACAGCAGGAGTGCAGCCAACCACGCTAAACAAGGCTGTTTGTTTTGTTTTGCTTTGCTTTAGGGTGCAAAAAACAGCTGGGGTCATACACGCCCAAGTCAAAACTACAGAACACGAACACAGAGAGGATTTAAACGACTCTACGTCAGTCCTAATGGACAGAATAGGAGACAGCTAGTGCTTGTGCCTTCGGTAAAGGGAACCTGGCATCGCTGGCTGGGAACCTCCGAAGCGCCTAGCCCGAGAGAAACAGGCAACCCGGTGAGCATGTGCCATTCGAGAAAGCATTAGCGGGCGAATAAGTCCTACTATTCGACTCGCTGGAACGTCAATCACGAAGTTATTTTAAACGGAGTATATACAATTTGAAGATATAAAACTACGCAATCTGATGCCTTACCTACCAGCGATACAAAAACGTCTGTAATACAGATTTATTTCGCACATATTTTCGGCGGAAAACAAACGCCAGAAATAGCAAACTGCACCACTGTCTTCAAGGTTACGACTAAAATCGCTACACACAGCTTTTCTGCTGCACAGATAATGCAATGGGTAGAGTTTTGCGTTAAAAAACTCACTGTGGAGAGAGCAATTTACTAATTTTAAACCAATGTGTTATGGTACCTGGGTTCAAATGGCTCTGAGCACTATGGGACTTAACATCTGTGGTCATCAGTCCCCTAGAACTTAGAACTACTTAAACGTAACTAACCTAAGGACATCACACACATCCATGCCCGAGGCAGGATTCGAACCTGCGACCGGAGCGGTCACGCGGTTCCAGACTGAAGCGCCTTTAACCGCACGGCCACACCGGCCGGCTATGGTACCTGGGTTCTAGATCATTATTCCGTAATTACAACAGCTCTTACACAAACCAGGTGCAGTAACTTAATAATAAAACAGAATGCGTTTATTCCCCACGACAACTGGTTTACTAGTTATGTACGCAGTCTTATTTTGTTTTCTGTCAGTATATCTATGTGGAAGAATAGCAATAGCCAACACTCTGGAGCCCATCTGAGCGTTTTATTTTTTCCTTACTTTCTTATTTTCCCCAATCGCACTCCCCAAGTTCATTCTCTACACTGTTGATAATATGCCTTCACAGGGTTGGTTGGTTGATTTGGGGAAGGGGACAAAACATCGAGGTCATCCGTCCCATCGGATTAGGAAAGGATGGGGAAGGAAGTTGGCTGTGCCCTTTAAGAGGAATCATTCCGGCACTTGCCTGAAGCGATTTAAGGAAACCACAGGAAAGCTAAATCGGGAGACGGATTCGGGTTTGAACCGTCGTCCTCCCGAATGCGAGGACAATGTGCTAACCACTGCGCAATCTCGCTCAGTTGCCTTCACAGCATTCAGATTATGCATCATATATGTAATTGTGTTGGTCTCCATGATTATTGCCTTTAGTTGAATACGCGCTAATCTGTTTAATGGTACTGTTCGTAAACAACCTAGAAAGAATAAATGCAGTACCAAAGACAATAATAATATCACAGAGAAATAGTATGTAACGCTTAAAGGCTCCCATACCGTAGCGATAAGATATTGCCTTCAATTGGTCGCTCGGTTCGAACCAGCTGCACACGACCTACTTATCAAGCAATTTGAACCTATATTTTGCAAGCCACTGTGACTTGAAGTCGAGACAAGAAGTATCACGTTCAACAGGAATTGCTTTTGATTTCCCTATGTCGTCTAGTACTTAAAAAATTTAATAAGTAAACGGGAACTGAAATTTATTAAAAATGTTACGGAATGCATTCCTTAAGATGTGAAAGAGATGTTACAGACTACATTATACTTCTCACTGACACCTACTGTTTTTTGCACAACTTCCCAGTCCTCCACTGTCATTCATTAGTCCTGTAGTATACCTTAGTATATTTACGCAATGTCTTTGCAATCTCGCCGTGTCTATAGAAATAATATCAATAGAAGCGCTGCTAGTGTACAACTCATACAAACTGTTTCCAAGAAAACTTGATTATGTAGATAACATGATATTTAAGTAAGAGTGTAAAATAGATGTGCCTTGAACTAGTAAATAAAAATGTCGAAGTAAATTATTATAAAAGTTAAAAATATTAGTAATTCAGCTAGTTGTTCCATAAATAACTAATATTCGCTATCTTGACCCCAGTCTGACCGTCTTGTGAATTTCTAAATGCATAGCACAACTTTCAAAATGTTCCTCGGTGCGAAATATAAAGGGGTAAACCTTTTTATTTTACTTTTTTTGTTTGAGTCATCGGTCTTCTGACTGGTTTGATGTGGCCCGTCACCAATTCCTCTCTTGTGCCAACCTCCTCATCTCAGAGTAGCACTTGCAGCCAACGTCCTCAATTATCTGCTGGATGTATTCCAGTCTCTGTCTTCCTCTACAGTTTTTTCCCTCTACAGCTCCCTCTAGTACCTACATCCCAAATGCCCGATTCTCTTATTTTCCAGTTTTCCGACAGTGCATGTTTCACTACCATACAATGCTGTGCTCCAAACATTCTCAGAAATTTATTCCTCAAATTAATGCCAGTGTTTGATACTAGTAGCCTTGGCCAGGAATGCCCTCTTTGCCAATGCTAGTCTTCTTCTTATGTTCTCCTTGCTTTTCCAGTCATTGGCTACTTTACTGCCTAAGTAGCAGGATTCTTAACTTCATCTACTACGTGACCATCAATCCTGATGTTAAGTTTCTCGCTGTTCTCATTTCTGCTACTTCTCTTCATCTTCGATTTACTCTTAATCCATACTCTGTACTCCTTAGACTGTTCATTCTATTCAGAAGGTTAGTAAAGTCTTCTTCATTTCCACCCAGGATAGCAATATCATCAGTGAATCATATCATTGATATCCTTTCACCTTCAATTTCAGTTCCACTTCTGAAACTTTCTTTTATTTCCATCATTGCTTCTTCGATGTACAGATTGAACAGTAGGGGCGAAAGACTACATCCCTGTCTTACACCCTTTTTTAATCCGAGCACTATGTTCTTGGTCGTCCACTCTTATTGTTACTTCTTGTGTCTTGTATATGTTCTATATTATAGTTTACCCCTATTTTTTCAGAATTTCGCAGCATTTTACATTGTCGAACGCTTTTTCCATGTCAACAAATCTTATGAATGTGTCTTTCATATTTAAATTAATGTTCCACAATAATATTTATTTAATAGTTTAATATAAGTGAAAAGTCTCCTTTGAACTTCACTTTTCAGAGTAGACTGTGTTCCCTGAACAACAGTAGTTGAAAAAATGTTCAAATGTGTGTGAAATCTTATGGGACTTGACTGCTAAGGTCATCAGTCCCTAAGCTTACACACTACCTAACCTAAATTACCCTAAGGACAAACACACACACCCATGCCCGAGGGAGGACTCGAACCTCCGCCGGGACCAGTCGCACAGTCCATGACTGCAGCGCCGAAGACCGCTCGGCTAATCCCGCGCGGCAGTAGTTGAAAGTAAATGTCATGTGAATAAGGCGCTCCCCTCGGGTAGACCATTCGCAGGGTGCAAGTCTTTTGATTTGACGCCCCTTTGGCGACTTGCGTGTGGATGGGGATGAAATGATGATGATTAGGACAACGCAACACCCAGTCCCTGAGCGGAGAAAATCTCCGAACCAGCCGGGAATCGAACCTGGGCCCTTCGGATTAACATTCTATCGCGCTGACCACTTTTTTGTTGTTGATCTCATTTTGTCCTACATTGTTCGTTGAATTTATTCTTGGCGGACGTCCGATGACACTCGTCCAGGTTGTTTGTTCGTTGATCCGTTCACTCAGTTTTATTGTTACACAGGATAGCTAAACCCTCTGATCGAACACGCTGAGCTACCGTGCCGGCAAGACTCAGCTACTGGGGGTGGACACCTGTCGTTTATAATATAAAGTCCCCATTGCACGTGGGCAAAGTGAACAGAAAAGTACCAGGCAAAATAGTTGGAGTCAGGCAGGGGTTGTATGTTGTATGTTAACTGGGAACCTAGAAACGACAGAGAGGCTCCGTCCCCGCCGCAGTCACAGCGGTCCACAACCCCACGACGACTACCGCAGTCCACTTCACCCCTCCGCCACCTCACACCGAACCCTGTGGACCCCCCAGACAACGTCTCACACCAGACGAGAGTAACCTCTATGTTTGCGTGGTAGAGTAATGGTGGTGTACCCGTACGAGGAGAACTTGTTTGTGCAACAATCGCCGACATAGTGTAAGTGAGGCGGAATAAGGGGAACCAGCCCGCATTCGCTGAGGCAGATGGAAAACCGCCTAAAAACCATCCACAGACTGGCCGGGGACCAGGCACCCCTTCCCGCCCGGAAAGCCGTGCGTTAGGCCGCACGACCAGCCGGGCGGGCTCAGGCAAGGGTACTGCCACACTTGGTCGAGTTGTCGCATGTGTTTCATCAGATTGCTTCGGAATTACGAGCGATCTTCTACTTGCCCACACACATGCAATCTACGGGCAGATGGCATGATCTAGCGACGGATCACTGCGATCCGTCAGTCGTGTGGGGATCGTTTCAGGAAAATAGAAATACAAATTGTTTATGAGGGAGATGGATCGATATTGTTGATATATCGACGGTTTTGAATCTATACTTGCATATCGATACTGTTTACAGGTAAAGTCGATATCTCCAGCGCATAGTTACCATCTCTGACAGCGTGGCTGGATTATTTGCTACGAGTGTGTAGCTCAGTCCACAGTTGATAGTGCCGGGAGCCAGTAGCGAAGTGCGTAGTAGCGGCGGCGGTGGGGCTGTATCTGCTACAGAGTTGCAGTCAGTCCCCCGGTGTCTGGCCGGCCGCCAGCTGGCAAATTGCTGCGGCGTATCGCCTCGACCGCAGCCGCAGCCATTGTGGGGCTGTTGCTCGTGATTACGACATCGCCACGTCCGACATTCTGCGTCGCGCGCAGACGCTGCCGGCCTGATCCACAGGTTGCTGCCGGAAGACGCGCAGTTCAGCGACTACGCAGCGATCTTTCGGAAAGAGCAGGGTGCTGCCTTTCAGTAGATTTGTCGTCGTCATTTCCGCCCTGTATCGGTACACATACGCTATCTAATAAATTCCAAAATCCCATGCATAAAAACGGGATTTTTCCGGGTCTCATACCTCGGGTTTTATTGGTGATACGAGGGTGGTTTGAAAAGTTCTTGGAACCACCACGAGAGGTCAGCGCTAGCGCAACGAGCTGTTCACATAATATTCATTGAACTGTTGCCTGTAAGCACGTGCCACGCCAGTGTTCTTGGAAGAGAGCTGTGGCGATGACGTGGCTCTGTTGTTGTTCCCGCGTAGTGATTTGTGATGACGGAAAAAATCGAGATTCGTGCAGTGATACAGCTCTTCGTATCGAAAGGTATGAAAGCAAAGGACATTCATGCTGATTTTCGGAATACATTGGGGGACTCTGCATCTTCATATTCAACTAATGCCAAGTGGACAAATGAATTTAAATTTCGTCGGGACAGCTTAGATGATGATCTGCGCATCGGTCGGCCAAAATGTGTCATTACTCCAGAAATAATTGCAAAAGTGCACAAGATGGTCATGGAGAATCGCCGATTTAAAGTGCGTGAAATTTCTCACGCTTGCCAGATGTCTTCTGAAAGGCTATATCACATTTTAAATGAAGAATTAGAAATGAAAAAATTATCTACAAGACGGGTGCCGCGACTCTTGACGCTGGATCAAAATCGCATGAGAATGGACATATCTGAACAATGGCCCGTTTTAGGAGAAACGAAATAGATCTTAGGTGCCGCGACTCTTGACGCTGGATCAAAATCGCATGAGAATGGACATATCTGAACAATGGCCCGTTTTAGGAGAAACGAAATAGACCTTTCGCGCCGGTTTGTGACCACAGATGAAACTTGGCTGCACTAATATACCCCAGAGACAAAACAACAGTCAAAGCAGTGAAAACACGCTGATTCTCCGCAACCAAAGAAAGCAAAGACAGCTCCTTTGGCGGGAAAGGTCATGGCATTAGTGTTCTGGGATGAGAAGGGGATTCTGTTTGTAGATTGTCTCCCCACTGGGCAAACAATTACTGGGGAATACTATGCTAACCTCCTGGACAAATTGCAACAAAAGATACGCGAAAAAAGGCCAGGTTTAGCAAGGAAGAAAGTCAACTTCCATCAAGACAATGCGCGCCAGTACACATGTGCCGTCGCCATGGCAAAATTACACGAACTACGGTATGAATTGTTACCACACCCGCCTTATTCACCTGATATGGCTCCGTCAGATTTCCATCTCTTCCCAAAACTGAAAATTTGTCTTGGTGGACGAAGCTTCACTTCGAACGAAGAATTGATAACCGGAGTTGACAACTATTTTGCAGGCCATGAGGAAACTCGTTTTCGAGATGGGATCAAGGCACTGGAACCTCGTTGGACCAAGTTCATTAATCTAGAAGGAGACTACATTGAAAAATAAAAGAAGTTTCAGTGATGTAAGTACATTTTTTTCTATTCCGTTCCGAGAACTTTTAAAACCACCCTCGTATAAAGGTTGGGTCCAGCGTTTTGATGCGTTGCACTAGGGACCACTTGTATACCTAACAGAAGGATCGTCTTAATGTCACTATTCTACAATACAGGGTCAAAGTATGAATATTACACATTTCCACCAGCTTAGGCAAATGAAGCAAGGTTGGTTCTTTTTGAATCAGATGTGGCCTACCCCGTGCGTCTTAAGAGGCTTATGCAGACACCATTTAGATCACGAATGGTTACTGAGGTATCCCAGAAAACATAGTTTTTCGGTACCAAATTCAAGCTGCGGATTCCAAGACAGCAATGCACAGGAAATAGCTGTAATTTTTACGATCTATTGCTAATATCCCAATCTGGAACCACCTTGAGAATTTTCTTTATCTCTTTGTCCGTTTTCGAGATACAGGGGGTTCAATGTTACCCTACTTGTACACGTAAAATACGAATGTAAAATCTGGTGTGAAGCAAGCACGTACTTTATAAAGTAATGTAGTTCGGGGAAATATGCTGTGTCGCATTATTATGAGAGGGCACCCCATGTTGCTGTAGTACCGAGGCACATGCAAAATTTGTGAGCATATAAAATCTGGTCTGAGGTGCTAAACTATATACGAGAGTCACTCAACAATTAAAGAGACAAACTGGTCTGGGGAAAAATCCGTTAGTAGGACAAGTTTGGTACTTTTATAGCTTTAAGTTGCCATCACTGGGATGAGCCTTGATCAGCTGATGTATCAACATTGTTTCGTTTGTAACCGCAAA
Source organism: Schistocerca americana (assembly GCF_021461395.2). NCBI lineage: Eukaryota > Metazoa > Arthropoda > Insecta > Orthoptera > Acrididae > Schistocerca > Schistocerca americana. Next base: position 224,371,081 of record NC_060119.1, read on the forward strand.
AATACATTTCAAGATGGCGAGTCCGCTTGAAACGCCCACATTAGTTGAACAAAGTTCTGTTATTCGTTTTTTGCATGCTGAATGCGAGAAACCAGTGAATATATACTGTAGAATGTCTAAAGTTTATGATGAAGGTTGTATCAATCGTGCAAAGTTTTGCAAGTTGGTAGAACAGTTCAAAAAAGGTCGCGACTCAGCGACTGACAAACACCGATCTGGCAGACCAATTGCAGTTTCAAGTCCCCACCCCCCCTTGAAAGTCGAAATGATGACATTATTTGTGCCGACCGGCGTGTTACTGTGGAAATGATAGTTCAAATGGATCTGCGCACTATGCGACTTAACTTCTGAGGTCATCAGTCGGAAATGATAGTGCGTAAGGTTCAAATTAGTACTGGTACAGTTCATAACATTATCTGTAACAAGCTGAAGTACCGCGAAACATGTGCTTGATGGGTCCCAAAGAAGTTGAAGCGGCTACACAAGGAAACAAAGTTGAGAACGTGCACAGAGCTAAAAGAACGTTATGAAAGAAAAAAAATGGTTGAAATGGCTCTGAGCACTATGGGACTCAACTTCTGAGGTCATTAGTCCCCTAGAACTTAGAAGCAGTTAAACCTAACTAACCTAAGGACATCACACACATCCATGCCCGAGGCAGGATTCGAACCTGCAATAGTAGCGGTCTCGCGGTTCCAGACTGCAACGCCTAGAACCGCACGTTATGAAAGAGAAGTTGAGAACTTCCTCAACAAAATTTTAACTTTTCATGAAACTTGGGTTTACTACTATGAGCCAGCAGTGGAAGCACACCAACTCGCCTCTCAAGAAAATATTCAAAACCCAAGCATCAGCAGGAAAAGTTATGTTGACGGTCTTTTGGGATGCTGAAGGTCCAGTTTTTTGTGATTATCTCGAAGAGCAGCGTACAATGAACAGCCAATACTACTCAGATTTGCTTTTAAACAAGGTTATGACAGCCATGAGGGAGGGACATCGTGGATCTCAGAGGAGAGGTGTGATTCTCCAGCAAGACAACGCGCTTCCTAATATTCCTCAAATAACTCGTGAAACCATCGACAAAATGGGGTGGGAAGTACTGCCTCATCCCCCTTACAGTCCTGATTTAGCACCTAGTGATTGCCATTGGTTTGGTGCACTGAAGGAGGCATTACGTGGGAAGAGGTTCCAAGACAACGAGGACGTGAAACAGTTTGTGGGAAATTGGTTCAAACATCAAGATAAAGAGTTCTTTCCAGCCGGAATAAAAAAGCTTGTAGCCTGGTATAACACCGTGGTATAACAATCATGTACGAAAGGTACTACGGAAACAAAGAAAGCTTCATCATAGGTTTAAGAGTAGTCGAATCATAGCTGATAAGGAAAAGCTGAACGAAGCGAAAAAGAGCGTAAAGAGAGCAATGAGAGAAGCATTCAACGAATTCGAACATAAAACATTGGCAAACAATCTAAACAAGAACCCTAAAAAGTTTTGGTCATATGTAAAATCGGTAAGCGGATCGAAATCCCCTATTCAGTCACTCGTTGACCACGATGGCACCGAAACAGAGGACGACCGAAGAAAGGCAGAAATACTGAATTCAGTGTTCCGAAACTGTTTCACTGCGGAAAATCGTAACACGGTCCCTGACTTCAGCCGTCGCACGGACGCCAAAATGGAAAATATTGAAATAAACGATATCGGAATTGAAAAACAACTGCTATCACTTAGTAGCGGAAAAGCATCCGGACCAGACGAGATACCCTTAAGATTCTACAGTGATTATGCTAAAGAACTTGCCCCCTTTCTATCAGCAATTTATCGTAGATCGCTGGAAGAACGTAAAGTACCTAGCGACTGGAAGAAAGCGCAGGTCGTTCCCATTTTCAAGAAGGGTCATAAATCAGATGCGAATAATTATAGGCCTATTTCGCTTACGTCAATCTGTTGTAGAATAATGGAACATGTTTTGTGTTCTCGTATTATGACGTTCTTAGATAATACAAACTCCTTCATCATAACCAACATGGATTCCGCAAACAGAGATCATGTGAAACTCAGCTCGCCCTATTTGCCCAAGAAATTCACAGTGCCGTAGACACTGGCGAGCAGATTGATGCCGTATTCCTGGACTTCAGGAAGGCATTTGATACGGTTCCGCACTTACGTTTAGTGAAAAAAATACGAGCTTACGGATTATCGGACCAGGTTTGTGATTGGATTCAGGATTTCCTAGAAGAAAGAACACAACATGTCATTCTTAACGGTTCAAAATCTCCAGATGTAGAGGTAATTTCGGGAGTACCGCAGGGAAGCGTGATAGGATCTTTATTGTTTACAATATACATAAATGACTTAGTTGACAACATCGGTAGCTCCGTGAGGCTATTTGCAGATGACACGGTTGTCTACAAGAAAGTAGCAACATCAGAAGACTCGTACGTACTCCAGGAGGACCTGCAGAGGATTAATGCATGGTGCGACAGCTGGCAGCTTTCCCTAAACGTAGATAAATGTAATATAATGCGCATACATAGGGGCAGAAATCCATTCCAGTACGATTATGCCATAGGTGGTAAATCATTGGAAGCGGTAACGACCGTAAAATACTTAGGAGTTACTATCCGGAGCGATCTGAAGTGGAATGATCACATAAAACAAATAGTGGGAAAAGCAGGCGCCAGGTTGAGATTCATAGGAAGAATTCTAAGAAAATGTGACTCATCGACGAAAGAAGTAGCTTACAAAACGCTTGTTCGTCCGATTCTTGATTATTGCTCATCAGTATGGGACCCTTACCAGGTTGGATTAATAGAAGAGATAGACATGATCCAGCGAAAAGCAGCGCGATTCGTCATGGGGACATTTAGTCAGCGCGAGAGCGTTACGGAGATGCTGAACAAGCTCCAGTGGCGGACACTTCAAGAAAGGCGTTACGCAATACGGAGAGGTTTATTATCGAAATTACGAGAGAGCACATTCCGGGAAGAGATGGGCAACATATTACTACCGCCCACATATATCTCGCGTAGTGATCACAACGAGAAGATCCGAGAAATTAGAGCAAATACGGAGACTTACAAGCAGTCGTTCTTCCCACGCACAATTCGTGAATGGAACAGGGAAGGGGGGGATCAGATAGTGGTACAATAAGTGCCCTCCGCCACACACCGTAAGGTGGCTCGCGGAGTATAGATGTAGATGTAGATGTAGAACAAGTGCATAAATGTTCAAGGGGAGTTTTTTCAAAAGTAGAAAAAGTATTGTTTCGTAAAAATAAACGCTTTTTTCTCCAGACTGATTTTTTTTTTTAATTATTGAATGACTCTCGAAGTTTCACTTATTTTGAATTTCACACAAGTAAACTACCAAGATTGTATTGACCCATAAAGTTCTTTTCATAGGAGTGGCCTGCTCTACCGTGGCAGGGTAAAGAAAGGAACCACCAGAATAATGCTTCTAGCGGAGCACAAAAAAGGTGAATATGCACCTGTTTATAAAAGATTCTGACTGAAAAGTGGAGTACCAGCTGCCTCATACTGCCTTCTTCAGCATCTTTAAAATTTCCCCAAAACTTTTGACATGCAAAAATATTCCCGTTTGTTTATGCTGAGAGAGAAGGAGACAGTGGCTGTAAGAAAGAGACAGAAAAGTAATATTACTGGAAGATAGAAGGCAGTGGTTGTGGTTTAGAAAGGGCGAAGGAGAAAATGGCAGTGTGAGAGGAAGACACAGTGCCAGTGGAACATAGTTGACAGTGGGAGAACAGTGCTAGGGAAAGAGCGAAGGAGACAATGCCAGGGGAGGAGGAATAAAGAGAAAGAGGAAATGAATGAGAGCCCTGATAATCAGGGACAAAGAGTATGAAAAAGACAACGAAGGAGAAAGAGATGAGTGAGAATAGACAGCAGTAGTATGAAAGAATGAGTGAAATAGAAGCAGTAAGATAGAGCCAGAGGGACACAGTGAATCTGGGAGGATACAGTATTAATAGGACAGAGCGAAGAAGATGAGGTTGTGTGGCAGTAGACAGTGAAAATTACTGAGTCACAAAGAGATAATAACAATGAGTTGGGTTGAAGGAGTGACAGAGAATAGGCAAGCGGGAGTGGACAAGGGAGAAGATAAACGATATGTTAGTTAATTCTTTAGTATCGTCCTACCTGTCTGTTTATTATTTTACTGTTCACACTGATGGTGGTAAGTTCCTATGGGACGAAACTGCTGACGTCATCGGTCCCTAGACTTACACACTACTTAATCTAACTTTAACTTACGTTAATGATAACACACACATCCATGCCCGAGGGAGGATTCGAATATCTGACGGGGAGAGCCGCACGAACCATGACAAGGCGCTTCAGACCGTACAATATTCTTCCAAACAACAACTATAAATATTAAAAGCGAAATAACATTTTGACAGGCATCCTATGGCTACTTCCTTTACCAGTGGTACATACTCAAATGTAGAATGCTCTGAAAATGTGTGAAAATACATGGCTACTGATGATATGTATGCATACGTGGATAGGAAATTCGTTGCGCAGTTGAGTAATGTATGTTTTCTTACAGTTGTCAGTGCCAAGATATTCTTGACAACTGTCAGGATATCATAATTTAGAAAAGTATCTGGTGCACTCTGTCACGTCATTTCCGCTTTTAGTTCACAGTTTTCATGATGTGCAAAACATTACCTCTGAAAACAAAGTTTCAGAGGATAAACTGCACTGAAATATCAGCTGTCCTGCACGCAGCGACATGGACAACGAAATGTGCTGTTAATTTACGTAAACGGAAACAGAATTGTGATAGTTCAACGTGAATGAAGCATTTTCGGAAGAACAGAAAACAAATTTGTCTTTTGCTCAAGTCAGAAACTTCAATATTTCTTTACTGTAGTAAACAAAAAAATCATCTCAGGATGATTTAGCAGTGTAGGAATATCTGTGTAGTGAATTTATTTCGAATGTCACCAACAAAAAAAACGGAAAAGTCACGTGATTTCATTATAACGCTATATGTTCACATTCTTCACTGACAGGAGACTGAAACTTTAATATTACGGGCATTCGCTCACATTTTCATTTACCAGTAATAGCATTTGTTATTAATTGTTATTGCTACAAATGGAAATCGAAATGAAAGGAGAAACAGTTACCTTTCATAGATACGTAGCACAGCGTCACATGAAATTAGAGGCAAAGTTTGAAGGTGACAAAAACTATAGAAATGCTGAAAGTACGAAACGCGAAACTGTAAGAAAGCAGTAAAAAAGCATGAAAGATTCATGTTATAACTCATTCGAAGGAATGCGACTTACGATACCGTCACTTAATTTCTAACGTCTAACAGAAAATTTGTTGCAAAAGTGTAATAAGTTTCGACTTTAAAAAATTTAAAATTTAGGTAAAGATGTAAGTTCCACCCTTCATTTCAAGGAATCTTTCAATGTTCACAGTATAATGTCACTTAACTCTGAGCAGCAACAGAGAATGTAGTCTTGACATCCCTGATACAATAAGTAAAACTGCCTTTGTTTCACTTATAGTGTTGACATCACTGACACAATAGGAAGTAAAATTGTCTTTGATTCACCTGAAGAAAATCGTCCATGGTTAATAGGCCGTTCCTTTTTTCAGCACTTAGTTTGTTCGTCAATGGAAGGCGAGGAATATTTACACTGAAGTGCCAAAGAAATTGGTATAGGCAGGCATATTCAAATACAGAGATATGTAAACAGGCAGAATACGGCGCTGGGGTCGGCAACACCTATATAAAACAACATGTGACTGGCGCAGTTGTTAGATCGGTTACTGCTGCTACAACGGCAGGTTATCAAGATTTAAGTGACTTTCAACGTGGTGTTATAGTCGGCGCATGAGCAATGGAACATAGCATCTCAGAGGTAGGGATGAAGTGGGGATTTTCCCGTACGATCATTTCACGAGCGTATCGTGAATATCAGGAATCCGGTAAAATATCAGATCTTCGACATCTGATCACCTGTATCCATCATGTCTTTTGTGCATTCCGACGGACTTGGGAAATTCCAGCAGGACAATTTGACACCCCACACGTCCAGAATTACTAAGAGTGGCTCCAGAAAAACTCTTCTGAGTTTACACCCTTACGCTGGCCACTAAACTTCTAAGACATGAACAATATTGAGCACGTCGAAGATGCCTTGCAACATGCTCTTCAGAAGAGATCTCCACGCCCTCGTACTCTCACGGATTTGTGGACACCCTGTTGGATTCATGGTGTCAGTTCCTTCCAGCACTACTTCAGACATCAGTCGAGGCCATGTCGGGTCGTGTTGCGGCACTTCTGCGTGTTCGCGGGGACCCTACTTGATATTAGGCAGGTGTGCCAGTTACTTTGGCTCTTCATTGTGTTAGGATGAGCAGATGATGTACTCGAAATCACAAAATCACATGATATTTCGTATTATATCAATATGCTGCAAAATACCCAGTTAAATTCCAGTAAGTTCACCTTATATCACTTTGTGGTGGTTCTTTCTGAGCAGCAGCTGTCTTTTGTTACATCGGCTTCCCCTTAATTCTTAGCTCAATAATCTTCTTTGTTTCTAATTTTGTTTTTCTTTTCCATCATAAAGCACTGCACACAAAAGATTCGCGTCGAAAATAGCTGAAATATAGTAAAATGTACAAAAGCTTGTTGGTTATCGGAAAGCGAGCGAGGAACAGTTTACAATATCTTTGCCACAGCAGTCAGACATGATCAGCGGTCTTACAGGTCACGAACGACTTACCTGGCTATTCCGAGCTCTTAGCCTTGATACGTATAGCGGTATACGGGGTAAGAAACGACAGTATTCAGTTTCAGTATTTCCTATTTCAAGTTTTTAATTCTTTCGTATACGTCTAAGTATCGAAGCCGTTGGTATCCCTACGGTATGAGAAGGAAAAAAAATTAAGTTATCGTATGGAATTATCGATCGCCTAGTGCAAGGCTTTTTATTTGATACCTCTTCGGCAACTTGCAAGTTGTCGATGGTGAAATGATGATGAGGACTACGCAAAACCCAGTCCCTGAGCGTAACAAATCTCCTACCTGGACACGAGACTCACTGAACCGTTCCACATATATTGCACGTTCTTCTGACCACACCGAATTAAACCTCACTACTACGTTTATTTTTACCATTGAAAAGGAAAGGATGCTGAAGATAAAAACTGACATCTTGCATTTGTAGCTATCGTCACATTTGTGTAACTCTTTATTTTCCTTATTTAAAATTAGTCGCAAGTCTTTTTATTTGATGCCTCTTCGGCGACTTGCTAGTCGTCGATCTATCTGTATCTACATCGATACTCTGCAAATCACATTTAAGTGCCTGGCAGAGGGCTCATCGAACTACCTTCGCAATTCTCTATTATTCCAATCTCGTATAGCGCGCGGAAAGAATGAACACCGATATCTTTCCGTACGAGCTCTGATTTCCCTTATTTTATCGTGGTGATCGTTCCTCCCTATGTAGGTATGTGTCAACAAAATATTTTCGCATTCGGAGGAGAAAGTTGGTGATTGGAATTTCGTGAGAAGAATCCTTCGCAACGAAACACGTATTTCATGGAATGGTTTCCAGCCCAAATCCTGTATCATTTCTGTGACACTGTCTCCCATATTTCGCGATAATAGGAAACGTGCTGCCTTTCTTTGAACTTTTTCGATGTACTCCGTCAGTCCTATCTGGTAAGGATCCCACACCACGCAGCAGTATTCTAAAAGATGACGGACAAGCATAATGTAGGCAGTCTCCTTAGTAGGTCTGTTACATTTTCTTAGTGTCCTGCCAATAAAACGCAGCCTTTGGTGGTGAAATGATGATGAGAACTACTCAAAATCCAGTCCCTGAGCGCATAAAATCTCCTACCTGGCCTGGAAACTCTTTGAACCGATCCACAGATATTGCACGTTCTTCTCACCACACCGAATTAAACTCATAGAATTAAATCTCTCCATCTCCATCTACATCCATACTCCGCAAGCCACCTGACGGTGTGTGGCGGAGGGTACCTTGAGTACCTCTATCGGTCCTCCCTTCTATTCCAGTCTCGTATTGTTCGTGAAAAGAAGTATTGTCGGTATGCCTCTGTGTGGAATCTAATCTCTCTGATTTTATCCTCATGGTCTCTTCGCGAGATACACGTAGGAGGGAGCAATATACTGCTTGACTCCTCGGTGAAGGTATGTTCTCGAAACTTCAACAAAAGCCCGTACCGAGCTACTGAGCGTCTCTCCTGCAGAGTCTTCCACTGGAGTTTATCTATCATCTCCGTAACGCTTTCGCGATTACTGAATGATCCTGTAACGAAGCGCGCTGGTCTCCGTTGGATCTTCTCTATCTCTTCTATCAACCCTATCTGGTACGGATCCCACACTACTGAGCAGTATTCAAGCAGTGGGCGAACAAGCGTACTCTAACCTACTTCCTTTGTTTTCGGATTGCATTTCCTTAGGATTCTTCCAATGAATCTCAATCTGGCATCTGCTTTCCCGACGATCAACTGTATATGATCATTCCATTTTAAATCATTCCTAATGCGTACTCCCAGATAATTTATGGAATTAACTGCTTCCAGTTGCTGACCTGCTATATTGTAGCTAAATGTTAAGGGATCTTTCTTTCTATGTATTCGCAGCACATTACACTTGTCTACATTGAGATTCAATTGCCATTCCCTGCACCATGCGTCAATTCGTTGCAGATCCTCCTGCATTTCAGTACAATCTTCCATTGTTGCAACCTCTCGATATACGACAGCATCATCCGCAAAAAGCTTCAGTGAACTTCCGATGTCATCCACAAGGTCATTTATGTATATTGTGAATAGCAACGGCCCTACGACTCTCCCCTGCGGCACACCTGAAATCACTCTTGCTTCGGAAGACTTCTCTCCATTGAGAATGCCATGCTGCGTTCTGTTATCTAGGAACTCTTCAATCCAATCACACAATTGGTCTGATAGTCCATATGCTCTTGCTTTGTTCATTAAACGACTGTGGGGAACTGTATCGAACGCCTTGCGGAAGTCAAGAAACACAGCATCTACCTGGGAACCCGTGTCTATGGCCCTCTGAGTCTTGTAGAAGAATAGCGCGAGCTGGGTTTCACACGATCGTCGTTTTCGAAACCCATGCTGATTCCTACAGAGTAGATTTCTAGTCTCCAGAAAAGTCAGTGTACTCGAACATAATACGTGTTCCAAAATTCTACAATTGATAGACGTTAGAGATATAGGTCTATAGTTCTGCACATCTGTTCGACGTCCCTTCTTGAAAACGGGGATGACCTGTGCCCTTTTCCAATCCTTTGGAACGCTACGCTCTTCTACAGACCTACGGTACACCGCTGCAAGAAGGGGAGCAAGTTCCTTCGCGTACTCTGTGTAAAATGTAACTGGTATCCCATCAGCTCCAGCGGCCTTTCCTCTTTTGAGCGATTTTAATTGTTTCTCTATCGCTTTGTCGTCTATTTCGATATCTACCATTTTTTCATCTGTGGGACAATCTAGAGAAGGAACTACAGTGCAGTCTTCCTCTGTGAAACAGTTTTGGATAAAGACATTCTGTTTCAGTACCATTTTGGTCACTACTACGTTTATTTTTAACATTGAAAAGCAAAGGACGCTAAAGATAAACACTGACATCTTGCATTTGTAGCTGTCGTCACATTTGTCTACTCTTTATTTTCCTTGGATATCGCTAGAGCTTTAAAATTAGTTGCAAAACAGACAAGAAACAAGAGAAAGCTTCCAGCGGTGCCTTTATTTTAAGCTGTGCTCCACATACGCGTACATCGTTAACATCGCTGGTTTTTGCGCTGTGTACTGAATCAGATTTATGTTCCGCGAAATTTGCTGCAATTACGCTCACATTTAACACGCAGAAGAATTTACGGCGCGTCAGGAGCTTATTGTTAAATTTATGGTAACCTGTGCACCGCGGGCTACGGCGAGGAGTGAGCGTTTCGCACGTGCGATAGCACGTCAGACCGCGGGAGGGGTGGTGGACGGCGTTAGTGCGTTGGAGGGGAGGGGGCTTAACGCCCCGCGCGCAGTGTGGCGGGGTGGAGGAGGGGGTAAGGGTGGAGCTGAGAGGCGCCGAGGGGCTGATGTGCTAATTGCGGCTCCGGCCGCACTGGATGCCCCACCCCACCCCACCAGGCTTTAGGGCGGGCAGCTCACGGGCCAAGGACGGGAGCCAGCGCCCCCGCGGATTAACCGACGAACAATCTCGGCCACCAGACACCTGCTCACGCCGTCGTTACGCAAACCTCTGCCGCCAGATGGGACCCCGCCGGATTAACTCCAGCTCTCCAAGCCCAGGCAGATTTATTCTCACCATCGCATTTCTTTTTTTTCCCCGAACGTTACGCATTACCTGATCTTATTTAGAGAAATACGAGGAAGAGTCTAGAACATTTGGTTTTAACATTCACACTGCCGGTCGCCTTCTTGGAACCAACGGCATCTTTATCCTTTCGCATATTCCACGACGCAAGAGTTCCTAGATAACAGAACGCAGCATGTCATTCTCAATGGAGAGAAGTCTTCCGAAGTAAGAATAATTTCAGGTGTGCCGCAGGGGAGTGTCGTAGGACCGTTGCTATTCACAATATACATAAATGACCTTGTGGATGACATCGGAAGTTCACTGAGGCTTTTTGCGGATGATGCTGTTGAAACGTCCCCTTAGAAAAATTTATGAATTACTGTGCTGGAAAATCTCTTACGTTATTTGCTTTTCAAACAGCTGAGTAAAACTGAACGTACTCAGACATTACTCTCTTTACTTATTCTGATCATCACTAAACTGACACACAATAGTTTTAGAGCAACGCAATCTGACTTTAAATAAACCCTACAAAAGAATGGCCCTGACTAACAATAAACTATACCTTTCATGAATCACTTACCTCACAAAAATCTTCATTACTCGAACTACTGCAATACAGCGAGAGCCAATACTGGCAGCTAAATAAAAGATTCTAACTACTGAAGTCACTAACTACTGATAGGCATAGTTAGCAAATGAAAGATTTTGATAGAGAACAAACAATGTATTTACCTTAATAGTGTTCAATAGTCATAATATATATATATATATCAGTTCATGACATACAGTCTTACAAATTTACTGTCTCTGATGGACACACGTCCAGATCATCTGCTCTCAAAAGTCCGCCATCTCTCTCTCCACATCCACCACTGCTGGCAGCTCACCTCCAACTGCCCAACGCTAGGCGCTGTTCACATCCAATTGCCCAACACTACAATGGAGAATATTTCAACAATGCTAACCAGCAACAGACTGCACACAGCACAACCAGTGATTTTCGTACAGAGCGCTACGTGGCGTTACCAATATGAAAACCTATACAGCCTACTTACACTGTGGTACATCGAGAGATTGTAACAATGGAAGATTGTACTGAAATGCAGGAGGATCTGCAGCGAATTGACGCATGGTGCCGGGAATGGCAATTGAATCTCAATGTAGACAAGTGTAATGCGCTGCGAATACATAGAAAGAAAGATCCCTTATCATTTAGCTACAATATAGCAGGTCAGCAACTGGAAGCAGTTAATTCCATAAATTATCTGGGAGTACGCATTAGAAGTGATTTAAAATGGAATGATCATATACAGTTGATCGTCGGTAAAGCAGTTGCCAGATTGAGATTCATTGGAAGAATCCTAAGGAAATGCAATCCGAAAACAAAGGAAGTAGGTTACAGTACGCTTGCTCGCCCACTGCTTGAATACTTCTCAGCAGTGTGGGATCCGTACAAGATAGGGTTGATAGAACAGATAGAGAAGATCCAACGGAGAGCAGCGCGCTTCGTTACAGGATCATTCAGTAACCGCGAAAGCGTTACGGAGATGATAGATAAACTCCAGTGGAAGACTCTGCAGGAGAGACGCTCAGTAGCTCGGTACGGGCTTTTGTTGAAGTTTCGAGAACATACCTTCACCGAGGAGTCAAGCAGTATATTGCTCCCTCCTACGTATATCTTGAGAAGAGACCATGAGGATAAAATCAGAGAGATTAGAGTCCACACAGAGGCATACCGACAATCCTTCATTCCACGAACAATACGAGACTGGAATAGAAGGGAGAACCGATAGAGGTACTCAAGGTACCCTCCGACACACCCCTTCAGGTGGCTTGTGGAGTATGGATGTAGATGTTGATGTAGATGTAGCACGGTGTGGCTAGCAGATGTCGTTGAAATCAATTAAATTAGGAAGACGTATATTGCACACTAATGAAACTCAACTATCAACTTTATCTACAGAGTACTTTCTTTCGCACCACTAATTAAAACAGTATTGGACTATGCGTTTGAGCAAACGGATGAACTTTGATACCGTGACATCGAACAAATCTTGGTTTTGGACGGTTTAGCACCAATGTAAATTCAGCCAAAATTGTTGAAGGTTGCTTCCTGCAAAGATATCCCACATCCTTTTCCATATAACATCCTCTCCAATACTTCTCACATCCCAAGCACACCAATGCTTACCAGAATGTCCCAGCTTACTATCAACGTAATAAAGAAAGTGTACATCACAATTCCATCATATTGTCATATACATCATCAACTTCTTGAATTATTTTACATTAACCTAAACATTGTACATAATCCTACGGTGTCAGAGTGGTACAGATGACGCAGAGCTCGTGTGTGGTCCGGCCTTGTCATACTGAAGGAGAGGGTGATCTATGTGTGGACGAACTCTTCGAACTCTAAACTCAATTACAGCACACTGTTCCTCACAGCCCTACATAGTTAGTTACACACCGCCATGCTACAAGCAACAGTTCGGAGATCTCTATTGGCAAAGTGCTGCAAATATGCAAACTTGAAGACCAAAGACGTAGAATGTTAGTAACTTTTCCAGAATGAGATTTTCACTCTGCAGTGGAGTGTGTGCTGATATGAAGCTTCCTGGCATATTAAAACTCTGTGCCGGACCGAGACTCGAACTCGGGACCTTTGCCTTTCGCAGGCAAGTGCTCTAGCATCTGAGCTACCCAAACACGACTCACGGCCCGTCCTCACAGCTTTACTTCCGCCCGAGTTCGAGTCTCTGTCCGGCACACAGTTTTAAACTGCCAGGAATTTCGTTAGAAACGTTTGTTTATTCTATAAAAAGCTTTGAGACTTTTCGCGTAATAAATTCTAATTCATTACTTTTCAATACACCCTCGTGCTTTCAAACTTGCACTATTGATTTTAATTATAATTAATTTCGTGAGCCTTATGCCGTGGTCCAGGCCATATTTCCGTGCCTTACGTGTCGTCCCCTACATCTACATCTGTATTCCACAAGCCAGCTTTCGATATGTGGCAGAGAGTACTTCTATTATTGCTAGACGTTCCGCTCATCCTTGATCCATTCGCGAATGGCACGTGGGAAGAATGATTACTGGTAAATCTACGTATTAACTCCAAATCCTCGGATTTTCCCTTTGTGATCGTTTCGCAAGACGTATGTAGAAGTAAGCGATATGTTGCTTGACTCTTCCTCGAACATACTGTCGCGGAATTTCGACACCGAATCACGTCTTTGATACACAACACCATTCTTGTAACGTCTGTCATATAAGTTTGTTAAGTATCTCCACAATGCCTCCGACTAAACGATCCAGTGACGGAATGTCCCGTTCTTCGTAGCATCTTGTGTATATCTAACCTGGTACGTGTCTCAGACTGGTGATCAGTACGATTCACAATATACATAAATGACCTGGTGGATCACATCGGAAGTTCACTGAGGCTTTTTGCAGATGATGCTGTGGTGTATGGAGAGGTTGTAACAATGGAAAATTGTACTGAAATGCAGGAGGATCTGCAACAAATTGACGCATGGTGCAGGGAATGGCAATTGAATCTCAATGTAGACAACTGTAATGTGCTGCGAATACATAGAAGGATAGATCCCTTATCATTTACCTACAAAATAGCAGGTCAGCAACTAGAAGCAGTTAATTCCATAAATTATTTGGGAGTACGCATTAAGAGTGATTTAGAATGGAATGATCATATAAAGTTGATCGTCGGTAAAGCGGATGCCAGACTGAGATTCATTGGAAGAATCCTAAGGAAACGCAATCCGAAAACAAAGGAAGTAGGTTACAGTACACTCGTTCGCCCACTGCTTGAATACTGCTCAGTAGTGTGGGATCCGTACCAGATAGGGTTGACAGAAGAGATAGAGAAGATCCAACGGAGACCAGCGCGCTTCGTTACAGGATCATTTAGTAATCGCGAAAGCGTTACGGAGATGATAGATAAACTCCAGTGGAAGACTCTACAGGAGAGACGCTCAGTAGCTCGGTACGGGCTTTTGTTAAAGTTTCGAGAACATACCTTCACCGAAGAGTCCAGCAGTATATTGCTCCCTCCTACGTATATCTCGCGAAGAGACCATGAGGATAAAATAAGAGAGATTAGAGCCCACACAGAAGCATACAGACAATCCTTCTTTCCACGAACAGTACGAGACTGGAATAGAAGGGAAAACCGATAGAGGTACTCAGGGTACCCTCCGCCACACACCGTCATGTGGCTTGCGGAGTATGGATGTAGATGTAGATGTAGATGAAGAAGAAGTAGAGGAAATTTTTTGTAAACCACTTCTTTCGAGATTGAATTACAGTTCCCTATGAATCTCAGCGTGGTGTCTACTGTTCCTGCAGTTTATTTTGTGTGGCCATTCCGTTTTATGTCACGCCAGAAATTTTTAAGGCAGTTATTGTTTTTAGTAATTTGAGACGAACAGAGTACTAGTACAGCTGTGGATTTACTGGGATCGGAAAACCTATGCAAACACCGGGTGGGAATGCACGCTTGAAAATAAATGCAGGTGCCAGTCAAGCTTGTAGATTGTATTTGACCACGAAATGCATCAAGACATCTGTGCAATGTCCTCAACACTTTTTCTAGTGCCACTCGTCGTCAGATCAGTGCCCCGCGTACTTGTGAGTGCATTGTGTCGGAGCTAAGTGAATGCGAACGTGGGCAAATTGTCAGTGCTCCTTCTCCAACCAATGGAGCCGAAATGACTGGTGTATCAAGGGCATCGAATCAAAGTTTTGTACCGTATACAGAAAAAGTGGAAAAATATCATCCGCTAACTCATAATGTGGACGAAATTGTATGCTGAGTGATCGTTCTAACATTCTGCGTGGTGTCTGTTTGTTCTATATCGTGTCTCCCTACCACTTTCGCGCAACGACGCTCTGAGTTTTTTAGGGAATTGACTAATTTGAACCTGGGACCTGTTGCTGGTAAGGAGACGCCAGACCACACATGACATGTAGAGTTCAGAAGAGTTCAGTGAGACTAGCGATGATATAACCAAATACTTCATGATTTCAGCTTCAGCTCCACTGCACTCCCTGTAAAAGAATCTTAATACTAACTAAATTTAGTGGAAGGGGTTCAAGGCTTTAAGAGTTTTAGTTAGCTGGTAAAATAACGTCGAAAAAGCAGTTTACCATTGGAAATTTTATTCTACTCACAAAACATTGTTTATAAATTGCACTATTGATAAAAGGAAATGTTTTAATACAGGATGGTAAAAACCAACTGCGTTCAGCAAAAATGTGAACGAATATTCCCTGAACGGGTTTCCAAGTTCTACAATGGCTCGAAGGATGACCTATGCCATATCACATCTATAATCCAGGTTTTAATTAAGTTTCACAAAAGAGAAAACTATCAAAATGGTCTACAGTGACCCTCAATTATCTTTAATTACTTATCTACTTGTCGTAAATTATAGTGGCTGATGTGGCTTCTCAATAACTATATAACAGAAAAATCATCATGTTTCAGATTTTTACTTCAAGTGGCAAATGTGAGCACCATGAGCTTTAATTGACGATCGACACTAGTATTACGCAAAAAAGGGGGTGTAACAGATGAGACTTCTGTAGTTCTGAGTGAAGCTTTATGTGCTGTTATGCAGCATCGTGTGCGTTCATTACCTTGTCAGTGTTCGTCAGGGGGCGGCGGGCAGCACAGCTCCGCTCACCTCGCCATCTCGGAAGCAACTCCTCCTCACTTCTCCTTACTACAATTTACCGAAGTTGGTTTAAAAAAAACTATTTGGCTGTGTTTTCATCTGACCAGTCAGGGTCTCAATGTTAACCTTAAGCTCCGCCTACAAAAATTCTGTCAATCCAATGAGAAACGTTATACTTTTCGTGGTGGGGCAATGTTTGTAAAGTTTGCAACGTAACAGAGACACGAAAAAGTCTCACGCTAAAACTTGCAGCTGGTGTGGCCCTTTTAGTGTTATCGTAAGATCCATACTGTTCTTCTGGAGGGCTCTATTTTTTAACATGGGCTGGGGGGTGGTCCTGACATAACAGAGATGCGAAAAAGTCTCACGCTAAAACTTGCGGCTGGGGTGGTCCTTTTAGTGATGTCGTAAGATCTATACTGTTCTTCTGGAGGGCTCTAGTTTTTAACATGGGCTGGGGGTGGTCCTAGCGGTTAGCTGGCGACGTGGGTGTCCGTCCCTTATCGTAGGGCCTTCCAGCTTAAAACGGTTCTGCTCTTGGCTTCTGTTCTCGTTTCTCCCCTCGGAACTGCGTCTGTCTCACGGTGGGAAGGTATGACATGCATTTAGGCATTCTTGTGTTATTCTGTGGTATTCCATTTGCTCACTCGTTACTCATATTACTTTGGTTAATTTAATGTCACGATTTATTCGGAGCTATGTGACATACTACTGGATTTGCTTGTCATGTCAGGGTTTTCATGGAAGGTGTTGGATTTGCCTGATACCTTACATCGTGAAGAGACGACCATTGAAGAAGATCGTGACGAAAAATAAAACAGCACGAATGGACCTGCATAAGTAGGGAATTGCAGGCCGAACTGAAAACCACTCACTAGTGATGCAAATGCCCCTAACAAGAAAACCAGGTACCGAAGCTGCAAAAGCAAGGGAAGAAAGTCATTTATTTGCATGGATCTTGTTTCGCACAGTTTCCAACTTCTGACCCAATTTGCGTCCCAAAGAGTGAAACAAGGTGGTAGTTCGGTCATTAATTTTGGGCATCCATGAACCTTCCAGTAACTCTGTGTGGTCGCATTACTGCCCACCATCATGTGAACATTTTGGCTGATCAGGCCCATCCCATGGTACAATGTTACTTTCCCAATCGTGATGCTATGTTCCAAGAAGACAGGGCTCTGTTCTCACAGCTCGCTTCGTCTATGACTGGTTCTGTGAGCACAAGAATTAATTGTAGCATCTGACCTGGACATCACAGTCAACAGATCTCATTATTATTGAGGCTTTGTAATCTTCTTTGGAGAGATAAGTGGGTGATCGCTGTCCACCACCATCACCTTTTCCTGAACTTACCACTATTTTGCAGAAAGAATGGTATAAGATTTCCAGTACACGATACAAGACCTGTATTTATACATTTCTAGGCGCTTGGAATACGTTTTGAATGCCAACCGATTTTCTAACCATACCAGACATGACGATTTTTTTATCCAGTGTGCTATATTTTTGCCCAATCTCTATACACATAATACTTCTTCTTTTTCGTTCGGAATCAACTGGCAGTCCCTGCATTGCCCATTAATTCTCTGCACGTCTTCCTGTAGTTCGCTAATCTTCTGGTGTTGCTTTCTTTTTATGGACATCGCGTCATCCGAGAACAGTCTGATGGAGTGTCTGACATTTTCCACTAGATCATTTATATACAGGGTGTAATGGGTATAAGTGTCTGCCCGCAGTAGCTGAGTGGTCAGTGCAAAAGAATATCAATCTTACAGGCCTAGGTTCGATTACCGGCTGGGTCAGAGATTTTCTCCATTCAGGGACTGGGTGTTGTGTTGCCCTAATCATCATCATTTCATCCTCATCGACGCGCAAGTCGCCGAAGTGAAGTGGCGTCAAATGGAAAGACTTGCACTTAGCGATCGGTCTACCCAACGGGAGGCCCTAGTCACACGACATTTACACTCGGTGTAAGTGTTGATATTTCTATTAGTAACTCAAGATCCTGTACTGAACAATATTAGATCAGTTTTTAGTCATTTGCAGACTAATAACTAAAAGTTTTATGTTTTTGGGTCGGGTAGTACAGTCAAGTACAAGTGCCAATAGCAAGCCATTAACGCTTATTTTCCCCTGGGCAGCAGGTCAGGTGCTGGAGTATGGACACGTGGACGCAAAGTGGCTAGCCTATACTGACAGACATAGTCCACTTAGTGGTGCATTACAGCCATGCTGAAAACATCAGCTAGTGAAGTTTGTGACGTGTCTGTGGGAAGAATGTTCGACATGGAGAAAAAGCAACCAACACATTTTGAAAAATAACCTCAAAGCTGCCAATATGGTTGTATGTGAAAAACGATTAGCTACGTCTAAATCCTCTTAGGATGTCTTCAACGGATGAAACATTATACACGGAAACATGCTTTAGATCATTTACTACTGTTCATTAAACGAACGACATCAAGTATATGCATACTGGCAGTGTGAGACTGAATTATGTTGCTCTCTTAAGTTGTTGTATTAGTTGTCTAACTGACTTTGAGGCCAACTTAACAATACAATCAGGTTAATTGAGACGGTTCAGGCATGTTGCATTAACACGCATTCTTCCTGTTTTCACAGTTTAAGTATCTAAAGAATTCGTGTTAGGCTGCCGCGAATAGCTTTATTAACACTGCATTCCTTGTCCAATTATTCCTTCACTTTTACATTTCCAACCATCTCAACGAAGTATAATGCAAGCAGCAGTGCGGATTTATAATTTCTCACCATTCTAACGTAAACAGAATCAATGCCTCGTTTCCCATGGGCATTTAGTGGAGGTTTTGTTGAAACAAATCCAAACACTTTTTAGATTTTCCTAAATTCTAGGCAAAGTTATAGTTCTCGATCATTGCCCAAAGCCCATTATCTTTCAGAGAAACGCCAACCTCTCCAGAGAGAATATCATCTTCAAGCATAGATTTGCTCTAACTTCAGTCAGAATGATTTATACGTGGAAGAATGGATTAGGGAATGCCTCGCACAAACGATAAAATGGCTGACATCAAAATAAGTTTCCAAGGAATAGAAAAGCAACTGGAATCACTCAACAGAGGAAAGTCCACTGGACCTGACGGGATACCAATTCGATTCTACACAGAGTACGCGAAAGAACTTGCCCCCCTTCTAACAGCCGTGTACCGCAAGTCTCTAGAGGAACGGAAGGTTCCAAATCATTGGAAAAGAGCACAGGTAGTCCCAGTCTTCAAGAAGGGTCGTCGAGCAGATGCGCAAAGCTATAGACCTATATCTCTGACGTCGATCTGTTGTAGAATTTTAGAACATGTTTTTTGCTCGAGTATCATGTCGTTTTTGGAAACCCAGAATCTACTCTGTAGGAATCAACATGGATTCCGGAAACAGCGATCGTGTGAGACCCAACTCGCTTTATTTGTTCATGAGACCCAGAAAATATTAGATACAGGCTCCCAGGTAGATGCTATTTTTCTTGACTTCCGGAAGGCGTTCGATACAGTTCCGCACTGTCGCCTGATAAACAAAGTAAGAGCCTACGGAATATCAGACCAGCTGTGTGGCTTGACTGAAGAGTTTTTAGCAAACAGAATACAGCATGTTGTTCTCAATGGAGAGACGTCTACAGACGTTAAAGTAATTTCTGGCGTGCCACAGGGGAGTGTTATGGGACCATTGCTTTTCACAATATATATAAATGACCTAGTAGATAGTGTCGGAAGTTCCATGCGGCTTTTCGTGGATGATGCTGTAGTATACAGAGAAGTTGCAGCATTAGAAAATTGTAGCGAAATGCAGGAAGATCTGCAGAGGATAGGCGCTTGGTGCAGGGAGTGGCAACTGACCCTTAACATAGACAAATGTAATGTATTGCGAATACATAGAAAGAAGGATCCTTTATTGTATGATTATATGATAGCGGAACAAACACTGGTAGCAGTTACTTCTGTAAAATATCCCGGAGTATGCGTGTTGAACGATTTGAAGTGGAATGATCATAAAAAATTAATTGTTGGTAAGGCGGGTACCAGGTTGAGATTCATTGGGAGAGTCCTTAGAAAATGTAGTCCATCAACAAAGGAGGTGGCTTACAAAACACTCGTTCGACCTATACTTGAGTATTGCTCATCAGTGTGGGATCCGTACCAGATCGGGTTGACGGAGAAGATAGAGAAGATCCAAAGAAGAGCGGCGCGTTTCGTCACAGGGTTATTTGGTAACCGTGGTAGCGTTAGGAGATGTTTAGCAAACTCAAGTGGCAGACTCTGCGAGAGAGGTGTTCTGCATCGCGGTGTAGCTTGCTGTCCAGGTTTCGAGAGGGTGCGTTTCTGGACGAGGTGTCGAATATATTACTTCCCCCTACTTATACCTCCCGAGGAGATCACGAATGTAAAATTAGAGAGATTAGAGCGCGCACGGAGGCTTTCAGACAGTCGTTCTTCCCGCGAACCATACGCGACTGGAACAGGAAAGAGAGTTGTAGAAATGCTCTTGTGACCGTTATAATGCCAACATTGGCGTTTATTGGTCTAGCAAATGTCGAATAGTATTTGTTCAGCTTTAGTTATCACCAGACAAGAGTACGAATATTGTCCGTTAGGAGCAGGAAATGGCAATCATTGCAGAAGACTACGCATCGCTAGCCGTAACTGTAAGATTCCTGTATCATCAAATAGGTCCATATCTTTCCTGTCTATGCCACATAATTAGATGGTTGCGCACACCGGTCTTCTCAAACGTAGCAGTGTTTGGTAAAGAAAAGTCGTAAACGGTGAACTATCTCAGTGTAGAACGTTATTTGACTTCCGTACGGCGAGTAGGATCAGTTTGCTCTGATGGCTGTCCTCTCTAATCCCAGCTCACCTCTTCCTTTACTGACAGAACTGTGTAGTGGACGAAACAATCATCTAGTGACATTTAACATTGTAAACCTGATATTAAATCCCAATAATCTGATGATACTATTTTCATCTGCTGTACAAATATTCGCTGCAGCATTTCTGAATATGAGGCAGCAGAACGTAGACGAAGCAGTCATCAAATCGTGTAACAAGAGCAACATGGATCAGAGAATGGCAAGAGTATAACATGCCTCACATTCAATCACGGCTCGCTGTAGGAAAAATCTATATTCCATTGACTACGTCATCCTCATTATGCTACAGCGTCAAAGGAGTGTATCCCAACCTGAAAGTCAGAACATCTGGTCGACATGAGATGCCCTCTGTCGACTTCCACAACAGCGCTTCTATGCCCGTTCAATCCACATCTAATTGAAGTGTAGATCATCTTTTAATATGATTGTGCATATATTGGGAGAAGCATATGTACTTGATGGCTGTTTGAGTGCATAATCAAATGCAAAAATGAAAAATTAAAGAAGAAACAAAAAAGTTGTCGTAGCCGACGTACACTTCTGTCATCATGGTGGTACCACAGTACACTTGCATGATGCTTCAGCGAACATCTCTACCTGTACGTAGACTGTATTTATTCCAGTGGAGGTTAACTCCAACGAATGTGTGCCACAGGAACTGCACTGGAAAGTGTTCGTCCAATACACCAATTATGGGTTAGTGTTGAGCCACCATTATATTCCCCATCTACAAGGTAAATATTCATTTCCTGGCCTTTAAAACGCGAGCTCCAATTACTCAATGTTTTCACCGTTCAGCTCTTTCAAATGTCTCGGACGTTTTATGATGATAGTGGCTTGTAGAGCGCAGCTGACACCGGACAACTACGTTGAATGTGTATTTATATTAGCCGTGTAGCAGTCCATTAAGATACACATCTCTGCAGCGCTTGGTTGCACGCAGTGGCGATCAGCGTCAGGTACACCCGCACTTCAAAAGCACCGCGTACTTACTATACGGAACACCTTCACCTTCGGACTGTGGGGAAACATGATCTACAATCGTGTGCAACACTTAAGAACGAAAGTAACTTTCGCATGATGTGTCAGTGTCAATAAACATAGCTCGATAAAAATTCGACCATACATAGAAATAACTACTACAGTATAGTATAGAAGGTAACTAAAAGAAATACGCAATGAGACGACCAGAAATGACGCTTTGATGCAAAGACAATAATTATACTGAAGCCACTACAACTTAGGATGGCCCGCTGGATGTTACTAAAAGGGGGGGGGGGGATGTTTCTTTACAGAGTGCGTAATCACCGCGGACATCAGTGCATGCCCTGCAACGTTCTCTAATGCTGGCCACAATGTTGGTAAGGAGTTATTGTTGTAGGGCGTTCCATTCATCCACTAGCACGGTTGAAAAATGCTGAATGGACGTCCCCGCAACTCATCCCACCCGTGCTCGATGGAATTTAAGCCGGAGGAAAGGACACGATAGTCCATTCGTTGCATATACTCTCGTTCCAACACCTGCTCTACCTACGCAGGTCGGTGCGGTCGCAGGACGTATATTTCTTACACGTTTCTCTATCCCGAAAACGTATGTATATTCTTGTCGTAGACGTACTGTAGCTTCAGACACTTTTATCTGAATTACTAAATGCCTCAAACGGTGCACGATCCCAGTTGCAGGACGCCTATCAAAAGGCTTCCAAGGGCAATAAAAAGTCAATTTACAGCATTTGATATAATTAATGACAGAATTGATAAAATTTAAAATTCTGTCATAATCTTAAGTGGTTTAATCCTGAATTAAAGGACTAGCATTGCAAGAAATGTAGTAGATTTACAAACTGTTTGTATGTACTGAGAAAGCGAAACTGACGTCGCGCAAATTACCCACACTATATTCATCGAGTATGCGACAATGATAGCGCTTAACGACTTCCAACAAACTTCACACATAATTTCAAACCCTTTCCAGCGTTTGTTCGCTTACACCCCAAAAAGTAATGAAAAGAAAGAAGTTCCTCCTTACATTTTCGCTGAACATGCAGTAGGGTCTCAACGGCGGAGATGAAGTTTTAGTTTATTACTATTTTCGTAATAACTCTATTCGCAAAGAATTTTGCGGACAGTATCTGCATATACCACTGAATTTATCTGCACAATTATATCATTGTTCCACAAATATTTAAGGAGGTAAGACTTCCTATACTTCAAAAGGAATGGCCGGGAGAAGGAAAGGGGAGTGGGGGAGGGGGGGGGGGGTAGGGGTGCTTGGCTTCGTGTTACTAGTTAGTACGCTTTCGTGTTATCATATACTAGCTACATACAAAGCGTTTCTTAGGTATTTATTTATTCCAATTACATTAGCCCACGTCGTCTTTCCCCCTCTCTTTGTACATCTTCTCGGCCGTCCTCTTTGACCATCAATTCCATTCCCCACTGCCTGTCCCCCTCTCTGTCCAGTTGTTCCTCCCCACTCTCTCTGTCCATCTCCTCCTCTTTCCTTCCTCTGTACATCTATTCCTCTCCCTCCTCTGTGTCCATCTTCTCCTCTTCCCTTTCTCTGCCTGTCGGAACCCTGATTCGCAAAATCAGTGACGTATTTCGTTCCAAAGACGGACAAAAAACCCATTAAGCAGGTGGTCATAATGTTTTGGCACACTAGTGTATATACGTACATCCATTTTTGAAATATACACACATCAAAAAAGTTTCACATCATCCCGGTTCCCAGAACTCCTGAAGATAGACGTCGACTGTGGATATTGAAACAGACACAGTCCCTTTGACTGTTCATAGATGTCAGTAACCCCATCGAAAGATGTAAACAACCATGCATGTCAGTGCCTATTAGACGGAGGGGCCCGACAGCCGATCAGTTCCAGTCATTCCACCAGGAAGGAGTTACACAGTTCGTGTTGTTTGTAGTTCAACCATGCCTAGACGTTCGATACCGCGGTTCGATCACGTACGCATTGTTACTTTGTGCCAGGAAGGGCACTCAAAAAGGGAAGTGTCCAGGTGTCTCGGAGTGAACCAAAGCGATGTTGTTCGGACATGGAGGAGATACAGAGAGACAGGAATTGTCGATGACATACCTTGTTCAGGCTACCCAGGGCTACTACTGCAGTGGATGACCGCTACCTACGGATTGTGACTCCGACGTATCCTGACAGCAACGTCATCATGTTGAATACTGCTTTTCGTGCAGCCAGAGGACGTCGTGCTACGGCTCATACTGTGCGCAATAGGCTGCATGAAGCGCAACTTCACTTCCGACCTCCATGGCGAGGTCCATCTTCGCAACCACGACACCACGCAGCGCGGTACAGATGAAACCAACAACATGATTGTCGCATATGCCTTGAACCAGACAGTCGTCGGAGACGTGTTTGGAAGCAACCCGGTCAGGCTGAACGCCTTATATACACTGTCCAGCGAGTGCAGCAACGTGGAGGTTCCCCGCTGTTTTGGGTGGCATTATGTGTGGCCGACGTACGCCGCTGGTGGACATGGAAGGCGCCGTAACGGCTGTACGATGCGTGAATGCCATCCTCCGACGGACAGTGCAACCATATCGGCATCATACTGACGAGGCATTCATCTTCACGGCTGACAATTCGCGTCCCCATCGTGCACATCTTGTGAATGACTTCCTTCAGGATAAGGGCATCGCTCGACCAGAGTTGTCAGCATGATCTCGATACATGAATCCTATCGAACATGCCTGGGCTAGATTGGAAAGGGCTATTTATGGACGAAGTGACCCACCAACCACTCTGAGGGATCTACGCCGAATCGCCATTGAGGAGTGGGACAATCTGGACCAACAGTGCTTTGATGGACTTGTGGATAGTATGCCACAAGGAATACAAGCATGCATCAATGCAAGAGGATGTGCTACTGGGTATTAGAAGTACCGGTCTGGACCACCACCTCTGTAGGTCTCGCTGTATGGTGGTATAATATGCAATGAGTGGTTTTCATGAGCAATAAAAAGGGCGGAAATGATGTTTATGTTGATCTGTATTCCAATTTTCTATACAGGTTCCGGAACTCTCGGAACCGAGGTGATGCAAAACTTTTTTTTTGATGTGTGTATGTGGTTTCTAGGCCGAATTTCATCGTTATGGTTGGCGTACTTAGTTCATTGCTTCACAAGAGTCGCGCTCTCACCTTCAGTCAGTATTTCACCACTTATACGAGGTTGATCGTTTTGTACAGAGAAAGTTCGTGTCCTTGACCCCGTCGTATGCGCTGAATTTGTCAGTTCATAGCGCGGACTCAGTCGATCTCTCAGTATTTGAAGTCCGTACGCCGGATATTGACTCTCATTTCCGTTCTCTCGCTAAAACTCTCCCTCTGTAGCAGCTGTTGACTCATACTATTGACAACAGCAAGTCTGTATGTTAGCTTCCCCACCCCTCTTCTGTACGCTGCGCTGCCGCCCCTCCTCTCTGTTGCGTTTCCGCCGTCAGTCCAGTGCGTACGCGCACGGGTAAACTTGTTGTTAGGTCAGCACACACACTGACCAACAACACTCCTGCTCCAATGTAAATCACCGAGTCTAAACACGAGCGACAGTAAACGCCCGAGAGCGCTCCGCGTCAGTCAGTGAGTACCATTTCCGGCTCGCATTGTACGTCGAGGACTCCTCAACAGTGTGTTCACTCGTTCAGACTTTGATGACTAATTTGTATACGCGTAGGACAGGCGGCTAATCGATGCGGAACCTAGAGTACCAGCTACACAGGTGTGGCACCGGGCGTCTCAGGAGCAGCTGTAAATGATTAAGACGACGAGAGCGAATAATTTTAATGAAATACTGACATTTATATGTGCCCTGTTTCCAGTACAAAGTCCTATGGGTCATTATTTGTCGAAAGCCAGCATGTTTTGTTCCAACACAAGATATTAGCAGCGTGATGATTCTCTAGGTGATGCTTGCGGGGATTGTACACCGCACAAAATAGTCCTGGAATCGACCAGTTTCTGAGTAATTAGCAGGTAACCAGCAAAAATATTTAAAGAATGGAACTCCCATGTGCAAAACAAATCTAATTACTTTAAAAATGAGTTAATCCGTTAAACGTTTGACGTTAAGCATGTAATGGCTTTACAGTTGAAAACACAAAAACGCTGCTTCTATTAGTTTCGAACTGTTCAGCCATAGATGGATGAAAAAGTCAAAACTAAAACTGTTAAACCAAAAAAATTATAGTCCCTTTATGTTTACATGTAAGAGTTACTTGTCAAATAATACACTACTGGCCATTAAAATCGCTACACCAAGAATGAATGCAGATGATAAACGGGTATTCATTGGACAAATATATTATACTAGAACTGACATGTGATTACATTTTCACGCAGTTTGGGTGCATAGATCCTGAGAAACTAGTACCCAGAACAACCACCTCTGGCCGTAATAACGGCCTTGATACGCCTGGGTATTGAGTCAAACAGAGCTTGGATGGCGTGTACAGGTACAGCTGTCCATGCAGCTTCAACACGATACCACTCTTCATCAAGAGTAGTAACTGGCGCATTGTGACGAGCCAGTTGTTCGGCTACCATTGACCAGACGTTTTCAGCTGGTGAGAGATCTGGTGAATGTGCTGGCCAGGGCAGCAGTCGAACATTTTCTGTATCCAGAAAGGCCCGCTGAAATGTAGGGTTTCGCAGGGATCGAGTGAAGGGCAGGGCCACGGGTCGTAAAACATCTGAAATGTAACGTCCACTGTTCAAAGTGCCGTCAATGCGAACAAGAGGTGACCGAGACGTGTAACCAATGGCACCCCATACCATGACGCCGGGTGATACGCCAGTATGGCGATGACGAATACACGTTTCCAATGTCCTTTCACCGTGATGTCGCCAAACACGGATGCGACCATCACGATGCTGTAAACACAACCTGGATACATTCGACAAAATGACGTTTTGCCATTCGTGCACCCAGGTTCGTCATTGAGTACCCCATTGCAGGCGCTCCTGTCTGTGACGCAGCGTCAAGGGTAACCGCAGCCACCGTCTTCGAGCTGATAGTCCATGCTGCTGCAAACGTTGTCGAACTGTTCGTGCAGATGGTTGTTGTCTTGCTAACGTCCCCACTTTTTGAGTCAGGGATCAAGACATGGCTGCACGATCCGTTACAGCCATATGGATAACATGCCTGTCGTCTCGACTGCTAGTGATACGAGGCCTTTGGGATCCAGTACGGCGTTCCGTATTACCCTCCTGAACCATTTTTTTTTATTCCATATTCTGCTAACAGTCATTGGATCTCGACCAACGCAGGCAGCAATGTCACGATACGATAAATCGCAATCGCGATAGGCTACAATCCGACCTTTATCAAAGTCGGAAACGTCATGGTACGCATTTCTCCTCCATACACGGGGCATCAGTACAACGTTTCACCAGGCAACGCCGGTCAACTACTGTTTGTGTATGAGAAATCGGTTGGAAACTTTCCTCGTGTCAGCACGTTGCAGGTGTCGCCAGCGGCGCCAACCTTGTGTGAATGCTCCGAAAAGCTAATCATTTGCGTATCACAGAATCTTCTTCCTGTCGGTTAAATTTCGCGTCTGTAGCACGTCATCTTCGTGGTGTAGCACTTTTAATCGCCAGTAGTGTAAATTTAGCAGCATTTTGTTCGATGGTGTTTATAAGTTAGGATTTGCCCGAATGGTTTGTTTGACTCGCGGGGAAACGTCACGCAAATGGTGAAGAATCTGAACTGGGAGACACTTGCGGATAAACGTTAACTACCCCGCTGCGTGTGTGTATTTTTGTGTTTGTCTGGATAAATGGCTTAAAAGTGTCCGAGATCAGTGCAGAGTGCAGCGGCGGGTGCATGTTGCCGTGCGTGTGTAGGCTGGGCGATAGCGGCAGGCCGTCCATTTGGTGGAGATGGCGGTGCGACAACCTGCGGTCCGCCAGACGTCCATTAGTGGACAGCCCGCTCTCGCCGCCACGCCAGCCGATACCCGCCACCGCGACAGCAATCGATGACCATACCGACACTCTTGTGACAGGGGCACGCCTCAGGTGTCCACTCAACCGGTGCTCTCCCAGCGATAACATCGCCGCACGAGGACGCCTATGTTGCCGAACCGAAGCACGGAGGGCTGTGTTATTCCTCAACACAAGTAATCACTAAAATTCTTTCCTCAGATTTTAGACGTAACAGCGTGTGCTGACAAACCGAGCCACAGAAAGCGCGTACTTCATTACATCAATGTTTATTCTGGCATGGAATGTCATGTATCGTTAATGTTTTGTTATCGCTGTGTCTTTTTTGGTACTATAATTGAAGTATATATGCATGATATCTTACACTGGCACAGATCGACAAGTATACTAGGCTTGTATGAAAAGTAGTGGCAATATTGCCACATCTTGAAGGATGTGCGTCCAATGGCATGTGCGGTATGTGTAGCTGATACTGCAAGTGACACAATTTGAGAGGCTTCACTATTCTCGTACAGATATCATTTAATGTATATAGACTGAATCGACGAGTGAAACTTTATACCAAGGCTGGAAATCGAACCCAGGTCTCCCGCTTACTAGGCAAGTGCGTTAGCCACTAAGCCACCTTGCCACAGCGATTCACACAACTGCTAAGGTTAGCCTGGCACGCCCTCTTCTCGATCCAAATTCTCATTGCCTCCCTAATCTATATACATAAAACCAATCTGTATGAGACCAGTAAAGTCTCCGAAATTGTTTCATTACATTTGTACGTGGTGTTCAAAAAGTCTCTCCGCAATGCCGTATGATTGTTAGCCTCGCGTGCTGTATGCCGCAGTGAATATACCGAAATGAAACTCAGTGAAATACAAGTTATTAATTTATTGAATATTCAGTTTTACTTACAAATTTTCACATTAAATGTCGGAAGCGCCCCCCTGTTGTTGAATACACAATTAATTCGTCTAATAATATGTCCAAACACAAGCTCTAACATTCCTTCTGTAACAGAAGCAGTGATAGTGGACATTGCCGTTTTCAATTCATCGATGGATTTTGGACGCTTTTTATAGACAGTTGCTTTCGCTGCAGTCCAGAAGAAAAAGTCAGGTGGTGTTAGATCAGGCGATCGTGAAGACCAAAGTCCGTGTGAAATTATGCGATCACCAAAAACATATGCAAGCAGTGACACTGAAACGCGAGCTGTATGCACGGTTGCACCATCTTGTAGAAAATAACCGTTCAGTATTTCACTTAACACAAGTTCTCCTATGAACGGGTACAGAATATCCCTGAAGTATCGCCCGCAGCTCGTGGTCGTGCGGTAGCGTTCTCGCTTCCCACGCCCGGGTTCCCGGGTTCGATTCCCGGCGGGGTCAGAGATTTTCTCTGCCTCGTGATGACTGGATGTTGTGTGATGTCCTTAGGTTAGTTAGGTTTAAGTAGTTCTAAGTTCTAGGGGACTGATGACCATAGATGTTAAGTCCCATAGTGCTCAGAGCCATTTGAACCTGAAGTATCGTTGTGCGTTTATTGTTTCGTTTAAAATTATGGGGCCCACAATCCGACGTCTAGAAATTGCAAGTCAAACCCTATTTTCACAGAATGAAGTGGTTCCTCATTAACACACAATGCATTTGCAGTACTCCACAGACAAGAATTTTGCGAGTTCATGTACCCGGATAAATGAAACCACGCCCTATCAGTGAAAAACTTTCCTTTAAGAATATCCCTTACATTTTGTTGAACGAAATTTTTGAACCATTGACAATAATGCA
This sequence comes from Schistocerca americana, assembly GCF_021461395.2. Classification (NCBI taxonomy): domain Eukaryota; kingdom Metazoa; phylum Arthropoda; class Insecta; order Orthoptera; family Acrididae; genus Schistocerca; species Schistocerca americana. Next base: position 224,400,799 of record NC_060119.1, read on the forward strand.
GTCTCCTGCCTTGATCAGTATTTTTCAGTTCTTGCACGACTGTCACTTTGTATGGGAAAAGTTCTAATTTTTTCCGTGCAGCTGCGTGGGCCGTTCCGACACTAACAACGATGTCCTGGGCTAGGTTTCTTACTGACTTGTTCGGACTCATGGACATTTTATCGGAAATATCGAGTAGTTTATTCTCAGACCAAACGCTAGGACGCCCACTTCTCGGTGCATCTGTCACTGAACCCGCACTTCGAAATTTGTTAGTCAAATCTCGGACAGTATCGCGATGTGGGAGTGTTGTCTCCGGGAAAACTGAATTAAATGTTCGACGAACTGAAACTGTGTTTTTACCGCCAGCTTTGAACACTTGTTCGACTAAAAACACACGTTCTTCAATGGTTAGCATTTTAACAGTGATAAAAACGAAACAAACAAAGAAAGGAACTGAACTTAAACGTTCACGTCTACACTGAACGACACAAACCAACGATGCTACCGACGCTGTCTGAGATAAACGAAACAGTGGGATGTTGGGAGAGTCCACTTGAAGGGAAGTAACCCAGGCAGGCGAACAATGATACGGCACGCAAGGCTAACAATCATACGGCACTGCCGAGAGACTTCTTGAACACCCCGTATAAGTACCTGCACCTGGGTTTCAGGTTGTATTCCAGAACGTGGATAGACTCTCAGCAATCTGTTCGTATGTAAGGAGGCATTTAAAGCAGACTTGGGAGGCAGTAAGAATTTGGATCGAGGAGGTAGGCGTGCCAGCGTACTCCGTGCAGTTGTGCAAACCGCTGTGCCAAGATGGCTTAGCGGCTAACGTACTTGTGTAGTAAGGAGACCCAGGTCCGTTCCAGACTTTGGTAACAATTTTCAGTCGCCGTTTCAGTCTATATACTTAAAACGACACTGGAAGGTCAGTTGCCGGCCGAAGTGGCCGCGCGGTTCTGGCGCTGCAGTCTGGAACCGCGAGACCGCTACGGTCGCAGGTTCGAATCCTGCCTCGGGCATGGATGTGTGTGATGTCCTTAGGTTAGTTAGGTTTAACTGGTTCTAAGTTCTAGGGGACTAATAACCTCAGCAGTTGAGTCCCATAGTGCTCAGAGCCATTCTTTTTTTTTTAAGGTCAGTTGAAGTATTACAATGTGTGGCTACAAATGTGTTTGAATCAGTTGCAATGTGTTGTGTCTGAGAGTGCGGGAGGCCAGTTCAGGTGCCCTTACTATGTGTTTCGGAAACATGAATAACATGCCTGGATCAAGACTGAAGCGGTATTTCAGCGCTACGTGAAGCGACTGGTGATGTAGCATTGTCATGTCGTACAGAGGTGGGATTGGTGAGAGCGTTTCGGGATGGTAAGAATGTCATTCAGGATTGGCTCAATGAATCCAAACATTCTCTTTCTCCTCGCCCACAGAAAGTGCGCCGTGAACCAGCTGGTACCAAAGCGACGGATATTGTGGTTTATCATGCCCACGGGTTAATCCTGCATCTCGTCGTACCGCAACGGAGGAGAGTCACTGCAGCCTACAACTGCCTTTTGTTGTGACTTCGCCTTCGTCCCTCACTGTGAAGAAAGTAATGGCGTCTTCTGACACAGCGTTCCATCGTCTTTCATGACAATGCAGAATTCCACACTGTAAACCCCGTGTAGGGGATCCTACGTATGTGGGGATGGGAGATACTGGAACATGCCGGCTATTCATCCTATATGAGTCCATCTGATTACCACCTGTTCGCCAAAATGAAGAAACTACCTCGTCGCACTTGCTACAATACACGAGAAGACGTCATCCGAGGCATAGGCTGATTCTTGAGAGACATCGTCAGAGATAGACTCGCTGACGACGAACGAAGCCTTGCATGTGTCTAGGGGAAGGTGATCAAGATGCAGGGTGATAATGCTGAGGGCGCGTAATACAGTTCACGTCTGTCAGGAAATCCGGTATGAATTATAATAGTGTTGCCATTACTTTTCATCCAACCCACGTAATATGGCCATTTTTATATGTCTTTAATCTGCTAATGTTCATGCATAACAGGATCTATCATTCTGTGTAAATTATTTAATCTGACCGTGTTTGTTAATGAAATCTGACTGCAACGAAAGTTATTGAACACGTTCACCTCGGCGTGTAGCACCCTCGACACTCATCAATTACGCTACCAGCAACACATTACCGTATGCTGCATTAGTCATCAACCAGGCGCGACGAACAGTTGTGAATAAAATTTTGTGTGACCCTACAACAAGAGTTCTCTCTCTCTCTCTCTCTCTCTCTCTCTCTCTCTCAACAAATGATTTATCGCATAATAAGTGATTAATTTAGTGTAAAATTATCTTACGTGATCTCTCGTTGTTTTAGAAGCATTAGTACCACTCCCCTATCCATGTGTATATCATTTCTTGTTGCTGTCTTTTAATGCACAATATAGGAAGACTTTATTACGAGAGGCTAACTAATAGGTTGGATCACAAGGCAGACTCACTCGAATGATGCACCAGATGCTCACACAGCGTGAGAACGTCCGAGCGAGTGGGAGCTGAATCGTAGTGGAGCGCTGGGCGCCAAGAAGCGAATATTTTATTACCTGTATTTAAGGTTCAGATGTTAATACGCAGCTCCAACCGCGCTCATGACGGTACTTGCACTGAAAACTTTTTAATAATGATTTCAGTGTCATGCAATTCATCAGAAAACGCTAATTACAAATTACAGTTATTGTTAGTGCTTCAGCCGGTCGCTGTGACCGAGCGGGGCCTAGGCCCTTCAGTCCGGAACCGCGCTACCGCTACGGTCGCAGGTTTGAATCCTGCCTCGGGCGTGGATGTGTGTGATGTCCTTAGGTTAGTTAGGTTTAAGTAGTTCTAAATCTAGGAGACATGACCTCAGATGTTGAGTCCCATAGTGCTTACAGCCATTTGAACCATTTGTTAGTGCTTCTTGATGGAAAGGATGGACCAATCACAATTGCGCCCTGAGACGCAGGAGCCCAACTCATAAGATAGCCCGTGGGTAATCTACGGCAGGTTTCCGAGGAGGTAATACCTGAATCCGTGTATAAAATCTTATCTCGTTTAAGGACGGGACTGCTTGTTGAAAAATTGCCTCGGCTGACGTATTTGGGCGTTGTGTTAATCCAAGCAAGTCTACGATTGGTTTCCGAGGAAAACGCGAACTGGTGCATGAAGTGCTACTCTGCATAAAGGTGGAACTGATTGTTAAAGTTTCCTCGGAAAACATATTTGTGCGGTCTCATGTTGATTCTAAGAACGAGTGAAGCATTTTTTTGACTTCAGCGCTGCTCGGGAACTAATGATTGACGACCGGGGATCTTATCATGAATATTAACGATAGACTAGCTCTAGAAAGCGTTATGCTAATTTTGCGTCTGCTAAAATGAAACCAAATTAGTTTGTATCCTAGCATTTTACGATTCTCGTTATGCTGAAGCACTTGCCATATTATTATGTACTGCACAAGCATTAGAGCTCTCGAGCGATAGAAAAGAAACAGTTGGGGTAATGCGCACGAGACTCGAGGTAGGCAAGGCGACTACAATTCAGTTACGAGAAGTGGATGGCGGACTCACTGAATTTTCACATGTAAATCACACTGTGCGTTCCTGTGTACATACTGTGACGGACGATATTTCCAACATTCATTCCCCAGTCTGATGAGATAGTGTTACACTACTTTTAAAATAACAGATCAATATATTAAAATAGTAACTTAGGGCATTTCAATACGACCACCGCCACACAGCGAGAAACAGGAAGAGCAGCGCCGACAAACGAAGGAAAGCATGAACACGCACGCCGCCCCACACTGAAAAACTCAATTCTCAGCGCCGACCTGAAAGTGATGAAGCTACTGCCAAATGGCAACCACTGACCACTGACATTTCAAGGTCGTCATCTTTAGCTGAAGAAGACTTCTGCAAATGACATTCATTTCTTTTTTACCTTAAGATGTGGTGGCGATGTAATAGATTGCGTCAATCCTTTTTTCGCATAATTTTGTAGTCAAATGGTTTATTCTAATAAGAGAGACCTACAGTTCCTTCTGTTACTGTTTCCACTGTTATATTACAACATCAACTGTTATCTTACAGTGTTATTTTTTCCGATTAGCTTATAGCTTCGTCCAGAACTAAGGCAAACACCAGGTGGGCAGGCTGTCCCCTTGTCAAACGGCTGTATGTACTTATGAGGTGACGATATCTATGGCAATCTCCAATGTCACATTCCATTCGATTTGTAACCAACTATTAGACCTAGCAAATGTAAGATAAGAGACATTAAATACACAATCATCGCAAAATCAATGCTATATACTTAGCCTTCGATGATGTATAGAAATTACCACTAATAAGCGAATCGTACACTTTTCCATGATTGTAGTACATACGTACAGGGTGTTTAAAAAATGACCGGTATATTTGAAACGGCAATAAAAACTAAACGAGCAGCGATAGAAATACGCCGTTTGTTGCAATATGCTTGGGACAACAGTACATTTTCAGGCAGACAAACTTTCGAAATTACAGTAGTTACAATTTTCAACAACAGATGGCGCTGCGGTCTGGGAAACTCTATAGTACGATATTTTCCACATATCCACCATGCGTAGCAATAATACGGCGTAGTCTCTGAATGAAATTACCCGAAACCTTTGACAACGTGTCTGGCGGAATGGCTTCACAAGCAGAAGAGATGTACTGCTTCAGCTGTTCAATTGTTTCTGGATTCTGGCTGTACACCTGGTCTTTCAAGTGTCCCCACAGAAAGAAGTCACAGGGGTTCATGTCTGGCGAATAGGGAGGCCAATCCACGCCGCCTCCTGTATGTTTCGGATAGCCCAAAGCAATCACACGATCATCGAAATATTCATTCAGGAAATTAAAGACGTCGGCCGTGCGATGTGGCCGGGCACCATCTTGCATAAACCACGAGGTGTTCGCAGTGTCGTCTAAGGCAGTTTGTACCGCCACAAATTCACGAAGAATGTCCAGATAGCGTGATGCAGCGATCGTTTCGGATCTGAAAAATGGGCCAATGATTCCTTTGGAAGAAATGGCGGCCCAGACCAGTACTTTTTGAGGATGCAGGGATGATAGGACTGCAACCTGGGGCTTTTCGGCTCCCCATATGCGCCAGTTCTGTTTATTGACGAAGCCGTCCAGGTAAAAATAAGCTTCGTCAGTAAACCAAATGCTGCCCACATGCATATCGCCGTCATCAATCCTGTGCACTATATCGTTAGCGAATGTCTCTCGTGCAGCAATGGTAGCGGCGCTGAGGGGTTGCCGCGTTTGAATTTTGTATGGATAGAGGTGTAAACTCTGGCGCATGAGACGATACGTGGACGTTGGCGTCATTTGGACCGCAGCTGCAACACGGCGAACGGAAACCCGAGGCCGCTGTTGGATCACCTGCTGCACTAGCTGCGCGTTGCCCTCTGTGGTTGCTGTACGCGGTCGCCCTACCTTTCCAGCACGTTCATCCGTCACGTTCCCAATCCGTTGAAATTTTTCAAACAGATCCTTTATTGTATCGCTTTTCGGTCCTTTGGTTACATTAAACCTCCGTTGAAAACTTCGTCTTGTTGCAACAACACTGTGTTCTAGGCGGTGGAATTCCAACACCAGAAAAATCCTCTGTTCTAAGGAATAAACCATGTTGTCTACAGCACACTTGCACGTTGTGAACAGCACACGCTTACAGCAGAAAGACGACGTACAGAATGGCGCACCCACAGACTGCGTTGTCTTCTATATCTTTCACATCACTTGCAGCGCCATCTGTTGTTGAAAATTGTAACTACTGTAATTTCGAAAGTTTGTCCGCCTGAAAATGTACTGTTGTCCCAAGCATATTGCAACAAACGGTGTATTTCTATCGCTGCTCGTTTAGTTTTTATTGCCGTTTCAAATATACCGGTCATTTTTGAAACACCCTGTAGATGTCTTATACTTACAGCCCAGCATTGCCCAAACACATGGAAGTCTAAACACGAGCCAGCAACTAGCTATAACCTTTTTGACACGGTTAGTTGGTCACCAAGGGTGTGACATCAACACTTTTGTGTTGTCCACGTGTCTACCAACACCAATCCAGTTAAGGGCACTCATTGTTCTGAAACTTCAGCATTCAGCACGACATCATGGCATCTGATGTCACGGCCCAACTGAAGGGACAACACAGGAAGTGATGTGAAAGGGATAGAGTACTCTCAGAACGGCGTGTGACTCAAATGCACACACATGCCGCGGTCGCTTCCTCACTTTTGCAGATCAGCCGATGGGGAGCGCCACACTCCTAGTCACCGGTCGGCACGCGGGGCTGATGCAGTGTTCCTTAGGAGCCCGGACTCTGCCTCTAAATTCTGCAGATTCGACTCTGGCTTATGAAGCCACCAGCCGCCGCGGAAGACACGGCGACAAAATGTATTCTGATGTATAAAAGAAGTTATACACAATGTTGTTTTATTGCAGCTGATGACCCCACACAGATCCCTCTGCCCCCATCCTGGCGAAACACTAGAGGTTTCCAGTCTGGGAGTGGGCGACCCCTACAGATGTAACAAACACAGCTCTAGAACCTTTTCGTGAAATGGAGACCATAATGTTACCTTTGTGGCGAAGCATCACGGGGAACTGTGATAACACGAACATTCATCTATCGACACTTTTATGTGCATGCTAAAAATCATTGCACTAATAATTCATCGTCATTCGTAAGACAACGACATTTTGGGTGGGGTCTACATTGAAAGCATAAAACAGCCAGTACATATTCATTCTAAGCGCATTTTATGATTGCCACTTTCACATCCATGCATATGATTTTTATAATGATAGCGGGAAACACACCTCATTGACATATAAAAAGAATGATTCTTCAGCTATATTTTAGTCGCAAACCATTCGTATTTCAACACATGCGCGAATGCCAAAGCTGCCAACTGATACAGTACCAGCGAATGAATGGTAATTGGATCCTCACCAGAGGATATTTGTCTCTGGCCCAGCAACAATGCAAAGGAGCTGGTATCGCTTCAGAGAACTTTTTGTTTGACTCTAAAAGTATACACCGCAAGGTGGACACTGTTGCCCAGATTTCTTACTTCGCCTCGATTAAACCTCGCCGTGAATGTACCACAATGACTATCATTATTAATATTACTGTTGTAGTCCGAGGAAACATGCACTTTGTAGCGTTACAAGTGTTTGACAGAAGGCAAGAGAAAAATAATGAAATATAACGACACAGTTCGGGTAGATTTATAGTCCGCAGCCTTAGCCAGTTGCCCTAACGCTGTTGTTAGACAGCTAACGTATCTTACGGTATTTAACAGGTTTGTAACACTTGGAACGCCGATTTCTCGAAACACCTTGAGAGACGCATTGACTTGGGCAGTAGCACTCGTTACATCTAGCAGTAGCAGTAGTAGTAGTAGTAATAGTAGTGGCGGTGGTGGTTGTGGTTTTTGTGGTAGTGGTGGTGGTGGTGGTGGTGGGGGAGGGTAGTGTTACTCATTTATGGGTCACATTTACAAGGTCATTGCACATTTCATACTGCTACAATTTGAGAACAACAATATTAACATACATCATTCACATATACATGCACTTATATTTATTGTATGTACCTCACTGCTGGAACCATCCCACCATTTGCCTGAATTCTACTTAGGGAATCAACTGAGGATCTAAATCAACATGTCCAGATGAAGATTGGAACCTCTATCTTCACAAATACAAACTCATTGTTATTCATATTGTTATTATTACATTTATTTGCCAAACACCTACTCTGAACTAACTAATTAATCCATCACTGTATTGCTTAGCAGCTGATGTTTAAGGTAATCTCTTTAGTACCCTTGGGCAGTTTATTGTGCAGTTTTATTCTTTGGCAGAAAATGTTTGAGTTTCATGTTCATTATTTCTTGGTAAACGTAAGTTCAGTCTAGCTCAATGTTGTACAACCGTGCAAAAGACGTGCATTGTCGATACTCCCCCCTGTAAGACGTAAGAATAAATTTAATATGGCATAGAAACACTACCCAGAAAAAGCGGCAAAGACATATCTCCAGATATCTTACGAGAAGAGTCGTTATATGAAAAATTTGCACCAAAACAACAGCAAAGTTCCATTAAAAATGGGATATGGAGCGGTTTTGCCTTTGTTCTCCATCAGATATCAAGGAGAGATCATACTTCCATAATGGTGGACAGTAATCCAGACTTAAAAAGAGCTATCAAACTTCGAAAAGCGATCTAAATCAGTTGGGGTCAGTATAAAAAGAAATGTAATATTACGCACTGCTCTTTTACTGGAAGCACAATATCCATTATAGACCGCAGCTGTTGGAGAACACTTTAAAGTTGTAGAAATCGAGAAACAGCAGTGGAAAATTCTTAGGAAAGAAGTGGAATTTGAGTAAAGAGGAGAAAATTTCAGCTCCACACGCTAAAAGGAAGTTCACTAACATAGTGCGAGAACGCTTGAACTTCTGTTACCACATTTATAGAATGGGCGAAAACAGGTTCATCGAAAGAATGCTCAATTCAAAGCAGGTAGATTTCAGCTGGCTAGAAGGCACTAGGGAAAACTTATGACATTCGCATCACAGGAACTACCATAAACAGTCGTCTGACGTTTTATACGATAGTAACGAATCATAATTCACGTGTAATCTTAAAAAGAAGACTGACTCAGAGGCACAGAAGAAGAAACATAGTTAATTCATGAAGAGGTCTTAAGAAAATAACTAGCAAAGATTATCAACCACTTCCAAGTTCATACGCCCTCCTTAAGAGGCCATAACGACGGAAGAAGAGGAAGACGACGAAGAAGACGAATAAGAAGAGTTCAATAATCTATAGAAGAAAATGAGCACCTCTAAAACTATGAGGTTAAACATTTGCATGAGGTACCGGAAGACGGCATCAAACGCATATTTAGAGGCGATACACGGCATAGCAATCATGTATTAAGGCATTTTATTTGGCAAAGTAATATAGACGTATTGACGTACCTGTGAAGACCATAAGAGCAAACTTTTAATAGAGAACGTGCAACGCGGTTAGTTCTCAATCCAGCAAATAAATATTTTTCTTTCCTTGTGGAGAACTTACACTAGAAGAGTAATCAAGTAATAGCAGTCTGGTGCAATTAAGATTAGTTGATTTTTCTAGTAACTGTTACGTACACGATTTGTTAGTTTGTAATAACTCTTGGCTAGCACAAGCAAAATTTAGTACTGTTTACGTACTTCTACGTTCACTCTCCTTTCGCACTGAATTGGAAAGCGGGTCCTATGCGTCGTCAAGAGATAATGTCATTATCTCTTCTTTCCGAAAGCAAGTCGACCTTTTTTGCGAATTATTGTAATCCTGGACAATTACTACAGTGCTTTACGACAGATGCCAATCTGCCTTTTAATAGCGACTGTCCGTCCTGTAAAAGAGATCTAAGAATTTAGCCAACGGAACATCACGGAAATTCGTAATGAAAGCTGTGGTAAAACTATAACTACAAACTTTTGGGAAACAAGACTGATGAAAATTCTATACAATAGAGGACGGCGGAATTAAGAAGTCTCAGCAGCTCAATAGAAATTCCTCCCTCGTGTTTAACTTTGGACTGCAAAGTAACTTTGGAGAATTTGCATAATCTCTCCAATTCATTGTCTTCGCAACTTCTGACTATAGGCGACGCTTTCGCCGCATAGATTATAGGGGACAGGTAATTTTCACACTGCATAATTGATTCCGTCACAAGGAAACCTGCAATCCGCTTGAAATTAAATACGGTTATTTCTCTCCACACACAAGCGAGTCTTTCAGATCTGCAGCTGGGTGGAGCACACTAAGGTGACCAAAGTCATGGGATAGCGATGGGCACATATATAGATGACGGTGGTATGGCGTACGCAATATACGAGGGTTGTCCAGAAAGTAAGTTCCGATCGGTCGCGAAATGGACATCACAGTGAAAATCCGATGAAGCTTTGCACAGATGTGTTGGGTAGTGTCTCTAGTACGACCGTCGATTACACCAAGACGCTCTTTTCAGTTGTGAGCGCAATGTGAGCGAATAAAGGTGCCTAGAACAACGATGCCTCCCTCCAAGTAGGAGGGCCCGCTGAGAGGCTTCGCCTTATTGAATGCAGCCCACCTAACACAACTGCCACGCACTTCCTTCTTCGTGGCAATTCTCAGCCGCAAACTGCAGGGGCAGTGAAGACGCTCCTGCAGCCTTTTCGGTGGGAAGTAAGTGTTCGATCACCCACAACACAGCCCTAATTGGCTCGTCCTGAGTATCATCTCTGTTCACATGAAACGCTGGAGACGAAGACAACACTTGGGTGCAGGCTACGCGCTATAGACCAGTGTAGAGAATTATCGGAAAGGCAGGTGGCTGTCTTCTATGACGGTGGTGTTGGAAATTTGGTATAACGTTCTGAAAAATGTCAGAGAAGTATCTGGAAAGTGTAGCTAACTATTGCAATTAAAATATTTGCAATTAAAATGTTTCTGATTTTCACTGTCGTTTCCACTTAGCAACCGATCGGAACTTACTGTCTGGACAACCGTCGTGAGTTGATGGAGCTGTCGTTTGTACTCAGGTGATTTACGTGAAAGTATTTCCGAAGTGGTGAAGTCCGCACGAAAGAAATTAACAGACTTTGAACTCAGAATAGTAGTTGGGATATTCCATGTCAGAAATCATTACGGTATTCAATATTCCGTAATCGACAGTGTCAAAGAGTGTGGCGAGAGTATCATTTTTCAGGCGTTACCTCTCACCTCGGAAAATATAAAGTCCGACTGCCTTCACTTAACGGCCGAAAAGAGTGGCGTTTGCATAGAGTTGTCAGTGCTAACAAACAAGCAACACTTCGTAAAATAACAGCACAAATCAATTTGAGACGTACGATGAACGTATTCCTTTGGCGTTAGTTGGCTATGGCAGTAGACGACCGACGCGAGTGCCTTTGCTAATAGCACGGCGTCGTCTGCAGCGCCTCTCCTCGACTCATGAGAGTATCGGTTCGACCCTAGACACTGGAAAACCGTGGCCCGGTCAGATTAGTCACGAATTCAGGTGGTGAGAGGTGACGGTAAGGTTCGAGTGTGGAACAGTCCCCGCAAAGTCTTGGATGCCTGTGTGTTCATGGGATTCACTATGTCCTATGGTCCAACTGAACTTATGACTGTAAACGGCTATGTTTGGCTACTTGGAGACCATTTTCAGCCATTCATGGAATTTATGCTCCCAAACAAAAATGGTTCAAATGGCTCTGAGCACTATGGGACTTAAAACATTTGAGGTCATCAGTCCCCTAGAACTTAGAACTTCTTAAAACGTAACTGACCTAAGGACGTCACACACATCCATGCCCGAGGCAGAATTCGAAGCTGCGGCTGTAGCAGTCCCGCGGTTTCGGACTGAAGCGCCTAGAACCGCTCGGCCACCGCGGCCGGCTGTTCCCAAACAATGACGGAATTTTTAAGGATGACAATGCGCCATGTACCGAGCCACAATTGTTGGCTATTGGTTTGATGAACATTCTGGACAATTCACGCGAATGATTTGGCCATTCACTCAGATCACCCGACGTGTTTCCCACGCAATATTTATGGAATATAATCTAGATGTCAGTCCGTGTACAAAATCCTGCACCAGCAATATTTTCATAATTATGGATGGCTATAGAGGCAGTATGGGTCAACATTTCTGCAGGGGACTCCCAACGACTTGTTGACTCCATAATACGTCGACTTGCTACGTTACGCCGGGCAAAAGGAGGTCCGATGTGGTATTAGGGGGTGTCCCATGCCTTTTGTCACCTCAGTGCATCTTTTGTGTGCTGAGAACGTCGTGTGGAAAACTGGGAATTGTGCATTGGTGATGAAGGCTGTGTACGGAAAGTCAAGGGAATGTTGCATCAAGTGGTAAGAAACTTTTAACAAAAACAGGTGCCTGTATTTTAGAGGGCTGTAAAAGCAAAGACCAAGACATAAGGATAGTGTAACATCGAGAGACGTAAGTTAACTCGAATCCGGAATTTCGCCTTTACGGACTGATTATCCAGACACTGTTCATGATTTTCCCTAAGTGTATGACTTCTACTATTCGCTGCAGAGCGCAGTGTGGAAGTTTGATTTTGGTACCAAGACTTGTTTTCTCACTTTCAGCTGTATTTGGAGCCCAAACAATGCTTAATGTATAAATCAGACGAACGTCTTATTACTGTAAGGATTGCATTACTACACAGCAGGTCATTAAAACTGCAAGACCGTGAAGGTGGCATGCAACAAACTCAAATTAGCGTGGACTGCATGCTTTGACATGTAAATAATTAACATTTCAACACAGCCGCACAAAGTAAACAGCAGTAATGCGATCGTAATACCACATCTAAGGTAAGATTATGCAGTCTCATTTCTCATTCAGGAATCCTATTTGAATGTCAGTTGTATCTGACGAGATAGTGCTTTTCTGGGTGTAAGGAGAAATACCAGCAAATGTCGGAATTCGACAGCGTTAGTATCATGACCTATTGAGAGTGGTTTATCATTCCGCTGTATTGCTGCTAGTGTTTATGCGGATCACACGACTGCATTGCGAATTCGGAAGATATGATTTCAGAAGGGCCGTACTGAACGCCATGCTGTATGTCGAGGGTCCCACATGGTTAGCTCTCGAGCGGGCAGACATATTGCTGCTGGTGTTGATAAACATCCCACGACTGTCGTGTGAATTTCGAATAGATGGTTTCAGGAGGGCCATACTGAACACTATGCAGCATATCGAGGGTTCCACATGGGTAGCGCCCGAGAGGAAGGATGTACTGCTGCTGGTGTTGATCGGGATCCCACAACTGTCATCCGAGAACAGAGTAGAAGGTTTCAGCAATGCCATACTGAAAGCCATGCAGCATATCGAGGGTCCAATGAGATTACCGCCTGAGAGGACGGACATGTTCCTGCTGTCGTTGATAGGGGTCCGACGACTGTCATACGAATATGGCGAATATGGAATAGATGGTTTCAGGAGGGCCATACTGAATACCATGCTGCATGTCGAAACCCACATGACTGGAGTCCGAGAGGACAGACATTGTGTTGCTCGCACTGATTGGAATCCCACGACTTCATGCGAATACGGAATAGATGATTTTAGGAGGGTCTTACTGAACACCATACCATACCGAGGGTGACGCGTGATTAGTGCTCGAGAGGACAGACGTATTGCTGCTGGTATTGAGTAGGGAGTAGATGGTTTGAGGAGAGCAGAACCGAAAGCCATGCGGCATGCAGAGAGTCCTGCATAATTAGAGTCCTAGACGACAGACATATTGTTCACTCGTTCGTGCGGGATCCTACAGGTATGTTATGTACATTTAGAGAGAAAATAAGATTGTTTGCAGGAAGACAACTACCCGGACTGACGTGTGAGAAAGTTCTGGCGCGCAATGGACTGTCAACATGGCTTTCCTTTACTCGTTGGAACAGAACTGCGCCGACACTGATGCATTCAACGACGACATTGGACACAAAAGTGGTAACACTTCCGTTTTTCAGACCCGTGACAGTTCTGCATACTGCATTAAAATGGACGTAGCTGTGGAGGTTGAAATATGACTTCTCATTTTTTTTCTCTTTATCTGAAGGCGGCAGGGGTAAACTACAGGGAGAGAAAGGCTATTTACAATTTGTACAGAAACCAGATGGCAGTTACAAGAGTCGAGGGTCATGAAAGGGAAGCAGTAGTTGGGAAGGGAGTGAGACAGGGTTGTAGCGTATCCCCGATGTCATTCAATCTGTATATTGAGCAAGCAGTAAAGGAAACAAAAGGAAAATTCGGAGTAGGAATTAAAATCCATGGAGGAGAAATAAAAACTTTGAGGTTCGACGATGACATTGTAATTCTGTCAGAGACAGCAAAGGACCTGGAACGAGGATTATGGAATGTAGTTGAATTAAACCGGGTGACGCTGAGGGAATTAGATTAGAAAATGAGACGATTGAAGTACGAGGGCAGTTCAATAAGTAATGCAACACATTTTTTTTCTGAAACAGGGGTTGTTTTATTCAGCATTGAAATACAGCAGGTTATTCCCCAATCTTTTAGCTACACAACACTATTTTTCAGCGTAATCTCCATTCAATGCTACGGCCTTACGCCACCTTGAAATGAGGGCCTGTATGCCTGCACGGTACCATTCCACTGGTCGATGTCGGAGCCAACGTCGTACTGCATCAATAACTTCTTCATCATCCGCGTAGTGCCTCCCACGGATCGCGTCCTTCATTGGGCCAAACATATGGAAATCCGACGGTGCGAGATCGGGGCTGTAGGGTGCATGAGGAAGAACAGTCCACTGAAGTTTTGTGAGCTCCTCTCGGGTGCGAAGACTTGTGCGAGGTCTTGCGTTGTCATGAAGAAGGAGAAGTTTGTTCAGATTTTTGTGCCTACGAACACGCTGAAGTCGTTTCTTCAATTTCTGAAGAGTAGCACAATACACTTCAGAGTTGATCGTTTGACCATGGGGAAGGACATCGAACAGAATAACCCCTTCAGCGTCCCAGAAGACTGTAACCATGACTTTACCGGCTGAGGGTATGGCTTTAAACTTTTTCTTGATAGGGGAGTGGGTGTGGCTCCCCTCCATTGATTGCCATTTTGTTTCAGGTTCGAAGTGATGAGCCCATGTTTCATCGCCTGTAACAATCATTGACAAGAAATTGTCACCCTCAGCCACATGATGAGCAAGCAATTCCGCACAGATGGTTCTCCTTTGCTCTTTATGGTGTTCGGTTAGACAACGAGGGACCCAGCGGGAACAAACCTTTGAATATCCCAACTGGTGAATAATTGTGACAGCACTACCAACAGAGATGTCAAGTTGAGCACTGAGTTGTTTGATGGTGATCCGTCGATCATCTCGAACGAGTGTGTTCGCACGCTCCGCCATTGCAGGAGTCACAGCTGTGCACGGCCGGCCCGCACGCGGGAGATCAGACAGTCTTGCTTGACCTTGCGGCGATGATGACACACGCTTTGTTAACATCGAGTATAGATTTAAGTGTCAGGAAGGCGTTTCTGAAAGTATTTGTATGGAGTGTAGCCACGTGTGGAAGTGAACGATAAATAGTTTAGACAAGAAGAGAATAAAATCTTTCGAAATGTGGTGCTACAGAAGAATGCTGAAGATTAGATGGGTAGATCACATAACTAATAAGGAGGTATTGAATAGAATTGGGGAGAAGAGAAATTTGTGGCACAACTTGACTAGAAGAAGGGATCGGTTGGTAGGATATATTGTGAGGCATCAAGGGATCACCAATGTAATATTGGAGGGCAGCGTGGCGGGTAAAAATCGTAGAGGGAGATCAAGAGATGAATACACTATACAGTTTCAGAAGGATGTAGGTTGCAGTAGGTACTTGGAAATGAAGAAGCTTGCACAGTATAGAGTAGCATGGAGAGCTGTATCAAACCAGTCTCTGGACTGAAGACCACAACAACATCTGATAGACTGTTGTAACGGCTGTCTAAGAAACGCCTTAAGGTGTTTAATTTTAAAAAATAAAACTACACGTAGGTATCAAGACGGTCCATTTATAACGACTATTAATGATTATGGACTATTGTTTGTCACTGGGAGAAAAAATAGTGATTACAAATATTTTATGACTGTTCGTCACATATGACACCTAGGGAATGATGGACTCGGAAGTGATAGCAGCAGATAGCCGCACAAAGTAGTCATCTGATCGAAAGTTTCCGGACACTTCTATGCAATGCGGAATTGACGGGTAGGGGAGTTGTAATGTCAGTACAGAAAGAGTAACAGCATGAACGGATTAGGCAGGAGAGTTCAGTGGCTAACAATGTTGACTAGTCAATGGATGTCCTTGAGTAAGAAATCCATCAAAGACATCTCAATCCTTCGGAAGCTGTCCAAATCGCTATTGGTGATGTGATGTGAAGTAAAAACACGAGGTAACTACCACAGCTAAACCAGCACCAGGTAGACCCCGTGTACAGATGGAGGAGAACCGCCGAGCGCGGCGGAGGATAGCTGCACAAAAATCACATGACATTAGTGGAAGGAATCACTCGTGAATTTCAAAGTTCAGCTAGAGCGGTGAATGTGAGTAGGGAGTTAAAAGTAATGGAGTCCAATCGACGAACAGCTCCTCAGAAAGCACACATTTATGTAGTCGAAACTATGCAGTGCTTGATGTGGTTAAAAGACCGACACCACTGTATAGTGGATAACTAGAAACGAGTGATTTTGATTAATGACTCACAGTGTATCCTGTGGCAATCTGATAAAGCGTTTGGCTTTGCCGAATTTCCGGAGTAAGTTATCTGCCATTACGTTTAGTGCCAACAGTAAAGACGGAGGAGCTGGTGTTACGGTGTGGAGGCGTTGATTCGTGATTAGGGTGTGCTCTCCTTATTGTACTTAAGAAAATGCTAAATTGGGAAGGATATGAACACATGTTAAGGCATTGCGTAATTCATACAGCAGAGTAAGGGTTCAGATACGATGATTGTATCAGCAAGACAATCTACCCTGTCACAAAGCAGCATCTGTGAGGCAATGCTTTGTGGACAGTAGCATGCCTGAAATGAACTGGCCTGCTCATAATTGTCACGTCAACTCAGTGGAAGAACACTGGGACGAGTTACAACGTCTAACTCGAAAGTCCAATACCTTCTTTAGACTCAGCTCCTGAAGAAGAACGGGCTGCCATTCCTCCACAGACAATTAGTAGGAAACTTTACTGAAAGTGTCTCAAGCACAGCAGTAATGAAGACAAAGGGTGGACACATCCCATATTATCGCACACTAGTAGGTGGCTGGGTACTTTTGATCAGACACTGTGCCTTCAGGAATATATGTATTACCACACGGTGCTCTGAGTTATCAATAGGCTGTGTTATTTTATTTGGTTTCTGTAGCCTCGTGCTGCGTTAATCCGACGCGAGGATTTCAATGTGGGCCAGAACCGCTAACACAAACAAAAAATTAATTATCTAACTTAAATTTTTCGAGATGACGATTACGACTTGAAGATTAATCATAGAATGTGACGTCTCGGAAACGACAGCCTGGGAACCGATAGAGACAGCATAAGCTTTCGTCCAGGTGAAATACACAGACGGAAAATAAAACGTAACACCAAGAATGAGTCGTGCGACACAAACGAAAGTTAGTAGGCGTGTTTCTGCACCTAAAAGATGATGTCTGTTCAAATTTCACGCCAGTCGTATAAGAGTGGTGTTAACCCGCCAGGGTAGCCGAGAGCGCTAACGCGCTGCTTCCTGGACTCGGGTAAGCGCGCAGGCCCCGGATCGAATCCGTCCGGCGGATTAACGACGAGGGCCGATCTGCCGGCCAGCCGGGATGTGGTTTTTAGGCGGTTTTCCACATCCAGCTAGGTGAATACCGGGCTGGTCCCCACAGTCCTCCTCAGTTACACGCATCGCAGACATTTGAAACACGTCCGCACTATTTCACGATTTACACTCGACGCAGACAGTTGTTGTACACTGATTCCGTCCTGGGGGGTACGGGGTGGCGGCAGGGAGGGCATCCGGCCATCCCTAAAACTAACCTTGCCGAATCCGTTGTAAGCACGCCGACCCTGCGATCGCTGCGGGACAATGGCGTAAGCGATAGAAAGTATAAGAGTGGTGTTAGTAGCGCCGCTATAAGGATGCCAATCCAGTTTGCTTTAAATACTCGCTGTAACGGTCGTAAGCGTTCACTACCTTCGACACTGGACTTGGTGAGTTGATGTTAGTCAAGAAAGCATTAAGGAGACAAAGATGCCATTATCAACACCTCACTGATTTTGAACGAGGTCGTGTAATAGGGCTATGAGAAGCTGGGTGTTGTTCTGCTATATTACTGGAAGACGAGGCAGGAATGTAGCCACTGTACACGATAGCTGCCAGTGGTGTTCACGACCATGTACGGTCGCAAGAAGGTCGGACTCTGAATGGCCACGTGGAACTACCAAGAGGGAAGGCCATCGTGTTCGGTGTATGGCTCTGGCGCATCGTACTCCATCTGCAGCAGCAATTCGAGCAGCAGTTGACACACACAACGAACTCTTACAAATCACTTACTTCAAAGACAGCTCCGAGGCAGATGTCCTGAAGCGTGAATTTTACTGCGCCCAAACCACCGCCATTTGCGACTTCAATAGTGATCATTGGAGGGCGCGGTATAGGTCCATTGCTCCAAAGGTGTTTCCCAACAGGATAACGCTCGCCCATGTCCTTCTGTTGTAACTCACCATGCTCTACTGAGTGCCGACATGTTGCCTTGGGCTGCTGGGCCACGAGATCTGCTTCCAGTCGAACACATTCGGTACATCATCGGACGACAACTCCAGCGCCATCCCCAACCAGCATTAATCGTATCTGTACTCGTATTGACCGACCAAGTGAAACAGGCAGAAGACTCCATCCCACAAAATGACATACGTCCTCTGCACGTTTGGATGCTTGTAGCCAACATTCTGTCGTCTATACCGGTTATTAATGTACCAGAATTTCCCATTTGCAATTACATATTTCGCGATCACATTAATCTGCGAACTTGTAATGTTAATCGCTTAAATTTGTTACCTAGACAAACGTATTCCCGAAATTTCTTTACATTAATTATTGCTTGGTGTTGTAATTTTTTCCGTCAGTATATAATGAACTACCACGAAGACAAAAGACATGGATATCCTCAAATCCTAGCCTTGGAGAATTTCAGCTTGATCATGTGGCAATCAAGAAGATTTCTCGCAAAGAAATCATGAATTTTAGGTATCCAGGGATGCAAACTTGGATTCAGACCACTACCTTTCCGAAATTAAGTTAAAAGTCATCCCAAACAGGAAACGCAGCATGAAACTAATTAAGGGTCGGAAGTACAGCACGGAAAATATATTAAAATCAGATGAATTCACAAAGGCAACAGAAACCATTCAGACACAAAGCTGGGAGGATATCAAGGAAAACCTCATTACTACAGCCGAACGGATGGCACCTAACACAAAGAGTTAAAAACATGCCTGGTGGTCGCTAGAATGTGATGCCCTCATTGAAACAAGAAAACATGCATGGCAAAACTAGCTAACACAGAAAACAGAAGAAAGCAGATTGAATTTCATTAAGGTAGAAAACTGGTAGACAGAAATATAAAAAGGATTAAGAAGACACATGAAAACAAAACTCTCCTCCAAATTGACGAAGAATTTGCTAAAAACAACACAAGAAGCTATTACAGAACTTTCAAACAAAGGTTATCAAGATACAAAGCACCCACCCTCCAATTTCGAGATCTAAGTGGGACCATCGCTCACAATAACACGGAAAATTGCAAAATACTAGCAGGCTACTCTGAGAAACTCCTGAATTGTGAACCCATCCTTGAAAAATTTGAATCCATCCCAAATAACAGTGAGAAGCAGGATTCAGAACCACCGACGACTGAAGAACTACAGAAGGTCATTTCAGAACTTAAAAACAACAAAGCGTCCGGAAAAAACCAAATTGTGGCCGAACTATGGAAAATGGCTGAAAAAAATGCAATTACATGCCTTCAGTGTATTTTCGAGAAGATCTGGAAAGAAGAAGAGATCCCCTCAGAATGGAGAACAGCTCTCATCCACGCTATCCAGAAGAAAGGTTTGAAGACGGACCCCAACAATTACAGAGGAATATCACTGCTGGATATAACATACAAGATTATTTCTAAAGTCATTTTGAACAGGGTAGAACCGCAATTGGACCCACAAATCAGGGAATACCAGGGAGGTTTTAGAAAGGGTAGATCATGTTCGGAACAAGTACTGAACCTGAAAAACATCATGGCATACTTAAAATGAAGGGCAAAGACATACGTAATCTCCTTCATTGATTTAAGAAAAAAATCATATGATTAGATTGACAGAGAATCTCTATTATCAGTCCTGGAAGAAATGGGTTTGGATAAGAAAACAACTAATATTATAAAAGTAACCCTTACAAATACATTTTCGAAAGTTAAATTATTGGGAGAATTACCGGAACCCTTTGAAATAAAAACGGGAGTGCGACGGGGGATGGACTCTCACCATTGCTGTTCAATTGTGCGCTTGAGAAAGTAGTCAGAGATTGGAACACAAATATTAAGAGTGGTATAAGACTGGGTTTCAAAAAGAAGAACCTTAAAGTATAATGCATTGCTTTTGCAGATGACATGGCCCTGTTTGCTGAAACAATGGAAGAAGCACGGGAGCAAACCCTTGAACTAAAGAAACAAGCAGCTAAAGTAGGGCAGCACATCTCCTTTGAAAAACTACGATATTGACAAACATCAAGCATTCATGTGAATACCTCAAAGTTCAAGAACAAAATATTGAAATAGTAAAAGAATTCGAATATCTCGGAGAACCGATTAGTTGGAATGCTGGGGAAAGCAAATCAATGGAATCCCGAAAAAATAAACTTGAATTGGCCTTCCAGCTAACAAAAAATACATACAACAAAAAATCCGTTTCATGGGGGTCCAAAATTGCACATTACAAGACAGTGATTAAGCTAGAAGCACTGTATGCAGCAGAAACACTAAACATGAATTTCAAGGGCCAAATGGAGAAATCTGAGCTAAAGGAAAGAAAAATTTTAAGAAAAATAATAGGACCAAAATTTCAAGACAATAAGATTATATACATCAAAAATGAAACTCTCTACAAGAAAACTGGAAAACTTTCAGATACTATGCGAAAGAGGATGATAAATTTTTATGGTCATCTTCTCAGAATGGATTCCAACAGATTAACTAAATAAATCTTTGACTTTTTCCGCAACCGCAAAACGAAACCCAACTGGTTTAAAGAAACTGAGAAAGACCTAGTAGAATTAAAGAGTTCAGAAAATTCACTTTTTGATCCAACAGCTAAATTAATTACTAAAGATGAAAACATAAGGTTCCAAGACAAATCTACACAAAAGTCGAAACCCTGCATCTCGGAAGAAGAGAGGAAACGATAAGAAAGAATGAAAAAATACAGGGCCCTAAGAAAAGAACAACGCGCAAAGAAATGATTGATCCAGCGTACCCCAAAGGGGATGAAAGGAAAGAAGAAGAAAGAATTGAAGGGGCGAAAAGTTGACAATACATTATAGTGACTAACAAGAAGCCTTCGGTATTTGCTGGCGTCCTCTGTGCTTCAATCACTGAAAATAATAGTTTAGTGACTTACTGTGACAATGAAGATAATTACGTCGTAGGGTTGCTAACAGCATTAAACACGGCCGTATCTTCTGGCTGCTATGCCATCGCGGGCGCAACAGGGTGGAAGGGGACTGGTGGAGGGAGCAGGGGAGGAGAAAGGCGCCAAGGGACGCTGTTCTTCCGCATTTTCCGCGGAGCGCTGCGCGGGACAAAGACAAAGAGCAGGCGGCGCGGCATTAGCGAGCACTTTGCGTAACCGCGCTTGCCCGCGTCTCCCGGGAGACGAGGCTCGGTGCCGTGGCTGCGCGCCCGTCATCCTGCCGGCGCGTCGCTCTTCTTGTGCGCCTACTCCCACAACGATCGATTGTCACTCTCACTGACGTCACGCCACGCCGCGACGCTGTCTCGCGCCGCGCGCAGGTAGTCGTTCTCCTTCCGTGGTCCCTCAGCTGCCAGAAACAGCTCGTCTCCCTGCAGTGTACTCTGTCTCTCGTAAGCTTAACACAAAAGTAAACATTGAGCTGTGTGTTCCTCCGAGTTCCTCATAGGAGTTTCCTTCTGGCGGAACGTAAATCATACCCTGTCGAGACTCAGGCGCGGATCATAGAGGGTGTGGGAGTGGGGGTGGTGAGAGGGTGGGGGTGGGGAAAAGAGAAGGGGTGACGATACTCAAGACATCCTCCCACCACCTCACCCCCCAAAAGAACTCAAATATTTAGTACACAAGGTGGTCCGGAACTATTCACTACAATTAATAAAGGAGGTAGACAGCATCAAAACAAATACACACTACTGGCCATTAAAATTGCTACACCACGAAGATGACTTGCTACAGACGCGAAATTTAACCGACAGTAAGAAGATGCTGTGATATGCAAATGACTAGCTTTTCAGAGCATTCACATAAGGTTGGCACCGGTGGCGACACCTACACCGTGCTGACATGAGGAACTTTTCCAACCGATTTCTCATACACAAACAGCAATTGGCCGACGTTGTCTGGTTAAACGTTGTGATGCCTCGTGTAAGGAGGAGAAATGCGTACCATCACGTTTCCGACTTTGATAAAGGTCGGATTGTAGCCTATCGCGATTGCGGTTCATCGTATCATGACAATGCTGCTCGCGTTGGTCGAGATCCAATGGCTGTTAGCAGAATATGGAATCGGTGGGTTCAGGAGGGTAATACTGAACGCCGTCCTGGTTCCCAACGGCCTCGTATCACTGGCAGTCGAGATGACAGGCATCTATCCGCATGGCTGTAACGGATCGTGCAGCCACCTCTCGATCCCTGAGTCAACAGATTGGGACGTTTGCAAGACAACAACCATCTGCACGAACAGTTCGACGACGTTTGCAGCAGCATGGACTATCAGCTCGAAGACCATGGCTGCGGTTACCCTTGACGCTGCTTCACAGAGAGGAGCGCCTGCGATGGTGTACTCAACGACGAACCTGGCGAAGGCTAACTCGTGTATCCTTGCTGACTGCACGCAAAAATACTTTATTCCTCGCGTGGGCTCAAATTGTATAGATCGGATGGACGTGTACGGGTATGGAATGTTCGAATGTGTGTGAATTCCTAAGGTACCAAACTGTTGAGGTCATCGGTCCCTAGACTTACACACAACTTAAACTAACTTACGCTAAGGACACCACACACACCCATGCCCGCAGGAGAAATCGAACCTCCGGCGGGAGGGACCGCGCGATTCGTGACATGGCGCCTCTAACCGCGCGGCACTCCACGCGGCGGCGGGTATGGAGATAACGTGATGAATCCATGGACCCTGCATGTCAGCAGGCGACTGTTCAAGCTGGTGGGGGCTCTGTAATGGTGTGGGGCGTTTGCAGTTGGAGTGATATCGGACCCCTGATACGACTCTGACAGGTGACACGTTCGTAAGCATCCTGTCTGATCACCTTCATCTATTCATGTCCATTGTACATTCCAACAGAGTTGGACAGTTCCAGTATGACACCCCACACGTCCAGAATTGCTACAGAGTAGCTCCAGGAACAATCTTCTGAGGTTAAACATTTCTGCTGGCCACCAAACTCCTCAGACATGAACATTACTAAGCACATCTGGGGTGCCTTGCAACGTGCTTTTCAAAGGAGATATCCACCCCTCGTACTCTTAAGGATTTATGGACAGCCCTGCAGGATTCATGGTGTCAATTCCCTCCAGCACTACTTGACCATGCCACGTCGTGTTGCAGCACTTCTGCGTGTTCGCGGGGGCCCTACAAGATATTAGGCAGGTGCACCAGTTCTTTTGGTTCTTCAGTGTATATTGAGAAGGAAAATGAATATAAAAACATTGACAGATTCAGATTTTGCATTGGGTAGCACTTTAAAGACTGTACTTCAGAAGTAGAAATTCATCGGAAATTGATGACGATAGTCACAATACACTGAGTACCAGATGGCAATTTTAATTTATTTATGAAACAATTAGACACATAATTAAAGTTTTTAATTTTTAAACGTAATATTAAGTGGACCTTCTAATTTAAACTTTTTGGGCATATCTATTCTACTGCTAGACTTAAATCCCTTGTCATTTCATTCTGTTATATTGCCCCTCGTAAAATTTACAATGTAAGTTACTAAAACCAGGAGTGCTTCTTATTGACAACATTTGCATAGACACACAGACATCGCAAAGCTATTGTTTAATTACTTGTATTACACTACAAGACTAATTAATTAAGAAGGAATTGAGGACTTTGCGAAATACAGGCTGGAAACGCGTACACGGGACATGCCTTTTCCATAGCAGAACTCCAACATACAGTAGGGTTCGAAATACTGGCTGAAATTGCTTGATAAACCGGTCGTGTGCGTCAGGATGGAAGTATGCTACCGATTATAGCCGATTTCGCTGCCGATGTCGAAACGATTTATCATTCGTGTGTAGGGCCGATGATGGGCAGCAGAAACAAAGTTTAACTTCCAGTTCCATTTAGAATAACTTGCAAGAACAATGAAATGTAAGGTGTGTGAGAGCAGCAATGACACTAATTTTTTTTTCAAAAAACAGTATTGCCTCCTTCAAAGTAGCACCATTCGGCAGCTATACACCGACGGAGTCGTTTTTCCTGTACTGGTGGCAGCGGTGAATGGCTTCAGATGGTAGGACCTGTAACATGTCCGTCACATTGTTTTGAGCCGGCCGATGTGGGAGAGCGGTTCTAGGCGCTTCAGTCCGGAACCACGCTGCTGCTACGGTTGCAGGTTCGAATCCTGCCTAGGGCATGGATGTGATGTCTTTAGGTTAGTTAGGTTTAAGTTCTTCTAAGTCTAGGGGCCTGATGACCTCGAATGTTTTAAGTCCCACAGTGCTTAGAGCCATTTGAACATTCTTTTGAATGTTCTCTAGAGTCCCAAAATGACGTCGTTTAAAAAGCCGTTTTTCAATTTCAGTAAAGGAAACCAGCCACGAGGACTCAGGTCACGTAAATAGGAGGGCTCTGCAACAACAAGACTGCCTTTTGGGTCAAAAATTGCAAGACGGAACTGGTTGTGTGACAAGAGGTGCAGCCGTGATGCGTCATCCACTTGCTGCAAGTCCGGTCTCACTCAGTTCATCCTTTTCCTGAGCCTTTCAAGGACGCCTTTGTAAACACTTGGTTGGCAATTTGTACTGGAGGAACAATCTCACACGAACTCACACATGTTCGACTTTTTCGTCGATAATGATTTGTGCCAGAGAAAAACTTGTGCTGTTCATAAAGAATATTCCCTATAGGCTTGTTTCAAATTTTCAGTGGTCACACTCGCACACTCCTCAAGCTTAGCACAAAACCTGATGGAATAACTTTTGTCAAAATCCCACTGGGAGATGAAGAAGCTTGCACAGTACAGAGTAGCATGGAGAGTTGCATCAAACCAGTTTCAGGTCTGAAGACCACAACAACAACAACAACAACAATGATTTCCGAAATGGAATGTCCTATGCGTCTAGCTCCAACTTCTATTTCACGTTGCAGACTTAATCACGTCGGAAACCTTTTCGCATGAATCATCTGTGTATAAATGAGAATTGTCCCTTTATACCTTCTGTACGCGGTATTATCGCCATCTGTATATGTGAGGATCGTTACCACATGGCTTTTGTCACCAGAGTGTATCTCACACAGATAAAATATCCAGTTATTGGGACAGATTTTTCAGTTGCTCGTTCTTCTTGTAACTTGCGCTCGCCCTTTGATTCCATTACCGAGGAGTAAGCTCTTACAACAAAAAGCACAATTTCACTTATGGCGCTCAAAAATAACGTGATGGCTATAGGGACCTGTAATTTGGACTGAGCATCCAGCAGGGATGAACACACAGGTCTACACAAGTAGAACGACACAGAGTAACCAGATCGCTGGCATTGTTGTGAGACTCATTGCTTTTCTCACACAGCTCATAATACACTCTGACACTCCGCTATACTCTGCACTGGGGATCAAGAAGGAAGGAAGACTACGGTTTAACTTTTCGTCGACAACTATGTTATTATAGACAGAGTATAAGCTCGTTTTGTGTCAAGGATGGGGAAGGAAATGCCCCGTGTTCTTCCAAAAGAGCTATCCCGGCATTTTCCTGAAGCGATTTAGGGCAATCACGGGAAACTTAAATCTGGTTCTTCGGACACGGATTTGAACCGTCGTCCTCCCGAAAACGAGCTCAGTGTGCTAAGCACTGCGCTTCCTCCTCGGTAATGGAATCAAAGGGCGAGCACAAGTTACAAGAAAGAAGGAGCAGCTGGAAAATCTGTCCCAATAACTGGATATTTTATCTGTGTGAGATACACTCGGGTGACAAAAGCCATGTAGTAACGAATTGCACATATACAGATGGCGATAATACCGCGTACAGAAGGTATAAAGGGACAATTCTCATTTATACACAGATGATTCTTGCGGAAAGGTTTCCGACGTGATTAAGTCTACAACGCGATATACGAGTAGAAGTTGGAGCTAGACGAATAGACATTCCATTTCGGAAATCATTGTTGTTGTTGTTGTAGTTGTGGTCTTCAGACCTGAAACTGGTTTGATGCAACTCTCCATGCTACTCTATACTGTGCAAGCTTCTTCATCTCCCAGTACCTACTGCAACCTACATCCTTCTGAATCTGCTTAGTGTATTCATCTCTTGGTCTCCCTCTACGATTTTTACCCTCCACGCTGCCCTCCAGTACAAAATTGGTGATCCCTTGATGCCTCAGAACATGTCCTACCAACCGATCCCTTCTTCTAGTCAAGTTGTGCCACAAACTCCACTTCTCCCCAAATCTATTCAATACCTCCTCTTTAGTTGTGTGATCTACCCATCTAATCTTCAGCATTCTTCTGTAGCACCATATTTGGAAAGCTTCTCTTCTCTTCTTGTTCAAACTATTTATCGTCCATGTTTCACTTCCATACATGGCTACACTCCATACAAATACTTTCAGAAACGACTTCCTGTCACTTAAATCTATACTCGATGTTAACAAATTTCTCTCCTTCAGAAACACTTTCCTTGCCATTGCCAGTCTACATTTTATATCCTCCCTACTTCGACCATCATCAGTTATTTTGCTCCCCAAATAGCAAAACTCGTTTACTGCTTTAAGTGTCTCATTTGCTAATCTAATTCCGTCAGCATCACCCGACTTAATTCGACTACATTCCATTATCCTCGTTTTGCTTTTGTTGATGTTCATCTTATATCCTCCTTTCAAGACACTGTCCATTCCGTTCAGCTGTTCTTCCAAGTCCTCTACTGTCTCTGACATAATTACAATGTCATCGGCGAACCTCAAAGTTTTTATTTATTCTCCATGGATTTTAATCCCTACTCCGAATGTTTCTTTTGTTTCCTTTACTGCTTGCTCAATATACAGATTGAATAACATCGGGGAGAGGCTACAACTCAGTCTCACTCCCTTCCCAACCACTGCTTCTCTTTCATGTCCCTCGACTCTTATAACTGCCATCTAGTTTCTGTACAAATTGCAAATAGCCTTTCGCTGCCTGTACTTTACCCCTGCCACCTTCAGAATTTGAAAGAGAGTATTCCAGTCAACATTGTCAAAAGCTTTCTCTAAGTCTACAAATGCTAGAAACGTAGGTTTGCCTTTCCTTAATCTATTTTCTAAGATAAGTCGTAGGGTCAGTATTGCCTCACGTGTCCCCGTATTTCTACGGAATCCAAACTGATCTTCCCCAAGGTCGGCTTCTACCAGTTTTTCCATTCGTCTGTAAAGAATTCGCGTTAGTATTTTGCAGCCATGACTTATTAAACTGATAGTTCGGTATTTTTCACATCTGTCAACACCTGCTTTCTTTGGGATTGGAATTATTATATTCTTCTTGAAGTCTGAGGGTATTTCGCCTGTCTCATACATCTTGCTCACCAGATGGTAGAATTTTGTCAGGACTGGCTCCCCCAAGGCTGTCAGTAGTTCTAATGGAATGTTGTCTACTCCCGGGGCTTGTGCTATGTCAAACTCTTCACGCAGTATCATATCTCCCATTTCATCGTCATCTATATCCTCTTCCATTTCCATAATATTGTCCTCAAGTACATAGCCTTGTATAGACCCTCTATATACTCCTTCCACCTTTATGCTTTCCCTTCTTTGCTTAGAACTGGGTTTCCACCTGAGCTCTTGATATTCATACAAGTGGTTCTCTTTTGTCCAAAGGTCTCTTTAATTTTCCTGTAGGCAATATCTATCTTACCCCTAGTGAGATAAGCCTCTACATCCTTACATTTGTCCTCTAGCCATCCCTGCTTAGCCATCATTAGGAATGCAATATTCCGAGATCCACAGTGTCAAGACGGCGCCGAGATTACCAAATTTCAGGAATTACCTCCCACCACGGAAAACGCAGTGGACGAAGTTCTTCATTTAACAACCGAGAGCAGCGGCGTCTGCGAAGAGTTGTGCTAAAACACAAACAATATTGCGCGAAATAACCAAAGAAATCAATGCAGGGCGTACGACGTATCCGTTTCAACAGTGGGGCGAAATCTGCCGTTAATGGGCTATGGCAGCAGAAGAACGACGCGAATGCCTTTCCTAACACCAGGACGTTGCCTGCAGTGCCCCAGTGCCCCTCTTGCTCTCGTGACCATGTCGGTTGGACCTCAGACGAATGGAAAACCGTTGACTGTTCAGATGAATCCCGGTTTCAGTTGGAAAGAGCTGATGGTTTGTTTCGAGTATGGTGCAGACCACACGAAGCCATGGAACCAAGTTGTCAGCAAGGCATCGTACAGGCTGGTGGTGATTCCATAGTGATGGGGCCTGTGTATACATCGACTGGACTTGATCCTCTGGTCCAACTGAACCGAACATTGAACACAAATAGTTATGTCTGGCTACTTGGATATCATTTGCAGCCATTAATACATTTCATATTCCCATACAACGATGTCACGTCAACGGGCCACAATTGTTTGCGATTGGTTTCATGAACACTGTGGACAGTTCGAGAGAATTGTATGGCCACCCAGATCGCCAGATATGAATCCCATCGAACATCTATGGGAGATAATAGAGAGGTCACTTCGTGCATAACATCCCGTACCGGTCAGTCGCGCAATTATAGACGACTACAGAGGCAGGATGTCACAATGTTACTGCAAGGGCTTCCAAAAAGTGTTGAATCCACGCCAAGTCGAGTTGCCTGACTTCGACGGGCAGAAACAGGTCCGACTCGATATTAGGAGGTATCCCATGACTATCCGGCCTCTGTGACCGAGTGGTTCTAAGCTCTTCAGTCCGGAACCGAGCTCCTGCTACGGTCGCAGGTTCGAATCCTGCCTCGGGCGTGGATGTGTGTGATCTCCTTAGGTTAGTTAGGTTTAAGTAGTTCTAAGTTCTAGGGGACTGATGACCTCCGATGTTAAGTACCATAGTGCTCAGAGCCATTTGAACCATTTTTTTGTTAAGTCTCATAGTCCTTAGAGCCATTTGAACCATTGTTTTTATCCCATGACTTTTGTCACTTCAATGTATGTACAACGTAAAATCCTATTGCAGTGATTTCAATGTACAACCAGATACTGAACCGACAGAAGGCATTACTTGTAGTAAGTCCTCTGGTAATCTCTCGACTCTTTCCTCATCAGAGCTACAGTCTGGAACCGCACGACCGTTACAGTCGCAGGTTCGAATCCTGCCTCGGGCATGGATGTGTGTGATGTCCTTAGGTTAGTTAGGTTTAAGTAGTTCTAAGTTCTAGGGGCTTATGAACACAGCAGTTGAGTCCCATAGTGCTCAGAGCCATTTGAACCATTTTTCCTCATCAGAATTCGAGGAACCCAGTTCATCGTTCGTGCTGTCATCTGCCATATTGATGGGAACCTATCAACAACGGTATCCTTCCAGGCACCCAGTTTCCATCCATATAATTTCTACAATACAACACGTTTCACAAAATCGTCACATTCTCCCGACACATGCGATTATCGTCTTGTCTTCTTGCCAGAAGTAGACAATTTTCCTCTGGACAGTTTTTGTTGCCGCGCACCGAATATAATTCAGCACACACACAGAAACACCGATAAACTCAAATGTTTGCTTGTTTCTGAAGTTTTCCGTATAAGTAGCGACGAATTTTTTGTTAAGACTTTTCGAAGGTATCAACCATAATCTGTTTCTTACTGTTTTTACTGCTTTTCTGCGCCTATGCTTCACTTCAGAACACTAAGGATCTTCATACATTATCACAGTGCATACGAACAATAACGCTAACGCGCATTATTAATGGAACAGGGAGAGCAGCTGTCCAGAGCGCTTTGGAAAAACAATTACATGAATTAAATATTTAACACGGTGATTCAAGAAAATGGTGAAGGTTTTCAACGCTTCAGCGTACCTCATTCACGCTGAAATAACAACGAAGTAGCACCTACGTAATGGGGACTTGTTTCCACTAGCGTTACATCTGCTGCAGGTGCAGTTTGCTCGACTAGCAATCCCTGAGAGTGCTGAGCGAGTGTTTGATTACGTTACGGTTGAACTTACGATGAATAAAGTATAGAGCGCCATTACGTCCACCGCAAATGTTGCCAGCTCAGTACCCATCAGCTTTACGACATTCTCGTAACTGGTCGTCTTTTACGTTATGCTCGTCTCGTGGCTTTAACGCATTACGAAGCTGTGTAACCAAGCGGCAGCGTAGTTGTTCATTTTTCCAGTAGAGTAGAAGTAGCTGCAGCGTATGATGGCTAAGAACAGCTCGTCAGCTCGAGCAAGTGGAAAATATTTCTGTTGGAGGGTTAAGGAAGAAGGAAAGGGTATGTACTACTGGGTGCTTCGAAAAGATTTAGCCACTTCCAAAACGCTGTGTCTTCTACATCAACGACGATGAAAACTTAAGGTGAATTTTTAATTTACGTGGTAGCCCAATTTTTTTATTGGCTTAAGATGTGCCTTAGAGAGCCTTTTTTGAGATTCACTTATATTAAGTACGTCATAAGTGTTAAAATCGCGATTTACTGCATGGGTGTCTGAAGCTTCCGAACACTCGAGTGCAACTGATGCAATATTAAAGGAGTTACCGATGGAATGGGGGTCCTGTTACTTGCCGGTAGCATCACAGAGGCCGTGAGTATCAACTAAAATACTATTCTCAATAACACTCCTGCTCGTAAAATGATTCGTATACGGGAAATAGTCTGAAAGAAATGGTTCAAATGGCTCTGAGCACTATGGGACTTAACTTCTGTGGTCATCAGTCCACTAGAACTTAGAACCCTAAGGACATCACACACATCCATGCCCGAGGCAGGATTCGAACCTGCGACCGTAGCAGCCCCGTGGTTCCAGACTCGCTACGGTCGCAGGTTCGAATCCTGCCTCGGGCATGGATGTGTGTGATATCCTTAGGTTAGTTAGGTTTAAGTAGTTCTAAGTTCTAGGGGACTGATGACCTTAGAAGTTAAGTCCCATAGTGCTCAGAGCCAGTGCTCCAGACTGAAGCGCCTAGAACCGCTCGGCCACTCCGGCCGGCAACAGTCTGTAAGCACGTGCTTCTCTCACATCTGCTTAACTTGTCATTATCTTGTTTTTTTTTTTATACAAAGTAAAACGTGAGTGCTTGAAAATGACACACGGACAGAAAAGGTTCGAAAATTAATCCCAATAGTACAGTAGCTTCGACTGGTAAGGGGGGGGGGGGAACTTAATCAACACAATTTCGTCGAAATGAGAGTGTTTCGACATGGGCGAGGAAAAAAAGACCAACAGTCCGGCGTTACCATTGCCGATTAAAGGTTTGTTCATTTTTAATATTAAAAAACGCAAGCTGAAACGTTAAGAACTTGCTTTGCGAAACAACATTTTTCACGTTAGCGGGAGCTATAACTCATGAAATAAATGCAATTGCATTATAACTTTAGAGTCGGCGTTTCTCCTACAGTAGTACGTATGATTTTAATTTCTATTTTTTTGTGCAGATTTTTATAACGACTTTTTTGTCGAAAACATTAAGTTTTATTTTATAGTGCCGTCGTCTTGTTGAAACCGATCTTGTAAGTATCCTTGTGTACTAGGTTAGACAATATTATCAGTGTCAAAGCAGCTTTTGAAATTTTGGACTAGGCTGAAAATTGTGGAGTTCAGAAGTCCAACCAACCATCTTTGTACTCCGCGAAGTCCTTTCATCGATGTCGTATAGTGTCCTCTAGGTGCAAGCTTTTTTACTGAAAAATACATGCTCCAGTCTAAAGTGTTAACAATAAAAGTCTAAAGTCTGTTTTGTAGTTTCTTGTTATTTTAATGGAAAATAAATCGTGCATACTGGCTGCAAAATCGATCGTCACCCTGGTCTATTCTCTTAAGCATATGGCTACAAAGTTTTTATTTTCAAAAGAACTACATGATTTCACGACTGCTTTTTTTGCATGCATACACATACAATGTTGGGCTACTCATTAGAATAAGGTTTAGGAATGAAATTTTTATTTACTTTTCTCGAATGTTCAATGTGGAATTGAATCTTGAATTGTTTGAAACAAAAACGTCGGCCCAAAATACTCCAGACGGACGTGAAGAATGGCTAATCATCGGCTGGCACGACGAGCAGACTTCTGTGGGCTATGCACAAAACCCTTACGAATGTTCGGTTGTAGCTTAATTGCATCTGCTGACACGGAGAATGCAAAACGCCATTCGTTGCTGTGTTACCGCCATTCCGACTCGACACACAATGTGTAATTAACGAGCGAGAGGGCTACGTAGTTTCACAAGGGAGACCCCTACCGGCAACCATAAGAGTCGACAATTTACAGCTGCTGTCAATATACTTCTATTTTTGATGCATAAATTAAAATCCTCCACAACTTTATATTTTCCATTATGTGGAAAATAATATCTTTTGAAGTAAAATGAATTTCTTTGAAACACCTTGCATCATAAATATTCTGCTACCTAATTTAGTCTGTGTAGAAAGTAATGCTTTAAAATTCTGAAAAAATACAAAACTCTTCATAACAGGGCCGCTGGGCGTAGACACACTTCTGACAACGTGTTTCCATGCCTGGCAGATGCCCTAAAGTTGTTTTCTTTTTCCTGAATGTCATTCAAATAGCGCGCCGAAGCTTCTTTGATCCATACTACAGTCTCATGACGTTGCCTTGTGATGGCTTTCTTCAAATGGGGAACAAGATAAAGGCCGTTGGGGCTACATCGGGGCTCGTTAGGGACAGGGTCAGCTTGGAACATTTATATGGTGTAGCTTCCAATTAGCGACAGATTTTCAACACTGTGATGTGATATGCGCCGTCTCTTAACCGCTGGTCTGATTTCAACACACGATGCAAACGTTGCACATTGTGCTCGTGCCTGATGCTTTTTAATTACAAAAACAAACAGAACGAGTGATGATTTCCATGTAAGCGACATTCTGCGTTATGGAGGAGGCGCTATATCTTATAACCTCAATGCAAAAAAGGCAGAAAATCACACATGTAAACGTCACCATTCATGTAAAGAAATACACTTGAAAATGATAATAAATTATCGAAAAGCGTTGTGCTAAGCATGAAAAAATAAGTAATTTCTGAGTTTACATTATTTTAAACGCTTTTTACTTAAAAAGATGTAATAGTCTTCACATAAAAAATTCGGAGGCATTAGTTTTCATCACGCCGCTTTAATGCTACTCTAATATAATCTGGCACGGAGACTCAAAGGCAACACAAAAAATAAGAGGCATTAGTTTTGCAACTCTCATAGTTGAATATAGGTGAGAAAATGACAACTCCAAGATAATTCTAAAGTCCATGAACCTTTTTAAAAAACCGGCAGAATTATATGGTCAAGAACAATGTAACAGATGATACAGTATGAGAAAGAAATATTCTCAAAGCTTTTAGCAGTTTTTAGAAATATTCTTTGTGTTACGACCAGACGGAATTGTAGTCGACCGGCCATAACTATGGTTGCTCTGATTGCTCTGGTAGAGGGCTCATCGAAATACACATATGAAATTATAGTTCGCTTTCATACTTGAATGATAAAGAGACTTACTTAACTTGGTACAATCCCTTGTCACAGGAGTTACTAAGAATCAGTTCAGGTACTAATTAACAATTTCTTCTCTTGGAGTACGCAGGGAGTTCGGTAAGTAATGCAACACTTTTTTCTGGGCCAATATCTCTTGAAACAATGCAGAACTTACTGTGGGACATCGTGGAATTTTGTCGCTTCAACACCTATAGTTTCAGGAAGTTCTCATTGGTAGCGTCGCTACTGACATCTTACGGTGGACAATAGCACGGTGAGTCGTAGGGCAAGGCGTCTGTCGCGCAGACCTGTCTGATCCCTCATGTGACGGCCAGCTGCATACAGCGTTTCCATGCTTGGTTCTAAAAATGGCTCTGAGCACCATGCGACTTAACCTCTGAGGTCATCAGTCACCTAGAGCTTAGAACTAATTAAACCTAACTAACCTAATGACACCACACACATCCATGCCCGAGGCAGGATTCGAACCTGTGACCGTAGCGGTCGCTCGGTTCCAGACTGTAGCGCCTAGAACCGCACGGCCACTCAGGCCGGCATGCTTGGCTCTATACTGACCTCTGTGCGAGGGCGTTGCTGTGTTGAGAGAGAGAGCGTGTCTTCTTTGTCTCTCTATACGTCGTTGCCGATTGCAGCGAGACATCGCTAATGTCCTTGATATCGTTGCGTGTTGCCGAATGCGGTGCGGCAGCACTATCTTTGGACGATACCACACTCCGTGTCCAGTCTTCGGCATACAGCAGACAGCTAATTGGTAGTCCAGATCTATCTATGCTCGACCCATAACATCAAGAGTGTCCATAAGAAGAGATGCTGCATTTAGGTGTCTCAAGTAGCTGAGGCACAGTGGTGGAGATGGAACATAAACGCTATCCTTGGTGTTGATCCACAAGAAAAAAACTGCAAGGCATCAGGTGTAACAACCGTGGCGGCCGTTCGTGGAGCGTCGGATCATCGTTTGCAACGCAGCCTATCCAGTAATGTAAAAACATCTTTCAGGTAACCTTGTACTCAAGTGCGGAAATGTCGAGGGGCACCATCTTCTTGAGAGATGAAATGCCTGCTATCAGATTCAAGTTGTGCCATGAGCTACAAGTTGCAGCATGTCGAGATAGGTGATACCATTGTTTCAGGGGAGGAGGGTCCATAGATTATCTTGTTGAACACGGCACAGAACATGTTAACTTCCTGGAAAGCCAGTCGTATTCGACAGTTGATGTGGATTCCCTGTTCCACATATGAGCGTGATGTGCAGGTCGACCTCCCCCATAGGTGACAAGTGGTAGCGTCACTGAAGATTAATTTGCTTGTACAGTCGTCATAATGCAGAACTGCAGACAGTACAATCTGTCATCATGGGCCGAGCGGTCTAGGCGCTGCAGTGATGGATTGTGCGGCTGATCCTGGCGGAGGTTCGAGTCCTCCCTCGGCATGGGTGTGTGTGTTTGTCCTTAGGATAATTTACGTTAAGTAGTGTGTAAGTTTAGGGACTGATGACCTTAGCAGTTAAGTCTCATAAGATTTCACATACATTTGAATATTTCTTTTGTCATCATGGTTTGTGGGTTGTAGGAGCTACAATTTGCATGACTTACATTTCAAAGACAGCAAAGGACCTGGAAGAGCAGATGAAGGGAATGGACAATGTCTTGAAAGGAGGATATAAGATGAATATCAACAAAAGCTAAACGAGGATAATGGAATGTAGTCGAATTAAGTCGGGTGATGCTGCGGGAATTAGATTAGGAAATGAGACACTTAAAGTACTAAATGAGTTTTGGTATTTGGGGAGCAAAATAACTGATGATGGTCGAAGTAGAGAGGATATAAAATGTAGACTGGCAATGGCAAGGAAAGCGTTTCTGAAGAAGAGAAATTTGTTAACTTCGAGTGTAGATTTAAGTGTCAGGAAGTCGTTTCTGAAAGTATTTGTATGGAGTGTAGCCATGTATGGAAGTGAAACGAGGACGATAAATAGTTTGAACAAGAAGAGAATAGAAGCTTTCGAAATGTGGTGCTACAGAAGGATGCTGAAGATTAGATGGGTAGATCACATAACTAATGAGGAGGTATTTAATAGAATTGGAGAGAAGAGAAATTTGTGGTACAACTTGACTAGAAGAAGGAATCTGTTGATAGGACATGTTCTGAGGCTTCAAGGGATCACCAGTTTAGTATTTCATGGCAGCGTCGAGGGTAAAAATCGTAGAGGGAGACCAAGAGGTGAATACAATAAACAGATTCATAAGAATGTAGGTTGCAGTAGGTACTGGGAGATGAAGAAGCTTGCACAGAATAGAGTAGCATGGAGAGCTGCATCAAACCAGTCTCTGGACTGAAGACCAAACACACACACACACACACACACACACACACACACACACACAGCTTTCAATGGCTTACGAAACATTCTCCACAGTACAGGCTGAGGGATTGCCAGTTCTGCACTGTCTCGATAGACAGACCTTGTGAAGCTTCGCGACACCACATCCCTCAGTTGGTTCACTGCCTGTTCTAAGAAGCCCAGGAGGTCCGGGCGTTTTGCGTCGCACTGTTAATATACTCCTCAAATTTTTTTGTACTACTTCACTGCGCTGTTGTAAATAAACTTATCGGTGGTGTCCTCTTAAGCTTGCTTCGGAAAATCGCTTTGCCCATTTACTACAGATTGGCAACAGGCAAATTCTAACACACAACATGCTTTCGCTGCCTGGTTGGCCGCCATTGTCAGCAACTGCGGTCGGTGACACTCCTGTTTTATGTTTCCCAAACTAACCTGCGGGCTACACGTTCAAAAAACCTTTGAGACTTTGTCTTTTGTGTACTATATCATTTGTTACGTTATGTTTCTCCACTTACCGACTTTTTAAAATGTTTCATGCAGTTTGTAATTACCAGTTTTAGAATTGCTACTTCCAGTTCTACTAGTGTGTGAGATCGAAAGAAAGACTTAACTCAAATTTTTTCATCACTGTAGAAAGAATCGTAGTGATTCTTGTGGCTGAAATCATCTGCGTGACTATTCTCTCGTGAACACCTCTGCTGTGCTCATTAGAAGACGCTGGTCGCTAGGGCGCCTTTGTCAGGCGTCTATGACAGCTGGCACCAGAGTAATCTGCGAGCTTATTCAACAGGCTGCGAGTTTTGCTTTTAAGGCGACGCAGACATAAGAAAGCGGGCGCCGGGAACAAAGGCCGTCGTTTACTCCGCCAGCCGGCAGAAGAAGTGCTCGCCGCGGTTCGTCCGTCTGCCGATAGAGATCGGTTTCAAACTCCTGCGTCTGACACAGCCAGAACTAGTCTAGCTCTGCATAAACTGCGAGCGGATTGATTAAAGAAACGAAAACTTACGTATCAGATCCAGGAGTTGTTGCCGGAACTACAGCTTTCTGTCTTAGTTCCTTCGAACTGTGTAGAAAGCTTAGGAACTTAGCTCAGTGTTTTAAAAACAAGGGGGTGCTTGGTCAAATCGGTGACGTCGGCATCGATCTCACAAGATTGTGACTAATAAATAAAAATATTTATGGAGGCACATCGCGATATTTTTCAGTTCAACGTAAAGCACAGAATTAAGGAAGAAAGCTTAGTGTTTTACTGTGCCATCCACATCAGTGTCATTAGAGACGAAGCGCAGGCTAGGATTAAGGAAGGATGGCGATGTTAATATGCCTTGCTGTTTATCTCCAGCGATTTAGGGAAATCACGGATAACGTAAATTTGGATGGCCAGACGGGGATCTGAAATGTTGTCCTCCCGAATACGAGTCCAGTGTGCTAACAACTGTGCTGTTTGCTGAGTCGTAGGGGATTATCATTTCACCTTTTTCCCAGGGTTAAATAGTTCTTAAGCGGAAGTTTGAATGGAACAGCACAAACTATATGATGCTTAGTCAGGTAGTAGATTTTATCTATACCATTCAAATTCCGAATTATACAATGTGATTCAGCAGCCCCTACCGGTGTCGTCTTATGCAACCCGCAATTCTACATATGACCTTCAAAAATCACGTACGGATATTTCATACTCTCGCTCGTTACGTGCATACTGTTAGTCCTACAGTAAAAATACAGGAGTTCTTGTGGTAGTGTATTCCACACTGCCACCAGCACTGCTAGATGGTCCGTTGGACATGTGGAGGTGCTGCAATACGTCTCCCCAAAGTATCCTTGAGGTGCTGGATTGGATTTAAGAACGGGTTACTGGCAGGCCAGTCCCTTCTCCGAATATCCTCTCATTCGAAGACTTTCTCCACATGCACTGTTTTTTGCGGTCGCACATTGTCATCCGCATCAGGGTTGAAAGGAAAACCTGAAATGACACACATGGGGAAGGAATACAGTATCACAATAACGATGAACTTTAAGTATATTGTGTTCAAATACCTGTTGGATAGTAGGCACACGCGAGATTATGCCTCCACACATCACAACATGGTGGTCCACCCAGACAATTATGTTTGACACTGTTCCTGGGTGTTACGTGTTCCCATATCTCGTCACATGAGAGTGCTTCGAGAATCACTACACAGACTAGATCTGCCCTCAACCAACAAGAGCAGACGATCCCACTCATCGCTAGTACAGTCTTGGCACCATCGGTAATGGTGTCATCGATGCACGGATGTCAACGAAACACAATTTACTGGTCGTCGGGCAAAGAGACAATCCTCAGCTAGCCGCCATGGCAGTGTGGGGCGTGAGAATGTGTGCTTTGCAGTCCTGTTATAAGTGGATGCAACTGCACATGCTGTCTCACTTGGATCCCGTCTTGCATGTTGCACAGTATAGCGGTTATCTGCTGCTGTGTGTGACCATGCTCCTTGGGGCAGCAGTGCCTGTGGTTCGGAACGCTTCCCATACACTTAAGACAATGCTATGAACACTACTGAACTCCTGGGCTACACTCGCCACGCGTCGTCCTTCTTCCAGTTTCAAGGTGATTCCTTCCGTAACCAGTGCCAGGACGAAAACAGGTGCATTTGGTGTTAAGTAGACACCCAGAGCAAACTGATGAGGCATTAAAATCTCTCTCTCTCTCTCTTTGGAGGTTAACTGAAGCAGTCGCTCACTTTCTTTCCTGCCACGACAGTCTAGTAATGCTTGTAATGATTAAATATTCCAACTTAGTCAGAAGTAAATAAAGTATGAAGAACATGGCACGAATGGAAACATCAAGACGTCACAAACAGCGCGCGGGTTGGAAAACAGGGCAGAAAAACCACCCGTAGTGGAGGGAGGACGTTGCGTCTGTAAATGGATGAGACGTTCGACAGCTGATGTCGCGGCCACGTCAGCACTGACGTTTCAGTTGTTCGGCATCTCCTCCACTTCTATTGTTCTCTGATGTACTTCGTTTTCTCTTTTAGGCTAAGGCATTGTGCAAGAGAATTAAACGTGTTGGCAACGGCAAAAGCATTGTCACGATATCTAAATATCATGGCATCTCTTCCACACGACTGCTTTTGTGAGTTTTGGGGATTCGTCTTGTTCTCTCGATGCGTTTATGGACTGTAAAACCCTAACCGAGAATGAGTCCCCGACTCTGCTGCTGTCAGTCGAGTTTCCATTTGCTGATATTCGGCTTTTCCTGCTGTCTTTTATTTCTGCTCGCGCTGGTGATTTCTTTGTTTTATACAATTTCTTTATCAGAAACACATCCTGCTACGACGTTTCTGTTAAGCTGTATTATCGACCGATTATTTTATGTCTTCTCACAAATTTCATGTAACTAAGGCTTCGTTCACACGTAATGTTTCTAGTTACCTATTGATTCTAGGTGACTACATCTCTACGATTTTGCGTTGTCTGCTTTATAACTGCTTAAAATTTCAACATTCTCCTTTACCTAATTTGTCAAAAGATGCGAACAATGTCAATAAGCACGTTCTGAGCAGTGATTTATCAAGCTTTTGCGACATTCCAAGAAAACATAAGGATACAAATAAACATACATTTGATAGAAACATGTAATTTTCTGTAGAAAACAACAAATGGATCGTTAATTCACTCCAGTTTTAGAAAAGTTCACAATAATCACAAACAAGGAAACTGAAGTCATGGGGCTTTACACTTAAATTTTTTGTCATTATTTTGTCATTTCCTTACGTTTTCTACTACAACGAATGTTTTGTACCACTAGTAAAAGTTTTCACTCTTATTGTGGATTTAGACACAAGCATTCCAAAACTAAATGAAATGTCTAAATCTGAGCGCAAACCCTGTTCACAATACAACAAAATTACTCCTACATTTTGCCCCAGTTTTTAAATTTTAAGTGTATCTT
The DNA here is from genome assembly GCF_021461395.2 of Schistocerca americana. Classification (NCBI taxonomy): domain Eukaryota; kingdom Metazoa; phylum Arthropoda; class Insecta; order Orthoptera; family Acrididae; genus Schistocerca; species Schistocerca americana. The sequence continues at coordinate 224,440,853 of NC_060119.1, forward strand.
TCAGAGGTCTTTTTTCCATAAATATTTCATTTATGGTATCAGGGTTTTTAATTAGGTATTTAGTAAAATTTATTACTGTCGATTTTTTGTAGATCAGTTCATTCTGTTTCGCTCAGTGGTACTACAGTGTAATTTCACATAATACTAGATTTAGCGTGAGTCACAAAGTCTCTTTTGAAATCAGTTTTACCTCTTTTGTACGTACACTTCCCTACTACAATGGCATTATTGCAAGAAAATGTTAAGAAAAGGACCGCAGATCACCGCTTTTGGTTTTTGATAAACTTTATAACTGAGTCAAATATTATGCGTTCATTTTAAAACATGTTACAGCACTTCATTTATTAATACTCTGCAGCCGTATTTAATAACTTCTGCCAATACAATCGTATGCAGAAACATGTAATAACAAAATTTATGAAATGTGGAGGAACTTATTCTCCCCTATTACTTTAGGTTAGCAGTTACTTTTAGAACGGGAACTAAAAATTGCAAATTAAAGTTTGCCTGTATTACCGTAACAGGAAAAACAATTTTTACTTGACGAAATATAAACAATTTGTATGTAGCTTTTCGCTGGTAAACTATTAATTTACACACGAAAGGAAGCTTTCCAATTAGATATTGTTCGTATCTGTTTGTGCAAGCTTCAAATCTGGTAGTAGTCCGTCAGATTCTTCATCAGCTTTAATTCAAGTAAATAATCCGATACACAGGTTAAGTCAAGCTCATTGAAACATGGGCCTACAGAAAAACGTTCTCTTGTTTAATTCAGGGGTACGTAGACCTCAACAGTAAGCATACGTTTACATTCTTTATACTCTGACGTACATGGTAAGATAGGTGCAGGATCCACCTCATGTTTTATGAGAAAATAGTAGATTTATTGTAATGGGCTGGCATTAGACAGCTGTTAAATGTTAATAAACCTGAATGGTAACCACATATACAGATAATGATCTAGTGTCTATCTCTTTATACAAGATATCCTTATTAAAGCTATATTGACTGTTAAGCGACCATGAATGTTTCGAAAATATGAAAATGTTTTTCACACGCCGCTACCTGTCACAAAATTTTGTTCATATGTTCTTCACAGACTAATATGTGCTGTTGTAATCCCGTGAAGAAAAGTACAGATAATCTAATAAGATGTAATATTCGCTTCGTTTGTTGGTATGGTGTTCACATAATTCTTTAAAAGAATAATCTCTCACTTGATTCATATGAAATGGATGTCTTCCTGTGCAGAGTTCAGTTACCTCCATTAATATGACCATTTCGATCTTGTTAACCACTGTTCATAAACTTGCAAATGACTCTTAAAACGGATCATCACTAGCGTTTCTGCTGCGCTACAGAAAGAAGATGACCATTTCGATCTTGTTAACCACTGTTCATAAACTTGCAAATGACTCTTAAAACGGATCATCACTAGCGTTTCTGCTGCGCTACAGAAAGAAGATGACGGTCAAAATGAAGCTTGTTCGATTTAAATATCGATGTGTCGATCATGACGTTATGTGCCACTTGCAGTGTCTTCCAATATTGGTCGTCGAAATGTATTATAGTAAGTTTGAAAGTGACAATTTGATTTTGAAAACGACAATACAAAAATTATTTCATTATTGTCTTCGTAATGATAATAATATGAATTATATTATTATTATTTGTTACCTTTGCAAATCTATAAAATAATTTTTATAATCCCACATTACCATTTGTTGTTGGCTGTGTAGTATCCGTTTGAGGTATCTAAAGTCAAATGTCTAATGCTTTAGTACAGCTCACTAAACAGTTCACTGAAGTTTAGTGGCACATACAGAATGGATTTTCCTTGCGTTTATTGTGGACTAGAAATAACCGAGAATAAATGTCAGTAGCTGATTTATGTCTGGGGTTCGTAATTTCAGAGAGTGGTAACGTGGAACCTGTAGGAATAGTTCAGTGGTCCCCCTAATGTGATGAATGTAATAACCGTAAATAACAATGTAACGTCACACTCCGCATTACGAAATGGCGAGGACAGATACCTATACACTGTTGTGCAGCTGCCTCTACCGATGTCGTTTTAAGCGTCATGCAATATTATATTTGCCCTTCGTGAACCACGCACGAGTTATTCATATTCTCTCGCTCGCTATACAGAAACTACTGTATTAGTCCTACAGAAAAAATGAACAGGACCATTTTGTACTGAAGTATGTTTTCGCTGGAGACAATGATTTTCGAGTTATTCGAGGAAAACGTACAAAACTGACCTTCAAACGCACCTTCAGCTTCACGCGCATCACTCAGTAGTTAAGATTTCTGGTATGTTGTTCATAGCATTCCCTTCTAACATTGTGCAAAAAATTCCGACTACACGAATTATTCCCGATATTCGACCTATTCTGATCCCTATTGATTGGGCTGTTACGCCACTCATATAGTTGACTACTTCGTTAATGTTATTAATTTAAACGTGATCGTAAAGTTAATGAAAAGAAAACCACATTTATAAACGTTACATTGAAACCAATAACGTTGAAAATTCTGCCCAGACTTAACCGTTAATAGTACAGTAGTTTGATAGTCAGAAGGCCTGGTGCATACAACGATGTAACTCTTAATTTTATGCTGTTAAAATACAACAAAATTGTTAGGTAAAATTTGCACTTTTTTCGACTTTATAGTTTGTAAGTGCTCAACTAAGTCGATGCGTAATAAGAGCACTCGATGAAGGTCGACTGTGGGAAATAACTAGAGCAGTCGCAAATTCTTTTACAGTTGTAGAAGGAGTGTAATGAACTACATACTAAAAGCTGTGAGGATGGGGCGTGAGTCGTGCTTGGGTAGCTCAGATGGTAGAGCACTTGCCCGCGAAAGGCAAAGGTCCCGAGATCGAGTCTTGGTCCGGCACACAGGTTTAATCTGCCAGGAAGTTTCATATCAACGCACACTTCGCTGCAGCGCGAAAATCTCATTCTCGCCTTCGTACGTTTTTCGTGAAAAACTCGAAAAATATGGTTTCTAGCTAAAGCGTTTCACGGTACAAAATTTATTTACATTATATTTGTTACAAAAAGGTCCTGTTCATTTTTCTGTAAGGCTACCAGTTTGGGCTTAAGGAGTGAGAGAATTATAAAAATCTCGCATGCAGCCAGATATAACATTGAGGGTTGGGTGAAGCGATAGCGGTAGGGGCAGGTGACTCGCCCCGTATATGAGAATGCAGACTCCCGCGGCGATTTTAATAGATGAAATGTTCACGGGTTATCCAGACGAGTAGGAAGCTCGTCGAAACAATGCGACAACATGACGCCCTGGCTTGGCTGATAACCCAAAAAGTTTTCATCAATACATGTATATTGGGTGTACCAGAAATTTTGTGACAAACTTAGACAGGTTGGATATGTTGGCTTGAGGAACAAATCGAGGATAGCGACCCGTGTCTGGAAACGTCATTCAGCGACGCTACAGAGCGTCTACCACTGCGCCTACCACTAGACTTCCCCGTCGGCAGCAAACGTGACAGTCTACGCTGATGGACTGTGGGCGGAACCTCTAGCAGTATTGTTTGTTATCCAGTGATCGCTAGTGGGAGCTAGCTGTTGAATAGAAAGGCCCTGTCTCCTATGAATGTGCTGCTCTGTTCCCTTGGTGGATGACTGTTTTGTAGATGAGTTTCTATCTGCGGTTTATTTTCTCAGATACACGGAAAAACACTGGAGATTCTAGAGGGCTTCAGGCACCAAACTGTGGATGAAAATCCGTCTCTGAAACGGTCATCAACTGCAGCAACAGAGCATCACATTCATAGGAAACAGGGCCTTTCTACACAACACCTAATTCCCTCTTCTCCACTGCCGATTGTGGCATTCAGTCGCAATCACTGAAAAACAACATTGCGAGATGTCCCACCTACAGTGCTTCAGCGTACAGAAACACGTTTAGTACACTACTGGCGATTAAAAATGTTACACCACGAAGATGACGTTCTAAAGAGGCGAAATTTAACCGACAGGAAGAAGATGCTGTGATATGCAAATGATTAGCTTTTCAGACCATTCACACAAGGTTGGCGCCGGTGGCGACACCTACAACGTGCTGACATGAGGAAAGTTACCAACCGATTTCTCATACGCAAACAGCAGTTGACCAGCGTTGCCTGGTGAAACGTTGTTGTGATGCAACGCGTAAGGAGGAAAAATGCGTACCATGACGTTTCCGACTTTGATAAAGGTCGGATTGTAGCCTATCGCGATTGCGGTTTATCGTATAGCGACATTGCTGCTCGCGTTGGTCGAGATCCAATGACTGTTAGCAAATAATGCACGACCGCATGTTGCAGGTCCTGTACGGGCCTTTCTGGATACAGAAAATGTTCGGCTACTGCCCTGGTCAGCACTTTCTCCAGATCTCTCACCAATTGAAAGCGTCTGGTCAATTGTGGCCGAGCAACTGGCTCGTCACAATACGCCAGTCACTACTCTTGATGAACTGTGGTATCGTGTTGAAGCTACACGCGCAGCTGTACCTGTACACGCCATCCAAGCTCTGTTTGACTCAATGCCCAGGCGTATTAAGGCCGTTATTACGGCCAGACGTGGTTGTTCTGGGTACTGATTTCTCAGGATCTATCCACCCAAATTGCGTGAAAATGTAATCACGTGTCTGTTCTAGTATAATACATTTGTCCAATGAATACCCGTTTATCATCTGCGTTTCTTCTTGATGTAGCAATTTTAATGGCCAGTAATGTATAACTCACGAAACAGTCCACTGATGTTTAGTGGCACATGTAGAATGGATTATCCTTGCGTTTATTGCACACTAGAGATAATCGAGAATAAATGTCAGTTGCTCATTTATGTCTGGGGTTTGTAATTTCAGAGAGTGGTACCGTGGACCGTATAGGAATAGTTCAGTGGTTCCTCTCATGTGATTAATGTAATAAGCGTTAATAACAATTTAACGTCACAGTCCGCATTACGAAATGGCGAGGACAGATACCTATACACTGTTGTGCAGCTGCCTCTACCGATGTCGTTTTAAGCGTCATGCAAATGGGTAGCCTAGTGGCAGACGCCGGTGTCTGTGACTTCGACGCCCCGTAGGGTCTTTGGATAAAGACTGTGGATTCGGTTCCTATGCTACATTCGTTACTCAAGACCCCCTCTACAACACCTCAAAGTAAGTCGCAGCATTTGTAGGACAACCTGTATGTTTCACGGTGATTTCCCCTTCACACTTCCCTGCACCCCATGTGGGAAAGATACTGAATGACTACGGGGTCTAGGCTGTGGTAGAACCACAAGAGAGTGTGGGTGTACTGACCGACGGTGGTGAGCAGCATGTTGTCGAGCAGGAGAGCTATGGCGACGATGACGAGCACCAGCTTGCGCGACTCCCGGCAGCGCTGCAGCAGCCCGTTGAGGCGCGTGCCACCCACGCAGTCCTGGACCACCGTCATCCTGTCCCCGGCCCTGCAACATATACACATACTGCGCTGTAGTCTACTGTACTTTCTATGGAAAGCAGAGGCGTGTGAGCATCTAGAATGGAAGAAACTGATTAGGTACACTGACGCGACAAAATCTATGGGACAGCGATATGCATATGTATAGACAGTGGGACTACAACGTATAGAAAGGCAGCTCATTGGCGGAGCAGTCATTTGTTCTCAGGTCATTTATGTGGAAAGGTTAACGACGTGATCACGGGCTCACAAAGGAAATTAACAGATTTTGAACGTGGAATGGTAGTTGAAGACGCATGGGAGATTCCATTTCGGAAATGGTTAGCCGATTCAATATTCTGAGATCCAGTGTGTCAAGAATGTGATGAGAATGCCAGATTTCAGGCATTACGTCTCACCAAGGACAACGCAGTGGCCGCCGGTCTTCACTTAATGACCGACAGCAGCCGCGTTTGCGTAGTGTTGTCAGTGCTGACAGACAAGCAACAGTGTTTGAAATAACGGCACAAATTCATGTTGGACGTACGATGAATGTATGCATTAGGATAATGCGGTGAAATCTCGCAATAATAGGCTATGGCAGAGGGCGACCGACATGAGTGCCTTTCCTAACAGCATGACCTCGCCTGCAAAGGCTCTCCTGGGTACGTTTTCATGTTGGTTAGACGGAGTCCCGATAGCAGTCGGTAAGAGCTAATGGTAGGTTTCGAGAGTGGTACAGAGCCCACGAAGTCATGAATCCATATTCTCAACAAGACACTGTGTGAGCTGGTGCTGACTCCACAATGGTGTCATCTGACTTCACATGGAACGGACTGGTTCTTCTGGTCCAACTGAACCGATAGTTGACTGGAAATGGTTATGTTCGGCTGCATGGAGACCATTTGGTGCCATTCATGGACTTCATGTGGCCAAACAACGATGGGTTTTTTATGGATGACGGGGCGCCAAGTCACCAGGCCATACAATCCTTCGCAGGTAGTTTGAAGAACATAATTTGGTCACACTGATCGCCCGACATGAATCCCATTGAACATTTATGGGACATAATCGAGAGGTCAGCTAGTGCACAAAATCCTGCGCCGACAACACTTTCCCAATTATGGGCGGCGATAGACGGAGCATGGCTCAATATTTCTGCAAGAGACTTCCAGTGACTTGTTGAGATCATGCCACACATGATGCACTACGACGGGCAAATGAAGGTCCGACACGGTATCAGGAGGTAACCCATGACTTTTTTCAGCTCAGTGTATGCTTCTTCCTCACAGTAGTTTATACAGTTTTTTTATACTGATATGAATTACTACCTATTACACAGTTTGTATTTACAGTTATTGAACATAAAAAATCTAATCCTTTTAGTGCTTAAAATTTTCATCAACGGAATGTAAGCGCAATGGGAGAGATAGCGGAATTTGTGTACTTCAAATCTTTATGTACTGTGTCACGAGATGTGGGCATAGGACACTGTCTGTGGTGATTCGTATGTTAGACAGGGGCGCAAAACGTGGCAGGCGCCCCGATGTCTCCCGAGAACATTGGGCTACTTGTCGAAACTAACTCTGAGCCTGTCATTCCTAGGCATCAGATTTAAGACAACAACGCGGTATTTCCATTTGCCTCAGAGAGTGCTATCCGCTTTGCTTTGAACGCTTCGTAGATAAGTATGTAACTGAATCTCAGTTTGAAAGAAAAGTTTCGACAATGATAAATATGACAGAATGTAAGATTACGTAGAATTTAAAGTTTATTGGATCAAAAAACAGGTTGTGGTTATCTAATTCTTCCGTCACTTCCTTTCTCCCACTGGTGACACATCATCAGGCATGCGAGATAAGCATACAGTTTATAGAAGTAATGTAAGATTTAAGTTATTCCGCGAGTTTGCTGGAACGAGCCAGCTGATGTAGTATCGAGTTGATACGAAACTGTCCTAAATGTTCAAGAACGAGCACTGAGGGTATAGCAAACAAGGTACGAAAAGCATTGCATCCTTCAACAAAAATCAGTCAGCCAGTGTCAATGACCAGTTTAAATTAGAACGGAAAGATTATGAAACTGTACTTTAGAAGCCCGATACAGCGCGTTAGTGCAAGATATGATGTTCATACCTGCTACAGATGTTCATCTCTAAACTGCTGGTGCAGGATGAGGTTAAAAATGTGTGTACAATGAAGACATATTTCAGCGGACGAAGAAGACATTTATGGCAGTTCCTCACAACGGACAATACCAGTTAATAGAACATGTGACAAGAACGCAGGAACAGTTAATATAGAAGGGAAAAAATACAGCTGATATGCTTCACAGGGGGCATAATATATGCCAACGGAAGTTTGGATTACCTACAAGAATTGCTGAAAGAGATCGAATACTACTTACAGAATCGCTTTATTTTCATGAATGATAATCAATGACGAGCGGAAAATGATGCATAACAGTAGAAACCAAAATGTCGACGCTGTAAGCAGCAAAACTGAAGAAGGCAATAAAGAAATTGAAGAATTTTGCTTTATCAGAACTATCAGATTAATGCAGGCTAAGAATGCTCGCTGCAGCTGAAAGGGTGCTACTGTTGTCTTATACTGACAGATGAGTAGATAGAGGAATGTCTGGAACAGTACGTTTGGAACAGACCATTGTGATACTGAAACGGCGTTATTGCGACCACGAGTAGAAATAACTGGAATTACAGAAAATATAGTGCTACAGAAGGATGTCAAAATTATATGAGCGAGTGAGTACAACTGAAAAGTATTAGGAAGAACAGGATTGGAAAAAATGTCAATGGAAAACCCTTTATAAGGAGAACTTTGACCTGACACATCACTTATAATTCAGAGTGGGAATCAGCAGTATGTGAGGAAAAATATTTTGATAGACAATGACTGGAATATCTGAATAAGTTAATCTAATATGTTCTCACGCGAAGATGAAAAAAGAGGTACAAGGTGGAAAGAAAGAATTCCATCGCGTTAATGAAGCAACATAGTTCTTTTGCGAAAAGGGTAAACAAAAATAAATGAACTTTAGCACGTGATGAGTCAATAGGTGCAGAAAATAATTGGGCAGGAGTAAAAAAAAAAAAAATTAATTGAACACAAGGTTTGTTATGGGAACTTCCAGAGACATGAGATAATAGACAACTTAAAACGCATATCTGTGCTTCGCTACCGCCGTCTGCATTTCTTTACCGAAACAGTTTTCTTTTTTCCTTGAGCCAATCTCTTTTTTTCATTCTTACATCAGTCTGTCACAGTCAAAGTTTCGGGGAATGCAACGTAGTTGGAAACTAAAGACCATTTACGTTGCAACGTTCTGATTTATAAGACGCAAAACAGAGATGGGTTTACCGAAAATAAAAGCTTTCGAAACATTTTTTCCAAACATCTAATTATTTTTCGTTGCCTGTTTCAATTTTCTCTTTCATAATTCTTTTGACAGGGTCACAGATTATTGCAGCAAGTGCTTTGGTTTCCCCGATTCATGGAAATTCTTTGAAGCTAGTGGACAAACTGTTACGAATTTTTCATAAGACTTCACGAGAGCCAAAGTTAAAAGTGTTTCTCGAGCAGCGTAATAGCGGCGAATAAGAAGTTGTGCAGAATACAAGAACAGTAATCAGGAATACGGGCCACGTCTTGATCGCTTACCACGCTACGAAAGTGGGGGCCGTGAAGGAATTCAAATGGCATTTCTCGGAGCTAGGGATTGCGTTTCGCAAGCTACATCAATATTTCATACATTCTCGTTTTTCCTTCTTCTAATACTACCAATCTCCGGGCTGAAAGAAACTGATTGTGTCTCCGTTTCTGATTGATCGGCACTGCCTTTGCAGTGCCTTGATCGTTAGGGTAGCCGTTCTCCCTACTACGATATGTACTGCCTTCTAAACTGAAAGAGAGCTTTTGTGCACTTTCTTTTCCTGATCAATCCTGCTTTCACCCGAGGCGACCCTGGGACAACATTTATTAGTCCTTATCAAAAGGGGTAATTTATTTGTAATAATAGATTATTCACTGTAACACGTTGGTTGGTGTCTCAGCAACTCCATTGACATTCTACACCACAATATCCAACCTTACACTGCGTTTACAAAAATCACACAGTCCATTTCTTAAATTAATTTCAGAAGTAAAATATACCTCCTACAAGGGAAGTGCTTTGTAAAACGTTTTTGCGTTCAGCCCTTCTTGCCTCCCAGACGAATGATGGAATAATTTTTAGTTACAACTGCTGTTAATATGGTAAATCGTTTTTTACTTTCTCCCGTTTCCTCCTCAGACACAAAGAATAGAAGTTGCAGAGGCGTTGTTAAAACCACAACTTGGCGTTTCATATTTCTACTTGTTTAACTAATCGAAAGCAGCAAATTCACTCATTTTTGCTTTAATTTTAAATAATAATGGGTGTTAAAAATGCCACAAACGAGAAGATCTCAATCGTGATCTGTTCTGATTTAGTTTCACCATATTAACCTGTCGGCCTTCAGATCTGACGCCCTGTTATATGGGGAAATCACTAGTTTTAACACGCAAAACCCGATTCTGAGCCTAGTGTGTGATTAAGTAGCGGTTCCAGGGGTAATGGGTAGTTGCTGGAAATGGTAGGCGAAACATGATAAATGTTAGACGTAACGCTGGCGAGTAGGACACGTCAGCGCATATCTAGATAAGCTAGGGCCATAGCACCTTACCACGTATAGATTAATGTGACGAATTTTCTGCACATTATAATTTTTTATCTTTGGAATCGTCCTCTTTTTCCATCCATATATTACCGCATTGGCAAAAACTGCAAAATCTTCGTATTAATACAACCCTAAATATTTTGTCAGTTAAAAAGAAACTGTTTCATTACTGGGACAAGTGGGGCAATATGATGAAAACGAACACATTTTCTATTCTCAAAAATTATAAAACAGTATGTTAATTGATCATTGTTATGCACTTCTTATTCAGTAGTATGTGCTGAACTGATTATTGTGTAACTCAATATCACTGTTTTTCATTAACAACAACGCCACTTAAATTTTCGTCCCTGGGTCTTTGAGCAGTTCTCGTGCCACCTTCTATGGGATTTCCAACAGTCTGTAGTATACCGTGTTCTGGAGGAGAGCTCATCATAAGCAAGTCGCTTTGAATATTTTTCTCGTTTTCTTCATTATCAATTAACACCTGTTTTTTTTATTTCCTTGCCTACCAGTTTAAAATCAAAAATATCTTGGCTCTGTTCTGACTTAATGGGAGAAGCGTTTGTCGAAGGTCCTGAACCTTCATTTTGCTCTATCTGATTTTCGACAGTTTCTGCGAATTGATCTTTAGATGTTGTAGTCTGAGCTGGAGAATTTTCAATTTCGTCATGGTCCGTAACAAGAAGACGGTCTGCAGTTCCCGCCATAGAAAAATCATCTTCTCTAAACACAAGGGTTCTATGAGATTGAATCTCATATTTTTTAAACCATTAACCACAATGGCGATTATAGAAGTGCTCATGGATGATGCCGTCAACTTGCCAAATTTGTTTTTGGTGAGGGATTAACAAAAGTAAGACGCCAATAAATAAGGACTGTATATTGTCTAAGGCACTCATGTACAGCAAACAATAACTAAATATCTTAACTGTTACCCCCTAAAAGTTTACGTAGAGTCCGTTGAAATTTATAACCCGTCTGTCAATGTAGAAGACAAATATCTACCACGCACTGAACATCCGACAGCGGCTTCACTTAACAAGTTATCAGTGTCTCACAGCGTTCCAGTTGGTTCCAGTTAAAAATATTATCTATTCAGTCCCCTCTACAACTCATAGGAGATTTTAAGGGAAATTTTAGAGCACCCTGTAGCTTGTTTTCAAGACTGTCCATTCCGTTCAATTGAACGTCCAAGTCTTTCTGTCTCTGATAGAATTACGTCATCACTAAATCTCGAAAACTTCATTTCTTCTCCCTTAACATACATTCACTTTCCATACTTCTTCTTAGTTCCTCCACAGATTGCTCAGTACACAGATTGAATTATATTGAGGATAGTCTGCAACATTGTCACACTGCATTCTTAACCACTGATTCACTCTATATCCTAAGAGAAATCATACGGTCAGTGTTTCCTCGCGTGTTATAGATTTCTCCAGAACCCAAACTGATCTTCGCTGAAGTCGACTTCTATCAGCTTTCCCATTATTTTGTAACTGTGTCAGTATTTTGCAACTATGCCTTATTAATCTGATAGTTCGGTGATATTCACATCTCTCAGCATATACCTTTCTTTGTATTTGGATTGAATCTAAGGGTATTTTGTCTGTCTTGTGTTTCTTTCATATGAAGTGGAATATTTCAATAATTCTGAGTGAATGTAGTCTACTACAGAGTTCTTTATTCGACTTACATTTTTGAATGCTCTATCAGTTTCTTCTCTTTCATCTACAACCTCTTCGTTTTTATTACAATGTCTTGAAGTCAGTTATCCTTGTACATCTCTTCAATATATTCCATCCACGTTCCAGTTTCCCCCTCGTCGCTTGGTTCTGGCTTGCATGTGATTACTTATTATGGACAGACTTGCTTCTCTTTTCTCCAAATGTCTCTTTAATTTTGCCATAAGCGCCACCTTTCTTCTCAGTAGGTATTTATGTTTCTAAATCTTTGATTTGTCCCCCAGTCACTCCTGCACAACCATTCTCATTCTCCACTTTCTACCAATCTTATTTTTTAGTCGTCTGTATTCCCTTTTGTCTGTTTCATATGCTGAGTTTTTTATTTTCTCCCTTGGTCATCTGCATTCGGTATCTCGCGTGTTGCACGAGGATTTCCACTGAGTCTTGCATTTTTGCCTATTTGATCCTCTGCTGCCGTCACTATCTGGACTCTCTCAAAAGTAACCATTCGTCTTACATTGTATTAATAGCTAGTGATTAATGTTCTCTTTGAAATCCTTACCAATATCCGGTACTGTCAATATATCCAGGTCCCATCCCCTTAATTTGCTGTCATTTTGCAGTTTCATATCAGCACTACATAATCAGTAAATTATGCTCAGAGTCGACATCTGCCTCAGCAAATATTTTGAAGCCTAAAATTTGGCTTAGAAATCTCTTACTTACCATTGTGTAATATCTCTTAATCTTTTCGGAGCCGCGCGGGGTTGCCGTCGGAGGTTCGAGTCCACCCTCGGACAAGGGTGTGTCGTCCTTAGCGTAAGTTAGTTTAAGTTAGATTAAGTAGTGTGTAAGCTTAGGTACCGATGACCTCAGCAGTTTGGTCCCACAAGACCTTACCACAAATTTCCACTTTAATATTTTCGGTGTCTCCAGGATTCTTTCATACATACAATCTGCCTTCGTTATTTTTAAACCAAGAGTTAGCAATGATTAAATTGAGCCATGTGCAAATTTTGGTAAGGCGGTTTTGCTTTGCATTCCTATCCCCCAGTCGATGTTCTCGTGCTATTTTCCCTCCTCCTTCTTTTCCTAGTATCGAATTCCGGTCTCTCACTGCAATTAAATTTTCGTTTCCCTTAACTATCTGAATAATGTCTTTTATCCAATCGTACATTCTTCTGAGTCACATTTTCATTTACTCATTGTGATGCACGAGCGAAATGCATATTTGGAAGTCTTCGATATTGGTGGGTATCGATTACGTCATTTGTAAAAAAATAATAATAACTTTGTGTAAATTGATTTCCATGTAACCGGCATACTCTGTCAGCCACTGCTTTTATTTGACGCGATTGGTCCATTTTGGAATCAGTTAATTAACAATAAAAATACATTCTCTAATTTTACAAAGTTACGAGGTCCGATCTGTCGCGAAATTAAAATCACAGTCCCAATCAGATGAAGTTTTGCGCAGATGTGTTGTTCAGTGTCTCCAGCATGTCCGTCGATCGGATTATGTCGCACTTTTCAGGTATGGGCGCACAAGTGAGCGCGTAAAGATGCCAAGAAATTCCTAGAACAATTGTGTCTTCCCCCTAATATGAAGCGCGCGCTGTCATTTGATTTCTTCTTGTTGAGTGATTCCGCCCGTATACAGTAATGACACTGTCATGCGTGACAGAAAAGTGCGGTAATGGTACAGGAACTCTGAAGCACAACATATCGACGATCATTACGCAGAGGCCAGGGAAGGAAGGGTGTGTCAACCGATGATCTTCTTCAGCCAGTGATTCAAGCAATTAGAGAAAATAGTCTACGAATGTCAAATCAGAACAAGAAAAGAGGAATGCTGTCATCAGGCATTATCGTTCTTCATGACAATGTTCAATTGCACACTGCAGCTGCAAGAATGACTATCTCGTACCGTTTTATGTCGGAATGTTTGAGCAACCCACCACACAGCCCATTTCACCTCTTTGCTCACTTGAACCGGACAGCGTTTTGGCGCAGAGAACGAGCTGCAGACCAGCGTAGAGAATTGGCGGAAATCACAGGCGGCTGCCTTCTATGACGAGGGTATTGGAAAGTTGGAATCATGTTACGAGACATGTTTGAGTCGGAGCAGTGACTATGTAACGAAGTAGCTGGAAGGTGTAGCTAAATGTTGTAAATAAAACATTTTTGGTTTTTAATGTGGTCTCCATTTCGTAAACTAGCGGACATCGTAAAAAAATAGTCCTCATAATCACAATAAGGTTCTCACTAAATTTTGTAATATTTACGAGATATCTTGTGTATAGGAAATTTATTATGTATATTCTTAGACTCCTCGCTTACTATTTTAACGTGACTGTTCTTCATCCTCGCGCTTGGCGGAAAGAGATGTGGTAGTGGTGTCTCTTGCGAAGTCGGATGTGAGAGACAAGTTTGCGCTGTTTTACTTCCATTGTGAAACAGTATGCTTGTTCGCTATGAAAAATTAAGAAGACAAAACTCATTGGAATTCTTATTTTTTGGAAGTAGCAGCTACCTTCAAAATGCAAATTAAATTTTTAAAGTAATACTTCGTATAGGAAAACTTCTGACAACACTATTATACCTCGAAGAAGACAACGAAGTCAGCATAAAACCAGCTAAGTACCAGCTCTATAATTTATCGTTGTGGACAGGACTACTTTCAGTTTTACTTCATTTTTATGTATATAAATTCAGCCTGCGTATGTTTGTGCTCGCAAAACTCGAAAGTAGGCGGTCGTTTGACTTGAAATTTAGTCACACCGTTGCATTCAAATACGTGCGTGATTTTGTATACCAATTTTTCAAATATATGTAATGTGAAAATAAAAATGTAACATATAATGGGGAAACACTGTTACCAAAAATCCTGAAAAGTTCTGGAGCTAGTTACTTCAAACAGACTAGGCTACATATTATAATACATATAATATATGAATATACGAGGACTATTGGGAAGCTAAAGAACGAGCGCTCGCGAAGTGGAAATCACGGTAAGAACCAAAACTGTTTTATTTGCAATAGTTAGCTACACCTTCCAGCTAGTCCTCTCCATAGGCGCCACTCCAACCTAGATACCTACCGTAGCGTTGTACCAGCTTTCTGGTACCCTCGTCGTAGAAGGCAATCTCCTGTGCTTTCCGACAATTTTCTGTGACGAATTGCAGCTCATTGCCTGTGTCAAAATGCTGTCGCGATAGGCAGCGGTTCATTTGAACACAGATGAAAATCAGAGGGCGTCTTCATTGCCCCTGCAGAGTGCGGTCGAGAATTGTCATAAAGAAGGAAATGCGTGATAGTCACGTTACGCGCTGTTGCATGAAATCAGGCGAAATCTCCCGGCAGATGCCCGTACTTGGTGGGAGAAACTGCTTTCTATGCATCTTTATGCACTCACTGTGCGCTCAGAACCGAGAAGACCGACATGACGCTGTCTATGGGCACACTAGATACACTGCCAAACATATCTGTGCAAAGCTCCATCTGATTTTCACTCATTGTATCTTTTCACGACATATCGTTTCTTACTTTCTGAACTGGAGGTATATTGTTACCAAAAATCTCGGAACGTGCTTGATAGATTTACTTAAAATTATACGCGATACTCTAAGGAAAATTCACCCAGATAGTAGGCTCTACATTTTTATTTGCAATTTCTCACCATAGGGCTTAATAACACTGCTTGTATCCAGCGCTGAAGTACTGTCATTTGCAACATTTCTATACAACGCGTCATCCGTAGTCCCTCGTTAGTCGTTGTATTGTACCAGGCCGTGAAATAAGGCAGTACCATTGTCGATCTTCACCAAGTTGGAAATGAGGGCAGTGATTCGCTTTTTTTCGCAGGAGGTGTTAAGCCTACGGAAATTATTCGTCGAATGCAAGTGCAGTATGGTGACAGCTGTTTATCAGCAAACAGCATCTACGAATGGATTGAACGCTTCATACAGGGAAGAATTTCTCTGTGTTACGAGGAAAATGCGGGCAGGCCATCGATGTCAACAACTGAGGACAATTGGGAAGTTTCTGAGGTTATGGTGATGGAAAACAGACGAATCACAGAGGACGAAATCGCCAGTACTTTACATATCATTCATGGTTCAGCATATTCCATCTGACACAATAGGTTAAATTCTCGGAAAGTGTGTGGAAGGTGGACACCGAAGGAACTGTCAGCGTAGCATAAGGCTCAAAGGATGGACATCTCTCGTAAACATGTGGTCCGTTATTGTCGCGAGGGAGATGGATTTTTAGAGCAAATCGTTACTATAGACAAAGCGTGGGTGCATCATCACGAACGAGAAAGTAAGGCTGCGGGCATGGTTTTGGAACACCCTTCATCTTCAGAAGTTAAGAAATTTAAACGTCAACCATCTGCTGGTAAGATTATGCTGACACTATTCTGGGACATGGAAGGTGTGGTATCCGTTCGTTTCACCCCGACAGGCGAAACTTGGAACAGTGAAAACTATTGTGACGTGTTGGGAACTAAACCCAAACCCGCAATCAGATCCAAACGTCGCAGAAAACTGCGAAAAGGTGTCATCCTGGAGCATGACAACGCTCGGTCACATTCTGCCAAACGGACGGCCGAAACAATAAAAGAGCTGGGATTCGAATTGCTGGAGCACCAACCATACAGTCCAGACCTGGCTCCAAGCGATTTCCATATGTTTGGACCACTGGGGGAAGCGCTCAGGGGAAGAAGATTTGCAACCAATGCAGAAGTCATCAATGCTATGCAAAATTGGTTACAGGCCGAACCAAAAAACTTTTTTTCCGTTGGAATAAAAAAAAACTGTCAAACGCTGGGCAAAGCGCGTTGAAGTGCGGGAATGTTATGCAGAAAAATAGTGTACGTTCCAGTTTTCTATCATTAGAATAAATACTACTTTTCTCAAAAGTGCCTATACTTTTTGACTCCCTCTCGTACATGCAATAATGTAATATATAAAGGGGAATAATTATAATAAAAACCCTCAAAATGTGCTTGACCGATAACTTCAAATTTTTACACGTTACTCTAATAAATGATTGAAGGAACACAGGCTATATATTTATATGTATTACATAGATTTATTTAAAATATATAATACTGAAATGTTGTTATTAAAAACTTCGAAAAGATCTTCACCACTTTACTAAATATTATAAACGATGCTCCACTAAATATTCAAACTACAGAATCTGAATTAGCATAAAAAAGGATCAGAGACAGAGAGAGGGTGGACGAAGAGACGAATAGAGGGTTGGGAGGAAGTTGTCATAGAGAGGGGAAAGGAGGAGATGGAAAGAGGAGGGCATGAGGAAATGGAGACAGAGGAGAAGGTGAAGATGGATGGAGACTGTGAGGAAGGTGATGGATGGAAGGGAGACAAAGACACACAGATGAACAAAGAGAGGTGGAAGAGGATATGGATAGAGAAAGGGAGGAGAAGGAGATTAGGACATGGTTTCTCTTTTCTTTCATTTCCATTGAAACCTCTGACTACTAACGGGGCGTGTGTTTCTCAAAATTGGTTACATAGAACCAACTGGAATTTGTTGCATGTTATTGCTATGTATCAGCGTCCCACTGGTAAAGGGAAGCCTACTAACGGTTAGCAGAATATTCATAATTACAGATTGGCCTGTAGGTCGTGCTGTCCTCAGGTTTCATTGTTTTGAAAAATGGGCTGCCTTCGTACATTCCCGGACACATCGCGTCAACGACTTGCACCCACGAACTGACGCTTACCACATCACAAACGAGTCCCTTATTGAGCACCAGTCGTGTGAGTTACATGCTTGGAGAGATGCCCTGTCCACTGACGTGTGTGAATTTTCAGCCTGTCCTGTAGATTTCGCACTGTCGTCTTCTGAAACTCTGGAGTTACTTATGAAGAATCATGTATCTGGCAGCCATCATCCCCAATACCACTGGATTACAAAACGGTGGAAAACATTTTTTTCACACTGTTACTTCTGACTAAAACATTAATTAAAATAACCACACATGAATGGTTTTAAAAATAAAATTGGTAGTCAAAGGGTTAAGCAGTACCTCTTGTAAATAGCGTATCAAATCTTATTTGGAAGCGGAATCAATAATTGTGTAACGAGATTTCTCTCAGAATTAGGGCACAAGAAAGAGTCCTACGCAGCCAAGACTGTGTTTGATATTTCCCCACCCCCTTTACAAATACCGCAGCGGCTCCTTTGAGAGGGCGACTTAAAAATAATTGAAGACGGCCGGGTGCAGGTGGCGTGGCGTGGCTCGCGCCGCCTTTGAGCAGGCAACCCCGCGGCCAGTAATTTCTGGCCTGATTAACCCCGCGCGCTCTTGCTCGACACCGGCGCCCACGAATTTCGACGCGTTCCTCTCCCTTTCTTTTCCCTTTTTTGCACAAAAAGAGAGAGAGAACCGAGGAGGTGGGCGCCCTTCCTTTGAAAGAACCAGCAGTGCACTCCACTTGTAAAAGACCGCTGGCCTGCAACCAGGTTGATGTAAATATTTGATTGGTGTCAAGGGGGACAAAATCCTCTTAGCGCGTAATGGGGCGTGGCTCCAGCTAGATAAGCCCCGGCTCATGTACTTCTTTTCCTTTTTTTCTTTTTTTCCTTTTATTCCTCCGCGGCGATGGAAGCCGTTTGAGAGAGCACTTCTGTGGGCCAACTTTCTGACCGCCGGAATTTCATTCAGTGGGAATAAACGCTGGCCCGAGAAAAAGACTAGACGGAGCAGATTAAGTAAGTCAGCACACAGAAGCCCCTGTCGGCTGCCGGACGCAAATAACTGGGTCGCATTGTGTTAAGCGGACAACGACTTTGAGGCGACAGGAGCCTAGAAATCTTGTTTCCGGAACTATGTGGCTCACATTCTTTCGTGTGGCACCAATTAAGCGACCTCAGGCAGGAATAAAGTTTGTTAAGTCTGGACGAAAGGAGAATTCCCAAGCACCTCGTAGATATGCTGAAAAAGATCTAATGTTCCGTTTTCGAAACGTTTTTATAAAAAGAAAATTATTGCTTTTAGAGAAATGCGATTGAACTCAGAAGTGATTTACTGCGTGACTGTAGCTGTTAAGAGGATGGGGTCCTCGTGTCACACATGTTTCCATATTCAACACATATAATGAGCAGTTTATGTTGTTACGGTTGGCACTTGAGAATGGCATAGCAGGTAAATCGCGATCCTGAATAGCACATTTACGGGGAGATTTCAAAAATCCAATTACATATTATTATGGCAGGCCAAGTAAGTTTTATTGAATGCTCCAATACGTTTAAAAGTGACAAAGATACATGACACTATTTTTCAACTAAGTCACCGGTGAGAATAGTCTAAAAATCATTCACTTCCTCGACGACAGAAACCATCTGCTTGGTCGCGGAGCCGCTCAAGAACCGC
This sequence comes from Schistocerca americana, assembly GCF_021461395.2. Lineage (NCBI taxonomy): Eukaryota > Metazoa > Arthropoda > Insecta > Orthoptera > Acrididae > Schistocerca > Schistocerca americana. The sequence continues at coordinate 224,460,100 of NC_060119.1, forward strand.
TGTGTGGGTGTCTTGATTGTTGGAACATCTCTTTCCCCTAGAATGTTCTTTCAGCTTGCCGAAGAGACGCAAACCTCATGAAGCGAGGTCTGGGCTTACCGGTTAGCATCACCCACGTTGTGTGTGGCCTTGGTCAAATTGTTGGCACCATTTTACTATGGCTTGACGTGACACTGCGTTTGGTCCATACACCGCCTGAATTCACGATGAATCTGTGTGTCATTTACAAGTATTGCCGACAAGAATCGTACTGTCGGCTCTGCACCTAAACTTTGGAGGACGTTTCCACGTGCTGCGTCATTTCAATCGCACATTTGACGCACCCGTTATCCGTACCATACTAGAACTGTGTATGCAGTAAACCTGGAAATTTTCTCTCATCTGAGAATGCGCCACTCTTGATGCACTTTTGAAGTCCCTACCTAGTAACATTCCTGGCGCAAAATATTGTCAGTTCCAAAATATTGTAGGGCTGTGCACGGAAGTAAACAGAAAATAGATAAAACTTTTAATGTTTTTGTTTTGTTCCTCATTGGGACTGGAACGTGGACTTCTCGCTTATCGGAAGCGATTACCTCACAACTTTGGTTATCTGAGCACACTCCCCCGGATGACCCAAACTTCCATTTCACACACCAATATATTTCATCTCATGGATTATTAATTCATCTATTCATGATATGTGCCTGTGTAGGTAAATAAATTAATAATCTTTGAGAATAAATAGATAGGTCTGTGACATATCGGTCTGGGGAGCGTGGTCGGAGAGCCTAAGTGGCAAGGCGACCGCTCGCGATGAGCTGGAAATCCGGGTTTGAGAACCGGTCTGGCGCAAATTTGCATGTGTCACTTTAGGTCATACATCCATACCGAATTTCAGGAAAATATTTGGAAATTTAAGGCTTGCAGTAACGTCAGAGGCGACAAATGTCTTGAGTGGAATGGAGTGTATCTAGAAAATTGGTTACAACATGAACATTAAGAAAGGTAAAACAATGAACATGGAATGTAGTAGATATAAGTCAGGTGTTCCGCAGGGAACTACTTAGGAAATGAGACGCTGAAAGTTGTAGAGGAATTTTGCTGTTTGGGTAATAAGGTAACTGTCGTCGATAGAATTAAAGTGGACAATCGAGGTAGCTCTAAGCACTATGGGAATTAACATCTGAGGTCATCAGTCCCCTAGACTTAGAACTACTTTAACCTAACTAACCTATGGACATCACACACATCCATGCCCGAGGCACTATTCGAACCTGCGACCGTAGCAGCAGTGCGGTTCCAGACTGAAGCGCCTAGAATCGCTCGGCCACAGTGGCCGGCTTAAAGTGGACAAAAACGTAGTTGAATGAAAAGCCTTCCCAAAAACAAATATTATTTCATAATTTCAGTTATTTTTCTAGAAAATAGTATTAAATGTATTAAAAATAGTTAACTGAAGCGCCTAGAATCGCTCGGCCACAGTGGCCCCCTTAAAGTGGACAAAAATGTAGTTGAATGAAAAGTCTTCCCGAAAACAAATATTATTTCATAATTTCAGTTATTTTTCTAGAAAATTGTATTAAATGCATTAAAAATAGTTAACGTTGTTGGCTATTTAAGAGAAGGTTCTGCGCCCGGTTCCCGATGACCACTCTTAATTCTTCTGAGATGGAAAGGCCCTGAACGGTGTCCACTTAGCGCTCTGACGGCAAATGAGAACCTGCTTAGTAAAATAACTAGCAAACTGATACACAAATTGCCGAAGTTACATGGAAGCGGGTTGTAGTGAAGTTGAGTATTATGGAATATCTTCTCACTTACGTGACTGGATTCGTGATTTCCTATCAGAGAGGTCACAGTCCGGAGTAACTGATGGAAAGTCATCGAGTAAAACAGAAGTGATTTCTGGTGTTCTCCGAGGCGCTCAGTTGCTCCTCATCTTTATAAACGATTTAGGAGACAATTTGAGCAGCCATCGTTGGTTGTTTGCAGATGTTGGTGTCGTTTATCGACTAGTAAAGTCATCAGAAGATCAAAACAAATTGCAAAACGATTTAGAAAAGATATCTATACGGTGCAAAAATTGGCATTTGACCCTAAATAATGATGTGTGAGGTCATCCACATGAGTGATAAAAGGAATCCGATAAACTTGGGTTAGACGATAAATCAGTCAAATCTAAAAGCCATAAAGTCAACTAAATACCTAGGAATTACAATTACGAACAACTTAATTTGGAAAGAACAGGTACGAAATTTTGTGGGGAAGCCGAGCCAAAGATTGCGTTTTATTGGCAGAACACTTATAAACTGTAATAGATCTACTAAAGAGACTGCCTACAGTGCGCTTGTCCGTCCTCTTTTGGAGTACTGCTACCCAGTCTGGGATCTTTACCAGGTGGGATTTAACGAGTACATCGGGAAAGTACAAAGAAGAGCAGCACGTTTTGTATTATTGCGAAGTAGGGAGAGAGTGTCAGTGACGTGACAAAGTAATTGGGGTGGACATAATCAAAACAAAGGCATGTTTCGTTGCGGCGGAATCTTCTCACTAAATTTCAATCATCAACTTCCTCCTCTGAAGGCGAAAATATTTTTTTAACGTCGACTTGCATAAGGAGGAACGATCATCATAATCAAATAAGGGAAATCAGAGCTCGCACGGAAAGATGTAGGTGTTCGTTTTTTCTGCGCGATGTTCGAGATTGGAATAATATCGAATTATTGTGACAGTGGTCGGTGATCAATATGCCAGGCACTTAAGTGTAATTTACACAGTATCTATGTAGATGTAGGTGTAGCTTTAGAATCGAGAATTTTTACACTAGGCTTGGAGCTTCCAGACTTTTTTTCGTTTTTACCTTGTCTCTCGTGTTTTGTATTTCCTGCAATCAAGGAAGGCTGGCACCTGAAGTCGTTGACCCTGCCTACAGATTTTGCGTAGCAGTTAGCTGCCCTTCCTAAGGCAGATTCTAATATTTTCCCAGAAACAACGCTGCTCCTGCCCATGAAGAGACGTCCATCAGGTAACGAAGCGAGAGGCGCCCTTTTGTGCCAACTGAATAACAATTCTTCCGGAAGCTGCTCAGAGCTCTACAACAAGGCCGGGCCAAATAAATTCGTCTTCAAGGGAGCACAACGCAACAGGGAAACAAGATAATTGATAGCTTCTTCTCCGAAAACGAGACAGAGACGTTGCACTGGTTTTTACCGTTGCATTGCTAATTAGTTTCTCTAATGAACTGCAAGAAAGAACCCAGGGAGAGATAAAAAGTCTTTTATTACGCTTGCCAGCTTCTGCTCCGTAAACGAGTCAGAAATGTTTCATTGGCATCTATAGGTTTACTGCTATCTATCTTCTTTAACCGAAAGTGAGAAAGAACCTAGAAGTCGATAAAAAATGCCTTATTCCCTCTTATAGCTGTAGCAAATAGACCATTTCGTATGTAAATGGGAAGAACCAGAAATATGAAAGGCAGAGTTAATTATTTCAGTAATCTATTTGAAAGGCACAATTGTTTCACTGACATATAATACGAATCTCTAAGTATCAATGAAGGGAGCGAATGAGAATTTTTACAATGGAAAAACAAACGCAAGGGAAAGAGACAATGATAAGGTCGTCAACTATATTTCGTTTAAATACTTTTGCGTAAAATTGAAGAGGACTTAGAAGAAATATACAATAGCTTGAACAGCTTACTTAGGTATAATTTGAGATAAGCGCAAATAAAAAAAAGAAGATCATGCTGAACTGTGATAGAAATAGTATACTTACTTTCTTAACGTGAAAACTAGAGACGATACGGTAAGATAAGAGAGCAAGATATATGAAAAGTTGGAGAATCAAAATGCAAAAATCAAAAAATCATTTAAAAAGAAACTTTAATTAACAAATTTTAAAGTGACTATTTCCCTTAGCAGCTACATAGCTGATACGTTCCTATTACAAACGAAATCTGCATCTTTCCTGTCTGCGTAAGTTAAAGCTTTAAGAGACCAACCTGGGGATTTTCATTTCTAGCGCTAATTTCTGAATGGAATGATATCAGAAACTCGCGGGTGCTTAGTTTTCCGTTTCATCAAATGAGGCATGATTAAGCTTGCACAGGTATGTGAACTCACAGAATAAACGGTATTATGCATCAGAAAGTCCTCATGAGTACGCTGAAGAGGTGTTGTATAATTTTACAGCTGGTGTTTGGCGAGCAACTTTTACATCGCCAGTAAAGTGTATTCGAAAATTCATATTACAGATCCCTTTGGCTGTATAGGGTATCCAGCAGGCAAATTTTACATAGATACGCTTTCTGTTTCCGTGTTACGACTAAAACAAACTTGACTCGTGTTTTGCAGCACTTTTGTTGACATTGTTGACCCTAACGTATTTCTCTCGTAGAACATCGACTGCACACGTGTGGAACACCAGAGCTTCATGTTAATCTTAATTTTCAGGTGTTCATGAATAAAACTGTGGAATACTGGCGAGGATGTGAGACTCAAATATCTACAGTTCTAAAGAATTAGAGCCTCCGACGCTGGTTACACGTATACAGATGTGGAATTATTGTATAGTGCTCCGTGGCATTTAGTAATAAGAAGAAGAGCCATGGGTGAGCTAGGTCAATGTTCAGGCAATGTTTCTGCAATGCCACTAGCCAACAGTGAAAAATATGACTATAATGAAGTTATTGTTTGTTAATTATATCGACCACGCTGATACTGGAAACGACAATGATAAACTCAAGTTATATTTCGTTTCCAAGTTAAAGGGGGTGTGTTGAATTATAATTATATTTTACTGGCCTTCATTGCCAATCCATTTCCATTCGGGCGTCAAAATCCGATTGATGGTAGACAGAGCGATGAAGTTACAGACAAAAATAGCTGTGTGTATTTAATCTCTACTTTTAGACCGATCTCGTAGCAACAAGGGAAAGTAGTTTCAGAGGGTTACAAGCTGTTTTCTGTTCGTGTGCTGGAATAACGTGTTACTGAAGTGTGGTCATTGTAATTCCTGTGATTCAATATGCCTCGTAGATAAGTAAACAGTGCTGACAATTTTAGCTATATTTACGGACAGGCTACACTTAAATCGCAAAGGAGGCCAGTAACGCCGTATATTAGGAAGGCGCAAAGACTGTACTGTGGCTGTGAAAGCTGGGACCACGATAAGCCTTGGGCTCCTCATGTATGTTGCATGTCTTGTGTTTTGAGTCTTCAGTCGTTGTTGAATCGTAAAAGACCTTCCATGGGCTTTGCTATATCCATGATATGTCGAGAACGTCAAACCGGTGAGTGATTGTTACTTTTGTATGACAACTCCATTAGCATATGGTATTTCCAAAAAGAAAAAGTTTTCCTTGACATATCCTAACACACCGGCGGCCATGGTACCATTGCCTCGCGGAGACGGACTGCCTGTTCTTGTCCCACCTGATTCTGGTAGTGACGAAGGCGGTAGTGAGACTAATGCTGCACCATCATCTTCAAAACCTAGTTCTCCGAAAGCTCCTGATTTTGTATGTAATGACGCGTATAGAGAGATTCACAAAATAACAAACAGGTTAGTGTTCATCACGAACGTGGTTTAGCAGTCAGTGCAATGTTTACAAATGCGGAGATGGCAGATGCCCATTTGATGTATGGATTAGCACGGGGCGATAGCCGTGGTGCGGTACGTTTGTATCGAGACAGATTTCCAGAACGAAGGTGTCCCGACAGGAAGACGTTCGAAGCAATTGATCGGCGTCTTAGGGAGCACGGAACATTCCAGCCTATGACTCGCGACTGGGGAAGACCTAGAACGACGAGGACACCTGCAATGGACGAGCCAATTCTTCGTGCAGTTGACGATAACCCTAATGTCAGCGTCAGAGAAGTTGCTGCTGTGCAAGGTAACGTTGACCACGTCACTGTATGGAGAGTACTACGGGAGAACCAGTTGTTTCCGTTCCATGTACAGCGTGTGCAGGCACTATCAGCAGCTCATTGGCCTCCACGGGTACACTTCTGCGAATAGTTCATCCAACAATGTGTCAATCCTCATTTCAGTGCAAATGTTCTCTTTACGGATGAGGCTTCATTCCAACGTGATCAAATTGTAAATTTTCACAATCAACATGTGTGGGCTGACGAGAATCCGCACGCAATTGTGCAATCACGTCATCAACACAGATTTTCTGTGAACGTTTGGACAGGCATTGTTGGTGGTGTCTTGATTGGGCCTCACGTTCTTCCACCCACGCTCAATGGAGCACGTTATCATGATTTCATACGGGATACTCTACCTGTGCTGCTAGAACATGTGCCTTTACAAGTACGACACAACATGTGGTTCAGCGCACGATGGAGTTCCTGCACATTTCAGTCGAAGTGTTCGTACGCTTCTTAACAACAGATTCGGTGACCGATGGATTGGTAGAGGCGGACCAATTCCATGGCCTCCACGCTCTCCTGACATCAACCCTCTTGACTTTCATTTATGAGGGCATTTGAGAGCTCTAGTCTACGCAACCCCGGTACCAAATGTAGAGACTCTTCGTGCTCGTATTGTGGACGGCTGTGATACAATACGCCACTCTCTAGGGCTGCATCAACGCATCAGGAATTCCATGCGACGGAGGGTGGATGCATGTATCCTCGCTAACGGAGGACATTTTGAACATTTCCTGTAACAAAGTGGTTGAAGTCACGCTGGTACGTTCTGTTGGTGTGTGTTTCCATTCCATGATTAATGTAATTTGAAGAGAAGTAATAAAATGAGCTCTAACGTGGAAAGTAAGCGTTTCCGGACATATGTCCACATAACACATTTTCTTTCTTTGTGTGTGAGGAATGTTTCCTGAAAATTTGGCCGTACCTTTTTGTAACACCCTGTATATGATAAGTTAAAGAAGGTACACTATGTGCTCAAGAACTTTGAAGTCACTAGAAAATTGCGGCTTTAAGGACAAACAAAATGGAGGGTCCGTTAAACTACCTCTTGCTATATTGTGACCGCACTAAGGTATGCCAACTCTGCGATCCGTAGGGCTATGCTCGGCTTGCAGATTACGAAACATACGGAGTGCTGGTGTCGCCCCTGCTTTCGCGGGCGCAGCAGCTGAGCTGGCGGTCGGCCGAACTTCGCCATCTGCACACACAAAGATCGGAGGCCCACTTTAATGGCAAAGCCGCGCTGCGCCTAGCAGACTGGTCCCGGCATTAGTGCATTAAACTTCAGTTATGGAACAGCCAGCCACTGCTGATAGAGCCCGCCGGGACGTCGCTAGCCGCTGGCCGCTGGCCGCTGGGGACATTAAAAGTTCCGCGGAGCGGCGGCCGCGCTCAAAGAATAATTAAATTCCGGTCGCGGGCCGCCGGCGCTGAGCCGCCCAAAGGAGGCGCGCTTTGGCAATTATCCGCCCGGCGTGGCCAGCGGGTGTGCAGTGCTGCAGACTGCGTCAGGTATACTGCTCTCGCTACACACAATTTCGACATGCTTTCCAGATCAAAGCAATTAATTATGCTACCGAACCGCTGAAAATTGACTTTATTCTCATCTCTCCCAACATTAGTTGATACTCGAAAAGAAAATTTACTTCGTCGATGCAGTGTTACGCTGCGATAGTGTTAGGAGTATTTGGGTTCCTCCGAAATTGTAAAATTTTAAACTTTTAGATTTTGAAGAGGAAAAAAAAAAACACGCAAATTTGAATTTAAAATAAACACATCAAAACAAGTTTTGCATCACCCCGATTTCAAGAACTCTGGTAGATAGACGCTGACTGTGGATATTGTATTACAGACACTGTGACTATTCAGAAATGTCACTAAACCCGCCCGGAGAGGCAAACAACCATGCATGAGCAGCGCCTATTAGACGGAGGGGTCCGACAGCCGATCAGCTCCAGTCATTCCATCAGGAAGGAGGTACACGACTCGTGTTGTCTATACTCCAACCGTGCGGCTAGGTGGTCAATTCTATGGCGTTCGCATTGTTACTTTGTGGCAGGAAGGGCTCTCAACAATGGAAGTTTCCAGGCGTCTCGGGGTGACACAAAGCGATGTTGCTTGGACGTGGAGGAGACACAGAGAGACAGGAACTGTCGATGACATGGCTCGATCTGGCCGCCCAAGGGCTACTACTGCAGTGGATGGCCGCTACCTACGGATTGTGGCTCGGAGGAACACTGACAGCAACGCCACCATGTTGAAAAAAGCTTTTCGTGCAGCCACAGGACGTCGTTTTACGACTCAAACTGTGCGTAATAGGCTGCATGATGCGTAACTTCACTCCTGACGTCTTTGAAATGACGACACCATGCAGCTTGGTGCAGAAGCGCCCAACAACATTCCGAATGGAGTGCTCAGGATTGGCATCAAGATCTCTTCACCGATGAGTGTCGCGTATGCCTTCAACCAGACAATCGTCGGAGACGTGTTTGGAGGGAACCCGGTCAGGCTGAACGCCTTAGACACACTGTACAACAAGTGCAGCAAGGTGGAGGTCCCCTGCTGTTTTGGGGTGGCATTATATAGGGCCGACCAGTTTAGTGTTGATCAGAATAAGTAAAAAGAGAAATGTCTGAGTACGTTCAGTTTTGCTCAGCTGTTTGAAAATCAAATAACGTAAGGGGTTTACCAGCGCAGCAATTCACCAATTTTTCTAAGGGGACGTTTCAACCGGAACCGACCCACGCTGAAACATTCATATTAGTACGTGGTGTGGCTTCCACGGGCGGCAATACAGCCGCTGACACTGGCATCCAGTCGATGGTACATATGGCGAAAACTGTCCTGGGATGCGTTATGCCACGCCTGCTCGAAGTGTTCGCGTACCTCTGTAAGAGTTGTTGGTTCACGAGGCTCAGGAGTCACTTCTCGCTCCATCATATTCCACACGTGCTCGATAGGAGACAAATTTGGACATCGTGCTGGCCAGGGAACTTGCTGTACGTCTCACAAAGCGCGTTGAGTTTCATGGGCAGTTTTAATATTTCTAAAATTTAAAAACCTCTCTCACACCGGCCTGATTTAGCTTCACTGATCAGGATAGTAAAAACATGCGTATATTAAGGGAATTTTCATTGACAAAGCAGGCTTATCACATTCACACAGTTCAATACTGTTCTGTCCTGATTAAATTAAGCTTAACTTAAATTCCATAAGGCAGTGAAGCAATTTCGAAGTCTCGGTGCGACGAAAATTGTGAGTCGATCTCCTGGAAACATTTGTAATAATTATTAACTTTCGGTGATCACATGGGGAAGACCGGAGATCTGCTGGTAAGACCGTGTTAGCCTATTTATTTGAAGTAACTGGATATCTTGAGCATTCAAAACGGCAGGTTCGTCCAGTGTAAATCAGACGTTCCCCACTGATCCCGTGCAACACAGCGTAGTAAGCAGACACTGTCAATAATAATAATCCGTTAAATAATACGCGAACACACTTACTTTAGTTTAGTTCATGTATTAAACTCCTTCCCGTACAGAATCTCATCAAGATGGCGACTCGCTCAACAATACATACATATATACCTCCTTCTCTTTCGACTAATCGGCAAGAAGTTCCTATTCTTTTCATAAGAGAAAACATAGATAGCAGAGAAGCTATTCCATGGAGTAAATGGACGCTCCAAGGAATAATTGGGCTTGAAACTACTTTGCATTGATAATCGGTAAGATAAGAAGAGATATTTAGAGATATGTACTGAGTTATATAATTTATAAAATTTCTGAAAATATCGCGGAGAGACCGCTGCAAGAGACATTACACAGTGTGTGGGCGAGACTCGTCCTGTTGAAACGACACGTCACCTTCTTGTTGCAAGATCGGTATAAGAACAGGTCTAATAACATTCTGCACCTACCGAGCGCTGGTTAGCGTCTCCTCCAGGAGCCCAAAAGAAAACGACAGTTGTTGATGAAGGTTTCTCGGGTCTCCAGCCGGGTGGTAGCGCTGATATCTCGTGACGTTTCGGGAAGTGTCATACTACCCATCTTCTGGAGAAGTTTCGAGATTCGCGGAGAGCGGGCTATTTATATGCGCGGTCACCCCTCTCCACTAGACCTCGGGTGGCTGCGGTGGACCAGCGGTGTGCGCGCAGTGGTGGGGATGGCGGGCGCCCCCGGCGGCCGCGTTCGGTTCTCGGTGTAAGCATTCTGTCTGCGTCCGCGGCGGAGGACATTGACGGGCGCGCTCCCGGCGGATTGCCGCTATCGCAGGGTTCCGTGCTGCGCTGAGTTGGTATCCCCCGTCTCTGTTGACCAGATTCTCGTTAATCCTTATTTCTATGGATTCTTTGATAACGCTTTCCCAAAAGCCAGATTCTCGGCACAGTACCTTCGTGTTTTCGAAGTTGCAGGTGTGTTCTTCATTGATGCTGTGTTCTGTAATGGCCCATTTTTCTGTGTGGCCTAGTCGCACACATCTGATTTGTTCTTTGCAGCGTTTAGATACGCAGCGCTGTGTTTGCCCCATGTATTGATTTCCGCATTCGCATGGTATGCTGTATACTCCTGGTGTGTTAAGGTTCAGCGCGTCTTTGGCAGAACCTATGAGCTCCCTCGTCTTCGGTGGTAGTCGGAGAATGGTTTTGATCTTGTATTTTCCCAGAAGTCGTGCAATTTTGGTGATAGCGGACCCACGTACGGAAGGAAAGCGAGTCGTTTATCTTCTTCTTCTCCTTCATTGTTTTCTTCTGGGGTTCTCCCTGCTTCCTTCTTCCTTTTAAGCGCCCTGTTAATCTGCGTTTTATTGCAGCCATTTTGTTGGAAGCCTTCCCTCAGGTGTTGCTGCTCGGATGGTAGGCTGTCTTTGTCGCAGACGGCGCGCGCCCTATGTACCAGGGTGGTCAGTACTGTTTCTCTTTGTGCTGGATGGTGTCAGCTTGTTGCATGAAGGTATAGATCTGTGTGTGTCTTCTTCCTATGTACTGCATGGCCTAGTGATCTATCTGCCTTCCTCTTAATTAAAATATCACGGAAGGGGAGGCATCCATTTTCTTCCATTTCCATTGTAAATTTGATGTTCGGGGGGATGCTATTGAGGTGTTCAAGAAACTCATCTAGCGCCTGTTTGCCATGTCCCCACACGACAAAAGTGTCGCCGACATAGCGGAAGAAGTGCTTCGGTTTCTGTCTGGCAGTTTGAAGGGCCACTTCCTCGAAATGTTCCACATAGAGGTTTGCAATCGCAGGAGCCAATGGGGAGCCCATCGCCACACCGTCGATTTGCTCGAAGAATTCCCTGTTGCACTGAAAGTACGTGGTTGTTAGTGCGTGTTCGAAGAGGCTGACTGTTTGTGGTTCAAAATGCTGGGTTAAAAGTGACAAGGAGTCTTGAAGAGGCACTTTCGTGAAAAGCGACGTCACGTCGAAGCTCACGAGTAGGTCCTCCCTTTGTAGTCGCGTGTCCCTGAGTACTTTTACGAATTCGGTTGAGTTTCTCACATGGTGGCTGCAGTGTCCCACAAGTCACATCGCCAGAAGATGGGTAGTATGTCACTTCCCGAAACATCGCGAGATATCAACGCTACCACCCGACTGGAGACCCGAGAAATCTTCATCAATAGTTTACGCCGGGAAAGCCTACAGTCACGTATACGACAGTTGTTGCTTTTTTTTTCTCATCAGTCTACTGACTGGTTTGACGCGGCCCGCCACGAATTCCTTTCCTGTGCTAACCTCTTCATCTCAGAGTAGCTCTTGCGCCCTACGTCCACAATTATTTGCTTGACGTATTCCAATCTCTGTCTTCCTCTACAGTTTTTGCCCTCTACAGCTCCCTCTAGTACCATGGAAGTCATTCCCTCATGTCTTAGCAGATGTCCTATTATCCTGTCCCTTCTCCTTATCAGTGTTTTCCACATATTCCTTTCCTCTCCGATTCTGCGTAGAACCTCCTCATTCCTTACCTAATCAGTCCACCTAATTTTCAACATTCGTCTATAGCACCACATCTCAAATGCTTCGATTCTCTTCTGTTCCGGTTTTCCCACAGCCCATGTTTCACTACCATACAATGCTGTACTCCAGACGTACATCCTCAGAAATTTCTTCCTCAAATTAAGGCCAGTATTTGATATTAGTAGACTTCTGTTGGCCAGAAATGCCTTTTTTGCCATAGCGAGTCTGCTTTTGATGTCCTCCTTGCTCCGTCCGTCATTGGTTATTTTACCGCCTAGGTAGCAGGATTCCTTAACTTCATTGACTTCGTGACCATCAATCCTGATGTTAAGTTTCTCGCTGTTCTCATTTCTACTACTTCTCATTACCTTCATCTTTCTCCGATTTACTCTCAAACCATACTGTGTACTCATTAGACTGTTCATTCCGTTCAGCAGATCATTTAATTCTTCTTCACTTTCACTCAGGATAGCAATGCCGGCCGCGGTGGTCTAGCATTTCTGGCGCTGCAGTCCGGAACCGCAGGACTGCTACGGTCGCAGGTTCGATCCTGCCTCGGGCATGGGTGTGTGTGATGTCCTTAGGTTAGTTAGGTTTAGGTAGTTCTAAGTTCTAGGGGACTTATGACCTAAGATGTTGAGTCCCATAGTGCTCAGAGCCATTTCAACCATTTTTGATAGCAATGTCATCAGCGAATCGTATCATTGATATCCTTTCACCTTGTATTTTAATTCCACTCCTGAACCTTTCTTTTATTTCCATCATGGCTACAGCCTTGTCTTACACCCTTCTTAATACGAGCACTTCGTTCTTGATCGTCCACTCTTATTATTCCCTCTTGGTTGTTGTACATATTGTATATGACCCGTCTCTCCCTATAGCTTACCCCTACTTTTTTCAGAATCTCGAACAGCTTGCACCATTTTATATTGTCAAACGCTTTTTCCAGGTCGACAAATCCTATGAACGTGTCTTGATTTTTTTTTTTTTTTTTAGCCTTGCTTCCATTATTAGCCGTAACGTCAGAATTGCCTCTCTCGTCCCTTTACTTTTCCTAAAGCCAAACTTATCGTCACCTAGCGCATTCTCAATTTTCTTTTCCATTCTTCTGTATATTATTCTTGTAAGCAGCTTCGATGCATGAGCTGTTAAGCTGATTGTGCGATAATTCTCGCACTTGTCAGCTCTTGCCGTCTTCGGAATTGTGTGGTTGATGCTTTTCCGAAAGTCAGATGGTATGTCGCCAGACTCATATATTCTACACACCAACGTGAATAGTCGTTTTGTTGCCACGTCCCCCAATGATTTTAGAAATTCTGGTGGAATGTTATCTATCCCTTCTGCCTTAGTTGACCGTAAGTCCTCCAAAGCTCTTTTAAATTCCGATTCTAATACTGGATCCCCTGTCTCTTCTAAATCGACTCCTGTTCCTTCTTCTATCGCATCAGACAAATCTTCACCCTCATAGAGGCTTTCAATGTATTCTTTCCACCTATCTGCTCTCTCCTCTGCATTTAACAGTGGAATTCCCGTTGCACTCTTAATGTTACCAACGTTGCTTTTAATGTCACCAAAGATTGTTTTGACTTTCCTGTGTGCTGAGTCTGTCCTTCCGACAATCATATCTTTTCCGATGTCGTCACATTTTTCCTGCAGCCATTTCGTCTTAGCTTCCCTGCACTTCCTATTTATTTCATTCCTCAGTGACTTTTATTTCTGTATTCCTGATTTTCCCGGAACATGTTTGTACTTCCTCCTTTCATCAATCAACTGAAGTATTTCTTCTGTTACCCATGGATTCTTCGCAGCTACCTTCTTTGTACCTATGTTTTCCTTCCCAACTTCTGTGATGGCCCTTTTTAGAGATGTCCATTCCTCTTCAGCTGTACTGCCTACTGCGCTATTCCTTATTGCTGTATCTATAGCGTTAGAGAACTTCAAACGTATCTCGTCATTCCTTAGTACTTCCGTATCCCACTTCTTTGCGTATTGATTCTTCCTGACCAATGTCTTGAACTTCAGCCTACTCTTCATCACTACTATATTGTGATCTGAGTCTATATCTGCTCCTGAGTACGCCTTACAATCCAGTATCTGATTTCGGAATCTCTGTCTGACCATGATGTAATCTAATTGAAATCTTCCCGTATCTCCCGGCCTTTTCCAAGTATACCTCCTCCTCTTGTGATTCTTGAACAGGGTATTCGATATTAGTAGCTGAAACTTCCAAACTTTACGGAAGCTCTCCTGCGAAACATCCCCCAGGCTGTGGCTAAGCCATGTCTCCGCAATATCCTTTCTTTCAGGAGTGCTAGTTCTGCAAGGTTCGCAGGAGACATTCTGTAAAGTTTGGAAGGTAGGAGACGAGGTACTGGCAGAAGTAAAGCTGTGAGGACGGGGCATGAGTCGTGCTTGGGTAGCTCAGTTGGTAGAGCACTTGCCCGCGAAAGGCAAAGGTCCCGAGTTCGAGTCTCGGTCCAACACACAGTTTTAATCTGCCAGGAAGTTTCATATCAGCGCACACTCCGCTGCAGAGTGAAAATCTCATTCTAGAATCTGAAGGTTGTTTGAGTGTCCACCTTTATTGTCGGAGATGAGAGGGAGATAGCTCTCCGAGGTAGAACTGGGTAGTTATTAGTTGCAGAAGTTATCTCTTAGGATTAATGGCAGTATGGTTATGCTGAAGAGTTCAGTATTTATTTAAGTAATATCTTTATTTTTGATAACTTATAAACGAGGTGCCAGTTCCTAACCCCTATCTGTATTACTTGTCAGACTCAATTTATTGTTACTCAATTTATTGTTATCAACAGGCCACACACCTAAGATTACAAGAGACAATTACTATTCCGTAAATTGTTCTTGTTAATTATGTGCTACAAATGCAAGCTGTTCCATGAGGCAGAGACAGATCGTCTATGTTCAGAACTAATGATCACTTATCTTGCAGTTGATAATGATCACTTATCTTGCAGTTGATGTGTGTGTCTCCAGATGTGATCACTGACTTCTCGCTGCGAATATTACTTCTGCATACTCAGGTTGTGGCTGAATGGCGTACTACTGCTCTCGGACTCCTCCGTCAGACTACTCTATCAGAATTCTCCATTAGACTGACTCTTCTCATTTTATCTCTTTCTATATATACCGTCTAAGTTGCAGCTGACCCTCAATAATAGCCTTTCGGAATATTTCCATTAGCTGGCGCCCTTCACACGTAAATACTTTAATGTTGGATTTCTCCTAGAGATTTCCGCTCGATGTTACCACTTATGTATACTGGAAAGCTTCCGTTGACGTCAGGGCGTGTTTCCCTTGGCGCAGTCTCAAATAGTTCCATCACGTGTTTAGTCCATGACCTCAAGAGCTACTGGAGATCCCTACTTTACATAAAACATGGAAAACTTCTGTTTTCGTCCAACTGCGGTTCAAATAATATCTTAAGCGGGGTAAGACATCAAACGGGCCGACTTGGAGCAGGAGAGGCACCACAGGACATTTTAATTTCCACTGTCTATACTTTTACAAATAAATTCATAAAACTTTAACAGCATGGCCAGGAAGGATTCAGGATTCATACTCATAGCAGTGGAAGCTCAAAAACGTAACAAAACACATTTTTTTACATGTGAAATTTCATCATTCTTTCAGTTACTACTGGCTGCATTTGTTGCTATAGGTACACTTTTCTTCCCAAGTAAGAGAGATTCTTGGATGACTTCTGCACAGCACACAAACCATAGTTACAGGAGTATGAAACTATGTAAGTTACTTAATTTATGAAAAAATGAATGAACTGAAACTTCCTGGCAGATTAAAACTGTGTGCCCGACCGAGACTCGAACTCGGGACCTTTGCCTTTCGCGGGCAAGTGCTCTACCAACTGAGCTACCGAAGCACGACTCACGCCCGGTACTCACAGCTTTACTTCTGCCAGTACCTCGTCTCCTACCTTCCAAACTTTACAGAAGCTCTCCTGCGAACCTTGCAGAACTGGCACTCCTGAAAGAAAGGATATTGCGGAGACATGGCTTAGCCACAGCCTGGGGGATGTTTCCAGAATGAGATTTTCACTCTGCAGCGGAGTGTGCGCTGATATGAAACTTCCTGGCAGATTAAAACTGTGTGCCCGACCGAGACTCGAACTCGGGACCTTTGCCTTTCGCGGGCAAGTGCTCTACCAACTGAGCTACCGAACCACGACTCACGCCCGGTACTCACAGCTTTACTTCTGCCAGTACCTCGTCTCCTACCTTCCAAACTTTACAGAAGCTCTCCTGCGAACCTTGCAGAACTAGCACTCCTGAAAGAAAGGATATTGCGGAGACATGGCTTAGCCACAGCCTGGGGGATGTTTCGCTGGAGAGCTTCTGTAAAGTTTGGAAGGTAGGAGACGAGGTACTGGCAGAAGTAAAGCTGTGAGTACCGAGCGCGAGTCGTGCTTCGGTAGCTCAGTTGGTAGAGCACTTGCCCCCGAAAGGCAAAGGTCCCGAGTTCGAGTCTCGGTCGGGCACACAGTTTCAATCTGCCAGGAAGTTTCATATCAGCGCACACTCCGCTGCAGAGTGAAAATCTCATTCTGGAAACATCCCCCAGGCTGTGGCTAAGCCATGTCTCCGCAATATCCTTTCTTTCAGGAGTGCTAGTTATGCAAGGTTCGCAGGAGAGCTTCTGTAAAGTTTGGAAGGTAGGAGACGAGGTACTGGCAGAAGTAAAGCTGTGAGTACCGGGCGTGAGTCGTGCTTCGGTAGCTCAGTTGGTAGAGCACTTGCCCGCGAAAGGCAAAGGTCCCGAGTTCGAGTCTCGGTCGGGCACACAGTTTTAATCTGCCGGGAAGTTTCATATCAGCGCACACCCCGCTGCAGAGTGAAAATCTCATTCTGGAAACATCCCCCAGGCTGTGGCTAAGCCATGTCTCCGCAATATCCTTTCTTTCAGGAGTGCTAGTTCTGCAAGGTTCGCAGGAGAGCTTCTGTAAAGTTTGGAAGGTAGGAGACGAGGTACTGGCAGAAGTAAAGCTGTGAGTACCGGGCGTGAGTCGTGCTTCGGTAGCTCAGTTGGTAGACCACTTGCCTGCGAAAGGCAAAGGTCCCGAGTTCGAGTCTCGGTCGGGCACACAGTTTTAATCTGCCAGGAAGTTTCATATCAGCGCACACCCCGCTGCAGAGTGAAAATCTCATTCTGGAAACATCCCCCAGGCTGTGGCTAAGCCATGTCTCCGCAATATCCTTTCTTTCAGGAGTGCTAGTTCTGCAAGGTTCGCAGGAGAGCTTCTGTAAAGTTTGGAAGGTAGGAGACGAGGTACTGGCAGAAGTAAAGCTGTGAGTACCGGGCGTGCGTCGTGCTTCGGTAGCTCAGTTGGTAGAGCACTTGCCCGCGAAAGGCAAAGGTCCCGAGTTCGAGTCTCGGTCGGGCACACAGTTTTAATCTGCCAGGAAGTTTCATATCAGCGCACACTCCGCTGCAGAGTGGAAATCTCATTCTGGAAATGAATGAACTGTTACGTTTTAAACCTCATGTTTAGAAAAAATTCAAGTTTTATAGATAATTATCTCAATTTTTTCCACAGTTTTTAATAGATTTGGAAAATTCTAGAGCTGCATACACCTGTAACTACTGTTTGTATGCTATGAAAAATTCATCACAGAATCTCTCTTACTTAGGAAAGAAAGTGTACCTATAGCAACAAATGGAGCCAGTAATAAGTGAAAAAATGATGAAATTTCACAAGCAAAAAATAGGTATTTTGCTACGTTTTTGAACTCCCACTGCGATAAGTGTGAGTCCTCAATCCTTCCTGGTCATGGTGACAAAGTTTTATGAATTTATTTGTAAAAGTATAGACAGTGTAAATTAAAATGTCCTGTGGTGACTCTCCTGCTCCAAGTCGGCCTGTTTCACGTCCTACCCCCCTTAATGTGCGTGTTTCGATCGTATGCGTCTTATCTTTCTCCCCTTCACAAATATCCTAAACTAGGGTTTCTCAATGCTTAAACTCTGAGGCTTCTCACTTCATGAAGTGACAATTGTTCTCCGCTCATTTCATCTGACAAGTACTGCTTAATAAAATCATTATTAATTTTTTTTTCTTAGGACTGGACAGTACATGTACTGTCTTCCAGGTGGCAGCATATGCCGTCATCGGATCAAACTCTACGTCACCTTTCCTGATGTACTAATTTTTTCCGGCAGTGTATCGGGAAGAAAGAACTCAACTTGAAGAGCCAGCAGGAGCTGCTGATGAAGTGTACCTTTATTCAGCGCCAGGCTCGATCAACCGATTGTCACCAGGTGTGATATACTTATTTACGAGGGTTAGGTGAAAAGTAATGCCTTCGATTTTTTTAAGTGAAGACTCTTAAAGGTATTTTAAATAAAACAAAAGTTAGTAAAGTCCTCATCTTTATTCTTCATGTTTACATATTTTCAGCCCTCTGTTGTTACAGAGCTCCGAATTGTAGCGTGTAACACGGAGCTGTGTAACGTAACCATGTAGTTGCTTGAGAAACAGTATGCTGTAATCGAGTTTCGAATTTGAAGAAGCCTTATACACACGCAGCAGGTTTTGCTTCAGCATAACAATGCCAGACCGCACACGAGAGCTGCAACATCTACAACAATCCGACGCCTTCGATCATCCGCCATACAGTTCCGACTTTGTCCCATCAAATTTTCATCTGTTTCCAAAAGTTAAAGAACACTTTCGAGGACTTCCTTTGTTAGTGATGAAATGGTGCAAGCAGAGGTAAGGTTGTGGCTCCGTCAGCGAAGTCAAAGGTTTCTACAGTTACCATATCAAGAAACTGATCTCTCGATGGGAGACGTCTTCGTCGCCATGGTGACTATGTTTTGAGAAGTAAATATGTAGACATGAAGAATAAAGCTGTAAAATTTTAATAACGTTTGCTTTATTTAAAAATATTTAAGAGTTTCCACACACAAAATTCTGAGTCATTAGTTTTCAGCAGGCCATCGATATAAGGCTGTATTATATTATTTCTACTGTCGTGTCAAAAAGTAAAATAAAATAACTCGTCCGCTTCCTAGCTGACTGATTATGCATTTTACTACCGACGACAGTACCAGCGAAGCAAGCCGGTTATTTTATTTTCTTGTAATTTCTGCCGCTACAATAAAAACTATACCATTTAGGCTGATGTAAATAAATTTACGATACCTTCGGATGATCGGTTGATCGAAAATGATAGTGAATTTACTTTATCAGCAGCTAAACAGCTGCTCCTTCAATAAAGCTTTATTCAGAGAAATTGATATTTTCTTCATATGGTTCATGAAAACAGTTATATCAGAAACATTCGTATCGAAAATTTAAATATGCCAGTATCGAAAATGTAGTTGCTTTGTTGTGTACTTCTATAACTTACCTTCGTGTACTGTAATCTCAGCGTGCACGGAACTATTATTTCATATGATGTGAGTCATATGATTTCGTACTTCTTCCAAGCATGTTTGCTAGATCCTATATAATGTAATATTGGCTACATGTAAAACACATCAGCGTCTTTCCTCCACTTCCCGTATCAAATTTACAGAGTGGAAAAACTGGTAGAAAACGATGTCGGAGAAGATCAGTTTATGTTCCAGAGGAATGTAGGAACCAACGAGATCATAATGACCATACGACTTAACGTACAAGATAAGTTAGAGGAAGGAAAATCTTTGTTTACAGAATTTGTGGATTTTGACAGAGTTTTTGACAATCTTGATTAGAATACGTGCATTCAAATTCTGAAGATGTGGCAAGCCGGTTCATTCAGAATTAGTTTCTTTTCAGAGAGATGTCTGAAACAATAGGAGTGAGAGAGAAATCGAGGGGATTGGGCTTGTGATTCGAAATATCTGGCAGGGGTTTTCACTTCCATCATTTACGTTACATACTTGTACAAGGGAAACCACTGATAAACATGTCTGGAAGCGAAAGTATGGACGGAACACATTTTAATGTGGAGCAGTGACAATACTGGCGCAGTAAATATTATACAGGTCCAGCATGTGAGCATGTATTACTCCGCATGGGAGTCAAACAATAAGGACTTGGTTGGAGGTCTGCCAGGATATATCAGCTCTCTGAGGCCCTTCCGTAATCTCATACGATAGACATCCTGATGTAGCTAAATACTTGCTATTCTTACAGGTAATGTTAGTTCATTCGATCGCAGATCAACAGTACCCTAGCTACACTACTATTTAGATCTCTGTCTGCCTCTACATGATTACTCTGCATTTCATACTTAAGAGCCTGGCGGAGCGAACTTCTAACCACCTTCAGACTATTTATCTACCGTTACACTCGCTAACAGTGCGGGGGGAAAATGAACACTTAAATCTTCCTGTAAGAGCTCTGATTTCTCTTATTTTACTTCGATGATAATCTCTTCCTTTTTGGGTTCGTGACAACAAAACACTTCCGCACTTAGACGAAAAAATTGATGACTAAAATTACGTGAAAAGTTTGCAGCGCAATGAAAATCTCCTTTGTTTTAATGATTGCCATCCCATCTCGCTTTGATATCCTTGACACTCCGTCCCCTATTTCGCGATGGTAAAAAACGAGCTACACTTCGTAACAAACAACTTATTTCGCCAATATGTCAACATGTTTTAATAGAGATTTCAGTTTATCGTTGCATTCATTCGTTACTTCCCGTCCAATTGTAATTTCTAATGAAGCCACCAGAAGGAAGAAACTTTTTTCCTTGTAATGTACTTATCAGATCACGTTACTCGATCACTGGTGGTATTTCTGCATTGTATTGTAACACATTGAAGGGACGGTGGTAAAATGATAAAAAATTTATAAACAATTAGTTTGAAGAAAATGAGGCAGGAGAGTTGGTAATTAACGGGTGAGTAAATCTTCAGATCAGTTTTATGTGGCTCAAATGGTTCAAATGGCTCTGAGGACTATGGGACTTAACATCTGAGATCATCAGTCCCCTATAACTTAGAACTACTTAAACCTAACTAACCTAAGGACATCACACACATCCATGCCCGAGGCAGGATTCGAACTTGCGACCGTAGCGGTCGCGCGGTTCCAGACTAAAGCTCCTAGAACCGTTCGGCCGCACCGGCCGGCAGCTTTATGTGCTGTGTGAGTGCAGATGAGGGATGATAAATACAAAATTATGATGCGTAGGTATTGTACATTGATTTTTTTATAGGTGACACCTCCTTGCAAGTGCTACTGAGAAATGAAATGGTTGGCGCAGGAGAGGAATTCGTGGTGGGCTGCGTCAAACCAGTTGGAAGACTGATGAATGAAAGAAAAAAAAGTACTTGCATTAAAGAGTTAATTATTGTCGCAGATTGGTCACCTTCGTCAAAACCAGTTCATTGCATGAACTTGGGCGCTTTCAATTGCGTGACTGCAGCCGCAAGGTGAAGTTGGCAGATAGAAGACGCCAGAGCTTGGAAACTTAAGGTCACACAGCACTCATTCGAGTACTGCTGTAAAAGACTTAGGCTGGCCATAAAATGTAGCGCCAATTTGGTCTGCCGCCTGTTTTCCCCGTGAGCAGAAGGTTTCAATACCATCCAAGCCGAGCAGCGGCTCACACATTTTAGACCAGCTTGTGGAGCTCAACGAGCAGTTCCGCAATACGTACAGTCAGCGCCCTGGCCACGAGGACCAGCAGTTTAGGCTCCATTTTGTAGAAGTGTACCTGAGTGCTTAAGTCTGAACAGTGATTCTGGACGGGTTTTCATGTGGCGTGAACCAGGAACCAGATACCGACCCCTTAATGTCCTCGAAAGGGACATTTATGGAGGTCGTGGTCTGATGGTGTGGGGTGGGATTATGTTTGGTGAACGTACACCCCTGCATGTCTTTGACAAATGAACTGTAAGAGGTCAGGTGTATCGGGACGTCATTTTGCACCAGTATGTCCACCTTTTCAGGGGTGCAGTGGGTCCCACCTTCCTCCTGATGGATGATAACGCACGGCCTCATCAAGCTGCCATCGTGGAGGAATACCTTGAAACAGAAGATATCAGGCGAATGGAATGGCCTGCCTGTTCTCCAGACCTAAACCCCACCGAGCACGTCTGGGATGCTGACGGTCGACGTACTGCTGCACGTCTTCACACCCCTAGGACACTTCAGGAGCTCCGACAGGCACTGGTGCAAGAATGGGAGGCTATACCCCAGCAGCTGCTCGACCACTTGATCCAGAGTATGCCAACCCGTTGTGCTTCCTGTGTACGTGTGCACGGTGATCATATCCCATATTGATATCGGCGTACATGCGCAGGAAACAATGGCGTTTTGTAGCACATGTGTTTCGGGACGGTTTTCTCAGCTTATCACCAATACCGTGGACTTAGAGATCTGTGTCGTGTGTGTTCCCTATGTGCCTATGCTATTAGCGCCAGTTTTGTGTAGTGCCACGTTGTGTGACACCACATTCTGCAATTATACTTAATTTATGAGCATAAGTGTATCTATCTGTCTATCTATGTATCTACTATCTATCAGTAATACTTCACCTCATCCCAACTGATTCCTTAATTTACTACTTTTCAATATAATCTCCGACTATTCTCACAGTTTTGGTCCATCTTTTAACAGGGGTGTGTATTCCATTGTGGTGAAATGCACGATCCTGCTTCCGAAGCCATTTCACGCCCTCCTCATCTTCAAAGTGAATTCCACGATGAGCTTCTTTTAGCGGCCTGAATAGGTGGAACTCTGGCGCCAGTACAGGGCTATATGGGAGATTAGGAAGACTTCCGACAGAGTTTTGATAGTCGCTTCAGTGGTGTGTGGTCTTGCATTCTCGTACAAAAGAACATCCCCCATAGCTTTTGTTGGGCTACACCGCTGCCTGCATTAATCTGTTTCAGGGTTCTTACGTATTGGACAGAATTTATCGTGTATCCTTGATCCAAAAAATCAACCATAATCACACCGTTTGCACCGGTCTGCCGCTCCATGTGAGCCAACGGAGTTTGTCTTTCAGCTTCGTTACAGCGACAAACCAATCGTCTAATAGCGCTGATATTCTCTGTTGCATCACCGGATATATTTTTCAGGCTTTCAAGAATGCAAATAGGCGTTTCGCCTTTTACATTCAAGAATTATATCACAGAACGCTCTCTGATACGAACATCGATGGCAGCTATTTTGCAATCAACTGCAGTACTTGTATCTGTTGGCACAGACAGTTACAACTGCAGTGTACGGAAAAAGAAGCTTTGTGGAATAGCACCAAATTTAAATTTTCGCTTAACAAACGTTATTTAATAAGAAAAAAATAAGACGCATTACATTTTGACTGCCCTCGTATAAAACAGCTTCGTTTTAAGACAAGCTAATTTTTCGCACATCTCAATGTTTAAGATGTATTTTCTGAACTACGAGTCGTACAATGACATATTAATTTTGTATCTCCATTCAGTATTATAGTAGTATACTGTGTGCAATATCTGTCGCAAATAGAGTAATTAATGAAGAAGTAACCAATTAAAACTTCATGCCAGATGCTTAAGTTTCACTGTATGAATGGCGAAAAATTTTCCAGGGGTGGGTGGACTCTAATGATGAAAAATTTCCTAAAGGTTTGAAATTATGTGTGAAGTTAGTTGGAAATCGCTAAGAACTTTCATTCTCCAATGTTGGACGAATTTGGTGTGCTTACTTTCCGCGACGTAAGTTACACTGCCTCAGTGCATATACACAAAAGTTAAACATTTACCGTAAAATTGTGTTACTTAATGATTACACAAGGACTACATTTAAAATTGCGAAATTCGGTAAATAATTAGGTTAGATACTGAGACTCAAATTTTTGTTGCTCCTGAAAGCTTTTACTTAGCCAAACTCCAACTGGGCTTTGAGATCGTTTTAGCCATTTAGTAATAGAAACCTTTCTTGCACCCATTTTATTGTGATTTTCTCTTGATGGTCGACTAGTGATTGCCGTTCCAGTAACTTGTAAAAGTTGGAAGCTTCACCACTCATTTCACTGTTATCACAATGTGAGCTTCTTGTACCCGTAAATCAGGGCTTTATTAAATGCATCTGTTTCTTCGAGTCAGTCTAGGTAGCGTCGTATTCTCCCTAAATGCCTTTAATTTCTATTAGCCGATTAAGAGAGATACCAAGATTAATTACTGCTGCAAGTGGATACTGATTGCTCGGTCAGTCATCGCAGGCAGCTACAAGACAGTTGTTAATATAAACAGACAGCACCAGGGGGCAATCTATTACAACACGCACTGCATAACGCATAATTCGTCACTATTGCCAATAACCTTCGCATTATTTTTTTTTTTTTTATGTTTCACGTCTGGTATATCCGGCATGTAACTCTGTCTATTTTGTCACACAATGGTAAGTCCAGGTTGTAATATCAACACCGTAATGACGACACGCTGAGTCTGAGACAGGCAAAAGGAAAGGCTGTGACACATCGAGCTTCCGACCAAAGCCTTCTTCTGAAAAGAAGACACACGCACACCCACATTCGCAAGCCAAGTAAGCACGTCTGATGCACACATGACCGCTGCCTCTGGCTGCTAAGGCTAACGTTCTGGCCTGTCTGCAAGTCAACGTGTCCTCTTTTCTGTGAATTCTGTGCTATTTTCACTCTTTGCTGTTGTTTTGCCACGTATTTGTTGGTGGAGTTAACAAGAATGTATGGCCACTGATTCGTAAAGAATTTTGACCATCAGGACAAAACCAGACTATCAATAAGCACTACAATGGCTCTAAGTCTCTTAAAGGACCATATGTCCAAAGAGTTTGGATGGTGTGGCCAATATGGACATCAGTTTAGACATTCTTATAAGAACTTATTACAGGAAGTAGCTCTTCCTGGTGACTGCATTTACTGTGTTACAAAGGTATCCTGATCATGCCCTGCTTCAACTACTGTCAGTCTGGAGCAGTTTTGATGGTGGCTTTGGCTCACAGAATTTGCACACAAACAATGAAAATTGTCTGAGGGAAGTCATTTATTTATTTATTTATTTTGCAATTTCGGTGCAATCATACTTGATATAACAAGTTTCCTGTTAAATTTCAGTAGGTACTGTTATAGAATTGAATATTATCGTTATCATGAATGTTCAGCAAGATATTTGCTGCATTTACTTGGCTTCAATTCGTTTAACACGTGAAAGTACCAAAGAAACTGTCCGCAGCTCGTGGTCGTGCGGTAGCGTTCTCGCTTCCTACGCCCGGGTTCGATTCCCGGCGGCGTCAGGGATTTTTCTCTGCCTCGTGATGACTAGGTGTTGTGTGATGTCCTTAGGTTAGTTAGGTTTAAGTAGTTCTAAGTTCTAGGGGACTGATGGCCATAGATGTTAAGTCCCATAGTGCTCAGAGCCATTTGAACAATTTGAACCAAAGAAACTCGTAAAGGCGTGCATTCAAATACGAAGATATGTAAACAGGGAGAATACGGCGCTGCGGTCGGCAATGACTATTTAAGTCAACAAGTGTCTGGCGCAGTTGTTAGATCGGTTACTGCTGATACAATGACAGGTTATCAAGACTTAAGTGAGTTTGAACGTGATGTTATATTCGGCGCACAAGCGGTGGCACACAGCATCTCCGAGGTAGCGATGAAGTGGGGATTTTCCCGTACGACCATTTCACGAGTGTACCGTGAATATGAGGAATCCAGTAAAACATCAAATCTCCGACATCGCTGCGGGCGGAAAAACAACATCCTGCAAGAACTGGACCAACGACGACTGAAGAGAATCGTTCAACGTGACAGAAGTGCAATCCTTCCGCAAAGTGCTACATATTTCAATGCTGGGCCGTCAACAAGTGTCAGCGTGCAAACCGTTCAACGGAACATCATCGATATGGGCTATCGGAGCCGAGGGTCCACTCGTGTACCCATGATGACTGCACGACATGTAGCTTTATGCCTCGCCTGGGCCCCTCAACAACGACATTGGACTATTCATTGGAAAAATATTACCTGATCGGACGAATCTCGTTGCAAAATACACTCCTGGAAATGGAAAAGAACACATTGACACCGGTGTGTCAGACCCACCATACTTGCTCCGGACACTGCGAGAGGGCTGTACAAGCAATGATCACACGCACGGCACAGCGGACACACCAGGAACCGCGGTGTTGGCCGTCGAATGGCGCTAGCTGCGCAGCATTTGTGCACCGCCGCCGTCAGTGTCAGCCAGTTTGCCGTGGCATACGGAGCTACATCGCAGTCTTTAACAGTGGTAGCATGCCGCGACAGCGTGGACGTGAACCGTATGTGCAGTTGATGGACTTTGAGCGAGGGCGTATAGTGGGCATGCGGGAGGCCGGGTGGAAGTACCGCCGAATTGCTCAACACGTGGGGCGTGAGGTCTCCACAGTACATCATTGTTGTCGCCAGTGGTCGGCGGAAGGTGCACGTGCCCGTCGACCTGGGACGAGACCGCAGCGACGCACGGATGCACGCCAAGACCGTAGGATCCTACGCAGTGCCGTAGGGGACCGCACCGCCACTTCCCAGCAAATTAGGGACACTGTTGCTCCTGGGGTATCGGCGAGGACCATTCGCAACCGTCTCCATGAAGCTGGGCTACGGTCCCGCACACTGTTAGGCCGTCTTCCCCTCACGCCCCAACATCGTGCAGCCCGCCTCCAGTGGTGTCGCGACAGGCGTGAATGGAGGGACGAATGGAGACGTGTCGTCTTCAGCGATGAGAGTCGCTTCTGCCTTGGTGCCAATCACGGTCGTATGCGTGTTTGGCGCCGTGCAGGTGAGCGCCACAATCGGGACTGCATACGACCGAGGCACACAGGGCCAACACCCGGCATCATGGTATGGGGAGTGATCTCCTACACTGGCCGTACACCACTGGTGATCGTCGAGGGGACACTGAATAGTGCACGGTACATCCAAACCGTCATCGAACCCATCGTTCTACCATTCCTAGACCGGCAAGGGAACTTGCTGTTCCAACAGGACAATGCACGTCCGCATGTATCCTGTGCCACCCAACGTGCTCTAGAAGGTGTACGTCAACTACCCTGGCCAGCAAGATCTCCGGATCTGTCCCCCATTGAGCATGTTTGGGACTGGATGAAGCGTCGTCTCACGCGGTCTGCACGTCCAGCACGAACGCTGGTCCAACTGAGGCGCCAGGTGGAAATGGCATGGCAAGCCGTTCCACAGGACTACATCCAGCATCTCTACGATCGTCTCCATGGGAGAATAGCAGCCTGCATTGCTGCGAAAGGTGGATATACACTGTACTAGTGCCGACATTGTGCATGCTCTGTTGCCTGTGTCTATGTGCCTGTGGTTCTGTCGTGCGGTAGCGTTCTCGCTTCCCACGCCCGGGTTCCCGGGTTCGATTCCCGGCGGGGTCAGGGATTTTCTCTGCCTCGTGATGGCTGGGTGTTGTGTGCTGTCCTTAGGTTAGTTAGGTTTAAGTAGTTCTAAGTTCTAGGGGACTGATGACCATAGATGTTAAGTCCCATAGTGCTCAGAGCCATTTGAACCATTTTTTTGTGGTTCTGTCAGTGTGATCATGTGATGTATCTGACCCCAGGAATGTGTCAATAAAGTTTCCCCTTCCTGGGACAATGAATTCACGGTGTTCTTATTTCAATTTCCAAGAGTGTATATGGAGCGAATGGACTTGTACGTGTAAGGAGGCAACCTTTGAATCCATGGACCCTGCATGTCATCAGGGGACTGTTCAAGCTGGTGGAGGCTCTGTAATGGTATGGGGCGTGTAAATTTGGAGTGATATGAGACCCCTGATACATCTAGATACGACTCTGACAGGTGAAACGTACGTAAGCATCCTGTCCGATCACCCGCATCCATTGATATCGATTCTGCAATTCCGACGGACTTGGGCATTCCAGCAGGACAAAGCGACGCTCCATACGTTCAGAATTGGTACCCAACTCCCCAAACATGAACATTATTGAGCACATCTGGGATGTCTTGCACTGTGTTGTTCGGAAGAGATCTCCACACCCTCGTACTCTTACGGATTTATCGACAGCCCTGCAGGACTCATGGTGTCAGCTCCTTCTAGCACTACTTCAGACATTAGTCGAGTCCATGCCACGTCGTGTTGCGGCACTTCTGCATGCTCGCGGGGTCCTACACGATATCAGGCAGGTGTACCAGTTTCTTTGGTTCTTCAGCGTATGTATCAATTACATAAACTAATTTTTGTATTTTTTTTTTATTTCAGTCTGTTTGGTAATAGAACCTCTATCTTCAGAACGCTGTATTGGCCGACAACACTAAATGGTAAACGCTGTCAACCCAGCAAATTTGCCCGTATACAGTTTCACAGTGTATTTGACTTTGTAAAGTAGAGTGTAGCACTAATTCAGGAAAATAATTTATGATTTGATGCGATACTACTTAAACTATAGTGCGCGACAGGAAGACAGATGAGAGTTTTTCATAACGGTTTTTGAGTCAAAGATTGTCTATCAACAATTGCTGCTTAACTCTTGTAAGTGTGTGAAAAATTGTGACTCCTTAGGTTATTACAATTTATGTTATAAACTACGTCCCGTGGAAACAGATCTTGATGTACCGGTAACCATAGTTCAAACTAATATGCTGGCCTTGGCTGTGTAGTGTGCACACAGCTTCCTTTTCTATGTATCGCACATTTATCTGTGGCTTGTTTGCCTTCATAATTGATCGTGTTTCCATATTCTGAGCTCCAGTGTAGAATTAAGAGCAATACGATGTAACGAGATTATCTCTCATTTCAGAATTAATGCGCTTTGCAGCGGTAGTCACAACTTTGCAACATCACGCTGCGCGACCTTAAATACAAATGTACACACGGCGAGGCCTCTTAATTGTAATAAAGTACTCCGATAAACTCTTTGCTGTTATACGTACCAGAAAGCTGTAGTAATGACTCGACAGTGTTTACTTTCTACTGATATCTAGGACGTATGAAAATAAATGTACCTGAGAAACACAGACAGAATATATGCGAGTCTTAATGTAAATTTCCTTGCAGCTCAGGAGCAATTTCCTCTGTTTTTATAGGTGTTTCTTCCATGAGAACTGTTACTGAGTCTGTCATATAAAAGCAAAAAGTCATGATTTACATTTTCTTTACATATTTCGCTAAACTCAGCTCAAAAGCGTAATTGTGACAACAATTATATCCTTATTCAGTTATTTTGACCTATCAGAGTACGTACGGTTGATACAGAAAAATTCGGAGAGGATCGACTGGGGTGTAGGACTGGCTGTTGACTATCGGCATAAACAAATATGATGTAAAGGGTGTTTCAAAAAGAATATACGTATTACGGAGTATTATTTTTTCCAAATTATCGATCGTTACGCCTCGGCTCGGCTATTGGAGAAACGAATAAGTAGTCTAGTTTATATTAATAGCCGCTAGATGCCACTTGACTTCTGTTTTGCTTGGTAACCGTCATTTGTTTAAAATGGCTACTCCACAGCAGTAATCATTCTGTGTTCTCGAGTTTGCGAAGTGCAATTCCATGATTATAGTGCACAGACGTTTCAGGTTAGGCGGCCGCTGGTGGCCGAGCGGTTCTGGCGCTACAGTCTGGAACCGCGCGACCGCTACAGTCGCAAGTTCGAATCCTGCCTCTGGCATGGATGTGTGTGATGTCCTTAGGTTAGTTAGGTTTAAGTAGTTGTAATTTCTAGGGGACTAATGACCTCAGCAGTTGAGTCCCATAGTGCTCAGAGCCATTTGAACCATTTGAATCGTTTCAGGTTGAGGTACCAAATTGATCCCCCGAATGGTTGGAACATTCGCAGATGGTATTGACAATTTCTAGATACAGGATGTGTATGTAAAGGAAAGAATTCTAGTCGCCCTCGTGTTCCTGAAGAAAATGCTGCACGAATTCAAACTGTTTTCGAACGTAGTCCTTCAAAATCAAGTCGTCGTGCCAGTCGGGATTTACAACTGCCTACAACAACAATTTGGCGTGTTTTGAGACGTCGGTTGGTTATGATGTCGTACAAGTTACAGCTGTTACACGCTCTGCGTCCTGATGACAAACGCAAACATGTGGCATTTTGTAACGAGGTTCTTGATGTTATTGACAATGATAACACTTTCACTCAACGCATGGTGTTCAGTGATGAAACGACTTTTCATGTTCGTGGTCAGGTAAACAAACACAATGTTCGAATTTGAGGCTACAGAACGCACACGCAGCTGTTGAAGATGTACGAGATTCGCCCAACGTCAATGTTTTTTGTGCGATATCCCGATCATCTGTTTACGGCCCATTCTTCTTTGATGGAAACACGGTTAACGGTCAGCAGTCTCTCGCTATGTTACAAAACTGGTTGTTTCCGAGGCTGCACGAAGACAACTTCATTTTTTAACAATACGGGGCACCGCGTCACTGGAGTCGCCAAGTGCGTGAATATCTGAATGAAACTACCGAACTGTTGGTCAAGGAGCTGCAGACTTAGCTCCACGGTCACCGGATTTAACACTCTCTGAGTTCTTCCTATGGGGTTTCGTCAAAGATAACGTGTATGTACCACCACTCCCACAGAACCTGGAAGAGTTGAAGAACCGGATGCGTACTGCCATAACTTCAGTGACAAAGGACATGCTTGCCCGAGTATGGGAGGAATTTGAGTATCGATGTGATATCGTTCGTGTCGCTGACGGAGGACATATTGAACATCTGTAATCTGAACTTGAGAGGTTCGTATATATGTGTGCAAAGATTCATATTCGTATGTCTTAAAGTTTAATAAATACATGCATTCGAAATACGTATATTCTTTTGGAATCACCCTGTAATTCTTTTAAACGGGAGAAAACCTCTGTTACAATTGCAGAACAGTTTCTAGAAGCAGTCACATCCATTAAATATCTGAGAATATGCGTACGAAGGGATTTAAAATTGGATGACCAATTAAAACAAACAGTAGAAAGGCAGATGCTAGACTGAAATTCGTTGGCTGAACGCTCCGGAAGAGTTATTGACCTATGAGTGAGGTATCTTACAGAACCTTCGCTTAACCGGTTACTGAGTGCTGCTCGTCAATCTGTGACGCTTAGGTAACAACTCTAGTACAAGAAAAAGAAGACCCAAAGGAGTGCAGTGCATTACGTTACAGATTCACTTAGCAATGCATGTGAAGTATAAATGTAGATTTCGAATTTTATACTTGTCGGCCACATCGTGTTAGGTTGTCCATGCGCTTGCAGCGCATGCTGGAATACTACTTTGGGCAGACGTCTCTAAGGCCGGTATTACACTATCAAATTTCTTTGTCAAAGATTTGATCAAAGATGTGATCAAATATTCCGTCAAATATATTTGACAAAGATCTTTGACGTAGCGTTAGAAGGGGTATTACACTGTCATCAAATTTTTCGTCAAAGTTCAAGATGGCTGACAACAACTTGTTATTAACCGCAGCAGTTGTACGTACCCCAATTGCATTGTGTGCTCATGCGGAAAAGAAGTGGGGGAAAAATGGAACCATACATACGAGGTTGACAGTCTTAAAAGTCCTGGGATTACAACTTGATAATAAATTCAGTTGGGAGGAGCACATCCCAGAACTGCAGACACGCCTTAGGCCGGTATTACACTTTCAAATTTCTTTGTCAAATATCTTTGTCCAAAATACAAATAACACGTATTACACGCTTTTGCACTCTGAAAACTTTTGTTTGACTTGAAGATTTACCCCAAAATATTATACCATATGACATTATGGAATGAAAGTATGCAAGCTTTTTCATTTTTATGTTGCCTATGTCTGCTAACACTCGAATTGCAAACAGATTTGTTAAGGCGTTTCTGCAGTTCTGGGATGTGCTCCTCCCAACTGAATTTATTATCAAGTTGTAATCCAAGGACTTTTAAGACTGTCAACCTCGTATGTATGGTTCCATTTTTTCCCCTACTTCTTTTCCGCATGTGCACACTATGCAATTGGGGTACGTACAACTACTGCAGTTAATAACAAGTTGTTGTCAGCCATCTTGAACTTTGACGAAAAATTTGATGACAGTGTAATACCCCTTCTAACGCTACGTCAAAGATCTTTGTCAAATATATCTGACGGAATATTTGATCACATCTTTGATCAAATCTTTGACAAAGAAATTTGATAGTGTAATACCGGCCTAAGGGTGTTGAGCTAGACGAGAGTTTAATATCTCATCTTTCGTCTTATTCGCATATCTATATCGATTACCTAGTGACTAAAGCAGTTACCCAGTAACCCTGTAAGCCTATCTAACGGCTTACAGGGACATCAAAAACTTTGTTCTCAGTACTCCATAAAGTTATTGATCGAATTTAAAAAATCAAAATGCTGTCAGATCTACGTATTAAGATGTAAACTTTAACGTTAGATGTTTAACACAATAAGTCAATGACTACAATTAGAAAGCGTATTTGTGTCTTGGAGCACCATAACTCATGGTGCGAAAATTACCCAGACTATACGCGTCCATAATTTGAGAATGAGAGTACTTAGCAATTTCCAGCAAATTGTACACATAACGTCACACTTTTTCTAGACCTTTTATGTCCGAGACCCCACAAAATAATGAAAGGATTCGGTTTCTACATTTTCGCTGTTCGTGCCTCAAAACTTCAGCATCAGACATAACGTTCTAATTTATTACTTCTTAACCACAGACTCTATTCACAACACATGTTTCTGACAGCATATTCATAAACCACTGAAAGTACATGAAATACTATAACGTTGTGCGGCACGTAGTTCAGGAGATACATCTTAAACTGCATATACAGAAAGACCTTTTATTGAATGATGACACAAGTGCAGAAAAATGACTGCAAACAGTTACTAGGAGTACGCCTACAGAGCAGTTGGAAATGGAACTACCGCAAATACGAGGTGCGACAATAAAGTAATGAGACTGATTTTCTTTGCAAGATGTGGCAACCCTGCAGGTTTGCGTAGGCCCAATATCTTTGTCCTTGGTCTATAAGCTGCTTCTAGTCCAAGCGGCGCATCGATGCAACTGCTCAGTAGTGAGTTGTGCTGTAATAAGTTAACACGTGTTTGTGTCTCTCGTCACGGAAATGGAACAGCGTAATACTGCGCAACGGTGTGAAATTTCTTTTTGCATTAAACTGGGTGAAAACGCGACGACAACTTACGGTAAGCTTCAGAAGGCTTTTGGAGAGGAGGTTATGTCAAGAGCTCAAGTTTTTCGTTGGCATAAAATGTTTAGTGAAAGCAGAACGAATATTGAAGATGAAGACTGCAGTGGACGACCATCAGCCTCACAGAGAGGTGTCAACTTGGCCAGGGTGCATGAACTAGTACGATCTGATCGAAGATTATCTGTGAAAGTTATTGCAGGAGAACTGAACATCAATCGAGATACGGTTCGTCTAATAATAACTGAAGATCTTGGTATGAGAAAGATTTGTGCAAAAATGGTCCCCAAAAATCTCACACCACAACAGCAAGAAACACAGAAAAAATCAATCCAGAATTGTCGAGCCGTGTTATCACTGGTTATGAAATTTGGTTTTTTCAGTATGATCCAGAGACAAAACGCCAAAGTTCGTAATGATGCTCAAAGAGATCACCCAGACCCAAAAAAAGCTCTCATGTCAAAGTCAAAAGTGAAATGCATGCTTGTGTGTTTTTTCGATTCCAAGGGAATTGTTCATAAAGAGTGGGTGTCTCCTGGACGAACAGTTAACCAATATTACTGCAAAGAAATATTAGAAAGTCTTCGTAAAAGAGTTCTTCGTGTCCGTGCCAACATTGCTGATAATTGGATTCTGCATCACGACAATGCGCCATCCCATACTGCTCTGTCAGTACAGCAATTTTTAACCTCAAAACAAATTTCAGTACTACCACAGCCACCTTATTCACCAGATATCGCTCCGCGCGACTTTTTTCTCTTTCCAAGAATCGAAACGGCGGTCAAGGGACACCATTTTCAAATAACGCAAGATGTCCAAAAAGCTTTGACGAGGGTCTTGGAGAATATTGCAGAAGACAACTTCCAGAAATGTTACCATCAATGGCAGGAGCGCTGGAAAGAGTGTGTGCAATCAGAAGGGAATTAGCTTGAAGAAGAAGACACTATACTTGATTAAAACGGTAAGCAACATTGTTTTTTCACATCAGTCTCATTACTTTATTGTCGCAGCTCGTAAAATTAATCACGAGAGTAAGGCAGATGCCAGACTGAGATTCATTGGAAGAATGTCCATCAACAAAGGAGGTAACTTATAAAACACTCGTTCGGCCAATACTTGAATACTGCTCGTCAATGTGGGATCCGTACAGATACTATTGAAAGAGTACATACAGAAGATCTAAAGAAGAGCATCGTGTTTCGCTACGGATTCATTTAGTAAGCACTAAAGCGACAGAGAGGAGATCCAGAATGAGATTTTCACTCTGCAGCGGAGTGTGCGCTGATATGAAACTTCCTGGCAGATTAAAACTGTGTGCCCGACCGAGACTCGAACTCGGGACCTTTGCCTTTCGCGGGCAAGTGCTCTACCATCTGAGCTACCGAAGCACGACTCACGCCCGGGACTCACAGCTTTACTTCTGCCAGTATCTCGTGTCCTACCTTCAAAACTTTACAGAAGCTCTCCTGCGAACCTTGCAGAACTAGCACTCCTGAAAGAAAGGATACAGTGGAGACATGGCTTAGCCACAGCCTGGGGGATGTTTCCAGAATGAGATTTTCACTCTGCAGCGGAGTGTGCGCTGATATAAAACTTCCTGGCAGATTAAAACTGTGTGCCCGACCGAGACTCGAACTCGGGGCCTTTGCCTTTCGCGAGCAAGTGCTCTACCATCTGAGCTACCGAAGCACGACTCACGCCCGGTACTCAAAGCTTTACTTCTGCCAGTATCTCGTCTCCTACCTTCCAAACTTTACAGAAGCTCTCCTGCGAACCTTGCCCGCGAAAGGCAAAGGTCCCGAGTTCGAGTCTCAGTTGGGCACACAGTTTTAATCTGCCAGGAAGTTTCAGAGAGGAGATCAACCAACTCCAGTGGCAGGTGATGCAACAGAGGCGTTTTGAATCACAGTGTGGTTTATTGCTGAAGTTCCGAGAGTGTACGTTCCTAGAAGAGTTTACCAATGAATCGCTTTCTCCCACTTGACTTGCGTCTCGTGAAAAGACCATGAATATAAAATTAGAGACATTCGGGCCCACACGGAGGCCTACCGGCAATCGTTCTTCCCGCGAACCGTTCGCGACTGGAAAAGAAATGGGAGGGGAGTGACATTGGTACGCAAAGTACCCTCCACCATGCACCTCAACGTGGTTAGAGGAGTGTAGACGTAGGTGTAGAGATGAGTAAAAAATTAGCTTCTCTTATGACGGGGTACAAAGTACCCATGCTATACTCGTCTGATATCCGATAACGAGCGCACTTTTAGGATGTTTGTGAATAGTAATAAATCCAACACAATTAGGGTCTAGCGTCTTCGAACACAAATATTTAAAGTCAGCTACAGTATTAACACATTAACTCGCTCGTAAAGTAATCAGACGTTTGAAGCTGTTTTACACAATCGAGATCGCGTCTATAAGTGTGTGTATGTGTTTGGTGATGGAGGTTTATGGTTGTACATTGTTTACAGTTTTAAATTTCTTACAAAGTAGTTTTACCTGTGAGGTCACAAACAGCCTTATAAATCTCCGTACATAATCATCACAATTGCAAAGGACTAATTCCGAAGCCAGCTGGTAAGCAGCTTTACTACAAAACCGTAGAGCAGTAAGCGAGAGACGTGTCACGCAGCATGTTAAACAGGTCACCTCGCCTACCCTTTACGTTCTAACTGGGACGCTAATGACTCCCTAACAACCGTCGCTCCTTTGACGGCCTAATCTGAAGACGAGCGCTTCCGGGCCTTTATGGCTTGACGACGAAATTGCATGCGGCAAACAGAGACTGGATACTAACAAAACCACGCCATTAGCACATTTAGTAGAAATCTCTCCGTTCCTTCTCAGCGGGGAAAAACGGCACTTCTTTACTCTTATTACAGTCTAACGAGGGAACATCGCAGACTGACCTGTCCAATTCTATTTTCTTAGCACTTGCAGAATTGAAGGTCAATGCCAGAACACGGGTTCTCCAAAGAACTCGAAAAATTGCCTTTCAAAATTGGGAGAGATCGGTGCTCTGATGAGTAGTGTATTTAAACGTGTGACGTCCAAGTCTTGTATTCACAAGGTCCTTGATTCGATTCTCACTAGTAGCGATTTTTAATTTAAAGATTTCCAACTTTTTATCAAATGAAAATATTTACTAACAAATACTGAATCATAATTTTTAAATAAAAATAAGATCTTTCGATTTTTAATTAGTAACTTCATGAACATGCAGTCATTCAAAATAAACTAAAATTTGAAACATCAACAGTAAATTAAATACTTCTTTATATCTAGCGACTGAACATTATTACTGATGTATACAATTTTTTAATTTAACTGTAGGGTACTAAGCATGTCCATAACAAATTTAATTCGTTTTCTTGCGATTGGTGGTTAAAAATAAAAAGACAATATTTTTATTAAAAATTACGATTAAGTACTTGTTAACTAATATTTCCATTTGATAACAGACATGGAACTTACATGAAAGCGTAAGAAAGGTAGTCCTAGTGTCAGTTGAACCAAGGACCTCGCATTAGGAATAATTACGTGCTACGCATTAACCTACCACTGATTCTTTAAAGATAATGCATATGTTTGTACACAGTAGCACTCGGAAATCTCTTCAAAGGCGATTTTTTCTATTTTTTTAAGACTGTGTCGTATTGATTTAGGAAACTGATGCTTGAAGAAAATCGAATGGTGTCGTCTGCAAGGTCCCTTTATAAGATCTGATTAAGAATGAAGCCGTCAACACAGTCATTTCATTCTACAACTTACAGAAATGGCCCTCAACTACATGCCGACTGTATAACTAATATTCATGGATATAAGTGTCAGTTCTCTAGTTTTCATAGTTGTTAACGAGTGAAACAGCATTTCTTTCCATGAAAATAACATAAGGCAGCATTCTGACCATGTCATTTATTGCGCAATCTTATTTCCAGCATACTAGCACATGTGCTGCTCTTTCAAACAGTATATTGTTGTCATTCTTCTTTCCCCTCTGCCCTGCTGCTCGTCACTGTCACGCGTCCTAACACACACACACACACACACACACACACACACACACATACGCATACGCATACGCGCGCAAGCGCAATGGCCATTAGGTGTAATAGAATTATTACTGTACAAAAATGTGGAAACCCACCCACAAGCATACATAGCGCACAGGCGCACGCTAAAGATCATAATACCAGAGTACAAGGCATACCTATATCCCACCCAACAGTTCCCGGCCAAACAAATATCCCGTATAATTTTTCATCTAACATTAATTCCAATAATTCCCACATCCCAATCCCTCACAAGAGTTGTCATGAGTCCTCGCCCTCTAATCCTCATAATGAAGAGGGTTCTACATCACATAAACATCAGCACATTATAAATATCAATAATTTTTTACAATTAAAATGTAAATTTTATAACACAGTTGTTGAAGAGCGGCAATTTGGCTGCTGCCAGGCCGCCGCCAGTAAGAAAAGTTTAAATAACTGTTAAATAAAAAATACGTAGAACATCGTCTGGTACCAGAGTCTCAAAAGCCTTTCATACAGGGTACCCAAAATAAAAAAGATCTGGAAAATATTTCATGCAGGTTAAGACAGGCAACCCAGTTTACAAGATTTTGAACATGGCTGCGCTTCAGCAACCGTGCATGCAAGAGCTTCTGTGGATTAGAAATAACAACCCACAAGTTGCAAAATAAAGGTTTATTATACTTTGACCATTATTTCGACGGTTTTAAATCCGTCTTCTTCAGAAGATGTTGTACGAAAATCACATTATCAATACTCAATGTGGGAGTTATTGGCGCTGTATAGAACATGTCATCCACTTATCACCATTTAAAATACATTATATAAATGTAGTAGCCATCTACTGTAGGGCCTGGTCTTAAAACTTTTTAAGATAACACATATTCGACGCCGGATACAACAACATATACTGTACCACCTGCAAGATTTGTATAAAACTGGCATTTAAGTACAAAGCATGGCATAAGATCCTAAAAAGCGTAAACTGCTTTAATGTATTTTAAATAGTGATTAAGTGGATGATATATACCAGAGACAGTCAACGACTCCTACATTGGCTATAGATAGTGTGAATTTACGCACATCTATTGAGGAAGAAGGTTTTCA
Organism: Schistocerca americana; assembly: GCF_021461395.2. Taxonomy (NCBI): domain Eukaryota; kingdom Metazoa; phylum Arthropoda; class Insecta; order Orthoptera; family Acrididae; genus Schistocerca; species Schistocerca americana. Next base: position 224,498,258 of record NC_060119.1, read on the forward strand.
CTCCATCGGAACTTTGGTGAAGGGTTAATAAACCTGGGTTTTGCAACTGTAGCCCGTTGGAGCAATCCAACATCACCGTGGAGCACATTATGTAAGTTTTACTGCTTAACTTAAGAGGCTTGCAATACATTCCGAGAAAGTTCTACATTGAGATGACAAAAGTCATGAGATACCTCCTAATATCATTTCGGACGTCCTTTCTCTGGGCCTAGTGCAACAACTCGACGAGACGTGGACTCAACAAGTCTTTGCAAGTCCCCTGCATGTATATTGACCCTAGCCGCCTCTACAGCCGTCCGTAATTGCGAAAGTGTTGCCGGTGCAGGATAATGTGGACGAACCGACCTCTCGATTGTGTCCTATAAATGATCGATGGGACGCATGTTGAGCTGTCTAGGTGGCCAAATCATTCGTTCGAACCGTCCAAAATGTTCTTCAAACCAATTGTGAACAAATGTGGCCCGGTAACATGTCTGGGAACATGAAGTCCATGAATGGCTGCAGGTGGTCTCCAAGTAGCCGAACATAACAATTTCTAATCAATGATCGGTTCAGGTGGATCAGAGGACCCAGTCCATTCCATGTAAAGACAGCTCATACCATTTTGGAGCCACAATTAACTTGCAGAGTTTTATTGACAACATGGGTCCATGGATTCGTGGGGTCTGCGCCACGCTAGAACCCTACCATCAGCTCTTATCAACTAATATCGGGGCTCATCTGACCAGGCCACGGTTGTCCAGTCGTCTAGAGTCCAACTGATATGGTCACGAGCGCAAAAGACGCTCCGGGCGATGTCGTGCTGTTAGCAAAGATACTCGGTCGACCGTCTGCTGCCATAGCCCATTAACACCAGATTTCGCCACATTGTCCTAACGGATACGCTCGTCGTACGTCCCACATTGATTTCTGTGATTATTTCAAGCAGCGTTGCTTGTCTGTTAGCACTGACAACTCTACGCAAAGGCTGCTGCTCTCGATCGGTAAGTGAAGGCCGTCGGCCAATGTTGTCCGTGGTGAGAGTTAATGCCTCAGATTTGGAACTCTCGGCAAACTCTTCACACTGTAGATCTCGGAATACTGAAGTTCCTGACGATTTCCGAAATGGAACGTCCCATGCGTCTAGCTCTTACTATCGTTCCACATTCAAAGACTGCCAATTCCCGTCGTGCAGCCATAATCACGTCGGAACCATTTTCACATGAATCACCTGAGTACAAATGACAGGTCCACCAATTCACTGCCCTTTAATACCTTGTGCACGCGATACTATCGTCATCTGTACACATGACTATCGCTGTCCCATTAATTTTGTCACTTTATTATATTTTACTCACCCTGCACAAGATGTAGTCATCTCTTTTTCTCGGAGCCAATGAGGAGCTTCTCATATGTACCAAACTTCTTTAACCTATCGTGGACCTATTTCTTATTGGTTATTCGGATCTGTTTTTGTAAACTTAAGAGACAAAGAGCTGCCAGCCACTACGAGCTGTGAGGTCGTTTGTTACTTCCATTATTTGCTTCAATACTGAATGGTTATCGAAAATGACGTTGAGTGAGCAGGTAGATGAAAAACCACACGAATGTTCATTTACTAATTATTAAGATCGAAAAAGCATTCAATAGCATTAACAAGAAAATAGTGTGGGCTGTTGTAGAGAAGGATGGAATCTGCGGTCTAACGCCCCGTCGACGATGACGTTATTAGAGAAGGGGCACAAGTTCTGATTGGAGCTGAGTTAGAGGAATCACGGATAACCTACACCTGTTTGGCCGGACGAGGATTTGAACCATAATCTTGCCGGATACGAGTCCAGTACCCTTCGCCATCTCATTCTGGAACGTTGCTTTCTAGAATTTATAGCACAAGAGAAAAGTCTGGGATATTAGTAACATGAAAAATTTTCCCAGTACGTCACAGAAAATAAAAATACTATTATTACGCACTTCCGCGACGGGCGAGAGAAAAGTTCAAAGATGGAAAATCTGATCCATAAATATACAAGATGTACAACTTCGCTTCCGCCGGTTTTTCTCCAACATTTGAGGCTTTAATGAAACAAATTGGTTACACATGTAAGATTCAAAGTATTTTCCATCGCTGGCCACTAATTTCTCCCATCTTTCTGGCAGCGTACGAATACCGCGTCGAAAAAAATTGTTCATCTTTTGAATCGATCCACAAATCGATCCAATTAGTGACTTCTCCATGAGATCGAAAGTGCTGGTCAGCCAGGCTATGCGGCATTAATCTAAACAGGTGAAAGTCAGAGGGAGCAATGTCTGGAGAATACGGCAGGTGGGGTAGGACTTCCATTTTTAACGTTTCCAAGTACTTTTTGACCTCTTTTGCAACGAGGGGTCGAGCGTTGTCGTGCTGCAAAATCACTTTATCGTGCCTCTCGCTCTATTGTGGCCGTTTGTCTTTTAATGCTCTGCTCAAACGCATTGATTGCGTTAGATAACGAGCACCTGTGATTGTTTCACTTGGTTTTAACACCTCATAGTTCACGACGCCGAGCTGGTCACACCATATGCAGAGCTTGATCTTGGAGCCGTGAATATTTGGTTTGGCCGTCGACGTGGAAGCATGGTCGGGATATCCCCAAGATTTTTTGCGTTTAGGGTTATCGTAATGAACCCATTTTTCGTCCCCGGTCCCAATGCGAAGCAGAAATCCCTTCCAGATTTGCCTCTGAAGCAATTGTTCCACAAACACACAAACGCCGTTCAACGTCTCTTGGTTTCAGCGCACACAGGACCCAAGTTCCTTCTTTCTGAATCATTTCCATAGCCTTGAGGCGTTTTGAATGGCTTGCTTTGTCACTCCCATTAATCGTGCCAATTCTTCTTGAGTTTGACGCGAGTCTTCACTCAGCAATGTCTCCAATTATGCATCTTTCAAAACATTCACTCTTCCACCACTATGCCGGTCTACAACGTTAAAATCACGGTTCTTGAAGCGTTGAAACGACTCACGACACGTTATTTCACTAATAGCGTCCTTACCATACGTACTTACGGGAATTCGATGAGATTCAGCCGCTGTTTTCTTCATATTGAAACAAAACAGTAACACCCCCCCGCAAATGACGAGGATTATGGTCATAAACTGACATTTTCAATCAAGAAAATCTTTATGATGCAGACACAAATCGACTAATGTTTGAATGAGGTTATGTTGACCGAGGTCCAAGCTAACTGCCTGACGTCTGCGATCTGTTTCCTTAGACCGCTACTTACCATTGCGCCAGCTGTCGGCAAACGGCGGAATCAAATTTGTACACCTTATAGATAAACGAAATTACTGTCAACAAATGTCAACCACGTAGTTACGTGATTATAGATTTACCGTCTGTTAATATCGTGAGGTACGATACATCAAGCCAGTGAAGCGATTGCCGACATAGTTGTTCGAAGGTAAATGACCGATCAACCTAACATGATTATTTGGCAAAAAATATACTTAAGGAATGAAAAGAAATGATCAGCAACTCTGTCTCAGGTTAGTTCTGCTTTGCGAAATTGAACATGGAACGAAAGATCACGTGACGGATTCGGTCGTTCTTCCCTCAAACAACTCGTCACCACTCCTTTCCTTATCGCCTTTGAAAAGAAAGATACAAATATCCATACGAAGTTATGGTTATTACGATGGGATATTATCCGGTTTCATATTACAATTAAAGTCCATTTACATATTTTTTTAAAAATTCTATATTTCATCTAAAGGCAACATACACAGAAACGTGTGCTTACTCTGCAACACTCAGACAAATAAAGACGTTACAGGATGGTGGGAAGAAATAAAATGCCCTATCACTTGTTTTACATTGAAAGATATACAGAGCTCGTTTTCGTTTGGCGTCTTTACCAAAATTCTCTGACTAAATGGTTTTATTACGATTTTCATTGCAAAACGTATTTTACATAGAAAAAAAACAAGAAAACACTAATTCACCACATACAGTATTACTATCTTGCTATTGGTACATTTTCATCTCAGTGTTCAGACGGTTATGAAGTTACATGGGGGCGTTGTATATATGTATTTCAGGGCTGTAATACACAATGTTGTAATTTGCAACACTGCTGTACCTAAAAATGCTGTAAGTGCTGCCAAAATCATTGCAGTCTCTCCAGATTTGAGCGGCAGCTTGATATTCTTTCACAACAAGGTAAGCGATTATAGATGTCTATGCTTTAGCGCAAATGTCAAGTAAAGTCTTTTGTTTTGACTAGGAAAATAAGCTGTTAGCAATTAGCTGTGAACTTTGTAGTTGGTGGTGACAGGTAGACAAAACTCTGACAAGGGTAGAAACGGCTGGCAAATGTGAAACTCGGATTTTGTTTCGTTTTTCTAAAGCAAGAAATACGGACAGCGGCAGACGTTTGGAGAAAAATGTGTAACGTTCACGCGTGCGAGATAGTATACGCCTCACTGACTCTCAGGCGGCTGCGACTACTCAGTTCACTGCGTGAGAATTTTCACAATTAAGAGCGAAGGGAAATCGCAATGAGCTGGTGGAAGAGATTTTTGCGTCGTTTGGAGAGAGGAGACGTTTCAGGCTGGTGAAATCTGAATTTCTGCTACGATGAACAAATGACAGCAACTGTAGTAAATTGCTTATCGACGCGTTATGTCTGTGTGTGTTTGTAAGGATGGGCATTTGTGCGTGTGTATGCTTGTTGTATTCGTAAGGCAGTTTACTTTCCGATGACCCTACATAGGTTGAAAGCTTCTCTTCCACAAAAAAAAGATACGTCAGTGGCTGTCTTCTGAATCACCAAAGCACTTCATTCAAAATGCGACGTGAATTTCACAGTTTATGTTTTGAGTGTAGGTGTGTCATTTCGTCCTGGAGGCTGTCATTGATAGACGTAAGATGAATCCTCTGAAACAAAGTTCCAACGCCGTGAAGTCTGAAGACGTGGTAGCAGTTGCATGCCTGCAATTATAAAAATTTAAGTTTCGGCTTGTGGTTAACAATATGTTTCATAGAGCCCTACTCCTTTCGTTGAATTGGTATAGGCACTACTTTACAATTATGAAAGAGAAATTGTTTCGATTTTACTTTCCTGAATATTACGGATAAAACACAGGGAGTAGTAACCAGTCTACGGCTTGTAAAGAAACTAGAGAGCAGTTACGTGAGTTCAAGAACATGAAGGGGGACAGTAGTTCGGAAGGGATTGACACAGCACTGCAACCTAACCCCATGTTATCCATTTTGCGCATAGGTCAAGCAATAAACGAATCGAAAGTTAAATTTGGAAAAGGAACTAAAGTTCACGGAGAAGAACTTAAAACGTTAACGTTTGCCAATGACATTGTAATTCTGTCAGAGTCGCAAAGGGCTTGGAAGACCAGTTGAACAGAATGGACAGGAACTTGAAAAGTGGCTATACGGTGCACAGTGACAATAGTAAAACGAGGATAATGAAATGTAACCGAACCAACTGCGGCGATGCTGAGAGAGACGCTAAAAGTGCTACATACGTTTTACTCTGCAGCGTTTAAGATTTATACCAAACGCACCGTCATCTTTAGCCACTTGAGCGACGTAAGCCGGGTTATTTATCTTCTTAAGTATTATGTGGTATTGTGAAGGTTTTATTGAAGCACTGTGTGTCTTTCTGTCTGGTACGCGCACAACACACGAGCTCCTGACAAGAAGCTCCACTGAAGACCTACCGACGGGACAAGAAGCAGTGCAAGACGTTCATGGAGTTACATCATCCGCTCCGTTCACCGCCACTGTCTACCATGATGGTATGAGGGTCTGAAGATGGTCAAATACTGATCGAAACCGGTTATCTTATAAATAAATGTTTCTGCGGTCGAGGCTGTTTGTATTCTATTTTTGAAGGAATATTGATTTTGTCACACTTCTGCATCGTATGTCACTGAGTTCACATTAACGGTGTGAGAAGCATATTTTGTGACGTAAACATCATTTTTATATGTGTGCTAGAACAATATATGCTAACAAGGAAACAGTCTTACTGACAGCATTAATATTCAGAAGCAAACTATTATTATCGCCATCTTGCCAAATGAGAATAGGGTAAGTGACAGAAGTAACGATTTTATTTGGAACTAAATCAAGTAATGACTTCCAGCTGCGGCATTCAGAAACGGACTACAGGCGTATTGTGAAGAACAGTGTCAGTGTGTGTGTGTGTGTGTGTGTGTGTGTGTGTGTGTGTGTGTGTGTGTGTGTGTATGGAATAGAAGTTTATGGGCACTTAACGGCGAGGTTACCAGCGCTCGTACACATACTGAAAGGAACTAATGTGGGTAAAATGGCTAAAATTGCTGTCACACAGTGAGGAATGAAACCTTAAAGTAACATTCATTCACACACTCCCACCTCACTTGCCTTGACCCTCACCATCATCCTATCTCATTCGCCTTAAGATAAAGAAGAAATGGTTAAAGGTGATGTGTCTGAAATTAAAACGTAAGTAAAACGACAGGCGAAATAACACAGGGAAAGGGACTTCCTTTTAGTTCCTCTGTCGTTTTACATAAGTTTTAATACTAGGGAAGTGAACAGTACTATCTTTGCCAAGTTACTCAAAGATTACCAGAAATTATTACTTGTGGAATCAGACAGTCTTCTTGTTTTGTGAAGTTAACTGTTTTCTTCAAACTGTTATCAGGAAAGCCCAGCTATTAATTAAATCAATAGTGAGTCACGAGCTACTGACCAAACCTAATGCTAAATATCATCTTTGAAAGTTATCGATATTGATAGCGATATATTATTGTTTTACAATTCAGAAATTATCTTCTTGTCTCTTCTCAATTGTAAAAACGAATTTGCTGCTGTGTCAGAATTAATTGAAGGGTTAATAATCAAGTACTGATAAATATCAAGAGGTGTACGTAACTAATAAAACTTTAAGCGTCCAATTAACGTAAACTACTTGAATACAGCTTTAACCAACATATCTGAAAATCAGAGCTTCGCCGTGAATGCCAATACTTTTTACATATCAAAGCAACTGACGATATCATGTGTAAAGTGGATACAAAATGGAGATTGGCAATAATAAGGAAGTTTTTATAAAAAAGAAAAGTCACTTAACATAAAGAAATATTTTAACATAGAATATAAATTTATGTCCAAGAAAGTTTTTTCTGAAAGTACTGATATTGATTACAGCGTTGTATGGAGGTAAAACAACGATAATGAATATTGTAGACAAGCTTTTGGAATAAGATGTCACAATAAATGGATATATAGTGTAAGGAGTACAGATCGTATTGGGAAGAACATCGCTTTAAGAAACATCTTAACTAAAGGGTGACTTAGGCTAACAGAACACGTTCAAAACCCTCAAGGAACAATCTATATCGTAGTGGAGGGAAATATGTGGGGTTAAAAATTATAAGGAGAGACCAAGACTTCACTATAGTACGCAGGTTCAGTGGATTTAGATTGCCTGCCAAGGACATCTAGCTTCATGAGCTGCATCAAACAATTTTCGGGACTAAAGGCTACAATAACAGGAATATTTATTGGGTCTACAACTTTGCTTCCGTCGTTTTGCAAAATATGGCAATAGTGTCAAGTGGTGGTGGAGGTGTCATACAGTAAGCTTAGGCATTTTTAAACATAACGCCACCAAACTATTAGTCGATTTGTAACTGCATTATATAGTTGTTCTCGACTGAATATGTCAACTTACGAGCCCAGTAGTCGTCACTTGTGAGAAGTTTTAATTTTCTGTTTTAAAAGGAAAGAATCTGCGGCTGAGGCTCATAAAGTGCTGGATGAGATCTAGAGTGGCGCGCTTATTAGTGAAAGAACGTCCAGAGAATTATTTCAGCGCCTCAAGAACTGTGATTTTTGACGTCATAGACCGGCATGGTTCTGGAAGACAGAAGACTTTCGGAGCTACAAAAACCGGCGGAAACAATCACAGGAGATCTTTATCGAATGCAGTTGTCGCATTCGAATCGAGTATTGAAAGACGAACGGCCGAAACACAGCGATTGACATGAAAAGGCGATGTTACAGTAGGACAATGCTCGACCTCATGTTGCAAAACGCGTCAAAACATACTTTGAAACGTTGAAATGAGAAGTGCTACCCTACCCGCCGTATTCTCGAGACTTTGCTCCCTCTGATTACCACCTGTTTCGATCAATGGCACACGGCCTGGCTGACCAGCACTGCCAGTCATATGAACGACCTCCTGAAGAGAGAAATTCATATGCTGTCCGAAATATGGCCAATACGTCGAATCGTAACTTTTTTGTAGGCTTTTCACAATTAAGCCTCGAACTTCGAGAAAAAATGACGGAAGCAAAGCTGTAGAGCTAATACATAAAGTGTTGCAGAAGATGTAAAATAATTATCGACAGACGATAAGTACTTCTTCTACATACAACATTACTGTATTATTTTCTTATAATATAGGTCCACAACTTCTACAATGAAGCGCCAAATAAACTATTATAGGCATGCGTATTCAAATACGGAGATATGTAAACAGGCAGAATGTGGCGCTGCGGTTGGCAACGCCTATGTGAGACGAAAAGTGTCTGGCGCAGTTGTTAGATCGGTTGATGCTGCTACAATGGCAGGTTATCATGATTTAAGTGAGATTGAAAGTTGTATTATAGTCGTCGCACGAGCTATGGGACACAGCATCTCCGAGGTAGCGATCAAGTGGGGTTATTGCCGTACGTGTACCGTGAATATCAGCAAGCCGGCGAAACATCAAATCCTCTGACATCGCTTCGTTCGGGAAAGATCCTGCAAGAACGGTACAACCGACGACCGAAGAGAATCATTCAACGTGTCAGAAGTGCACCCCGAATCTGTGGAGGTTTCAACGCTGGGCCATCAACATGTGTCAGCGTGCGAACCAATCAACGAAACAATGTCTTCCTTCAGGTCGCCAAAGATGTGAAAATCACACGAAAAAGATCTGGGCGATGTTGCAGTCTTCCCCAACCGAATCGCCTTCATTCAATGGTCAGTGTGAAGACGAGCGTTATCGTGCAACAGGGTGCATCCATCCGACAGCATTCCTGGGCGTTTTGACTTCTATGGTGCGTCGCAGTTTTTGCAAAGTGTCTTCACAGCGCTTCACAATGATTACAGTTCCACGCTCGAGGAACCCTACGAGCCGAGGGTCCACTGCAGTCGAAGGAGGAGGTCATCATGATCTTACCGTAGCTTGTGGGAACATCTTTGGATTTCTTTGGCGGGGGAGTTGGGCCATGTTTCTACTGTTTGTTTTGTCAGTTCCCCTTGGGCTGTGGAAATACTGTCGGACAGAGTCATCCAGTTGGATGACAGCGTCCGCCCCAACACTGCTAATCGGAAGAAGGTCATGCTTCAGCGATTTGGTCCGGAGACACTGCAACATCCTCTGTACAGCCTGGATCTTTCAGCGTGTAATTTTCACATCTTTGACGACCTCAAGAAAGATATGCGTGGACGACGGTCTCAGCCGGACAAGGAAGCGCAAGAATGGGTGCCTGCCAGTGCGATAATTTGTCTTAACGGCGCCGGCCGGTGTGGCCGAGCGGTTCTAGGCGCTACAGTCTGGAGCCGCGCAACCGCTACGGTCGCAGGTTCGAACCCTGCCTCGGGCATGGTTGTGTGTGATGTCCTTAGGTTAGTTAGGTTTAAGTAGTTCTAAGTTGTAGTGGACTGATGACCTCAGAAGTTAAGTCCCATAGTGCTCAGAAGCGTGTCTTAACTCTTATGATGATTACTTTCGAATGGAGAAATTCCATGCTTCCGTTGTGGGGGGTGTTCAGTTTTCTTTTAACTGCCCCTCATAATTGTATCCTTCACCATGCGATGTTAAGTTCGCGACGTATCTGATTGTACTTAAGGGGCTCACACCCTGGTTCAGGTTGAAAAAAAAAAACAATTTTCGGTTTTCATCAATTTCGATAGATTAAGGTTTTATTTAAGTACTCTGAAAAGGATTTTGCATAAAAAAATTTGTTTCGCGCGTTTAAAGAGCATTTTTCTACCACGTGTGTTAATGTGCCACGCCCACATTTGAGTCAGCCACTTTTCTGCATATATTTCAGATCTTTATATCCCCTGCATTGCACGTTAGGGATTTTGTTTTTACTCCCAAGTGTGTTGGCCATCCTTGGAATGCAACGGTCGATATTCTTTCATTTCTGCTGTTTGTAAACAACAAGCTTTCAACCACGCGGTTAGTATTGTTTATTGTTCAAGTGTGATTGAAAACTTGCAGGTATACTGTGGTCAGGCAATTAGGAGAAATAAAGAAAATCTGGAGGCAATGAAGAGAGATGTTTGAGCCATATTCTTCCATAACTCCTCTACTGATGATAAGCCATGTTATGGATTGTGTCCATCAAGAGAAAGTTCGTGGTGCAAATACAACAGGGCTCAGGCAACTGGAGAATTTTATTCTCACCAGCATTCCCTTCCTGCTGCTGTTATTACATCAATTAAATCTATTTTCAGAGACTTGGCTCATCCTGACCTTCTAAGGAAATGTCTGCATGCGCAGACAGAGAACCCAAACGAATGTTTCAGCATCATAATCTAGTACCGCTTTTCTAAAACTGTATTTGTAGCCATGCAAACAATGAAATTAGGAGTTCATGATGCTGTTATTACATTCAATTATGGTAATATTGGAAAGTGTTGGGTACTGAAAATGCTGGGAATTAATCCTGGTGAAAATATGATCACTGGGCTGCAACATTGCGATAAAATGAGGATAGCCGATGCAGACAGGTCTGCATCTAATATGGCCAAGAAAGCAAGACAAACATCCAGGAAGGTGAAAAAGAAGCTGGAAGACCTGCTAGAGGCCAAAAAAGAGCCATCATATGCAGCAGGACGGTTTTACTTAACTGTAAGTAACAAATTTCAAAAGTTTTTCTTTAAAGTCAATTTCCTGCAAACCAAAATTTTCAGTACATATGCCCCATTGTATCAGAAACTATCATAGATAAATGAATGAAATTTTCAGAGACTCTGCATAACATAAAAAGCCACCTCTAGTACTGCATTCATTAATATTACCCCATTAGGAAAGTCACAAAAAATATTTTCTGCAGAAAAAACTTAATATTTTTTGTTAATAAATTGAAAAAAGTAATTCTTAAAAACTATAAAATGGATGAAGTAGATTTTAGTACAGTTGATCTATTAGCATCATGTAACATACAGTAAAAATATTAAGGCCTACATCAAATAGCTTTTTTCAGAAATGCGTCAAATACTTGCCTAAATTAACATGGATTAGATAGGCAGGCTGTGGTCCCCTTAAGGTCAAATGCACAAAGTTGGATTTTATGGTAAGTCACTACTTTGTCATTTCCATCGAATAGGCTGACACTGGAGGCCTTATAAAATCTATTTTTTTGGAGCAAATTTTGAATAAGTTTACGTAAACGGTTAGCAATTATAGAGTGCCTCTTAATACGGCAAACTACAAAAGCAGTGGTCGAAAAAAGGCTGGGAGAATACGACAGTAATGTTTCGTGCAAAGAAGCTCTGTTACACTTCAATCAAAAAGAAGAAGACGACGATGACGACGACAACAACAACTACTACAACACCAACGACATGAAATAGTAGAATACATCAGTAGGATCTACAGTCGTTTTTCGACTAAGGCAAACAAACATACAGTAATCCTTTCCGGCAGTGCATTATTTGCGTAGCGGGAGTGCATGTCGGCGACATTTAGCGGAGTATGATAAACATTATCTTTGGCCGCGACGTCCACGCCCGGCCGAGCGCCGTTTTCTCGGCGAACAAAGGGTTTAGTGGTACGGCGATAATACAGCAGAAAGCCCGAGCGCGGCAGGGATTCTTAATGGCGAAACTCCATCATCATCCATTACGCCATTCCGTGGCGACGAGGAACAAGCGTAGACAATGGCGCAGTTTCCAGGCAATTAGAGCGATCGCGACAAGCTGAGTTCGCCCACGCGACGCTGGCGGCAGTGCGAGTGCGAAGGTGCTATCTGATTTTTTGCCGCGTGGGGATCGCCTCCCTCGTAAACTAGAACTGCACGGCACTGCGTGCTAAAACGGGAACGCACTGCACCAGCATCAAGACTCGGTTGCACTCTGCACGCAAATATCTTCTCAGCGATTAGTGAATAAACAAATACTTGTAATACAGAGACTGTCCCAAGGCTTTATTGTTCAAAACTGCACAGACGGTGGAGAATCCTAGCCTGTGTACTTCGAGATAATGTACGATTTCTCGGAAATTAATATCAGGTTGGTGCATAAGGTCGTAGCGTTTTTGTTTTGCGTGTCGGTATTCCAGCTGCTATGAGTTTATTTACCGATTGCTGTTTTTTTTATTTGCAGTTCACTGTTGCTGTTTGAGTTTCCATATTGTCACTTTGCCATTTGGAGATAGTGAATGGAGCTGTGGACGCTAGAAAATGAAGAGTCGACTGGAGAAATCGGAACAGATACAATATAATCCTGAAACTTCCTGGCAGATTAAAACTGTGTGCCCGACCGAGACTCGAACTCGGGACCTTTGCCTTTCGCGGGCAAGTGCTCTACCATCTGAGCTACCCAAGCACGACTCACGCTCATCCTCAAAGCTTTACTTCTGCAGTACCCGGACTCCTACCTTCCAAACTTTACAGAAGTTCTCCTGCGAACCTTGCAGAACTAGCACTCCTGCAAGAAAGGATATTGTGGAGATATGGCTTAACCACAGCCTGGGGGATGTTTCCAGAATGAGATTTTCACTCTGCAGCGGAGTGTGCGCTGATATGAAACTTCCTGGCAGATTAAAACTGTGCCGGACCGAAACTCGAATTCGAGACCTTGCCTTTCGCAGGCAAGTGCTCTACCATCTGAGCTACCCAAGCACTCACGCCCCGTCCTCACAGCTTTACTTCTGCCAGTACCTCGTCTCCTACCTGCTATGGGTTCGCAGGAGAGCTTCTGTAAAGTTTGGAAGGTAGGAGACGAGTACTGACAGAGGTAAAGCTGTGAGGACGGGGCGTGAGTCGTGCTTGGGTAGCTCAGATGGTAGAGCATTTGCCCACGAAAGGCAAAGGGTCTGAGTTCTAGTCTCGGTCCAGCACACAGTTTTACTCTGCCAGGAAGTTTCATATCTGAGTGAAAATCTCATTATGGAAACAATATAATCCTGTCTGAGTACAGTAGAGCAGTGACAGCATCGGAGGCAGCCAGAAACATTTGCGCCGTGTATGGGGATTATGGCATTGGAGAAACCACGGCGAGACAATGGTTTTCTCGATTTAAGGAGGATCGTTTTGACGTTAGTGACTCTCCAAGTTCAGGGAGACCTTTAGGGTTTGATAAGATCGTTTACACGCATTAATCCACAGTGATTCACGTCATTGTATTCGAGAACTGGTAATGTGAATAACTGTGATCATTCCACCATTGTGCGACATTTGCAAGCAATGGGGATGATTAAAAAATCGGGTGTGTGAGTATCGCGTGCTCTCAGCCAAAATCACAAGAATCCGTGGTGGCCAATGTGCGTCTCTGCTTGCTTGTCATAAACTAGATCGTGAACAACACCGACCGTTCCTATCCTGTAACGTTACTGGTGACGAGAAATGTGTCTTCATGCTGACATCACGAAAAGAGAGAAACGGTTTTGTCCAATCAAAGCAGCAACTACCCTTACAAACACCTGCAGACATCGAAAAAAAAATAATGCTACACATCTGATGGAACAGAGACAGTATGATGTACCGGATGATCAAAAACTCAGTATAAATCTGAAAACTTAAGAAACCACGGAATAATGTAGACAGAGAGGTAAAAATTGACACACATGCTTGGAATGACATGGGGTTTTATTAGAACAAAAAAAAAAAGAAACAAAGATCACAAAATGTCCGCCAGATAGCGCTGGACAGCAAAACTCAAAACTGCTACTGTTACGGGTGAGAGGTACGCCGATATGTTACAGAATTGCATCATCCCCAGCCTGGCTGATAAACACCTGCTGGAATGTACGATGTTTATGCAGGATGGCGCTCCACCTCATATTGCTAGACGCGTGAAAGATCTCTTGCGCGCGTCGTTTGGTGATTATCGTGTGCTCAGCCGCCACTTTCGTCATGCTTGGCCTCCCAGGTCCCCAGACCTCAGTCCGTGCGATTATTGGCTTTGGGGTTACGTGATGCCGCAAGTGTATCGTCATCGATCGACATCTCTAGGGATGCTGAAAGACAACATCCGACGCCAATGCCTCACCATAACTCCGGACATGATTTACAGTGCTGTTCACAACATTACTCCTCGACTACAGCTATTGTTGAGGAATGATGGTGGACATATTGAGCATTTCCTGTAAAGAACATCATCTTTGCTTTGTCTTACTTTGTTAATTATTGCTATTCTGATCAGATGAAGCGCCATCTGTCGGGCATTTTTTGAACTTTTGTATTTTTTTGGGTCTAATAAAACCCCATGTCCTTCCAATCATGTGTGTCAATTTGTACCTCTCTATCTACATTATTGCGTGATTTATTCAGTTTTCCAATTTATTCTGACTTATTGATCACCCGGTACTACAAAATGCTTCCCCGAGGTGTAACCATCACAGCCAACGTTTATTGTCAACAACTCAGACATCTTACAGACGCAATCCGAGATCGACGACTAGGAAGACTACATGAAGCGATGCTAGTTCACGAAAACGCCGACCCGCATTTTGCTAGACTAACAAAATACACTATACAGAAGTTGGGTTGGAAAGACATTCCGCACCCGCCTTATTAACCTTATCTTGCGCCCTCGGATTTTCACCTTCTCCACTCTCTAACGAACAATCTACGGGGAACTTCCTTTCCGGACGAAAACGCCTGGACGAGCTGTTCGTCTCAAAACCACGTGACTTCTACAGTCGCGGAAACGAAAAGTTACCCCGGCGCTGATGGATTGTTGTAAATACTATAGGAGAATATATTGTTGATGAATAAGGTCTCTGTTATGTGTATCCGTTGTGCTACGAACTTATGCGCTATCTAATGTTTCAGGTGGGACAGGGTCTTGAACGTCAAATTCTTGCTCTGCTATATTTTTTACGTTAACAAACTTGTATTTTCAGAAACGCTTTTCTTGCTATTCCCAGTCTGAATTTTACATCCTCTCTCCTTCGACCTTCGCAATTTATTTTCCTGTCCAAGTAGCAAAGCTCCTCTACTACTTTCAGCGTTCCCTATTCTATCAGCACCGATTATTTACATCGACTATATTCCATTACCATAGTTCCACTTTTGTTTATGTTCATGTTGTAATCTCGTTCTGTAACACTATCTACTGAATCCAGTCCATCTTCTAATTCTTTACCGTCTCTGACAGAATTACAGTGTCATCAGCACATCTCAAAGTTTTTTATTTCTTCTGCCTGAACTTCAATTCTCTTTCCTTCACAATTTCCTCAACGCAGAGCTTGAATACAATCAGGAAGATGCTACAACCGTTCGCCACTACCTTCTGAACTACTGCCCTTCGTCTCTGTAGTCTCGATACTACACAGTTGAAGATACCTTTTCGCTCTCTCTCTCAATCTCTCTCTATTTTATCCCAGCTCCTTTCAGAATTTTGGGGAGAGTAATCCAGTCAACACTGTCAGAAACTTTTTCTACTTCTATAAATGCCGTACCGAGCGGTTCTAGGCGCTTCAGTCTGGAACCGCGCGACCTCTACGGTCGCAGGTTCGAATCCTGCCTCGGGCATGGATGTGTGTGATGTCGTTAGGTTGGTTAGGTTTAAGTAGTTTTAAGTTCTAGGGGACTGATGACCTCAGATGTTAAGTCCCATAGTGCTCAGAGCCATTTGAAGCATAAATGCCGTAAACATCGGCTTGCCTTTCTTCAGCCTGTCTTCTAGGATAAGTCGTAACGGCAGTACTGCTTCGCCTGCTGCTACATTTCTTCGGAATCCAAACTGGGCACAATCAACACTTGCTGGCTAAATCGATCTCGATAGTACTGCCCTGTTTGCCACATACAGCTGCAATACTCAGTGCTGTGAAGTATATTAACGTCTCGCAGCTGAAGGGACACCAGCGCAGCAAGAGGCGAGAAAGTCGCCTTGTGCCCTGTGAGCGTAATGATTGTTTAAAATCCTTGTTCTACGTAATTTCCGAAACAGTTGCTATATTACTGAGTCAGAGGTATGCAGATTCTTAATAAAAGACGTTCTTGATTTAATGCTAAGCCTGGTCAGAACGCCACTTTGTCATACAGTGTATGATGGACAGAGTGCCACAGCGTGATTCAGCTGCCCCTACCGATGCCATTTTAAGAAACTCCGCCTGACAGAACAATGTTGTTGGAAAGCTTGCTTTGAAGATGTGAAGTACACTGTCAAAATGTCGCAGAATAACTGGTTAAGTACACGAAAATACCTTAGACATGTTGTACAAATTTTGTTGAACTACTTTAGCACATTAACACGGCGAGTCATATATTAAATTATCTAATATACAGGAATATTGTCACTTCCGCACTTCCCATTTTGATATCCCCTGTTAATTTCGTTGTTTCCGATGGTGAACCATACTATATAAGCAACAACAAAAAAGTGGTTCAAATGGCTCTGAGCACTATGGGAGTTAACTTCTGAGGTCATCAGTACCCTAGAACTTAGAACTACTTAAACCTAACTAACCTAAGGACATCACACACATCCATGCCCGAGGCGGCATTCGAACCTGCGAGCGTAGCGGTCACGCGGTTCCAGACTGTTACGCCTAGAACCGCTCGGCCACCCCGGCCGGCTATAAGCAACACTTACGATCCATTTACAAAAGATTAATTACTATAAATGGAATAAATTTACAGAGATTACTATAAATGTAATAAATTTACAGAGGAATACAAAACCTGTATGACTTATAATTACGCAAAGAAAGATTGGAGGCACTTGGGTAAGTGTGGCAGAAGTAAACTGTATCTTGCTGCAAAAATATCGAGTAACACATGGCCAATACTCACTTGTATGTTCCCGTCCCTGATACATATGTAGTGCTGGTTGCCTAAAACGACATTGATAGGGACAGCTGAATCTCCTTATACAGGGTGGTCCATTGATAGTGACGGGGCCAAATATCTCACGAAATAATCGTTAAACGAAAAAACTACAAAGAACGAAAGTCGTCTAGCTTGAAGGGGGAAACCAGATGGCGCTATGGTTGGCCCGCTAGATGGAGCTGCCATAGATCAAACGGATATCAACTGCGTTTTTTTAAATAGGAACCCCCATTTTTATTACATATTCGTGTAGTACGTAAAGAAATATGAACATTCTACTTGGACCACTTTTTTTCGCTTTGTGATCCATGGCGCTGTAATAGTCACAAACGTATAAGTATGTGCTATCACGTAACATTCCGCCAGTACGGCCGGTATTTGCTTCGTGATACATTACCCGTGGACCATTTACCAACTGTGGAAAAGTTAGATATCGTGTTGATGTATGGCTATTGTGATCAAAATGCCCAACGGGCGTGTGCTACGTATGTTACTCAGTATCCTGGACGACATCATCCAAGTGTCCGGACCGCTCGCCGGATAGTTACGTTATTTAAGAAACAGGAAGGGTTCAGCCACATGTGAAACGCCAATCACGACCTGCAACAAATGCTGATTCCCAAGTAGGTGTTTTAGCTGCTGTCGCGGCTAATCCGTACATCAGTAGCAGACAAATTGGGCGCGAAACGGGAATCTCAAAAACGTCGGTGTTGTGAATGCTACATCAACATCGATTGCACCCGCATCATATTTCTGTGCACCAGGACTTGCATGGTGCAATCTATGCTTATTTCCTACGCAATGTTCTATCGATGTTACTACAAGATCTTGCGCTGCATGACAGAATGGCGATGTACTTCCAACATGATGGATGTCCGGCACATAGCTCGCGTGCGGTTGAAGCGGTATTGAATAGCAAATTTCATGACAGGTGGAGTGGTCGTCGAAGCACCATACCATGGCCCGCACGTTCATCGCATCTGACGTCCCCGGATTTCTTTCTGTCGGGAAAGTTGAAGGATATTTGCTATCGTGATCCACCGACAACGCCTGACAACATGCGTCAGCGCATTGTCAGTGCATGTGCGAACATTACGGAAGGCGAACTACTCGGTGTTGAGAGGAATGCCGTTGCACGTATTTCCAAATGCATTGAGGCTGACGAACATCATTTAGAGGATTTATTGCATTAATGTGGTATTTACAGGTAATCACGCTGTAACAGCATGCGTTCTCACAAATGATAAGTTCACGAAGGTACATGTATCACATTGGAACAACCGAAATGAAACGTCCCTACGTTCTGCATTTTAATTTAAAAAGCCTACCTGTTACCAACTGTTCGTCTAAAATTGTGAGCCATATGTTTGTGACTATTACAGCGCCATTTATCACAAAGCGTAAAAAGTAGTCCAACTAAAACATTCATATTTCTTTACGTACTATACGAATATGTAATAAAAAATTGGGGTTCCTTTTTAAAAAAACGCAGTTGATATTCGTTTGACCTATGACAGCACCATCTAGCGGGCCAACGGTAGCGCCATCTTGTTTCCTCCTTCAAGCTAGACAAGTTTCGTTCTTTGTAGTTTTTTCGTTTGACGCTTATTTCGTGAGATATTTGGCTCGGTCACTATCAATGGACCACCCTGTATAAGCAACGCTTATGAACCATTTACAAAAGATTAAGTACTATAAATGGAATAAATTCATGGAGGAATACAAAACCTGTAAGACCTTACCGCTAATTAAACAAAGAAAGACTGGAGACACTTGGGTAAGTGTGGCATGACTAAACTGTATCTTGCTAGAAAAATGCCGTGTAACACATGGCCAATACTCACTTGTAATTTTACAGTATGATTCCGTTTGCAAAAAAGGCGCCCAAAGCTCAGAGAGGGAACTTGCATCGATTACTTGGCGATCGCCTGTCTGGATACCGTCCCAGATATATATGTAGTGCGGGTTGCCTAAAACGACATCGTTAGGGGCAGCTGACTCGCCTTGTGTGCCTTCCTCGCCTCGTCACATACCAGCGGTACTCTATCTCGTTGTGGGCAAGGCTCATTATAATTTTGATCAATAGTGTATGTAAAGACAGTTCATAGATGACTCTCTGTGTGTAACAGGTACGATAATATGAAAAGATTGGAACAGGATGTAAGCTAATGGCGAATGACAATAGAAGGATGACGTCCGGTTTAGAGGCTGGTTGTAATGGAATCGCTGCTTGTGGCGTGCATCCAATCATGTAATGTAGCTACAAAATGGATTTTTCCCTATTAGCTCCGCATAAAGACTAGAGTGGTTTGTGAGGCTGCAGAGCAAATAAAGAGATTCAATTAGGGAGTGGTGTGCGCTACAAAAGGGCCGCATGCTGTCAATTCGGAAAGATTAGGCGCGCCGGCGAACCGAGCGCTCGTTCTGAGGAGCCTTTGTGGCATGTAATCCGCTTGTGTGACAAGGCCCGGCGTCCAACAATCAGCCAGCAGGCTAATCCTGATTAAAACGCGCCTTCCCCGAGTGGTGGCAGCCGGCACGTGTGGACAGGGGGACAGCCGCTGGAATGGGTGACTTGTCAAAGCCACGTGTCAGCGCGGCTGACACATCGAGCGCGTAATGCGCCACCAGAATTGCTGATCCGTCGCTCGCCACTGTAGGTGGCCCCCGCTGTAGGCTGACAGATATTGCCACCAGCGTCCACGCCGTGTCTATTTAAAGAAACGTCTAACTGGATCTAATAACGGGAAATTACTGCGCTGTGCCGAGCTGCGCTCATGCTTCGGAGCAGACGTGTGACGCGGAACAGTGGTTCAGCGTCAGGGGACGAGACTGCCTCATTGGAAAAAAAAAGTTACGTCGTTTTATCTGAAGGACAATTACATCAGTTTTATACAGAATAGTCGTACTGCCACTCGGAATCACATATCTAGTTTCTACATTTTTCTTATTATCTTCTTTTTCCTTTATTGTTGTTTTTATTCCTGTACAACAACAGGCAGGCTGGCAGCAGCATTTTACGCCACTCTTCAGCCTCAGAGTTAACAATTATAATACATATAGAAGACACATAAGAGATTGAACAAAGGCGGGTAAAAAACGGTAGATACAGAACATAAAAAACAAGAAGCCGTTCACACTAGACGAAAAACCACTAAAACTGTCGACACGACGCACAAACACTGATGAGTTCGACGACACATGTGAACGTTGGAGTGTGACGGCGGACACTAACACAAACACGACGGCACACACACGAGAAGCTGATGGCGATGATCTCCGGCGCGCGAATGTCCACGTAGCGTGTACGAGTCCGGGGACCTGCCAAGAGGGGTAGAAGGGGGAGAGGGAGGGAGAGGGGTGAGCAAAGATGCCAATCGCAGAGGAGACGGGAGTAGGAGCGGAGGAATGGGGGTAGGGGAAGCCCGGGGGAGGAGTGGGGAGAGAGGGAGGAGGGAGAGAAAGGAGAGAGGGTGCCCATAGGAACAAAACACAGGAGGAGGGAGGGAGGATCAAAGTTGGTAGGAGGGGTAGATGGAGGGGAGGAGGGAATCATCAGGGAGGGGGAGCTGGCGGAAGCTACCTTGGGAGAGGGTGTGGATTCTTATTATCTATTTCAGACTTAAGTCATTCAAATGGTATCTCCGAGACAAAACGAGAAAAAAAGTCATTTCTACGGTCAGGCTCATTTTTACGTTTGGAGAAGTACAAGGGTCACTCCAAAAGAAATGCACACTATTTTTGTAAAAATACAGTTTTCATTCTGCACGTGTGAAAGTTTCACAGTGTGTAGATACATCCTTCCCGCTTGCTTTCAAACTCAGTTCAACCTGTTACCGTGAGTGGCACAGTCACAGCATGTCTTCAAGATGGCTACTACACTTGACGTTCGTCAGAAGCAACGTACTGTCATAGAATTCCTGTGCTGTGAAAGCGAGACAGTGGAAAACATCCACAATAGGTTGAAAATGGTGTATGGAGATGCTGCTGTCGATTGCAGTACAGTTAGTCGGTGGGTAAGCAGGTTACGTGATGAAAGTGGACACCGCAATAATGAGGATTGTCCTCACAAGGGCAGACCTCGTACTGCACACACTCCAGACAATGTGCAGAGAGATAACGAATTGGTGACTGCTGACAGACGCATCACAGTGAGCGAATTGTCACGCTACGTTGAGATAAGGGAAGGAAGTGTTTGCAGAATAGTGAAAGTGTTGGCGTTAAAAAAGGTTTGTGCCAAGTGGGTTCCCAGGATGTTGACAGTGGCTCACAAAACTCGGGTGGACAACACTGAAACACCCGCCTTACAGTCTTGACCTTGGTCCATGTGACTATGATCTCTTTGGGAAACTGAAAGACTCTCTTCGTGGAACAAGGTTTGAAGATGATGACTCCCTTGTGCACGCTGCCAAACAGTGGCTCCAACGGGTTGGTCAAGAATTTTACTCTGCAGGTATACAGGCGCTGGTTCCAAGACTGCGTAAGGCAGTTGAGAGGGATGGAAATTATGTGGAGAAATCAAAATATTGTTCCTAAAGGATATATTTACACATTGTAAAACTTTCAAACGTGTAGAATAAACGATGGATTTTTAAAAAATTGTGTGCATTTCTTTTGGAGTGACCCTCGTATTAGACTGAAATACACTCCTGGAAATTGAAATAAGAACACCGTGAATTCAATGTCCCAGGAAGGGGAAACTTTATTGACACATTCCTGGGGTCAGATACATCACATGATCACACTGACAGAACCACAGGCACATAGACACAGGCAACAGAGCATGCACAATGTCGGCACTAGTACAGTGTATATTCACCTTTCGCAGCAATGCAGGCTGCTATTCTCCCATGGAGACGATCGTAGAGATGCTGGATGTAGTCCTGTGGAACGGCTTGCCATGCCATTTCCACCTGGCGCCTCAGTTGGACCAGCGTTCGTGCTGGACGTGCAGACCGCGTGAGACGACGCTTCATCCAGTCCCAAACATGCTCAATGGGGGACAGATCCGGAGATCTTGCTGGCCAGGGTAGTTGACTTACACCTTCTAGAGCACGTTAGGTGGCACGGGATACATGCGGACGTGCATTGTCCTGTTGGAACAGCAAGTTCCCTTGCCGGTCTAGGAATGGTAGAACGATGGGTTCGATGACGGTTTGGATGTACCGTGCACTATTCAGTGTCCCCTCGACGATCACCAGTGGTGTACGGCCAGTGTAGGAGATCGCTCCCCACACCATGATGCCGGGTGTTGGCCCTGTGTGCCTCGGTCGTATGCAGTCCTGATTGTGGCGCTCACCTGCACGGCGCCAAACATGCATACGACCATCATTGGCACCAAGGCAGAAGCGACTCTCATCGCTGAAGACGACACGTCTCCATTCGTCCCTCCATTCACGCCTGTCGCGACACCACTGGAGGCGGGCTGCACGATGTTGGGGCGTGAGCGGAAGACGGCCTAACGGTGTGCGGGACCGTAGCCCAGCTTCATGGAGACGGTTGCGAATGGTCCTCGCCGATACCCCAGGAGCAACAGTGTCCCTAATTTGCTGGGAAGTGGCGGTGCGGTCCCCTACGGCACTGCGTAGGATCCTACGGTCTTGGCGTGCATCCGAGCGTCGCTGCGGTCCGGTCCCAGGTCGACGGGCACGTGCACCTTCCGCCGACCACTGGCGACAACATCGATGTACTGTGGAGATCTCACGCCCCACGTGTTGAGCAATTCGGCGGTACGTCCACCCGGCCTCCCGCATGCCCACTATACGCCCTCGCTCAAAGTCCGTCAACTGCACATACGGTTCACGTCCACGCTGTCGCGGCATGCTACCAGTGTTAAAGACTGCGATGGAGCTCCGTATGCCACGGCAAACTGGCTGACACTGACGGCGGCGGTGCACAAATGCTGCGCAGCTAGCGCCATTCGACGGCCAACACCGCGGTTCCTGGTGTGTCCGCTGTGCTGTGCGTGTGATCATTGCTTGTACAGCCCTCTCGCAGTGTCCGGAGCGAGTATGGTGGGTCTGACACACCGGTGTCAATGTGTTCTTTTTTCCATTTCCAGGAGTGTATTAGACAAGCATGAGGTTTACTTTTACATGTTATAGGTTTACTTTTACATGTTATATTTCACGAAAGTCCAGTATCACTACTCAAAATTAGAGCAAACATTTGGTTAACGGAATAATAACGTTATCGCAAGCGAGTGGACACGCTCATCGTACTGGGTGATAATTATTGAGCTATATGAAATAAAATCGTCATAATCTCTTGACAGTTTGCGTTAGGGCGTTCAAAATGCACGGATGGCCGCGAGAC
Organism: Schistocerca americana; assembly: GCF_021461395.2. Classification (NCBI taxonomy): domain Eukaryota; kingdom Metazoa; phylum Arthropoda; class Insecta; order Orthoptera; family Acrididae; genus Schistocerca; species Schistocerca americana. The sequence goes on from NC_060119.1 coordinate 224,521,599, forward strand.
ATGATGGGAATTAGTATGTGCATTCATGCTTTTGTTTAGCGACGAAACCCACTGTCATTTGGATCGGTTCGTCAATAGGCAAAATTGGCTCATAATGGGACTTAACAATCCGCATTTCGCGATCGAGAAGTCCCTTCACACTGAGCCAGTGTTAGTGTGGTGTGCAATGTCTAGTCACGGAGTAATCGGAGCGATATTCCTTTGATGGGACGGCGACTGTCGAACGTTACTTGATGGCTTTCGAAGATGATTTCATCTCCGTTATCCAAAGTGGCCCTGATTTCGACAAGATGTGGTACACGTAAGACGGATATCGACCCCACCGAAGCAGGAGAGTGTTTGATGTCCTGGAGGAGGATTTTCGAGACCGCATTCTGGCCCTGGGGTACCAAGAGGCCACTGGCTTGGGCCTCGATTAGCCGCCACGTACTCCCAGTCTGAACATATGCGGCTCCTTTTTGTGGGGCTATATTAAAGATAAGGTGTACAGCAATAACCCCAAAACCATCGCTGAGCTGAGCCATTTCGCTATACATCTGCGCCACATTATTGCTAATGATGGCAGGGGTATCGAACATGTTGCTGTACCTGTGGTCTTCAGTCCAGAGACTAGTTTGATGCAGTTCTCCATGCTACTCTATACTGTGCAACCCTCTTCATCTCCGTATGACTACTGCCACCTACATCCTTCTGAATCTGCTTAGTGTATTCATCTCTTGGTCTCCCTCTACGATTTTTACCCTCCACGCTTCCCTCCAGTACTAAATTGGTGATCCCTTGATGCCTCAGAACGTGTCCTACCAACCTATCCCTTCTTATAGTCAAATTGAGCCCCAAATTCATCTTCTCCCAATTCTATTCAGTACCTCCTCATTAGTTACATGATCTACCCGACTAATCTTCAACATTCTCCTGCGGCACCACATTTCGGAAGCTTCTAATCTCTTCTTGTCTAAGGTAATTATTGTCCTTGTTTCACTTTCATACATGGCTACACTCCACACAAATACTTTAAGAAAAGACTTCCTGACACTTAAATCTGTATCCGATGTTAAAAAATTTCTCTCCTTCAGAAACACTTTTCTTGACATTGCCAGTATACATTTTATATCCTCTCTACTTCGACCACCATCAGTTATTTTGCTCCCCAAATAGCACAACTCATCTACTACTTTAAGTGTCTCATTTCCTAAGCTAATTCCCTCAGCATAATCTGATTTAATTCGACTACATTCCATTATCCTCGTTTTGCTTTTTTTGATGTTCATCTTATAGCCTCCTTTCAAGGCACTGTTCATTCCGTTCAGCTGCTCTTCCAGGTCCTTTACTGTCTCTGACAGAACTATAATGTCGTCGGTAAATATTAAAAGTTTGTATGTATTCTCCATAAATTTTAATGCCTACTCCAAATTTTTATTTTGTTTCATTTACTGCTTACTCAATATACAGATTGAATAACATCGGGGATAGGCTCTAACCCTGTCTCACTCTCTTGTCAACCACCGCTTCCCTTTCGTGCCTGTCGACTCTTATAACAGCCATCTGGTTCCTGGACAAATTGTAAATAGCCATTCGCTCATTGTATTTTACCCTTGCCACTTTCAGAATTTGAAAGGGAGCTTTCCAGTCAACATCCTCAAAAGCTTCCTCTAAGTCTTCAAATGCTATAAACGTAGGTTTGTCTTTCCTTAACCAATCTTCTAAGAGAAGTCGTAAGGTCAGTATTGCCTCGCGTGTTCCAACATTTCTACTGTGCAATCCCGCGACATATTAAAGCTTGATTGTCTATTTATACCAGTTGTTCCCAACCTGGGGGTAATTACTTCCTGAGGGGTAAAATGAAATTTTCTGAGGGGTAAAAACTAAGAGGTTCGATTCTGTTTCAGTCACAAAACTAAATTTTTTTCAAAAAAAATCATTATTGTTATCACAATTTTGTAAGAGTCTAATATTGGTTACATAAGTTATCAATAATTACTTATTGTGTATTAATAGCATTAGTACGGTGGAGGTTACGGGTTCCTCACATAGTACACCCAAGACACACATTTTATGCTTCGACCCATGCGTTGCTGATGATAAAAGTGAGACATATACGTAACAAATACTGTAAATATTTCAAAAAAATGTCTTTTCGGATTTGTATATAGTATCTGCAGTAGTCCAGAAACTGCTTCATTACTCGCTTCGAAATAGGTAAATGAATTAATTGACAGCTCAACAAAGCAGTAACTACATATGGGCTACTAAGGTGCTGTACATTGTTTTTACTATTGCTATTATAATTGTTATTAGTAATACTTCTACTGTTACTATTAGTGGCTCTGGTCAGACACAATACATTAAAAGCCTGAAGTCTTCCAATTTCTGCCAGTTCAGAAGTAAGGAGAGCAGCAATCAAGTGATTTATGGACAGTAAGAATAGTGCACACATTTTAACTTGATTGATTTTAAATAGCATTGCAGCGGGCAGGTCAAGCGATTGTCGCAATGGAAAGTAGTAATGCAAGGGAAGTTTTTTTGTAAAAAGTTTGTATCCTCGCTGTGGACATTTAGTTTTCTTATCTGAGAAGGAATTGTGGGTAGCACTTGCGAGGCACCTCGAATTCCTTTGTCATTCATTCTAGCGCACACACACACACACACACACACACACACACACACACACACACACACACTCACATACACACACAAATTGAATATCATCCACTTTTCATCATAAATAAAAGAGGTCCAAGGAAAGTCTCATTCATAAATGACTCTGAGCCCATCTGTGGTCATCAGTCCCTTAGAACTTAGAACTACTTAAACCTAACTAACCTAAGGACATCACGCGCATGCATGCGCGAGGCAGGATTCGAACCTGCGACCGTAGCGGTAGCGCGGTTCCGAACTAAAGCGCCTAGAACCGGCCACACCAGCCGGCGAAAGTCTTGTATTCTACAGTTTACTTACCTGCTAAATTTGGTGATAATGTGGGAGAGGTGGGGGGGGGGCGATAGGCAATAGCGGGGTGTTAGGCTAATAGCTCAAAAATGGTTCAAATGGCTCTGAGCACTATGGGACTTAACAGCTGTGGTCATCAGTCCCCTAGAACTTAGAACTACTTAAACCTAACTAACCTAAGGACATCACACACATCCATGCCCGAGGCAGGATTCGAACCTGCGACCGAAGCAGTCGCGCGGTTCCGGACTGCGCGTAGGCTAATAGCACTCACGAAGAAAGTACTTGGGCTCGAACAAACACAAATACACCAAAATCGTATGAGAAATAATGTAAAGGTCACTTATTGCACTAGTTATACTCTCGCATCTGCAAAACTCTGCAGTCGTCCGTTAGAGGCCTCTGCGTATGCCATGGTGCATTGCACGCTGACCTGCCGGTACGCCAGTCGGGTCCAGTAGGGACGGTGCAGTGTGCCTCTGAAGTTGCGTTTTGTGACATTATTTGTGTATTGAAGCGTCAGATGGCTCGGCGATTGGTAATCAATCCTGCTAATGTATTGCGATTGGTTGAGATGAAGTTACGAAGAACCCTTCTTCGTGAAGATGGTATTGGTGCAGAAGACGAATCATTAGCATGTTTTCTGGTATCTGCTACAGTGCAGAAGTATGAGCATAAGTTCGAAACAGGTACTGTTGTAACACTAACACATAATGATGATGATAGGGATGATAATGACGAACAACTCATTGCAAACGGTAGTGCTACGGCAAGTGCGGGAGGAGGCGATGGAAGCAGTGACAGTACCAACCGTCTCCTAAGAAGAAGGTTAAAGTTGCAAGTATCATCACGGCGTTTGATGACAACACACTGGAGAACATGTACGATGATTATTACGTAAGAGGTTTCGACACATACGACAAGCTTCTGAAAAGATACCCTAAACTGAAGTCTAAAAGCAATATTAAAAACATACTGGATTACGTGGCAAAGAAAAGAGAAAGAAATACAGTTTTCAAAGGAAATCGTACACTGCCGTTCAAAACCATCAAGGAGCGTGTAATGGCGAAATTCGATGAAGCGCGAGAATGCGGTTCCGCCGTTCATTATTGGTATTTACAACATTGGGCATTGGACGTAGCCAGAAGTCTCGGCTGTACAAACTTTACAGCTTCACTAGGATTTATTACTAATTTGAAAAAGGAGTTTAGGATAACATCGCGCCGTATCACTATGCTCCAAGCACGAAAAGATAAGGATGACGAAGAAGAGCTGATTGAAAGAGCTCAAACGTTTGCTGCTGACGTCAATGAGCATATCACGAGAGAAAACATCGATATTAGTTCTGTATGGAATTGTGATCAGAGTCAGTTCAACTATAAACTTTCTTGTGACAGAACACTATCCATGAAAGGGGAGAGAAACACTGGCGCGATGTTACAATCAGTTAACTGTGCAACACATAGTTACACGATCGATATTACTATATCAATGGACGGACGATTGGCAGACAAACTCTTATATTTGTTTCCAAGAATCCAGTGTAAAGTTTGGACCCCGCTTGTCAAGGGAAACAGAAACGCGGTGCCCTCCAAATGTCGTCGTCGATGCAAGTGTGAGTGGGAAGATGAAGAAACAACATCTGAAGACGTTTTTTCTGTCAGTTTTGAATCCACATTTGTCGAGAAAGTCATAAGTACTATTTGACTCCTGGTCTGGACATAAGGATGAACTAGTACTACTGGAAGCATCTGGCGGAAAACATGTAGATTTAAAAATCATTCCGCCTAAAACTACAAAATATGCACAACCTCTGGATGTGTATTTCTTCAGGCAATATAAAATATATGTCAAGAGAATAACAGACTTCATTAAACTACGTTCCAATAATATGCAGCCGATATTGCACGACAGATTCTTTATCATGAATATGCATTCTGTCATTTACAATCAGTTATCTGCGGGAGTATACAGACCAATGCTTCATTACGAGTGGCAGAACGGTGGCTACGATATTGGTGAACCAGTGAGCAGCTTCAAAAGTGTCATTGTCGTAGCGTTCAACACTGATATTATAGAATGTGCAAATACGCCATGCGATCAATTTACATTTCTTCACTGTGCGTTTTGCAGTCATTCGTATTGCTCGGAGCATTTTATTGGCATTCCGCATTTACATTTATAGTTAAGATTGCTGCATTGCGTATGACGTCTACAATTACATCTACAGTGATATCTAGAGCATGACTGCAGAATTTTGCAGAAAAACGACACCCACCAGCACATTCAGAAGTACATAATGGTCCTGTAACCAAACGTGCATACAGATCTGTTTGTTCGAACCCAAGTACTTTCCTGGTCAGAGGTAATGGTCTAAGAAAGGTTGGGAACTACTGATGTGGACAGATGAATTATCAGTTCATTTCAAATGTCACTGCGTCTCTGACTCTTCATCGTGTAATGAAGTAAGAAAGTACGAAGTTTAGCCAAGAAGTATTAATTCTTACCAGGAAAAAATAAAGTTACGTAATAGTCTTTTTTGTTTCTTTGCAGATACACGTCTGCAGTCCTGGTGGGCTACTCACTGAAGTATCCGTACCACAGAACGGTGACAGGTCGCTCGAGGAGCCGAAAGAAAGCGGCGCATGCCATTCAGAACTGGGAAAATGTGCAGTAATTTGTCTTTTGTATTTGAAAGGAAACAACGTCGTGACAGGCCAAGCAGAGTCGGTGGTAGTGTACGTCAACACTTCATCATCATATGACACAGTAGTTAGGTGTCGCTGACGCTTCCATTTTGGTAAAACAAATCGGAATGACGAAATGAGGTGTGCCAGGTCATCTCTCTGTGAAGAACCGGAACTATCAAAAGAAGCAGAACACCGTGATGCTCAAAGACTGATGTACCACAACTGATGCGATAGTAGAAAAAGTGAAAATCAGTCGTGGAGCAGTTTCAGTATCTGACGTCGTATTTCGAACAGGGCATAGAATGAAACAGCGGAAACGTTGCAGATGACTTTTTTAGCTGTCTAATCACCACGGAAGTGTGTTGGGACCAAAGCAATTAGTGTCGTAACGTAGCAAATTATTACGAGTTGTCATCTTGCATTGAAAGCATAGTGGACCCGGAAAGAGAGCAAATTTTGGTTCTCACGCTGGATACTGAGCCGAGCGAGCCGTGTACTTGCTTCATGCTGCGTGCAGTACGTTACACATGCTCTCTATGAATCTCAAGAATTACTATTAAATATTAATCGATCTTTCTCATACTTAGTATACCACATTCTATGGATAACACACCATACTGTCAAATTTCATATTAATAACTTCTATACTTTCGGAGGTATATATCTAAAACACATAATAACTGTGCTGGCATTGTCAAGCAGAGGTAGAGTCTTAATGTATTCATCAGTAGTATCAACTGAAAGTACAACCAAGAAGATAGGTTTATATAAACTAATTTTCTCAAATTTTCTTTTGTTTCATTACCATAGATTTCTGACATAATTAAAAGTGCCTTGGAAATTATTATTTCATCGTGTTTTGGTTGTGTGTGTGTTTTGGAGAGACAGAGAGTGCGTGGAGGACATACGTAAAGTGAGGATATAAGCTATATATAAATTACAAGTCCCAATCGACGTAAGAGAAGACAGTTAAAAAAAGGGACGTGGAGAAACGTCATCTGTACAATTTACTGGTAATGGAAACATATTTGAAAATTCATGCACGCATGCATGTCCGAGGAAACAGAGCATCGAACTATTCAGACCCTGTCAACTAAAGACGCTGCACTAATGGATTCCAAGCCAAAGCGGAGGCAGCCAGACGAGAAAAATAAATAATTCTCACCCTGTGCGCAAATCACATAACTGTACAAGAACCAAGGCAGTCAATGGAGATTTGAGTGCGTCGTTGAAGCGTGCTCGGATAGCCGAAGTGTTTGAGGCGATCACTCACTACAAACAGGAAATCCGGGTTCGAATCCCAGTCCGCCGGCCGGGGTGTCCGAGCGTTTCTAGGTGCTACAGTCTGGAACCGCACAACCGCTACGGTCGCAGGTTCGAATCCTGCCTCGGGCATGGATGTCTGTGACGTCCTTAGGTTGGATAGGTTTAAGTAGCTCTAAGTTCTAGGGGACTGATGACCACAGAAGTTCAGTCCCATAGTGCTCAGAGCCATTTGAACCATTTTCGAATCCCACTCTGACACAAATTTTCATGTGTTTCCAGTAAATGGTATAGCTGCTGTGGTGCCACCCTCGCAGTTTGCGAATAAATTTCATAACCACAGATAATGGCGGAGTTGGTTGTGCGTTCCTGGGTCCAAGCACAGATTCAGCGGATTGTTTTCGCTTCTCGGCGAAACAATAAATTTTTCTGCAGACACCACATTTATACTCATAACTTTATGTTAACTGCAGAACCTCACAGTACAAAACATTTTGAATTTAACGCGTTGTGGAAGCCTGGTCCAAGATACGCAGATACCAGCCAGTATCAGGAAAACTAATCAGCTGGTAATGGATATTATGCAAGCTACCGAGAGACACGAAAATCTTGGGGAGAAGATAAAATTTATGTGGAGTCACGGAGACGCTAACATTAAATATTGCGAAATAGTCGATGACTAAGTGAAGACCACCGCTCAAAACAGCGCATTTAAAAACATCGTATTACCGCCTTAAGACCTGAAGACTAGATTATGTGTAACAACAAAGCCCCAACAAGAAGGTGAATATCGATGGTCAGGATGTAGTAAAGGAAAATATTATAGATAGATACAGTCACACGTTCCCTTGAATCCCTGGTTTCACATAATCAAGGTTAATAAAAATTTTCTAACTTCCGTATTCGCATGAGATTTTATTATTGATCATTTCCCAGCCATCGTCACCGAATACACGTTCAAGGCAATACTTTATGTGAATGTAATGGAGTAAAAGTAGGAGATATCAATTACTTATTTTTCCCCGAATGTAAGCCGGCCGCTGTGGCCGAGCATTTCTGGGCGCTTCAATCCGGAACCGCGCTGCTGCTGCTGCGATCGTAGGTTCGAATCCTGCCTCGGGCATGGATGTGTGTGATGTCCTTAGGTTAGTTAGGTTTAAGTAGTTCTAAGTCTATGGGACTGATGTTAAGTCCCATAGTGCTTGGAGCCACTTCAACCATTTTTTCCGAATGTAAACTTTGTGCAGACTAGCAAAATGATATTATACAACAATTAATCAGATGTCATCAAACATTACTAGTTAATGTAGCAGCTCTCCTTCATAAAAATAATATATTAATTTGAAAATTATTTTGACAATTTTAAATAAATATCAATTTACCATTTAAAATCCTAGAAAATTCTTGAACACCAGCGATGGCTGTGTGGCCATCAAGGAGAAAAAATAAAACTCCAGGCTTGCTCGCAGAAGTGTAGGACAAGTTTGGCTACCGTCCGAATTTTTGTCCTGTCTCCCATGGAGGGCACATTAAATGTTTTTGAAAGGTTAATGGAAACTTTGATCCTAAATACATTTGCAGAAAGTAAGCAAAGTCTGTATGTGCATGCATTTATGGAATATACCATTTGTATAATCGGATAGTTCTTTTGAAAATTAAAACTTGTGGTCTATGCGTAAATTAAAATTCACTCGAAATGTCTACACCTACGGAAAAACACAGCAGGACCCAGAACGAATTGTGCGACATAAATGAAAGTTGATAGGCATGTTTCTGCTTGTGAAAGATAATGTCTGTTCAAATTTTGCGCCAGTCACATAACAGTGGCGCTAATAGAAATACTATGAGGATGCAAATCAGGTTTCCTATAAATACGCGCTGTAACGGTCGTGAGCGTTAGTTACCTTTGTGACTGTACATGGTGAGTTGACGTTAATCAAGAATGTCTCTAAGGTGACAAAGACGCCATTATCAACAATTCATGGGCTTGAAGAGGTCGTATAATACGCCTACGAGAAGCTGGACATTCCTTCTGTGATACTGCTGAAAGACCTCGCAGGACTGTAGCCAGAGTACATGACTGCTCGAAGCGGTGGTCACGAGAATGAACGGTCACTGGAAGACCGGGATCCCGACAGCCACGAGGCACTACCGACAGGGAAGACCAGTGTGTTCGACGTATCGCTCTGGCGTATCGTGCTGCATCTGTATCAGCAATTTAAGCAGCAGTTGGCACCACGGTGACGCAAAGATCTGTTACAAATCGTTTACTCCAAGGACAGCTCTGAGCCAGACGTACTGTAACATGCATTTCACTGACCTCAAATTTCCGCCAGTTGATAGTTCAGTGGTGTCGAGCGAGAGTTCATTGGAGGGCAGGGTGGACGTCTGTTGTGTTTTATAATGAATGCTGACACTGCCTCGGTACCAGAGGTGGCCGTGTGTTGTTAGGAGAAGGAGGGTTGAGGATCTGCAGCCAACCTGTCTGCGTGCAAGACACACTCGATCTACACCTGCAGTTATGGTCTGGGGTGCGATTTCGTATCACACTGAGAGTACTCCACGCATCCTGACTTGAAATTTGTACGTCAGTCTGGTGGTACGACCTGCTGTGCTGCCGTCCACGAACAGCATTCGAAGGGGTGTTTTCCAATAGGACAACGCCCACCCACATATTGCTATCGTAACCCAACATGCAATACAGAGTGTCGACACTGCCTTCTCGATAACCAGATCTGTCTGCATTCGAGCACATATGGAACATCATCGGGTGACAGCTCCAGTCATCTACAAAGAGCATTAACCACTCTTGTATTGACCGACAGGCATAGAACTTCATCCTGGAAACTGACGACCTTTAAAGGAACATTCGCACGCTGAGCGGTTATTTAGGAAAAAGTAGCAGTTATAAGATGAAAAATAAAGACACATTGAAAAACCACAGACGAAATCCACGGCTATGCAAGCATTGCCTGCAGCCGCTGGAAAACAGAGGAAGAATTACGATCGGCAGATGACGAAAGCATAGGTTACTTTTTGTTTGATAGGTCCTGTACAGATCGGACGTGTGTGGCACACCGCCATTAACAATGTGTTATTTCAGTATTTTATTCACGAGTTGCAATTACCGGCACTCGTAGTCACATGATGTAACTGTTCTTTTAAACTATGTTTCTATTTCAGAATATAATTATTACGCCTGCCGCGGTGACCAAGCGGTTCTAGGCGCGTCGGTCCGGAACCGCGCGACTGCTACGGTCGCAGGTTCGAATCCTGCCTCGGGCATGGATGTGTGTGATGTCCCTAGGTTAGTTAGGTTTAAGTAGTTCTAAGTTCTAGGGGCTGATGACCTCAGGTGTTAAGTCCCATAGTGCTCAGAGCCATTTGAACCATAATTGTTACTAATCCATGTATGTTTTATTTTGTGTCACTAGTTATTTATAAGACTGTTGAGTGTCTTGGCTTGGCAAAGAAAGGACCCGTAAATTGAAAACATAGTCGTCCAGCACGAACCATCGACGTCTTCGGGTGCTGATCTGAAATACGAAGTCCGATATATAAAAGGTGAATCTGCAAGAGCGCAGTCATAAATAACATAACGGACAAAGATGCCTTGCCCAATGTTATCTTTCTTCTGTGTGTGTAAAGTTCAGATACGAAAAAGACCAATTTACATTTATAGTCCGGCATCTGTGCTACACAATGCATGAACGTTTGCATGCTTCCATTCAACATTTTGGCGGTTCCATCGGTTATTAGTGTAGCTGCATTTCACATTTGCAATGGCTTACCTCGTGCTTGTATTAACCTGTGATCTTACAATTTTAATCTATTAAGTATGTTACCTAGACATATGTATTCCCGAAATTTCATTACTTTACAGTCCCATGAAGGCCCAAAGTTGCTCTAACGCATCATTTCATTCGTAATTTCTTAAAATATAAAGTGAGTTGCACAAATTTCGAATTTCTTTATTACAGCGTCAAGAAGACATCGGAAAAAAAGTAGTTAGGCATTTTACTCAGATCACTGACCGTAATGTTGATCGTCGTGTATTTTCAGACTTCCATATAAATTTGCGTATTTCATTGCAAAAGTTTTCATTTTCTTTCTTAATTAGCACGTGATAAGTTTTAAACGAATTTTATACAGTGAACTTCTTTCAAACTTCTGTTATCATACTACATTATCGTTCAGAGGCGTCAGTATTCGAACTGTTTTTTGCTATTTACAATAATGTTGCATTTACGCAACTTTGGGACCGCCGCGTATATTTGTGAAACACGGCTGCTTCATTCTACCGTAATAACATATCGGTATTCCATTGTTGACCGAACAGTTTATTCTGTTATCCTTTGTCTGATATTCATTCAGTTTGGTTGCAGTTTCAGTGTGTTTGCAGATGGAACAACAACTCCGATCAAATAATCGCTACCAGTAAGTCAGTTTTATTGAAATTTTGCATTTTATTTACTTTTGATTATCACGAATTGAATCGTAATTTACCACAGCTCTGCTGCAAATGAATGCAGACAAAACATACAGGGATTTATGCTTGTTTAGGAATGTCTGATTGTTACACGAAATACCTATCTACTGCGGAACTTACGTCCATATTGAATGAAGATGAAAAACTTGATGCAGCAGACAGCATCGATTGCACGTCCATTCCACCAGATGTTGATCAGATCACAGATGAAGAAGACATTGATGAAGATCTTCTTGTTGAGGAAGAGGAAGCAAAAGTATCACTGGTACATTTGAAATACATGCACATAGTGAGCAAGTGAATTCAACTGTAGGGCCAGAACCCCGTGCAGTTGCTAAGAAAAGAAAACGAATTGGTGTGAATGTAACGAAAAGAAATGATGCTCTGAACTGGAAGAAGGTTCAACTAACTTACACTTCTTCACCAGTAACAGAGGACCTAAACAAGACAGAAGACATAGAGAACAGAGTGGAGGGTCAATCGCCTTATGAAATTTTTTCACTTTACTCTGAGTCATACATGTTTTCAAAAATTACCGAATACACAAATAAATATGCACAAGATAATAATCGCCGTTCATTTCAAATAACTGTTCCATTGCTGAAATAATTTATAGGAATAATTATTCTTTCAGGATATCACACATTACCTGCAACGAAACTGTACTGGTCGAAAGACGAAGACAAAGGATTACCAGTTGTAGGAAGTTGCATGAGTCGTAATAATTCTTGTCAGTGAAACAAAACATCCGTCTGCCTGATAGTGGCAAACTAGATAAAAATCACTACTTTTCTAAAGTGAGACCAACCTTTATTATAATCAATGAAAAAATCTTCAATCTGGAATATTTTCATATAATTTGTTTATTGACGAGGAAATGGTCCGTTATTTTGGGAGACATTCCTGCAAGATGTTCATCAAAGAAAAACCTGTCATATTCGGCATCAAATCGCGGTGTTTATGCAGTTCAAATGGCTACTTGTACAAATTCATTCCTTATGGTGGGAAGATGGCAGGATGTGAAACATCTGAACTTTCTTTAGGTGAACAACTAGTTATGAATTTGCTTTCAGTTGTTGAAGACCCGTTTCGTCATTGTATATATTTTCATAACTTCTTTTCCTCTTATTCTTTATTTTGTATTTTAAGACAAAAGGGATTTTTTGCCATTGTAGCTATTCTGAAGAACCCCACTGTAAAGTGCCCTTCGGAATCCACCTCGAGCATGAAGAAAAAAGGCAAGGGTGTGTTTAGCTTTCTCTTTAACGATAATGCTGAAGTCATGATGCTAAAGTGGACTGACAATTCCACTGCGACAGTAGTTACCAACAACGACACCGTCCAGCCTTCAGCGAAAGCAAAAAGGTTAAGTCGGAAAGAAAAGTACCCAGGGTAATAGCTCAGTACAATCAACATATGAGTAGTTTTGATTTACACGATAACGCTATTGCCAAATACAGAATTCGAATAAGAGGCAAGAAATGGTGGTGGCATCTCTTCACCAACATGATAGAGAGTGTAACTGAGAATTCATGGAAAATAGACAATCTTGCAAAGGAAGAATATATGACACAACTTGAATTTCGATCATAGTTATGCCTGACTCTAATGGAAACAGAATATACTTCATCCGAGAATGAAGGAAACAGAGAAACTGCAACGCCTCAGTACACAGGAAAATGCTCTTATGGACGTCCCTCCAAATACTCTCTTCCGAAAGAAATACGTTATGATGATGTAGGCCACTTAACAATAGAGGAGGCAAACAAAGTAAGAAGAAGATGTAGGTTATGTAAAAGTACAACAATTTGCAAATGCAAAAAATGTATGTGCATCTCCATTCACCCTGTTTTTAAACATATCATAAGAGAACGAAATGAAAGTCCTTATAGTCCCAAATTTGCATAAACGCAAGATTTTGCCGTACTTAAATTAGGACCTACATTTCTTTTTTGTATATTTTTTCTATATTAGTGTACAATTAGATCAAAGAAACGTTATTTTCAAAAAAATATTATTTTAATGCTTGGTCCTTAATTGGTTAATTAATTGCAGTTCTTTTCTGTCAGTGTGAGTTGATTGCTGTAGAAAACGTAGCCTTATGAATTCTGATGAATCTTTGTGATACAGCCTGTAGTGTATTCAGAGCCGCACATTATGACTAACAGATATACACATATTTTGCATTTCATAACAGCGTGGTCTTGGTGTGATTAGCGGAAATATGTACACCAGGCAGAGGCGGCGGGCAGCGGCTGGGTAGGCGGGATGATGAGGTAGGATAGCGGTGCCTGCCTGCTCGCGATGAGTCCCCAGGGGGCGCTCAATTAGCTGCCCGCACCTGCGCGGTCTCCACTGCCGCTAAGTTAGCCGGCGCGCTAAGCGGCCCTAGGCCTGTGGTACGTGTAATGAGAGGGGCTAGCTGTCGTGTCCACGTGTGTGTCTGTGTGTGTGGTGTGCGTGTGTGTGTAAAAGAAAGTGTGGAACCAGTGGCACACAAAGTGCAGAAAATTATTATTTTGTTTATAACATTCACAACCTCACCAGTCGAATCAGTAGCAATCACACAATACACAAAAATAAGAACTCCACTGACAGACTATCGCATGCTATGAAGGCATGTTTGCTACATGGCTTTTCCCGTGTCACAGCAGCTGTATCTACATCTACCAGATTCCTCCGTAATTCACAATGAAGTGACTGGGAGAGGGCTCATAAAATCACCTTCGACCACCATCTATAGCACGAGGAAAAAACGAAAACTTAAATCTTTCCATCCGAGCTCTGATTTCTCTCATTTTATTTTGACTATCATTTCTAAATATGTAGGTGGGCGCTAACAAAATATTTTCACACTCTGAGGAAAAAGTTGCCGATCGAAATTTCATGAGAAAATTTTGTCGCAGCGGAAACTCCTTTGTTTTATGACTGTCACACCAATTCGTGTATCATATCCGCGGCAACCTCTCCCATATTTAGCGATATTACGAGATGCCCTTATCTGAACTTTTTTGATGTCTTTCGTCAGTCTCTTCCTAAGGATCCACGGAAAAAAGGGGTCAAGTCAAAAAAATGAAACTGTAGGTTACCACAGTTTCAAAAAGCTTTCAAAAAACTGCTTTTATCAGTTTTTGTTTCGTGGAAAGAAGGGGGATAGTCTCAAAGTTACAGTGGTTTAAATATATAGCGTTCACAGCAAATAGGGGGTAGGTCTATAAGAAACTAAGAAAGAAGGGGGTTGGTCAGTTGGCAGCACTGATCGCAGCTGTTGTTTACGTTCCAATATCTATGATTAGCAGGTGTTGAGTATGTGTTGTTGGAGAGGTTAAGTTAGTGCTTTGTGTGTTGTGTGAATTGTTCGGTTTGTTTTACGTTTGAACTGAACTGTGGAAGTGAACATGGAGAACGAAGATGAGGAAAGTATCTCCTTCAGCCAACTGTCACATTCAACGAAGAAAAGGAAGAGTACAAGTCGATTTTCCGATGTGAGAAAACAACTTTTATCATCCACCCATGAATTCAGGCCAGACTGTAAATGTTCCAAGATTAAAATATTTTCAGAGTACCACCGACGCAGAACGTGGGTATATTGTATCTAATTATGACGAAATGACTGTGAATGAGCAGAATGCTTACTTGGCAGCCCTAAGTGATGTAAATAGTATATCGCAAAGAGACCTGGGCAACCAGAAAATGAAGCTAAATTTCGTGTCAACAGTTATTCATGTCGTGTAAATGCGAAGAGGGAGAATTCTGTCACTTAAGAAAATGTTTGCTCTAAAGCCTTTACATCTTTTCATGAAATACCTAAAAAAATTAGAACTAATACAATGTTATCTGAAAAAAGGTGTGAGTCCTAAGGATGGTCGGGGCCAACACTCTAATCGAAAACATCGTGTGACATTGGAAGCGCTTGACACAGTTCGCCAAAACATTAGTTCATTTAAAGGTAAACGAAGTCACCACAGCTTGAAAACCACTAAGGAAGTGTATCTCCCACCAGATCTAAACATCAGTAAAATGTATGAGCTATTTACACATAACAAAAAGAAAAAAAAAATTGTGTCACCCCAGTTCCCAGAACTCCTGAAGATGGACGTATGGACGTCGACTGTGGGTATTGTATCACAGACACAGTCCCTTTGACTGTTCAGAGATGTCACTAAACCCGCCCAGAGATGTAAACAACCATGCATGAGCAGTGCCTATTAGTAGGAGGGGGTCCGACAGCCGATCACTTCCAGTCATTCCACCAGGAAGGAGGTACACGACTCGTGTTGTCTGTAGTTCAACCATGACTAGGTGGTCAATTCGTCGATACGGCGGTTCGATCGCGTTCGCATTGTTACTTTGTGCAAGCAAGGGCTCTCAACAAGGGAAGTGTCTTGGCGTCTCAAAGTGAACCAAACCGATGTTGTTTGGACATGGAGGAGATACAGAGAGACGGGAACTGTCGATGACACCCCTCGCTCAGGTCACCCAAGGTCTACTACTGCAGTAGATGACCGTTACCTACGGATTATGGCTCGGAGGAACCCTGACAGCAACGCCACCATGTTGAATAAAGCTTTTCGTGAAGCCACAGGACGTCGTGTTAAGACTCAAACTATGTGCAATAGTCTGCATTATGCGAAACTTCACTTCCGACGTCCATGGCGAGGTCCATCTTTGCAACCACGACACCATGCAGCGCGGTACAGATGGGCCCAACAACATGCCGAATGGACCGCCCAGGATTGACATCACGTTTTCTTCACCAATGAATGTCGCATATGCCTTCAACCACACAATCGTCGGTGACGTGTTTGGAGGCAATCCGGTCAGGTTGAAGGCCTTGGACACATTGTCCAGCGAGTGCAGCAAGGTGGAGGTTCCCTGCTGTTTTGGGATGTCATTATGTGGGGCCGACGTACGCCGGTGGTGGTCATGAAAGGCGCCGTAAGGGCTGTACGGTACGTGAATACCATCCTCCGACCGATAGTGCAACCATATCGGCAGCACACTGGCGAGGCATTCGTCTTCATGGACGACAATTCGCGCCCTCTTCGTGCACATCTTGTGAATGACTTCCCTCAGGACAACGACATGGCGTGGCTAGAGTGGCCAGCATGTTCTCCGGATATGAACCTATCGAACTTGCCTGGGATAGATTCAATAGGGCTGTTTACGGACTACGTGACCCACCAACCACTCTGAGGCATCTGAGCCGAATCGCCTTTGAGGAGTGGGACAATCTGGACCAATAGTGCCCTGATGAAATTGTGGATAGTATGCCACGACGTATATAGGCATACATCAATGCAAGAGGACGCGCTGTTGGGTATTAGAAGTACCGGTGTGTACGGCGATCTGGACCACCACCTCTAAAGGTTTCGCTTTATGGTGGTACAACATGCCATGAGTGGTTTTCATTAGTAATAACATGGGCGGAAATGATGTTTATGTTGATCTCTATTCCAATATTCTGTACAGGTTCCGGAACTCACGGAAGCGAGGTGATGCAAAACTTTTTTTGATATGTGGAAGAAATCATACCCTACTCAGTCTGTTTCGTATTATTAACATCGACTTGATTTCAATACAGAATTTAACGTCGGTTTCGGGTACCCTAGAATGGACACTTTTAAGTACTGTGATAGACAGGCTGCCGAAATTCGAGCCGTTGAACACGCCTTGAAATCGTACCCGGAAAATAGCTCAGAAATGGTGAGTGCAGAAAAGAAATCAATCAACTGTCAACGGTGAAAAAACTACACTTATCAAAATCTGACATGTTTTAATGGCTCTGAGCACTATGGGACTCAACTGCTGAGGTCATTAGTCCCCTAGAACTTAGAACTAGTTAAACCTAACTAACCTAAGGACATCACAAACATCCATGCCCGAGGCAGGATTCGAACCTGCGACCGTAGCGGTCTTGCGGTTCCAGACTGCAGCGCCTTTAACCGCACGGCCACTTCGGCCGGCCTGACATGTTTTATATTCGTAAAGAAATTCTAAAGCAAACTGCAGGGCATCAGAAGAATGTGAAAGTATTACTATGGATTCCCAAAAAAACTTACCTATCCCTGATATCACAACTAACGACGTGTACTGCATGAGACAGTTAACGTTGTGCATGTTTAATATTCATATATTGTCAAGCGATGAATCATATTTCTTCGTGTATGTCGAAAGAGTAGTCTACAAAGAGTCTAACGAGGTCTCTTCCTTTTTGTTTTATTTTTTGACAACAATTCTTGATTCCTCTGTTAGAAAATGAGATGTATTTTCAGAGTCTTGCGGGGGACAGAACAAAAGTTGGACTATTTTCCGGCTGCTGAATTACATCATTCATCACATCAAGAGACTTTAGCACGTGAAAATGACTTTTCCAAAGTCAAAATGACTTGTGAGTTATTTTCAGACAGGTTTCCGGATACTTTTGATCACATAGTGTATGCTTTAACTGCGGCGCCAAGTGATCAGCTTACAAACTTTGTTTCGGAAATGATCGTGCCGTTTTGGACGTCAGGTAAATCGCTCCGTCTCCGGAGTACGACAACAGCTGCACTATTTCCTGCGCCATCCCAATATGCTTTATATACCCTCCACTGCTAGTGCTGCCACCTGCCGTCCGTGGTTTGTTATTTCATGTTGAAACAAACACAGGCGGTGGTCACCTTATTGTGACTGGACTTGTAATTACTGAATACAGATCATGTCGATACTACCAATTACAGTATTAAATGGCAATGAAAAACTCTATTAAATTTTGAAGAGGTCCTAGGCATGTGGTCACGGCTTCTAACCTGCCCTTGTTGATCAATATCTGTGTTTTTCAACGCTTTCCCCAGCCCCTCCCCCCCCTCCACCATCACCCCGCCCTCCACATACACCAACATTTAATGTAAGACTACTTTAAATTAAATCTGCGATCGCTAATGTCCAATGAAAATTATAACTTAAAGGAAGTGGAAGATTACGAACTACCTATAGGGCGTCCGCAGACGCACGCATGAAATGGGCGTAAACACCGAAAAGGCATCGCGAAGCTAGGGCTTCCCCGGCCAAACTGCCGAGCTGCCTCTCTGACGTCATTAGCCAGTGCTGCCTGGTGGCTGCCCAGACCGTAGCAGAGCCAGAGCAGGCCGGTATCGGCGCGGCTCCATTACGCAACTATGTGCTCATTAGCCGCTACTGCCGGCTGTTAATGCCGCTCAAACGCCGGCTAATGGCTATCAGCTCAATACCACCACCATATGATCCATCACGACCACTTCTCCCCGGCGCGCCGATCATCTCATCAAACTTTGCACCGTACCTCATCAATAGAGTTTGTAATAGAGTAAGCGCTTACTGACTCCGACGTTCAACGTTGTACGTTCCATCGCAAGAGTTTCGTATAGCTTGTGCAGCATATGTTTCGTATGAAACGAAGGACGATATAAGAAGGTGAATGTTCCCAAATTTAGGTTTTATACCTACAGTCAATTATGGTGAACATTTTAACACCAGGAATGACACGTATGACGGAAATAATCTCCACACTACAGGTAAATTACAGGTTTGTGAACAACTTTAAGTCCGCAGCTCGTGATCGTGCGGTAGTGTTCTCGCTTCCCGCGCCCGGATTCCCAGGTTCGATTCCCGGCGGGGTCAGGGATTTTCTCTGCCTCGTGATGACTGGGTGTTGTGTGATGTCCTTAGGTTAGTTAGGTTTAAGTAGTTCTAAGTTCTAGGGGACTGATGACCACAGATGTTAAGTCCCATAGTGCTCAGAGCCATTTGAACCATTTTTTTGTAGTCTAATATACGCTGTACCATGCAGCCACAGTTAAAGTACGTGTTGAGAATGGCCTCCATGTGCCTTAATGCATGCGTGTATGCGCCGTAGCATGTTCTGGCTCACTCGTTCCCATTGTCCAGGCTGCACGCGAACAGTGCTAGAGGGCGCATGAGTACGCTGCTCCAGTGTCTCCATGTCTGGAATGGGGTCTGCATACAGGAAACTTTTGAGATGGCCCCATAGCCAAAAATCGCACGGGTTGAGGTCCGGTGCACGAGCAGTCCATCAAACTGGAGCACCCACGTCTGAGCCATCGACCAGGAAACACACGATTGAGATTCATCCGGACGTTAACGGCGAAGCGGGCGGGAGCACCATCATGTACCAGCCACATAATCCTTCGAATAATCAGTGGCACTTCTTCCAGCAGGGGAGTCAAAGTCATCCGCAAGAAATGCGGAATGTTGCCTCGTCACTAAAATCTAAGTGTCATCCTCCATCTCGCCAAGAACGAAATTACAAAACTCCACACGTTGTTGTTTGTCAGCTTCATGAAGAGCTTAGAGTAGTTGAATTTTGTATGGTTTCATGTGCAAACATCGACGGAACACACGCCAGACGGACATCGGGGTCATGTTGAGCTGTCGAGCTGCGCGGAAAACGGATTTCTGCGGACTCCTTGTGGAACTATAGAGGATGCATTCGATGTCTGAGTCAGACACTCCGTGATGGCACGGCGAATTGCCTTTATACAATCAAATTGTTTCTCGAAATTGTTCGTGCCATCGTCTAACGCTCTCTGCTGTAGGAGGATCCACACCACACCTAATACGAAACTCACACTGAACAGTTGTTACTGACCCGCACTGCGCAAAAAGTAGAACACAAAACGCTTTCTGTTGTCCCGACATTATTTTTACTAGAACTCAAGTGGGCGCAGACTGCTGCTACCAAGCGGGAGCGTGTAAAACTCGAGAGTTTTCTCTTTCCAACAGTACATTACACGCATATATATCTCAAATAACATAATAATTATGATTTTTTAAAAATCGGATGATTGTTTTTGATGCGTCCAACACTGTCAGCGCCCTTCTACATTTCAGCTTCCTGAGCAAGAAATTTCAGAGGCTACTATTCCTGATTAACACTATATGGTCATTTGTACACCGTGTTTCGCAATTTCTATTACAGACTTCTAGGGACTGCAGGGGAGACTTGGTAGAGAAAGTTTTCGTAAGGAAACAGTGTCCGGAAATGTACCGTTTGGATGCAAAATAGCACTGAAGATCGTATCGCATTTCAGACCCGCGCTTCACGGTAGGCACACAGCGGAGGCAATGAGTTCTGACATGTATGCTTTACAGGAGCCCACGACGTGGGCAATGTTTCGAGTACTCGTCGTGAGCCGAACGATCTGAGGCGCTGCAGTTCTGGACTGTGCGGCTGGTCACGGCGGACGTTCGAGTCCTCCCTCGGGCATGGGTGTGTGTGTTTGTCCTTATGATAATTTAAGTTAAGTAGTGTGTAAGCTTACGCACAGATGACGTTAGCAGTTTGACAAGGACGTTCCGTTCAAAGTCTACAGTGCGTGGCTTACGTGACGCACCACAGTCAATCCTTCTGGATGCGAAAGTACCAGTCTCTCGTAGCCGTTGGTTGGTTCAAATGGCTCTAAGCACTACGGGACTTAACATCTGAGGACATCAGTCCCCTAGACTTGGAACTACTTAACCTAACTAACCTAAGGACATCACACACAGCCATGCCCGAGGCAGGATTCGAACCTGCGACCGTAGCAGCAGCGCGGTTCCGGACTGAAGCGCCTAGAACCGCGCGGTCACAACGGCCGGCTCGTAGCCGTTGTTGTAGGTCGAAAATGATATGCGATGTCATGAGTACAAGATGTCCTCAAGGAGGATCCCTGTTCTCAGTTTATGTGCGTGATGTGAAGCGGGAGATTTGAGACAGATCCGACCTTCAGACTGATTTTACGCCTATTTTTGGGCATAAGTTCCTTATTAAAGCTTTGTCTGCTAAAGCCTCTCTACAGCCTCTGAAAATCCTCAATAGAAATTGTGTATCGCACAGTATTTAAACATAGAATCGGTGAGCTTCTTCCATTTAAAACGGGTTACCGAACAGAAGAAAGCTGAGCGAACCGCTGTCAGTGACTGAACGTAAGTTTCCCAGAGAGGCAGAACAAAACAGCAACTCTTTTCTCCAGACGGCAAGGCGCACGCGAGCAGTAAATCACGAGCCATCGGGAAAAAAACTTCTCCGTCGTATAGCAGTCTCGATATTGACCACGGTACTGGCTCGGCAGTGACTGAACAGGCGGTTTCGTGTTGAAAATTTTACCATTCTGATTTTAAAATTGTCTGTCGCTTCTCTGTAGCTTTAGTCTTTCACTATCCAATATGTTAAATTCTTTTCAGTGAATACACTCAACAGTTCACATGCCAGCATCAAAGGCTTTAATCGACAATGTTCCTGCGTGCATCACGAGTTCTCGCCTCTCCATCTCGCCTTATGAGGGTACGTCCAGCATTATACACTACTGGCCGTTAATATTGCTACACCGAGAAGAAATGCAGATGATAAACGGGTATTCATTGGACAAATAGATTATACTAGAACTGATATGTGATTACATTTTCACGCAATTTGGGTGCATAGATCCTGAAAAAACAGTACCCAGAACAACCACCTCTGGCCGTAATAACGGCCTCGATACGCCTGGGCATTGAGTCAAACAGAGCTTGGATGGCGTGTACAGGTACAGCTGCCCATGCAGCTTCAACACGATACCACAGTTCACCAAGAGTAGTGACTGGTGTATTGTGACGAACCAGTTGCTCGGCCACCATTGACCAGACGTTTTCAGTTGGTGAGAGATCTGGAGAATATGCTGGCCAGGGCAGCAGTCGAACATTTTCTGTATCCAGGAAGGCCCGTACAGGACCTGCAACATGCGGTCGTGCAATATCCTGCTGAAATGTAGGGTTTCGCAGGGATCGACTGAAGGGTAGAGTCACGGGTCGTAACACATCTCAAATGTAACGTCCACTGTTCAAAGTGCCGTCAATGCGAACAACAGCTGACCGAGACGTGTATCCAATGGCACCCCATACCGTCACGCCGGGTGATACACCAGTATGGCGATGACGAATACACGCTTCCAACACGAGTAGCAATGTCGCGATACGATAAACCGCAATCGCGATAGGCTACAATCCGACCTTTATGAAAGTCGAAAACGTGGTGGTACGCATTTCTCCTCCTTATACGAGGCATCTCAACAACGTTTCACCAGCAACGCCGGTCAACTGCTGTTTGTGCAAGAGAAATCGGTTTAAAACTTTCCTCATGTCAGCACGTTGTAGGTGTCGCCACCGGCGCCAACCTTATGTGAATGCTCTGAAAAGCTAATCATTTCCATATCACAGCATCCTCTTCCTGTCGGTTAAATTTCGCGTCTGTAGCACGTCATCTTCGTGGTGTAGCAATTTTAATGACCAGTAGTGTATAACATTATTGTCTTTGTGTTCAAGTATTACGATGTGGTGAGGCTTAATGTCGCATGGATATACTGATCTCCAGATCTTTGAACACATTACCCTCTACTGTCAGCTTCACAGGGGTACCGTCTCTCTTTCTAGGGGAGAGTTCGGTCGTTGCTTCAGTTTGATGGACGACAATGTACGACCACTTCGGACAGCGCAGATGGAGAAGCTCTTAGACAAAAGGATATTCGACGAAAGGACTGACCTGCCCGTTCCCCAGAATTAAATCTCATCAAACACGTGTGATTCGACTTCGCCTCGGCCATTTGCCGGCCGAGTAAAATCCGCCAATGACCGGACGACAACGAACAGAAGCCTACCAGGAAGTTGGAAGAGCAGCTCTCGCCCCCTTGGTTATCGATCATCGTACCCAGGTCTGACTTAGACGGGAACGTCGTTTAGTGAACTCTTAGAAGTTAACAGACAGTAGTTGTAAATTGCATTTGCCACGTACTTTTGAAGTCTACCTACGATTGTTTGCCCTTAGTCATTGAGGGCCTTTTTTGTGTTATACTACAAGCAGTGTTGTAGACTTAATTATTCAACTAGTCACAAAGATAACTAAATCCTTTTACCACATTTGTGTGACGTTGTTACTAATTTGTTGGACTGCTGTAGAACTTTCGTTCTCCTATGCTGATGCCTGACCCTGGGGCGTAGCTGTGTAATAGTGGCAGGGAGAAATTGTCTTAGCGGTGTACTGCACCGAAGCCATTTCCCGGACTCACAAACTCGGCCTACACAGCTGGCGACGAGGCTTTACAAAACTGGCGACGAAGGTTTACAAACATGTTCACGTCGGTCAAGTCTGACCACGACAAGGGAGTGTAACACTCCGGTTTGATCTTACTGATTTATCCCGCTCGATCGGGATCTGATAGCAGCCCAAATAGATAATAATTAATGTGACCGTGTACCTAATGGGCTGGCAATCGGATTGGACTGCTACGGAGTCGTTACATTCCATTTTGTCCTTCTCAAATGCTGTAATAATAAAATATCTGGTGCCAAGAAGAACAACAACACAGCTTCATTAAACAATGACCTATATTCATCACAAAAACACAAAGTAAGGAGACAGCCACTGCCTTCGTCGTACAGAATTAATAACGGCTAATCTCAGCACAGGCCCTTTCGTTATTCATTATGGTCACACGCAAATTTTAATCACTGTATCCAACACTGCAATCCAACACTGCAATCCAAATAATGCCGGCGCGGTAGACGCGAAAATACAAATATCGGCACTGAAATATCACTGAATCACACTAGTAATTGTACTTGTTCACTTTCCCGTATATTTCTAACACAAAAGGGGTTAAACCGCGGCGATGGCCACCCCCTTTGTCGGTACGACCTTTTATTACGGCCACCGGCCGCCCCACGGCCCGGCCCGCAGCCTGGGTCCCACTCTACTGACTCAACACACGCTCTCGCAACCCGACACACACTATCGATTGTTTGTCCTGTCGACCTGTGCTGTCGCAAAACTTATAGTAAGGACCTACGGACCCCTTACAGGAGGAACCACATGGTAGCCCCTTTAAGAGAAGAACTTCACAAATTGAGCAAGTAAATAACGCGTTGCTCCACCTCTAGCCCTTAAGCAAGCAGTTATATGGCTTGGAATTGATTGAAAGTGTTGTAGAATGTCTTCGTTGTGGATACCGAGCCAAATTCTGTGCAATTGGGGAGTTAGTTTGTCACAATCCTGAGTTGGTTGGAGGGTCCTGCCCACAATGCTCCAAAATTCCTCAGTTGGGGAGAGATCCAGCGATCTTACTGACCAAGGTACTATTTGGAAAGCACGACGACAGGCAGCAGAAATTGTGGTCGTGTGCGGGCGGGCGTTGTCTTGTTGAAATGTAAGGCTAGGATAGCTTACCATGAAGGAGAACAAAACGAGGTGTTGAATGTCGTAGACGTATCGCTGTGCTGTAAGGATGAAAAGGAATTGCACCCTAGACCTCCATTCCTGGCTGTCGAGCAATGAGGTTGGAATTCACCACTGTATGGGGTACCTTCAGACACGCCTTCACTGCTCATCGGGGCTCAGTTCGAAGCTGGAGTCACCACTGAAGACAATTCCTCTCCAGTCAATGACACTCCATGCCGAAGACTTGTCTGGAGACGCGCAAGACAACGATTGGATTCTAACCTGAATTTCGCTGCCATACGGCCCGATAACCGAGAGCAATGGTCTGTGGTGCTAGCAGGATTTCTTTGGTTGTCATGCGCGGCACCCTTACAGCATAGCGGTACGTCGGATATACAACGCACAGTTTTGCTGCCATTCACGATAAGCCGTTCTGGGAACACATTTCAGCAAGACAATGCTGTACTACACACGGCAATGTGCTTGTCTTTGTGCTTCGCAAACCCTCCACAGTCGAGAATGGTCGATAATGTCTGCAACCTTATGGGCAGGACCCTCCAATCGGCTTGGGATTTTGACGATGTATTGCGCCAGAATTTGGTACAATATCTCTCAGTAGGACCTCCAACAACTCTCTCAATCAATGGAGGCCCAATAAGTGCTTGCAAGAGGGGCGGAAGTGGACCAGCGCATTATTGGCGTACTCTATTTGTGACGCTCTTCCTACGAATAAATCATCCGATTTTTCTGAAATCTGCAATCATATGTTTGTCTGTATATGTACTTCACATCTACCGACTTCAGTTCCATTCAGATAATACTTTCGTGCTCCATCACTTTTGTTACCTTACCTGTAAAGCGTTATTCCATTTGAGCGGTTGTACCATATAAGATTTGTTTTATTTTGATGTGTATTTCTATCGACAGCTAATGGTTGTTTTATATTCTTATTTTAACGATGTTACATCTGGTATTTATTTCAAACACTAGTAAACGACCACAGAAGCGAATATGTGCAGTATTGTGACACTGATGTAAAAAGATCTACATCTACAATCATCCTCCTCAAGCAACCTGAGAGAGGACAAGTTAGTCTCTCACCTATTTTTCGCATATGGAAAATTATTAAATATTTCATTACAACCTGATGCACCTTGAGTGAGACTCTAGAAAGTTAATGACTTGAGCAGACATTGATGGAGCCTGGTAGGGCACTAAAACCATGAGATTTTTATGATTCTTAGCTCGTAGAAACGGCATGTTGGGAGTTGACAGCAATTGACGGCGAGCTCATCCCTTAGTAAATCTTGCCAGACAGGCCCATAACCATACAGGACAGACAGGGCAGCCTGTGATCGAGACAGGTCTCCAGCAGAACAATGCCGTGCTACCTGCCGCAGCGCCAGCAGAAGCCTGAGCTGGGGCAATGGTCTAAAGGAACGTGTCTACACAGTGTAGTTGTAAACTGAGCATTTTGTGCAGAGCCACATGTAATAAAAATTCACAAGTTTTCATGTTTGCCGATAGTGCAAATAGAGCCACTGAACCACTTTCCCCAGCCGCCTCGGTTGTACAAGAAAAATCCGGCATCTGAGACACGTTTGGAGATAGAATCTTTATTACACCTCATAGCTAGGACTAACAAGCTCCAAGGCACAGGCGATTTAGATAAAGATCTTTGAGATTGTACTGGGCGCTACAGTCTGGAGCCGAGCGACCGCAACGGTCGCAGGTTCGAATCCTGCCTCGGGCATGGATGTGTGTGATGTCCTTAGGTTAGTTAGGTTTAATTAGTTCTAAGTTCTAGGCGACTGATGACCTTAGAAGTTAAGTCGCATAATGCTCAGAGCCATTTGAACCATTTTTTTTTTTTTGAGATTTTATCTGTTCTCGTGTTGCCATGGGAAGAGACACGACTTTGGAAAAAATCGTCTTCCCCTCTGCAAAAACTTAAAAAAAGCGAGTAATTGGCGGTTTCTTTTTTATTCCAGAGACGCAGGTTTCTTAACTCTTGTCCTGGTTCGACACGAGTTTGTGCCGTCACGTGGGAAGGGAGATTTAGCTCCTTTAGAGCCTTGTGATTGGCTCAAGACGGTGAGAAGACAGTGCCGTTCATACACTTTGCGGGAAAACGGAATTTTTTTCTTGAGAGATGCGAAGCACTCAGGTGCAGGACTTTGGTCTGGTAAGCACTTCTGGTCGAGGCTCTGGCATGTGTGATTGGTACTTGGGACCTGTCCTGAGACTGACTTCACTTGCAAATAGTTTAGACTGGGGATCCTGTGGTGAAGTTCTTACTGTTCCAACAGCGTGACTTCAAACGTCTCGGATTACTCGTGTGTCGAGGGCACACTTATTCGTTTTTGGTTTACCAGTCTTGACGATTGGTATCCTTGTGCGTTCTGTCGTATAAGCCAGCCAAATTGATCCTTGGTACGACCAGCGAATGAGTATGTCACACACTGAAATCTACCATGATTTAAGGGCTCTAGTAGAGAATAAATTTCGATCCTTCTGCCTGATCGATAGACCGTGAGATTCTTGCATTTCTTTCGTGGCCGCGCGATCGATTCGCAGGTGCTGCCTCCACGTCTCACCTCCGCTGCACACATGTCGCCGGCTGCAAGTTACATCTCCGCACGAAGCAAGCAGCGTATCGTACTGCCGTTCCGGCATTGTCAGGGAGTTCAGATCTCAGTCGCCACTTGGTCTCAGCTGCACCTTTGTATAGAAACTTCAGTAGATTTCATCTGTGAAAGTCTGCTCAGCGTCAGATCAATTCAGATTGCAATACCCACATTTTTAGGGTCAGAGTACTTGACTCACTCCACGAGTTAACCTGTCTCTGCCACCCAGACTCCTTATCAAATGTAGTCTAAATAACTTGTTTAGCATAATTTATGTGTATTTTGGGAAAATAAATGTTGTTAGTACACTAAATTTTGCCTACATTCTCAATCATTTAAATAGTCTCACCAGGGTTACAATCCAAATCTTACGGTGATAGCAGAAGCTACTTTGCATACAGCTGTAATTTCCCCTTCTGTATTTTCGCAGCTTTTTCCCATCGCGAGTTGTCAACACATAAGTGGCATTCTCTTGTCACTGGGCTGAAATATATTATATCGTAATATCAACGCATATTTTATTTATTTCTAAAAACTTTACCTTCCTCGTTTCCTGTGTAATGAATACAATTTTATATGTGTTCCTTTATTTGCAGTGGCCGCATCAAAAACTTTACCTTCCTCGTTTCCTGTGTAATGAAAACAATTTTATTTGTGTTTCTTTCTTTTTTCGGTGGCCGCATGAAAAAGACTGATGGCGGATTGTTCGGTGTTATATGGACCCTACATTTTTACGTGCTCTTTCGTTTCTTTACTCTTTATTACAAAGCGGAAAAACCCTGAGATTTATTTGCCAATCGTGTCCTGATCTTCGCGTACATTTTTGCATAACAACTTTGTCAAACTAATCGGTCATCTGTCACCGAGTAATGACTTCGTCAATCGCCTCAATGATCTGGTGTCCACAGTCCACAGTTTCATTTTGATTATGAGTTACTTCACAAATGCATGTGACTTATAATCATCCAGGATTTTACACCATTTTAACTAAAAAATATCTTTCTCTTCGCGGTATTCGAGCTATGCAAAATTTCTTGATATTCATAGTCTGTTCTTATTGTAATTTATCACCAAAATGTTTTGTTGATCAATAGAGACAGGAGGAGGAACGACTCACCGTTGAGAGTGATCTCAAGCGTTCTGTTTGCTAGAAACTCTTCAGTCCAGTCACACATCTGGTCTGATATTCCGTACGCTCGTATTGTGTTCATTAGGTGGTAGTTAAGAGCTGATCGAATGCTTTCCGGGGGTAAAGCAACACGGCATCAACCTGGATGCCGATATGTGCTGCATCCACGGTGTCGTGGGCAAACAGAACGAGCTGGCTTTTACACGGTATTTTAAATTACGTTAGCCGTTTTGGTAATTATTATCGCACAAAAGAATTATTTTGGCTGTGGACTTTGCTGTGTGTATAGTGTGACAAGATTTGTAGATAAATTCTAAAGTCCGTCACACCATTTAAATATTCAGGCTTGCGGTGAAAGGTGATATGAAAAGGGACAAACATCCAAAATCATTGTTAGGGAAAACAAATGGAAGATTTAGATTTGTTGAAAGGGTTAAAATGGTTCAAATGGCTCTGAGCACCATGAGACTTAACATCTTAGGTCATCAGTCCCTTAGAGCTTAGAACTACTGAAACCTAACTAACCAAGGACATCACACACAACCACGCCCGAGGCAGGATTCGAACCTGCGATCGTAGCAGTCCCGCGGTTCCGGACTGCAGCATCGAGAACCGCACGGCCACCGTGGCCGGCTGTTGAAAGGGTTCTCCAGCATTTGAAGAACATCATCGAGCAGGCATGACAGTAGAAAATGAACAATTTAGAAGCGTCCTGCTAGGTTCCTAATAAGTATAGCCCATAGGAAGGAGTAACAAAAACTTACATGCCAAAATACGTCGTTGTTCTCGCCAGGTAAATTTAGGGAATTAAAAAATGGTTCAATTGGCTCTAAGCACTATGGGACTTAACATGTGAGGTTATCAGTCCCCTACACATAGAACTACTTAAACCTAACTAATCACATAGATCCATGTCGGAGGCAGTATTCGAACCTGCGACCGCAGCAGCAGCGTGGTTCCGGACTGAAACGCCTAGAACCGCTGGGCCACATCCGCCGGCGTTAGAGAATTAAGTGTTCGTGGAAAACAGTGCGACCGTTATGCCTCTTTCAAACCACAAATGGATATGCTTGTTAAGACCTGTTGAGACAACCTAGTTTACTTATCACATGCATCTGAGATTAATCCTAGCAATACCAACGCGTTTTGCATAACGTAAATAACGATGGGGGGGGGGGGGGGGGGGTTCTATATGCCACCATAAAAAGAGGACGATATTTCGTTAGTTGTTACCTTATAAACGGTCCAGCCACTTCATGTGACCACCACCTACATTCGGTGTCAAAGTGCAATAGCGCGGCCCCTCCCACCGGAGGTTCGAGTCCTCCCTCGGGCATGGGTGTGTGTGTTGTTCTTAGCACAAGTCAGTTTAAGTTAGTTTAAATAGTGTGTAATTCTAGGGACTGATGACCTCAGCAGTTTGGTCCCTTAGTAATTCACACACAAACACACGTGCAATAAACACACACAGAATGCCGGTGGCAGCACTAGCAGTGGAGGGTGTATAAAGCATGTCGGAGGGACGCCTAAAACAACGCAGTCGTTGTCATAATGAGGAAACGGAACGATTTATCTGACATCCAAAAAAACTTGATTATTGGATTTTGGGCAAGGGGCGAAAGCAGCTAAGCTTTCAAATGGTTTTCGTGCAGCAGTGGTTAGGGTATACTGTGCAAGACAAAATTGCGCTGTCCAAACTGGCGCCGAGACAACTGTGAAGCACAATGGGCCATAGACGGCAGGGGTGAACGACGCCTCAAATGGTTCAAATGGCTCTGAGCACTATGGGACTTAACATTTGGGGTCATCAGTCCCCTAGACTTAGAATTACTTAAACCTAACTAACCTAAGGACATCACACACATCAATGCCCGAGGCAGGGTTCGAACCTGCGACCGTAGCAGCCGCGTGGTTCCGGACTGAAGCGTCTAGAACCGCTCGGCCACCGCGGCCGGCGAACGACGTCTCCGGAGATGTGTACGTACGAATAGACGTGGAACTGTTGAGCAACTGACGATCCAAATGAACCAAGGGGCTACGAACAGCGTTTCCTCATAACCGTTCAGCGAACGTAGCTGCCCCCAGTCCTCTACATCAGATGCCTGGTTCAGGGGTCCTTGCTGACTCTCGTTCATTACGACGAAGCCTGGACTTCACATACCAGTACCGGAACTGGACGTCCAATGAGTGCCGACAGGTGTCCTTTTCAGATGAACCACGTTTTGTGTTCCATCGGACAGGTGGCCGCTGGCGTGTATTGAGCGAAAAGTCTGAAAGTAAACATCCTGTAACCAGAAGGGAGCGCTATAGTTTGGGGAATATTTTCGTGGCATTCCCTGGATCATCTCGTCATTCTGGAAGGTGGAGTGGATCAACGTAAGTATGCATCTATCCTTGGGGACCGTGTCCACCCTTCCGTGTAGTTTGTTTTTCCTCGGCGCTATAGCATCTAGCAGCAGGACAGTGCAAACCGTCACACAGCTCGCAGCGACGTGCTCGATTCGAAGACCACCACTACCAGTTTAGCATACTCCTCTGACCACCGAACTCCCTGGATTTAATCACAACGAGACTCCGTGGGACCACATCGATCGGGCTGCACGTGCCATGGATCCTCGACCGAGGAACACAGCGCAGCTATCCACGGCACTTGAGTAGGCATAGCTCCACATTTCTGTCGGTACCTTTCAGAAACACATTGGCTCTCCTTCTGCACGTCTCACCCTGCAAAATATGGCTATTCAGGTTTCGAAAAGTGGCACTTTAATGTGATTGGACTTTTATTAACAACATACATTTTGGAGAGGTACTCTATTTGTAAGTAGATTCCATAACGTGAAAATATTTTCCAGCACAGCTTAGCAACATCAACGCATTTTCAGTAACGTGTACTACCAATCTGGGGATACTTTATGACCACCACAAAAAATTTAAAAATGCAAATTTTGTTAATTTTTGTCGACTTTTACACACTAACAAACTTTTTAAACAGATACTGATGTTTAAGTAACGTCCTGAACCTGCCAATATTGAATACGACATTCACAGTGAAAAGTGACATCTATTTCTAAATCTTACATTTTTGCATTAAGTTTAACTGAAAAATTTAAAACATTTATTCATGCTGGTAGAAGAACTGCTTAAAAATAATAAACATTTTTTTGTTTTAAAATATTAAGTAACTGGCTAGATTACAATATTTTCATAAGATGGGCACGATGCAATAGTTGAGCATTCCTAGTACATATCATTTACCATGACAGATTGACGACTAGTTCTTTGGCACGCCAAATAGTTTTACTGTAGTGTTAGATGAGCTTTCTATGCTCATTCTAGTTTCAGAGATATAAGAATTAAGAAGAGATCAGTTTGAAGTAACGTTCAAATATGTGCAGGTGGGCAAAAGAAAAATTAAGAAGAATGAAAAAGCAAAAGTCGGAAAATAGTTATAGGAATTAGTGATAAAAATGGGCTGCGTTAGTAAGTTGCACACAGTTTATTAAAAACTAATACTAACTTACTCTATACGAACACATTCCAGTCAAATTTTGTGATGTGTTTACACTCATTTACTCAGTATCTTGTACCCTGCGGCAATGTCGAATTACTCATCTTTAACCTCGTAATTTGGAATAAACAGTATTGAATTTTTATGCTATGAAGTATTCTTGAGGAATTTATTCCATCAAAATCACACTCTACACGCACAAGGATCAGGATAAATGTCAAGAAACAGTTTATATTTAGCGGAAGCCGCTTTCCACAATAGTTTTCATTCATTTGGAGAAAACGTTACAGATATTCTGATTGCGTCTTACGTGCAGTGTGTCCCGACATTCTCAGCAACTGAATGAAGGAATAAGGAAAAGAAAACATATGTCGCACACACAAGAGTAAACTCTCAAAGGAGGGACAGGAAGAGGGAAAGATCAGAAACAGGAAGAACATGCAGATATGATCTAGTCCTGTCAGCTTCATTCGATTCTTACTGCCGTGTTCTTTGAGCACAATGCGGCGTGCAGTACTATATTTCTCCCATTTCTTACATTTACCACGTGTGATTCTCTGATTCAAAGGCAGAAAATTAAATAAAACTCGACTGTGGCATAGCATCGACGAAATTCAATGCCGTCTTATCCTTCCTGTGACAGAAAGAGAGATTGACGTCGCGTATTAAATTTTGGTCTGGGAACCAATTTCGCAGCGACTCGGCGAATATCCGTCTTACAATAGTCTCGCGGGGAGCTCTTCCTTATACCGTCTGAGGGTGGACGTAAAGATGAAATATTCTGATAATGTGGGACAGAGCTCCGACGCTAATACAGGCAGCGCATAACAGCTCTCCCCCCCCCCCTCCCCCTCACGTTGGGATGTGCGCTATTTGCTTGAAAAGGTTGCACTTGCTGTAATCCTTATCAGGTTACCTTCTGAACTATTGCTTTGTTTTACTTCATGCCACCTGATGTTTTAGTATTATATGATAAGGGATCCCATGCATAAAACACTTTTCGTTGCGTTAAAGCGTGCAGAGTATCACACTAAAGCGGTGCCCACGTTATCGCCATAGTTCTTGCCTTCTAGAAAATCATCTCACTACTGACCATCTTGCGTATTATAGGACTAATCAGAACGCGAAAAATCTTCAGAAGAGAAGACCGTGTCCAGAGTATAACAAAGAAGTGTGATAAGAAGGTTATTCATTGCGTTGTGCTTGAACACCGTAGCAGGCGGCATGTCTGTTTTAGCTCATAACAAACTAGACGGACAACGGGACACAGACTGCCAGTGCGTCCTTATTGGTTTCAGAAGGTGTTTTTAGGATTCCATGCCTCAATCTGCAAAAATCGAACCCTTATACAATCGCTTTGCTGTGCTCCTGTCTGTATCTATGTCTTTCTATCCGACTGTTAAGAACACTTTCTCAGGAACGAGTTGTCCTATCAAGCTCAAATTTATGTCAGATATTAAGCTCTACGGTTCCTTGGCGGTGTAAAAATATTAAGCTTCTTAGTCAATTCAATTAAAATATACGGCCATTTACGTATGTCACGTATGTTGGTACTCAAGAACTCACTCATCAAAACCTATAGGGTGCTTCCCGTTGACCTAGAATCATGCAGTTCAGCAAGAAGCGAAGAGTCAAACTACACTCCTGGAAATGGAAAAAAGAACACATTGACACCGGTGTGTCAGACCCACCATACTTGCTCCGGACACTGCGAGAGGGCTGTACAAGCAATGATCACACGCACGGCACAGCGGACACACCAGGAACCGCGGTGTTGGCCGTCGAATGGCGCTAGCTGCGCAGCATTTGTGCACCGCCGCCGTCAGTGTCAGCCAGTTTGCCGTGGCATACGGAGCTCCATCGCAGTCTTTAACACTGGTAGCATGCCGCGACAGCGTGGACGTGAACCGTATGTGCAGTTGACGGACTTTGAGCGAGGGCGTATAGTGGGCATGCGGTAGGCCGGGTGGACGTACCGCCGAATTGCTCAACACGTGGGGCGTGAGGTCTCCACAGTACACCGATGTTGTCGCCAGTGGTCGGCGGAAGGTGCACGTGCCCGTCGACCTGGGACCGGACCGCAGCGACGCACGGATGCACGCCAAGACCGTAGGATCCTACGCAGTGCCGTAGGGGACCGCACCGCCACTTCCCAGCAAATTAGGGACACTGTTGCTCCTGGGGTATCGGCGAGGACCATTCGCAACCGTCCCCATGAAGCTGGGCTACGGTCCCGCACACCGTTAGGCCGTCTTCCGCTCACGCCCCAACATCGTGCAGCCCGCCTCCAGTGGTGTCGCGACAGGCGTGAATGGAGGGACGAATGGAGACGTGTCGTCTTCAGCGATGAGAGTCGCTTCTGCCTTGGTGCCAATGATGGTCGTATGCGTGTTTGGCGCCGTGCAGGTGAGCGCCACAATCAGGACTGCGTACGACCGAGGCACACAGGGCCAACACCCGGCATCATGGTGTGGGGAGCGATCTCCTACACTGGCCGTACACCACTGGTGATCGTCGAGGGGACACTGAATAGTGCACGGTACATCCAAACCGTCATCGAACCCATCGTTCTACCATTCCTAGACCGGCAAGGGAACTTGCTGTTCCAACAGGACAATGCACGTCCGCGTGTATCCTGTGCCACCCAACGTGCTCTAGAAGGTGTAAGTCAACTACCCTGGCCAGCAAGATCTCCGGATCTGTCCCCCATTGAGCATGTTTGGGACTGGATGAAGCGTCGTCTCACGCGGTCTGGACGTCCAGCACGAACGCTGGTCCAACTGAGGCGCCAGGTGGAAATGGCATGGCAAGCCGTTCCACAGGACTACATCCAGCATCTCTACGATCGTCTCCATGGGAGAATAGCAGCCTGCATTGCTGCGAAAGGTGGATATACACTGTACTAGTGCCGACATTGTGCATGCTCTGTTGCCTGTGTCTATGTGCCTTTCGTTCTGTCAGTGTGATCATGTGATGTATCTGACCCCAGGAATGTGGCAATAAAGTATCCCCTTCCTGGGACAATGAATTCACGGTGTTCTTATTTCAATTTCCAGGAGTGTATAAGTAAAGGAAAATATCCGAGATGGTTAATGTGTAAATACATCACATGAAAAAATATTTCTTTTGTCATTTGTTATCCGACTTCAAACTTGAAATTATAAAATTCTCGAAAGTTTTGAAATTCCTGCCACCAATATCTTGCCGGTATCTATGTCGATAACAGGTAAAACGTTTAGAAACTGAGATGACATATCGGGCATACAATAAGATCAGTAATCACCTAGGAACCGAGGGTTGCAAGTGCCACGTGAGGTCGCTACGGTCACCTGTGGACCGGCAGTTTAACTGGGCAGGACATTCTCCGGACCGACCTGATGCTAGCACGTATCTCGTTCCTGCGGCAGATTCTGCCGGATATGCTGAATGATGTTCCCACGCCTGTTCATAGCCACATTCGATTTCAGCACGACGGAGATCCCGTACATTTCAGCAGACATGTTAGGGCATATCTGCAGGCAACCATTGGCTGTGGTGAGCGAGTCGCATGGCCAACACGATCATCCCATTTGTTCCCAATAGATGTTTTGCTCTGGGAGTGTCTGAGAGGCCTTGTGTACGAAACAGCTGTTACACCGCCGGAGGACCTAGTAGGCAGGACTGTTGTGGCAGCGGGATGTAATCGAGGTACACACGGGATCTTTGAGAGAGAGCACCGTTCAATGCAGTGTCGATGTCAGGCGTTTCTCAATGCATCTGGACAAAACTTTGAGTTGTATGCCCGATGTGCTATGTCAGTTTGTAAACGATTTTTTTAAAATCATTCTGTATACATAATTAAGTTTGTACGCAGCTCACAGTGCGCGAGTCTTGTTCGCACCTTTCTGATGATCGAAACTACTCTATCATATATGTTAACTTGCATTGTTCTCCACAAAATAACCGTGGTTCTTTCGATAGTTGTTGATTATCTGAACAATAGTAGCAGTAGGCTGCAGTTGTAGTTTGATATAAAACATTGCCCTAATAATTCTGTTGCACTAATTGCCTGTTTTCACACCATGCAGAGTCCACTTCCGTAGCTCAGTGGTCTGGCTGCTACGCGGAGGACCTGAGTTCGATACCTTGGCAGCCTAGTGATGCCAGTTGAGCCACTACCTGAATGACAAGTAGCGACTCCAAGGCCAAGAAGGCCGACAACGGCCGGGAGAGAGGTGTGCTGCCCCAGCGCCCTTGCATACTGCATCCAATGTCGCCATTCATTGTAAGAGGATGACACGGCGGTCGGTCGATCTCCATTGGTCCATCAGGGCCAGAGACCTTTTATTTACACCATGCAGAGACTGGTGCTGTAGCTGATGAGGATTTTCAGAACTCCAACGTCGTTCCTCGTGCTCGAGTTTTCGTACTCCGATAAATACCATCACGCTTCGATAGAAGAACGAGCGTTTCAGGTTCAACGTTTCCACATGTAGATACTGTAACAATATGTTAGCGCACAGCTCTGTGAGCAACTGAGACTGTCGAATCAGTCAGAATCGCTAAATACCGCAATGATTCTCTGACATTTTCAAGACCACTCCAAGATGATTTAATTGGTTTTCTACACTACAATGGATACGCCACCTGCCACATTCCAAGTTACGTGCCAGAGCGCCATGCGAAGTTTCAGTGTGGTTGTTTTCCAGCACAAGCCAGAAACAGCCCTTGCATCCTTTGGCAAACACTATAGCTGACAGCTTCTCTGAATCTGTCGGTTCTGCTCTCGGGTGTCCAGTAGAGACCATAAATGAGCTCCATGTACTTGCCCTAAACTCAGCTGCGACATCATCTCTGAACAAGGCCTCTCCGTGTGACCATAGATTCTACTCGCGAGTGTCGGCCGCAGTCCACTTGTCGACTCAGTCTGTTGTGGGTACAAGTGGACTCAACTCGCTCAGAAAGGAGGGCGAGTATACGACTCTTGAAATTCTTGCCATCTCCGTTTCGAAAGAAAACTGCTAACTGCTACTCATTTATTTCACACAATCATGATTTCGGCTTTGTAGACATTCTCAGATGCAAGTTGAGATGTCACAAAATATCTGACCTGGCTAAGTGACAGAAGCAAGTTATATACCAATACAATGACTACTTGGTTATCAGTGAAAATTGTTCTCTTTATACATATATTTAAATAGATAAAATTTTTTCGAAGGCGGCTGTACAGTTATGTTAATATTTAATATCTACTCAGAGAATGTCTATTATTTACATTGACATATTCAAACTTCAAAGGCGTTAGCAGTTCTGTAACTACAGTACCAGAAAACATGATATGAGAAGGAAGTGTAGTATCTAAATGGTGATTGACTATTAAAATAAATCACAGAAATAAAGGATAAGCTACATACCTCACTGTTAGTCCATAAACGCAAGTTGGGTTACAGAAATAGCGTGCTATTTGTCGCAGGAGTATACGAGGCCTATTGGGAAAGTAAGAAATGGTAGGTCGCGAAATGGAAAACACGGTGAAAATCAAAACTGTTTTATTTGCAACGGTTAGCTACACCTTCCAGCTACTTCTCTACACAGTCGCCGCCCAGACTTGGACATATATAGTAGCGTTGTACCAACTTTTCAATTCTCTCGTTAAAAAAAGCCGCCAGTGCTTTTCGTTAATTTTCTACTCTGGACTGCAGCTCGTTGTCTGTGTCAAAATATTGTCTTCATAGCCAACGGTTGATTTGAACAGAGATGAACCTCAGGGGTAGCCAATTACGGACTGTACTGGGTGATCAAACACTTCCCATCGGAAACGCTGCAGGAGCATCTTCATTGCTCCTGCAGAGTGCGGCCGAGAATTGTCGTATAGAGCGAACTGCATGACGGTTATGTTATGTGGATTGCATAGCTTCAGGCGATATCTTTCGCCAGGCCCTTATACTTGGCGGGAGACGCTAATTTCTAGCCATCTTTACGTTTTAACTGTGAGCTCAGAATTGGAAAGAGCGACATGCAGCGATCGACGGGCGTATTAGACACAGTGCAAAGCTTCATCAGATTTTCACCATATTTCCCATTTCGCGACCGATCGTTCCTTACTTTCCGAATAACCCTCGTAACAGTAACGTTGCTCCATGCACAGTTTTTGTTTGACGTAGCACATATGTTTTCTCATGGCGGAGGTGGAATAAACAAGAATATAACCATTTTTTTTCATTGGATGAAAAATTTGCAATCGTGTGGTTTGCAGCAGTCAGCCGTTTCGCCTTGTCAGTGCTACTTTACTGCAGCAAGGTCGTATCTACCATACTAACAATGTTACCTTACACTCCTGCATGCTCCAGTAAGAGAGAACGAGCATGAAGCGACCATAGCGCCACAGTTCTCAGACTCGTCATAATTGCGGAAATATAGCGGGAGCGAAGGACGCCCGTTAGCGCTGACCTAAGGGGGCGCCTTGATTTGTGAAGGATTCAACCCCAACATTAGGCTCGTACTTGCTCTGGGCTCAAATGGCTCTGAGCACTATGGGACTTAACAGCTGAGGTCATCAGTCCCCTAGAACTTAGAACTACTTAAGCCTAACTACCTAAGGACATCACACACATGCATGCCCGAGGCAGGATTCGAACCTGCGACCGTAGCGGTCGCGCGGTTCCAGACTGAAGCGCCTAGAGCCTCTCGGCCACTCCGGTCGGCTACTCGCTCTGCTTCTGATTTCTAGTGTCCAGCCAGGTGCAATCTTTTACAAAACTTGGTGTTTTGACAGCGTACCTTGCTGTCGCAGCTGTAGAATGCAAGTCTTGGCTATAGAGCGATTCCTTTACACTATTATTGTTGTCCACATCTCACCTGATTATCCAGTCGTAGGCGCGTTGGATAGAGTGATAGGGAACGCGATCCCTCACTGCTTGACGCAAACTCCCGTCTCTCAGTGCTTCTGCCACCATAGTCTGGCGCCTACGTCACTATCGTCTGAGCTTGTGAGCTCAGTTGGCTGAGTGCTGCGTTCCACGCTTTACTAAGAGCGAAGCCACTGTCTCTATCCACCAAGAATATTTCAACGGCCCCCTTTAGAGCACAATCCCAGAATGAAGAAGACCACTGGGGACACAACAATCTCAAGCAACCAACGAAATCTGTGCTTCGAGAACATTACGTAGCTACAGGCGACTCAATACTACACTGCGCAATCCACTGAAAGGGACAATTTTTCGAAACCCCATACTTGTCTGTCATTGCGACACAGAAGATGCGGAAAAGAGGCGAGAGCTCAGAAGTTTATATGAGGAATAAGATGGGTTAATGATGTCACATTGGCATCAAACTTTACTACAGTTCTGCCCAACACCACCTTGGACGTGTCACACGATGGGAAGGTCGTCACACCCCCTCTTACGCACATACCACCAATGCGTCCGACACCTCTGCAATAGAAGTTAGAGCCGCGACGCCCAGCGTTGAAATTACGCGGTATCCTGATGGGTGTTCACGCGCCTGATTGCGTGCATGTGGAGTCTGAGGAGTGTCAAGGGGTGCCTGCTCCTGGGTGTTTTATTCACAAATGTGTCAATGTCGCACACCCCACCACTTCCATCCCCGCCCCTTCCCTCCGTGATCATGCCGCAGGAGGGCATGAAACAGGATGACGGAAAAACACCTTTTTCTGCTCCCCACCATGCTCTTATTTTGTAGAATTGTTTTGAACGGTCCCTAGTGGTTATACCCTGTACACCAGGACAAAAATTGCTTCCACACTACAGTCCAAAGGAGTACGATCACGTGTGGGGATGTAGACCCACTGTGACGGTACGTCACATAAATATTGACATTTTTACCGGTTGTAAACAGTGAACAATATTGTTAAGGGTGAACCAAAAATTATTTGTATTTTATGTATTTGTATTTTATGAACATAATTAGTATAAAAGATACAGTTAATGTTCTTGAAACAACTGACATGCAGCGATAATTTAATAGTAGCTTCTGTATTTAAAACATATCTATGAAAATAAAAAAGGATCGAAAAGAGACGCGATATTACGGCCGAGGAGGAAGGACGTACTTTATGGTGCACACGCTGTTTTGTTTCGCGATATGGAAGGCAGCCATTGAGCGGCTACACATATTTTATGTAAGTTATTCGGTATTCTGCTAAAATAAACTAATTATTGTTATCACAAAATGAATTTCTTTGTAATAGTTGTCACCTCAAATGGTCGCAGCGGCTAATTATTTTTAACAAGCATTTTTTTCAGTAATTTGCGCTGCGGCAAGCTCATCTTCCGATGCAGCCTCTGGTCGGCCATTACGCGCCGAAATATTAATTTATTTTTCAAAGTGTTAACAGTAACTGTAAATGCGAGAGATTTCGTTCTAAGAACCTTTTTAAAATGCAACAGATAATTAATTTAAGTTAAAGATCATTTTTTAAATTATACAGATTCCATGAGTTTTTCTTGGCCGCTCCACGGCAACAATCGAAATACTCTCGAGCCTTGCTTTGCAATCAATAAATAGAAATTAACCAAAATTACATTCAATTCAGTTAACAGCAACTATATTTTAGACATCACGTTCAAAATCTAAAGTTGGTACATGAATAACAGCCGCCCTTCAAGAACCCGTTCATATTTACTTATGCACGTAAGTAAAAGTGTAAAAGTGATAAGAAAAGATAACATCCCTGAGAGAAAGAATCGTGCTCTAACAAAAGAAAACTTCACCTGATAAAATATATATAACGTAACAAATGGCAACCGAACACCACGATGTCCTTAGATAAGACTTGAATTGTCCGTGAGATATCAGCAGTGTCCTAGGCTGTTAAGAACGTCTCCTCTTTGCTCATCGCACTGCTAACTGTCGTTTTCGACCGCGAAATGTTTGGGAATCAAAGCTACAAGGGAAGATGAATTTGTTGACGCCAACCACTCAGGCCTTTTCGTGTCGTTTCTGAGTGGTGATTGGCCTGAAAAGTTTATCTCGGCCAATGATGGCTATCGTGATTATAACCCCCACCGCAGTGGCATCAAACAATGGGTGATGTGTGCATAACATGGGGTGTGACATGTCCACGGTAGCGTTGGGCAGAACTGTGTTATAACTTGGTGCCAATGTGACATTATTAACCCATCGTATTCCTCACATAAACTTATGGACTCTGGCCTCTTTTCCGCATGTGTCCGTACCTCGGTGTTTAAAGGGTTGACGACACCACGGGTGACGTTGCAGGTCACCCCCGTTTTGCACCATTGCAGAAGGAAGTCGTAGGAACTTCTGAGCCAAATTTCAAACATTTGCGTCGTAATCTGAGACAATTACAGGGTTTGGAAAAAGTTATCCTTTAATTCTAATGCTCAGTGTGGATTAGACATGAAGCCGAAAGTTTAGTTGAGACTTAAAAACGCGAGAAAAAGTTCGGATGAACTTACTGACGTGAGACATATCTCGCCGGGTTACCGAGTAGTCATTTCGGCCGTATATCACGTTCCACAAATTACCTTTATTTTTCGAACAGCTGAGATGATTACTGTTTCTCAGAATCCACTGCGCATGCTGTAATTATATTCAAGTTAGTATTTAATATAATTGGACTACTTCATCTCCTCGCGATGCCGTAGTCTGCTTATTGCTCTCTCAATGGTTGCTTACAGCCAGCTGTTGACACACCCTCTGGTCTCCCCGACACAAATTACCTTGAGTGCTGCCAGCATCGCTCCGCAACCCTAGGAAGTGACTGCATCGCCACTACTCTATTTTCTTACTGTGTTCTTATATTGAAACAGTGGACGCCTTCGTATACGATGTATTACAAAGTGGCTAAAACGGTACCGGAACATCCAATCCCATTAACAGATTGCATGTCTAACGGTTTTCAGAGCAACAAAAATTTGATTTCTAATCATTCATAAAACAGTTCATCGAATCTAACAATTTTAGATGCTGTCATAATCTGGTGATTAAGTGTTATAATCTATCATTAAATGTTTAATACGGTACTTAAAATATTAAAGTTAGAAACTGCGTACATTTACTAAGGCGCCTAAATCACCCAATCTATATTCACCCACTATTTGAGAATAAGAGCATTTAGCGACTTCCAACACAATTTAATATGTGTATTTTCAAATCATTTCGTAACTTGCTCAGAGCCCCCGACAAAATAATTAAAGATAAAAAGTTAATCACTTATTTCACTTCACTTACGTACCTTCAGCATCAGGTATCACGTTTTAATATATTACTCCTTTATTACTACCTCTACTCGCAAGAGATTTTTCATGCTTATCCGCATACACTGAGATGATAAAAGTCATGGGATACCGATATAGGTAGTGGGAGTATCGCACACGGTGGGTATAAATGGGCAGTGGATTGGTGGAGCTGTCATTTGTACTCACAAGGGAACCTCCTCATCGCACCTCTCTCAGATTTAGTTATAAGTTGGCACAGTGGATAGGCCTTGAAAAACTGAACACAGATCAATCGAGAAAACAGGAAGAAGTTGTGTGAAACTTTGAAAAAATAATCAAAATATAGAAACTGAGTAGTCCATGCGAAGATATGCAACATCAAGGCGAACGAACGTCTAGGAGCGCCGTGGTCCAGTGGTTAGCGAGAGTAGCTACGGAACCAGATATCCTAGGTTCAAGTCTTCCCTCGAGTGAAAAAATTAGTTTTTTATTTTCAGTTTATGTGACAAACTCTTATGTTTTCATCACTTTTTTGGGAGTGATTATCACATCCACAAGAAAACCTA
Source organism: Schistocerca americana (assembly GCF_021461395.2). Lineage (NCBI taxonomy): Eukaryota > Metazoa > Arthropoda > Insecta > Orthoptera > Acrididae > Schistocerca > Schistocerca americana. The sequence goes on from NC_060119.1 coordinate 224,564,205, forward strand.
AATCGGGCAAGGTAGAAGAATCTTTTTACCCATTCACTAAGTGTACAAGTTAGGTGGGTCGACAACATATTCCTGTCATGTGACGCACATGCCGTCACCAAAGTCGTATAGAATATATCAGACGTGTTTTCCTGTGGAGAAATCGGTTGACCTATGACCTTGCGATCAAATGTTTTCGGTTCCCACTGGAGAGGCACGTCCTTTCGTCTACTAATCGCACGGTTTTGCGGTGCGGTCGCAAAATACTGGCACTAAACTTATTACAGTGAACAGAGACGTCAATGAACGAACGGACAGATCATAACTTTGCGAAAATAAAGAAAGTAAAATTTTCAGTCGAGGGAAGACTTGAACCAAGGACCTCTCGTATCGCAGATACTCACGCTAACCACGGGACCACGGCGCTCCTCAGCTTCCGTGCTCCTTTATGTTGCCTATCTGACGCATGGACTAGTCAGTTTGTATATTTTACTAATTTTTTTCATAGTTCATCACAACTTTTCCTATTTTCTCTGTTCTGTGTTCAGTTTTTCAAGGCCTATCCACTGTGCCAACTTATAACTAAATCTGAGGGGGGCGCGATGGGGAGGTTCCCTTGTCAGCTGATTCAGATGAGTCCCGCTTTGCGTTGGTAAGAGCTGATGGTACGGTTCGACTGTGCCGCAGACACCACGAAGCCAAGTTGTCAACAAGGCAGTGTGCTAGCTCGTGGTGGCTCCATTACGGTGTAGGCTGCGTTTGCGTGGATCTGACTGGATCCTCTGTTCCGACGGAACCGATTATTGACTGGAAATCGTTATTTTTCAGCTCCTCGGAGACCATTACAGCCATTCATGGACTTCATGTTTTCAAACAACGATGCAATTTTTATGAATGACAATGCGCCACATCACTGGGCCACAATTGTTCGCGTTGGTTTTGAAGAACATTCTGGACAATTCCAACGAATGATTTGGCCTCCAATCGAAACTTTCTGGACGTAGTAGGGAGGTCAGTTCAAGCACAAAATTCTGCACCGGCAACACTTACGAATCATGCACGGCTACAGAGGCAACATGGCTCATTATTTCAGCAGGAGACTTCCAGAAACTTGTCGAGTCCACGCCACGTCGAGTTGCTGCGCTTCGCCGGGCAAAAGATGTGACACGATACTAAGAGTGATCCCATACCTTTTGACACCTCAGTATGTATCACTGAATGTATCTCGAAAATTATACGTTTGTACGACACATGGTTCTGGGCATACACTATGTGATCAAAAGTATCCCGACACCTGGCTGAAAATCACTTGCAAGTCCGTGGCGCCTTCCATCGGTAATGCCGGAATTCAATATGTTGTTGGCCCACCCTTGGCCTTGATAACAGGTTCCACTCTCGCAGATGTGTTCAATCAGATGCCGGAAGGTTTCTTGGGGAATGGCAGCCCATTCTTCACGGAGAGTTGCACTGAGGAGAGGTATCGATGTCGGTCGGTGCGGCCTGGCACGAAGTCGGCGTTCCAGAATATCGCAGAATGTTTTATGGGATTCAGGTCAGGACTCTGTGGAGGCCAGTCCATTACAGGGATGTTACTGTCGTATAACCACTCCGCCACAGGCGGTGCATTATGAACAGGTGCTCGATCGTGTTGAAAGTAGCAATCGCCTTTCCCGAATTGATCTTCAACAATGGGAAGTAAGAAGGTGCTTAAAACATCAATGTAGGCCTGTTCTACGATAGTGCTACGCAAAACAACAAGGGGTTCTAGCCCCCACCATGAAAAATACGACCACACCATAACACCACCGCTTCCGAATTTTACTGTCGGCAGTACACATGCTGGGAGATGACGTTCACCGGGCATTCGCCATACCCACACCCTGCCAGCGGATCGCCACATTGTGTAGCATGATTCGTCATTTCACACAACATTTTTCCACTGTTCAATCGTCCAATGTTTACGCTTCTTACACCAAGCGAGGCGTCGTTTGGCATTTAGCGGAATGATGCGTGGCTTATGAGCAGCCGCTCGACCATGAAGTCCAAGTTTTTTAACCTCCCGCCTAAATGTCATAGTACTTACAGTGAATCCTGATGCACTTTTCGGAATTCCTGTGAGATGGTCTGGACAGATATCTGCCTATTACACATTACGACCTTCTTCGACTGTCGGCGGTCTCTGTCAGTCAACAAACGAGGTCGGATTGTACGCTTTTGTGCTGTACGTGTCCCTTCACGTTTCCACTTCACTATCACATCGGAAACGGAGGACCTAGGGATGTTTAGGAGTGTGGAAATCTCTTATACAGACGTATGATGCGACACCCAATCACCTAACCATGTATGAAGTTCGTGACTTCCGAGGAGCGCCCCATTCTGCTCTTTGACGAAGTCTAATGACTACTGAGGTCGCTGATATGGAGCACCTGGCAGTAGGTGGCAGCACACTGCACCTAATATGAAAAACGTATGTTTGGGAGGTGTCCGGATACTTTTGATCACATAGTGTATGCAGTTATAAACACTGATAACTAGCTTTTTTAAAAACCGAGAGAAAATTACTCTAATTTCATCCGATATTAAACTCTACATACAATTTCAAATCATTTCGAAACTTTGTCTCGCTGATACCTTCCACAAAATAATGAAAGGAAACAGCCGGCCGGGGTGGCCGAGCGGCTCTAGGCACTACAGTCTGGAACCACGCGACCGCTACGGTCGCAGGTTCGAATCCTGCCTCGGGCATGGATGTGTGCGATGTCCTTAGGTTAGTTAGGTTTAAGTACTTCTAAGTTCTAGGGGACTGATGACCTTAGAAGTTAAGTCCCATAATGTTCAGAGCCATTTGAACCATTTGAAAGGAAACAAAGAAAACGAAACATAATTTCAAACCTCTGCCCCTCCCATCAAAGAGTGAAGTTTCCGCGCATGTCTTCCACAGCCGCTTCAAGAATAAAAAATGGAGAGGGTAATTCACTCTCTGGAGGGACACGTGACAACATGGGATGTATTCCGGTCGTATTGAAACCCCGCGCCATCAAAATACCTACCCTGTATACGAGCATTAGCCGCCGGTTTATTCCCGCGGAACACTGCGCCGTGCTGTAGTTTGATAAATACCAGACGGGAAAATACCCGGAACGGCGACCATTAATTTTCGCAACGGCAAATCCACGCAGGAGGCAGTAAACAATGGCCGGCACGATCGGCACGCGGTTTGCAGCGGCTAGGGAGTTTGAAGGGGGGGGGGGGGGGGGGGGGGGGGAAGCGTCATATTGATGTGAGCCGCGCTAACCGCCAGCTGCCGCAGCTCTACGACCACCAACTACGGGATTGCCGAGGTGCGCGCCCGTCATTAATTCCTCCTTCACCTGTCGCGCTAGTAACGCATATACCACAACATTGAGCAGTAAACGTCGGTTTTCGGAAAGACACTAATGTATAGTTTCTTAAGGGGCTCCGGAACGCCCAATACTTGCAATGTTACAATAACGCTTATAAATTACATCTTTCCTCACAAAGTATTTGAGGTAGGAAGTTGAACTTTTTACAGATTATTTATTGGAATATGGGCTACAACTTAACACAGGGATTTTACAAAATTTTAGTTCAGTTATTAAAGATGATTTTTTTTCAATTGTAATGAAAATTCACAACATTTTTTTGCAATTTTTTATTTACATATTCAAAAATATACAGTTTTTTGGAAAAAGGCTGTGTTAAATTATGCAGAAGGTACTGTGTAACATTTACTGAAAGTTTGAAACAAATATGTTTGGAAGATCCTTAGAAAACATGTAATTAGTATGAGAAAATAAAAGTTTTGGGAATCGAGCGACAAAGATTGGATTAACTTTTTAGTGCATTCCAGGTCCATAGGATGGATTATCTTCATCCTCTGCAAACTCCTCCTCCAGCTTCCTCTTGTTCCTCCTCCTGTTTACTCTTGCTTGTATTTCTAGACTCTTTACAGCCCTGTCTGCAGCCCGAAGGCGTTCCTTGTCTAAAGCAAGCATCGCTCGTTGTTGTGTTCGTAGATTTTGCTACCATTTTCTTCAGTTGCAGTTACTGCAACACTGTTCCAAAAGGTGGTCATGTATGAACACTTATCACATTTCAGTTGTATTTCACTAGCAAGTCCTACGTGCTTTATTATGGAGAGTTCCAGACCAACTTCACTACAATGAATACATCTTACACAGTTTGAAAAAATTCCTTTGAGAACCGACATATCAAATATTTCATTCACATCCGATTCGCCCATAAAACATTCATAGTTTTCACTCATTGAACCAAGCTTCTTCTGTGAAGTATTTTCTTTCCCACTTTGACTGCTATGGGCAGGTGTACTTGAGAGGTTAGGTTCACTCACTTGGTTATCGTCTTTATTGTTTACAGTAATAACACATACCTTTGGCTTTCCAACATTTCTCCTTTTCTTAAAAGCCTTCAGAGGATTTCTAATAACTTTACTTTTATTCATTATAATACTTCAACAAAACAGAGACTCAAGAAACAGAATTAATTACGAATATTTTCGAGATAACGACAGAGTAAATAAACATGAAACAATCGACAATCACACCAGCGATATATATTGAACCATCACAGGTTAGCCACAACACATACTTTATGTCACATCACTAACATGTACCTGATGAACACGGACGTTAATAATAACACCATTTGACAGCAGTTTAACAGCGCCACAGTGGGTCACGCCCATGTAGAACACATTTCAAAAAAAATTTAAAAATAGTTGTAGTCTTCGGAATTGAATAAATTATATATCTATTAAAAGGTAATAGTCTGCAGATTCAGAAAACGCAAAAAAGTAAAAATTGAACTTTTCATGATTTTGAGCCTTTCCGGAGCCCCTTAACAATGACAATTGGTCTCATGGTATCGGAAACTGGGTGTCAAGCAATTAAAGAGGATGGCACTGGGATACTTACGACAGTACTTTGGAACGTTCTCGGAATGGAATACAAAGAAAGGACTTACCTCAGTGACACTTTTATTTTTCAGCATACACTAAGTTAACAAAAGTTATGGGATACTCCCAAATATCTTGTCGGACCTACTTTTGCCCGGCGTTGTGCAGGAGATCGACGTGGCATGGACTCAACAAGTCGTTGGAAGTTCTCTGCAGAAATATTAAGCCATGCCACCTCTGTAACCAGTCATAACTACGAAAGTGTTGCTGGTGCAGGATTTTCTACACGAAGTGACCTCTCGATTATGTACCATAAATGTTCGATGGGATTCATGTCGGGCGATCTGGATGGCCAAATAATTCGCTCGACTCGTCCAGAATGTTCTTCAAACCAGTCGAAACTATTATGGCCCGGTGACACGTCGCATTGTCATCCATAAAAATTCCATCGTCATCTGTATACCTGCATATCGGTGTCCCATAACATTTGTTATTTCATTTTGGTCTCCTTGTACATTAATTCATTTGATACAGCGGTGTTCCAATGCCTTGAACCAATCCCGAAAAGCCGGCCGCTGTGGCCGAACGGTTCTAAGCACTATAGTCCGGAACCGCGCTGCTGCTACGGTCGATGGTTCGAATCCTGCCTCGGGCATGGATGTGTGTGATGTCCTTAGGTTAGTTAGGTTGAAATAGTTCTAAGTGTAGGGGGCTGATGACCTCAGCAGTTAAGTCCCATAGTGCTCAGAGTCATTTGAGCCATTTTTGAACCAACCCGTAGATTTTAATCCTCTAGGTGTACAAAATATTTGTCAACTTCGGCTGTCAGATCTTTGTTTGAAAAGAATCTCCTACCATCGAGGAAAATTTTGAGCTTGGTGAAGAGATGGAAGTCTGATGGAGCCAAATCAAGTGTGGAGACAAGTCCTATCTTAGTTTATGTGTTTCTGCTATGCCAGCAAAACTTGTGTGTGGGCGCGAATAGCCTTGGTGAAAGACGACTTTCTTCCTTGCAAAACCTGTCGTTTTTCCTCTTGTCTTATGCTATGCTTGGCCCAAGAGATTAGCGTTGTACTTGTAATCGGCAGAATCCCTTTTCAACCCAAAAAAACTGTCGCCGTGACCTTTCATGCCGACAGTGCTGATTTTTTCTTCCTTCGATGCTGATGGGGGTGAATTAACATGTTTCCACTGCTTTGATTGTTATTTTGCCTCTGGGGTATATAGTGGACCCAAGTAGCAAAAAATCGTGTTGGTTGTTCTGGAAACGGGTCAAACATTCTGATCCTGCATTAAGAATCGCGGCTCCCATCTAGCATATAATTTCCTCATATCCAATTCCACTGCGAAAGCGTAGTATGCCCGTTCAGATGGGATGGCACTGGCAACATCCCACAGCAGCTAGGCGATCCCCCACACCATTTTATCCACATCTGCAATAATTTCTAGGGCCATGGCAGATTTTGGTTGAGTACTACACGGATCATAATCCAAGCTGTCCCGACAAAATTGAAACTCGTTTTCCAATTGGGAACTGTGGAATATGAAGGAGAAGAGTTTCCCAGAGCGTTCTAAAAATCGGCATGAATTTCCTTTCCTTTAATACCCTTCTTTACAAAGCACTTAATCACTACTCGATTATCAATTTTCTTTTCGCCTAGACAAACCCTAATCGGGAACAACAACAGAAAGAAATCCGCACAACAAATCTCAAACATGAGCACCCGCGCCTCACGTGTTTACTCACACTGGATGAACTACCATTACGCTGGCGCTAGCGCTGATATGTGTTTGTGATTATCCGAACTCACGTGTTTACTCACACAGGATGAACTATCATTACGCTGGCGCTAGCGTTGATATCTGGTGGTGATTATCCGAGCTCACGTGTTTACTCACACTGGATAAAATATCTTTACGCCGGCGCTAGCGCTGCTATCTGGTAAAGATTATCCAAACTTTTCAAAACATCTTACGCCAACAAGTGCAGAGTTCAACAGACTGGACTCTTTTACGAGATGCCGCGTTCAAAACTCTTTCCGCAAAGCAGTTTTGTCTGACGTCCAAACGTGCACGATCACTGGCTTTCAGGCCAAGGGTGGAAGCATTTCCGAAAAGGCCAGGTTTTGTAAACTCTTCACGTGCTCCCGTGGTTAAAGTATATCGTGGATGACAAAATGGTGATACCCAAAATCATTGTCGAGGTGACTTTGGGGCATCACGGACTATTCAAATGGTTCAAATGGCTCTAAGCACTATGAGACTTAACATCTGAGGCCATCAGTCCACTAGACTTAGAACTCATTAGACCTAACTAACCTAAGGACATCACACACATTCATGCCCGAGGCAGGACGCGAACCTGCGACCGTAGCAGCAGCGCGATTCCGAACTGAAGGGCCTAGAACCGCTCGGTCACAAAAGCCGGCATCACGGACTATAGATGACAGGTTTGAATGATGGCTACGGAGATGTGTATGTGTGAATACACGTGCAACTATTGAACAACTGGCCGCCAAGATGAACCAAGGCACTACCAACAATGTCTCCTAAACGACCGACCTGCAAATGTTGCTGCGTATAGGCCTCCACAGCATGTGCGTGGTTCATGCGCCCAAACTGACTGCTGTTCATCGGCTCTGATGGCAGGAATTTGCACACCAATACCGTAAGTGCCCAGTGAGTGGCGCCAGGTGGACTTCCCAGATGAATTGTTTTTTATGCTCCATCGGACCGATGACTGTTGGTTTGTAAGGCGTGAAACATCTTAAAACAAGCAGTCTGCAACAGCCATCGGGAGAGTCCAGGCCAGAGTAGGGAGCGTTATGATCTGGGAAAGTCTCCTGGGTGATCGTCGTTCTGGGAGGCACAATGGAGCAACATAAATATGCATCTATCCTATCACTTAAACGTGTACATCCAATTTAATTTTCCTCGGCACGATGGCATCTACCAGCCAGACAATGCAATGTGTCACACAGCTCGCAGCCTACGTGGGTGGTTCGACGAGCATTAGGATGAGTGTATCGCATGTCCCTGGCCACCAGACTCCCTGGATTTTAACCCAATCGAGAATGTGTCAGACCTCCTCGACCTGGCTGTTAGCGCCATGGATCCTCAACCGATAAACCTAGAGCAGTTAGCCGCATCACTGGAGCCGCCACGGCTCCGCATCCCTATCGATACCTTCCAGAACCTCATTTACTCTCTTCCTGCACGACCGCCTTGCAAAAGTTGGTTATACAGGCGTCTGATAGGTGGTCACATTAATGTGACTGGAAGTGTATCTTGTACACTGATGAGCCACAACATTACGAGCCGCTGCTTACAAGGGAACCTCCCCATCGCACCCCCCTCAGATTAAGTTATAAGTTGGCACAGTGGATAGGCCTTGAAAAACTGAACACAGATCAATCGAGAAAACAGGAAGAAGTTGTGTGAGACTATGAAAAATTAAGCAAAATATAAAAACTGAGTAGTCCATGCGCAAGATAGGCAACATCAAGGACAGCGTGAGCTCAGGAGCGCCGTGGTCCAGTGGTTAGCGTGAGCAACTGCGGAGCGAGAGATCCTTGATCCAAGTCTTCCCTTGAGTGAATAAGTTTAATTTTTTACTTTCAGACAATTATTATCTGTCCGTCCGTCCGTCCGATGCGAGGTAACTGCGCCGTAGTATGGGGACGCTACGCCAAACACTTCTTTGGGAGTGATTGTCACATCCACACGAAAACCTAAATCGGGGAAGGTAGAATCTTTTTACCCATTCGCCAAGTGTACAAGTTCGGTGGGTGGGCAACATATTCCTGTCATGTGAGGCACATACCGTCACCAGTGTCGTACAGAATATATCAGACGTGTTTTCCTGTGGAGGAATCGGTTGACCTATAACCTTGCCATCAAATGTTTTCGGTTCCCATTGGAGAGGCACGTCCTTTCGTCTACTAATCGCACGGTTTTGCGGTGCGGTCGCAAAACACAGACACTAAACTTACTACAGTGAACAGAGACGTCAATGAACGAACGGACAGATAATAAATTTGCGAAAATAAAGAAAGTAAACTTTTCACTCGAGGGAAGACTTGAACCTGTGGTGTCACCGCCAGACACCACACTTGCTAGGTGGTAGCCTTTAAATCGGCCGCGGTCCGCTAGTATACGTCGGACCCGCGTGTCGCCACTGTCAGTGATTGCAGACCGAGTGCCACCACACGGCAGGTCTAGAGAGACTTCCTAGCACTCGCCCCAGTTGTACAGCCGACTTTGCTAGCGATGCTACACTGACAAATACGCTCTCATTTGCCGAGACAATAGTTAGCATAGCCTTCAGCTACGTCATGTGCTACGACCTAGCAAGGCGCCATTACCAGTTACATTGAGATTATATTAATGTCTAAACAAGAGCGATGTTCTCCGATTGTGGATTAAAGTTAAGTATTCCAAGAACTACGTTCTTTTCTTTATAGGATAATTACTTTACCTTGTTCCAGACCTCACGCCAATCTGCGTGAGCTTAAAAGCGTGCATTTCGGCCTCCTCTAGCATAACGATGTTGGCTCTTCTGCCAACACTTCAGAACCAAGGACCCTGTCATTCCGCAGCTGCTCACGCTAACCACGGGACCACGGCGCTCCTGAGCTCACATTGCCCTTGATGTTGCCTATCTTGCGCATGGATTACTCATTTTGTATATTTTGCTTATTTTTTTCATAGTTTCACACAACTTCTTCCTGTTTTCTCGATTGTTCTGTGTTCAGTTTTTCAAGGCCTATCCACTGTGCCAACTTATAACTAAATCTGAGGGGGGTGCGATGGGGAGGTTCCCTTGTTAGTAACGTCTTTGTCCACCCCTGAAGCGCGGCACAACAGCAATTTCGGATGGCATCTGCATCTACATCTACATCTAAATCTACATGATTACTCTGCAATTCACATTTAAGTGCTTGGCAGAGGGTTCATCGAACCACAATCATACTATCTCTCTACCACTCCACTCCCGAACAGCGCGCGGGGAAAACGAAAACCTTTCTGTTCGAGCTCTGATTTCTCTTATTTTATTTTGATGATCATTCCTACCTATGTAGGTTGGGCTCAACAAAATATTTTCCCATTCGGAAGAGAAAGTTGGTGACTGTAATTTCGTAAATAGATCTCGCCGCAACGAAAAGCGTCTTTGCTTTAATGACTTCCGTCCCAACTCGCGTATCATATCTGCCACACTCTCTCCCCTATTACGTGATAATACAAAACGAGCTGCCCTTTTTTGCACCCTTTCGATGTCCTCCGTCAATCCCACCTGGTAAGGATACCACACCGCGCAGCAATATTCTAACAGACGACGAACGAGTGTAGCGTAAGCTGTCTCTTTAGTGGACTTGTTGCATCTTCTAAGTGTCCTGCCAATGAAACGCAACCTTTGGGTTGCCTTCCCCACAGTATTATCTATGTGGTCTTTCCAACTGAAGTTGTTCGTAATTTTTACACCCAGGTACTTAGTTGAATTGACAGCCTTGAGAATTGTACTATTTACCGAGTAATCGAATTCCAACGGATTTCTTTTGGAACTCATGTGGATCACCTCACACTTTTCGTTATTTAGCGTCAACTGCCACCTGCCACACCATACAGCAATCTTTTCTAAATCGCTTTGCAACTGATACTGGTCTTCGGATGACCTTACTAGACAGTAAATTACAGCATCATCTGCGAACAACCTAAGAGAACTGCTCAGATTGTCACCCAGGTCATTTATATAGATCAGGAACAGCAGAGGTCCCAGGACGCTTCCCTGTGGAACACCTGATATCACTTCAGTTTTATTCGATGACTTTCCGTCTATTGCTACGAACTGTGACCATTCTGACAGGAAATCACGAATCCAGTGGCACAACTGAGACGATACCCCATAGGCCCGCAGCTTGATTAGAAGTCGCTTGTGAGGAACGGTGTCAAAAGCTTTCCGGAAATCTAGAAATACGGAATCAATTTGAGATCCCCTGTCGATAGCGGCCATTACTTCGTTCGAATAAAGAGCTAGCTGCGTTGCACAAGAACGATGTTTTCTGAAACCATGCTGATTACGTATCAATAGATCGTTCGCTTCGAGGTGATTCATAATGTTTGAATACAGTATATGCTCCAAAACCCTACTGCAAACCGACGTCAATGATATAGGTCTGTCGTTCGATGGGTTACTCCTATTACCCTTCATAAACACTGGTGCGACCTGCGCAGTTTTCCAATCTGTAGGTACAGATCTATCGGTGAGCGAGCGGTTGTGTACGATTGCTAAGTAGGGAGCTATTGTATCATGGATTCCATAAGTTCTTGGTAGGTTTCTGGATGTATGTGGCAGCAGATATCTACACACATGTCACGCAGTTGCGGTAAGGTGGTTTGAGGCCTAGTAGCTGGCACACCAAAGCATCCCATCTCCAGCCTCACCATTGTAGCATGATTTCACATTTGACGCCGAAGATGCCATCGCTGACGGGAAAGACATCAAGTTGAAGAGGATGTTTCACAATAGTGTTCACTTTGTTCGCAGTTGTCACGGTTCCTTCGATTACTGCTAGAGATCCGATGGAAGCCAAGATGAATGTCCCCCACAGCGTTACAGTACCCTCACTGGATTGCGTCAGTGCCGTGAAGCTTGTATTGAAGAGTGTTCACATGGAAGACGCCATTACTGCATACGGCCATCGTCCTAGCTTCACAAGAATCGTGATTCATAGAATCATGTGACAGGTCTCCGTTGATCTGCAGTTCGATCTCGATGATCCCGTGCCCCCTCTAATCTTACTTGATGACGTCGTGCTCAGTTGCAGAACCCCATATTCAACAGCGCTGAACACTTCTGCCCGCATCAGCATTGTAGTCTGTCGTCAGATCTGCCACAGATCACCGCGTATCCTACTTTACCTAGCGGGCAAGCCTCCGAGTCCCACGTTCTGTGACGAGGCGAGGACAGTTAAATCAAGGTTTTTACCGTCTTGATCCACTTTGCATAGATGGTCACGTTAGTAACATACGAGTAGCCGACCAGCTTGCCCATTCCCAGATGCTAGAGCATAAGAATCTGCTCTTTGTCATAAATACTCATGTCAGTTGATTTCCCTATTTGCCGTCCGTATCACTGCTAAATGACTCCTCATTCTTCTCTGCTCTGGTTTTATATTTTTCTCACTGTGTCACATGCCCACAACGCCACCAGGGACATTCAGCCTCGTGGTGGACAGTTTTCATATAGTTTGATGTTACGATATAGAGGGTGTTCTATAATTGTTGCGACAAAGTTAGAGGGGTTGTACAGGGCGTCTTGAGGAACAGGTCGAGGATAGGAACCTGTATTCAGAGACGTCATCCAATGACGCTAGAGTGTGTTGTAGTTATAGGTGCCAGCGCCTGACATTAGGCTACCCTTTCAGCAGCAAATATGACTTTGAACGCTGATGGACTGTAGGCGGAACATCTCGCAATATTGTTTGTTACTCATTGATAGCGACTGATTGCCACGAACGCCAGTGGAGAAGATACTCCTAGCTGCCGTGTAGAAAGGTCTCATCTCCTATGTATGCGATGCTCTGATGCCTCAGTGAATGACAGTTTCTGACACAGGTTTCCACCTGCAGTTTATTTTGCTCCTGTGTCCTGAAAATCAATTCGGATTTCAGAGGTTCAGAGGAGAAAAATAAACTGCAGTTGGAAACCCAGGTCCGAAACTGTCATCCACCGACGTAATGAGCATCTCATTCATAGGAGACAGGGCGTTTCTATGCAGCAGCTAGCTCTGTCTTCTCCATTGGCGATTGTGGCAATCAGTCGCGATCACTCAATAACAATCAATATGACGAGACATTCCGCCTACAGTCCATCAGCTCTGTCTTCTCCATTGGCGATTGTGGCAATCAGTCGCGATCACTCAATAACAATCAATATTGCGAGACATTCCGCCTACAGTCCATCAGTTTACATAGTGACCATTGCTGCCAAACCTAGTGGCAGAAGGCGGTGGCTGTAACTTCGACGCTCTGCAGCGTCGTTGGATGACGTTTCCGGACACAGGTTCCTATCGTCGATTTATTCCTCAAGACACCCTCTACAGCCCCTCTACCTTTGTCAAAATATTTCTGGAACACACAATTCATTTGTTACAGTCCGATTTCTTAGAGGAAGGACGTGAAAATGAGCGCTGTTCGAAAGTAGTAGCCAAAATAAAGAGGAGATATCGTGTCACTCAAGCAGTTTGTAGAAGCTGTGGATGAGCAGAAAATAAACTCCTGCTTTGGACGCCTTTATGCGTGGCACAAATATACAGAGGGTAACAAGGCAGTTTCAGTCTGCGCTGCTAAACGTAAATCTCGAACTGGCACTTTCAAACACCGGACATGTTCCCCGTCCTCAGCCAACGCTATACGTTGAAATAGGTACATATAATGATCATTGTAAATTTTGACATATTATCAAAGCGATATATCGATTACAAAGGTATACGTGTGACAGAACGCTGTGAGGCAGCTATCGCTGAGGCAGAGTATGTGTAACAAAAAGCTTACGTTACATCTCGCAGTTGTAGGCAGTTGTTGCTCAGGAGCAGAAGGAATAGCGTGCCATAGGCTGGCAGTGTCTGTTGCGATGCTCCGGAGATGGCATTCGCTTAGCATTAAATATTCAGTGCAATGATTTCAATGCTGTGTATTAATGACTTATGGAAGAAATAAAATTTGACGTAAAATTAATTAAGAAATTGCTATGAAATTTTGATGAAGAAACTTTCTACATATTGTTACATCTATCTACAATGACGTAATCAATATTCATGTAATTATGCACTTTTACTGTAGAATGAACTCGAATGAGACCAACTTTGTATGTAGCCGCAAGTTTTTTATTGTATTCTTTGTAAAGATCATTTGTTTGCGTAAATGTAATTTTTATGAAATGGCTTAACAGCTGCAAGTCAGTTTCACAACATAGTAAGATTTTCAAGTAAGGTATTACTGTCACTCTCCTCAGTCGTGTTCCGCCTCCTAATTCCAAGTCGTTTTTATTCAAACAAATTCTAAATGTGTCTCAGTCAAGCCGGCCGTTGTGGGCGAGCGGTTCTAGGCGCTACAGTCTGGAAGCGCACGACCGCTACGGTCGCAGATCCGAATCCTGCCTCGGGCATGGATGTGTGTGATGTCCTTAGCTTAGTTAGGTTAAAGTAGTTCTAAGTTCTAGGGGACTGATGACCTTAGCAGTTAAGTCCCATAGTGCTTAGAGCCATTTGAACCATTTGCCTCAGTTAAATATCTTGCGTTTTTGTTTTTGCAACTGTAGTTAGTTTAGTAGAGATGAGAGCAGAGCAATGCGTTATCCAAGGCGACACCAATACGAGATAAGAAATTCATTTCACGCAGTTCGTGGATTTTCGCACAAGGACCACTTTTGTACTTATTCATATTTACAGGACCGTAATAGGAGCGAGTAATCTGAATCTATTGACATCCGCCGGCCGGTGTGGCCGAGCGGTTCTAGGTGCTTCAGTCTGGAACCGCGCGACCGCTACGGTCGGAGGTTCTAATCCTGCCTCGGTCATGGATGTATGTGATGTCCAGAGGTTTAAGTGGTTCTGAGTTCTGGGGGACTGATGACCTCAGATGTTAAGTCCTATAGTGCTCAGACCCGTTTCATATTAAATTCGTCATTATCGCGCACAGGTTTTAATTAGTTTGGGTTTACTGGTATTCTTTTTTTGATAGTAGACAGATTGTTTATAACAGGGCCAGATAAATATACAGATACACGTAATCAGATACGCAGTCAGCACACCACTTGATGTAACTGTTCTTTGTTAGAAATAAACATCAATCTTAATTTAGCTATAAGCGTTTCAACGTGTTGACGGTAATCTAATAAATGTTTACAGGCACTAGCCATCTACAATTGCAGTATAGGCAGGCACTCCCTGCCCAAGAGGCGTTCCAAATTGGTTCAAATGGTTCAGATGGCTCTGAGCACTATGGGACTTAACTTCTGAGGTCATCTGTCCCCTAGAACTTAGAACTACTTAAACCTAACTAACCTAAGGACATCACACACATCCATGCCCGAGGCAGGATTCGAACCTGCGACCGTAGCGGTCGCGCGGTTGCAGACTGTAGAGCCTAGAACCGCTCGGCCACTCCGGCCGGCGTTCCAGATTGCACCAACTGACGAAAATGTAATCGACACCGATATCCAGATCGAATTTACAAGAAGGGGCGAGTTTAAAATGTGTGCAGAGGAAAGTGCGACTGACACTTGCGAATCGTTTTCTACCAGAGCAGAGCGACGGGGAGCGGGGAACTCACAACTCCGCGGCGCGGTGTGGGTTTTCAATTCCAGATCGGAGCCGCGACTGGGGAGGGCACTCGGGCCCCCAGGGCGCCGGCCGGCCCGCGAGTGTTTGTGCTGACGCGCGAGTGGCGAACTTCGGCGCCGGCAACTTACCGTCACGGGGCGCTGTGGCGTCCCCACAGACGCGCCGCTTGCCGGCTCATGAAAATCAATGATGGCCGCCGGGGGCGCCGCATCTCCAGGTGGCAGCGGCCCACCAGGTATTTACGACCGCCCGCCCTCGGCGGATTCAACGCTCCGAGCCGGCCCTGAAGGGGGGCGCCGACATGCCACACACAACGCCGTCGCCGCTGCAGCCTGCTGCGGCAGGTGGCAAGTTGACACTCACTGGCAGGACTCATGAAATGTAACTTGCCTACAGAACTGCGAAGTTCGAAATCTACAGTACATTCACATGGCATATCATAATCCTTTATTGTATTGTTATATGATAGCGGAACAAACACTGGTAGCAGTTACTTCTGTAAAATATCTGGGAGTATGCGTACGGAACGATTTGAAGTGGAATGATCATATAAAATTAATTGTTGGTAAGGCGGGTGCCAAGTTAAGATTCATTGGGAGAGTCCCTAGAAAACGTAGTCCATCAGCAGAGGAAGTGGCTTACAAAACACTCGTTCGACCTATACTTGGGTATTGCTCATCAGTGTGGTATCCGTACCAGGTCGGGTTGACGGAGGAGATAGAGAAGATCCAAAGAAGAGCGACGCGTTTCGTCACAGGATTATTTGGTAGGCGTGATAGCGTTACGCAGATGTAAACAAACTCAAGGGGCAGACTCTGCAAGAGAGGCGCTCTGCATCGTGGTGTAGCTTGCTGTCCAGGTTTCGAGAGGGTGCGTTTCTGGATGAGGTATCGAATATATTGCTTCCCCCTACTTATACCTCCTACTTATACCTCCCGAGGAGATCACGAATGTAAAATTAGAGAGATTCGAGCGCGCACGGAGGCTTTCCGGCAGTCGTTCTTCCCGCGAACCATACGCGACTGGAACAGGAGAGGGAGGTAATGACAGTGGCACGTACAGTGCCCTCCGCCACACACCTTTGGGTGGTTTGCGGAGTAGAAATGTAGATGTATAATTACTAACGCAAACAGACACAGATGAAAATGTACCATAATATTGAGTTGTCGCATACGTTCTTTCGCTTTTCGTTAAGTGCAATCACAAAGAACGCTTGGGAACACATCTCCCCACAGCACACCTACGACAGACTGGTTGCCGGCCTGTCTGCTTACACACTTCACACTCAAGGTCGTGCACAATATAACTACGCTACCCCAGCGAGTACACCGCAGTGCCGCAACATGACGTGGCACGGACTCGACTAATGTCTGAAGTAGTGCTAAAGGGAACTGACACCATGAATCCTGCAGGACTATCCGTAAATCCGTAAGAGTAGTAGGGGAGATCCCCTCCGAACAGCACGTTGCAAGATCTCCCTGATGTGCTCAATAATGCTCACGTCTGGGGAGTTTTGTGGCCAGCGGGCCGCGCAGTTTGAGGCGTCATGTCACGGACTGCGATGACCCTCCCGCCGGAGGTTTGAGTCCTCCCTCGGGCGTGGATGTGTGTGTTTGTTGTTCTTAGCATAGGTTAGTTTTAGTTTAAGTAGTGTGTAAGTCTGCGGACCGATGACCTAAGCAGTTTGGTCCCTTAGGAATTCACACACATTTGAACATTTTTGGTGGCCGGCGGAAGTGTTTAAACTCAGAAGAGTGTTCCTGGAGCCACTCTGTAGCAATTCTGGACGTATGGGTTGTCGCTTTGTCCTTCTGAATTGCCCAAGTCCGTCGGAATGCACAAGGGCCATGAATGGACGCAGGTGATCAGACAGGATCCTTAATTATGTGTCAAAAAATGGTTCTAATGGCTCTGACCACTATGGGACTTAACATCTGAGGTCATCAGTTCCCTAGGGTCATCGCAGTCCGTGACATGACGCCTCAAACCGTGCGGCCCGCTGGCCACCAAACTCCCCAGACATGAGCATTATTGAGCACATCAGGGAGATCTTGCAACGTGCTGTTCGGAGGGAATCTCCCCTACTACTCTTACGCATTTACGGATAGTCCTGCAGGATTCATGGTGTCAGTTCCCTTCAGCACTACTTCAGACATTAGTCGAGTCCGCGTCACGTCGTGCTGCGGCACCTCTGTGTGCTCACTGGGGCCCTACATGATAGAAGGCAGGAGTACCAGTTTCTCTGGCTCTTCGGTGTATAATTAAAGTCGGGTCGTGGTTATTAATTACCGTCACTGTACCAAGAACCACAGACTACAGTAAGTGGATAAGTTGTGCATAGGAACTACCAGAAAGCAGATAAAAGCATAAGCACAGCCTACCTAGACAGGATTACAGTGCAGAGATCGCAGAATAGCAGAGTATTTACGTTTCATGTACCAGAGTTCCATTCTATCACACCATCGCGAACTGTGCAACTTAACTGCCATGGGTGACAGCAAGGAGCGACAAGGTGCAGGTACTTAGAAGCAGGAAGTACAGACGTCCATGGTGCAAGAGGTCAGAGAAGGAAGCGTGCGCCAACCGATTATCTTGACCAGTGAGTGCATCAGGCGAGTCTAGTAAACTTTTTATAAAGGGCAAGTCAGAACAAGCGAAAAGGAATGTTGTCATCAGGCCTTGTCCATTTTCACGACAATGCTTAGCTGGCTGCACACAGCAGCTGCAACGAAGACGCTCCTGCAGCAGTTTCTATGGGAAATGTGTGATCACCCACCATACAGGCCGGACTTAGGTCACGCTGATTTTCGTCTCCTTGCTCACATGAAACGTTTGTTGTGACGAAAGCATTTTGGCACACCCAACAAGCTGCAGACCGTCGTACGGAAATGTCGAAAAGCACAGCCGGCTGGCTGCCTTCTATGACGGCGGTGTTGGAAAAATTGTATCGCAAAATGACCAGTGTCTAAGTCGAAGCGGTGACAGTATACAGAAGTAACTGGAAGGTGTAGCCAATCTTGCAAATAAAATGTTTTTAATTTTCACGGTGGTCTCCATTTCACGAATGATCGGACGATGAAAAATAAAAAATTCCTAGTAATTGCGAACGTGTCGCTACTACGCACCACGGACTTAAGTATGAACTGTTGACCAAGTTAAACCAACGGCCCTGCCGCAGTGGTAACAACGATTCCCATCAGATCACCGAAGTTAAGCTCTGTCGGTCTTGGCTAGCATTTGGACAGGACACCGTCTGGGTCTGCCGAGTGTTGTTAGCAAGTGGGATGCACTCAGCCAATTAAGGAGAAGTAGGTACACCGGTCACGAAAACTGACAACAGCCCCGAGAGCGGTGTGCCGACCACATGCCCATCCACATCCCGTGACGCCTGAGTCTGAGGAAGACGCGGCGGTCGGTCGGTACCGTTGGATCGTCAAGGTCTGTCCGGACTGTGTTTGTTTCTATTGACCAAGTTAATAGAAATGTGTTTGAAATGTAAAATTTTCCATTATATTCCCATCTAAATGGGCCCAAATTTCATCCGTGGCCTGCTTCAAAAAGAAATACAGGATAGGCAAAGGAAAGTAGTCGGTAAAATATTTCATGTACCTTAAGACAGGCAACCGAACTTCCACCAACAAGGCCCAGGGCGGATGATGTAATGAAATGTCTTCCCAGACCAGTACTGCTACGGCAATTTACGTTGAAATTTATTTTATAATTGTTGCTATTTGAGGCTGTCTTCCACACACTTGCATGCAGTACTGCACTCGTTTCTGCAGTAGGTTTAACCGTTTGACTATCAACTATATTTCAAAAACATTAATGTATAGCTATTTTAATTAATGTCTTCGGCCGAAGAGGTAGCACACACAAGATTATTCATCAGTACCGCCAGGGTTTCAGAAGACGACTGCGCAAAAACTGGAAGACAAACTGAAAACAGACACACATCAGCGGAACAGAGTGTCTGTCCAAAAATGTAACTTCTCAATATGGGCTTCATTTGTGATGTGGCAAGCGTCAATTCATGCGTGAAACTCGTTGATGTGTCTTGGAAAGGGCGAAGGCAGCGCACTTGGCGAATCCGGTAAATAGGTTGCCTCTCTGCAGGTGCGAACTAATTCGATGTGACAAAATGGAGACGAGGCTTATCAACGAAATTTGAGAACAGTACAACCTACAGATGCAATATGTAATTATAAGATTTCTGCTAGCCATTAGTAGGCTTCCCTTTACCAGTGGGACATTGATAGACAGCAATAACATGCAGCAGTTCTCTGATAACCTATCGTGGGAAACACGTCCCGATGGTAGTCAAAGGGTTAAGTACACCTGTTAATCACCTTAAGCTTGAGAAAACTGTACAATTCGCTGCTCGAGTTCTTCAGCTGTATCACCGAGAGTCCCACAAACCCCCTTTTGGCATGGCCTACCAGACAGAAATATCCAAAATTGAAGTTAGTTGATCTTGGAGGTGAAGGAATAGGCCTTGTTCATCTTGTCCAATATTAGCTGTATCGATGCTGTACATGTCGTCTTACATCAGCAACAAAATTTGCCGGTCCTGATCATGTATCTACGATATTTCCTAACGATGGGCTATGGCTGAAACTGAAGCCGACTTAAATGAGGGTTTAACAGAAAAGCTGCCATTTCAAATGCGTTTAAGCTAACTAGAACAATATTTGCACTGCAGGCGATGTGCTGTCAGCATAGGCATTCACGTCGGTCATCTGCTGCCATAGCCCATTAACATCAAATTTCGCCGCGCTGTCCTAACGGATAAGTTCGTTGTACGTCCCACATTGATTTCTGCGGTTATTTTGCGCAGTATTGCTAGTCTGTTAGCACTGACAACTCAACGCAAACGCCGCTGCTCTCGGTCGATAAGTGAAGGCCCTTGGCCACTGTGTTGCCCGAGGTGATAGGTAAGGCTTACTCTTTACACAATCAGCCTCGGAATATTGAATTCCCTAAAGATATCAGAAGTGGAATGTCGCATGCATCTCGCTCCAGCGACCAGTCCGTGTTCAAAGTGTGTTAAATCCCGTCGAGTGGTTATATTCAATTCGGAAAACTTTTCACATGAATTACCTAAATGTTTATGACTGCTCCCTCAATGCACTGCCCTTTTATACCTCGTGTACGCGATACTATCGCCATCTGTATCCGTACATATCGCTATCCCATGACTTTCATCACGTCAGTGTATAGTAAGTGAACATAATTTCATTCATATGAAACCTGAAGTAAGCTACATTTTATTTTTTGGAGATGATACGTTCAGTACAAAAATATAATCGCATAGAAAGTCTCATTAACAGTTAGCGGATAATACTCCTACATTTACGAATGCTTTGCCGTGATGGAGTTGTTGGAGGAAAAGAATAAACATTCATAAAACAACTTTAACAACGCTGCTTGATTCTTCAGCATCTAGCGTGAACAGATTGTAGCCACAGTAGACTTGTCACGCAAGTCCGTGGCAGCCACTTAAACTGCGTGTCCGCTTCGACGTGGGTAATGCGTGGAAGGCGGCCAGGGCACTTGTCTCAGAGGAGGAACGACGCTGGCGGAAGAATTTAACGACGCTCCTTGCCGAAAAAAGCTTATCCCATACTCTTGATACGACCACTCTGCCAGTCTGAAAGGCGGATGTGAAACGAGAACTAGGAAAGGTAACGAGAGGCCATGACTACTCGCAGTGACTTACAGCAGCCTTACGAACGTGGAGTAAACAACAGGCAGGTATCAGCATTAGGAATCCGGGACACACTCAAATAATAAATCTCATCTTGAGATATTTAATATGCACTCTTAGATAAAGGCCTTCTCTAGAGAAGTGGTTCCCAACATGGGGTTGTATGAGGAATTTTTTGGGGGATAAAACCAAAAGAATTCCATTGTGACTCAGTCACAAACCTAATTTTAAAATATCGTTATTACTATCCTAAAAATTGTAAGAGGTTAAAATTTGACTGCGTAAGACCTTGCCTTTTTTTCATGTGCGTTACCATTAAGCAGTATTCAGTTGTCTCATTGACTCCTTAGTTCTTGCTGTCTCATGGCTGTTCCAACACTGACCCATAGGCCACGAATATTGCTGGACACCCATCACCTCCTCGCGTGCAGGGGTAGCCTATATCAGCCACTCATCAGATGACCTTCATGCTCTAGCCAATTGGCTCGCTTGTCGGCGCCCGGGCTTGGGTAGTACGATTGAGCACTTTACGGAGGAAACGCTAGAGATCTGTCCATGTGTCATTTTTTGCCCACTCCTGCCCTTCTGTGACCATTCGCTTCTGACTGCCCACCAGTATGCTCGTGAGCTGGAAAAGTCTAACTTCGTAGATATACAGTGCGTTCCTTATCTTTGATGGCAAAATTGTACGGACTACAGCGCAAGGTACACTGAGTGTGCCCGCATCTCGTGGTCGTGCGGTAGCGTTCTCGCTTCCCACGCCCGGGTTCCCGGGTTCGATTCCCGGCGGGGCCAGGGATTTTCTCTGCCTCGTGATGGCTGGGTGTTGTGTGCTGTCCTTAGGTTAGTTAGGTTTAAGTAGTTCTAAGTTCTAGGGGACTGATGACCATAAATGTTAAGTCCCATAGTGCTCAGAGCCATTTGAACCAACACTGAGTGTTTGAATAAAGTGAAAAGACACTCAGAAATCAATATTTCCGGCGTTACGACCTCTCGAATGTGCAATGCATGTGACTCACTTGTTTTTAAACCAATTAGTTCTCATGATAAACAAATGCCTACTGCATCGACATTGGAGACAGTACGCTGGAAAATAACGCACGGTAGCCTATGATGTGCTAATCCTAGAGTTTATCTCTGTTTAATGACTTTTTGTTGAAGAGGGAAAATTGCTTGTTACAAGAACTTTCACACATGCATTTAGTGTACTGAGCAACTGGAAACAGTGGTCGAAAAACCAAACCAATATACAGAGACAAGCTCCACATCAGTCAACATTATACCAGCTATAAGGCAACACACTCTTCATTACACTGCAAATATCGCTACACTATTAAGACTCGATAGTTAACAATTCCAGTCCACACCAGGCCGCCGTAAATTGTAGAACACACCAAGAGGATAATCCAGATTGTATTGTATTGTATGGAACTGGGGACCTAGAAACGACGGAGTAGCTTCGTCCCTGCCGTAGCCCTCAGTGGTACACAACCGCACAACAGGTTACACCAGTGCTGTTGATATACTTTCCGGGATGTGAGGTCGTGGTCCAAAAACTTTTCTGCTCCTTACGTTTCGTCCAGGACTGCGCTGGACTTCCTCAGAGGCGCTGCTCTGCTGAGTCTTGCCGAGGAGCAGCGCCTCTGAGGAAGTCCAGCGCAGTCCTGGACGAAACGTAAGGAGCAGAAAAGTTCTTGGACCACGACCTCACATCCCGCAAAGTATATCAACAGCCATGTCACCCGGTCGTGAAAGCCTTCATTCTACACCAGTGCACTCACCCCACCGTCACCCCAAACCGAAAAACGGTTACTGTGCGGTCCGACCCCCAGTGGCAACCCCAGGGAATGTCTCACACCAGACGAGCGTAACGCCAATGTTTGCGTGGTAGAGTAATTATGGTGTACTCGTACGTGAAGAAAGTATTTACGAAGCAATCGCCGACATAGTATAACTGAGGTGGATTAAGGGGAACAAGTCCGCATTCGTCGAGGCCGATGTAAAACCGCCTTAAAAACCATCCACAGACTGGCCGGCACACTGAACCTCGACACTAATCCGCCGGGCGGATTCGTGCCGAGGACCGGTACGCCTTCCAGCACGGAAGCAGTGGGTTAGACCGCACGGCTAACCGGGCGGGCTTATAATCCAGATAGTTCGAAGCCAAACAAATTCGACAATAATCTATAGAACAGAAATCCGAAACTTAGTACAACTGAAATGGAGTAAGCAAGCAAGTCATAAAAGTACGGTGTAAGCAAAATCCATAGCGCCTCGTAGCGGTCTGACGGGTGGGTTTCACCTCCCGCTTGATGTCAGCGGCTAGGTTGATGTGACGGCCCGTTGACGCCTCTTACCAGTTACCAAAGGAGTCGCTGATAATGGACATCGTAATGCATCGACCGCGCGGTCGGATGACAGAGACATGAGAAATTGTGGTTCATACCAGACCAGACCACATTAAAGGACGACATGGAAGCAATTCTGTGGCCGGCTTCTAGATTTGTTACCGGTAGGCTCGACCAACACACAAGTGTTACAGAAATGCTTCTAAGACTCAAATGAGAATCCCTGATGTGAAGGTGACGTTATTTTAGAGGAGCAGTATTGAGAAAATTTAGAGAACTGGAATTTGAAGCTGACTGCAAAACGGTTCAACTGCCACCAACCTACATTTTGTGTAAGGAGTGTGAAAGAAGATACGAGAAATTAGAACGCATCCGGATGCATATGCGCTGACGGAAAAAAATCGCAACACCATGAAATAATTAATGTAGAACAATGAAATTTCGGGAATACATTTGTCTAGGTAACATATTTAAGTGATTATCATTGTAAGATCACAGTTTAATGCAAGCGAGTGATAATCCATTTCAAATGTGAAATTCTGGTACATTAATAATCGGCGTAACCGATTATTGAATGCAAGCATGCAGACGTGCATGCATTGTGTTTTAGAGGTGCCGGATGTCAGTTTGTGGAATGGATTTCCGTGCCAGTTGCACTTGGTAGGCCGGCCGCGGTGGCCGAGCGGTACTAGGCCCTTGAGTCCGGAACCACGCGGCTGCTACGGTCGCAGGTTCGAATCCTGCTTCGGGCACGGATGTGTGTGATGTTCTTAGATTAGTTAGGTTTAAGTAGTTCTAAATTTAGCAGACTGATGACCTCAGCTGTTAAGTCCCATAGTGCTTAGAGCCATTTGAACCATTTTTTTATTTTTTTAAATTTATTTTAGTTACTTTTTTTCATTTGGTCGGTCAATACAGATGCTGTTAACGATGTCGGTGGATGACGCTGAAGTTTTCGTCCGATGATCTACCATATGTGCTCTATTGGAGATAGATCTGTTGATGGGGACACTTTGTAGAGGACGTTGGGTTACAACAGCGGCATGTGGGCGAGCGTTATCCTGTTGGAAAACACCCCCTGAAATGCTGTTCATGGATGGCGGCACAACAGGTCGAATCATCAGATTGACGTACAAATTCTCAGTCAGGATGCGTAAGATAAGCACGAGAGTGCTCCTGCAGCCAAACGAAATGGCACCCCAGACCATCAGTCCAGGTGTAGGTCCAGTGACTCCAGTGTGTCAGACAGGTTTGTTGCAGACCCTCAACTGGCCTCCTCCTAACCAACACAGGGCCATCACTGGAACCGAGGCAGAACCAGCTTTCATGGGAAAATACAACAAACCTCCGCCATGCCCTCCAGTGAGCTCTCGTTTGACCACTGCCAACAATCATGTGTAGTGGATACATTCCTGCCAAGTCTTACTGCAATATAGCAGACGGAACATCCAGCTTCTCATAGACCTACTAACAACCTCGTTAAAACTCAGTGAGGTGTCAATAATGGCGTCTTCGTCGCCTTAAAGTCACTCTTGACTAACACCAACTCACCAATTCCAATTTCAAAGGTAACTAACGCTCACGGCCATTACGGCGTGTATTTAAAGCAAACCTGACATCATCCTCATAGTGGCGCTGCCAGCGCCTATCTTACCTGAATGGCGCGAACTTTCAAAACACATAATCTTACAGATGTATAAACACGCCTACAAAATATTCGCTCATGACGCACAACTCCTGCTTAGTGTTGCGACTTTTTTCCCGTCAGTCGTTTTTCCCTTGTTCTATTTGCGACCGGAGCGAGGAAACGACTAGTAGTGGTACATGGTACCCTCCGCCACGCACCGTATGGTGGCTCGCGGAGTATGTAGATGTAGATATACCAGTCATTATCCTAATCGTTCTGCCATAACTGCACTGCAGCCACCTGTCCGTACGACATCTCAGTCTGATCCTCGCTTGCTCCCATGCTACCTCGACCTCTCTCAACGACTGAAAGAAAACGACAAGCTGCACTTCCATGCTGAGCTGTGATCTCTACCTGAAAAGATCCAATAATGTTAGACACACGTAATAGCTATAACATTTACTGTTCATCTGGAAGAATTTCCTTTTTCTGTACTGAAGCTGCTTGAAATGAGGCAACATAAGGATGAATCTCATCCCAGAGGTATGGAAATTTGGCAGTATTAGTTCGGTAGCGTTCGGTGAAGGTGTTCACGCTTCAGTCTGGAGCCACGTGCCCGCTTCGGTCGCAGGTTCGAATCCTGCCTCGGACATGGATGTGTGTGATGTCCTTAGGTTAGTTAGCTTTAAGTAGTTCTAGGTTCTAGGGGACTGATGACCTCAGATGTTAAGTCCCATAGTGCTCAGAGCCAATTGAACCATTTGAATCTTATCATTATTATCAGCACCAGCCATTCAACATTCTCTGCTGGATAAAGGCTTCATCCAGATTTTTGTATGAATTTTTGTCTTCAGCTGTATTTATGTTTGTTTTCCTGTGCTCTTCCTGGTAGGTCTTGTCTCTTGCAGCTAGGGATATCCTTGGACCATCTAACAACCATCCGCTTTGCAACATGTGACAAGAGGGAATCTGTCTATGACTTTCATCAAAATCCTCAATTTTAATAGCCTTTACAGTGAATGGCGGTTCATGGTGTAGGTTCGTGTAGTCGTGTCCTAGTCTATGAACCACGGGCAACGTATGAGTGGCCAAGTAAGTGGTCCCAACAGTAGGGATACCAGTTACTTTGGAATAAGGCTGGGCATCTCGGATATATTCTGAGTCGTGGTCACCTTTGTGCTCATACGGCAAAAACTACTAAATCCACCGGTTAGTCCCTCAACCGTTAGGGGTAAAACCCAATGGGACTCGGGGCAAGTAAGGCTACCAACCTGCTTCCCTGGTACTTTAAATATGATGCTGGCAACAATCAGAGCAAAATGCCTTAGACCTTTGGAGGTGACGGAGTCCCACCTCTAACTGACAAACCAGGGACTCCTAAGATACGGCTTGGCAAACAAATGGTAATGAGATGGGAGCTATTAATATCAATGGGGGCTACTCTGGGAAGAAGGTAGAGCTGGCAGAGGCTGCAAATAAGATGGGGCTGGACGTTTTAGCTGTTAGTGACATTCGGGTAAGGGGTGAGAAAGAAGAGGAAGTGGGAGAATACAAGGTCTACCTGTCAGGAGTCAAAGCAGGAATAGCACAATGGGGTGTAGGGCTTTACATTAGGAAAGAAATGGAACCCAGCGTAGTTGCAATAAGGTATGTAAACGAACGACTGATGTGGATAGATTTGACAGTGTCTAGGAAGAAAATTAGGATTGTGTCAGTATATTCGCATTGTGAAGGGACAGATCAAGATAAGATGGATAGTTTTTATGAGGCACTCAGTGATGTAATCGTTAGAGTAAAGGACAAGGACAGTGTTCTGCTCATGGGTGATTTTAACGCCAGGATTGGAAATCGAACAGAAGGGTATGAAAAGATTATGGGTAAATTTGGAGAGGATATGGAGGCCAACAGCAACGGGAAACAACTCTTGGATTTCTGTGCCAGTACGGGCTTAGTAATCACAAACTCCTTTTTTAAACATACGAACAATCACTGGTATACTTGGGAAGGCAGGGGAACCAGATCTGTGATTGACTATATAATAACAGATCAGGAATTCAGGAAGGATGTGAGGGACACACGTGTATTCAGGGGATTCTTTAACGACACTGATCATTATTTAATCTGCAGTGAAATTGGGACTGTGAGGCCGAAAGTGCAGGAGGTCAGGTCCATATGTAGGAGGATAAGAGTGGAGAAACTTCAGGATAAGGAAATCAGGCACAAGTACATAACAGCGATCTCAGAAAGGTACCAGTTAGTTGAATGTAGTCAATTACAGTCATTGAAAAAGGAATGGACAAGGTACAGAGACACAGTACTAGAAGTGGCTAAAGAATGTCTTGGAACTGTAGTGTGTAAAAGTAGGATGAAGCAAGCAGCTTGGTGGAATGACACAGTCAAGGCAGCCTGTAACAGGAAAAAGAAGGCGTATCAAAAATGGCTACATACTAGAACTCAGGTAGACAGAGAAAGTTACGTTGAAGAAAGAAACAAAGACAAACAGATAATTGCAGCATCCAAGAAGAAATCTTGGGAAGACTATGGAAACAGGTTGGAGACTATGGGTCAAGCTGCTGGAAAACCATTCTGGAGTGTAATTAGCAGTCTTCGAAAGGGAGGTAAGAAGGAAATGATAAGTATTTTGGACAGGTCAGGAAAACTCCTGGTGAATCCTGTGGATGCCTTGGGCAGATGGAGGGAATATTTTGAAGAGTTGCTCAATTTAGGTGAAAGTACGATCAGTAATGTTTCAGATTTCGAGGTAGAATGGGATAGGATCACATTTGAGGAAGTGGAGAAAATGGTCAATAGATTGCAGTGCAATAAAGCAGCTGGGGTGGATGAAATTAAGTCGGAACTCATCAAATACAGTGGAATGTCAGGTCTTAAATGGCTACACAGGATAATTGAAATGGCCTGGGAGTCGGGACAGGTTCCATCAGACTGGACAAAAGCAGTAATCACACCAATCTTTAAACATGGAAACAGAAAAGATTGTAACAACTACAGAGGTATCTCTTTAATCAGCGTTGTGGGTAAAATCTTCTCAGGTATTGTTGAAAGGAAAGTGCGAGTATTAGTTAAGGACCAATTGGAAGAAAATCAGTGTGGGTTTAGGCCTCTTAGATGTTGTCAGGACCAGATCTTTAGCAAATAATGGACAAGTGTTATGAGTGGAACAGGGAATTGTATCTATGCTTTATATATCTAGAAAAGGCATATGACCGGGTTCCTAGGAGGAAGTTATTGTCTGTTCTACGAGATTATGGAATAGGAGGCAAACTTTTGCAAGCAACTAAAGGTCTTTACATGGATAGTCAGGCAACAGTTAGAGTTGACGGTAAATTGAGTTCATGGTTCAGAGTAGTTTCAGGGGTAAGACAAGGCTGCAACCTGTCTCCACTGTTGTTCATATTATTTATGGATCATATGTTGAAAACAATAGACTGGCTGGGTGAGATTAAGATATGTTAACACAAAATAAGCAGTCTTGCATATGCGGATGACTTAGTTGTGATGGCAGATTCGATTGAAAGTTTGCAAAGTAATATTTCAGAGCTAGATCAGAAATGTAAGGACTATGGTATGAAGATTAGCATCTCCAAAACAAAAGTAATGTCAGTGGGAAAGAAATATAAACGGATTGAGTGCAAAATAGGAGGAACAAAGTTAGAACAGGTGGACAGTTTCAAGTAGTTAGGATGCATATTCTCACAGGGTGGCAACATAGTGAAAGAACTGGAAGCGAGGTGTAGCAAAGCTAATGCAGTGAGCGCTCAGCTACGATCTACTCTCTTCTGCAAGAAGGAAGTCAGTACCAAGACTAAGTTATCTGTGCACCGTTCAATCTTTCGACCAACTTTGTTGTATGGGAGCGAAAGCTGGGTGGATTCAGGTTACCTTATCAACAAGGTTGAGGTTACGGATATGAAAGTAGCTAGGATGACTGCAGGTACTAGTAGATGGGAACAATGGCAGGAGGGTGTCCCCAATGAGGAAATCAAAGGAAAACTGGGAATGAACTCTATAGATGTAGCAGTCAGGGCGAACAGGCTTAGATGGTGGGGTCATGTTACACGCATGGGAGAAGCAAGGTTACCCAAGAGACTCATGGGTTCAGCAGTAGAGGGTAGGAGGAGTCGGGGCAGGCCAAGGAGAAGGTACCTGGATTCGGTTAAAAATGATTTTGAAGTAATAGGTTTAACATCAGAAGAGGCAGCAATGTTAGCACTGAATAGGGGATCATGGAGGAATTTTATAAGGGGGGGCTATGCTCCAGACTGAACGCTGAAAGGCATAATCAGTCTTAAATGATGATGATGATGATGATGATTACAGTGAATGTCCATAATGAAACTTTCACTCTGCAGCGGAGTGTGCGCTGATTTGAAACTTCCTGGCAGATTAAAACAGTGTGCCGGTCCGAGGCTCGAACTCGGGACCTTTGCCACTCGCGGGCAAGTGATCTACCAACGTTTTTCCTTGTTTTTTTTCCAAACAATTATTGCATTTATTTTTTATTTTATTTTTTTTACCAACTGAGCTACACAAGCACGACTCACGACCCGTCCTCACAATTTTACTTCCGCCAGTACCTCGTCTCCTACCTTCCAAGCTGGCGGAAGTAAAATTGTGAGGACGGGTCGTGAGTGCTGCTTGGGTAGCTCAGCTGGTAGAGGACTTTCCCGCAAAAGGGAAAGGTCCCGAGTTCCAGTCTGGTCCGGCATACAGTTTTAATCTGCCAGGAAGTTTCAGTGAATGTCCATGTCTAACTGCCATGATTAAAAACTAGTAATACACACTGATTGTAAATGTTCTGTGAAAGCATATCAGAAGCATAGTTTCTAAACACAGTTTTAGTTGCCATCATCGCAACATGCTAGTTTTTTTTCCTTCCTGTTTATTTTTTTGTCCATCCAGTCATTGTCTTCAAATGCTCTAAAACCCAATCAACTATGATGTGTACTGTCAATTTCGATTTGAATGTGTTTTTTCAACACTATCTTAATCAGTATACAATTTTTAGGCCTACTTTCAAACTTCCTGTGTTACGTTCCTTCACTTATTGCTGAAGTTTATTTGTACTAGACGCAAACAGTACACGCCAGCAGAAAACGGCAGTAGTTGCAGGGATGATGTATCAACATATAGGGTGTACATAAAGTCCGGGAACACTTTCAATTATTTGTTGCACAAGAACCAAACATTGTACGAGTGTCATACATATTGCAATTTGAAGAGAAACTCTGAAAGTTTTTTTTTTTTTTTTTACAAACATTCGATATGCGAACCATGAGTGACGCGGCAGACGTCAATACGGTAATCGAATTGTTGCCATACCCGTCCCAGCATAGCATCACCGACTGTGGCAGTCGCTTCAACTATTCTCTCCCGGGGCTCTGCTACATCACGTGGTAGAGGCGGTACATACACCAGATCTTTAATGTGTCCACACAGAAAAAAGTCACACGGAGTGAGAGCTGATGAACGGGGAGGCCACGTCATGAAACAGCTCGCTCCTGCACCTGAACTCGCCATGTTTCCGACTAGCGCTATTGGCAAATTACCAAAGTACACTGTGGCGGAATACATGAAGAAAAACTGTCAGGGTTCCTCTTCAAAATGACATATGTATGATACCTGTACAATGTTTGGTTTTTGTTCAATAAATAATTGAAAGTGTTCCCGGACTTTATGTACACCCTGTATATTTCATCCCTATTTACTCGGGTCAAAAATCTGAAAACTTTCTCTAGGAGTGATAAGAACAGTTTTTGTATGTAATTTCCATATCTAACTCTTTTTTGTTTTTAGTTTTACACTATTCTGATAATTCCAATGAAAGATGTAGCATTAGCTTATATGTATTCTTCACTATACTAACATAGGTTGAATCGATACTCTGTTTCTCGCAGCCTGTTAGCACAGATTTAGGCTAGCCCGAGATTCTTGTCGTCTTCAGTCGGAAGACTGCTTTGATGCAGCTTTCCATGTTACTCTACCCTGCGCAAGCTTCGTCATCTCCAAATAAATAATGCAAACGACATTCATTTGAATATGCTCCCTGTGTTCGTCTCTTGGTCTTCCTCTACAATTTTTCCCTCCCACAATTGCCACTGATACTAAATTGATGATTCCTTGATGCAATACGAATTATCGTATCATACGGTACATGAGTCCCATACTGTCATCATTACTCATTACTTACAGATAGAGAGAACACGGTTCTAGTCCCATTATCACACGGATCACGTCGGTGTTTGGATTACTATGTGGCAGTGCCATTTTTTCACGAATATCTGGGAAGAGTACGTAAGTACGACAACGAATTTCATTGCCCCTGTCCGTTTGTCATGCACCATTCCTCCACAAATTTAACTAAACTTTATTCATGATTTGGGCCACAGGGAGTTAACTTGCCTTCTCATTGCCACTTTTCCGCAACCACAAGTATGCAGTCAGTTTAGTTACAATTACTAGCCATAACATTATGAACACCGACCTACTATCGACATAAACCCGTCCAGGCGGTAGGAGCGTCACCTGGAAAGGAATGACTGCTAGTCAGACACACGCACTGTGTGTATAGCATCAGTGAGCGTGCTGTCCGTGTGTAGAATGGGGAAGGCGCTCGAGCTGAGTTTGTCCGAGAGCAGGTTTTGATGGCCCGGAGGCTCGGCACGAGCATTTTGGAAACTGCCCTACTTGTCGGGTGGTCAAGGTGTGCTGTGGTGTCTTCAACACGTGACGAAACCTAGTTGAAAACACGTACGGACGTTGTAGGGTTGGGCGGCCATCCTTCATTACAGATGTTGGGAATTGCGTGTGCAGATGTGGTGCCAACTCCCAACAGCGACCTACGAACACCTCATTGGATTCATGCCACGACTCGTCGCTGTGTTATCCGTACCAAAAGTGAACTTACTGGCTAACAGTTAGGTGGTCATAATGTTCTGGCTGATTAGTGTATATCGGCAGTACACATTCTGAGTACTACCAACAAGATTTCAAACCCACTTTTAGAAGCGCGCTTCTTTGCATTCGTCTGGGAACGCTTTCCTTAGAGAATCTGGATGATGTACATCTACATATTTAGTCCGCTAGCCACCAAGCGGTGTGTGGCGGAGGGCATAATTCGCGCCAAAGTCATATTTCCCCCCCCCCCCTTGCCCCCCCGCCCCACCCCACCACCCACCCCCCGCCATCTGCTCCACTCGTGGATCGCGCGAGGGAAAAACGACTGTCTGAACGCCTCAGTACAAGCTCCTATTTCCCTTATCTTTGAATGATGATCATTACGCGATTTGAAAGTTGGTGGTAATAATATATGCTCTACATCCGCGGCGAAGATTGGGTTTCGGAATGTAGTGCGCAGCCCCTTCTGTTTAGCGCTTCGTCTGTCTGCAACTGTGTCCCACTTCAAACTTTCTATGAGGTTTGTAACGCTCTCGCGATGGCTAAATGTACCAGTCACGAATCTTGCCGCTCTTATTTGGACCTTCTCAATGGTTCAAATGGCTCTGAGCACTATGGGACTTAACATCTGTGTCATCAGTCTCCTAGAACTTAGAACTACTTAAACCTAACTAACCTAAGGACATCACACACATCCATGCCCGAGGCAGGATTCGAACCTGCGACCGTAGCGGTCACGCGGTTCCAAGCTGAAGCGCCTAGAACGGCACGGCTACACCGGCCGGCCCTTCTCAATGTCTTGAATCAGACCCAACTGGTAAGGGTTCCATACAGACGAACAGTACTCTAAGACTGGACGAACTAACGTATTGTAAGCTATTTCCTTTGTTGAAGTACTGCATCGCTTCAGGATTCTACCAATAAACCGCAATCTAGAGTTCGCCTTACCCGTTACTTGTGTAATCTGATCATTCCATTTGAGTTCATTTCAAATAGTCACACCCAGATACTTGACTGATGTTACCGCTTCCAAAGACTGATCATTTATTTTGTACTGATACATTAGTTGGGATTTTCGCCATGTTATACGCAGTAAGTCACACTTACTAATATTGAGAGATAACTGCCATCATTACACCACGCATTTATTTTCTGCAAATCCTCTTTGATTTGTTCACAACTTTCGGGTGATACTACTTTCCTGTAGACTACAGCATCATCGGCAAACAGTCTAAGGTTAAAATTTCCATTTGGCCATCAAACTTCCCATCTGGTCACCAAATTCCCATCTGGTCATTTTCTTAATTTTTTTATAGTTACTCTAAATTGCTCAAGGTAAATTCTGTGATGTTACTTTAAACGACGTGGACGATTACCAAACCGAGACTATTCTCCGTCTGTAATGAGAATGTCGTATACGGTGTGCTAAAGCTTAATCTTACTTCCTTTTTTTTCTTTTGAGAAGCTAGTTTTTCGTTTTCGCTTATGCAGTTACCTCGTTACTCTATTCCATCTGTTCAGCTGGATGATGTCCACGTTGTTCTGGACTAAGAGACACAGAGAGTTCACGGCCACTGTGGTGCGTCGGGAGCGCATTTGGCACGCAGTGGATTCCTGGGAGTGAGCGCGCGCCGAGGACACCTGGGCCAGGTAGAGGGGCTGACGTCACAGGCGGCAATCTGGCGGTAATCCAACGACAAGTGTCCCCTTATCTGGCGCTGCCAGCGCGCTGATTGGTTTACTCGCCGTCTGCTGCGGGGGAATGCGCACGCGAGGGAGCCAGCACGCTGCTCCGCCCACCCTGTTCCAACACTGACTCGCACAAGCTGGTGCTGCAGCACGCTGGCTCGCTCTGCAGCGCTGTTCGTTTCTAATCCATCTCCGTAGCCGCATCGTCTTGGTACGACGGCGAATAAAGCTAAAATCGTGACTATCTACGAATAACGCAAAAACTTTGGTAATCATATTTCTAAAAATGTGTAGGAGTGTTACTAGGTGGCACAGAAACAGCGAACGCTATCTGATTAAAAGTATCCGTACAACCCTATTGAATGCGAAACAGTCACGAATCATTTGTGTGTTCTGAAGTGCAGCCCAGGTAGCACAATGACTGTGCGTAGGGAGGTAAAAAGAATAGGGCGCAGTGGCCGAGCCGCTCCTCATAAGTCGCTCATTTCTGTAGTCAAAGACAGAGCGCTGCTTGAGGTGGCCTAAGGACCGGCGCCACTGGACAGTGGATGACTCGAAACGAGTGATTTGGAGTGCTTTTATTAACACAATAGTTCACAATTATTTAGTTTGATACATTAACATCAAAGATGGGGAAAATCGAGAGCATGTTCGACACAGAGATTGGGTCTACAGTGCATCCTAACGCCGACTGGAATGCTGGACGCGAGACTTCGTCGCTATAGCAATGTACACTATTGCTTAACATTTTTTTTTCTGTATTGAATTTCGTTCCCCCCCCCCCCCACCCCCCCCCCCACCAAGGGGGGACGGGGTGGGCTGGCAGCAGCGTAATAGGCCTCTCTACAGCCTACAGAAAAGTTGAAAAAATAATGAGAATATAAACAAACAATAAAAACAGGAAATAAACGCTGACATTGTAAAAACTGTAAAATGGCGGAAAGTTGTGGAATTTAAAATATAAAAACACGGTGTTGACGATGCAGATGATGACACACAGTGATCCACAATTAAAAAAACACAGTGACAGTCTGGTTTCTGTTCGCATGAGATAAAAAACACAATTAGCTACAGTATCATGGCTGTTCACAACACTGACAGGGTATCCACAACACTGAACATTCACTTAAAACAGCAACATAGAGGCGACAAGGCCGCAGATGGGGGCAAGGGGAAGACCCAGACCGATGAGGGGGGAAAAAGGGGGGAGGCGAGGAAAAGAGGGGGAGCCAATGGAGGGAGAGGGCATAGAAAAAAGGGGGCAGAGTGGACGCAGAAAGCATTGGGAGAAGGCAGTGGAGGGGAAAGCAAAAGGACTCGGGGGAGAGAAGGGAGTCAGAGAGAGGGTAGGCAGGGAAAAAACAGAATGGAAGGGGGGAGAGGGAGCCCAGGAAAAGGACAGAGGGAGGGAATGGGAGGTAAGGATTAGAGTTGATAGGAGGGATAAATCGAGGGAGAGAGGTCATCTTCTGGGAGGGGGAGTTGATGGAAGCCATCTTGGGAAAGGAGATGAAGAGTGTAGAGGTGGAGGGTAGGGGGGACACAACAGTTAAGGCGTGGCAGCGGGCGGGGGTTGGAGAGGAAAGGAGCAACCAGGAGGGTGAGGGGGATCAAGTCAGCAGGAGGTGTAGAGGACGCAGATATGTTCGAGGAAAAGGAGCAGATGGGGGAAAGGAATCAGGTTGCAGAGGATCTGCGTAGAGGACGGGAGGCATATACGGAAGGTGAGACAGAGTGTACGGCGCTCGAGGATCTGGTGGGACTTACAGAATTTGGGAGGGGGGGGGGGTGGATATCCAGGCAGGACTGGCACAACAGAGGATGGGACGAATTAAGGATTTGTAGGTGTGGAGGATGGTAGAGGGGTTCCTGCTTAACGGAACGAGTTGCTCATATTAACTGCTGTATTCCAATGCAGTGTTAAAAACGACAGCAAAAAATGGTGTTCGAAGAACAGGAACACCGCAAGCATCACAGAGCATTTCTCTATGCCTTTGTTTCGGCGTTGCACTTCTTAAGTATGCAACATCGCAGCAATTATCTGGCGTGTATTGTGTTTGTGCATGAGTGTCACCAGAGTGCAAGTGTAAATTTTCGCACGTGCAGTTTCTTCTCGTGACATGCAGAGCTTTTATTCCTTGTTTTGTTACTTTTCTGTATGTTGGTTAGTCTATGTGTTTTTACTTTTAGTCTTGTATGCATTCCTATGTACAATTTACCTACTAACGCAAGCAAACAATGAGCTCACTTAGCGCAACTGATCTATTCTCGCGTTCCTAGTCTCGCAAGCCCGGTATTTAGCGTTCGTCCTCGTCAAGCCAGCGTTTATCAATTCACAATTAGATAACGGTGTGTCGTTATATTGAAGATATTTTGGTGTGCTTGTCATTTCCGTTGTAGAGTCTCAAGGCCTGATTTTCATACACAGCGGCTAAAAGTACATTACGGAATAGCAGCACGGCGATGTATCCACATCTACAAATGCAGGAAATCTTCATCAAAATTTCTTGCCGTTTTATGAATCTCAAAACAATTAAAATCGCAACTGAGATTGCTTAATATTTTGCACGTTTTCAATTTACAGTAGGAAATACGCACTTTTTTTGGTAAGTGCGTGTGTTCCACTTGCAAAATAAAAGAGGGGTTGTTTGGGTTGCTTGGGGCAGGAGAACAGACAGCGAGGTCATCGGTCTCATCGGATTAGGGAAGGACAAGGGAGGAAGTCGGCAGTGCCCTTTCAAAGGAACCACCCCGGCATTTGCCTAGAGCGATTTAGGAAAACGACGGAAAACCTAAATCAGGATGGCCAGACGCGGGATTGAAGCGTCGCCCACCCGAATGCGAGTCCAGTGTGCGCAAAATAAAAGATTTTAAATGTCAGATACTCAACATATTTCTTATAAATAACAAAATACATAAATGTAATAAAAGAATCGAGGCGACTGCACTAAATCTTAAAAGAGTAACATATTCACTGAATTTGAATTTTAGCAACAGACGAGAAAAAAACTGTATTAATCGAAAAAGACTTACTTTATTCTACGCATGTAAAGTCTTTACTATGAAAGGGGAAGTTACTAGTTAACATGATACAAGTATATAAAAATAAAGGAATACCTGTTTTCCGCATAAAGTAACTCTCCGCAACACGCAATAAATGAGCTGTAATGGTAACTGCATTGTAAGACATGCATTCCTCTTCCACGAAGAACGTCTCTAGCTTCGTCTCCTTGTTCTTTATTTTCTTCTGTCTGTGCGCAGTCTGAAGAAACTTCGATGGCGACACCGTCTGTTAGTAACGCGGCGAGTCCGGATGTAGGTCAGTTGCTTAGCAACTGATTTTAACAATCTACAAAGTACATCGCTGATTTATTATATAGAGTAGGAATATCTATGGACTGAGCATTCAGACGAGCAGGACAACAAATTTTGCCTACGAAGTCATGTGTCTGTAGTACGACGAAATGTTTGCCCATAATCGCCTTGCAGATTTTGAATGTCATTACATCACTAGCATAGACATATCGCGTTCAAAAGTGTTTTGGATTCTGTAGATACGTTTCATGAGCATCTTTTATTCGATTCCTCGAATTTATTTGACTTAAATCGAGGTAAACTTAATGGCAATTGGTTTGTTTAAGTAAAGTTTCAAGGCGTAGATTTCACTATTTATTACTTATAGTAAAAGAATGTATAGAAACCTTTATTTTTCACCTTTGGTACTGCAGTTTCTCGTATTTCCGAGTCTGTGTTTTAATAAATTCTGCTGTGACTTTATTGAGAAATGATTTCCTAGTATGTCAATGTGAAATTGTCCCAAGCAGTTCAAATTCGGAGCATTTAACTGCAGAAAATTATCAATTTCAAAATTTTTTTTGGTCAAATTTTCCAGTTCCTAATTTCTGATACAGTATTCTTAATCTTTGTACATCCTTCCCGGAACTAAAATATTAATCGCACATACTGTTTCTTCACGACGTAGGTGGTAATATTGGTACAGTTACCTATTGTGACTATTTTAAGATAAGAAAAATGTCTTTAATATCTGTATAACACTGATAAAATAACGGACTGTCACACATAAATCTCATCTACGACTGAACATCGCTCAAAATTTGTATGAATTCAGTGGACTGACTGAGAGAACACTCCCACACTGCTGAATTTTATAGCACTTTCTCGTAAGTATTTGGCCATGCTGTAACGCAAATTAGCCCTACAGTATTAACTGTTTGTTAAACTGCGTTTTGA
The DNA here is from genome assembly GCF_021461395.2 of Schistocerca americana. Classification (NCBI taxonomy): domain Eukaryota; kingdom Metazoa; phylum Arthropoda; class Insecta; order Orthoptera; family Acrididae; genus Schistocerca; species Schistocerca americana. The sequence continues at coordinate 224,601,996 of NC_060119.1, forward strand.
TTTTTAACAATACTTAAAGCGCCGCTATCTAATAGGATAGGCAGGAAGTTTATCCTTTCCATTTACCCAATGAAACAACTCTTGACATTTTAATCCATTTTAACATATCCGTAAATTACCAGTTTAAGCCAATCTTTAGGTTCTCGTAGATCCACGTTTGCATTCTTAAGGATTGGAATGGACGTGCTCTGGTCCGTCTGCTAGTAGGAGTCTCACACATGAACTGATATTTGATACATTATGACACAGCCATTGGTCAAGAGTCGATTTCATATTTTAATTATGTGTTGCTCGTTAATGTATGATATGTAGGTTATCAGCGCATGTATTTTATGGACGCATTGTGGGTGGGCGACGCAGCCTTCATAACTTTACAAAAGGACATCGTTTCCGGCAAGATTTTGTTCTAAATGACTACTTTATTAAGCACTGCTGGCTAGTTTCGAACCAATGCGCCTTCTCAAGTGCACTTACAAACAGAATAAAGTCCCCGAATTAAATGGAAGTCAGAATGTTATATTTTATGCAACTACACTGGATGCGAACCCATCATACCCGTAAGAAGCATAACACAACTATGCGTATGGCTTGTGACGTCTGTTTTATAACAGAACTTAATTATGTTGTAGGAGTATTATGTTACAGGATTTGGCAGAAACTAGAAAAATGTTTCAACGAAATGGATCTCCGAGTTTGTTCTTTAAGACCAAAGCCTAAGGTGAGACAATCAGTAATTGCGATACAGAAAAAGGAGATAGATAATTGACGGAAACATAAGAAATTAGCACTTTCACACAATAATTTTTCAAGTTTATCTTAAGCAGGCCGTATTTAGCCTCACACTGTCGGATTATACACGTTACCTAATATCTTAAATTAAATGGTTCAAATGGCTCTAAGCACTATGGGAGTTAAAATCTGAGGTCATCAGTCCCCTAGACTTAGAACTATTCAAACCTAACTAACCTAAGGACATAACACACATTCATGCCCCAGGCAGGATTTGAACCTGCGACAGTAACAGCAGCGCGGCTCCGGACTGAAGCGCCTAGAACTGCTCGGCCACAGCAGTCAGCTCTTTAATTAAATCGTTGACTTGGAAAACGGATCATCTCCCAAACTTTAAAACATGCTTTAGCCATCGAGTGTGGTCAGTAATCCAATCTGAATGTACTGGAGGTGTTATGCTGTTTATGCGACAACTAGCGTTCTCTTTGCACAGGAAGGAGTGTGTTTTGCAAGTTTGTGTTATTCATATTCATTGCAGCAATACAAAGACTGTCTTACGAGCATACAGGTTTATTCATAAAGTACCCAAAATACAACCACAAGCAAAATACAGCAAAGCAGTCAGTGGTGGCATGCTTCATCTTGTCCATCCTTCACTGGCCACTGGCTTACACTGTTATAATGTAGTTTCTGTTCGTCAGGTATGTATCGTAAAATTTTTGTACGTCTTCCAGTTTCTTCTTTTTTATTAGACCAGGTCCACTATATGCCTGTTGCCCGCCCGGTTAGCCGTGCGATCTGATGCACTGCTTTCTGGGCGGGAAGGCGTGCCGGTCCCGACACGAATCCACCCGGCGGATTAGTGTCAAGGTCCGGTGTGCCGGCCAGTCTGTGGACGGTTTTCCAGGCGGTTTTCCATCTGCCTCAGCAAATGCGGGCTGGTTCCCCTCATTCCGCCTCAGTTACACTACGTCGGCGATTGCTGAGCAAACACTGTCTCCACGTAAGCATACACCATACTTACTCAACCACGCAAACATTTGGGGTTACACTTGTCTGGTGTGAGACGTCCCCGGAGGCGGAAGGGGGGGTGGGGGAGGGGCCCTCTGGGGGCCGAACCGCACAATGTCCCTAGGTTCGGTGTGGGGCGGCGGTGGGGTGTGTGGTGGACTGCTGGAGCCTGTTGTGGGGTTGCGAACCACTGAGGGCTACGGCGGGGACGAAGCTTCTCCGTCGTTTCTAGGTTCCCAGTTCAACACAATACAATACAATATGCTTGTTGATTGGCGACTCCATGTTGTCTTGTGCACTACGACCAGGTAACAGGTATACTTGAAAAAAAGAGACAGCATTGGTCGTGTATTTTTTACTATTGCAAAATCGATTTTCTGTCACTGAGTGACCATCTTCAGTGCTATATTGTATAACTTAAATTGCGATGCACTGTTGTCACTAAGCTTACGGCAATCACATAGACTCAAATATGCTTGTTTATATGGACATGCCCCTTCTCTAATTAAATATCCTTCTAATGAACGCGTCTCTTGATCCCCTGTTATACAAAACGATGCGTACATATAACATCAGTTACGTCTGGCAAATGTAATTTGAAACAAAAGTTGTCATGAACGTGTCTGTTGATCCCCTGTTATACAAAACAATGCGTACATATAACATCAGTTACGTCTGGCAAATGTAATTTGAAACAAAAGTTGACATGACGGTTTTCCAACTCATCGATTAAATTTTATCACTTAAGGCTGTGTTCCATTTGTATACGCGACAAAGCAATGTGTAGCTTAAATATTTTCAACATTTCGCGAAGTGGGGCAGAGGCAGTTTCAGATAAGTTTTTACAGTCTGGCGATAATTTATGGATTTCTAGTTTTAGCTTGACGGTATCCACTATGGACAAACGGTAGTTACTGTTATTGTGAAGAAGGTTGGGTTGTCCCGACTGAAACGTAGGTAAATTCTAGGTAAACGGTGCAACGGAGGCTGTTGGTTATTAAAATTAAAATCAATGTGTAACTTATTTAGAATTATCGTGGTGTATACCTTATTGCAATTTTAAGATAAGACCCTCCAGTTTTAGTTCTTATGGTACACACGATACTGCACTACCTGTCATATTCCTAATTACGATGCAACGTTCCTTCCGACTGTGCATATTTCATAACAGCTAAAGCCGCCACGGTGTCTGTTCCTTCCGAAGGAACATTGCAGTGTAATTCGGAGTAACATGGGCACTGCAGTATCGTATTTGCCCGCCGACACGAACAAGCGATTTTCAAGCAAAACGTCTCCCCTTAGGGAATATACATAATGGATATACAAGTTGTAGACACATGAGTTACATATGGAATTCTGGGTCAGGCGCTGAGTTGTGCTCGGATAGCCTAATGGTATTCCGGCACGGTAGCTCAGCGTGTTCGGTCAGAAGGTTAGCTACCCTCTGCAATAAAAAAAAAAAAAAAAAAAAAAAAAAAAAAAAAACCTGAGTGAACGAACCAATGAACAGCCGAAAGGGTGTCATCGCACGTCCGCCCCGAACAAATTCAACGAACAATATATAACAAAATGAGAACGAAAAAAAAAGGTAAGGCGAGTGCTCGCGATAAGTGGGAAATCCGGGTTCGAGTTCCGGTACGGCAAAAATTTTCATAGTCGTTATTCCATTATACAGCCGATGGTTGTTCATATTCGCAACTACGAATAAATTTCATCTTATGGCATCAAAAATTAAATTTTATGAGCGTCTATATATTGTTCTCTTGCCCATGAAACAGACCCATTAGCAAACGAACAAGTTTTATTTTAATTCCTCCAATTTATTCATTCGGACGTATCTCTTGAGGATTGAAGATAGATAATCAGTACTCGATTATGGGCTATATTAACGTCTTCTCGGTTTTCTCTTGTATCGAGGCGTCGTTTTCTTCACTTAGTAGTAGAGTTTAGGTATGGTTGTGCGGTGGCAGTCAACTGAGAGGTAATTAACCATCGTAAATAAGTTTCAGCAACAAATAATGTACCATCATGATAACCAGATTATGCGCCGTAGCCGTAAGTTTAGAAGTCAAATCTAATCCAAGAGTCTCAAGAACAGAGACCATGTAAGTTTGTGTATTGCGATACGTCCTTAGAATGCATATACTGACTTCAGCAGGTCCCTTCGTTCTATTCCAGATGAGTTGGATATTTTGTGGTAGTTGGTTTCATTCTCTCAATATCAAGAGTAGTCTTGGTTCAAACCATTACGTCAGCAAGCACAGGTAGCCAGAATCTGATAATTAAGCTACATCTTGCCTACAAACCTCACTGTTCCAGCTATCCGTATTTCATAAATAGAAAAAAAATATCACCAAGAAATTTTCCATAGAGCCTTTTCCAAGTGGTTACTAATACCAATGGAGTCTGATGGGAAATCCTTCCACAATAACAGAGTGTGTGTGCTATATCCATTTACTTCGCTGACAAGCTTGAGGAATATTCACTGATCAGCCCGAACATTTTACCACCGATCTACTGCCGATATAAACCCGTCCGGCGATAGCAGTGTTACCTGGCGACGAATGACTGCTAGTCAGACACACGCACGGTGCATGTAGTACCAGTGAGCGTACTGTACGTGTGTAGAATGGGGAAGGGGCGCGTCTATCTGAGTTTGACCGAAGGCAGATTGTGATGGCCTGGAGGCTCCATACGGCCATTTCGGAAACTGCATTACTTTTCGGGCGTTCAAGGAGTTCTGTGGGTAGTGTCTTCAACACGTGGCGAAGCCACTGTGAAACCACGTCCTGACGTCGTGGGGTTGGGCGGCATTACAGATGTAAATGTCGTGGACTAGGGCCTCCCGTCGGGTAGACCGTTCGCCGGGTGCAAGTCTTTCGATTTGACGCCACTGATGAAATGATGATGATTAGGATAACACGACACCCAGCCCCTTAGCGGAGAAAATTTCCGACCCAGCCGGGAATCGAACCCCGACCCTTAGGATTGACAGTCTGTCGCGCTAACCGCTCAACTACCGGGGGCGGACGGCATTACAGATGTCTGACGCTGTAGGATGAGCAGACTGGTAAAACAGGACAGGCAGCGAACTGTGACGGAACAAACATCAGACATTAATGATGGACAGAGTATAAGAGTGTGTGAACACACAGTGCACCGAACACTCCACAGATTCGCCTCCGCAGCCGACGACCCATGCCAGTGTCAATGTTAACACCACGGCATCGGCAATTATGACTGAAATGGGCGGGTGACTATCGGCACTGGACGTTGGCGCTGTGGCATAGCGTTGCATGGTCTGATGGATCCCGATACCTTCTTCATCATGCCGATGGAAAGACGCGAATTTATCTTCTTCCAAGGGAACAGTTCCTTGACACCGGTACTGTGTGACGGACAAAAGCTAGCAGCGGCTCCATTATGCTCTGGGAATCATTCAAGTGGGCATCCATGACTTCAGTGGAGCTCATGCAAGGCACCATGACGGCCAATAGTATCGCACACTGGTTGCAGACCACGTACATCCCTTCATGACAATCATGTTTCCTGACGGCAGTGGCACTTTTCAGCAACATAATGCGCCATGTTACAAGGAAAGGAGTGTGATGGGGTGGTTCGAGGAATACAGTGGTGAGCCCCAATTGATGTTTTGGCCCCCAAACTCGCAAGATGAACGCGATCGAACACATTTGAGATGTGATTGACAATGGCGTATAAACTTTCCTGAATGTACGGGAATTAGGTGACTTGAGTGTGCAGATGTGCTACCAACTGCCTCCAGCGACCTACCAATGCCTCATTGGTTCCATGCTACAGCGCGTCGCCGCTGTTATCCGTTCCAAAGGTGGACACACCACCTGTTGGGTATGCGGTCATGATGTTCTGGCTGATCAGAGTATAAAAACGATATTCGGGGGCGATAATGTTGAGAAGAATATGAAAGCACTCGGCAGTAAGGAAGGCTCAAGAAGATTTCAAGTAGCCTACGCACCGCTTGTATTACAGTTGAATGAATCATGGCTTATTGTTTAACAGTGTGTGGAAGTAGGAGATACAGAACGATGAAAACGCTGCTGTTATGATGCAGCACATCGGTCCAATTTCACTCAATTTAGTGGCGATCTGGCAAGGAGCGCCACTTCCGACTGATGACACGATCGGCACTGCAGTTATAAGGGATGGGAGAAGTAAAGCTAGCCTGAAAGTATTTCATGTATCTTCAGATAGGCAACCCTACTTACATGATTTGCCACAGGGCCCGGATGGGTTTTGTTGCCTACTTTAAGAGTTCAAAACATGTTTTCTGCGTTAATTTCACTATTTTGCCCATTATGGAAGTAACATTTTGATCATTACCCCTAATTCAGTTAATACTAGCAAAAAGAGAAGGCAAGATTTTAAGTTGACAGGTCGACGTATGAATTATTACCTTCTAGACCTTTGGTTCCCAGCCTTTCATATACATTACCCATGAGTGCAATTAGACATTAATTAGTATCCCGCCCCACCCCTCTGCCGCCTGTTGGCCCTTCCCCAAATCACCACCAAATTTAGCACCAAATTTAGCACTTTTCTTGGAACACTTCTATTTTCGGTGAAAAATGGATGATATTTAGTTTCTGTGTGTGTGTGTGTGTGTGTGTGTGTGTGTGTGTGTGTCGGAATGAATGACAAGGAAATTCGTGATGCATCGCAAGGGATATCCAAAACTCCTTCTCAGATAAGAAAGCTAACTGTCCACAGCGAGGATACACACATTTTACAAAACAAACTTCCCCTGCATTACTCTTCTCCATTGCGGCACTTGGTTGACCTGCACACTGCAACTCCATTTAAAATCCATCAAGCTAAAATATGTGTACTATACTTACTGTTCATAAATCACTTGACTGGTGCATTCCTTACTTCTGAACTGGGAAAAAATTGGAAGAGTTCAGGCTGCTAATGGTTTGTGTCTGACAAGAGCCACTAATGGTAATAGTAATAACAATAATAATAATAATAACAATATCAATAAATAATACTGTGTACAGCAGCTTAGTAGCCCTTATGTAGTTCCTGCTTTGTCTTTCTGTCAATTACCCGAGTTATCTAATTCGAAGCGAGTAATTTTGGATTACAGCAGGGACCGTCTACAATTTGAAGAAGACAGTTTCTTGAGATATTTAGCATTTGTTACATGTATGTCTCACTTTTATCATCAGCGATGTATGGGAGGAAAGGTAACATATGTGGTGGGTGAACTATGTGAGAAACATGTAACCTGCACCGGATTAATGCTACTAATTGGAAAAAGTAATTATTGATAACTTGTGTAATCGGTATTAGAGTCTTACAAAGTTGTGATAACAATGATGATCTTCTGAAAAAAAAATTAGTTTCGTGATTGTAACAGAATCGAATCTTTTAGTTTTTACTCCTAAGAAAATTTCATTTTACCCCTTAGGGGGTGATTACCACCAGGTTGGGGACCACTGTCCTAGACGCCACAAACATTTTTGCATTTTTTTTTTTGATAAAACGCAGCTGCATATTTAAAGAGAAAAGGAGCCATATGGCATCGCTGGCTCATAGACCGCGAAGAGTAGGTTCAGATGCCTAATAGGAAAGGGTTTCTTCTTCGGCACACAATACAACAGTTATTCGTGGTGTATCAGAGTTACGCCTTAAGTGTGTCACTTGAGGGTATGTTGTTGTAATGGGTGTTTTGTACAGTGTGTTTATGTTGTATGATAATGATAGAAAAGAGACGGTGAAACCTAGTGCGTTCAGTCATTGGAACATTATCTGGTGATCCGGAAAAGAATGCCAATGTATCTCTTACTCTTCCCGACCAGGTACTAGCACTGGATAGTTCTTCCTCCAGCAGGATTCGAACACACAAACTCGGAACCGGGCGCCAGTGCACTGGTATGCGTTAGCGACTCCTGCTACGGGGGAGCGTGACAGACGTAACGTAAACGACTACAGAGTTCCAAACCAGTGTTTAAACTGGAAACCTGCGTAGGTCGTGTCACGTAAATGAAGCTACGCGAGGTGCATCACAGCTGTAAGCGGACGCAGCCCTCTCGTGCATCCGAGTCACGTCCGCTCACTGTTTGAATCCGATCTGCGGACGCTCCGGGGCCCCAAGCGATCTTTTTGTTTACACCTCAGACGAGAGAAGAAAATGTAATGACCTCTTTATCCAGTATTACCCAACAAAGCGAACAGAAGATTTGCCCACGGTGGTACCACTGTCATGTTTACACCCGAGTAAGAAGACGACCGACGCAGTAAATGCATATACTTCTTACTAGTGAAGTCCTCAGATGTTCACGATAGCTTAACAGTGAAACAATGTGCGGAACTTTTATTTTACAACACTTCTCACAAACTATCGTTATGACAACATTTAAGTACAATTTTAGTTCACTGACGTTGTCTGTGTAGAGACGCGATCTATTATTTATTTAATGTCATTTTTTGGTAAAATATTTATTAGCCAAGATCGCATGTAGGACATTTGATAACTAGTTACGGTTGTCTTCAGATCAATGTATACCTGTCTGTGTCTAAGATAGGACAACACTTTGTCAACTGGATATCAGCTTCGAAATCATATTTGTAACATGAGTAAATCCTAAGTACAGACAAGTGTCCACGAGTCGATCGTGCGGTTTGTGTACGACCGCCTCATCCCAAGTTTGACTGTCACTGTCAGCAGACAGCACAGCTGTTGTATGTCACTTTTTATGCACGACAGTATTGCTTTTCTGTACTTACGATTTACAAGTATGAATTCGAAGCTTCCATTCCATTGTGTTCGTAGCAGCCAGTTGACGAAGTATCCTCTTATCTTCGACACACCTGTGTGTACTTCCATCTGAAGATAACCGAAAATGCTCGAAACTAGTTACCAAATTTCCTATATGCGATCTTGGCTAGTAAAGATTTTACAAAAGAATGACATTCATTGATTTATGTACAGGATAATTTGTGTTTATCTAATAAATTTCATTTACTTCACATCAATGGCCACAAATTTATGTCATCAGACTACCGGTTTCGGTTTATAATTACCATCTTTAGATCTGTTTTATAAAACCATGTCCTAATATAATGGAGCCATAGTGGCATAGTCAAATTTTAAACACAAAATCAGCACCAGCATGGTCAAATACATATAAATAGAATCATATGCAAGATTCATCTTGTCAGCAGCTCTACTGTTCAAAACATTTATTGCCTCCAAACTACAGAAGATATAAACACAATTCCACGTTCCTGGAATTCCAATTTTAATGCATTCACTGTGAGCACCGTGTGTTGCACAACAAATATCAAGATGGTGACTCATTTCCTGCCACACACGAAACAGCTGGTCTCTCGTTATCGAATTCACAGTTTCAACAATGCGATGTCGCAGACTTTCAAGAGCCTGAGGCATGATGCGGATGAAAACGCGGTCTTTTGCGTAACCCAATAGATAAAAGTCACGAGGTGTGAGGCCTGGAGACCTGGGAGGCTACCAGCTATGGAGTTCATCTTCTGTTCCTCTTCTTCCAATCCAACGTCCTGGAATGGTATCATTCAGGTAACGTCGGACGCGCTTGGAGAATTTCTCTAAGCACGTCCAACGTTTCAGAGGCTGTCCCAACCTGCCGCTTATAGCGACGTGCATCACGCGGGCTCACAAACCTAGCCGTGTAGGCTCCGACCATAACCTATTTAGGAGGACTAGGGAAAGATCAACGCCTCATCTTCGCGATAGAGAACATCCGCTTCCTCCGGATACTGACTCAGCGGGCATAACAACAACTTAAAAGGACATTATGTGTACATTAAGGGAAAACGCTGCTTTCTGTAGCAGTTGTTATTATTGTGACTTTATTTTCATTGGCTACATGCCTATTTCGGCTCAGACGCTATTTTCCAGCACTCTGCAACATATTGTACGATATTTAGATCATATATTTGTGAGTTTTCGTAATAAATAATTATTTTGCACATTTGGCGTAAGACTTACTTCCATATTACGTCGCTGACGCTCTTGCTGTCAGATACCTTACTTGGTGCGTTTTTAAGCAAAGCACAGGTGAAATTATAAAGTACTCGCTAAGTAACGTTTCGGCAGTGGAAATTTTTTTTTGTTGGCCAGTATCGTTCAGATCTTGTTAACATTTTGTAAGTTTGACAGGTTCAAGTGTTGTGTTGGCAGAAGAGCCAACACCGTGTTACTAGTAGAGGCCGAAATGCACGCGTTTTAGCTCACGCAGGCTGGCGTGAGGAGGGAAGGACTATACTGACGTGAGGTCTGGAACATGACAAGGAATTAGAATTCAGAAATCGGACGTAATTAGTTTGATACTTAACTTTAATCCATTAATGAGGAACGTCGCTCTTAACGGTACATGAGTCACAATATTATCTGTTCAGAAGACATAGTAACATAATATGGTGCCTTGCTAGGTCGTAATGACGTAGCTGAAGGCTATGCTAAACTGTCGTATCTGCAAATGAGAGCGTATGTAGACAGTGAACCATCGCTAGCAAAGTCAGCTGTACAACTGGGGCGAGTGCTAGGGAGTCTCACTAGACTAGACCTGCCGTGTGGCGGCGCTCGGTCTGCAATCACTGATAGTGGCGACACGCGGGTCCGACGAATACTAACGGACCGCGGCCGATTTAAAGGCTACCACCTAGCAAGTGTGGTGTCTGGCGGTGACACCACATCAAGTTATGTCAGCGATGTTACATGGTTACAGATTTGTTTATATAAATCTATGGAGTTTTGTGATATTAATATCTTTGCAGCTGTATACTGGTGTTCGTTTTATGAAATTATACGTGGTCAATAATTTCAATAAAATTATCAAGATAATTTTTATGTTTTAAATCGGTTTGTTCGTTTTAAATTTTTTCTGGATATTTTCAGTTGTGTATATAGATTTGTATCTGTTCCAGAAAGTTCAATATTGGGCCTTTTGGTGTTGTGTGGAGAATTGTCCGGAACGATATGTTACAAGTTGACTGTGAAAAGTCTTATGCGGCTACGTTATTTTCGTGTAGCCGTCGCTGTGATTCGCGGCGTCTGCCGGGCGGGCAGCCCTCAGCAGTACAGTACTTCATCAAACGGCGCCGCCGGCCGCTGGGACGTGTAGCGGCCGCGTAATCCGCCTAGCGGCTGCGCTGATTGCGCCAGGCCTCCAGCCCGAGGCGCGCGCCTAATTGCCGGCTCAGCCCCCGGTGACGTCATCTGCGTGATCCCCTGCCCTGTTGTCGGCAGACACGGGCACAGACACTGCGAGCTTCTTAATTTCATTTCTCGAGGCTTGCTCGATACGAGACCCAAAGCTTGTTAGCCGTAACTAAAGTAAAGCTGGAAGCCCAGCGACCTTTAGTCTTTGACATCGTATTTCTGCAAGTACACTCTTAAGACAAAAAAAAAGACGCACTACGAGGGAATTATCCAAATGGGATGGAAATCGGTAGATGATATGTACATGTACAGAAAATTTGGAAGATTTGTTCAAGAGAAAGAACTTTACGAACTGTGCAAATCAATAAGGCTGTGGCCTTTATGCAAGCAGTTACTCGCCTTGACGCTGGCTAACGGAGTTGTTCGATGCTTACCGAGAGATATCGTACCGAATTCTGTCCAACTGCCGCGTTACATCGTCAAAACCCCAAGTGGTTCGAGGGCCGTACACATAATACTTCGCCGGCCGTTGTGGCCGTGCGGTTCTAGGCGCTTCAGTCTGGAACCGCGTGACTGGTACGGTCGCAGGTTCGAATCCTGCCTCGGGCATGGATCTGTGTGATGTCCTTAGATTATTTAGATTTATGTAGTTCTAAGTTCTAGGCGACTGATGACCTCAGAAGTTAAGTCGCATAGTGCTCAGAGCCATTTGAACCATTTGAACCATAATACTTCAAACATTCTCAATTGCGAGAGATCCGGCGATCAGCTAGACAAAGTAGCGTTTGAAAAGCACAAGACAAACAATAGAAGCTTTCGCGGTGTACGGGCGGACTTTATCTTGCTCAAGTGTAAGCGCAGGATGACTCGCTATGAATGGCAACAAAACGGGATGTAGAATATCGAGGACGTACCGCTTTGCTGTGAAGGTGCCGCGGATGACAACCAAAGTTGTCCTGCCATGAAAAGAAACGGCACCCCAGACCGTGACTTCTGGTTGTCGGGCCGAATGACGGCCAACAGTCAGGTTGGTATCAAGAATGAGATTTTCACTCTGCAGCGGAGTGTGCGCTGATATTAAACTTCCTGGCAGGTTAAAACTGTGTGCCGGACCTAGACTCGAACTCGGGACCTTTGCCTTTCGCGGGCAGGTGCTCTACAACCTGAGCTACCCAAGCACGACTCACGCCCGTCCTCACAGCTTTACTTCTGCCAGTAAGGTTCGCAGGAGAGCTTCTGTAAAGTTTGGAAGGTAGGAAACGAGGTACTGGCCGAAGTAAAGCTGTGAGGACGGGGCGTGAGTCGTTATTGGGTAGCTCAGTTGGTAGAGCACTAGCCCGCGAAAGGAAAAGGTCCCGAGTTCGAGTCAAGGTCCGGCACACAGTTTTAATCTGCCAGGAAGTTTCAGTCAGGTTGGTATCCCATCACTGTCTGTGGTGTCCCCAGACACCCCTTCGCTGGTCACCCGGGCTCTTTTCGAAGCAGGCCTCATCACTGAAGACAACTGTAGTCAATGAGATTCCAGATCGAATGAGCCCAACACCACTGCAAACGGAGATCAATGATAGTCGGCGCAAGGGGCGCCATGCTTTAAGCCCCCTTTCTGTGAGCCACCTACTAATGGTCCTCGTGGCCACTGATGCACCACTTGCACGTCAGATTAGCGATAATGATGAATTCGGGGCTCTGAGTGCCTCTCTTACGATTGTTCGGTCCTCACGTGCTGTCGTCTCTCTAGGTCGACCGATTCCTTCTTGACGTCGTGTTCGCCCATGGTTCACCGATTCCTAACAACATCGCCGAATACTGGCGTCGCTCCTATTCAAACGTCATGCTATTCGCCGATTGTTCCAGCCGGCTTCTTGGGCCCAACTTCATGTCCTCTCTCAAGTACTGACATCTGCGTATATTGTTCGCAGTCCTGTCTGCGAGGCACAGTTACTGTCCAACTAAGTACAAGGAATGAAACTCGCAAAACCTTCATGACGCGGTATCGACATGTCCCCTGTTTACTATGCTCGCCAGCTGCGCGGAAAAATTGCGTTGCTAGGTCGTATATTCATCCATCGACCACTAAAGCTCAAAATTATGCTGTTTCCGTCGATATGTCTATGAATATCAGTTTGCTACTAACCCGCCAGGGTTGCCGAGAGCGCTAATGCGCTGCTTCCTGGACTCGGGTAGGCGCGCCGGCCCCAGATCAAATCCGCCCGGCGAATTAACGACAAGAGCCATTATGACAGCCAGCCCGGATGTGGTTTTCAGGCGGTTTTCCACATCCCGCTATGTGAATACCGGTATGGTCCCCACGTTCCGCCTCAGTTACACGACTCGCAGACATTCTAAAACATTCTCAGTATTCCATGGCTTACACTAGACGCAGTCAGCTGGGGAACACTACTTCCACCCTGGGGGGTTTGGGGTGGCGGCAGGAAGGGCATCAGGCCACCCTCTGCAACTAACACTGTCATATCAATAGTAACATGGTCGACCCCGCGTGAAGAGGGACTAAGGCCCCAAGAAAGAAAGAATCAGTTTGCTACCAATTCGCATAACTCCTTCGTGGTGCGTATTTTTTTATCATAGACTTATCAAGTTTTAATAAATTACTAACAATTTGTATTTGTTTTGTAGAGTCTGCTCGACTTCCTCCTGAGGTACTCTTTAGTTGTTACAATACACCACAATCAGATTCTGTAGAACTACTAAATCGTGGGTACTGGTATCACTCACTCTTCCAAAAACCGTTTTCTGTGGGATTAACACCTGCTACAACGGTGGAGGTACGATAGGGCAGCAAGTTTTCTTCAAATCAGGAACTTCTGTGCGCAGACCTGTGGACAAGGATGTAATCACGGGAGGACTCGCCATGAAGACGTAGAAGAGAAGTCAGCTCTTAATCACCGAAAATGTTAAGATACGCATCTTTGTTCGCGATTACGATTACTTGAAACAGCATGCGCAAGTCGCTGGCTCCGCGGTGTGGCCGCGAGGTCTGGGCGCCACGTCACGGATTGCGCGGCCCCTCCCGCCGGAGGTTCGAGTCCTCCCTCGGGCATGGGTGTGTATGTTGTTCTTACCATAAGTTAGTTTAAGTAGTGTGTAAGTCTAGGGACCGATGCCCTTAACAGTTTGGTCCCTTAGGAATTCGCAAACATTTGAACATTGAACAAGTCGCTGTACGAAAAACACTCCCGAAATATCGCATAACCACATCCGATCTGAACTACACCCTCCGCTGCATGTTAAACGCCTCATTGTCGACGTCTTGCATCATGTGAAAAAAGGAAAACTGAGATACGTCGGACTACACTACACGCTCCCAGTCAGCTGCTGCCCAGTGTATTCGTTGCTTGACCCTTTAAAGATATGCAGATCTATTTGTCACTGAAAGTAATGCCCTTTGGCTGTAGTACGAAGCGGTCATAAATAATGCGCAACTGCCCACGGAGGTCCAGTGTGAGATGTAATTATCTTATGGTAGCGAAACTAACGCGTTAATGCGGAACCGATTTACGCTGGAGAAGGCAAGACAGTTCCAATTTTGGCCAACAGGCTGAAATCTGGCGCTGTATAGCATCTTGTCAACGTCTCCGGTGCTGCTATTGAACAAACTGTGTCAACGGCTGTTAATAATAAAATCAGAAGTATGCCTTTTTCTTTCGTTTGACCTTTCGTGCCCACATCCCGTGCCTAATCCATTACATTTGGAAATCTTTCTATATGTCTTTCTTGCATTCATAGCTCTAGGTTTCACACTAACGCAGTAGGATATCTAGTTTCATTGTCACACGATAATTACAGCCAGCGCTGGACCTCTGTGAGTTGTTGTTCTTTCATTATAGCCACCTGTTAGTTTTGGTTGGCCCTACGCTTAGACCTACCATATGTGAAACAGGATTTTGGTTTGCTGGGAGATGATCATTCCACCCAACTAGTGCAGTATACAGTACGCAAACTGTAATGTGCAATATGTGATAAACTGAACTGGGTGACACATACTGCATTGGATGTGGGGCTAAACACGTGAAACGAGTGAGACATAGGTTTCCTTGTCTTCCATTTGCCGTGCACAGCACGTCCATACAACGAGCCGTTGCCTTTTCTCTCCCCTGACGGTTACCATTTGAGAACATAGAGTGCAGATCGGCCCGTCTCAATGCGGTGACCACCGTCTGAGGATGGACGTGCTTGCAGAAAGCCGCACACACTGAAAGTACGTGTTGAAAATAGTACGGATTTCAATAGGTTTAACATCATTTCTGTGTGAATGTTATTATTCGAAGTGCTGTGAATGCGACTGGTACACATTCCACGAAGATAGCTCTCGCTATAGATGAAAAGTATCTCGGTATGTCTAAAAAATCTTTAAATGCTCTTGGAAAATAACGAAGCAGCATATTAATTATGTATAGCGATCCTCTTTGCAGTCAAGGTGACTGCTATCAACGGATAAACGACCGTTTAGTATCTTCTGCGTAACACACACAGCTATAGAAGACGCAGGGTTTGTGGACAGAACCAGGCCCACATCATGTTTTCGGCAGTACTGTCGAGAAGACGTGTTTCACCACACGATTCCAAATGCCAACTGCATGTACACTACTTGCCATTAAAACTGCTACACCAATAAGAAATTCAGATGATAAACGGGTATTCATTGGACAAATATACTATACTAGAACTGATATGTGATTACATTTTCACGCAATTTGGGTGCATAGACCTGAGAAATCAGTACCCAGAACAACCACCTGAGGCCGTAATAACGGCCTTGATACCCTGGGCATTGAGTCAAACACAGCTTGGATGGCGTGTACAGGTACAGCTGCCCATGCAGCTTCAACACGATACCACTGTTCATCAAGAGTAGTGACTGGCGTATTGTGACGTGACAGTTGCTCGGCCACCATTGACCAGACGTTTTCAATTGGTGAGAGATCTGGAGAATGTGCTGGCCAGGGCAGCAGTCGAACATTTTCTGTATCCAAAAAGGCCCGTACAGGACGTGCAACATGCGGCCGTGCATTATCCTGCTGGAATGTAGGGTTTCGCAGGGATCGAATGAGGGGTAGAGCCACGGGTCGTAACACATCTGAAATGTGTTACGACCCGTGGCTCTGAAATGTAACGTCCACTGTTCAAAGTGCCGTCAATGCGAACAAGAGGTGACCGAGACGTGTAACTAATGGCACCCCATACCATCACGCCGGGTGATACGCCAGTATGGCGATGACGAATACACGCTTCCAGTGTACGTTCACCGCGATGTCGCCAAACACGGATACGACAATCATGATGCTGTAAACAGAACCTGGATTCATCCAAAAAAATGACGCTTTGCCATTCGTGCACCCAGGTGCGTCGTTGAGTACAACATCGCAGGCGCTCCTGTCTGTGATGCAGCGTCAAGGGTAACCGCAGCCATAGTCTCCGAGTTGATAGTCCATGCTGCTCCAAACGTCGTCGAACGGTTCCTGCAGATGGTTGTTGTCTTGCAAATGTCCCCATCTGTTGACTCAGGAATCGAGACGTGGCTGCACGATCCGTTACAGCCATGCGGATAAGATGCCTGTCATCTCGACTGCTAGTGATACGAGGCCGTTGGGATCCAGCAAGGCGTTCCGTATTACCCTCCTGAACCTACCGATTCCATATTCTGCTAACAGTCATTGGATCTCGACCAACGCGAGCAGCAATGTCGCGATACGATAAACCACAATCGCGATAGGCTACAATCCGACCTTTATCAAAGCCGGAAACGTGATGGTACGCATTTCTCCTCCTTACACGAGGCGTCACAACAACGTTTCATCAGGCAACGCCGGTCAGTTTCTGATTGTGTATGAGAAATCGGTTGGAAGCTTTCCTCATGTCAGCATGTTGTAAGTGTCGCCACCGCCGTCAAGTTTGTGTGAATGCTCTGAAAAGCTAATTATTTGCATATCACAGCAACTTCTTCCTGTCAGTTAAATTTCGCGTCTGTAGCAAGTCATCTTCGTGGTGTAGCAATTTTAATGGCCAGTAGTGTAGTTCCCTTAACAATGTTCTCGTAGAAACTGGTTGAGCTTACTTATGTAACTGTTTCAATGAGGCCGACAGGCACATGGACGATAATTCACTGATATGAATTACAGGGCGTTGGCAAAAGTATGGAAACACATAAAACGTAACACATTATCATGTCTAAAACGGTGTAGGAAATCCTTTGGTATTCAAAACAGTTTCCATTTCTCTCGGAATGGATAAATACAGGTCCTGCATGGTCTTCAAAGGAGTCTTATACCCTTCTTTCTGCAAAATAGTGGCATGTGCAGGTCACGATGATGGACGTGGATAGCGATGATGCTACCTTCTCTCCGAAGTAGACCATAATGGCCTACCTTCTCTCCGAAGTAGACCATAATGGCCACATAATATTGAGATCTGGCAACTGTTGTGGCCAGGTGAGATGTGACCATTCTTGTGTTCACAAAAGCAGTACTGGACAATGCGAGCTGTGTGAGCACCTCTCGCGTCTTGAAACACAACATCACCACTGGGTTCAAATGGCTCTGAGCACTATGGGACTTAACTTCTGAGGTCATCAGTCCCCTATAACTTAGAACTACTTAAATCTAACTAACCTAAGGACATCACACACATCCATGACCGAGGCCCTGTAGCGCCTAGAACCGCTCGTCACCACTGGGGAACAAACCTTGTACGATAGGTTGGGTACGAGCAGCCAAAAGGGTGACATAATCCTTGCAATGCGATCTTGCGGAATAACCGTGAGGCCCATGGACTACCACGAAATCTCTGCCCATACCGTCACGGAAACTCCGATATGTTTCAGTTTTGGGACGTAAGCTCTACCAGAAGTTCGAAACAGCGTCCAACAAGACTAGCCGACCAAATGACTTTCTTCTATTGCTCCATAATGCAAACTTTATGGTTCTGCCCCAAGTCTTCCTGCTGCGCGTATTTGCATCACTGATGAGTGATTTTGGAATTCTAGCTCGCCCTGCGATTCTCCGCTTATGGAGCTCCTTTCGTGTTGTTTTGGTTCTGACACGGTTCGCGAACGAGACGTTCAGTTCTGCAGTGACCACTGCAACTGTCGTCATCTTATTTCTCGTCACAGTCCTCTTCAATGACCGCCCGTCATCGATCACTCAACACACACTTTCGTCCGCGTTGTGACTTAGTGGATAATTTTTATTCCGCTTTCTCTGTATGCGGTATAAATCTTCGTCACGGTGGCTATTGGAACAACAAACACTTCGTCTACCTAAGTTACGGAAGCTCTCACCATACAAGCACCACAATTTTGCCCCTTTTCAATTGACTTAGCTCTGGCGTAATGCTCTCACAGCGACACACAAAACTGTTCTGACCACGACTTACTCTTGCAACGTGTTGAGGACATCGTACAGGTTGCCGTTCGTCGCCAAATACAGCACCGCAACCTGCAGGCTTGGCTAGCATCTGTATTTACGTTCAAGCATACATTTCTTGCAGGGTTTTTATATTTTTGTCCAACCCCCGCGCGTCAGAAGTCTGCAGGCACGTGACCATCTTCTGCAGCTCTACAAAACAACCAGGGACTTCTTCTACACTGAAGCGACAAGCGCCACGACATATCTTAAAATATAGTGGCCGGAGCGGTGCAGCAACTCGACGTGGCATGGATCCAACCAGTCGTTGGAAGTCCCTTGCAGAAATATTGACCAATGCTGCCTGTCTAGCCGTCCATATGTTATGTTATCTTAACTGGGGACCTAGAAACGATGGAGAGGCTCCGTCCCCACCGCAGCCGCAGTGGTCCACAACCCCACGACGACTACCGCAGTCCACTTCACCCCTCCGCCGCCCCACACCGAACTCAGGGTTATTGTGCGGTTCGGCCCCCGGTGGACCCCCCAGGGAACGTCGCACACCAGACGAGTTTAACCCCTACGTTTGCGTGCTAGAGTAATGGTGGTGTACGCGTACGTGGAGAACTTGTTTGCGCAGCAAACGCCGACGTAGTGTAGCTAAGGCGGAATAAGGGGAACCAGCCAGCATTCGCCGAGGCAGATGGAAAACCGCCTAAAAACCGTCCACAGACTGGCAGGCTCGCCAGACCTCGACACAAATCCGCCGGGCGGATTCGTGCCGGGGACCCGCGCTCCTTCCCACCTGGAAAGCCGTGCGTTAGACCGCACGGCCAACCGGGAGGGCCAGCCGTCCACAACTGCGAGTGTTGCCAGTGCAGAATTTTGTGCACTAACTGACCTCTCGATTATGTCCCATAAATGTTCGATGGGATTCATATAGGGTGATCTGAATTGTCCAGAATGTTCTTCAAAACAGTCATGGACAGTTGCGATCCAATGACATGACAACTTCGTTTGGGTACATGAAGTCCATAAATGGTTGCCGAACATAAACGCTTTCAAACAGTGATCGGTTCGGTTGGACTAAAGGACCCAGTCCACTCCACGTAAACACAGCCCACACCATTGTCGAGCCACCATCAGCTTATACAGTGCGTTGTTGACAACTTGGGCCCATGGCTTAGTTGGGTCTGGTAGGCCATAAGCCCTTATAACTCAAGTCGGGACTCATCTGACAGGGTACAGTTTTCGAGTAATCTAGGTTCCAACCGATATGGTCACTAACGCATGGTGGTCTAGTGGATGGCGTTGCTGCCCCTGGATCACGAGTCTCTCCATGATATTTTCAGAAATTTTATAAATTATATAGCTCAGTACATATCTCGAAATATCTCTTCTTATCTTACCGATTCCTAAACTTTAATATACGATGATTATCAATGCAAAGTAGTTTCAAGCCCTATTATCCCTTTGAGCGTGCATTTTCTCCAGGGAATAACTTCTCTGCTATCTATGTTTTTCTCTTATGAAAGGAATGATTCAGATCTTGCCGATTAGCGGTGAAAGAACGAAGATGTATATGCATGTATTGTTGAGCTAGTCGCCATCTTGATATTCTGTATGAGAAGGAATTTAATACATGAACTAAACTAAAGTAAGTGTGTTCGCGTATTATTTAACTGATTATTATTGACAGTGTCTGCTTACTACGCTGTGTTGCACGGGATCAGTGGGGAACGTCTGATTTACACTGGACGAACCTGCCCTTTTGTACGCTCAAGATATCCAATTTATTACTTTCAATAAATGGGCTAACACGGTCTTACCAGCAGATCTCCGGTCTTCCCCATGTGACCACCGAAAGTTAATAATTATTACAAATGTTTTCAGGAGATCGACTGACAATTTTCGTCGCACCGAGACTTCGAAATTGCTTCACTGCCTTATGAAATTTAAGTTAAGCTCAATTTAATCAGGGTAGAACAGTATTGAACTGTGTGAATGTGATAAGTCTGCTTTGTGAATGAAAATTCCCTTAATATACGCATGTTTTTTACTATCCTGATCAGTGAAGCTAAATCAGGCCGGTGTGAGAGAGGTTTTTAAATTTCAGATCCCACAAAAAATATTAAATATAGGTCTGTGATTAAAGGTATAATAGGAGATTTGCTTTGATGTGTCGTTGGATGTTGGTGGTGGTGGTGATGGCGGGAGGGTGGTGATCGGGGAGGCCGATTCTAGTAAAAAGAGGGGGAGTCATTCTTCATTTCTCGCCTAGGGGGACAAAAAAGATAGCGTTGGCCCTGCAGTTGACCACCGACATGGTGCGGGCTCCAGGGCATTGCCCTGGTCGGAGCTCCCCGATAGCCGCACAGCACCAGTGGTGTAGTGTAGGTTACGCTGCGCAGACGCTGGCGGGGAATACCCGCCAGAGCTCTCAGCTGCGCTGCGGGCGTCAATTTCCTGCCGGAGGCGGCGCCGCCCTCGCAGAGGAAAACGCGCGACAGCACACAAACAGCCAGTTACGACCCGCCCCCGGGCGTTTATTAACCTCTGCCGGATATTCGCACACCACGCAGAAGCAGACGCGTTTTAATAATGGCGGCGGGACGGATCACTCACTTCATTAAAATGAGCATCACGAGGCCGTATTAAACGACGAACGGGGCTGGTGAGCTTTGCTTTGACTCTGCGGAGCGTCCGCGGCTAAGGCTCGCTGTCCACAGAGAAGTTCTTCGAACTGGGCTGATAATCTGGCAATAACTCCGCTAGGCTGTGTGTGCGTATGTGTGTGTGTGTTTATCCCTGTAGCACAAAACCAATGACACAGCTACATGATGCAAACACGTAAGATAAACTCACCAGAATAGTCGCCACTTTATGTTGAGGTCATGGGATAGCAATATGTTCATCTACAGATCGCGGTAGTATTCCGTACACAAGCTACAAAACGACAGTGCATTGGCGGAGCGATCGTTTCAACTCAGATGATTCATGTGAAAAAATTTTCGATATGATTATGGCCAAAGAAGGGAAATAACAGTCTTTGAACTCGGAAAGGTAGTTGAAGTTAGACGCATGGGACATTTCATTTCGGAAACCGCTAGGGAATCAGTATTGCGAGGTTCACAGTGTCAATGTATTGAGAATATAGACTTTCAGACATTACCTCTCACCACGGACGGCGCCGTGGTCGGCAGCCTTCACTTTTGCATAGAGTTGTCGGAGCTAACAGACAAGTAATACCGCGTGAAATAATCGCAGAAATCAAATTGGGACGTACGACGAACGTATTCGTTAGAACAGTGCGGCGTTAATGGGCAGTGGCTGCAGACGACCGACGCGAATGTCTTTGCAAACAGCACGTAATCGCCTGCAGCGCCTCTTCTGCGCTCGTTGTTGTTGATCATGTCCGGTTAGTGAGGCGCTCTACTCCGCAGTCTTCAGAACCGTACAAAGTCCCAGTTTTTACACAATCCAATCTAGCCACTGTCACGAACGATGATGATGATGATGAAATGACGAGGAAAAGACACCCACCCTGTTCGCGGGCAGAGAAAAGTCCCAATCCAGCCGAGTATCGAACCCGGGACCCCGTGATCCAGCCGGCTGCTGGGGCCGAACGGTTCTAGGCGCTTCAGTCCGGAACCGCGCTGCTGCTACGGTCGCAGGTTCAAATCCTGCCTCGGGGATGGATGTGTCTGCAGTCCTTAGGTTAAGTTAGGTTTACGTAGTTCTAAGTCTAGGGGACTGATGACCTCATATGTTAAGTCCCATAGTGCTTAGATCTGCCTTGTTGACGTTTGATACAACATCTAAGTCACAGGACTCGGGCCAGCAAGCTAAACTCATTGCACCAAGCCGACTCTCTGCAACTGTGCGCTATCCGAAACCGGGCTGACTGTTTTTCTCACTTATACCTGAAATCAAGCACAGATTTTAACAATAAAATGGATTGTCGTATTGCTATTATACGTCATGTACTAATACACTTAACCTAATTTTTCTGAAATTCCTCATATTCATTCGATGGCTATCGTTATTACTCGTGGCCATTTCAAAAGTTTTGGCAGTTCTTTTCTCAAGCGACAGAATTACGGTTCCTTGGTGAATGCCTGCTTTTGTTGCACATCAGTCTGAATCTACCGCTTCCACAGAAGCACCGGTTCGGCTGGCCGCATTAGTTAACTGACGATTGCTCAACAATATGTATCAAATGTTTTATTACGCTTTTATAAGAAACGAGATCCTCTTATATCCATAATGTCCGTTTTTCCATAATTAGCGTTTATATTTTGTGAATTTTTCTTTATCCAGTACACATACCAAAAAATGGACATAATATATTAGAAAATAATGTAGTGAATAGATATTAACGATCTCTCATTCTAAAAAGTTAATCTTTCATTGAGTTATTCATCTCTAACGATCAACATATATTCTAATTTTCAACTCATGGAAAGATCTTTGCAAGTATTTTAAAGAAGTTCACGTTCACAACTGAAACATTCGTCACTGTACCTAATTTGTAGAATACAAAACAAGGCTTATCTGAGCATATGTGCTTCTGGTAAAATGCACATTTTATCTGTAACAAAAAGTCAAATTTTGCGCTACAAGTACTTAATGACATATTCGGCTGTATGCCACGAGTCACGTGACTTCGATATTAGTTTCAGTAAAATGACGTCATGCGCAGTCTATGTCATCTATGGTATGTCCTTTTAATAATTGAACTAAAATGACCAGACATCCTCATTTTCTGGAAACAGTCCTCAACTTTTATGCTTTTTCCTCAATTTCTTCAAAAATGATTGAGGACAACAAGGGTCCCGAACTTACATTTTGTCTTAAATTTTTGAAAGAGATATTGAAAACCTACCTTGTGAATGCCCGATCGATTATCTACAGGAATCAATAGTAGAACTAGAAACATCAGTAGAACAACTCAATACAACTCACACTTGAGCAACGCTCCGCAAAGAGGACCTAGTCTCGATAACGATACAAACGGCACTAGTCAACAGTACTGAGCTTCAGATCTAACCCTTTGAATACCAGTTAGAGCGATTATGCCGGCCACTGTGGCCGAGCGGTACTAGGCGCTTCAGTCCGGAACCGCGCTGCTGCTACGGTCGCGGGTTAGAATCCTTCTTCGGGCATGGATGTGTGTTACGTCCTTAGGTTAGTTAGGTTTAAGTAGTTCTAAGTCTAGGGGACTGATGACCTCAGATGTTAAGTCCCATAGTGCTTAGAGCCATCTGAACCAATTTAGAGGGATTTTGATCCATCATGACTGCTACGATACCGTAAATCACAGACAGCTGACAGATATGAGAGGGACGCTGACATCCTAGTACAAAACATGTACTCTCGTTCAATGAAATGGTGGTGGAGAGCAGTAGGGAGAGCGCCAGGGATCCGCCGCTGGGCCGCGCACTACTACAAGGCGCGGAGACATTACTTATCCAGACTCCACTTAAAAAAAATTTTAAAGTGTGAATGTAAAAAAGGTGAGTATAAGTTACAGACCCCAAAAAGTTTCCAGACTGGTATAGTAAAAAATTGAGGAAAGTCGAGATCGGGTAGATTCATTGCACAGGTGTTCTACATAGAGTCTCCCCCTCCCCCCCCCCCCCTACCACCCCTGAGACCACTTGAGTTCATACAACCGTGTGAAGCTTTCCTCCTTTGGGATGCTGTTCAACTCGCGCTACACATTGGCTGAAATGTCGGCTTCACGTGTCGCTAGTGCTGATAAAACCAAGTCTCGTAACCCGTGATGAGGGTCTTCAAAATCTAACTGCGCCAGGCGTCCGCGTGTGTTCGTTTTTCTTTGGAGTAAAGGTGTGTGGGAAAAACTCTGCACACACTTTTCTATTCCTCCAACCATTCTAGATAATTTTAAACATAGCTGCACAACAGCAACGGTTCCACGTAATAAAATTATAAACAGCCGACCAGTTGCAATGGATAAAGAAATCTTTACCTAGGTTTCAACAAATTTAAATTTGTCTTCTTCAGAAGGTGGCAATTTTACATTAGTATGGACTGATGTATCATCGCCGTTTTTACAAATGTCTGCATAGATCCATTTGTCCAAATTAAAATATAGCCCTAAAAATAGGGTTTGTCATGAAAGTATAAATTAGTACATGGATGTTGCAGAGCTCACAAGCTTACTTACATGACAAACCCTATTTTTAGGGCTATATTTTAATTTGGAAAAATGGATCTATGCAGACATTTGTAAAAACGGCGATGATACATCAGTCCATACTAATGTAAAATTGCCACCTTCTGAAGAAGACAAATTTAAATTTGTTGAAACCTAGGTAAAGATTTCTTTATCCATTGCAACTGGTCGGCTGTTTATAATTTTATTATTCCAGATAATGTCTTGAACCCACGATTCAGAGATGTTGCTCCATCGTGATTGACATAACAACGTTGGCACACAAAGGCAGCGCATTCACTACTGAACACTGCCTGCTCAGAACTGAATGGTCGAATTCACGCCTGTTGTTATACCGTCCTGGTGGTACCAGCGTCACATGGCGAGGAATGACTGCTAATCAGACACACGCACGCTGTATGTAGTATCAATGAGCATGATGTCCGTGTGTAAAATGGGGAAGGCGCGCGATCTGCCTGAGTTTGACCGAGGGTAGATTGTCATGGCCCGGAGTCTCGGCACGAGCATTTCGGAAACTTCACAACCTGTCGGGTGTTCGAAGAGTGCTGTGGTGAGTGTCTTCAACAAGCGGATAAACCAAAGTGGAAACACGTCCAGAAGTCGTGAGTCTGGACGGCCATCCCTCATTACAAATGTCGGTTCAAAATGGTTCAAATGGCTCTAAGCACTATGGGGCTTAACATCTGAGGTCATCAGTCCCCTAGACTTATAACTAATTAAACACAACCATGCTCGAGGCAGGATTGGAACCTGCGCCCGTGGCAGCAGCGCGGTTCCGGACTAAAGCGCTTAGAACCTCTCGGCCACAGCGGCCGTCACAGATGTCGGATGTCGTAGGTTGGGCAGGCTGATAAAACAGGACAGGGGGCGAACTGTGGCGGAACTAACATCAGACTTCAGTGCTAGGCAGAGGACAAGTGTGTCTGAACACACAGTTCTAACGATGGGCCTCCATAGCTGACGACCCATGCACGTGCCGATGTTAACAACACGACATCGCCAACTATGACTAAAGTGGGCGAGTGACGATCGGTACTGGAGGTTGGTACAGTGGCAGAGCGTTGCAGTGTCTGATGAATCCCTACATGTTCTTCATTATGCCGATGGGAGGGCGCGAATCGGTAGTCTTCCAGGGGAACAGCTACTTAACAACTGTACTGTGTGCGGGTCAGAAACAAACTGGCGGCAACTCCATCATGCTCTGGAGACGATTGACGTGAATCCCAATGGGTCCAGTGGAGCTCGTGCAAGGCACAATGACGGTGAAGGAATATCGTAAACTGGTTGCAGACCACGTATATCCCTTCATGACGGTCATGTGTGCTGACGGCTGTGGCATTTTTCAACAGGATAATGCGTCAAGTCACAAGGCTAACAGTGTGAGGAACACAGTGGCGAGTAACAGTTGATGTGCTGGTCCCCCAACTTGCAAGATCTTAACCCGATCGAACACATCTGGGATCTGAGTGAACCTGGCGTCAGAGCTCATCGCCCCCTCTTCCCCTCCACGAAATTAACGGGAATTAGTTGACTTGTCTGTGCAGATGTGGCAACCCCGTCCAGGAACCTACCAAGGCCTCACCGCTTCCCTGCCACGACGCGTCGCCGCTGTTGTCCATTCCAAAGGTGGACATATCAGCTATTAGGTAGGTGGTCATAATGTTCTAGTTGACCAGTGCAAAATCGGATTCTGAAATTTTGGACGGACGATGTGTGTGTTTCAGATTATGGATGGAAGAGCACTGCGTTCTCTCCGTTAGAGAGTTGTGAGGAAAGGTACCACCAGGCATTCGATTATGGAGTGCGGTTTGCCTTCGTTCGTGACCCGTTCTTCCTGCTGCGACGTAACACAGCCCGCTTATTATCGTATCAGTGGTGTAACATTCCTTTTATTATTTTTTGCCCATGCTTTTTTTACGCCGATCAGACTCTCACTTGAGCATATGTATCTCTACTACTGACTCGTGTTTATTTGCCACCACTGGCAGTAGGAAAACCAAAACTGATATTCGCGCCTACTTGTTCTGATAGCGGTCGCAAGCGGACGCAGGGCAGCAGCGCTTAGTGTAGTGTATAACTGATAAAAACTTTGCTGTAGCCTCCATTATTGCAAGTATCACCTAAAATGTAATGTTACCATGAGTTAAAGAGAATTATTTGCAACCAGAAAGCGGCAACGAAGTGTGAAGCGCAGATTGCGCCTTTGGGAAGATCAGAGGTTTCAGATTTGAGGTGTGGAAGAAGATTTTTTTTCATCGTATCATAAGTATCATTAAGGTCGCTGCTGTACCACAGAACAAAGGCATGCAGAAGATATGAAAATAACACAGCTGTTATGCCGGAGCCAAGTTAGCCCCTGAGGGCCAGCAACCCATATTACACTACAGAGGACAGCGTTGTCTCTGTCCAAGGCCTTCCAAAAGCACCATGGTAAACACCGGCTATTGACAAACAAGATAATGGAAACACATTCCGAGCAATACTTCCTGCAGGGGGAGCTCGCGCCACGGCATGCAGGAAGTATCACTACGCCAAAACCTGACTGGCTGCAGACAGCTATTTAGGGGCTAGAACCAGCCCTGAACTTCAGTTCAGTCCAGATGCTGACCTCGTGTACTTCAACTGCTGAAGATTATGTCTTCGTCTCTGAATTGAACTCTTACTAGTTTGTGTATGTTATCACGAACCTTTGTAGAAAATTAGAAGTGAACTTTTGTTTGCCTCAATTAGGAGACTTTTACCAGCATCGTTATTGTTACCTTTTTGTTTGTGGTTCAGTCATCAACCTTGTGAACTTACCTCAATAAAATGTTGTTCTTGTGAAAAATTGCAAATTGTTAGTCACAACAACACCAAAATAAAATAAAAAATGAGAAGCCATGAAAACACGTTCAAAAGTGGAACTATTCTTCATCTTTATTGATGAGGTTAATTCAACGAACAGGTAAGGAATTATAAGGGAACACCATTGTTACATCCACATGCAAGGATTATTTTTAACGTTATGTTGCTATAATTGGACACCGCAATATCACTACAAATTAGAAAAAGAACAGTAATCTACTTGTACTTCTGTATTACATAGTACTCGTCAATCAATCTGATGGTCAATTAACCATTCATTTCTGAAAGAATGATTGCGGAAACCAGGTGCCTATGTAAAGCATCATCAAGAGTGATAGACAATGTTTGCTTTATTGCTCAAATATGTTTAGCATTTTCTTTAGATGATTATTGTATTTTAAGACAGTATGCAATAAAATTATCAATGTTTAAGGACCTCACTGACAAACATCAACGAGACGATGTCGACACATAAGGGAGAACTTATACTAAGGAACGTACTCCCTAAATCATTTTTATGTTTGTCCATAAAATTTCTTCAGCATTCTCAGAATTTCACAAAAAATTCTTCTCACTGAAAGGATGTTAGAATAAACATAGAACAGGTGTTCAGTTTGTCATTAGAACCATTACAGGCTTGATACGCTCACAGCAATAGCCATATAACTTCATTGAGCAGGTCAGGATAATTTTCTTGGCGTGAAATATCCACCTCATCAGAGAACAAGCGTTGCTGCCCTTTCTGAAAAGTTGTTTATATGTTTTAAGAATACAACGGGGTGCAAAACGTAAGGACCAATGAAGCTTTCTCATGATGTGTCATTGCCAAGTAACATAGCTGGATTAAACTTGGGTCATACATAGAGAAAAATTTTACTGTATAGTACAGAAGATAGCTCCAAGAAATACGCAATGACAATTTTCCTCAAAGACAAAAACAACAGTGAAGTCACAGCGATTTACGATGGCCCCCTGGACATTGTGAAAAGCGGGACATTGTTATTAATAAGGTGTGCAATCACCACGTACAGTAGTGCATGCTGTGCAACATGCTTCCACGCTGACCAAAAGTTTGGTAAGGAGTTCTTGTGATAAACTCCACGAGCGCTGTTGACAGCTGCTGGGTGGTCCTTGTGGAAGTGTTGCAATAACCCTCCCCAACGCATCCCACACTTGCTCGATGGGATTTAAATTGGGGCAACGGCCAGGTCAATCCATTAGCCGAATGTCCTGTCGTTACAAGCGCTCCCCCACCTGCGCATTCGTCAGTGCTGGACGTGTCTTCAAATGGTAAGACATGAAAAAACGTAATGTACGCAGAAACATTGTCGAACATTCTGCTGTACATCTGTCACCACGCTGAACAGGATCAGCTAATCATCAATCACTGTGTGGCACACTCACTGTTCAAATGTTCAAATATGTGTGAAATCTTATGGGACTTAACTGCTTAGGTCACACTACTTAACCTAAATTATCCTAAGGACAAACACACACACCCATGCCAGAGGGAGGACTCGAACCTCCACCGGGACCAGCTGCACAGTTCATGACTGCAGCGCCCAAGACCGCTCGGCTAATCCCGCGTCGCACACTCACTGTGGTGCTGTAATCGGTACCGCCTGCCTCATGCAGTAAACTCTTGTTCCAGTGTTGGTCAAGGAGCACACCCAACTACACACATCAATAAACGTTTTTCATCACCTTGGTTCTGAGACTTCCGGAACCTGTACAGAAAATTGGAATAGAGATCTACATAAACACCATTTCCGTCCTTTTTATTGCTCACGAAAAGCACACATTGCATGTTGTACCACCATACAGCGCGACCTTCAGAGGTGGTGGTCCAGATTGCTGTACACTCCGGTACGTCTAATACCCCCTAGCACGTCCTCTTGCATTGATGCATACCTGTATTTGTCGTGGCATACTATCCACATATTCATCAAGGCACTGTTGGTCCAGATTGTCCCACTCCTGAACGGCGATTCGGGACAGATCCCGCAGAGTGATTGGTGGGTCAAGCCGTCCATAAACAGCCCTTTTCAATCTATCCCAGGCGTGTTCCATAGGGTTCATATTTGGAGAACTTGCTGGCCACTCTAGTCGAGCGATGTCGTTATACTGAAGAAAGTTATTCACAAGATGTGCACGATGGGGGCGCGAATTGCCGTCCATGAAGACGGATGCCTCTCCAATATGATGCTGATGTGGGTGCACTGTCGGTCGGAGGATGGCATTCACATATCGTATTGCCGTTACGGAGCCTTCCATGACCAGCAGCGGCGTACGTCGGCCCCACATAATGCCACCCTGAAACAGCAGGGAACCTCCACCTTGATGCACTCGCTGTACAGTGTATTCTATGGCGTTCAGCCTGACCGGGTTGCCTCCAAACACGTCTCCGACGATTGTCTGGTTGAAGGCACATGCGAAACTCATCGTTGAAGAGAACGTGATGCCAATACTGAGCGATCCATTCGCCATGTTGTTGGGCCCATCTGTACTGAGCTGCATGGTGTCGTGGTTGCAAACATGGACCTGACCATGGACGTCGGGAGTGAAGTTGAGCATGCATCATGCAGCCCATTGCGCACAGTCTGAGTTGTAATACTGCGTCCTGTGACTGCACGAAAAGCATTATTAAACATAGTGGCGTTGCTGTCAGGGTTTCTTCGACCCTTGATCCGTAGGTAGCGGTCATCTACTGCAGTAGTAGCCCTTGGGCGACCTGAGAGAGGCATGTCATCGACAGCTCCTGTCTCTCTGTATCTCCTCCAAGTCCGAACAACATCGCTTAGGTTCACTCCGAGACGCGTGGACACTTTCCTTGTTGAGAGCCCGTCCTGGCACAAAGTAACAGTGCGGACGCGATCGAACCGCGGTATTGGCCGTCTAGGCATGGTTGAACTACAGACAGTATGAGCGGTGTACCTCGTTCCTGGTGGAACGACTGGAAATGATCGGCTGTCGGACACCCTCCGTCTATCCGTCTAATAGACGCTAATCATGCATGGTTGTTTACATCTTTGGACGGGTTAAGTGACAACTCTGAACAGTCAAAGGGCCTGTGTCTGTGATACAGTATCTTCAGGAGTTCTGGGAACCGGGATGATGCAAAACATTTTTTGATGTGTATATATAGCTTGGTCAGAAACAGTCTGAAAAGCTTGTAATTGTGTTGCAGGGTAGGTTGTGCTGAGAAATAGTTGTTAACAAAAAATTCGATACGCTGCGTCATTTCCGAGTTAATTAGCATTGAAATTAGCCAATAATGCCGTTGTGGGTGTAGATTCAAGCTACCCACCAGGGGCGGTGTCGCCAAATCTGTTGGTCGTTTGGATCGCTAAAAGCGAACAAGGGAGCGATACAAAAATTGGATTTGGGACGGTAGAAGGATCGAACCCGAGCCAAAGGCTGAGCAGTCTCGTGCGCTATCATCTACGCTATAAGAACAACTGACACAAATTGTATCTGGCGCTCTACTTGAATGTGCTTGCGCAACCGCCGGATTGGCTAACGTCAACACTAATTAACTGGGAAACGGCGTAACGTATCGAATTTTTTTCTTAATAGGTATTTCCCAGCACAACGTATCCTGCAACACCGTATACAAGCTGTTCATACTGTTTCTGACCATCCTGTATATTTAGTAGACGTAAGAGAGTTTTCTGACCTACTGAATGGAAGAAACAGTGGAAACTGAAACACCAATTGAGAGGTGTCTATTCGTCCGTTTCATATAGATTAACATAATGTGTCACCTGTACATCATACCGGTGGCACTGTACAGCATCTACCATGCTACTTTATCTTGGTGAGAGTTCTTTAAAGGCTGGTGTAAGGGAGATGATGCAAGTTAATTGTTTTCATTTTAACTCATTTATTCCTTATTCCATGTGCGACTGCAGTTGAGTGATAGTATGGGTACTTGAGTCCTAACGTATCGTACTGGCAGAAGAAGGAAAGACCCAGTATGAGCTGGAACGTCGGTTTGGTTTTCCGAATGGTAGCTAAAACTTTCCCCCTCCGCAAAAGTAGGTACCTTGTGGGGTGACAATGACAATCTCTCTCACAGAAGGTACATCTGTGTACCTTCTGTGAGGGAGATGGTCAAATACTGAACGAAAAACGAGAGAATTGTTGGCGTATTTAAATCATGATGATAACTTCTCTCCACTACTCGGTAGAGGGAGCCTGTTTTGGACTTGAGAGAGAAGCGCAGAACCGAAAAGAGACAGAAAAACACGTAGTGTCGAATGATCTGTGATTGGAATGTTTCAAATCCACCGGAAACCTTCCCTCTCTACCCGCGACCAAGCGCCGTTTTAGAGGCAACGAAGCTGACCAGGGCTGAAAGAGGCAGAAGGACGCAGATTATGGGATGATTGGACACTTTAAAATCTAACGAGCCTTTTTAGCCCCTCCCTTTGGATGCGAGAGAAGTACTCGCAAAAATGAGGGGGGTGCCAAACGACGTTGTAAGGGGTAGATTAAAACGAGAATGAGCAAGTTATGATAGGAAAGAGTATGGTTGGTCACTTCCAAATCTAAGGCCATTGGCTTTGTCCCAGTCCTAAGGACCGTGGAATGATCTCAATTGCGGGAGCGTTTCCACGACAGCGATGAGCGAGTACGGGGCCCTGACTGACGGTGAGACGCGAGCGGTGGTGTGGCTTTTGATTGCATTCGGTAAGTGCGACATCTCCTGCTGGTTTTGGGAGGACCGAGTTTAAGTCACGACTGGTCGCATTCCTGTCGTTTTCGATTTAGCTTACTTGATCCAATCAAGTCAGGAAAAGGTAGAGAGTCATTCTTAAGTCTCATAATGAGTTTGGACCCAACCAAAAAATAGCTGGTGGTCTGTTGGTCGCTACGCCGTAATTTCCCTCATTCTGCCACCAGTGTTTGAAATAGTGATCTGTAGTTAACAGAAATGGTGTTTTACAGTTGTGCCTGCAAACTATTCGAGAGAATAATAATTTTCCCTTCTTATATCTAATGATTTCCTTATTTTTCCTCCCCACATGAGTGAATTCTCGATGCCTTGACGGAGATAATGTATTACGGGGACCGTGCCTTCCCATCTAACGTTTAAGGTATCACCGATTGTTTCTTTTCTTGGCTTGGTGTTACTGATACCTTACGAAATAAAGATTTGCGACTCATGAAAACCTCGGGCCACTGATGTAAAGCAAACGGACAGTCTCCTCCAGGTCACCTTCCGCTACCTCCTCGCTAGAATTCGTTTCCGTTCCACGATGTTTAACGATTATTAACCGGAGCTCGATTTAATAGCTCATCCTGATTTGTAAAGCTGCAAGGAAGGAAGCTGGGCTGGAGGTGAATGCCGAAGTTTAACATTCCATGTAACCTGATATACTAGAAGCTCTTTTAAACACGTTAAATACTCGAAAGACCTACTTGTAGTTAATATTTCCTGCTAGGATGTGGATGGAGCAAAAAGGTTTGACCAAAACGAAATTGAGCAGTGAGCCGTTATATTATAGGAATAGTAACAGTCTTCGTACACTTGTTTTCCTGTTTTAGTTGCAAACAGCATCCCGTGTTTCGTCGTAACCTCTCGAAACTAACGGATGGTCTGCTTTTTTTATATGTTCGATACCGTGTGGCTATAATTAAATAATTAAACGGAAGGTTTTCGGAGTGCAACGGGTAGTATACACCGCAGGATGCTGAAACAGGGTTAAGCGTGTGCATTAGTCAGTGCGCTCGTGGAGTATGCTGAAAAAATAATAGTTACGCTTTCTGCGACCAAGTGAAAATATGGCGCTGCAGCAGTCAGAATGTGGTGTGGGTGCAGGAAAAGGGGGGAACGATCAAACACACGATAATGCTGGTTGTGGCACGTTTATTATGATATGATCACAAGCTACGACATGTGCTCATTATGGTCTCCCGACTCAGAAACATGCTGCACCCATAATGCGGCATGGTCGACACTTGCTGGCGGCATATCCGGTGTAATTCAGTGTCATAGTATGCTACCCTTCACATCAAGAAGAATCGAGATACAGCCCTGACATACATCATCTTCCAGATATGCTCACTAACAGAAGTCTCATAGATTTATGTTGTGGCACTGGAAGGCCGCACATCTTGAAACTGCCTAGAGATGGAAATAATGGTGCATGGAAATAATGGTGTGGACACAGTTGCATTCTTACAAAGCTGGGCCCACGTGTTCTCAAGAACGTCCTTACAATGTGCAAATACCATTGTACTTCTAATAGGCCAGCAAAGTGTCATCTCCTCAAAGTAAAAAGTACCG
Source organism: Schistocerca americana (assembly GCF_021461395.2). Lineage (NCBI taxonomy): Eukaryota > Metazoa > Arthropoda > Insecta > Orthoptera > Acrididae > Schistocerca > Schistocerca americana. Next base: position 224,635,613 of record NC_060119.1, read on the forward strand.
AGAAAGAAGGAGCTGGTGAAACCACACCACAAAGTCACATAAGGTGCGTGCAATGGATATTCCTGCTCGGCAAGTGGCGGAGTAGAATACTGTACGCGACAGTTCTGGACTTTCACGGCACTGTGCAGAGTAGAAAGTGCCTCGTCCGTCCAAAGAATATTCCACTCATACATGTCGTCCATTTTTATGCGTGCCAAAAAGCGAAGGGCAAAGGCACAGCGCTGCAGTTTATCTTGGGACTTTATTTGGCGCACATTCTGAATCTTGTGTGAATACCAATGTAAAAAGCACCGCAAAATATTTTGAAATGTTCACCAGGGAGAGGCAACTCCCATTACACAGCTCGAGCTCTTCGACCTCCCATGACACAGCTCGAGCACTTCGACTATAGCTACAGCAACTTCATTATCAGCTGGCATGGAATGGGCCGCCTCCCTCTCCCCTCTGCACCATCTAATTCATCTGTTTCTCGATAATATTCTTCAGCCTATTTATTGACGTCAAACCAGAAAACATTTCACATTGTGACTGCTTACAGCGCCATATTTTCACCTGGCGGCAGACAGTGAAACTATCAGTTTTTTCAGCATACCCCACGAGCGCACCGACTAATGAACATACCTACGATGTTTCAGCGCCCAGCGATGTATAGAGCGTGGACTGCACTAATGTGAAGACCTTCATTTTAATTACAGGGTTATTACAAATGATTGAAGCGATTTCACAGCTCTACAATAACTTTATTATTTGAGATATTTTCACAATGCTTTGCACACACATACAAAAACTCAAAAAGTTTTTTTAGGCATTCACAAATGTTTGATATGTGCCCCTTTAGTGATTCGGCAGACATCAAGCCGATAATCAAGTTCCTCCCACACTCGGCGCAGCATGTCCCCATCGGTGAGTTCGAAAGCATCGTTGATTCGAGCTCGCAGTTCTGGCACGTTTCTTGGTAGAGGAGGTTTAAACACTGAATCTTTCACATAACCCCACAGAAAGAATTCGCATGGGGTTAAGTCGGGAGAGCGTGGAGGCCATGGCATGAATTGTTGATCATGATCTCCACCACGACCGATTCATCGGTTTTCCAATCTCCTGTTTAAGAAATGCTTCTGCTTTAGCCTTTTCCGTAAGATTTTCCAAACCGTCGGCTGTGGTACGTTTAGCTCCCTGCTTGCTTTATTCGTCAACTTCCGCGGGCTACGCGTGAAGCTTGCCCGCACGCGTTCAACCGTTTCTTCGCTCACTGCAGGCCGACCCGTTGATTTCCCCTTACAGAGGCATCCAGAAGCTTTAAACTGCGCATACCATCGCCGAATGGAGTTAGCAGTTGGTGGATCTTTGTTGAACTTCGTCCTGAAGTGTCGTTGCACTGTTATGACTGACTGATGTGAGTGCATTTCAAGCACGACATACGCTTTCTCGGCTCCTGTCGCCATTTTGTCTCACTGCGCTCTCGAGCGCTCTGGCGGCAGAAACCTGAAGTGCGGCTTCAGCCGAACAAAACTTTATGAGTTTTTCTACGTATCTGTAGTGTGTCGTGACCATATGTCAATGAATGGAGCTACAGTGAATTTATGAAATCGCTTCAATCATTTGTAATAGCCCTGTACAATCACCTGGGGTACTCACATGTATTCATGGAGCAACCACTTTCCACCCGCAAATATTCAGGATTTTCTTAAACGGATTTCTAAGTCTCTGAGTAAAGACTCGAGTAGCGAGGAACACGTGGAACCGCGAAGGCCGGAATAGGAGAGGACCACCCTCACCCGCGAAATTCGAGTAAGGCGATGGCGCCATTCAAAGGAACGCGCCAGGGCGCGGCCCTTTGCCTTTCGGCTGAGGCCTTCATCACGGCAGCGTTCCACCGTTGACAGCGGAAAATTGCGTTGCAGCCGCCAAGCCGGTCTCGGCTTTTGGCGTCCAGACTGAGGTTTTACTCTCGCCAGCGCGGCGAATACGTAGCTCGCTTATAGACCGAGAGAAATGGTGGAACAGCAGGGCAATTAGAAAATCTCTATTACTCTTCTTCAAATTTCCTTTACACAGTAAGCCCCGGGGCAACATTATTCAGTCTAGAGTTGTTTAAATATGCAAGAAAGTAATTTACAGACCGATTCCTAAGCTTCTTGAAAATTAATAATGAATTGAGGTTGTAACAATGGAAAATTGTACTGAAATACAGGAGGATCTACAACGAATTGATGCATGGTGCAGGGAATGGCAATTGAATCTCAATGTGCTGCGAATACAAATAAAGAAAGATCCTTTATCATTTAGCTACAATATAGCAGATAAGCAACTGGAAGCAGTTAATTCCATAAATTATCTGGGAGTAGGCATTAGGAGTGATTTAAAATTGAATGACCATATAAAATTAATCGTCGGTAAAGCAGATGCCAGACTGAGATGCATTGGAAGAATCCTAAGGAAATGCAGTCCGAAAACAAAGGAAGTAGGTTACAGTACACTTGTTCGCCCACTGCTTGAATACTGTTCACCGGTGTGGGATCCGTACCAGATAGGGTTGATAGAAGAGATAGGGAAGATCCAACGGAGAGCAGCGCCCTTCGTTACAAGATCATTTAGTAATCGCGAAAGCGTTACGGAGATGATAGATAAACTCCAGTGGAAGACTCTGCAAGAGAGACTCTCAGTAGCTCGATACGGGCTTTTGTTGAAGTTTCGAGAACATACCTTCACCGAGGAGTCAAGCAGTATATTGCTCCCTCCTACTTCTATCTCGCGAAGAGACCATGAGGATAAAATCAGAGAGATTAGAGCCCACACAATCATTCTTTCCGCGAACAATACGAGACTGGAATAGAAGGGAGAACCAATAGAGGTACTCAAGGTACCCTCCGCCACACACCGTCAGGTGGCTTGCGGAGTATGCATGTAGATGTAGCTGTAGATATCTGGTCGGAAGATGATAGATGTGTGCGCTGGACGAAATCAATTGTTGGTTCTATCTTCAAAATCGGAGACTGAACTCGACGTTGTATAGGTTGCTGCATCATCAAGAATAAATTGTGCAGAACTATGAATCCATCAAGAGTGAGGAGCAAAATGGCTTCCGAAAATGGCTTCAGGCGAGAATACGACTCACGTAATGAGGGTTCTGTACAAACTTTATATATGACAGTTCATCCATTTTGGGAATCGATTATCTCGAAGGAAGATTTTTGTCTGTTATCGACACTGATACTGGCAAGATATCTGTCCCAGCGATTCCGAGACTTTCGGGAATGGTCGGCCAGGGTGGCCGAGCGGTTCTAGGCGCTACAGTCTGGAGCCGCGCGACCGCTACGGTCGCAGGTTCGAATCTTGCCTCGGGCATGGATGTGTGTGATGCCCTTAGGTTAGTTAGGTTCCAATAGTTCTAAGTTCTGGGGGACTGATGACCTCAGAAGTTAAGTCCCATAGTGCTCAGAGCCATTTGAACCATTTTAAACTTTCGGGAATGTTTTAATTTCACTTTTGAAGTCGGATGACAAATTACAAAGAAATATTTATTTCGTGCGATATAATTACAAAGTAACAATTTTCTGATATTTTACTTCACTTATGCGGCTATATCTTGCATTTTGCCAAATTTCATGATTTTATGTCAACGGGAAGTATCCAATAGGTTTTGATGAGTGAATTTGAGAGTATCAAAACATATGACATAAATGGCTGTTTCTTTTGATTGCATTGTCTTAGAAACTACAATTTTTTACACCCTAAATGGACTGTAGACCTTAGTATTAACATATTTTAACTTGATACGCCTACCCGTTCCTGAGAATAGGGTTTTGAAAAGTTGAAGAGACAGACAGACAGGCGCACGGACGGACAACAAAGTGATCATATCAGGGTTACCTTTTTATCAGTTGCGATACGGAACCCTAAAGACATAGAGAAATCAATCCGGAGACGCATATTGCCTCCGTCGACTTCAAAAAGCATTCGAAAAAGTCAACAGAAACAAATTGTTACAGATTCTGGCAGATTATCAGGTTCCCGAACAACTTACTGACAATATACATGAAGTTGAGTAGAATAAATATGCTCTGTGTCAAGAAAGAGGAAAATGATGGTGATGATTTACACAAGGAAAGGGGTTGAGTAAGTTGCCTCCATTAGCATCGTTAAGGGCCTTTCACACGATCGACTGACTTCCTTTTAGTGTTACACGACGTTCACGGAATATGGAGGCGTTACGTGGACATGCGACGTCGAACATTGAAGGAACTGGAATATCACTACAGGCAAATGAGTCTACTGTAGCGGCCGCGGGGTGTTATTCATGTAGGTATTGTCGCCTGTCTCGAGAGGTCGGTTTTTTTTTTTTTTTTTTTGACATGTCAGCGCCAAAACTGCCTGTGTTGTGAGACCTGTACACTGTCCAGTTTTACATCTGAATCGTGAACGTGCGGTTATAAGGGTCTGCCCTTTCTACGAAACGGTCGACATTTTGATGATGGGTGACATGATGAAATTTAGTAACATAATGGAGGAACACGCAGTGTTAATAGAGATTTATTAATGATAAAGCAACATTCAGAGTGAATGTTCTTGACAAAGGTTGAGTGATAAATCCTCCACACTCTGGAAAAGTGAAATATTAAAAAATATGAACTCCAAACATTTAGAAATAACCATTTATCTGCTCACAACAATAAATTATTATAAACAAGTAAAACAATGCAGGGTGCTCTAAAACGATCTTTAGAACTTTGAACACGTATGTTTCAAAAACGGAGAGAGGTAGATAGATTTACGGAAAAATTTTCGCACACACACCTGAAGTTTGGTTTAGTTTTTTTTACAGGTCAGTTATTGAAGAAAACGGCCATCCCTCTCCCCACCCCCCACCCCCACCCCCCGCGCCCACGCAGATGGCACAGAGTGTAGAATGGTTGACAGAGACCAAATCTGACTCCCAGATCCAGCGGAGTTTCCGGGCACGTTACAGACGCATCACACTGTCAGACAGTGTTACACGACGTTCACGGAATATGGAGGCGTTACGTGGACATGCGACGTCGAACATTGAAGGAACTGGAATATCACTTAGATATTCTGCGTTTCTCTGATCACGCACATGCTAAACTCTATTAGATGCTTCTAAAACTTCATATGTGTATGAACACTATGCCGCAAACCGCACTGTCTACTTATCCCTCGTTCTGAAACATCCCTCATCAAATTTGAAAACTTCATGTTGGAATATCCCGTGCTAAGAAAACAGTAAAAGCTTTATCCTTTGTATCTCGTTTTCTTCCTAACTCAAATAACGTCGAAAATTATTTTCCTCGTTAAATAGATCTGATCTATTCACTGTTGAAACTATTTTATTAAAATATATTTATACATTTACATTCTTATTTATGGATAGTACAGGTGTTTTCCTTTCCTAGGGATGGTAGAACATGCTTGTTTCTATTTGTGACATCTTTTCCGTCTTTTGGTAGAACTCTAGTAGGAAAATACCAGCCCTTTGTGAAGTTTTTGGTATTGAAAAGAACATAACAAAGTTAAGAGAACACAATAGCACAGAATCCATTACAAAAGTACGAGAGAGATCGGCGGGAAAATGTTTAATTCCTATGTTACCAGACGATGCCACAGTGCCCTTTTTGTATGCATCCACAATCTGCAGCATACTCCATATTTTAGAGCTCCGCACACGACACTCAGTTGATCATTGACACCATATACACACTGGCGTCGTGGTTGGCGGCTGACGTGCATGCAAGAATATGATACGCACCTGCGAGGAATAGTGTACGTTGATCAGAAAGTCGCTCACGTAAAGGAGACTTTTAGATTACCGGTGACGACCCAAAATACGGAGCCTCTAGCAGTAATACAGGCGTCATATTTACCACTGCCGCTTTTCCCTGCGACACCAACCGCTCAATAGGAGTCTGGCTGTGAGCATGTTAGAAGGGCACATAGAGTAAGAGGGGGACCATGCAGAGTAATTTCACTCAGTTGGCGACATTTCTTATGGTGTCTGATGTGATGTATTAGTGTGTCTACAACTGCTGTTGGAGAGATCAAATTGTCATCTACTTCCTCATCTTCATTTAGAATTCACGAGATGAAATATGTTTTCTTAACTTATTTGCATGTAAGTTTTAATACTTAAAACTTGATTGAAATTACAATTAAATCAATACAATGAAATGAATACCCTTAGTTGCATACAGGCGTTTATATACGTCAACGGGTACAGTTGAAAATGTGTGCCCCGACCAGGACTCGAACCTCGGATCTCCTGCTTACATGGCAGACGCTATATCCATCTGAGCCACCGAGGACACAGAGGATAGTGCGACTGCAGGGACTTATCTCTGGCACGCCTCCTGTGAGACCCACATTCCCAACCCAACTTATTGTCCCGCACTATATTCGTAGTGCTCCTGCCCATTACACTCATTACTCGCGGCTTTACCAATTCCCGTAAGAGTTCGGGCACTGTTTGTCCATTCGCACAGAAGATGGTCAAATGGCCGTTGAGCCTTAACTATATATATATGAAGATGGTATCTGTTCTTCGGGACATGTCCGAAAGAACAGATATAAAACTTAGTTGTTTTGGATTGAATGATATGAAAATAATGTTTTTCGTACCATATCACAGTAAAGAAAAGGTAATGAGATGGAAAATAAAATGCGTCGTTGTTCTTTCTCTGGACGGTGCTTTCGCCGATCGGATATACTCTAAAATGCTGCCTGAGAGGTCATGAGCATACAACACAAGAGAAAGCTTTTCAAATAACGGGAATTGAACCATTAGATCCTGATGTAATAGCCAATGAACTTCCTGTACCTTCGTTAGTGACTGATAAACTACTAATTGAATTTCCGTAACTGAACAATCTGAAGAACTTACACCTGAGACTACAGGCGACGCTAATTAAGGCCCAGCTGAATCTAATTGACAACTGAGTGAAGATGTGTCTGAATCTGACGACCCAAGAGCTGAATCTGACTAATACCTAAGTCTACTAACAGTATAATTATGTCCGTCGGAAAATAAGAGCTCGAATGACGCTAGGCTATGATAGGGATTCGCACAATTTTTCCACTTTCTCAAATCGAAATAAAAGAAGGTAAGCTGCCATGAAAAACTGCGTATGTGAAAAAAGGCTAATGTCTTTGAAAAGAATAATAACTTTTATTTATTTGTACCCCACAGAAGTAGCCAAATTATATTAGATAACGTATGAGGATAGAAACAATCATGAAGCTTCGTTTCCAAAAGACGAATAAAAGTCGTACAAGCTAATCATCAAAAAACTATTTGTTGTGGCGTACTAGCGTACTACTCTTCCTCGATTTTGAACTGTTCCCTTAATGATATAAAAGGTTTCATCATAATCGATCTACTCAGCGGCACGTGTACCTGGTTTAGCACCATCGATTCCTAAGCACATAACACATACAGTCATATGTCTGGCGTACAGACCAAGTGTTTTATGTTTCAGGTGGACAGCTAATCTTGAAGGTGTAATTATTAAGGCAACAAGCTGTCTCGTAGACGTAACTGAATTCCACCAACTCATTATAAGCAGGTGTAATGTAATTTTCCTTATATATTTTAGCCACAACTCTTTCCCATACTTTGCAGCACAATTACCGTCCTTGTAAAATTATGACGATGATACGTAGTCACTGATCACATTTTCTCTTTCGAGTTTTCTCTTTACTTTCTCTTAACTTTTGGACAAAAATGTATACTGGTTACACTTTTATAGCGCTGTAAGTGCTCTTAGAACCTTGGAAGTGGTGCGAAACGAAATTGCTTCTTAGAATAAGCAGGAAAGGCTGGAAAAATCTCAGAAGAGCACATTTAATATTTTTCAAAATGTGTTGAGTGCAGAGCCGGCTCGTTGCTTTTACCGGCTTTCTGCGGCTCAGACGTGATAATCCTCATGGATTATGGCGCACACCTGCCAGACGCTGAGTGCAGATTAAAAAAAACATCGCGACGGGGCAGAAACTCACTACCAAGCACGTGAAATATGACCCTGCAGTTCTTATGCTTCTGGGTCTCATACGAGAGATAAACAGTTTGTGTCTCATACTGCTTTTTGACGCGGAAACGTGTTTATCTTTAGTGGAAGGACACTGAGTCTACGCGAATGCCAAGATGCTAAGATGATAAACTAAAATATAAAGTAAGACAAGCGGTGCTCTTCATTGCGCTTCTTTGTTACCCCGTTTCCACCCTCACCCTCTCCCCTTTTGCATATAGGTGGTTCTTATCCCAAATTTATTGGCTTATCATCCAGTTCTACTCTTTTACTTGCATTCCTTTCGTACTTCCACAGAAAATGCGTTGACGGTGTATAACCCTAGAACATCGTGATCAAATCTACTAAACATAAATTACTTCGCATTTTTTAAAACTACACTCCTGGAAATGGAAAAAAGAACACATTGACACCGGTGTGTGAGACCCACCATACTTGCTCCGGACACTGCGATAGGGCTGTACAAGCAAGGATCACACGCACGGCACAGCGGACACACCAGGAACCGCGGTGTTGGCCGTCGAATGGCGCTAGCTGCGCAGCATTTGTGCACCGCCGCCGTCATTGTCAGCCAGTTTGCCGTGGCATACTGAGCTCCATCGCAGTCTTTAACACTGGTAGCATGCCGCGACAGCGTGGACGTGAACCGTATGTGCAATTGACGGACTTTGAGCGAGGGCGTATAGTGGGCATGCGGGAGGCCGGGTGGACGTACCGCCGAATTGCTCAACACGTGGGGCGTGAGGTCTCCACAGTACATCGATGTTGTCGCCAGTGGTCGGTGGAAGGTGCACGTGCCCGTCGACCTGGGACCGGACCGCAGCGACGCACGGATGCGCGCCAAGACCGTAGGATCCTACGCAGTGCCGTAGGGGACCGCACCGCCACTTCCCAGCAAATTAGGGACACTGTTGCTCCTGGGGTATCGGCGAGGACCATTCGCAACCGTCTCCATGAAGCTGGGCTACGGTCCCGCACACCGTTAGGCTGTCTTCCGCTCACGCCCCAACATCGTGCAGCCCGCCTCCAGTGGTGTCGCGACAGGCGTGAATGGAGGGACGAATGGAGACGTGTCGTCTTCAGCGATGAGAGTCGCTTCTGCCTTGGTGCCAATGATGGTCGTATGCGTGTTTGGCGCCGTGCAGGTGAGCGCCACAATCAGGACTGCATACGACCGAGGCACACAGGGCCAACACCCGGCATCATGGTGTGGGGAGCGATCTCCTACACTGGCCGTACACCACTGGTGATCGTCGAGGGGACACTGAATAGTGCACGGTACATCCAAACCGTCATCGAAACCATCGTTCTACCATTCCTAGACCGGCAAGGGAACTTGCTGTTCCAACAGGACAATGCACGTCCTCATGTATCCCGTGCCACCCAACGTGCTCTAGAAGGTGTAAGTCAACTACCCTGGGCAGCAAGATCTCCGGATCTGTCCCCCATTGAGCATGTTTGGGACTGGATGAAGCGTCGTCTCACGCGGTCTGCACGTCCAGCACGAACGCTGGTCCAACTGAGGCGCCAGGTGGAAATGGCATGGCAAGCCGTTCCACAGGACTACATCCAGCATCTCTACGATCGTCTCCATGGGAGAATAGCAGCCTGCATTGCTGCGAAAGGTGGATATACACTGTACTAGTGCCGACATTGTGCATGCTCTGTTGCCTGTGTCTATGTGCCTGTGGTTCTGTCAGTGTGATCATGTGATGTATCTGACCCCAGGAATGTGTCAATAAAGTTTCCCCTTCCTGGGACAATGAATTCACGGTGTTCTTATTTCAATTTCCAGGAGTGTATATTCCCGGTCTTTTCTCTGGATTCATGCGACCTCAACGAACTTATCTGCCAAACTCTTCATCTTACGAGGGACACCTTTGACCTCGAACTCTCTGAACCGTATGAAACCATGCATAGAATGGCACTCTATCATTAAAACAACAATGGTCTTTGTCATTTCCATGCAAAACTCCGCACTTTTCTGCAAGCGCTGTCAGGTGGTGCTATGTTGCAGCTGCAATAAAAAGTGCTAGAATTGAGTCAATATATAGCTGCAATACGAATCTGTCTCTTGGAATTACTGTGGGTTGTTGTGTAAGCTGTGCACAGTGATATCCTGAAGAGAATTGATTCAACGAATGTGGTCCAAATGTTAGGGACAAAGCTGCGACGTGCTGAAAATGGAAATGAAATCGGATTCGAGGATAGAGAGTTCGGGAAAATATTGTATAACAAATAATTCAAAAATATAACGAGGAGACACATAAATACATGACATTTTAATGGATTTATTTATACTGATTTGGAAGGACATGAACGACCTGAACGTGTGTTTCAAGCACTGCACGAGGTACAGCTTCAGAGCAACAGGAGCAGTGCAGTCAAAGTGAATACGAACTGTCTCCATCCAAACAGATGACATTCAGTGTATTGGAAGATATTGATGACAGCACACTAGAGAACATTTATGAAGGCATAATCGTGGCTTCCATTTTTACACCAAACTTTGTGCTCCACTACCATTTCCAGCTTTTCCTGTTCCAGTCAAGAATGGTTCACAGGAAGAACTATTGCTGGCAAGTCTTTGTGTAAGGCGGAATCTCTTTAATTTCTACATTCGCAGTTGTTTCGCGACATACACGTAGGAGGAAGCAACATACTGATTGACTCAGGTGAAGAGAAATTGAAATAAACCTGAAGTTTACCACATATCTCTGTTTTAATGTCTTCGCGATATCTGAAATCGATTCAAACATTTCACACACACAAGGCTGAATAGCAGAAAATAATTATTTAAACGAAAATTAATTTTTAATATACCACGTTCTTATATCGGACTGAAAGATACAGAATAATTTCTTCAGCCCTATACAGACTTATAACCCCAATAAGAAGGTGCTAAAAATTTGTCATTGTGAATTTTTAATAGTTATGAAAATAACAGCAAGATTTATAAGTCCTAAAGGTGGACCGAAGAGTTATGGCTTGCTTGCTCAATTTGCGAATCATTTTCTTGAATGAATCATTCAATTTTTTTCGGAAACTATAATCATTTGTTTGTCTGTACATATACAGTACATCTACCCATATCCGTCCAATAAGTTTTGGTGACGTGATGATGTCTATGCTATACTTTTTGTGATTGTTCATCAATACTGATCAATAATGAACTGCGTTCAGCACTAGACGCTAGGCTGAATGAAAGTGTGATATATAAAAAAGTGTTTTGTGTGAAGTAAGGTAAAGTACCGGCTTACGCAACCAAAGTCAATCTCGTGCATTGTCTGAAAGCCGCAACAGATCGCGGAACCAAGAGACGGACGCGGCACAATAGGTGACAAGAAACAGCGCAATGCTGCAGCTTCAGCAAGAAGTGCCGACGTATGTGAAATAGCACAGGATGCCCTGTTGTTGCCTATCCCGGCCGTTGGAGAATGAGTAAATCAGTGTCATCGAAGAACAGTGTATTAAGGAATGGTACCAGCAGTGAGTGTTCTTTGCAGGTACTAGAAACTTTAGATATGGTATCCACTAAGCAGGAACAGAATATAACCTGTAGTGTTAGAACCGCGGTGTTTATTTTATTAATCTTTTGATTTCGTACGAACATCTGTTATACAGACGAAGTAGCACGTTCTGATTATTTTTGTGATTCTTCTTACTGTACAAGTGGCAAATTGGGGATGGAGTCGGCTGAGAATCATGATGTGTGCTTGATGTACTTGATGTATGTGTGTGTGTGTGTGTGTGTGTGTGTGTGTGTGTGTGTGTTTGTTTGTGTGTGTGTGTGTGTGTGTGTGTGTGTGTAAGTGTAAGGCGTCACCTAACATTACTACTACTATAATCTCACCCCGCCACCCTTCATTTTGGTACACAGTACGCGGAGCTGAAGCTGTTTGCCTGCTGAGATCAGGAAATGCACAGTGGCTTGGAGACCCCTAGCCGCATCGTCGGAGTCAACACGAGAACGTGACTGTAGCCGCGTCCGGCGTCCCTGCCACTCAGACCTTCGGATACGGCCATCTCCCGCCACTCTCACACATCACTACATTACTTGCCACAGCGGAGGTAGTTGTGAAGTAAAAAATTATTTCTCGTCTTCAGGAGTGCAGTATCCATTTAGGTTGCTCACTGTTCTATTAGCCACACAATCGCAGAATACCTCCTCATAAAAGAGACAAGATTCTGAAATCGTCATTTGTGATATAACGGCTTCTGACAGATTGAAGACGTGTCGTGACCCAAAAATTAAACTTTCCAGAAGACACACGATACTCATGGAATCTCAACGCAGTCACAGTTGTACGCGAAATATTTTTTATGGTAGATAACTTTGATACGCAGAAGTTAAGCGTATTTGGTTAGGGTACCAGTATGCAAAATGCCTATTTTAGATTGCTAATACTATTATGCATGACGCATTTTTATTTACTGATTCTTAGGTGATTACATACAACATACGCAACGAGTTAGAAAATAAACCTAGAAAATGTTCACAAAATATATTGACATTCATATAAATATAAAGTTAGACTGTTACTGAAATAAAAAAACAGTCTAAATGAGTGAAGAAATCCTATTGCATGTAACTAAAAGTCGCATATAATACCATTGAGTAATACTCAACGTACCGGCCGGAGTAGCCGAGGGGTTCTAGGCGCTAGAGTCCGGAACCGTGCGACCGCTACGGTCGCAGGTTCGAATCCTGCTTCGGGCATGGATGTGTGTGATGTCCTTAGGTTAGTTAGGTTTAAGTTGTTCTAAGTTCTAGGGGACTGATGACCTCAGCAGTTAAGTCCCATAGTGCACAGAGCCATTTGAACCATTTAATACTCAACGTGAAGAAAAGTAAATGAACGTTAAAAGTCGTTTATTCAGTTTTGATGGTATATATAACATTTCAGTTACATACAGAACTTCATATCTGTTCATCTTATTGAATTTAAAGAATTATTCTCACGACTTCTGTCTTCTTAAAATTGATTGGCGTAATTGAAATTTAAGCAAATATGTTCCATAAGATCCATTATTTAGGATGATGATACCAGGCACAACATGCGACTAGATACTTAAAGTGAGATACCCAAAACGACCCTCAAACTGGCCTGTAGAATTCTTAACAGCCGATGGTTGAAGAAATATTATATCTGTCTTCTCAGTTTCACGTCGTCTTATGAACACAAGCCAACTGGGGTTACACTACGACTTCGTATTGCGCTGTTATATCCCCCACAAATATCGAGAAATTATCAACTTGCGGAGGGAACATCTTTTCTAACTGGAAATTTTACGAATTTTCTGTCTCTCTCCTAGTGTAGAATATGATATTTTCGCTTTCTGACTGTTGTTTTTTGGCACACAGATGAAGCATGGATAAGAACGCATACAGTATAACTTTGCTATCTTCTCGGAAGACAATTAAAATAATTCCGTACAACTTAACACAGTTTTAGCAATGCGCTATGGGTTTTTATTTGCTACGGGCAAAGGATAAGCTACTGTTGTGGTTGAATTCTGTAGCAGGAGGAGGGGCCGTCCATGAGGGAATCGGAGATAGCTATCGGCCAGGTATAACACAATCATATTCATGTGCCGTTGGTGAGAAACGAAAGGTGTTCCATGGCAACTCCACGTGAGACGTCAGACCTACGGTTGCCAGGCGTCCCGGTTTTTCTAGACAGTCCCAGTTTCGGATTTAAAAAATGTGTGCCCTCAAAAGTGCATTCGGAACGCCAGTTTGGTTCCGGTTTTTTGATGCCAAAGAAATACTCTCATACCGTCTATTTATTCCCAAAAACTGGAGTGGATTTGTATTTTAACTGTCACTGTTAAGCAAAATAATGATTTTAGTTTGATTGTTGCACCTTCCAGATTCTATCAAGTGCTTTTATTACGCGAAACGCTTCTTTCTATTATTAACTCTTGTCTTGGGATTCAGATCAGTTAAGAAGTGGTTCTTTGCCCGAGGCTTATTGTGCTTAGTTCGTATTTGCGTGTGTGTGAAGTGAGCTCCAAATGCCAAAGCGAAAGTGTTCCTTTCAAGACAAATATACAGAAGAATGGTCAAACAAGGAAGACATGACTATGAAGTGGAATGTGGAATATATAAGTCATGTGTTTCCATTTCACATGGAGGAAAGGCAGATATTACAGATCATTTAGGTAGCCAAAAGCATAAATCAAACATGTGCTCTGCCAACACATAAAAAAATAGACACTTATTTATTTCAAAGTCATCAAAACAGAGTCAAACAGTAGCAGCAGTGGAATTAACAATGTGTTACCATACCGTTAAACATCATATGTATTTGAAGTCTGTAAACTGTACTTCTAGGCTAAGCTCCAACCTTTTTAATGATTATGTCACAGCGAATAGTGTGACGTTGTCAGAACCAAAACAGCAGCACTTTTGAAAGCAGTTTTGGCCCCTGATACTGTCAAAGAAATATGCGACGACCTTTCGCTGGTCCGATATTATTCAATAGCTACAGGTGCGACTAATCACAAGGCTGAAAAATATTTCCATTAATTGTTCAATATTTTTCACCTCAGAGTGGCATTCAAGTGAAATTACTTAAATTAGTTTCGCTGCCAAATGAAACCGCTTCTACAATAAGTAAGTATTGTTTTACTGCATTAGAAGAAAATGAAATTGATAAGAGTAAGTGTATTGCATTTTGTGGTGACAATGCTAACACTAATTTTGGAGGATTGCGAGGAGCAGGTACAAACAATGTATTGCTAGATTAAAAAGTGAAGTAAACGAAAATCTTTCAGGGGCTGGCTGCCCTGCTCACATACTACACAATGATGCCAAGGCAGCGGTTGACGTGATGGATGTTGACGCAGAAACCTTTGTAATTAAACTTTTCAGTTACTTGTCCATATACACACTACGAACGGAGCTCTAAAGAAGTTTTGTGACATTTTGGGCATAGAGTATCATGCATTGTTGTCACATACAAGACAAGGTCGTTATCTTTGTTTGTTGGAGAGATAGTACTGAAGTTGTATGATGCTCTTAAATCATTCTTTCTCTTAGAAGAAAAGGCACCTAAATTTCTGACAACCCCCTTCCAGAATCGCTCAACGGAAGCATATCTGCGGTTCCTGCATAGGCAGTTGAGAGTGTTTCAGAGACAAAAGCAGGCAGTAGTGTTATAAGAGTAGCTGAGATTTCGGAAAATACTATCAGAATCACAGAACATCGTACAGGAGAAAGTTTCATTCTACTCAAAGTAACACTCTCTTGCAGAACAGCGAGGCTGAATTAACTAGTGAAATTCAAAAATTTCATGTTGATGTAGAACAGTTTTACGAAACGTGTGCAGCTTATTTAGGAAAATTGTCGAAAATCTCAATGAGTTTTCCATTTTTAAATGGATGTTGCTGGATGCAGAACCTGAGTGGAGCAATGTGACAAGGGCAATAACATTTGTACAAGGTAAAGGATTGTCAGTAGATGATAGTTTATTATATGAACAGATTTCTTTACTCAAGTTGTTCACTGAATCAGAACTCAACAAAAATAGCGTTAACTGGGGTGGTAAATCATGTCAGGAGAAATAGACCTATTTCTTTCGACAGACTGGATGCGAAGAACACTATTCTCAGTTGCTGAATGTGTGTGAATTCGTCTTCAGTATTCCAGGGCATAATGCAAACGTGGAACGAGTATTTTCTCTCATGAATGAGTAGTGGACTGAGAAACGAAATAGATGAAACAGAAGAAACCAATATCGAAGCAATAATTAAATGTGTTTTTAATTATCAAATGATTTGCTCTAAGTTTTATGAATATAATATACAGCGGAAAGGTCTTCTCTCGAAAGCTCAGAATTCAGATAAATATCAGACGTAGGATAACAAATAATGTGAACTTTGCATTTCAACATACAGTGTTTCAGTAGAAAATTTTGTATCTCGTATTAATGTTTCAAAATAAAAAAAATGTATGTTACCAGTACTAATATAGTAAAATGTTATTATCATTTGAATGCTCTCCCTTGGATTTTATTAAATTATTTACAGCATAAAGTGATCATTTATTTAATTATTTTACTACATCAACTGACTACAACAGTAATTTGCACAAATATTTCACTTTTCTAACGTTAAGAGAAGTGTGCTGAAATGTCACGGTTTATGATTCACAAATTATGGCCGTTTTTAGTTAATTTTAGAGAAACGTCCTGGTTTGCTAGCAACAAATCCTGGCAATCCTTCAGACCAATCCTTTCCGAAAGCTCAGTAAGGGTTTTACGAGCGCGCGACAAAGGACGGTTTCGTGAATTTATCTAGGCAATGTTCTGTAAAGTTTCTTATTCTCCTTGACTGCAGGTCAGTGCGAAGTCACCGACTCGCCTAGGAAACTGCGGAATTTCATGTGAACTGCGTGACAACCAAGGAAACCAATGTATTTAGAGATTGCTAAAGTCATGTATTCACCTTGAGTTCTACTGTGATAAATCTGGAGTTACGTACCTGCAGACAAACATTTCTAGAAATGCGTCAGAATTCGGAAATGGAAAGGAGGTCAGTCCGTATTACAAAAGGTCTAAAACGGTCACACGGTTACCGGATTGCAGCTGCAGGTTGCCTATCTAACGGTTCTCAAAAGCAACAAATATTAGGTTTTCAGTGTTTAACATAATTATTGATTGAATTAAAAATTTGTATTGCTGCCATAATCAACTCATTAATAAGTGTGATCTTACGTTAAACGTTTATCACAATAACACATGTATTATAGTTAGAAACTGTGTGTATGTCTTAAAGCAGTTCAGACAGTACATAAACAACTAAAGAAAATGTTCCGCAAGAACAACTAAAAATAATTTATGTTCCTCCGCATAGAGTATGTTCATTGCTATAATCGCATTTTCATCATCATATTAAAGTATTATTAATTCTTTGTTTAATTTTAATAATTTAAAGGGTCTAATGAAGATCGTTACAATACTTATTCACATTTGTAAATCCTCGTAATTGTTGTACTTCAGTTCAACAAAAAATTTAGTTTAATAAAAAAGCTATGGAACCCAGAACGCGCAAATCACCCAAGCGCTATTCATCCAGCATTTGAGAATGAGAACACTTACACATAATTTCAAACATTTTTCGGAACTTTTTATCGCTGATCCTCCTCTCATAAAATAATAAAGCGGTGAAGTTTCGTGCTTACTACATTTTCGCTGTAAATGTAATAAAACTTAACTATCAAGCAGGGCGTTTTAATTTATTACCTCTTTACTACTAACTCTATTCGCAATACGTTTTGCAGACGATACCCACGCATATTAATCAATGTATCTGTAAAATTGTGTCATTGTACGATACATAGTTCAGAAAGCCGGCCGCCGTGGCCGAGCGGTTATAGGCGCTTTAGTCCGGAACCGCGCGACTGCTACGGTAGCAGGTTCGAATCCTGCCTCGGGCATGGATATGTGTGCTGTCCTTAGGTTAATTAGGTTTAAGTAGTTCTAAGTTCTAGGGGACTGATGACCTCAGATGTTAAGTCCCATAGTGCTCAGAGCCATTTGAACCACAGTTCTGAAGATTTGACATTATGAACACTGAGATACGTGAAAAACTAGCTTTTCTTAATACGGAGGACTTAGGACTTCAATTCTGCAAAGAATCGAGGGTGACATGATGATCCGTTACTGGTACAGGGACGACTGACACCTCTAGCACCAACCCTCCTGTCCCTGCTTGTGGAAGACAGGAACAGTTCTTCATCAGTCACTCGAAAAATTTAGGAAACTACGTTTCTTTAGTGAAGAAACAAACCCCGAAACTTTAAGAGTTCAAAGTGTCACTTTTCTCTCTTTTCAAACTCAATAAATGTTTCAAATAATTATCCTATTTTCGAACGGCAATTTTTTGCGTCAAAGAACTTCTTGACTGGATAGAGGATTTCTTGGCACGAAGAGTGCTACATGTTATCTTTTATGGAGAGGCTATAACAGGGGACGTGGCCCAAGGAAGTGTGCTGGGATCATTACTGTTCATGTTGTACATTAAAGATCTAGCAAAATTTTTGTGGGCATGTGATTATCTAAGAAAAAAGGTGTTACCTGAAAGATGCTGCACAAATACAAAGTGTTTCAAAATTACCGTTCCGATTTGACAAGACTGTATCTTCCACACGAATGGGTGCAGAGACATGGCTAAAGTTTCAACTTAAGCATAGAAACTAAAAGGTTAGCTTGGTATTCTACACAGAGTACGCGAAAGAACTTGCCCCCTTCTAACAGCCGTGTACCGCAAGTCTCTAGAGGAACGGAGGGTTCCAAATGATTGGAAAAGAGCACAGATAGTCCCAGTCTTCAAGAAGGGTCGTCGAGCAGATGCGCAAAACTATAGACCTATATCTCTTACGTCGATCTCTTGTAGAATTTTAGAACATGTTTTTTGCTCGCGTATCATGTCATTTCTGGAAACCCAGAATCTACTATGTAGGAATCAACATGGATTCCGGAAACAGCGATCGTGTGAGACCCAACTCGCCTTATTTGTTCATGAGACCCAGAAAATATTAGATACAGGCTCCCAGGTAGATGCTATTTTTCTTGACTTCCGGAAGGCGTTCGATACAGTTCCGCACTGTCGCCTGATAAACAAAGTAAGAGCCTACGGAATATCAGACCAGCTGTGTGGCTGGATTGAAGAGTTTTTAGCAAACAGAACACAGCATGTTGTTATCAATGGAGAGACGTCTACAGACGTTAAAGTAACCTCTGGCGTGCCACAGGGGAGTGTTATGGGACCATTGCTTTTCACAATATATATAAATGACTTAGTAGATAGTGTCGGAAGTTCCATGCGGCTTTTCGCGGATGATGCTGTAGTATACAGAGAAGTTGCTGCATTAGAAAATTGTAGCGAAATACAGGAAGATCTGCAGCGGATAGGCACTTGGTGCAGGGAGTGGCAACTGACCCTTAACATAGACAAATGTAATGTATTGCGAATACATAGAAAGAAGGATCCTTTATTGTATGATTATATGATAGCGGAACAAACACTGGTAGCAGTTACTTCTGTAAAATATCTGGGAGTATGCGTGCGGAACGATTTGAAGTGGAATGATCATATAAAACTAATTGTTGGTAAGGCGGGTACCAGGTTGAGATTCATTGGGAGAGTGCTTAGAAAATGTAGTCCATCAACAAAGGAGGTGGCTTACAAAACACTCGTTCGACCTATACTTGAGTATTGCTCATCAGTGTGGGATCCGTACCAGATCGGGTTGACGGAGGAGATAGAGAAGATCCAAAGAAGAGCGGCGCGTTTCGTCACTGGGTTATTTGGTAACCGTGATAGCGTTAGGGAGATGTTTAATAAACTCAAGTGGCAGACTCTGCAAGAGAGGCGCTCTGCATCGCGGTGTAGCTTGCTCGCCAGGTTTCGAGAGGGTGCGTTTCTGGATGAGGTATCGAATATATTGCTTCCCCCTACTTATACTTCCCGAGGAGATCACGAATGTAAAATTAGAGAGATTAGAGCGCGCACGGAGGCTTTCAGACAGTCGTTCTTCCCGCGAACCATACGCGACTGGAACAGGAAAGGGAGGTAATGACAGTGGCACGTAAAGTGCCCTCCGCCACACACCGTTGGGTGGCTTGCGGAGTATCAATATAGATGTAGATGTAGATGTAGTTCATACGATTGGCGGTATGGATCTCCCTAGTGCAGCTAGATAGCTCGATTGCTCATTCGTTACCCAGCGTGCATCTAGTCGAGATGTCGATATCGCAGCAATAAATGTCGTTTTGCGTTGTCCGTTTCAACAAATACAATACAGTTACAACGGTGTGCAGTAATTTTTGTTGAAAGTATGGCACATGCTATTGTGAAAGGGACGTATGGATTTCACATTGCACCACCTCTCTCCAATGTCACATGATCTCACTGAATGTGATTTCCTTTTATGCGGGTTTGTGGATGACTCCGTCTGTGTCGCCCTTCTAACAATTCTGGATGACCTGCAACACGGCACAATAACAGTACTGTTGAATGCAATAATTTCGGGCATGCTTGAAAACGTATGGGACGAGCGAAAAATTGTCTGGTCGTTTGTCATGCATCCGATGAAGGGCACATTCCCCGTTTGTGAAAGTTAACAGAAAACTTTAATTCCAAACGTAACCGTAAAAAGTACAAGGTTTTATGTGGCTGCATGTAAAATATATTCCCATGTAAAGTCGGACGGAACTTTAAAAAAAAACTTTTTAGTCACATATGTAATTTAAGATTTACTCCAAGTTGCGATTTTCATTCATGTGGTAGACGCGAGCGAGGTGGTGCAGTGGTTAGCAGATTGGATTTGCAGTCGGGAGGACTATGGTTCAAACCCGCGTCCGGCCATCCTGATTTAGATTTTGAATGATTTCTCTAAATCGCTCTAAGCAAATGCCGAGATGGCTCCACTGAAAAGGCACTGCGGATTTCCTTCCCCATCTTTCCCTCATCCGATGGGATCGATGCCTCGCTGTTTGGTCCACTCCCCCAAATCAAATAACCAACCATGTACCGGATACAGTGTGATTTCAAACTTTCAGAGATAACTGAGAAGGAAAAATATATCTATTTGAAGTAAGAGGCGGAAATGACCGAGACGAAAGTTATAAGCTACCTTGTTCCTGATGCCTCAGATAGTGGAACACTTGCACCAAAACTGTATTTGCTAAGATGAAAGTTCCTGGAACGTATCTCACTTGTTACACACCAACGGATGCCGTTCCAATATGATGGACCCCCAACTAACTTTGGACTGAGGTTCGTGAACACCTGGATCAGCACGATCACCTAATCTCACCCCACTTGATTTCTTCTTGTGGGGCCTTGTGAAAAGGTTTGTATACGAGACCTCTGTCGAGAGTGAAGAGAATGTCATGGCAAGAATTCTCGCTGCAAGCGACACTATTAAAACGAAACCGGTGGTATTAGAACAGCTACGACTGAACTTCGTGCTACGATTTCATGCTTGCACTCACGCCGGAGACGCCATTTCTAACAACTGCTCTAAATGTAGCAGTTGTGATACTTGTGCAAGCAAATGGAATTCATAATTATTGTACCGTAGACTTAGGATGTTCGGTCTCTCTGACATCAAGTTAGTGAACCGTTACTAGTCCATCAACATGGAAAATTATCTGAGAGTACGAGGGGGGAATTCAGCGGGAATTCTATATGTCACGATCAGAGTTCCGAAGTTGGGGCACTTAGTTTGAGCAACGTGTGAAGCTAAGGCGGAACGTCGGTAGGTCGTCGCTTATACCTCTTGACTCTGTCGGTTTCAGTGTACCGGTTAATACGATTCTGGGGCTTTGCTGTCGATTTGTGTGAAGGGTATTTTGCCTCAGGAACAGAGCCTCTAGGCGGATCGGCGTCCGTTGCGGAAAGGAGCCGCCGTGTGACAACAGCAGAAAGTGTGTTCGTTGCGCTGTTGTATGAAATCATATGATACGTGGATCCGAGAAAAGTAATACGGAGAGCACTGCCCCTTAGGGTAGTGACGGGTAGTTTCACGGTTTCTGAAGCTCTGCTAACGACACTGCTAGTCAAGTACTATAGCTGACTGCTGTACTAAGTTCTTTTATATGAATCTTCAATCTGCCCTGTTAGGCAGGGACTTGGGAGGATGAAGGTCGTAGAATTACGAGTGAAGAACTATTTGTTCTTGATCAACTGGATGCATGCTATGTTTGGAAATGTTCTCACTCAGAGACACGATCATAGAATTCTGCCAGATGCACCGTCTCATCAATTAAAGTTACGTTGAGTACCGTCTGTTATACGTGTGTCTTTTGTATGTAGTTGTAAACATTCTTTAGTAGATGTTTTAGTAATGTGAAATAAGGTTTTTGTTGGTTAGTTTAAAGTAGAGTCACATCCGGCAGTTCCTTAATTTTAAGTCGGGAAGAGCCCCCATTCAGAATTTGTTATATGGAGAACTTAACATATTTTTGGTTTTAATGTATTAGATCAGTTGTTCTCAGAAATGCTTCTCTAACATTCCCTTGTCCCTTTATGGGCTCCTGGTTACTATAGAGAAAGAGATTATTCTAAGAGTCATGTTACGATTTTCATGTTACGATTTCAATGTGTGGTTTCAGTGAATTTAACGAATGTCATCAAGAACTTCCTTGTCAGTTCAAGAGTACCTTAAATTTCCACGGCCCACCGAACTGGAAGCCCTTACCTCCAATTGATACATTTATCCTTCTCCATTATCCCTATACTACTGTAACATCATCACTCAATTGCTCTGGCTACTCTTGTGAATTCGGATGAATCTTTTTGAAAGACTACGTATCCAGTCAGATTTTGATCAGAGCTCGTAGAGGTGTAAAGCTTGGTACTTGCTTTAAACGTTCAAAAACGTAACATCGTGTGTGTGTGTGTGTGTGTGTGTGTGTGTGTGTCTGTGTGTCTGTCTGTCTTAAGTCTGAAAAGCGTCGTATCACGAGTTATAACTAGAATCAATCAACTCATACAAATAGCGGAGTTTACCATTAAGTCGCTATAGGAACTGCAATTCTTAAGTAGCCTCAGTCGTAGGTATAACAGGTGAGAAATTTCCATTCATTGGTAGGGTACCGGGATAATGCACCTGGCTACGAAAGAGATTGCTGGCAAAACTCTCGGGCGACTCTTTGTAGAATTTTGGCCAAATTTGCCACGGAAATACGGAGAAATCTGAACTTACAGGCGCTTGACGCTTGAAGATAAGTCGTCGACTAGGCAGCGAAAGCCTACATGCACAATTTAGAAAACCATTACCTTTGTAAGTGAGGAATCCACGAATATAATCCAGGCGCCTCTGCATCGCTCCCGCAGGGACCGCCAAAACAATGATATACTAACAAGGAACCTCTTGAGTGCGAGGTCACAAAAGGCCAATGATGTTAACACATATTGTCAAACATGCAACCACAATATTGGCAGCTAATGGCAACAGAGGAAGGAACTGGAGGTATCCAATCGTGCGCACAGTATGAGGCTACGGAGCGTAGTAGAACTGCTTAGTGGACGAATAACTCACAACAGTGCTACTGTGCTAGTTATGTTGATACAAAGCAGAGCAATGGCAACGAAAAACAAAGCAAATATTGTGTTATATCTAAAACAATAGTTGCCGAAGTTAGCATTTCTTCAGAGAGGAAGCCAAGGAATTTACAGAGTGAGAAAAAAGTGCCAGATGATATATTAGCGTTTCTACAAGATGAGTCATTGTAGTGTGTGGTGTCGTATATGCTCGGTTGTGAGAACAGTGTACATGAAGACTACAATGATGACGATACGTGCTTCACAAGCGAACGTGATATTGAAACAGTTGTCGAGCCATGTAGCCTAGTTCATCATCCTTGTCGGACACGGAGCCACAAATCCCGTCTCCAGTGAAACGTAGTAAAGGAAAAGGGTTATCGCAGGAGCGGGTACAAAATATAATTACGTACTTGGAAGATCATCCGTACCACAGTACAAAAAAAAAATTACGAACGGATTTCGGATAAATCCGCATCAGTATGACCGTGTAGTGCATAAGAAAAACTACGCATATTCAAGCGAGGACAAGGCGCACTTGTCATAAAAACTGGTGTTTGAGCGCTTCAAGGGTACTCCATACAATTTACAAGATGTGCATAACAGTGACGTACTACGTTATGCACATCATATTGCGCGCCACATGGATTACATTGATATCAAGGAAAACACTGCATGCTTCCACAAGTTCAAACGAATTTTCATACAAAGCGTCAGCTTAAAGATGCACAGGAAACTGCGGAATCGGCCCGAAAATTTGTAGATGAGACAAACGAACTTATCCCATAGTTCTATAAGGAATTTGTTTTCATATCCGACTAATCGGAATTTGAAGAGGAAATGATTATGAAACGAATCCTGGAAATAGCGGTACCAAAAGAGTTGTATCAAGGTCAACTAACATCGAGGCGTGATGTTGCAAGGGCAGTAGGAAATATCTACATCACAGCAAGAAAGAGTTGGAAAATGGGGTAGGATACGAGGTACTGGTACAACTGAACTTGTGAGGACGGGTCGTGAGTCGTGCTTGGGTAGCTCATTGGTGGAGCACTCGCCCGCGAAAGGCAAAGGTCCCATGTTCGAGTCTCGGTCCGGTACACAGTTTTAATCTGCCAGGAAGTTTCGTAAGAGAACTACAATTATAATATGAGCACTGTTTTTGGTCAATAACTGGTCAAAATAACGTGCTTTTACTTTATTCGTGGTGTGCTTGTAAAATTATACTCCTTTCGAACAAACTATCCCTCCTGAAAAGTGTGTGACTTTGCAGTTCATACCACCTGGACCCACTGGACAAATTCAGCCTCTGAATGCTTGTTTTTTCTTTTTCTTTTTTTTTTTTTTTTTTTTTTTTTTTTTTTGCCTACAAAACACTATCGCAGTGTTTGCAGCTACGCCTTAAAGGATACCCAGTTTCACGATAAGCTCCACGACAGACTATTTCGCATTCGGTTGCATGCCTATATATTCCATCAGTTATCATTACCTCGTTACACCAATATGATTCTACATGCATTCTTTAAGAGTAGATACCTAGCCGAATGTCCTGCACGGTTTGTAACTTCCAAGGATCTTGCCTCCATCTTAACTGTGCGAACCTTCGTGATCACTGTGGCGTGCCATTTTTCATTCGGTGTTAATGGTGCAAGTTAAAGTCTTGTTTTGAACATCTCTTGAAAGTCGACGATGTCCATTTTGTGAAGTGTAATGCATACGTCCCATAGAAGATTGATCTATGCACCTCTCGGACACTCAATTTCTATCACCCTCTTGATGCACATGCTGAGTCATTAGCTGGTAATATTTTTAACGTCATAACTGTTGATACAACATTTTCAAATGAGCCTCAATGAAAACTGAACTTGCGGTCCCGCACTGAACGTTCATTGTAAGATTCAAAGAAATTAAACTGAAATATGGTAGAAAAGTTAGTACCCTCCGCTTCGTACTTCACCGTGATTTCCTGAATACGGATGTAGATGCAGATATAAAAAAATTACATTTTTTCCAGTGAATCTTAACACAGTATAATATGGGATGTTATGTCCGTCAACGTTGATTTTGTGTTTTTAAAATGTAAAAAAAATCTGTCACTTTGGATCAGTGATATCGTTTCCTTTAGAAAACTGATAAGCTATTTTAGAAGAGAAAATTTGGGATGATTTTAATCTCTTTTATTCCAGAGGTTATCATAGCCGAAATCCGTGACTTTTTCCATACACAGGCTACCATGTTATTTTCTTTTCATCTCGTTATATCTCCTCTTCGTGTACGATAATAAGTATTCAATTTAAGACAAATGGCTTCTGCTACGTGGCTTTCCATTTTTATGGCTCCAAGATCCCTGGTAGAATAATGCTCAGTTCCTAATTACGTATTAAAGAATGAATCTAATTACTGGCAACTCTTCGTTAATTGGAAAGAAGAGCTTGAAGTTAAACCCAGCGTAGCAATTAATTCAGTACTAACGAATTTTGCTCTGTAAGCTCGGCTTACGTTTCGCTCGGCTTTCACAATTTAAGTTGCTGTCGTTGTCAAACAAGAAACATCGCGCCAGACTCAGCTCAGTCTCCGTCCGTCAGAAGTGGCTCGCTGTGAAGGAATGAAGAGATAACAGGCAACTACTGCCCGTAAAGACAATAAGAAACAACTACAGCTTTACTGATACACATTTATATGTCACACGCGGTTCCGCTAAATGCAGCATCACAAGACTGCACTGCCAACAGTCTTCATAACAAATCCCCACACAGTTGTACCAATACTATTATTTAAGAAGTCGAGCTATATTCATGTCCTTTTGAACGAACCCGCTCATGACATAACAAATGTGTATCAATCCAGCATGGACCAGAATTTCTCCAGTTCTAGCGTCGTGGTCATAACTCGAGATATATGGTGGACTAAGTAGTGTGTTTCTTTACTCACTTGGGAAAGTGAGCTCTCGGAATTTATGAGTAAGGCTCTCCCCGTATATCATTATTTCAGAGGATATGGCGTCATAAATATTAAAACGTGAGAAGAAGTAGCTGTTTTATGTGTGGTAGTTCGATTCTTTAAACAATCGGTCGCGGGTGAGATGTACTGGTGCTCAACAACTGATCGAAAAAAGGGTTTTCTGTACGCGACCTCTTTCGACTTCGAGTTACACTCCACTCAGAATCTCCCAGTCTGGCACCCGCCTTCCTCTTAGCTGGGCTTAAGTGGTCGATCGTTCTTAAATTACTACTAGGCATTTGAAGACTAGTGTCTGATCGTCGATTTACTAGTCAGATCATATCGGGATCTTTTCGGCTGTTTATGTGCACCACATTACATATATACACATTTAGTAGTTTGGATCAAGTGTCAAGCTTTACACCATACATCGACATCTGCATGTATCTCAGCATTCCATAGCACTTTTCTAAGTTTGCCACCTCGAGACACACAACTGCGTCATCTGTAAACACCCTCATGTAAGCTGCTCTCTCCCTCTCTCTCTCTTTTTTTCCTTACTTTTTGATGCGACTGATCACGAATACCTCTCCTGTGCCAACCTTTTCATCCCAGAGCAGCAATTGCAATCTACGTCCTACGTACTCAACAATTATTTGTTAGATGTACTCCAATCTCTGTTTTCCCCCACAGTTTTTACCCATGGAAGTTATTCCCTGATGTCTTAACATGTCCTACCATCCTACCTCATCTTATTGACAGTGTTTTCGATATTTTGCTTTCTTTGTCAATTCTGCGGAGAATCTTCTCACTCATTACCTACTTTTCAACATTCTTCTGTTGCATCACATCTCAAAGGCTCAGATTCTCTTCTTTTCCGGTTCTCCCACTGTCCTTGTTCCTCTACTGTACAATGCTCTGCTTCTAACGTACATTCTCAGAAATTTCTTCCTCAAATTAAAGTCTATGTTTGATACCAGTAGACTTCCCTTGGCCAGGAATGTCCTTTTTGCCAGTGCTAGTCTGCTTTTTATGTCCTCCTTGTTCTATTAATCATCGATTATTTTGCCGCCTTGGTAGCATAATTCTTTAACTTCATCTACTTCGTGATCCTCAATTCTGATGTTAAGTTCCTCACTGTTCTCATGTATTCTGCTCCTCGTTACTTTTGGCTTTTTCCGGTTTTTCTTTCAAGCCATATTCTGTACCGGTTAGGCTGTTCGTTCCATTCAACAGATCCTGTAATTCTTCTTCACTTTCGCTGAAGTCAGCAATGTTATCAGCGAATCTTATCGTTGATGTGCGTTCACTTTGAATTCTAATCCAACTCTTGAACCTTTCTTTTATTTCCGTCATTGATTCTTCGATGTATACACCGAACATCCTTTTTAATCCGAGCACTTTGTTCCACTGTTGATGTTCTCTTACCCGTATTTTTCTTAGAACTTGGAACATGTTACACCATTTTCCAGGTCGAAAAATCCTAAGAATGAGTCTTGATTGTTCTTTAGTCTTGCTTCCATTATCAATCAATCGCAACGTCCGAACTACTTTCTGGTGCCTTCACCTTTCCTAAAGCCAAATCAATCGTCATCTAACACATCCTCAATTTTATTTTACATTTTTCTGCTCATTATTGTTGTCAGCAGTTCCGATATATGAGCTGTTAAACTGATTGTACGCTGACTCTCGCACTTGTCGACTCTTGCTATCTTCATAATAGTGTGGACGATCTGTTGCTACATCACCAGTCTCATACATTCTGCACACCAAAGTTTCGTTGCCACTTCCCTCAATGATTTCAGAAATTCCTATGAAGTTCTATCTATCCCTTCTGCCTTATTTGATTTTAAATAGTCCCAAGCGCTTTTAAATTTTGATTCGAATGCTGGATCCCCTAACTGTTCCCTACCGACTTCCGTTTCTTCTTCTACTGCGTCATCAAGAAAGTCTTCCCCCTCACAAAGGCCTTCAACGTACCCTTCCCAACTACCCGCTCTCTCCTCTGCATTTAACAGTGCAATTCTCATTGCACTCTTTATGTTACCGGCCTTCCTTTTAATTTCATCTCACGTCATTTTGACTTTTCTATACACTGAATTAGTCCTTCCGACAATCATTTCTTTTTCGATTTCTTCACATTTTTTCATGCAGCCATTTCGCCTTAGCTTTTCTGCTCTTCCTATTTATTTCAATCCTAAGTGACTTGTATTTCTGTATTTCTAAAATTCCCTGAACTTTTTTCTGCTTCGTTTTTTCGTCGATCAAATAAAGTATTTCTTCTGTTACCCACAGTTCCTTCGCACTTACTTTCCTTGTACCTATGTTTTTCTTTCCATCTTCTCCGACCGCCCTTTTCAGAGACGTCCATTGCTCTACAACTGAACTGCCTACTGAGCAATTCCTTATCGTGGTTTCTACAGGCTCGGAGAACTTCAAGCGTATCTCTCTATTTCTTTGTGCTTCCATACTTCACTACTCTGCGCACTGATTCCGCCTTACTAGTCTCTTAAACTTCAGCCTACTCTTCATCACCACTATGTTGTGATCCGAGTCTATATCTACTCCTGGGTACGTCTTGCAATCCAGTATCTGATCTCCTGTCCATGGTGTAATCTAACTGAAATCTTCCCGTATTTTCCGGCCTTTTCCAAGTACACCTCCTCCTCTTCTGATTCTAAAACAGGGTATTCGCTTATACTGGCTGCTATTTATTGCTGAATTAAATCTTTCTCTTTTCTCATTCCTAGTAACAAGCCCATTTGATCCCGTAACCCTTTCTGCCAGCCCTTCTCCTACCTCATTCCAATCGGCCATGACTATTAGATTTTGATTTCCCTTTTCTTGCTGAAATACCCGTTCCATATCTTCATATACATTCTCTGTCTCCCGATCTTCAGCTTGCAATGTCGGCATATATATACCCGAACTTGCGTCGTCGGTGATGGTTTGCCGTCTATTCTGATGATAACAACCCTGTCACTGCGTGTTCAGAATAACTTATGCTCTGCCTCACATTCCAATGTATAACGAATCCCACTCACTTTATACAATTTTCTACTGCTACTGATGTCAACCTATACTCTTCTGACCAAAAATCCTTGTTTTCTTTCCATTTCACTTCACTGACTCGCACTATGTGTAGACTGAGCTTTAGCAATTTCACTTTTCAAATTTTCTGCCCCCACTCCCCACCCCCCACAATCGGCGGTCGCTGTGGCCGAGCTGTTCTAGGCGCTTCAGTCCTGAACCGCGCTGCTGGTACGGTCGCAGGTTCGAATCATGCCTCGGACATGGATGTGTGTGATATCCTTAGGTTAGTTAGGTTTAAGCAGTTCTAAGTCTAGGGGACTGATGACCTCAGATGTTAAGTCCCACAGTGCTTAGGGCACCCCCACTCTCAGTTCGTAGATCGTCATATTTTCGTTGGTTATTGATGCTTTTTCTCACGGTCACCTTCCCCTTGGTACTCCGCTCCCGGAGTTAGGAATCGGGGTATAGTCTGGAATCTTTTGCCGATGGAGAGATCATCATGCTACTTTTTCAATTACAGGCCATGTGTCCTGTGGATACTCATTACGCGTCTTTCATTCAGTGGTTTCCATAGCCTTCTGCAACTCATGTCGTTTATCACTGCTCCTGTTTTCCGCCTTTTAGGGCAGTATCCGACCCCAAAGGGAACAGAATGCCCTGAACTTTTTTCCGCTCCTCCGCCCTCTTTGACAAGGCGGTTGGCCGTTAGCCACGATTTCTTATGTCGGAAGTTTTCGGTCGCCATTTCTGATGAATATTCAAAATTTAGCTCCTCGGTCCTGCTCGACGAATTGCGTTCGACCTCCCTGACAGCGCTGCGTTGCGTACTCGACGAACGGTGCTCGGGTTGCAGTTGGCAACATTCGGAATGCTCTGCAAAGCGTATTTAGAGTTTTACACCAGTCGCAAGGATCCACTTGGTATCTTCACATTCATTTTCGACGCTACGCTGTTAAAAATAATAGTTAATGAAATGAAAAATACGCTGAACAGTCTGTACGTTCACATGTGGGTACACTGCAACAACAATCGCATTTGCATAGATGGGTACCAACCAGCAACAGAGATTTCTGTTCTTTGTTCGCAATGATATTCCTACAAAGCACAGTTCAGAAATAAGATTTTCAAATGTGCTGTGTTACTCAAGGAAAGAAATTCTTGAAACACTTATTTTCCGGAAAGTATTGTGTATGCGTTCACTCATCCTGCAAAAGCCTTCATCAGACTCTCAAAATAAATCAATTCCAACCTGCTTATTTTCATAGCACACTTTCCTCCTGTCAATAGCTTCGAATTGTTCACAACTTACAACCACCACAATCACTTTATTTAAGAAAAGTGTACCGAAACGAGTCAGATTACGCCGCGATGCAGAAAAGCGACGCGAGAGGCGGGCGGCAACGCACAGCGGGGCAAGGAACGGCGCGGTCAAGAATTAAGCACTGGCGAGGTTCGAACTCGGGACCCCGAATGTGTTGATTACTAGTCAAACACGCTACACCTAGCCCATGGGTGCGTAACAGAGATACATCTACTAAGTCGTATATACAGAGTCTTTAAGTGAAGGTGTTTCTCACTGTAACCTATAAAATAATAAGAGAAAGGAAAAGTTATTTAGATATGTAACCGGAAGAACCGTTACTGTCTCTACGGAGTTAGAAACGCAGTTTATTCAGTTGCTTTCCAGCAGAGAGTTACAGCAACAACTTGCAATTTTATATAATATAATATATTTTTTCTATTACGTAGCTGATATATTTAAACCAACTGTATGATAAGTCATTTTAAATCAAATTTCTATCAATTTTGATTAGGGAGCTAGAAGTGTTCAGTGTTTTAGACGTGGATGCAAAATGCTCTACGTCAGTGGTTCGCAACCTGTGGGTGATTACCTCCAGAGGGCTAGAAACTAAACAAATCGATTTCATTTCAGTCACGACACTAAATTATTTTCAAAATATCAGTATTATTATCGCAATTTTGTAGGACTCAGATACTTATTATATAAGTTATCAACAATTACTTTTTCTCAAAAACGGTTCAAATGGCTCTGGACACTATGGGGCTTGACTTCTGAGGTCCCCTAGAACTTAGAACTACTTAAACCTAACTAACCTAAGGACGTCACACACATCCATGCCCGAGGCAGGATTCGAACCTGCGACCGCAGCGATCGCGTGGTTTCAGACTGTAGCGCCTAGAACCGCTCGGCCACCCCGACCCGCCTTTTTCTCAGTTAGTAGCATCAATCTGGTGGCGATTACAGGTTCCTCACATAATCCACCGATTAAACTCATATGTCGTGCTTTGTCCCGTACATTGCTCATGATACAAGTGAGACATATACGTAACCAATACTAAATATCTCAAGAAAATGTCTTCTGCAAGTTGTAGACAGAACCCACAGTCGTCCATAAATTGCTTCACTACTCGCTTACAAACAGATAAATGAATTAATTGACATACCGACACAGCAGTAACTAAATAAGGATGTACTCAGATTTATCATTATCATTATTATTATTATTAGACTGGTCAGACACAAAGCATTAACAGCCTGAATTCGTCAGATCTGTGGCAGTTCCACAGTGAGGAGTATTGCAATCAAGTGATTCACAAATATCAAGTATACTGCACACATGTGAAATTGTTTGATTTTAAATGGGGTTGCAGTGTGCAGGTCAAGCAAGTGCTGCAATGGAGAGGAGTAATGCAGGGGAAGCATGTTTTCTAGCAAATGTCTGCCCTCACTATGGATTGTTAGCTTTCTTATCTGAGAAGAAGTTGTGGGTGGCACATGCGATGCACCACGAATTCCTTTGTAATTCTTCCTACCCTACCCCCGCTTCCAGACACACACACACACACACACACACACATCGTTTTAAAAATAAAAGTGTTCAAAAAAATCTCTCATTCCACAGTTTAGATAAGTGCTGAAGTTGATTGTGGATGTGGACGGGAAGGGAGAGAATAAGCTGAATGGAAAGAGGGAGTAATGAGAGTATGAGGAAGAGTTGGTGAGAGAAGACGTCTACTGAAGGTTGTAAGAGAAAGGAAAAAGAACTGGTTGGGACATTCATTGAGAAGGGAGTGCTTGCTAGCAGATGCTTTGGAAGGACTGGTTGGTGGGAGAAGACTGAGAGTAAGAAGGAGTTACAAGATGATAGACGACATAAAGGAAAGAGGAAACTATGCAGACCTGAAGAGGATGGCAGAAGACTGGATAACCTGGAGAGCTACCATGTGAAAACCAGCCTTTTGGCAGAACACTGACGATAATGAAGTTGATTATAATGTGTGGAGGGAGTGCAATAGCTGGCAGGCGGACAGGGGGAAGGGGGTGGGGAAGGGCGGGGTACTAACTAATGTCTCATTGCACTCAGCGGTAATGGTCTAAGAAAGGATGGGATCGACTGCTCCACGTAATTGCCTGTATTAGGATGAATTTATGGTAAAGATGCGCGTGTCTGAACTGCACTTGTCCGCAGGTCATTTAGAAGGGGGACTCAGTTTTTCACTCTGGAAAATGGGCATTCGTTTTAACTTTGACGTCGAGTATGCATGCCTTCACGTTTCCAAGTAGTCTAACATCCGGCCACTGTCATATCCGGATGACACACAAATCTGAATATTGCACAATTCAACCACCAATGAGGCCCCTTTTAAAATCTACTAGGTGCTGATAACGCTGTTTCACACGAGTTCGCGGAAACGTCGTGTGCCCCACAGCGATCATTCAACATCTGGCGCTGTTCATGGCCCTTATATACCTACCAGCCACATGGTAACAACACTAAACCTTGACTGAGTTAATGGACTCTGATGGGCGTTCCGTCTGTCGCAGAGAATTGCAAATCTACTCACACAAGTGTCCTCAACTATTAGATCTCATATGACAGTACCGCGGTGTCATTTTCCAGCAGGGAAATTCTCGTCCACACATGGCACGTGTCTCTATGAGCTATTTGTGCGATGCTGAAGTACTCCACTGGCCATCAAGATCGTCGATAGAATATATTTGTGGCCACCTCGAACGTCAACCCCGCCCCAGTATCAGTGTGACGGGCATAAAGGACCAGTTACAATAGCTGTGGGTTACCTTGCCTCAAGAGAGGTGCAACAGCTTGAAGACACCCAACCCAACCGAATCAGTGCGTGCTTCCATACCAGACGGGGTGCGGCGTCATACTGATAAGTGGGGTATCATGTTCTTTATTAATTATGGTTCAAAAATGGCTCTGAGCACTATGGGACTCAACTGCTGAGGTCATTAGTCCCCTAGAACTTAGAACTAGTTAAACCTAACTAACCTAAGGACATCACATGCCCGAGGCAGGATTCGAACCTGCGACCGTAGCGGTCTTGCGGTTCCAGACTGTAGCGCCTTTAACCGCACGGCCATTTCGGCCGGCCTATTAATTATGACCCGATTTTGTAACCACTGCAATAAATACCGTACTGTCTCTTCCCGCGAAGTTTCATTTTATTTCCTGTCCCCCTTTTGAGCGCTCAACATATTTTCTTTTCA
Source organism: Schistocerca americana (assembly GCF_021461395.2). NCBI lineage: Eukaryota > Metazoa > Arthropoda > Insecta > Orthoptera > Acrididae > Schistocerca > Schistocerca americana. The sequence goes on from NC_060119.1 coordinate 224,669,207, forward strand.
GGCACATTATTAATACGTGAACACGAGAATTGAAGTACCGATTTTTAAACGATCATGTTCGACTATGCTGGTCGTACCCTGATATGGAGAGAGGTGGAAATACATAATGTACCCAGGAACACTGTCAAATATTGTTTGATTTTTTTGTTGTAGGGTGTGTGGAGGCATAATGTTGCATGAGCGTACTAATATCTACATCTTTGAAGACGATATACACACCAGTCGACGTTATTCTGACTCTGTACTCCAGCACTATGTGTGTCTTTTCAGGTATGAATTTGGTCTCGACTTGATCTTATGGATGTGCACCCTTTTCGAACTGAGCAGGTGGAAGAGGTGTGGAACGAGAGGATATTCGACACATGGACTGAAATGTCCGCTGTCCGTTTCCCTGACTTAAATTCTACCAAAAGTGCATCATATGCGTTAGGAGAAGTATTACAGCAAGTCCACATGCGGCAAAAGACCAACCAGAAGTTATCAACCGCATTCGATGAAGAATGAAATGCCCTACTACAAGAACTCCAATCCCAAAGAAAGCAGGTGTTGACAGATGTGAAAATTACTGAACTATCAGTTTAATAAGTCACAGCTGCAAAATACTAACGCGAATTATTTACAAACGAATGGAAAAACTGGTAGAAGTCGACCTCGGGGAAGATCAGTTTGGATTCCATAGAAATGTTGGAACACGTGAGGCAATACTGACCTTACGATTTATCTTAGAAGAAAGATTAAGGAAAAGCAAACCTACGTTTCTAGCATTTGTAGACTTAGAGAAAGCTTTTGGCAATGTTGACTGGAATACTCTCTTTCAAATTCTAAAGGTGGCAGGGGTAAAATACATGGAGCGAAACGCTATTTTCAATTTGTACAGAAACCAGATGGCAATGATAAGAGTTGAGGGGCACGAAAGGGAAGCAGTGGTTGGGAAGGGAGTGAGACAGGGTTGTAGCCTATCCCCGATGTTATTCAATCTGTATATTGAGCAAGCAGTAAAGGAAACAAAAGAAAAATTTGGAGTAGGTATTAAAATCCATGGAGATGAAATAAAAACTTTGAGGTTCGCCGATGACATTGTAATTCTGTCAGAGACAGCAAAGGACTTGGAAGAGCAGTGCTGGCCAACACATTGGTCTGCAAAAATGTAGCGCGAAGATCGACACTATGCGCTGGATCAAGCGCACCTTTCACGAGAGAGGCCAGAGACACACCGACAAGCAACACGCCGCCAACGCACTGTAGACAGCATGTACTTGGGTCGCCGCCGCTGAGTGGAGACCCGCTCTCACACTCCAGTTTGGCGTCTGTCAATTCGATCACAGAGCGTTTGTAGTTTATCACAGGTTACGACAGTACGTAGCTAATGGATTAGAGACTAAAGTTTGTAATAGCAAGATTACCGACATTGTCTCCAAGAGGACTATTAATGATGGGCTTGTACTACATAGACTGTATTCAAGATAAGTAAAGGTCCGTGTAAATAAGGAACCGTATTAATCCGCGTGTGCATTTGTGTTGTAGAACGAGGATATTGACCATCCATAACATCAACCTCTCTCTTGCTTACTGTGGCACAAGACTCTACAGTAGCAAGAACACCACAGTGTCGACGAGACTTCTACACAAGGGACCATCACAAATAGCTGACCTCAGAATAAGTATTGTCTGTTCGTCTCCTTACGTATTTCTTTCAGTTTCCTTCTGTGCTATACTGTAGCATCTCTCTCCGTGTATAGTCTAAATTCCATCGAGATACGTTACTTATCAGTGACACATCATGCAAACCTTTGCACGCCAGGTGTATATTTTAAATCTTTATTAATACAATACAATAAAATGATAATCATACAAAATAACCCACAACCTAAACTAATTAGTGGGCCTTTAATTAATACAATAACAAATGCAGTTTCTCAATTGCTGTCTGGCACAATTTCTATGGACAAGGTTAATTCAAATATATTAATCTACTCTAAATGCTAGGCTAATCTGCATCGTTACATGTGTGCCAGCTGCACTACAAACTTACTCTTTGTCGTCTGCCTACCGAGCTAATCCCAGTGGGCGTGCCCCTGGCACTGGCCTGCAGTCCCTAATCTTGTTAGTACTGATAGTTTGTATCTACATTCTAACTCGTACTTCTAATACCTAGTATCTAATTGGAACTGCTGTTACTGTTGATGAATTTTCATACACCTGCCTGCCCAATCATGAAGCGCAACGGATCTCGGTCGTAACGGTATTGGGCAGGTGCACCTCAGTCTCTCACGGTTTTTTGTTTATTGACCATTTTGGTCCCTAATATATTCCCTCATGATCTTACGTGGTACCTCGTTTGGGAGCGTATTTAAGACATGATAGGTGTCAGCACGTCGTAATAGGGAATAGGTGCCTCTGTTCGGTAGTTGATATCTCAACTCATTCGCCACGTCGTCATGTATTGGACATTCATTGATGATGTGTTCAAGTGTGCCGTCTTGAGCGCCACTGTCACACGCTGGTACAGCACGTTCTCCACATCGACTTAGGTACGCCAGATATGGTCCATGCCCTGTAATAATGTGCAGCAGACCTCTTCTTGGCTCGAGGTAAACCATCTCTAATCGTTCCTTAATACAATACTGGCAACTAAAATTCCTACACCAAGAATGATAAACGGGTATTCATTGGACAAATATATTATACTAGAACTGACATGTGATTACGTTTTCACGCAATTTGGGTGCATAGATCCTGAGAAATCAGTACCCAGAACAACCACCTCTGGCCGTAATAACGGCCTTGATACGCCTGGGCATTGAGTCAAACAGAGCTTGGATGGCGTATACAGGTTCAGCTGCCCATGCAGCTTCACCACAATTCATCAAGAGTAGTGACTGGCGTATTGTGACGAGCCACTTGCTCGGCCACTATTGACCAGACGTTTTCAATTGGTGAGAGATGAGGAGAACGTGCTGGCCAGGGCAGCAGGGCAGCAGTCGAACGCCCGTAACGGACCTGCAACATGCGGTCGTGAATTATCCTGCTGAAATGTAGGGTTTCGCAGGGATCGAATGACGGGTAGAGCCACAGGTCATAACACATCTGAAATATAACGTCCACTGTTCAAAGTGACGTCAATGCGAACAGGAGGTGACCGAGACGTGTAACAAATGGCACCCCATACCATCACGCCGGGTGATACGCCAGTATGGCGATGACGAATACACACTTCCAATGTGCGCTCACCGCGATGTCGCCAAACACGGATGCGACCATATCATGCTGTAAACAGAACCTGGATTCATCCGAAAAAATGACGTTTTGCCATTCGTGCACCGAGATTCGTCGTTGAGTACACCATCGCAGGCGCTCCTGTCTGTAATGCAGCGTCAAGGGTAACCGCAGCCATGGTCTCCGAGCTGATAGTCCATGCTGCTGCAAACGTCGTCGAACTGTTCGTGCGGATGGTTGTTGTCTTGCAAACGTCCCCGTCTGTTGACTCAGGGATCGAGACGTGGCTGCACGATTCGTTACAGCCATGCGGATAAGATGCCTGTCATCTCGACTGCTAGTGATACGAGGCCGTTGGAATCCAGCACGGCGTTCCGTATTACCCTCTTGAACCCACCGATTCCATATTCTGCTAGCAGTCATAGGATCTCGACCAACGCGAGCAGCAATGTCGCGATACGATAAACCGCAATCGCGATAGACTACAATCCGACCTTTATCAAAGTCGGAAACGTGATGGTACGCATTTCTCCTCCTTACACGAGGCATCACAACAACGTTTCACTAGGCAGCGCCGGTCAACTGCTGTTTGTGTATGAGAAACCGGTTGGAAACTTTCCTCATGTCAGTACGTTGTAGGTGTCGCCACCGGCGTCAACCTTGTGTGAATGCTGTGAAAAGCTAATCGTTTGCATATCACAGCATCTTCTACCTGTCGGTTAAATTTCGCGTCTGTAGCACGTCGTCTTCGTGGTAAAGCAATTTTAATGGCCAGTAGTGTATATTGGACATTCATAGACGATGTGTTCAGGTGTGCCGTCTTGAGCGCCATAGTCACACGCTGGTGTAGCCCGTTTTCCAAATCGACATAGGTGCGCCAGATATGGTTCATGCCCTGTAAGAAAGTGCTACTCGGCTCTAAGTAACCCATCTCTAATCTTTCCTTAATATTAGGCGGCAGTTGAAATAACCTTCTCCCCGTTTCTTCATTTTCCCATGATTCCTGCCCGCTACTTCTAATAACAAACTTGTCACCTACCTGTACCCCCAGATTTCCCTGGTCTTTTCAATCTTCCCTTTGGTTATCCAGTACCATGCTGCCTGTTCCCGAATCTTGATGTCTAATGGACGCAGCCCCATAACACCAATAACGCCCCCCAGAAGTAGTTCGATACGCCCCAACATTTTTGGACCAGATCAGCACCTGAGCTCGTCTGGGTAGCGGCAGCTATTCTTGTAGCGAAACCGTTCGCCCCGTCATCCCTGAACAGGTCGCGGTAGCCCACCTGCCAAGTGGCAGCACTTGCGCACATCTGCCCCACTTCGTGGCGAGGAAGCGCGCAGCCACTACACGATGCGGATCCCACTTGACACCGACTGGTTGGTACTCGTGTAGTTGCAGTTCTGTTGTTCCCCGAAGCAGAAACGATGCCGCAGTCACGGCGAACACACCACAGGACGCTCTGCGCAGTGGTGTCTATCTGCTCTGAAGATAGGGACTTTGTAGGAGCAGACGGCATGCAGATGAGGAGTTAGCTAGTGGGCGCCGGCCCGCCTTCGCTCGCCAGGTGGTGGGTGCGGCGGTCCCGTCCACCTGTTGCTGCCTGCCGCTAACGACGTCCTTCCTGCGGCTGCTTCCGCGGCGGACGCTACTCGGCTCCAGCCTCCTCCAACTGCCAAGTCCAGTTCCAGCCGCGGCCCATCATTAGCCCCAGTTCACTCCGCGATCAGCGGAACTGCCGCCGATCAATTACCCGCCGTCTGCCAACTTTGCAAATTACGTTGTTCTGCGGTTAAGCGCTCGCATCGTCGCTCTTCCGTAGCGCTAGCAACTCTGCTCCACCGCAACTCCTGTGAGCCCCTTAGTGGCCTCCTAGCATCTCTGTTCGTTATACGATAACTCGGCAAGTTACTGCAACCGGTCGCGTTGCTAACGATTCGAATTTAGTTATAGTACCAGTAACCGGGTTTCACACTGCAGCAAGTTCATGGCCGGATTTCGTAAGGTAGCATATTTCTTTATCGTCTGAAGATTGTCGTGACAGGTTAGAGACATTCAATAATTAGTAAGCATGTTGAGTGCTTTTGGCGGGAAAGTGGCATTGGCTAGAAAGCATTTTTATTAGGACGGAAACTGACACACGTACCACGTAATTTAAGAAGATTTATCACATGGCGCTAGAAAACACAATTTCCTCAACAAATAGGTAAAATTTAAAAAAAAAACGCAAAAGAAACTTATACTAGACATCGTTCCAATACTTCGTCGAACTTACGTAAAACAAATTACTGTTATACATAAACAACTTTCGCATTTATCAACAATGACAGAAATCTCTCCCCTTTGTGATGAAGAACGTTCTATTGAGTACAAAATAACATACTTCAGGTCTGCTTCCATCAGTTTCATAATTATATGTGATGCCAAAGTGGAGCAATGTGCGATTTTATTTGCGCTAAGTCATCATGAGTTGAATACAGTAGCTGAAATCGATCTTTATTAAACTGATTAAAAATTTACCACTGACGCTGCCCATCATCTTACCTTGGACCTAAATAATTACGAATATTTTTTTTGTTTGTACATGCAAACTGTTATTGCACCAAAAGTAATTCCATTGGTTACACAAAAGGGCAGATGTTACGCTATCAGTTAATTTTTATTACGTATAAAATGCAAACTATGTTCTGTAATGATATTAAATAAACAATGGTCTAACACTGAATGATGTGCGAATCTACGAGTAATTATGTGCAAAATAAATAATCATACAAACAAAAAGAAAAAAAAGAAATGTCGTCGGCTCCCATTTTGTCTCTTACACATTCGTTTCTTTCACTACCAATTCTGTCAATACAATCGGTGGTCCTACCATTTACTACATGATTCATATAATGTACCGAACCGTAGTTTTGGTAGAGCGCGATTCTAGTATCAACTAAATTTTTAAACTGCAATTCTCGGTTTGGATTTTTTGCATTATTAGAAGTCTTTTATTAAAAAGTTTATGTGCTTATGCTATGAAATTTTCAGCAGTGTTCTGAACACATAGTTGTATAGTTGAAGCGAATAAAACATAATATCTTTTAATTAAATTCTGATTTATAGGAATGCATAATAGCAAAAAATAATTAATCTTGCTTGTGCAGTTACAAAATTTTCTAAACAATAGAATTTTAAAGACAAATTAATGATTTTAGTTTAGTGATCCTATAACCATCTCAGGTTTCTTCAATAAAATTTTCTATTTCATAATAAAATTAGAATTTTAGTTATGGCTTTTTATAAAATTGTGAATGTTCAGATCTCTATTAACTGCAGATGTAAAGAAGTGTTTCTGTTTTCAGTAGATCTCCCCATTAAATCTACTCGATAGTGATCCCTTAGTCACGCGGTAGCAGTTGCCTGTCTGCGATGCAGTGAAATCTAAGGATACACTTGTTGTCTAATGAGATTTCGGGAAACGATACTCACCGTTGCGGCGGTTTACTCAAGAGTATCCAGAATGAGATTTTCACTCTGCAGCAGAATGTGCGCTGATATGAAACTTCCTGGCAGATTAAAACTGTGTGCCTGACCGAGACTTCAACTTAGGACCTTTGCCTTTCGCGGGCTCTACCATCTGAGCTATCCAAGCACAGTTGCCCGCGAAAGGTAGAGGTCCCGAGTTCGAGTCTCGGTTCGGCTCACAGTTTTAATCTACCAGGAAGTTTCATATCAGCGCACACACCGCTGTAGAGTGAAAATCTCATTCTGGAAACATCCCCCAAGGTGTGGCTAAGCCATGTCTCCGTAATATCCTTTCTTCCAGGAGTGATAGTTCTGCAAGGTTCACAGGACAGCTTCTGTGAAGTTTGGAAGGTAGGAGACGAGACACTGGCAGAAGTAAAGCTGTGAGGACGGGACGTGCTTCGTGCTTGGGTAGCTCAGATGGTAGAGCACTTGCCCGAGAAAGGCAAAGGTCCCGAGTTTGAGTCTCGGTGCGGCACACAGTTTTAATCTGCCAGGAAGTTACATATCAACGCACACTCGCTGAAGAGTGTGAAAATCTCATTCTGGAAACGTCACCCCCCCCCCCCCCCCCCCGGCTGTGACTAATCCATGTCTCCGCAATATCCTTTCTTTCAGGAGTGCTAGTTCTGCAAGGTTCGCAGGAGAGCTTCTGTGAAGTTTTGAAGGTAGGAGATGAGACACTGGCAGAAGTAAAGCTGTGAGGACGGGGCGTGAGTCGTGCTTGGGTAGCTCAGATGATAGGGCACTTGCCCGAGAAAGGCAAAGGTCCCGAGTTCGAGTCTCGATCTGGCACACAGTTTTAATCTGCCAGGAAGTTTCATACTCAAGAGTAGCTTCTGCTACACAACAACAGTAGAGGAGGCAGCAAAAGTATGTAAAGGTCCAGTTATAAACTTTTCTTATTCCCTGTTAAAATATTAACTTCAAATCTAAAGTTAGGATAATGAATACAAAATTATTTTTGAATGATGGGAGAAGAACGACAAAAACTTAAAATGTCCTTGTAACTACCATTTTGAAAATAATTATCTTGTGTCGATTGCTAAGGGCGTCTGACCCGCCACACAGCTTCGCGTCCCGGAGGAATACAGCTCTTCGGAAACATGTGAATGCAGCAGAGACTTGGAATAGAGGTGTAACAGGCACAGCAACGACTGGTGGTTGTCTGCAGAAACCAAAACATAACGGGACATTGTCATAGTCCATCGTTGCGTTGTATTCATTGTGGAATGACCGATTTATCAATGCGTCGGGCCTACTGCAGTTAACACAGAAAGTTTTCAAAGACTCTTCCGAAGTTATTTCTGTTTTATATAGTTGTGGCAGTGATGCATTTTGTACTTGTGCATCGTAAGATTATCGATGCGTCCATGTGACCTGACTGAAATTCATTTTTTGCGATCTTGGCCGTATCTCGTGCCGGCTGGTGTGGCCGAGCGGTTTTAGGCGCTTCACTCTGGAAAAGCGCGACCGCTACGGTCGCAGGTTCGAATCCTGCCTCGGGCGTGGATGTGTGTGATGTCATTAGATTAGTTAGGTTTAAGTAGTTCTAAGTTCTATAGGACTGACGACCTCAGATGTTAAGTCCCATAGCGCTCAGAGCCATTTGAACCGTATCTCGTAGGTTAAGTGCTTCTCGTTATCTTTCCTTTACCCGTGGAGGTATAATAACGGTAGCCGTCACACGCCACAGACTTGAAGCTGACGTCCGCCTCGTCACCAAATGTTGTTAGGTTGGTGCTTAAGTTCGTAATTTCCTTTTCTCTTGCATGTTCGTATTCTGATTTCTGTACTTTTAGCTATCAATTGTAATTTTTTGTTTGCAGTTCACTGTTGTTATTTGAGTTTACATACTGTAATTTTGTCATTTGAAGATAGTGAGTGGAGCTATGGACGGTATAAAATGGAGTGCCAAGGTGAGAAATAGCAACCTTTCCGGAGTATTCTTCTGTATGAGATCAATGGAGAGGTGACGGCAGCGGAGGCGGCCAGAAACATTTGCGCCATATATGAGGATAATGTCATTTGACACAGAACGGCAAGAAAATGGTTTTCCCGTTTTAAGGAGGATCGTTTTGAAGTTAGTGGCTCTCCACGTGCAGAAAGATCTTCGGGGTTTGATGTCGTGTGACTAGGGCCTCCAGTCGGGTAGACCGTTCGCCGGGTGCAAGTCTTTCTATTTGACGCCACTTCGGCGACTTGGGCGTCGATGGGATGAAATGATGATTATTAGGACAACACAACACCCAGCCCCTGAGCGGATAAAATCTTCGGGAATCGAACCCGGGACCTTAGGATTGACTTTCTGTAGCGCTGACCACTCAGCTACCGGGGGCGGACCGGGGTCTCATGAAGATCGTTTATACGCATTGAACCACGATTATCTATGTCAGTGTACTCGAGAACTGTCAGATGCGATGAATTCCTATTATTCTACTATCGTGCGACATTTGCATGCATTGGAGGAGGTCAAGAATCGGATGTATGGGTACCGCATGCTCTAAGCCAAAATCACAAAAATCACTGCGTGGCTATATTTGTATCTTTACCAGCTCGCCATCAATCGCCTCGTGAACAACACCGACCACTCCCATCCCGTATCATTAGTGGTGACGAGAAATTGTGCCTTTATGCTATCATAAGGAAAAGAAAGGAGTGGTTGAGCTTAAACAAAGCAACAACTCCCTGGACAAAGACCTTGCCGCATCCACAAAACATAAAGTTATGCATCTGATGGAACACTGACGATTTGGTATACTACTACAAATTTGCATCCTTGAGGTGTTACCTTCACTGCTGACAATTATCGTCAATAACGGAGACATCTTGCAGAGGCAATTCAAGAACAATGACCAGGAAGTCTGCGTGAAGTGATTCTCTTGCACGATAACACCTGCACGCATTCTGCTAGACTGACAATAGCCACTCTACAGTAGTTCGGTTGCGAATTCGTTTCGCACCTAACTTATTCAACTAATCAGGTGTCCTCAGATTTTCACCTTTTCCACTCGCTAACGAACAACCTTCGAGGAACTTCCTTTCCTGGTGAAAATGCACTCCGAACATGATTCGACCAGTTCTTCACCTCAAAATGGCGTGTTTTCCACAGTCGTAATATCGAAAAGTTACCCCAGCTTTTGCAGGCTGTTTCAAATAGTGAAGGAGAACATATTAATGATCACTGAAGTCTCTGTTATGTATATCTGTTTCGTTTCTTAAATTTACGGAAAAATGTAATCAACTTATGCACCAACACAGTACTTGCTGGTGGAGGTCATTTGATAGAAATGTCAGTTTGCATCATTTACATGTGTACTGATGGTTCTGATTGTAGCGTAAACTGTTAGGGGATAACATTTCATTCGATAATGGAGATGTTCAAGCGATATTTTCATTCATATATACGAATTTTGGTAGCGATGTTTATTGTTACTGTAGTGGTTGTGTTTTTGACATTTGACTTTGGATTTTCTGTTGGTCCAACTCAAAAAGCTCTCTGGTAAATGCTGTAAGAAGGAAAGACTCGAAACCGCCCAGACATAGCAAAATATGTTCTCAGGACACTTTTCTTCTTTGTTATTCGAAACATCTGACAAAAAGAAACTAACATCAACGAGGCAAAATGCGTCGTATTACTTGATCAGATTTGCATTTAAGGCCTGAAAAACGCCTGAAAATGTCTTTCTGACACCGTGTTATTCACGAAATCACTGTATATTTACTATTTAAGGCAGCTGTACGTTACAGAAAGTAAGAACACGAAGCAACCGTAAACAGTAGTCAGTTATTGTTTTGGAACGTCTAACATGGCGGCGCCGGTTTGAAAGCACGGTACAGCGTAAATGTGTAGCACCGTGCCTCTTAATTACACACGGAAGAGCCAAAGAAACTGGTATAGGCATGCGTATTTAAATACAGAGATATGTAAACAGGCAGAATATGGCGCTGCGGTCGGCAACGCGTACATAAGGCAACAAGTGTCTGGCGCAGTTGTCAGATTAGTTACTGCTGCTACATGGAAGGTTATCAAGATCTGAGTGAATTTGAACGTGGTGCTATAGTCGGCGCACGAGCGATGGGACACAGAATCTCCGAGGCAGCGGTGAAGTGGGGATTTTCCCGTACGACCACACGAGTGTGCTGTGAATATCAAGAATCTGGTAAAACATCAAACGTCGCTACGGCCGGAAAAAGATCCTACAAGAACGTGACCAACGACGTCTGAAGAGAATCGTTCAACATGACAGAAGTGCAACACTTCCGCAAACTGCTCCGATTTCAATGCTAGGCCATTAACAAGAATCATTCAACGAAACATGATCGATATTGGCTTTCGGAGCCGAAGGGCCACTCGTGTACCCTTGATGACTGCACGACACAACGCTTTACGCCTCGCATGGGCCCGTCAACACCGACATTGGACTGTTGATGACTAGAAACATGTTGCCTGGTCGGACGAGTCTCATTTCAAATTGTATCGAGTAGATGGACATATAAGGGTATGGAGACAACCTCATGACCCCTGGACACTTCATGTCAGCAGCGGACTGTTCAAGCAGGTGGAGGTTCTGAAATGCTGTGTGGTATGTGGAGTTGGAGTGATTTGGGACACCTAAAACGTCTAGATACGACTCTGACTGGCGACACGTACGTAAGCATCCCGTCTGTCCATTGTGCATTCCGACTGACTTGGGCAATGCGACACCCTACACGTACAGAATTGCTACAGAGTGGCTCCAGGAAGACTCCTCTGAGTTTAAACACTCCTGCTGCCCATGAAACTCCCCAGACATGAACGTTATTGAGCATATCTGGGATGCCTCGCAACGTGCTGTTCAGGAGAGATCTCTATCCCCTCGTGCTCTTACGGATTTATGGATAGCCCTGCTGGATTCACGGTGTCAATTTCCTCCAGCACGACTTCAGACATTAGTCGAGCCCATGCCACGTCATGTTGCGGCACTTCTGCGTTCTCGCAGGGGTCCTACGCGATATTAGCAGGTGTGCCTATTTCTTTGGCTCTTCAGTGTATATACTTCCGCGCATTTGGCAAACGTTCTTGTATAATTTCGCCGGAGAACAAAAAGCCAATTCTGTGCGATTAAAAGATGCGTAGGATTATTTAAGTGAATCATCAGTCTGTTCTTGTTTTTTTTTTTTTTTTGTTATCCTTTTGCGTTCTATTGTTTTGTGAGAGGTGTCCGTAGCAGCGGAACAATTAAGTTGTTGCAAAGTGATAAATCTACGAACCTAGTTGTATTTTCGTATTCATAACTGTCACTGAAAATGAGTCGTTTTTGTCAGTTAATTTCGAAGCTATATGCAATTAAACATTTGCTTGGTTCCCTCTGCACATCCCTGTAGACTCTTAAAGTTTATTCCGCGGAGAATTTTGCTCCTTCCCTTTTACCCACAAGAGACGAAACTCCAGTCCTGATCTTCATGCGCAGTAACACAAATGAAGACAGTGTTCCAGTAAAAGAAACCTAGGCAAGTAATTCTACGGAAGTGCTAACGTCAGTGCCGCAAAGGCGCAATCACACAAGCAAACACACTCTACGGCAAAACTATCGTCAATTGACACAAGAAAGCGAAAAGCGGAGGGCCTAAAATCGGAAATCTGTCCTCATCACAAGTGAAGAACAGACCCGAACTGAAACCCCAGAGAAAATATAAAGGAAACAAAAAAGGATAAACAGAAAAAGAGAACAAGATCTCGTTCTCACACCTCAGCTTATGCCCTTGCCGCGGCTGACGGAGTCCACTCCGATCCGTTGTCACTGTCGTCGGGTGGCGCTTTAGTAGGAGACCTAACAAATAATCCTAGACACCTACGGTCGTTTCTTTACTCGAATGGAGCCGGCATGGTAGATCAGTGTCTTCGGTCAGACAACTGGCAACCCTATTTAACATAAAACTGAGTGAAGTTCTCGTCCATTGTGAAGTATCCTGGACTTTGAACACTTCCTCAAGAAACACAGGAGCGTACAGTTCATCCTCTATATTTAAGAACATAGTGAGCTCAACACAAATGGTCTTCGTTGGCTGTCGTAAACAAGTAACAATCTTTAAAACTAGTTCCTAACACGAAAATAAGTTCACAATTAAACACAATACAAGTCTTGGTTGAGGAAACAACACAATGAAAGCTGCTACATTCAGAGTTCCTCGTCCACTGGTTTGACTACCAACTGTTTAAGTTCTCGCTCTCCTTGAGGTGAGAACATTGTAACAGACTAACACGTAAGTTACGATCTGTACGAGTTCACAGTTTCTACAGTCTTGCCAAATGAGTCTGACAGAATACCAGCGGGCCAGTGAGCACGTTGCCAAGGTCCCTTGGCTGGCTGCGTCTTGACTGCCGTGCTCAGCATGGTCGTTTTTTTTTTAAATTGTGATTTCATTCCCCTGCCCCATATGGGGAAGGGGAGGGCTGTCAGCGGCACAGTCAGCCGCTCTTCAGCCGAGTGACATGACAACTAATACAAGAATAAAATGTTACATATAAGGCGAAAAAAAAGGGGGAACATAAAACAGAATAAGGGCAGATAATGGAGGTAAAAATACACTGACATGGAGACATCCATGGGGGGCAATTGTTCAAATGTGTGTGAAGTCTTATGGGACTTAACTGCTAAATTTATCAGTCCCTAAGCTTATACACTACTTAATCTAAAGTATCCTAAGGACAGACACACACACCCATGCCCGAGGGAGGACTCGAACCTCCCCCGGGACCAGCCGCATAGTCCATGACTGCAGCGCCATAGACCGCTCGGCTAATTCCGCGAGGCGGGGGACAATTAAAAAAGTCAACATAAAGTTAAAAAACACAGTTAGCGATTCTTAAAACACAAAGAATACACTGAAGGCACACACACAGGTTAAAACTCGGCCACAATATTAAAAACACTCCAGAACAACACACTTTAAATCCACTTGGAGCACACACAATGAAGAATAAAACTGCCAGGTGGGACCTGCCGAGGGACAGGCTAGAGATGATAGAAAAGGAGGGGAGAGCAAGGTGCAGCAGGGGAGGGGGTGGGATGAAAAGAGTAGTGGCATCAGTGGGTACACCAAGAGGGAGGAGACTGGTGAGGCATGAGATGAAGAGGGAAGACAAGGCAGGAGGGAGTGCAGGGACACTGAATGGGAGCACAAGTGAGGGAGGGGGAATAGGAGGGGGAAGCCGCTTAGGAGGAGGGAGGGGGAGGAGAGGGAGCCCTGAGGAGGAGGCAGGAGGAAGATGGGGTTAGAGTTGGTAGGAAGGGTAGATGTCAGGGCGAAACTCGTCATCTGGGAGGGGTAGATGGTGGAAATTGCGTTGGGAAAGAATGTGGAGGGTGTGGAGATGGAGAGAGAGTGGGACACAACGGTAAAGGAGCGGTAATGGGTTGGGGGTGGAGGGGAAGGGAGACACCAGGGGGTGAGGGGGATCAATGCGGCGGAAAATATATATACTGTGCGGACGTGTTCAAGGAAAAGGAGAAGTTGGGGGAAGGGGATGAGGTCGTAGAGGAGGCGCGTGGGGGACGGAAGGCGGATGCGGAAGGCGAGACGGAGCGCATGGCGTTCGAGGATTTGGAGGGCTTTATAGAACCTGGGAGGGGCGGAAATCCAAGCCACGCTGGCATAACAGAGGATGGCGCGGATCAAGGATTTGTAGGTGTGAAGGATGGTGGAAGGATGCAGACCCTATGGCTGACCGGACAGGAGCTTCAGGAGGTGTAGTCTGTTGTGAGCTTTGTGTTGGATGATAAGGAGATGGGGAGTCCAGGTGAGGTGGCGGTGCCGGCCGCGGTGGTCTCGCGGTTCTAGGCGCTCAGTCCGGAACCGCGCGACTGCTACGGTTGCAGGTTCGAATCCTGCCTCGGGCATGGATGTGTGTGATGTCCTTAGGTTAGTTAGGTTTAAGTAGTTCTTAGTTCTAGGGGACTGATGACCACAGATGGTAAGTCCCACAGTGTTCAGAGCCATTTGAACCATTTTTGAGGTGGCGGTCGAGGGTGAGACCAAGGTATTTGAGGGTAGGAGTGAGGTGGATAGAAGGCCACAAATGGTGAGGTAGAAATCATGGAGACGGAAGTAGCAGGTAATGCGGCCTATGATGATAGCCTGTCGGCGCGCGTGCGGACACGGTCCTAAATACCCGCACGGCGGAGGTGCACTTTCTCCTGATTGGCTGCAAGGTGAGATTGACAGATACAGCAGAAGGTTCGTGGCAGGAGCGACCTCTCTTGCTTCTCTACACGCCTTCTGTGCTTTGGTCCGTGTACGCAAAGGTCCTCCTCAGGTCGCGCTGCAAATGGCGGAGCCGGAACGCCGTGTTGCCGCAGGGGCTGTGCTGGCAACCAGCGTGACGGCACTGTGTTGAGTGTGGCGTCGGCGCCTGTCGGCTTTTGCGACACACCATACTGAATTTGAAAGATTGCATGCGACATCCGCACAAAACCCCTGACGAGTAAACACGTCGAAATAAAGAAGACAAAAAATTTAGAAACTGGTCAGCATCACTGCTTTCAGTGCGAAAGGGAAAATGTTTGATTCTTGGTTACCCCTCATATTTTCTTCTGAGGTGGTGAGTTATGGCCGACCTCTGTGACCGAGCGGTTCTAGGCGCTTCACTTTGGAATCGCGTGACCGCTACGGTCGCAGTTTCGAATCCTGCTTCGGGCATGGATTTGGGTGCTGTCCTTAGGTTAGTTAGGTTTAAGTAGTTCTAAGTTCTAGGGGACTGATGACCTCAGATGTTAAGTCCCATAGTGCTCAGAGCCATTTGAACCACAGTTCTGAAGATTTGACATTATGAACACTCAGATACGTGAAAAACTAGCTTTTCTTAATAAATATGTGTGCTATATGTGTGCTGTCCTTAGGTTAGTTAGGTTTAAGTACTTCTAAGTTCTAGGCGACTGATGACCTCAGAAGTTAAGTCCCATAGTGCTCAGAGCCATTTGAACCATTTAGCGAGTTATGTAATGGGATCCACGCAGCCTCGTGAAGCCACATGGGGAGCAGCTTGACAGATGAGATAGAGAAGATCCAAAGAAGAGCGGCGCGTTTCGTCACAGGGTTATTGTTAAGCGTGATAGCAAACTCAAGTGGCAGCCTCTGCTAGAGAGGCGCACTGCATCGTGGTGTAGCTTGCTGCCCAGGTTTTCGAGAGGGTGCGTTTCTGGATGAGGTATCGAATATATTGCTTCCCCCTACTTAGACCAACCGAGGAGATCACGAACGTAAAATTTGAGAGATTTGAGCGCGCATGGAGGCTTTCCAGCAGTCGTTCTTCCCGCGAATCATACGCGACTGGAACAGGAAAGGGAGGTTATGACAGTGGCACGTAAAGTGCCCTCCGCGACACACCGTTGGGTGGCTTGCGGAGTATAAATGTAGATGTAGATATAGATGAATAAAGCAGCAGTGCCATCATTAACATTGATCAACTGTCAATAAAGGCTGGAGAGACTGACGACATTTTTCAATTCAATAAGCTTTACCAACAGATTTAGGATTTTTATTTATTTCGAAAGCAGCCAGTTTCGGCAATTCGTTTTGCCATTTTCAGTCCCCTACATAAAAAGGAGTATACATATAGTAATATAAGAGTGTACAAATCAAGTTTAGAGGTGACAGGTAATCATAATACCGCTGAAACTTAAAAATGATGGAATTATTAGCGTTATATCAAATCTATGTGTACATCCAGCACAATAACTAAATCATGTGTATATATTTGTTAGTAGCATTACATCAAACCTTTGTGTATATCCATCACAATAGACTGAAACATATTTACATATTTGTTAGTCATAAAACTATTTAACATCTCAGATTTTCTAGGGAACATGTAAATTTCTTAAAAAGAGCAGCACTAGACGGCATACAATCAAGAGCTCCGCAGAAACAAAGCTCGTCATTTTTCTTTTTTTAAAAAAAATAATAAAATCCTATAAAATTCTTTTAGACTTGCAGCCGCCTAGTGTGTATGAGTACCAATCTTCATTTAAAGCAAAATGTCACACAGCAAGCTATGAATTACATTAGTACGCATATTTACAGCCTAGGCAATATCACGGATCTATCTACATCTACATCCATACTCCGCAAGCCACCTGACGGTGTGTGGCGGAGGGCACCTTGAGTACCTCTATCTGTTCCCTCCTTCTGTCCCAGTCTCGTATTCTTCGTGGAAAGAAGGACTGTCGGTATGCCTCTGTGTGAGCTCTAATCTCTCTAATTTTATCCTCGTGGTCTCTTCGCGAGATATACGTAGGAGGGAGCAATATACTGCTTGACTCCTCGGTGAAGGTATGTTCTCGAAACTTCAACAAAAGCCCGTACCGAGCTACTGAGCGTCTCTCCTGCAGAGTCTTCCACTGGAGTTTATCTATCATCTCCGTAACGCTTTCGCGATTACTAAATGATCCTGTAACGAAGCGCGCTGCTCTCTGTTGGATCTTCTCTATCTCTTCAATCAACCCTATCTGGTACGGATCCCACACTGCTGAGCAGTATTCAAACAGTGGGCGAACAAGTGTACTGTAACCTACTTCCTTTGTTTCCGGATTGCATTTCCTTAGGATTCTTCCAATGAATCTCAGTCTGGCTTCTGCTTTACCGACGATCAAATTTATATCATCATTCCATTTTAAATCACTCCTAATGCCTACTCCCAGATAATTTATGGAATTAACTGCTTCCATTTGCTGACCTGCTATATTGTAGCTAAATGATAACGGATCTTTCTTTCTATGTATTCGCAGCACATTACACTTGTCTACATTGAGATTCAATTGCCATTTCCTGCACCATGCGTCAATTCGCTGCAGATCCTCCTGCATTTCAGTACCATTTTCCATTGTTACAACCTCTCGATATACCACAGCATCATCCGCAAAAAGCCTCAGTAAACTTCCGATGTCATCCACAAGGTCATTTATGTATATTGTGAAGAGCAACGGTCCTACGACACTCCCCTGTGGCACACCTGAAATCACTCTTACTTCGGAAGAATTCTCTCCATTGAGAATGACATGCTGCGATCTGTTATCTAGGAACTCTTCAATCCAATCACACAATTGGTCTGACAGTCCATATGCTCTTAATTTGTTCATTAAACGACTGCCGACTGGTAAGACAAGTAGTTGTCACAGCATCAAAAATAGCTTGACGTAAACCCAATGGCAATCGACTTATTAAGAGAAAATAGCATGCATAGCGAACACTAAGAATATTCACAACTATCTTGTGGCCTACATTGTACAGTAAATCGTAATAAAGGATATGATTGGTTTCCTTTATATCATTTAACACGGCATTACCACAGTGAAACAAATAAACAAATGCTCGTGGAGTATCAGTGAGAACCAGTTTTTTGACTCTGAACCGTGTTCTTAACCCGCGACATTCTATATAAAAATCGATCAACCCAGTGCAACTGGACGAGCTTCACAGCACAATGAACGGCGGGCTGGAGGTCTGTTGTGTTTTCTGATGGAAGTCAGGTCTGCTTCATCTACATCTACATCTACATTTACATGGATACTCTGCAAATCACATTTAAGTGCCTGGCAGAGGATTCATCGAACCACCTTCACAATTCTCTGTTATTCAAATCTCGTACAGCGCGCGGAAAGAATCAACACTTGTATCTTTTCGTAAGAGCTTTGGTTTCCCTTATTTTATCGCGGTGATCGTTCCTCCCTATGTAGGTCGGTGTCAACAAAATATTTTCGGATTCGGAGCAGAAAGTTGGAGATTGGAATTTCGTGAGAAGATTCCGATGCAACGAAAAACTCCTTTGTTTTAATGGTGTCCAGCCCAAATTCTGTATCATTTCTGTGACACTCTCTCCCATATTTCGCGATCATACAAAACGTGCTGCCTTTCTTTGAACATTTTCGATATACTCCGTCAGTCCTATCTGGTAAGGCTCCCACACCGCGCAGCAGTATTCTAAAAGAGGACGGATAATCGTAGTGTAGTACACTTTTTCTAAGTGTACTGCCAATTAAACGCAGGCTTTGGTTAGCCTTCCCCTCAACATTTTCTATGTGATCCTTCAAGTTTAAGTTGTTCGTAATTCTAATTCCTAGGTATTTATTTAAATTTACGGCTTTTAGATTAGACTGATTTATCGTGTATCCGAAGTTTAACGAGTTCCTTTTACCGCTCATGTGGATGACGTCACACTTTTCGTTATTTAGGATCAACTGCCACTTTTCGCACCGTCTCGATATTTCTTCTAAATCGTTTTTCAGTTTGTTTTGATCTTCTGATGACTTTATTAGTCTATAAACGACAGCGTCATCTGCAAACAACCGAAGACGGCTACTCAGATTGTCTCCCAAATCGTTTATATAGATAAGGAACAGCCAAGTGCCTATAACACTACCTTGGGGAAAACCAGAAATCACTTCTGTTGTACTCAATGATTTTCCGTCAATTACTACGAACTGTGACCTCTCTGACAGGCTAGTGATGGCCGTTTGTTGGTTAGAAAGAGGCCAAGTGAGCAGCTGCAGCCTAGCTGTCTGCGTTCTAGACACACTGGACGTACACTTGGAGTTATGGTCTGGGGTGCGATTCGTATGACAGTAGGAGCTCTCTTGCGGTTATCCCACGCATCCTGACTACAAATTTTCATTTCAGTCTGGTAATTTGACCTGTTGTGCAGGTGCAGCACAAATACTTATTTGCTGCAAGAAGCTTCTCGTAGCCGGTGTAGTAATGATTTTCACGACAGAACGCATTTGCCACCATTCCGTCCGTACAAAGCTGTTGTTGATATGGATGCCGTGCTATGCGCGAGTGTTTCTGTTTCCAGAACGTGGCAACGGCTTCGACCTGGCGGCCGAGCCTCATCTAAAAAGCCCTTGTTCTGCGGTGAGTTACGGTACTGCCAATTCTAACTCTGACACTGCAACGGCCAACTGCAGCGCTGCAGCACACAACTCTGTTTATTCCTGCCCATTACTACGCTCGTGCCGTTTCCGTAAATCCCCATGAGTGCATGTCTGTGCGCGGCTCAATCGACGTAGTAATTCACGTGGCTGCTGTTCGCGTGTACTTGTCACACAGATTCACTTCAGGTATAGATGGCATCACTGTTACTTACAACCAAAAGTCTGAATAAATTCCAGAAATAATAACCGTTCCATTGTGTCAGTCCTCTCAATTTGTTTACAAATTCTACTCCCAGTTGTTGTATACAGGGTGTTACAAAAAGGTACGGCCAAACTTTCAGGAAACATTCCTCACACACAAAGAAAGAAAATATGTTATGTGGACATGTGTCCGGAAACGCTTACTTTCCATGTTAGAGCTCATTTTATTACTTCTCTTCAAATCACATTAATCATGGAATGGAAACACACAGCAACAGAACGTACCAGCGTGACTTCAAACACTTTGTTACAGGAAATGTTCAAAATGTCCTCCGTTAGCGAGGATACATGCATCCACCCTCCGTCGCATGGAATCCCTGATGCGCTGATGCAGCCCTGGAGAATGGCGTATTGTATCACAGTCGTCCACAATACGAGCACGAAGTGTCTCTACATTTGGTACCGGGGTTGCGTAGACAATAGCTTTCAAATGCCCCCATAAATGAAAGTTAAGAGGGTTGAGGTCAGGAGAGCGTGGAGGCCATGGAATTGGTCCGCCTCTACCAATCCATCGGTCACCGAATCTGTTGTTGAGAAGCGTACGAACACTTCGACTGAAATGTGCAGGAGGTCCATCGCCCATGAACCACATGTTGTGTCGTACTTGTAAAGGCACATGTTCTAGCAGCACAGGTAGAGTATCCCGTATGAAATCATGATAACGTGCTCCATTGAGCGTATGTGGACGAAACTAAAATGAGCTCTAACACGGAAATTAAGCGTTTCCGGACACATGTCCACATAACATCTTTTCTTTATTTGTGTGTGAGGAATGTTTCCTGAAAGTTTGGCGGTACCTTTTTGTAACACCCCGTATATTCCAGGTTTAACGGTCATTCTGAATTTTATTGGCAACTACAAGACCTACTACAACTAATTCATTACGAAATATGTGACTCACGTTCAAACAATTCATGTTTTATTCATTGAGGACCCCTTACACAGTGCGGTCACTCTCTTATGTTAGACAGGGAAAGAAATGAAATCTACCTATGAAGTGAAAAAAAAAAGTTTCGCGTCAGAATGTGGATGGATACTGTAATATTTCTCGCTTTGCAGCCATCATATTCGGCTACAAGAATCTCTTCTCAGAGCAGCTGAGAAGGCAGCAGTGGGAAGACGACGTAATGTGGTGTGAAATACCGATGACAGATGGTTTGTTGAGTACGGGTATCGCGAGAAAGACCGCCTAAATTGTGGCCCTTCTTCGCGATTGGCTGCTGCGTTCGGAAGTTGCGCGCCACAACGGCAATCTTCTATTATCAATATTCGAGAAATTAAATAGGGTATTTACATGAATTTCAAATTAAAGCATCTCTCAATAGCATGCTATCATTCCATAACTTCGCGAGTATTAATAAGCACCAGAATAATAAACAACTGCGAAACGAAAAGGAGGACGAAATTCTTCGGTGATCTTTGGATCGCTCCTAACGTGGATGGCGGGCGAAGTGGTTCGGCTGTTAGATCACAGCTGGTTCGGCAGTTTCGGAGGACAGACACGCTGTCTGGAGCGGTCAGTGTCAGTTAAGATCCGTGGTTTATAAAATTAGAACTGGTTCGACAGTTTGAGAGGACATTCATGTTGCCTGTCGCGGTCGGTGTTAATTCTTTGTTAGTAATCTATGGTTTGATAATAGAGCCGATAGGGAAACGTCGTAGAGCAGACATGTTATCTGCCATTTTCGGTTAGTTAAGACTTTAGTAGCTACGTACGGTTATTTGAAACATATAGTTGAGAATAGTGTGACAGTAATTACGAAAATATGGAATTCATTAATTTGATGAAGAATAGAAATTATTTCTCACTCTAAACTGGAATGTAGTTGTGCAGTTTCTCGTGTTCTTCTAATAAAAAGCGAGTGACATCCCGTATAAACAAAGTGATGGGAAATTTAATTATTTCTAAAATAACAGTTCCTCGCTAAGAATTTCTTAAAGCCTCAAGATAACGGATTCACGACCTACGTGCTGTTTTCTGCCCAGGGGACAACAACTGTAGAAGACTGCAGGTTGGTGAAAATTTATCAGAACTTATGCATTCCACTCACGGTGGTGGGAGCAAATGGGCACCTCGCGTGTACTGTAATCTAAGTACAAATGAGATCAGTGACACGTCGTCTGTGCTAACACAGAGGAGGTATGAGGGACAGGAATATTTCTGAGGCAAGGGGTCCATCATACGCACGTATATATCACCCTGTCCCTTCTCTCTAACTCTTTTTCAACTTGCCGTAATACCATTTGAGATACTGCCAAAGCATTTTAACTTGTAACCGTCTACAACCGTGTAGAAATTTAATAATAAATGGGAGTTTTACGTATCAGACCACGTTAATTAAAAAGGTAACAAAGTAAATTAATTTTGCAAGAAGAAGTGGTTAGTTACATCGCCTGCATCTTTTTTCTAATACAGAAGTCCATTTCGTTCGCCACAACGTAACCCTCATCGTTACATCCTTCGCGTAGCTTTGTTAATTCGTTCCGTAGGTTTCTTGACGCGTCACTCGCTCCAGATCTTGGTCGTTTTGTGCATTTATTTTAATATTAGCTGTTCCCGGCCAAGTGCTGCTGTCACTCAGTGTTGTTAAATGAAAAAGAAAGAAAAGAGAATGCACACGTTTCCAGTATATAAGGGAATTGGACATGCATTTTAATCTACTTCTCCCATCAGTCTCTATCTCTCCCCCTCCCATAATCCGTCTCCTCCTGCTTCCCCCCCTCTCTGTCCATCTTCTCCTTGCCCCTCTCTCACTCCACCTCCTACTGCCCCCTCTCTCTCCTCCTCCATCTCTCACTCCCCACTCTCTCTGACCTTGAGCCTTTTTTATTATCAATTCAAATTCATATTCTGTAGTAGTATTCTAATCACACGTTGATAAATCAAAAATGCAGTTTTCCTGTTTGCAAAGTTTTTACACACAGGGTAAATGAACTAAAACTTGCACCGCCTATATTGCGAAAATGGAAAGTGCTATTGATGTGCAGTTTTCACAGAACGGATTGCTAGTCATGGACTTGTATTGTTAGGCAATTTCCGGCCGCGGTGGCCGTGCGGTTCTAGGCACTTCAGTCCGGAACCGCGTAACTGCTACGGTCGCAGGTTCGAATCCTGCCCCGGGCATGGATGTGTGTGATGTCCTTAGGTTGGTTAGGTTTAAGTAGTTCGAAGTTCTAGGGGACTGATGACCTCAGATGTTGAGTCCCATAGTGCTCAGAGCCGTTTGAACCATTTTTTTGCTAGGCAATTAAAAGATTGTAGAAAGTGTATTTTTAGTACAAACATGCAATTTTTAAATGGGACAATGCCCAAACAAACTAAAAGTAGGCTAAATTAGAATCTCAGTGGTGTTTCTTATAGGATTCTAGAACCAGTCGTGTACGAGATATCGCTTTTTGAAAAGTTTCCATACCGAGACTTGTTTGTGCCATTCAACACACGTAGTTGCTAGGCATGATGTTAATATGTTTGCTTAGAGTGTGCTTGTGTGTTCCTTGAGGGCATTGAGACTTGATAGTCAGGTAGTGTGTGGCAGTCCAAGCAGTAGCTCGTGAGCGGACAATGGGATTTACCAATGCAGAAAAAGCCAACACTCTCATGGTGTATGGAGAGTTTAGGAAAAATACCGTTCTTATTGTACGGTGTATGCAACAAGATATTCCAATAGGCGTCAACCACCTCGTAAATTATTTATCAACCCCTTCAACCGGTTACGTGAAAGTAAAATGGAAATGAACGTTTGGCGTCATTGGCAGGGAGGCACCTGACAGGGCAGGACCGGCCGCCTTGGTGCAGGTCTTATTACATTCGACGCCACATTGGGCGACCTGCGCGCCGGATGGGGATGAAATGGTGATGAAGACAATACAACACTCAGTCCCTGAGCGGAGAAAATCCCCGACCTAGCCAGGAATCGAACCCAGGCCCGTAGGACGGCAAACGGTTACGCTAACCACTCAGCTATCGGGGCGGACTACGTGAAAGTGTAACACCCACACATTGTAAAAGAAGGAAACAACTGACGACAGCAGAAAGGGAAATTAATGTTTTTGCTGCTGTTGCAGTTGATCCGCACCTTTGTCACCGCACAGTCGCACGACGAAGTGTTGTATGCATTCTCCATAGACATAGGTTCCATCCCTACCACACCTCTCTCCATCGAGAGCTACAGGGAAGCGATTATGAGAATCGTGCTAACTTCCGTACATGGGCATTAAGACAAGATACTTCAGATGTATCACGTATCTTGTTGAGTGATGGAGCCACATTTACCAGTTATGGCCAGTTAAACTACCGAAACATACACAATTGGTCTGTTGACAATCCCCGTTGGTTTCGTCAGGTGGAACATCATCGTCAATGGAGTGGGATAGTGAACCATCAGCTCATAGACCTGTTTTTCATAGACGGGACACTGAACGCGAACAAGTACCGCAGCCTCCAAACAGGCCATCTTCCACGGACGCTAGAAGACGTTCCTCTACAGACTAGGAGGAGCCTGTGGTACCAACATGATGATTGCCCAGTCTATAGCGCACAAAGCACTACAGCATGTTTTCACGAATTATTTCTAAATCGTGGCCGCCCCGTCCCCTGGATTTTACGCCTGTAGACTTTTTCTCCGGTAGAGCTGAAAGACGCTGTCTACAACGACATACCAACTACACCCGATGATATACAACGACGTATTACTGCAGCCTGCTTGGACATCTCCATCGAAAAGCTAGCACATGTACAGCAGTTATCCATACCAGACTGGAAGCATGTGTTGCCGCTGCTGGTAGTCGTTTTGAACACAACCGGAGATGGTCACTTTATGGCTGCTGGTCAGAATTCATATAAATAGTGTTTGCACTTGTTAGTGTGTACTACCATAGGTATTGTACGAGTGTCAATGTGGCAATACGATATCTCCTAAACGACTGGCAGTAAAACCCAGCAGCAAACACTACTGACATTCTAATTGACCCTAGTTTTAGTTTGTAAATGTCAATAGGCATTGTTCCATTTAGAAAAGTGTGCGTTTGGAGAAAACCACATGCTCTAATTATTATAATAATATGTTGATTGGATAACAACACGAGTCCCCGACTACCAATGCAGTCTGTGAAAACTGCACATCAATAGCACTTTCTATTCCCGTAATATTTGTAGAGGAAATCTTAGGTGACTCACCCTGTGTATATTAAATACACCCAAACGTTTATTAGAGTAATGTGTAAAAGAATTGAAGTAAATCGCTCGAGTACTTTTTGAGATTTTTGGTAACAATGTTCCCGCTTTATATATTACTTCATGGCCGGATTTAGGCAAGAGCAACCGGGCCTGGAGCCCCGCGTCTCTGCATGTAAGGGGCCCTCACAATCAACAAATTATCTAACGATACCAAATAATATCCACAATTATATTTCCAAAAAGTCTTAGTTCATTTGGCCCACACCATTGCATTTATAGTACAGCTACTTACTTGATTATTACATTAGTATGAAATTCGCTTTTATAACTTTTTTTCATTTTACAGTTTCTTATAAGCGTGAATAATATGTGGTGGGACCAGATCAGGTGAGAACACAATTTAATCCCCGGTTGTCTAACTACTCTACTCCGTAAACTTTTAGTATGCCAAGGAGACCTGATATGCAGGTACCATTTTCCACTGACATTTTCAGGAGTACGTCAGTGGCAAATTAGCCCAGTACTCTACTTCCTTCTCGAAGGTATAGTTGACAGTAATATAAATGAATTTTGTATATGCAGTCATTTATTCAATTTTTTTAACAACTCAGTTGAAACAATTATTCACATATCTTATTGTATAAAAGAAGAACGATATAAATTAATAATTAAACTCTTTAACAATCGAATAATATCAGTTGACTGCATATTGTTATTTATCTGTGTTCACGATTATATAATGAGGAAAAAATCCAATTTAGAAATTGAAAAATGTGGTCCGTCTTTTCCTGTCTTAACCCGTCTTTTCCTGTTTCTACCTGTACTGTCGGTCGCGGCTGTCCATGCCCGAGGCAGGATTCGAACCTGCGACCGTAGCAGCCGTGTGGTTCCGGACTGAAGCGCCTAGAACCGCTGGACCACAGCAGCCGGCGCAGCACAACGCACCCAATATGAAAAACGTATGTTTTTGGATGTGTCGAGATACTTTTGTTCACATAGGGTAATTCAGAGATATGAAGGTGATGTTGACGCTGCTGTTGTTGTTGTAGCTGTCTTCATTCCGAATACTAATTCGGTGCTGCTCTTCACGCTAATCTATCCTGTGCAAGCCTCTTCATCTCCGTATAGCTACCGCAACCTACAGCCATTTGAACCTGCTTAGTAGAGCTCCGCATCAGCGTGGCGAACCCGGGTGAGCAGCACACAGTACACACCACTCGCTAGGCACGCGCAAGCAATCGCCTCACGCGCCGCAGACTCAACTAGTACAGGGCAAGCGGCGCGTGGCTCTGCCACGTGCTAAAGGCGGATCCACACTAGACCAACGAAGGCCAACGAACATTGGCTGAAATTTGTGTAGTGTTTATGAGCGGAAAATCGGAGTCCACCAAGCGGCTGGCCTTGTTGCGGTTCGGAATGCTGGCAGTCAAAGGGTTTGCGGTGAGTTGGGCTTGAATGGAACCAGAGAACACAGTGGCCGACGGTCGTCACTTAACGACCGAGAGCAGCGGCGTTTGTCTACGTCGTCAGTGCTAACAGACAAGCACACACTGCCTGAAATAACTGCAGAAATCGATGTGGCGCGGGCCTTTCCTGAGCTCATGACCACATTGGTTAGACCCTAGACGACTGAAAAACCGCGGTGTGGTCAGATAAGTCCCGATTTCAATTGGTAAGAGCTGATGGTAGGCTTCAAGTGTGGCGTAGAACTCACGAAGCCATGGGCCCAAGTTATCAATAAGGCACTGTGCAAGCTGGTGGGCCGGCCTCTGTGGCTGAGCGGTTCTAGGCGCTTCAGCCCGGAACCGCGCTGTTGCTACGGTCGCAGGTTCGAATCCTGCCTCGATCATGGATGTGTGTGATGTTCTTAGGTTTAGGTTTAAGTAGTTCTAAGTCTAGGGGACTGATGACCTCAGATGTTAAGTCCCATAGTGCTTAGAGCCATTTGAGCCATTTGAACCATTTGAACCAAGCTGGTGGTGGTTCCGTAATAGTGTGGGCTATGTTTACAAGGAATGGAATGGATTCTCTGGTCCAATTGAACTGATTAGTGATTGTAAATGGTTAATGCGGCTGCTTGGTGACCATTTGCAGCCGTTCATGAACTTCATGTTCCCAAACAACGATGGAATTTTTATGGATGACAATACGCCAGGTCACCTGGCCATAATTGTTCGCGACTGGCTTGAGGAATATTCTCGATAATTCGAGGGAATGATTCAGCTATCCACACCGCCTGACCTGAATCTGATCGAATATTTATGGTACATAATCGAGAGGTCAATTCGTGCACAAAATCCTTCACTGGCAACATTTTCGCAATTATGTACGGCTACAGAGGCAGGGGACTTGCAATGACTTGTTGAGTGCATGCCATGTCGAGCTGCTACGCCGAGCGAAAGGAGTTCCGGCACGATATTAGGAAGTACCCATGGCTTTCTTCACCACAGTGTGTAATCCACACACGAAGGAGGTAGCTTAAAAAACCCTTCGAGCGGTAGTCTTGTCATCAGTCTGGGACTGCTAACAGATAGAGGTGATAGAACTAATGGAGAAAGAAGGACAGCGCGTTTCGTCACCGGTTCGTTTATGGCGAGAGATGGTTTAAATGGTTCAAATGTCTCTGAGCACTATGGGACTTAACATCTGTGGTCATCGGTCCCCTAGAACTTAGAACTACTTAAACCTAACTAACCTAAGGACAACACACACATCCATTCCCGAGGCAGGATTTGAACCTGCGATCGTAACGGTCACGCGGTTCCAGACTGAAGCGGCTAGAACCGCACGGCCACACCGGCCGGCCTATGGCGAGAGAGAGCATCACGGAGATGTCCACCCTACTCCAATGGTAGAATCTACAAGAGAAGTTTTGTGCATCAAGGTGTGTCAAGCACTATATTGCTTCCTCCTATGTGTATCTCAGGAACAGACCATGAAAGTAAAACTAGCGAGATTCGAGCTCACACGGAGGGTTACCGAAAAGTTGTTTTGTCGTGAACTGTTCGCGAATGGAACAGGAAAATGGGGAGTGAGGAGTGGCAGAGGTAAGCAAAGTACCCTCTGTCAGATTCATCAGGTCGGTTTACGTTTATATTATTTATTAATTACATTAATTTATATTTCTATTTTATCGCAGTTATTGTAGACGTGTGTATACTAGGTCAGGAACAAGTCTAAAATACTGGAGTGAAAGATTATTGGCTCTCGATGATGTGATATTTCTGCAGTATCACAATCATGCGATACAAATTGCTGATATGTGGCAAGTACAGTGAGATTCAAAACAGTCCTCCGCCGACATGTCTGTCTTAAGTATTTCAGTTTTCACGATAGTTAATCTTAAATTAAGAGACTCACCTGCAACAGTTCATCGCACCTGCTCTCTTGTTTAATGTGCAATCAGTCGCGAACAAAGCGATGTATTGCCTACTCTCCCGTACAGGTAACGAACGATTCTCGTAGATAAATTCAGAGCGCCGTGAGCGTGCGCCAGAACATTCTCTGCCGAAAATCAGGCTGCATTCGCTCCGGCGCTAAGAGAATGGAAATATTCGACATCTGCCCGTCGCGTGCGTGGCTGTGTGCGAGAGGGGTATTGCGCCGTGGGACGAAACAGAATATTGAGAGCTGCGACGCACAATTGACTCATTTCTGTCAGCGCGGCTGCAAACAATGGCGACGCCAACAAGCCCAATTGAGCGAGTAACAAGTGCGCCCGACAGCCGACAGCAGCGGGCCGTGACGTCGGAGGGGCTCGCGCCGCCATTGGCTGGCCGCCAGCTGCCTCCCCTCTCCATCCCTCCCTCCCCCTCTCCTGCCAGCATCTTTCCTCTCTTCCCTTCTTCTCTTCCCTGCGGTACCACGCCGACATCGCGTTTGTGCACACTGATCCCATATCCCATCCCTTCAACACCACTAGAAATATGCCAAGAGAAGTTGGGAAAGAAATCCTCGCGTTTTCCACAGTGAAGATGGAAACTGTCGAGATCTGTCACTGTATCCGCAACTGTAGAGCCCATCGTTGTTCCATATCATAACACATGGCCCAATGCCCACTATGCATGCGCTAATTTTAAATGTACAGTTTCTGAGTGGTAGGTTACAACATATCAGTAAAAATGTATTGGGCGGGGAGGGGGTAGGTAGTTTTCCGATACTGTAGTAGACGATACTAATGTCGACAAAAGCTGTCTGTGCTAACTTTTATCAAAACTATGCGATATATGTAATAGCATTATTTCATTCAATATGTGTTGTAACCAACAGAAGCATTTCTTTTGAGCTATAGTCAAGTAGAACACGCATGTTTAATGCACAATAAGAAAGATTTGTCACCACATCAGTTATTTTAAAAATAAAGGAAATGATCAATAACAAAAGAATAACTAATGATTCAAATAACACTATAAATTTCTTTGATACTGTCTACCAAATACGCAATGGATAATTAATATGTTCCAGATATTGTCAAAATTTTATTAATAATGTTTTATGTTAAACTTTACTATTAGGTACTGACTTAATAGTTTCCTGATTGTAATAATGTAGTTAGATTCATTAAAAATATTTTATTTAAAAAATGATAATATTACGAAACCTACAAAGTATATATTACCTAACTTTTTTAGAGAGGTGAAGGTTTTTTTCTCAGCGTTGTCATACCTCGATCGAAATATCATTTTCACCACTTCTGAAAGAATAGTTCCGTTTTTCCAAAATTTATTTGTTTGGAAAGTTATTGACGATAAATTCATCGGCATTCTAGAATATTATTTTGTAACTTTGAATAAGATTTGAATAACTAGCACTGTGTTTTTGTAATCCCAATTTTCAAGTTTTAAAAAATGTATTCTTTTGATAAAATTAATGTGCTAATTATAAAATTATAGAAACTAAAAAATTTCTGTTTAGAGAAAGTACTATAGCAGCAAGAGCGAAATTGTGAATATGGGTGTTGCGCACAATTCTGAGAGTCTGTGTCTGATGTTGACCTGTAAAGATACGATTCTAAGTAGTCAGTGATTAATTAACTACTTGAAAGATGCTCTTCTATTCGTCTGTAGGTTTTTGTCATTTGTCTCACTTGTCTGTAAGAGTCGCGTCTTGGACCGCCGAGCTGATGTTAATAAATGACGAAAAAGGCGAAGAAATGCGTTTCAGTCATCATAGAAGAAAACTAACCGTAAAAAAGGCAAAAGAAAACAAAGATAAGTAAAACATGATTTGTCTGTAATTATTTGCTCTCAGTGATAATTAAGTAAAGCAATAATGGTGAAGACTTATGTATCTACCATGCACTTAATTTGTTTGACGTTTAACTTTATTATATATTGATGGGATGGAATATTATACAATTCCATACAGGTGATAAGTTCCATATAACTGTTGTTATTTACTACATTGTATCCTGATATGCTGTGAGGTACGTACACTGAACAGGGGCTGTAATTAAGATACTCAGCCACAGCTGGATTGAAGACTACGAATTAGAATCCGAACTAAATAAGAAACATATTTTCGTAAAATAATTGTAGCTGATATTGCAAAATAAATTTTAGCTATACATCTCAAATCTACACTGTTATTGCAAGAAGCTGACAGGGGTAGTCGGATTTCTAGTCTTCTCAATCAAGAGCGGAATGGTGAATCGCACTTCTGAAACCTCACGATCATTACTTCCACTATCGTCAGCACTATCAGCAAAATTGGATGCAGAACTGATCCGCCTTTGCCCTTCGAAATATAAAGGAGTGATAAATCCGCAAAATACTGAAATAGAAACCAGGAAATGTAGATTTTTCTAATAATCGCCGTATCAACACAATTTCTTTCTTTCAAAACGAATGAAAATTTAAAAACGAACAACTTTATAGATAAGTACAATTAAAAATACGTACCACGAAATGACATCACATCAGCCATTAGCACTGCGCCACTGGTCAGAGCCAAAGGAAAAAATTGCAAGTTCTCTTTCCCCAATTTGAACTAAGGATCCTGTAGAGGCGTTCTTGTACCAAACGAACAAGGACCAGATCGGGCGTAATCAAAGTACTGAACCTGAAATTATGAAATTCCTTTACATACGTAAATCTGAAGAATCTGTCCTAATCCACATAATGAACGACGTCAAAACTGACAAAGCTGTGTTGTATTTGGACGCCTCAGTAGCATCATTATGAATAACTTCATTGGAGCGTAAAATTGAAATAACATTTCAGATTATGCTGTACCACACTTGTCTGACATCATATATATTGGTTAGGCTTTTCGAGGTTTCTTCTGATGGTGTCAATGTAACTAGAAAATATCGTGCACCTACCTCCTTCGTCACTTTCAGGATTGATGCTGACCGTTGGTGGAAGACCGCACTGGGTTGCTAATGTCGTGGTGGAACATGAGTGAGCAGTTGCCAGGCAACGTCCAACGTCCACAGCACGTAGAGGATCTACCATCGCCTGGGTAACAGCGCTTTCTGTTGGAATTGCGTGAAATTAGACTGACTGGTGTGGTGCCGGAGTCAACGGGAATTTGCAGTACTAGCGGCCGCTTTGACCAGTGGCGTGATGGTAATGGTTCCAGTGATATAACTTCTTGGTGCTAATTTTAAATTTAATTTCCTTATGGTGTTTTGATGATCTTGTTTCCGTTGTTTTGACGTATTACTTTTTGATTTATGCCGTGTATGAGAAACATATTCCCGTCTCTTCTGTTTTGAAGGAAATTATGATGTTCCGATTTTTCAGTCTGTTTCTTTACGGTAAATTCCCTTTCCTTCTATAGTTTTGGCCTGTACCGTGGTCTCCACTATAGCTGCACAGCACTTTTTTCCGACGCACATTCGTTTCCTTTCCAACAAATGCTTAGTTTTTCTTGTGATAACGGTCTCGATTTACTACATAATCACACATCATTTCATCAAAAGTATCCAAACACCTACTACTGAATATTAATATGGGATAAATCCACTGTTCGCTTTTACTGCTGACTGAACTCTGCAATGAACTCTGAATGAGGTGTCTAAAAACAACAGCCGAAATCAGAGACGCCTGAAGCGAAGTCTACTTTCTGCCTCGTTCCAAAGGTTTTCCGTTAAATTCAGGTCGAGACTCTGGGCAGGCCAATCTATTTCAGAGATATTCATCATTTTGTTTTGCAGCTCCTTGTATTGGCCGTGTTTGCAGTTACACTGAGGTCCGCCAGTTATGCAAAACACCGTATTTTCTAAGTACCCAAACATGTTTCGGCACCACTGCGCCATCATCAGTGGGTTTTCGTTTTTATTTATTCTGCAATGTGCATCTTTAGTTCAAACAACAGATCGTTTCTTTTTCTAAATACCTTTACATTTGGTGTGCATGAATTTTCTGGATCACTTGTGTGTTAATTAATGCAGATAGCTTTTCATCTTCA
Organism: Schistocerca americana; assembly: GCF_021461395.2. NCBI lineage: Eukaryota > Metazoa > Arthropoda > Insecta > Orthoptera > Acrididae > Schistocerca > Schistocerca americana. The sequence goes on from NC_060119.1 coordinate 224,701,695, forward strand.
ACCAAACGATGTTGATGAGAAAGTTTGTTGCTGGTAGTTAACCTATCTTCCAGAATGTAACTTAGTTTGTCGCGGATCTCACATCCAACAATATTTCAGAGATGTTATTGATCACAAACCATTTCCTCACTGGTGTTGCATTATGACTGGGTGAAATGTCATGCTGATACAAACAATTATCTCCTCCGAACTATTCCTCTACTGTACCAGTACTCCATGGTATAAAATGTGATCATACGATGTCTGTTCAAAAAATTCCGGAACATTCGTAATTTCGAGCCAATGGTGTGTTGGGGCGAAATGCGGTTGGCATCCTTGCACACACTAGTGTTTAAAGTGTAACTGCCAGAAGTTTCATTGTTGGCTGACTGTCAGTTATTATTCAGTGCTGTATTGAGTAGAACGCTGTATCGCATAGTTTGCGAATTTCGAAATGGCAGAGTTACAGGAGCGACGCGTCTGCATTAAATTTTGCGTGAAACTCAAGAAACCTTTACAGAGACACACCAAATGATGCAGGAAGCCTACGGCGATGAGTGCTTAAGCCGTACTCGGTGTTACGAGTGATTCACACGGTTTAGAAATGTCCGGATAGAAGTTAAAGCAACCTGCATCTACATCTACATCCAAACGGTTACTCTGCAATTCACACTTAAGTGCGTGGCAGAGGGTTCATCGAACCATTTTCATACTACTTCTCTACCATTCCACTCTCGAATGGCGCGTGGGAAAAAGGAACACCTAAATCTTTCCGTTCGACCTCTCTTATTTTATTGTGATGATCATTTCTCGTTACGTAGGCTGGTGTCAACAAAATATTTTCGCATTCAGAAGAGAAAGTTGGTGATTGAAATTTCGTAAATACGAGGTGCATTCAAGTTCTAAGGCCTCCGATTTTTTTTCTAATTAACTACTCACCCGAAATCGATGAAACTGGCGTTACTTCTCGACGTAATCGCCCTGCAGACGTACACATTTTTCACAACGCTGACGCCATGATTCCATGGCAGCGGCGAAGGCTTCTTTAGGAGTCTGTTTTGACCACTGGAAATTCGCTGAGGCAATAGCAGCACGGCTGGTGAATGTGCGGCCACGGAGAGTGTCTTTCATTGTCGGAAAAAGCCAAAAGTCACTAGGGGCCAGGTCAGGTGAGTAGGGAGCATGAGGAATCACTTCAAAGTTGTTATCACGAAGAAACTGATGCGTAACGTTAGCTCGATGTGCGGGTGCGTTGTCTTGGTGAAACAGCACGCGTGCAGCCCTTCCCGGACGTTTTTGTTGCAGTGCAGGAAGGAATTTGTTCTTCAAAACATTTTCGTAGGATGCACCTGTTACCGTGGTGCCCTTTGGAATGCAATTGGTAAGGATTACGCCCTCGCTGTCCCAGAACATGGACACCATTATTTTTTCAGCACTGGCGGTTACCCGAAATCTTTTTGGTGGTGGTGAATCTGTGTGCTTCCATTGAGCTGACTGGCGCTTTGTTTCTGGATTGAAAAATGGCATCCACGTCTCATCGATTGTCACAACCGACGAAAAGAAAGTCCCACTCATGCTGTCGTTGCGCGTCAACATTGCTTGGCTACATGCCACACGGGCAGCCATGTGGTCGTCCGTCAGCATTCGTGGCACCCACCTGGATGACACTTTTCGCATTTTTAGGTCGTCATGCAGGATTTGTGCACAGAACCCACAGAAATGCCAACTCTGGAGGCGATCTGTTCAACAGTCATTCGGCGATCCCCCAAAACAATTCTCTCCACTTTATCGATCATGTCGTCAGACCGGCTTGTGCGAGCCCGAGGTTGTTTCGGTTTGTTGTCACACGATGTTCTGCCTTCATTAAACTGTTACACCCACGAACACACTTTCGACACATCCATAACTCCATCACCACATGTCTCCTTCAACTGTCGATGAATTTCAATTGGTTTCACACCACGCAAATTCAGAAAAAGAATGATTGCACGCTGTTCAAGTAAGGAAAACGTCGCCATTTTAAGTATTTAAAACAGTTCTCATTCTCGCCGCTGGCGGTAAAATTCCATCTGCCGTACGGTGCTGCCATCTCCGGAACGCATTGACAATGAACGCGGCCTCATTTTAAAACAATGCACATGTTTCTATCTCTTTCCAGTCCGGAGAAAAAAAATCGGAGGCCTTAGAACTTGAATGCACCTCGTAGATCTCAGTGGTCCTCTATTGGCGGGTATTGTAGTCCATAAACAGGAAGTTAGGATCTACTGCACCCTTAAAGAGCCGGACATGACCCAGATCAGTCTCCCTGAAGCACCACCGCTCTGTAACGGTACCTTACGCAAAGATATGAAGCGGTGTTCGGCCATTGTGCATAATGCCTGCCCACACCTTAACGTTAGGCCATACCGATGACGTTCATGAATATTCTGTGGTGCGCAACGTGTTTCGCCGTCTCTCCACACTAACTGGTAGCCAAAATCATTTCCTACAGTCAAATTGGATTCCTCTGAGAACATCACTGTGGATTACTGTTGTTAACCCCAACCAACATGCTCTCTACACCGATGAACTCTTTCTCGCCGATAGTGTAGTTGAAGCGGAATGCATTTAAAAGGCTTCCAAATATACGAAACATCGCGGTTTAATCGTCACCTAATGGATATGGCAGAGGCACGTGTACCGACAGCGGTTGGAAGATCTGCAGCTATCTGTCTAGGGGTGTCATGTCTATTCCTTCTCGCCACAAAGGCCACATATCGATACTCTAGCAGTGTGGTTGTCCGTTCACGGCCACCGGCATGGTTTCGCATAGCATTTCCACCTTCAGCGGTCATTTTTTTAGTCGCGAGATGACACTTTCGGACACACCCATTACTGTGGCCACAGTAGTGATACTTTGACAGGTTCCGAGCCGACCAACTGTTCGTCCACTATCGCAAGTACCCAAATGATGTCTTTCACCATTTTGCCGTACGGTACGGAATGTCACTCTAATCAGTTCCACAACAACTTCCGTCAAACACTGTACAGCGTGAGTTGATGAATGCATACAGAGCGTTTGTGCACGAGCTTCGCTGCAGTTAACACGTCCGCCCTCTACATCTCCATGTACTATCATTGGTCGGATTTTCCGTAGCAGTTGTCTATTGTTCCGTAGTAACCGGAGTTGTTACTTCGCAAGTGTCAGTTGTTCCCTAGCAGTTGTCAAGCAACAGCCTGTGCAGAAACCAGACTTCAGTTATTACGGTCGAAGGGCAAGAAAGGGTTCAACTGAACGGAATGGATAGTATTTTGAAAAGAAGTTGTGCGTTAGAAGTCTTTCTGAAAATATTTGTCTGGGGTGTAGCCTTGTACGGAAGTGAAACATGAATGATAAACTGTTCATACAAGAAGAGAATAGAAGCCTCTGCAATATGGTGCTACAGAGTAACGATGAAGATTAGATGGGCAGATTAAATAACTAGTGAAGTGGCACTGAATCGAAAGGGGGGAAAAGAAAGTTAGGGGCACAAGTTGACTAAAAGAAGGGACCAGTTGATAGGACACGTCCTGAGACATCAAGGAATTATCAGTTTGATAATTGGAAGAGTGGGGAGCGGGTTGAGGGAGGGGGGGACAAAAACAGTAGATGGAGACCAAGACTTCACTATTGTAAAAAAGTTTAACTCAAAGTGGGATACAGTAGCTAAGAAGAGATTACAAAACTTGCACAGGATAGAATAACGTGGAGAGACGCACGAAATCTCTCTTCGGACTGACGTCCACGACAACAACATACATGGAGCTACGTTTGCTCACTCTACATATGAGAAGGGCAAAGTTGATCTCTATATAAGGAAGGAATCTGTTATCGTTGTATACCAGCACGTATGTCTTACTCTCCCTCCCCCTAAAAACAAAAATAGTTAATCGAAACAGCGCACTATGCTCCCATGTTAGAGCACTGAGGGATGATGTTGCAAACAAACCATCTCAGAGAAATCAGGATGGCTGACTAACCATAAGCCGGCCGGTGGGACCGAGCAGTTGTAGGCGCTTCAGTCTGGAACCGCGCGACCGCTACGGTCGCAGGTTCTAATCCTGCCTCGGGCATGGATGTGTGTGATGTCCTTAGGTTAGTTAGGTTTAAGTAGTTCTAAGTTCTAGGAGACTGATGACCTCAGATGTTAAGTCCCATAGTGCTCAGAGCCATTTGAACCATTTGAACTAACCAGAAAACTGGTGCGTTGCGCCCAATCCATTGTCTACGCTTACCCTTTGAGTACCAGTGGTTCCTGCTTGAAACCAATATCTTATCGATTTATTTGAGGTACCAGTATCTTTCGCATGAAACCGACGATGCTACTGCAAGACAAAGATGCCTGGTAGTACACGGAGGGACTCCTACAAATATAGTGCACTATAGCGAAAAGGATCAGTCGACGCACAGACTGTGCTAAGTGATTTGTAGGAGACTGTGGAGATTGTGACATATGGTCTTTTTTATATTGATCGTACTGAGGACATAAGTGATAGTGAAAGTAAGTATATCTAAAGATAAATTTGAGGTTTTTACTGCTACTTTTATGAGTGATTCATGGAAGCTTCGAATGTGGAATCGCGTCCAGGAAAAAATGCGAAATTGCTTTCAAACATTTCTCATGAAATGATGGGTAGTTGAAAACTGAGTTTCCCAGTGGTTCCAAAGTGAAATCACCGCCTTAAAACAATTGATTGTTTACTTTTCCCAATTTATTCTTGTATACTTTGCTTAGCATGATAATGAAAGTCAATTTTGTGAAAAATTCCAAAATTTAATTTTTTTGATATTGTTGAGACTCTAAGGGTTAATGTTCAGTCAGATAGCTGGACACAAGACTGTATTAACGCGCAGAAGCTCCCCACGAAGTAACCGTGCGTTCTGCGTCAGTGCCACTATAACGATCTGCAGTAACAAAGAAAGGCAATCTCAAGGAAGTCCATTCAGTTACTATGTAATAGCTATGTCATCATACACCCCAAGAAGCAGTCACCATCGATTTCTGCGTAAACTTTGACGGGGAGCAGATACTCTGAAAGGACCTCGAAGATGACTGGTGGATTTTCAGCTGCTCAAATATGGTACTTGGGGAGAATGAGAATAGTATGAAGGCTTTCACGACCGGATGACATATCTTCTGGTAAACCTTCCGGGATGTAAGGTCGTGGTCCATGAAACTCTTCAGCTCCTAACGTTTCGTCCAGAGCTGCGCTGGACATCTTCAGAGGGATGTTTCTCCTCCGGTGAGTCTTGCCGACTGACGGGTCGGACGTCTGAGAGCGACTTATGTATCGTAGAAAGGGGGTGTGCATATCACGTGTAACTCTGGACACGTCCCCTTTCTACGATATATAAGTCGCTCTCAGACGTCTGACCCGTCAGTCGGCAAGACTCACCGGAGGAGAAACACCCCTCTGAAGATGTCCAGCGCAGCTCTGGACGAAACGTTAGGAGCTGAAGAGTTTCATGGACCACGACCTTACATCCCGGAAGGTTTACCAGAAGAGATTGAGAATGCCGTTTCTTATAAATGTTCCCTTGATGATTACTGACGAACTGTAGGTCTGTGACTTGCTGGCTCAGTAAAGCACTGCAAAATGTTCTATGACGATGAAAATCAAGAAATGAATACATATCCTGCACTGATCGTCATTGGACAGGAACCACTGAGAGGCCACACAGATCACTGCGGCAGTTAGCAGCGTGCAGCTAATCTTCGAGCACTTGCATCCGGTGAGCTTTCCACTGAATTTTGTATAGCAGTAGCCTCCTCCACCACAACTGCTGCGTGTCGCCGCAGCAAACCAGTACTAATTACAACAAATTCGTAGGACCAGTTTCCCTCAAAAGACGAGTTTTGTAGCTCGGGATGTCGGCCAGTAAAACGTGCAGAATGCGTACGGGAAGCAACAGCCTAATTCGTTTGTACCACACCGTAAATCAAACTCATTATTAATCAGTTCATTATTAGCGTACTCCATCATCATCGTGGATTATCAGCAGGTAATTGAGTGAATGTTTACTGTCAGCGCTTGTAATGTGCCGAGTAATACGTGTGCACAGCTGTTCACAATGTTGTCTTATCTAACAAACAAAGCAGCCACGATAATATGGTGCGCTGTTCTGTCGGCTGTAGACGGAAATACGAGCCCAGCTGTGTGAACGAACTGAAGAGTTCCTACTAAACAGAGCACAGCATGTCTTAGTGGAGAGAGAGATTTTCAGACGTAAACGTAATTTCGGAGGTACGACAAGACAGTGTTATACAACTACTCCTGCTCACAATATACAGTGTAAATGTTGGTCAGAAACACTCTGAAAAGCTTGTAATGGTATTGGGGTGTTGTAGGGTAGATTGTGCTGAGAAATAATTGTTAGGAAACAAATTCGACACGTTGTGTCGTTTGCTAATTAATTACGAGGGTCACTCCAAAAGAAATGGACACCATTTTTTTTTAATCCATATTTCATTCTACAAATTTGAAAGTTTTATAGTGTGTAGATACATCCTTTAGGAACAATATTTTCATTTCTCCACATAATTTCCATCCCTCTCAACTGCCTTACGCCATCTTGGAACCAGCGCCTGTACACCCGCACGGTAAAATTCTGGACCAACCTGTTGGAGCCACTGTTTGGCAGAGTACACAAGGGAGTCATCATCTTCAAACCCTGTTCCACGAAGAGAGTCTTTCAATTTCCCAAAGAGGTGATAGTCACATGGAGCCAGGTCAGGACTGTAAGGCCGGCCGAAGTGGCCGTGCGGTTAAAGGCGCTGCAGTCTGGAACCGCAAGACCGCTACGGTCGCAGGTTCGAATCCTGCCTCGGGCATGGATGTTTGTGATGCCCCTAGGTTAGTTAGGTTTAACTAGTTCTAAGTTCTAGGGGACTAATGACCTCAGCAGTTGAGTCCCATAGTGCTCAGAGCCATTTGAACCATTTTTGAACAGGACTGTAAGGCAGGTGTTTCAGTGTTGTCCATCCGAGTTTTGTGATCGCTTCCGTGGTTTATCGACTGACATGTGGCCGTGCACTGTCGTGCAACAGCAAAACATCCTGCTTTTGCCGATCTGGTCGAACACGACTTAGTCGAGCTTGAAGGTTCTTCCGTGTCGTCACCTATGCATCAGAATTTATGGTGGTTCCACTTGGCATGATGTCCACAACCAAGAGTCCTTCGAAATCGAAAAACACCGTAGCCATAACTTTTCCAGCAGAAGGTGTGGTTTTGAATTTATTTTTTTCTTGGGTGAATTTGCATGATCCCACTCCATTGATTGCCTCTTCGTCTCTGGTGAAAAATGATGGAGCCATGCTTCATCACCTGTCACAATTCTTCCAAGAAATTCATCCACCATTCTCGTACTGTTCCAAAAGTTCGCTGCACACCGCTTTTCTTGTTTCTTTGTGAGCCACAGTCAACATCCTGGGAACCCACCTGGTACAAACCTTTTTTAACGCCAACACTTTCAGTATTCTGCAAACACTTCCTTCCCCTATCCCAACGTAGCGTGACAATTCGTTCACTGTGATGTGTGTGTCAGCAGTCACCAATTCGTTAACTCTCTGCTCATTGTCTGGAGTGTGTGCAGTACGAGGCCTGCGGCTGCGAGGACAGTCCTCAATATTGCCGTGCCCGCTTTCATCACGTAACCTGTTTGCCCACAGACTACCTGTACTGCGATCGACAGCAGCATCTCCATACACCTTTTTCAACCTCTTATGGATGTTTCCCACAGTCTCGTTATCACAGCACAGGAATTCTATGACAGCACGTTGCTTCTGACGAACGTCAAGTGTAGATGCCATCTTGAAGACGTGCCGTGACGGCGCCACTCACGGGAACAGGTTGAACTAATTTTGAAAACTAGCGGGAAGGGTGTATCGACACACTGTAAAACTTCCACACATGCAGAATGAAAACTGTATTTTTACAAAAATAGTGTGCATTTCTTTTGGAGTGACCCTCGTAGAACTGAAGTTAGCCAATCAGACCGTTGTGTGCGTAAATTCAAGCGGCTCACCAGATGAACTGACTCTATTGTTCTCGTAACGTGGATAATAGCGCTCGCGCTCAATCCCTATTGCCGCCCTATGCCCAGATTTTGTGTGGTTCTCCTGTTCAGTTTTAGGGAGCAAAACGAAGAACACGTTTGGCGACATCGGCTCTGGAGGGCAGCTAGACTCTGCGTGCGCAACAGTGCTAATTACCTCGGAAACTGCACAACGTATCGAGTTTTCTTTATTGACAATTGTTTCTCAGCACAATCTACCCTACAACATCCCAATACCCTTACAAGCTGTTCAGACTGTTTCTGTTCATCCTGCATAACAATGGAGACGGAGACGTTCAAGCTAACTCAAACGATGCCATTAGCAATGTCCGAAAGAGAGGATTTGTGCATGATGTGAAATGTTACTTTATAAATGCATAAAAAAGAAGCCCCAACTTTAATTAACACCTGAATGTATTATAAATAATTTTACATATATAAATAAATTTGTATATTAATTGGTACTAATGAGATGATGTATTTTTAATTATTCGTGGATTACTTTGTAAAGGAGTATCTACGAGTTAAAATGTGTAAAGAAAACTCTGTGAAACAGAATGTAATAGGTACATTCGTTTGTCTAACGATATAAAGAAGCGGAACACGACTTGTTCGCGCTCTCTCTTTTTTGCTCCGCTACCGAGATAAGCTGTGTGAGTGTCCCTTGTGTAACTTGTACGATTTTGTTGAATAATTATGTTGATTTGATGTTGAGTAGCCGTGTTTCATTTGAAGATCAGTTTCCTTGCTATTCACGTTATATATGATTTCATAATGCATTTTTTAGTTCAGTTTCAGGCTGCATCGAAGAGAAGTTGCTCTCGCATTGTTTGGTGGTCACGGCCGAACACTGTCGATGCTCACTCGCCGGTTACACAGTCAGATTATAATTCATACGTCCCTGAGGTCTTTTTTACCGATTTTTTTTTTCTCAAAATCAGGGCAATGTTATGACGCGAACCGTGTAATATTCAGATTGGTCATTGGTCTCTAAACAATGTCGTGTAGCAACGCACTCGCCGGTCTGATGTAACGACGACGCTGGAAGACAGAGTTCAACTTAATTAGAAAAGATAGTAAATTTTTTCTGTGTCATGTTTTATCATTTCAGTAGCATTACCTCCAGCAAAGCAAGTAACATGCACGTAGTGCTCTCCACCAGAACTTACCAATTATTCAATGATTTCTTAAAAATCACGTTTACTAGCAGAGATAAAATCTATTAACATTCCATTTCAATTAATTAATTCATATCTATCGAACAGAAATAATAACACGAGGGTAATCCTAAAAGTAAGGTCTCCTATTTTTTATAAGTACATAGACCTGTTTATTTCTACAAAGGTTTACATCAGTTTACAGCTTGAACATTTACCTATTTTTCGACATAATCACGATTTCTGACGATGCATTTTTGTAGACGCTGTGGCAGTTTTGTATGCCCATGTCATACCAGCTCGCCGCCATGCTGTTCAGAAAGTTATGAACCTCTTCTTACACGTCGTCGTCGGAGCTGAATCGCTTTCAGCCAAATGTTCTTTTAACCTAGGGAACAGGTGATAGTCACTGGGCGCCAAGTAAGGACTATAGGGTGGGTGGGTGGGTGATTATGTTCCACTGAAACTGTTGCAGGAGAGCAACGGTTTGCCGAGCGATGTATGGGCGAGCGTTGTCATGGAGAATATGTACGCCCTTGCTCAACATCCTTTCAGAGTCGCACAATACCTGTCAGCGTTAATTGTGGTCCGAGCGATTCAGCTCCGACGACGAGGTGAAAGAAGAGGCATGGCGGCGAGCTGGTATGACGTGGGCATACAAAAAAATGCCACAGCGTCTACAAAAATGCATCGACACAAATGGTGATTATGTCGAAAAATAGCTAAATGTTCAAGCTTTAAACTGATGTAAACCATTGTAGAAATAATCAGATCTATGTACTTGTAAAAAAATAGGAGACCTTACTTTTGGGATTACCTTAGTAATAATACAAAATATCTTATTTTTTATTTTGAGAAACGCTATAAAAGGCGTAGTTTACTCTTAGAATTCCGGGAGTGTACGTTCCTAAACGAGCCGACCAATTTATTGCTTCCTCCTACATACCGGGTGATCAAAAAGTCAGTATAAATTTGAAAACTTAATAAACCACGGAATAACGTAGATAGAGAGGTAAAAATTGACACACATGCTTGGAATGACATGGGGTTTTATTAGAACCAAAAGAAAAACAAAGTATTGCTAGACGCGTGAACGATCTCTTCCGCGCGTCGTTTGGTGATGATCGTGTGCTCAGCCGCCACTTTCGTCATGCTTGGCCTTCCAGGTCCCCAGACCTCAGTCTGTGCGATTATTGGCTTTGAGGTTACCTGAAGTCGCAAGTGTATCGTGATAGACCGACATCTCTAGGGATGCTGAAAGACAACAGCCGACGCCAATGCCTCACCGTAACTCCGGACATGATTCACAGTGATGTTCACAACATTATTCCTCGACTACAGCTATTGTTGGGGAATGATGGTGGACATATTGAGCATTTCCTGTAAAGAACATCATCTTTGCTTTGTCTTACTTTGTTATGGTAATTATTGCTATGCTGATCACATGAAGCGCCATCTGTCGGACCTTTTTGAACTTTTGTATTTTTTTGGTTCTAATAAAACCCCATGTCATTCCAAGCATGTTTGTCAATTCGTACCTCTCTATCTACATTATTCCGTGATTTATTCAGTTTTCATATTTATACTGACTTTTTGATCACCCTGTATATCTCGTGAAAATACGATGAAAGTAAAATTAGAGAAATTTGATCTTATCCAGTTGTAGCGACACCTACTCTTCTAGCAAAATAACAATGCATTGTATCCAGTAACTCACTTTTCTCGGATCGAGTATCAGCAGTTAGCTATTCCCATGTACTGTTCAGAGCTGGAAAGGGGGAAAATAACAGTGATAACAGTAGTACCCTCCATCAAACTATGTAATGTGGCCTACAGAGGAGAGATAAAATAATTCAAATGGCTCTGAGCACTATGGGACTTAACATCTGATGTCATCAGTACCCTAGACTTAGAAACTACTTAAACCTAACTAACCTAGGGACATCACACACATCCATGCCCGAGGTAGGATTCGAACCTGCGATCGTAGCGGTCACGCGGTTCCAGACTGAAGCGCCTAGAACCGCTCGGCCACACCAGCCGGCACAGAGGAGAGATGTAGATGTAGATATGTTGTGATGAAACTTCTTCTTCCGTATTGATTTAGGTTGTGCTCCTATACTTCGCAGTCAACAATTACGTACACGAAGACCTGCGCAGTCTAGTCTATTTGTTTCGCAACAGTCCATTTGAGACGGCGCTACACTTTGACATGACATCGCCTGAAGAGTGATTTCTGTCGACATGTGGAGCAGAGGCTGGTACCTTCCTGGTGTGTCCCACGCGTTCTCGCTGACGGCGCTAACTCGGCAGGCGAGGGACGTGTGAGATTGACGACAGGGAACGGCTAATGCGGTTTTCCAGCGACCCCGCGTGGGGCGTAGGAGGAACCGACGTGAGGGCCGACGCAGCCCTCTCACCTGCTAGCGCTCCGCTCACATCAGTGCGCGTACGAATGCTAAAACTCCAAATACTCCATGTAGTGTCGAGTAATCTACTTGTCATGTAACCTCTAGCAGTTTTGGCTTATTTACAAATAGTTTAACACGTAAATTGTTCTACATTGCAGTGGTTTAAAAGAAAAACTCTTCCGCATGCTGCACATTAAGCTTTGTATTTAACTTGTGCGGCTGGCTTGTGTGGCCGAGCGGTTCTAGGAGCTTCATTCTGCAACCGCGCGACCGCAACGGTCGCAGGTTCGAATCCTGCCTCGGCCATGGATGTATGTGATGTCCTTAGGTTAGTTAGGCTTAAGTAGTTTTAAGTTCTAGGGCAGGGCTTCCCAACCTTTTCAGCTGGCGGACCCCTTCTTCAGTCGAAAATCCATGGCGGACCCCTAGTCAGTCAGGACCACAGTAACTTTAAATTTCAGAGCGAAACCCATGCGAACTGAAAGCTTCTTGATGCAAGTGCTATGATCCCAGTGACCCCAACCACCCGAAGTATCAATAGTCTTTGGTTTAGAGATGAATGAAAACAACTTGAAATTAACGATCCAATTTGAATTCCCACTGTATCCAAACACTTACTAGTGGATTTACTCTCTTTGTTCAACACACTATAGCCTGATTAAAATTACTTGGTAACTGACATTTCACACGTTGGAGCTGCCTTCCTCCAAGAGCAATCAACGTCACGTCCAAACTGTTCGCTGTTGACATGCTGACGCTTGTCGTCTGTTCACTTCCACTGTTTGGCTACTGTTGTGTAAGGAGCATACGTATTTTGTAACAGTCGTGTGTGTGTGTGTGTGTGTGTGTGTGTGTGTGTGGTTTTTCGTGAAATCCGTAGAAAAATGTGCAAATATATGTAAAATCTACGGGTGTCAAAAATCGACTTATTAGGTAGTGCACTGACAAAGCAAGTTTAGCATTTAATGATGCCTGGGGCCGCATACGTGCCAGCGAGCGCTGTGATTAGTCGACAAAACTCACTCCGCGCATGCGTAAAAGGTTTCAGCGCATCTAGCGTCGTGAGCCGGCTCACAAACGACCCCCGTATTGAAACTTCCTGGCAGATTAAAACTGTGTGCCCGACCGAGACTCGAACTCGGGACCTTTGCCTTTCGCGGGCAAGTGCTCTACCAACAGAGCTACCGAAGCACGACTCACGCCCGGTACTCACAGCTTTACTTCTGCCAGTACCTCGTCTCCTACCTTCCAAACTTTACAGAAGCTCTCCTGCGAACCTTCCAGAACTAGCACTCCTGAAAGAAAGGATATAGCGGAGACATGGCTTAGCCACAGCCTGGGGGATGTTTCCAGAATGAGATTTTCACTCTGCAGCGGAGTGTGCGCTGATATGAAACTTCCTGGCAGGTTAAAACTGTGTGCCCGACCGAGACTCGAACTCGGGACCTTTGCCTTTCGCGGGCAAGTGCTCTGTTTCATATCAGCGCACACTCCGCTGCAGAGTGAAAATCTCATTCTGGACCCCCGTATTGTTGCAAAACAGTCGATCAGAGAACCCGCATTCTCCGGCACTAAACTGTGTATTCGTTCTCACTTAGGAACCGCAGAGGCTGCTAGGGGATACGACCTGATGTATAAGTACACATGTTTTTCAGGCGAAAAAAAATAGTGATGAATTTGATTTTCACATTTTTATTCAATAATTTTACTCATTATTTTAGACGATTTGCTGAAAGGTGGCCGCGGACACCCTAGAAAGAGCCGTCGGACACCTAAGGGGTCCGCGGACCAAACGTTGGGAAGCCCTGTTCTAGGGGACTGATGACCTAAGATGTTAAGTCCCATAGTGTTCAGAGTCATTTGATCCATTTAACGTGTGCGCCCAGAAGCGTTTCGCCTTATTTATGAAGCATCTTCAGTGAGTATCGTCAAATACTACACGATATTTTCGTCCGTACATGGACGATACCATTTGCACATATAGGTTATAGATGTAAAACAGTTCCTTTAAGTTTTTTGAGTAAAATGGAAAGGTACTGACAGATCAGCGTCTAATTTATTATTTGTAAGCCAAACAGCTTTCTCTCTCACAGCTTTCTCTCATGTGGCAAATTGATTGATAGCTTGCACTCTCTCTTGAGGTCACTCTGTTTTCGAAATATACACTGCTGGCCATTAAAATTGCTACACCACGAAGAAGACGTGCTACAGACGCGAAATTTAACCGACAGGAAGGAGATGCTGTGATATGCAGATGATTAGTTTTTCAGAGCATTCACATAAGGTTGGCGCCGGTGGCGACACCTACAACGTGCTGACATGGGGAAAGTTTCCAACCGATTTCTCATACACAAACAGCAGTTGATCGGCGTTGCCTGGTAAAACGTTGTTGTGATGCCTCGTGTAAGGAGGAGATATGAGTGCCATCACTTTTCCGACTTTGATAAAGGCGCTGGATCCCAACGGCCTCGTATCATTAGCAGTCGAGATGACAGGCATCTTATCTGCATGGCTGTAACGGATCGTGCAGCCACGACTCGATCCCTGAGCCATCAGATGTGGACGTTTACAAGACAACAACCATCCGCACGAACAGTTCGACGACGTTTGCAGCAGCATGGACTATCAGCTCGGACACCATGGCTGCGGTTACCCTTGACGCTGCATCACAGACAGGAGCGCCTGCGATGGTGTACTCAACGACGAACCTGGGTGCACGAATGACGAAACGTCACTGTTTCGGATGAATCCAGGTTCTGTTTACAGCATCATGATGGTAGCATTCGTGTTTGGCGACATCTCGGTGAACGCACATTGGAAGCGTGTATTCGTCATCGCCATATTTGCGTATGGGGTGCCATTGGTTACACGTCTCGGTCACCTCTTGTTCGCACTGGCGGCACTTTGAACAGTGGACGTTACATTTCAGATGTGTTACGACCCGTGGTTCTACCCTTCATTCGACCCCTGCGAAACCCTACATTTCAGCAGGATAATGCACGACCGCATGTTGCAGGTCCTGTAGGGGCCTTTCTGGATACAGAAAATATTCGACTGCTGCCCTGGCCAGCACATTCTCCAGATCTCTCACCAATTGAATACGTCTGGTCAATGGTGGGCGAGCAACTGGCTCGTCACAATACGCCAGTCACTACTCTTGAACTGTGGTATCATGTTGAAGCTGCATGGGCAGCTGTACCTGTACACGCCATTCAAGCTCTGTTTGACTCAATGCCCAGGTGTATCAAGGCCGTTATTACGGTCAGAGGTGTTTGTTCTGGGTACTGATTTCTCAGGATCTATGCACCCAAATTGTGTGAAAATGTAATCACATGTCAGTTCTAGTACAATATATTTGTCCAATGAATACCCGTTTATCATCTGCATTTCTTCTTGGTGTGGCAATTTTAATGGCCAGTGGTGTAGCACTGTAACTGCCACTTTTTATGTCTAGAGTGTCATTCGTATTGCCAGCTGTCTCAGTTTTTCCTCTCAATTGTTTTTTCTTTTACTATATGTGTGCTGTGTACGTTACGTTTGTGGGGGGGGGGGGGGGGGAGGGCTGTCTGTACTGTTTTTATTTTATTATTTATTTTTTGTGGTTCTTTTTTATTTTTTTATTTTTTAACTATTACCTTTTCTTTTTCAGTTTTCATTTGTATACTTAGGAAAGAAATGAGATTTTTGATCATCTGATGGGATTTGTCTGTATTAGATGATCAGTCAGTGTAAACAGCAGTGAGTGGATAATCATATTCAGTTGGTCATTTGGTAGTGGCTTCTTTTCATTACTTATTATAACTATTTTCATGTATTTCTCTCTAATAGTAGGTTTGTGATTGTTTTCTCTTAAATGCTCTGCAAATGCAGTATGCAAAAGGTGCTTTTCTTTTAAGCCGGCCGGAGTTGCCGAGCGGTTCTAAGCGCTACAGTGCTGCTGAAATGTAGGGTTTCGCAGGGATCGAATGACGGGTAGAGCCACAGGTCGTAACAAATCTGAAATATAACGTCCACTGTTCAAAGTGACGTCAATGCGAACAGGAGGTGACTGAGACGTGTAACAAATGGCACCCCATACCATCACGCCGTGAGATACGCCAGTATGACGATGACGAATACACGCTTCTAATGTGCGTTCACCGCGATGTCGCCAAACACGGTTGCGACCATTACGATGCTGTAAACAGAACCTGGATTCATCCAGAAAAATGACGTTTTGCCATTCGTGCACCCAGGTTCGTCGTTGAGTACACCATCGCAGGCGCTCCTGTCTGTGATGCATAGTCGAACTGTTCGTGCAGATGTTTGTTGTTTTGCAAACGTCCCCATCTGTTGACTCAGGGATCGAAACGTGGCTGCACGATCCGTTACATCCATGCGGATAAGATGCCTGTCATCTCGACTGCTAGTGATACGAGGCCGTTGGGATCCAGCACGGCGTTCCGTATTACCCTCCTGAACCCACCGAGTCCATATTCTGCTAACAGTCATTGGATCTCGACCAACGCCAGCAGCAGTGTCGCAATACGATAAACCGCAATCGCCATAGGCTACAATCCGACCTTTATCAAAGTCGGAAACGTGATGGGGTACCCATTTCTCCTCCTTACACGAGTCATTACAACGACGTTTCACCAGGCAACGCCGGTGAACTACTGTTTGTGTATGAGAAATCGGTTGGAAACTTTCCTCATATCAGCACGTTGTAAATGTCGCCACCGGCGCCAACCTTATGTGAATGCTCTGAAAAGCTAATCATTTGCATATCAAAGCACCTTTTTCCTGTCGGTTAAATTTCGCGTCTATAGCACGGCATCTTCGTGGTGTAGCAATTTTAATGGCCAGTAGTGTACATACAACAGAAATATCTGTCCTGTGACGTCGTTTGCGATGTGCCTACGCGACGAACTCCAGAGTCGTGGTAGATGAAGGCGTGAAGACCTGGGACGTTAGTGGGTCGGTATTGCCGGCGTGCGACGGATGGTTTTTGCTGGTACAGTCCAATACGACATGGGCCGGTTCTGTCGGCGTGGAACGCTGAGGCAAACTGCTGGTACTGCCGACTTGCTGCGCTGGGACCGAACTGCTGATGCGGTTGGACGGAATTGCTTGTACAACCGACTTGAGCGTAGGGCGTAACGCATTTCACACCCTCCGACAGTGGCATAAATAGTCGGCACGGATGGATATCCGCGTGGCGCTGCGAGGCGATGTGAGCTGCCGCAGCGGAATGGCGCCCTGCTGACAGCGCTCTCTGCTGAAACAAGTATGCTGCCTGCCGGCGAGGTTGGTGCTTCCAGGCACTGTGGAAGGTATCTGTAACTTCGTGCTAAAAAGCCCAGATCATACAAGGAAGTACACTACTGACCATTAAAACTGCTACACCACGAAGATGACGTGCCACAGACGCGAAATTTAACCGACAGGAACAAGATATTGTGATATGCAAATGATTAGCTTTTCAGAGCATTCACACAAGGTTGGCGCCGGTGGCGACACCTACAACATGCTGACATGAGGAAAGTTTCCAACCGATTTCTCATACACAAACAGAATTATCCGCCGTTGCCCGGTGAAACGTTGTTGTGATGCCTCGTGTAAGGAGGAGAAATGAGTACCATCACGTTTCCGACTTTGGTAAAGGTCGTATTGGAGCCTATCGCGATTGCGGTTTATCGTATAGCGACAATGCTGCTCGCATTGGTCGACATCCAATGACTGTTAGCAGAATATGGAATCGGTAGGTTCAGGAGGGTAATACGGAACGCCGTGCTGGATCCAAACGGCCTCGTATCACTAGCAGTCGGGATGACAGGCATCTTATCCGCATGGCTGTAACGGATCGTGCAGCCCTGACTCAACAACTGGGTACGTTTGCAAGACAACAACCATCTACACGAGCAGTTCGACGACGTTTGCAGCAGTAGGGGCTATCAGCTCGGAGACCACGGTTACGGTTACCCTTGACGCTGCATCACAGACAGGAGCGCCTGCGATGGTGTACTCAACGACGAACCTGGGTGCACGAATGGCAAAACTTCATTTTTTGGGATGAATCCAGGCTCTGTTTACAGCATCGTCATGGTCGCATCCGTGTTTAGCGACATCGCGGTGAACGCACATTGGAAGGGTGTATTCGTCATCACCATACTGGCGTATCTCACGGCGTGATGGTATGGGGTGCCATTGGTTACACGTCTCGCTCACCTCCTGTTCGCATTGACTGAACAGTGGACGTTATATTTCAGATGTGTTACGACCTGTGGCTCTAGCCGTAATTCTATCCCTGCGAAACCCTACATTTCAGCAGGATAATGCACGACCGCATGTTGCAGGTCCTGTACGGGCCTTTCTGGATACAGAAAATATTCGACTGCTGCCCTGGTCAGCACATTCCCTAGATCTCTCACCAATTTAAAACGTCTGGTCAATGGTGGCCGAGCAATTGGCTCGTCATAATACGCCAGTCACTACTCTTGATGAACTGTGGTATCGTGTTGAAGCTGCATGGGCAGCTGTAGCTGTACACGCCATCAAAGCTCTGTTTGACTCAATGCCCAGGCGTATCAAGGCCGTTATTACGGCCAGAGGTGTTTGTTCTGGGTACTGATTTCTCATGATCTATGCACCCAAGTTGCGTGAAAATATAATCACATGTCAGTTCTAGTACAATGTATTTGTCCAATGAATACCCGTTTATCATCTGCGTTTCTTCTGGGTGTAGCAATTTTAATGGCCAGTAGTGTAGTTGTGTGGATATTCACCCAATGACATTATAATTGAGTTTCATTTTGTTAGTAAAGTTATTCTTTTAAAAATTCTTCGATCAGTCCTCAGTACGAGGAGTCGTTGTATGATCCTTTCCTTACTGATTCTGCGCAGAATTTCCAAATTCCTTATCTTATCTGACCATCAAATTTTCAACATCCTTCTATAGGACCGCATCTCAGATACTTCGAATCTCTTCTTTTCCCCCGGCCGTTGTGGCCGAGCAGTTCTAGGAGTTTCAGTCTGGAACCGCGCTCCTGCTACGTCTCAGGTTCGAATGCTGCCTCGGGCATGGATGTGTGTGCTGCCCTTAGGTTAGTTAGGTTTAAGTAGTTCTAAGTCTGGGGGACTGATGACCTCAGATGTTAAGTCCCATAGTGCTCAGAGCCATTTGAACCATCTTCTTTTTCCAGTTTTCCCACAGTCGCTTGTTGACTTCCGTACAAGGCTTTACGAGAAACGTACTCTCTCAGAACCTTAAGGCCAATATTTCACACTAGCAGACCGCTTTTGGCCACGAATACCCTCTATGCCTATGCTATTCTGCTTTTTATGTTCTCCTTTTTCGTCTGGAATGTTTTATTTTACTTCCAAGTTAGAATAATTCCTTCACCTCATCTACTTCTTGCTCATCCATGTTAATGTAAAGTTTTTCGCTGGTCTCATTTGTGCTGCTCTTCATTACTTTCATCTTTCTTCGGTTTAAAATCATATTCCGTTCTCATTAGACTGTGCGTGCGATTCACCTTGTCCTGTAAGTCGTCTCCACTTTCACTGACGATAGCACTGTCGTTAGCAAATCTTATCGTTGATATTCTTTCAGCCTTAATTCTAATCTCACATCTGAGTATCTTTTCTTTCCTCCATTGCTTCTTCTATGTACGGACTGAACAGAAGTATGGAAGGGTGCATCCCAGTCTTACACCCTTTTTAATCGGAGCAGTTCGTTCTTGGTCTTCCATTCTAATCGTTCCCGGTTGGTTTTATTACATACTGAATATCATACCTTGTACGATACATATTTTCCTGAGAATTTCGAACATTTTAGACGGCCAAACGCTTTTTCTAAGTTCACGAATCCCATGAAGTAGCCGGCCAGAGTGGCCGAGCGGTTCTAGGTACTACAGTCTGGAACCGCGCGACCGCTACGGTTGCAGGTTCGAATCCTGCCTCGGGCATGGATGTGTGTGATTGTCCTTAGGTTAGTTAGGTTTAAGTAGTTTCTAAGTCTAGGGGACTGATGACCTCAGAAGTTAAGTCCCATAGTGGTCAGAGCCATTTGATCAAAACCATGAAGTATCTTGATTTTAGTTAAGTGTTGCTTCCCTTGTCCAATAAAACGTCGGAACTACCTTTTTGGTGCCTTTTCCTTTCCTAAATCCAAACTGATCGTCACCCAAGAGATTGACATTTTTTTTCCATTCTCCCCATCTTTACCCCATACGTTAGGGGCAATCAAAGAGTTTCCGTTCGAAGACTGTACAATCCAGTATCGGTATTTCAATTGGATAAAATACCCGTGAGTACTGAAGCTATCGTCCCACAGGAATCTGCGACCCTCCAAGGCCTTTCTTTACGGAACCGATGGCGTGGTGATCGAATGGGGAGATCAGGACTATAGGGCGGGTGTTCGTGTGTCCCCCATTGAGTTGGATGAGGCTGCCCCCCCCCCCCCCCCCCCCAGATCGACAGGCATCTTGTGTCGAATCGCGCTCAGCACGGGACGCGGCGCACCATTTCACAATAGTGATATTAAAGACAAGCTGCCTCATACACATTCTTCATTCTCCGGTAGACGTCTACTGATGTTTTTCCTTTGGCAAGGAAGAAAAGAATAACAACACGTTGGTTCTGTTTGGTTGCATTTGGTAGTAACGTCGCCACAGTTGATGTTTCCTCATTTACTGCAGACAAGTTGGAAAGATTCGAATGTTACATTGATCCCCTGTCTACATATTGCTGCTTGCACGTGTATACCCGTACCGGAGTCGCACTATTTCACATATAAGGTGCAGCGATGCCCTCAGACTTTTTGACTGCCTCTTATAAAACGTCTGCGGCTATTTGGAACAGGCGATAAACGTAGCAATCAATATCCGCGCAGTTTGGTAGTTCTTCGGAAGTTAATCATGAATGATGGCTTAAGATCGACGTGAGATACGGTACACGAAGATGCTCGGAGACTTTGTTCCTCGCCAAATTGAAATGATTTTAGAGGCTGACGGGGGTGTTGCACAGTAATAGCGAGACGTCTACTGGAGGCGTATCTGTGCACCAGAGAAGAGTTCACAGAATTTCATTGGCTGCTCTTTCTGATCCAGATTACAGCCCGGATCTCATACCTTCCGACTTCCATCCGTTTGGCGCAATGAAGGACGCACTCCGCGAGTAGCAGTACGTGGATGATGGGGAGGTTACTGATCCAGCAAGACGTCGACCAGTAGATGGAACTACGCCCTCCCAGTGAGGTCGCGACAGGCCGTCGCACTGAACGGAGATTGTGCTGAAAAATAGGGTCTTGTAGCCAAGAGAGTGGAAAAATGGTACGGTGTATTGTAAATCTGAATAATAGTAGGTTACGGCTCGGGAGTCTGGGCACACAGGCTCACAAGGGTGGTGTCTGCCGCCATGACAGTGAGAAGAGTACAGAGAAACATGTTGCTAAGATCTGTGGGGGCTTATAGGACATCTCCAGGGGGGGGGGGGGCTATTAGTGATAATGGGGATTTAAAATTAGGGAGCGAGCGGCATGGTATTGGGCTACGAAAGGTAATGACATGAAAATAGAAAATATTTTGGGAGTTCGGGCTGGGGATAAGGGTGAGATAAGGAAAAGGGGCGAAGATCTATGGCAGGAATTATGAGAAATGGACGAATCTGGTAGAAGAACTTTCCGACTCTTACCAAATGTAAACGACAGTTTAGGCATGAGGTATTTTGAGCCAACCCGGGGTTTAATTCATTTTCTCACTGGTCATGGGCCCTATCCGACATATATATGCCGGTTTGGGAAGAGTGCCACGCCCGAGTGTGTCTGTGGCGTATCAGAGGGTACTCCCGACCATGTTGTTTACGAGTGCCCCCTTTTCGATGATGCAGCAGCTACATTACGACAACAACTACCAAACAAAGACACATACAACTTGCTGAGACACGATAAGACTTTCGAAACCTTGAGAAATCTGGCTAACGAGGTATAACGTAAAGTTCTGATAGCATACCTGAGGGACATTCGTGATCAATAACAAACCACTGAACGTGTCCTAGTACCCTAATCCTATGCCGCCTGTGCGTGGACAGGTCGTCTCGTAAGTTGGAATCCGCCACGTGCCGCGCTAGGGGGAGTGGGGTACATTAACTTCACAATGATGACATGCACCGGACTTGACGTAGGTTAGTTAGTAGTTAGTAGGATTTAGAAACAGGTACCGAAATACGAACCTGCAGCGATTAGTAATTTTGACCTGCCTAGTGTCAGGGGCACGCTCATCTGGATTAGCTCGACGAGCAAGCCATTGCAGTAGGTTTATAACCACACTGACACACCTGTGACGCTGCAGGCAATTGAGATTACTTACAAGTAGGTAGTAGTGTTGTGGGGCGGCGGATGTATAAGTTTGTAATAATAAACTAAAAAAAATCTGATTGCTGGATATATGCTTGCGTGTTGAATCAGTTTCTAGCTTTTAGAATGTTGTTATTGCTGTCTTTTGCCGTTCTCAACACTGGCTCTCTATTTACTCCGTGACCCCCAGAAAGTGATTTAATAAAACTTGGAGCCAGTAAATAGATATCCTAGTGCCCACTTTACCTGAGAATGTTCTTATAGCTGCAGCTTATAGCTCTGAGGAATTAGGAGATTGTCCGGGATTTCTAATCAAAAACGGTTTTCCAAAATAGTTGAGTATATTCTGAAATTCACTGATAAACAACACAAGTATCCCTACAACCTAACTAACAGAACAGTTCAGAGTCTAATGCGCTGATGCAACTATAAATGTCCGAATCAAATGTTAAAAAAAAAAAATGCTCGCCATAATTTGATGAAAATACTCCATCAAACGCCACGCTAAATATTTGGTAGAATGTCTGTCCCGCGACGGCACGTGAAAATACGACAATACGCAAACTGAAGCTAGTTAATGAAAATCATTCCAGAATTAACACTTCACATGAAATGTTCTCATGGTTCCGCGTATCTCTAGTAACTTAATACGGCACCCGAGGCTGTTTGTAGCAGATACACTGATGCGACGCGACTACCGACACAGATGGCGTGTCATTCAGCGTCTGGAGAGAACTGGGGCCTTGCTTCCTCGCGCAGTGTTCTTATATATAAAGCCGCGGTGCGGACGGCTGAGGGAACGCCTGATTAATTCCGCTCTCCCGACTAGCCGCTGGGCTAGTAACGCACCACTTCAAGATACATAATAATTTATAGCTTCTTTGGCTGATGGCCGAAGAAGCTCTTAATTTAAACGTGCATTCAGCACGCAGGTAAGTATTAATAATAAAATTTTGACGTGGCTAAGTTAAATACTTTGGGCGAGAGAATTAATTAAATTACCCTGCACGCAGCAGATGAGCTCTGAACTGTCCCTTTTGAGATCCGCTATCGCTATAATTTTATAGGTATTAAAAAGAAACTTTACACATTTTCATAATCATAGCGGACCTCCAACCTATTTAAATCTAAACATCCTAGCCTTATTTACTAACCTACTTAATCTATCTTGCTTCCTTCAGTTTTGAGACGAAAACCAGAAAATCATGAATTTCCACTAAAGTCTTAATTTGTGAAATCCAAAGTACTGTTTTTATTAAATCATTATGAAAGATGAATCTAAATATAAATTTTGAAGTCTCTAGCTCTGTTCTGTTGCGCCAATGATTTTTCCAGAAAAACGTCCAAATCTCGGAAATGGCTGAAGTTATCGAACTGATATTTAACACACATTAATTTAGTATTATTTCTGACATGCTAGAAAAGTTTTAGTTCATTTGCTTGATTTTTAAGGTATTGCGCAACATTTATGACGTCAGAGCTAGTTACAGCAGACTGGCTGGCACATAATGGAAACTGATGTGAATTTACTATAGAGTGAGTAGGCTGCTTCCCTACATCACCCTCTACTTAAATTTTTTGTTTATGAATGTTAATGAATGAAAAAAAAATTTAATTACAAAAAGGGAAGCAAGAGTACAGTTTAACTCCCTATGAAAAATCAGAATTGAAATATAAACCTGTAGAAACATTAAAGAAAACTGATTACCTACATTAATTATTTAAATTGTAGGCATGTTCACTGCCTTTTAAACAATGTCATTACTCAAATTTTTAAAGCAAAGTCATGAAATATTTTGGCATACATATTGCCTTAGACAAACAAACACATAGAAATTGAAAAATTATGAAAATCTTAGATCCATTAAATACATTTTTACATACACAAATTCAAAGAAAATAACATGATACATTAACAGATGATTATCTCTTAGCAGTCTTTTCTAAACCTGAAAGAAAAAGTTCACAAATAATTTTTACACACGTGGTTGTAGCCGCTTTGGCTGGCGTCCTACACTTCCATTCACAAGGGTAGAGGAGGGGAAGTTGCTATGGTGTGCGTCCTTCACGTTCACTCTAAATTACATGGGGGAAAGGGGAGGGGTCACTGTGAGTTGTGTCCAAGTCACTCCACGCTTTCACGCAGCTACCAGGCTGCCATTATCTGGTTTGTCCTGTAGAACAAACAAAAAGAGTGCCTCAGACTCTGTTCACTTATTATCTAAGGGTGGGTCACAATGAAATGGGGATATATACATTTTATCCTTCAGTATGTTACTGGAACAAAGTTAACAGAACCTTTCTCAATTTTACTCTCACGGTTACTTAATTGTCATAAAGTCGGTAAACAAATGGCTCAAAACGCCGTTAGTCACGTACTGGAGAAAATTTCTGCTCCTAAGGCATACAATCATAAATCATATTTAATCTGAATTTCTTATTTCTGGGCCGGAACGCTGAACCAATGCTCGGTACATTCCTGACAAATCTGCATCTTATTTACTTAACTGACTCATCTTTGATTACTTTATTCTTAGAGATAGTATGAGTATGATTAGTGGTTGTTTTCTCAGCTTCTTTGTACATGTGAGTAACTTTTGGTAATAGTACAGTTTTGAGTGTTCAAAACACACTACGTTTAGTTGACAACTAAATCCACTAATTGGTCCTCTGCTGTTGTCAGTCCCACATCTGCAATTAGGTACTTACTTACTTTGAAGTGTATTCATGCTGAGCTAAAATAATGTTTTACGTCTGTCAGTATGTTATTTATTTATTTGCTAGTGTATGAACTTAAGTAATACTCACTCCATTTAAATTTAAAGCATAGGAAAGCACATTTATTTCATATTCATAGCGTACTGCAGCTGATTAGTTTGCTCACGTGGCAATCCATTTCCACTCGATCGGACGCTGAAACCTCAGGTAGTCTCTCTCAGACCTACCACTGAAGTGCATCAAGTAATTATGGACGAGCGTAATGCTAAATTCCTTAAACCTCTAGGACACCATGAGCTGCTCTGTCTCATTTAACATAAGGGTACCTATGGTCGCATTCACGCCTCCAACTCATAACCTCAATACGTGTATGTGTATCCTGTCACACACTACACTAAAATAATGGCCAGCTCCAACCTTATAAATACTTCAGGGACGTGTCCTTCACGTCTCAACCACAAACACTGCTCAATTCTATTACACTGCCTTTCCTTGCTACACCAGGTGAGTTTAATCTTACATCTTATCTGCATATTTTTCATAACACTAAGCAATCTCTTTCTTACTATTTATTAGTTAGCTCTAATGCATACACTAGGTTTCATTACCACTTCAGATTCTGCTTGTACATGAATTCATATATCTTTTTAAATTACTGTTGGTGGACCATTTCCAATAAAACAACACTTTGTACTTACTATATTACCAGGGTACTATACATAATTGTTACTCAAGTACATTTTATATCTTAATTACTTCATACTTCTCTATTGTTTGTCACTATAAGGTTTGTCACATTAGGTATTTTTCTTTTTTCACTAATCGGTAGATAGAATGGTTACATAACTTATGGCTTGATAGCCATGACAGAAAATTTTCATGTCTGGAAAGAAGAGGTCGAACTTTTTGTGGATAGGAAAGATGAAGAATGAGTGAGACCTGAAAGGGAAAGAAGATCTCACACAGCTGGGACTGCACAGCTGCCACACTGTGTAGAGGTTAAAGAACAACCTCCTCCCTACAGCATTCATTGGTTTAATGCTGTATTGATAACCATACCAGAAAATTTTATATGTTGGAAGATAATGTCGAAATTTTTTGTGGATAGGAAAGATGAAGAATGAGTGAGATCTGAAATGGGAAAGAAGATCTCACACAGCTGGGACTGCACAGCTGCCACACTGTGTAGAGGTTAAAGAACAACCTCCTCCCTACAGCATTCATTAGTTTAATGCTGGCTTGATTATCATAACGGAAAATTTTGTGTTGGAAAGTAGAGGTCGAAATTTTTGGGGATAGGAAAGATGAAGAATGAGTGAGACCTGAAAGGGAAAGAAGATCTCACACAGCTGGGACTGCACAGCTGCCACACTGTGTAGAGGTTACAGAACAACCTCCTCCCTACAGCATTCATTGGTTTAATGCTGTAAAGAAGAGTTAGAAATTTTAGGTGGATAGAAAAGATGAAGAGTGAGTGAGACCTGAAAGGGAAAGAAGATCTCACACAGCTGGGACTGCACAGCTGCCACACTGTGTAGAGGTTACAGAACAACCTCCTCCCTACAGCATTCATTTGTTTAATGCTATAAAGAAGAGTTAGAAATTTTTGAGGACAGGAAAGATGAAGAGTGAGTGAGACCTGAAAAGGAAAGAAGATCTCACACAGCTGGGACTGCACAGCTGCCACACTGTGTAGAGGTTACAGAACAACCTCCTCCCTACAGCATTCAGTGGCTACCTATGAATTTCTTTAGGTCAATCACGTTCCTGAGACCTAAGAGCTTCTTACTTTTAGGGTACTCTAGCCTATATGCATTGGCATGTGGTTTTCCTATTATCCTGAAAGGTCCTTGGTATACAAACATGAATTTCTTTGTTTCCGCATTTACTTTCTTTGATTTTTCTTTGGTTTTGACCAGGACTAATTGACCTATTTCAAAGCTAGTAGGTACAGCTTTTGTGTCATGACGCCTCTTCCTTTCCAACGCTCTTTTTCTCATATTAGCCCTAGCCTTTAGCTTCTTCTCGTCTGTGGATATTTGCGTTAGAATAGGGAATTCTACCATATCTGCAATCACATTGTGCGGTTCTTGGCCAAACATCAATTCACAAGGTGCAAAACCAGTTGCATCATGTCTTAGGTTGTTAATTACATTCTCGAAATACTTAATGTGCTCTGCCCAACTTGAGTGTTTCCGAGCACAATAAGTTCTGCAAAGCCTATTCAATTCCCTCATAATACGTTCACTCATATTTCCTTGGGGGAAATACGCAGATATTTTCAGATGTTTCACGCCTGCCTTATCTAGACATTCCTTAAATCTATCAGAAGTAAATTGAGGTCCATTGTCAGACAGCAAATTCTTCGGAACGCCAACGTTCACGAAGAAATCTTTTTCCAATTTTTCAACCAATGTTTTTGCATTTGCTCTTTTAATTGGGTATAGCTTCACATATTTACTGAATCCATCCACCACAACAAAAACATGGGTGCAACCACCTCTCGAAACAGGAAGAGGGCCAAACAAATCACAAGCCAGTAATTCTAGGGTTTCAGTTGGCTCTACTGAATGCATATCCCCTTGTATTCTGGTGTTGGCAGCACGGACCTTTTGGCACACTACACACGATGCTAGACGCTTGGCCACACGGCGGTACATGTTGTCAAATACAACCTTCTCTTGTAATTTTGCAATGCACTTCTTTGCACCGTAGTGCCCATACCTCAGGTGTACATAGTCGATTAGTAAGTCTACATGTTGTGAGGGAAAGCACAGCTTCCACTCAGAAACACCTACCTTCTTCCTTCTAAACAGAATACCTTTATGCAGACAATAGTATTGTGAAACCTTAGGATAGTTCGCATTTCCTAAATAGCTCTTCACTAATCTCAGTTGGTCATCTGCATTCTGCTCACGTCTCAAGTTCTTAATCACTCTCTTTAATGCACTTTCCTCCTTTACTTCGTGCAATGCAAACATTCGAATTTCATTTGGGTCTGTTGCTGTAATTCCTGCGTCATCACAGAGCTCCGCACTCCTAGATAACCCATCAGCTACTAGATTGTCTTTCCCTTGAATATATTTAACCTCAAGGTCAAACTGCTGGAGATACAATGACCATCTTATCAAACGAGCATTCCTCAATTTACAGGTCTTTAAAAAGGTCAATGCCTTATGGTCACTGTAAACTATTATCTTGTGACCTAATAGATACTGCTCAAACTTCTGTACCCCAAATACAATTGCTAATGCTTCCAGTTCTGAGATGCCGTAATTTCTCTCTGCTACCTGTAAAGATCGACTGGCGAAAGCTATAGTCTTGTGCACTTCTAGTTCGTTCTCTATTTCTACTTGGAATATCTCCACAGCTATACCATAGCCACTAGCATCAACAGACATACAGAAAGGTTTTTCAAAGTCAGGATGATGCAAAATTGGACTATTAATTAACGATTGTTTAAGCACCTCAAACGCCTGTTGACATTCTGCTGTCCAAACCCAAGGGGTATTCTTTTTCAGCAGGAGGTGAAGACAGGGAGCATTAAAAGCCTGATCACTAACAAAACGCCTATAGAAGCCGAAAAGACCGAACATTGATCTCAACTGCTTCTTGTTTCTGGGAGCCTCAAATTTTTCAATGACTGCTAGCTTGCCTGGGTCAGGCAGAATACCTTTTCCACTTATCCTATATCCCAAGAAACCTATTTCCTCTTTAACGCACTCAGTCTTTTCAATCTTTAGTTTCATGCCACCTCTCTCAATAGCCTCTAACACTTCCTCTAATAAATCTATGTGTTCTTCCCAGGTAGGAGTTGCTATTAACAGATCATCTACGTAAACTGTTATTTTATTGCTTAAAGCAGGTCCTAAAACATGGCACATCACACGTACGAAGGCACAAACAGAGATATTAAGTCCGAAAGGTACCACACGGTATTGGTAACAAACTCCTTCGTATAAGAAAGCTGTGTACTTCCTTGAACTTTCCGCCAGTGGCAAATTCCAATACCCACACGTGATGTCCATAGACGTTAAGAATTTTACTCCCCGGAATTTTTGCAGTAACTCGTCCATGTTCTGCGGTCTATCACTTTCCCTAACCACAATTTCATTCAACCAACGAGCGTCCAAGACCAATCTGACACTCCCGTCTCTTTTTGGTACAACAACAAGAGGATTATTGTACTCACTGACCGCTTTCTCAATCACACCCCACTCTAGCATTCTCTGTATTTCCTTTCGAACTGCCTCCTTCCTAGCTACATGTATTTGGTATGGCTTCCTGAAAAACACTTGGCCGGGTTTCACTTGTAATTGACATTCATAACCCTTGACTATGCCAGGTCGATCCGAAAATACTTTATGATGCCTTTTTAGAACCTGTCTCAGTTCTTCCTTCTGATTGGCGGAAATTTTATCGATTTCCTGCAACTTAGCTTCTATCTTGTCTAAAATAATTGCTTCTTCTTCTTCTTCTGTGTTCAGCTTATTGTTATTAAGATTAACACCTTCGTCCCAATACCTCCTATTTTTCAGAACTCGTATAGGCAGCTCCCAAGTTTCATGATCAGTTACTACATGTTTATCACTAAAAGGTACTATAATTATTCCGGTTATTGGCAAGACCATTTTTAACTGGCTTCTTTCAAAATCAACAACACTCTGATATTTCGACAAGAAATCTATGCCAATTAAAACCTCAATACTGAGGTTGTTTACAATTAAACATGGATGATCAAT
Organism: Schistocerca americana; assembly: GCF_021461395.2. Taxonomy (NCBI): domain Eukaryota; kingdom Metazoa; phylum Arthropoda; class Insecta; order Orthoptera; family Acrididae; genus Schistocerca; species Schistocerca americana. The sequence continues at coordinate 224,731,109 of NC_060119.1, forward strand.
TAAATTACCATTAATGTTAAAGGGTAGTAAAGCTTCTTCCTTTACCGTTTTTGACACCTTGCCAGTAGCACCAATTATTCTCAGTCCTGATACCCTCATTACTGTAAGCTTGTCTTTACCAGGTAATACATCAAAGAAGGACTGAGATATCGCACTCACCTCACTTCCACTGTCTAAGAGACAACGTACATTGATACCCAACATATTCACTATTATTATAGGGTGGCTTATTCTAAGTTGTACAGGTGGTTCCTCAGACTCATCTAGTAGTTCCTTTTGGATTTGTCTCCAACTAAAGTGATCAACATCTGTCTTCATTAGATTTAGGTCACAGTGTGTAGGGGTTTCCTGAATTACATTTTCAGCTGCCTTTTCCAGTCGGTCTATTAATTTTAAATCGAAACACCGCACGACTTCATTACATTTAGTTTGCTGAACATGACCCAAATTACTGTAGTCTGAGCGATTCTGCGCCTCCAGACCGGGCATAACATTAGTTACAGCTAAACCACTTTCACCATTATCGTCGGTTTCCTTCTCAAGTGACAACTGGTCACAGCTACTGGGTTCATCGACCCCAAACAGCCTACCCTCTACATTCCCACTTATCTCCTGTCCTAAATCTATTAGTACATTATCAACATCCTGCACAGGCACTTTAGATAAGAGCACATCATCCTCATCGTAAATATAAGCATGAATTTCTTCTGCTTCTTCACCTGTCAATTCAGTACTTTGTAGCTCATCTCTACTGTTACACTGCTGCGCCTTCTTTTTCTCTTCCCACTTAGAAAGCGTCTCTAACACGGTATCTAGCAAATACTGTGAGTGATCTAATATTTCTGTTGTATCCTTAGGTGCTACCGACATTTCATCCATCTGTTCAGTTTGAGTATTCTGATCTGTCTTACCAATTCCCTTAACTACTGGCTTAGGAAAAGTAACCGCCTGGTGAGCGCCAGTGTCCTCATAGACGGGAACTAGTTTTCCTGCCTAGGTCTACTACTGTTTCCTTTATTTTCATTATAGTTAGCTGGCATAGCCTTACTTTCCGTACTGTTGTTTACATGCATATTTCTGTTTGGAACAAAATTATTATCCCTTGGACGCCATTGTTGGTTCTGATAATTATTTCCCCAATTCCTATCTCTCTTAGGATGACGAACACCTACTGTTCTGATGTTTACACTGCCATTTTGCTCGTTCCTAAAATTACTATTATTATTATTGGCATTACGGTTATTACGTGCTTGCTCCTCATTGGCAGCAACACGTTCTACACGTTCCAAATATTCAATGAAACGATCCAGATTGTCTCTAGGGGCTGATATAATTCTAGTTTGCCAGTACCATGGCAGTTTGGCTTCCAGACCTAGTATAATCATTTCTGGTTTTAGCTTTTCCGCCAAATGTGACAAACGTGAAATCCATGACCTAGCAAACTCTTTAATAGATTCCTTGCCTGCATTGAAGCGTTTTCCACTCCAAAATTCTCTCAACACTTCATTTTGCTTATTGCTAGACCAATATTCATTAATAAAAGCTGTTTTAAATTCCGCTAATGTTTTACATTTCAACATAACATCAGCTGACCAACGCATGGCGTCACCTGCTAAATGGCTTCTAATAAATGAGATTTTCTCCCGCTCAGACCAAGTTGGTGGAATCACATCTTCAAAATCGTTCCAGAAATCTAGCGGGTGGATATTTTTATCTGGATCGAACCGCAAGAACTGCCGACACCCGATAAAAGCGGCGTTTGCAGCTACAACTTGTTGTACATTACCATTACCAGAAGTTACTGAAGCTACTTTACTCTCAATGTTAGCTATGTTAGTACTTATATTTTCTACTTTCATTTCAACATTATCTACTCTTTGCACAATATGAGTAGTGTCAGTTTTGATTGCTTCTACTTCTGCTTGACATATGTTTACTTTTATATTAACATCTTTAAATCTATCTGAGCACAGTTCAGACTCCGCCTCGATCTTTTCTGTTAACTTGTGCTCCAGCTTCGCATCTTCCATTTGGAAGTCTTTGCGAACCTCAGCGACTTCGGATTTTATTGTCTTATACATTTCAGAAAATTGTTGAGCAACCTTTTTCTTAATATCCTCATGATTGCAATCAATTTTAGAATTCAAACTGTCTAGATCCTCTTTCAATTTATTGCAACCAGCCTTGAAAGTATCGTCCATTACCTCCAATCGTTTATTAAAATTTGTTTGGCTGGCCACAATCTCATACTTTAATTCCGCATTACTGCTTTTGACCTGTTCACTTATTTCAGACTTTAACTCAGCATTCATTCTAGCATTACTGCTCTTGACCTCACTTATTTCAGACTTTAATTCAGCATTATTGGATTCTAATTTATTGTCCATTGCCTCAAACCGCATATTAAAATTTGTTTGACTGGCAGCTATTGCTTGTAATATAACATTTAGATCAACAGCCCCAGCATCTTTGGGTTGCTCGCGAGCTGGCTTTTTATCACACTCAGGTGACGAAAAACTAGCTCCAATACCAGAATCATCAAAACCAAATGAAACTTCTGATTGGTTAGTCATCTCTAACTTCTCCTTCTTAAACTCTACCATTTCTGATGACTGTTTCATTTCTAATTCATCAGAGAAACTATTATCCAATAAATTTACAATTTCTACTTTCCGCTTTACTACAGGGGTCTCTATTATTGAATCATTGCCCCTTCCCACACTACTGTCAGGAGACAATACTTCATTTTTCACTTTAACATTACTACTTTCATGCATATTTACACTTGAACCGTTGTCTGGATTTACAGTTCCCTCAACAGACATAGGTTCTGATTTAAGTTTAACCTCAGTTTCTTTTGGCGATTCCATCGCCGACAGTCTTTTAGTGCAGGTTAGTAAAATTTTTAACAGCTTTTCACTTAACTTAGTTCCTTCTGCACGACGTATGGCGTTGCCGGCGCGGCGTACCAGGATTCCTGATGCGACGTGGCACGTTGAGCTGCGGACGGCTCTCCGACGGCTGTTGTGTGTTTGCGTGGCCCGCAATTGCAGGCTCTGCGCCGGCTGCTCCAGGGGACGATTGCGGTACAGCGAGACTGGCTTCTCGCGATGCCGGCAGCACCGCTAGACTCAGTGCCAGCTCCGTCAATCCAGATGCGTTGTTAATCCAATTGCGTCGTCCACATGCACACGTAACACATTCACTGTTCTATTCTCAGTTGCGTGTCGCATTTCACTCGCGAATCCGAATAGTTAAAAATCACTTTCACTTAGTCGATTTCCCGGCCGATGCACCATATGTGGGGCGGCGGTTAAGAGTTTGTAATAATAATTAAATCTATTGCTGTATAAACGCTTGCGTGTTGAATCAGTTTCTAGCTTTTAGAATGTTGTTATTGCTGTCTTTTGCCGTTCTCAACACTGGCTCTCTATTTACTCCGTGACCCCCAGAAAGTGATTTAATAAAACTTGGAGCCAGTAAATAGATATCCTAGTGCCCACTTTACCTGAGAATGTTCTTATAGCTGCAGCTTATAGCTCTGAGGAATTAGGAGATTGTCCGGGATTTCTAATCAAAAACGGTTTTCCAAAATAGTTGAGTATATTCTGAAATTCACTGATAAACAACACAAGTATCCCTACAACCTAACTAACAGAACAGTTCAGAGTCTAATGCGCTGATGCAACTATAAATGTCCGAATCAAATGTTAAAAAAAAAAAATGCTCGCCATAATTTGATGAAAATACTCCATCAAACGCCACGCTAAATATTTGGTAGAATGTCTGTCCCGCGACGGCACGTGAAAATACGACAATACGCAAACTGAAGCTAGTTAATGAAAATCATTCCAGAATTAACACTTCACATGAAATGTTCTCATGGTTCCGCGTATCTCTAGTAACTTAATACGGCACCCGAGGCTGTTTGTAGCAGATACACTGATGCGACGCGACTACCGACACAGATGGCGTGTCATTCAGCGTCTGGAGAGAACTGGGGCCTTGCTTCCTCGCGCAGTGTTCTTATATATAAAGCCGCGGTGCGGACGGCTGAGGGAACGCCTGATTAATTCCGCTCTCCCGACTAGCCGCTGGGCTAGTAACGCACCACTTCAAGATACATAATAATTTATAGCTTCTTTGGCTGATGGCCGAAGAAGCTCTTAATTTAAACGTGCATTCAGCACGCAGGTAAGTATTAATAATAAAATTTTGACGTGGCTAAGTTAAATACTTTGGGCGAGAGAATTAATTAAATTACCCTGCACGCAGCAGATGAGCTCTGAACTGTCCCTTTTGAGATCCGCTATCGCTATAATTTTATAGGTATTAAAAAGAAACTTTACACATTTTCATAATCATAGCGGACCTCCAACCTATTTAAATCTAAACATCCTAGCCTTATTTACTAACCTACTTAATCTATCTTGCTTCCTTCAGTTTTGAGACGAAAACCAGAAAATCATGAATTTCCACTAAAGTCTTAATTTGTGAAATCCAAAGTACTGTTTTTATTAAATCATTATGAAAGATGAATCTAAATATAAATTTTGAAGTCTCTAGCTCTGTTCTGTTGCGCCAATGATTTTTCCAGAAAAACGTCCAAATCTCGGAAATGGCTGAAGTTATCGAACTGATATTTAACACACATTAATTTAGTATTATTTCTGACATGCTAGAAAAGTTTTAGTTCATTTGCTTGATTTTTAAGGTATTGCGCAACATTTATGACGTCAGAGCTAGTTACAGCAGACTGGCTGGCACATAATGGAAACTGATGTGAATTTACTATAGAGTGAGTAGGCTGCTTCCCTACAGTGTGTATAGCTTAACATAGATCTTAAGTTTGCCCATTAACCTGTTCTGTCTATACTTTCTGTAGTTTACAAGATAAAATGTAATTAGCTGCAATAACAACGTTTTATCACTTAGGACCCACTAATCACTATGGTGGTGGGTTATATTTGTATAATTATAATGTATTGTAAATAAAGATTTATTCTTTTTTTGAAAAAAAAAGAACATGAATAAATCCAATTTGCTTTCAGAAAAAACGGCGGATTCCAACTTACGAGTCGACCTATCCACGCACAGGCGGTATAGGATTAGGGTATTAGGACACGTTCAGCAGCAGCAGCACTCCGTCTTCAGGCCACAAGTGGCCCATCGGGACCATCCGACAGCCGTGTCATCCTCAGTTGAGGATGCGGATAGGAGGGGCGTGTGGTCAGCACACAGCTCTCCCGGTCGTTACGATGGTTTTCTTTGACCGGAGCCGCTACTATTCGGTCGAGTAGCTCCTCAACTGGCATCACGAGGCTGAGTGGACCCCGAAAAATGGCAACAGCACATGGCGGCCTGGATGGTCACCCATCCAAGTGCCGGCCACGCCCGACAGCGCTTAACTTCGGTGATCTGACGGGAACCGGTGTAGCCACTGCGGCAAGGCCGTTGCCCCAGGACACGTTCAGTAGTTTGTTATTGACCACGAATGTGTGTTACGTCCCTCGTACTTGTTAGGTTTGCCTCGGTAGAGTAGTCGTGCGAAAGATGGTCTCCATAGCAACTGGCGGCAGAGAAGAGCGGGCGCGCCCACTTTGGGCCCAGGCAGCAGCTGCAGATCGCCGCTTCGCGCCAGACAGAACTGATAGGGCGGCCACAAAAGCTGCGGGCCCAAGTACAGAAGGCGGCGGAAGCGGGCCGGCTGCGGCGCGGCTGGGCGGGAAGAAGGGCTCGGCGGCGCCGCCTGGCCCTGACAGTCTCCATTAGGAGCGCCTCTTTGATCACGCCGGCCCACAAAGCCGCCTCCAGCCGCCGGAGCAGAGCCGCCCCCAACTTGCCGGGACGCGCCTGACCGCACGTGGGCGACGCTCGCCGCTGCTCCACTTCTGCATAAATATCGCCAACTTCGCCGGCCCTCATTCCCAGGAGCCGTTTCGCCTATTCGGCATCAGAAAACTGGAGCGGGCGCGTCAGCGGCAGCTGGGAATCCAGTACTACGCAGAGATGGGTGTCCGGCGCTAGATATGTACCAGAAACTAGGATTACCGGGTCCGAAAATTGAAAAGGCAGACTCGTCGTTACATATAAGCGGACATTTTCATCTAAAAGTGGGTCTACGTAACTGAAATAGATTCGGAGTCAAAGGGATATTTTCAATCGTTTACTAATAATGAATTACGAGGGTGAGGCAAATGAAAAGGTTAAATTTTTTAAAAATATTATTTAGTGTGCAGAAGTGGTACAAAACTGTATCACTTTTCAACATAATCGCCCCCACGCTCAATGCAAGTCTCCAGTGATTACAAAGTACATAAATTCCTTTAGAAAAAAATTCTTTTGGTAGTCCGGGCAACCACTCATGCACCGCGTGACGTACCTCTTCACCAGAACGGAACTTATTTCCTCCCATTGCGACTTTGAATGGTCCAAACATATGGAAATCACTTGGGGCGAGGTCTGGTGAGTATGGTGGATGAGGAAGACACTCAAAATGCAGATCTGTGATTGTTGCATCTGTTGCACGGGCAGTGTGGGGCCTTGCATTGTCATGTTGCTAAAGGACACCTGCTGACAGCAATCCACGTCGCTTTGATTAGATTGCAGGCCGCAGATGATTTTTTATGAGATCTGTGTATGATCCACTGGTGAGAGTGGTCCCTCTTGGCATGCAATGCTCCAAAATGACGCCTTTTTCTTCCCAAAAGAGAGTCAGCATAACCTTCCCTACTGATGGCTCTGTTCGAAACCTTTGGTTTTGGTGATGAGGAATGGCGCCATTCCTTGCTCGCTCTCTTCGTTTCCGGTTGGTGGAAGTGAACCCAGCTTTCGTCCCCAGTAACGAGTCTTGCAAGGAAGGCATCACCTTCTCCTTCAAAGCGCCAAAGAAGTTCTTCACAAGCATCAACACGTCGTTTTCTCATTTCAGGAGTCAACTGCCGTGGCACCCATATTGCAGACACTTTGTGAAACTGGAGCACATCATGCACAATGTGGTGTGCTGACCCATGATTAATCTGTAAACATGCTGCAATGTCATTCAGTGTCAGTCGGCGGTTTTCCTTCACTATGGCTTCAACCGCTGCAATGTTCTGTGGAGTCACAACTCGTTGTGCCAGACCTGGACGAGGAGCATCTTCCACTGAAGTCACATCATTTGTATACTTGCTTCTGTGACAAACATGCATCACCGTACTGAACCTTCATTCGTCGATGAATTTCAATAGGTTTCACACCTTCACTACGTAAAAACCGAATAACAGATCGCTGTTCTTCCCTGGTGCAAGTCGCAAGTGGGGCGGCCATCTTTATACTGTTACTACAACGGTATGTGTGCATCTGCACTATGCTGCCACCTACAGGCCATTCTTCTGCACGGTGTTGTAGCACGCTTACCAACTTACAGGATAACGGCGAGAAAGTTCTCCTAGCCCCATCCAGATTCCTAACCTTGTACAGATAGTGTCTGAAAATTTGTGCTTTCGAATTTTTAATATTTATGACAATGCCTGTAAAATTTAAAACGGAAAACGTAGGGCGCATGCTGTAAAATCTTATTTACATTTTGAGCAGTTTCGGATCTTAGTCCATTATCAAGCAATCTTCATATGTCCTACCATAAGACCATAATATGAGTACGCTGGCCACATTGCTTGTATGAGTGGCTAAGTGCAAGGCGCTATTTGCATACGACAGCCCAGTGCTGCGTAAAGCAAAATTATCACGCACGTCCGTCATTAGCTGGGAAACTGCTTCAGTTGTGCGTTTTCTGCTTCACCGCAAAAAAGCCTAAAGGAGTCGAATTTCTATATTTTTGGCCGGACGCCACCCTGTCCGTCTATAGATAGCCAGACGCACGGCAACGCTATTAGTACGATCGCGACCCCTATTTTTTAAAGAATCAAACTCTCGTGTACAGAACAATTTCAAACTTCCGATTACAAATGATTTACTGTGTTAAATACTTCATATTAGGCGTGTGAAACTTTTATGAAGGAAGGAAGATTAGAGTTTAACGTCCCGTCGACAACGAGGTCATTAGAAACGTGGAACACAAGCTCGGATTTATTTAAGGACAAGAAAGGAAATCGGGCGTGCGCTTTCAAACGAGACATCCCGTCATTTCACAGGAGCGATTTAGAAAAATTACGGGAAACTTAATCTGGATGGTCGGACGCAGATTTGAACTGTCGCCCTCCAAAATGTGAGTCTTCTGTACTAGTCACTTAAAATCTTTATGACTGATGAAGCAAAGCCCTAATGACATAGGGTAAAATGAGTCTATGTATGTTATAATTACGCTAGCAAAAATAATGTTCTATTGTAATGCGTTTCTGTAGACTGGTTCCTATACACTCACCCTTAAATGCATTGATCTTTCGGATAATGTTAATCAAACCCAGTGCATTCCACAATACACATGCTTGAGTATTGCTCATCAGTGTGGGATCCGTACAAGGTCGGGTTGACGGAGGAGATAGAGAAGATCCAAAGAAGAGCGGCGCGTTGCGTCACAGTGTTATTTGATATGCGTGATAGCGTTATGGAGATGTTTAGCAAACTTAAGTGGCAGACTCTGCAAGAGTGGCGCTCTCCATCGCGGTGTAGCTTGCAGTCCAGGTTTCGAGAGAGTGCGTTTCTGGATGAGGTATCGAATATATTGCTTCCCCCTACTTATACCTCCCGAGGAGATAACGAATGTAAAATTAGAGGGATTCGAGCGCGCACGGAGGCAATCGTTCTTCCCGCGAACCATACGCGACTGGAACAGGAAAGGGAGGTAATGACAGTGGCACGTAAAGTGCCCTCCGCCACTCACCGTTGGGTGGCTTGCGGAGTATAAATGTAGATGTAGATGTACATCTGCACCATGTGCACAACCTTCTGCTGTATCGACGTGCCACAAGATATAATCCACATCCAAACATAACAGATATTTGCAGTAGTATCGGTTTTAATGTTCTTAATATTTTAACTGCGACGAGTTCAAAATCTAAATTATATCATTACGTATCGCTGGTGAAATTCATTTCAGGATCTGGCGTATATATTTTTTACCTTTTATCATTGACATAAGAAATTTTTCCTTTTTTATACAATAGTAGTAATCGAATTACAAATTTCCGGAACCGGCATACGAATAACGTTCAAAGGATAAAAACTGTAGCATTTTGGTGGATCTTCTTCCCCCAAACCATAGACAGCTGCAGTCTCAACGTAAGAATTCATCATGTGGGAATGTATCTAGAGACCTGTGATTCCTCATTTTAATTAAGCCTTGGGGGAAAATAAATTCAGTTTCGAAGCTCAAACCACTTTCCACAATCGCACACCGACTTGCGCTCACTCGGGAGAAAACGCAACTGTTAAGCAAACAAATTCGCTTGCGATTGTTTCTGGAAGGCGAGACAACTCGGCGCCGGTGCTGAGAGCAGATAATTAAAACTGTATCTCAGCGGGTAAATGAGCGCGGCCAAGCTGCGCCCCTCACATGCGAGGAATATTGCTTAATTAAGGTTATCAAGTAGCGAGACGAGCAATTAGCAGCGCGTTTATTCTGGCGGGGTGGGGCCGCGACTAATTAGTTTTAAGTCGGCCGCCCCCGCCTCCGCCCCCGCCCCATCCAGGTGGTCCAGCTGCAGACGCGCCCGCCCCGGGGTAACTCGGTTAGGCAGCTGCCGCCGGCCGCCGGCTGGTAGCCCCTCACCTGCTCCGACTGCGAGTTGAGCCGGCCGTCCGCCCTGTCACAGTTTACCCAAGTTGGCCCGAGACGCTGCCTGCCTGGCCGCTGCTACTGCCGCGCGCTGATTAACTATTCAAAGCGCGATGCGCCGGGGTCCAGGGAAAGTCCTCTCTCATCATTGTAGCAGTGTACAAATACGGTAGCAGCACAGATTTTGATTAAAAGTGCGTACGAGAAAGGTATTCCACGTGGAACCATGTCGTGTACTACACAAACACTCTGGAGGATCAGATACCGGGTGATCAAAAAGTCAGTATAAATTTGAAAACTCAATAAACCACGGAATAATGTAGATAGAGAGGTAACAATTGACACACATGCTTGGAATGACATGGGGTTTTATTAGAACCAAAAAAAAATGTTCACAAAATGTCCGACAGATGGCGCTGGACACCCAAACGTCAGTGACTGCGCATGAGAATCGTGTATAAAAGGAGCTGTAATGACAGAGAGAATCAGATGCGCCAGCAGTCACAGCATGTTGACGTGACCCGAAAAGGCGCTTTTAGTGAAGCTGTATTATCGGAATGGGGAATGTGATAGAGCAGCGTTACGATCCTATCGCCATAGGAAGCGTATTCGAACGGGTAAAGGTCCGTTAACAAATGCAGCTGTGGCGAGAATGATTTCGAAGTTCGAGGCCACGGGTTGTTTAGACGAGAGACCCCGTAGTGGCCGACCGAGCACAAGGCGTAATGCTGCTGAGACAGTTCAGGGAGAAATAGACACTGTAGCGGGTTCGTCAATGCACGGTGAAGTCAGCGCTCGCGCAGTCGCACGTCGCACCGACATTCCATACACTACTGTTTGGTTGGCACTGAGGCGTACCCTCCGATGCTATCCGTACAAAATCCATCGGCATCATGAACTGTTACCTGGCGATTTAGTGAAGCGGAGGGAATATGCGGTGTGGACGTTTCAAAAGATGGCGGAAGACGACGATTGGTTGAGTAACGTGTTGTGGACCGACGAAGCTCATTTCACGCTCCGAGGGTCTGTCAACGCCCACAACTGCAGAATTTGGGCTACCGAAAATCCTAGAACTGTCGTAGAAACTCCATTGAACAACGAGAAAGTCACAGTAAGGGTTGGATTTACCACATACACCGTTATCGGGCCTTTTTTCTTCGAGGAAATGCGTGATTCTGGTTTTGTAACTGCTACCGTGACGGGTGAGAGGTACGCCGATATGTAACAGAATCGCATCGTCTCCAGCCTGGCTGATAAACACCTGCTGGAACGTACGATGTTTATGCAGGATGGCGCTCCACCCCATATTGCTAGACGCTTGAAAGATCTCTTGCACGCGTCGTTTGGTGATGATCGTGTGCTCAGCCGCCACTTTCGTCGTGCTTGGCCTCCCAGGTCCCCAGACCTCAGTCCGTGCGGTTATTGGCTTTGGGGTTACCTGAAGTCGCAAGTGTATCGTGATCGACCGACATCTCTAGGGATGCTGAAAGACAACATCCGACGCCAATGCCTCATCATAACTCCGGACATGCTTTACAGTGCTGTTCACAACATTATTCCTCGACTACAGCTATTGTTGAGGAAAGATGGTGTACATATTGAGCATTTCCTGTAAAGAACATCATCTTTGCTTTGTCTTACTTTGTTATGCTAATTATTGCTATTCTGATCAGTTGAAGCGCCATCTGTCGGACATTTTTTGAACTTTTGTACTTTTTTGGTTCTAATAAAACCCCATGTCATGCCAAGCATGTGGGTCAATTTGTACCTCTCTATCTACATTATTACGTGATTTATTCAGTTTTCAAATTTATACTGACTTTTTGATCACCCGGTAACTCGTTATTAGAGGCATGGACTGTTTTTGTTGTTGTGGTCTTTAGTCCGAAGACAGTCTATCGTGATTTCGGCCATCTACAAATATGGACTCAGAAACAGACTTTGATTAAAAGTGCGTAGAAGAAAAGTGTTCCACACAGAAGCATGTTGGGTCCTATGCCAGACACTCTGTAGGATCGTGTAACTCGTTATTGGAACACTGGCCTGTTTTTGTTGCTGTGACCTTTAGTCAGAAGACAGTCTCATTATTGCTGCCATCTAAAAATACGGTGTCAGAACACACTTCCATTAACAGTTCGTAGGAGAGACGTGTTTCACGTAGGAGCATGTTGGAGCTTATACAGACGCTCTGGAGGAGCATATAACTCGTTATTGGAACACTGGCCTGTTTTTGTTGTTGCTGTTGTTGTGCACTTTAGTCAGAAGACAGTCTCTCATGATTGCGGACATCTACGAATACGGTGTCAGGACACTCTTTGATTAAAAGTGCGTAGGGAAAATATGTTCCACGCAGAAGCATGTTGGGTCCAATACAGACACTCTGGAGAATCATATAACTCGTTAGTAGAGGACTGGCCTGTTTTTGTTGTTGTCACCTCCAGTCAGAAGACGGTTTCTCAAGACTGTAGCCATCTACAAGTATGATATCAGAACAGAATCGATTAAAAGTAAATTAGAGAAAGGTGTTCTTCGTGGAAGCATGTTACCTGTAGAGATGCTCTGAGAATCATATAACTCGTTATTGGGGTACTGGCCTATTTTTGTTGTTGTGGTCTTTAGTCAGAAGACAGTCTCTCATGATTGCTGCCATCTAAAAATACGGTATCAGAATGGTTCAAATGCCTCTAAGCACTATGGGACTTAACATCTGAGGTCATCAGTCCCCTAGACTTAAAACTACTTAAACCTAACTAACCTAAGGACATCACACACATCCATGCCAGAGGCAGGATTCGAACCTGAGACCGTAGCAGCAGCGCGGTTTCGGACTGAAGCGCCTAGAACCGCTCAGCCACAGTGGCCGTCCGGTGTCAGAACAGACTACCATTAAAAGTACGTAGGAGAGACATGTTTCACGTGGGAGCATGTTGGATCCTATACAGATGCTCTGGAGAAGCATATAACTCGTTATGGGAGCACTGGCCTGTTTTGTTGTTGTGCACTTTAGTCAGAAGACAGTATCCCATGATTGCGGACATGTACAGATATGGTGTCAGCGCAGACTTTGTTTAAAAGTGTGTAAGAGAAAGGTGTTTCACGCTGACCCATCTTGGATCCTATACAGACACCTTGGCTTTTTTCTCTGTTGCTGTTGTCGTCTTTAGTCCGAAGACAGTCCCTCATGATTGCAGCCGTCTACAAGTACGGTGTCAGCACAGTCTTTGATTAAAAGTGTATAGGAAAAAGATGTTCCACGCAGAAGCGTGTTGGGTTTCATACAGACACTCTGGAGAACCATATAACTCATTATTATAGGATTGACCTGTTTTGGTTGTTGCTGTTGTCGTACTCTTTAGTCAGAAGATAGTCTCTCATGATTGCAGCCGTCTACAAGTATGGTTTCAGCGCAGACTTTGATTAAAGTGCGTAAGAGAATGGTGTTCCCCGCGGAAGCATGTTCGGTCCTATTCAAAACATGTGACGTCATGCCATCGTGCAGAAGCACGCATAAACGGATATTTGTAGCAGTCAGCAATGAGCCAGGGTGTGAATCGGATCTCCTTTGAAAATGTCCTTCAAGGATGAGAACGATACTTTGGGTTGAAATATGAAATCCATTCGACCGCGGCATAATAGCCTGGAACAGTTTCCTAACTGTGTGTGTCATCTCTGCAGTATAGCTCGTTATCTCAACAAATTAGTGGAAGTACGGTACCATTATCTTAGGTGATTTATTAATTAAGCTATAACCAGTAAACATCACACAAAATTGACATCGAACATTAACACCATGAATGGGAAAGTTTAGTTTGTCTCGCCTTGACTCTCAGAGGAAATCATTACCTTCAGCTAATTTAACTAGTAACTGCGCTCTTTGGCTAGGGAAATTAATTCAAATGCACACACCTGCACACGCTTGTCGTTGATTGGCTGTTGTTTATGGCCGCAACGATGCATTTCCGACTGTCATGTGGCAGACCAAGAGACACAGTCCTGAAGTGACCGATACCATATTCAAAAACCAACTGAATCTTTTTGGCCGGCCGGAGTGGCTGTGCGGTTCTAGGCGCTACAGTCTGGAGCCGAGCGACCGCTATGGTCGCAGGTTCGAATCCTGCCTCGGGCATGGATGTGTGTGATGTCCTTAGGTTAGTTAGGTTTAAGTAGTTCTAAGTTCTAGGGGACTGATGACCACAGATGTTAAGTCCCATAGTGCTCAGAGCCATTTGAACCCATCTAGGCGACTGATGACCTCAGAAGTTAAGTCGCATAGTGCTCAGAGCCATTTGAACCATTTTTGAATCATTTGGTTTGTTCGCAAAATATTCAAACTGTGCATCATGTGCATTCATTTATGTTAAATGCTAGTAAATATGTCACCACTTACTGCAATCGAAGTTAATTCTTTTATCAGATTTATAAAAGTTCAATTAGCCGCAGATTGAAACGTTACCGTATATACCGTTCGCACGTAATTTATCTAGAAAATAAAAATACACTATATTAATTATTTTATTAATTGAGACTTGATGGATACATATTGTTATCACTGCTAATATTACAAATTTCAGATGTAGTTAGCGTATGCTTGTTATTTTGTGTAATCAGTCTTTGTTTGTATTTCATAATGTACGCCATAGTGCCATAGTGCTGTTTAATTGAACTAAATTAATTATTGTTTTTAAATCTGTTACGATTAGTTTTCAACAATGAATATATTAATTTAGATCGTCAAAACTGTATAAGTAGTCTGGCGTCTGAGCCCGCCAAGTTAGTTCGTTTCAGGCCAAATGTGCATTACCTTCTGTATGCTTTACATCGACAAAAATTCCTTAGAATTAAAATGCAGATAGAATTTAAAGCAGTATGCTCTCCTTTCATTATAATGTCGTATAAATGTTTCACACAATCAAAATCTGGGAAATATTAGTCTATAGTGAAGGGTTACTCAACCGCATTGACAGGTGAATAAAAATGAAATATGAGTATTACTACTCACTATTGCTACAGCTAACTGACTCAGTTTACGTAATGTACGTGATTACTCTACAATTCACATTTAATTGCCTGGTAGGGAAGTCATCAAACAACCTTCAAGCTGTTTCCCTACGATTACTCTCTCCAACAGCGGGGAGGAAAAACAAACACTTAAATCTTTTCATGAGAGCTCTATTTATCTTATTTTATGATTATGATTTCTCTCTGTGAAGGTGGGCGACAACAAAATATTTTCACACTCTGAGGACAAAGTTGCTGATTGAAATTTCATGAGAAGATCCTGTCACAATGAAAACCATCTTTGTTTTAATGACTGCCATCTCAATCCGCGCATCACATCAGTGGCACACTCTCCCCTGTTTCGTGATAACACAAAACGATCTGTCCTTTGGGATTTCTCGATGTCCCCCGTCAGTCCCATCGGATGCGGCCTTTGGTTTGCTTTCCAATTTATATTTATTCGTAATTGTAATCCCTAAGTATTTAGTTGAGCTTCACCGCGTGGCTATTTTGGTAGTCTGGTGACTTTTGCAAGACGGTAAATGACAGCATCATCTGCAAACAATCTAAGAGACCTAACCAGGTTGTCTCCTAAATCGTTTATGTAGATCGGGAAAAGCAGAGGGCCTATAACACTTCCTTCGAGAATGCCAGATACCTATGTCCGATTTACTAGAGGACTTTCCGTCACTTACTACGAACTGTGACCGTTCTGGCAGCAAACCACGAATCCAGACGCACAACTCATACGATGCTCCAGAGGCACGCAATTTGATTATAAGTCCCTTGCAGAAAACCGTGTCAAAAGCCTTCTGGAAATCTAAAAATATGAAATCAGTTTGACATCCCCCGTCGACAGTACTTATTACTTCTTGAGAATAAACAGCTAGTTGCGTTTCACAAGAACGGTATTTTCTGAATCCGTGTTGGCTGTTTGTCAATACATCGTTTTCTTCGAAGTAATTCATCAACTTCGAATACAGTATACGTTCCAAAACCCAGCTGCAAATCGACATTACCAGATTTCTTGTATTCGCCTTCTTATAACATTAGTATTGATTATTCAAAAGAAATCACTAAATATACACTACTGGCCATTAAAATTGCTACACCAAGAAGAAATGCAGATGACAAACGGGTATCTATTGGAAAAATTATATTACACTAAAACTGCCAAGTGATTACATTTTCACGCAATTTGGGTGCATAGAGCCTGAGAAATCAGTACCCAGAACAACCACTTCTGGCCGTAATAACGGCCTTGATATGCCTGGGCATTGGGTCACACAGAGCTTAAATGGACTGTACAGGTACAGCTGTCCATGCAGCTTCAACACGATACCACAGTTCATTAAGAGTACTGACTGGCGTATTGTGACGAGCCAGTTGCTCGGCCACCATTGACCAGACGTTTTCAATTGGTGAGAGATCTGGAGAATGTGCTGGCCAGGGCAGCAGTCGAACATTTTCTGTATCCAAAAAGGCCCGTACAGGACGTACAACATGCTGTCGTGCATTATCCTGCCGAAATGTAGGTTTTCGCAGGGATCGGATGAAGGGTAGAGCCACGGGTCGTAACACATCTGAAATGGAACGTCCACTGTTCAAAGTGACGTCAATGCGAACAAGAGGTGACCGAGACGTGTAACCAGTGGCACCCCATACCATCACGCCGGGTGATACGCCAGTATGGCGATGATGAATACACACTTCCAATGTGCGCTCACCGCGATGTCGCTAAACACGGATGCGACCATCATGATGCTGTAAACAGAACCTGGATTCATCCGGAAAAACGACGTTTTGCCATTCGTGCATCCATGCTCGTCGTTGAGTACACCATCGCAAGCGCTCCTGTCTGTGATGTAGCGTCAAGGGTAACCGCAGCCATAGTCTCCGAGCTGATAGTCCATGCTGCTGCAACCGTCGTCGAACTATTCGTGCAGATGGTTGTTGTCTTGCAAACGTCCCCATCTGTTGACTCAGGGATCGGGACGTGGCTGCACGATCCGTTACAGCCATGCGGATAAGATGCCTCACATCTCGACTGCTAGTGATACGAGGCCGTTGGGATCCAGCACGGCGTTCCGTATTACCCTCCTGAACCCACCGATCCCATATTCTGCAAACAATCATTGGATCTCGACCAACGCGAGCAGCAATGTCGCGATACGATAAACCGCAATCGTGATAGGGTACAATCCGACCTTTATCAAAGTCGAAAAAATTATGGTACGCATTTCTCCTCCTTACACGAGGCATCACAACAAAGTTTCACTAGGCAACGCCTGTCAACTGCTGTTTGTCTATGAGAAATCGGTTGGAAACTTTCCTCATGTCAGCACGTTGTAGGTGTCGCCACCGGCGCGAACCTTGTGTGAATCTTCTGAAAAGCTAATCATTTGCATATCACAGCATCTTCTTCCTGTCGGTTAAATTTCGCGTCTGCAGCACGTCATCTTCGTGGTGTAGCATTTTCAATGGCCAGTAGTGTAGTTATAGTCTTGGACTTAAGAAATGAACGGGTAGCAAGTAAAACTGTACACGACCTATGGTTATTCAGAAAATTTTGCTCTGTTTGATGTTTACTACCCTACTTCAGGTAGTTTCCTTCCTGCCCGTTTACAGACGTGCAACACTGTCTCCTTTGCATTAATACTTCCGTCCACAAGTGTGTATGCTTAGGTCCTTTGCGGTGTACCGTGCAAACGTAGCAGCCCGCAGAAGGTAAACAGCAAAGAGAATAACTAGCACGGACGGCGGTGTTTCGGCTGCATATTTAATAGAGCTGCAGCGGCAGCGCGCGCTGTTGCGAAGTTACACGGCGCCTGAGAACAGTAAGCGTCCCGACTTGGGCGTGTGCTCGTGTTGACGACGCGGTTTAATAGCGGGCGCCAGTTTCTCCGCCACGTGTCACAGCAGAGGGAAGTCAGCGCGACACGTGGGTTATTGCTGCAGTTGCGGCTTTGCGCGCTCACCTGTCCCTGAATACTGTATCGCGTCACACGCTAAATTTACTGCGGTGATTGAGAACACAGAAACACTACACATTACCTTGCCTAATGTGGTGTAGCAAATCCCGTTCCCTTCGAAACAGCGCCTAGTCGTCTCGAATCGACAAACACAGATCCTCTAAGATTTTCAAGGAAATCTTACACTATACTTCCTGGAAAATACAATACTGGCCATTAAAATTGCTACACCACGAGGATAACGCGCTACAGATGCGAAATTTAGCCGACAGGAAGAAGATACTGTGATATGCAAATGATTAGCTTATCAGAGGATTCACACAGGGTTGGCGCCGGTGGCGACATTTACAACGTGCTGACATGAGGAAAGTTTCCAATCGATTTCTCATATACAAACAGCAGTTGACCGGCGTGGCCTGGTGAAAAGTTGTTGTGATGTCTCGTTTAAGGAGGGGAAATACGTACCGTCACGTTTCCGACTTTGATAAAGGAAGGATTGTACCCTATCGCGATTGCGGTTTATCGTATCGCGACATTGCTGCTGGCGTTGGTCGAGATCCAATGATTGTTCGCAGAATATGGAATCGGTGGGTTCAGGAGGGTAATACGGAACGCCGTGCTGGATCCCAACGGCCTCGTATCACTAGCAGTCGAGATGACAGGCATCTTATGAGCATGGCTGTAACGGATCGTGCAGCCACGTCTCGTTCCCTGAGTCAAACAGATGGGGACGTTTGCAAGACAACAACCATCTGCACGAACAGTTCTTCGAGGAAATGCGTGATTCTGGTTTTGTAACTGCTACCGTGACGGGTGAGAGGTACGCCGATATGTAACAGAATCGCATCGTCTCCAGCCTGGCTGATAAACACCTGCTGGAACGTACGATGTTTATGCAGGATGGCGCTCCACCCCATATTGCTAGACGCTTGAAAGATCTCTTGCACGCGTCGTTTGGTGATGATCGTGTGCTCAGCCGCCACTTTCGTCGTGCTTGGCCTCCCAGGTCCCCAGACCTCAGTCCGTGCGGTTATTGGCTTTGGGGTTACCTGAAGTCGCAAGTGTATCGTGATCGACCGACATCTCTAGGGATGCTGAAAGACAACATCCGACGCCAATGCCTCATCATAACTCCGGACATGCTTTACAGTGCTGTTCACAACATTATTCCTCGACTACAGCTATTGTTGAGGAAAGATGGTGTACATATTGAGCATTTCCTGTAAAGAACATCATCTTTGCTTTGTCTTACTTTGTTATGCTAATTATTGCTATTCTGATCAGTTGAAGCGCCATCTGTCGGACATTTTTTGAACTTTTGTACTTTTTTGGTTCTAATAAAACCCCATGTCATGCCAAGCATGTGGGTCAATTTGTACCTCTCTATCTACATTATTACGTGATTTATTCAGTTTTCAAATTTATACTGACTTTTTGATCACCCGGTAACTCGTTATTAGAGGCATGGACTGTTTTTGTTGTTGTGGTCTTTAGTCCGAAGACAGTCTATCGTGATTTCGGCCATCTACAAATATGGACTCAGAAACAGACTTTGATTAAAAGTGCGTAGAAGAAAAGTGTTCCACACAGAAGCATGTTGGGTCCTATGCCAGACACTCTGTAGGATCGTGTAACTCGTTATTGGAACACTGGCCTGTTTTTGTTGCTGTGACCTTTAGTCAGAAGACAGTCTCATTATTGCTGCCATCTAAAAATACGGTGTCAGAACACACTTCCATTAACAGTTCGTAGGAGAGACGTGTTTCACGTAGGAGCATGTTGGAGCTTATACAGACGCTCTGGAGGAGCATATAACTCGTTATTGGAACACTGGCCTGTTTTTGTTGTTGCTGTTGTTGTGCACTTTAGTCAGAAGACAGTCTCTCATGATTGCGGACATCTACGAATACGGTGTCAGGACACTCTTTGATTAAAAGTGCGTAGGGAAAATATGTTCCACGCAGAAGCATGTTGGGTCCAATACAGACACTCTGGAGAATCATATAACTCGTTAGTAGAGGACTGGCCTGTTTTTGTTGTTGTCACCTCCAGTCAGAAGACGGTTTCTCAAGACTGTAGCCATCTACAAGTATGATATCAGAACAGAATCGATTAAAAGTAAATTAGAGAAAGGTGTTCTTCGTGGAAGCATGTTACCTGTAGAGATGCTCTGAGAATCATATAACTCGTTATTGGGGTACTGGCCTATTTTTGTTGTTGTGGTCTTTAGTCAGAAGACAGTCTCTCATGATTGCTGCCATCTAAAAATACGGTATCAGAATGGTTCAAATGCCTCTAAGCACTATGGGACTTAACATCTGAGGTCATCAGTCCCCTAGACTTAAAACTACTTAAACCTAACTAACCTAAGGACATCACACACATCCATGCCAGAGGCAGGATTCGAACCTGAGACCGTAGCAGCAGCGCGGTTTCGGACTGAAGCGCCTAGAACCGCTCAGCCACAGTGGCCGTCCGGTGTCAGAACAGACTACCATTAAAAGTACGTAGGAGAGACATGTTTCACGTGGGAGCATGTTGGATCCTATACAGATGCTCTGGAGAAGCATATAACTCGTTATGGGAGCACTGGCCTGTTTTGTTGTTGTGCACTTTAGTCAGAAGACAGTATCCCATGATTGCGGACATGTACAGATATGGTGTCAGCGCAGACTTTGTTTAAAAGTGTGTAAGAGAAAGGTGTTTCACGCTGACCCATCTTGGATCCTATACAGACACCTTGGCTTTTTTCTCTGTTGCTGTTGTCGTCTTTAGTCCGAAGACAGTCCCTCATGATTGCAGCCGTCTACAAGTACGGTGTCAGCACAGTCTTTGATTAAAAGTGTATAGGAAAAAGATGTTCCACGCAGAAGCGTGTTGGGTTTCATACAGACACTCTGGAGAACCATATAACTCATTATTATAGGATTGACCTGTTTTGGTTGTTGCTGTTGTCGTACTCTTTAGTCAGAAGATAGTCTCTCATGATTGCAGCCGTCTACCAGTATGGTTTCAGCGCAGACTTTGATTAAAGTGCGTAAGAGAATGGTGTTCCCCGCGGAAGCATGTTCGGTCCTATTCAAAACATGTGACGTCATGCCATCGTGCAGAAGCACGCATAAACGGATATTTGTAGCAGTCAGCAATGAGCCAGGGTGTGAATCGGATCTCCTTTGAAAATGTCCTTCAAGGATGAGAACGATACTTTGGGTTGAAATATGAAATCCATTCGACCGCGGCATAATAGCCTGGAACAGTTTCCTAACTGTGTGTGTCATCTCTGCAGTATAGCTCGTTATCTCAACAAATTAGTGGAAGTACGGTACCATTATCTTAGGTGATTTATTAATTAAGCTATAACCAGTAAACATCACACAAAATTGACATCGAACATTAACACCATGAATGGGAAAGTTTAGTTTGTCTCGCCTTGACTCTCAGAGGAAATCATTACCTTCAGCTAATTTAACTAGTAACTGCGCTCTTTGGCTAGGGAAATTAATTCAAATGCACACACCTGCACACGCTTGTCGTTGATTGGCTGTTGTTTATGGCCGCAACGATGCATTTCCGACTGTCATGTGGCAGACCAAGAGACACAGTCCTGAAGTGACCGATACCATATTCAAAAACCAACTGAATCTTTTTGGCCGGCCGGAGTGGCTGTGCGGTTCTAGGCGCTACAGTCTGGAGCCGAGCGACCGCTATGGTCGCAGGTTCGAATCCTGCCTCGGGCATGGATGTGTGTGATGTCCTTAGGTTAGTTAGGTTTAAGTAGTTCTAAGTTCTAGGGGACTGATGACCACAGATGTTAAGTCCCATAGTGCTCAGAGCCATTTGAACCCATCTAGGCGACTGATGACCTCAGAAGTTAAGTCGCATAGTGCTCAGAGCCATTTGAACCATTTTTGAATCATTTGGTTTGTTCGCAAAATATTCAAACTGTGCATCATGTGCATTCATTTATGTTAAATGCTAGTAAATATGTCACCACTTACTGCAATCGAAGTTAATTCTTTTATCAGATTTATAAAAGTTCAATTAGCCGCAGATTGAAACGTTACCGTATATACCGTTCGCACGTAATTTATCTAGAAAATAAAAATACACTATATTAATTATTTTATTAATTGAGACTTGATGGATACATATTGTTATCACTGCTAATATTACAAATTTCAGATGTAGTTAGCGTATGCTTGTTATTTTGTGTAATCAGTCTTTGTTTGTATTTCATAATGTACGCCATAGTGCCATAGTGCTGTTTAATTGAACTAAATTAATTATTGTTTTTAAATCTGTTACGATTAGTTTTCAACAATGAATATATTAATTTAGATCGTCAAAACTGTATAAGTAGTCTGGCGTCTGAGCCCGCCAAGTTAGTTCGTTTCAGGCCAAATGTGCATTACCTTCTGTATGCTTTACATCGACAAAAATTCCTTAGAATTAAAATGCAGATAGAATTTAAAGCAGTATGCTCACCTTTCATTATAATGTCGTATAAATGTTTCACACAATCAAAATCTGGGAAATATTAGTCTATAGTGAAGGGTTACTCAACCGCATTGACAGGTGAATAAAAATGAAATATGAGTATTACTACTCACTATTGCTACAGCTAACTGACTCAGTTTACGTAATGTACTTGATTACTCTACAATTCACATTTAATTGCCTGGTAGGGAAGTCATCAAACAACCTTCAAGCTGTTTCCCTACGATTACTCTCTCCAACAGCGGGGAGGAAAAACAAACACTTAAATCTTTTCATGAGAGCTCTATTTATCTTATTTTATGATTATGATTTCTCTCTGTGAAGGTGGGCGACAACAAAATATTTTCACACTCTGAGGACAAAGTTGCTGATTGAAATTTCATGAGAAGATCCTGTCACAATGAAAACCATCTTTGTTTTAATGACTGCCATCTCAATCCGCGCATCACATCAGTGGCACACTCTCCCCTGTTTCGTGATAACACAAAACGATCTGTCCTTTGGGATTTCTCGATGTCCCCCGTCAGTCCCATCGGATGCGGCCTTTGGTTTGCTTTCCAATTTATATTTATTCGTAATTGTAATCCCTAAGTATTTAGTTGAGCTTCACCGCGTGGCTATTTTGGTAGTCTGGTGACTTTTGCAAGACGGTAAATGACAGCATCATCTGCAAACAATCTAAGAGACCTAATCAGGTTGTCTCCTAAATCGTTTATGTAGATCGGGAAAAGCAGAGGGCCTATAACACTTCCTTCGAGAATGCCAGATACCTATGTCCGATTTACTAGAGGACTTTCCGTCACTTACTACGAACTGTGACCGTTCTGGCAGCAAACCACGAATCCAGACGCACAACTCATACGATGCTCCAGAGGCACGCAATTTGATTATAAGTCCCTTGCAGAAAACCGTGTCAAAAGCCTTCTGGAAATCTAAAAATATGAAATCAGTTTGACATCCCCCGTCGACAGTACTTATTACTTCTTGAGAATAAACAGCTAGTTGCGTTTCACAAGAACGGTATTTTCTGAATCCGTGTTGGCTGTTTGTCAATACATCGTTTTCTTCGAAGTAATTCATCAACTTCGAATACAGTATACGTTCCAAAACCCAGCTGCAAATCGACATTACCAGATTTCTTGTATTCGCCTTCTTATAACATTAGTATTGATTATTCAAAAGAAATCACTAAATATACACTACTGGCCATTAAAATTGCTACACCAAGAAGAAATGCAGATGACAAACGGGTATCTATTGGAAAAATTATATTACACTAAAACTGCCAAGTGATTACATTTTCACGCAATTTGGGTGCATAGAGCCTGAGAAATCAGTACCCAGAACAACCACTTCTGGCCGTAATAACGGCCTTGATATGCCTGGGCATTGGGTCACACAGAGCTTAAATGGACTGTACAGGTACAGCTGTCCATGCAGCTTCAACACGATACCACAGTTCATTAAGAGTACTGACTGGCGTATTGTGACGAGCCAGTTGCTCGGCCACCATTGACCAGACGTTTTCAATTGGTGAGAGATCTGGAGAATGTGCTGGCCAGGGCAGCAGTCGAACATTTTCTGTATCCAAAAAGGCCCGTACAGGACGTACAACATGCTGTCGTGCATTATCCTGCCGAAATGTAGGTTTTCGCAGGGATCGGATGAAGGGTAGAGCCACGGGTCGTAACACATCTGAAATGGAACGTCCACTGTTCAAAGTGACGTCAATGCGAACAAGAGGTGACCGAGACGTGTAACCAGTGGCACCCCATACCATCACGCCGGGTGATACGCCAGTATGGCGATGATGAATACACACTTCCAATGTGCGCTCACCGCGATGTCGCTAAACACGGATGCGACCATCATGATGCTGTAAACAGAACCTGGATTCATCCGGAAAAACGACGTTTTGCCATTCGTGCATCCATGCTCGTCGTTGAGTACACCATCGCAAGCGCTCCTGTCTGTGATGTAGCGTCAAGGGTAACCGCAGCCATAGTATCCGAGCTGATAGTCCATGCTGCTGCAACCGTCGTCGAACTATTCGTGCAGATGGTTGTTGTCTTGCAAACGTCCCCATCTGTTGACTCAGGGATCGGGACGTGGCTGCACGATCCGTTACAGCCATGCGGATAAGATGCCTCACATCTCGACTGCTAGTGATACGAGGCCGTTGGGATCCAGCACGGCGTTCCGTATTACCCTCCTGAACCCACCGATCCCATATTCTGCAAACAATCATTGGATCTCGACCAACGCGAGCAGCAATGTCGCGATACGATAAACCGCAATCGTGATAGGGTACAATCCGACCTTTATCAAAGTCGAAAAAATTATGGTACGCATTTCTCCTCCTTACACGAGGCATCACAACAAAGTTTCACTAGGCAACGCCTGTCAACTGCTGTTTGTCTATGAGAAATCGGTTGGAAACTTTCCTCATGTCAGCACGTTGTAGGTGTCGCCACCGGCGCGAACCTTGTGTGAATCTTCTGAAAAGCTAATCATTTGCATATCACAGCATCTTCTTCCTGTCGGTTAAATTTCGCGTCTGCAGCACGTCATCTTCGTGGTGTAGCATTTTCAATGGCCAGTAGTGTAGTTATAGTCTTGGACTTAAGAAATGAACGGGTAGCAAGTAAAACTGTACACGACCTATGGTTATTCAGAAAATTTTGCTCTGTTTGATGTTTACTACCCTACTTCAGGTAGTTTCCTTCCTGCCCGTTTACAGACGTGCAACACTGTCTCCTTTGCATTAATACTTCCGTCCACAAGTGTGTATGCTTAGGTCCTTTGCGGTGTACCGTGCAAACGTAGCAGCCCGCAGAAGGTAAACAGCAAAGAGAATAACTAGCACGGACGGCGGTGTTTCGGCTGCATATTTAATAGAGCTGCAGCGGCAGCGCGCGCTGTTGCGAAGTTACACGGCGCCTGAGAACAGTAAGCGTCCCGACTTGGGCGTGTGCTCGTGTTGACGACGCGGTTTAATAGCGGGCGCCAGTTTCTCCGCCACGTGTCACAGCAGAGGGAAGTCAGCGCGACACGTGGGTTATTGCTGCAGTTGCGGCTTTGCGCGCTCACCTGTCCCTGAATACTGTATCGCGTCACACGCTAAATTTACTGCGGTGATTGAGAACACAGAAACACTACACATTACCTTGCCTAATGTGGTGTAGCAAATCCCGTTCCCTTCGAAACAGCGCCTAGTCGTCTCGAATC
Source organism: Schistocerca americana (assembly GCF_021461395.2). Lineage (NCBI taxonomy): Eukaryota > Metazoa > Arthropoda > Insecta > Orthoptera > Acrididae > Schistocerca > Schistocerca americana. The sequence continues at coordinate 224,756,519 of NC_060119.1, forward strand.
GACAAACACAGATCCTCTAAGATTTTCAAGGAAATCTTACACTATACTTCCTGGAAAATACAATACTGGCCATTAAAATTGCTACACCACGAGGATAACGCGCTACAGATGCGAAATTTAGCCGACAGGAAGAAGATACTGTGATATGCAAATGATTAGCTTATCAGAGGATTCACACAGGGTTGGCGCCGGTGGCGACATTTACAACGTGCTGACATGAGGAAAGTTTCCAATCGATTTCTCATATACAAACAGCAGTTGACCGGCGTGGCCTGGTGAAAAGTTGTTGTGATGTCTCGTTTAAGGAGGGGAAATACGTACCGTCACGTTTCCGACTTTGATAAAGGAAGGATTGTACCCTATCGCGATTGCGGTTTATCGTATCGCGACATTGCTGCTGGCGTTGGTCGAGATCCAATGATTGTTCGCAGAATATGGAATCGGTGGGTTCAGGAGGGTAATACGGAACGCCGTGCTGGATCCCAACGGCCTCGTATCACTAGCAGTCGAGATGACAGGCATCTTATGAGCATGGCTGTAACGGATCGTGCAGCCACGTCTCGTTCCCTGAGTCAAACAGATGGGGACGTTTGCAAGACAACAACCATCTGCACGAACAGTTCGACGACGTTTGCAGCAGCATGGACAATCAGCTCGGAGACCATGGCTACGGTTACCCTTGACGCTGCATCACAGGCAGCGCCTGCGATGGTGTACTCAACGACGAACCTGGGTGCACGAATGGCAAAACGCCATTTTTTCGGATGATTCAAGGTTATGTTTACAGCATCATGATGGTCGCATCCGTGCTTAACGACATAGCGGTAAGCGCACATTGGACGCGTGTATTCGTCATCGCCATATTGGCGTATCACCCGGCATGATGGTATGGGTTGCCATTGGTTACACGTCTCGGTCACCTCTTGATCGCATTGACGGCACTTTGCACAGTGAACGTTACATTTCAGAAGTGTTACGCCCCGTGGCTCTACCCTTCATTCGACTCTGCGAAACCCTACATTTCAGCAGGATACTGTCCGACCGCATGTTGCAGGTCCTGTACGGGCCTTTCTGGATACAGAAAATGTTCGACTGCTGCCCTGGCCAGCACATTCTCCAGATCTCTCACCAACTGAAAACGTCTGGTCAATGGTGGCCGAGCAACTGTCTCGCCACAATACGCCAGTCACTACTCTCGATGAACTGTGGTATCATGTTGAAGCTGCATGGGCAGCTGTACCTGTACACGCCATCCAAGCTCTGTTTGGCTGAATGCCCAGGCGTATCAAGGCCGTTATTACGGCCAGAGGTGGTTGTTCTGGGTACTGATTTCTCAGGACCTATGCCCCCAAATTGCGTGAAAATGTAATCACATGTCAGTTCTACTATAATATATTTGTCCAATGAATACCCGTTTATCATCTGCATTTCTTCTTGGTGTAGCAATTTTAATGGCCAGTAGTGTAGTAGCGAGTTCAGATAACGTAGATATAAGTGGATAGCGAACACGCACCTTTCTCTTCAAATTAGACCAAAGAGGCTTAATAATAATGAGATCTCGACTGTGGTACCACGGGAGAAGCGACAGTTCATCCTCGTGATCATAAAAATAATTCTGGATGATGTAAGCTGTAGGAGCAAGGGGCCTGGCATCTTGGAACACAACATCACCATTGGGGAACAGACATTGCACAGTCGGAAGGACCTGCTCAGCAAGCACAGTCACATAATCCTTGTAAGTAATGCGATCTTTTCGTGTAACCACTGGTGGGACGTAAACTCAGATAGAAGTTGGAAGCAAGGTGGAACAAGAATTCTGAGGCTGAATTACTTTCCAGTATTGTTCCACAGCCCAGGTTTTATGACTTCGGCAAATGGTTCAATTGGCTCTGAGCACTATGGGACTTAACTTCTGAGGTCACCAGTCCCCTAGAACTTAGAACTACTTAAACCTAACTAACCTAAGGACATCACACACATCCATGCCTGAGGCAGGATTCGAACGTGCGGCCGTAACGGTCCCTCGTCTCCAGACTGTAGCGCCTAGAACCGCTCGGCCACTCCGGCCGGTTTGACTTCGGCACTACGGTCTGCTGTTACGAGCATTTTCATCAGTGATGACTGGTTTTGGAACTCGAACTCGCTCGACAATGCTCATCTTATGGAGTCCCTTCGTCTTGTTTTGATGCTGCCAGGGTTCGCGAGCGCGACGTTTAGTTCTGCAGTGACTTCTGTAGCTGTCATCCTCTTATTTTTCGTCACAATCCTCTTCAGTGATTGTATGTTACCATCACTCAATACACGCTTTCGCCCGCATTGTGACTTAGCGGATGTTTCCAAAAAGTAGAGCACTTGCCCGCTAAAGGCAAAAGCCTCCAGTTGGAGTCTCGGTCCGGCACACAGTTTTAATCTGCCATGAAGTTTCATATCAGCACACAGTATGCTGTAGAGTGACTATCTCATTCTGGAAACATCGCCGTGGCTGTGGCTAAGCCATGTCTCCGCAATATTCTTTCAGGAGTGCTAGTTGTGCAAGGTTCGCAGGAGAGCTTCTGTAACGTTTGGAAGGTAGGAGACGAGATACTGGCAGAAGTAAAGCTGTGAGTACAGGGCGTGAGTCGTGCTTCGGTAGCTCAGATGGTAGAGCACTTGCCCGCGAAAGGCAAAGGTCTCGAGTTCGAGTCTCGGTCCGGCACACAGTTTTAATCTGCCAAGAAGTATCTTAGCGCATGATGTTCTTCCCCTGTCCCTGTATCCTGTGTAAATCTTCGATACCGTACCTTCTGAAACTCCAAAAATGTCTGCTGCCTTGCTTGCGGAAACACCTACCATACAAGCACTAACAATCTGCCCACTTTCGAATTCATTTAGCTCGTGCATAATGCTCTCACGACTACACAGAACACTGCCCTGACCGTGACTGATTCTTCAAACGTATTGAGGCCATTCCACAGTTTCTGTTCGTGGTCAAATACAACAGCGAAAAATGCAGGCTTGGCTAGCAATTGTATTTATGTATAAGCACGCATTTCTCGCTGAGTTCCCGTATTTTTATCCCAACCCCTATAAGCCTACACCTTTGTCCAATAGTGCTGCTGTGAGGGTACAGAATTTAGGCTAAATTAAATTCGGAAATTTTCCATAAGCGAAGTACTCTGTATTCTCGTCGTCTACAAATGAAAACGCGTGTCTCTAATTAATGTTGTTACAATGGTTATGAGATTTAATTACTAAGCCAATGCGTCATTTTTATGTTTATGATATTGCGTTTCAGACTGTGAGCGGTTTCAAACTCGCTCACTTGACTGTGGGTTTCTGTGGCATGGTGGCCAGCTTGCTTCACACGTCTGCACCACACTGAGCCTTCCGTCTGTGACCATTCTCTATTAAACGGCAATCATAGACGGCACTCTGGTAGCTATGCCACTCGGCTATCTTTTGGCGGACGACATTAATACCATTGTAAGAGGTCCATGATTAAGGAATTTGTTGCTAGCGCACTCGAGCAGATGTAATTTCGATGGATTGCTCATTAAAAAAAAAAAATCCGTAACCTACCAATAATAACTTGTAAATTTTGGACGTCAGCAGTGCTGCGTCATGGCCCTGAAAGATCATACTCAGTACATTGAAATTCTTACCTCAATAAGGTCGCCGGATAACGCGTATATATCTGCTCCTATAAGAAATTTTTCTGGCTCAGCCCTGTGCAATGCTGGCCGATAGATTTGTCATGTATAAAAAGAAACAACTGATTTTTCTTTACAATAATCGGGATGACCATTGATTGGAGAAATTAGTAAGTTCTTTAAATTGAGATGAATGATTATGAAAAGTTAATTTTTTATAAGAAAGATTATTATTAAGAGATTTTTAAAAACATTTACATGGGGATTGACATAATAATAGTACATATGCGCGAGACTGCTTTTACCTTATACTACAACGCTCAGGCTCCGCCATCGCTCCCCACGACCGGCCCAGCCAACACGATACACCAGACTGCTAGCAACTACTTACTCCTACTGCTACCCAGTTCCTGCTGCATACAACACTGCTCTCTGGTCTGAGATTCTCTTATAGCTTACGTATCGCAGGCAGCGCATGAGAAATCCATCGAAATTACATCTGCTCGAGTGCGCTAGCAACAAATTCCTTAATCATGGACCTCTTACACCATTATCAGTACACCTACTATCCCTCAGGTGGCATATGCCGTTATCGGATCGAAATCGACGTCCTGTTTCTAAGTCTAATAATTTTTTTTTTCCAGCAGTGTATTTTATTCGATGAGCTTATTTCATTAAGAATGAACTCGAAACCCGCCATTATGGTTCCGCACCAGCTGTAGAATATTTCAGAACAAAGGAAAGGGAGTGTAAACAAATGGAGATTTTGAACAGTCCCGGAAGCATGCTCGGGTAGCCAAAGTGGTTAAGGTGACCGCTCGTGACAAGCGGGAAATCTGGGTCCGAGTCTCAGTCTGGCAAAAAATTTTCATTTGTTCTGAAATATTCTACAGCTGATGCAGAACCATACATCTATATACATACTCTACAAACCAGAGAACAGTACTTAGCGGAGGGTACCTTGTACCACTACTAATCACTCCCTTTCCAGCTCCACTCACAAATACAGCGAGGGAAAAGCTAATGTCGATATGCCTCCGTATGAGCCATAATGTCTCATATCCTCGTGGTCCTTACGCGAAATGTCTGTTGGTAGCAGTAGAATCGTCTGCAGTCAGGTTCAGTGCCGGTTCTCTAAATGTTCTCAATAGTGTTCCTCAAAAGGAACTTCATGTTCCCTCCAGGGATTCCCGTTTGGGTTCCTGAAACGTCTCCGGTAACAATTGTAGATTGTTCGAACTTACCGGTAACAACTCTAGCAACCCGCTTCTCAATTGCTTCGATGTCTTCCTCTAATTCGGCCCGGAACGGGTCCCAAACACTCAAGCAGTACTCAGCAATGGGTCCCACTAACGTCCTATATGCGGTGTCGTTTACAGATCACACTTGCTCAAAATTCTCCCAATAACCCAAAGCCGACCATTCGCTTTCCCTACCACAATGCGCACAAGCCCGTTCCATTTTATATCACTTTGCAACATTACGCCCAGATATTTAAACGACGTGAAAATGGGTCAAATGGCTCTGAGCACTATGAGACTTAACTTCTGAGGTCATCAGTCCCCTAGAACTTAAAACTACTTAAACCTAACCTAAGGACATCACACACATCCATTCCCAAGGCAGGATTCGGACCTGCGACCGTAGCGGTCGCGCGGTTCCAGACTGTAGCGCCTAAAACGAGGTGACTGTGTCAAGCAGGATACTACTAATGCTGTAGCCTGACACTACGGGTTTTTTTCACCTACTCATCCGCATTAACTTATACTTTTCTATATTTACAGGTAGCTGCCATGCATCACAACAATCAGAAATTTTGTCTAAGTCGTCTTGTATCCTCCTACACTCACTCACTTTTGACACCTCAGCGTCATCAACAAACAACCGCATTTTGCTGCGCACCCTATCCGCCAGATCATTTACGTATACAGAAAATAATAGCGATCTTATTACACTTTCCAGGGATATTCCTGCCATACCCTTGCCTTTGATGAACACTCGTCGTCGAGGACAGCTTACTGGGTGTTGTTACTTAAGAAGTATTGAAGCCACTCACATAACTGGGAACATTATCTTATGGTCGTAGTTCCCTCAACAGTCTTCAATGAGGCACCGTGTCAAATGCGTTTCGTAAACCTAGAAATATGGATTCATCCACAGTTCTCAGTACATCATGTGAGAAAAGAGGAACCTGGGTTTCGCAAGGGCGATGCTTTCTAAAAGCATGCTGATTCGTGGACATAAGCTTCTTGGCCACAATAAAATTTATTTTATTTGAACTAAGAATATGTTCAAGGATTCTGCAGCAGTCTGATGTTAGGGATAATGATCTGTAACTTGTGGATCCGTACTTCTGCCCTTCTTATGTACAGAAGTCACCTGACCCGCCAGGTTAGCCGAGAGCGCTAATGCGCTGCTTCCTGAACTCAGGTAGGCGCGCCGGCCCGGATCAAATACGCCCGCCGGATTAACGGCGAGGCCCGGTGTGCCGAGCAGGCTGGATGTGGTTTTTAGGCGGTTTTCCACATCCCTCTAGGTGAATACCGGGCTAGTCCCCACGTCCCACCTTAGTTACACGACTCAGAGACATTTCAAACGCATCCGCACTTTTCCATGATTTATACTAGATGCAGACAGATGGGGTACTCTGATTCTGTCCCGGGGGATACGGGGTGGTGGTACAAAGGGCATCCGGCCACCCCTTTCAAATTAACATGCAAAATCCGAATTAACCACGCCAACCTGCGCGAAATGCGGGACGACGGCGCAAGCGATAGAATAGAGTAAAAAGAAAAGTACAGAAGTCACCTGCACTTTTCTTTGCAGTGGCTTGGGACTTCGCGATAGGCTACATTATTCCCAATAAATGCAAGCTAAGTAAGGGTCCAATGTCGTAGAGAACTCTCTATAAAACCGGACGGATTCCATCCGGATCTGGCGACTTATTTATTTCCATCACTTTCAATTGTTTGTCGGGCCAGGGACGCATATTACTATGTCATCCATACGGGAGTGTGTCCCATGGTCAAGCGACGGTATACGCACGATTCTACTGCGTGAACAATTTCTTAAAGACGGAATTCAAGACTTCGGCTTTCGTTTTGTAGTCTTCAACTGTCACACCAGACGTGTCAACGAGTAACTGGATGGAAACTTTAGACCCGCTTAGCGATTTTATGTAGGACCATTCTTAATTGAATGCGTCTGTTGATCGTCAACGCGTGTTCAAATGGTTCAAATGGCTCTAAGCACTATGGGACTTAACATCTGAGGTCACCAGTCCCCTAGACTTGAAACTATTTAAACCTAACTAACCTAGACATCACACACGTCTATGCCCGAGACAGGATTCGAACCTGCGACTGTAGCAGCCGCGTGGTTCCGGACTGAAGCGCCCAGAACCGCTCGACCACAGTGGCTGGCTCAACGCAGTGTCTCAGACTCTGCACTACAGAGCTTATTTCAACTATTCGAACATTACATTCAAACCGAATATCAGTTCTCAAGTATACTTTTATATGTACAAAGGAGTTTATTTGCTTAGGGCTCGCAGTAGTCGCACTCTTCTTCCCGTAGTTCCGGGACCCTCGTGCATTTTGGGGGGAGCAAGCCAGAGTAATTTTAGCGGCGAGTAATTTGAGCGGTCTTTAATCAAGCAGGTGAAACGCTGCTTTCAGAGAGAGGAGTGCAGAGGCACACCGCCCTGGTGCGAGTGTCCGCCGCGTCAGTGCGCGTCCCATTTAGCTAAGTGAGTTACCCGACTCGTCCCCTCGGCAGGCAGCGCGCGCTATCCGCCGCCATATTGGGCGATATATTGGATAACGGACTCAATCACGCGTCGCCCGGGGCATTCATGGCTCCCCCCCCCCACCCCCCCCCCCCCCCCCCCAGGGGGGAACCGCGTCGGCACGCTCCCCAACTGCGATTCCTCCCTACTTCACTGTTCACCAAAACGAATACACCCAGCCGTCTCACATCAGATAGAGGCACTGGCTAGCCACACCGAAGATTCGTGTGCGCTTTTTCCTGCTAGGGTGCGAGCGAGTTTTACGCAATTTTGGAATACGGCGCTATGTTAATCTAAAACTTTGAACATAGCTGCTAAGGTTCAGTGACCGTATCAGAATTATATTAGAACAAATATTAAGTCAAAATTGACCAGGTTTCGACGCTACTATGAGCGTCGTCTTCAGAATTAGACCAATTGTTCTAAAACATATTAAGTATATAATACATTAATAAAATTAAAGTTTGTACTGACTGGAAAAAGATGCAGTACTTACAACTCACATATTAAAAAAGATCTAAGCCGGAAAGGCGACGTCATGAATAGTTGTAAGAAATATTGCAAGCCGCTAAAAGGCAACCCTTGTTCACTAAAGTACGAGCAGCCCTTAGCGGCTCGCCATCTTACTTACTTGCCGAGGCAGGATTCGAACCTGCGACCGTAACAGTCGCGCGGTTCCGGACTGAAGCGCCTAGAACCGATCGGCCACCAGAGGCCGGCACACACAGATATTTCTGAAAACTATTAACACAGCTATATTAGAACAAATAAGGTCAGAATCAAAGGATGGGTCGAGAAGTCATGCCGCCCGGTGTGACCGAGCGGTTCTAGGCGTTTCAATCCGGAACCACGCTGCTGCTGCAGTCACAGGTTCGAATCCTGCCTCTGGCATCGATGTGTGATATGTCCTTAGGTTAGTTAGGTTCAAGTAGTTCTGTCTAGGGGACTGATGACCTCAGATGTTAAGTCTCATAGCGCTTAGAGCCATTTGAACCATTCGAGAAGTCACGTCCGCCGCTCGTGGTCTCGCGGTAGCGTTCTCGTCTCCCGAGCACGGAGTCCCGGGTTCGATTCCCGGCGGGGTCAGGGATTTTCACCTGCCTCGAGATGACTGGGTGTTTGTGTTGTCCTCATCATTTCATCATCATCCAGGAAAGTGGCGAAATTGGACTGAGCAAAGATTGGATAATTGTACGGGCGCTGATAACCACGCAGTTGAGCGCCCCACAAACCAAACATCATCATCATCATCATCGAGAAGTCACTAACGAATATGAAATGAGGTGACAGATGCGGGAGCTTGTGACGAGGAACAAGCACTGTTCTACCCATAATTTGCATATCAGTTTTATTTCGACGTATTTATAGATTCAATCGCGAATTAAAGCACCTAAGGAATTAGAGAAACAAAATAAATCTTGTAATAGCAATTCGCTACAAACAGATTTGGGCTGCTGTTATTTTCAGTGTGCTGTCTAGGATGCCTGCATACTTGGGTCGCCAGACAAACAAACAAATAAATCATATTAGTGAGTTTTATTACAGAAAGGAAATTACAATACTTAACTTTTGTCATTACACAGTTGTGCTGCAACCAAAGGGCGACATACGAAATAATTAATCTTCTTCAACATAAAAAATCCCAAGTTTGTGCTACACAGAGAATACAAGTTAAGTAACTAGATTGGTTCAAATGGCTCTGAGCACTATGGGACTTAACTTCTGAGGTCATCAGTCCCCTAGAACTTAGAACTACTTAAACCTAACCAACCTAAGGACGTCACACACATCCATGCCCGAGACAGGATTCGAACCTGCGACCGTAGCGGTAGCACGGTTCCAGACTGAAGCGCCTAGAACCGCTCGGCGACTCCGGCCGGCGAAGCAACTAGAGTTGACGCTGCTATTCAAGTCGGCAATCTGGAAGCTGCTGTGGAAGTGGGTATCTTTTTTAGTGTGTATGTATGTGGGTGTGTGTGTGTTTGTGTGTGTGTATGTGTGTGTGTGCGCTGAAGAGATCATCGTTGATGACTTATTCTTCTAGGATGCGATGTAAGGATAAAAGGAAAACACTATATTTATTACACGTTCAGTTAGGCATGGGCACTCAATGGGTCCTTTAGCCTGCTGTCTTTGGTGATGTCTATTTCCTGCGGAGAGTGAGATGTGTCTATGCTGTTATGGGTGACAGCTTCCTCGTGTTATGACAGAGGGGTGGCACGTTACTGACGTAGGTATTCGATACTAGTGCTATCTTGCTGGGTTTACCGTTCCTAACGGTTCTAATTGTCGAACTTAAGGGCATAGATTTTGTCAAAAAATTCGTAGAGCCTTGTCGTGGACCTTCTCTTGTATAGTGGTCTCGTGGAGTGCGGTGCGGATGTCGACGCTTCTTCTCCATCATGGAGCTCCTGTGATCCATCGATAGCATAGTTCCCCACGAGGTGGAGCCATATAACATTGTGGGTTCCACCGCTGCCTTATACAATTGGAGTTTAGTCTTAGGGTTGAGATCCTTACTCTTCAGGAACAGAATCAATGACCTGGCCATCTTCTGGGCTGCCGTTTTCTTGTCGTCAATATGCTGCGGAAGAGCAATTTTTTTTTCAACGTAGACACCGAGGTACTTCACTCCCGGCGAGCATGGGATAAGTTGATCAGCTATTTGGAGTCTGTCATTTAGGACTGGTTTCCTCCCTGTGAACATAACGGCTGCCGTCTTCGTCGGGTTGATAGTTATGTTATTTTGTAGCGCCCAGTGTTCCATTACAGCAAGTTGCCGTTGCATCCTAGCGATTAGCTGGTCCAAGTGTCGTCCAGTCGTCAGAAAGGCCGTATCGTCCGCATAAAAACTCGCCGTAACAAGGGGGACTGTTGGGATGTTATTTATATATAAGTTGAAAAGCAGAGGCGAAATGACGGAGTCCTGCGGAGATCAGTTTCATTTCGGAGTTTCCATCGTCGACTCGGACATACAGGACGTGCAGAAAGTTGTCTATCAGTCCAATGTAACAATCCGCAATAGGGGTAGTGCTATGTAGTTTGACGATAAGGTTGGGTAGCCATACCTTACCGTAAGCTTTTACGATGTCAAGGAGTACAACAATCGTGAAGTGCTGCTTGTTGTATCCTTCTTGTATCCGTTCGGTGATCCGTAGAAGTGGAAGTTCGGCAGATAACTTGTCCTTGAAACCGAATTATTCGGGTCGTATAACATCATGCGCTGTAAGCGTGACATGGAGCCTCTTCAACAGCACCCTCTCGAGCACGTTGCCAAGGGTGGGCAAGAGGCTAATTGGCCGGTAACTGTCGGGTTCTGCTGGGTCTTTACCTGGCTTGGGGATTGGAACTATTCGAGCCGTCTGCCACGCCCTAGGCAAATATCCCTGCAGGAGCTGTTGAAAATTCGGATAAGGAACACAGTTGGCTTCCTGGGCAACTGTTTCAAATCGGTGTTGTTTAGGGAGTCGTTGCCTGGTGCGTTATTCCGAGTCTTCCGGATAATTTTACGGATCTCTGCTGGTGTGGAGAGTTGCGGGCGGCTCCGACAGGCGTAGTACGAAAAGCAGTCCATTCTGCTGTAACGACGGCTTCCTGTTCTTGCAGGCGGACGTCGTTCACGGGGGTCGCTGGTGTAGACATCTGTTCTTGGTAAGTCGTAGGAAGTGGGCGTTCACCAGTCGGTCGCGGCGCTTGTTTCCTCTTCACACAGGGGCCGCAGCTGTCGCGTTTAAGTCCTGGAGGCATGTCCGGACATCGTGCGTTTAGTTGACTTCTTCTCACAGCCTTGTCTTCCCTGTCCTTCCCGACTGGCGTTCCGGCGCTTGACATTGAGAGGAGTTAGTAAATTGTTCAGTATGACTACGGCCATTAAAAAGATTCAGGTTCTTCTTGGTCTTGACGTGCACATAAACATAGAAAAGGCGACCGTCCCAACGGCCGAGGCTGCGCTAGGTTAAGACCCCTCTGGTGTGAAAAGAAGTGGCGAGTTCTGTGGACAAGGAGGCAACAACTGGCCTCTTGACCACCCAGCAAGTTGGCATCGGAACTACTTTTCCTAGCAGTAGGCACAGTAGTGTGAGGTGCCGACCAACTAACAAAATTCCTGAGCATCGCCGCTCGGACCATATTGTGTAACGTCTTCTTGGAAGGCCCACGAGGTGCCTTCTCTCCCGTGACCGCCTCTTGTCGATAGGTACGCTCTGCCATGTTCCGGAAAGTTTAACGTGTTACGTCGAGCGCAGTCTAGTCATGATTTTCGGCTTCGATCGCCGTTTCGGTCGTTTGGAGATCTCGAGTGTTAAGCGATACTGCGGAAGAGCAACAGCGCCAGCCATGTGCTACGGTCTACAGAAGTCTGCCAACCTCCCTCACTCCCCAGTTTTATCACCGAAACCTAGTTCTCATGGTTCAGTATTCTTTCTGCGAATTGTTCTACCTTAAAACTGTGTTGTTATAGGTGAATGCTATTTCTGTATGTCGTTCTGTGACTGTGTCTGCGTTAGTGGAGGCTACCCTGGGTAATCCGATACATCGTTATCTGAAAAGATATAATTATCGGCTCTACATATATCGACTAAAAATATCGATGCATCAAGGGCCAAAAATCCCGACATATCAGCCTATAAAAGTGTCTGCTGCACATTCTAAACATGCTGCCGTTTTCAGATATGTATAGTTAAGTATAGATTTATCATTAAATATTCTGTACATCAACAAGCTAGCGGCCTGACTATCCTCCTTAAAGCAAGAATTGAAAGAGAAACATTTAATTTGAAAATTTGTAGGTTACTAATGAGACTTTGTGCAGATGAAAAGATTGTATTGCAATACTTTTTAGGTCGAATGTTGTGTTCTTAATTCGCAACTGTGTACACGGTGCGTTTTCATACAATATTTCATTCCAGTTAACCTCTCATACTTCATTTTCTTAATTTGCCATTGCCTACATATCCAAGTCCGCTGCTCGTGGTCTCACGGTAGCGTTCTCGCTTCCCTAGCGCGGGGTCCCGGGTTCGATTCTCGGCGGGGTCAGGTATTTTCCCTGCCTCGAGATGACTGGGTGTTGTTGTGTCGTCTTCATCATCATCATCATTCATCTCCATTACCGTCGGAAGAAGGCAATGGCAAACCACCTCCACTAGGACCTTGCCTAGTTAGGCAGTGCGGGTCTCCCGCATCGTTCCCCTACACTCCGGCACGGAGTATGGGACTTCATCATCATCACATGTCGAAATAAAACTTATTTCACGCTGATGTCGCGTGGTGAACGTTGCAGTTCCTGTTGGTAGGCCGAGTGCCGATTACGACAGCATTTCCTCTACACGCCTCCACCTGCCACAAACATCAATTTTGTCATTTAGATTTTTGCCCACCATTTTCAGCAACTATTTTTGAAGAATTTTTGCCGCCCCCCCGAGAGCAATCGGACTTCTACGTTTCTGCCACCTATACCATACATAGTCAGCGAGAAAGACTGCGGCTGACGAAATCTCAAAATGTAGTTAGAAACCTTCACACAGTGAAAGTAAAATTACGTTCTACTAAAATTTCAAAAGAACAGTTTCAAATATCTACCGAAAATTGCATAAAAATAAATAAATAAAATAAAAATATCGGCTCTCGATATTGCCATTTTGATATCGACATATCGATATATCGAGGGAAGTGAGTATCATGGGTAAATATTATTTTCCTGTGGGAAATATCGATATATCTATATTTATCAGCAGCCTTAGTACTGGGTAGAATGAGATCCCGACGGGCTATCGGTATTTACCTCGTCCGCTAACTGGTGAAGCTTTTTTCATTCAGGCCTACTGGTATACGAAAACTGTCGCACTCACAAGGGGAGGCCACGACGTTTGGAATGCGGATTTACTGTAAACATCGTACACTCGTAGTACTCCATGAGGACAACAAAATGTGTAAGCAGTAGCGCGTACTTCTCAAGCGTTATTGAGAAAATCGCAAGATAATTTCGGTAGTCAAATATATAACTGTGCGGGACATTTTTACCATGAAGCATCAGCAGTCGAGTGGTTAGCGTTCAAGCCCCCGTAATCGCTGGATCGATGGATCGAGTCCCGTTCGAAAGCATTTTTTTTTTATTTCTAACACAGTCATTTTCTTTACTATTTATATTACAGTTGACATAATCGAAAAAACACGTGTAACCGGATGAACATTTATTAAATTTACAATGTTATTTTGCAGTCTACAAATTTTTACTATCACAAAGTGATACTGAAAATGTACGCTTGTCCGTGATTTGAGAAATCCATTATACCTGGAAGGAGACCGAAACAACTTGTTACCTCCAAGTTATGACCGGCACAGACGGCTTTTGAACGATCTACAATCAATCCTGGCTTTAGACATTACGAGTACAAGTTGCAGGATGGTATTTTTCGTAAAAACGTGGAAAACAAGTTTAAACGGCATCAGCTGCATTGAATAAATGCTATGTTTCCGCATACGTAACGTCTTTTGAGGATTTCCGTGTAAAACCAAACCTCGTTAACATTTTCAAAAACCTCTCTTTCAGACGATAATTTGGAAGCAAACCGTGCATAACGCAGCATTTCCTTAAATATCGGCGCTGATAATTGGTCATGCAGTATCGACTGTATTTTAATAGCGTCTTCACGAGAAGCAATTTCTCGTTCTCTTTCGATTAGATACGAACAATTTTGAAGACACGGACAAGCATACATTTTCAGTATCACTTTATGCGTTTGGTCGTCTACTAGCCGATAGTTATGAATATTATATTATTTGTGATAGTAAAAATTTGTAGGCTGCCAAATAACGTTGTAAATTTAATAAAAGTTCATCCGATTACACGTATTTTTCCCATTATATCAACTGTAATATAATTAGTAAAGAAAATGAGTGTGTTGAAAATAAAAAAAATACTGACGAACGGGATTCGATCCAGATATCCAGGGATTACGGGGCTGTCGCCGCTTCATAGTAAAAATGGCCACGCACAGGTATATATTTGACAACCGAAATTAACTTGCGATTTTCTCAATAACGCTTGTGAAGTACGCGCTACTGCTTACATATTTTGTTGTCCTCATGGAGTACTACGAGTGTACGAAGTCTGCAGTAAATCCACGTTCCAAACGTCGTGGCCTCCCCTTGTCAGTTTAGATGAGTCAGAGCAGTTTGACACCTCGACTGGCGCGGTAAAACACCCGCCCTTATTCTGCAGAAAATGTCTAGCAATATTTGGAATGACAGATAACACACAGCAATCAGCATCAACGGAATTCCGTAGCTCCACGCGATGTAATGATCAATGACTGGCTTTAGTTTGTTGTTGAATGCGTGAAGAAACTTGTGGACTGTCTCCCTTCCGACCAGAACTGAGGCCATAAAAAACGCTGGGGGTGGTGTCACACATTACTGGCGAGATGTCCTCTGACTGCATGAGTAGCTTTTAGTCACGAGTGCTTAGTTAAGATAGCTGTTACTATCCTCTGACTAATAAGTTGAAAATTCGTGGAGGAATGAACGTGAGCAAATAGGTTCGAGAGTGATGGGAAACAAATGCTCCTCAGCCAGGGCGCCCGCTCGGAGAAACGAAACACGGCCGCCGAACGAGACTTTACGGCCTGTTAAGCCGCAGAGGATTCCGGCGGTCCGAAGATAAATTCGCGCCAGTGCTGCCAACCATTCGGGCCCCTTCTACTGGCACTGCGGCATTCCCTGTGCGAAATAGGCGGAGGCAGAAGTTAACTAACGTTGTTTCCGTAGCTTTATTCAGGGAAGGGGCATTCGCCAACGAATTCCCTCGGTCTGAAATTTGGAGCCCGACTTTAATACAATTGAAGCATATACGGCTGCAAGCGGCTTATGGAAACTGTCTAACATCCTTGTGAGAAGTTGGACGTCAAATACTGTGCGCATTTGTAGGCATCGCAGGCCGCAGAAATGCTCGTAACATAAAGAGAAAGTGTGATTCGAAGCGTGTGGAGTTAACGTTGGTAATATTTGAAAACACATCTCCATACAGCTCTAGTTTATCATTTAGTTAGGGCAATGCATTACCGCAAGAACGTCTTTTTGAAATACAGGTTTTAAAAAAACCTCCGACGACTTACAGACTGCAAAACTGCTTCTGCTCAGCCTCACAGCATCTCATACATGAAATTGTGTAACTCAACCATTTAATTACACATAAAAGTCGTAATGTACAGTGAAACGTCCCCTTAGAAAAATTATGAATGTCTGTGCTGGTAAACTTCTACGTTATTTGATACAAAGACAGCTGAGCAAAACTCAACGTAATCAAACAGTTTTCCCTTTACTTATTCTGATCATCACTAAACTGACACACAATATTTTTAGCGCAACGCAATCTGACTTTCGATAATTCCTACAAAAGAATGGTCCTGACTGACAATAATCTATACCTTTCATGAATCGCTTACCTCACAAAAATCTTCGTCACTCGAACTACTGCAATACAGCGAGCGCCAATACTGCCAGCTAAATAAAAGATTCTAACTACTGAAGGCACTAACTACTCATAGGCATAGTTAGCAAATGAAAGATTTTGATGGAGAACAAAATATCAATTCATGACATCCATCTTTACAAATTTCCTTTTTCTGGCGGATTCACGTCCAGATCGTCCTCTCAAAACTCTGGCATCTCTCTCTCTCCACATCCACCACTGCTGGCGGCACACCTCCAACTGCCCAAAGCTACGCGCTGTTCACATCCAACTGCCCAACACTACAATAGCGAATATTCCAACAATGAATTCAACCAGCACAGTCAGCGATTTTCATACAGAGCGCTACGTGGCGTTACCAACAAAAAAACTAAACAGCCTTCTTACAACAGTATATATAAATCAATTTCTTGTTAACCCATTTTTATTATAAAAATTTAAATGACTTTTACTTGTTAGTAGTAAAACCCAAAGGAAATATCTTATGTACCGACATCTTGTGCACGATACATGCAAAGGAAAAAAAAGATTTATGTGGACAAATAAAGGTAATTACGTAAAACTAAAAACTACAGTCTGAAACTTATCCTTTCTTGTGTGAAGGACACTACAATACCTATAGAATATTACTGTTTAGCATAAGGGTTATCATGTAATGACTTCTAAAGCAGGCGCACGCCATAAAACGGTAGACAGTTATAGCTCCACGAGAGAAGAACATCCGTTGTAGCTCAGATGTCCCACACCACTAACTGGAATAATATTACGGGGGCAAAGGTAGAGTTTAGCTTTCTGTCGATAACTAGTAAAGCACCGCAAGTTAAGTTTTTTGGGGAAGCAAAACGGTCGTACCTCGTTCGAAGGAATTTCTTCGGTATTTTCTTGGAAATATTTAAGGAAACCATGACAAATCTAAATCCGGATGGCAATGATTCCATGAATGCAAATATAATATGTTAACCAATGCGTCTCTTCATTTCGGTGGTAGCACTCTTTCCAAAAATATTTCTTAAATAATGTTTCACTCCTGTGTAAGTACAATGCGTGTCGTAAATACTTCTACGAACTTTTTGACTATCGGGAGAGAAATGAAAAAGGCATTCTCTTCGTTTTTCAGCTATTGATGACACTTCATTTTACAGGAGTCTCAATCAGAATCTCGTGACAAATGTTCATAACGTCAAAGCTTGGTTTTACACACGCATGCCCTGGACTGTGTCGAATGGTTTCGCGAGCTTCCGTGCCCATCTGATGAAGCTCATCTGCTTTAGGAATGCCTGCCACATAAATCAATTATTCAGATGCTTCAGACACAATAATCCAATGGATTTGTGTCGGGCCATGCAATTAGTCCGGACCTATCTATCCATTTGTCCTGGCGGATATCACCTAGTGCATCTTGTTCTATGTAGCCGAACATGCATAAAATATTGTACTGGATAAACCGAACACACATAAAATATGGTACTGGGTAATTTAAAAAATTCTTCCATTTCTTTGACTGTTTGTGCATGCTGTGGAGCTGGTTCGTATGCGTAATGTTGCGGAATATGATAATACGCTGTCACCCAGGCAGTGCCCTGCCTAACTACATATATAATAAGGCGTGTAATCAAAGTAGTCGGTTCTACTTTACACTGCATTTCGACTGAGATGATCTGTTTACCAAACGACTAAAACGGCCACACATTACCAGCTGTACACGGTCAGTCTAACGGCTTCCAGAGACGATAAATACCGTTCCATAGTACATAAAGATGAGGTAGATAAAGCAACACGACGCAATAACTACTCCGTGGAACTGAATGAAAGTGCGCGAACATGATTCTAGAGGTCTCCTAATTGTGCACAGAATGAGCAAACAGTTGGATGTCATATGTCGTGAGGTCAGCGTGGCTATAGCGCCATATGGAGCTGGTCCCATAACACTAGGCAATTGAAGGATTGGGAAAAGACTGTGTGTTAGTCAGCGAGCAGTACGATATACTGTGGAGGTGTTCTTCATTACAGAATGATCCGGAGAAAACATTTGTATAACACGTGGAAGAATCATCTGGAACTGGAAAAAGGACGAAGTGTGACAAGTATAGCCCACGAGTTTGGTAATACCCACCGCATTATTTCACGTGCATGAAGATCGTTCCGAAAGACATGTACTGCTATCCGACGAACGGGAGGTGGTCGACCACCGACAACTAAACCAGCAGGTGACCGCTAAATTGCGTAGCAAACAAGAATGGACCCACAACAGACAGCTGTGCAATTGCAACCAGACTGAATAGAGCTGCAAAGCACGCAATCCCACGCTCCATAGCGTCACGGTGACTGCATGAGATTGGTCTCTTTGCTCGACGGCCAGTACGATATGTCTCGTTGACATCCTAAAATTGGCTGATTCAGTCTGCGTTTTTTCAGGAGTGCATGGATGAAAACTTTCAACCTAATCGAACTGTGCAGAGCATGGATTGCTCTCCATCGTAATCATACACCCTATAAAGAATCATATGCCGCCGTTTTCAGTGTCTTGGGGACCATATGAATCGCGATGACATCAGTGTAAATATTGTTTTTGAAGAAAAGTGTTATTTACGTTCGTCTGATAACGCAATTAGTTCAGTTACCTTCTGTACTATAGTACAGAAATTCTTTCCATGTATAGTTCAAGTTTCATCGAGCTATGTTACTTGGCAGTAACACACAATGCGCCGGACCGGTCAGCCATGCGGTCTAACGCACTGCTTTCCACGCGAGAAGGCGTGCCGGTCCCATGTACGAATCCGCCCGGCGGATTAGTGTCGAGGTCCGGTGTGCCGGCCAGTCTGTGGATGGTTTTTAAGCGGTTTTCCATCTGCCTCGGCGAATGCGGGATGGTTCCCCTTATTCCGCCTCAGTTACACTATGTCGGCGATTGCTGCGCGAAAACCTTCTCCACGTACGCATACACCACCATTACTCTACCACGCAAACATTGGGGTTACATTCGTATGGTATGAGACGTTTCCTGAGGGGTGCACTGGGGCCAAACCTGACAATAAACCTGAGTTCGGTGTGGGGTGGTGGTAGGGTTCAAAATGGTTCAAATGGCTCTGAGCACTATGCGACTTAACTTCTGAGGTCATCAGTCGCCTAGAACTTAGAACTAATTAAACCTAACTAACCTAAGGACATCACACACATCCATGCCCGAGGCAGGATTCGAACCTGCGACCGTAGCGGTCGCTCGGTTCCAGACTGTAGCGCCTAGAACCGCACGGCCACTCCGGCCGGCTGGTGGTAGGGTGAGAGGACTGCTGTAGCCTGTTGTGGGGTTGTGAACCACCGAGAGCTATTGCGGGGACGAAGCCTCTCCGTCGTTTCTAGGTCCCCAGTTCAATACAATACAACACACCATGCGAAAGTTACTTTCGTCCTTACGTTTTGCACACCACTATCTTAGTTTTTCAGTGTTTCATATAATTATTGGCCAAATTTAAAAATTTCAAATGCTGTCATATTCAACCCATTAAGATGTTCAATCTTATTTTAAAGTTTCAACGCAGTAAGTCAAGTATTAAAGTCAGAAACGGTGTATAGAGCTTGAGACAATATAACTCATGGAACGTACATTACCCAAATTATATTCACCAAGTATTTGAGAATGTGAACACTTAACGACTTTCAACAAGCTTTACACACAATCTAAAACTCTTACGAAACTGTTTCCTGCTGCCATACCATATACATGTCGGTATTTTTCATCCTAGTCACCATGTCTCTGTCATTCTACCAATCGTTCACTTCTACGAAAGAAATTCGTTCCGTCTTCATGGGCTCATTGGATGATGTTTCGTTTGTGCGACGCTCAACTGCGCGGTCATCACCGCTTGTACAAAATGGTTCAAATGGCTCTGAGCACTCTTCGGACTTAACAGCTAAGGTCATCAGTCCCCTAGAACTTAGAACTACTTAAACCTAATTAACCTAAGGACATCACACACATCCATGTCCGAGGCAGGATTCGAACATGCGACCGTAGCGGTCTCGCGGTTCCAGGCTGCAGCGCCTAGAACCGCACGGCCACTTCGACCGGCTGCTTGTACAAAGTCCCAATTTTTTTCACAGTCAAATTTTTACATAATCGAATTTAGCCACTGTCGCTAATGATGATGATGAAATGATGAGGACAACACAAACACCTAGTCCCCAGGCAGAGAAAATCTCCAACCCGGCCGGGAATTGAGCGCGGGACTCCGTGATCCAGAGGCAACAATGCTAGCCACTAGACCACGAGCTGAGGACGGGGCACCATTCGAGGACCACCGTGCGAACATCTCCATAGTTGGAAAGTCTCTGCCCACTGAGATACTTTATCAGATTTGCCAAGAAGATGGAATTCGCATTGTGCAAAGTCTGGACTTCCCAAACAGCATGGTCAAATTGTTGCCGCCATTTCAACTCGGCTGGACGCAACATAGCATTTGATCCGAGACTTGCCAGAATTTCAAGGTGCGTCTACGTCCAATTTAGACGTTTTTCTCACAAGAATCGCTCTGTATCGCATACTTAAACTTAGAGTATGTTTCTAGTTGCCTCGTCATTTCAGTAACACATTGTGATGCTCCTGTTATCCCCGTACTGCAGCAGAACTTTTGCCTGCAGGAAAAATGGAACAAATACTCTCTTCTGTCAAAGTGCCACTCTTATTGTACCATGGTCTTAGCTTGGGACGATATATGTAACTTCCATTAAATCTCGTCCCACATTCAAAACTTGCACTGTGGTTACCGGCTAACGTTATGCCACACAAAGGCTACGTGATGTTTCAAGGCGACGTATGCTGGCAATAGAAGTTCTGTTCTGCGGGCCTGAATGCTCACTCCGCAGATATTGTTGCTCTACAGTGCACGGCTGTCACACCAATAAGGGGTGCAATACGTCAGCGTACAAATTCGCGTTTTCCAATGGTTGTGCAGCCGAGCAGCAACTATTAACCGCAACAGCTTATTTGGTTTGTAGCGTTGTTTGATGATATTTTCGGACTCGGGTTTCTATTATAAATTTCTTGCTAAAGGCTGCCTCTATGAGACCTCGCCGGCCGAAGTGGCCGAGCGGTTCTAGGCGCTACAGTCTGGAACCGCGCGACTGCTACGATCGCAGGTTCGAATCCTGCCTCGGGCATGGATGTGTGTGATGTCCTTAGGTTAGTTAGTTTCAACTAGTTCTAAGTTCTAGGGGACTGATGACCTCAGACGTTAAGTCACATAGTGCTCAGAGCCATTTGAACCATTTTCTATGAGACCTCGAAGTATTGTTACACCAGCATAAAGGAAAACGTCGATGTCAAGCACCCCATACTGTGCCACATCATCCCGCCACAAACAGAACCACGGTACATAGAGTTACTGATTTTCTGCGTATTTTATATAATCAAATTTCCCTTGAGTCATATGGGCCTCAACTTTATCTACAATAATGAGAGAAGCTGAAGAAGTGAACTGAAATTTGTGTCACTGCCAGGAGTTGACCCCAGGTCTGCTGCTTACAGATGTGTTAGCCATTACGCCACCGTAGCAGTATCAGTAACACAGCTGCACGAACTACTCCAGTACAGTGCCCCAGATAATTAAAAAAACTGAAAAATGAATCGTCAAACATTTTGTGAAATTATTTGTCTAAAAATAAGAAATAAAATAGATAAAAAAATATTTGACACGTCCGCGAATCTTACACGAAATTACGTACAGCAAATTAGGTGCCAACTGAGAATTTAGAGTTAAATATTTAATTTATAATCTAAGTATGTTGGAGAGTACTAGAGCGTATCTGTCCGGCCGGTAATGTATACCATGCAGTCTGCTCTTTTGTGGCATTGACGTATTTCTATCGTTTGTACCCGAACGTGGAAAAGTCTTCCAAGAATTTTTCAGTCTCAAAAATGTTGTAATATCGAGTCTTTCATATATCAGAAAAATTAATGTGCATTCTTAACTGGCACTTCATTTCCTCTGCATGTTTTCGAGCGTCATTCAAAAGCGCGTCAAATGTTTCTCTAACTTATCTTATTTTTGAATTTCTTTCTTTCATAGAAATCAGTTCACTAAACATTTGACTTCTTTTCCAATACATTTTTTCTAGTGTATGGGCGACGTCAGTGTAGTGGTGGCAACTTGAACTAACAGCTGCAAACAGAAGATATACATTCGACCACACAGTTTTGAGGAGGCTGTGTTAAGTAGCGGCCGTGCGGCCCCCGAGAGTCTACGTTGTTGTGCCACAAATCGAAATAGAGCGACGAACCAAATATCTCGAAATCAAGTGTTCAAGACATTCTCCAGAATGTGTTGAGGAACAATGTTTGCTAAGTTTGTCCTGCACATCTTAGTCTCCGAACAAAAACAACGGCGGATGACGGCCTGCCGCGACCTGAGGGAACAGAAAAATGCAAACAATTCTGTTCTAGACGAACCTACCACAAAACAACAAAGTGAAGAATAGGTCCCTGATGATAGGCCGGCCGCGGTGGCCGAGCGGTTCTAGGCGCTCAGTCCGGAACTGCGCGACTGCTACGGTCGCAGGTTCGAATCCTGCCTCGGGCATGGATGTGTGTGATGTCCTTAGGTTAGTTAGGTTTAAGTAGTTCTAAGTTCTAGGGGACTGATGACCACAGATGTTAAGTCGCGTAGTGCTCAGAGCCATTTGAACCATTTGAACCGCCGGCCGCACACTGCTGTGACTCCTGCAATGTTAGAACGTGCGGACACTCTCATTCGAGATGATCGACGGATCACAATAAAACACCTCGCTGCCCTACTGGACGTCTCTGTTGGTAATGCTGACACACTCGTCTACTAATTAAGTACTCAAAGGTTTGTGCCCGCTAGGTTGCTAGCCGCCTAACAGAAGACTATAAAAGATGCAAACGAACTTCTCCATGACAACGCCAAGCCTCACGCAAGCCCCCTCCCGAAAGAAAAACACAAATGTTCATTGGACTGATCTTTCACATCCACTTTACAGCTCGGATCTCTTATCTTCCGACTTCCATCTGTCTGGTCCAATGAATGATGCACTTTGCGGGAAGCAGTATGTGGATGGTGGGGAGGTTATTGAAGTCGTCGACCATTGGAGTGGTACCATGTAGGCATACAGACCGTCACAGTAAGGTTTCGTAAGGCCGTCGCAATGAACGAAGATCACGTTTAAAAATAGGGTTTTATACTTAAAGGAGTGTGGAATAATATGTTGTACTGGAATTCTGAATAAAACCGACCTGCTTTCATAAATAAAAGTATTGCATTGCTTACTGAACGCCCCTCGTTAATAACGAAAGTTTTGGTCGCCATCTGTCTCTGAATCACGTAAATTTTGTTCTGTATGTTTCCGTATTTTAACTGAGGAGGAAACTGGAGACCAGATCAGCATTTGCGTAAACTCGTGTGGCAAACCGTCAAGAAACCTGGTACACCTTCCTGTTACGGAACGTAGGGCACTGCGCGTACGTGCAGGTCAATCAACATCTTTATGTTAAATAGAAATATTATTGTGAGGCACTGTCTGTCAGTTTTTTGCCGAAGTATCAAAACTTGTCTACCACATCTCCAAGTCTAATTCTTTCCTCACCACCTGATTTAATTCGACTAGACTTTACCACCCTCGCTGTACTTTGGCTGCTATTTATCTCGTGACCTCTTGTCACACCATTATTCAAGAAAGGAAATAGGAGTAACGCATTGAATTACAGACCCATATCACTGACCTCAATTTGTAGTAGGATTCTGGGGCATATACTGTACTCGAACATTATGAATCACCTTGAAGAAAATTACTTATTGGTACATAACCAACACGGATTTAGAAAATATCGTTCTTCCATGCAGTAATGAGTGCCCTCGACAAGGGATCTCAGATCGATTCCATATTCCTAGATTTCCAGAAGGCTTTTGTTACTGTTCCTCACAAGCGACTATTAATCAAATTGCGTGCATATGGAGTATCGTCTCAGTTGTGTGACAGGATTCGTGATTTCTTGTCAGATAGATCACAGTTCGTAGTGATAGACGGTAAATCATTGAGTAGAACAGAAGTGATATCTGGCGTTCCGCAAGGTAGTGTCATCGGCCCTCTGCTGTTCCTGATTTACATAAATGATTTAGTCGATAATCTGAGCAGCCCCCTAAGATTGTTTGCAGATGACGCTGTAATTTACCGTCAATTAAAATCATCAGACGATCAATTATAATTACAAAATGATCTAGAGAGAAATTCTGAGTGGTGCGAAAAGTGGCAATTGGCACTAAACAAAGGAAAGTTCGAGGTCATCCACATGGGTACTAAAAGAAATCTGATAAATTTTGGGTATACGATAAATCACACAAATCTAAGGGCTGTCAATTCGACTAAATACCTATGAATTACAATTACTAGCAACTTAAATTGGAAAGACCACATAAATAATAGTGTGGGGAAGGCGAACCAAAGACTGCGCTTTGTTGGCAGAATACTCAGAAGATGCGACTAAATCACTAAAGAGACAGTCTACATTACACTTGTCCGTCTTCTGCAGGAATATTGCTGCGCGGTATGGGATCCTTACCAGGTAGGATTGACGGAGGACATCGAAAAAGTGCAAAGAAGGGCAGCTCGTTTCGTGTTATCACGCAATAGGGGTGAGGGTGTCACTGATATGATACGCGAGTTGGGGTGGCAGTCACTGAAACAAAGGTGGTTTTTTTCCGGCGGGATCTATTTACGAAATTTCAATCACAGTCTTTCTCTTCCGAATGCGAAAATATTTTGTTGACACCCACTTACGTAGGGAGTAATTATCATCATAATAAAATAAGAGAAACTAGAGCTCGAACGGAAAGATTTAGGTGTTCCTTTTTCTCACGCGGCATTCGAGAGTGGAATGGTAGAGAAGTAGTACGAAAGTGGTTCGATGAACCCTCTGCCAGGCACTTAAGTCTGAATTGCTGAGTAACCATGTAGACGTGATGACAAGATTCATTCCTTTCAGCCAACTTCCAAGTCCTTTGTCGTCCCTGACAGAATGGCAGTGCCATCAGCGAACCTCAAATTCTTTAAAATATTTTTTCCCCTGAAATAAAAGACAAAGGATGATGTGAACGTGTTCGCTATTATTTTATTAACCATAGTATACGATAGTGCACAGCGATCCTGCAGCGGGGCGTTGGCGGCTCTGAATGCTGAACAGGTCGTCCATATAGACCAGAAGCCACGTACTTATTGCTGCGCGCCCGTCCTGATACTCGGGATTCCTATTGTGTGCCCGCGCCTAGCGATGGGGTCTATCTACCGCGCTAAGCTCATTGAGCGGAATGAAGCATTCAACACGGTTTCAGAAACCGTAAAAACGCGAGCTTGATACTCATTTTCTCAAAAGGTCTGGCTCTACAGAATCTCGCTATTGTAATCGAATGCTGTAGCGCTTTTATAGCAACGCCGTCTTTAATATTGACAGGGCTGAAAAGCCTGAGAGCTACTCATCAAGCACACCTATTAAGAGGGTAAATCATAAAGTATCTGCACCATCTTTTCTTTAATTTCATACCAGAACAGCTCTAAATTTACAGTGACCTTTTTCTTTGTTTTTTTTGTTTTTTTTTTTTTTGGCAAAAATCATCCTGATTTTGTGTGACCTTCGTCCATCGTTCCAGGAGTTTTCCAGTATCGTCAGAAAAAAGTTTTTTGTATATATGTTTGACATTACTCAACTACCGTGGCCCTCTACAGCAATATGAAATAGAAAAAACTTCAACAGCCAATATCGCTAATTATAATTTTGTTTATGACCGGATTGGGCAAATCTAAGTTGCCATCGTCAGATCATATGTAAATACACCTTAATAAATCTCCATCTTATGTGCAGAGTACAATGTCAAGTCGTAACACGATCATTCCAGTAACATGGAGTAAGTAATACAACGGCATGTCAATAATAATACAAGAGTTACCTAAAATATGATGAGTCCTCTATAAGGATTCCTCATTAGCTGGCCATCACCACATAAAATTGTGTGTGTGTGTGTGTGTGTGTGTGTGTGTGTGTGTGTGTGTGTGTGGGTGGGTGGGTGGGTGGGTGGCCGTCCGGGGTGGCCGAACGGTTCTAGGGGCTACAGTCTGGAACCGGGCGACCGCTACGGTCGCAGGTTCGAATCCTGCCCCGGGCATGGATGTGTGTGATGTCCTTAGGTTAGTTAGGTTTAAGTAGTTCTAAGTTCTAGGGGACTGATGAGCTTAGCAGTTAAGTCCCATAAGATTTCACACACAGTTGGTTGGTTGGTTGGTTTGGGGAAGAGACCAAACAGCGAGGTCATCAGTCTCATCGGATTAGGGAAGGACGGGGAAGGAAGTCGGCCGTGCCCTTTCAGAAGAACCATCCCGGCATTTGCCTGGAGCGATTTAGGGAAATCACGGAAAACCTAAATCAGGATGGCCGGACGCGGGATTGAACCGTCGTCCTCCCGAATGCGAGTCCAGTGTGCTAACCACTGTGCCACCTCGCTTGGTCCTCACACACAGTTGAACACTTTTTTACACCCCAGACAAATACTTTCACTAAAGACGACCGACGCTTATACAGGATGTTTACGTAAGAGCGTGCAGAAATGTAACAGGACAGAGGATGCTCCACTGAACAGTCTGAGGGAGGGAACCTGGGGTCGGACAAGCCAGCTTATGGAGATAATAGGATAAAATCACATTACTGTGTACTTTTTTATTTAGATTAGTTAACTGCAAATGCCAACACTGACACAATGAACGTACCATTTGTACTGTATCTTACAAAATGTGCTGAAACTGACGGCCATCAGCTTCAACACAAACATGACATCATCGAAAAACATTCTGACGCACCCTGACAAATATCCCTGGTGTGCTTCGAATCACATCACAGGCAGCTCCAATTCTGGCAACTAATTCCATCTCCGTAACCACTGGGGTCTCATACACAAGTGACTTTAGATATCCCCAAAGGAAATATTCAAGAGGATTCAGATCAGATTTATCGTCTATAACCCCTTACTGTAACCTCTCTGAGAGGAAATCACGAATCCAGTTACATAACTGAGACGACACTCCATATGCACGCAATTTGATTAATAGTCGCTTTTGAGGAACGGTATCAAAAGCCTTCTGGAAATCTAGGAATATGGAATCGATCTGAGA
Source organism: Schistocerca americana (assembly GCF_021461395.2). Taxonomy (NCBI): domain Eukaryota; kingdom Metazoa; phylum Arthropoda; class Insecta; order Orthoptera; family Acrididae; genus Schistocerca; species Schistocerca americana. The sequence goes on from NC_060119.1 coordinate 224,783,571, forward strand.
TCCCTTGTCGAGGGCACTCATTACTGCATGGAAGAACGATATTTTCTGAATCCGTGTTGGTTATGTACCAATTAGTAATTTTCATCAAGGTGATTCATAATGTTCGAGTACAGTATATGCCCCAGAATCCTACTACAGGCTATGGAATAGGACCTCCCCTTCCGATTCAGGGACCAGGAAATATTGTACCATTACTGCTCCATCGTATTGTACCGTACGTCTCTGAATAGCACTGAGTAATGAATGGGTCTGTCGTTGATTCATTCTGTCATTGAACAATGTAAATACGATACAACAGAGCCGCCTTATGGGCAAGTATAGTAAACAAAACATGCGTCAGGACTTTCTTGTAATCAGGCTCGTTCTCCTTGTTTCCTGGCAGGAAATAAGGACTGTACATACAGGGTGTTTCAAAAATGACCGGTATATTTGAAACGACAATAAAAACTAAACGAGCAGCGATAGAAATACACCGTTTGTTGCAATATGCTTGGGACAACAGTACATTTTTAGGCGGACAAACTTTCGAAATGACAGTAGTTACAATTTTCAACAACAGATGGCGCTGCAAGTGATGTGAAAGATATAGAAGACAACGCAGTCTGTGCGTGCGCCATTCTGTACGTCGTCTTTCTGCTGTAAGCGTGTGCTGTTCACAATGTGCAAGTGTGCTGTGGACAACATGGTTTATTCCTTAGATCAGAGGATTTTTCTGGTGTTGGAATTCCACCGCCTAGAACACAGTGTTGTTGCAACAAGACGAAGTTTTCAACGGAGGTTTAATGTAACCAATGGACCGAAAAGCGATACAATAAAGGATCTGTTTGAAAAATTTCAACGGACTGGGAACGTGATGGATGAACGTGCAGGAAAGGTAGGGCGACCGCGTACGGCAACCACAGCGGGCAACGCGCAGCTAGTGCAGCAGGTGATCCAACAGCGGCCTTGGGTTTCCGTTCGCCGTGTTGCAGCTGCGGTCCAAATGACGCCAACGTCCACGTATCGTCTCATGCGCCAGAGTTTACACCTCTATCCATACAAAATTCAAACGCGGCAACCCCTCAGCGCCGCTACCATTGCTGCACGAGAGACATTCGCTAACGATATAGTGCACAGGATTGATGACGGCGATATGCGTGTGGGCAGCATTTGGTTTACTGACGAAGCTTATTTTTACCTGGATGGCTTCGTCAATAAACAGAACTGGCGCATATGGGGAACCGAAAAGCCCCATGTTGCAGTCCCATTGTCCCTGCATCCTCAAAAAGTACTGGTCTGGGCCGCCATTTCTTCCAAAGGAATCATTGGCCCATTTTTTCAGATCCGAAACGATTACTGCATCACGCTATCTGGACATTCTTCGTGAATTTGTGGCGGTACAAACTGCCTTAGACGACACTGCGAACACCTCGTGGTTTATGCAAGATGGTGCCCGGCCACATCGCACGGCCGACGTCTTTAATTTCCTGAATGAATATTTCGATGATCGTGTGATTGCTTTGGGCTATCCGAAACATACAGGAGGCGGCGTGGATTGGCCTCCCTATTCGCCAGACATGAACCCCTGTGACTTCTTTCTGTGGGGACACTTGAAAGACCAGGTGTACTGCCAGAATCCAGAAACGATTGAACAGCTGAAGCAGTACATCTCATCTGCATGTGAAGCCATTCCGCCAGACACGTTGTCAAAGGTTTCGGGTAATTTCATTCAGAGACTACGCCATATTATTGCTACGCATGGTGGATATGTGGAAAATATCGTACTATAGAGTTTCCCAGACCGCAGCGCCATCTGTTGTTGAAAATTGTAACTACTGTAATTTCGAAAGTTTGTCTGCCTGAAAATGTACTGTTGTCCCAAGCATATTGCAACAAACGGTGTATTTCTATCGCTGCTCGTTTAGTTTTTATTTCCGTTTCAAATATACCGGTCATTTTTGAAACACCCTGTATAAATAAACAGCGCACTACTAGTAAACTTGTACGCCTGTTACTTGTACTGGAAAGCAGTAACGCTAGACAAAGCGGTAGACAAGTTTACGTCCATATCTCCACAAATTGTTCAGTGGAGCATTCTCTACGTCCTCTTACATTTTTGCACGCTCTTACGGAAACACGTTTATTTGTGTTGGACGTGTAACGTACTACTCCACTGCAAAAAATTGTTCAAAGGGCTCTGAGCAATATGCGACTTAACTTCTGAGGTCATCAGTCACCTAGAACTTAGAACTTAGAACTAACCTAAGGACATCACACACATCCATGCCCGAGGCAGGATTCGAACCTGCGACCGTAGCGGTCGCTCGGCTCCAGACTGTAGCGCCTAGAATCGCACGGCCACTCCGGCCGGCTACTCCACTGCAGAAACGTAATTATTGCTCTTGCCAAACTGCATTTTCTATCCTCTCTACTTCGGCAATCGTCACGTATTTTGCTGTCCAATAGCAAAATTCATCTACTACTTTTCGTATCTCTTCCTAACCTCAGTACCTCTTTATCCTCTGACTTAATTCCACAACATTCCATCACCCTTGTTTTAATTCTGTTGATATGCATCTTATAACCGCTTTTCAGGGCACTACACATTCCTTTCAACAGATTTAAAAGTCCTTACCAGTTTGTGATGAAGTTACCATGTTACCGACGAGCTAAACAGTTTTCATTTTTCTTCCTGATCTTGAATTTTCTCTCCTACTTTGTATTTAGTTTCCTTTACTTTCTATTCATTCAGACTGAATTACAAGTGCGAAAGGCTACCAAGCCGTCTCACTCCCTTCTTAACTCCCTATCATGCACTTATAGCTAAATTCTGGTTTCCGAAAAATTCAGAGATATTCTTCCGTTCCCTGCATTTTATTCTTGCTACCTTAAGACACAGATGGTGTATTTCATTCAGATTATGCGATAAATTTAAAATCACAAATAAAGAAGATAGTTTCTATATCAGACTCTAGGTTATTTGACTACGGCTGGAAATGTTATCTGTAAATGGTCGTACAGCGCGAAGTCTAGTTTGCTTTATCATAGAACGAACCAATCAGTATTCCTCCAGGCCTGCTATGTTAGGTTATTCAAACACCCAGTAAACATCAGTACTTTTGATAACATTCAGCATTCCAATCTACATGCCACAATTTGCTACCGACTCCTTCTACACTTAAAGCAACGAATATATATATATATATATATATATATATATATATATATATATATATATATTTGTGTGCGTGTGTGTGTGTGTGTGTGTGTGTGTGTGTGTGTGTGTTTGTTTGTGACGCAGACTGCCGCAACACGACGTGGCATAATGGATACCACTAATGTCTGAAGTAGTGCTGGAGGGAATTGAAATCACTAATCCTGCAGGGCTGTCCGTAAATCTATAGGAGTACAAGGTGGTGGAGATCTCTTCGGAACAGCACGTTACAAGGCATCCCAGATATGCTCAATAACGTTCATGGCTGGGGAGTTTGGTGGCCAACGGAAGTGTTTAAACTCAGAAGAGTGTTACTGGACACACTCTGTAGTAATTCTGGACGTGTGGGGTGTCGCATTGTCTAGCTGGAACTGCCAACGACCATCGGATTGCACTGGACATCAATGGATGCAGGTGATTAGACAGGATGCTTATGTACGTGCCACCTGTCAGAGTCGTATCTAGACGTATCAGGGGTCCCATATCCTTCCAATTGCGACGGCCCACACCATTACAGATACTCCACCAACTAACATACAGGGTCCGTGGATTCACGAGGCTGTCTCCATACCCTTACACGTCCATCCGCTCGATACAATTTGAAACGAGACTCATCCGACCAGGCAACATGTTTCCAGCCATCAACAGTCCAATGCCGGTGTTGGTGGGCCCAGGCGAGGCGTAAAGCTTTGTGTCGTGCAGTAATCAAGGGTACACGAGTGGGCCTTCGGCTCCGAAAGCCCATATCGATGACGCTTACACTTATTGATGGCCCAGCAATGAAATCTGCAGCAAATTGCGGAAGGGTTGCACATCTGTCACGTTGAACGATTCTCTTCAGTCGTCGTTGGCCCAGTTTTTGCAGGATCTTTTTCCGGCCGCAGCGGTGTCGGAGATCTGATGTTTTACCGGATTCCTGATATTAACGGTACACTCGTGAAATGGTCGTACGCCGGCCGGGGTGGCCGAGCGGTTCTAGGCACTACAGTCTGGAACCGCGGGACCGTTACGGTCGCAGGTTCGAATCCTGCCTCGGGCATGGATGTGTGTGATGTCCTTAGGTTAGTTAGGTTTAAGTAGTTCTGAGTTGTATGGGACTGATGACCTCAGAAGTCAAGTCCCATAGTGCTCAGAGCCATTTCAACCATTTGAAATGGTCGTACGGGAAAATACCCACTTCACCAATACCTCGGAGGTGCTGTGTCCCATCGCTCGTGCGCCGACTATAACACCACGTTCAAACTCACTTAAATCTTCATAACCTGCCATTGTAGCAGCGGTAACCGATCTAACAACTGCGCCAGACACTTGTCTTCTGTAGGTGTTGTCGACCACAGCGCCGCGTTTTGCCTGTTTACATATCTCTGTATGTGAATACACATACCTATACCAGTTTCTATGGCGCTTCAGTGTATATAAATAAAAACATACGACAAATACATTGCCATGTTAGGTTACTACAGCCTCAGACTTCGAAAACTTTTTCTCACATTTTCTTTATCTCTGAGTTACAATTATTAATGGTTATGGGTTGAAAGCGCCGCTGAACTCTATAAATTACTTCAGCGTAAATACGTATTCTTATCTCAGGCAACTAAATAAACATGAAAACTCCCGTATCTACTGCGTACGGCGCACAGCTAAGAGCTGCACGAGGCAATGAGATACAGCACTTCCCCAGCCGGACAGGAGAAGAACACGACGGCAAAGAGATGAAAACGCGACGCGCGAGCAAAGCTGTCGTTTCTCGTTGGCACGCCACTGGAAGGAACAACACAGAGACAATGGCAGCGCCGCCGCTTCCTGCGCGTGTAAATTCATTACCCGCCGCTCTGCGCGCTGGCGTCGTGGCACAGCGCAGCGTTCGTGTTTTATTTGAGAGAGCGCGCGCGCTATCTGGCGGCGCACCTGCTGAAAGTCAGATGAGCCGGCCGAGTAATGGCGGCGCCCGTATTATACGGCTGATCAGGGCTGCCCGCTGTTTGTCTTGGCGTTCGCGCTCGATACTGCGATTTACCGAGGACTCCTCCACAGCTACCTACACCATTCTTATCGCCGCCGCTAACAAGTGGCCTGGCCCCTTGCTCCTCTTCTGTCATCCGCTTCTTACGCGGGCAGCGGCGATAATTTTTGCGGGAAAATGAATCTGAGAGGGTGCTGGGAAACGGTTACCAACGCCTACCCTCGCAGACCGGCTTAGATTTCTCAAGGAAGATATAAAGCTGTGACAAGTGTTTAAAAATATAATAAAAACGCTGACTGCCCAAACAGTTTACTCTATACAGCATGCGGTGCCTGCTCGCCATACTTCGCCAGATGGTCGGCTTAATATTTGTAACCAGTATTTTTAGAAGTGGTTTCTAGCATTACATGTATTTTAACTTTTTTATTTATTTAATCTGATCTGGTAAGGGCCATCAGGCCCTCTCTTACATTGGACCATGGATTCACAAATACAGTACCTTTTTTACACTATAGTTACCTAAGAAATAACAATTTTAATATGACAAATAGTATTAAAATTATATGAGTGTCTGCAGTGACAATTTGAGTAAATAATAGGCCTACTGATTATGGACAAATAAAATTAGTACTGGCAGTACTTCTTCTACTGCTGCTGCTGCTACTGCTAACAGTGATAATAGTAATAATAATAATAATAATAACGACTATAATAACTATAACGATAGAATTTACAGATATACAGAATTGATATTTTTTGTTAAAAACTGTGCGGCTGATCCCGGCGGAGGTTCGAGTCCTTCCTCGGGCATGGGTGTGTGTGTTTATCCTTAGGATAATTTAGGTTAAGTAGAGTGTAGCTTAGGGACTGATGACCTTAGCAGTTAATTCCTATAAGATTTTACACAAATTTGAAAAATTTTTTATTTATTTATTTTTTTATATAAAGGAGTTCCGGGGAAAGGAAATTTAAGGAGACTGCACAAGCTAAGAATACTGGGAAATCTGCTCAGAAGTAAGGAGGTCATGACATTAATATAACTACCCCTGAAGACGTTCAACGAACGAAACCGGTCGTAACACAATAAACGTGTAATAATACAAGTGAACTGGTTTTCATTAATCATTAATATTACGTTTGTTATATGCCGTCACCATGGTGTTGCAATTGTAATAGCCAGCTGTGTACGTTCAGCCGTTATGAAATTGTTATTCTTTTAGAGAATATCTCAAATCTGACAGCCCGCAATGTAGTGTTATGATAACTAACTCATTTCGTTGGCTTGTGAAGTATTACATGAAGTTAAACTTGTGTCGACCGCGTTTGAACTGGTCTATTGAAGTAATCTTTACTTTTCTGGTAGATGCATTTGTAAGCTGACAAACGGGACAGAACGCTCTTGCTGTAAAAGAATCCCTGTGCGGAATCCTTTTTTTTATTTCAGATTTTACGTTATGCTGCATATAAACCGAAACGTACTCAGGATATTGTATTTAATCATACTTTCATAAAATGAATGAAAAGGAAAAACAAAGAAAAAATTAGGTTTGCAAATAAAATTCCAAAATATGACTGTAGGGCATAGATGACAACTATCTGTATACTATTCGATACTTTCATTATTTTACAGTTAATGATGTACACGTTCTGGGAAGATATTCACCGCAATAATAGGAGAAGCAATAATTTTCTCGACATCTTGCACATGTTACAAACGGCTGGTTCAAATGGCTCTGAGCACTATGGGACTTAACATCTGAGGTCATCAGTCCCCTAGAACTTAGAACTACTTAAACGTAACTAACCTAAGGACATCACACACATCCATGCCCGAGGCAGGATTCGAACCTGCGACCGTAGCAGTCGCGCGGTTCCAGACTGTAGCGCCTAGAACCGCTTGGCCAACCCGGCCGGCGCACATGTTACAAACGCCAAATTTTTGCAGTACCATAGTTGTTTTAAAGATTCTATAGAAAAACAGACTTGGTTTACATTAATAAAAGGTTCTCTTTAATCACACTGCTTGGCAGCAAAGCACGCGTAACGCATCATTTCCCAAATACTAGCGACAGTAATTGGTGGTATACAACGTAATGTATTTTTGAAGCAGTCTTCTCGACATGTGATTTTCTTCCCTCTCTTTATAAAAGCAGTTTCGAAGCTTATGATCTAATTCTGTACCTGACAATAAAAGCAGACATCGCATTAGCGGAGTGCCTTTGGGGGGAATCACTTTAATACTAAACGTTGGCAATCCTTCCTCATATTGAAAAATCTCGTAGTATAATTGTGGATTTGTTTGTCCTCGTTACGAGTCAATTAACAGAATAAATTTGTTCTCCGGTACATGGGGGTTCATCGCATTAGTCAAAGAAAATTTTATAATTCTGTGCTGGTTTCCTAGATTTTGATAAAGTAACGACAACTTTCTTATATTTTGCCACGTACTCATCGACTATATCGGTTCAGAGTTTTCCTTTCCCTTTCCTTTTCACGCCTTTCATGAAAATATTAATAAATATAATATACTGAGGATTAGATCGCTTTATTCGGAGCGTGAGTCACACAAAAATTGAAAATAAATACGTGTTTGCACTTAGGGACTCGAGTCTACGGTCCTCGGATTACAGTCTTTCCGATGCACCAACCACTGTCTGCAAGCTAGCTTAACATAAACCGCACCAAAAATGCTAGTTTTCTAAACATTTGGCCATCTGAAGTTCTCACTTCTATCAATGCCCTTTCCTGTCAAGCCCTGCATCGATGATGTGTACAACGCGCAGTTCACTTGTGAGTAGATCTACCCGCGTGGTACGAGGTACCTGGCTGTTGGGGTGCTGTGCGTGCAGCCTGCTTGCTAGGGGTTCGGCGGGCAGAGTCATGTGTTGCGGTGCCGTAGGGTGATTCCTGTTTGGCGCTTCTTTAATTTCTTATAATTTTTCGTGAGATTCCTCCCAGTTCCATTCCATGTAAAAATGACCTACGAGAAATTTGGGCTCAACAGGATAAGGAGTAGTGATGCCCCTGGGCCTCCAAAAGCGGAAAATCCGTAAATATAAAACCATTAACTTCGAAAAATATTACGTTTTCATGACGGATTCATCTGTGCTGTACAAACTGGCTCGCTTGTGAAATTACACACCAGCGCCTCTTTGCCTGACTGCTTACCCCACACACGGCTGTTGTGGAGCTGCTTTTAATTCGGCAACGCCCCAAAATTTAACAACGGTGTTACCATACAATCAGTTTTGAACATTATCTTTAGTAAATGATCAGGCCTGGCGCAACAAAAGAGTATTACGTCAATTAGCAAATTTTATGTGCAAAACAACTACAGAGCTTTTACGAGGGCTGTCCAGAAAGTAAGTTACGATTGATCGCGAAATGAAAATCACAGTGAAAATCAGAAATGTTTCATTTGTAACAGTTAGCTACACCTTTCAACTACTTCTCTACGTAGTCGCCGTTCTGACTCAGACATTCGTCGTAGCGTTGTACCAACTTTCCAATACCCTCATGATAGAAGGCAGCCGCCCGTGCTTTCCGCCAATTCTCTGCGCTGGCCTAAAGCTCGTTGTCTGTGCCAAAATGTTGTCTTCATAGCCAGCGGTTCGTTTGAGCAGAGATGAAACTCAGTGGGAGACAATTACGGGCTGTATTGTGGGTAACCAAACATTTCCAATTGAAACGATGGAGGGCCGGCCGAAGTGGCCGTGCGGTTAAAGGCGCTGCAGTCTGGAACCGCAAGACCGCTATAGTCGCAGGTTCGAATCCTGCCTCGGGCATGGATGTTTGTGATGTCTTTAGGTTAGTTAGGTTTAGCTAGTTCTAAGTTCTAGGGGACTAATGACCTCAGCAGTTGAGTCCCATAGTGCTCAGAACCATTTTTTGAAACGATGCAGGAACATCTTCATTGCCCCTACAGAATGAGGCTGAGAATTGTCTTGAAGAAGAAGCCGCACGACAGTTATCTAATGTTGGTTGCATAGCTTCAGGGGAAAATTCTCACCAGGCCCTCGTACTTGGCGGGAGACACTATTTTCTATAACATCTTTACGCGCTCACTAAGAGCTCAGGAATGAAAAGAGCGACATAATTCTACCTAGAGTCATATTAGAGACACTGCCCAACACATCTTTGCAAAGCTTTATCGGATTTTCATAGTCGTTTCCATTTCGCGACCGATCGTAACTTACTTTCTGGACAGCCCTCGTACATAGTTAATTCATTTCTTGGACTTCAGCAATGGCGTCCCGAGGCTCAGTGCATTGTCCCCCAGCTGTGGCCGCACAGGCTCACCTAACCTTGCACATTTTTCCCAAGTACTTCCGACAACTGCATGGCGTCGTAACAATTCTTTCTAGAACATTTTTAGAACAAATTAATACGACGCGTGTTTTATAAGTAAGTACCGTTTTGAAATTAAAAAAAGACGTGCTAAGACATCTCAATAATTTTATTTTTACAGGGAAGCCTGTACCTTAATCTACTTTTCTACATCATTTCCGTCAATTTGAGGCACTTGTCATAACGTTGTACCAGTTTTTGAATATCCTCCGCGTAGAAGTCTGCCGCCTGACTTGTTAACCACTGCATCACCACTATTTTGATTTCAACATCGTCTTGAAGAGGCTGACCGCCCAAGTGTTTCTTCAAGTGCAGGAACAGATGGTAGTCACTGGGCGCAAGATCTGGCCTGTACGGAGGCTGATCTAGAGTTTCCCATCGAAAAGATGTGATGAGATCTTTGGTTTGATTCGCCACATGCGGACGGGCATTGTCTTGCAGCAAAACGATGCCCTTGCTCAACTTCCATGGACCGTGGCTTTGATTCTGGTGTGACGTAGCCCACCCATGTTTCATCGCCCATAACAATTTGATTTAAGAAATCATCACCGTCGTTGTGGTACCGCTCAAGGAAAGTCAATGCACTGTCTAAACGTTTGGTTTTGTGCACATCCGTCAACATTTTCGGTACCCAACGTGCGCACAATTTTCGGTAATTCAAGTGCTCGGTCACAATGCCATACAAAACACTACGAGAAACATTAGGAAAGTCGTCCCACAAGGAGGAAATCGTAAAGCGTCTGTTTTCTCTCACCTTATTGTCCACTTCCTGCACCAAACTTTCATTAACGACCGAAGAACGCCCACTTCGTTGTTCATCATGCATATTTGTGCGGCCATCTTTACTCTCACACACTTTCTTACCAATCCATCACTCATAATGTTTTCTCCGTAATCTGCACAGATCTCAGGATGAATATCGATCGGTTTTAGGCCTTTAGCACTAAGAAATCTTATAACAACCGGTACTTCACAGTCGGCGGGACTCACGATTATCGGAGGTATCTTAAACACTCAGTACACAACGTAAACAAGGAAGAATCAGACCGTAATGGCGTCAGTGTGTAGATTAAGGTACAGGCTTTCATGTAAAAATAAAATTATTGAGATATACTAGCACGTCTATTTTAATTTCAAAACGGTACTTACTTAAAAAAACACGCCTCGTATATTGTTTATTGCACATTCGTGATTTAACCTCCTCGCTGAGCAATTTTTCTCTTAACATTCTCGTAGCTTTTTCACTTATCGGAGGGAGTAAGAACTGGTACATGAACAGTCGACATAAGCTGACCTACACCCCTCACATCACCTGTACGATATGATCTGTGACGTGAGCACGCATGCAGTTAAGGAGACCGAGATTATCAATGGACCAAGACACGCAGTCCTGGTGACATAGCAGTGAGCCCGTGGAACAAGCTGGTCTGCGGAGCACGGGGATGTTGATTTGAACGTCCTGACTGAAATACATCGGCAAAGTACACTGATCAGCTATACCATTATGCCCACCTACCTCATAGCCAGTGCGTCCACCTTTGGCACGGATAAGAGCGGTGACGCATCATGGCATGGAAGCAATGAGGCCTTGGTAGGTCGCTGGAGGGAGCTGGAACCACATTTGCGCGCACAAGTCACCTAAGTCCCGTAATTTCCAGGTAGTGAAGCGAAGAGGTCTGGTGCCACGTTCAATCACATCCCAGATGTGTTCGATCTGGTTCAGATCTGGCGACGTTGCGGGGCAGCACGTCAATTGGCACTCGCCACTGTGTTCCTCGAACCACTCCATCACATTCATGGCGTTGTGACATGGTGCATTATCCTGCTGAAAAATGCCACTGCCGTCGGGAAACACGATCGTAATGAAAGGATGTACGTGGTCTGCAAATAGTATACTATACTTCTTGGGCGTCATGGTGCCCTACACGAGCTCCACTGGACCCGTGGATGCCCACGTGTATGTTCTCCAGAGCATAATGGAGCCGCCGCCAGCTTGTATCCCTCCTGCAGTACAGGTCTCAAGGAGCTGTTCTCTGGAAGACGGCGGATCGCGCCCTCGCATTGGCACGATGAAGAAGGTATTGGGATTCATCAAACCATGCAACACACTGCAACTGCTCCATCGTCCAGTGCCGATAGTCAATGTCCATTTCAGTCGTAGCTGGCGACCTCATGGTGTTAACATTGGCGCATGCATGGGTCGTCGGCTGCGGAGGCCCATCGTGTGTTCAGACACGCTTGTACGCTGCTCAATATTAAAGGCTGGTGTTAGTTCTGCCACAGTTCGCCGCCTGTCCTCTTTAACCAGTCTACGACTTTCGACATCTGTAATGAGGGGTGAGCGCCCAACCCTATGACGTATGGACGCGGTTTCACCCCGGTTTCGCCAAGTGTTGAAAACGCTTAACACAGCACTCTTCGAATACCAGACAAGTTATGCAGTTTCCGAAATGCTCGTGCTGAGCCTCCGGGCCGGCCGCTGTGACCGAGCGGTTCTAGCCGCTTCAGTCTGGAACCGCGCTGCTGCTACGGTCGCAGGTTCGAATCCTGCCTCGGGCATGGATGTGTGTGATGTCCTTAGGTCAGTCAGGTTTAAGTAGTTCTAAGTCTAGGGGACTGATGACCTCAGATGTTAACTCCCATATTGTTCAGAGCCATTTGAACCATTTGAGCCTCCGGGCCATCAAAATCTGCCCTCGGTCAAACTCAGACAGATCATGCGCCTTCCCGTTCTACACACTCACTGATACTACATGCACTGTGCATCTGTCTCACTAGCAATCATTTCTCGCCAGACTATGCTATATCGCCTGGATGGATTTACATCGGTAGTAGGTCGCTGTTCATAATGTTCTATTTGATCAGTGTACGTGTGTTATTAACCACTGTAAATGCTCTGACTCTAGTCCAGTTATGCACAGTCTGGTTGCACCCGCCGTGACGTCCGTTTCACGGGTATCACCATAACTCTATGAGCCAGCCAGCACCAGACACCGGTCACGGTTCTGGTCCTCCAGGCCTTACGTCAGCATCGGACTTCTCTCTAGGAGGGCAGCGGTTCGCAGCCAGGGCAGTAATGCCACTATCCTTCCGCACCTCAGCGGACGTAATTGTTGCTGGCACTGCTCACGCAGAGCCATGTAATGCTGACTCAGACAAGCGCTGCTGTGTGGGGTAAATAGTGTCAGCAAAGCAGGGGGCAGACATCGAACAACTATCCCGCCGCCGCGACCTCCTGACGTTATCGTCACCGCTGGTGGAGCACACGTCTGCAGAGGACGTACCCAGGGATGTCGCAGCACTCCGACTTTGTAACTCAAGACGAAATAACATACACTCCAAGCCAAATGGTTCAATTGGCTCTAAGCACTATGCGACTTAACATCTGAGGTCATCAGTCCCCTAGACGTAGAACTACTTAAACCTATCTAATCTAAGAACATCACACACATCCATGCCCGAGGCAGGATTCGAAACTGCGACCGCAGTAGCCTCGTGGGTTCCGGATTGAGGGGCCTAAAGCCTCTCGACCACAGCGGCCGGGTACACTCCAAGCCAAAAAAGACACGCCACGGGAAGAATAATCCGAATGGAACGGAAATAGGTAGAAGTGACGTACACGTACAGACAAAATAATGATTGCTATTTCAGAAAAATTGGATGACTTATTCAAGAGAAATAGCTCCACAAACTGAACAATAACTTGTTAATCCACACCTGGTCCTTATGCAATCAGTTATTCAGATTGGCACTGATAGGCAGAGTTGTTAGATGTCTCCTCAAGAATATCGTGCCAAATTCTGTTCAATTGGCGCATTAGACCGTCAAAATCGTGAGCTGGTTGGAGGGCCGTGGAAATTTATTGACTGGAGTAAAATTGACTTCAGTGATGAATTCCGCTTCGAACTGAGCTCCAATGGCCAGTGTAGACGTACGTGGGACGGCCTGGACAGCAGTGCAATACCAACATGCCTTTCGCTCGCCGAACAGCCCGACATCCAGGAGTGATGGTCTGAGGAGCCATTTCATGGTATAGCAGAACCCCTTTGTTGTCATCACGAGCATCCTTACAGCACAGGGGTACGTCAACGATGATATTCTATGCCACGTTTTTTGTCCTTCATGGCAAACCATTCTGGGGGTACATTTCAGCAGGATAATGTCCGCCCGCACACGGCGAGAATTTCTGCTGTTTGTATTCGTGCCTGCTAGCCCTACCTCGGCCAGCAAGATCGCCAGATCTCTCCCCAGTTGAGAACGATTACAGCATTTTGGGCATGGTTCTCCAGCCAGCTCAGGATTTTGGCGATCTAACGCGCCAATGTGGCACGACATTCCTCAAGGGGACATCCAATAACTCTGTCAGTCAATGCTAAGCCGATAACTGATTGCATAAGGGCTAGAGGTGGACCAACGCGTTACTCACTTGCACAATTTGCGAAACTCTTTTTTCACGGTGAGTTGGTTTTCTTTAAAAAAAAAAAGCAAAAAAAAGAAAGAAAAAAGAATATTGTGTATCCAGCCAGCCCGGTTAGCCGTGTCCCCAGCACCAATGCTCCCGACAGACTTGTGTCGAGGTCCGGTGAGCCGGGCAGTCTGTGGTGGTTTTTAGGCGGTTTTCCAACTGCCTCGGCGAATGCGGGCTGGTTCCCCTTATTCCACCTCAGCTACACTATGTTGGCGATTGCTGCCGAACAAGTTCTCCATGTACGCGTACACCACCACTACTCTACCACGCAAACATATAGGTTACACTCATCTGGTGTGAGAAGTTCCCTAGGGGGAGGGGAGGAGGGGGGGGGGGGTCCACCGGGGGCCGAACTGCACAATAACCCTGAAAAGGTTGTTCGGTGTGGGGCGGCGGAGGGGTGAAGTGGACTGCGGTAGTCGTCGTCGGGATGTCGACCACTGTGGCTGTGGCGGGGACGGAGCCTCTGTGTCGTTTCTAGGCCCTCGGTTAACATACAATACAATACAATACAATGTTGTATCCAGCAGCGGAGTTTTCCTAGCCCCTGCTGGCCAGCAATACCGCTTCCGCAGCCCGCCAGTCCAGGATCGCTATATGACAGCGGCCCTACTCACACCGGGTCGCTACAGAATGTTTAAAAGGATAGATAGGGAAAGACATACCACATTACGTGTATTACGAAAAGTTCCTGAGTACATTTAATTTATATTCCATCAGTACTCTGTTTTTATTTATAAATTTATATTAGTTGTGTGATAGTAATAAAACGTGGAAATGTGGTTATTGGTTTGAATGGTGATTTGTAGTGCATCTTCTTATCTCATTTGAAAATACACTCCTGGAAATTGAAATAAGAACACCGTGAATTCATTGTCCCAGGAAGGGGAAACTTTATTGACACATTCCTGGGGTCAGATACATCACATGATCACACTGACAGAACCACAGGCACATAGACACAGGCAACAGAGCATGCACAATGTCGGCACTAGTACAGTGTATATCCACCTTTCGCAGCAATGCAGGCTGCTATTCTCCCATGGAGACGATCGTAGAGATGCTGGATGTAGTCCTGTGGAACGGCTTGCCATGCCATTTCCACCTGGCCCCTCAGTTGGACCAGCGTTCGTGCTGGACGTGCAGACCGCGTGAGACGACGCTTCATCCAGTCCCAAACATGCACAATGGGGGACAGATCCGGAGATCTTGCTGGCCAGGGTAGTCGACTTACACCTTCTAGAGCACGTTGGGTGGCAAGGGATACATTCGGACGTGCATTGTCCTGTTGGAACAGCAAGTTCCCTTGCCGGTCTAGGAATGGTAGAACGATGGGTTCGATGACGGTTTGGATGTACCGTGCACTATTCAGTGTCCCCTCGACGATCACCAGTGGTGTACGGCCAGTGTAGGAGATCGCTCCCCACACCATGATGCCGGGTGTTGGCCCTGTGTGCCTCGGTCGTATGCAGTCCTGATTGTGGCGCTCACCTGCACGGCGCCAAACACGCATACGACCATCATTGGCACCAAGGCAGAAGCGACTCTCATCGCTGAAGACGACACGTCTCCATTCGTCCCTCCATTCACGCCTGTCGCGACACCACTGGAGGCAGGCTGCACGATGTTGGGGCGTGAGCGGAAGACGGCCTAACAGTGTGCGGGACCGTAGCCCAGCTTCATGGAGACGGTTGCGAATGGTCCTCGCCGATACCCCAGGAGCAACAGTGTCCCTAATTTGCTGGGAAGTGGCGGTGCGGTCCCCTACGGCACTGCGTAGGATCCTACGGTCTTGGCGTGCATCCGTGCGTCGCTGCGGTCCGGTCCCAGGTCGACGGGCACGTGCACTTTCCGCCGACCACTGGCGACAACATCGATGTACTGTGGAGACCTCACGCCCCACGTGTTGAGCAATTCGGCGGTACGTCCACCCGGCCTCCCGCATGCCCACTATACGCCCTCGCTCCAAGTCCGTCAACTGCACATACGGTTCACGTCCACGCTGTCGCGGCATGCTACCAGTGTTAAAGACTGCGATGGAGCTCCGTATGCCACGGCAAACTGGCTGACACTGACGGCGGCGGTGCACAAATGCTGCGCAGCTAGCGCCATTCGACGGCCAACACCGCGGTTCCTGGTGTGTCCGCTGTGCCGTGCGTGTGATCATTGGTTGTACAGCCCTCTCGCAGTGTCCGGAGCAAGTATGGTGGGTCTGACACACCGGTGTCAATGTGTTCTTTTTTCCATTTCCAGGAGTCTAGTTACGAGAACTTATTCCTTAAACTTGAAAGAATCTCTGAGAATCTAACCTTTAGATTTCATGCAGAGAATAAGTTATCTAACCACGCAGTCAGGTGCAGATCCAGGGACGAAGCAATGACAGTCACTGACAATTTCAATTAAATATCCGTTGCACGTATTCGGAGATTTGAATATTGGGCTCCTGTTGCGGGTAGTTTTGCCTGTATCGGAGCTGACCTACCATTCGTCCGCTCAGGGTCGGGAATGTGGAAACAGACAGACAGATAATTTAATTATATTCTTGCACCCCCAAATATCAGAAAAGCCACGGGATTCAGAGAGCTCGAGATGAGGCAGAGAATTCCTGCCGTCCCGTTTTATGACCGAACCTGGACCATTTCAATAGTCCTTCGCATTCCACGGAACGTATGGATCATTGTATCAAGGATATAACATCTTTATATTCAGTTCGTTCATGGGAGAAAATTTATTTACTTGGGTATTATCACCATGAAATAAATGGAAGCAACCTAACATCTGTAAAATACACATTAAAGATTTTTACAATCAGTAGATGAATAAATTAACTGTGCAGAAAGTGACGGTTTTTTGGCAAACGGCGCTAGTTCCTGCACTAGAACTCAGAAACTGTCTGAAAAAATTAGAAGCTTTGTATCGACAATGGAGGCAACTACAAAAATGCTGGAAGATCGCCAGAAGGTGATAACCAAAAAGAAACAGATTTTTCGCATAGAACATGCTAGTGCTTTAAATAGTAATACTACTGGAGAAGATGAACCGTATTTGACCACACGGCGTTTGAAAGGACGGCCAGGGTTCATACATGGAATCGATCACCAGCTCTTAGGGGAAGAGAGAAGAGTGACCAAGCAAGCAGAGGCAGCTGAAAAGAGGTTTGAGCGAAGTAAATATGAAACCCGACAGCTTAGCGAATCATTTATTTACCCGTACGAATTTATCACATTAGTTTTATACATACGTATCGGTACATTTTAAAACAAAATAAAAGAAGAATCCATTACTCATTCAGTACTGAGAATTTCACTTTTATACCGGTTGTTTAACTTGCTACCGTTCACATCTTTCTTGTCATCTTTTTTTGCTCAGACAAATTTGCCGAACTTTTGACGCCAAGTTCACGTAATTAATTGATTTCAAGGAAGCACCAGAGACAACGACTGATAACAGTGTCCCAAACATTCCATCGCCTCAAATAAAAGTAGAAGAAGATGTTAAGCAGCAATGACTCCAAGGCTCGTTGCTGCTTTTGATAGATTTCGGACCAGTGGCAAGGAACGAGTTCACATCCTAATAAGTACATCCGAAGAACAAGGTCCGCATATGAAAGATTTTGCAGTCAACTGTTCTATTCAGATTACACCAAGACAACTCCTGGAGAAAATGTTACTGAAATAAAGAACGAATTCAAGGGTAAAAAATTGCAAGCTGCTACTACCCAATGAACTGTGAACTGCTACTAGCATTAACAGGTACCGACACGGTAGAAAGACGTCTTCTGGCTCTTTCAAACTGTCATACTGAGCAACTTCTTGGAGTGCCTGCATTCCGATCGGCGTCTGGAAAAGAGCAGACTGCAGCTGTCTGTGAAACTTTTACTACATAAGTTCTTCAGTCCTATGTTAAAGCATTAGTTTTTGACACAGCAGCATCATCTATGGAACTTATAGATGTGAATTTGTAATGATTGCAGGCTACATGACTATGAAATGATTACGAAAAGTGGTTTTAAGGAAAATATATACCGCGGAAACACAGGTCCGATTATAACAGTCTTTAAAAATTTGGAAAATTCATGGTCTGTAATCCGTGTCAATTAATTCTATATTTGAATTCAGTTCTGTAAAGGAAAGGAAGTCTTGAATAAAACCGACGTGCCTTGAGTGCATGATTTGTTCGAGATAATTTGAGAGAACAGCAACCTAGAGCGAATTATGAGGAATAAATGTATCGATTTTAGCATTGTCTCACAGGTTGTCTATTGCAATTTCGTATGGCTTAAAAAAATTTAAAAATCATTATTTTTACCGTGTACTGAATACGTCCCCCTTGCATCCTTTGCTCCAAATTTGTCTTCTGCTTCTAAAATTAAAAACACCAGTGCCTTGATCAATGATAGTTCATCAAAAGAAAATGCCAAAGGAGTTCATGCAGAAACAGATCGAATCAAAGAAACTATCAAAAATGGGATCGTAAAATTTGTTTCTAATAAAAAAAAGATTATTTTATGCCATATTTGATTTTTAACGGAGTTGTAAATGAAAATTACGTCGGCATTCTACACCAAGCCAGTGAACTTAAAGTTGTAAATGATTCGAGAGGAAGAGGCTTCCATCTCATGGAGGACTACAAGAAGTTACTTATAGATTGTATCGAAATATCGCCCTAAGCTCCCATGGAACAAAAAGAATTGCTTCATCAAAGAACCATAATTTATGAAAGAAAAATTGAAATTCTCATCATCCACAGCTCCACAAAGCCAAAGGGCGAGATAGAAAGGTAACGTAACGTATTAAAAACTCGGTGGGAACGAATGAAAGTGCGAAAGCATGTTGCCGGAGGTTTCCCTGCCGTGCACAGAAAGCTGGACGTCATATGGCGTGAGCTCAACATGGGATGGAGCGCCAAATGGAACTAGCGCCGCAACAAGAGGTAGCTGAATGCACGAGAAAAGACAGCGTGGCAAGTAGTTGCGGTGGATTATGGTAGCGTTCTTCATTACATCATGTCCCAGAGACGCATTAGAGCGACTTCACATGGGAAACAGTCATGGGGAAACTGGAAGAAGGAGTAAGTGTGACGAGTGCAGCCCAGGACTTTGATATCACTCATGGCGTTGTTTGGCGTGAACAGGGAGCGTTTCGGACAACGGTCGCTGCTGCTCGAAGGTCAGGAAGTGGTCAACCGCAGGGGCAACTACAGCAGCAGATGACCGACAGATTGTGCAAGAAGGAACCCTCGTCAAACGGAGGGTGCAGTTGCAAACACATTTATCAGCACTACTAGGGATGCAATCTCACGCTCCATAGTAGCACCGCGATTGCATAGGGGTGGTCTCCTTGCCCGACGACCAGCATGTTATGTTTCGTTGACATCCGCACATCGACGGCATCGTTTGCCGTAAAGTCAAGAGCATAGGAATGAACCATCGAGGAATGATGTCACATGCTATTCTCGGTTGAGAGCAGGTTCAGCTTGAGTAGCGATTCTCGCCGCACCCTCATATGACGAGAGGTCGGAACACGTAATGTACCCAGGAGCACTGTTGAATATGATGGTTTGGTGGTGGTCCAGTTGTTTTGGTGAGGGGATGCATGATGTTACATAGGCGTCTTGACCTACAAATCCTTGGACACGAACACTCATGGATCAACGTTAGTGACGTGTACTCCTTCCCCATGTGCGTCTTTTCGGGCGTGCATCCTGTGGCTGACTTAACTTTTATGCATGGCGATGCGCGGCCGCTTCAACCTGCGCAGGTGGAGAAACTCTTGTAATGAGAGAATATGATGCGAATGGACTATCCTGGCCTTTCCTCCGACTTAAATACCATCGGCCACGTGTGGAATGAGTTGGGGAACTTATTGCAGCACGACCAAATGCGTCACGACCATCCATAGCTGGTGCAGGAATGGCACGCCCCACCAAGAGAACCTCTTGGCCGGCACGGGAGCACGTATGTATTGCTGTCCTTGTTGATCACACAGCCTATTAAGAACCACGCAGCGCCTTTTTCCAATTACCAGCGAACCATCATAAATCATCCTGACTTCAGTAGTATTACTGTCTTTGAACACAAGCGCCATTTCTGTTTCTATCATTGCGGTTTTTTTTCAGTTACCTTCTTTACCATGCTGTAACGTATCGTTGTATACCAGTTGTACCGGTATGAAATGAGCGTTTTTTTGTGAAAATGAAACACTAATTTTGAATTGAAAACTAAAAACATTTTATTCAAAGTACTGACCATTGCTTTCTATACATTTTGACCACCTTTCTGGCAATTTGTGGACACCACGCCAATAGAAATGTTCGTCTTTTGAAGCAAACCAATCAGACACCCAATTTTCGACTTCTTCGTAGGAATCGAAGTGTTCCTCAGCCAATGCGTGTCCCATTGATGAAAACAAATGGTAGTCGGAAGGGGCCAATCTGGTGAATACGGCGGGTGATGTAGCAGCTCCCAGCCAAGTGTTTTGATTGTGTCCTGAACCAGTTTTGCTTCGTGTGCAGGTGCATTGTCGTGTAAAAAAATTACTTTGCCATGTCTTCTGGCCCATTCTGGTCTTTTTTCGATCAATGCATAGTTCAAATTGATCATTTGTTGTCTGCAGCGATTAGTATTCACAGTTTCACCGGGTTTCAGGAGCTCATGATACACCACACCTTTCTGAGCCCACCAAACACAGAGCATTGTCTTCTTGCCGAATCGATCTGGTTTTGCAGTCGATGCTGATGGTTGTCCCGGATTAACCCATGATTTTTCCCGTTTAGAATTCTTCAAATTAATCCATTTTTCACCCGCAGTAACAATTCTATGCAAAATTGATTTTCTTTCATGTCTTTGAAGCATAATTTGACAAATGGTTTTTCGGTTTTCCATCTGTCTTTCATTCAATTCATGTGGCACCCATTTTCCACACTGTTGGATCTTTCCCATAGCTTTCAAAAGGTCAGCATTACTGCCATTTGCTTCTGACTCAAAGTATCATCTTCATCCAATATTGCTTGCAATTCGGCGTCTTCGAACTTTTTTGGTGGTCTTCCACGTTCTTCATTTCTTACATCAAAATCATTATTTCTGAACTGTTGAAACCATCTTTTGCATGTTGCTTCTGATAGAGCGTGATCACCAGATGCCTCGACAAGATTTCGACGCGACTCCGCATCAGTTTTTTTTTTCAAATAAAAACAAAAAATTAATGCTTTCCGCAAATCATCACTTTCTGGTACAAAATTCGAAATTGTTAACACGATGAAAACATATGGTGTTGTTTGTTCCATGACTTGATGTATACTAAATATCTTTGAAGGATGTCATACCAACGAAACAAAAAAAAAATTAAGGCTTGTTCACAACAAATGTTCCCTATCGACACATTTGTATCTTAACAATCATTTCATACCGGTACACCTGGTATCGTCGGGCTATGTTATCTGGCAGTGAAACATTATCAGAAAGTTATTTACGTCCGTGAGTTTGCATACCAGCGTAATTTCCTGGCAAACATTGCACATAGTAGTGTTACATACTGAATTGTTAAAGTTAACAGTACAATATTCGTATTGAAATTGAAACTAACTGGTTAATCAGTTACACCATTGTTAATACACTACTGTCCATTAAAATTGCTACACCTCGACGATGACATGCTACAGACGCAAATTTAACCGACAGGAAGAAGATGCTGTGATACGCAAATGATTAGCTTTTCAGAGCATTCACACAAGGTTGGCGCCGTTGGCGACACCTACAACGTGCTCACATGAGTAAAGTTTCCAACCGATTTCTCATACACAAACAGCGTAACATCACGTTTCCGACTTTGATAAAGGTCGAATTGTAGCCTATCGCGATTGCGGTTTATCGTATCGCGACATTGCTGTTCGCGTTGGTCGAGATCCAATGACTGTTAGCAGAATATGGAATCGGTGGGTTCACGAGAGTGATATGGAACGCCGTGCTGGATCCCAACGGCCTCGTATCACTAGCAGTCCAGATGACAGGCGTCTCATCCGCATGTCTGTAACGGATCGTGCAGCCACGTCTCGATCCCTGAGTCAACAGATGGGGAAATTTGCAAGACAACAACCATCAGCACGAACAGCTCGACGAGGTTTGCAGCAGCATGGACTATCAGCTCGGAGACCATGGCTGCGGTTACCCTTGACGCTGCAACACAGACAGGAGCGCCTGCGATGGCGTACTCAACGACGAATCTGGGTGCACGTATTGCAAAACGTTATTTTTTCGGATGAATCCAGGTTCTGTTTACAGCATCATGATGGTCGCATCCGTGTTTGGCGACATCGCGGTGAACGCACATTGGAAGCATGTATTCGTCATCGCCATACTGGCGTATCACCCGGCGTGATGGCATGGGGTGCCATTGGTTACACGCCTCGGTCACCTTTTCTTCGCATTGACGGCACTTTGAACAGTGGACGTTACATTTCAGAGTCACGGGTCGTAACACATTTCAGATGTGTAGCTCTACGCTTCATTCGATACCTGCGAAATCCTACATTTCAGCAGGATAATCAACGACCGCATGTTGCAGGTCCTGTACGGGCCTTTCTGGATACAGAAAATGTTCGACTGCTGCCCTGGCCAGCACATTCTCCAACCTCTCACCAATTAAAAACGTCTGATCAATGGTGGCCGAGCAACTGGCTCGTCACAATACGCCAGTCACTACTCTTGATGAACTGTGGTATCCTGTTGAAGCTGCATGGGCAGCTGTACCTGTACACGCCATCCAAGCTCTGTTTGCCTCAATGCCCAGGCGTGTCAAGGCCGTTATCATGGCCAGAGGTGGTTGGATCTATGCACCCAAACTGCGTGAAAATGTAATCACATGTCAATTCTAGTATAATATATTTGTCCAATGAATACCCGTTTATCATTTGCATCTCTTCTTGGCGTAGCAATTTTAATGGCCAGTAGTGTAGCTTTTGAAACAGAAAGTATGTGAGACGTTGATGTGATTTTTCGTATTCTTCCATACGTATGGGCTTAGGGTCACGGCTTCCCATGTTACTATGGAATTCAACTTGCAACTTTTCTTTTCGTACATTGGGTCCGAAGTATAGGGTAGCACAAAGAAAAAATTAAACTTGAAAAGTAAGAGCCACAACAGTGCTGCCGCCCCTAACTTTAGTGCGGCAGTAAACGTGGCAGCACGAGCGTAAACGTTGCGCAAGACCACCGCCACCACCACCACCACCACCACAGCGCCCTAACTCCCTGGTACACAGCACCGGCACTCGCAAAGCGCCCTCTCTCTGGACTGGTGTCATAAAACTCTCTGCCCGCACCTGGTACCTCAGGCACGCGAGGTTCTGCTTCCGAAGGCTTGTGCTACGAAGGCTCTGCAATAGGTAACGGAACGTATTTTTTATGGACAATCTCGGTTGAGTAACTGTGGTATTTGTTGCACGACATCCTAGAATATTCCCTCTTCAGCCCCTATATTTCCAGGAATATCCGACAGCTGGTGGCGCTATACGTATCCTTCAAAACGGAGTCCGTAACGGAGGTGCATTCCAAACAGAGAGCTGTCATTGAGTTTCTTTAGGCGGAAATCCAGGGCATCGCAGATATTCACAGGCGCTTACAGAACCTGTAAAGTACACCAGTTGCAGAAAACAGCCAATACCGTCACTGCGCGATAGCGATGGAA
The DNA here is from genome assembly GCF_021461395.2 of Schistocerca americana. Taxonomy (NCBI): domain Eukaryota; kingdom Metazoa; phylum Arthropoda; class Insecta; order Orthoptera; family Acrididae; genus Schistocerca; species Schistocerca americana. Next base: position 224,807,225 of record NC_060119.1, read on the forward strand.
ATGTTACCGATGATGGAGCCACTAAAGCGGAGTTACTAAATACAGTTTTAATTCCTTCACGAAAGAAGATGAAATAAATATTCCAGAATTCTAAACCAGAACACCTCTTAGCATGAGTGACGTAAAAGTAGATATCTTAGGTGTTGCGAAACAACTCAAATCACTTAAGAAAGGCAAGTCTTCCGGTCCAGATGGTATATCAATCAGGTTCCTTTCAGAGTATGTAGACACAATAGCGCCTTTCTTGGCAATCATATACACTTGACGAAAGGACTGTTCCTACACACTGGAGAGTAGCGCAGATCACATCAATATTCAAGAAAGGAAATAGGAGTAACCCATTGAATTACAGACCCATATCAGGGACATCAATTTGCAGTAGGATTTTGGAGCATATACTGTGCCCGAACATTATGAATCACCTTGAAGAAAATTACTTTATGATACATAACCAACACGGATTCAGAAAACATCATTCTTGTGCAACTCTTTATTCCCACGAAGTAATGAGTGTTGTCGACAAGGGATCTCAGATCGATTCCATATTTCTAGATTTCCAGAAGGCTTTTGATACCGTTCCTCACAAGCGACTATTAATCAAATTGCGTGCATTTGGAGTATCGTCTCAGTTGCGTGACAGGATTCGTGATTTCCTGTCAGATAGGTCACAGTTCGTAGTGATAGACGGTAAATCATCGAGTAGAACAGAAGTGATATCTGGCGTTCCGCAACGTAGTGTCATATGCCTTCTGCTGTTCCTGATTTACGTAAATGATCTAAGTAATAATCTGAGAAACATCCTTAGATTGTTTGCAGATGACGCGGTAATTTACCGTCTACTAAAATCATCAGATGATCAATTCCAATTACAAAATGATCTAGAGAGAATTTCTGTATGGTGCGAAAAGTGGCAATTGGCACTAAACCAAAAAAAGTGCGAGGTCGTCCACATAAGTACTAAAAGAAATCCGATACATTTCGGGTATACGATAAATCGCACAAAACTAAGGGCTGTCAATTGGACTAAATACCTAGGAATTACAATTACGAGCAACTTAAATTGGAAAGACCACATAGAAAATATTGTGGGGAAGGCGAAACAAAGACTGCGCTTTGTTGGCAGAACACTTAGAAGATGCGACAAACCCACTAAAGAGACAGCCTACATTACACTTGTCCGTCCTCTGCAGGAATATTGCTACGCGTTGTGGGATCCTTACTAGGTAGAATTGACAGAGGACATCGGAAAGTGCAGCTCGTTTCGAGTTATCGCGCAATAGGGGTGAGAGTGTCACTGATATGATACGCGAGTTGGGGTGGCAGTCACTGAAACAAAGACAAAAAAAAAAAAAGAAAAAGAAAAAAAAAGTGGAGTACGTGAGCAAATGTTAACTGCGATTTGTGAGAGTTCGTACCTACTCTTTTACCCAAACACCAGGGCGTACCTTCGTATATTCCGCAGACAGCACCGACGCTGCCATCTCCTCAGCATTTGCGCTTCCAGCGACTTGTGACATGGAAGTGGCGTCGTCTAAATACGTTCGCTTCTGCAGTATGCTGTTCATTCGCAGCGACCTGTCTCTAAAACTCTGCCCAGTCGTCCCGGCGTCTTTCCTTATATAGAAATACGACAATGCTAAGCAAGGTTTCCGCGGAAATGTGCTCTGACGTCATTTCATCACCCATTGTTCATTACAATTCCACATGCAAGCATCGATACTACACAACCATTCGTGAAAGACGAAGGGAGGAAAGATACACTGGCTCACCCACTAATTCTGTGTTGAATATCTAGACTGAAAACTCGGTGGATTTAATTCCCAGGTATCTTTGCGGCGAGATCTATTTACGAAATTTCGATCGCCAACTTTCTCTTCCGAATGTGAAAATATTTTGTTGACACCCACCTACCTACGGAGAAATGATCATAATAATAAAATAAGAGAAATCAGAGCTCGAACGGAAAGATTTAGGTGTTCCTTTTTCCCACGCGCCATTCGAGAGTGGAATGGTTGTGAAATAGTATGAAAATGGTTCGATGATCCCTCTGCCAGGCCCTTAAGTGTGAATTTCAGAGTAACCATGTAGATTTAGATGTAGATGTTGATATCTATGGGTACCTGGCAGTAACCAAAAGCACGGTGAGTCGTTGGGTGAGGCATCTTTCATCATCGTAACAAGGTCGCGCAAACGTGTCCGATCTCCCGCGTGACGATCAGCCACACACGCCTGTGACTCCTGCAGTGTTGGAACGTGCGGACACTCTCATTCTAGGTTATCGACGGATCAAAATCAAACACTTCGCTGCTCAACTGGACTTTCCTATTGGTAGTGCTGACACACTCGTACACCAGTTGGGGGTACTCAAACATGTGCTCTCTGGGTTGCTCGCCGCCTTACAGAAGACCATTAAGACCAATGAGGGATCATCTGTGCGGAAATACTTGCGCGTTACGAGGTTGATCGCGACAAAGTTTTGTCGAACACTGTCACAGGCGGTAGGTTCATCTCTCCCAACCGGAGACTAAACGGCAATCCACGGAGTTGCGCCACACCTCTTCCGAAGAAAAAGTTCAAAGCCGTACCCTCAGCAGGTAACGTCATGGCGACGATCTTCTGGGACTCCTCCCTCATGATTCAACGACCAACTCTGAAGTGAGACTCAGTTGAATTACAGCCATTGGTTGCGAGTGGACATTCACGTAAATCAATGTGGAATATTGAAAATTTGTGGTAGACCGTGATTCGAATCCGTGTCTCCTGCTTACTAGGCAGTTGCTCTGACCATTAAGCCATCCGGACACAGTGGTCGTCGCAACTGCACGGATTACCCTGGCACGCCTTCCATCAGACCCAAATTCTCAACTCGTCCACACGTTACGAATTCAGTGTTCCTTGCCCATTATTCGCATTATTCGCGCCATTTCGCCGATTCCCGTAAGAATTCGAGCCTCGTGTGCAACTACGCTGAAGATATCATTAGCCGTCTTCGCCTGGATTATATACACGGTGTTTCAGAAGTAGTGGTCAATAATCACACATGGCAAGCACAGACCAAAAGTAGCTAAAACGCTCCAGTGAACATAGGTCAAGAAATTAACCGTTGTCGAAATACAATACATTTTCTGTTGTGTTTCATCAGTGTCCAGGAACACATGGCATCTCTAAACGTTAAAGTAAGTGTTCGAAATGTTGACAATGCACCTGAACGCCACTTTGAACCCGTGTCTGAAATGAGTTGCGAATCCTCTCAGGTAGTGTACAGGTACATAAGGAAAAGCCCCAACAAGCTACGACAAAATTTGAAACCTATGATAATAATCATTGGCGCGACCGCTGTAACTGTCGGAAAAGAAGTACCGGTATTTTGCTACGCCGGAAGGCGCATGACAAATGATGGAAACTCCATTCAATTTTTTTTTCAATTATATAGAACTCTTTGTCTTTAGTTCTCGTGGGGAGAAGACGTATTCTTATGAGAACTGTGTAGTAGACATTCTGTTACCTGAATAATAATTTTTATGAAAGTATGAAGTGTGAGTGTTCTTTTTAGTGTAAAACCACGAAAGTTTTCTTTTCTTCAGCACATTATGCTAATGTCATGTGACTGTAGCTGCCTGCATCTGAAGAGGAAGTCCGATAAAAATCAGTATTGTATTCACGGTCAAAAATGAGGAGTAGTTATGGCGGAAGAAGAAGTATATAACCAAATTCCGTAAATCTCAACGGCATAAAGCAAGCAAAATCGACGTAAGTCCACGCCTCCACTGACTTACGATTCACAAGATTTGTAAATTAAGACTTCGTAATCAATTCGAATAGTATTAATAATATATATATATATATATATATATATGCACAGTAGTCCTGGAGAATTCTGTAAATGCTAGAACCCTGCTTTAATCTGCGAGCGTAATTCCTCAAGTGAGATGTCCGCGGTGGTTTTTGACATGACCCAACGAACAGAAATTCGTGCGATTTAAATCCGAGAACCTTGGAGACCATGGCACAAGCCCTCTTTTACCTATCCAATGTTAACCATACGTCCGTGTTAAAAACCGGCGCACTCGTAAATGAAAATGTGCTGGAGCACCGTCATGCATGAACCACATGTTCAGGCGTTGGTTCAGTACCACATCATCATGTACATCTGGAAGTACATTCCGCAGAAACCGCAGTACTACTGTCCGGTTAGGCTCTGTGGTAGGGAGCGCGGTCCAACTATGCAGTCTCCGAGCAGTCCTGCTCAGACGTCCAACGAATAACGCTGTTGATGTCGTGATACGTCTGGTGTAGTAGGATTGACACAGGCCAAAATGTGACAGTTATGGTAGTTGACAATAGCGTCATGGGTAAATCCAGCCTCATCCATGAACAGAATGCTGCTTACAAACAGGGGATACACGGTACACTGTTTTTGCACCCATTGGCAGAAATTCTCTCTAGGAGGGAAGTCTGCATTGCTGAGGGCTTGCACTCGCCGAAGATGGTATGGATAGAGTGAAACTTCCTGGCAGATTAAAACTGTGTGCCCGACCGAGACTCGAACTCGGGACCTTTGCCTTTCGCGGGCAAGTGCTCTACCATCTGAGCTACCAAAGCACGACTCACGCCCGGTACTCACAGCTTTACTTCTGCCAGTATCTCGTCTCCTACCTTCCAAACTTTACAGAAGCTCTCCTGCGATCCTTGCAGAACTAGTTTGGAAGGTAGGAGACGAGATACTGGCAGAAGTAAAGCTGTGAGTACCGGGCGTGAGTCGTGCTTCGGCAGCTCAGATGGTAGAGCACTTGCCCGAGAAAGGCAAAGGCCCCGAGTTCGAGTCTCGGTCGGGCACACAGTTTTAAACTGCCAGGAAGTTTCATATCAGCGCACACTCCGCTGCAGAGTGAAAATCTCATTCTGGAAACATCCCCCAGGCTGTGGCTAAGCCATGTCTCCGCAATATCCATTCTTTCAGGAGTGCTAGTTCTGCAAGGTTCGCAGGAGAGCTTCTGTAAAGTTTGGAAGGTAGGAGACGAGATACTGGCAGAAGTAAAGCTGTGAGTACCGGGCGTGAGTCGTGCTTCGGCAGCTCAGATGGTAGAGCACTTGCCCGCGAAAGGCAAAGGTCCCGAGTTCGAGTCTCGGTCGGGCACACAGTTTTAATCTGCCAGAAAGTTTCATATCAGCGCACACTCCGCTGCAGAGTGAAAATCTCATTATGGATAGAGTACTTGCCGATGTAAAATCCGCTACACACTGCTGTGACTCAGGACTCGCTCTTCGGTAGCAATCCTTCTTGCTGAAGTACTCGGACGTTCGAGTACAATGCGTAACACCCTTTCCTCAACACCGGGTTTTATGGATCTGGGTCGACCTTCTCGATTGGTGTGAGAAACTCCCGGTTTCTCTAAGGTACTGATGTATCCGGCTAAATGTACGTCTGTCGGGCTGATTCTTAATACAATCGCGCAGCCTTACGGGTACTGCCATTCGCTTTGCCGTACTTGAAGTACAAGTCAGAGTACTCTTCATTGGCGTAACTTCTGTCCACGGTGTCGTCACGTTTGTGACTGATTGTGAGGCCTGTACTGCACAGTGCACGGAGGGACAAAGGGAAGTAGTTACGCAAGCTTAAACAAATAGACAGTCGATCCCAAATCTTGAGATACCAACGTGAATACCGTGGTATCTAGCGGCGTTTACAGTGGGTTCCCAATTAGAATTAATACGATACCTCTGAAACGATTGATTTAAGGACTCATGTTTATTGGAGCTTTTTAACTACTTTTGGTCTGTGAATTATTGACCATCACTTCTGAAACACCCTGTATATGTGGTGTTTGCTCTTTCGGACATACTTGTGTTTCCGTACATTGTTTCGAACAAATTTTTATCTTTTTGCTAAATAATTCCTCATCTGATGCTTGCGAATCCGCTGGTCATAATTATTTGTTACACGGTATTGTTTTTCAGGCTCTTGTGCTTCTGTAGTCTTTAATCTCTAAACCTACAAACCTTCATTGTGCACAAATGCCGAGTTTTACAGATGAATACTCTTGTTAGGTAATAGTAAAGATGCGTCTTCGTGTTTTAAAATCATTTTTATTCAGTTTATCCGTTTGAGTTCAGGCACATCCCTATTTAGACGATACTGAAATAATCATCACTACAATCATCATCATGATCATCATTATCATCGTCACCATCACCCTGTCCTGGTGTTAGGGCTTTGCCTGTTAGGCCTACTTAGGTAGATTAAGTCCTTTCATCTGCTTTTGGATCTCCCTACGTTTGTTCGCCCCGTTGATTTGTGTTTGTACAGTATTTTTCCTATCTGATAGTCTCCATACTGCTGGTATAGTCTTTCTATTTCCTTCTGCATTCTCTGCTTTTTTTGTTTTTTATCTCGCTTAGACACATTAATCCAGAATTTTCTCTTATTCCTGTATTTTGCTTTCGATTTTTATTGCATATCCTGTTACATGTCTGAGAAATCTCATTTCCAACCTCTGATTTCTTATTATATCCTTCTTCGTTATTATCCACATTTCGCGTCCATATCTAGCAACTGTAAAAATTCAATTGTGTCTTTTTCCTTACATTCCTCTTTAAGGTTCATCTTATAGTCCCATTTATTACGTTAAAATTCTGTTTTATCTTGGAAATCAATTTCGTCTTAATATGATAAATTGTATACTGATTATTTAAAATTTGTTGCTTGCTCAATTGTCTTATGGGTTATTACAATTTTGGACCTTGTTATGTATTTCGCTTAAAATTTAATCATCTTCACTACGTAATCAGTTACCCGCAGATTGTATGAAGCACAGATTCTTTGTTGTTTATAGGCTGCTCTCTGTAAATAGTTCGCACTGTTCACAATAATTAGCTGGTTGTCTGCAAATAGCATGGTCAGTAAATAACCTAGATTTTTAAGATTAATGGAGTAAAATGGTAGTTCATTTACGATAGTATGACATTCTATTTAATCTGAAGACGGCCGTGATTGCTGAGATATTTACAATGGCTTTTTTATTTTAAGACACAGCCTCAATTATCTTTACAGATGATCGGTTTTGGCCATCTCAAACGTCCATCTCCCTATCTAGCTGCTGCACAGGAATGCCAGTGCATGGTTCTCCTGTGCAGCAACTGGATCTGAAGATGGCCGTCTGAGACGGTCATAACTGGTCGTCTGCAAAGGTGGTAGTGGTTGGGTCACAAAACAAACAGCCTTGGCACGAAGGTAACATCGGTCCCGCCAGATACCAAAGTTAAGCGACATTGGGCTCGGTTAGTACTTGGGTGGATGACCGTTCAGGGAAAACCAGGTACTGTTGGCTGACGGGCACATAAGTTGCCGATGTGGCGTCCAATTGAAGGACTTGCACCAGGCCAGTGTATCACACGGTATTATTATTATTATTATTCACTAATTGCAAAAGGATTTCGGTTATGCACATTCACAAGCACAGATGATAAATCACACTCTTGCATTCGACCTTGACACACTGACGGAAAAATATCGCAAAACCGGAAGATAATTGATGTAGAGTAATGAAATTTCGGGAGTACATTTGCCGAGGTAACATATTAAAGTGGATAACATTGTAAGATCACAAGCTAGTGTAAGCAGAGAAAATCCATGGCAAATCAGAAATGCTGGTACATTAATAACTCGTGTAATCGCCAGAATGTTGGACGAAAGCATGCCAACCTGCATGCATTGTGTTACACAGGTGGCGGTTGCCGGTTTGTGAGATGAAGTTCCATGCCTGTTGATCTTGGTCGGAGAGTACAGGGACGGTTAATGCTGTTGCAGATTGAAGCTGGAGATGTCGTCCAATGATGTCCTATATATGCTCGATTGGAGACAGATCTGGTGATTGAGCAGGCCAAGGCAGCATGTCGACACTCTGTAGAGCATCTTGGGCTACAACAGCAGTAGTGAGCGTTATCCTGTTGGAAAACACACCATGAATGGCAGCACAACAGGTCGAATCACCAGACTGGCGTACAAATTTGCAGTCACGGTGCCTAGGATAACCACGAGACTGCTCCTGCTTTCATACGAAATCATGCCCCAGACCATAAGGTGTAGGTCCAGTGTGTCTAGCAGGCAGACAGGTTGGTAGTGGGCCCTCAGCTGGGCTCCTCCTAACCAACATACGCCCATCACTGGCACCGAGGCGGAACCAGTTTTCATCAGAAAACACAACAGACCTCCCTGCCCTCCAACGAGCTGTCGCTTGACACCACTGAAGTCGAAAATGGCGGTGGTTTGGTCAGTGGAACGCACACTACAGGGCGCCTGGCTCGGAGCTGTATTTGAAGTAACCTATCTGGGATAGTGTTGCTCAAATTGTTGCTGCACATGCAGTTACATTGCGCCAGAGCCATACGCTGAACTCGATGGTCTTCCCTCTCGGTAGTGCCACTTGGCTGTCTAGATCCTGGTCTTCTTGCGACTATGTCCACTGCTGTCAGCAGTCATGTATACTGGCTACATTCCTGCCAAGTCTTTCTGCCATACTACAGAGGGAACATCCAGCTTTCGTAGCCCTATTAGATGACCTCATTCAAACTCTGTGAGGTGTTGATAATGGCGTCTTTGTCGCCTTAAAGGCATTCTTGACAAACACCAACCCTCCGATCCCAATCTCAAAGCTAACTAACACTGACGACCGTTACAGCGTATATTAAAGCAAACCTGATTTACATTCTCATAGTGGGGCTACTATTGCCTCTCTTATAAAACTGGCGCGAATTTTGAATAACCATCATCTTCCAGATGTAGAAACACGCATCCCAACCTTCATATATGTTACAAAACTCTTTCATGGCACTGCGATTTTTTTTCTGTCAGTTTATTTTCGGTACGATCACAACATCTAGTGCAGAGAAAATTCTGTACCACTACTCAGCACGTGGGAACTTAAACTGGAAGCTGAGAGATGACAGCATCATCAGCAGTGGCAGGTTGGTCCCCATAAAGAGACTTGTTGAGGTGTAGTCCGCAGCTCGTGGTCTCGCGGTCGCGTTCTCGCGTTCTCGCACGGGTTCCCGGGTTCGATTCCCGGCGGGGTCAGGGATTTTCACCTGCCTCGGGATGACTGGGTGTTAGTGTTGTCCTCGTCATTTCATCATCATTCATGGAAGTGGCGAGATTGGACTGAGCAAAGGTTGGGAATTTGTACGGGCGCTGATAACCTCGCAGTTGAGCGCCCCACAAACCAAATATCATCTCTTGTTGAGGTGAGCAATAATACAAGTATGGTTAAGCAAACTGGTCCTAAGACTGATATGAAACACCAAATGAACACAAGATCCAGCCAGTGAGGCACGATTTGAAGTGAGAATCAGTGTGTTTGAGAGAGACGGTGGCTCAGAGATAGTCTGTCTGCTGCCCGGCAGTTGGTAGCCCTTAAAGCTCGGCCGGCAGCGAGATAAGAGGCGCCTAATTGGCGCAGACCCTCGCAACCGCAGCTGTCGTCGGCCATTGTTCTCAGGCACTGCTGCTTCCAGAACACGGCGCCGCCTCGTGCCCGCGACAGGGCAGCCAACTGCTGATACCGAAATGTTCCGGGACGAATCTCGCTAACAGCCTGTAAGTTTTAGCCGGCTGATGTTGCTAAATCGCTGTGACATAGTGGCGCTCTATCTGGTTTTAGCTGATACGAATCCATGTTTGCGAGAGAAATGTTTTTTATTTACCTCTATTGTTATTTTTATTTTCGTTTTCGCAGGGTGCTGCTACACAGCTGTAATACATCGAACCAGTAACTGCCCGTAGTATCTTTCTCCGAATAGTCGAACTCCCATGTATGAAATAGCTTCAAATGTCTGATTACGCCGGCCGCTGTGACCGAGCGACTCTAGGTGCTTCAGTCCGGAACCGCGCTGCTGCTACGGTCGCAGGTTCGAATCCTGTCTCGGACATGGATGCGTGTGATGTCCTTAGGTTAGTTAGGTTTAAGTAGTTTTAAGTTCTAGGGGACTAATAACCTCAGATATTAAGTCCCATAGTGCTCAGAGCCATTTGAATCATTTGAAGAAATTTAATAAAAGGAAATTCCGTGGTAACCAGTTCACAAAAAAGCAAGCGATATTGTTGAAAGTAACCTATGTATCAGTTCTTCAGGGAAGAAACTCCCACATGGCTCGCCTCCTGGTGATTCAAATTTTTGTGTTAACAATGGTGCTGTTTGTAGTGGATTGTTGTTGTTTATGTGGGCATCTTATCATCTTTGATAAAGGAAGTGGAAAATGTAAATAATGTGATGATGTAGGCTGTCTGGAAATAACTGAACAACAAAGTAGTAGGAAAGGTTTAGAGTCAAAATTAGTTGTTCTGTGTAGATCCTGCAATAAATCTACCTCGAAAATGACTTCGAAAGTTAGTGTATGGAATACGTGAAGTTGGAAAAGGAAAAAAGGTTGCTCAAACGTTTTCTGATTTGATGGACCTTCCTCCTCCTCCCAGTATGTTCAGCAAGTACATAAAATACTTTTAGGTGCCTCGACGGGTGTGCCTAAAGTATCTATGAAACGTGCAGTAGAAGAAACTGTAAATATTACTGGATCCAGGGACATTGCTCTTGTACTTGATGGGACATGGCAACTTCGAGGACATCGTTCCTTCAATTGTGTTGTAAGTGCTGCTTCTCTGGAGAATGGAAAAGTTGTTGATGTTACATGCTTATCTAAGTACTGGCACACCTGCCATGGTAACACTGAAGGACATTGTGAACATCAGTGTTCTAAGAATTATGATGGTTACAGTGGAGATATGAAGTGTGGTGGAGCTCTAAAAATATTTCAGATGTCGGTACCCGTTTATAACGTTAGATTTACCAAGTACCTAGGCGATGGGAGCTCTAAAGCTTTCAATAAAATTAATGAGTTCAATGTTTATGGTGATGCCTATGTAACAAAACTGGAGCGTTTTGGACATGTGCAAAAGAGGACGGGTGCTAGATTGAGGAAGCTACGAAGAGAAATAAATGGAAAGTTGCTATCTGATGGAAAATCTCTGCCTGCCCGAGGCAGATTGACGGAAACTGAAATAGACCTTCTTCAGAGTTAGTATGGACTGTCCATTAGACGAACTGCACCTCTGAATGATTTTACTGCAATGAGAAAAGCTATATGGGCCACCTACTTTCATAAGTTGTCCACAGATGACCACCGTGTTCACGGACTTTGCCTTAAAGGCGCAGATTCTTGGTGTGGTTACCAAAAAGCAAGAGAAAGTCTTCAAATATATCATCATAAGCATTCTCTTCCTGAGCCTGTTATGAATGAAATAAAACCAATTTTTAGACATCTGAGTGACCCTGTTTTGCTTAGTAAATGTCTTCATGGGGTCACTCAGAATACAAATGAAAGTTTCAACCATTGCATATGGGAAAGATTACCCAAGAATGTTTCTGTAGTACTGAATACGTTAAAAGTTGGTGCACTAGATGCAGTGATATGTTTCAATGATGGAGTGATAGGAAGGTTGGAAGTCCTGAGAAATTTAGGCATAAAATGTGGCTCTAATGTGGAAGATCAATTGCTTGCGGGTGACAGACAACGGGTGCATGAAGCTGAGAGATTCTCTGTTCAAGTTACCAAAGAATCAAGAAGTGGTAAAAGGAATGCCGAGAGGAAGTTAGAAGATGAAGAAATGCTTATTCTGCAGGATGAAGACTATGCTTCAGAAATGTTCTGAGGTACAGTTAAATTGGACACATATCTTCATTCGTAATTTGAGGCAAGTTGTATTTTTCAGAATTCAGGTACAAATATTTCCTAAAGTTTATAAAGCATCGCTCTATTTTTTTCTGTAAGTTGCAATAGTCCATACTCATGTATTATACCTAAGCTCTAGTGTAGAATCAACTTAATTATAGAAAAAATAATATTTCATTAGGAAAAAATATATAAAAATTAAAATGTACGATGTGATTTTTTTATCCTTGTAATATACATAATAGGTGGAATTAAATATGTCTAGTACCTCAGCCATCATGTCATGCATATCTGGTAAAAAATTAAGTCTCCTTCAAATGTATAACATTGGATTAAATGGTATCTCAATTTGAGGAAGCATTTTGGAAAAAAAATTGCGCCAATTTCCTTGTAATTTTTTAATAACCCTAAGCAGGTTCAAAAGTATTCAAAATACTTCTAACTTGTTTAGAAAGTGTGCTGCATTACTTGATATCAAAAAAAAAATCTGTGAAACATATATATTGTAAACAGTATCTGAAAGAAATAGGCGTTGATTTTTACATAATATTGAGCCGGAAAAGTACCCTGTATCGTTAATTTTATTGGAAAGAAACCTTATACATATCTGATTGTGATATGCTTCTCACGTACGTACGTATTTCATCTTTAAGTCACAAACCGTGAGTGGGCGATTACGATACACTACAGATTTTGTTGCTCCGCAAAGATGAAAGTGTGTTGCAGTAATCTCTGGCGAGCGAGGGCTCCATAGGTTTTTTGAGGTAACACGTTCCCCAAAAATCTCTTGCAGAAGATTCATGGTTTGTTAGATGTGTCTCACAAGGGAACCTCCCCATCGCACCACCCTCAGATTTAGTTATAAGTTAGCACAGTGGATAGACCTTGAAAAACTGAACATAGATCAATCGAGAAAACAGGAGGAAGTTGTGTGGAACTATGAAAAAAATAAGCAAAATATAGAAACCGAGTAGTCCTCTACAAGTTAAGCAACATCAAGGGTAATGAATGATCTGCAGCGCTGTGGTCGCGTGGTTAGCGTGAGTAGCTGCGGAACGAGAGGTCCTTGGTTCAAGTGTTTCCTCGAGTGAAAATTTTACTTTCTTTATTTTCGCAAAGTTATGATCTGTCCGTTCGTTCATTGACGCCTCTGTTCACTGTAATAAGTTTAGTGTATGTGTTTTGCGACCGCGGCTGGTCAGGGCGGAGGTTCGAGTCCTCCGTCGGGCATGGGTGTGTGTGTTTGTCCTTAGGATAATTTAGATTAGGTAGTGTGTAAGCTTAGGGACTGATGACCTTAGCAGTTAAGTCCCATAAGATTTCACACACATTTGAACATTTGTTTTGCGACCGCACCGCAAAACCGTGCGATTACTAGACGAAAGGACGTACCTCTCCAATGAGAACCGAAAACATTTGATAGCAAGGTCATAGGTCAACCGATTCCTCCACAGGAAAACACGTATGATATATTCTATAACACGCTGGTGACAGCATGTGCGTCACATGACAGGAATATATTGTCGACCCACCTAACATGTACGCTTGGCGAATGGGTAAAAAGATACTTCTACCTTGCTCGATTTAGGTTTTCTTGTGGATGTGATAATCACTCCCAAAAAAAGTGATCGCATCGGAGGGACGGAGGGACAGATAATAATTGTCTGAAAATAAATAATTAAATTTTCACTCGAGGGAAGACTTGAACCAAGGACCTCTCGTTCGGCAACCGCCCACGCTAACCACGGGACCACGGCGCTGCTGAGCTCTTACTCTCCTTGATGTTGCCTATCTTGCGCATGGACTACTCAGTTTGTATATTTTGCTTATTTTTTTCATAGTTCAACACAACTTCTTCCTGTTTTCTCGATTGATCTGTGTTCAGTTTTCCAAGGCCTATCCAATGTGCCAGCTTATAACTAAATCGGAGGGGGGTGCGATGGGGAGGTTCCTTTGTCAGTAGCGCCATCTTGTTTAAACCAAGAGTTGCTGATTTCATCTTATTTTAGCAAGCCAGTGAAACCATGGATCATTAAATAATAACTCTCACTGTTCACGCTTTCTTCCAACAATAAATAGGCAGTAATGCATCGTCTGTCTACTTTTAGCCACGCTTCATCTTTCTGATGATGCAGTGACGTTGCAAGCACAGCGTGAGGTCGGGTATTTTGTGTGTTAACATGACCAGAGAGGTGGAACCAGGGCTCATATTTATAGGACGTGACATCAAGATGCAACGGATTCGCTTTCCATGATCCGCCGTATTCAATTCATGCACTGTTGTAGCTTTATACTGGATTAATTTCTGTGTTTCCCTAACCGCTGTGCCAGCTTGCGGAGTGATTTTTCTGGGCTCTGCTGCATAGAATCAGAAATATCCGACAATTTCTGTTCATTTAGTTTATACGGGCTTCCAGTTCGTTCGGCATTTAACGCTGTACCTGTCTTTCTGCGCCAGCGAATGCCGTTACGCTGAGATTCACCTGTTCCCGGGAGTTTTTCTGCAAACGGCCCTTGCAACAAGTCTGTGTATTTATTGCCTTGTCAAAACAGATGTGCAACAAGAAAAATACGTTCCACAGTTGAAATCGCCGTAATTTAAAAAAACTGAACCTCTACACACCACACATCGTATTCAATAGCTTTAAACAAACAGTTAAATGCTACGCAACGGTAGAACGAATTCAAAAGCAATCGCGTATCTATGAAAAAACGGTTCTGCCAACTTTGTTTCGGAGTTTCGACGTAACCTACATCTGTTTTCCGTAGCCCAGTGCATGGCGATTTTCCGAATTTACTATAGATACAGTCTTACTCTATAGCTACACCTGCAGCAGAAAAGCTTTTGGGGCCGGCCTCTGCATTCCTTACTTAGTTTCTTTGTGAGGTTGACTGAGGAATGAGACATCAACTTCTCTTGGCGGAAACGCCGGTAAAAGTCATTGTGTGAGCAGGCACCACTTGCCTCGTGAATGGCTCCAGACGCATTCGGTGAACCATGCTGCGTGCTGTGGAGTTGGTAGAAAAATCTTCACCATATGAGTAAATGATGTAAACAGCCAGTCGGCTCCTCATGTCTTAAGACTTACTACAATAAACCTTATGTGACCGATTAGTTGCATACATCGTTTAATGAAAGTTTGCTTATGTTTGCTGCTGACAGCCATGTTTAAAATTACGATATTGCATTGCCGGTGTTACTCCGTAATCGCCATTACTGTCAATATATTTATTCCACTGTGAGATAAGACGGTCATTGCTCTTCATGGAAAAATATTAGCGGTTGCCTACGGAACCATGATCGTACACAGGCGTGCACGTCTTCATCCGAAGCAAATCGACATCCACGAATGTCTTTCTTCAGGGCTCCAAAAGCATGGAAGTCACAAGAGGAGAGATTGGGAAAGTACGGAGGATGTGTGAGGGCTTCCCAGAGAAACTTATTCCAGCAGCCTAGTCGAAAAAACAGGCTGCCAGCTCCCAGAAAGTCATGACGACCTCTTTCTTTGATTTCAAAGGCCCAGTGCTCATTGACTCCTTGGAACACGACATCACAATTGACGCACAGAGTTATGTGAACACTCCGCAAAAATTTGAAGCGCGCCATCAAGTCCAACGCCTAGGAACGTTGACGGACGGCACCATTTTGGTGCAGGATAATGCCTGTCCACATATTGCCAAGGTTGTTTTGACTGCACTGCAGACGTTTTGCTAAGAAGCCCTTGCACATCGTCGGCCGGGGTAGCCGAACGGTTCTAGGCGCTACATTCTGGAACCGTGCGACCGCTACGGTCGCAGGTTCGAATCCTGCCTCGGGCATGGATGTGTGTGACGTCAGGTCAGTTAGGTTTAAGTAGTTCTAAGTTCTAGGGGACTGATGACCTCAGCAGTTAAGTCCCAGGGTGCTCAGAGCCATTTTGAACCTTACACATCCTCCATAGTCACGATCTCTTCCCATGTTCAAAAATGGTGCAAATGGCTCTGAGCACTATGGGACTTAACATCTGTGGTCATCAGTCCCCTAGAACTTAGAACTACTTAAACCTAACTAACCTAAGGACATCACACACATCCATGCCCGAGGCAGGATTCGAACCTGCGACCGTAGCAAGCGCCCGGTTCCGGACCGAGCGCCTAGAACCTCGAGACCACCGCGGCCGGCTCTTCCCATGAGATTTCCATATTTTTGGAGCCCTGAAAAAAGGCATCTGCGGCCGCTGATTTATTTCGGACGGACAAGTGCACGTCTGGGTACAAGCATTGTTCTGAAGTCAACAGAAACCTTTTTTCCATGAAGGCACTGACCATACTGTCACACAGTGGTATAAATTTATTAGCAGTTGTAGCGATTACTTATGAAATAATAAACAGTTTACTTGCTCTTTCTCCATACGTCCCGTTTTCATTTGACTGCTCATTATACACAGGCTGCAGGCAGCATTATGAATTAATTATCTTTCAGCGTTAAGTTCGCTACAGTACGAGTCAACGAGTTGCGGGACAGATACAGAGACTGTCCGTCGTCCAACTAAAAGGTTTCCGTTTCAGGCCATAATTCTCAGCTTAAAGCAAGAGATTGTTTTCACCAAACAATAAGCTCAGAGCATTTGTACCATGTGTACTTCTAATATTAAAGTCCGAGTCGTCACCATTTTCTTTAAAAAGTTTTCGCAATTTACTCCCATTTGTAACAATTCACGATAGAAACACAGAAAGAACTATCTTTCAAAATATATAAAATGAATCATCTCATGAATCTCCGCTTTTTCTGCTGGTTTTTTAACTATTTTTCACCTCTATCGGCGTGCTACGGTATGATGGGAACTACCGACTGTAATCTCTGCAAAATGTGTAAACTTGTAGGATGTGAAGTGTTACATGCAGTTAGGCACCAAACAACGTTTCACACTCCTTGTGTAGTAGAGGGAAAGATGATTGTGACAGAATAATATTAACAAGGGAACATCCCCATCGCACCCCCTTCAGATTTAGTTATAAGTTGGGTCAGTGGATAGGCCTTGAAAAACTGAACACAGATCTATCGAGAAAACAGGAAGAAGTTGTGTGGAACTATGAAAAAAATAAGCAAAATGTACAAACTGAGTAGTCCATGTGCAAGGTAGGTAACATCAAACAAACTGCGAGCCCAGGAACGCCGTGGTCCAGTGGTTAGCGTGAGCAGCTGTAGAACAAGAGGTCCTGGGTTCAAGACTTCCATTGAGTGAAGAGTTTAATTTTTTATTTTCAGCCAATTATTATCTGTCACCAGTGCCGCATAGAATATATCAGACGTGTTTTCCTGTGGAGGAATCGGTTGACCTAAGACCTTGCGACCAAATGTTTTCGGTTCCCATAGGAGAGCACGTCCTTTCGTCTACTAATCGCAACCTTTTGCGGTGCGGTCGCAAAACACAGACACTAAACGTATTACAGTGAACAGAGACGTCAATGAACGAATGCACAGATCATAACTTTGCGAAAATAAAGAAAACAAATTTTTCATTCCAGGGAGGATTTGAACCCAGGACTTCTCGTTTCGCAGCTGCTCACCCCGACCACGGGACCACGGAGCTCCTGCGCCTACAGTAGCCTTGATGTTGCCTATCTTGCACATGGACTACTCACTTTGTATATTTTGCTTATTTTTTTCATAGTTCCAAACAACTTCTTCCAGTTTTATCGATTGATTTGAGTTCAGTTTTTCAAGGCCTATCCACTGTGCCAACTTATAACTAAATCTGAGGGGGGAGCGATGGGGAGGTTCCCTTGTAAGTAGGGACTAAGTCGCGGAACACGTACTGCGCGTGGGTGTTGGTTTTCGTATATCCAGACGTTAAACGGTAGGGGTGGAATACGAGAAAACGGCAAGCTGTGATGACAAGTAAACGGCTTCACCCGCCTTTTACGTTTTGGCGTCGCGGCTTGGCGGTCGCTTCACCATCAAGGAGCAACCACACTCTCCAAGAATAAAAACAAAAAACAACATGGTTTTGCGGCGTATGAAATACATTGTAATCCTGAATATGATGTTGAGCCTTCGAGACATGTGTAGTATGTAAAGTTGTATTCTACTCTAATTCACGAGTTGCTCTAGTGATCTGTACACGTATTCAAGGAAATATATGTTCGTAAAAGGAAAGTAATAGACGTGCTTTTTCGTGATACGAGTAGAAGTTATCTCCTTTTGTTCCAATAGTAGCTGCAGAACATGATGGAGTCAAGCCTTTCTTCGTCTACACACGCGATTTCAGGGGCATGATTAGCAGACTCCGCTTCGAGAGAATCAGATTATAAGAAAAAGATAAATACGTCAGATATTATGTCGAGTGACAGATCTCATGAATTGTTCTGAGTCAGATTCAACTACAAGAAGCGAACCAGCAGCTAAATAAAATACCAAACCAACCAAAAAAAGACACTGCAAGTGCTTCAGTATGAACTAATTTATTGTTAGCGCATCGATTTCAATGCGTTTCATGACTGCAAACATGTACCTTCAAGCAACCAGAAAACTGATTGCATAACTGCATTTTCTGGAAGTGATATTAAAAGTTTATGAACACCTGTCGTACGTCATGCAGGAACACCCCATTTGTACCAAACCTCTAAAAATGTCTTAGTTTAGCCAGTGAGTCCTTAGAGAATGGTATAAGAGATATACAGTATGCCTGGCCTTGCTTTTACATCCGAGTTTTGCACTGAGTAAGACAATCCTTCTTTGGACTACCTTAGAGAGTCGACGTATAGGAATCTTTCTACCTGTTTTTTTTTCCATAAAGCTGTGGAAGTTTATGTCCCTCGTGGAAGCAGTATCAGTGCTGTCGGGTTCTCTGTAAAGAGCAATTCTACTTCCTGTGATTCTAAGTGAAGAAGCAGGAAGCTATATTATCTGGAATAACGTTCAAAAGGGATGTATTTATTTACTAGACACCATAAAAGCTAGCATCGACACAATTAATAACGATTAAATGAAAACTAACACTTTCCTGAGAGCGAGGTGTTACGAGAGAACCATACCAGAAGCCATTCCATCGGAAACTGACGATTATGGCGCGCAGTACTACGTACTTACGGTCGTGATATTTCGTAGCCGCTCGTACATTTTCGTTAGGTTAAACATTATTCATTTATTTATCAATGATGATTGATTTCTGCCGTTGTAATATTATTGTAAGAAAGTAATTTCACCTGTGGGCATATCTTAATATCTGCATTGAAAAAACCGACTTCCATCATTTTTTTTCGATTTCTTCGCATTTTTCACGCAGCCATTTCACTGCAGCTTCCTTGAACTTCCTGTTTCTTTCATTCCTCAGCGATTTGTGTTTCTGTATTCCTGAATTTCCCTGAACATTTTTGAAGTTCCTTCTTTCATGGAACAAGTGAAGTATTTCTTCTGTTATCTATGGTGTCTTTGCAGTTACTTTCTCTGTATATATGTTTTTCTTTCCAACTTCGTTGATTGCCCTTTGTATAGATGTGCAGTCCTCTCCAACTGAACTGCTTACTGAGCTTATCGCAGTATCTATAGCGTCATAGAACTTCAAGCGTATCTCGTCATTCTTCAGTAATTCCGTATCCCACTTACTTGTGTATTGATTCTTCCTGAGTAGTCTTAAATATCAGCCTACTCTTGTCACTACTAAATAGTGATCTGAGTCTATATCTATTCCTGGTTACGCCTTACAATCTAGTATCTACCTGACAATGATGTAATGTAACTGAAATCTTCCCGTATCTCCCGGCCTTTTCAAGTATACCTCCTACTCTTGCAATTCTTGAACAGATTATTCGCTATTACTAGCTGAAATTTATTGCAAAACTCAATCTTTCTCCTCTCTCACTTCTAGTACCAAGCGCATATTGTCCTGTTATCCTCTTTCCTGCTCCTTCTCCTGTACCTGCATTCCAGTTCCCCATGACATTTAGATTTTCGTCTCCCTTTACGTACTGAATCAACCGTCCAATATCCTCTTATATTTTCTCAATCTCTTTACCATCAGCTTGTGACATCGGCATGTCTACCTGAACCATCGTCGTCGGTGTTGGTTTGCTGTCGATTCTGACAAGAACAACCATATCACTGAACTATTAACGGTGACACACTCTCTCCTCTACCTTCCTATTCACAACAAATCCTAGTCCCTTTGCACCATTTTCTGCTGCTGTTAATATTACTACATACTCATCAGACCAGAAATCCTTGTCTTCTTTCCATTTCACTTCAATAACACCTGCTGTATCTAGATTGAGTCTCAGCATTCCCATTTTCACATTTTGTAGACTCCTTACCACGTTCAAGCTTCTGACATTCCACGCCCCGACTCGAAGAACGTTATCCTTTCCTTGGTTATACAATCTTTTTTCTAGGTCACCTCCCCCTTGGCAGTCGCCTCCCGGAGATCCGAATGGGGGACTATTTCTGAATCTCTTCCAGTGGAGAGGTCATCATGACACTTTTACAATTACAAGCCACATGTCCTGTGATACACATTATGGTTCCAAATGGCTCTGAGCACTATGGGACTCAACTTCTGAGGTCATTAGTCCCCTAGAACTTAGAACTAGCTAAACCTTACTAACCTAAGGACATCACACACATCCATGCCCGAGGCAGGATTCGAACCTGCGACCGTAGCGGTCTCGCGGTTCCTGACTGCAGTGCCTAGAACCGCACGGCCACTTCGGCCGGCTACACATTATGTGTCTTTAATACAGTGGTTTCCATTGCCCTCTCCATCTTCATTCCGTTGACCATTGCTGATTCTTCCGCCTTTGGGGCAGTTTCTCATCCCAAGCGCAAGAGAGTGCCCTGAACCTCTGTCCGCTCCTCCGTCCTCTTTGACACGGCCATCGGCAGAATGAGGGTGACTTCTTACGCCGGGTGCCTTCGGCTGCCAATGCTGATGAATTTTATTCAAAATTTAAGCGGCGGCGGATGGGTTCGAACTCAGGACCGAGGAGGTTTTGATTACGAATCAAATGCGCTGCACTTTTTTTAATCTGTTTTGTTCGTTATTGTTCGTCGCATTTATTCGGGGCGGACGTCCCATGACACCCATTCAAGGTCATCGTTGATCAGTTCACTCAGTTTTCTTTTATTATTATTATTATTATTATTATTATTACAGAGGGTAGCTGACCCTCTGACGGAACATGCTGAGCTATCATGCCGGCAACCTCTAGACCACTTGAAGCGGTACAAAATTGCGAAACTGGAAAATAAGGGCCGGTCGGTGTGGCCGAGCGGTTCTAGGCGCTACAGTCTGGAACCGAGCGACCGCTACGGTTGCAGGTTCGAATCCTGCCTCGGGGATGGATGTGTGTGATGTCCTTCCGTTAGTTAGGTTTAAGACGTTCTAGGGGACTGATGACCTTAGAAGTTAAGTCCCATAGTGACCAGAGCCATTTGTTTTTTTGGAAAATAGGGAAACAAAATGTGACTTGAAGAAAGGGATAGCTTACAGTCTTCAGTCCGCGAGGAGGCACCAACAGAAAAGGAAACTCTGGGGCAACGGTGTCAAGAAATTGCCAGCCGCTACTGGTAACCGAGAGGCGCTGCAGTCCGGCGTGGCAGAGAGATTTGACTGATGAACAGGCGTTAGGCTGGCGTTTGAACTGCAGTGTCCATCTCAGGCGGCAATTAGCAGGCCTTGCCCCTGGATTACGCAGTTAACGCATCAACGGGAGTGGCGGGGGGGGGGGGGGGGGGGGTAGTGGGGGGAGCGGGGGCGAATGGACACACGCGTCCCTCGCCTTCTAATTAGCGCGGCCAACTGCTCCTAATGGCAGAGCCCACTTATATGGTGCAATTGGCTGCCAACTCGTGTGGCTCTGGCTGAACACGGCTGGCCAAAGTACGGACCACCGCTTCGCGTCCGTCGAGCGTAATAACACCTCACGCTTCTTTGTCTTCCGTCTTCTCGTATACAATCGACTCCCACTAGTTTGAATATTGTAGAGTTTCTTGATATCTCGAACTGGCTGACCGGTTCCTTGAGACAACTCCCATGACTGGAGGGATACTCCGAATCCAATGCCCGCCATGATTGTGTCGTCTTTGAATGTTCGCGCCAGCTGATGTCGGTGTAGTACAAATTTTCAGATCTTACCGCTAATGTCCTGTTAAGGTCATTATCCAGCAGCAGTATCGGAGCGTTCCAAAATGCCGGCTGACGTCGAGGTGCCTATGAAATAGAGGTGCGTCACTGAATTCCCCAATGTTTAACAAACTGCGCCAATTAAAATCCGTCGAAGCTTGCTAAAGATGTATGGAGGCGTTTACATCTAGATGATTACACTAAACTTCAGTAATGTGCTGGATACTGAAAGCCCCCTCCCCCCCTGTCGACTCTGCTAGGATAACATTCCTCAAACTGAAAAACGCGTCGATCAACTCATCCCTGACGATCGGTGGATTACGACGAAGGAATTCTGACCACAGCTGAATGTCGGCTGAGGTGCCTTAAACAAGTTGTTACACTACACTTGTTATCGCAATGTATATGTGAGATGTGTCATGAGGATGCCTAGACGAGACCAAAACGGTCATAGAAAGGAAGTTTGTGGGCACCTCTAGACCAATACCAGGCCGAAGCTGACAATTTTCGTAAAATCACCATCACTGCGATGCGGTGTCACCACAACGAGCCGCATCCACATGAGTGGCAACATATTAATTACCCAACAACGAAGAAGTTCAAGACGTAACCACCAGCAGGCAAGGTGACGAGCACAGTCTTCTGGGATCGGCAGGGTGTGTTTCTTTCTACATCTACAGCTACGTACTCTGCAAGCAATCACACCGTGCATGGAGGAGGGTACCTTGTACCACTACAAGTGATTCCCCTTCCTTTTTCACCAGTAAATGCAGCAAGCGACTCATCTACTGCTACATCTACATCTACATGCATAGCCTGAAAATCACGCTTAACTACCTGGCAGCGGGTTCGGCGAACCACCTTCACAATAATTCACTATTATACCACTCTCGAACAGCGTGGGAAAAAAAGAACGACTGTCTCTTTTCGTGCGAGTTCTGATTTCCCTTATTTTATTATGATGATCGTTTTTCCCTACGTAGATTAGGATCGACAAAACATTTTCACAATCAGAGGAGAAAGATGGCTATTGAAATTTCGTGAGAAGATCCCACGGCAACAAGAAATTCCTTTGTTTTAATAATGTCCAACCCAAATCCTGTATCATGTCCGTGACACTCTCTCCCCTATTTTTCGATAATACAAAACGTGCTGTCCTTTGAACTTTCTCGATGTACTCTGTTAATCTTATCTGGTATGGGTCCCACTCCACGCAACAGTATTCCAAAACATTTTCATGTGTTCTTTGCAATTTAATTGTAATTCCTAGATATTTACGGCCATTAGATTTGATTAAACGGATTCTTTTTAGCACACATGTGGATGACACATGTGGATGACTTCACACTTTTCATTAATTAGGGTCTACTGCCGATTTTCGCACCATACAGATATCTTTTCTAAACCGTTTTGCAATTTTGTTTGATCTTCTGATGACTTTACTAGACAATAAACGTCAGCATAATCTGCCAAAAACCTAATACGGCTGCTCAGATTATCTCCTAAATCGTTTATATAGATAAGGTACAGCAGAGGGCCTATAGCACTACCTTGGGCAACGCCAGAAATCACTTCTCTTTTACTCGTTGACTGTTTGTCAGTAACAACGAACTGCAACCTTTCTGACAGGAAATCACAAATCCGGCTGCATAACTGAGACGGTATTCCATAAGCATGCAATTACAAGCCGATTGTGAGTACAGTGTCAAAAGTCTTCTGGAAAACTAAAAATACGGAATCAATTTGAAATCCCTTGTCAATAGCACTCAACACTTCGTGTGAGTAAAGAGCTAGTTGTGTTTCTGAAGAACGATGTTTTTTTCAAATCCGCGTTACCTCTTCGAGGTAATTCGCAATGTTCCAACACAATATATGTTCCAAAAGTCTACTGCACATCGACGTTAATGATATGGACCTGCAATTTAGTGCATTACTCCTATTGACTTTCTTGAATACTGGTATGACGTGTGCAACTTTGGGTACAGATCTTTCGTCAAGCGAGCGGTTTTATATGATTGTTAAGTATGAAGATACAGCATCAGCATACTCTGAGAGGAACCTAACTGGTATACAGTCCGGACCGGAAGACTTCCTTTTATTAAGTGATTTATGTTAGTTCACTACACCAAGGATATGTACTTCTAAGTTGCTCATGTTGGCAGCTGTTCTTGATTCGCGTTCTGGAATATTTACTTCGTCTTCTTTAATGAAGGAATTTCGGAAAGCTGTGATTAGTAATTCTTAGCAGCACTGTCATTGATGGTATTTCAATTACTGTTGTGCAGAGAAGACATTGATTGTGTCTTTACAAACAACCACAATATTTTTGGTTTTCTGCCAGGTTTCGAGACAAGTCGTTGTGGAAACGAGTATAAGCATCTCGCATTGAAGTCCGCGCTAAATTTCGAGTTTCTGTAAAAGATCGACAGTCATGGAGATTTTGCGTTCGTTTAAATTTCGCATGGTTTTTTCGTTGTTTCTGCAGCAGTGTCATAACCCATTTTATGTACTAAGGGGGATCAGCTCAGTCGTTCGTTAATTTGTTTGGTATAAATCTCTAAATTGCTGTCTATACTATTTCTCTGAATTCAAGCCACATCCGATCTACACTTACATCGTGAATTTGGAAGGAACGGCGATTGTATCTCAGGAAAACGTCAAGCGAATTTTTATCTACTTTTTTGAATAGGTATATTTTTCGTGTACTTTTGAAGGATTTGGGAGTTACGGTATTCAGTCTCGCTACGACAACCCTGTGTTCACTAACCCCTGCATCCGTTTTGATGTTCGATATTATCTCAAGATAATTTGTTGCTACTATCCTGTGCAAACTTTTTCATCTCTGAGTAACTACTCAAACCTACATCCTTCTGAATCTGCTTAGTGTATTCATCTCTTGGTCTCCCTCTACGATTTTTACCCTCCACGCTGCCCTCCAATACTAAATTGGTGATCCCTTGATGCCTCAGAACATGTCCTACCAAGCGATCGCTTCTTCTAGTCAAGTTAGTCAAGTTGTGCCACAAACTCCTCTTCTCCCCAATTCTATTCAACACCTCCTCATTAGTTATGTGATCTACCCATCTAATCTTCAGCATTCTTCTGTAGCACCACATTTCGAAAGCTTCTATTCTCTTCTTATCCAAACTATTTATCGTCCATGTTTCACTTCCATACATGGCTACACTCCATACAAATACTTTTAGGAACGCCTTCCTGACACTTAAGTCTATACTCGATGTTAACAAATTTCTCTTCTTCAGAAACGCTTTCCTTGCCATTGCCAGTCTACATTTTATATCCCCTCTACTTCGACCATAATCAGTTACTTTGCTCCTCAGGTACCAAAACTCCTTTACTACTTTAAGTGTCTCATTTCCTTATCTAATTCCCCAGCATCATCCGAGTTAACTCGACTACATTCCATAATCTGTATGAGCCCTAATTTCTTTTATCTTGTCTTTGTGGTTCTTTCGTGAAATGTACACTGCCAGCAGTAGATTCGTTCTACAGTCATCCGCAAAGGCCAGCGCTCTAAGTTTTCTCATAACGTTTCTCAAAAGAACGGCATCTTACCTTCCATTTGAGCTGACGCACCGCAGCAATCCTAAACATTCGAACAGTACTCGAGGACGAGTAGAACCTGCGTTCTACACACCTTCTCCTCTGTAGATGAGCTACATTTTCCTATAATTGTACTAATAAGTCGACCATTCACCTTCCTTACTACTCACCTTACGTTCTCGTTCCATTTCATGTCGCTTTGCTAATCAAGGTAACTGTGTCAAGCAGCATACCACTAACGCTGGCCGGCCGCGGTGGTCTAGCGGTTCTAGGCGCTCAGTCCGGAACCGCGCGACTGCTACGGTCGCAGGTTCGAATCCTGCCTCGGGCATGGATGTGTGTGATGTCCTTAGGTTAGTTAGTTTTAAGTAGTTCTAAGTTCTAGGGGACTGATGAGCTAAGATGTTAAGTCCCATAGTGCTCAGAACCATTTGAACCACTAACGCTGTAGTCAAACATTGCAG
Organism: Schistocerca americana; assembly: GCF_021461395.2. NCBI lineage: Eukaryota > Metazoa > Arthropoda > Insecta > Orthoptera > Acrididae > Schistocerca > Schistocerca americana. Next base: position 224,833,074 of record NC_060119.1, read on the forward strand.
GATTTGGTTTCCTACTCATCCACGTAACTTAGATTTTTCTACGGTTACATCGAGCTGCCACTCATCGCACCATACAAGATATTCGGTATAAGTAATCCCCTACCCACCTACAGTCACTCAACACTTTCCCGTACTCTACAGCTACGTCAGCAAACTGTTGACATTCCTGCTCGCCCTATGCGTCACACCGTTTGTTAGCCAGTCAACGAAGACCAAAAAAGGGCGGATAGGAGAACAAATTCGTGTAGTTGCAAATTTTGTTGCAGTCGTGTGGGGGAGTGTCATTAACCACACGCTAAAAATCCTTATCTGTGGGGTGTGTACGTTGAGGTGTGGCACGTTTAAAGGTCATTTTCTTATGTTTTTCTTGAATAACTCGAAAACTGCGGCTCCTAGCGGAGATGTTACCCACAAGGGCAACTCCCCATCGCACCCCCTCTCAGGTTTAGTGGTAAGACAGCCCAATGGAGAGCCTGTGAAAAACTGAACACTGATCAACCATGAAAACAGGAAGAAGGTATACTGAACTGTGAAAAAAAGAAGCAAAACAGAAACAGTGAACGGTCCAAACTTAAAACCTACAACATCGAACAATTAGGAAGAGCCACGTCGTCGTGGTCATGTGATCATGATGTTGGACTACAAAGCGGCAAACCGGTATTCAAATCTCCCTCCTGTGCTCATTTTTTTTTTCCAAAACTGTCTGTCTGGTCTGTCGTGCTGTAACGTACGTTTATAACAGCTAGGTTTAAGGAACGGACCTATATTGAAAGTTGATTCCGCAAAACATACTACTGCGAGATTATCTCGCATCAGACCTACTGCTTATAGTGGGTCCGCACCACTGGCAGGTTCGTATCAGCGATCTTGTGTGTTTTCGCCGGTAATCGACAATGGGATCCCGTGATTACAAGACAATGAGCCTCCAGGCGTACATACCTTGTTATGGCTCTTGCGTTTCGTTTCGAAAGTTTTAATTCTTGAATTTCTTTGTTGTAACACAGTTCACACCCGTTTGTTTGTTGTTTTCATGTCCGTCACAGGTCTATGTGGCATCTCACCTGCTCTCACTATTCACCACATTTACCTGGGACGGTATCATTTTCTTACCACATGACTAATATTCTACAACTAATGTATAGTATGTCAATTTCCAAGACTACAGAAAGACAACAGACACGTCAACGCTAGGACGGACAGTTCACAATCTTGTGCAGAAAAAATGGCACGAGAGAGATTTGAACACAGATCTCCCGCTTTACAGTCCTACAGCATGACCACATAACCACCAGGCCGTATCTTTTCGCATTAGCTCGATGTTGGAAATCTTGAGTATGAAGCGTTCACTGTTTCTATTGTGCTTCTTTTTTCACAGTTCAGTACACCTTCTTCCTGTTTCCATGCGTGACGGGCTACCTAAATCTGAGGGGGTGCCTTGGGAAGTTTCCCTTGCCAGTACAAAATTAAATACATTAAGTTTCCTTCGAAAAAGATCCTACTCATCTCTTCTCTAGAACTAATAGTTTCTGCGTGGCAGGAGATGAAAAAATCGCAAATTACTAAAAACAGTGTTTTAATGTTATAAATTTAATGTTTGTTGTTAAATGAAGTGGGTCAAGATCAAATATTAAATGACTGTACGATATCTAAGTACAGTAGAACCGTACTGGGGAATTAATTGGGTTGTGGGTATTTGGCTGGTGGCACTGGGAGGTAGTAGGGGTGGAGGGTAGAAACGTGAGGAAAGACAGGTCGCCTGAATGAGATCCCTCACCCATTTGTGCGTCTGCAAAACGAAGAGGAAGCAAGTGAGTGTCCTCTCTCTCTTCGCCACTACAACGCAAGAAACAACTACACGCTGTTTCAAAATCATACTTTCCCTACCGCAGCACGCCTTGTAAATCACTGTTGACACAGTGCGAGGACAAACCTGGAGAGTATTTGTTTTCCACAAAATGCGTCAACACTAACTGGAATACAGAGACTAGTTACTAATAAAACTACACATACGACGAGAATCTACGTAAATCTCCGAACATCGCCTTGCACTGCTAGTAGAGAAATTGATTGTTGCTCATACCGTACAGCTGTTGTGGCTTTCTTCAGGGGGAGGTCAGATCCCGCACGACAAAAACTACTCACTCTTCAGTTTACTCGTCGAACAATCGACTATGCCATCCCTAGCATTTCCTGACCAGATCTATTATGTGAGTACACAGAGTAACTTCACTGTTCTCATGTTTAAATAGTGGAGTGACTTTCAGTTGCTGTAGTTAAGAGTGTTTGTGTGTAAAATATGGCTCAAAATGGCTCAAATGGCTCTAAGCACTATGGGAGTTAACATATGAGGTCACCAGTCCCCTAGACTTAGAACTACATAAACCTAACTAACCTAAGGACATCACACACATCCATGCCAGTAGCAGGATTCGAACCTGCGAACGTAGCAGCAGCGCAGTTCCGGACTGAAGCGCCTAGAACCGTTCGACCACATGGCCGGCTTGTAAAATATGTTCCTGTAAACAATGACTGAGAAGTGTTTAATCTGTGAGAGTGATGTTATCTGTGACCTACGCAATAATAGTGAGAAAGTAATATGTGGATTGAGAAAAGGTGGGGAAGTTCATAGTTTCAGGAACATAAAGCACGGTGTTGGTCATGCATCTTGCAGAAAAGAGTACAGCAGAGCTAAGTCAATTAAAAGGTTTCTGAGGGAGGCTTTTTCAGAGGAACAGCCTTCAACAGCAGCTGGATTCAAACATTTGCGTTAGGCTGAAGCAAAATTTGATTTTATAACTAGCTGTCTGTTTTGTGTGGAAGCTATGGGTGACGAATTTTTTGATAAACAAGAGAAAGAAACAAAAACGGAGGCGAAAGGTTAACAATGTTCCATCCCGCAGTCGCGATAATACAGTTGGAGTTCGTGCGCTACCATGTACTTCACGAAGCCTGATGAGAGGAATTTGAATCCAAATTGTTTTGAGCAATTAAACTCCAACAGCTGCCTTTTGTTGAAACCATTCTTATCTTTCATGCGCTCTTTTAGCTGGTATGACACGACGTCCGCCATTTGCAACAAAAGCAGAGGAGGAGAGGTTAAGACAAATGACAGTATCTGACACCTTCACTTACCCCTCGAAAAAAGTAGAGAAGGTCGCACAGGCTGGTGAGAAAATGTTTCTGAATATCAGCAAAATCTGAATAAACTCCGGTATGCTGCATTCTTGAAAGCATCAACAAAGCAAAATCCAGAACCGCTGTCGTCCAAATTGTAGCACAGTGCCTAGCCCCGACTGATTCAGGTTTTAACGAGCACGAATTTTCTCGTTAATAAAATTTCATAACCAATGCCAGTGACTATATGTAAAAATGTCAGTATATAACTGAAATCTTGTTCAATTTAACTATGCTATTGTGCCTTCTGTTTTTGTTGTAGTTACCATGAGAACAAGTGAGAGACGTTGGTTTCGAAATTACCCTCGTGTACGTTTACGTACAAGGGATAAATCGAAGCCACAATCATAACAGACCGCCAGCAAACGCCCTGTAATTCAATGTCAAAGTCTATCTATGACTCGGTAATTCGAATCTTAGACTACAGATGAGATAGTACCTGACGTTATTATATTGTATCCTACGTCTCGAACAGCTGACGGGTGGATACTATTGGTAGGCAGCTTAATCAGTAAAAGTTATTTTTTTTGTGATTCTTTAAGTCGTCTGCCTTCGTAGCTGAATGATCAGAGCGGTTGACTGCCAACTGAGAACCTACGGTCAGTTCCCGGTACTACCAGGGATTTTACCTTGGTAGGGGAACAGGAACAGACTGCACTCAGCCTCGTGATGCCAACTGAAGAGTTACTTGACTGAGTATCAGTGCATATAGGTCACGAAAACTGACAACTACCGGGAGAGCGGTATGCTAACACCATGCCCCTCCATTTCGCATCCAATTACGCTATTGGCAGAGGATGACACGGCCGTGGGTCGGTACCGATGGGTCCTCCGGAACCAGTGCACGGAGTTTACGTTAGTTCTTTACGTCACGAACTTTTTATATTCTAGCGATAAAGTGTTGTATGGTCTTTGGCTTTATGGGAAAAATACGTAGTTCGTGCACGCCTCACCAAAAGACTACAAATTTTAACCTGTCGCTGCCTTCTTGCTTTTCCTGCCGGCCGGTGTGGCCGAGCTCTTCTAGGCGCTACAGTCTGGAACCCAGAGACCGCTACGGTCGCAGGTTCGAATCCTGCCTCGGGCATGGATGTGTGTGATGTCCTTAGGATAGTTAGGTTTAAGTAGTTCTAAGTTCTAGAGGACTGATGTCCTCAGAAGTTAAGTTCCATAGTGCTCAGAGCCATTTTTGCTTTTCCTCTCAACCTCTACAGAGGCTCTCCCACAAGACGTTCTGGCCCACAGTTCAGAGAAGCATAACCTCCGAACAGAGAAAGGAAATTGTTTCTCGACTGTATGTTTAATATCTCACTTCAAAAATTTGGTGATGGCACGTTGCGTAAATGTTTTGCATTTCTATGTTCTGCACCAAGAGGTCTATACCGCGTGCAGCGTTCAGTCAAGATAGCAAAGTGCCCATCCGATTTCGTAACACACGTGCACCCAAGCGCTCAAACATAATACTTTTCCTTGTTAGGAGTTTCTTATATCGCCGGAGGGAAAATTACACACGGTTACGATACAGTAAGAGAAACAAGTAAAAACAATATACGTGAGATAAGATCATTCCAGATATCTTGAAGTATGCTAACGCTAAAATAATTATCGAACTAACACATATTATAGGAAACGTTTGAGAAGAACAGCCGCAGGAAGGTTGACCCTAAAATCTCCTACACACACAAAAAAATATCTTAGAAACTGTGAACTACAGAGGGATATCATTGACACCTGTCAACTGTAAGTATTCTCAAAAGTATTGCTCATTAGAATGCAAAAGCAACTAAACCGCCAAATTGTTTAGAGAAACAAGGAGGGTTAAGGAAAGGTAGATCGTCCGCGGAACAAATGTTGTGCATCAAAAACAGAGAAGTAAGAATTTCGTAATGTCGTGCACTTCAATAAAACCTACGATTGAGTAGATACACCAACTCTCTTCCAAATTTTGAAGAAATGTTTGGATGGAAAATCCAATGAACTGATAAAAATAACTTAACCAATACTTCATACAATGCCAAGTTTACAGGGCAGTTTTCAGAGACCTTACAAGGCCAAGACTCGAGTCACACAGAGAGAGGGATTCCCCTCACTGCTCTCTGTGACTTGTAAGGTGATCAAGGAATGACGACGATAATTGAAAGGAAAGGGTCGAATTCTACTGAGTGGAAGAAAAATAAAATACAACTTTATTGTCTGGCATTTGCAGACTATGTTGTGATATTTCCAGAATTATTATTAGAAGAGATGACGAATTAAGCCACCCAGAACCAGAGACAAGCTGCTACTGTAGATTTACAGACCTGTATCGAGAATACACCTATTTGACGAACATTAAGGCATCATAAGAAGAGAAAGTTTAAAAGATACAGAGATTTAAATAACTAGGAGAGTGGACAGAAACTGGGCCAACAGAAACGAAGCTAAAGGAGCACGAATAAACAAGATGAAATTAGCTAAATAACTAATTATGGACATCTACAACAAGAATCTTTCGATTAATGTCAAAGCCTTATAAGAGCCGAAAGTCAATACCTTCCAAGGACAGGGTTAATTACGAGGTTAGAACATGTGGAACGAAGAACTTTCGGAGGTAATGTTGCGACCTCAAAGAACATTAGACAGTCGTTACAGGGACTGTATAGCCAGACAGAGAGGATCTCTGATACCACCACAAACACGTCCTTATAATGAACCAGGCAAGGATGGCACATTAGATAACGCAGTTCAAAAATGTTCAAATGTGTGTGACATCTTATGGGACTTAACTGCTAAGGTCATCAGTCCCTAAGCTTACACACTACTTAACCTAAATTATCCTAAGGACAAACACACACACCCATGCCCGAGGGAGGACTCGAACCTCCGCCGGGACCAGCCGCACAGTCCATGACTGCAGCGCCTAAGACCGCTCGACTAATCCCGCGCGGCGATAACGCAGTTTATTATGAACACGATAGTCAAAGTATGTTGTATACAAGGATTACAAAGGGATCTGGAAGAAATTGGAACACAGTTAACATCTACAACAGGATGGCTCATAAAAAATTCACATTGCCTTGGGTTTTAAGGGAGAAATTAGACCCAGGAAAAAAACATCAAGGACCCAAGAGCGAAGAAGCTTGCAAAGAGTATGAATGAAAGAATTCCAACTGCCTTGCCACAATGGTAACACCTGTTCCCGTCAGATCATTGAAGGTAAGCGCTGTCGGGCTTGGCTAGCATTTGGATGCGTTACCGTACGGGTCTGCCAAGTGCCGTTGGCAACTGGAGTGCACTCAGCACTTGTGAGGCTAATTGAGTAGCTACTTGACTGATAAGTAGCGGCACCGGTCACGAAAACTGACAACAGCCGGGAGAGTGGTGTGCTGACCACAAGTCCCTCCGTATCCGCATCCGGTGACGCTTAAGGGTTGAGGATGACATGGTGGGCGGTCGATACCGTTGCACGCTCAAAGCCTGTACGGGTGACGTTTGTTCGTATGAATGAAAGAATACCGGGTGAGGACAGAGACCAGGTGAAAAGTGTTGTCCTCAGACAGCCAAAACAAGCGGAAGAAGAAGATACAAATGTTAATTTAACTTAAGAGTACCTGATTCTGCAGGAGTGGTATCGAAATACTTAGTAGTATCCAAAAAAAGCAAGATTTGTACGGGGTGCAGAGAAAGCATTCATCACAAACGAAGATGTATCGTCAAGGAACGCGACAGACATTATGTGTTTGGCGGAAAACGTGTAGCTATGTAACAGTCTCTGACATCTAAAATAGAAAGGACGCCTACAACAGGGTAGTGGCCTCATCGCAGCATAAGAGTTACGAGTACAAAGCTCCGTGTCAGGGCGGATACTTGCAGATAACAGGCGTGTAATGGGCGATGCACACCGCACAAGTCCGTAACTAGCGGGTCTTCCCCGTTTTCGTTTCCGTCCCATAATTGAACTTCCTGCGCAAAACGAGTTTCATCCTTAGCTTCCACGCTGTCAACATACTTTCCGCGCCTCACAGCTCCTCTCTGAAACTGACCAGCCGAGGAATAACTTGGAGAAGAGCACAGCTTTGCTGCGACTTGTGTTGCGGCGAGATTCGTTCTTCTTTTCCTTCACTTCCTCTCATCCGAGGAAATACTGTGCTACAACACTTCTTAATTCGTTTCCACATCCTCCGGACTAAAGCATGTACGCTTTTCCACTGCTTTAAGTACTATTGGAAAAATAATCGTTTCAGTCATTTTGACAGAATTTTTGGAATTGGTGATGGTATCGCTAAACAAAAGAAATATCGAAAGTGGGATTAAAATTCGGAGTAGAAGGATATCAGTGCTAAGATTCTCTGAAAATGTCTTTATCGTCTGGAAAATTGAAGGAAGCTTAAAAAGCTTATGCATAAATGTCCGTTGAAGTTACATGCATCACTGTACATTTTGGGCTGGAGTGGATTATTTGCAACAAACTTCATGAGGGATGAAATATACTGCGAAGCAGCAGTCAAAATGCCTAAACTCCTTAAACAGCCGTCTACAAGATGATCGTTGGTGAGCATCACAGATTATTGTTATAGCATGTTTTTCAGCAATGAAGACTTTCTTTTGTAAAGATGAGTTACCCCAGAACATCATTCCATGTGACAGTACTGAATGAAAATATGCAAAATGTGTCAAATTGGCTTCTCTCTCCGCAAGGCAAAAGCCACTGAACTACTTTTCGAACAGTTACATGCATAGTTTCACTATATTTTCGCATTAAAGAAACAAAGACTGCTAAGCCCTTTTCATCTGTTTAAAACGCACGGCGCTGTTTTACAGAGCGTGAGCTCCAAAAACATTTACGTATTTCGAAGTGGGAAGAATATATTATGTTTCATAACACAGGTTGTATGTATATATTTTTAAATACATATAAATTTTATGTTACTTGTCTTCTCCAGTTGTGGAGAAGTTCATGTCGCATTGTATTAACTGCAATCTAACTGAAATAAATCGTAAGTCGTTTTGCCAATTTTTCGGTGCTTTTCTTTGAGCTTGTAAATCATAAGTTTGTATCTTGCTCAATGAATAACTATAATATGAGAGAAACAATGTACGAGTAGTCCATTCACTGACGTAGTTTTCTGTAGATTCTTCAAGTGCATTTAGGCAGAGGTCTGGATAGTTCTTTCGACGGCGCTGTCCTATCTTCCTTCCTCTGAGAAATAAAAGGCTAATTCTTCATTCCAGGGTTACCTTAACCAACTGAAGCTTGCTGTGGCCGTTGGGAAGGTCTACAACGGCCGTTCACAGAAACTAATCAATGCTCTCCTTTGTAGAACTCAACCTCAAAAAAAATCTGTTTGTTGTGTTACGATACTGGACGTAGAAGTGATATAGCGTCTAGTTACTGTGCACTACGCATGTGCAGGCAGCGGCGGCACGCATCAGTTTCGACGAAAGTGTTCTTGATGTGCAACCTCAATTTTTTTTTTTTTTTTTTTTTTTACGGATGGTTCAAATGGCTCCGAGCACCATGGGACTTAACATCTATGGTCATCAGTCCCCTAGAACTTAAACCTAACTAACCTAAGGACATCACACAACACCCAGTCATCACGAGGCAGAGAAAATCCCTGACCTCGCCGGGAATCGAACCCGGGAACCCGGGCGCGGGAAGCGAGAACGCTACCGCACGACCACGAGCTGCGGACGACCTCAACTTCCGGCCGAAACGTCGGAACACTTTATAACTTGGAGTTATCACTCAGACCAAAAAATTACTTTTTCCTTCTTCGGATTCGCAATCCATTCAGGCATACAAAAACAAATAGTTCTCATTAGGAAATTACAATACATTCGATAAATAATTAATGTAACTAGAAGTCGTAGCCAGCTGCAGCCCTGATGATATTCTATCTGGACATTGAAGCAAGCAGCACAGGAAACCAAGCAAAATTTGGAAAGGAAATTAAAATTCAGGGAGAAGAAATATAAATGTCAAGGCCTGCCGATGCATTGTACACTTAGATGACAAAACGTCAAGGGCTAGCGATATGCACATATACATTTTGCAAATTGGTTCAAATGGCTCTAAGCGCTATGAGACTTAACATTTGAGGTCATCAGTTCCCTAGACCTTAGTACTACTTAAACCTAACTAACATATGGACATCACACACATACATGCCCGAGGCAGGATTCGAACCTGCGACCGTAGCATTCTCGCGATTCCAGACTGATGCGCCTAGAACCGCTCGGCCTATACATATGGCAGTAGTATCGCGTACACAAGATACAAAAGGGCAGTGCATCGCCGGATCTGACATTTGTACTCAGGTGCTCATGTGAAAGGTGTCCGACATTACTCAGACCGCACGACGGGAATTATTACACTTTGAAAGCCGAATGGTAGTTGGACCTAGAAGCATGGGACATTCCTTTCCTATATCTTTAGTGAATTCAATATTCCGAGATGAACAGTGTTAAGAATGCACCGAGAATGGAAAATTTTAGGCAATACCTCTCACCACGGACTACGCAATGGCCGACGAACCCCACTTGACCGAGAACAGCGGCGTTTGCGTGGAGTTGTCAGTGGTAACACATGAGCGACAGTGCGTGAAATAAGAGCATAAATCAGTTTGAGACGTACGAGTAACGTATTCCTTAGGACAGTGCTGCGATATTTGGTGTTAATGTGCTGTAGCAACAGACGACCGACGTGAGTGCCTTTGCTAACAACGTACACCATCGCCTGTAGCTTTGCTTCTTGGCTCGTGACCGTACTGGTTCGACCCTAGAGGACTGGAAAACCGTGGCCTGGTCGGATGGGTCCAGATTTCAATTGGTAAGAGCTGATGGTAGGGTTCGAGTGTGGCGTAGATCCCACGAAGCCATGGACGAAAGTTATCAACAAGTCACTGTGCAAGCTCTTGGTTGCTCCGTAACGGGGTGGTCTGTGTTTACAAGGAATTGACTGGATCCTCAGGTCCAGTTGAACCGATCATCGACTAGAAATGGTTATGTTCGGCTACTTTGAGCAATTCAAGGGCTTCATGTTCCCAAATATGTCAACTGTTCGCAATTGGTTTGAAGAACGTTCTGGAGAATTCGAGTGAATTATTTGGCCACCCACTTCGCCCGACATGAGTAAAATAGAACGTTTATCGGTCTACATCTACATCTACATCTGCATGGATACTCTGCAAATAACATTCAAGTGCCTGGTAGAGGATTCATCCAACCACCTTTACATTTCTCTATTATTCCAATCTCATATAGCGCGCGGAAAAAATGAACACCTATATCTTTCCGAACGAACTCTCATTTCCCTTATTTTATCGTGGTGATCGTTCATCCCTATGTAGGCCGGTGTCAACAAAATATTTTTGCATTCGGAGGAGAAAGATGGTGATTGAAATTTCGTGAGAAGATTCCGTCGTAACGAAAAACGCCTTTCTTTTAATGATTTCCAGCCCAAATCCTATATCATTTCTGTGACTCTCTCTCCCATATTTCGCGATAATACAAAACGTGCTGCCTTTCTTTGAACTTTTTCATGTACTCCGTCAGTTCTATCTGGTAAAGATCCCACACTGCGCAGCACTATTCTAAAAGAGGACGGAGAACCGTAGTGTACGCAGTCTTCCTAGTAGGTCTGTTACATTTTCTAAGTGTCCTGCCAATAAAACGTAGTCTTTGGTTAGCCTTCCCCACAACATTTTCTATGTGTTCCTTCCAATTAAGTTGTTCGTAATTGTAATACCTAAGTTTTTGATCAGACTGATTTATCGTCTAACCGAAGTGTAAAGAGTTCCTTTTAGCACTCATGTGGATGACCTCACACTTTTCGTTATTTAGGGTCAACTGCCAATTTTCGCATCATTCAGACATCTTTTCTAAATAGTTTTGTAGCTTGTTTTGATCTTGTGATGACTTTATGAGTCGATAAACGACAGCGTCATCTGCAAACAACCTACGACGGCTGCTCAGATTGTCTCCCAAATCGTTTATATATATATATATATATATATATATATATATATATATATATATATATATATATATATATATCAGCAAATGGCCTGTAACACTACCTTGGGGAACGTCAGATGTTACTTCTGTTTTACTCGATGACTTTCGGTCAATTACTACGAACTGTGGTCTCTCTGACAAGAAGTCACAAATTCAGTCACATAACTGAGACGATATTCCACAAGTACGCAATTTCACTGTAAGCTGCTTGTGTGCTACAGTGTCAAAAGCCCTTCGGAAATCCAGAAATACGGAATTGATCTGAAATCCCTTGTCAATTTACTCGACACTTCATGTGAATAAATAGCTATTTGTGTTTCACAGAAACGATGTTTTCTAAACCCATGTTGACTGTGTCTCAATAGACCGTTTTCTTCGAGGTAATTCATAATATTCGAACACAATATATGTTCTAAAATCCTGCTGCATATCGACATTAACGATACGGCCCTGGAGATGTCAGTTTGTCCACAGAATCCTGCGCCAGTAACACTTGGGTAATTTTGAACTGCTATAGAGGCAGCATGGGGACTTCCAGCGACTTTTTGAATTCATGCCACGTCGAATTGACGCACGACGCCGGGTAAAAGGAGATTCGACACGATATTAGGAGTTATTCCCTGATTTTTGTCACCTCAGTGTAATTCTGTTAGAGATGCCAAAGGACTTGGAAGAACACTTGAAGAGAAGGGACAGTCCCTTGAAACGATGTTAAAAGATAAACTTAAACAAAACTAAAACAAGAGCAATGGAGTTCAGTCACATTAGTTCAGGAGATGCTGAGGGAAGTGAATTGTGCAACAGTCGGCATCTTTTCCTTTAAGCACCTTAGATGAAAGTCAAAAATGTTTCCTCACGAATAGTCACAGCTCGTTTCCTCCGTACATTTAGTGCAGACCGATATAATAACCAATGCTTAATGTTCCTGTGCAGCTTGCTACAATAATAACACAGCTCTCTTTTGTTCATAAACTACACCTATTGGATCAACGAAGCAGAAAATACAATCGATAGTAACGCTTCTTTTCTAATTAAGCCTTTGGACATTCAGTGCCTCAGAGTAATACCACAATTAACGATCAAGCAACGAGTGGTACGTACAGAATGAGGCTATAGGGTAGTACTAAACTATAATTCATATATGCTGCGTATAGAATGTGATGTGTGTATGTTATTAATTTTAGGATAAAATGTGAGAACAAAAATTCAGTAATGCAAGCAATTTACAGTAAAAAGATAAAGCTGCTACGTGGTATCTCTTACGGCGACAGATTGGTCAGGATATCTCTTTTTTCCTAGCGTAACTTGTAATTTACCGAATCAGCGTATTTTCGCTTATACAGGTCTCGAAAATAGATATATGACAGTTAATGATAATATAACCTCACAACGTTCTTCATGAGTCGTCAACAACGTCTCCCTTGTCGCTGTCTTTATGTGCCATTACGAAGAAGATTCTATTCTATAGCCGGCCGGTGTGGCCGAGCGGTTCTAGGCGCTACAGTCTGGAACCGCGCGACCGCTACGGTCGCAGGTTCGAATCCTGCCTCGGGCATGGATGTGTGTGATGTCCTTAGGTTAGTTAGGTTTAAGTAGTCCTAGTTCTAGAGGACTGATCACTTGAGAAGTTGTCCCATAGCGCTCAGAGCCATTTTTTCTATTCTATATGTCCAAGTTTTTCAGCGTTCTTCACATTCCAAAAATGAATACAGTTTGCTGAATTCTATACTAAATTATTTCCTCTGATTGAATGCCAAGTAGCTTTCAAACTACAACTTATGTTTACTTTGTTCCCTTGAAACAATAAGTTTTCCATCTGTAATTCTATCCTTTCTCGGCGTTAACGATGTGTTATATTCTATAGAAGATTTTTGGAAACACGTCAGTTGCCACCCCAGTTGAACTCTTGACAAGACTATGTACAGAAGTGACAAAATACTGTCACCATTCACAGGAATTACGTTTCTAATCAGACTTCCTATTCACAAGTTTTCATTACCAGTGAAACAAGTAACTTGTCCAGCATGTTGCAGCGCTACAACTTGACGAAATGAGTGTATTTATGCAGTATTTCCTATGAATACTTCACAATTGCATTCTTACTTGTAATACAAATCGTATAAGCGAGAAGTATGAATCTGATAGTGGAAACACTACTGAGTGAAAAGTGTGACTTCAGGCCAATAATCACTTGTAATGAAGCGGAATAGCTGCCGGTAACATTGAAACTGAGGGCATGGGGGCAGCACAAAAGGCTCCAGAAGTTTACGAATTACCTAGGAAGTTTAATAAGGCGGCTGACGTTGATAGATGCGGGCGTCAACTAGTTCTGACGCGGCCGCTGTACGGAGCATGTTTTATGTGGAAATTGACAAGTAGAAGATGGAGCAGTACTAGAGACCTGTCAACATCTCGCGTAACAGCCGATTTACAAAATTCTGCGGAATAATAAATTGACGATGAGAACGACACGAAATCAGCTCGGATAGATCGTTATTTGAGTCCTCTTAGCTACATTCTCGTGACGTCAGATTAGCAGAAAAATGACTTTCTGTATGATATAATTTGTACTGATTTTGCTTGTCATATCAATGCGCTTGAGATCAATCTTACAACGATTTCGTCTGATATAGATGTGGGTACACCTCTATAATGGCTGCTGGTTAGAAGTTCTCTTTGGAGAAACTTCAATTCACTGCAGCCCCTCAGAAATTCTAGACTGTCTTACTTCACGATGATTAAAATCAATAGGTGGTCAGTCATTATTCTTTCACGTACGTGGGCTACTCGGAAAGGAAGATCTGATCGCTCGAGAAGTGGAAACGATAGTGAAAAAGCGATGAAGCTTGCACAGATGTGTTGGACGGTGTCTCTAGTATGCCTGTCGATAGCTTCACGTCACTATTTTCAGTTCTGAGCACACAGTGAGCACGTAAATATGCCTAGAACAATAGTGTCTCCCGCCAAGTATAGGTATGTACTGAGAGATTTCGCCTGATTTCATGCAACCCCACATCACGTACCTGTCATGCGTTTTATTTTTCATGGTAATTCTCTGTCGCACACTACAGGGGCAATGAGGATGTCCCTGCAGCTTTTTCGATGGGAAGTGTTTGAGCCCCCCCCCTCCCCCCATACAGCCCAAATTGGGCTTCTGACGCCCATCTCTGCTCACATGAACCGCTGGCTACGAGGACAACATTTTGGCCCAGACAACGAACTGCAGACCATCGTACAGAAGTGGCGGAAAGCACAGCGGCTGCCTTGTATGACGAGGGTATTGAAAAGCTGGTACAATGGTACAACAAATATCTAAGTTGGAGCGACGATTATGTGGAGCAGTAGCTGGAAGGTGTAGCAAACTGTTGCAAATAAAACAGTTTTGATTTTCACTGTGATTTTCATTTCACGACCGATCGGACCCTACTTCCCAGCCGGCCACTGTGGCCGAGCGGTTCTAGGCGCTTCAGTCCGGAACCGCGCTGCTGCTACGGTCGCAGGTTCGAATGCTGCCTCGGGCAAGGATGTGTGTGATGTCCTTAGGTTAGTTAGGTTTAAGCAGTTTTAGTCTAGGGGACTGATGACCTCGGATGTTAAGTCCCATAGTGCTCAGAGCCATTTGAACCGTTTTGAATCTTACTTCCAGAATAGCTGTCGTACATCTTTCCAAATGTGTAGAAATCTTCACTGGAGTCTCCCGATGTTATTTTTTCGCCGAGATTGAGTTGAAAATAGTTAAGTGCTCTTTGGCAGTATGTAAATCAGAAAAAACAGCATATAGAATAAATTTAGGCGAGAGAAAGGGTAAATATGCTTTCTTTTGTGCATTACGATTCACTGATGACTGTGGGAGTAGGAGACTACCAAAGCTTTAGTGCACCTGTGAGGTGTAAGAGAAAATATGCTCAAGGGGCATTCATATGTATGAGATCGTGCGGAGTGGAACTGAGTAAGCAAACAGCATTCGAGAATATTTCTAATAGGTACGAAAGCTTGAAAGAACCAGCAGTTTCCTACATATGACGCACTGGTAGTTAATTTTCATACTGTGGCTTTCGACTCATTTTCTATCGACTTTCAGCACTTCCTGTCTTGCGTTAATCTTTCTACGATAGGACGCATACTATGTCCATTGCCCTGCACTACTTCTTTTAAAAATTCTAATATTTTTTACATCTACATATAATGTGAGCAATTTAAAACTGGCACCGAAAACATTTCATGCGCCTTAAGATTAACGACCCATATTACATCTATCGCACCTGTTGTGGATGATGTAAGTTGGGTTGCATGTATTAAGGTGCATGAAATATTTTCTGTGCCACTTTTATTTTGTTCATAGTGTATACACTCAACAACTCACTGGGTAGTGTTTGGCAGACGGCACTTCCTAACAATATAATCAATTTTCTCCCCTATTTTCTTCACATACTGAGCGAGGGGAAGCTAGCTGTTTATATGCCTCTGTGACCCAATCTCCCTTATCTCATTTTTCTAATCTCAGTGCAATGTGTAGGATGACATGAATAGGAAATAGAAGTATTATGTTGCTATCCTTAGTAAATAGGAATAATCTATTGAATTACAGACCCCAGTCTCTAACGTCGATTTACAGTAGGTTTTTAGAACGTATACTGTGCTTAACATTATATTTTACCTCTAATAAAACGATCTGTTGGTAGATAGTTAGCAAGGATTCAGAAAACGTTGTTCTTGTGCAACACAACTAACTCTTTATCCTCGCGAAGCAATGAGTGCTATCGACAAAGGATTTCTAATTGATTCTATATTTATGGATTTCGAGAAGGCTTTTAAGGCCGTTCCTCAGAAGCGGCTGTAACCAAATTGATTAGGCTATGGAGAACAATCTTAGTTGCGCAACTGGATTCGTGACTTCCCGTGAGAAAAGTAAACAGTTCGTAGTAATTCATGGAATTTCATCGAATAAAACTGAAGTGATATTTGGTGCCCCAAGGATTTGTTATGGGCCTTCTCTTCTTTCTAATCTATATAAAAGATTTAGAAAATAATCTGAGCAGCCATCTTGTATTGTTTGCAGATGATGCTGTCATTTACCGTCTATTAAAATTATCAGATGATCAAAACAAGTTGTAAAATTAGTAAGGCAATACAACTCCGCTAAGTTTCGGTGACATGATAAATCGCACAAATGTAAAGGTTGTTGATTCAACTAAACACCTAAGGATGTCAATTACGAATAACTTAAATTGGAATGTTCACATAGATAATGTTGTGGGAGAAAGCGTACCAAAGGCTGCGTTTTATTAGTAGAACGCTTAGAAGATGTAACAGACCTACTGTCGACATTGTATACACTACGCTTGTTTGTCCTCTTCTGGCACACTACTGCGCCATATAGGATCCGTACCAGACAGGACATCGGAAAAGCTCGAGGGGCTGTGCTTTTTTTATTATAGCGAAATAGGAGAGATAGCGCCATGGATATGATACGCGAGTTGGGGTGTCAGTCACTAACGCAAAGGTGTCTTTCGTTGCGGCAAGAGCCTTTCACGAAATTTCAGTCTCTAACTTTCTTCTCTGAATGCGAAAATATTCTGTTGACGCTCACGTAAATGGGAATAGATGGCCGTCGCAAATACGAGAAATCAGAGCTCCCAGGGAAAAATCTAAGTGGCCATGTTTCCCGTGCACCGACACTGGACTGTTGATGAATGGAAACATGGAACTCTATGCGACATGTGAAGGTAAAACTTTGAGTGGGACAGTTAAATCTCAAAGGGTATCTTAACTGGCAAGAACCTTAATCGTGAAATACATGGATATTTATTTAAATTTGTGTTCACTGCACTATCTAAAAGCTTCAGAAGGCACAATGGTTCTCTAGTTGTCTGAACTGAGCGCTATCAAAATTCACTATCCCTTTCTCGAGAAGCAGTGTATTGCAGTTACTCAGATGGAGCTTACAAAGACGTATCATAATTAACTTACTCAGAATATAAAGATTATAATTTCAAAACCAGGAATTTGCAACATTCCGTGTCGGTGTGGTATGTCATATTTCGGCCACACAACTAGAACAGTTGAAAGGCGCCAACTACTCACACAGACTTCTGCCATAAGCGCACAAGAGCATCCATCACAAGTCTTGTGTTTCCTTCTGCAGTATAACAGTTTTGACTGTCATAACTGCCTGGCTGTGTGCGGCATTTATCTCTGTGTAGCCACATATGGGATATCTCGCGGAGTTCAAGGCTTTGGAATGCGGGAGGCAATCAAGTGCTCGCCGCGAAAATTTCAAATTGACTCCAACGTGGTCACGACAGAAAGACACTCTGGGTTCGGCTTTTCTGCGGTGTGGACAGTGGCACTAATTTTCGGACGGATGATACAGATCTACTGTATCAACATGCTGTTATATGCATCTCGGTGAGGTCACAGCATGCTTTGGCTTTATTTGTTCATTCCACACGTATAACTTTCGTTTCTTGCAAACCGTATTGCTTTCGAGTCATGTTTATAAAGAGTAAATTCTCTAGTTGCATATTTGTCCAAATTTGGATGAAAATCAGTATTCTTTGTGACCAGTTCAGAACCATGTGCCCAAATACATGGCGTTATCCAGTTTCGGTTAACATATCCTCGAACAGTGGCAGCTTCAAACTGTCTCTCTCCTTCCTCTCAACTAAAATCAGCAAGAAGGATGATATTGGATAATTTTTAGTCTTATTAAATCAGTAAACATCAGATGCGGGTTATCTTAGACGTATTGTAGCCACCTACAAGAGGTTGTCTATCCGGTAAAAAATCTTTTGGAACATTAGGATATTTTTCTACCACAATTTACGTTCGTCTTTTCACTTTTGTCCGAAGTTACAGCCCCGAGGCTTTATATGTCAGCACCAGCATTGGGTTTGGTCGTAGTAGCTGGTCCCTTCTAACTGCTTTGCTTCAATACGAAATGCACTCGCTTTGTTTCCTATGCATTCTCCTTTTGGCTTTTAACATTAACAGGTATCATGCAAGCCGACATGATGTAGTGGTGCACCCAGTTCGGAGCACCGACGTCGTCAGATCAGTCATTGTTTGTTACCCTTTAATTAGCCGTGCGGTCTAGGGCGCTGCAGTCATGGCCTGTGCGGCTGGTCCTGGCGGAGGTTCGAGTCCTCCCTCCGGCATGGGTGTGTGAGTGTTTGTCCTTAGAATAATTTAGGTTAAGTAGTGTGTAAGCTTAGGGACTGATGACCTTAGCGGTGAAGTCCCATAAGATTTCACACACATCTAAACATTTTTTTGTTACCCTTTAAAGTTCTTGTCCTGAGTGCTTATATTGAGAACGTACAGATGCCAAGTATGTTTCCTTTCACGGATTTCGTCAACAAGATGAGGCTCATTACTCAGGTGTGCATTAATGCAACACTATTCCTTGTTTAAACTCATTAATTTGTTTCTTTCACCAATACTTCATCGAATTTTCCTTTGCGCTCACGAAAGCGCTACCGTCGTCATTAAAATACCTTATTCAATTGTACTATCATGGAATTACGCTTGAAAATTGGCTGAAAATCAGGTTAACACTTGTTTCAAAATTTTAATTGAACATATAGCATTATTTTTGAAGACGACCGTAGGTTGGATGTCTGGAGCACGAACGGCATACACGTCTGACACAACCAACCAAGTCAGCTGTCGATGAACACTGCCTTGTGAAGCCTCTAATTAGTGGTAAAAGTAATTACAGTTATATGCGCTTAACAAATAATATTTACCACAAGTAGTATGTTGAAACTTTAGGTTTCTCGGTGACACATAAAGAGTCCATGAACTGCTATACAGACTAAAGACGCCATTTTATCTCTCTCTTGTAGCTTGTCTTTTTCATCTTGTTACTTAATTCTTGTCTTGTCTTTCGCTCGTGGCCTGTATGTATTCGTTAAATAATAATTATCAGTGATGAATTTTAAAAATTTGTTCTTGCTTTGAAATGGAAGCATTTTCTTCTCCTTACCCTTTACGTAAATGTGGCCAATGCTTTATAGGGTGGAAGCGCGTGTGATACTTTCACTTAATTACAAAAGTAGCTTAAAATTAGTTTTCTTTCATTTCTCGTGCTCTGCATTCTGAACGCTACGCATTTTGAAGTTATTTGCGAAGTCCGATTTTCAGTTACAGCAACACGGTTATCTCTGACTGTTGAAAATTTATCTTCACATAAAACCAACTAGCAGTAACTTGCATTAACTTTCTTAAATCTTCTATAAAGATTTTTTCACTACTGTAAACTATCTTTGTAATAATTTGTCCACTATGCTTGACCAATGCTTTATTACGCTGATACAATAGCTCCCTACTTAGCAATCATATACAACCGCTCGCTCACCGATAGATCTGTACCTACAGATTGGAAAACTGCGCAGGTCGCACCAGTGCTTAAGAAGAGTAGTAGGAGTAATCCATCGAACTACAGACCTATATCATTGACGTCGGTTTGCAGTAGGGTTTTGGAGCATATACTGTATTCAAACATTATGAATCACCTCGAAGGGAACGATATATTGATACGTAATCAGCATGGTTTCAGAAAACATCGTTCTTGTGCAACGCAGCTAGCTCTTTATTCGCACGAAGTAATGGCCGCTATCGACAGGGGATCTCAAGTTGATTCCGTCTTCCTAGATTTCCGGAAAGCTTTTGAAACCGTTCCTCACAAGCGACTTCTAATCAAGCTGCGGGCGTACGGGGCATCGTCTCAGTTGTGCGACTGGATTCGTGATTTCCTGTCAGGAAGGTCGCAGTTCTTAGTAATAGGCGGCAAATCGTCGAGTAAAACTGAAGTGATATCAGGTGTTCCCCAGGGAAGCGTCCTGGGACCTCTGCTGTTCCTGATCTATATAAATGACCTGGGTGACAATCTGAGCAGTTCTCTTAGGTTGTTCGCAGACGATGCTGTAATTTACCGTCTAGTAAGGTCATCCGAAGACCAGTATCAGTTGCAAAGCGATTTAGAAAAGATTGCTGTATGGTGTGGCAGGGTGCAGTTGACGCTAAATAACGAAAAGTGTGAGGTGATCCACATGAGTTCCAAAATAAATCCGTTGGAATTCGATTACTCGATAAATAGTACAATCCTCAAGGCTGTCAATTCAACTAAGTACCTGGGTGTTAAAATTACGAACAACTTCAGTTGGAAAGACCACATAGATAACATTGTGGGGAAGGCGAGCCAGAGGTTGCGTTTCATTGGCAGGACACTTAGAAGATGCAACAAGTCGACTAAAGAGACAGCTTACACTACACTCGTTCGTCCTCTGTTAGAATATTGCTGCGCGGTGTGGGATCCTTACCAGGTGGGATTGACAGAGGACATCGAAAGGGTGCAAAAAAGGGCAGCTCAATTTGTATTATCACGTAATAGGGGAGAGAGTGTGGCAGATATGATACGCGAGTTGGTATGGAAGTCATTAAAGCAAAGACGTTTTTCGTCGCGGCGAGATCTATCTACGAAATTTCAGTCACCAACTTTCTCTTCCGAATGCATGTGAATTGCAGAGTAATCATGTAGATGTAGATGTAGATTCGGGTGGGAACGGCGTTCTCAGAAATATTTATCCCATACCATACCATTTTATTGAAATCAACAATGATGAAATTCCTTGAGTGCAAGGACATGTCATGTCTGTTTTCCAACGATTACAGTCTACGGCTGCACATTAGAGCGGCATTAACGGCACTAGTGTTAAGTACACGTCCGTTGGAGGGCCTGTAAATGGCCTGGTAGAAGGCGATGCACAATGAAGAAATTCCTTTACTGTCGAACGAGGTAGTACTCTGACATATCTGAGTTACGTGGGACTACCTCCACCTCTAAATGAGTTCAATCCTGAGCCCCACTTGAAATCTTGGCTGCGGGAAGAAAGGGTATTAGCAAATGATGATGATGTTTGGATTGATGGGGCGCTCAATTGCGCTGTCATCAGCGCCCGTACGAAGTCCCAATTTTTGAACAGTCCACTTTCTTTTCACAATCCAATCTTGTCAATCTCACAAATGATAATGATGATGATGATGATGATGATGAAATGATGAGGACAGCACAGACACCCAGTCCCCGGGCAGAGATAATCCCCAATCCAGCCGGGAATCGAACCCGGGACCCCGTGATCCAGAGGTAGCAACGGTGGCTGCTAGCCCCTAGACCACGAGCTGCGGACGGATTAGCAAAAGAAAGAGCTTGCAGGAAGCAAAATGTTAAAGCAGAGATTCCTGAATATCGTACGTGGTAGCTACTAGGTTAAAGGCGAGTATCCATAAATATTTTCTTCTAGTTAAAGCACTAGACGTGACAGAATTCACCATTTACCTCTATGGTTGGTTTCGGGCATTTTATGACTATCATTGGATCACGCATTTGATACCGTTACACGTGTAGCTCCTGACAAGAGTATCTGAATATATTCTAGCTTGTTGCTAAATACATCATCAACCCTTGGCTTTAGGTACTTTCCGATGTGGTTACGATGACTGAAATATTACTTGGTGAGTCAACTTAAATTTGAATTCCTTTCATTTCATGAACAGCTCAAGAATCGAAACGTCATTCTCGGCATATGAGTGTAGGTAGAGGGACAAGTAATGCTGTTGTATGGGTAATACTCTCAAGTCTTGTATTAATAGAGATGCACAAGCATGTGTTTTCTTTTTTTTTTTTTCTGGAATAGCATTCTTTCTTCAACGGCACTGGAATACTCTTGAAACTTCAGCTACAGATTTATTGTTGGCGTTGAACGTTTTTGCAAATATTTCAAACAATCGTACTAAAATTGTAAGACAAGGCGATCGCAATCGGCTATTGTGGCAAGAATACCGCCAAGTAAGCCTCTCATGCCAAGCTCTGTGTCGCGCGGGGTAGCCGCGCATTCTATGGCGACTTGTCACGGTCCGCGCAGCTCCCCCCGTCTGAGGTTCGAGTCCTCCCTCGGGCATGGGTGTGTGTGTGTCGTCCTTAGCGTAAGTTAGTGTAAGTTAGATTAAGTAGTGCCTAAGTTAAGAGACCAATGACCTCAGCAGTTTGGTCCCATACGATCTTACCACAACTTTCCAAATTTTTTAAGTTTATTCAATTCAAAATATTTAATCTTCCTTAAATACAAGGAGTACAACTTTGCTTCCGTCGTTTGACGATATGTGGCGACAACGGTAAGTAGCGGTCGAAAGAAACAGATCGCAGACGTCAGGCAGTTAGCTTGGACCTCGGTCAACATAACGTCATTTAAACATTAGTCGATTTGTGTCTACTTCATAATGTTGTTCTTGATTGAAAATGTCAGTTTACGAGCCTAATTCTCGTCATTTGCGGGGCGTGTTACTGTTTTGTTTCAATATGAAGAAAACAGCGGCTGAGTCTCATCGAATGCTCTCAGGTATGTATGGTAAGGACGCTATCAGTGAAATAACGTGTCGTGAGTGGTTTCAACTCTTCAAGAACTGTGATTTTAACATCGTAAACCGGCATAGTGGTGGAAGAGAGAATGTTTCCAGAGATGCAGAACTGGAAACATTTCTGAGTAAAGACTCGCGTCAAACTCAAGAAGAATTGGTACGATTAGTGGGAGTGAAACAGAAAGCCATTTGAAAACGTCTCAAGGCTATGGGCACGATTCAGAAAGAGGGAACTTGAGTCCCGTGTGAACTGAAACCAAGAGACGTTGAAAAGTATTTGTGTGTTTCCGAACAGTTGCTGCAGAGGCAAAAATGGAAGGAATTTCTGCATCGCATTGTGACCGGGGACGAAAAATGGGTTCATTACGATAACCCTAAACGCAAAAACTCATGCGGATATCCCGGCCATGCTTCCACGTCGACGGCCAAACCGAATATTCACCGCTCCAAGATCATGCTCTGCATTTGGTGGGACCAGCTCGGCCTCATGTACTATAAGGTGTTAAAACCAAGTGAAACAACCACATGTGCTCGTTATCGAACGCCGTTAATGCGTCTGAGCAGAGCATTAAAAGACACACGGCCGCAATACAGCGAGAGGTACGATAAAGTGATTTTGCAGCACGACAAAGCTCGACTCCACATTGCAAAAGAGGTCAAAACGTTTGGAAACGTTGAACTGGGAAGTCGTACCCCACCCGCCGTATTCTCCAGACGTTGCTCCCTCTGACTGTCACCTGTTTAGATCAATGGCGCACGGCCTGGCTGATGAACACTTCCAATCTCATGAAGAAGTCACAAATTGGATCGATTCGTGGATCGCTTCAAAAGATGAACAATTTTTTCGACGCGGGATTCGTACACTACCCGAAAGATGGGAGAAGGTAGTGGTCAGCGATGTAAAATACTATGAATGACACATGTGTAACTAATTTTTTTCATTAAAGCCTCAAATGTTGGGGAAAAAACGGCGGAAGCAAAGTTGTACGCCTTGTAATTAAATGGTTATTGCCTTATAAATTGTGTTTACACAACGGAAACAACGAAATTAACAGGAGATTTCAAAAAGGGAAGAGATGTAGTCACACAGCGGAATGAAAAGATTTAATATATGACTCGCCGCGATATTGAGCTTAACCAGTTTCATAAACAAAATTTGTACAATAAGTCTGAGATGCCTTCGTACAGTTTACCAATTATTCTGCGACATTTTGATTAAATGCTACACATCCTCCGTCGCCCGTCGGCCACTGCATGGTGCGTGGTGAGAGGTAGTGCCTGAACTTTAGTATTCTCGGCACCCTCTTGACAATGTGAATCTCGGACTATTGAATTCCCTTAAGATTTCCGAAACGGAATGTCACATGCGCCCAGCTCCACGTTCAAATTCTGTTAATTCTCGTCGTGCGGCCATAATGTCGGAAACTTCCTCACCATAATTACCTAAGTACAAATGACAGCTCCACCAGCGCACTATCCTCTTACATATTATGAACGCGATATTAACGCCATCTGTATATGTGCATATTGCCGTCTCTTGCCTTTTGTCACCTCAGTGTGTAGCAGAGAACTGATGGTTATCTCTCTGTATATAAAAGAAGATTTCAATGATTCATTGACTCATCATGGCCGAGGTCAAACCGCAAAGAATAGAAAATTGAAATTTGGAGGCGTATTGATCTTACACCGTAGGCATCGTTTAAGAAAGGGGTTTTCGGAATTCTACCCCAAAGGGTGTGAAATAGGGATGAAATATTCATAAAATATTTCATTATGGAAGCGTTTTTAAATATATATTATGAAAATTGGTTTTCACTTCTGTTATAGAAATAAAAAATACTGTTTTCACTGTTTTGGGAATTCAACCTTTAATGGGGGCGAAACAGAAAATGAATAGTTTTATGAAAATATTTCATTATGAAAGCATTTTTAAAAGTGAATCTACGAAAATTGGTATTTGGCTTCTCGCTTAGAAATTAAAAAAATGCATTTTTCAGAATTTCTGTAAATTCAACCCTAAGGGGCTGAAGTAGGGGACGAAATATTTCGTTATTTTAAAACATTTTTGAAGGTAAACCTATGAAAACTGGTATTTGACTTCTCGGTTAGAAGTAAAGAAATAAGCGCAAAGGGATGAAATTTTGTGTAGAAATATTACCACAAGAACTCAAAAGGCAGGATTAACAAAAAATTCAGGCTCCAGCTGCCAAAATCGCTTTTTGGCCAGAAGTACATTCGTAAAAAACCAGCTTCTATGGCCTTAATTAGCGTAAGATGTTTATATGGTGTTCCAATTCGTGAGCAAAATCAAAGAAAGCTATTTAACAGTCCCCACGACAAATCGGCTTTGTCAGCACTACACACAAAATAAACGGCTCTTTAATACATTAATTTTTCAGTAGGACTAATACACCCATATAATTTTTGTTGTTGTAATTACGAAATAAATGCGAGCGAATCGGCGGGCGCTGAGCTAGTCCTCTCGATATTTGTTATTGGTAAACTTTATAATGAATACTAACTCTATATACAAGATTCTAGGGCGCCCCTCCCCCCCTTCCTTACCGCCCCTTGCGAACGCCTATGTATTCGTATGAAGTAAAGCCAAGAGGAAATACATTTTGTCTTAGTAGCGCATGTTTATTTCCTTGCTGTATATAAAGATGGAACCTGGTGTGAAAGCTCCTCTTTCTAGTGTTTACACAGCACTAGCATTGACTTTCAACTTTAGCACATTTCTCGAATACTTCTGAGAAGAAATTCAATGCGTACATTATCGAGCGTCATGTTCCGATACTGGTCTTCAAGATTGCTTTCGACTGCTCTTAAAAAAGTACGCCATTCCACTTGTTACAATATCTAGGTTATACAAGAGTTAAAACTATGCCCATACAATTAAATTATGTGCCCCTCTGCCTACTATCACTTGCCGAAAACCTTGTTTCGATATCTTTAACTGTTCACAAAAAAAATATGTTCAAGTTGTAGTACATCGACATCAGCGATGAGATCTGATGTTGACCACAGTAGGTCGAAACAGATCTTAATTGCAGTATGCAGTCAGGACTACTGTTGCAAGAGATGGAAGATCTAAGTCTGCTATCATAAGAGGCATTGGTGTTTCGCACTGTGCACCATCAGCGAAAAGATCTGAGAATGGTGACATTAGGTTGAAACGGATGTTAACTACTGTATGCGGTAAGGACTATTGTTGGGAGAGATGCAAGATCTCAGGCTGCTGTCATAAGAGGTGTGGGTGTTTCGCACTGTACAGCGACATCAGTGACGAGATGTGATTGTGGTATCACGTATCGACACTAGAGATGGGCAAACTCGTTCATCCTTGGGAACTAGTTCACTGGTGATCGCTCTTTTTTGAGAACCGTTCATTTTTACTCGTTCACAGTTCAAAAATGGTTTAAATGGCTCTAATCACTATGGGACTTAACATCTGAGGTCATCAGTCCCCTAGACTTAAACCTAACTAACCTAAGGACATCACACACATCCATGCCCGAGGTAAGATTCTAACCTGCGACCGTAGCAGCAGTGCGGGTCCGGACTGAAACGCCTAGAACAGCTCGGCCACAGCGGCCTGCCACCCTTCATTTGTGCTTGATATACGATTCTTACGAAAAACTGAAAATTAGTAGCATATGTGACTGAAGATGGAAGACGCCAAGAGGGGGCACTTGCCTCCGCCCTGGAGTACAGAGTTTTTGCTCGTAACAGAATTCTCACACACTTGTAAGTTTCGTGATTCTGCAAAACCTCTCGTTTAGCCAACTGTAGCGTTATGTGGCTGATCGCAATGAAATGATATGAGGTGGCACACGGAAAACCGGCCCCGAGTACAGACTGCTGGCCAATTGCGCAGAATGTGTTGACCGCTACGAGCAGAATAGATAAACATGTAATAATTAGGCAGTGAAGAAACTTACAAATAAGCTAATGCAAACAACAACTTCGAAACAATAGATGACTATTGTTAGGCGACTATGACTAGGGCCAATTTTTCGGTGCGCCGCCCTGTACCACTGAAATAATATTGTAGAAGTTATCGTATTCCCGTTAAAAAAAAAAAAAAGTGACACCAGACACTCGATAATGGAACGCGCACTTCATTCGGTTGTAAGTCGGTCTGCCTTCCGTAATAATGAACATGCTCTTCTACCTTGGAAAATGGCCACTCGTGTGTACCGTGCTGACTTTCTTTGCATGCGTAATAACAAAAAAATATTGCCTTTTTACAAGTATTTCTTCCGCTTTTTATCGAAATAGTGTAGTAAGCTGATATGCCGTTTTGTTACGCTTTTTATCAAAATAGTGAAGTAAGGTAATATGCCGTTTTGTTACCTGCCACATACCACGTAATTTTATGTAATTTACGGAATTATATAATACATTTTACTTACCAGTCATGGACGCTGAATAGAATACAAAAAGAACCAGAAGTTCAGAATTCAAAAAATGTTTGAAACAGATCTAGAATGCGCGTGCGCAGAGGACGAAACGAACAACTCTATACTTAACTTACTACACTACTGGCCATTAAAATTGCTGCACCAAGAAGAAGTGCAGATGATAAACGGGAATTCATTGGACAAATATGTTATACTAGAACTGACATGTGATTAGATTTCCACGCAGTTTGGGTGCATAGATCCTGAGAACTCAATACCCAGAACAACCACCTCTGGCCGTAATAACGGCCTTGATACGCCTGAGCATTGAATCAAACAGTGCGTGGTTGGCGTGTACAGGTACAGCTGCCCTAGCAGCTTCAACACGATATCACAGTTCATCAAGAGTAGTGACTAGCGTATTGTGACGTGCCAGTTGCTCGGCGACCATTGACCAGACGTTTTCAATTGGTGAGAGATCTGGAGAATGTGCTGGCCAGGGCAGCAGTCGAACATTTCCTGTATCCAGAAAGGCCTGTGCAGGACCTGCAACATGAGGTCGTGCATTATCCTGCTGAAATGTAGGGTTTCGCAGGGATCGAATGAAAGGTAGAGCCACGGGTCGTAACACATCTGAAATGTAACTTCCACTGTTCAAAGTGCCATCAATGTGAACAAGAGGTGACAGAGACGTGTAACCAATGGCACCCCATACCGTCACGCCGGGTGATACGCCAGTATGGGGATGACGAATACACAATTCCGATGTGCGTTCATCGCGATGTCGCCAAACACGGATGCGACCATCATGATGCTGTAAGCAAAACCTGGATTCATCCGAAAAAATGACATTTTGCCATTCGTGCACACAGGTTCGTCGTTGAGTACACCATCGCAGGCACTCCTGTCTGTGATGCAGCGTGAAGGGTAACCGCAGCCATGGTCTCTGAGCTGATAGTCCGCGCTGCTGCAAACGTCGTCGAACCGTACGTGCAGATGGTTGTTGTCTTGCAATCGTCCCCATCTGTTGACTCAGGGATCGAGATGTGGCTGCACGATCCGTTACAGCCACGCGGATAAGATGCCTGTCATCTTCACTGCTAGTGATACGAGGCCGATGGGATCCAGGACGGCGTTCCGTATTACCCTCCTCAACTCACCGATTCCATATTCTGCTAACAGTCATTGGATCTCGACCAACGCGAGCAGCAATGTCGCGATACGAAAAACTGCAATCACGATAGGCTACAATCCGACCTTTATCAAAGTCGGAAACGTGATGGTACGCATTTCTCCTCCTTACACGAGGCATCACAACAACGTTTCACCAGGCAACGCCGATCAACTGCTGTTTGTGTATGAGAAATTGGAAACTTTCCTCATGTCAGCACGTTGTAGGTGTCGCCACCGGCGCCAACCTTGTGTGAATGCTCTGAAAAGCTAATCATTTGCGTATCACAGCATCTTCAGCATTATACAGGGTGAAAATTATTTAAGCCGACAAACTCTGGGAGGTTGTAGGGGACATCAAAACAAATATTTTTCCCTAATGTCATTTTTTTCCTATGAGGAGTATTTAACCCGGTAGATGAAGATTTCTCTGGTGGCAAATTAATTAAACCAACAAACACTTTTCCATTTTTTTATTACCAAGAGACAACAGATTAACGCAACCCAATTTCAATTACAGTAGATTTTCAAAAATGCCTCCATTGACACGTAAACAAAGGTCACACCGTCGGATCATGTTCTGTCACACACGGGCAAAAACCCCAGGATTATCCTGTTCCTGCTGCTGCTACTATCCGGGCAATCAGATCATCTTCTGATGCAACAGGAGTTGCGTAAACGAGGTTGTGTATCTCTACCCACACAAAAAAGTCCAGAGGGGGACATATCTGGGGATCGAGCAGGTCATGGCACAGGAGCACCTCTGCCAATTCAAGTTTCTGGGAACCGTCGTTCAAGGAATCGACCCACACGATGACTGAAAGGTGCCGGCGCCCCGTCATGTTGGAACCACATGCGTTGTCTTGTAGGGAGCGGGACGTCTTCCACCAATTCTGGCAATGCTCTGGCGAGAAAATTGTAATAGTGCCTGCCATTTAATGGCCTAAGTAACAGATTCGGCCCAATCAAACAGTCTCCAACAACACCGACCCACACATTAACGAAGAACCGCACTTGATTAGCGCTAGTAGCTGTGGCATGTGGGTTATCCTCACTCCAAACATGCGAATTGTGCATGTTGAAGACTCTATCACGCCCGAACGTTGCTTCATCGGTAAATAACACAGGATGGAAATGTAGGATGCATTTTACACTGTTCCAGGTACCACTGCGGAAATTGTGCTCTGGGTGGATAATCAACTGGTTCCAGGTTGTGGACACGCTCTAAGTGAAATGGACGTAACAATTGCTCTGGAACGACTGTTCTTACATTCGTCTGATTCGTCCCCATGTTACGTGGAATTGCACGAGTGCTGATTGAAGCATCCCGCTCCACATGCTGCAAGACAGCTTCCTCAAATTGCAGCGTTCTTACCGTGTGACGGCGTCCCTGTCCAGTTAATCTGCTAAATGACCCGGTCTCACGCAGACGTTGGTTCACAGCAGCAAAGGTCGTATGATGCGTATGATGCGGGATACTGCGATTAGAATATTGTTGCTGATAAACTGGCTGTATAGCTCGTCCGTTGTGGTGCGCTACGTAGTACGCAACAACTATATCAGTGTACTCACTCCAGGTGTATCGCTCCATTACTAAAAAGAGACAATGCACTACTACGCTGGTGAACAGCAGTTGCCTACAACTGAAGAGTGTAATACGCCCTCCAACAAATGAAGATCGTAATACGGCCTGTAACAACTGAAGGGCGTAATACGGCCTCCATTGGTTTAAATAATCCTCATAGGAGTAAATGACATTAGGGAAAAATATTTGTTTTGATGACCCCTACAACCTCCCACAGTTTGTCGGTTTAAATACTTGTCGCCTGTATGTAACGAATCTTCTTATGCTCGGAGAATACAAGTTAAGTAAATTTTCTGTTTGTCGTGTTACCTTGTTCGTTAATCATTTGTGCTCCTGTCCAGCTTTCCTACGACGACAGTTGCTCTGTAGCCCACCTCTCCTTACGGGTGCAAAGGAACGGTTCACCAAGATGAACGAAAGGACCGAGGAACAAATTCCAAGAAACGATCGGTTCATAGTTCACTTCGGTCGCGGCGGTCTACTTATAGTTCCCGGAATCGAGGAACGATCGGTTCATAGTTCACTTTGGTCGCGGCGGTCTACTTATAGTTCCCGGGAACGAGGAACGATCGGTTCATAGTTCACTAGTTCACTTCGGTCGCGGCGGTCACTTCGGCAGTTCTCGTCCCAGCCTCGGTCGTGTGCTCGTCTCCGTCTCGGTCTCCCTCGGCCGCACTCGTCGTTCTTCACATGACCAGTTACACTGCCGACTGCTCCTAGTTAGTTCAGTATCCAGTTATTCGTTTCGTTCACTGCGCTCGCCCACTTTACATGTGTTCCAAACTGTTCTTGCACTTGGGTCTGGCTATTCAGCGTCCACGACCGGTAATCAAAAAGTATTTTATAGTTACGTAAATTACATAAAAATCACGTTGTATGTAATAGGTACGTCTTTTCAGGTAACAAAAGGGCATATCAGCTCACTGCATTATATCGATGAACAGCAGAAGACAGAAAAAAGGCAAGTTTTTTGTTATTCATATATTTTTTGGTTTCATCGACTTGAATTAGCAACCAACTTTCAATAATATGCTTAACTTTTAGAGTAAGAAAATTCATATAAAACGATTTTCGTGTATCTTTCATATAAAAAACATTACATTTAGGAAGGCTCTAATTATCTTTAAGTTTGGCTGTTTCCAATTTGCATTAGCTGCTAGTTTGGTTTCTTTGAAAAAAAAAGTGGCTTGTGGGTCATTTTGGTTCAGTAGCAAAAGCGGTGCCTCTCCATTTCAAAATACATAGATTGCCATAAAATCGTATTTACTTATTATCTCAAAAACATTTGTTCAGAAGGAGCCTTCAAACCAAAAACTTTACTACTGCGAACTTAATTATTATTATTATTGCTGCATTAACTTTAATAATGCAACATAAAAACCTAATTTTTACTAAGCGTGTGACGCAAGTATGATGAGAAAACCACATTTTATTTTATGCTTCCATAAAATCTACTTCGCCTACGAACTCAGAGACAACGTGAAGTATATATAGGGTGTAAACGATTATTGTTTACAACGTGGCATAGCTATGTTGTGGAAGACGAAACGAAGAATTTTATACAAGACACTTGTGGTCTATTAAGTTGGGAAACAGCCACCAACAGGTTTACAAGACTACATGTGCTATAGCCCATGCGCGTCGCGTGAGATTTTCATGTTCTCTTCCCCAGCTCTCTACACATCGTCATCGATTGTTTCGTCATTGTTGCTTACATTAGCTTGTTATTTCTTCACTGCCTAATTATTACATGTTTGTCTGTTTGTTGTATCTGTATCTGTTATGAATAAAAACTCTGTACTCCAGGGGGGGGGGGGGGGGGAGGCAAGCGCCCCCTCTTGGTGCCCTCCATCCTTCAGTCATCTACACTACTAGTTTTCAGTTTTTCATAAGAACCATATACCAAGCACAATTGAACGGTGAACGAGTAAAAATGAACGGTTCCCAAAAAAGAACTATCAGCACTGAACTAGTTCCCAAGGATGAACGAGTTTGCCCGTCTCTACTGTGTACACACCACTGATCTTGGCAACAAATACTGTATGCGGTCAGGGCTACTATTGCGAGTCATGGAACTTCTGAGCCCGGCATCGTAAGAGGTCGCACTACATTGTCCGTGAAGTATATCTGAGACATGTGGGGACTGTGGCGCTATCTGGCCTCGGCGTCAGACCTGCCTTTTATAGCGGAGAGCGGGGCACAGGCTTTCTGCAGTCCGCCAGGCCATCGGCAGCGGCAGCGGCAGCGGACGAGCCGTTTGCGGCGCAGTGTCAACACGCCGCGAGGCTCCGGTGCAATAAAACGCCACGGCATCGCCGCCGTTCTTTGATGTCGCGCTGCGCCACGACACGGGCAAACAACCGACCTCATGTCCCGCGCTCGTACTTACCTCCTCGCCGATCTGGCACGGAATGCACCGCTGTTTAGCGGGTAGTCTCCCCGCACTCCCCAAACTGTCGGTACCACTACCCAAGTTTGTACTGTAAGGTCCTTGTAAAGCATACGTGCATTCCCTTCAAGTGTTTGAGCCAAGTATTATGCAGATTTATGCGATCGGGAATGCTCAGCAGCAGCAAGACTACATGTACATTTGAGACTAAAGCGTCAGCAAGGAGTACTAGTGATGAAATCATAGGAGGCAATGTTGTGCAACCTTAGTAGGGACAAGATCCCACTATTCGGGAGTAGGATCTTACAATCTGAGACAGTGTTCCGAGACAAACTTCCGTCACAATGTCCGCAAACGTGACGTCAGATCCGCCTAGCAACAGCGATCTGAACGCCCAGCCGGCCGAAGTGGCCGAGCGGTTCTAGGCGCTACAGAATGGAACCGCGCGACCGCTACGGTCGCAGGTTCGAATCCTGCCTCGGGCATGGATGTGTGAGATGTCCTTAGGTTAGTTAGGTTTAAGTAGATCTAAGTTCTAGGTGACTGATGACCTCAAAAGCTAAGTCCCATAGTGCTCAGAGCCATTTAAACCAATCTGAACGCCCATTGGCTGAAAGTTTGCATATATATATATATATATATATATATATATATATATATATATATATACAATGTCCGCAAACGTGACGTCAGATCCGCCTAGCAACAGCGATCTGAACGCCCAGCCGGCCGGAGTGGCCGAGCGGTTCTAGGCGCTACAGTATGGAACCGCGTGACCGCTACGGTCGCAGGTTCGAATCCTGCCTCGGGCATGGATGTGTGAGATGTCCTTAGGTTAGTTAGGTTTAAGTAGTTCTAAGTTCTAGGGGACTGATGACCTCAAAAGCTAAGTCCCATAGTGCTCAGAGCCATTTACACCAATCTGAACGCCCATTGGCTGAAAGTTAGCATATATATATATATATATATATATATATATATATATATATATATATATATAAAATGTCCGCAAACGTGACGTCAGATCCGCCTAGCAACAGCGATCTGAACGCCCAGCCGACCGGAGTGACCGAGCGGTTCTAGGCGCTACAGTATGGAACCGCGCGACCGCTACGGTCGCAGGTTCGAATCCTGCCTCGGGAATGGATGTGTGAGATGTCCTTAGGTTAGTTAGGTTTAAGTAGTTCTAAGTTCTAGGGGACTGATGACCTCAAAAGCTAAGTCCCATAGTGCTCAGAGCCATTTAAACCAATCTGAACGCCTATTGGCTGAAAGTTTGCATATATATATATATATACGTGTGTGTGTGTATGTGTGTGTGTGTGTGTGTGTTTGTGTGTGTGTATGTGTGTGTGTGTGTGTGTGTGTGTGTGTGTGTGTGTAGGAAACGAGAGAAGTGTCCTTATTGGCTGAGGGAGAAAGAGGAGAGGTCTCTCTTGTTCTTCGGGAAGACAGGGCGAGTTAGTCGCGAGGAGCCACTCAAAACGCACGGTCGAGTAACCGGGGCGGCTCTAAAAGAACGGTCGCCAGTACATATTTCAGCTGTTAAACAAGCTAGAAAGTGAAGTTATTAGTTATTAGAACGCCACGTGTCATGGGCAGCGTCTATCATTAAGTAAAGTCAGAAAACCGTGTTAATATGTGTAAAGGGTCGAATGTAACGGAGTAGTCCAGAGCCTCCATATTGCAAATGCTGATTCTGTGACCTATGTGACAAAGCTGTATTAAAACAAGTATAGTACAAACGTTGTTGACCATTAACAACAGGCATCCCTAAGCACTCCAATTCAGCAGGATAACCACCTACATGGAACCTGGCGACTGAGCGCTACTACTGTGCTACGAGGGACTTACCGAAGCAGCAAGACACCAGGTTAGTGATACCGCCCAGAGAAGTACTTCCTTCTCGCTACAATGCCACTGAGGGTGTTGTATGCACATGCTCTCAGAGGCGTCAGATGTCACCATACAGTTTTATCAATGCAAAGATGATCAGTGCGGATGACTATTATTCTTTACACTCAGGTGACGAAAATCGTGGGATAGCTCCTAATATTGTGTCGGACCTCCTTTCGCCCGGCATTGTGCACCAACTCGGCATAGACTCAACAAGTCGTCGCAAGTCCTCCCCAGAAATATTGAGCAATGCTGCCTCTATCGCCGTCCATAACAGCGAAAGCGTTGCCGGTACAGGATTTTGTGTACAGATTGACCTCTCTATTATGTCCCATAAATATTCAAAAATGTTCAAATGTGTGTGAAATCTTATGGGACTTAACTGCTAAGTTCATCAGTTCCTAAGCTTACACACTACTTAACCTAAATTATCATAAGGACAAATACACCAACCCATACCCGAGGGAGGACTCGAACCTCCGCCGGGACCAGGCGCACAGTCCATGACTGCAGCGCCTTGGAACGCTCGGCTAAACCCACGCGGCCGTAAATATTCGATAGGATTCATGTCGGGCGATCTGGGTGGCTAAATCATTCACTCGAATTTTCGAGAACATTTTCGAACCAATAGCGAATAAGTGTGGCACTCTAAAAACGTTGAATGCCTGAAAATGGTCTCCAAGTAGCCGAACATAATGATTTCGAATCAATGATCCGGTCAGTTGGACCAGAGGACCCAGTCTATTCCATGTAAACACAGCCCACACCATTATGGAGTCCGCCCCCGGTAGCTGATTGGTCAGCGCGACAGAATGTCAATCCGTAAGGGCTGGGTTCGATTCCCGGCTGGGTTTGAGATTTTCTCCTCTCAGGGACTGGGTGTTGTATTGTCCTACTCACCATCGTTTCATCCCCATCGACGCGCAAGTCGCCGAAGTAGCGTCAACTTGTACCTGGCGAATGGTCTACCCGACGGGAGGCCCTAGTCGCACGACATTTACATTTTACCATTATGGAGCCACCATCAGCTTGCCTTGTTATCAACCTGGGCCCATGGTTTCGCGGGGTCTGCACAACATTCAAACTCTACCATCATCTGTTATCACCTGCCCGGTCCATGGTTTTCCAGTCGCATATAATCCAAATAACATGGTCACAAGCCGAGGAGAGGGTCTGCAGGCGATATGTTGTTAGCAAAGGCACTCGCGTCGGTCGTCTACTGCCACAGCCGATTGACGCCAGATTTCACCATAATGTCTTATCGGATACGTTCGTCGCCTATCATTGCTTTCTGCGGTTATTTCGCGTAGTGTTGCTTGTCTATTACCACTGACGACTCGACGGAAACGCCGCTGCTCTCGGTCGTTAGGTGAAGGCCGTCGGCCACAGCGTTGAACGTGGTATCAGGTAATGCCTGAAATGTAGTATTCTCGGCACACTCTAGTCACTGTGGGTCACGGAACACTGAATTCCCTAACGAGTCCCGAAGTGGAATGTCCCATTCGTCTAGTTCCGATTACGATTCCTCGTACAGAGTCTGTTAATTCCCGTCGTACGGCCTTAATCACGTCAGAAACCTTTTCACATGAATCACCTGAGTAAAAATGACAGTTCCGCCAATGCAGTGCCGTTTTATTCGATGAGTACGCGTTACTGCTGTCATCTGCATATGTGTACATCGCTATCCGGCAACTTTTGTCACCTCAGTGCATATGTAAATGATGTCAGTGCCCCTTTGAGACTACTCTTTGATTACAAATGTACTGCCAGCCGTTGTGGCCGAGAGGTTCTAGGCGCTTCAGTCCGGAACCGCGCTGCTGCTATGGTCACAGGTTCGAATCCTGCCTCGGGCATGGATGTGTGTCATGTCCTTAGGTTGGTTAGGCTTAAGTAGTTCTAAGTCTAGGCGACTGATGACCTCAAATGTTAAATCCCATAGTGCTTTTGAAAAAATGTACTGTAACGAAAAGGAATTATCAAGAAGAGTATTGCACTTCTCAGATGATCACGTGAATGGTACATGTTTTGTTTCTGTCAACCCCTGCACGCTGTTCACGTCATCACAGAGTGCGACGCAGACACACACCATGCGGAAGAGACGCCGACGAGGAGAACACAACAAGTGCTACGGCCCCATTTCCCAGAAACTTTACTTAGTGGAACAGCGGTCAAAATAAGCGAACACATGTCTCGGCTTACCCACAAATAATGGATTGCTTCTGAGAAAACGGCCGTCAACTTTTCCGTGGTACTCTATGAATTATAAAGCGAATCCATAGTTCAGCCGAAACGGTGGCATAGTGGCTAACGTCGCGGCTTCACAATTTTACTCCCCGTTTTCGAATCCCGATTATTATTTTTATTTTAGTTTTTCCTTTATCTACCCATGTTTGTAGGAGATTACTACACGAATGTTTTAAATGTATGCTCAAATAATATTATCTTCATCTACATCTACATCGACATGGCTACTCTGCAATTCACACTTAAGTGCCTGACAGAGGATTAATCGAATCATTTTCATACAACTTGTCTACCATTCCACTCTCGAATGCCGCGTTGGAAAAAGGAACATCTAAATCTTTCCGTTTGAGCTCTGATTTCTCGTATTTTATTATGATGATCATTTCTCTTTACGTAGGTGGGTGTCAACAAAATATTTTCGCATTCGGAAGAGAAAGTTTGTGATTGAAATTTCGTAAATAGATGTCGCCGGAAACAAAACCGCCTTTGTTTCAGTGCCTGCCACCCCAACTGGCATATCATATCAGTGACACTCACACCCCTATTGCGCGATAACACGAAACGAGCTGCCCTTCTTTGCACTTTTTCGATGTCCTCCGTCAATCCTACCTGGTAAGATTCCCATACCGAACAGCAATATTCCAGCAGATGACGGAGAAGTGTAATGTAGGCTGTGTCTTTAGTGGGTTTGTCGCATCTTCTAAGTGTTCTGCCAACAAAGCGCCTTCCCCACAATATTATCTATGTGGTCTTTCCAATTTAAGTTACTCGTAACTGTAATTCCTAGGTATTTAGTCGAACTGACAGTCCTTAGATTTGTGCGATTTATCGTATACCCAAAACTTATCGGATTTCTTTTAGTACCAATGTGGACGACCTCGCACTTTTCTTTGTTTAGTACCAATTGCCACTTTTCGCACCATACAGAAATTCTCTCTAGATCATTTTGTAATTGGAATTGATCGTCTGATGATTTTAGAAGACGGTAAATTACAGCGTCATCCGCAAACAATCTAAGGGGGCTGCTCAGATTATCACCTAGGTCATTTATGCAAATCAGGAACAGCAGAGGGCCTTTGACACTACCTTGCGGAACGCCAGATATCACTTCTGTTCTACTCGATGATCTACCGTCCATCACTACGAACTGTGACCTCTCTGAGAGGAAATCACGAATCCAGCCACACAACTGAGACGGCACTCCATATGCACGCAATTTTATTAATAGTCGCTTGTGAGGAACGCTATCAGAAGCCTTCTGAAAATCTAGGAATGTGGAATCGACCTGACATCCCTTGTCTTGATACGTGTAATAATAGTGTGTCTGATCAATAAATTTAAAAACAAAAAAGGAAGAAGAAGAAACAAATGAATGAGAAAATTATTTGAAATTGTTTTCGGTGAAATTCTGGTAGTGTACCTTATCAGCTACAAGCGCAAGTTTTCGGTAAAGTGGTTTCCCGCTTAATTATTGCGAACGTGTGGAATCTTCAGCAATGTCACCGACCTTACGTTGCCTACGTTGGACTGTTGTAAGGAATTCCGACTGCGACATTTCTTTCCCAAGTGAGATTCATACTAAGAAATGTGAGTGTGGCAAATCTGCGTCTGCGTGATGTTCGAGTTTCTACGATCGGTATAAACCAAAGGAATGCACCAAGTCCTCCTAAAGAATAAACGTAAGAATCTGATATAAGAATTAATGTAAGAATTGATATAAGAATGAAATACAAGAACATGAGAATTTAAAAATAGCGTACTCACATATAACATTTACTAAATGTATGACCTCATTATGAATAAAAGTTGTAATTTTATAACTTACATAATGCCTTTGTACCCCGTATCTTCACAAGAATTATTCATGTAGCCATATTCTACGGACATGGGTACATAAATGAAAAAAAGAAATTAAAATAAAACATATATAGAAAATAATCGGGTTTCGAACATGGGGCGCAAAAGTGACACACCGCACTGCGCCACCATTTCGGTTGACGTTATGGTCAAATAAAAGGCGTCTAAATTACGTCGAAAACTTTTACCGCTGCTTTCTCAGAAACGATCGAGTATCTACGGATAAGCCGAGACATGTCCTCGTTTATTTGGACTTCTCTTCCACAGAGCGAAGTTTCTGAGAAATCGGATTATGGCACTTGCCATGTTCTCCTCATTAGTCAGTGTGAGTCGGACAATGGCTGTCACGGGAACGGCGACGGATGGCGTGAGAGTGCGTGCAAAGTATTAATAAATATAAAATTTGGGATAGATCGTCGAAAGTGCAAAAAGACGCGAGTATTACAAGGAAAATAATGAAACAAGTGCAGAAGTAACGTCAAGGTTTGACAAGATGTCCCACATGATTAACCAAGTGTTTTTATAAATGGCACTGCTTTTGCATATCAACAGTTGGTACCAAAAAAGGAAAGTCAACAATAATAATTCACAACCCGAAACGGCTAAAGTTTACTTCTTTCATTTTATTATCTTCGAACAAAGCGTCTCCATGAAAGGTGGACATACTCATCCAGGGCTCGTCGCCATTTTGCAGTTGAAACAGAGCACATTATGGGCATGCTCTGGGAACCATCTCATCAAGTGCAGAAAATGGATCACGCCACGCTTTTTTTAACACAAAGACTACGGGATTCAGTGTTCAAGAATAAATACTGCATGTCGCAGATTCTCCCATTAATATTTTCTTTTGTAGTCAGGTTAGATTCTACAAAAATTATAACCGTTGTGCGCGAAAATAAATAGCTGAAAATAGACATATTGACATTTACAAGACATAAACGTTAATAGACACTTCTTACATTACAGAGTAAACACTGAAAAGCGTTGCAATT
Organism: Schistocerca americana; assembly: GCF_021461395.2. Classification (NCBI taxonomy): domain Eukaryota; kingdom Metazoa; phylum Arthropoda; class Insecta; order Orthoptera; family Acrididae; genus Schistocerca; species Schistocerca americana. The sequence continues at coordinate 224,872,200 of NC_060119.1, forward strand.
AATTGACTGTGCACAAATTACAGTAAAATTTCATATAACGTAACTGCAGTCCTAATACAATAGGTTAAATTACATGAGTAACAGCAGTCGCAACAGAGTTTAAAACCACAAATATTACACGTTTGACTTTATCCAGATTTCTAATTTAACAGTTTAACAGAATATTTCGGATTAACCACATCAATTACGTTAACCACCATAAACTTTTGGTCATATTGAAACTGTTGCGTTTCGGGAGAACAAGATTTTATCTTCAGTCACACCACCACGAAAATCCGAATACCTCATAGAATAAGACCTACAAATCTGTTCACAAATAAAAGAAATTTAATGAAATCTTTATTCCAAGAGATATTCTGATTCTTACGGTGAAGTGACTGAAGATGGGAGTTTGCTCTTCCGAAAGGCTTCACTTTTAATGCAACCAGAATTTTGTAGTGATTGAGGTGATAGATGTGATCAAGCGGAAATAATGTTATACTGTTAAGCTGCAACTGTGGACAAAATTAAAACGTGTATTTATAAAATGAGGAAACAGCACAACAGTTGCTTAACAAACACGACCGGTTTTGGGAAAGTTTAAGTTCTATCATCTCGTATGAACTGTAATAATGGAAATATTTTGTTAAATCATTATTATAGTTTACAGCGGATGATGGAACTTTAAGTATTCCGAAACCAGTCGTGTACACAATAAAAGATTCTGGATTAAGCAATTGTTGTGCGGCTTCTTCATCTTACAGCTGCGTCTGCGCTATAAGAAGCACTCTCTATTAAAAAGTGTATTATTTGTGCTTTGCAACGTAAAATCGTTCGATTAATACAAGTTCACAAAACTCCGAAGTAAAACTTGTTTTAGACTATATTGCGTATCTTTTTCTCAGAAAATAAAACAGGCTTATTTCCACAATCGGTTCAATACTTATATGTTGTCATTTTAAGCTACTGCTACTAAAGCCATACTACTTCAACTATAACTGCTTTGCATATTCGCCAACACCATAACGAACAATTTGTATGTTTTTGCCATTTGATACATGTCAGAACACTGGCATGCTTCTTATCAAGCCATTGATTTATTTCCTAAAACTGGCTTGTCAGACCTAAACAGTGAGTGTCATGCAGAAGTCGTACGTACATTCTTTTATGGTTTCATAGCTACTATTCTTTCCAGTATATATGATTTCTCTCTTATTACTTAGATCCATTTCGGCATTTCGATGTAAATCAGTAGAGATGGTAGCATCCGTATGAGAGACTCGTAAGCGCTCCCGTAAGTTCGAAGAAGGCCCAGAAATCTAGTATTTCTGAGCAGTAGAATGTGTAGCAATCAGTTACGCTACATCTCTCGTTGCCTGAAGGTTTTAAAGTGGTCAGTGGTAAAGAATTACCCGCAATGATCGCTTGTCATTGGAATGTTTCTAAGTTACAAAATACCGTAAAATGATTTTAACGTCATTTAGGAATCATCGTATTTTTCTTTGGTGTATCGTAGTTAAAAATTGGTTTGTCTTGTTTTATTAGCCAAGATTCTTACGTGAGCAATAGTGCAATCTTTTAAAAGTCTCATTTTACTGTGAATTTGTTGTTGTTGGGGTATTTTTATTTCCTTCTACAGTATTTCTTGCCCCTTGGTTGATGTTCAGCTTTTTTCTGATCATTCTTGCTTGTTATGAAACAAATGTCTTCGGAGCAGTCGCAAAATAGCGCGTCCCTTAGGCTCCCGCCAGCTGAGAGCGCCTTGCGGGCCGGCATACAAAGTAGGGGACTGACGCTACGAGACTGGCGTCAGACGTACTGTAGGGGGTTAGCGACTTACCGACAGCGGCAAGGCCGGACAGGCGACGCAGAGGAGGAGGAGCGGGCTGCGGCCGCCTACCAGGTGTACCGGCGGAGGCAGTCGCTGGGTGTGCGCTGGCCGTCCATGGCTGTGCGTGGCGCGTGGCGCGGCCGCTGCGGCTCCCTGCGAGCCCCGCGCCGCTTGCCTCGGAACTGGCGGCGCGCTCGCCGTCGCGCCGCTCTATATGGCCGAGGCGCGCGACCGTGCCGCCGCCGCCGCTGCCGCGGCTGTCGCGCGCACTAGTCGCCCACACGGAGACGCCGAGGACGCCGGCGTCGTGCGCGCTCAGACAAAGACGCGTGCCTCTCGTTTCTCATAATCGATGAAACATGGAAACGCAACTAGACCGGTATTTAGTTACTCGTTCCACAGATCATACTCACAATGGACGCCATAACAGGACACTGTACGTTTCGTCTGTACGGCAGCTGTACACATCCATTCACTACAAACCTTCTTAATGAGAAATGTTCAGTACCGTGTGACGTTCTTTGTCGTAATCGTGCCATTTATGTATTTTCTGTAATTAGATGTTTTAAGTATCACACAGCCTTAGGCTTCACAACATTTACTCAGCTCTCTACGAGCTACAGAACCATAGTTGGATACAGTGTATAACGGTACTTTGCGGGCAGGCGTGGCAATTAGCATCATATTAATTAAAATGGCAGATAAATAGACTTTATTTTGGAAGAACTAAAAGGGGGGAAGTAATACGAAACTTTAATAACTGCACAGTATTACTAAGAAGCAATATAATGAAAAGTAATAAAAAGCAAAGGAGCAAAGACCAAGAGGGACAGAAAGATACAGGGGCGCAGTTGTTTTTTAATACATATAAATGAACATGTAACACATTATTGAGCTCTCTACTTTCAGTTATCGCGATCGGGCTAGTCGATGAAAAAGTGGTACGCGACTGCGAAATTCGTTAAGGAGATTATTTAAAGACTCTTCAAGCACGTTTAAAATACGTTACGTGTGACGAAGTGATCAGAGACGTTTATTGTCGGGTGGAGTGAAAATGAATTCGACAACATAATTCGAACTTTGTGTTAGCTGGGAAAAATACTCTTGGGAAACTATTATGGTTGTGAAACCCACGAAAGTTGTGCGCAACGGAAAGCTATTGTTTACTTAATTCTGCATTTTATAAAATGGTGAAACGCGTGTGCGCGGAGCATTGATAGAATCTTATCCTAGGACGGTTGCGGGGGTAACTGATACAGACAGCATAAAAAATAGTTGCTTATTAACTACCAGATATTAATTAACGGGGACCTAAAATACTAAAAAAGAAGGATAGGATCATCACCTCCAATCCCGATTTATATTTCGTATTTAATTAGTGAAAAGAGAAGTGTTAATAAACAAACTACATTTCAATTTTATCCACGATTTTGGCTTCATTACGTAGTCTTGACTACATGATAAACAATATCTGTGGAAGTTGTATACAACGTATCGTCATAATACTTAGCCAATATCTGTGGATTTTGGCTTCATTACGTAGTCTCGACTACATGATAAACAATATCTGTGGAAGTTGTATACAACGTATCGTCATAATACTTAGCCAATATCTGTGGATTTTGGCTTCATTACGTAGTCTCGACTACATGATAAACAATATCTGTGGAAGTTGTATACAACGTATCGTCATAATACTTAGCCAATATCTGTGGATTTTGGCTTCATTACGTAGTCTCGACTACATGATAAACAATATCTGTGGAAGTTGTATACAACGTATCGTCATAATACTTAGCCAATATCTGTGGATTTTGGCTTCATTACGTAGTCTCGACTACATGATACACAATATCTGTGGAAGTTGTATGCAACGTATCGTCATAATATTTAGCCAACCAATATTGTGGGACACCAAAAAATGTAAATGCATGAAATTGTTCTTACAGCGGATGTATAATGTGTGAGTGCGACGAACTATACTGAGAAACTGAACATCCATTACGTACTTGCATGTTTATCTGCGAAAATGGTCCTTGTCGGTACATCAGCATAGAGTTCGAATAGAATCGCTGGAACATTTCAAACCATTCAGATTAATCGAACATCTAAATACGCATAATGCTGGTACCATCAGGATGTGTTCTTTCTCCTCACCCCGGTGGCAGTAATTGAATTAAGAGTCAGCCGGGAAATACATTTAAATTAGTTGACGACCGTTGAGCTAGCGTCACGAATTTTCAAACGTCCACTGCCGTGTATGAAGCCGAGTGACACCACGAGTGTTATCGTCGATCGAGGGGTGTCGTCGTGATCGTATTGAATGACATTGAGCGGTTACAAGTCGGATACAGTTTGAGCAGCATATACGAAGAGCATTCCGAAAGTAAGGTGCTACAGACCGCGAAATGGGAACGGCAGTGAAAATCCAATGAAGCTTTGCACAGATGTGTTGGGCAATGTCTCTATTTTGTCACTTCTAAGCACGTATCGAGCATATAAAGATGGCTAGAACGATAGTGACTCCCGGCAAGTATGGGTGTCCTCTGCGAGGTTTCACCTGATTTCTTGCAACGTCACTTAACGTACCTGTCATGCGTTTCCTTCTTCTAAAATCTCGGCCGCACACTGCAGGGACAATGAAGACGCATATTTTCGATGGAAAGTGTCTGATCACACACTATACTGCTCAGTCTTCGCTCCCTCCGATGTTCATCTCTGCTCATACGAACTCCTGGCTATGAAGACAACATTTTGGCACAGACAAAGAATTGCAGACCAGCGTAGAGAAGTGGCGGAAAGCACAGGCCTTTTATGACGAGGATACTGGAAAGGTGGTAAAATGCTGCGAAAAATATGTAAGTCGCAGTGGTGAATATGTAAAGAAGTGATTAGAAGGTATAACAAACAGTTGCAAATAAAACATTATTGATTTTCATTCCGGTTTGCATTCGCGAGCGATCGGACCCTACTTTTCGAATAACCTTCATATGTTGCGATATACACACGTCAAAAACTTGCAACCGGCCGCTGTGGCCTAGCGGTTCTAGACGCTTCAGTCCGGAATTGCGCTGCTGCTGCGGTCGCAGGTTCGAATCCTGCCTCGGACATGGATGTGTGTGATGTCCTTAGGTATAAGTAGTTCTAAGTCTAGGGGACTGATGACCTCAGATGTTAAGTCCCATAGTACTTAGAGCCATTTGAACCATTTTCAAAAGCTTGCGAAACTGATTTTACTCCTCCCGACGTCAGCGAAGTAACTACAGCGGCAGCCTGAACTAACGACTGCAGATGTGCATTAGACCATCAGTCGTGAATAAGCAGTGTTAAGTAATGGATATTCAACACCAGTGTGTCAACGATATGGCGCCAAAAATCGCAATGGTGCATCATCACTAGGTCAAGTGCTCAATTTTATAGAACAGAAAAGTGTATGCAAAGTTTGTCCCTCAAATTTTCATTCCCAAACGAAAAGATCGGCACATGGACGCCTGTCGTCACTTGACTGAAATGCTAGATGCAGACAGTTTTGGCTGGATAAAAACATAACAGGTGATAAAACTTGGTCTTGTCAATATAAATGACAGAGTGAAGATATTAACATTAAGGATGAACGCTTTGACGACCTAAACGACGTTCAGTTCAACGTGACGTGCAGGTTAAACAGCAGCCCAAGGAAGGACTTTTCTGATAGTTTCACATGGTTATATGAATGCTCTTTGTGTTGTACTCAAGGGGGGGGGGGAGGGGGGGGAGACTATGTAGAATACATTAAACATTAAAAAACCAACTATCTTAACGCATCTCCATTTTTTACTAAACCAGTCTCGAAACATTTTGGGCTGACAGGATATGGTGCTTATAATAGGGTGGTTGTCTATGGCGCTGCCGGTTATGAGATAAGACATCTGGCAAAATGATTGGTAGATCCCAAGAAGTGATGGCTGACAGTCATAACTTTAAATATAGAGATTATAAACGATAACTTGATATACAAAATTGGCAAAATAACACTGGCCCAGATAATATTTCATGCTCCTTAAAGTAGGAAATCCAACTTACATCATCCGCCACAGGTGTGCATGATGTAGCTTAGGTTGGCTATCTTAAAGTGCATAAAACATTTTCCTGGACAGTATTGTTTTGCCAACCCTGTACAAGATGTCAGGGAAATTCCGTCAGTCATTTCTCATAATTTTTAAACAGTTAAGCAAATAATAGGCAGAGTCGCCTGAGAATATACACTTACGAGCCAAAGCATTATGACCCCCGCTTAATAGCTCGTTTGTTCGTCTTTGGGACGAAATACATCACTGATTCTGTGTATGAGGGACCCGACAGTTTTTTGGTAGGTTTGTGGAAATATGTGCCGTTAGATGTCTATGCAGAGGTCATGTGATTCGCGTAAATAATGGGCCGCTTATTTGTGTAGCTGGAGATGGCGCCCAATAGCGATCCAGATGGATTCAATTGTATTTGCATCAGTGTTAGTCCACTATGATGCTCTTCAAATCACTGTAGCACAGATCTGCCTCCCAAATACGGACAATTAAGAAAGATGACATCACCGTCGGGGAAGACATCAAGCATGCAGGGACGCAGGTGGTTCGTAGTTGTCAGCGTGTGTTCGATTATACCATGCAAGTGCAGGAGAATGTCTCTCATAGCATAATACTGCATCCACCAGCCTACGTCCTTGGTACACTGCATGTTTCGAGCCGTCGTTTACCTCGACAACGGCGTTTGTGGAGACTACCAGCAACCTAGTGTAGCAAAAATGCGATTCGCCCGAAGAGCCGACACATTTTTATCGATCTACGGTCGAATCCTAGTGGTTCCATGCTCACTGCAATCGTAAAGTGACGTTGTCGTTGGAATAACATGTGAACAAGAAGGGATGGTCTGCTGGGGAGCCTCACGTTCAACAATCTACGATGAGCGGTGTGCTCCGAAACACTTGTGCGTGCACCAGGATTGTGCTCTTTCGGCAAGGCTGTCGCAGATCACCATATATCCTACACTACTAGCCTTTAAAATTGATACACCAAGAAGAAATGCAGACGATAAATGGGTATTCATTGGACAAATATATTATACTAGAACTGACATGTGTTTACATTTTCACGCAATTTGGGTGCATAGGTCCCGAGAAATCAGTACCCAGAACAACCACCTCTGGCCGTAATAACGGCCTTGATACGCCTGGGCATTGAGCCAAACAGAGCTTGGACGGCGTGTACAGGTACATCCGCCCATGCAGATTCAACACGATACCACAGTTCATCAAGAGTACTGACTGGCGTATTGTGACGAGCCAGTTGCTCGGCCACCATTGACCATTTTCAGTTGGTGAGAGATCTGGAGAATGTGCTGGCGGGGGCAGCAGTCGAACATTTCTTGTATCCAGAAAGGTCCGTACCTGTAACATGCGGTCGTGCATTATCCAGCTGAAATGTAGGGTTTCGCAGGGATCGGATGAAGGGTAGAGACAGGTGTCGTAACACATCTGAAATGTAACGTCCACTGTTCAAAGTGCCGTCAGTGCGAACAAGAGGTGACCGAGACGTGTAACCAGTGGCACCCCATACCATCTCGCTGGGTGATACACCAGTATGGCGATCACGAATACACGCTTCCAATGTGCGTTCACCGCGATGTCGCCAAGTACGGATGCGGTCATCATGATGCTGTAAACACAACGTGGATTCATTCGAAAAAATGACGTTTTGTCATTCGTGCACCCAGGTTCGTCGTTGAGTACGCCATCGCAGTCGCTCCTGTCTGTGATGCAGCGTCAAGGGTAACCGCAGCCACGGTCTCCGAGCTGATCGTCCATGCTGCTGCAAACGTCGTCGAACTGTTCGTGCAGACGGTTGTTGTCTCGCAAACGTCCCCATCTGTTGACTCAGGGATCGAGACGTGGCTGCACGATCCATTACAGCCATGCGGGTAAGATGCCTGTCATCTTGACTGCTAGTGATACGAGGCTGTCGGGATCCAGCACGGCGTTCTGTATTACCCACCTGAACCCACCAATTCCATATTCTGCTAACAGTCATTGGATCTCGACCAACGCGAGCAGCAGTGTCGCTATACGATAAACCACAATCGCGATAGGCTACAATCCGACCTTTATCAAAGTCGGGAACGTGATGGTACGCATTTCTCCTCCTTACGCGAGGCATCACAACAACGTTTCACCAGGCAACGCCGGTCAATTGCTGTTTGCGTATGAGAAATCGGTTGGAAACTTTCCTCATGTCAGCACGTCGTAGGTGTCACCATCGGCGCCAACCTTGTGTGAATGCTCTGAAAAGCTAATCATTTGCATATCACAGCATCTTCTTCCTGTCAGTTAAATTTCGCGTATGTAGCACGTCATCTTCGTGGTGTAGCAATTTTAATGGCCAGTAGTGTACTTCACAGGACAGACAAGTTCCGACCTCCACGTTCTGTGAAGTGTCGTACACATCCAACTATTTAGCACCTAGTGGTAGTTTCTCTGCCCTTCTACCTCTTTCCGTAGATGCTCACGATAGTAGCGCGTGTACATTCGACCAACTTCGCCGTTTTCGAGATACTCGTTCACAGGCTCTGCATAATAATAATCAGCCCTTTTTCAAAGTCCGTTATCGCAATGTACTTCCTCGTTTCCATCCCATACCTTCGCTGGAGTGATCCCCCGTCCGTGTCTGCCACACTTACATACTTTTGTACCGTGTCACTTGCGCGCAACGCCACCAGGCAGCATCCAACGTCGCGACGGTCAGTGGTCATAATGTTTCCGCTTATCAGTGTACAATAAGACACAATATACTACGATAGGACATGGTGCATTTTGTACTCTCCCGGATTGTCAGTTGGCGCCTAGTTACGATCCATCCGACATGGTAGTGTTGGTTGTGTGATGATGATGATGAAGTCCCATACTCCTTCACAGAGCGTAGGGGACGATACGGGAGACCCGCACCGCTGTACTAGGCAAGGTCCTAGCGGAGGTGGTTTGCCATTGTCTTCCTCCGACCGTAATGGGGAAGACGATGAAGACGACACAACGACACCCAGTCATCTCGTGGCAGGTGAAAATCCCTGACCCCGCCCGGAATCGAACCCGGGACCCCGTGATCGGGAAGCGAGAACGCTACCACGAGACCACGAGCTGGTTAGGTATGTAATATTTTTCCATTTTATAGTTGGTTATGACTGTTAATACCAGAAGTGTATTACTGGAAAGTTCTTAGTGTTTACTTACAGGAAACACAACGTGTTAATACACCGATTTATCGTTTGTTAATGGTAGCTGACTACAATTCCGTAATAACCCACGTTTATCAGTTTATAGCACAGTAGCTCTGCCAGCTGCGAAGGACAGCATCGGGACCTGCAGGTACGAGACTGTCTAAATGCCCGCTCTAGATGTTGCCTCCAGTTAAAACTGTTTTAAATCTTAATCACTGTCTGCAGCAGAGCCACTGTTTATATTAATTTTCTTGAGTGAGGCACGTGGGTCGCTTGTAAGCACCATCCTTTTTGTAAGTGGGCACGCTCAGCAGACCAGAAGTGACATTCTTCAGGGAACCAGACCTGACTCAAACACAATTAGACACGCAGAAGAACAGGCAATACAATATGTTCTAATGCTCTCACTGGCATCAGACCTAGACACTACCTGCCTACATTCTGTGTAAGGCACACATCAATTAGAAGGACAGGGAAGTTTAGTCTTTAACAGCTGCATTAGGAACACGTAGCTGCTTGCGTATTGCGACTACGTACGCTGTGATGTCGGTGGCGACAAGTTGTATTCAGTTGCCACGAAACACGGAAAGCGTTGGGAGACCAACCTAATCAATGACCACTGAGTCACCACCTATTCGTCGGAGCTGGCTCAAGGGACGTTGTGGGGGAATGTTCTATACTGGTGCGTCTCGTTGTCATGGTGTATGGCTTCTTCTAGATTGTCTGTCTATCTCTCTTCTCTCTCTCTCTCTCTCTCTCTCTCTCTCTCTCTCTCTACCTTTCTCTCTCCCTCTATCTCTCTCTCTCTCTCTCTCTCTGCAACAGCCTGGTGCCGGCGCCACAAAGGTGACTTACTCCACTACACTTTACATAGAAAAATACAGGGTGCTACAAAAAGGTTCGGCCAAACTTTCAGGAAACATTCCTCACACACAAATATAGAAAAGATGTTATGTGGACATGTGTCCGGAAACGCTTAATTTCCATGTTAGAGCTCATTTTAGTTTCGTCAGTATGTACTGTACTTCCTCGATTCACCGCCAGTTGGCCAAATTGAAGGAAGGTAATGTTGACTTCGGTGCTTGTGTTGACATGCGACTCATTGCTCTACAGTACTAGCATCAAGCACATCAGTACGTAGCATCAACAGGTTAGTGTTCTTCACGAACGTGGTTTTGCAGTCAGTGCAATGTTTACAAATGCGGAGTAGGCAGATGCCCGTTTGATGTATGGATTAGCACGGGGCAATAGCCGTGGCGCGGTACGTTTGTATCGAGACAGATTTCCAGAACGAAGGTGTCCCGACAGGAAGACGTTCGAAGCAATTGATCGGCGTCTTAGGGAGCACGGAACATTCCAGCCTATGACTCGCGACTGGAGAAGACCTAGAACGACGAGAACACCTGCAATGGACGAGGCAATTCTTCGTGCAGTTGACGATAACCCTAATGTCAGCGTCAGAGAAGTCACTGTATGGGGAGTGCTACGGGAGAACTAATTGCTTCCGTACCATGTACAGCGTGTGCAGGCACTATCAGCAGCTGATTGGCCTCCACGGGTACACTTCTGCGAATGGTTCATCCAACAATGTGTCAATCCTCATTTCAGTGCAAATGTTCTCTTTACGGATGAGGCTTCATTCCAACGTGATCAAATTGTAAATTTTCACAATAAACATGTGTGGGCTGACGAGAATCCGCACGCAATTGCGCAATCACGTCATCAACACAGATTTTCTGTGAACGTTTGGGCAGGCATTGTTGGTGATGTCTTGATTGGGCCCCATGTTCTTCCACCTACGCTCAATGGAGCACGTTATCATGATTTCATACGGGATACTCTACCTGTGCTGCTAGAACATGTGCCTTTACAAGTACGACACAACATGTGGTTCATGCACGATGGAGCTCCTGCACATTTCAGTCGAAGTGTTCGTACGCTTCTCAACAACAGATTCGGTGACCGATTGATTGGCAGAGGCGGACCAATTCCATGGCCTCCACGCTCTCCTGACCTCAACGCTCTTGACTTTCATTTATGGGGGCATTTGAAAGCTCTTGTCTACGCAACCCCGGTACCAAATGTAGAGACTCTTCGTGCTCGTCTTGTGGACGGCTGTGATACAATACGCCATTCTCCATGGCTGCATCAGCGCATCAGGGATTCCATGCGACGGAGGGTGGATGCATGTATCCTCGCTAACGGAGGACATTTTGAACATTTCCTGTAACAAAGTGTTTGAGGTCACGCTGGTACGTTCTGTTTCTGTGTGTTTCCATTCCATGATTAATGTGATTTGAAGAGAAGTAATAAAATGAGCTCTAACATGGAAAGTAAGCGTTTCCGGACACATGTCCACATAACATATTTTCTTTCCTTGTGTGTGAGGAATGTTTCCTGAAAGTTTTGCCGTACCTTTTTGTAACACCCTGTATATTGGAAGCTTGTAAAAACAGTCTGTCATTAAGAGCAAGAAAACGCACAATCATAATAAATGACAAACCAGTTGTGAGAAAAGTATTATATATAAATACTATGGTACAACTGTCGGCGAAAATCAAAACTTTCAACCACACGTCGAAGTCATTTGCCAGAGAATCATTAAAGTCCTGAACAAAATTGCATGAATTGCCCAAGGCAGCTTGCAGCTGCCTCCAAGACCAATAAGAACGTACCATAACACCATCTTAATAGCTGTTGTGAGTTATGGGGGTGGGTCTATGGACTAATAGAGCCAGAAAGTTACAGGCAGTGCAGACTCTCCAGCTAGCCCAGGTAAGTCCGCTTCTTCGCCTGACAGACCCGTAAACAACCACACCGACTGCGGCGCCCGTGATGACACTGCCACTGGACCTGGCCGTAAGAAAGGCAAGTGCGCAATATTGGCTTAAAAAGAGGAAATGATAAGGTAAAGTAGTTATTGGCCACAAGAGCCACGTCAAATAAGAAAATAAAGGCATGCATTGATAGAGAATTGATAAGAAGCCTGGATATGGCTGAAACAGTGAGGAGAAACTAATATATCACGCCTAACATAAAAGAAAGATCGAGAATTTCATACTTCTCGCCACGGACGTCACCTCTAGGAGTGTTCCAACAGACAAGGTGTTACAGACCAGGGCAGGAACGTCTCTGATAACGCACAAGTCTTTAGCGTAATAAGGATTGAGGAACTGTGATACAAGCTGATACTATTGACAGACGAAGTATCGGCTAAGGAACTGCAATCCTACGTGGCCGAGAGAAGAGAGATAGAGAAGAGAGATAGAGAGACATACAGACAAATTAGAAGAAGCCATACACCATGACAACGGGACGCACCAATACAGAACACTCAGCTACAAAGTCCCTTCGGAAGCAAAGAGGAACTGAGACTAAGCGAGGGCCTGGAAGGATTTCCTGAGACCCTGACAGGCACCTCTCTCCATATTTATACATGTCGGATGGCATAACAGCTCAGCTCCTGTGAATCCTGAGCCATGTCCCACGTCACCAGGGGCTAACAATCCAGACAAAATCAGAAAAACATGTGTTGCTTCCCGTACCAAGTACAGTAACGTAATGTAATGTAGTGTAGTGTAGTCCTGTACAGTTCCCTGAATGTGGAATTCCTGTGTTCTTACTCTGTCTCTCTATATATGTGTAGGTGTTTCCGTTGTTCCATATCATTTCATATCATCTACATCACAAAGACAGGAAATTTGTGAAACTGGTGCTAAACAGAAAGACTTGCGAAACCTCGTACAGTGTGTCCCGCCCAATTATTTCGTTATTTCTCTTTCTCTTTATTTATCCTTTACATTTCTTAAACAGCATAATGTTCAGACACACTAATACGATTAATATTTTAACATATTGTGCGTTGTGTTATTATGTACATTTTTATGTACAACATTTGCCCTCTTTTAGTGTCTAGGTGGCAGACTAAAAGAAACCAGAGAATAAATACATAGATAGTCTGTGTCTTGACGTCGTGAACGTGATAGGTAGCCAGACTATACGTTAATCAAAAATGTACGTAATTGGGCGAAAGTCCAATCACCTGACAAGTAAATCTTTCTCAAGAATAAACAACATGGTCTTGCGGCAGTGTCCCCTGGGTTCGAGCCCAGCCACTGCTAAAACTTCGAACACAAGTCATCAGAAGTCCGTAATATGAATCCACCCTTGTTCTGCAGTTGGCAGAAGGACACCTTCTTGCCCTTGCGGCGGAAAACTGCCTCTAAAACGCAGATGAATCAGCAGTGATCAACGGCAAGAGGACGCAGAAGACAATACCAGACCACTGCATTAAAAACGGGCAGTGGGTATCCACAGGATATGTGGCTTGTAACTGAGAAACTTCCATGATGATTTCTCCGCTGGAAAAAGATTCCGGATTAGTCCTCCATTCGAGTCTCCAGAGGGGGACTGCCAAGGCAGAAGTAACTACGAGAGAAAGATTAAATGAGCAATGAAAGGGTAACATTCTAGGAATCAGAGTGTGGAATTTCAGAAGTTTGGACGTTGTAGGGAAGCTAGAATATCTGATAAAGGAAATTCAAAGGCCCATTCCAGATCTAGATGATGATGATGATGATGATGATGTTTGGTTTTGTGGGGCGCTCAAATGCGCGGTTATCAGCGCCAATACAAATTCCCAACCTTTCCAAACTCGCCACTTTCAGGAATAATGATGAAATGATGAGGACAACACAAACACCCAGTTATCTCGAGGCAGGTGAAAATCCCTGATCCCGCTGGGAATCGAACCTGGGACCCCGTGCTCGCCAGATATAGAGAGGGACAATGAGGTGAAATGGAAGATGAGGATTTCTGGTCAGATGACTATAGGACAATATCAACAGCAACAGAGAACGATATAACAGAGAGGATTCTTTAAGAATCGGAAGGTTGAGCAGAGAATGAGCTACTCTGATTAGTTCAGTGATAGGATGATTTTCCTCAGAATCAACAGCAAACCATCACCAACAGTAAAAGTTCAGGCTTACACGTTGGCGTCAGAAGCAGAAGATGAAGACGTAGACGAAGAATGTGCGGATATTAAACTGATAATTCAGTATGTATAGGAGGTTGATAACATGATCCCAAATTACCCATAAACCCAAAATACGGTCGCCAGTTATCCTGGCCCACACATTCCGCCTTCACCGATGTTGATGATTCGCTGTCATCGTACCATGGGGGTTGTGCATACTACTCCACAGATGATTGTTAAGAAAAATTGAAAATATGACTCCACTTAAAGATGGTCTCATCTGTGAACAGCATGGAAGACACATCCAGAAATCATGGTTGCCTGGTGAAGAAACCAGTTACAAAACTACTCCCGATGTGGAAAGTCTGTCGCTAGTAAGGCATGCACATGCTGTGAGTGATAAGGGTAGCAACAACTGTCATGGAGTATGTTCCACAAGGTTGTCTGACTTACCCAGTAATGGCGGACCAACTGCCTGGTACTGACACGGACGTCAGTCTCCAAGTCTGGTGTCCGAACATTTCGGGCACGTCTTTCATGATTTCCGCTTCATGAAACGACCCTGTCTCAGTGAAACGGTGAAACACTGTTACATACACTAAATGCTATGGTTGTTGTCAGCGGGAATAGGTTTCCTGATACAATCTTGCTGCCCGAAGCCCGTTGCAGTTTGCCTTTCCGTAAGTACACACCTTGTCGTCAAGTACTCGATTCGAAAACGGAACCATTTTTTTCTCTATCCATTTTTTATACCACAAAAACAGTAACAAAAATGGCAGGGTACAACGCTCTATCAGAAAGAGAAGTGAATCGGACATAACGTTACCAGTTACTATGGCAGGAGAGGACGCTAGGGCATGACATATGAGGAACAGTACCAGCCTCTAGGAGGAAACCATGCGTACTGTAACTCTGGTTGCATGGTACGGTGCCCATTAGAGCTCAGTCTCTGTAACAAAGTATGTTTGAATAAATGGTCTCTATCATGGAAACCATACATTTCCGGACATAAGTTCATTACACCTTTCTTGATTCGTATCCTCTCATAGATGAACCCCTAGAGTTTGTACACGGTGGATAAAATCACGCTGTATAAACGACGAAACTGAAATTCAAATATTATCCGCAAACAAGCACTGAAATAAATGCAATGGCTTACGCTTATCCATTACGGATATTTTAGAACCGTGACTGTATATTGAATGTAAATAAGTTATACACAACTGCAACCAGTGACTTTTTTTATAGTAATGCTTTATTACATGAACCGGTTTTCGAACCTTTTCAGGTTCATCTTCAGATGGTTTCGGGAGGATCCGGGAAGTTACATCATTACTGATAGTAGCATAATGCTGGGTGCTGGTTCTATGGCAGAAAGATGGGTCACACTTTAATGTATCGCAATGACTATAGCTTATCTGTCGATATGGATGTAAATTTAGTCGCAGTAAATAAAAACTAAATTTACATCCATCACATAACTAATGAGGATTTATTGAATAGAATTGGGTAGAAGAGGAGTTTGTGGCACAACTTGACCAGAAGAAGGGATCCGTTGGTAGGACATGTTCTGAGGCATCAAGGGATCACCAATTTAGTATCGAAGGGCAGTGTGGAGGGTAAAAATCGTAGAGGGAGACCAAGAGATGAATACACTAAGTAGATTCAGAAGGATGTAGGTTGCAGTAGGTACTGGGAGATGAAGAAACTTGCACAGGATAGAGTAGCATGGAGAGCTGCATCAAACCAGTCTCTGGACTGAAGACCACAACAACAGGGATATAGTGTACTGTACTTTATTAAACCAAAGGATATAATTTTTAAACATAAAGGATATACTTTATTAAATCCTAAAATACATTTATTTTCAAAGAAAATTTACTCTTTGAGTGAATACTGTACATAATTATACAGTCGTATCACTCACTATGTAACATCTCCCTAATTTTTACGTGTCGCAATGATGATACGCGACAGTGGCGTGCTTTATCACGCAACCGCTTCACAAGCATTACATCGATACTCCATGTATCTGGTTATCGCATAGTGTACTCCAAGATGACCTCGGCAGGTTCAGCACCAGCAGTGTGACAAATCTTCACGCTCTCTCCTCCTGTGTCCTCTTCTTCATCACTTTCATCATTACTTTCTTGCATGCTTTCGATTATTTCTTCCTCTGTTAAAGTTTGGTCCGTATTACAGTTTTCCTCATTCAACCACTTAGTGACATCTTCTTCATCAATTTCTTCTCCTCTTGGAAGATTGTGGAACATGTCAAAGTACAAAGTAATTGATAATTCCGAATTGACTGGCTCATCGCTGTCACTCACTACTGGATCCAATTCGGCATCAATGCATGGCCACAATTTTCTCCAGCTCTTCATTATGGTGGCACTCTCCACTTTATCCCATGCTTCGGCTGCTTGGAAAACAACATCACGTATGTTAATTGCTTCCCACGCCTTCAGCATAGTCTCGATAGAGTCTTTTTCACTTTCGTTCAGCAAGGAAACGAGAATTGAATGTCGATAATGACATTTAATTGATTCCAAATTTCCCTGGTCCATGGGCTGAACTAGGGCTGTCACATTGGGTGGGAGAAAGAGTGTGCATGTATACCATCGGAGTTTTGGGAAACATCTGAAGGATGACTGGGAGCATTGTCAATTATAAGGACAGTTTTTTCTTCTTTACCTCTTTTCTCACTGCTGGTACAAACGTTTCATGGAACCACCGAGAGAATATTTGTCTGTCCATCCACGCTTTCTTCTGAGCGCAATACTGCACTGGTAGAGTGTTTATGCCAAGTGTGTTGAAAACAACGTGAATGTTGGGATTTTCCAATAAATATAAGCAGCCGCGCAGGATTAGCCGAGCGGACTAAGGCGCTGCAGTCATGGACTGTGCGGCTGGTCCTAGCCGAGGTTCGAGTCCTCCCTCGGGCATGGGTGTGTGTGTTTGTCCTTAGGATAATTTTGGTTAAGTAGTGTGTAAGCTTACGGACTGATGACCTTAGCGGTTAAGTGCCATAAGATTTTTAAAAAAAAAAAAAAAAGATAAGCAGTAGTTTATGACTCCCATTTGCATTACAACACGCCATTAATGTTACTCGCTGTTTCTGTTGCTTGTAACCACGAGCCTCCTTCTCGTTCTTGGAAGCTAATGTTTTTGGAGGAAGCATCTTGTAAAAGAGTTCTGTTTCATCAACATTATACAAGGCATCAGCAGTTAAATATTCTTCCTCTGTTATCTTCCATATCTTGCTTACAATCTCATCAGCATTCTTATCGTCAGCTGAGCGACTTTCCTCGGCGACTCTCAGCTCCCGAATGCCATGTCGTTTTTTTCTAGTTTGATAGGCAACCTTCGCTCGCTGCAAACAAGTTACTACCACCAAGTTATTTGTTAAATGCAGCTACTTTTTCCTTTATAATCGGATCACTGGCTGGAATTCCTTTACTGCGTTGTTGTATGAACCATCTATAAATAACTACGTCCAGTTCTTCATTCTCACTCTTTCGCATAACCTTCCGATTTTCCAACTCACTATCCACTTGTGTTGAGTGCTGTAGAATAACATCTTTTTTTTTCTTTTTGACGTCATAAATAGTTGCTCGTCCAACACTGAACTCGACTTTGTGCGAAGAACCTCGATTTAACTTATCCTTTTAGAATCCCAATTCCGAACTGTAAAGAAAGCTACAATTTTAAATACAGTATTAAAGCATTGTTTAACTAAGCATTGTTGCGCACGATAAGTCATCATTGTGCACGTGTTTTTGGATGTGCGCCCAATTACTGAGAGGCCGGACTTCTGAGGGCCGGATTAGAGAGAGTCTAGTGTATCATAGCCCTATTACATCTGTTATAAGGGGCAGTTGATATTGAAGGTGGTGTCACGTATGCAGATGACATGCTGGTAGTTGTGTCAAAAGCGGCCAAAATTATGCACAAGCCTGCTCGTGCTCGTACAGCTGACTATAAATTACCGTTGCATCTGTGCGGTCATAACACGAAACTATCTTCAGCGCCACTGAGGGCTTCGCTGCCAGCGTCTGGGAGCATCTCCTTAGACTAGGCAGCTACAAAGTAATACTGGGACGATTTCAACGGGGCATACTTCTGAGGCTCTTCAGTGCCTTTCCACTACACCCGTACGGGCTTTACTGGTAATCCTCGGGGTATGTCCAATGGATATCGTGGTACGTTACAGGGCAGCGCAGTATTGGTGGGGGTGTGAGCGATATGATCGTGTGTTCGAGATAAGACATTTACGAGCGTAGAAGATGGATGAATGGCAGTCTGACTGGGACGTTAGGAGCACACCAAGGCGCGGTTGCAGCATATTCCCAAACATTAGGAACAGGCTCAAATTACGGACATTGCCCCTACTCTAGATATGGTGTACCTATTAACAGGTCACGGTACATATCCCAAACATCTGCATCGAATGGAATGTAATAACACACCAATCTGTGAATGTGGATAGGAAGATTCCGCTGAATATGTCGTTCTCAGATGCCCCCTTTTCCATGTAGAGAGAGACTGCAGACAATTAGACTGCGATCTGGAAACAACTGGCCGGCCTCAGTGACCGAGCGGTTCTAGGCGTTTTAGTCTGGAACCGCGCGACCGCTACGGTCGCAGGTTAGAATCCTGCCTCGGGCATGGATGTGTGTAAAGTCCTTAGGTTTGTTAGGTTTAAGTAGTTCTAAGTTCTAGGGGACTGATGACCTCGGATGTTAAGTCCCATACTGCTCAGAGCCATTTGAACCATTTGTAAACAACTGTATATACAAATAAGAAAAAAAGCAAAATAGAGTAAAAAGAGCAGAAAGGATTCTGTGGCTACCGACACGGGTATGTACAGACTAAAGAATTGCCGAGGCACGCACTTACCAGTGTGGACGATGTAAAACAGTGCATCAACACTATGTTTAGAAGAAGCTAATCGGAAACCCCGAGTTTTTCCGAGGCTGCCAGTAACATATCTAGGAATGTAAAAAGGAAGTTATTCACATGTAACTCGAGTTAATTCACTTTTTTATGTTTTTTAATTGATTCTTATCTTTTAAATGTTCTGTTTTATTTGTACATTAATATTACCAATGGTTGCTGTTAAAACGATTTGCTACTAATAAATAATGTAAAACATTGTTACCATGATTAACGAATATGTACGACTTGTTTAGAGCTTCCCGATAATACGTCTAAAATTTGTAGCAATAAACTGAATTGAAACTGAACTGAATTGTCCGTGTGGGTAATTGTAGTGCTGCAAACGAGCTGAAGTGCTGATTCAAAATGCGTAACGTGCCTGTACGATCCAGCTCATACAATGTGTCTTTCCTCTCAGGCCCTAGTCGCGTGGGGCCACTGCGATGTACAGGGCACTGAGAATCGAACCCATCCATACTATATTCCAATGGCAGTTGTGGTATACCTATCAACGCGAGCAGCAGTATCACGGAACGAGAAACTGCAGTCGCATTTAGATCATGATTTTGCAGCGGTCGAATCGAGACACTTCTGAAAGAGGTTTCTTCTTTTTACATGAGACGTAACACAGTCTTCTCACACACAAGCACCGTTCAGACGCGATTTCTGAGTGAGACGCACGCTACATAATCTTTCGTCAGCTACAGAATGTAGATGGCATTACTTCCATCTACTGTGTTGTTGCGCCTAAATGCTATTTATTCGCATATTTTAACTCTACTGGAGAGTTAAACTGACGATCAATTGAAAATCTTCGATTCACACGAAATATTATATGTTTCGGAAATAACTGAGTTGGTTTCTTATTTTTCGCAGCCGCGTCAGCTTTGAATAATGGTTCAAATGGCTCTGAGCACTATGGGACTGAACTGCTGAGGTCATAAGTCCCCTAGAACTTAGAACTACTTAAACCTAACTAACCTAAGGACAACACACACATCCATGCCCGAGGCAGGATTCGAACCTGCGACCGTAGCGGTCACGCGGTTCCAGACTGGAGCGCCTAGAACCGAACGGCCACTATGGCCGGCATCTTTGAATATCTCAAGTGCATCATTACTGCTCGCGCTAGAAAATCGCACTTTATGAATTAAATACTAAGCAGGTCTTCAATAATTACTGCGATTCGTAGCGATCTCAGTGAGATAGCCTTAATGGCGGCTAAACAGACATCGTCCAAGCCGATTATTCTCCTTCATACAACACGACTCATCCACATTTCCAATTGGGAAACTGTCAATTACATATAAAAGAGATTAATGATAATAAATAATTAGACATGGGTCAATATTTAAAAGAAAATAAGCAATTATGCTGACTTATACGAGCTTACAATGACACATATATCTTGACAGACCAAGGACAGGAGAAGAAAAGGTGAAGGAGGAAGTGACAGGTGAAGGATGTCAGACAAGGGAAGAATATTAATTTTACAAACATGCTCCTGCCACTTATTCTATTCCTCCGAGATTTAACTAGTACCATTCTTATGACTTTACGTTTTAAAGTCATAACTTCTTTTCTTATTATAGATAACATATTCTATAGTCAGACTATTATATCTGTTCTACAAAGAAATAAATTTCATTTAACCAAGAAAATAAAGAACAAATACTGTTGTGCCTCTGTAATATCCAAACGTGCAGTAAACTTCACACCAATTTCACGCTTGCTGCATTCCGATTTCATGTTGTCGGAATCTGAATAGCCTGCGATGTATTTGCTTTCATGATGCCCAATTCGAAACTTGGATGGTTATTCCGAACATGTTTCTATCTTCGGTATTTTTATTATGACCATCAGTGTTTTTCTTTTCATATTCTTTCATGGCGCGCGTATTCTTTTTGCTGATTGTCAATGGAACATTCTTCTGACCTGGCATCTGAACGCTTCTTCTACCTCCGTCCGAACAGCCTCGGAAGGCCGAAAGGTACTGACCGACCGCCGTGTCATCCTTAGTCGACAGGCATCACTGGATACGGATATGGAGGGGCATGAAGTAGCACACCGCTATCCCGGCCGTAGTCAGTTTTCGTGACCAGAGCCGCTCCTTCTCAATCAAACCGATCCTCTGTTGACAACACAATGGCTGAAAGCACCCCACTTGCCAACAGCACTTGGCAGACGCGGAAGGTCACCCATCCAAGTGCTAGCCCAGCCCGACAGCGCTTATCTTCGATGGTGTTACCAACGTCGGCAAAGCAATTGTCACGTTACTTGCACAACATCAAATTAATTGTTTAGTAACTCTACAAAACCGTTGTGCAAATTAACGTTTTTAATTTTAATGTATTCATCGCGAGGCGTGATTCAACAGTTTTGCCGGTACTGTTGCGTTCACCTTTGGAGGACCATAACAACCGGGTTTGTTACAAATGATACCGTGCACAAAGTTTAGTTCTCTGCACATAAAATCTCTGCTGAAATGTAACATTATTCTGTTCACATTCATAGTGGAGAAATCATTAACAGGTTAAACTGGAAAATCTGCATTAAAAATTACCAAGAAGAAGGAACGATATAAAGCATAAAAGGATTTGTTAAAGAGTGACCACTGTTTGCAACGGGATCAGCCAAACAAGTGAAGACAATCTTAGACCTGTTAAAAACATTATCGTCAGTGCTGACCATGGGCAACGCCGAAGTACAATGTCCAGCTCGGCCGAGCAACATTCTCAAACACATTCAACCGTTCTGAAGTCGGGGGTACATATTGGTCACGATACACAAGTGGACCCCTTTCTCTTTGTTGCCTATTGTTCACTGGCAAGCCTTTGCAGACTGAATCGACAATTCAGGCAAGGCAGCAAAAATGACGCGGGATATCCTTAAATTTATCTAATAAAAGCCTCTGATTACGTGAAGTTCTTTACGTTCGATGGTGCTTATTCCTGCAAACATGGTCAGCGTGGAGCTTCGGTACATATACATCTGCATCAACATCTACATGGATACTCTGCAAATCACATTTAAGTGCCTGGCAGAGAGTTCATCGAACCACCTTCACAATTCTCTATTATTCCAATTTCGTATAGCTCGCGGAAAGAATGCACACCTATATATTTCCGTACAAGCTCTGATTTCCCATATTTTATTGCGGTGATCGTTCCTCCCAATGTAGGTCGATGTCAACAAAATATTTTCCCATTCGGAGGAGTAAGTTTGTGATTGGAATTTCGTGAGAAGATTCCGTCGCAATGAAGAACGTCTTTCTTATAACGATTTCCAGCCCAAATCCTGTATCATTTCTGTGTCACTCTCTCCCATATTTCACGATAATACAAAACATGCTACCTTTCTTCGATCTTTTTCGATGTACTCCATCAGTCCTATCTGGTAAGGATCCCAAACCTAGCAGCAGTATTCTAAAAGAGGACGGACAAGCGTAGTGTAGGCAGTCTCCTTAGTAGGTCTGTTACATTTTTTAAGTGTCCTGCCAATAAAACGCAGTCTTTGGTTAGCCTTCTAAATTAAGTTGTTCGTAATTGTAATACCTAGGTTTTTAGTTGAATTCACGACTTTTAGATTAGACTGATTTATCGTGTAACCGATGTTTAACGAGTTCCTTTTAGCGCTCATGTGGATGACCTCACACTTTTCGTTATTTAGAGTCAACTGCCACTTTTCGCACCATTCAAATATCTTTCCTAAATCGTTTTGCAGTTTTTTTTATCGTCTGATGACTTCATTAGTCGATAAACGACAACGTCATCTGCAAACAACCGAAGACAGCTGCTCAGATTGCCTCTCAAATCGTTTATATAGATAAAGAACACTAAATGGCCTATAACACTACCTTGTGGAACGCCAGAAATCACTTCTGTTTGACTCGATGACTTTCCGTCAGTTACTACGAACTGTGACCTCTCTGACAGGATATCACAAATCCAGTCACATAACTGAGACGATATTCCATAAGCACGCAATTTCAATACGAGCCGCTTGTGTGGTACCGTGTCAAAAAGCCTTCCGGAAATCCAGAAATACGGAAACGATCTCAAAACGCCTATCAATAGCACTCAGCACTTCATGTGAATAAAGAGCTAGTTGTGTTTCACAGGAACGATGTTTTCTAATCCCGCGTTGACTGTGTGTCAATAGACCGTTTTCTTCGAGGTAATTCATAACGTTCGAACACAATATATGTTCCAAAATCCTGCTGCATATCAACGCTATGAAATGGGCCTGTAATTTAGTGGATTACTCCAACTACCTGTTTTGAATATTGGTGTGACCTATGCAACTTTCCGGTCTTTGGGTAAGGAGTTTGGGTGCCGAGTTTCGCACACAAATGCGGAATTGTTCCGCGTTGTCTCCAGTTAGCACTAGGCTTCACGCTCGACAGTAAACGGCGATCTGTCAGAGAACGAAACATCAAATCATTCGGTCTGCCCCGATTTCCTGTTCGAGCGCTACGGTGTATGCTGTTAAAGGCCAATGTACGCTGATGCTATTTCCTCGAAGACAGATAATAATAATATACAGTATTCATGCATGGATGTTGATATTTCATTAACTTCATCAAGGTGCTTCCTGACACTTCAGTTAATGGCTCCACTTCACACGTGAGTGATGTATGTTTCAGAACAACAGCAGAAGTGCTAAGATCAGTAAGACAAGAGTTTCACTTGGCGGGTTCTCTATGCAAGTAGTTGGACAACGCCGATCCTAATCCAACATATACGACGTTGAGATTTTAATGTTCTATGTAGAAAAAGGCTTCTATATAGATCAATTGCAATGATGTTGCTTCTTCGCCATTACTGCATAACAAGGTTTAATTAAACATGATAAATTCGCAGTATTGTTTCTTAAGACAATGCAGTTGTGGTTAGATGCTACTTATATTTTAGGTTCTCATAATTAACAGCAGACTTATTTCATATTTGTTGCATCAGATAATGGTGACAGAGCTTCACCGAAACTAGTCATATAAACTTTCTGTAATTTACTACACCATGGCTTGACTACTGTATTGAAGTCAAATTTGAAAACTCTTACATTTAGTCGCGCTCCTTAAGACAATCATGCCTAATTACATTTTCGACTTACATTATGACTCCTGTTGATGACCGTAAGCTTCCCAGCTAACTAGCTGCATGTTTTAGTCATTTTCGATTGGCAAGGAACAAGTGATTCAGAACTTTTTGATTGGAGCTGAAAATACCTCACATTGTTTAAAGTCATTGCCATAATAATGAATATGCACGTCAGAAACTTTTGATTTGCTATCGCAATGATTGACAACTTCCAGTTCCTCAGTGGCTCGCCATACTACTGGTTCATACGAAAATAATTTGTTGAGATATTCCAGTACTGAATGTGTGAGCTCTTCAGAGCATATCCGAACTTCTTTACACGGAAAAAAGGAGCGTTGTAGGACTGTACTCATTATAACTTCCAGACTAAACACAGTGATTCACATTAATGATACTGCTCTTAGTTTCTGACCTATTGTTATTTGAGTGAAAGATGATGAAATGATGGCGACGGTTTCTTCAGTATGACTGATGAGAGCAATGATGAAATGTGAAATTTTATATGAAAGTGAAGACAATATTTACGTAAACGTCTGAACGTGCAAAGTAGGCTGCGAAGACGATGCCTTACGTCTAACGGAGTGCTACGAATGCTTCTCTCGTTTCAGAAGTGCTCCTGAATCAACTGAAGGTTACTCACAATGAAAACAACTTACGCTTAAATTGTCGGCTGTCGAGTTCGGAAAATCAACAATCTGATGAGCTCGCACCATCGTCTGAAAGATAATTTCCAGATGTAATCGCATTTTGTTCACGTCATCAGATAATAAATGAAAAATGGAACGGAGGTCCGACGAAATCAGCTACACATTTGATATCCAGACAGCAGAAGCAACATTGGGTGAACGTTGGCAAGCAGTTGTAGGAACAGGTTGATATTTGTGGAGGCTACCCTCATAAGAGACGATGTTGTATTTGCTTCTGTAGCATTGCGACACATGATTAGACACCAGATTTGTTTAGCAGAGGATATCCATGCCCAAACTGAAAAGCACAACAGCAAAATGACGCTCTAATTTTTTTCTATGTCAGTGGAATTGTGGATTACGAATTTCTACCTCAAGATCAAATAGTGAACCTTCATTATTGTGCAACTGCTTTGAAAAGGAAATTTTCTAACAGACTAAACCTGCTGTCTTTAAGTATCCAGTTTTGGCTTCTTCAGCAGTGGTTGCCTCACAGTTTCTTTTCTATAGGTTTTCCTTCTATCTTTGTATTTTCCTCTTTCTCTTCTCTGAAAATCTTTGGTTGTGCCTTTGGAGTGACGCAGCGTATTCACGCCCTTACTGACACTTCACAATAAATGATCAGCTCGTACATCAAACCGTGTGTATAAGTCGATAGTAATATGAACGAAGCTAGTAAAATAAATAATAATTGACGTAATTACTTTATTTTTCTTTGATACCAGAAATACTTCCTTTTTTTAATAAAAACTTTTGTAAATTCAGCTTAATATCTCCTAGCTAGACGTTGTGTTAAAACTAAAATTATCTCCTCCTAGGTTTATAATTTAAGATTCAGGGTATGACTTCCATAGGGGTTTTTCATTTCTACTTCCCGGTTCAGTGTCTTTACTCAAGGCCCTAGTCCTGTACTTCGTCTTATTAACCAATTCGTGTGTCTAAAAATACTACGTGTTCTTTTTCCGCACGTTTCTTCGTAGTGCCGCATGACGCAATTATTCTGTACGCAATAACCATGTTGACAACGAAATCATTTGTGTCGTTCGCACTTTGTTTATTTTTGAAATAGGATACAATTTTTTGCTAGTGTTTTTCTTTTGGCATTTTCAAAATCGTTGGACTGAAATAATGAAATGCAGTTTCTTTTCTAACCCATTTCCGCATTTCGTTTTTACTGTTAAGTTTAAACTTCGATTAGTGCACTGGAAAAACTTTTTTCGCGTTGTCTGATTGCGTGAAATCGTTGGTTGGTTTGTTGGTAGGTTGGTTGGGGAGGAGACCAAACAGTGTGGTCATCGGCCCCATCGGATTAGGGAAGGATGGGGAAAGATGTCGGCCGTGCCCTTTCAAAGGAACCGTCACGGCATTTGTCTGAAGCGATTTAAGAAAATCACGGAAAACCTAAATCAGGATGGCCGGACGCGGGTTTGAACCGTCGTTCGTCGGTAGCCACTCTTCAAAGGTTCAAATGGCTCTAAGCACAATGGGACTTAACATCTGAGGTCATCAGTCCCCTAGACTTACAACTACTTAAACCTAATTAACCTAAGGACATCCTACACATCCATGCCCGAGGCAGGATTCGAACATGCGACCATAGCAGCAGCGCGGTTCCGGACTCTAGCGCCTAGAACTGCTCGGCCACAGCGGCCGGCGTAGCCACTCTTCTACAGATTATTTTGTACCACGCTACCTTGATGTCTGCCCTATTAATTTGGTACCCTATATTTGCCCAAATTGATAAGCAGGCACGACTGGCTCACAACCTGCGCTTAGAGCTTTCCTTCTGCCAGTACTTTTCTCCTGCTTTCGAAGGTTCGCAGTAGTTATTCTGTTTACCTTGTGGACTGGAAAAAATGACACTGCAGAATAAAGGTTTCGCGTCACCCTATGCGATTGTTTTCAGAATGAATCTTTCACTCTTCAGCGGAACGTGCGATGTTTTGAAACTTTCTGACAGATTAAAACGGTGTGCCTGGCTGGGATGACTGTCTTCTCCTGACTCCCTAGCTCTCACTACAAGCTATTTTTTCTTGTTTCCAAAAAAAAAAAAAAAAAAAAAAAAAAAAAAAAAAAAAAAAAAAAAAAAAAAAAACAAAGAGCCACCTAATAGCTATGCATACACATTCACACATGCTTCTTCTTTTGACTATCAAATTTTGTATCCTCCTGACAGAGCATGCAAGGATTTCTCCACAGTTTTTTAGACGGGATTTTCGAATGGATCTGGAAACTTACTGAAACCAGCGATGACGATGTTCGTCATGTTCAAAATCTCGTGCAGTATGTTGAAAACTGATCCACGACTGGTTTTCACTTTTCCCACTATCGTCACGATTGTGATTCGCTGATCATAAAATACCAGAGACAGTACCTCCCGTACCGGGTCTCCAGAAAAGGATAACCTGCCACTTCCTTGTCATTCAGAAGTGTCCGACTACACTGGAAGCTTTGTCATCTAACCATTGTGTCATAAGATGGCGTATTGTTTCCGTACACTTCCAGGAATTGTTGCAGCGCACGATAATCCACTTTATCAATGGGCTGCGCTATTTTGTTTTGTTTCCTCTAGCCGCCTGCCACGGTACTGTGGCATGGTGATATCAGTGAGTAACAGAACTGCAGACATGTACTTACAAACAAACTTAATTATTTAACTATTTTTATCAGGTGATAACCAAAGCCTTTTGACTACTTCTCATGTTGCTGATATGGTATTCCACTTACACGTATGCTTTTCTTCTCTCTTTCTATTGCTATATATGATATGTAGGTGATAGTCGTTGCTGTTCGTCCTGGGTGCACGCTATTACCCTCTTTCAGGACAAATGGATCTAGTGAGAGAACTATACGGTATGATACAGCAACAACAGAGCAAGGTGACCCAAGAGGAAAAGATACGGCAAATCGCCTTCCTGTTATACATACGACGCGTTAGTGGCAGGTGGAGCAAGATTCTACACCGAGGGGGACCAACCAATCCACTACAGAAACAACAAAATAAGATCCTTCCAGAGTTTTACTAAAGACGCCACTATCAAGCTTCTCACATCAGTTGTCTTCGAGGTTAGGTGTGATTGTGTACTGATCTACAGAGAGATTTTTCAGAGATTCTTTTTAGTATTTTGGTAAACGGGACAACAAAGGAAATTTTAATATTATGGAGTACCATATGAGTGCCAATAGCTTTTTCGACAACGATATATATCTTATGACTGTTACGAAATTTTAGAACAGGCCATGGACATGACGTTGTTAAGCCAACACCGCCTACATGGGAATGCCTTACAACAGAGAACGCGAAGTTTTGGCGTCAGCGAGAAACTGTGAAAGTTACCACCTATCATGAGTTGCATCAACAACGTGCTGGGAATATTAAATACAGTTGGTGGTGGAGTATTTACTGCTGTCAGAGGTAATTTGCCTTGTAGCGAAATCGAAGTAGATAGCTCGTGTGAAATATTATGGGTAGAGGTTACATCTGACAATCGGACTAAACTATTAATTGGATCGTTTTGCCCCGACTCAGAAGATATAGTTGCTGAACAATTCAAAGAAAACTTGAGTCTCATTTCAAATAAGTACTCCGCTCACACAATTACAGTCGGTGGTGACTTCAATCTACCCTCCATAGCTGGAAAAATTATGCGTTTAAAGCCGGCGGCAGGCATAAAACGTCATCCAAAATTGTACTGAATGCTTTCTCAGAAAATTATTTTGAACAATTCGTGGGCACTCGAAGCGTAAATGGTTGCGAAAGCATACTTGACCTTTTAGCAACAAATAATCCTGGACAAATAGTGAGTATTGTGACGAATACAAGGATTAGCGATCACAAGGCAGTTTCTGGTAGGCTGAATACCGTAACACCTACAACCATCAAAAAGAAACGCAAAGTATATCTATTTAAAAAAAAGCTGATAAAATGCTCTTAACGCCCTTTTAAGAGACTGTCTTCACTCCTTCCGATCTGATCACGTAAGGGTAGAAAAGTTGTGGAACGTTTTCAAAGAGATAGTATCGACAGCAATTGCGAGATATATACCATGTAAATTAATAAGTGATGGTACTGATACCCCATGGTACGAAAAACGGGTCAGATCGTTTTTGCAGAAGCAACGAAAAAAGCACGCCAAATTTTAAAGAACGCAAAATACCCCAGGATTGGCAAAGTTTTACAGATGTTCGAAATATAGCGCGTACTTCAATGCGAGATGCTTTTAATAATTTCCACAACGAAATTGTGTCTCGAAATGGGGCAGAAAACTCGAAGAGATTCTGGTCTACATGGCAAGACGTAATCAATACCTTCACTGTGCGATAAAAACGGTGAAGTTTTCCATCGATACCTGAAGACGAAGTAAATATTCCTGAATTCCAATCAAGAACAACTGCCAAGATGAGAAACATAGAAGTAGATATCCTCGGTGTAACAAAGCAGCTTAAATCACTTGATAAAGGCAAGGCCTCCAGTCCAGATTGTATACCAGTCAGGTTCCTCTCAGAGTTTGCTGATAAAATAGCTCCATATTTAGCAATTATACACAACCACTCGCTCACAGAAATATCCGTACCTAAAGACTGGAAAATTGTTCAAGTCACACCGATACCCAAAAAGGGAAGTAGGAGTAATCCGTTGAATTACAGGCCTATATCACTAACGTCGATTTGGAGTAGGGGTTTGGAACATATACTGTGTTCGAACATTATGAAATACCTCGAAGAAAACGATTTATTGACACATAGTCAGCACGGATTCAGAAAATATCGTTCTTGTGAAACACAACTACCTCTTTATGCCCATGAAGTAATAAGTGCTATCGACAGGGGATGTCAAATTGATTCCATATTTTTAGATTTCCAGAAGGCTTTCGACACCGTTCCTCACAAGCGTCTTCTAATCAACTGCGTGCTTACGGAGTATCGGCTCAGTTGTGCGACTGGATTCGTGATTTTCTGTAAGAAAGGTCACAGTACGTAGTAATAGACGGAAAGTCATCGGGTAAAACAGAAGTAATATTCGGCGTTCCCCAAGAAGTGTTATAGGCCCTCTATTGTTCCTGATCTATATTAACGACATAGGAGAAAATCTGAGTAGCCGTCTTAGATTGTTTGCAGATGATGCTGTCATTTACCGTCTTGTAAAGTCATCAGATGATCAAAACGACTTGCAAAATGATTTAGATAAGATATCTGAATGGTGCGAAAAGTGGCAAGTGACCCTGAATAAAGAAAAGTGTGAAATTATTCACATGAGTCCTGAAAGAAATCAGCTAAGTCACACAAATCTGAAGGCTGTAAATTCAGTTAAATACTTAGGGATTACAATTACAAATAACCTAAATTGGAACGATCACATAGATAATACTGTGGGTAGAGCAAACCAAAGACTGCGATTCATTGGCGGAACACTTAGAAGGTGCAACAGGTCTACTAAAGAGACTGCTTACACTACGCTTTTCCGCCCAATACTGGAGTATTACTGTGAGGTGTGGGATCCGCATCTGGTGGGACTGACGGATGACATCGAAAAACTACAAAGAAGGGCAGCTTGTTTTGTATTATCGCGAAATAGGGGAGATAGTAACATAGACATGATACGTGAATTGGAGTGGCAATCATTAAAACAAAGGCGTTTTTCGTTGCGACGGGATCTTCTCATGAAATTTCAATCACCAGTTTTCTCCTCCGATTGCGAAAACGTTCTGTTGGCACCCACCTACATAGGGAGAAATGATCATCGCGATAAAATAAGAGAAATTAGGGCTCGCACAGAAAAATTTAAGTGCTCGTTTTTCCTGCGTGCCGATCGAGTGTGGAACGGTAGAGAGACAACTTGAAGGTGGTTCATTGAACCATCTGCCAGGCACTTTATTGTGAATAGCATAGTAATGATGTAGATGTAGATATTCCGCGAGATGGACTTGTGTGCTATATGATAGTTACAAATTTATTATTTAAGTACAAAGAAATCAATTACGTTTTACAAACTCGTGTGTGTGTGTGGGGGGGGGGGGGGGGGGGGGAAGTTCACGCAACGTAATATAGGTTTATTCAGATACGCCTTCATTATGGTTATGTGGTGTTTCGTACCGAAAGTTTATGAAAATTACACAGCAGAAAACAAGGTTCGCGTGTTCAAATATATTAAAGATGATAGAGTGAGACAGATGTGGCTCAGTTAAATTACCAGGTAGGACATCATAGTTACTAATTTTTCAGACGGAAGTTAAATACTATCCTTTGAAATTTACTAACACATTTTTTATATTATGATATATTATTGTATCCCGGATCACTTGGCTTGATTATATCATGATTAATGCATTTCACTGTTCATTTTTCAGGTGTGCCACAGACATTTAGAAGTTGGCGACGTTATGTGGGAAGTATCTGCCACACACGGAAGAACCATAACTGCCGCACTTTCAGAATCACGGTTTGAATCAAGTACCGTACCATGTGTTTATCCTGTCTGTCCAGTCCACCTGTCTTCGGCTGCAGGACCATCCAGACAGAAATCAGCAGAAAAAAGGAAAACGTCGTAGGCAGCAGCATTACAGGAAGCCATCGAGACTACTGTAACCAGCCACAATGGATATTTAAAAAGAATATCATATAACAGCCTTTAGGAACTGAAAGATAATGTAATACTTTTACGGAAGAAGTGGGTGAAAAAAGTGAAAGAACAATCTATAATTTTATGTATATTGATTTGTCTTGTAGTCCCATTACTTGATATATATTGTTATTTAAAACCATTTAAACCTGTGGATCTATTCAAAAGGAGTTTCATTAAACACAGTTTTGTTCATTTAATTTGTTCCAGAAGTTGGGTTGCTAACAGAAAATTGTATCAATAAAACTGACTGTGATGTCCATGCCTCAGTACTGTTGCGTAAAAATATTATTTGGAAATGTGTTAATGTTTTACTAAACAAATACTGTAGACAACCAATGCCTGCTCTTGGTATAAGTTATTTTGCCCATAAGTAATTCACGTATTCATGGAACTAATTACTCAAGAGATTAAATGAATGTCGTCATCATATGGTGAGACTATGAATTATAGTTCACTCGTAACTTTCATTTCTTCACATTATATATTCCTAGTTTGAACCCTAAAAAGAATTTTTACATCGTTGTCGGTTCATGGTGGGGAGTACTAGAACCTGCAGTTTCGGCGACGGTTTAAATACATTTATTTCCTTCTCAATATTTGAAAAATAGCGCCTCCAGCCATTTTCCGATCATTGGAGCACGGACTGCATTTCGCAGAGCTGGATACTAACCACCCTGAATAATAAGATATCTTGTTTGAAAGTGATAACAATTGTTTGTAAGGAAATATTTCACGCCGCGCAACAACAGCAGTGAACGGTGGTAAGGTCTCATGGAACCAAACTGCTGAGGTCATCGGTCCCTAAGTCTACACATACTTAATCTAACTTACGCTAAGGACAACACACACACCCATGCCCGAGGGAGGACTCGAACCTCCAACGTGGGGAGCCGCGCGGACCGTGAAAAGGCGACCTAGACCGCACGGCAGCAGTGTACGCAGTAATTCCATACACGTCCACAAAAATGTAGGACGTGTCTCATTATTGCCTCGATGTTTTCCGTGCGTGCGGAGTTGAGCACCGTGAACATTGTGGAAACGCAAATGAATACTTAAAAGCTGCCTGTTCACTCGTAACTTTCAATTCTTTCCATTACCTTTTGTTTTTAGTAGTTCGCGATATTTATCTTTGCAATACTTTACGCGAGTCTTTTATAATCAGTTTCGGTTAATCTATACCGACAGTGTAGCAATCTCCTTGCTTGGTTGCTGAAGACATTTTACATCTTTGGGGAGTCAGTTCGCTTTAGATCAATGGGGACGCAGCCCACGTGATGTTTCCTGTCTGAAAGACAATTCGCCATTAATTTACTTTGTATTGGAGTCTATGTGCTGTTCCTTGTTCGGTTAGATGCTAGTCGTGGGAGCTGTATTGGAGAGGAAACTGCCTTTGGTGGAGGTCAATGCTTTCTGCAGATTTTCCGATGAATGAAGAATTGGTTGAGACGATTTCAATTTGCTTCCCGCGGTGAAGTTTAGTTGTTGTGACAAGTTTAGATTTGGCATTGCTTGGGTTCAATCACTCCATGAGTAGGAATCGGGCCATTGCCTTTGCGTCATAAAATGGAAGCTTATAGGTTGCTCGTACGTAGTTGACTGGAAACTGATTACAGCATCGTACACTATTTTTACGGGGTCCACTAAGCCCTTCTAAGATCAAATGATCAGCTGCTTGACTAAAGAAGCAGCAGTATCGTTAGGATTCATCTACTGACAATAACGGCCGGAGTGATTGGCGTCATGTCGACAACATGTCCCACTATCATAGACCACTCCTCGTACTGTTTGGTAGGCAGTAGGTGGCCAGTCGGAATAGGCCTAATCCATGAGTGGTGTTGACATACTTACTTATACTATTTTTCTCTTCTTCTTACCTGTAATATCTCTTTATATTCTACCAATTGTCCCTGCACAATTCTGTGAGTGAATTACGTTTCCTACTTGACCATCTATATACTCGCAGAATCGATGCGCAAAGTAGTACAGTACTATTACTATTCCATGAGCGCATAATTACTCTTTGTAATATTCACTCTGGTGTGTGTTGGAAGGACTTCTAGGATTTTCTCCGTGCCGAATAGCCACATTGAATAATTCCAATTTTGCTATCGAGATTACTGGAAGAAAGAGATTTAAAATATATTGTATGCTACTCAAGAAAATGTATACTGAGCATTTACATCAAAGGTGTGTATTATATCTGTATTCTCTAATTGGAAATTTGCACGGAGGTGTCGTTTCGTTGGTAATCAGTAGGGAACTTCCGATGGATTGCAAACGAACCTGCAATTATTAGATAAAAGAGCTCCATTATTCCATCGGATGATTAAACTCTATCAAAGTAAACTTTCCGCTTGATCTGAGGTTTCCCGACTGAGTGCGCAACGCAAGAAAACCCAGACATTTGATTTACACAGGATTGCAGATCGCTTCGAATCATCGAGACTGCGGACCAGGAGAGTCATCGTCCGATTCTGATTAAACAAGTAAAGCTTAATTATAACTTTCTTGAGCGACTGTGATGATTATAATATGGCTGCTTATGAATCAAATCATTAATAAAATACGAATAATTAAATTTTCTCCTCACCGGCAGCCAGTATAAACACAAAAATTAATTAAAATTATATTGGCGCCAGTGTGACAGGACTCTCTTGGATTTTTCTATAATACATTTATTTTCTGTTTCATGATAAACGAAGAAGACGAGCTGGAACTAAGCTGCAGAGATATCCTGTGCTGACAGTAAAGGCTGCCAATAGGAAAGGTTTCACCTACTAGACAAGAAGTGCACTCCAGATAAAGACCAGAACAAACCAATTTTTAATTTTGTAGTTAAAATAGAATTTGAAGTATCTTGGAAAGAAAATTTTCAGAGAGTAGTTAGCTTGTAGAATTTTAATGTTGTGTGATTATTATTTCGTGTGTGAGCATTTAACTTGACTACCTCAGTGAATTAATATGAACGTTAAACTTGGTTAAGACATTAATTTCGAAACAATATTTAGTGATTTATAAACTGTGATAGATAATTATTTTATGGTATTAACTTGAGCTTCATATAAAATGTTCATGCATCAGCAACAAGACGTGCAACAGCCTTCAGCTGTTTGCGCCGAATCAGGGGCCACAGAGAGCAATTCTGAGACTGTTGTGGATAGAGGTAGCAATATAGAAACCCCCACTGGTTCAGACAATGTTCGTATAACACCAGATCAAAATGTTGTGGACCCGTAAATTGTGATTAAGCAGCAGCTATCCCTCTTAGCAGAAGGGCAAACCGAATTACAGAATCAGTTACGAGAAAACTTTAATGAACTAGATCACGGGTTAAATACCAAGACACAGGAAATAAAAGAACAGGCAGAAAGGACCGAACAAAATCTCATTGCTCAAATTGAGCAGGTCCGTCAGCAATGTCAAGAAATTACCAGTAGATTAAAGGCGGAACTAACCGAATATGTATCTGTCAAGATAGACACGATACAAAAACGAGTCGAATTGTTCCTCAATTAATACAAGCACAAGAGGACATGCAGTGTGCCGTAGCTACGATACCTGAAATAACAGAATCACAAGACAATCTAAAAAAGCAGTTCGACGAAATCAAGGAAAACCAGACGAA
Organism: Schistocerca americana; assembly: GCF_021461395.2. NCBI lineage: Eukaryota > Metazoa > Arthropoda > Insecta > Orthoptera > Acrididae > Schistocerca > Schistocerca americana. The sequence goes on from NC_060119.1 coordinate 224,907,197, forward strand.
TGTTGAACATAGAATCAATGTACTTACCGGAAAAGTTTCAGAAATAACATTAGAACGGCAGAACATTTCTTCTGAAAAGACCGAAGAAACAGTGAAAGTAGCTTTGCAGTCGATTTCTGATAGTTCCAAAGAGAATTTCTTTAACAAAGGGTTGAAGGAAGTCCGTGACCAACTTGGTTAGGAAATTTCGCGTTGGAAGGAAAATATTGAAAGATCGTTAAATCTCTCGCAGGAGGATTTGGAAACCGCTGAAGCAAGAAACAAAATTCTCAATCTATGCGTGACATTCCGTCAACGTCAAGGTCAGGCGCTTACAGAAGTATAACGTCACAGGTTAGAGCTGATCGACCAGATTGTCACCGTGAAGATTTTGAACAGCATGATTTTTGGAATCGTAGTGCGGTAGAAGAAAAAAATGATTAAAGAAAGACAATTCCAAATCTTTAATCCTGATAAAAGGAATGTTCATCCTGTAGTTTTCATTAGAAGATTTAGTGGTCTATTTCCACGATCGTGGATAGAATGGCAAAAGATTAGTTTTGTGTCAGGATATATTCAAGGATCAGGAGCATTGTGGTCATCTGAGCAAATATCGTCCTGTAAAGTATATAAAGAATTTGAGCAGGCTTTTCTAGCAAAATACTGGTCTGCTGGAATACAAGAAAGGCTAAGGCAGGAAGTGTTATATCCTGAGCCTTTCTCATTCTCTAGGGGATCCCTAAAGAAATATTTTGAGAAATATATTAACAAATCATTATACTGGGACGTACGAATTCCTTTACCTGACATACTCAGAATACTTAAATCCAGATTACCCACGAATGTAAGGAATCAGCTTCTGTACATAAATGATAAGGACTTAGACTCGTTTATGACCACTCTTGATCACATTGATTTAATTGAGGAGGACTATCAAAGGTCAAGAGAAATGTTCCAGCAAATAAGACCGATTGAAGCAAATCCGAGCTACACCAGGAACGGAAATGGCAATAATAGTAACAGTAATAATAAACACGACCAACCATCTTACCCGCGAAGACTTAGAAATGGATTAAATGGAAACAACAATTATTATTATAATGGAGATTTCAGTAACAGTGCCGCGAGGGCCAGTTTCAGGAACAATAGAAATTTTAATCGATTTAATCCTATGTATGGGAATGCAAGACAGTTCTACCAACAGTCGCAGAATAATAACAATAACTACACGAACCGATCGAGTCAATACCGACCAAATTCACTTCAACAGACAGAACGGAATCACGATTCACCACAACAACCGATCGTTACTGAAATAATTGACGATACAAATAGCAATCGTAATACAAATCAGTCAAACTAATCGTGACCGCATCGAGCCCCGGAGGAGCGGTCAGGGCATCTGTTAGGGGCGATTCAGTAAAAGTGCAAATGTTACGATATAATGACGGTGAGCTATTAACTGAAGAGTTGACGAAAGATTTAACAATGTGTCAGAATGAAAGATCGAGTGTTCCTGTATCGTAGGTATTTGTCGAAATAGAGAAGAATCCAACGAATGTAATACTAGACACCGCCGCTTCCGCCAATGTCATCTCTGGCGATCTTTTTAGGAGAATTGTTAAGAAGAGGAAGGTACCAATTTTACCGGTACAAAACTGTAAAATCATCGGAGCTGTAGGAGCACGCTCTCCCAATGTCAAAATACAAACCCAATTGGAGATGAAGATGGGAAATGTAGCAATAAGATGCACGTTCCTTGTAGTAGAGAAGTTGTTAGTGGATTGTATTCTTGGTATTGGGAGTATGCAGGAGTACGATTGTAAGATTGATTTTTCGGAAGGGAAAGTTAAATTTAGAATAAATGGAGGAGAGATAGCACTGGACTTAAATAGAAACAAGACGGTGCATAAGAAGTATTGTCGCGGTGCCACCATTCAATTAATTGATACGACAAACGGTCGTTGGAAGGATTTTTCAAATAATTCGATAAAGAATGAAGACTTTAATCAAACAGCAATACTTAAAGCCAGTGAATCAAATCAGCTTACCGTAGAACAAAGGCAGCAGCTTCATCATCTGTTAGCGGCTTATGAAGAGATTTTTGATGAGAAACCGGGAATTATCAGAGGGTATATTTGCCACCTGCAAGTAAAGCTACATCAAACTTACTGTCACACGAACTATCCAATCCCCTGGCGATTAAAACAATCTGTTCAAAAGGAGATAAATAGAATGCTAAGATGGGACCTGATTGAGCCATCAACGAGTCCATATTGTTCCAAAACCTGGAGGCAACGTAAGATTAGTTCTTGATGCAAGAGAGATCAATAAAATAATAGTTCCTGTGAGAACCCATCCGGAAAATATTGATGAATTAATTCAAAATTTTCAAGATGTTTCGTACTTGACTAGTGTCGATCTGAGAAGTTCTTATTGGCAAGTCTCCATGAGTGAAGAATCTACGAAATACACGGCATTCATCTATGCAGGTAGAAGTTACCAATTTAAAGCTGTCCCGTTCGGACTCAATATCAGTGCCGGAATATTCATTTCAGCGTTGGATTATGTTCTTGGGCCAGAATTGCGAAGTCGCATAACTGTATTCGTTGTCGATTTATTAATAGCCACGAAGACATGGGAAGAGCATTTACATATTCTGGAAAGGATTTTTGATGTCTTCAAGAAGACAGGAATTACAGTAAACCTACAGAAGTCTCACTTTGCATTACCACAGATTAACTTCTTTGGGAATGTGATTGATGCAAAAGGTATTCTGCCGATTAAAAAGATAAGTGCAATTAGAAATTTTCCATCTCCACGGAATAAGAGACAACTGAAGGGATTCATAGGAATGGCGTCGTTCTTCCGTCGTTTCATAAAGAATCAAGCCATGAATTCCGAAGCATTAAACCGACTTCTGCGGAAGGATGTGCCGTGGCAATGGACCGAAGAATATGAAATAGCGTTTCGAGACATTAAAGACCAACTCGTGAATGCATCCTTGTTATATCACCCTGATATGAATTGTGAGTTCTATTTTTCTACGGATTCCTCGGTTGTTGGATTAGGTGCCTGTCTCTTTCAGATAATGAAAATAAAAGGAGTAACAACATTCTGCCCAATATCATTTGCTAGTAGAGTTTTATCACCAAGTGAAATAACTTATACAGCAACAGAACTTGAAGCACTTGCAGTTATCTGGGCATTCAAGAAATTTTATTATTATTTATATGGCTCGAAAACCATTGTGTATTGTGACCATCAATCACTAACCTTTTTGCAGACGTGTAAATTATTACATCCCACATTGTCACGTTGGACAATGAAACTACAGAAATACCAATTTAAAATCGTTCATGTACCTGGAAAGGAGAATATTATTGCTGATGCAGTAACGAGATCTCCAGCAGGTGTAACGCAGGAAATAGAATCAATCAATACTTCAGAATTTCCAATACTACTGTTGCAGGACAATAACTACAAAGTTTACTATATACATCTCTGTAGAGATATGAGAAATTTGCAACGGAAGGATCAGCGATGAAACAAGATAATTCAGCTAAAGGAACAACAAAATTCAATTGCCAATTTAGATCACTACAAGTTAGTGAATGGAGTGTTATTCTTCAGATGTGGGAAGGACAACAATACACGGTGGTGTGTGTGCATCCTGAAAGAATACGAGGAGAAATTAATTTGGTTCACCCACTTATCATGGAGACATTTGGGAGTGGTTAAATGTGCAAACAAAATAGGAGCCTACCGTTATTTTCCGAATATTAGGAGGAAAGTGCACAAACTAATACGAAAGTGTTTAATCTGTCAGAAAGCAAAACCGGAAAATAGAGGTAGTAAAGATGTTCTGCATTCAATTATTCCACAAGAGCCAAGGTCACTAATTTCGTGTGATACCTGCGGCCCACTACCATGGTCAGGAGGAGGAGTAAGATTCATTCTTGGATTTAATGATGTATTTACGAAATATGTAAAATTATATCCATTAAAGTGTGCTACTTCCAGAGCTGTTGTAAAGAGATATGTGCGTGACTATATTCAGTCAGAACCTTTTCTCATTCCACTTTAGACTTGTTCCACGTTCACGTCTCTGACCTTCTGTTCCTGAGACCATCTTGCCGTTTCTGCGGCACATTACCAGCTTCTGTCCTGTACCGCCACTCATCGCCTGTCTTCTGTAACGCCTCCACCAAATGCTGTACGTCGCCTACCCGCTGTCCGTACCCAGTGTTCCTGTTTCATCGGCTCCACTACGAGATCTCCGCCTACACCGTCGAAAAAAGAAATTAAAAAAAATTTTTTTTGAACACTGTTGTAAAGATTTCTTTTTTTTTACTATGAGGCACTATTCTATCTACCTCATCTATCAAGTTTTTTATACATTTCAAAATCACTTTGTTTATGGTTTCCTATCGTCTTTAGTACCTGTGCTGGGGTCTATTCTTCCGGATTTTCCAGGGTTTCCCTGTGAAGGCCAGCTCCCAAAAGGGTGGACCTTTTCCGCGATCATACTGATTTATATCTTCCCTGACTATGTGCGCGGGATGTTGATATACTCAGTACATGTAAAAGTCACAGCAGAGGTATTCTGGTAACATACAGTCTTAACATGTTACCCATATACTCTATGGTAAATTTCTAAAAAACTAATCTTCAAAATATTTCTCTTTTGAATAAATGAGCCAACAAAATTTACGGTTAGCTCGCAAAGTGTATTATCATTAACTTTGGTCGCTGCGAGGGGCAATGTGTAATATCTCTTTATATTCTACTAATTATCCCTGCACAACTCTATGAGTGAATTACGTTTCCTACTTGACCATCTATATACTCGCAGAATCGATGTGCAAAAACGTACAGTACTATTACTATTCCATGAGCGCATAATTACTCTTTATAATATTCTCTCTGGTGTGTGTTGGAAGGACTTCTAGGATTTTCTCCGTGCCGAATAGCCACACTGAATAATTCTAATAATGCTATCGAGATTATTGGAAGAAAGATATAGAAATACACTCCTGGAAATTGAAATAAGAACACCGTGAATTCATTGTCCCAGGAAGGGGAAACTTTATTGACACATTCCTGGGGTCAGATACATCACATGATCACACTGACAGAACCACAGGCACATAGACACAGGCAACAGAGCATGCACAATGTCGGCACTAGTACAGTGTATATCCACCTTTCGCAGCAATGCAGGCTGCTATTCTCCCATGGAGACGATCGTAGAGATGCTGGATGTAGTCCTGTGGAACGGCTTGCCATGCCATTTCCACCTGGCGCCTCAGTTGGACCAGCGTTCGTGCTGGACGTGCAGACCGCGTGAGACGACGCTTCATCCAGTCCCAAACATGCTCAATGGGGGACAGATCCGGAGATCTTGCTGGCCAGGGTAGTTGACTTACACCTTCTAGAGCACGTTGGGTGGCACGGGATACATGCGGACGTGCATTGTCCTGTTGGAACAGCAAGTTCCCTTGCCGGTCTAGGAATGATAGAACGATGGGTTCGATGACGGTTTGGATGTACCGTGCACTATTCAGTGTCCCCTCGACGATCACCAGTGGTGTACGGCCAGTGTAGGAGATCGCTCCCCACACCATGATGCCGGGTGTTGGCCCTGTGTGCCTCGGTCGTATGCAGTCCTGATTGTGGCGCTCACCTGCACGGCGCCAAACACGCATACGACCATCATTGGCACCAAGGCAGAAGCGACTCTCATCGCTGAAGACGACACGTCTCCATTCGTCCCTCCATTCACGCCTGTCGCGACACCACTGGAGGCGGGCTGCACGATGTTGGGGCGTGAGCGGAAGACGGCCTAACGGTGTGCGGGACCGTAGCCCAGCTTCATGGAGACGGTTGCGAATGGTCCTCCCCGATACCCCAGGAGCAACAGTGTCCCTAATTTGCTGGGAAGTGGCGGTGCGGTCCCCTACGGCACTGCGTAGGATCCTACGGTCTTGGCGTGCATCCGTGCGTCGCTGCGGTCCGGTCCCAGGTCGACGGGCACGTGCACCTTCCGCCGACCACTGGCGACAACATCGATGTACTGTGGAGACCTCACGCCCCACGTGTTGAGCAATTCGGCGGTACGTCCACCCGGCCTCCCGCATGCCCACTATACGCCCTCGCTCAAAGTCCGTCAACTGCACATACGGTTCACGTCCACGCTGTCGCGGCATGCTACCAGTGTTAAAGACTGCGATGGAGCTCCGTATGCCACGGCAAACTGGCTGACACTGACGGCGGCGGTGCACAAATGCTGCGCAGCTAGCGCCATTCGACGGCCAACACCGCGGTTCCTGGTGTGCCCGCTGTGCCGTGCGTGTGATCATTGCTTGTACAGCCCTCTCGCAGTGTCCGGAGCAAGTATGGTGGGTCTGACACACCGGTGTCAATGTGTTCTTTTTTCCATTTCCAGGAGTGTATATTGTATGCTACTCAAGTAAATATATATTGAGCATTTACATCAATGGTGTGTATTATATATGTATTCTCTAATTCAAAGACTTTTTTTATTTATTCAGGGGAAAAGTGAGGTGAAAATATGGCGTTCCTATAACGTGAATTAAATTTAATACTTGTACTTGTAGTTATGAGTGCCCCTGAGGAGGTGTAAAATTATTTCCTTGTGTTCCGTTATAATTTTTTGTCAGTCAGTTTCTCACCAATTTATTGTAAAATATGCCTTATCATTATTTGTATCAAGCTAGTGCAGCATGTCATGTAGCATGGGCGCCGTCTTGTTGAGCGTCAGGCTATATCATAAATCAATCACTGAAAACCTATGTCAGAAGACGTTGAAAAGAAGCGACTTTTCATTGCATACTATGAGGTTTCAGCTCCAGCCAAGATAGGTCAACGTGAGCTGTTTCACCGATTGCTGTTTGGTTATGTATCATGGTAATAGATTTCGTACATTGTGCTACGTGAAAGTGACATTCATGAATTACTTTTCTGAGTCACATGGCTTACACATTTCTGTTCAACTTCGCTAGTCACATTTTGTTTCCAGATGGATTTTCCGGGGCCTGAAAATCGTAGACTTTGCTTTGATTGAAAATTTCAAGGCGTGATTATAATCCACTCGTTTTTAAAACTTTAGTCCTAAATGAAAGTGTAAAACATTTTCTTCATAGTGGGTACCACAGCAGAAATTTTTTTTAAAAGAAAGTGACATTTTTCCACTCCTGGTGTATTAATTTTATTCGTACATATTATGTTCTGCCTTTCAGACCATTTTCAAATGATTTTTCTCTGTAAAAGAGAGCACACTAGATTACCTCCACGAATAGAAATATAATAATGTGAATGTAATTTATTTTAAACTTGTTAGAAAGCCTGCTGTAGGAAGACGCATTAAAAGGGGACGTCTTTAAATTTAGGTTGCCTATTCGTTTTGGTTAACCCATATACTGCCTTTTTAGTTTGACACCATACATTTTGATATTGTGAAAAATTTAGACTACACAATAAAGCTAAGAACAGATTAAGAATTTCGAGTGACTATGACTGTATATTTATGTGTTTATTTAAGGAAAGTTAATAAATAGTAAGAAATATGGAAAATAGAAAGTAAAAAATAAAATAATAATGTTACAATATTATCGTATAGCCGATTTTTTATTGGTTATTAGCATTATGTGGCTCAAATTGTCAAGAAAATTTCTGTTCGCTAGATCTGTTTCTTCGTGAATGTATATATATATCTGCTTCGCCTTTTAAATGTCTGAAAATTTCCATTTCTTCTAACATATTCATTTTCCTACCTTTTTTGGACGAATGTTTATTCTTTACAAGATGTAGTACTAAACCACTTCTATTGTTATCCTCACGTACACACATAAATGTATAGTCTTAAATATTTGAAATTATTAGTCCATGCTTAGCTTTATTCATTAGTCAGTGTAATATGTTTGTAAATTTCACGTCTTACTAAAATTTTAAACTTTCTTACAAGACAGCATATATCTGAACCAAAACGGATAGGACACATAAATTTAAAGGCATTGCCATTTTAAGGGGTTGGGTTGGGTTGTTTGGGGAAGGAGACCAGACAGCGAGGTCATCGGTCTCATCGGATTAGGGAAGGATGGGGAAGGAAGTCGGCCGTGCCCTTTCAAAGCAACCATTCCGGCATTTGCCTAGAGCGATTTAGGGAAATCACGGAAAACCTAAATCAGGATGGCCGGGCGCGGGATTGAATCGTCGTCCTCCCGAATTCGAGTCCAGTGGCCATTTTAAGGCATATGACACATTTTTCCACTGCTGGTAATTGTCTTTCTAAAAAATTTCGCGTAATGCGCTTTCTTTTATATAGTAATATCACTTGAAAGTGCCATGAAAGGCAGAAGCTAGTCGTGTACCAAAAAATAAATACAGCAAAAGTGGAAAAATGTCACCTTCTTTCAAACTGTAAAAAGTACTCCAAGGTTTTATGTACATGCGTAGGTTTACTTTTTTACCAAGGAGATTTGATCCACGAAAGTATATTGAAAGTACATACCCAGAACTGACTGTCATTTCGCCGCGGCAACGCTAAGACAGTATGTTTAACACAGGGCTTTAACGGACAAACAGACGTGTAAGACTCACCAAGATGTCGGACAGGTACCATCTGACGTCTGTGCTCGGCATAGCTATCGCCACCTCCCCTTCATTCTAAACTCGTTGGTATTTAATCTCTGGATTTTCAATTGTTTTCCTTTCTGAGGACACGCAGGCAATATCAGAGATTAGTTCTTAGTTCTGATTCATTAGTTGAAGAAACTGGAAGCTTTCCCGAAAACGTCTCATTTGTGCATTTAGTCGCTGTTTTATGAAAGCATAGTTTCATGAAATAATACTGCTGCATGTGAAGTATTAGCCACAATCATATTATAATGTAATGAATGCATTTTGAAATTAATGTCTTCTGTGTTCAAAATCAATTAACGAACAAGGTACGAAATCTCTCTTTCATCATTTAGCAATAACTATTAATACTAATTGTTTAGAAGTACGTGTTCTCAAAGGTAACTGCCAAACAGTGACTGAAAATCAGTGGTAAAATAATTGTTTTCATGTCTCGTATGTGGTGTCCTAAAAGACTAAATGTTAATTACTACTAATTTACGACATCTGCCCTTTATAAAAAAAAAACCTTTTTCATCGAGATATGAAATTCTGAAAGCAAAAACATAGTAGTCATACGCTTAACTTAAAATGTACCACAAGGTTCTATGTTCTTTGGTGTGAAAATATTGACTCGTGAAACGCAACGGAAGTTTTGGAACGCTATGTAATTTAGAGAATGTCTAGGGTTAGGAAGAGACAGTGTAAAGACATCACCATTCCGTATTCTTACACGCGTCCCCGCTGTATTCTTCTTAAAATACGCACAGCGCTCAGCCACACACATTTCTTCCGCAACTTCGTTCGCAGAGCGGGAGTAGAGCTATTTCGAATTACCAGCACGCTGCAGTGGGGTCAGGAGGCCCGGATCGCGGTGATTGATGTGTCAAGGCTTACTCCAGCGTGGTTTGAGGCCGAGTTTCGCTGAACTTGTCGATAATACGCCATTATGGCCTGAGTGCTCTTAATGGACTCATTTTTTCGAGACAGCACGGCTGGAATATTAAGTCCAGCAAAGTCCGAAAAGTACAATGACGTTTAATCTCGGCTGGACGCCGAATTACTTTAAAATCTTTCGGTGGTAAATGACGTAAGTTCTGCTTCAGGCACGCTCGTCGATTTTAAAAAAAAAAAAGTGTTGCTCTAGTCGCTAAAACCAGACTCCGTTCTGAAATCGCTCGCAGAATTTACGGCGGCCGTTTACTTGGTTGTGTTTTCCGCGGTCCGGCGTTCTCCACAGGCCTCCGGAGGCGGCGTTAGGAGGGGAGAAGTCCCACCTGCCGCATTCAGATTTAATGCTGCTTCCCCGAGGCAGCTGGGCCGTCCCACACAGCGCCGTTCAAGTATTTAAGAGCACGATTTATTCTTCAATTCTTAAACTCAGGCGGACTACGCAGCCTCGCTGCTCCAGCAGTAAGACGCCCACGACGAATTGTTTTACCCGCAAGCGATGTTTAGAATCTCTCAAATGAGGTGGTGAAAATATTTGCGTTCTGAGTTCATAGTGTGTGATTTATCGTTAGACATTAGAGTTACACTCTACCAAAACTGCGGTTCGATATTTTTGGTACGCTATATAAATGTCGTAGTAAATCGTGGAATTACCGGTAGTATTGTTAGCATTGGTGGCGAAAGAGAAGTAAATGAGTGTGTGAAAGAGAAACTGGGAGCCGACGAAATCTCTTTGTTTTATTCTTTATTTGGTCGTTTGTTTTGCAGTAGAATCGCGCATCATTTACTATTAGTGCATTGCGAATTTTGAACCCTTGAAGAATGTACTTCCAGTCCCAAAGAAAGCAGGTGTTGACAGATGTGAAAATTACCGAACTATCAGTTTAATAAGGCACGGCAGCAAAATACTAACGTAAATTCTATACAGACGAATGGAAAAACAGGTATAAGCCGACCTCGGGGAAGACCAATTTGGATTCTGTAGAAATGTTGGAACACGTGAGGCAATACTGGCCCTACGACTTCTCTTAGAAGATAGATCAAGGAAAGGCAAACCTACTTATCTAGCATTTGTAGACTTACAGAAAGCTTTTGACAATATTGACTGGAATACACTCTTTCAAATTCTGAAGGTGCCACGGGTAAAACACAGGTAGCGAAAGGCTATTTACAGTTTTTACAGAAACCAGATGGCAGTTATAAGAGTCGAGGGGCATGAATGGGAAGCAGTGGCTAGGAAGAGGGAGTGAGACAGGGTTGTAGCCTATTCCCGATGTTATTCAATCTCTATATTGAGCAAGCAGTAAAGGAAACAAAAGAAAGATTCGGAGTAGGAATTAAAACCCATGGAGAAGAAATAAAAGCTTTGAGGTTTGCCGATGACATTGTAATTCTGTCAGAGACAGCAAAGGACCTGGAAGAGCAGTTGAACGGAATGGACAATGCCTTGAAAGGAGGATATAAGATGAACATAAACAAAAGGAAAGGAGGATAATAGAACGTAGTCGAATTAAACCGGGTGATGCTGAGGGAATTGGATTAGGAAATGAGACACTTAAAGTAGTAGATGAGTTCTACATCTACATCTACATTTATACTCCGCAAGCCACCCAACGGTGTGTGGCGGAGGGCACTTTACGTGCCACTGTCATTACCTCCCTCTCCTGTTCCAGTCGCGTATGGTTCGCGGGAAGAACGACTGTCTGAAAGCCTCCGTGCGCGCTCTAATCTCTCTAATTTTACATTCGTGATCTCCTCGGGAGGTATAAGTAGGAGGAAGCAATATATTCGATACCTCATCCAGAAACGCACCCTCTCGAAACCTGGACAGCAAGCTACACCGCGATGCAGAGCGCCTCTCTTGCAGAGTCTGCCACTTGAGTTTGCTAAACATCTCCGTAACGCTATCACGGTTACCAAATAACCCTGTGACGAAACGCGCCGCTCTTCTTTGGATCTTCTCTATCTCCTCCGTCAACCCGATCTGGTACGGATCCCACACTGATGAGCAATACTCAAGTATAGGTCGAACGAGTGTTTTGTAAGCCACCTCCTTTGTTGATGGACTGCATTTTCTAAGGACTCTCCCAATGAATCTCAACCTGGTACCCGCCTTACCAACAATTAATTTTATATGATCATTCCACTTCAAATCGTTCCGCACGCACACTCCCAGATATTTTACAGAAGTAACTGCTACCAGTGTTTGTTCCGCTATCATATAATCATACAATAAAGGATCCTTCTTTCTATGTATTCGCAATACATTACATTTGTCTATATTAAGGGTCAGGTTGCCACTCCCTACACCAAGTGCCTATCCGCTGCAGATCTTCCTGCATTTCGCTACAATTTTCTAATGCTGCAACTTCTCTGTATACTACAGCATCATCCGCGAAAAGCCGCATGGAACTTCCGACACTATCTACTAGGTCATTTATGTATATTGTGAAAAGCAATGGTCCCATAACACTCCCCTGTGGCACGCCAGAGGTTACTTTAACGTCTGTAGACGTCTCTCCATTGATAACAACATGCTGTGTTCTGTTTGCTAAAAACTCTTCAATCCAGCCACACAGCTGGTCTGATATTCCGTAGGCTCTTACTTTGTTTATCAGGCGACAGTGCGGAACTGTATCGAACGCCTTCCGGAAGTCAAGAAAAATAGCATCTACCTGGGAGCCTGTATCTAATATTTTCTGGGTCTCATGAACAAATAAAGCGAGTTGGGTCTCACAAGATCGCTGTTTCCGGAATCCATGTTGATTCCTACATAGTAGATTCTGTGTATCCAAAAACGACATGGTACTCGAGCAAAAAACATGTTCTAAAATTCTACAACAGATCGACGTCAGAGATATAGGTCTATAGTTTTGCGCATCTGCTCGACGACCCTTCTTGAAGACTGGGACTACCTGTGCTCTTTTCCAATCATTTGGAACCTTCCGTTCCTCTAGAGACTTGCAGTACACGGCTGTTAGAAGGGGGGCAAGTTCTTTCGCGTACTCTGTGTAGAATCGAATTGGTATCCCGTCAGGTCCAGTGGACTTTCCTCTGTTGAGTGATTCCAGTTGCTTTTCTATTCCTTGGAAACTTAATTCGATGTCAGCCATTTTTTCGTTTGTGCGAGGATTTAGAGAAGGAACTGCAGTGCGGTCTTCCTCTGTGAAACAGCTTTGGAAAAAGGTGTTTAGTATTTCAGCTTTACGCGTGTCATCCTCTGTTTCAATGCCATCATCATCCCGGAGTGTCTGGATATGCGGTTTCGAGCCACTTACTGATTTAACGTAAGACCAGAACTTCCGAGGATTATCTGTCAAGTCGGTACATAGAATTTTACTTTCGAATTCACTGAACGCTTCACGCATAGCCATCCTTACGCTAACTTTGACATCGTTTAGCTTCTGTTTGTCTGAGAGGTTTTGGCTGCGTTTAAACTTGGAATGAAGCTCTCTTTGCTTTCGCAGTGGTTTCCTAACTTTGTTGTTGTACCACGGTGGGTTTTTCCCGTTCCTCATAGTTTTACTCGGCACGTACCTGTCTAAAACGCATTTTACGATTGCCCTGAACTTTTTCCATAAACACTCAACATTGTCAGAAATTTTCGTTTTGATCTGTTAGGTAGTCTAAAATCTGCCTTCTGTTACTCTTGCTAAACAGATAAACCTTCCACCCTTTTTTTATATTCCTATTAAGTTCCATATTCAGGGATGCTGCAACGGCCTTATGATCACTGATTCCCTGTTCTGCACATACAGAGTCGAAAAGTTCGGGTCTGTTTGTTATCAGTAGGTCCAAGATGTTATCTCCACGAGTCGGGTCTCTGTTTAATTGCTCGAGGTAATTTTCGGATAGTGCACTCAGTACAGTGTCACTCGATGCTCTGTCCCTACCACCCGTCCTAAACATCTGAGTGTCCCAGTCTATATCTGCTAAATTGAAATCTCCACCTAAGACTATAACATGCTGAGAAAATTTATGTGAAATGTATTCCAAATTTTCTCTCAGTTGTTCTGCCACTAATGCTGCTGAGTCGGGAGGTCGGTAAAAGGAGCCAATTATTAACCTAGCTCGGTTGTTGAGTGTAACCTCCACCCATAATAATTCGCAGGAACTATCCACTTCTACTTCACTACAGGATAAACTACTACTAACAGCGACGAACATTCCACCACCGGTTGCATGCAATCTATCCTTTCTAAACACCGTCTGTACCTTTGTAAAAATTTCGGCAGAATTTATCTCTGGCTTCAGCCAGCTTTCTGTACCTATAACGATTTCAGCTTCGGTGCTTTCTATCAGCGGTTGAAGTTCCGGTACTTTACCAACGCTGCTTCGACATTTTACAATTACAATACCGATTGCTGCTTGGTCCCCGCATGTCCTGACTTTGCCCCGCACCCGTTGAGGCTGTTGCCCTTTCTGTACTTGCCCAAGGCCATCTAACCTAAAAAACCGCCCAGCCCACGCCACACAACCCCTGCTACCCGTGTAGCCGCTTGTTGCGCGTAGTGGACTCCTGACCCATCCAGCGGAACCCGAAACCCTACCACCCTATGGCGCAAGTGCAGGAATCGGCAGCCCACACGGTCGCAGAACCGTCTCAGCCTCTGATTCAGACCCTCCACTCGGCTCTGTACCAAAGGTCCGCAGTCAGTCCTGTCGACGATGCTGCAGATGGTGAGCTCTGCTTTCATCCCGCTAGCGAGACTGGCAGTCTTCACCAAATCAGATAGCCGCCGGAAGCCAGAGAGGATTTCCTCCGATCCATAGCAACACACATCATTGGTGCCGACATGAGCGACCACCTGCAGATGGGTGCACCCTGTACCCTTCATGGCATCTGGAAGGACCCTTTCCACATCTGGAATGACTCCCCCCGGTATGCACACGGAGTGCACATTGGTTTTCTTCCCCACTCTTGCTGCCATATCCCTAAGGGGCCCCATTACGCGCCTGACGTTGGAGCTCCCAATTACCAGTAAGCCCACCCTCTGCGACCGCCGTATCTTGCAGACTGAGGGGCAACCTCTGGAACAGGACAAGCAGCCATGTCAGGCCGAAGATCAGTATCAGCCTGAGACAGAGCCTGAAACCGGTTCGTCAGACAAACTGGAGAGGCCTTCCGTTCAGCCCTCTGGAATGTCTTTCGCCCCCTGCCATACCTTGAGACGATCTCCCACTCTACCACAGGTGGGGGATCAGCCTCAATGCGGGCAGTATCCCGGGCAACCACAGTCGTATTCCGATCGGGGGATGCGTGGGACGAGCTGGCCGTCCCCGACAAACCCCCATCCGGACCCTCACAGTGATGCCCATTGGCAACAGCCTCAAGCTGTGTGACCGAAGCCAACACTGCCTGAGGCTCGGCGCGAAGGGATGCCAACTCAGCCTGCATCCGAACACAGCAGTTGCAGTCCCTATCCATGCTAAAAACTGTTGTGCAAAGAACGTCTGAACTAATCTACAGAGAGCGCAAACAAATCGACACAAAATTTAAACGGTTATTAAAATGCAAGATTGCCTAGTAAATGCAGTAATGCTGCTACTTGCGCACTGCTGACACACTGCTCGGCGGCGGAAGGAGACTACGCGATTTTACACTATTCAGGTACTAAAACGCGATGCTACAACTCTCAAATACTATAATACGCCCGGAATTTATGAATTAAACAATGTAAGTACCAAAAACACGCAAAGAAATTAAGAATTAAACTATGCAACAAATGAGTGAGCTAGGAGTATACGACTTGCTGCTGCAGCTGCTTATCCAACGGCGGCAGGGAGCACACTGACTGTGACCAACCGACACTGGCCGTTCAAAACAAAAACAGAAGACAGACGACTACGCGAATTTACACTACTCAGGTACTAAAACGCGATGCTACAACTCTCAAATACTATAATACTCCAGAAATTTATGAATTATACAATGCAAGTACCAAAAACACGCAAAGAAATTAAGAATTAAACTATGCAACAAATGAGTGAGCTAGGAGTATACGACTTGCTGCTGCAGCTGCTTATCCAACGGCGGCAGGGAGCACACTGCTATTTGGGGAACACAATGATCAAGGTCGAAGTAGAGGATATAAAATGTAGACTGGCAATGGCAAGGAAAGCATTTCTGAAGAAGAGAAATTTGTTAACATCGAGTATAGATTTAAATGTTAGGAAGTCATTTTTGAAAGTATTCGCATGGAGTGTAGTCTTGTATGGAAGTGAAACATGGGCGATAAATAGTTTAGACAAGAAGAGAATAGAAGCTTTCGTAGTGTGGTGCTACAGAAGAATGCTGAAGGTTAGATGGGTAGATCATGTAATTAATGAGGAGGTACTAAATAGAATTGGGGAGAAGAGGAGTTTGTGGCACAACTTGACTAGATGAAGGGATCGGTTGGTAGGAAATGTTCTGGGGCATCAAGGGATCACCAATTTAGTATTGGAGGGCAGCGTGGAGGATAAAGATCGTAGAGTGAGACCAAGAAATGGATACACTAAGCAGATTCAGAAGGATGTAGGTTGCAGTAGGTATTGGGAGATGAAGAAGGTTGCACAGAATAGAGTAGCATGGAGAGCTGCATCAAACCAGTCTCTGGACTGAAGACCACCACCACCACAACAACAACAACAACAATAAAGAATACAAATTTCATTTTATAAGCAATAAAAATTATTTGTTCTTGCGGCTCCTGGGCTTTTATGTAACCAAGGCAATTACTTTTGATGCAAGTACAATTTACATGCGCAAACATGAAAAATATACAATTATTGTGGTTTTTTGTGCTCTATAGAACATTCTTCATCATGACCAAAGGCAAGAGTTTCCTCTTATTATCAATAAATGCGAAAGTTTTTGAATAACAGAAACATGTTTTATGTGTGTTCGACAAAGTATTGAAGCAATGTTTGCTATATTTTTGTTTCTGTTGGGATTTTTATTTTACCTTTTTGTTGAGGAAATTATATGGTAAACCTGCATTGCTCCTTTATTTTTATTACAAGATCCTTTTGTTTCAGGTTAAAAATCAACAATTTTCGAATAAAACCTGAATTAAACACTGACATTTTCAATTTTGCTATAAATACTGTTTACTTTTAAGTTAACAGACAGTAGGATAACTATAGAACAAAAATGTTCTGTAGGTTGCCTGGTCCTTTGTATTTTCTCACTCAGTTTCTAGATGGTTCAGCGCTTCTGGTTTTTGAGGGGAATCTAGTAAGACGCTGATTGCATAAAGAAACAAAACGATCGTTGTGAGGTAACGCCCGATAGGTATGCAACACACATAACATACAGTTAACGCAGGTACGAGCTTAACTGGCAAAAGCTACTAGGAAAACTTCCGTAATCTACTCTTACTTATGATAGTCTACAGTAGCCTACGATAATTTTACGGCTCTATTAGACATATGACGGAATGAAGTTTGGTAGAGAGGGGGGCGGAGGGAGAAGGTTACAGTTTATGTAAGTCTGCAGGCTTTCGTGGCCGTTCTCACTAATGTTGAAATCTTCTGGATTGTTAGGTCATTTCATATTTCCTTTAAGATAATCGACGTTTCGACCCCTCTACTGGGATCTTCTTTAGGATCTTCCGTGTTGTAGCAATAGTGGTCACCAGAAGATGCTGAAGAGGATCCCAGCAGAGGGGTCGAAACGTTGATTATTTTAGAGTAAATATGACGCAGCCTGACAACCCAGAAGATATTAACTTTAAGGTTACAGTTTGTTTCTGCTGTGTACATGGCAAGAGGTATACATCAATCACACGAGATGCTGTTACCACACAAGCACAACCACTCGCCCTCAGTTTCTGTAGCGTCAACAGTTCCTGCAGATCAAAAGTTCTTAGAGTGCCAGCATTTCCTGCAATTACCGCGCACAGTTCCTCGAGTTCCGTTCAAAAGGCAATTCTTCCGACTTAGCAGTCACTATTTCCAGAGCAATCCATACTGTGAACTAAGTGTCTGTACAATGTACTTTCAGCTGTAGTGACTAATTCATAGACTGCTAAGAGACAGCAAAGTTATTTAGAGTTTCAGGGCAACAAGTGACACGCACTGAACTGTTGCGAAAGTTAAAGTACAGTACACTTTTCTTTCAATTCTGTTAATAAATGTCATTGGTTATTTCTCATTCTGTTGGCACATTTCTGTTCTAGTACCACTCTGTCAAACAGTTATAAGAGCAGATATTAACTAGGTATATTAACTAGTGGGCATACTGTCAACTTTTTAGGGAAGTATAATTGAAATATGTTTCCTGCTACCGTGGACATTCAGTTACAACATCCCAACAGTTTTCGTCTGTTCCTCCCCTTCCCATCCCCATTCTTCTCCATATTACAAACTGCCATTATCACCTAACTTGTAACGTGCTACATATTCGCAAGATTTTAATAATAAACCCGATAATGTGTTTTAATATAATAACAGCAATTATTTCAGTATTACTTCCAAGAAACTGTAGTTCAGGGGACAACATAACTTTAAAAGCTTACATCCAACAGTCTGAGATGTACACGTTCCATGCAAGTGATTTAAGAATAATAGTAAAATGATATCACAAATGTCTCACAATATCATAATCATCACGATATAAAACCGAAATATATACTCACTATTATCGATATTGCAGCGCCTGTGTTATTCCGACTTGCGATGCAAAGTTCCTTCGGACATGCATGAGTGTCCAAAGGAACAGACACTGCGGCCGCTACAGCCATTATGAAATATATTAAACGTATTCGCAATTGGACAACCTTCAACTGTAGAATGGAATGACGACAAAAAGAATTTGTGCTGGAAAGGGACTCGAACGCCGATTCCCGCTTATTGCGAGCGGTCGCCTTACCATTCGGCTATCCGTGCACGACTCACTTGCAAATGTCGTCAACCATGCGTCTACAACCTGCACTCCTACATCGATTATGTATATTCCCGTACACGTGAGACATTTTACTTGAAAGTTGCTGGCCCGGTGTCGGCGGATAAATGCTGTATTGCAGTGCCTATGTTTTTCTGACTTAACGATGTAAAGTTCTTTGGACATGCATGCGTGTCCAAAGTAAGACACTGCGGCGGCTGAAGCCGTTATGAAATATATTAAATGTATTCGTAACTGCGAATATGGACAACCATCAGTTGTAGAATGGAATGACAATAGGAATTTGTACCGGAAAGGGACTCGAACCCGGATTTTCCACTTATCCCGAGCGGTCACCTTACCGTTTGGATATTCGTGCACGACTCAAACTTCCATACGTCGTCAATCATGCTTCTACAATCTGTAATCGTACATCCATTACAGTCATTCCCTTATAGGCGAGACATTTTACTTGAAAGTCGCTTGCCAGGTAAATGCGATATTGCATTGCCTGTTTATTCTGAATTACAACGTAAATTTCCTTTGGACATGCATGCATTTTCGTCATTCTGTTCTATAGCTGGTGGTTGTTCGTATTAGCAACTGCGAATACATTTAATGCTTACCATTATCAGTACTTCACTAAGATCTGAAACTGTGAATACAGACTACGGCTAAGAGAGTGTGGAATGCCTTACTCATCTTCCTGTGGTTTGATGACACTACCTACGACCTAGCGAAACGTGTTTTATTTGTCTTTGGTAGTAGGCATGGTCAGTCTGTGAATAGCAGGCAGCCCGTGCTCTGTTGGAATGTGTGCTTGCTGCGGGTCAGGTCGCATGTCCATCCACGTGGAAGCAACTGGAAAGTATACTGTGGGAAAAGTAGCTCGAGATTTACTGGAATTCGCTGCGATTTTCGAGGCTCTTGGTTTTCTTGTCAATTC
Source organism: Schistocerca americana (assembly GCF_021461395.2). Taxonomy (NCBI): domain Eukaryota; kingdom Metazoa; phylum Arthropoda; class Insecta; order Orthoptera; family Acrididae; genus Schistocerca; species Schistocerca americana. The sequence goes on from NC_060119.1 coordinate 224,926,579, forward strand.
ATTCTTCAAAAATTAGCTGAAAATTTTCGAAATTGGTGTATGTAAAACTATGAACACTTCGAGTAAAATGATCTTTGGGTGGTGGGCATCATATTACTATGACTGCCTACCCTCCTCCTCCCAAACATGGATACGCGCCAGCAAAGCCTGTTAATCACAGTGCCATTAGAAGCAGAGCGCAAGATCGGAATGGGCAAGGATGGGGCAAGAAATTGATTGCGGCCTCTAAGGAACTAACGGATCGGCAAAAGAAAGTGCTAACTCTCAGTTTAGTAAGAATTCATACAGTGAAGGCTTACACGACTGGATATCGTAGTTGCCGGTGAGTCTTCTGGGTTGTATCGCCGTGTTCCATGAAACTTCTCCGCTCGTAACGTTTCGTCCAGAGCTGTACTGCACATCTTCAGAGATGCTCCTGGTCTCGTTGAGTCGGAAAGACTCACCAGTAGCTTAGAAAGGTAGAAAGGATTTTTCTGATCACGTAACCACAAGGGTTTTCGAAAGTACCACATGCTATTCACAATCAATTCCTTATTTACCGTTAGAAATATTGTGTACTGCATAAACATATTTGTGTTATTGTATTTAAGTTCTTGTCATTGATTTTAACCAAACTCATGACTCTCGAAAACTCAGATTAAGCTCTAATGTGTTAGAACTTACTTTCGTAGATCCCTTCAATTAACGAGCCTGAGAATTGCACGTAATGCTTCATCAAAAGCGCAGGTGTTCGGACGGAATCTGAATATGTTTCTTCCTGAATACCATTATCTTAGATACTATGCAAGCTCAGCCGTTTTCGTTTGTACGACTTTCAAGGGAATTCCATAGGGTATGAACCTGACTTATTCTACTATCCAGGATGTGTCTCCATTGGTCGAAAACATTTTACATTCATCTTCTCTAACCAAGAACGATATCTACACAAATTGCAACTTGCTTAACTGATTATCCTTGTGTTATTTAACTGAATATAAAAATCGTCAAAAAATGAAACTACAAATCACATTCGGGCCATTCCATCAAAAATGAAGGCTTTCTTAAGTTTGTAACAGTTTTTGTTCTTGTATTTAGTGGAAAACCAACAAATCTATCATCATCAAACCTTCGCTGTATATTCAGATCAATCCTTTTTTTTTATTTTCGTGTTACTGCTCCTTTGTAAATTGTACCAATGTTACGAATGTAACCATAAAATGACCCATACTTCCGAAAGTTATTTAGCAATCTGCCAGAAATGATATAATACACCTTCATTGGCTATAGCAAAAAGTATAGCATAATATATGTAGCAAGCCAACTGTCGCCAGTAAAAGGGTTTCCTGTTGTGGTTTTTGGAAAGGGAGTTGGTTGAGAGAAGATGGCACGGGAGGGGGAGTGAGGGGTGAGTGTCAATCTAGTGAGCATATAGAAGAGAAATAGAAGTGCAAATACACGTAATGGATTTTCTGAAACGTCTTAGCAAAGTTTCGAGTTCTGGCACTAGATATGTCAGGCTTGGGAACGAAGGACAAATAAATTAACGTATTTCGCATAGTTTCACTGACTGATAATTTGATGTTAATTCACTGAAGAAAGTATTCACCGCATAACAGAAAATAATTAGGATTATTTGTATAAATTACAAGCGCACGTTTTATAGAACTCTCTTGCAATAAAATCAGCATCAACTAGACGTAAGTTATGTAAAAAGTGCGTTGCATGTAACCTCATTCCAGTCTAAAACAAGATATAGCTGTCACGAACAAAGCGTCACAGAAAGTAGTGCATGTCTATGTTGTTTTCGAGATGCAAAACCTGACTTCGAGACATAGTCGTTGAGTCAAAAAATACATTACTTTCTTAGTCTCAAGTAAAACATAACAACCAACCGCCATTTTCACTAATAGGGGACAATCTGAGTAGCCGTCTTAGATTGTTTGCAGATGATGCTGTGATTTACCGTCTTGTAAAGTCATCATATGATCAAAACGAGTTGCAAAATGATTTAGATACGATATCTGAATGGTGCAAAAAGTGGCAATTGATACTGAATAAAGAAAAGTGTGAAGTTATTCACATGAGTACTAAAAGAAATCAGCTAAATTTCGATTACGCGATAAGTCACACAAACCTGAAGGCTTTAAATTTAGCTAAATACTTAGGGACTATAATTACAAATAACGTAAATTGGAACGATCACATAGATAATATTGTGGGTAGAGCAAACCATAGATTGCAATTATTTGGCAGAACACTTAGAAGGTGCAACAGGTCTACTAAAAAGACTGCTTACACCACGCTTGTCCGCCCTATTCTGGAGTATTGCTGTGCGGTGTGGGATCCGCATCAGGTCGGACTGACGTATGACATCGAAAAAGTACAAAGAAGGGCAGCTCATTTTGTATTATCGCGAAATAGGGAAGATAGTGTCACAGAAATGATGCGTGAATTGGAGTGGCAATCATTAAAACAAAGGCGTTTTTCGTTGCGACGGGATCTTCTCATGAAATTTCAATCACCAGTTTTCTCCTCCGATTGCGAAAACCTTCTCTTGGCACCCATCTACATAGGGAGAAATTATCATCATGATAAAATAAGAGAAATCAGGGCTCGCACAGAAAAATTTAGGTGCTCGTTTTTCCCGTGTGCCGTTCGAGAGTGGAACGGTAGAGAGACAGCTTCAAGGTGGTTCATTGAACCCTCTGCCAGGCACTTTATTGTGAACAGCAGAGTAATCACGTAGATGGAGATGTAGATGTAATACTGGTAGTCATCTACGCCATAGACGAGTTCTTGACAGAAGTAACTAACTCATTTACTGACCTTAAAGGGCAAGCATGTAGCAATACTTTACAAAATTCTGAACACGAATATCCCGTGGCTACAATATCAGTGAATCGCAACTTGAAACAGTCAACTCATATAGATACTTACACTGAGGTGACAATAGTCATGGGATAGCGATACGCAGATATACAGATGGAGGTAATATCACCTACACAAGGTACAAAAAGGGCAGGGCATTGGCGCAGCTGTCATTTGTACTCAGGCGATTCATGTGCAAAGGTTTCCGACGTGATTATGGCCGCACAACGGGAAGTAACAGACGACGAACGCGGAATGGTAGTTGGAGCTCGACTACGGTACGTTCGTTTCGGAAATCGTTGGGGAAATCAATATTCCGAGATCCTCAGTGTGAAGATTGTGCCGGGAATACCAAATTTCAGACACTACCACTCACCACGGACAATGCAGTGGCCGACGACCTTCATTTAGAGTCCGTGAGAAGCAGTCTTTGCGTAGAGTTGTCAGTGCTAACAGACAAGCAACACTGTGTGAAATAACTGCAGAAATCAATGTGGCATGTACGACGAACGTATCCGTTAAGACAGCGTGGTGAAATTTGGCGTTAATAGGCTATGGTAACAGATGATCGACTCGAATGCCTTTGCTAACGGCACGACATCGTCTGTAGTGCCTCTCCAGGACTGGTGACCACGTCAGTTGGACCCTAGACAACTGGAAATCCGTGGCGTGGTGAGATGAGTCCCAATTTCAGTTGGTAATAGAGGATGGTAGGGTTCGAATGTGCCGCAGACCCAGAGAAGTAATAGACACAAATTGTCAACATGGCACTGTGCAAGCGGGTGGTGGCTTCATAATGCTGTAACCTATGTTTAATTGTGTTACATGTAATGGACTGGATCCTCTGGTCCAATTGATCATTGACGATATGGTTATGTTCGGCTACTTGGAGACCATTTTCAGCCCTTAGTTGGTTTCATGTTCACAAACAACAATGTAGTTTTTTATGACAATGCATCATGTCAGTGAACCACAATTGTTGGTGATTGGTATGAAGAAAATTCTGGACAGTTTGTGAGTGATTTCGCCACCCAGATCGTCCGACATGAATCCCATCGAACATTTATGAGACGTAATCGAGGGGTCCGTTCGTGTACAAAATCGTACACAGGCAACACTTAGGCAATCATGGACGGCTATAGATGGAGGATGGCTCAATATTTCTGTAGGGGACGTCAGATGACTTGTTGAGTCCATGCGGTGGCGAGTTGCTGCACTACGCTGGACAGAAGGAGATCCGACAAGTTATTAGGAAGTATCCCATGGCTCTCGTCACCTCAGTGTAAGTGCAATAATTTCTAGGGATATGAGCAGGAAAGATCACATCGATTAGATCGGAGGTTAAGCACATGGTAGACATCAGTTCAGTGACAGGATTCTGGGAAAATATCGTCAACCAGCAAAAGAGACTGCTTATAAAACACTCATGCGTTCCATCTAAAAATACAGCTCAAATGTTTAGTACCCATACCAAATAGGGATAACAAAAGATTATGAAAACATGCAAAGGAGGACCAAATAAACAGTCACAGGTGTGTCTGACCCAGAGGAGAGTCTCTTGCAAATTTTGAAAAAAATGAACTGGCAGACTCCAGCAGACTCCTAAACTATCGGTTTCTGTGAGTTTCTCTTTAACTGGGTAGGCCACATGAATTTCATGTCAATGAGAGTACGCTACCTCAAATAGGGCTGTGCCCGGGAAATGACTGCTTTGTTCAAACTGGTCTTCCAATAAATGACTTTATATTTATCAGCTGCAGTAATTTTCCAAAAATGTTTTTGACAATAAGAGATTATACCTGTCTAGGCATGGGACTGTAATTTCCCTCATTACTATGAGACTAATTCTAATATGTTAAAAGATCTTTACGAACGTCAGCTGCGTGTAATATGCTTGCTTCAGTTGTCATCTCCAAATGGAACTCCAGAAACTGCATCCAGTACTATGCAGGGTGAGTATTAAGAAAGGTGACAGACCTGAGGAGATGATTCCTGATGGGAAAAGGAACTAAGAGGTCACACCAACATACGCCCAAAAAGGAACGGTTAGTATTCAATTCAACAGGTAGTACTGATACATTACACACATTAATGCATATTTGTCAGTGTATATGACATAGATGAACACAATTATTTTCTGTGTTGCAGGTTGTGATATCAGCTAAGTCGAAGCAAAATAGCCCATTATTAATACAAGGGGCAGGTTTTTACAATCGTCGTCCCAACAGTCCACCATCTTTATAAGATTTCTATTGTAAGAATTCTTCACTGATGAAGCGATCTTAAGTAGAGACCGCATCATAAGCCTACGCAGTTGTCATCCTGTGGCCACATAAAATGGTGAGACAATGGTGGAATCGTCGCATCATCAACGGTTTTGACTTTAATGTGTGGCTTTAGATTATTGGCGACCGCCTACTTAAACTTCTTAGTTTTGCCAAACGTCTTCATGGACACACGTACGTGGAATTAACATAAAACAGTCTACTTGGAGAATGTTCCTTCAGCAACATCGTCATGGTCACTCACAGGAGACAGACAGCTCAGGGAGGCTCTTGTGCCTGAGCACCTCCATAACCGGACGTAAGTCCTCTTGATTTTTGCATGTGGAGGCATCTGAAGAGTGTTACGTATGCCGAACCAGTTGCTGATGTGCAGATCCTTGAACAGTGTGGCCGTATAGCTTGTGACACTATTCAACAACATTCTAGAATTTCGAAGCAGCGAGGCAGTCCAGGACGGCATCCCATGGAGATCCATTTGAACATCTCTTGTAAAGTGAAAGAAACTAATACCATCTGATGTTTACTGTAATGTACCAACACTAATTGCTTTTGTTTCAGACTCCGCGCCCATTTCTGAACAAATATTATTATGAACGTCATTCTACAATTCTGAAGTTTGGCCTCTTACTTAATACTCACCCTCCATACTTTCCACCTGCGAATTAGTCATTAAGCACCCCCTTTTGTTAATCGGTGAGCGAAAATTTCGCGTCAGTATGTACCACTGATGTAAGAAAGCCTGCTTTGTGAAGTTATTGCAGATTGCCTGGGGCCATTCCCAAGTATTGTAAGGAATAGTTAGGACCTAAAGGTTTCTCCACCACTTGCAGCAACACTTGTTTGCGCTCTTCACCTAGGAACCGCTTCTCTGGTAAACTTGATCTTGCAGCTATCCCAAAGCAATATTCAACTCTGAACTGAAGCGCTGGTAAGTGCTACGTAAACTACGGGCGGAGTGTGGTACACTAGGAAGCGTTAACTGACACATGAGCAACTTGGAAAAGCATTTCGGGAGAAAATCTTTTCTGAAAACTATCAAAAGCGTAGAAGTTGCCATATATAAGACAAATGAGCTAGATAAGGAAATTCAAAAAGTAAAATAAGATGTCAGTAACTCGTTTTCATTGTAACTCCATTTTGAAGAAACGAAGGAAAATTAGTGTTTAATATTCTGTAGACCTCAAAGTCTCTTTTATTTTATTTATTGGCCATTATCTTGATCAGTATAACTGAATTATTCCAATAGGTAACGTACATATCTTATTGATTTCTTTCAGATCGTTAGTGTTACAGCACGTGTTTTACACACGTGGGCTGCACTGTGTTGTGTACGCCTGCAGCGATGATGTAATTGCAGTGCGCGTTGTAAGATCTGTAATCCTTCGTTGCAAGTAAAACCATAACACAACACGTAGCTTGACAACATGGCGTGAGAAGACTGCCGTAATTTCGTGTAGTGTAGAACACACAGAGAAAAGATGACCTGCGTCCTGCCGTCCCCTACAAAAACTGAAAGGAGTCTCAGTTGACAGTGTCCAGACGTTTTGCAAAAACGTAGGTAGTTAAACTTGACTTTAGCTGTTACAGAAACCAGGCTCCTATAGTCGGCGTACGGATCAGATTTTGTGGAATGAGGAACTATCGGCTGAATTACTGTATAATTCTTGCCTTTGTGGTTTGATGTCTACTTCCACGTACATTACCAGTCTTCTGACACACCTGGAAACAGTACGCATCTCTAATCCGTACTTGGTATTTCGGTGCGAGTTATGGTCCCTCTGCAACGATATAATCTTATACGTAGTAGTCACTGTGCATAAATTTCTTTCTTGAAATTGTTCAATATAATTTCAGTTGAGTTTTAAACAGTTCGATGCTCATGCATAATAGATTCAGTAACACCATCTGGCTGTGACCAGTGAAACTATTAACTTGTTTGTCATGTAATTCTTAATATAATAAGTTCAAAAAGATACATGTATCACATTGGAACAACCGAAATAAAATGTTCAAACGTACCTACGTTCTGTATTTTAATTTAAAAAAAAACTACCTGTTACCAACTGTTCGTCTAAAATTGTGAGCCATGTGTTTGTGACTATTACAGCGCCATCTATCACAAAGCGAAAAAATTGGTCCAACAAAACATTCATATTTCTTTACGTACTACACGAATATGTAATAAAAATGAGGGTTCCTATTTTAAAAAACGCAGTTTATACCCGTTTAACCTATGGCAGCGCCATCTAGCGGGCCAACCAAAGCGCCATCTGGTTTCCCCCTTCAAGCTAGACGAGTTTCGTTCTATGTAATTTTTTCGTTTTGTGCTTATTTAGTGAGATATTTGGCCTGGTCACTATCAATGGACAACCCTGTATATTACGAAATTTCGTGCGTTGCAGCGTACAAGAAAAAAGTGGATATTTCCGCTGTAAAGAAATTTTATTTTGAATCCCTTTTTCCGGCCAAATGTATTTCTACTACTACATATGATTCTATCTTTCCGTAAATTGTGATCCTTAAAATGTATCTATTTGATGTTCCTTTTTATATTACATCAATTTTCACAAATTATAATTTTTCATTTTGGATTTTTCTAATAAAACACTTTCAACTTGTTTTTCATTATTTATTCTTACTTAGGTATTAACTTGGACTCATAGAGGTTCAAATGTCGTACTGTATTACAGTAAGTGAAAAAATGATATTATTCGAAGTGGAAAAGTGGTAAAAGTATTACATGAGGAGTCATAACAAAATCAAAAACGTTTTCAGAAAAGCAATAAGAATGACTCAATCAAAGAAGTAATTAAATTGTCTGATAACTCCTCACGCTGTACGATAGTAGAACTACATGTCCATATTACTGTTGCGTACAGTATAATGGAATTTACTGCCAGGAATACCTACTTGAAATTTAAAGCGTATACTACTTCAGTATAAGTTTTATATAATTCATTAAATCGATTTTCCCCCCATGAACCATGGACCTTGCCGTTGGTGGGGAGGCTTGCGTGCCTCAGCGATACAGATGGCCGTACCGTAGGTGCAACCACAACGGAGGGGTATCTGTTGAGAGGCCAGACAAACATGTGGTTCCTGAAAAGGGGCAGCAGCCTTTTCAGTAGTTGCAGGGGCAACAGTCTGGATGATTGGCTGATCTGGCCTTGTAACATTAACCAAAACGGCCTTGCTGTGCTGGTACTGCGAACGGCTGAAAGCAAGGGGAAACTACAGCCGTAATTTTTCCCGAGGACATGCAGCTTTACTGTATGATTAAATGATGATGGCGTCCTCTTGGGTAAAATATTCCGGAGGTAAAATAGTCCCCCATTCGGATCTCCGGGCGGGGACTACTCAAGAGGACGTCGTTATCAGGAGAAAGAAAACTGGCATTCTACGGATCGGAGCGTGGAATGTCAGATCCCTTAATCGGGCAGGTAGGTTAGAAAATTTAAAAAGGGAAATGGATAGGTTAAAGTTAGATATAGTGGGAATTAGTGAAGTTCGGTGGCAGGAGGAACAAGACTTTTGGTCAGGTGATTACAGGGTTATAAATACAAAATCAAATAGGGGTAATGCAGGAGTAGGTTTAATAATGAATAAAAGAATAGGAGTGCGGGTTAGCTACTACAAACAGCATAGTGAACGCATTATTGTGGCCAAGATAGACACAAAGCCCATGCCTACTACAGTAGTACAAGTTTATATGCCAACTAGCTCTGCAGATGATGAAGAAATTGATGAAATGTATGACGAAATAAAAGAAATGATTCAGCTAGTGAAGGGAGACGAAAATTTAATAGTCATGGGTGACTGGAATTCGTCAGTAGGAAAGGGGAGAGAAGGAAACATAGTAGGTGAATATGGATTGGGGGGAAGAAATGAAAGAGGAAGCCGCCTTGTAGAATTTTGCACAGAGCATAACTTAATCATAGCTAACACTTGGTTCAAGAATCATGAAAGAAGGTTGTATACCTGGAAGAATCCTGGAGATAGTAAAAGGTATCAGATAGATTATATAATGGTAAGACAGAGATTTAGGAACCAGGTTTTAAATTGTAAGACATTTCCAGGGGCAGATGTGGATTCTGACCACAATCTATTGGTTATGAACTGCAGATTGAAACTGAAGAAACTGCAAAAAGGTGGGAATTTAAGGAGATGGGACCTGGATAAACTGAAAGAACCAGAGGTTGTAGAGAGTTTCAGGGAGAGCATAAGGGAACAATTGACAGGAATGGGGGAAAGAAATACAGTAGAAGAAGAATGGGTAGCTCTGAGGGATGAAGTAGTGAAGGCAGCAGAGGATCAAGTAGGTAAAAAGACGAGGGCTAATAGAAACCCTTGGGTAACAGAAGAAATACTGAATTTAATTGATGAAAGGAGAAAATATAAAAATGCAGTAAATGAAGCAGGCAAAAAGGAATACAAACGTCTCAAAAATGAGATCGACAGGAAGTGCAAAATGGCTAAGCAGGGATGGCTAGAGGAAAAATGTAAGGATGTAGAGGCTTGTCTCACTAGGGGTAAGATAGATACTGCCTACAGGAAAATTAAAGAGACCTTCGGAGAGAAGAGAACCACTTGTATGAATATCAAGAGCTCGGATGGAAACCCAGTTCTAAGCAAAGAAGGGAAAGCAGAAAGGTGGAAGGAGTATATAGAGGGTTTATACAAGGGCGATGTACTTGAGGACAATATTATGGAAATGGAAGAGGATGTAGATGAAGATGAAATGGGAGATAAGATACTGCGTGAAGAGTTTGACAGAGCACTGAAAGACCTGAGTCGAAACAAGGCCCCGGGAGTAGACAACATTCCATTAGAACTACTGATGGCCTTGGGAGAGCCAGTCATGACAAAACTCTACCATCTGGTGAGCAAGATGTATGAGACAGGCGAAATACCCACAGACTTCAAGAAGAATATAATAATTCCAATCCCAAAGAAAGCAGGTGTTGACAGATGTGAAAATTACCGAACTATCAGTTTAATAAGTCACAGCTGCAAAATACTAACGCGAATTCTTTACAGACGAATGGATAAACTGGTAGAAGCGGACCTCGGGGAAGATCAGTTTGGATTCCGCAGAAATGTTGGAACACGTGAGGCAATACTAACCTTACGACTTATCTTAGAAGAAAGATTAAGAAAAGGCAAACCTACGTTTCTAGCATTTGTAGACTTAGAGAAAGCTTTTGACAACGTTAACTGGAATACTCTCTTTCACATTCTGAAGGTGGCAGGGGTGAAATACAGGGAGCGAAAGGCTATTTACAATTTGTACAGAAACCAGATGGCAGTTATAAGAGTCGAGGGGCATGAAAGGGAAGCAGTGGTTGGGAAGGGAGTAAGACAGGGTTGTAGCCTCTCCCCGATGTTATTCAATCTGTATATTGAGCAAGCAGTAAAGGAAACAAAAGAAAAGTTCGGAGTAGGTATTAAAGTCCATGGAGAAGAAATAAAAACTTTGAGGTTCGCTGATGACATTGTAATTCTGTCAGAGACAGCAAAGGACGTGGAAGAGCAGTTGAACGGAATGGACAGTGTCTTCAAAGGAGGATATAAGATGAACATCAACAAAAGCAAAACGAAGATAATGGAATGTAGTCAAATTAAATCGGGTGATGCTGAGGGGATTAGATTAGGAAATGAGACACTTAAAGTAGTAAAGGAGTTTTGCTATTTAGGGAGTAAAATAACTGATGATGGTCGAAGTAGAGAGGATATAAAATGTAGACTGGCAATGGCAAGGAAATCGTTTCTGAAGAAAAGGAATTTGTTAACATCGAGTATAGATTTAAGTGTCAGGAAGTCGTTTCTGAAAGTATTTGTATGGAGTGTAGCCATGTATGGAAGTGAAACATGGACGATAACCAGTTTGGACAAGAAGAGAGTAGAAGCTTTCGAAATGTGGTGCTACAGAAGAATGCTGAAGATAAGGTGGGTAGATCACGTAACTAATGAGGAGGTATTGAATAGGATTGGGGAGAAGAGAAGTTTGTGGCACAACTTGACTAGAAGAAGGGATCGGTTGGTAGGACATATTCTGAGGCATCAAGGGATCACAAATTTAGCATTGGAGGGCAGCGTGGAGGGTAAAAATCGTAGAGGGAGACCAAGAGATGAATACACTAAGCAGATTCAGAAGGATGTAGGTTGCAGTAGGTACTGGGAGATGAAGAAGCTTGCACAGGATAGAGTAGCATGGAGAGCTGCATCAAACCAGTCTCAGGACTGAAGACCACAACAACAACAACAACAACAACAAATCGATTTTCTCAAATACTGCGTTTTTTAGTTGTGTTGCTGTTGTTTCCGGGGTGCAATATGATCCAATGATACGATAGCCGCTTTATTTAAGGTTTTCATAAACAATTGCAACAAGTCGCTTTTTATGATGATTCAATTTTTATTTTACCATGGCAGGTGTCAAGTCAACTAGTGACTCATCATCAGATGGTACGCAGTTATTAGTGATTGGCTGTAGCCTTGCGGGGTCGTTGTGTGGCTGTGGCAATACAGAAAAATCGAATCAAATAAGCACTGGATATGGAGAGGTATCTGCAATTATTTACACCATAAATCGACTTGAAAGTATTAATTACAGTTGTTTACACCCATAAGACCAATTTTGGTGCACAAATCACTTTGGAATAGATAGTTTACGTTTTCTCGTTGTGTTGATTACACAGCATACACAAACTCTGCCGCTGGTTACGTGCTTTACAGGATGTGAACAAAACAGACAGTTACTTAAGCTAATTTTCAAAGTGATAAATAAAAGTTTTCAGAAATTATAGCTATCCACTTTTTCTGATGATTCAGTTTTCGTTTTACCATGAATGGTTTCAGAACAATCAAAACTGTGTCTGATGATGAGTCGCTAAGAGACTTGAAATCTATCCTGGCAAAACTTGAATCGTCACAGAAGGTGACTGGTGGCAGTTATTCTGAAACCCGTTATTAACCACAGTCGAGTGTTCCCCAACCTTAATGGACAAAAATTTTAAACTGCTTTATTGTCTGAACGTTGAAAGGTCTCATACATACACTTGACAAAATGGTAAACCTTATGAATTTATTTGTGTAAACGTGTGTATAACAGTATATGTAGGTATACAAAATAGTGAAATTGTAAACATTCATAAGAAATATTTCTAAAAACAGTTCCACAACGTTGTTAGAATTGAGACATGTAAATTCATCCAGGATATTATGTCACGTCATGTCTTCAACTTCTTCTAGACGAGCAACGTTTTGATCCCTCAGTTGGTATCTTCTTCAGGATCTACGAGTGATTACGGTTCTCTGAATATATGAACAGCCTATAAACTTGCATAACGTAAGCAGTAATAGGGTAGGTGCAGGCTCCAAGAGGGCATTGCACTCAGGTGACGCCCTGTTTGTCGTTGCTGAGCTGTGAATGACAACACACGTATAACACGAAGCAGCTGCGATATCGTACCGGAACATTTATTTTGGAGGCAAGACGGCCCCACGTAATACGTTGAAAAGGTTGGAAAATTCCTGACATGGGCTACGGGCTATTTCAGAATTTCTGCGTTTCGGTTTAAAACCGTTCTCGCTGCCCCGACGTGTATTGTAAGTAGGCTGTTTATGTTTTCTTTATGTAAGTAGGCTGTTTATATTTTCTTGTTGGCAACGTTAAGTAGGCTGTTTAGGTTTTTCTATGGTAACGCCACCTCAATATGAAAATCACTGGCTGTGCTGTGTGCAGTCTGTGGCTAGTTTGCATTGTTGTCTGCCATTGTAGTGTTGGGCAGCGGCAGCTGGATGTGAACAGCGTGTAGCGTTGCACAGTTGGAGGTGAGCCGCCAGCAGTGGTGGATGTGGGGAGAGAGATGGCTGAGGTTTCTAATTTGTCATGAACTGATATATATATTATGACTTGTGATGATATTAAGGTAAATACATTGTTTGTTCTCTATTAATATCTTTCATTTGCTAACTATCCCTATCAGTAGTTAGTGCCTTTAGTAGTTTGAATCTTTTATTTAGCTGGCAGTAGTGGCGCTCGCTGTATTGCAGTAGCTTGAGCAGCGGAGATTTTTGTGAGGTAAGTGATTTGCGAAAGGTATAGTTTAACGTTAGTCAGGGCCATTCTTTAGTAGGGAATTTTGAAAGTCAGATTGCGTTGCGCTAAAAACATTGTGTGTCAGGTTAAGCACAGTCCCGTGCATAATTGTTCAAAGGGGACGTTTCATATGTCGACCCTTAGCCTAGGATACCTCACTGGAATCTTCTGATTTTTTCTTGTAGTTTGTGTAATTAGTGTAGATTTTGTTTATTGCTAGCGCGTAATTGTAGAGAGAATCTCCTTTGTAGTTGTAGCCTTTCATTGTTGTACAGTAAAACAGTTGTGGCATGCATGTAGATTTGCACCAAGTATTTCGCAGCTGTAATTAACTAGATATTATTTTCAGTGTTATGTTAATGTGTTCTCTTATTTTTGCTCTTCAAATTGTGTTTTTCTGTGTTATCGTGTGAAATATTGTGACAATTATGGCGTGTGAAAAACGTAACACTAGGCTCCAAAGTAAACTGAGAAATGACAGTGAAGACGAAGGCAGTGTGTTAGCGCCGCAGAGTAATGAATTAACAGACATTCAAAGTAGTAATTTGGTAACTGTTCATAGGGAAATGGAGCAGGCGGCAAACAATGGCACGGACAGTGAAACAATTAGTGAAGAGGGAAGCATTATCGATCGATCGGTCGGCAACAGCTCGCCTCAGGAATCCGAAATGACAGGACACAATTTCGCAAATACTGTAGATTCAGGTTTTGGGTTATCACCGTTTTCTCAAATAAGTCAAGACGCATATTCTGCTTGTCAAAATGTGAATGTTGCCGGTGCAAATGCACTGCCGAAAAGCGTAGAGAAACAGATTCCAGACACTAATACATTATTATTGCAATTAATGCAACAAATGGAACAAAATCAGAGACAAATGGGACAAAATCTTAAAAAGTTAGACACAGTGGAACAAAATCTCAAAAAGTTAGACACAATGGAACAAAATCAGAGACAAACACAGCAAAAGCTTCAAAAGTTAGACACAATGGAACAAAATCTTCAAAAGTTAGACACTACACTTGAACAAACACGTGAAGATTTAACCACTGAGTTACATAACATTGAATCGAAATGTCAAAAAGTCTGTAATGACGTAAAAACACAAATTTGTGAGCATTTTCAACCTATTTTTTCGCGGCATGAAAATGCATTACAGAATCACGAAGCAGCCATAAAAGAACTGCAAGCCATTGTTCATGAAAATCATGAGACCTTGTGGGCTAAAATTGACTCAGTTGCATCTACCGATTCGGTTACGCAACTTGCAAAAACTCAGGAAAACTTAAAGGACACAGTAGATACTCTGAAACTTGGTTCAGAAAAACACACTGAGGAAATGTGTTCACTATCGGAGAAAGTAGCCGAACTTTCGGATCAGGTCACTAACTTATCTACAAAGGTAGATGATGATCTGAATGACACAAGACCTGTAGCCTTCACTGACACTGAAGAATGCGAACAAATTAGGAAATTCAAACAAAATCAGAATCAGATTAATACGCAACACCAAAGAGAAATCCGGGAAGTACAAGATCAGCTGACACAGTTAATACAAGAATTACGCATTTCAGAGGATACTCGTGCCCCAACTTGGGAAGAGGGACTTAGAAACACGGAAAAGCCGCAAAATAATAACACAGGGCATTTCGGAAGTTATGAAAGAAATGGGCAATGTGCACCGAATTTTGAGATGGAACGGCCGACACGACCTAACAATGACCGATATGCGACTCGCCGACATGATGATTTTGACTATAAGCTGTTCATTACTACACGTAAATTCAAAACGTTTAAGAATTCTGCCAACGACATTCATCCACAAGCGTGGCTCCATCAATTCTCTCATTGTTTCCCTCCCAACTGGGCATTGGAGCACAGGTTAGAATTTATGTGTGGCTACTTAGAGAATGAACCAGCTGTAAGAATGCGATCGGTCATTCACGATTGCCACAGTGAAGGAGAATTTTACCATGCCTTCCTCTCAGCATATTGGTCTCAAGCCACACAAGACCGGGTAAAACATGGTATCATAATGATGAAACATTTCGAACAATCTGAATTCTCCAGTCTTGTGAAATATTTTGAAGACATGTTGCACAAGAATCAGTACCTGTCAAACCCATACAGCCCTTCAGAACTCATCCGCATTTGCTTAATCAAATTACCTGAACATTTACGACATATTATTTTAGCAGGACGTTGCAAAGACGACATTGACGCTTTTCAGGGACTGTTACAAGAATTAGAAATTGACACTGACAATCGCGGAACGCGAAACCAGGAACACAACAATTACAGGTCACATCCGTCGCAAATCCGCGATGAAAGAAGTAATAACTGGACACGACAAGGCTATTCTCACAACACAAATCGTGACCAAAATAGACACCACCCGTATGACAACCGTTGGCAGAGTAGTAATAACTACAGGGAAAGATCACCTCTCCGTGGTAATGACTATCACAGAGACAATCAGAGAAACAGACAATATGGGAACCAAAATAAATATTATCAGGGGAGACAGAATAACTTTAGACGCAACGGTCCAGCGCGCAGTTTCGATTCAGGGAGAAATTCTCCACCACGTGACCGACAAGAAAGAAACTATGGCATCTACCGACATGACGACAGACGATATGATCGTAACGATAGACCTGAACTGCATCAGAACTGGCGGGATTCAAACAGAGCAGGGCCCTCTCGTCACGGTGAATTTGTAGAAGTTAGGTCTCCAAATCCCAATAACGACGCGCGCCAACAAAGAGACAATAGGCAATGACTCACACCGATGGCAGCCACAAAACGTTCTTATGACACTAACGACGCAGCTGCCGTAGCTAGTAATTACGTAAAAATGGAAGACATTAGGGACATCTTACTCCAGGAACACGACATAAAACGTAACAATATTGCATATCCTGTGATTCACATTACAGTAAATGACGTAAAATTTACGGCAGTACTTGACTCTGGCAGTCCCATCTCAGTAATTAGTGAAACAGCCTTTAGCAAATGTAACAAATCGAACGATTGCCCTACACTTCCGTTACGTAAGATCAAATTACAAGGTGCAATTTTTGGAAAAAGTGTAGATGTACGCCAGCAAACCAATTTAGAATTCTTTTGTCAAAGCCACAGCTTCTCTATAAACTTTCTTATTGTTCCATTATTGTCGACGGAAATTATATTGGGAGTAGACTTTTTGAATGAATACAAAGCAATCTTAAGCTTTCACGATGCTGAAATAAGTTTAGAGAAAGAAGGTAAGTCAATAGCTTTGAAATTTGAAGACTGGCTCTCAAACCATGACGAGGAAATTAATCGGCTTTACCTTCTGTTAGACAACAGTTCGGACTTTTCTACGGAACTAGACACTAACAATCACTCTGCAAGTACTGACAGGGATGATATCGATGGCGCATTTGACATTAATAAGTTAATTCAGAATAAAATTCAAACAATTGAGAATTGTAATGACACTGATAGGCAGGACCTTTTTGAGATTTTACAAGCACATTCCACAGTTTTTACTCATAAAACAGGAACAATCAAGGGATTTCAATACCAATTTCGTGTTCGTGAGCATACTAAATTTTGTGTTAGACCATATGTAATTCCAGCACATTATAGGGACCGTGTTAGAACAGAAATACAATCTATGCTTGACGAGGGCATTATTGAGCCTGCAGTAAGCTCATACAACAATCCATTACATGTTGTTGAAAAGAAAAATGGATCGATCAGACTTGTCTTAGATTCGAGACAAATCAATACTATCATTATTCCTGAAACAGACAGGCCGCAGACGATGGAAGAACTTCTTCAAAATTTTAATGGTGTAAAAGTATTGTCTTCCATTGATCTCAGATCCAGCTTTTATCAGATCGAACTTCATCCAGAATGCAGAAAATACACAGCTTTCCTTTGTTTCGGCGTTTGTTATCAGTTTCGGAAACTTCCCTTTGGTTTGAACATTTCTTCAGCAGCATTTATTCGCGGGCTAAATTCCATATTACCTGAGTTCTTAAAACGTCACATCACCTTATATGTGGACGATATTCTAATAGCGGAAGCTTCATGGGAACAACATAATCGCATCCTCAACAGTCTGTTACGTATTTTTGCAGAATCTGGAATTACAGTTAACTTGGAAAAGTCTGAATTCGGTAGGTCAAAGGTGAGGTTTTTGGGACATATTATTTCTTCTGAAGGCATTCAGCCGGATCCTGAAAAGTTAGAAGCAATCAGAGCCATTCCAGTTCCATCCACAAAAAGACAAGTCCGCAGTTTTCTAGGTCTCGTAAATTTTTACCGTCGTTTTCTGAATATGCAAATTCTAGTTACACCAAAACTTTGTTCTCTCACTGGAAAAAATACTATTTGGAACTGGGACGAACAAGCACAGTTGGAATTCGATTCTTTGAAAGAAGCGTTACTTTACGCGCCAATACTAGCTCATCCTGATCTGTCACAAGATTTCTGCCTTAGTACGGATTCTTCTAAAGTCGGTCTTGGTGCCCATTTATTTCAAGAAGCCATAGAAAATGACACTACCGTTCAGAAAACCATTGCTTTTGCTAGCCGAGTGCTAACAAAATCTGAAAAAAATTATTCCGTTACTGAATTAGAAGCTTTAGCTATCGTTTGGGCATTTAACAAATTCCGTTTCTTTCTTTCTGGTAAGCACGTAAAAGTATACAGTGATCATCGTGCATTACAATTTCTTATGTCTTCAAAATTAAATCATGACAGGTTAAAACGTTGGGCATTGTTTCTGCAAGAATTCCGCTTCACAATAGTCTACATTCCCGGCAAGGAGAACATTGTTGCGGACGCACTGTCACGCGCACCGGCTGGGCTTGAGAAAAGTACCACAGAAGGCAACCTCGAGAAAAATTTCAGTATTCTTTACATTCAGAAAGTCGCCTTTGAAAACTTCATCACCACATCTTTAAAGGACATTGCTCATGAACAAGATAAAGATCCGATTTGGAAAGACATCAAGAGCAAATGGCATGAAAAGACACACACACAGATTCGGCATTATTACCTGGTTAGAAACAACATACTCTTCAAACGCTGCACTGTTGATGACAAGCTATGGGTACTTTGCATTCCAGACGATTTTGTTAATAAGCTCATTTGGTACATTCATTTCAGCTACGCACATTTTGGCCCACGAAAATGTTATCATATTCTTCGAACGACTTGTTATTTTAACAATATGGAAAAGCGAATTCGAAGAGTCTTGTCTATTTGTAAACTTTGTCAAAAGGCGAAACCATCTACTGTCTCACATCGTGCTCCGTTGTTTCCTATTATTCCTGCTAAATTAAAAGAATTTGCTGCTGTTGATCTGTTGGGACCGCTTGTCAGAACATCCAATGGATTTTCGTACGTTTTAGTCGCTGTTGAACTTACTTCAAAATTTGTTTCTTTCACTCCGTTACGTAAAGCCACTGGACGGTCTGTATCCAACGCCTTTGTTAAAAATTTCTTACGTGAAGTTGGACACGTTAGTAAAGTCATTTCAGATAACGGACCGCAATTCAGATCTGCTGTTTGGTCACGCATGCTTCGCAACCATAAAATCAAACCTGTTTTTATTTCATTGTACTCACCACATTGCAACCCGTCTGAACGGATTATGAAAGAAATCAATAAGCTTTGCAGACTTTATTGTCACAGAAAGCATCAGCATTGGGACAGATATTTACACTTATTTCAAAACGTGCTGAATGAAATGCCTCACGACTCCACTGCTTTACCACCTACTCTTGTACTGAAGAATGAAGAACCACCGAACAGAATCAGAGAGCTTGTACCTTTCCCGAATACACGTAAACTTCGACACAAAGACATAATTGATTTGGCTCTTAAAAATATAAAATCTGCAGCAGACAAAAGGAGAAAACTACACGGTAAAGCAAATGCAAAGAAATTGTATATTGGTCAGAAAGTTCTCATTAAAGCTCATTCATTGTCACATAAGAAGAAAC
This sequence comes from Schistocerca americana, assembly GCF_021461395.2. Lineage (NCBI taxonomy): Eukaryota > Metazoa > Arthropoda > Insecta > Orthoptera > Acrididae > Schistocerca > Schistocerca americana. The sequence goes on from NC_060119.1 coordinate 224,945,812, forward strand.
ACTTGAGTCACAAATTCTTTCTAGTTTACAATGGACCTTACAGAATCCGACGTATACCACATGATAATTGCGTTGAAGTTGAAACTCTGCGTACTAGGAAGAGTAAAGGTTTACACCACATTTCTCATGTAAAACCATTTATTGACAGATAATCTGCCTTTTAACTTTGTCTTTGCCATAAAACGTTTCACTTCACGTTACTAGTATGCTTTAGAAACTGTTACCATGCAACAATGTTTGAAGTTAAATATCCAATCAAGAACCAAGAGAACTTATTTAAACAGAAATGACGAATGCATTGTTATAGTAAACAGACGTCACAGTGTTATTGTGTGTGTACATTCTTGCTTGTTTGTTGCACGATTACGTAACGACTATAAGGCTCACATACTTAGAACATTTACCAGTACTGCTAATGAGATTTTAATGCAACATTTTGGTTTATTTGAAAATACATTCTGAATTTAAAGTGCTTTCTGAGAGATACCAGATGACACAGAGGTTAGTTTATGTGACAGCTACACGATTTTTATCACGACGCTACTAATGAGTGACAATTTACAATGTTGCTTTTGCGGTGTATCTGTTTTATATCTGCACAGTTTTCTGAATTCTTCTGGAAATCAAAACATGTTTTATTAGTAACTTTTGTGGTATAGCTACAAGGAGACAGCCTTTTCCATAGCACAACAATACGTTACAGCACAGTACTTTCATCATCACAACAATAAGCGTAATAACTAAGATATCTCTACGCAAAGCATTTCACTTTTGTTTATCATGAGGTAAGTACATTGGCTTCTGCAGAACTTAGCTTTTGGAGGAAAATAACGACACTTTCACAGAGATTATCTTACAACAATATGCACATTTAGCGCTACAGGACACGCATTTCAGTGATTAATTTTGTACTTAAAACATTTATTTTTAAAGGTTTTTGAATTACAAAGAAAGTTTTCAGTGATACATTTCGTTTCATTGCTGTAATCTGTAACACCTGAGGGTATAATTACATTAATCCTCAGGGGGGTACACGCTTACTTTGTGTACCATGTGTGTGGCAACCACAAGGAACCCTAGCTAATATGGTATTTGCTTATACAACTTTACACATCGGTACCATATTTCTCTAACACACAAATTACACAGCTATCTGATCATTTAACTGAGAGATAAACATTTTTTTACTACGTCATTGACAGATGTTTACGTAATTACACAGCTGGATAACTTCACACTTATGAAACTGTATTTTGTCTGTACTTTGTGAAACTGTTCATATTTTTTCGGAACCATTGTGATACTATGAGAGCTTTGAATGATGTATTTGGTAAAGGGATTATGATTTTTAAAGTACGTTTGAGGCAGATGACACTTTTGACATGAGCAGAGAATTTTTTTAATTCTTGGAGGAAGCTACGACGATTTTGAGATTTGACTGAGGTGTTATGATGTTATTTTTACGACGACGATGTGTATTATGCTGCTGAGGTATGTTTACGATTAATAGGCTGAGGCTACTATATGAGTTATTTGATTATGCTTCATATTTATAATGACGAAATATTGACGAGTGTCGATGGATACGTATATGTGTAATAAGGTAAGGAGTAATGAATAGTGGGTAGGGACTCTTGACTTGTGAAAAAGGATGTTGGAAACCAAGAATCGTACTTTAAGAGTTATGACATGTGTGAATCATGTGTGAATGTATCACAATGCCACTGAACATTTTTTGGACACTTATATTTATAGGATTTTGTTTCTACAGATTTGCAACGCTAATTCTTGACCTGTGGTATAGTTTAACGTTAGTCAGGGCCATTCTTTAGTAGGGAATTTTGAAAGTCAGATTGCGTTGCGCTAAAAACATTGTGTGTCAGGTTAAGCACAGTCCCGTGCATAATTGTTCAAAGGGGACGTTTCAGTATGATGACTGAGTGGTCGTAAAATGTGCTTTTCGTTTATTACACGTGACATCCTGGAAACGGCAGACACGTATTTTCAATTCTGTACTGTATTGTGAACTTTATAGAAACTTCATACAAGGTATTCATTGAAATTCTAGGTGAAATTTTAGTTTTGTGCACGTGTGATTTATTCTCGCCACCTGGGACAATACCACCAGCTGTGACCCCCCAGTGCTAATGACTACCTTGAATTCTACAGCTAATTGTGTGTCAAATCATTTAAATGAATTGTTATATATTTATTACGTAAATCGAAGGTACAGGGGGAAGAGACGAAAGGAAAGAAACTGTTGATGTCAATTGCATCGGGACTTTATGTGGAATCAGCGGTGATGACTCAAAATATGTGGTGGACTTGGATTCAAACCGGGCTCTCTTGCTTAGTAAACAATTGCGTTTACCGAGCAAGGTGGCACAGTGGTTAGCACATTGGACTCGAATTCGGGAGGACGACGTTTCGAACCCGCAACCGGCCATCCTGATTTAGGTTTTCCATGATTTCCCTAAATCGCTTCAGACAAATGCCGGAATGGTTCCTTTGAAAGGGCACAGCCGACTTCCTTTCCCATCCTTTCCCAATCCGATGAGACCGATGACCTCGCTATTTGGTCCTCTCTCCCCAAACCAAGCAACCAACAGTTTCGTTAACCACTGCGCCATCTATACACACGTCCAGCGCAATTGCACAGCACACTTCCGGCCGATCCATACTTCTACATAGCGCCATGCTCTCCATGCTCGCTACTTTGATATTTTGATAGGAGGTTGAACATAATTGTGCACCCGTGCTAAAGGTGGTGGATTCATCGCCCATCGAGGTGAATCAATTACATAATTATTATATGCAGTACATTCGTACAGAGCACAACGACACAGCTGGAATGTTGGAGGCCTTCTGAACGAGCTTACCCAACGAAATTTTTGTTGTTCTTTATCCACAGGAAGAAAACCATGTAAAATTATCTCAGTAATAAATATGGATCTTGAAGCAAAATGTTAAGCAAAGAAGACTGTGACTTCAATTCTCATGTAAGTGTCCTGAATGCTCACATGTGACTCCAGTGCCACCGCACAGAGTGGCTGCGATGTTCGAGGCGCCATGTCACGGTTCGCGCAGCCTCAGTCCCTCCTGCCAGAGGTTCGAGTCCTCCTTTGGGTATGGGTGTGTGTCTTGTTCTTAACCTAAGTTACTTTAAGTAGTGTGTAAGTCTAGGGATCGATGATCTCAGCAGTTTGGTCCCTTAGGAATTCACACACATTTCAACTATTTTTTTACTCCAGTAAAATTAACGTTGCTTAATAACTCGTGAGCGTTAATTCGATAAACAATAGCTTAAATCTGAATGATTTCGTTCTTTTTCACATATGTTGCTTTAACAATATGAATACGAGGTGTGACAATAAAGTAATGAGACTGATTTTCTTTGCAAGATGTGGCAACCCTGCGTAGGCACAACATCTTTGACCTCGGTCTATAAGCTGCTTCTAGTTCAAGCGGCACATCGATGCAACAGCTCAGTCGTGAGTTGTGCTGTAATAAGTTAAAACATACTTGTGTCTCTTGTCACGAAAATTGAACCGCATGATATTGCTCAACGCTATGCCATTTCATTTTGCGTTAAATTGGGTGAAAACGCGACGACAACTTACGGTAAGCTTCAGAAGGCTTTTGGAGATGAGGTTATTTCAAGAGCTCAAGTTTTTCATTGGCATAAAATGTTTAGTCAACGCAGAACCAATATTGGAGATAAAGACCGCTGTGGACGACCATCAACCTCACGGCCGGATGTCAACCTGGCCAGGATGCGTGAACTCGTACGATCTGATCGAAGATTATCCGTGAGAATGATTGCAGAAGAACTGAACATCAATCAAGGAACGATTCGTCTAGTAATAACTGAAGATCTTGGTATGAGAAATATTTGTTTAAAAATGGTCCCCAAAAATCTCACACCACAACAGCGAGAGAAACGGAAAAATGTGGCAGCCGATCTGTTACAGCAAACGGAAATCAATCCAGAATGGCTAATGGTTCAAATGGCTCTGAGCACTATGGTCATCAGTCCCCTAGAACTCAGAACTACTTAAACCTAACTAACCTAAGGACGTCACGAGGTAGAGAAAATCCCTGACCCCGCCGGGAATCGAACCCGGGAACCCGGGCGTGGGAAGCGAGAACGCTACCGCATGACCACGAGCTGCGGACAATCCAGAATGGTTGAGCCCTGTTATCACTGGTGATGAAAGTTGGTTTTTCAGTACGATCCAGAGACAAAATGCCAAAGTTCGCAGTGGTGCTCAAAGGGATCACCCACACCAAAAAAAGGTCGCATGTCAAAGTCAAAAGTGAAATGCATGCTTGTGTGCTTCTTTGATTCCAAGGGAATTGTTCATAAAGAGAGGGTGCCTCCTGGACAAACAGTTAACCAATATTACTACAGAGAAATTTTAGAAAGACTTCGTAAAAGAGTTCTTCGTATCCGTGCCAACATTGCTGATAACTGGATTCTGCGTCACGATAATGCGCCATCCCATACTGCTCTGTGAGTACAGCAATTTTTAACATCAAAACAAATTTCAGTACTGCGACAGCCACCTTATTCACCAGATATCGCTACGTGCGTCTTTTTTCTATTTCCAAGAGTCAAAACGGCGGTCAAGGGACACCATTTTCAAACAACACAAGATGTCCCAAAAGCTGTGACGAGGGTCTTTGAGGATATTACAGAATATGAGTTCCAGAAATGCTGGAAAAAGTGTGTGCAATTGGAAGGGACCTACTTTGAAGGAGACAACACTAAACTTGATTAAACCGTTAACAACAATTTTTTCACATCTGCCTCATTACTTTATTGTCCCACCTCGTAGACCACTTAATACTTTACAATTTGCTCTGATGCTTCTCATAGAGATGCTTAATAACTATTCATGCAGAATATTTTCGTTAGGTGTTAGGAATTGTTTAATATTATGTCGCATTTGTTTATGTTGTTTAACTACTTGTAGACGATCCAGACACATTAACGCGACCACCTGTCGAAAGTCTGAGACCACCTTCTGCAGAGCGGACTTGCAGGAAGTGAGTCAGTGAGGTTCTGGTAGATACGATACCATGCCGACTCCAGTTCCGTGGCCAGCTGAGCTCGGTTTCTCGGTTGGGGATCCATGGCTCGAACAGCCCGATGGAGGAGGTCCTATAGATTGTCGATTGGTTTTAAATCGAGGGGGTTAGGTGGCCAGGGGAGTACGGTAAACATACTGGTTCTCTTCGAAACACGCGCATACACTGTGAGCTGTGTGACCAGTTGCAATGTCCTGCTTCTAGGGATGGACATGGTCGCCAAGGATAGAATCACACATGTGTTGATCCACTGTGCCTTCCAGAATGACAAGATCACCCATCAAATACCACGAAAACATTCCTCAGGCCATAACGCTTCCTCCTCTGTCCTCCCCGACGATTGTTGCAGGGTGTTTGCTTTCAGACGTTCACGCTGTTGGAGCATAAAAAGTGATTGATCACCACTCACTCGATTTCCAGTTGTGGTGTTGGAGTGCAAATTCCAGCCTTTGTCGCCGACGAACAACAGTCAGTAAGGGTGCCTTAACCAGATGCCTGCTGCAGACTAGGTGCTTCAGTCTGGAACCGCGATGCTGCTACGGTCGCAGGTTCTAATCCTGCCTCGGGCATGGATGTGTGTGATGTCCTTATGTTAGATAGGTTTAAGTAGACACTGTTGGTAGCCGCTTGGTTCATCTCGGCGGTCAGTTGCTCGCCGGCTGCACTTCTGTTCGTCCGTACAGGTCGCCGCAGCCGTCGTTCACCCTTTCATCCATGGCCCACGATCCACCACAGTTGATTCGGTGTTAGTTTTGGATAGTGCCATTTTACCATGGTCAGTATACTTTAAAAAAAAATGGCTCTGAGCACTATGGGACTCAACTGCTGTGGTCATAAGTCCCCTAGAACTTAGAACTACTTAAACCTAACTAACCTAAGGACAGCACACAACACCCAGCCATCACGAGGCAGAGAAAATCCCTGACCCCGCCGGGAATCGAACCCGGGAACCCGGGCGTGGGAAGCAAGAACGCTACCGCACGACCACGAGATGCGGGCAGTATACTTTAACCACCGCAGCATGCGAATAGTTCACAAACTTCGCCGTTTGAGAAATACTTTCACCTATGGCCCGAAAGCGAATGATGATGCCCTTTTGGAAGTCACATAAATCGCTCTGTTTCCCCATTACCACTACGATTACATTATTATTCGTATCAATCCGAAATGCTTTATATACCCTCCACTGCTAGTGCTGCCACCTGCTGTCTATAAGTGGCTATTGCCCGTTTACGTCGAACGTATGCGGTGATGACATTAATGTGACTGGACGGTGTATCTGTATGTGTGAGTGCTAGAGTACATGTGCCTAGGAAAAAATTGTGAAATTCCCCACTTCTCGACTTATTTTTTCTCGAAGTGCAGGTGTTTTGGATCGTTAGTTACTGACACTTTCGTTAATCAAAAATGCTGTATTAGGTTATCAGATGAGATTCGCGATATCTCGCTGTCCATTTCGCACATTTATCAGCTGTTCGGCATACGCATAACCATAGTGTGACAATACTTAACGCATCACTTAGCCGACAATTTATGGTTGAGCACGCTCACAAAGTTCAAAATGGTTCAAATGGCTCTGAGCACTATGGGACTTAACAGCTGAGGTCATCAGTCCCCTAGAACTTAGAACTACTTAAACCTCACTGAGGACATCACACATACCCATGCCCGAGGCAGGTTTCGAACCTGTGACCGTAGCGGTCGCGCAGTTCCAGACTGAAGCGCCTAGAACCGCTCGGCCACATCGGCCGGCCGCTCACAAAGTCAGAAGGCGTTATCGTTAATTGGGGTTCCTAAGCTGCAAAAATGTTAGGTGCGTTACACTACCAGAGCAGCAGCTTCCTTCTCTACGTAATCAACTTCGCTATAGGTAGTCCCATTATTTGTTTTCACTCAAACGATGGTAACAAAACCGCCTTCTTTTTAGAGGCGCTTCTTTGTTTCCAATCTGTTTGTTTGGCGACATTTTTAGAACATGCTGTGAAGCACTCAGTAAAACGTAAAAGTTTTTGTCATCTACGAGCTCAAATATAGTGCTTCTAGTATATTCATAGGCACCATAGTCATGATGCTTGCTAATTTCAATAAACCAGCTTTATTTTGGCTTGGGATGTAGAACGAGCTTCCAGCTGTGATTCTGAAACACCAACGTGAATATGGATCGCAATGGTAAATTAAAAACTATGAGCAAATGTTTTTAATTCAGTGGCCATCGCGATGTTAAGGAATATCACTTATTATCTCCATCAATAATAATCTATGGGGGTGTGGTACATTAAAGTTGCTTAGTTGAGGTAACCATATAATATTCCTAAATTTCTAAGAATGCTTCAGCTAAGGGAGGTGGGGAGTTAGTAATCAACAACTGTATAGCTGAATATTTTACTGTCACGTTTAAAGAAATTCGCTGGAGATTATCTGACTGTTTAACCTCTGTGCAATATTCATATGATAGTACATTGCTTGGAGTGAAGCTAAATGCTCCAATCCAGACTGCAAGCGATTTGTATCGACATTTGTTAATTTCGTCAACTTAGATATCTGTGCTAGATCCATAACACCTTCCCCTGTAATCAGTTATTGGATGTAACATCGACCGTCAAAACCTTACAATTTCGTTGACATTCAGCCCGCACAAATCCCGTCATAGCTGCGATTTTTATTGAGAGAAAGCCTCACATGGTTTTGTAACATGTCTAACGTCCACCTTCCAGGATAATTTCTTGTTGATGACGAGAGTTATTTTGTGCGTACATACTGTACTATAGCTTCCGCTGTAAATATCTTCAGTTCATTTCTTGTAAGCAGTTGCCTGAGTGGGAACACCGTAACTGCTCAACTGTGCCCTGCTCTCTAGTGACGTATTCTCCACGAAGATACTTCGATGAACCAAAACATAATGACCGTTGCCCACAGGACACTGAATGCCACCTGGTTGTGTTTCTGGCACGTGACGTGTGAGGAAACTACATATGCATGCATGTGTGGCGCCTGTTCTGTATGACACATCTGACAGAACAGACACCTCACGCATATACACTTATGTTCAGAAAATAACTGAACACACTGAACCAGTAGCGAAAGGGCGTTCATATTCATAAGATATGTTCATTAGTATGTTCTGCAGGAATGATTAACACTTCAGTGACCTCAGTCTAACACGTGCCCTTTTGCCTAGTAGGCACAGAGTCCGCCACGGGCCCTGATAACTTTCGTGCTTGATGGCATCGACGCGTATCAAGCGCGAATGGCGTCTTGTGGGATAAACATCCACGCTGCATTCACTTGTTCCCAAACTTCGTCTGTGATGGTTGACATTGGGTTTCACCATATCCCACACATTTTCGACTGGCACCAAGTCTGGTTATCTGGCGGGTCAGGGCAAAAGGCTGACGTCAAGTGACACCAGGATAGGACCTGTTCGTGCAGCAACGTGTCGTCAGGCATCGACTTGCTGCAAAATGGCGTCACGGTTGTTGTGCAGAAAGAGCATGGCTACGGGTCGCGGGATATCATTCACGTAGGTCACAGTGGTCACAGTTCCCTGGACACGCACCAGCTGTGATATGTCATTGTACCCAATAGTACCCTACACCATAGCGCCTTGAGTTGGCGCTGTTGTCTTGTGGGAATGCAGTCACCATGATGCCGCTCCCCCTGTCTGCGGTGAATCAAAATACGGCCATTACTTTCAAGAAAACAAAACCTTGATTCGTCCGAAAACACTATCTGATGCAATCATTCGCCATAGGTACGCGGACAAGTGGATGAAGCACACGTAACCCATGCCGTAATAAACGGCGGCGGACTGTCAGCCCTGATGGTGTACAATGTGTTACACTGTTACACTGTTCCGCCAGAGCCGAGGAGGGCGTGTATCTGTCCAGCGAAGCCATTCGGACGAAGTGTCGATCTTCTGGAGGGGTGGTCTGAAGGACGCGACCTGATCCACGTTTTGAGGTTCCATGGTGAATTGTTAAGTGGATCAATATATTGCTGAAATTCTGAGAGCAACTGGATTTGTTACACAAGTCCCATTCCGTAATGAAGAACCGACTCATCTATCTGTAAGTGCTTTCACTTCCAACAAGAGCCTCATGAATGGTAAGTCCAAGCACGGAAAGGGTAAGGAATCTGCAGAATGCAGTGTGCTGCTGAACATATCGAGACAACGGAGCAGTTCCAAAAAAAAATTGTTCAAATGGCTCTGAGCACTATGAGATGATGTGTTGGTAAATGTGCCAACACCTTGTGGATAGAGGCGGCCTAAATGCACGCTATCTAACGCAGACGGGCGTGAATTCTGGAACAGGATAAGTAGTGAATTCTCATAAGAAAAGTATGCAGCTCCTCGAATACTTATCTTTTATTCTTTGTGTGAATACAGCATTCTGTATGAGACATTTCATATGATAACTATCAAACTATGTAAGGCTAATGGCGCCTTGCTAGGTCGTAGCCATGGACTTAGCTGAAGGCTATTCTAACTGTCTCTCGGCAAATGAGAGAAAGTCTTCGTCAGTGTAGTCGCTAGCAAAGTCCTCGTACAACTGGGGCGAGTGCTATATCGTATCTCGAGACCTGCCTTGTGGTGGCGCTCGGTCTGCGATCACACAGTGGCGACACGCGGGTCCGACATGTACTAAATGGACCGCGGCCGATTTAAGCTACCACCTAGCAAGTGTGGTGTCTGGCGGTGACACCACATGAGACATAACATCTGAGATCGTCAGTCCCTTACCACTTAGAACTACTTAAACCTAACTAACCTAAGGACATCACACACATCCATGCCCGAGGCATGATTCGAACCTGCGACTGTAGCAGCAGCGCGGTTCTGGACTGAAGCGCCTAGAACCGCTCGGTCACAGCGGCCGGCGGAGCAGTTCCAACGGTGGAAAGTAAGTACTATTATAGCGCCATAAGAAGGACTCGCACAGCTGCTCGGTGGTCTGTGGTTTAAATTTATGTAAAGATGCTTTACTTGACTGAAGATACATTCTTTGCCACCGTAACAGTACTATATCATAAAGTAGGGTTGCCATTTGTGTCCATTAATCCTGTTGATAGAACTTTGCTATCAGTCTGAGTACAAATAACTTCATTGCAATATTAGTGAGATAAAACTTGTGGACCAAGTTAACTGCCACTATAATGGTAGTATGACACAACCACTGGAATACTTTTAACTTCCATAGTATAAAATGGTCTCTTGTAGAAGTATGCTAACCTTTAATCTGAATGAGACGTGACAGTGACGTTTTATTTTCCTGCTCACACTCAGATTCGAACATGACCCGCCAGGGTAGCCGAGAGCGCTAATGAGCTGTTTCTTGGTCTCGAGTAGGCGCACCGACCGCGGATCGACTCCGCCCGTCGGATTAACGACGAGGGCTGGTAAACCGGCCAGCCTGGAGGTGGTTTTTAGGCGGTTTTCCACGTCCTACTAGGTGAATACCGTGTTGATCCTCACGTTCGGCCTCAGTAACACGACTCAGAGACATTGGAAAACGTTCGTACTATTTCTTGACTAGACTAGATGCAGACAGCTGGGGTACACTACTTACGCCCCAGGGGGTTCAGGGTGGCAGCAGGAAGGTCATCCAGCCACCCTCTGCCACTGACACTGCCAAATCCTAATAACAAGGCCGACCCTCCGTTGGTGTGGGACGAAGGCCCCAAGAAAGAAAGAAACTCAGGTTCGAAAATAGTGTTACATACTAACTCGAGAGAAAGCATAATTTTTAGTACAGTAGGTTGGAAAATATAACACAGAAAATTTGCATGGAATCTGCATGTAAATCCAATTTTTAGTTTGATTACTATGCATCTTGAAAAATAGTGGAATAGCAGAATTCAAGTGAGTGAGAGGTAGCCTTGTTTCGTAATGTTCCGAAAGCCGAGAGGAGGAATGCCGCATGAGGAGAGGGGACGCCGAAGTGGATAGAATATGTGTCTTGGAGTTGAGCAAAATTAGCTTCTCAGACGTTGCAGAAGATTGGGCTGTGGATACTTCAGACGAAACTGAAAAGTAAGACGCAGTCTGAAAAGAGAGACACGCTTTGGCCCAAGAAGAATGAATAAGTCCTTGTCCCGGAAGGGGAGGAACACGAAATAGTAAAAATAATGTATCGATAAGAATCAGACATACTAAAATTCTCATAATAGTTGCTGCAACTGCGTATACGTGTTACATACAGTTGGTGCTAACAAAAGTATTTTAATTATGTGTGCTACTAAAAGTGATGTTCAAATGGCTCTGAGCACTATGGGACTTAACATCTATGGTCATCAGTCCCCTAGAACTTAGAACTACTTAAACCTAACTAACCTAAGGACAGCACACAACACCCAACCATCACGAGGCAGAGAAAATCCCTGACCCCGCCGGGAATCGAACCCGGGAACCCGGGCGTGGGAAGCGAGAACGCTACCGCACGACCACGAGATGCGGGCTAAAAGTGATGTATCTGACGTCTCAGATAAGGAAATATTTGCGAACAGGTGTAGTGTTACCTTTTTTCCAAGCAGACAGTGACGAGGGTTGGTCAAAAGTAGATCGTGTCACTGGTGTAGGTCAGTGGTAGAACGAGATAGACCGTCACTTTTATTGGTGAACAAAATTTTTGTTTTGAATGCTGACAAAACTTACAGACTAAGATTTGTTGAAACGTCCCCTTAGAAAAATTAATGAATTACAGTGCTGGTAAACCCCTTACGTTATTTGATTTTCAAACAGCTGAGCAAAACTGAACGTACTCAGACATTTGTCTCTTTACTTATTCTGATCATCACTAAACTGACACACAATATTTTTAGAGCAACGCAATCTGACTTTCAATAATCCCTACAAAAGAATGGCCCTGACTAACAATAACCTATACCTTTCATGAACCACTTACCTCACAAAAATCTTCGTTACTCGAACTACTGCAATACAGCGAGCGCCAATACTGCCAGCTAAATAAAATGTCGTGTGACGAGGGCCTCCCTTCGGGTAGACCTTTCGCCTGGTGCAAGTCTTTCGAGTTGACGCAACTTCGGCGACTTGCGCGTCGAGGGGGATGAAATGATGATGATGAGGACAACACAACACCCAGTCCCTGAGCGGAGAAAATCTCCGACCCAGCCGGGAATCGAACCCGGGTCCTTTGGATTGACAGTCTGTCGCGCTGACCACTCAGCTACCGGGGTCGGACGCCAGCTAAATGAAAGATTCTAACTACTGAAGGCACTAACTACTGATAGGCATGGTTAGCAAATGAAAGATTTTGATAGAGAAAAAACAATGTATTTACTTAATAGTGTTCAGAAGTCATAATATATATGTATATATCAGTTCATGACATCCAGTCTTACAAATTTACTGTCTCTGATGGACACACGTCCAGATCGTCCGCTCTCAAAACTCCGCCATCTCACTCCCCACATCCACCACTGCTGGCGGCTCACCTCCAACTGCGCAACGCTACGCGCTGTTCACATCCAACTGCCCAACACTACAATAGCGAATATTCCAACAATGCCAACCAACCAAAGACTGCGCACAACACAGCCAGTGATTTTCATACAGAGCGCTACGTGACGCTACCAACATTAAAACCTAAACAGCCTACTTACAGTGTTTAGAACAGTTGATCAAAACTTATGCCGTGAAACTGCCTCGTTGTTCTCCACTTTACTCGTAAGTAGTACTACGCCAATTATTCTTACGAGAATATCCTCAGTGTTGTTTTAGCTAACCACGAATGCCCTTATAGTCGCGATTGAGTAGATAAACCTGATAGGAGTGGCGAATCTTTGGATGGACAGTGTCAAGAAGTATTTCAGTGAGCTGTCGTTAAGTGTATGAAGCCCCGCTTTGCAGAATATTTTTTACAGGCATCATTGAATGTTTACAAGCAACGCCTCCCTGCTGCTTTGTATCCCACTGGCATCGTGAGTTAATAGAGAGTATGTTGGGAAAACGATTACTCTGAATTAGAGGCTCCCTTGAAGGGCCAGCCAGAGTGGCCGAGCGGTTCTAGGCGCTTTAGTCTGGAACCGCGGGACCGCTACGGTTGCAGGTTCGAATCCTGCCTCTGGCTTGGATGTGTGTGATGTTCTTAGGTTAGCTAGTTTTAAGTAGTTCTAAGTTCTAGAGGACTGATAATCTCAGAAGTTAAGTCCCATAGTGCTCAGAGCCATTCTTTCCCTTGAAGGGCCATTGAAATCGGCTGTGCTAAACATATTTCTTCAGTTATGAGTATAATACTGGTGTATACCATCTTAATTGGAGGAAGTAACGCCAGAAGTTGAGAGGTGAAAGCGAGACAGGGGAATCTGACAGGCTGCAACATCGCTGAATGCGCCGGCTCGCCAGACCAAGCAGAGCGTTCATGTCTGAGAATGACTGTTCTTGCCTGTAGCTAGGTCAGTCACCGCTGTAGAGAGCTCGTTTTCGTGAAGAGGTTGTATTTTTTTTATATTTCACCTAACTGGCAGAAACTGTTCCAAAATTATGAGGTAGCTGAATAAGTTGGATGTAAAAGCATATTGTGCCAGTCTTTCTGAGGTTTCAAACTTTCTTTCCAGCTGTGATGTCGATTTCGTCTATCTGGGTACATTTCCTTTTCTAAATTTTATTTAAACAGGTCAGACTTGAGAACGGATTTAGTTTGTTGTCAAGGGCTGTGCGAAGTTCGCAGCCGTCTTAGAAACCTGTACGGCTCAGGCAAGGCATCCTCTGGCGAGCACATTCAGTGCCCGTGGGTCGTAAATAACAGCTGAACGACCATTCGTGCGGCTGTAAAGTTTCTTGGGCAAAGGCTGCAGACTGCCACTTCCAGAAAGGCCAACATATCCTAAGTACAGAACCAGAACAGTTAATTAAATTGATACAGTTTTTAATGACATGTCACTGAAACCAATACTGTCATCAATAGGACACAAGGTCATGGCGGACAGTGATTGGATCATGGCTTAACCAACAAAAAATTCAAATCATCAAATTCCGATAAGGAAGCCAGGAAACAATTAAAAATGATGCCGCACATAGATGTATTTGCACTCTAAAACCGCTCAAAAATTAAAATCGCTGAGTTACTTTGAAATCCTTTCAAACCTGTCAGTTTTCAAGGTAGGTTACTTGCCCGTCTTTCGGCAGCTAGAACCTCCGCCTACGCTCACGCCACCTGCTGCAAAGCCAGTCAAAAACCAGCTTTAGCTTGTGACGTTTGCTTCTCTCGTTTTTGTGGTTAAGTTAGATACGAACACCTATTTAATATGGAAATGAACATTATGTAATTTATTATTATATCTTTATTGTGTCACTCCGTAAACTGTACGTTTATAGACAATATTTCTGTGGGTATTTTTGATACTTCAAATCGACAATCACTGAAATCTCAGTGTTTTTAGTTACCTGTCGGTTTTGTCGAGCTATATTTCTTTTACTGGCAAGATATATAGACCGAGGAAAATTGTTTAACGCAATAATATTGTCCACCCCCATCCTCAAATTTGTTTTTTTTTTTTTTCACTTAAAGTGAAATGATAAATTGGTTAAACTATTGCAATACAACAGTTTTTCGCTTATTCTGTTGTAGATTCTTTGGGAAGAGTCAAAACATTTACCAGAAGATCTTTGTACGGAATTTTGAGGCATCAATGTAGATTTAATTAAACAATTCAAAGCAATCCTGGAAGCGATTTTGACTGACAACAGCAATGGTACTGTCAAACTGGATTGTATTACTTGTGAAACTGCAAAACTGTACACAAATTTGTGTGACTGATGTCCTATGCCACCAACTCTCCACAAAGTTTTAATGCACAGTGCTGAAGTCATATCTAAAGCAACTCTACATACTTGCCATTGTCGAAGAAAACAGCTCAGGCCGCAGCAAGGACGTACGCCAGTACACAATAAATTTTGCTCGTAAATTTTCACGTGTGGGCTGTAATAGGAGGGTACTACACAGATTTTTACTAAGTTCAGGCCCATAGTTAAGTTGCAGCTGACAAAGGCATCATAAGGAAACTATTCCATTTTCGCAAGAGGCCATCAGTCTAATGATCGCAAGCGCACCGTATTTGTCTCTAGAGGAAAATAATAGCGACAAAACTACAGAGAAAGGCAAAGATCACGAAGAGGGCGATGATCAACACTTTGACACTGAATAAAGATATATTGTAATAGTTCGCATGGCAGGTTTGTATATTCTGGAAATAAACATGTAATTCGGGTCACATAGTGCTTTTCATTTGATCCTATTGCGAAAAAAAAAGATAAAATAATTTTGACCGATTTTTTAGTACGAATATTTCTAAGTGCGCCGTGTGTGACAGGAAAAATTTGAAAAAACCTCTTCTATCAATAACAGATTGTAATTAGATGCAATCACCGGAATTTTAACATCGAAAGTAGAATTGAGATCCATAAGCATTCGATCAATAGAAGGGGGCATGTCATGTCAAATCGAAAAGACGCAGATGACGAAGGTGAAGAGAAGATGGCGTTTACTGAAAGGTGAGACTGTACAAGCATAGCAGACTCACAAAAAGAAAACTGGGAAAAATATCATAATAATGGGAAGTCAAACATAGTACGGGACATGTAGGAAGAATATCACAGAGAACAATTTGTAAATGTACAAATCAAAGGAGACTAAAACAGGGCCATCTTACGATCAGGAGGGAGAGCAGAAGTAAGGTAACACAAAGGTCCAATGGACAATGAAGCAGGTAAAAGTCGAGACAATAAGATGAGTAATTTAATGAACTACGATGATAAACACGAAGGAGGACATGAAGACAATGAGACAATGAATAAGGACATATGTTGAGAAATTTGCCAAGGAATTTCCTTAGTTAGAGGACAAATGTAAACAACAAATAAAAGATTGCAAAGTATGGACAGAATTGAAAGAACGTATGAACAAAATTGAGACTGAATGTGAACAGAAAATCTAAAGTAATGTCACAGCAGTTCATCAAGAAATTTTGAAATATATTTAGGCAGTTCAATTACGTACAAGCGCTAAATCAGATGAGTTTAGAGGGCCAATAACTAAGATATGCGAACAATTTGAAGAGAAGTAATTATTAAAATTAGTGGTAAATCTGATTTACAGGCCATGGAGTGTATATCTAACAAAGCTGAGGTTACATAAATGTGTGAAACTATCGTAAGTACTTTTCGTAGGTATTCAGAAAGGAATACAAGAACGGTTTAATTATTTCGATAAAGAATGAACAAAGAGCCTGGTATATTCAATGAAATTTTCTGCTGCAGTAGACGGTTGTCTGCCAATAACAAGCTTGATGCTGCAGGTGAAATGCATGTGGTCGTCTTCATCGCCAATTGTAAGAAAATGCTAAAGAAGCTAATGGCGGAAAAGGATCGCTTTATAAATGGAAAATAGCTGCGTTCAGGAGATGCACGAGGCTGGGCCATTATAGACTTAGACGAGTGTACAAGCTTTTTCAAGAAAATGCAGAGCCAAAGAGTGGTGAAAACAAAAGCAGAGGGACATAGATAGAAAATTCAAAGGTCCAGAAAACTATAAATCCCGAGAGACGATGAAAGCTTTTTACAAAACTTCACACTTGTAAATTAGAATCCGCAGATCCATCCATGAAAGCGGAGGATATTATGGGTGAAATAAGGCGCAAAATACTCAGGAAAATTCAAAAAACATCGAGCAGTAGCTTAGAGACACTGTTAAGTCGAGTAGATGAGGCAGGATTTTGGTATCGATCTGAAACAAATGAATCACAAAGATTCCATAATCATATACAAAAGGGTAGCAACAAAACCGTTATGATATGCAGCCATTGAACAACGCAGGTAGGTTGAAGTATGCCTAGCAAAAGAAGTAGAACACGAGCGGGCAATCAGCATGCGATTGCTCCCAATCCTGCCCGCAAGAAATTCGTGGCGGAGCGAGGCCCTTAATTTTACTCCGCACGTGACGTATTTTCAAATATTCCGCATTCTGTTGCTACCATTTTTTTATCAATTTTACATCTGCATAATACAACCGATATATGTTAAGTTCAAGTGATTTTGATTGAACTCAGAATGATGGCTTAAATTATTTAGTATTATGTAAGCAATCCACGGCTATCCGATCAGTCATCAAACCATTTCAGAAAAACATTTTACAAAATGTTTGCTAATAATGTTTGTGGACATTAACACACGAAATTTCAAACACTCTAATGATTCGCCTGTGCCCAAAACTCACAAAGTCATTGCTCGTCGACCAGGAATGCATGCAGTATTTTTCTATTGTTATCTCGTATTATTATTAGTAAACAGTTCTTGTCCGTTATGGACGTATTAGAACACTGAAACTGTTAAATCTGACGCTAATTTATAAAGAACTAGCCACAATCAGTTGCTTTTCTAGCATTTATTTTTCTATGATGACATTTCAAGATGCTTGGCACCCCATCTTCAGATGCACTGTACTAACCGGGTTGCAGAATTTTGCGATGAATTTTTTTTAATTGCTGTTGTAAAACGTCGTAAGTAAAGAATGTCAGTCAGGTCCACGGGCCACGAAAGGTTGCCCATGTATGAGGATGAGGCTAAGTTCGTTTTCGTGGCCAGATCCAGTCAAATAGCCAGGAAAACTGAATACTGCAATTTGTTCATATGGTGACATGGTTGGGGACCGTGGCTGTTGTTTGAAGACAAATGTTGATGGTGTTGAGACAGCAGCCAGCCACAATTTTATTTTCAATTCCTTTATTCAAAAGGTACCTTTACAGGTTTCGAATCGTTATGATTCATCTTCAGACGGATTCATGCTTTCATTACATGTGGTGCCTTTTTTTACAGATTAATTGTCGTGAAATGTCGGTTTGTAGTGTTTGTTTTCATGGTCCAAGAGATATGAATACATTCCCACTGCATTACTATCGTTGTACATGTAAGTTTTTTCTCACTGAACACTTTAGATTTGTCACAGAATAGATTTCTAACCCACACCACATGTTTTGATACATACAAGCACTTTTGAATAAAGGAACTGAAAATAAAATTGTGGCTCCTTGCTGTCTCAACACCATCAAATTATATACTGCCCCAGAAAAGGGTCGACCTGAAACGAGATGGTACAAGTGATCGTCAACATTAAATGAATAA
Source organism: Schistocerca americana (assembly GCF_021461395.2). Classification (NCBI taxonomy): domain Eukaryota; kingdom Metazoa; phylum Arthropoda; class Insecta; order Orthoptera; family Acrididae; genus Schistocerca; species Schistocerca americana. Next base: position 224,964,038 of record NC_060119.1, read on the forward strand.
GCTATCAGCGTAGTCGTAATTGAAGAACCTTTGGAGTCTACCAGAAGAAAAGTCCCATATGGGGAAAGCATATAACAGAAACATGATGCTAGTTATAAACTACAAATAGCGATTAAATTCAGTCGGATGTTCAAGGATAAGTTATGATACGAAAAGGAAGATTGGATAGTACGTTATTGTGGATACAAAAGTCGCCAGTGGTAAGTAAAGTTCCGGAAATGAATCAGTTCCGAAACGATCTGAAAAGTTCTACACTATCTGAAGGGGAAGTACTTGAAATTCGTGGATTGATGAAGAACGAAATGTGCATCATGAAACAGTGGATAACAAGAAATGTTTGACTTAGGTGGAAGGATTACTAGACTACGAGAAAGGAGACTATTTAGAATAGATATGAGAGAAAGACAGAGATATTAACAAACTCTAAAAAAGGGGAAGAAGATCGTGGAGATAGTTGTGCTTGCGAGAAAGCAGATGATTTGCCAGAGTTTACAGATGAAGTTGGTGAATGCACTGATAAATCAATAACTGAATTGGAAGGGCAAACAAATATATCTGATACCGACAACGTTATTAAGTCAGAAACCGAGTGGCCAGGAGAAATATTAGAAAGAAAGAAAAATGAATACGATGAAACGTGCGCAAGGAGAACAGAGCATGCGGAAATGAGGGAGATAGTAATAATGACAACGGAAATCAGTCAGAGAGGATCGATTCACATTAGGATTGTTGTAACGAAGCGATAGGGAAAAGTATTGCGTTGGTGGTGTCACGATTAACGAATTAGTAACAGTATGAAATCGTAAAGTCACAAAGGGAAGAAATGGAGCGGGAACAAATGCGCCTGTGTCAAATGAGGAACATAACTTTAGAACCTTTTATAAGAAGAAAGATGTGGTAGGGTATGCCACATATTCATAAAACGAGGCTGATAAGATAGGTCTTACAGAATATCAAGACTGGGAAGGTACTGAGTTAAATGTTACGAAGGAAGGAGGAAAAAGCAACTATATAAAGATTTGACACCGGTCGTCGAGGGTGATGAGTCACCCACTAAGAATTTTAAATAAAGTGTTAGTGGTTTCACAATATAGGTGAAACATGTGTGGGGTACACAAGTTTCCTAACATTTTACAGTTTTCTCCTATTTTCATTTATCAAAATGCAATCTGTTAACTCCAGTTCTATTCCGTAACTCTGTTAGTGATCTTTCCTGGTATGGTCCATCCCAGGAACTGATATAAAAGCAACTAGAATGTGAGTACTAGTAATAATGGAAATCGATTGGAATTCAAACGAGGAAGAAAAGTACAAAGGAGATGGTTTATGTTGAAGAGATTGAGTTGACAATACATGGACTGGGGAGATCATAAGGCGCGACGGGAAGGGCAATGAAAAGGTTACATGATGGCTATACGGTTTCAAGTAACAAACACAGAAATTAAACATCAGTAAGAAAAATAAGTGGCACTCGAATCTGTTATGAAAGGATAACCTGGAGAGGAGATCTTACAGGGTAATAAAGGTGAACAATGCACATTAATGTCAATGTTAACGTGAAAAGAAGTATGGTCTGGAGGAATTCAAAAGAAGTTAAGCAATAAAAGCGTAGTAACGAAGGTGAAAAAGACATTTGTAGAGGAGAATAAGGGAGAAGAAAGGACTACAGTAAGGATTAAAGGAGGAATGAGGGATAAAGGAAGTATGAAGCAATAAGACAAAGAAAAAAGGAGAATAAAGTGGAAAAGAAGGATAGGGAATCATGGAGTAACGACGATAGAGTCCATGAGCATATCGGAAGACAATCAAAAGAGAGGACTGATCTCTGTCCGAACAGGCCTTGGAAAGCCCAACGGTACCGACCGGCCGCCGTGTCATCCTCAGCCCACAGGCGTCACTGGATGCGGATATGGAGGGACGTGTGATCAGCACACAGCTCTCCCGGCCGTATGTCAGTTTATGAGCCCGGAGCCGCTACTTCGCAGTCAAGTAGCTCCTCAGTCTGCCTCACAAGGGCTTAATGCACCCCGCTTGCCAACAGCGCTCGGCAGACCGGATGGTCACCCATCCAAGTGCTAGCGCAGCCCGACAGCGCTTAACGTCGGTGATCTGACGGGAACCGTTGGCAGAACTGATCTGCAGAGGAGAAATAAAGAGTAAAGGGTTTAGCAAGGGAAAAGAATGAAAAGCCTAAAGGATTTCTTCCAGAATGTAAATACAATGGTAGTAGTAAAACTGAGAACAACAGAGGTGATCACGATGGGGAGCAGCTGTTGATTAAATGGCCATTAAAGAACGTCGATGTAGATAGACATTAACTCAAACAATGAAAGTTGTACCAATAGGAGAGTGAGCTAATCCCAGAAACCATTCCATATTATATGGAGAACGGACGAAGAGCTGAAGTAAGATTCCACAAAGCACTTACTTAAAGTAATCCCGCTGCAGGGAAGAGAAGTTAACAAGGGCTAATGAAAAGTACAGTTTAATTTGGAGCCTGCGTACACAGATATGACCAGGAGAGGTCTTGAATATTAATGTTGTATGGGAATAAAAATTGAAGTTAATGTTTTGATGAGTATTAATCGCTATTAAGCGTTGCAGAAAAATTCCATGTTGAAGGAATGCTGGATGGGATCAATTTCTACATTGTTTGATAAATTTAATAGATTATGTTCTTTAGATTAGAAAGATTATCATTAGGTTAAATGCTAAACACAACATGGAGAAAATGGTTTTTTTTCCATTTTATTATTAGAGATTTCAATGTCTGACACTGCCGTAGATGCCTGGTTCATCATTTATAAATCATGTTCGTTCCAATAAGGCCCAATCAAAGCACTTTTAATTAGTGTAGAAGACGAACAGCGTAAAACTGAAAATAAGTACACAGTGGCAAGGTCAAACAGCAATTTAACGCGGTAAATAAATGAATGAAAACTGTGATGTAACTCACACTGACAGCAATCAAGAAAGGGTAGGGATCACCCCACTGTGATAAGAGAATGGGAAAAGATGGAAAGACTACGAGGTAGATACGATTCTGAGTGGTAAATAAAACAAAATAGACTTACGTAATGCTTACTGTGATGGGAGATAGACTGCAGCTTAAATCCTGTTATGATGGAAATAGAATTAGTTAGCACTATCACAAAATGAGATACTACTGAATTAAACTCCCAATTAAGAGGAGTGATATGTTTGTAATTTATGTGTTTATTTTTTTCTTCGGTTTAACCAACACGCAAATTATTCTCTTTATATAGGTCTAAGTAATACACAGTTTTTGTATTTTTTCTCGGATTTAACTAATACCAGGTATTTTTATATCGTTTTGTGTATAGTTAATACTATGGTTTGTCTATTTTTGAATCGGATTAATACCTAGATTTTTGACTATCTTTTTTGAATTTAATAAATATCTGGCTTTTCCTTATAATTTATGACAAAACTGTGCGTAGTACACTGACAAATTTTATTATTATTATTATTATTATTATTATTAGTCGTAAAGCTCCCAACATGGAAGACGCTAAGTAAAGATGGTTCACTTCTGGGGCTTCTTATTCTTCTTGTTTGCCCACCAGGTCTTCATTCTGTGCGAGAATTCAGCTTTTCTTTCTTCGCTCCATTTTGTTCCAGTTCTCGGCGCTTTTGTCTCTGGTTTGACCTCCCATTTGTCAACTTTAAGTTTGAAATTGTTTCTTTTGTTCATGTCTTCAGTAGTAATGTTGGCTAATTCCAGATCTTTCTTTACATTTTTGATCCATTCTCCTCCATTAACAAGGGATGCTACATATCTTACTATTTTTTTGTAAGTCTGTGATCGGGAAGTCTCATTATGTGGCCATAGAATTTTAGACGCCTCTTCCTCATGTCTATCTCTATGTTAGAATATTCTTCAATTTTAGAATTTTTCTGTAATCTATACCCCTCTTTGGTCCATCTTGGTCCCAGAATTTTCCTAATGATTTTCCTTTCCTCTTTCTTCAGGTTTTCCATATCTGTTTTCCTTTATAAGTGTCAAGGTTTCGCTGGCATATAGCATTATTGGTTTAATTACCGACTTATAATGTTTAATTTTTGTATTTATAGATAGACATTTTTTATTGTAAATGTTTTGGACCAGCCCTAGACCCCTACGAGCTTTTAATATTCTTTCTTGTTGTGAGTATTTTTCAGAAATTATCTCTCCTAAATATTTAAAGTATGGTACCCTCTTAATTTCTCCATATTTGGTTTGTAACTTAGAAATTTCTAGATTTGTTGTTGTAAACACCGTTTTCTCAAAAGATATTTGTAGGCCAACTTTTCCTGCACGTTCTTTTAAGGTTTCTATCTCTTTGACTGCCATTTCACTAGAATCTGCCATTATTGCAAGATCGTCTGCGTAGGCTAAGTAGGGGATTTGTAGGTCATCTTTTTTGGTTCCCAGTGATATTGGTTTCCAGTACTTTTCTTTTTTGAGTTCTTTTTCCCATTCTGCCATTTTATTAATATTCAGAAAGGTCTTTTTTTGTTGGGAGTGCTCTCAAATTAAAAAAATTGTGAATGTGTTCCTGTACATGCAAGGTTAGGATTCTTGGACAAACTCAGATCAGCTTGTACCAGACAACTAAATTAATTTGTGAACGGTGCACTGTCGTGTTAGAAGTCAAATTATTTGAAAAGAAAAAACATCCATTACTATGAAAGAATCTCTCAACTAACATTCATGAGCCAGACTGAGTATTTAGGTGTGTACATTGGCTGACGAGAATTAGTGTTCTGCTGTTATTGAAAGTCGAACTTAAAATACAGTCTTACACGTCCTAAATACATTTCTTCTTGTTATTACATTAATACCAAGTTTCTTACCCACAGCTTTTGCTGTTCACAGATGTCACATATGCACAAATCTCCTGCACTCCCTTCTCTCTATCCATCTCCTCCTTCATCCTCCCTCTGTCTATTTCCTCCTCTCCACTCTCTCTCTCCAACTCCGATGTCACATCGTTTCGACACACACACACACACACACACACACCCTAATGGGACGTGGGTTTTACCCATACAGTGCTTGTTTACAGGTAAGTGATATGTGTGCCATGTTAGGCTGAATCTGATGAAGGAATGCAGGGGCATATACAACAGTTATGCCTTATCTTGAAAATTAATTTATGTTTACGATATATTCATTGTCGACGTGTGGTGCAGTCTTACGACACGAGCTGTTTGATGTGTCTTTTTCTTGTGCCCATATAAGGTCATGTGTCAGAGTGCCTGACGACTAGCAGATACAATTTTAGGGCCTTTTAAAGTTTTGGAATGGTAGTTAAATATTAACTGAAATACAAACGAATGGGTAAATGTAAAACCAGTAAGAAAGAGATCAAGTGGAACATAGATGAGAGGGAACTCAATCTAGAAACGATACGTGCCACAAATGGGGAAATCCACTGACGTAAGCAACTTTGACAAAGGGCAGAATTGTATTACCCGGCGCCTAATAAAGAACATTTCGTAAATGCCGAAGTTGGTTGGCTGTTCGTGTGCTACTGACATGAGTATTATGGAAAATGAATGACGGAGCAACATATCACGAGTAGGCGGACACGGTGTAGGACCTGAAGGTCAAAGACGTTCCCACTCTGTGAAAAAGGATAGGCGGTATTCTGTGTCCGACCAGACAACAGAATACAGTGCTTGTGCAGTTACAGGTGTTTCAGAGCACGCAGTCCATCGCACACTATTGAAGGTGGGGCAGACGACCCATACGAGGTACCACGTTGAACAACGACATCATCAGTTAAGATTTTCCTCGATTTCCATGCGAACTGTGATAGTAATCGAAAGCGCCATAACAGATGTCGACTACATGAACATTATTATAGACGGCTCTGTGTTTCGTCATGCTTGATACTCCCCCTGATGGTGATGACATCTCCCAGTAGATTGTCCATGCCACAAGGCGAGAACCGTACTACAGTGGTTTCAGGAGCACGATAGCGAACTCATGTTAGTGTCTCAGACGACAAATTCGCCTAGTCATAATCCGATGGAACACGTCTGGGATACTTTAGGGCTTCTACTCCAAGTTCACAAATCATCGGCCCGTATATATTTTGCTAAATGACAACAGAAACCAAGAGTTACTTTCATCAAACACTAATTTGACGAATCCGGATCTATTTTACGAAATATTGCGGGGAAATATCGGACACTCTAAGGGCCAGGCAGTACTGTGTATCAGTGGAAGGCTGGCGAGGGCCGGCCGCCAGTGGAAATACTTTATTCGCGGCGTCGACGTCGGCAGAGGCGGTAAATAATGGAGTCCGGCAAGTTGCGGGCGGCCACTCAGCGCCAGCGGTCACGTGATTGATATCGCTGACAGCACAGGGCGGGAGTGGGGCGGATAGGGGAAACAAAGGGGGAGGGGGGGGGCAGCGACGCGGATCGTTGCCGACGCCGGACGCCGGCCGCGCGGCGCCTTCGCAGGCCAAAGGCGCAGGGACCGTGACACTGCCTACCAGCAGGTCCCCCATACAAGTAGCTTCCTGTACTCGCATTATTCGACAACTTTGGAGAGAACATATTGACTTGTGTGTTGTGGCAGCATACTGTTTCAAAAGTTCACTTAGGTGAGACAGGCAGTTGACCCAACCATTCCAGATTCGACGACAACCCAACCAACAGACAGTCAACGGACCCACCGACAAGGTAACTTGCGCTCCACTCGACCAACACACAACTGGGAGTTCAATGCAAACGTAAAAGGCATGGGCGCCCACATCCAAGCATACATTAAGCTGTCGAACTACACACCATGCTGGATAGCGACAACACGGTGACGAAAGGACACTGCCTAAATTTACGTCAACGGCCAGGGCAGGTAACCGGAACGTTAACGGCCACAAGGCAGAAAATTCCGCTGGTACACTTCTTTTGGAAATTACCAAATACAGTTAGACTTCACAGTGTAACATCATAGATTAAGGGTCGACCCGCGACAACAATCGCACAACTTGCGTACGGGCCGCTAGACGCCGCCGCGAGCGCTAAGAGTGCATTGCGGTCGCAGGCGCGCGTGTTGCGTACGGGCCGCGAGGTGCCGCCACGAGCGCAACCGTATGTAAGTGCCGACGGAGTTCGGCCATCTCTCATTTTGTTGGCATTTCATTCTTGCCTATTCTCTTATTTGCTTAGTTGCTTAGCTTTTATTCGTTTATGGCTCATGTTATTGTGCTCTCTTTCAGCCATTCTGATTGTTTTGATTTACCCCCTACTGAGAAGTGCTCATTTTGTTAATAATATGCTCCTTAGCTTTTTACAGTTGATCTGACTAACAAAGTCTCATGTACTGTTTGTTCATATCAGCCCGTTCATATTTTGATGTTCTTTAAATACTGTATTAATTATCGGAAGCATTTCTTCCCTTAAACTTGTGTAAAGTATTCTCGATGTAGAATTTGTTCTGTGACACAGGTGTAAGGGCTTTGAATATAAATTATATACAAAATTGTGCTTTAAAAGGAATTTATTTTTTCAGTTTGTACTACATCAGACGACAATTTTGTGATATGAGGGTGGAATTTGAGGGACGAACCCATGGAAATGGTCTTAAGTGATCAACTTAAAAAAAAAAAAAATTGTGTGACACTGAAAGACGTGAGACTGAAGGCATCGAAAATTTTTATACGTCACAAACGGACGGTGGCTAAACCTTCGCCAACTCGAACACACACGTTGTTGCTCGCGGGAATGTCCCAACAGCCAACAAGAGAACCAGACGATACAATGTGAACAGTCTTTATTTGCTGATAAATTAAATCCATACTCAACTTTCGTGTCCAGGCTCGGTGAGCCACGTAGCAATGGGAACAGCCCCGTACACTCCGACACTGCGTAGAGACCACCAGCTGGCCCGACCAAACCATGGCCTGTGGAGGATTTCCTCGCTGCTCCACGCCAACTGACCGACTCCTCGCACGGAGACAGCACTAAAATGACTGAGCAGTCGACATCACAAGCTACACACAATTTCACAAACACTAGGACGAAGAACACAACCAATGCTAAAAGCAGTGACCGAGCAATGACACAGCCAATCCACGAGTTGGGACACACACCGCCAACCCGTAAGCGACCAGCGAGCAAATACACGTCGTTCGGTAAGATGACCAACCGACGATCAACCAAGACCGTCCCCAGTTCAAGTCATGTGTGCAGGCAACGGTGGGGCGAGTCGTGGCTATCCGAGCCTCACTACTGCTCCAACCCGACCGACTTCCGCCGCGTCCCAACTACACTCCTGGAAATGGAAAAAAGGACACATTGACACCGGTGTGTCAGACCCACCATACTTGCTCCGGACACTGCGAGAGGGCTGTACAAGCAATGATCACACGCACGGCACAGCGAACACACCAGGAACCGCGGTGTTGGCCGTCGAATGGCGCTAGCTGCGCAGCATTTGTGCACCGCCGCTCTCAGTGTCAGCCAGTTTGCCGTGGCATACGGAGCTCCATCGCAGTCTTTAACACTGGTAGCATGCCGCGACAGCGTAGACGTGAACCGTATGTGCAGTTGACGGACTTTGAGCGAGGGCGTGTAGTGGGCATGCGGGAGGCCGGGTGGACGTACCGCCTAATTGCTCAACACGTGGGGCGTGAGGTCTCCACAGTACATCGATGTTGTCGCCAGTGGTCGGCGGAAGGTGCACGTGCCCGTCGACCTGGGACCGGACCGCAGCGACGCACGGATGTACGCCAAGACCGTAGGATCCTACGCAGTGCCGTAGGGGACCGCACCGCCACTTCCCAGCAAATTAGGGACACTGTTGCTCCTGGGGTATCGGCGAGGACCATTCGCAACCGTCTCCATGAAGCTGGGCTACGGTTCCGCACACCGTTAGGCCGTCTTCCGCTCACGCCCCAACATCGTGCAGCCCACCTCCAGTGGTGTCGCGACAGGCGTGAATGGAGGGACGAATGGAGACGTGTCGTCTTCAGCGATGAGAGTCGCTTCTGCCTTGGTGCCAATGATGGTCGTATGCGTGTTTGGCGCCGTGCAGGTGAGCGCCACAATCAGGACTGCATACGACCGAGGAACACAGGGCCAACACCCGGCATCGTGGTGTGGGGAGCGATCTCCTACACTGGCCGTACACCACTGGTGATCGTCGAGGGGACACTGAATAGTGCACGGTACATCCAAACCGTCATCGAACCCATCGTTCTACCATTCCTAGACCGGCAAGGGAACTTGCTGTTCCAACAGGACAATGCACGTCCGCATGTATCCCGTGCCACCCAACGTGCTCTAGAAGGTGTAAGTCAACTACCCTGGCCAGCAAGATCTCCGGATCTGTCCCCCATTGAGCATGTTTGGGACTGGATGAAGCGTCGTCTCACGCGGTCTGCACGTCCAGCACGAACGCTGGTCCAACTGAGGCGCCAGGTGGAAATGGCATGGCAAGCCGTTCCACAGGACCACATCCAGCATCTCTACGATCGTCTCCATGGGAGAATAGCAGCCTGCATTGCTGCGAAAGGTGGATATACACTGTACTAGTGCCGACATTGTGCATCCTCTGTTGCCTGTGTCTATGTGCCTGTGGTTCTGTCAGTGTGATCATGTGATGTATCTGACCCCAGGAATGTGTCAATAAAGTTTCCCCTTCCTGGGACAATGAATTCACGGTGTTCTTATTTCAATTTCCAGGAGTGTATAAGACTGCCAGGTCCGAACTGCCCTGCAGGCGCGTTCCAACTCGCTGGAGACCCCAACTCCCTCAAATGGTTCAAACGGCTCTGAGCACTATGGGACTTAACATCTGAGGTCATCAGCCCCCTATAACTTAGAACTACTTAAGGGGCTCCGGAACGCCCTATACTTGCAATGTTAAAATAAGGCTTATAAATTACATCTTTCCTCACAAAGTATTTGAGGTAGGAAGTTGAACTTTTTACAGATTATTTATTGGAATATGGGCTACAATTTAACACAGGGATTTTACAAAATTTTAGTTCAGTTATTAAAGATGATTTTTTCTCAATTGTAATGAAAATTCACAACATTTTTTTTTGCAATTTTTTATTTATATATTCAAAAATATACAGTTTTTTGGAAAAAGGCTGTGTTAAATTATGCAGAAGGTACTGTGTAACATTTACTGAAAGTTTGAAACAAATATGTTTGGAAGATCCTTAGAAAACATTAATTAGTATGGGAAAATAAAAGTTTTGGGAATCGAGCGACAAAGATTGGATTAACTTTTTAGTGCATTCCAGGTCCATAGGATGCATTATCTTCATCCTCTGCAAACTCCTCCTCCAGCTTCCTCTTGTTCCTCCTCCTGTTTACACTTGCTTGTATTTCTAGACTCTTTACAGCCCTGTCTGCAGCCCGAAGGCGTTCCTTGTCTAAAGCAAGCATCGCTCGTACCATGTTAGAACCTATCTTCCTTCCCATATTTCTAAATACCTTGCACCTTACAATGTTGCCATCATTGAAAGTCTCAACAGCATCATACACACCAAAGTGAAGTGTTTCTATTCCAACAAATACAGTCTTGGGGATTCTCGACCATATAACACTATTTACACTTTCATTGGGGTTTTGAGTTTTTCCGTGAACACACTTTTTCAACAGTTCAGGTGCTGCTAAGTCTCTGAAAATAGGTTAGCCACAACACATACTTTATCTCACATCACTAAAATGTACCTGATGAACACGGACGTTAATAATAACACCATTTGACAGCAGTTTAACAGCGCCACAGTGGGTCACGCCAATGTAGAACACATTTCAAAAAAAATTTAAAAATAGTTGTAGTCTTCGGAATTGAATAAGTTATATGTCTATTAAAAGGTAATAGTCTGCAGATTCAGAAAACGCAAAAAAGTAAAAATTGAACTTTTCATGATTTTGAGCCTTTCCGGAGCCCCTTAACCTAACTAACCTAGGGACATGACACACATCCATGCCCGACGCAGGATTCGAACCTGCGACCGTAGCGGTCGCGCGGTTCCAGACTGAAGCGCCTAGAACCGCTCGACCACTGCGGCCGGCCCCTTGATGACAACTTCGGTCCATGGCTTCGTGGGATCTGCGCCACACACGAACCCTACCATTAGCTCTTACCGACAACAATCGGGACTCATACGACCACGCCACTGTTTTCCAGTCGCGTGGGGTCCAACCAATATGGTCACGAGCCCAGGGGAGGCGCTGCGGGATGGTACCGCAGTGTTAGCAAAGGAACTCGGTTCACTCGTCTGCTGCCATAGCCCATTAACGCCAGATTTCACCGCACTGTACTAGCAGATACGTTCGTCGCCCGTCCCACATTGATTTCTGCGGTTATTCCTCGCAGAATTGCTTGTCTGTTAGCACTGGCAATTCTACACCAACGCCGCTGCTCGTTTCAGTCGACAAGTGAAAGCCGTCGGCCACTGCGTTGTCCACGGTGAGAGGTAGTGCCTGAAATTTGATATTCTCGACACATTCTTGACACTGTCGATCTCGGAATATTGGATTCCCTAACTATTTCCGAAATGGAATGTCCCGTGCTTTTAGCTCCAATTACCATTCCGAGTTCAAAATCTGGTAATTCCCGTCGTGCGGCCATAATCACGTCGGAAACCTTTTCACGTGAATCACCTGAATAAAAAATGATTACCAACGAGCTGCCCCTTCGTACCTTGTGTATGCGATACTACCGCCATCTGTAGAAGTGCTTATCATATCCCATGACTCCTGTCACCTCAGTGTGGGCCTTCAAGAGATACTATTACAGCCAACACTAATTGCCTTTGCTGTAGTGTAGTGGATAAAGATGTGGATCACAGAGTCGAAGAAAGTAGGTTTGCCATCCTTTGTATGCTAATTTTTTTCCTTGCGGGTTTTAACACGTTTTGGGTCTTTATTATGAATACAACATAAGCATGTCGTGCAATATTCGACGTTATTTACATTTCCGTCTGGCTGGAAAAGGAACGAAGATGAAACAATTTTTTAGTTGATTATTTCCGAAACTGTGGCAATTTCCGACTGCGTGGACAGGCAGGAACCTATAGAGGACTGCCACTGAAACAAACAGCAATAACATTCACATTTTTCCGTGCCATGGTGTTTCCAAAGTTGTTGAAGATACGAGTACAGCAAAGAGGATAACGGAAATATACTCTTCTTTGTGAAAGGAATGCATCAGATCGCAACGTCTTGTCCCATACACTCCTCACGTATTTCGGCAATATTTAAGCATTCAAGCAAAGACATAGCAGCTTCCCACTACCAGAACACCTTTCCCCACGCAAACGTCCCCTCTCCACAGCTATCAACTGCTCTCACCAACTACAAGGGTGGTTCAATCCCCCCTAACGTAAGACGAGCCTATAACACTACTGGCTACTACCAAATTAGTAATATGCCGATAATGTTACCCCCGTGAAAGGATTTTTCTTTTGTGACAGACACGGTGTGCACTGGTAAGGTACGAGACTAATTTTGTTTCCCTAAAGCTTTCTATTGAAAGAAAGGTGAACGGGAATCGAACCAACGTTCTATTAGCAGTCAAGTAAACTGTAATTACATGAAAAAAGGTCGCCAGCCTAATTAGGCAAAGTTGTACCCCGTACTATCACGGCTCATAAAGAAAGTTAACTATTGGGATTGATTTTACTTGACACTGAAGTGCTGTTTTGCTGATAAGATACAAGATATGCGAGGCTATATTATACAATCTTGCAATTCTTCTCGCCTCTTTCAGTTCACGGGATGCGTACCCTTTGCCTGCTAGCCACCGACTGACTCATGCTGCAAAGAGGTTTTGCAGTTCGACGGCCAGATCTACCTTTTCTATTCCCACCCGTCTACACTGAAGCGCCGAAGAAATTGGTACAGGCATGCGTATTCAAATACAGAGATGTATAAACAGGGAGAATACGACGCTGAGTTCGGCAACATCTATATAAGGCAACAAATGTCTTGCACAGTTTTTAGGTCGGTTACTGCTACTACAGTAGCAGGTTATCAAGATTTAAGTGAGTTTGAACATGGTGTTATAGTCGGCGCATTAGCAATGGACACAGCATCTCCGAGTTAGCGATGAACCGGGGATTTTCCCGCACGACCATTTCACGAGTGTACCGTGAATATCAGGAATCTGGTAAAACATAAAATCTCCGACATCTCTGCGGCCGGAAAAAGATCCTGCAGGAACGGGACCAACGACGACTGAAAAGAATCGTTCAACGTGACAGAAGTGCAACCCTTCCGCAAATTGCTGTATATTTCGATGCTGGGCCATTAACAAGTGTCAGCGTGCGAACCATTCAACGATACATCATCGATATGGGATTTCGGAGCCGAAGGTCCACCCGTGTTTAAGACTGCACGACACAAAGCTTTGTGCCCCTCCTTCGCTCGTGAACACCGACATTGGATTGTTGATAACTGGAAACATGTTGCCTGGTCGGACGAGTCTCGTTTCAAATTGTATCAAGGGACGGACGTGTACGGGTATGGAGACAACTTCATGAATCCATGGACACTGCATGTCAGCAGGGGACTGTTCAAGCTGACGGAGGCTTTGTAATGGTGTGATTCGTGTGTACTTGGGGTGGTATGGGACCTCTGACACGTCTAAATACGACTCTGACAGGTGACACATACGTAAGAATTCTGTCCCATCACCTGCATCAATTCGTAGCCACTGTGCATTCCGACGGAACTGGGCAATTCCAGCAGAACAGTGCGACACACCACACCTCCAGAATTGCTACAGAGTGGCTGCAGGAACACTCTTCTGAGCTTAAACACGTCCTCTGGCCACCAAACTTCCCAGACATGAACATCATTGAGCGCATCTAGGGTGCCTTGCAACCTGCTGCTCAGAAGAGGGCTCCACACATTTATGAACAGCCCTGCAGGATTCATGGTGTCAATTCCTCCCCCCCCCCCCCCCCCCCCGCCATAGAGCACAGCTTCAGACATTAGCCCAGTCCATGCTACGTCGTGTTGCGGCACTTCAGCGTGCTCGTGGGAGTCCTACACGATATTAGGCAGGTGTACCAGTTTCTATGGCTCTTCAGTGTAGTTCCGTTGCGGAGGGACTTCCCTCCAAGTTTTATAGATTGCGAACCTACTTTCCCTACGCATGAACCAGTAAAATATAACACATTCTTTTACAGCACATTACGTTGAAATTACATTCATAGATTAATTACTATTACATAAATTATCATAAACGATGAATAAAACATTTACATCGATGTTACAGAAGTTATACAGAAGTCACACTAGGTAAAGACAGACGAGTAAGTTAAGTAAGACCACTATAGGTAATGTAGATAATAATGTTACAAGCCCTCAGGTGTGTTTAAATACACCTTCTGCAGACATTTCCTGTAATAAAGTCGAAGTTCCTTCTCCAGTAATTATGTGATACGTAATTAGGAATAGAACTGAAATTATTTCCTCGTCCTCCTCTCTCTCTCTCTCTCTCTCTCTCTCTCTCTCTCTCTCTCTCTCTGTCTCTCTCATTCTCGCGAACCACTTTTGAACTACATATTTAACGAATCTTCTGCCTTTCCTATGATGCGTTTCATTGTGAACCTTAGTAAGCTTCAGATTAGTGTACTAACATTTTAAAGAGCTATTATTGAAAAAAAATACTGGTTGTATGCAGTAAGCACAGGAAAGAATTTGAAAAAGCACAAATATGAATCGATACACCAAGAAAAATCTTAGCCATCGTGTACTTACCCAAAACCAAATTTCTTAATTTTTGTTTACATGGTCGTCTTCCGCAGCGGCGGTTACATGTAAGTTATTATTGTTTATCCCGCTTTCAACTTACTGCAGTTAAAGAGTATTTACAACTGGCCTCGTTATGCTCGTACAGGGTACTTAAAAGCATCTTCTGAGGCAATTCTGGAAACATAGTACACATAATGTTTCTACGTTTGCTATTTATACATTAAAAAGTATTTATTCCACTGAATCCAAACATGAACAAAGAATATATATTTACAAGTTTGGTAATACTCGCAACCTTCTCGAGAAGCAAATGACCAAAGAAACATCATGTTGAGTGGGAAACACGTAACTCTTAGAATATCATGTGACGAACTTACGCCACATTGCCAGGGGGGGGGGGGGGGGGTCTGTATGCCCACATGGTCAGCTTCGGTGCCAACGTCGTGTTACATCAATAATTGCACCAAAAATTGTCACGATCAGCCTCGTAACGCGCAACAATTCCGTACAGATGCTCCTTCGTTGCTCTTGATGGTATTCTGTTGCAGTTTTCAAAAGTAAGGCGCAAAAAATGAAAATGGAGAAAAAGAAAAGGCGCGTGTTTAAAAGCCGAAACATCACGGAAAGTTAATGTCCAACCAGATTTTTTTCGACTTTAACCTCCACTAACATCGAGGGGAAAAGCAGTGGAGAGTAATAGTAAATAAATTTATAATGAAACTGTTTTTAATTTGTAATTACGAAGGGTCTTCAGAATATAAGTTGCACATTATTATGGCAGGCCTAGTAACATTTATTGATGCTGAACTATGCTGCAAAATGAGATGTTTCTGTAAACAGTGGTCACAACGTGCAACCACTGATTTAATTCCTCGACGATAGAAATTCGCTGCTTGGTCACTGAGCCATTCGACAATCACTGGGTGAAAGTCCTCAACGTTGGAATATCTCCGATATATGTCCCCCGCAGATGCTGTATCAGAATGCCAAAAAGATGGAAGTGACACGATGCAAGACGTGGACTTCCATATCAGTATTACCCCCGTCTAAGCGCCCTTGTCCGACTGTTCACACCGTTTCTCTGCGACTGGACGTGACTTTGTAACTAGTCCACACACGAGCGACCTTCGATAAATAATGCAACACTTTTTCTGAAAGCAGGGCGGCTTTACACAGTACATCATATTATTCACCATTCTTTTTCAACATAATAACCGTTCAATGCGACGGCCTTACGCCACTTTACGAGAGGGGGTCTGTATGCCCACACGGTCAACTTCGGAGCCAACGTCGTGTTGCATCAATAATTGCATCGAAAATTGTCACGATCAGCATCGTATCGCGCAACAATTCCGTACAGATGCTCCTTCGTTGCTCTTGATGGTATTCTGTTAGGCAACGAGGAACGCAGCGGGCAAACGCCTTTGAGTACCGCAACCAGTGGACGATTTGTCAGTACCATCAACAGAGACGTGTAGTTGAGCAGCGAGGTGTTTGATTGTGATCTGTCGATCACCTCGAATGAGAGTGTCCCCACGTTCCAACGTTGCAGGAGTCACAGCTGTATGCGTCCCGCCGGCACGCGAGAGATCGGATAGGTTTTCGCGATCTTGTTGCGATAGTGACACTCACCAAATGGCTCACCGTGCTTTTATTCACCGCCAGGTCTCCGTAGACCTACTACAAGCACCTATTGAAACTATAGGGATTGAAACGGGATAATTTCCAAGAATGATTGCCTATCGAAGTCGCTGGGTCCAAACGATACATATCGAATGTGCGATCGTAAATCAATCATGCGACTCCGGTGGCGGGCATTGTGGTCAATTATTTGTGATCGTCATTTTTATCTGATTCCCGTTTATCCCGTTGTTGCTCTAAATTACATACCTCCACGAATTATTTATGAGTTACTAGGGAAACCCAAACGATTTATGTCGTTAGTGAGTGGGATGTCTGGTGTCGTTGATGTTTCTTCCCCGGATTCTCCCACATGGACAAATCTAATTCCATGTTTATCCAGCGTAGAAAATTGTTTGACTTTTTGTCGCAAATATGAGTTCTGCCAGATGAGGTAAAATGATTCAAATGGCTCCGAGCACTATGGGACTTAACATCTGTGGTCATCAGTCCCCTAGAACTTAGAACTACTTAAACCTAACTAACCTAAGGACATCACACACATCCATGTCCGAGGCAGGATTCGAACCTGCGACCGTAGCAGTCACGCAGTTCCAGACTGTAGCGCCTAGAACCGCACGGCCACACTGGCCGGCCCAGATGAGGTCAGAAGGGACTGGTGTAGACTGTGGTGGTGCGAAGTGTGTAAAACTTCGTAAGAACAGTTTCGATGCTGAAATACCGTTACAATTTCATTGCGGACAGTGCGGAAAACAAACGAGTATCAGGAAGAAAACGTGGTTCGACTCTTCCAAATTATCCATCCAGACCACGGTAACAGACTTTAACATGAAAACAACACCGACGACGAGTAATTGCAAGTATTTTTGTAACGCTCTTCTTTTGTCATTGCTGTAGTGACCACTGTAAACATACTCATAAAGCCCGCCACCAGAGTTGCATGATCGATTTACGATCGCACGTTCGATATGTATCGTTTGGACTCAGCGACTTCGATAGGCAACCATTCTTGGGAATTACCGATGCGGGAATATTCCACGATGTCCCACAATAAATTCCACATGTTTTAACCAAAACTGGCCAAGAAAAACGTGTTGCATTATTTATTGACCGCACCTCTTATCACCAGGATTTCACGGCGACACTGTGTGCAACTTAGACGTTTTGACAACAACAATCGTACTATCCCGTGTCCTTCAATTGTCAACTGAGAAGTACGTTTCTAGTTACCTCGTCATTTGTCTCCCACCCTGTGATGTACGTGTTGCCCTTACCGCAGCAGAACTGAATCTGCAGGAAACCTGGAACTTGAACTCTCCTGACAGTGCGTCACACTTGTTGCGAAATGGCCTTTGCGTGGGACGACATGAGTAACTTTCTTTCTGAAGTCCCTATGTAGCAAAATGAAGAAACTTATAACATATATCATGTTTCCAGAATAACCACTGAAGGTGCTTAAAAAGTAAAATCGAAACGCTTACACTGAAAAACGCTTTTAAACTGCAGTGAGCTTAAGACGAGAAAAAGCAATAATAATTGATCTTATTCCTTATTTCAGAACCTCTAGCCATATTGCTATAAGAAGAGTCACAGGTAAGATACGAATGTTCTGGAGAACGAAACATAAGAGCCGGTTCAGAACATTTGATGTTCCGACACGAATTCCCGATTTGTGGAGCTTTCACATGTTGATACAACAAATAATTCGTTCTTCTAGTACTTCATAGCCACGACCCAGTTTATTTTCTCCCGCTCGGATACATGACCGGTGTCTGAAGCAGCAGAGTTGTCTTTGCGGTCGCGTGTAATCTTTCCCCCAGACGCATAATGTAAATTATGTTTCCGATGTTTAATTTATCGTATTATAGAAATGTAATTCAGTGATCAGTAGTAACTTATCCCATTTACTTACAAGAGACAAAGTGACCACCGTATCATGAACGTTTAGCGATCACTGAACCACGACACCAATCTGGTATTGAGCAGCACCAGTTTCAATATATCAAGCAGGTGAAATAACTAAGGATCAGTTTCATCAGAAATGTAATTGGATTTTTTTTAAAAAAAAAGCACAAGTCTCACCTTCCTGTGTTCCCTTTAGGAACTTTATTCCAACAGTCTTTTTGGAATCTTTTGTCAAGTTGAGGCAGAACGCCTTACTCTCTCTCTCTCTCTCTCTCTCTCTCTCTCTCTCTCTCCCTGCTTCTCTTTCATGTGCGAGCAAGCGTGTTGCGTGTGTGTATGTGCGTGTGTGCGAGCGGGTGTTGAAGTTCATTTACTACCCTATAATTGACGTGTAATGTCGTCAACGAACCACTTTCTCAGTAAGTAGATAACACCTGGCTGCTATCAATAACGGTTCATGACATCGCGTTACTGTGTTTACGACCCTGCTCTAGAGGAATCCGAATATGTGAAGTGTTTAAGGATGCGGGACTTCTTACAGGAAAGAACGGAGTTCTTGTGAAAAACTGCATGTCTTAAGGTTCCACTGTCACTATTTACAAACTTTGTAAACAGTGACAGAGAAACTTTAAAGAGTGCATTTTTTTCACAGTGGAGATAAAGGGGAAACCAGAAAGAACGACAAACTGTTGAAGAATAACAGCTGCAAAAAAAAAAAAAAAAAAAAAAAAAAAAAAAAAACAAGCACGTTGAACAAAAAAAGCCACTATGATTCTGTAACTTCAGCGGCACATGAAGGAAGACAATAGTGTGTTTGTTAAAGGCGGATCCCACCCAAGAACAAATTTAAAAGTTTGACCGTTTGTTTGTAATAACAATAGCGCAGATGCAAATTAAAACTCTGAAAAATTACAGGAAAATCATCTAACCTCGTTTCAAACATACGGAAAAGAAGATTGAAATCTTATGGACACATCTAAAGACAGGAGCAAGACTTGTCGACAAATTTTTAACGTGCACGAAGTGACTTAAGAGTATACGCTGGATTCAGCGACATTCAAAGACAAAACTCTCATGAGTTTAGGATAGATTCACGTAAAGATAAGAAAATGACAGATGGGAAGTACAGTCGGAGGACGAAACTGCGGAGAAAAGAAACAGAATAAAATGGAATGAAAAAAGAAAGAAAGAGAAGTCACACAGAAAAACTGAGAGACGGAGAGGTGCATGTAAATTCAGAAAACTGAACCATATGGTCGAATCGCACGTAATAACAACAGTAATAATCATAATACAGATACACAAATGAAGAGAATAGAGTTACTTGAAAGAGGAATTATTAGAAAAATAATGTGTGCAATATAAACAACAGATGGTTGGAAAATAAAATGTAATAAGAAGCTTTAGCAAAATAATACAGAAAATATCAGAAATAACGATAAAGGGAAGATTAATTTACTTTGGGCACCACTAGCGAATGAATGAGAACAGGCTAACGAAACAAACATCACTATATTTGTGGAAAACGAAATCAACGATACTCATGATTACAGAAATAAGACAAAAATGGGAAACAACACGAAGAAATTTTCTTAAAAATAAAATACTAAATTTTAGAGACTTGGCACAAAAAATAAGAATTTGGAAACAAAGTGGGCAGAAGAAAATAAAAATAAAAAGTGGAGAACGTAAAGATAGAGATAGAAAAATACGAAACAACAAAGAATGGAAGAAGAGGAACTGAAGTTGTTATGTGATCCTAGTTGGTCAACAAGAGGAAAAAAATGACTATTATTGTTGAACTATTTTCTGTAAACATGAATGGCTCTTGACAGATAATTCTGTAAAAGATAGTAGCACATTATTTATCAATAAAATGTCTGTTACAGTACCTACAGGTTAAGCTTACCCATTATCGTAGTTGTAGAGCTCCTTGAACGCTCGAGGGCGTGCTGAAAAGAAATGCCTCCGAATTTCTTAGGTGAAAAGTCTTACAGATTTTTAAATAAAACAATGTTATTATCATTCTACAGCTTTATCCTACGTGTCTAGTTGTTTGGGAGCGAAAGGCTATTTACAATTTGTGCAGAAACCAGATGGCAGTTATAAGAGCCGAGGGGCATGAAAGGGAAGCAGTGGCTGGGAAGGGAGTGAGACAGGGTTGTAGCCTCTCCCCGATCTTATTCAATCTGTATATTGAGCAAGCAGTAAAAGAAACAAAAGAAAAATTCGGCGTAGATATTAAAATCCATGGAGCAGAAATAAAAACTTTGAGGTTCGCTGATGACATTGTAATTCTATCAGAGACAGCAAAGAACTTGGAAGAGCAGTTGAACGGAATGGACAGTGTCTTGAAAGGAAGGTATAAGATGAACATCAAAAAAAGCAAAACGAGGATAACGGAATGTAGTCTAATTAAGTCGGGTGTTGCTGAGGGCATTAGATTAGGAAATGAGATACTTAAAGTAGTAAAGGAGTTTTGCTATTTGGGGAGCAAAATAACTGATGATGGTCAAAGTAGAGAAGATATAAAACGTAGACTGGCAATGGCAAGGAAAGCGTTTCTAAAGAAGAGAAATTTGTTAACATCGAGTATAGATTTAAGTGTCAGGAAGTCGTTTCTGAAAGTATTTGTGTGGAGTGTAGCCATGTATGGAAGTGAAACATGGACGACAAATAGTTTGGACAAGACGAGAATAGAAGCTTTCGAAATGTGGTGCTACAGAAGAATGCTCAAGATTAGATGGGTAGATCACATAATGAGGAGATATTGAATAGAATTGGGGAGGAGTTTGTGGCACAACTTGACAAAAAGAAGGGACCGGTTAGTAGGACATGTTCTGAGGCATCAAGGGATCACAAATTTAGCATTGGAGGGCAGCGTGGAGGGTAAAAATCGTAGAGGGAGACCAAGAGATGAATACACTAAGCAGATTCAAAAGGATGCAGGTTGCAGTAAGTACTGGGAGATGAAGAAGCTTGCACAGGATAGGGTAGCATGGAGAGCTGCATCAAACCAATCTCAGGACTGAAGACCACAACAACAACAACGTATGAAGAATAAAGCAGTGAAATGTTAATGTTTGTTTTATTTAAAAAGCTTTAAAGTTTTCAAGCAAAAAATTCTGAGGCATTACTTTGCAGCACACGCTCGTAGATTCTGATAATTGCGACATTCAGTTATAAAATAATAGCTGTTATCAGCTGAGTCTGTGTATACAGTGGTGCAGCGACGTGTGTAAGAGATGTATGCAGTGCCGGTATGTAGGTACATAATGCACATGTTTTATTACTTTGCTGTGTGTCGAATCTGAGAGTATGCACTATATCTTCTAATTAATTTAAAAATTCCTCTATTCATTACATTCGTGCAAAACAAGATTTTTTAGGAGATTCTCTGGCTCATCTAGTACTGGATGGGATTTTGCCACCGGAGCTACACAGACCGACCGTTCCCGCTTTCCAATTTAAATCAACATAGTGCCTACAAAACGAGGATAATGGAATGTAGTCGAATTAAAACAGGTGATGCTGAGGGGATCAGATTATAAAATGAGACACTTAGAGTAGTAGATGAGATTTGCTATTGGCGTGCAAAATAACTGATGGTGGTCGAAGTAGAGGCTGGCAATGGCAAGGAAAGCGCTTCAGAAAAAGAGAAATTTGTTAACATCGAGTATAGATTTAAGTCTCAGGAAGTCCTTTCTGAAAGTATTTGTATGCAGTGTAGCCATAAATGGGAGTGAAACATGGACGATAGATGGTTTAGAGAAGAAGAGAATAGAAGCTTTTCAGATGTGGTGCTATAGAAGAATGCTGAAGACTTGATGGGTAGATCACGTATCTAATGAGGAGGTACTGGATAGAATTGGGGAGAAGAGGAATTTGTGGCACATCATGACTAGAAGAAGGGTCGATTGGTAGGACATATTCTGAGGCACCAAGGGATCACCAATTTAGTACTGGAGGGTAAAAATCGTAGAGTGGGACCAAGAATACACTAAGCAGATTCAGAAGGCTGTAGGTTGCAGTAGGTACTTGGAGATGAAGAAGCTTGCAGAGGCTAGGGTACCATGGAGAGCTGCATGAAACCAGTCTGGATTGAAGACTACAACAACAACAGTGCCTACATTCTTTATACATCCCCCTAGAGTGATTACTTTATGATTAACATATTCAGTTAATAGGTAATAATCAAATGCACCAACTTTTCCCACGTTTCACATCTGTGTTCTGTCGTATAGTCTATAAATGAGGCCACCGTTATTAGTCTTCAAGCATATTGGAAGCTGTAAGAAACGCACGAGGCTCAGTGCACAAAATGCGACTGGCTTGTGACTCTTCTAATGCCTGTGTAGCTCTTAAGGCGTCCAAGCTCCAGCGAATTGCTCTGAGGTTTGTTGGATTCACAGCTCGAGCTTTTTTAGAAGTATGCGGTAAATCAGACTAACGTTTGCGAGGCTTACAGTAACAGTTTTAAATATGGTTTTCGGGCTTACCGTCCGACTTTATTGTTGTATCTCCACAAACCCTCCCTCCTCCCCCTCCCCCTTCCCGTCTCCCTCCTAGCTGTGGCAGGTGGTGTAGGAACTCAGTGCCATAAACCACGCGCACAGTAACACTGGATTTGTAATGTCACGGAATAATCCACAGACACTAAGAGTTACCGACCACACCGCCACCGTCGTCTGCACTCCACTCATGTAAACCATGTTTAAAAATTTTAATAATACTCGAAAAGATACAGCTTTCTGAAGTAGTCTGTGGTCTTCCTCATGGTTGAGGCTCTCCCCGTGACAAATACCATCGTAATCGGTTCATCGGTTTGGTCGTGAAAACTTAACAGACAGAGCTACATTTGCGTTTGTAATATTAGTATGGAAGTAAGGATTGTCATGGATTAAACACGTTGAGGATTGTGTAAGCATTGTGTTCCAGCTGTTATCCACGGCTGCGCTCGTGTACCAGTAAAATGAAATAAAATATGCTTATGGCTTTACTGGCCGGAAGACGCCGGTTGGGATGTTCAGGAGCTTAGTGCAAGTCTTTTTATATAATGCCACTTCGGTGACTTGTACGTCGATGATGATAAAATGACGACCGATCAGGACAACGCACACATCCAGACATGAGCAGAAAGAAACCGACCCGTGTGGGAATCGAACACGTGAACCCATGACCACCGAGCTCTTCACGGAAGTGACAGCGACTAAATTGTAAAAAACTGGAAATTTTCGGTAAGGCCTTATGGGACCAAACTGCTGAGGTCATCGGTCCCTAGGCTTACACACTACTTAATCTAACTTAAACTAACTTACGCTAAGGACGACACACACACCCATACCCGAGGGAGGACTCGAACCTCCGACGAGGGACTAAACTGTGATGGCTTGTGATTGATATTACAATGGATGTATGAATTAAACATGTAGAGGACTGTATAAACATAGTATTAATTAAGGTACATTGTATTATGTAGAATACATCAAACTATTGAAATGTTCAAATGTGTGTGAAATCTTATGGGACTTAACTCCTAAGGTCATCAGTCCCTAGGCTTACACACTACTTAACCTAAATTATCCTAAGAACAAACACACGCACCTATGCCCGAGGGAGGACTCGAACCTCCGCCGGGACCAGCCGCACAGTTCATGACTGAACCGCCTTAGACCGCTCTCCTAATCCAGCGCTGCACATCAAACTATAAAAGCACTTTTACAAATATGATAAAATTCAAAAGTCAAAGAGTAAATAGCTTACTCACAGAGTAATTATTGTGCAATAATTCGCGTTATATGCTTCGAATCAGTAACTATGTTGTGCTGCAAACTTTCTAAAGTAGCCTATGTTCTACCTCAGCGTTCAAACTAGCTCCATGCCAAATTTTATCGAAATCTTCTCAACGGCTTAGTCGTGAGCGCGTAACAGACAGAGTTACTTTCGCATTTATAATGTTAATTTGGATCTGTTTATTCCAGAAGCTAGCTTCCGAGCCTTTTCAGGCTCATCTTCAAATGGGGCACACGGAAGTTACACAACTATGTTTGTGCCGTGATGCTGGGTACAAGTCCCGGGTGTGCCTCATCAGAAGATAAGCCTGGGCCGCCCGGGATTAGCCGAGCGGTCTCAGGCGCTGCAGTCATGGACTGTGCGGCTGGTCCCGGCAGGGGTTCGAGTCCTCCCTCGGGCACGGGTGTGTGTGTGTTTGTCCTTAGGATAATTTAGGTTAAGTAGTGTGTAAGGTTAGGGACTGATGACCTTAGCAGTTAAGTCCCATAATAATTCACACACACACATACAATCTAGACCTAGTTATGTGTATAGTAATATGCCCTTTGTATTATATACCCGCTCCTGTCGTAAAGTTAGGAATGATGAAGAAATACATGTATGGATGAAAGGACTTGCTGAGAATGTAACTCTAACTGATGATGTAACCCTGTACTATAATTATTAATAAAGTTTGATCTGTAGCGTCAGCCACCAATCGCTAGACCTACATTAGGTGAACGGGGGCTCAAGGACGCAACAATTTGAAAAAAATCGAAAACAGTGCCGCGTTGGCCGTTGAGCGCCTGCGAGGCTGCATGATGCAACCCGCTTGGGCCTGCTCGACAGCTAGTGCGACAAGAGCACGCGTACGGGACAACGGCCATCGCAGCGGCTAAGTCCGTTATCAGCGCTCTTATGTAATCGAGGTCATACGCTCAGTATTAAAGCGGCCAAAGCAGACCAGCGGATCGTGCTTCGGTAGCTCAGTTGGTAGAGCACTTGCCCGCGAAAGGCAAAGGTCCCGAGTTCGAGTCTCGGTCGGCCACACAGTTTGTCCCTCCAGATCCTTGAGCGTCATGCACTCCGCCTCGCCTTCCTTATCCGCCTCCCGTCCCCCACGCGGATCCTCTATGATCTCATTCCTTTCCCCCATCTGCTCCTATTCCTCGAACATATCCGCATCCTCTACACCTCCCGCCGTCTTGAACCCCCTCACCCCCTGGTTGCTCCTCTCCTCTCCCATCCCCGCCCCCTGCCACGTCTTCACCGTTGTGTCCCCCCTACCCTCCATCTCTCCACCCTCCATCTCCTTTCCCAAGGTGGCTTCCGGCAACTCCCCCTCCCGGATGATGCCCTCTCTCCCTCCATTTATCCTTCCTATCAACTCTGATCCTCAATCCCCCTCCTTTCCTCTGTCCTTTCCCTGAGCTCCCTCTTCCCCCCCCCCTTCCGTCCTGTTTTTCTCCCCACTAAACCTCTCCCTACCTCCCTTCTCCCCCCCAGTCCTTTTGTATTCCCCTCCTCTGCCTACCCCACTCCCTGTCGCGTCTGCCCCCCACCCCTCTTATGGGTCCTCATCCTCCTTCAGCTCCCTTCCCGGCTCCCCCCTTCGCTTTTACTCTCCTTTCCCCCCTTTTTTGTTGTCCCATCTTCTGTCCAGTTTCCCCCCACCTGCTCTCGACTGTGGTGTCACATTTGCCAACTTTTTAGTGCAGTGTTCCAGTGACTATTCAGTGTTGTTTGTCTTTCTCGTGTTGCGAACAGAAACCGTGCTGTCGCTAGGTGTGAATTTTATGTCCTTTGCGAACAGAATCCAGACTGTCGCCGTGTTTTTTTTTAATTGTCTATTGTTTTCCCTGTCTGCTTCGTATGTATTTTTATTAGCGTCATCATCCCTGTGTTGTTGTTTTACGTTCAACGATTTCTTTTCGCCTTGTTACTCTCTAAGTCTCCGATTTTATCGCCTGTTTTTTATTATTTGTTCTCTTGATCTTTGTCACAAAATCTGTCGGCTGAAGAGCGGCATACTAAGCTGCTGCCAGCCCGCCCCCTTCGGGGGGAATTGAAATTCAATAAATGAAAAAAAAGAAAAACCAGCGGAATCATTCCGCTGTGAGCTATATCTGCAACAGCATTGAAGCACTATGCCTAGTTGACGTGTGTATCGTCAACGTCGCCATCGCATGCCAGTCTACAAACACATAACAAGCCTTGGCAATAAACTTGGCACGAATGGAACTGCACAAAGTGTAATATTGAATGGACCGATTTTTTTTCCGTGGATGTCGAGTTAATTTCAGTCTTGACGTTGCCACAGGGAGTACTGGAAGTGGATGGTTCACCCTTTCAGGCCAAAGCGAAGAACAAAACCTATGTGCCTCGACCTCTTCTTTTGCCTTCAAGCGTAAGATATTACTATAAACAGTTGCAATTGTGAGCTGCATTACGCCCGAATCTTCTTCAAAACACGCGGATGAGAAGAAATAATGTGTACCACTACTGTTTAATCTGGAGGAACCATTGCCTAAGTGACTCTACATAACGCTTTAGTTGCCACGCCAGCACGAATCGTGGTACCAAACTGCGATATCATCTGGCTCCGAGAGAAGACTGTGGAGGCTTGTGGCGGCATTAAACATGCATGAGGCTGGTTAGCGCGGCAACAAGTGGCCAATACGTCGCGGCATGACGTGCCGCCACTGCAGAGCACGCAGCCGCCTCGCTCAAACAGCCACACGTCTTGCAGCGGCGCTATCGCTGGCGCGATTAAAGGCGCTCCAAATATCTAATGCGGCATCGATACAACCTTGTATTGTATTTTAACCGGGGACCTAGAAACGACAGAGAGGCTCCGTCCCCGCCGCTGCTGAAGTGGTCCGCAACCCCACGACGACTACCGCAGTCTACTTCACCCCTCCACCACCCCACACCGAACCCAGGGTTACTGTGCGGTGCGGCCCGCGGTGGACCCCCCAGCGAACGTCTCACACCAGACGAGTGTAACCCCTATGTTTGCGTGGTAGAGTAATGGTGGTGTACGCGTGCGTGGAGAACTTGTTTGCGCAGCAATCGTCGACAAAGTGTAACTGAGGCGGAATAAGGGGAACCAGCCCCCATTCGCCGAGGCAGATGGAAAACCGCCTAAAAACCATACACAGACTGGCCGGTTCACCGTGAAGCGTCCCCTTAGAAAACTTATAAATGACTGTGCTGGTAAACCTCTGACGTTATTTGATTTTCAAACAGCTGAGCAGAACTGAACGTACTCAGACATTTCGCTCTTTACCTATTCTGATCAACACTAAACTGACACACAATATTTTTTAGCGCAACGCAATCTGACTTTCAATAATCCCTACCTTTCACTAATCACTTACCACACAAAAATCTTCGCTACTCGAACTACTGCAACACAGCGAGCGCCACAACTGCCAGCTAAATAAAAGATTCTAACTACTGAAGACACTAACTACTGATAGGCGTAGTTAGCAAATGAAAGACTTTGATAGAGAACAAACAATGTATTTACCTTAATAGTGTTCAAAAGTCATAATATATATAGCAGTCCATGATATCCAATATTACAAATTTACTCTTTCTGATGGACACACGTCCAGATCGTCCGCTCTCAAAATTCCGCCATCTCTCTCCCCACACCCAGCACTGCTGGCAGCTCACCTCCAACTGTGCAACGCTACGCACTGTTAACAGCCAACTGCCCAACACTCCAATGGCGAATATTACAACAATGCCAATCAGCCACAGGCTGAACACAGCATAGCCAGTGATTTTCATACAGAGCGCTACGTGGCGTTACCAATACAAAAACCTAAACAGCCTACTTACAAGCGGGCCTCGACACAAATCCGCCGGTCGGATTCGTGCCGGGGACCAGGCGCTCCTTCCCGCCCGTAACGCCGTGCGTTTGACCGTACGGCCGACCGGGCGGGCGATACAACCTTACCCACAAAAACTTGATAATGCTTACGTAGTAACACTCGTCGACAAAATCTCATTCCTTATGCGCTCTTGATCCTGCACGGACGGAAGTAGAAAGTGAAGCAACTTCGTGCAGATGTTCATCACACTACGGGTACATAATAATATTTTCTTTTCACTCGGAACTGTTGTTCATTATCATTAGTTTGAGTTGTGACTCGGAGTGGCACGTATACATTCTTTTATACGTTGTGATATGGAACTGAATACTCTCCGAACATTATCTTGAGAAATTTCTTGCCATGCTCCAGTCACATGCTGTGCGACTTTATGAAGATGGTTGGCTGTAGGCTGGTATGAAAGTAAGTCTTAGCATTACATCCCAGACGTGCTCTATGGCTGACAAATCAGAGTACCCGGCAGGCTAGTCAAAAATTTATACTTTCGTCAAGGAGTTTTGTGCTGTGAATTGCAGTGTCGAGTTCCCTGATCATGAATTGTATTACGCCGAAATTTCCCATTCCTCTCACATACTTGCAAGCATTCAGCTTGCCTTCAACTATAATCAAATCCGTCTGTTGTCATATCCAATAGCTATCCAAACTATGAATCCAGGAGTTGTAAAAGTACTAGTCTCTACAATCGCTACTTTCTGTGGCCTTTCACCATGTCGTCTATGGACACACTGGCGTTGAACTGGTCTCCAGAAACAGGAGAGAAAATTTTTAAGAACGTCATGAATACCAGTGCGACCGGCCTTGCCGCAGTGGTAACACCGGTTCCCGTCAGATCACCGTAGTTAAGCACTGTCTGACTGGGCTAGCACTTGGATGGGTGACCATCCGGTCTGCCGAGCGCTGTTGACAAGGGGGGTGCAATCAGCGCTTGTGGGGCAAACTGAGGAGCTACTTGAGTGAGAAGTAGCGGCTCCGGTCCAGTAAACTCATATACGGCCGGGAGAGCGGTGTGCTGACCACATGCCCCTTCATATCCGCCTCGAGTAACGCCTATGGGTCGAGGATGACACGGCGGCCGGTCGATACCGTTGGACCTTCCAATGCCTGGTCGGACGGAGTTCATAAGTACCGGCAAGAGCTGCCGATAAAATGCCTTTTTTAACATCTAGTTTCGGTCCACAGACCATGAGTTTCTTAAAAGCATTTAAAGATCATACTAGGCGTTATAAAATTATTAGCGTCGGAAAATGAAAGCTATGAAGTCGTCAAATAAAACACATCATCCCACTACTGTGGAAACCACATTGTCAGTCTGGTTGTCTTGTGGTGGGCTTCAACCACAGCATGTGTTTTATCTGACAACTTCACGGATTTAGTTATCTGGAGCCAAATATTTCATAAGCCTAGTATGATGTAAATGCTTTTATGGCCCTGGCGACGGTCTGTGGTCCGAAACAGTAGCTCTTGGTAATAATCATGACGTTCTTCAACCATTTGCGTGCTGTGGGCGCCAACTTATGAAAATATATTGGGAGAGAATTTCTTCACTGAACTTCATTGAATGCCACTCAACGTTTCTCTTGACTCTGGTTCTACACTATGTTAGTCTCTGTTGGCTGTTGTACGGTGTCATCGGTAAACGATGAATACCAACTAGAGACCTCAACTCACCTGCCAGTAATCTGTTACCGCCGGTTCGTGATTATTACACAGTACCCGTAAACTCTGCCCGGACTTCAACTTCTGTCATCTGTCTATTCGTCAGAGTCATTTGAACGACCGCCCTATCTTGTTGTGGTGTTGAGTTTCTGTAGGGGCCCGTGCGTGTTCTCCTCGCCACACTGCTGTACCGACGCAACCCAGTCACCAGTTGCTCCGCAGCCCCTCCACAACTGTCCGTGCGATGTGTCGACATGATTCTCCCGTGTCCCTGTTGTCAAATATTTGGCGATAAGTGCAACTGTACGTCCTATGGGCAAGCCGTGTTGCGGCCTCCTCCTCCAACGATCCACAAACGATAGATACACCCAGTACACAACGTGTACTCGCGCCATTCTTTATGTTTGGGCATAGGTTTTCTCTGGACTGAAAATAAACCCGCATAAGGATAAACGTTTAATCAAATCATCCTAAAGCCATGGAAATACTAGAGTACAAGTTTGGTAGCATTCGCCAAGGTGATTGATACGTGGGTATTAGGGAAAGCAGGAAAAGTTGTGAACGGCCCGTAACCAGTAACCGTTGTTTGTACAGTAAACACATACACTTTATCTAAGGAAATAATTTTTTTAAAACAATCATTTTAAAAAAAATTGACTGTAACACAAGCTACACTGAGGGTTGAAGGCCTTATTAAGAAAGAATTGGAAATTATTTGTCAGCTGAAGGCCACGAGCGATACTGCAGAACAATTAGCGGCTGAAGGCCTGAATTACAAATGAGGATGACAACTACACAAAATAATTTTAAAACAATCATTTCAAAAAGATTGACAGTAACACAAGCTACACTGACGGCTGAAGGCCTTATCAAGAACAATTCAAATTATTTTTCGGCTGAAGGCCACAAGCAATAGGAATAATTTAAACAAAATATTATTTTTAAAGAATTGACACAATCAGACAAAATAAAGAAGGGAGTGATCCACAGACAGTGCTCCAAGGATCGACCTGAGAAAAGTTCCTACAGCTATGTGAGTGGGGAGACAGGCAGCCAAGAGTTGTGCTCACCTAACAGGATGGCAACTCGAACTAGAAACAGTTTAAACGCTGATCAGTCCTCTTACCAAATCCACCTAACATGTGATAACCAGTACAACGACGGAATAATTCAAGTGCAGACGAAGTGACAGACAGCACTGCATCTTCAGAATCCGGTGTTTAAAATATCGAAAGGCAGAAGGAACCACTGCAACCAAGGTAGACAAAAGAAATCACAATCCACACCGCAATCAAGGAGGCTATCGAACTACACGTCATGTCGGACAGCATCCGCAAGACGAGGAAAAGTACACTGCCGCAAAAATACCCTAACCTCCAGGGCAGGTAACTGGGGCGTTAGCAGCCACTAGGCAGTAAAATAATTCTGGTTGCACATCACCAATAATAACACAGAATTCAAAAACTAATAACAGGCAGTAGAACATGGCTAATAGATTCCGCTAACTCGACACGCTCCACTTGCTGCTGTTCGTCTCGTGGCGACCCTGCAAGCAGCAACGCACGAACAAACGGCGTGATCACAAAACAGTGGAGGTTTCACTACTGGATTAATGATCATTCAACTCAACGTCCTGGGTCCGGTGAACAACGAGGTTGTATCCCTCACAACTACAGCCCCTCGATCCGGCAG
The DNA here is from genome assembly GCF_021461395.2 of Schistocerca americana. Lineage (NCBI taxonomy): Eukaryota > Metazoa > Arthropoda > Insecta > Orthoptera > Acrididae > Schistocerca > Schistocerca americana. Next base: position 224,995,348 of record NC_060119.1, read on the forward strand.
TGCCTGCGTGCTGCCAGCAGTCCCGGCATGTCCTCGAGCTGCCGGACCTCTCTGGTGCTCTGTCCCAACCAAACTACAGAAACACCCGACCCGGAAAACACTTCATGTCCTTCCAAAGATAGAACAGATACTAGATATAGATAAACGCTGCTGCTGCCTCTCACGGACAGACAACACTTGCAAATGCAGTGGCGCTACTAAACAGAAGACGAAAACGAGACGCCACTATCCCTACTACACGATGCCAACCTATGAACGGCACCAACGCGAGCTGCACGCTGCTCAGTGACCACACTCCATTTCCTTTAGTGTATTTGTGTTCCTGTTAGCTGAAACTTGAAGAATGACAGTATCATTCCACGTATCGGAATATCACCTGTGACTGTCAGTGAATTCCTGAATGGCCTGCAAAATTTTAGGGCGAAAGTAACTTTCGCATGATGTGTCACTGCCAAGTAACGTATCTCCCTGTAACTTGGACCACACGTAGAAAGAAATGCTGCAGTACAGTAAAGAAGGTAACTGAAAGCAATACGCAATGAGAAGAATAGAAACGACACTTTCCTTCAAGCCCAATAATTACACTGAAGTCAGCGCGATCCATGAGAATCTCCCGGACATTACGAAAGGCGCGACGCGGTTTTTAATAGGGCATGTGATCACGATGGACGATAATAGATGCTCTGCAACGTGCTGCCATGTTGCCCACAAGGTTGGTAAGGAGTTCTCGTGGTAGAGCTCTCCATTCCTCCAGCGCAGTTGACAACTGCTGGACGGTCGTTGATGCATGTGGATGTGCTTCAGTACTTCTCCCAACGCATCCCACACGTGATCGAAGGGATTTAAGGGGACCACAACCTGCCTATCTAACCTATCTTAATTTAGGCAAGTATTTGACCCATTTATGAAAAAACTATTTGATGTAGGACCTTAATATTTTTACTGTATGTTACATGATGCTAATAGAGTCAACTGCACTAAAATCAACTTTATCCATTTTACAGTTTTTAAGAAATACTTTTTTAAATTTGTTAACAAAAATATTAAGTTTTTTTCTGCAGAAAATATTTTTTGAGAGCTTCCTAATCAAGGAATATTAATGAATGTAGTACCAGAGGTAGCATTTTATGTTATTCAGAGTCTCTGAAAATTTCATTCATTTATCTATGATAGTTTCTCATATAATGGGGCATATGTACTGAAAATTTTAGTTTGCGTGAAATTGACTTTAAAGAAAAAACTTTTGAAATTTGTTACTTACAGTTAATTAAAACTGTCCTTCTGCATATGATGGCCCTTCTTTGGCCTCTAGCAGGTCTTCCAGCTTCTTTTTCACCTTCCTGGATGTTTATCTTGCTTTCTCGGCCACATTAGATGCAGACCTGTCTACATCCGCTATCCTCATTTTATCGCAATGTTGCGCCCCAGTGATCATATTTTCACCAGGATTAATTCCCAGCTTTTTCAGTACCCAACACTTTCCAATATTACCACAACTGAATGATAACAGCATCATGAACTTCCTAGTTTCATTGTATGCATGCCTACAAATACAGTTTTAGAAAGGCAGTTCCAAATTATGCTGTTGAAACATTCATGTGGGTTCTGTGTCTGCCCATGCAGACACTTCCTTAGGTCATGATGAGCCAAGACTCTAAAAATAAGTTACATTGCTGTAATAACAGCAGCAGGAAGAGAATTCTGATAAGAATAACATTCTCCAGTTGCCTGAGCCTTATCGTATTTGCACCACGAATTTTCTCCTGATGGACACAATCCATGACATGGCTTATCACCAGTAGAGGACTTATGGAAGAATATGGCTCAAACATCTCTCTCCATTGCCCCCAGACTTTCTTTATTTCTCATAACTGCCTGCCCATAGTATACCTACAAGTTTTCTATTTCAGCTTTAGTTAAACGATACTGTCTGGTCAACAATTTTCCATCTTCTAATATTTTTCCTCTCATATCAACAGTTAGTTTTCTCAGTCTTGTTCCCAAACGTTTTTGAACATGGCCTACACATTCTATTTTGCTAATAATGGCATCTCCATATGGCTTAGAGTTGACAGTCAGTGGGTTGACAATGGGTGACAGAAAAGTGGGCGTGGCACATAAACACACGTGGTAGGAAAATGCTCTTTAAATTAACAAATACCACTGGCAGATCTTACAAGAGATGTGTTGGGCATCACGGAGGTATTTACACTACTGGCCATTAATATTGCTACACCAAGAAGAAATGCAGATGATAAACGGGTATTCATTGGACAAATATATTATACTAGAACTGACATGTGATTACATTTTCACGCAATTTGGGTGCATAGCTCCTGAGAAATCAGTACCCAGAACAACCACCTCTGGCCGTAATAACGGCCCTCATACGCCTGGGCATTGAGTCAAACAGAGCTTGGATGGCGTGTACAGGTAGAGCGGCCCATGCAGCTTCAACACGATACCACAGTTCATCAAGAGTAGTGACTGGCGTATTGTGACGAGCCAGTTGCTCGGCCACCATTGACCAGGCGTTTTCAATTGGTCAGAGATCTGGAGAATGTGCTGGCCAGGGCAGCAGTCGAACATTTTCTGTATCCAGAAAGGCCCGTACAGGACCTGCAACATGCGGTCGTGCATTATCCTGCTGAAATGTAGGGTTTCGCGGGGATAGAATGAAGGGTAGAGCCACGGGTCGTAACACATCTGAAATGTAACGTCCACTGTTCAGAGTGCAGTCAAAGCGAACAAGAGGTGACCGAGACGTGTAACCAACGGCACCCCATACCATCACGCCGGCAGATACGCCAGTATGGCGATGACGAATACACGCTTCCAATGTGCGTTCACCGCGATGTCGCCAAACACGGATGCCACCATCATGATGCTGTAAACAGAACCTGGATTCATCCGAAAAAATTACGTTTTGCCATTCGTGCACCCAGGTTCGTCGTTGAGTACACCATCGCAGGCGCTCCTGTCTGTGATGCAGCGTCATGGGTAACCGCAGCCATGGTCTCCGAGCTGATAGTCGGTGCTGCTGCAAACGTCGTCGAACTGTTCGTGCAGATGGTTTCTGTCTTGCAAACGTCCCCATCTGTTGACTCAGGGATCGAGACGTGCCTGCACTATCCGTTACAGCCATGCGGATAAGATGCCTGTCATCTGAAGTGCTAGTGATACGACGCCGTTGGGATCCAGCACGGCGTTCCATATTACCCTCTTCAACCCACCGATTCCATATTCTGCTAACAGTCATTGGATCTCGACCAACGCGAGCAGCAATGTCGCGATACGATAAACCGCAATCGCGTTAGGTTACAATCCGACCTTTATCAAAGTCGGAAACGTGATGGTACACATTTCTCATCATTACACGAGACATCACAACAACTTTTCACCAGGCAACGCCGGTCAACTGCTGTTTGTGTATGAGAAATCGGTTGGAAACTTTCCTCATGTCAGCACGTTGTAGGTGTCGCCACCGTCGCCAACCTTGTGTGAATGCTATGAAAAGCTAATCATTTGCATATCTCAGCATTTTCTTCCTGTTCGTTAAATTTCGCGTCTGTAGCACGTCACCTTCGTGTTGTAGCAATTTTAATGGCAAATAGTGTACTATTGAAATTTCGGGACAGTACTTTTCAAGAGGAGTCAGACAACATATTACTTCCCTCCACATACATCTCGCGTATTGACCACGGGGAGAAAATTCGAGAAATAAGGGCCAATACAGAGGCTTAACGACAATCTTTCTTACCACGCACTATTCACGAGTGGAACAGGTTTGGAGGGATCAGATAGTGGTACGAAAGTATCCTCCGGTACTCACCATTAGGTGGCTTGCGGAGTATGACGTAGAAATAGATATCCCATTTGTAATGGACTGGGGACCATCATATATAGCGCCGGCCGCGCTGGTCTCGCGGTTCTAGGCGCTCAGTCCGGAACTGCGCGACTGCTACGGTCGCAGGTTCGAATCCTGCCTCTGGCATGGATGTGTGTGCTGTCCTTAGGTTAGTTAGGTCTAAGTAGTTCTAAGTTCTAGGGGACTGATGACCACAGATGTTAAGTCCCATAGTGCTCAGAGCCATTTGAACCATTTTTTGAACCATCATAAATAGCGATGACCTTGGTGAATTTGTTGTCTTTGGGTAAAAGCGTCATTTCTGTTTGCGTCATTGCGTTTTTCTTTCGTTACGTTCGGTGTTAGACTGTAACAGATCTTTGAATGTTTGGTCTAAGTTTCATCGAGCTATGGTACTTGGCAGTGACACAGCATGCGAACGCTACTTTCGTATTTAAGGTTTACACACCAGTGTGTATTGTATCTTCATGTGCCTGTACGACTCGATGACTGACCACTGAAAGAAGTAACCAAGCGTAAATTACTCGATTCTTCGTCTCGTTTCGCTTTACTTGTAAATGAATGAAAATTTTCAACATTCATTTCAGTGCGTTTCTGAGAGTCATATGTAATTTAAGTTACCACGCAATTTACAAAATAAGATAAATGATAACGACATAAATCATGATTGTGTTTATTTTATGTGAAAAAAGTACCTCCTAAAAGATTTCTTATAAAGAACATCCATTGTCGGGATACATGCCGTAGGGTGAAAGCAGTTTTCTGCATACTTGCAACAGAAATTTGCTGTCCCATTTTGTTACTGCAGAAGAACGACCCCGAAAGCTATCTAATTTGCAGCCTTGTAAGATCTCGAGACCGTTGTGTTCGGTAATAGACATCCCAAGTCTATTTCGATTTTACGAAATCAACAGCCCGATTGTAATACATATAGTAATAATAAAAGTTCTCGAGATGGACTCTGTGGATTCACCATCATACCGTAATCCTGTCAATGGTAAGTCACGAAGAGCAACTCTGCAAGCAAACACGAAAGAACACAAACTGGAAACGATTTCCTCGTTGTACAGGATGAATATTAAATGACGGGAAAAGAAACGAATGAGTTCATATCACCATGTGGTCAAAAACTGGGGGGGGGGGGGGGGGGGGGTGACTCTGCAACGAAGAAATGGAAATGAGCGTTTGGCGTCATTGGCCGGGAGGCCCTTTGCGGGGCAGGTCAGACCGCCTTTGTGCAGGTCCTATTACATTCGACGCCACACTGGGCGACCTGCGTGCCGAATGGGGATGAAATGATGATGAAGGCAGCACAACACCTAGTCCCTGAGCGGAGAAAATCCCCGACCCAGCCAGGAATCGAACCCAGGCCCATAGGACGGCAATCCGTCAGGCTGATCACTCAGCTATCGGGGCGGATAACGAAGAAATGCTGATACACAATGGTAGCTTATTATTTGATGCGTTTCTTTATTTATCAGGTTACGTTGGACCATGTGAGCCAAAGCTACTTGGGCACGTAAAGAGTTAGTTCGTACTTTAGAGAATGTTGATGAGAAAGTTGATGAAGAAACAACTAAAGGATTAATAAAACAGGAAAAAACTACCTTACCCTATACGGCTAAATAACACATTACAAAATAAATTTCTCAAATACTGCAAAGAACTCTTGTACAGAATAGTAAGAGTGAGCCATAAGGAAACCTTTCAACTTATGTTTTAAGAATTAGTGTTTTTCAATATACATTTATTTCTGCTGTGCTACGGTCTCATTGCAAGTGGAGGGTGGTGAATATTTGCCACCGTAGATGGCGCTGATGAACAACAATATTCTCCTTGTTGCAGGTTGTGAGGTAACATTCATCTAAGCAGAAGCACTGTGATCAGTTATTCATTCCAGGAACAAAGTGAAATGATTTCTGTACACGGTGTAAGTAGGCTGTTTATGTTTTCTCTATGTACGTAGGCTGTTTATGTTTTCTCTATGTAAGTAGGCTGTTTATGTTTTCTTATTCGCAACGTTACGTAGCACTCAATATGAAAATCACTGGCTGTGCTGTGTGCAGTCTGTAGCTGCTTTGGATTGTTGTAATACTCGCCATTGTAGTGTTAGGCAGCTGGCTGTGAACAGCGCGTAGCGTTGCGCAGTTGGAGGTGAGCCGCCAGCAGTGGTGGATGTGGGGAGAGAGATGGCGGAGTTTTGAAATTTGTCATGAACTGCTATATTTATATATGATGATATCAAGGTAAATACATTGTTTGTTCTCTATTAATATCTTTCATTTGCTAACTATCCCTATCAGTAGTTAGTGCCTTCCGTAGTTTGAATCTTTTATTTAGCTGGCAGTAGTGGCACTCGCTGTATTGCAGTAGCTTGAGCAGCGAAGATTTTTGTGAGGTAAGTGATTTGTGAAAGGTATAGTTTAATGTTAGTCAGGGGCATTCTTTTGTAGGGAATTTTGAAAGTCAGATTGCGTTGCGCTAACAAAATATTGTGTGTCAGTTTAAGCACAGTCATGTAAAATTTTTCTAAGAGGACGTTTCATATGTCGACCCTTCGCCTAGGATACCTCACTGGAATCTTCTGATCTTTTGTTGTAGTTTGTGTAATTAGTGTAGATTTTGTTTATTGCTAGCGCGTAATTGTAGAGAAAATCTCCTTTGTAGTTGCAGTCTTTCATTGTTGTACAGTAAAACAGTTGTGGCATGCATGTAGATTTGCACCAAGTATTTCGCAGCTGCAATTAACTAGATATTATTTTCAGTGTTATGTTAATGTGTTCTCTTATTTTTGCTCTTCAAATTGTGCTTTTCTGTGTTGTCGTGTGAAATATTGTGACAATAATGGCGTGTGAAAAACGTAATACTAGGCTCCAAAGTAAACTGAGAAATGACAGTGAAAATGAAAGCAGTGTGTTAGCGCCACCGAGTAATGAATTAACTGATGTTCAAAGTAGTAATTTGGTAATTGTGCATAGGGAAATGGAGCGGGCTGCAAACAATGGCGTAGACAGTGAAACAGGTAGTGAACAGGGAAGCATTATCGATCGATCGGTCGGCAACAGCTCGCCTCAGGAATCCGAAATGACAGGACACAATTTCGCAAATACTGTAGATTCAGGTTTTGGGTTATCACCGTTTTCTCAAATAAGTCTAGACGCATTTTCTGCTTGTCAAAATGTGAATGTTGCCGGTGCAAATGCACTGCCGAAAAGCGTAGAGAAACAGATTCCAGACACTAATACATTATTGTTGCAATTAATGCAACAAATGGAACAAAATCAGAGGCAAATGGGACAAAATCTTAAAAAGTTAGACACAGTGGAACAAAATCTCAAAAGGTTAGACACAGTGGAACAAAATCTCAAAAAGTTAGACACAGTGGAACAAAATCTCAAAAAGTTAGACACAATGGAACAAAATCTTCAAAAGTTAGACACTACACTTGAACAAACACGTGAAGATTTAACCACTGAGTTACATAACATCGAATCGAAATGTCAAAAGGTCTGTAATGACGTAAAAACACAAATTTGTGAGCATTTTCAACCTATTTTTTCGCGGCATGAAAATGCATTACAGAATCACGAAGCAGCCATAAAAGAACTGCAAACCATTGTTCATGAAAATCATGAGACCTTGTGGGCTAAAATTGACTCAGTTGCATCTACCGATTCGGTTAAGCAACTTGCAAAAACTCAGGAAAACTTAAAGGACGCAGTAGATTCGATTTCAACACAAATGGACACTCTGAAACTTGGTTCAGAAAAACACACTGAGGAAATGTGTTCACTATCGGAGAAAGTAGCCGAACTTTCGGATCAGGTTACTAACTTATCTACAAAGGTAGATGATGATCTGAATGACACAAGACCTGTAGCCTTCACTGACACAGAAGAGTATGAACAAATTAGAAAATTCAAACAGAATCAAAATCAAATCAATACACAGTACAAAAGAGAAATTCGGGAAGTACAAGATCAGCTGACACAGGTAATACAAGAATTACGTATTTCAGAGGATACTCGTGCCCCAATACGGGAAGAGGGACACAGAAATACGGAACAGCCACAAAATAATAACACAGGGCACTTCGGAAATTATGAAAGAAATTGGCAAGGTACACCGAATTTTGAGATGGAACCGCCGAAACGACGTAACAATGACCGACATGCGACTCGCCGACATGATGATTTTGACTATAAGCTGTTCATTACTACACGTAAATTCAAAACATTTAAGAATTCTGGCAACGACATTCATCCACAAGCATGGCTCCATCAATTCTCTCATTGCTTTCCTCCCAACTGGTCGTTGGAACACAGATTAGAATTTATGTGTGGCTACTTGGAGAATGAACCAGCTGTAAGAATGCAATCGGTAATTCACGATTGCCACAGTGAAGGAGAGTTTTACCATGCCTTCCTCTCAGCATATTGGTCTCAAGCCACACAAGACCGAGTAAAACATGGCATCATAATGATGAAATATTTCGAACAATCTGAATTTTCCAGTCTTGTGAAATATTTTGAAGACATGTTGCATAAGAATCAGTATCTTTCAAACCCATACAGCCCCTCAGAACTCATCCGCATTTGCTTACTCAAATTGCCTGAACATTTACGACATATTATTTTAGCAGGACGTTGTAAAGAAGACTTTGAGGCTTTTCAGGGACTGTTACAAGAACTGGAAATTGACACAGACAGTCGCGGGATGCGAAAACAGGAAATCAATCACTACAGGTCACTTCCGTCACAATTCCGTGACGACAGAAACAATAACTGGACACGACAGGTCTATTCTTACAACGCAAATCGTGACCAAAACAGACACCACCCGTATGACAACCGTTGGCAGAGTAGTAATAATTACAGGGAAAGATCACCTCACCGCGGTAATGACTATTACAGAGACAATCAGAGAAACAGACAATATGGGAACCAAAATAATTATTATTACGGGGGACAGAATAACTTTAGACGCAACAGTTCAGCGCGCAGTTATGACTCAGGGAGAAATTCTCCACCACATGACCGACAAACAAGAAACTATGTAAACTACCGACAAAACGACAGACGTGAATTTCATCAGAACTGTCGGGATTCTAACAGAGCTGGGTCCTCTCGGCAAGGCGAATTCGTAGAAGTTAGGTCTCCTAATCCCAATAACAACGCGCGCCAACAAAGAGACAGACAATGACTCGCGCCGCAGGCACCCATGTGCGCCGGCTGGCTCAGAGAAAAATAACATAGACGCTAACCTTGTAAAAAATTCCAGTATTCTTTACTGACGTATACTGCATGATAATTGCGTTCAAGCTGAAATTCTGAGTACTTTGAAGAGTAAAAGATTACACCACATTTCACATGTAAAACCGTTTATTGAAAGATAATCTGCTTTTTAACTTAGTCTTTGTCATAAAATTTTTCGCTTCACATTACTAGTATGCTTTGTCAGACTTAAGAAACTGTTAACATGCAACAATGTTTGAAGTGAAATATCCAGCCAAGAACCAAGAGAACTTATTTAAACAGAAATTACGAATGCATTGTTATAGTGAACAGACGACACAGTGTTGTTATTTGTACATTCTTGCTTGTTAGTTGCACGATTACGTAACGACTATAAGGCTCACATACTTAGAACATTTATCAGTACTGCTAATGAGATTTTAATGCAACATTTTGGTTTACTTGAAAATACATTCTGGGTTTAAAGTACTTTCTGTGAGATACCAGACGACACAGTGGTTACGGTTTTATCACGACGCTACTAATGAGTGAAAATTTACAATGTTGCTTTTGCAGTGTTTCCGTTTTATATCTGCACAGTTTTCTGTTTTATTCTGGAAAGTAAAACAGGTTTTAGTAGTAACTTTTGTAGTATAGCTACAATGAGACTGCCTTTTCCGTAGCACAACAATACGTTACAGCACAGTAATTTCTTCATCACGGCAATAAGCGTAATGACTAAGATATCTATACGCAAAGCATTTGACTTTTGTTTATCATGAGGTAAGTACATTGACTTCTGCAGAACTTAGCTTTCAGAGGACAATAACTACGACACTTTCACAGAGATTATCTTACAGCAAGACGCACATTTAGCGCTACAGGACATGTGTTTGAATGATTAATTTTGTACTTAAATCATTTATTTTTAAAGATATTTGAAGGACAATGATACCAAGGTTTTCCGTAATACATTTCATTCCATTGTTGTAATCTGTAACACCTGAGGGTATAATTACATTAATCCTCAGGGGGGTACACGCTTACTTTGTGTACTATGTGTGTGGCAACCACAAGGAACCCTAGCTAATATGGTATTTGCTTATACAACTTTACACATCGGTACCATATTTCTCTAACACACAAATTACACAGCTATCTGATCATTTAACTGAGAGATAAACATTTTTTTACTACATCAGTGACACATGTTTACGCAATACACAGTTGGGTAACTTCACACTTATGAAACTGTATTTTGTCTGTACTTTGTAAACTGTTCATATTTTTTCGGAATCATTGTGATACTATGAGAGCTTTGAATGATGTATTTGGTAAGGGAGCATGATTTTAAAGTACGTTTGACGTAGATGACACTATTGAAATGAGCAGAGAATTTTTTTTAGGTTTTGAAATTATTTTAGGAAGCTACGACGATTTTGAGATTTGACTGAGGTGTTATGATATTATTACGACGACGATGTGTACTATGCTGTTGAGATATGTTTATGATCACTAAGATGTTGCTACCGTATATGAGGAATAAGAAGTATGTTGGAAACCAAGAATCGTACTTTAAGAGTTATGAAATGTGCGTAAATGCATGACTGTATCACAATGCTGACGAATATTTTATTTGGACACTTATATTTATAGGATTTTCTGTGACCTGTGAAATATTTTTATGTGAGACTGTCACTGTAGCGGAAACTGCTGTCGTAAATATTTCCGTAAGAAAGTTAAGTGACCACCTGCACGTAATGCGTCGTGGGCACCCAGCTGTGTCGGACGCCTGGAGAGAGGGCCATTGGCGCGTGCCTTTCAGAGCACAGGAAGAAAAAAAAAAGGGAGGCCATTATCCTGGCCATTGTCATTCCTTTAGAGAAAGCATCGCAAATCCGACACGCTAATTACTTGGAAACATATCGTACTTTCTGATAGTTACTGAAATGCCTAATGAAATGACAAGAAATAGTTTGTCTACACACCTGACTATGACTACTGTCTTTCTAAAAAAATGGCTCTGAGCACTATGGGACTCAACTGCTGAGGTCATTAGTCCCCTAGAACTTAGAACTAGTTAAACCTAACTAACCTAAGGACATCACAAACATCCATGCCCGAGGCAGGATTCGAACCTGCGACCGTAGCGGTCTTGCGGTTCCAGACTGCAGCGCCTTTAACCGCACGGCCACTTCGGCCGGCACTGTCTTTCTAGATGAGAGATTTTTTTTACTACTTATGAAATGCCACATGACTACCGAACGATGTTCTTACGCTTTGCTTTGTACATAGTTGCTTATTTCATTTGATATCTAGTTTCTAGCTGCACTGCAGCATTGGTTAAAATAAAATTTTACAGATGTACTAATATAAATATTTTCTGTCTACAGATCGAGTATATAATAATTTTTTTCAAAAAAATGAGGGAGCACAAAGCGACATTTACCTTCACAGGAACTGCATTCATAATTTTCTTTTCAAGTAATTGGTAACTTTTTGGTAGAATAACTTCTTGTGGTGCACCACTTTAATTACTTAGACATTAAGATGTGATTATACATTTCCCTTATCTGCATTGTTATCTTTAGTGTACTATTTTTTCTGCTTGAGCTATGTCATGTTTAGATATAAGCTGCTGTTTGCCAGGCATAGTGCTACTGAACTTTAATTTGTGTTACTCTGCTAAGCCAGATTTATTTTTTTTGTTGCTGCACATTGCCTCATATTAGTTGTAATGTTGAATTGCTTGGTAATTTAGATTTACTGTAGCTTGCTTTGCGATTTTCCATTTATATTAATTGTTTTAAGTGCTGCTGCATTGCCTCGTCCCTTAGTTTAGCATCTGAGCTCAGTAGATTTAAGTTAGCTTAAGAGGGGGTAGCCTCTAAGAGAATGAGTTGCGATGAATTGGAAGAAATGCATTCAGAAGTTATACGAAAAAAAGTACAGAAAACAGGTTTAGGTAGGATTTTCTTGGAAATAAATGTTGAGGTAAGAAATGTGTGAACATATAAATACAGAAAGCATGCTTAGATAGAATTTTTTTTGGTGGAAACAAAGGATGAAATAAGAGGAAAGATATATGAAGTTTTGGGTTGGACTGCAGTACCAAATGTTACACTGAAAACGAACCCTGTCCTTTCCTATTGGTGATATCCCACTATGTGTTTGTGTACCCTTGTGTATTTGTTTTCTTCCTGTCTCTGTGTAGTTTCATAGAATTTTTTCTTCTTTTAATATTAAGCTACATTCACTATGATGAGGAATACTGTTATCCTCGAATATAATTGGCATTAATAATATGTTATTTACTTTGTAAAGATGTTTAGACATTATTTATTCTGTTTTGTGTTAATGCTCATGTGTGAAGTTGGTGTTTCAAAAGTTATTGTGATCTTTTATGTATGTACTCATGTCATAATTCCACTGATGTATATGTTAGTTCGATTCTTTTGTAAAGCCCCTATTCCTACAAATGTTATCTGTATTATTATGTTCTTTAATGATGTATTTGTACCTTTGTTATTGTATTTTTATGTTATAAAATTTTAATTGTCACCAGTTCATGATATTATTAACTTGTTAGTTACATTTCACTGCACACGTTTCTGTTGGTCATAGTATATGGACAATATGTGAGAAGTTGGGACTGTTAGTGTTTGCACGTGTGTTAATAACTCAGCAAGGGACTGGATAACAGCATTGCTGGTTCTAAGGACAATTCCAAAAACTTTGTGAGTGCACAAGTGGTGGTTATGGACTTGCTATATTATCCGCAAGACTCTTCAATGGTGATTGTGCACCTGCACAGTCACAACAGATGGCTGCTGGCTATCTCTACAAGGACTACAGTGGGTCTACATCTTTGATGATCCATCAATACCATTATTTCTACAAGGACTGCAGTGGGTCTGCATCTCTGGTGGCCCACCAATACCGTAATCTCTCAATCTCTACCAGGACTCCAGTGGGTCTGCTCTGTGATGACCTACCTACCAATATTCTTCAAAACGTCGAATGACTCTGCTGTGGGTTTGCTATGTTGTGGCCCATTACCTGTCTGCATGTCAAGAGTCAGCACTGTCTTTCCGTTGGAAGGACAACACTGCTTCTTCAAGACTGCATGGAAATCCACTACTTCCGTGTGCATTTTCTTCTACTGCTCAGACTTTGAGAAAAACACTATATTTTACCGTAATGAATGATCAGGACTGTCTTTATCGACTGTGAGAAAATTTAAGCTTTTCACCAACATTGTATCAATAAGTGTGTGCATTTGATATCTTTGTTATTGTAATTATGAAAAAAATTTTCAAATCTGTATTGGGCACTGCCCAAACCAATTTGTAAAATTTTTTGTGGGGAGCATGGGGGCTATGTAAGTAGGCTGTTTATGTTTTCTCTATGTAAGTAGGCTGTTTATGTTTTCTCTGTGTAAGTAGGCTGTTGTACAGGATGGCGGGTATGGGCAGGCGGTGGGCGTTATGGAATAATAGTGTAATTTTTAGAGAAAGGCCATTTATTGGCTAAAGCATGATGAAAGGGGCTACATAGGCCTAGGGAGGTGAGGGTGAGCCAGAGCTTGCAATTTGGCGAACATTGTTCGCGAAGCTACCGAAAGTGGTTGTCTGCCAAAACTAAGTCCACAGTGCCGCAGCACCGGGAGAAGCGGGAGATGATCAATGCTACAGGGCGCGCATCCGACTCACGGGTGAGCAAGAATACAAGAGAGCGGGCCCGGCGACGGGCGGCCGGGTATGTTCGACGCACCACGCGGCTTCCTCCACCCTGATTGGTCAGGACCGAGCAAACCGTGCGGGCGGCATGGAACTTTCCAGAGCGTTGCCTGCTAAGCGACGCCTGGGACGGCGTTACCTCGTCAGCACACGAGAGAGGCGCGTGAACAAGGTGCCCTTTCTCGGTGCTGACTTCCTGTTAGTAGACCGTGGGACGAAAGAATTTAGAGGCAGCTAACACTGCCGGCCGTGGCTTGGCCGCAATGAAAAAATGAAGTTACCGTTTGGGTGCTCATATAATAAAGTAAAATCCCTTATTGTCTGGCTCATCCTTTACATTCCTCCCCCTTCCGTGGGAGCGGAGAACGTACGTGAATTCGCTCAATGTAATTAGCATTTAAATGTAAACAAATTTAGCTTGCAAAACGAAGTAAACATTACTTGATTAAGAATGGCCCTCACGGAAGACGGCAGGGGTCTTAACCTACGGGAGGATGTATAGACTCTAAAGACCTCCTAGGGGTCGCAAAAGGACTTACACATGTCAACAATATTCGTGTATACAAGAATCATCATAAAACATCAAAACATTGTAAAACATCAGAACATCATAAAATATCATAGAATATCGAAACAAAATTAGAACAAATCATAGCAGTGTGAATTAGATAAACATGTCAAGTGTTCTTGTTGCTAAGTTGAAGTAAAAATGTCTTTTTTTGCTTTTGTTAAAATAAGTTGAAAATGTAAAGATATCACCACTGGTGAGTCACTGCGGGAGCGCCTGGCGCGAGGCGGCGTGGTGTGGTGTCCTCAGCGGGCAGCGCGCAGGCTGCCGGCGGGAAGGGGGCGTGGCCGTGGCCGTGGCCAGGTCCGTGCACTGGAACTCAGCGCACGGAGGGTATGAGGGGAGATTCACACGCTCCAAACACGTTTAAAAACGGACTTATCACTAAGGGAACACTTCACTACACTACACTAGTTTTTCCACATTAGTTGACATCTCAGTTTCACTCTTAAAACTAAGGGAGGGCACATGCCTGATAGGTTTCTGTTTTCTCTTTTTTCTAGGTCCATATTAGTATAATGATAATAATAATAATAATAATAATAATGACCAGGGTTATCTTGGCACTGGGTGTGATGTTTGTATGGCGTTCAGTGGCGGTTTGCCATTAATTTAGGTGTGCTAACAGGCGAACGTAAGAAATTTGTCCTTTTTCATGATCTTAGCAAATCATCAATTGACGTTAGGATGTGATTATTTGATTTTTTAGGTAAAACTTGAACGTTAGCTGACAAGGGAATCATGAATGAGCTTTCAGGTATAAAAGCATAATTAAAGGGGTGCGAATACTAAGTAAGGCGTGGTGGCATGAAAGGTTATAAGTGGTGTTCCAACGGGAACCGTTTGCTAAAGACCTGCGTGGAGGCTACGTCAGAAAGGCGCGCGGCAGATAACTTCCAAGGCCAGCGCGGCGTCGGGGCTGCACGCGGCAGCTGAGAAGCGAAGCCGAGGCGGCTACGTGCAGGAAGCAAGCGTCAGGTGTAAGAGCGAGAGAGAACGATGAAGCTTACCGACGCTGTTCACTGCGCTGTCTGTATTTTACGCTCTCTCCACATGTTCTTGGGCTCCTGCGCCAGATGAGCGTATTTATGTGCTTCAAAGTGACGAATATTAATGTCACAAAAAGGGGTATAGCATTACTGAATAAAGGGGAATAGATATGCGTAATCGACAGGGTTTATTCATCGATGACCAACAAAATAGAAGTGGGATTACTCGTGACATCATGTTAGATGCGTTGTTACAGCGGCTACTTTTTAAAATTACTTTATGCCATAGTAAATTGGTTTATAACATGAAAATGTAAAAGTGAAGTACACATATATCATATTAAATTTACTGCATATTCCATATCGGTAAACAAAGAAGGTTGAGTGCCTCTTTGGGCTGACCCTCTACGTGTAATAACATTCACATTTTGAGAAGAATTTTCACGTAACTCAATATATTTGCTGAACACCATAAATGGAGACTGACCAAGAAAAATGACACCAGTTTGGTGCAGGTGGGGCGTAGATTGTGTCGTTGGATGTCAAGGCTGTTGCTAACGAGAGGGGGGAAACAAAACTCGACGATGTCCATAGTGGACACAGAGAGTATAAGGAATTGGATTAGAAAAGACTAAGTTGAGCGTAATTTCTGAAGGACTTTCCCTTTATGAAGGTGCAGTGCAAGGCGCATCGTTTACACGACGTTGTCGCCTACTTAACTGTGTATATGACAGTTCTGCGACTCCAAGATAGCTGCTTCATACTTCTTCCTCAAACTCTACTTCTCTCACATAAAATAAAACTTTACTGGCGACCAAATTCGCCTTCTTTATCCTTTCAACATTTTGCGACTAACTTTACTTTGCGACCAAATTCGCCGTCTTTGTCCTCTCAACATTTTGCGACTAAACTCGCCGTCTCTGTAACTCCGTAGTGCTGGTCACCTCGGGCCCAGCTGGTTGCTTAAAACTCCGTCTATCCTTGGTTATATCGCAGTGTCCTGGGACACGTCATACAGTTAAATGCTACTACTTCAATAGTCGGTATTCCTTCGGAAAATACAATGGGAAAACAAAGAAGGCTCAAGGTTTTGAACAGAGATTTCCGCTTACTGGCGTTTAGCTGCGGGCTAGACGCGGTTCGCGTCTGACGTTGCCTGATCAGCTGTCGTCAGAGAGCTCGGAACACTGTTCTCGTGAACTCTTCTTAGAGGTGGAAGATCAAAGTCTGGGCTGAATAGTTTTGTGTTAGGATACGCCCGGGTAATAGACTGCAAAAGGCGTTGTTCGGTTGAAAGTTGTCAGATGAAAGTGGATAGGACGGACTATGTCGCGAAATGGAAAAGTGAAGAAACGACACAGACAGCTGAGGGACCGCGCGGGTGCCAGCCGCGTCACGTAAGGTACGTGCCCTTGCGGGTGGTGTATGACTCTTCATGTGTTGTTCTGTTGATAGTGGAAAGATCAAAGTGGGTAGGATGGACTATGTCGCGAAACGGAAAAGTGAAGAAACGACACAGACAGCTAAGGGACCGCGCGGGTGCCAGCCGCGTCACGTAAGGTACGTGCCCTTGCGGGTGGAGCATGACTCTTCAAGGGTTGTTCTGTTGATAGCGGAAAGATGAAAGTGGGTAGAACGGACTATGTCGCGAAACGGAAAAGTGAAGAAACGACACAGACAGCTAAGGGTCCGCGCGGGAGCCAACCGCGTCACGTCAGGTACGTGCCCTTGCGGGTGGTGTATGACTCTTCATGTGTTGTTCTGTTGATAGTGGAAAGATCAAAGTGGGTAGAACGGACTATGCCGCGAAACGGAAAAGTGAAGAAACGACACAGACAGCTAAGGGTCCGCGCGGGAGCCAACCGCGTCACGTCAGGTACGTGCCCTTGCGGGTGGTGCATGTGGTATGTCCCTCCAGATAAACATTCAAATACAAATCAAAATAAAGCATGGTTACATCCTAAACTACTCTTCTAAAACAATTTATCACCTAAGACATCATTATTATTAACCAGATAATTGGCAGTACTCGGGAACTTACTCTAGCATGCTTGAAATCCTACAAAATTATTATCCTCATCAGTCTAGTAGCACAGTGACACATGGAAACACTAGGTTGATACAAATACTAAATTACTGGTGCTGGCAAAACTTTAGCAAAATTCTCTAAATAGTTAGTAATAAAACAGTCAAAATGAACAACAATAAGATAATACATGGACTTAAGTAATTGGACACAAGTAATTAGACATAAGTAATTGGACGTAATCAATTAGACACAAGCAATTTGACATAAGTAATTGGCAACTCGTCATAGTGATATAAGCGGTGGCAAAACCGTAACAAAAGCAAAAGTTTAAAATATTATTTCCTTCAAACAAAACTTCCTTATCCTCCAGTTACATTTCGTAGCAAAATGAATGTAAGCATCCCCTGGTATTCCTTTAAGCTCTCGTTTGTATTTTCATTCCAACCGATCTTTGGTACTTCTACCCACAGGAAAACTGTCATTAAGCAATGGCAATGTTATGTGTAATGCTGTGGAATAGTGTAGTGTCACGTTAATACTTCCTTTAGCAAGATTCTGATGAAAAATGATTTTATGTCTCCTTCAATGGACAGGCCAATAATTATTAAACGTGTGATAAACCGGTTCCTGTGTTGATTTGTTTTTGCAAATACTTGTGATTATGAGTCACCCAGTCAATCGTTCCGGTGTGTATTTGTTGTTCTTTTTTGTTCATTCTCTCACTTACCTGCTTCCATATAATCAATATTGGCGGCTCGACGAAGCTAGTTGCATCTCGGAAGACGTCGATATGACTTACCTGTCGGTGCTTTGGTTTTTTATAAAATTAGAGTTCATTTGTCATATAAAGAGTGTGTAGGGAGCAAAGTAAGTTCCTGACTATTGAAAATGTGCATAACGTTATTCATAGGGTTCGTTATATAATGGTTAAGAATTTCTGTGTTGAGATTCAGTGCAGCTTGAGGTGCTAAGGTGCGACACGCGTCGCCCTCGTGAGATTGTAAGTTGCTGACAGCACAGCTGACAGTACGGCTGCGTCCGGTTTCACTGGCTCGGCAGCATAACTGGCGTTCATGCTGGGTCCGTCCTCTTACTACGCGTGGAGTTAACCTCTCGGTACAGTCACAAAATTTCCTTCCAAAGTTATCTTATGTTGTTCACGACAGTTATGCATGGAGGATGTTCTTTTCTAAGGGACTCTAATAACTTCAATCGCTAGAGGTCACAAAACTATCGGGTTCCAATTATTTTATTTAAACACTCTCTTCTTCTAAAATTTAGGTAAATGGCAGGTGTTAGGCTTCTATATAAACTATATTTTGCAATGGCATTCCAAACCCAACTCCTTGGCTAACGCGTTCCCCACACAGCGGTCGTTTACAGGACAGATATAGCGGCAAGTGCCGGCTTTCTTGCGCCATATAGATCCGTTTATTAACCGTGGTGGTGATACAACATAGCCGGAGATCGATCTGAAATTCCAACATTTTCTAATCCTGATGGTTTAGGCAATGCGTACCAGGAAACGTTCTCTCTCACGATTTTTGTTCCATACTGAAAATTTAAATAGACAATACACATAGATTCCCGTCTTTAGATAAGACTAATAAAATCTGTAGGGCAATATTAAGCTGGTGACTTTATTTCTATAACTATCACTTTAGGTTTGCTGTTTAAACTGCAACGTACGAATATACGAATGTGTAGCGTGGCTGTGGCACGTGGCCTGCAGGGCGATGGTTGGGGGAGAGGAGGGGCGAGGGGAGAGGTGCAGATGCTGCACGCACCAAGGACAGAGGCGGTGGGTGGGGAAGGGGGAACTGCAATGGCCGCTCTCTCGGCAGGCCGGTGGATGGGGAGGGGAGGGGGCCGCGTCGCCAGCTGACAGGGAGGGGCGGGACTCGGCGCATGTGAACAGCTGTAGACCACAGTGGAGGTATTTACGCACTCCTTCCGTGGCATTTAATATACAGAAATACGTGGTACCAAAAAACTTACCTCGTTGTCTGTTCAACATCGCATCACGAAAACAATAAAATAGCACTTCAGGAAGACTCCTTTTACTTTAGAGTAGCCTATTTGTTGTTTAACTTGGACGTATTTATTCTTGTTATTATCGTTGTGTGATCATTTTGCAAAACATGCATGTAATAGGGCGTCTTTCAAAGTACAGGTAGACGGCTGCATGTAGTCACTGATCTACTGGCAATTACGAAGGCGTATTAGTATCATGTTTTTATGGTAAAGCTTTAATACCTGTGTTCGTGCACTATTCACTAAATTAACAAGTGAAATGTGAATCTCTTTGAAATATACAAGATTAACTGATTCTTTCTCTACGTGTTCTTTTGGCAAGGACAACTTTCACCTTAATTCCATGATTAAAGAATGTTTGTGGTTTTAATTCTCGACTGCTACGATAACATGACTGGAGACGTTAAATGACAAGACAAAATGATCACATAACTTCAGTCACTTCCATTAACATGTGACGTCATAAATTCTATTACCAGTTACCAACAGTTGCCAATTCTTATGTCTACTTATAACTAACATGCACAATTTAATTAAATGTATAGTAACTACGGTGTTTTCCGTCAATTAATTCTCTTGCTGCATGCAGGACTTTGCCAACTGTTTACATACCATTCCAGACCTACTTTCAGGAACGCAAATCATAGGGGTTTGACCTTAGAGCATATCTACGTTGCTGTCTAGGCGGTTGTATTACCTTCTTTCTTGCTTTTTTGGGTGGAACTACTGGCGTAATAGGCCTGGTTTCACTGTTAGGTGGGGGTGGCTCGGGTCCTTTATACAGTTTCAATCTGTCAAAATGAACGATCACTGTGCGTTCCGCTAACTGAATTTCCGCATTTACCGGTGAAGTAAGCCGGATGATACGGTACGGTCCTTCATAAGTAGGTGTAAACTTTTTGGTCCTTCCCTTTTTTACTACTGGATTGCTCAACATAACTAGGTCTCCTACCTTGTACTCAGGCATTTTTGCTTTTTGATTACTTCTCTTTAGCTGTTGGGCGGTGGCTCGGGCATTGTTCCCTCTTACTTTTTTCCAAATGGATTTTAGACGTCGAGCTAGACCTTTCACATCTTTGGATTTAATTCCAGGGGGCAGTTTGTCAATTTCAAAAGGCGAATTCATAGGGCGGCCATATACTGCTTCATAAGGTGAGTACCCTGTAGCTTCATGGACACGGCTGTTATAAGCTGACGTAACGTATTGAACATACTTATCCCAGTCAGAGTGATGTTTATTAACATAGTAAGACAGCATGCGCATAACGGTGCGGTGGACTCGTTCCAGGCGACCGTTTGCTTTTGGGTGGAACGGTGTCGTTCGCCACTTTTTAATTCGCAATAACCGACAAACTTCGGTAAATACCGCAGACATGAAATTCGTACCCTGGTCTGTGAGTACAGCTTCAGGGCTTCCGTATGGTAACACCAAATGGGTGACAAAAGCACGCGCTACTGTTTCAGCGGACATATCTGGTATAGGAATGAGAATCAAGAACCTAGAGAAATGATCTATAAGGGACAGAATATACCGATTATTTTGGGGGCTCACAGGGAAAGGACCGACAATATCTGCTGCTACTACTGCCCAGGGATAAGTGGCTTTTGGTACCTGCTGTAAAGGCACTTTCGTTCGAGGTGGTAAGGACCTCTTAACACAAGGTAGACAATTTTGTATGTACTTTTGCACGTCTTTCCGTCTTCCTGCCCAGAAATAACGGGCGGCTATTCGGCAATTTGTGGCGCGAAGGCCGTTATGACATGCCTGCAGGCTATCGTGACACTGTGCGATAATCTTGGAACGTAATTCTTTCGGGATTACTGCCTCTTTACCCAAATGGGTCTTTCGATATAAAATTCCATCTTCAACGGAAAATTCAGGCAAAGCCACATATTTCTGACATTCGACGTCTCTTTGCTGTGCCTCCCTTAATTCTTCAATAGAAACGTCATTAGCTACGATCACTCTGACCTTTCGGCTTAATGCGTCGGCGTTTTGGTGTAACTTGCCCGGTTTGTGTTTCACCTCATACTCAAATTCGCTCAATTTCAAAGCCCAACGAGTTAGCCTACTACTAGGGTCTTTTAAGCTCAACATCCACTGTAACGCGGCGTGATCAGTGATGACAGTGAATTTTCTCCCATACAAATAACATCGGAAATAAGTTACACCAAACATGAGTGCTAGTAGTTCCTTCTCAGTTGTGCTGTAATTTGACTCTGCTTTATTAAGCTGTCGAGACGCATAACCAATTGGTCGTTCTTCGCCATCTATCTCTTGTGACAGGATGGCTCCTACAGCATAATCTGAGGCGTCCACTGACAGTATGAATGGTTTTTCAAAATCCGGGTACGCTAGTACAGGGGCTCTAGTTAAAACATGTTGAATTTGTTGCATAGCTTTATCACATTCTTTGGTCCAAATAAAACTAACTCCTTTTTTCAATAAATTAGTCAGGGGCTTAGCAAGGGTGGCATAATTATTCACGAAACGTCTGTAGTAGTTTGCAAGGCCTAAAAATGACTGTAGTTCTTTGACATTTGTCGGTGTTGGGAATTCCTTTACTGCGGTGGTCAAACGGGGGTCCGGTTTGACGCCTTCTCCACTTATTATATGACCTAAATATTGTACTTGTGACTGGGCGAAAGCACACTTTTCTAATTTTACACTCAAATGAGCTCCTTTTAACCTTTGCAAAACGTCCCTCAGTCTTTCTGCATGTTCTTTTATCGTTTTAGAAAAAATAATAATGTCATCTAAATACACCAAGCAGGTTGTAGGTTTCAACCCACGCAGCAGCAAGTCTGCAAATCTTTGAAAAGTGGCAGGGGCGTTTCTCAATCCAAATGGCATCCTTACAAATTCATACAATCCTGTAGGTACAACAAAAGCAGTTTTATGGCGGTCCTGGGGTGCAACAGGGATCTGATGGTACCCAGAACGCAAATCAAAGGTGGTAAAATACTTACAGTTGCCCAATCGGTCCAATGTTTCATCAATGCGCGGTAACGGATATGTGTCTGGTGTCGTTACCCGATTTACTGCCCGCATATCGACACATAGGCGATAGGCTTTCTCCCCATTTACTGATTTCTTTGGCACAACGACCACGGGGGACGCCCACGCACTCGAGGAGGGTTGTATGATTCCTGCAGCTAATTGCTGCTGAATCGTATCTTCAACTACAGACTGCAAATGATATGGTATGCGGTAAGGTTTTTGTGCAATTGGCCGAGCTTCTCCGGTCGGAATTTCGTGCTGAACCAAATCCGTAGCCGGTAGAAACTGCCTCTCTTCAAACAACCACGAAAATTCCTCTAATACCGGCTGCAACATCCTTTTCTCCTCACTGTTTAAATGACCTAACTTCTCTGCTAACTGACTCCTTATCGTCGACGCGACATATCGCACTTCTCTAACTGAACATTTCTTTCCTTTCCTTCCTTTCTTATCTTTATTTCGCTGCTTCTCAGCTCCTCTTATTTCCTCAAAAATTTCCTGACCACTGGCAACAATAGTACCCTTCGGTATCACAACATCTTCTACACCAAAATTATCTATACTTACTGGTATCGCAAAACCCTTCTGTCTCCTTTCCGGTCGGCAGATACTTCTCTTTATATGTACTGACTGACGATCTAAAACATCATTCTGGGTGAGCGGGTCAACCAGAATGTCTGTATTAGGCTGTTCTTGATTTTTGACATCTATCCAGAGAATCTTTCCACTTCCGCCTTTTATCCTCACAGGGTGAGTGGTTTTTATCGCCCACATCTGCGGTTTTATGGGAGACTGTGAACGGCGCCTTTTGCAGCTCCCTCGCGTCTGACGGGGGTGCGCACTGCCAAATCGGTGAATTGCTTCGCCGAACTGCACAGTTCGCGTTCGATAGTCCACTATCCCCTGATAACGGTGCAGGAAGTCATTCCCTAGTATGATGTCAAATTCACCCTTCTTTAGCCTCACTACCTCCATCCTCTGACTGTATTTACCACCGTCTATTTGCAGATTCACTACACACGAACCTGCAGGGACAATTACTTCCTCTCCAAGGCCACTGATATTGTACCGGGGTGGCTGTAACACCCTTCGATCATTTTTCTCCACAAACAATACACTAACTTGAGCACCAGTATCAACTAAAATTCTAACTGATTTGTTCCCGAGTACGCCAACTAGACTAACGTGTTCCACCTCTTTACATTTTTCGGTCCTAACCGGGTGTATTATTTTTGTCGGGGGCGCGGGTGGGTGGCGGAACCTGCCCCCCAAGCGTTTCCCTGATTCGACCCCGCGTTGCGGCGGTGGCCGCGCATCTGATTTGAAAATGGTGACTTTGTGGAGCAAACATTATTAGCATGACCTACTGTCTGGCAAATAGTGCAATACGGCGCGCGACAGCGCATTGCCGTATGGTTGGGCTTCCCACAACGCTGACAAAATACTTCTTTTGCTGGGACCGGTACTGGGTCCGATGGGCGCGGGGCGGCAGCGCAAAAACGCAACACCTCTTCGCGTAGCATTGCCAAACGAACAGCTTCAAACAGAGAAGTGGGGGAGGCTGCTTTGACTTCTCCTCCGATGCGGGGGTCAATACCGCGGACAAATGCATCAATTGCACGCGCTTCGGCTTCTGAGCGCAAAATTCTGTTTTCACTGGCATTTTCGCCTAGCTTATAGGTACGACAAGATACTGCTCGTATGCGATCTGCAAAGGCATCAAAATCCTCATTAGGCTTCTGCCTAAGGGTTGATAATTGATCTCTGTAATATGCGGTACCTCTGGTATCGGAATAACGCGTAGTCAATCCGCGGGCCAATACTTCAAATTCGTGCGTGTCACGCAATTCGTCCACTATTTCTATGAACATTCGGGCTTCCCCAGTCAACTTGAGTCTGGCTACATTGACCAATAGATCATCCGGCCAGGCACACGTGCGACCCACATCACGAATATTTTGTAAGAACATAGCTACATTTTCGTGGGACTTCCCAGAAAAGGTGGGAATGAAATCAGCCGCAGGAAAATTGCTTACAGTCGCCATGTTAGCAGAAATTGTGGCGTTTGTATTAGAGACAGAATTAGTGTTAGTTGCCTCTGTTTGAGCATTTGTTACAGGGGTGGAGCTAGCCACAGGCATGGAAGTTCGCGCACTAGCTTCCAGCGTCTGTTTCAAGACGCGGTTTTGCTCAAGTAGCTCCTGATTTTGTGCGAATAACTGGCGTATTTGTGCATTTATGGCCTCGAGCGGGTCTTGCGAGACAGATGCCTCTACGGGGGTATCCCGTTCCGTCGCTCGTGTCCCTATCGGCATGTTCACAATATTATGGGACGCTAGTGACCAGAAAAAAGTAATGATTGTTACAAAAAAAGGACGGCCACAAAGATTCTCAATCCAGCGGCGGAAGATCGTCGAAGATATAGTTGTAAGCATCGCGGCGACTTACATGGTGATGGCGATGGTGCGACGCATTGGTGGCGGCGACGGCATGGTGCAGTGGCGGCGAGCGGTGGTCGGCGGGCGGCGGCGACGGCGTCCGGACCCGTGGGCGGCGGCAAATGTGTTGGCGGCGGACGGCGCTGGCTCGGCCGGTCGGCGATGGCGGCAGCCCCTGGCGCGTCGGTGACAGCGGCGGGCGGCGGCGGCGTGGCGGATGACGGCGGCGGATGACGGCGGCCCGGCCGGTCGCGCAGCGCAGGCCCCTCGAACTCAGGCAGCGGGCAGCGCGGCGGCGTCCGGCTCACATGGCTGACTAGCGTGGGCTGCCTCGCTGCAGCGCGCGCCCTGTGCGTGTTTAGTGGAGCAGCCACGGCCCACGTGGAGCAAACGTGGCGGCCGGTTGGCGCATTCCATGCGCGAAGTGTACGGCGTCTTGCCGGGAGAAATTTAGTGTAGCGACAAAGTCACTACGGGAACGGATCCACACCTCTGACACCAATTGTACAGGATGGCGGGTATGGGCAGGCGGTGGGCGTTATGGAATAATAGTGTAATTTTTAGAGAAAGGCCATTTATTGGCTAAAGCATGATGAAAGGGGCTACATAGGCCTAGGGAGGTGAGGGTGAGCCAGAGCTTGCAATTTGGCGAACATTGTTCGCGAAGCTACCGAAAGTGGTTGTCTGCCAAAACTAAGTCCACAGTGCCGCAGCACCGGGAGAAGCGGGAGATGATCAATGCTACAGGGCGCGCATCCGACTCACGGGTGAGCAAGAATACAAGAGAGCGGGCCCGGCGACGGGCGGCCGGGTATGTTCGACGCACCACGCGGCTTCCTCCACCCTGATTGGTCAGGACCGAGCAAACCGTGCGGGCGGCATGGAACTTTCCAGAGCGTTGCCTGCTAAGCGACGCCTGGGACGGCGTTACCTCGTCAGCACACGAGAGAGGCGCGTGAACAAGGTGCCCTTTCTCGGTGCTGACTTCCTGTTAGTAGACCGTGGGACGAAAGAATTTAGAGGCAGCTAACACTGCCGGCCGTGGCTTGGCCGCAATGAAAAAATGAAGTTACCGTTTGGGTGCTCATATAATAAAGTAAAATCCCTTATTGTCTGGCTCATCCTTTACACTGTTTATGTTTTCTTATTGGCAACGTTACGTAGCACTCAATATGAAAATCACTGGCTGTGCTGTGTGCAGTCTGTAGCTGCTTTGCATTGTTGTAATACTCGCCATTGTAGTGTTAGGCAGCTGGCTGTGAACAGCGAGTAGCGTTGCGCAGTTGGAGGGGAGCCGCCAGCAGTGGTGGATGTGGGGAGAGAGATGGCGGAGTTTTGAAATTTGTCATGAACTGCTATATTTATATATGATGATATCAAGGTAAATACATTGTTTGTTCTCTATTAATATCTTTCATTTGCTAACTATCCCTATCAGTAGTTAGTGCCTTCCGTAGTTTGAATCTTTTATTTAGCTGGCAGTAGTGGCACTCGCTGTATTGCAGTAGCTTGAGCAGCGAAGATTTTTGTGAGGTAAGTGATTTGTGAAAGGTATAGTTTAATGTTAGTCAGGGGCATTCTTTTGTAGGGAATTTTGAAAGTCAGATTGCGTTGCGCTAACAAAATATTGTGTGTCAGTTTAAGCACAGTCATGATAAATTGTTCAAAGGGGACGTTTCAACGGTCAAGCACGAGGAAACGGTAGTAGGGCTGATCACTTACCGTGATATTCAGCTCTACGCAATGCACAAAACCTTTGGATACGTTTTGCAGTATCTGTGTGAGCGTGAGTATTTCAGAGAGAGGAAGAATCTAGGCGATCACGGGATGTTCGCACACCAAGTAGAGAGCAATAGGCTCTACACGATACTGGGTCCAACCCCAGTAATAGCTCCAGACACGTGGCTGTCCAGCATGCAATAAGGACGACTTTGCGTATGCTGCATGCAAGTCGATTCTGTTCCTACCACCAGCAGCGTGTGTAGGAATTACAGGCAGGAAAGTTTACTTCACGAGAAACGTTTTGATGCCAGTCACTGCAAATGACTACCAGCATTATGGGACTATTGTCGTCGGTACTCTTCACTGATGAAGGGACCTTTAGTAGAGGTGGCATCATAAAACCACATAATCGACTTATGTGATCTGAGAAAATCCTAACGCAATGGTCGAATCGCCACATCAGCAGCAGTTTAGTATCAAAGTTTGCGCAGAAATTATTGGCAATCACCGAGATGGATAATTTGTAACGCTACAAAGCCTTAATGGAGAAGCGTTTGTTGAATTCTTGCAGTTGCTTGTGAATGTTCCTTTAGCAGTACGACAGGCAATGCGGCTAGCGCATATTTGGGGCAGCAGCTCACTGCCGAATCAGCATCTTCTCCAGGAGAAAAATAGCACGAGGAAGTCCATGTGCCTGGCCACCTCGATCACCAGACTAAAGCTGCTTTGATTTTTTTATTTGCTGAGGACCTCTGAAAAGCGTTGTACATGCCGCTCACACGTACACTCATGAACAGCATGTCCAGAAGGCCTATGACGCTATTGCGCTGCAGTCTGGAGGATTAGAATTCATCTGTGAATCTCATGTCTGTCACTATGATCATCTTTGGTAATATGGAAGTAAGTAATACTGTGTTATCTACGCTTAATAACACCATTCATGGGCAGAGGAAAGCTATTTCTGAAGATTATCCACGAGTTTGCACCGCTGAGAAACAATTATTGACAGTCAAGTTTCTCGGCGTGCGTAATACATCATCCAACTCCAATTGATACCCGCATAACATTCTCAGATTTGTACCGTGTAACATATTTACGTAGTATGATATTTATTTCCTACCCTAAGCTGTAAATACAGCACCCACGTTTCTGCCTTCAGGAGATTGCTACGTCAACACACGTCTTAGCGATCTAATCTCCCACCAACAACAATTAATTATGGCTCGCTTAATAATATGTGATTAATCATTTCAGAAGCCAAACAAGCGCTCGGCTAAGGTTTCGGAAGGCCGAGTTCGCCGTGGTGGTGAACACAAAAATGTCCTCAGAAACATCCATCTCAGAAATTATTTATTATGCGGGGCCATTAGTTACTGCTGGCGCTCGCAGTGCCCCAGTCGGCGTTCATCGTGTGTGTGCAGATTGTGGTTGCGGAGTAGGGGGCAAGTTCTCCTCGCGTTGCTACAGGGGCGGAGGCACTATGTTTTCTTCCGCTTATCTCATTCATAAGCAAGAATTTTATACTAATTTTCAGCCAGGCTTGGCTTATACATGTTGACGTAGCACCAGTATGGGAACAGATAATGTAAGTCAAAGGCGGGCCGGGGTGACCGAGCGGTTCTAGTCTGGAACCGCGCGACCGCTACGGTCGCAGGTTCGAATCCTGCCTCGAGCATGGATGTGTGTGATGTCCTTAGGTTAGTTAGGTTTAAGTAGTTCTAAGTTCTAGGGGACTGATGACCTCAGCAGTTAAGTCCCATAGTGCTCAGAGCCATTTGAACCATTTGTAAGTCAAAATTACCGCCCACACCTCTATGGCAATTGCGTGTGTTAAATTCTAGCTCGTGATGGAGCCTTATACCTGCCATGTGTCAAGATAACCCCTTCGTTCCGCTGCTATAGGCCAATTGTACAACATAAAAGTGGCGGGAGAATGAAGATCACCCATCCACTGTGGGCGTACAGGAATCAAAATCAAGTTCACCCTCCGCCCGTTGATCTAGGCCAATAGTGTGACTTAAAACTGGCGGTAAAATCCCTTTCTCTCCTTCTTCTCTCGCTATTGCAGATGTGCGAGTCTTATTTGAGCTCTGTGCACTGTAGTGAGAGGATCATCATGAAGCATCTTCAGAGATTTGCCATCGCCCCCAGGCAGAATAAAAAAAAATAAGAAGACAGTCAGACACGATGACAAAAAAAATGGCTCTGAGCACTATGGGACTTAACATCTATGGTCATCAGTCAAATGGCTCTGAGCACTATGGGACTTAACTTCTGTGATCATCAGTCCCCTAGAACTTAGAACTACTTAAACCTAACGAACCTAAGGACATCACACAATACCCAGTCATCACGAGGAAGGGACACGATGACACGTGGGACTCAGTGAAAGCAGGAAAAGGTGTGGATGGGGCCTAATCAGTTACCGTTGGCTGCACAATAAACACATACACTTTATTGAAGGAAAAAACTTTTTAAAACAATCATTTAAAAAAATTAACTGTAACACAAGCTACACAGGCAGCTGAAAACTTTATTAAGAGAGAATTCAAATTATTTGTCAGCTGAAGGCCACAAGCAATAGGAAAAATTCAAACATATATTATTTTTAAACAATTGACAATGGCTCTGAGCACTATGGGACTTAACATCTGTGGTCATCAGTCCCCTAGAACTTACAACTACTTAAACCTAACTAACCTAGGGACATCACACACATCCATGCCCGAAGCAGGATTCGAACCTGCGACCGTATCGGTCACGCGGTTCCAAACTGAAGCGCTTAGAACCGCACGACCACACTGGCCGGCAAACAATTGACACAATCAGACCAAACAAAAAAGGGGAGTGATCCACAGACAGTGCTCCAAGGGTCGACTTGAGAAAAGTCCCTATAGCTGCATAAGCAGTGAGACAGGCAGCCAAGAGTTACGCTCAACTAACAGGACGGCAACTCGAACTAGGTACAGTTTAAACGCCGATCAATCCTCTTACCAGATCCACCTAACGTGTGATAACCAATACAAGATGGAATAATTCAAGTGAGGGTGAAGTGACAGACAGAACTCCGTCTTCAGGATCCGGTGTTTAAAACATTGACATGCGGAAGGAACCACTACAACCAAGGTAGACAAAAGAAACCACAATCCACACTGCAATCAAGCAGTCTGTCGAACTACATGTCATGCCTGACAGCATCGGCAAGACGAGGAAAAGTACAATGCCGCAAAAATACGCTAACCTCCAGGGCAGGTAACGGGGGCGTTAGCGCCCACTAGGCAGTAAAATACCGTTCGGTTACACTTCACGAATAATAACACAGAATTCAAAAACTAATAACAGTCAGTAGAAGCGGCTAATAGATTCTGCCAACTCGACACGCTCCACTTGCTGCTGTTCGTCTCACAGTGATCCTCGAGCAGCAACGCACGCATAAACGGCGTGATCACAGAAATGGAGGTTTCACTACTGGATTAATGTTCACTCAACTCAACGTGCTGGGTCCGGTGGACAACGAGGTTGTGGCCCTCGCAACTACAGCCCCTCGATCTGGCAGTGCCTGCGTGCCGCCAGCGGTCCCGGCATGTCTACGCACTACTGGATCTCTCTACTGCTCCGTCTCAACCGAACTACCGACACACCCGACTCGGAAAACACTTCATGTCCTTCCAAAGATAGTACAGGTATTAGATATCGACAAACGCTGCTGCTGCCACTCGCGGACAGACAACGCTAGCAAATGTAGTGGCGCCAGTAAACAGACGAAGAAAACGAGACGCCACTATCCCTATTACACGATGCCAACCTACCAACGGCGCCAACGCGAGCCGCACACAGCTCACACGAATGTAAGTATTAGTCCATCCATCTTCTCAGTATTATCCATTTATTAATATTCTGTTGCGACATAGGATATTAACAGCACGTAAAGCAGCCTGAAACCATCACCAGGCCACACTCGCAGCCTGCCCTCCAGACATCACCCTCCGCTGATGCTACAGTTCTGCATCCACATGCCAATTACCTGGGAGTGAATGGCCCTCAGGAAGTTTCTGCAGCTTGACCGACTGCTGCATAACAACTGGAGCCCAGTTATTGTCTTCTGTTCCAGAAATTTCCAAGCAACACAGAAAAATTTGACATTTAAACCCCCTAGCCCAGCCCATCCTCATTGGTGCAGCAGAGCCCTGCTATGACGGCCAGCCCGTGCCAGTCGCCACTGTTCTTGTGACACAGCTACGTTTGCCGTCCCTGAGCCCGGAAGCAGCGATTGCTAACTCACTGCCTAAGCCCAAACCAACCACCATCTGCCACCGCATCCATAGTCCAGGTCATGTACAGGGTTATTAGAAATGATTGAAGCGATTTCACAGCTCTACAATAACTTTATTATTTGAGATATTTTCACAATGCTTTGCACACGCATACAAAAACTCAAAAAGTTTTTTTAGGCATTCACAAATGTTCGATATGTGCCCCTTTAGTGATTCGGCAGACATCAAGCCGATAATCAAGTTCCTCCCACACTCGGCGCAGCATGTCCCCATCAATGAGTTCGAAAGCATCGTTAATGCGAGCTCGCAGTTCTGGCACGTTTCTTGGTAGAGGAGGTTTAAACACTGAATCTTTCACATAACCCCACATAAAGAAATAGCATGTGGTTAAGTCGGGAGAGCGTGGAGGCCATGACATGAATTGCTGATCATGAGCTCCACCACGACCGATCCATCGGTTTTCCAATCTCCTGTTTAAGAAATGCCGAACATCATGATGGAAGTGCGGTGGAGCACCATCCTGTTGAAAGATGAAGTCGGCGCTGTCGGTCTCCAGTTGTGGCATGAGCCAATTTTCCAGCATATCCAGATACACGTGTCCTGTAACGTTTTTTTTCGCAGAAGAAAAAGGGGCCGTAAACTTTAAACCGTGAGATTGCACAAAACTCGTTAACTTTTGGTGAATTGCGAATTTGCTGCACGAATGCGTGAGGATTCTCTACCGCCCAGATTCGCACATTGTGTCTGTTCACTTCACCATTACGAAAAAATGTTGCTTCATCACTGAAAACAAGTTTCGCACTGAACGCATCCTCTTCCATGAGCTGTTCCAACCGCGCCGAAAATTCAAAGCGTTTGACTTTGTCATCGGGTGTCAGGGCTTGTAGCAATTGTAAACGGTAAGGCTTCTGCTTTAGCCTTTTCCGTAAGATTTTCCAAACCGTCGGCTGTGGTACGTTTAGCTCCCTGCTTGCTTTATTCGTCGACTTCCGCGGGCTACGCGTGAGACTTGCCCGCACGCGTTCAACCGTTTCTTCGCTCACTGCAAGCCGACCCGTTGATTTCCTTTTACAGAGGCATCCAGAAGCTTTAAACTGCGCATACCATCGCCGAATGGAGTTAGCAGTTGTTGAACTTCGTCCTGAAGTGTCGTTGCACTGTTATGACTGACTGATGTGAGTGCATTTCAAGCACGACATACGCTTTCTCGGCTCCTGTCGCCATTTTGTCTCACTGCGCTCTCTAACGCTCTGGCGGCAAAAACCTGAAGTGCGGCTTCAGCCGAACAAAACTTTATGAGTTTTTCTACGTATCTGTAGTGTGTCGTGACCATATGTAAATGAAAGGAGCTACAGTGAATTTATGAAATCGCTTCAATCATTTGTAATAGCCCTGCAGTAGGTTTTAGTCAGCCCACTGCCACTAATCAGACCCACAGTTCCGTGTTCACCACCTGGATAGTCCTGCTGAGCTCGGCTGCCTATCCTTGACTACTGCCTGACTGAATGCTGCCTGTCACGTACTGTATTTCAACTGCAGATACACTGTTCTGTATTCATATATGATTGTTAATAAAGAGTTCTGGAAACAAACTGGCTGCCCACATCATCTGCACCTCCACTCACCAGCAGCAGTGAACTACTCACATGCACATTCCTGGAGAACACTCCAATCTATGATTTTTTCAAATACTTATGGTTTGTTTTTGCATTTTTGTCAACAGTGCAACGTCATCCCAATGCAATGGAGTGGGAATCAACCGTAGCTGATACTTTGGAACAGGATACACAGGTGTTCAACACAACAGCAGCACATAACTGTATTATGGGAGCAGAAAATGCAGTTGGTGTAAAGTATACACCCCAGCAGCAGCAGCACAGCAATGAGCTACTGGAGCAGAGTCGGAGTTTCTTCAACCCAGCGAGCTGCAGTTAATGGCTCCAGAATACTGCTCTTTGCCAATACTAATCACGTGACTGCCAGTGGATCGAAGTGCGTGGCTGTAGACTTAGCACTAGGTAGTGACTTTGACATTATAAATTTAATTGAAAATATTCAATGTAGTGCTAAAACGCAGTATATATGGTTTGCGTGGACCGCCTATGTACCGTAATGGAGTACCTTGAGAGTAAAATGATGACCAAGTATGAATGCGTCTCGTACTCCTACCAACGTCCTTGTGTCTGGTAAGAAGGTGTCCATTATCAATATGTACAGAGAAGAACCCCGGAATTTACATCTGGAGAAGAGTGTCTTTACGTAAAACATTCAAATGTTGTGAACCTGTCCGACCTATAGTGTGCACTATCGTTTGCGACGGACTGGTTGAGTTGCTGTTGCCCGTACGTCAAAGCTGTGTTCTATGACCTTGTAAGCTATCTTTGTAATCGTAGTGTGTATGTGAGTGCATAAATTCATGAGTTCATGCAATACCAAAGTTCGCTATTATTGCCCTCGTAACTATGAAATCCAGAGAAGTAGAATTTACAGACGGAATACCTATGTATTTTACGCTCCTATAGGTTCAAATGCGACACAGAGCGAATATAAGGCATACAGAAAAAAATTATGTCCAAAATCTTGCAAAACAGAATTACTATAATTTTTAACTAATAAGACTGACAAGTTGACTAGAAGAAGGAATCGGTTGGTAGGATGGGTTCATGAGTAATGGCAAAAACGCAAATATGGCAAATATGGCAAATATGGCAAATATGGCAAAAACGCAAATATGGCAAAAACGCAAATATGGCAAAAACGCAAATATGGCAAAAACGCAAATATGGCAAAATCGCAAATATGGGAAAATCGCAAATATGGGAAAATCGCAAATATAGCATAAAACAATGTGGTGGCACAACTTGACTAGAAGAAGGAATGGTAAAAACGCAAAAATGGGAAAAACGCAAAAATGGGAAAAAACGCAAAAATGGGAAAAAACGCAAAAATGGGGAAAAACGCAAAAATGGGGAAAAACGCAAAAATGGGGAAAAACGCAAAAATGGGGAAAAACGCAAAAATGGGAAAAACGCAAAAATGGGAAAAACGCAAAAATGGGAAAAACGCAAAAATGGGAAAAACGCAAAAATGGGAAAAACGCAAAAATGGGAAAAACGCAAAAATGGGAAAAACGCAAAAATGGGAAAAACGCAAAAATGGGAAAAACGCAAAAATGGGAAAAACGAAAAATGGGAAAAACGAAAAATGGGAAAAACGAAAAATGGGAAAAACGAAAAATGGGAAAAACGAAAAATGGGAAAAACGAAAAATGGGAAAAACGAAAAATGGGAAAAACGAAAAATGTGAAAAACGAAAAAATGAAAAAAACGCAAGTAAGGGAAAAACCCAAGTATCGGAAAAACGGAAGTATGGGAAAATCGGAAATATGGCAAAATCGGAAATATGGGAAAATCACAAAAAACGGATAATCGCAAAAATCACAAACTCGTAAATATGGCAGAAGAGAATTCTATGCACAACTTTACTAGAAGAGGGAATTGGTTGGTAGGATGAGTTATGAGTAATGGAAAAAACGCAAATATGGGAAAATCGGTAATTAGGGATATTGGCAAATATCGTAAAATCGCAAATATGAGAAAATCGCAAATATGAGAAAATCGCAAATATGAGAAAATTGCAAATATGGCAAAGGCGCAAATATGGCACAGGCGCAAATATGGCACAGGCGCAAATATGGCACAGGCGCAAATATGGCACAGGCGCAAATATGGGAAAAACCCAAATATGGGAAAAACCCAAATATGGGGAAAACCCAAATATGGGGAAAACCCAAATATGGGGAAAACCCAAATATGGGGAAAAAGCAAATATGGGAAAAAAGCAAATATGGGAAAAAAGCAAATATGGGAAAAACCCAAATATGGGAAAAACCCAAATATGGGAAAAACCCAAATATGGGGAAAAACCCAAATATGGGGAAAAACCCAAATATGGGGAAAAACCCAAATATGGGGAAAAACCCAAATATGGGGAAAAACCCAAATATGGGGAAAACGCAAATATGGGGAAAACGCAAATATGGGGAAAACGCAAATATGGGGAAAACGCAAATATGGGCAAAACGCAAATATGGGCAAAACGCAAATATGGGCAAAACCGCAAATATGGGCAAAACCGCAAATATGGGCAAAACCGCAAATATGGGCAAAACCGCAAATATGGGCAAAACCACAAATATGTGCAAAACCACAAATATGGGCAAAACCACAAATATGGGCAAAACCACAAATATGGGCAAAACCACAAATATGGGCAAAACCACAAATATGGGAAAATCGCAAATATGTGAAAATCGCAAATATGGGAAAATCGCAAATATGGGAAAATCGCAAATATGGGAAAATCGCTAATATGAGAAAATCGCTAATATGGGAAAATCGCAAATATGGGAAAATCGCAAATATGGGAAAATCGCAAATATGGGAAAATCGCAAATACGGGAAAATCGCAAATGTGGGAAAATCACAAATATGGCAGAAGACAATGTGGTGTCACCGCCAGACACCACACTTGCTAGGTGGTTGCCATTAAATCGGCCGCAGTCCATTAGTATACGCCGGACCTGCGTGTCGCCTCTGTCAGTGACAGCAGACCGAGCGCCACAATACGGCAGCTGTAGAGAGACTTACTAGCACTCGCCCAAGTTGTACAGCCGACTTTGCAAGGAAAGGTTCACTGACAACTATGCTCTCATTTGCCGAGACGATAGTTAGCATAGCTTTCAACTACATCATTTGCTACAACCTAGCAAGACACCGTATTCAATTGATATTTATTATGTGAAGCTTGTATCATCAAGAGAGATGTTCTACAATTGTGGATTACAGTTAAGTATTACATCATGCATTTGGGCCTCCACTAGAAACACAGCGTTGGCTCTTCTGCCAACACTACAGAGAATTTTGTGGCACAACTTGACTACAAGAAGGAATCAGTTGGTAGGATGGGTTCGTGAGTAATGGGAAAAACGCAAATATGGTAAAAACCGAAATATGGGAAAAACGGAAAAATCGGAAAATCGCATATATCGGAAAATCGCAAACATGGCGGCAGAGAATTTTGTGGCACAACTTGACCAGAAGAAGGAATCGGTTGGTAGCATGGGTTCATGAGTAATTGCAAAGAAACAAATATGGCAAAAAAGCAAATATGGCAAAAGAGCAAATATAGCAAAAGAGCAAATATGGCAAAAGAGCAAATATGGCAAAAGAGCAAATATGGGAAAAGAGCAAATATGGGAAAAGAGCAAATATGGGAAAAACGCAAATATGCGAAAAACGCAAATATGGGAAAAACGCAAATATGGGAAAAACGCAAATATGGGAAAAACGCAAATATGGGAAAAACGCAAATATGGGAAAAACGGAATTATGGAAAAATCGCAAATGTGGGAAAGTCACAAATACAGGAAAATAGCAAGTATGGGAAAATCGCAAATACGGGAAAATCGCAAATATGGGAAAATCGCAAATATGGGAAAATCACAAATATGGGAAAATCGCAAACATGCCAGAAGAGAGTTTTGTGGCACAACTTGGCTAGATGAAGGAATCGGTAGGTAGCATGGGTTCATGAGTAATGACAAGAAGCAAATATGGCAAAACAGCAAATATGGAACAAGCAAATATGGCAAAAACGCAATTACCGCAAATACGCAAATGTGGCAAAACCGCAATGTGGCAAAACCGCAATGTGGCAAAACCGCAATGTGGCAAAACCGCAATGTGGGAAAACCGCAATGTGGGAAAAACCCAATGTGGGAAAAACCCAATGTGGGAAAAACCCAATGTGGGAAAAACCCAATGTGGGAAAAACCCAATGTGGGAAAAACGCAATGTGGGAAAATCGCAATTATGGGAAAATCGCAAATATGGGAAAATCGCAAATATGGGAAAATCGCAAATATGGGAAAATCGCAATTATGGGAAAATCGCAATTATGGGAAAATCGCAAATATGGAAAAATCGCAAATATGGGAAAATCGCAAATATGGGAAAATCGCAAATATGGGAAAATCGCAAATATGGGAAAATCGCAAATATGGGAAAATCGCAAATATGGGAAAATCGCAAATATGGGAAAATCGGAAATATGGGAAAATCGGAAATATGGGAAAATCGGAAATATGGGAAAATCGGAAATATGGGAAAATCGGAAATATGGGAAAATCGGAAATATGGGAAAATCGGAAATATGGGAAAATCGGAAATATGGGAAAATCGGAAATATGGGAAAATCGGAAATATGGGAAAATCGGAAATATGGGAAAATCGGAAATATGGGAAAATCGCAATTATTGGAAAATCGCAAAAATTGCAAAATCGCCAAAAACCGGAAGATTGCAAATATCTCAGAAGAGGATTTTGTGGCACAACTTGACTAGAAGGAGCGGTTGGTAGGATGACTTCATGAGTAATGGGACAAACACAAATATGGCAAAAACGCAAATATGGCAAAAACGCAAATATGGGTAAAACGCAAATATCGGAAAAACGCAAATATGGGTAAAACGCAAATATCGGAAAAACGCAAATACGGGAAATTCGCGAGTATGGGAGAATCGCAAATATGGGAAATTCGCAAATATTGGAAAATCGCAAAAACCGGAAAATAGCAAATATGGCAGAAGAGAATATTGTGGCACAACTTGACTAGAAGAAGGAATCGGTTGAGAGGATGGGATCATGAGTAATGGGACAAACACAAACATGGCAAAAACGCAGATATGGCAAAAACGCAGATATGGCAAAAACGCAAATATGGCAAAAACGCAAATATGGCAAAAACGCAAATATGGCAAAAACGCAAATATGGCAAAAACGCAAATATGGCAAAAACGCAAATATGGCAAAAACGCAAATATGGCAAAAACGCAAATATGGCAAAATAGCAAATATGGCAAAATAGCAAATATGGCAAAATAGCAAATATGGCAAAATCGCAAATATGGCAAAATCGCAAATATGGCAAAATCGCAAATATGGGAAAATCGCAAATATGGCAAAATCGCAAATATGGGAAAATCGCAAATATGGGAAAATCGCAAATATGGGAAAATCGCAAATATGAAAAAATAGCAAATATGGCAAAATAGCAAATATGGCAAAATCGCAAATATGGCAAAATCGCAAATATGGCAAAATCGCAAATATGGGAAAATCGCAAATATGGCAAAATCGCAAATATGGGAAAATCGCAAATATGGGAAAAACGCAAATATGGGAAAAAAGCAAATTTGGGAAAATCGCAAATATGAGAAAATCGTAAATATAGAAAAATCGCAAAAACCGGAAACTAGCAAATATGGCAGAAGAGAATATTGTGGCACAACTTGACTAGAAGAAGGAATCGGTTGGTAGGATGGGATCATGAGTAATGGGACAAACACAAACATGGCAAAAACGCAAACATGGCAAAAACGCAAACATGGCAAAAATGCAAACATGGCAAAAACGCAAACATGGCAAAAACGCAAATATGGCAAAAACGCAAATATGGCAAAAACGCTAATATGGCAAAAACGCTAATATGGCAAAATCGCTAATATGGCAAAATCGCAAATATGGCAAAATCGCAAATATGGCAAAAACGCAAATATGGCAAAAACGCAAATATGGCAAATTCACACATATGGGAAAATCGCAAATATGTTAAAATCGCAAATATGGGAAAATCGCAAATATGGGAAAATCGCAAATATGGGAAAATCGCAAATATGGGAAAATCGCAAATATGGGAAAATCACAAATATGGGAAAACCACAAATATGGGAAAACCACAAATATGGGAAAACCACAAATATGGGAAAACCACAAATATGGCAAAAGCGAAAATATGGGAAAAAAGCAAATATGGGAAAAAAGCAAATATGGGAAAAAAGC
The DNA here is from genome assembly GCF_021461395.2 of Schistocerca americana. Lineage (NCBI taxonomy): Eukaryota > Metazoa > Arthropoda > Insecta > Orthoptera > Acrididae > Schistocerca > Schistocerca americana. Next base: position 225,034,145 of record NC_060119.1, read on the forward strand.
AAATATGGGAAAAAAGCAAATATGGGAAAAAAGCAAATATGGGAAAAAAGCAAATATGGGAAAAAAGCAAATATGGGAAAAAAGCTAATATGGGAAAAAAGCAAATATGGGAAAAAAGCAAATATGGGAAAAAAACAAATATGGGAAAAAAGCAAATTTGGGAAAAAAGCAAATTTGGGAAAAAAGCAAATTTGGGAAAAAAGCAAATTTGGGAAAAAAGCAAATATGGGAAAAAAAGCAAATTTGGGAAAAAAAGCAAATTTGGGAAAAAAGCAAATTTGGGAAAAAAGCAAATTTGGGAAAAAAGCAAATTTGGGAAAATCGCAAAAATGGGAAAATCGTAAATATGGAAAAATCGCAAAAATTGGAAAATCGCAAAAACCGGAAACTAGCAAATATGGCAGAAGAGAATATTGTGGCACAACTTGACTAGAAGAAGGAATCGGTTGGTAGGATGGGATCATGAGTAATGGGACAAACACAAACATGGCTAAAACGCAAATATGGCAAAAACGCAAATATGGCAAAAACGCAAATATGGCAAAAACGCAAATATGGCAAAAACGCAAATATGGCAAAAACGCAAATATGGCAAAAACGCAAATATGGCAAAAACGCAAATACGGGAAATTCGCAAATATGGGAAATTCGCAAAAACCGGAAAATAGCAAATATGGCAGAAGAGAATTTTGTCGCAGACCTTGATTAGAAGAAGGATTCGGTTGGTAGGATGGGTTCATGAGTAATGGCAAAAACGCAAATATGCGGAAAACGCAAATATGGGAAAAACGCAAATATGTGAAAATCGCAAATATTGGAAATTCGCATATATGGGAAATTCGCAAATATGGGAAAATCACAAATATAGGAAAATCCAAATATGAGAAAGTCACAAATATGGGAAAAGCGCAAATATGTGAAAAGTGCAAATATGTGAAAACCACAAATATGGGAAAACCACAAATATGGGAAAACCACAAATATGGGAAAACCACAAATATGGGAAAACCACAAATATGGGAAAACCACAAATATGGGAAAACCACAAATATGGGTAAAACGCAAATATGGGAAAAAAGCAAATATGGGAAAAAAGCAAATATGGGAAAAAAGCAAATATGGGAAAAAAGCAAATATGGGAAAAACGCAAATATGGGTAAAACGCAAATATGGGCAAAACGCAAATATGGGTAAAACGCAAATATGGGTAAAACGCAAATATGGGTAAAACGCAAATATGGGTAAAACGCAAACATGGGTAAAACGCAAATATGGGTAAAACGCAAATATGGGAAATTCGCAAGTATGGGAGAATCTCAAATATTGGAAAATCGCAAAAACCGGAAAATAGCAAATATGGCAGAAGAGAATTTTGTCGCAGACCTTGATTAGAAGAAGGGATCGGTTGGTAGGATGGGTTCATGAGTAATGGCAAAGACGCAAATATGCGGAAAACGCAAATATGGCAAAACCGCAAAGAGGGCAAAACTGCAAAGAGGGCAAAACCGCAAAAAGGGCAAAACCGCAAAAAGGGCAAAACCGCAAAAAGGGCAAAACCGCAAAAAGGGCCAAAACGCAAATAGGGCCAAAACGCAAATAGGGCCAAAACGCAAATAGGGCCAAAACGCAAATAGGGCCAAAACGCAAATAGGGCCAAAACGCAAATAGGGCCAAAACGCAAATAGGGCCAAAACGCAAATAGGGCCAAAACGCAAATAGGGCCAAAACGCAAATAGGGCCAAAACGCAAATAGGGGGAAAACGCAAATATGGGGGAAAACGCAAATATGGGGGAAAACGCAAATATGGGGGAAAACGCAAATATGGGGGAAAATGCAAATATGGGGGAAAATGCAAATATGGGGGAAAACGCAAATATGGGGGAAAACGCAAATATGGGGGAAAACGCAAATATGGGGGAAAACGCAAATATGGGGGAAAACGCAAATATGGGGGAAAACGCAAATATGGGGGAAAACGCAAATATGGGGGAAAACGCAAATATGGGGGGAAAACGCAAATATGGGGGGAAAACGCAAATATGGGGGGAAAACGCAAATATGGGGGGAAAACGCAAATATGGGGGGAAAACGCAAATATGGGGGGAAAACGCAAATATGGGGGGAAAACGCAAATATGGGGGGAAAACGCAAATATGGGGGGAAAACGCAAATATGGGGGGAAAACGCAAATATGGGGGAAAACGCAAATATGGGGGAAAACGCAAATATGGGGGAAAACACAAATATGGGGGAAAACGCAAATATGGGGGAAAACGCAAATATGGGGGAAATTCGCAAATATGGGAAATTCGCAAATATGGGAAATTCGCAAATATGGGAAATTCGCAAATATGGGAAATTCGCACATATGGGAATTTCGCAAATATGGAAATTCACAAATATGGGAAATTCACAAATATGGGAAATTCACAAATATGGGAATATCGCAAATATGGGAAAACCACAAATATGGGAAAACCGCAAATATGGGAAAAGCGCGAATATGGTGTAATGTTGTTGCTTTATTTTGCTATGTAAATGGAACTGATAGACAATAAAAGCGGGTTAAAAGCTGTGAGCTGTCTGGGGAAGTTAATCTTGCATTACTGAGCAACTGTTTCACCAGGTATCCTTTCTAGCTTACCAAATTCCCAACCAGATGAACATTAATTATAATCTCTTAATAGACATATGACAACCGGTGATATATATATAAAAGAAGATTTAAATAAAAAGAAATAAATCAGTTTATATTTGGAAATTTATTTTAACGTTGATCATTGAAATTTCAGCATATTAAATGTGAGTCATAACTAAGCTGGTGCCTTATTTAGGACTGTGAAAATGTGAGTTTGTAATCTTGTGGAACACGTCAAATATGGAGCCAAGATTGGGAGACTGTATACAACACTTCATTCATAAAACAACACACAAAGAACGTTGAAACATATGCAAGAGAAAATTAACCACTACCAACCGATTCAATTTTCACCCAAAGAAGTTATGTTCGTAGCACAATCCTGTCCGTCATGCAATTACCACACACTGGTATACTAAATTCATATTAACTCTTTGTGAAATCTCCCCAAAAAGAATAGCTGAGGGCTACTTTGATGATTACACCACATGCTTCACGTGGTCAACTTGGTTTACACAAAGCGTATAACTCCACAATAATTGTATAATTAAAATATATTAGATCGAAAAGCAATTTACAAAAGAAAAATCTCGAACTGGTTACTAACGTCTTACTATTAACCTGATGGGTCAAACAATTATATATGCACGTGGTAGTGGTCTCACAAAGTACACCCCACGTGGGTTGAAGATAAAAAAAAGTTGCTATATAGAAAATTATTGTCAAGACGAGACGTTATAATCTCCTGCACATTCGCATTTAAGATTGATGAACTTAGTTAGAGTTTTGATCAACACGTGGTTCCACTTTACTCGCAAAGTAGTGACAAAGCAACTACCGGAATATATTCTGAACTACACACGAGAATTACACTGCACTGCAATTTAAGATAACATTAGATATTTTAGAGCTAAACCTGAAATAAAGGTAATTAAATTTTCAGTTAGGCTGAACTTAAGAAATCCATTGTCCTACGGACTTAGCAGACACGTGCTTAGCCGGAGATCTTACCACTTCAGACGCTCGCCGCGGACAAACTGCCCTGGTCCCTTCCTGAGGGGTGGCTCACCAATACAAACGGAAGTGGCCAGAGGGGCAGCTTCCTATACCAACATGACAAAGGACGGACAGGACCATACTAAGGATAGAGACCTCTCTGCTTTTAGAAATCGTAGCTACCTGTTCCGACGTTAGTCCTACTGTTCTCTAGCAGACAGGCTTGTCTGCTACCCTCAAGCATGCAACTAGAAATACATTTGCTCATTCATCCTCTCACACAGAAGGGAAGGGGGATGACAGTATCTTATCATATACAGTATATAAAAGAAAGCTGATGCAGGTTCCGTATGAGACTGTGTGACATGAATTACATATAAACTGTGTTTTAAAGTGTAGTAGTGTGACAGATTGTTCTCGTTTATGTGTAAAAGTAACACGTTCCACTACTCAGTCTCCTCCCAGATAGTCAGAAACGCCACAGTAAATTTAGAAGAAGAATTTATGCCGTAAATGACAACAAATGGTTCAAATGGCTCTGAGCACTATGGGACTCAACTGCTGAGGTCATTAGTCCCCTAGAACTTAGAACTAGTTAAACCTAACTAACCTAAGGACATCACAAACATCCATGCCCGAGGCAGGATTCGAACCTGCGACCGTAGCGGTCTTGCGGTTCCAGACTGCAGCGCCTTTAACCGCACGGCTACTTCGGCCAGCAAATGACAACAGATTTAAGAAATTAAACATGATAGGAATCCAACAGAGACCTTTCAATGGGAAAAGTGCAAATATGGGACAAGCGCAAATATGGGAAAAACGCAAACATGGGAAAAACGCAAATATGGGAAAATCGTAAATATGGAAAAATCGCAAACATGGGAAAATCGCAATAATTGGAAAATCGAAAAAACTGGAAAATAGCAAATATGGCAGAAGAGAATTTTGTGGCACAACTTGACTAGAAGGAATCGATTGGTAGATGGGTTCATGAGTAATGGCAAAAACGCAAATATGCGGAAAACACAAATATGTGTAAAACGCAAATATGCGAAAAACGCAAATATCGCAAAAACGCAAATATGCTAAAAACGCAAATATGGCAAAAACGCAAATATGGGAAAGTCGCAAATATGGGAAAATCGCAAATATGGGAAAATCGCAAATATGGGAAGATCACAAATATGGGGAAAACGCAAATATGGGAAAAACGCAAATATAGGAAAAACACAAATATGGGAAAATGCAAGTATGGGAAAAACGAAATACGGCAAAAACCAAAATATGGCAAAAACGAAAATATGGGAAAAACGAAAATATGGAAAAAACGCAAATATGGGAACAACGCAAATATGGGAAAAAAGCTAATATGGGAAAAAGGTAAATATGGGAAAAACCCAAATATGGGAAAAACGCAAATATGGGAAAACGTAAATATGGGAAAAACGCAAATATGGGAAAAACGCAAATATGGGAAAAACGCAAATATAGGAAAAACACAAATATGGGAAAATCGCAAATATGCCAGAAGAGAATTTTGTGGCACAACTTGACTAGAAGAAGGAATCGGTACATAGGCAGGGTTCCTGAGTAATGGCAAAATGGCAAATATGCAAAATACACAAATATGGGTAAATGCAAATATGGGAAAATGCAAATATGGGAATAACGCAAATAAGGGAAAAGCGCAAATATGGGAAATCGCAAATATGGAAAAACGCAAATATGGGAAAAACGCAAATATGGGGAAAACGCAAATGTGGTAAAAACTCAAATATGGGAAAAGCGCAAACATGGGAAAAGCTCAAATATGGGAAAAACGCAAATATGGGAAAATCGCAAATATGGCAAAATCGCAAATATGGGAAAATCGCAAATATGGGAAAATCGCAATTATGGGAAAATCGCAAATATGGGAAAATCCCAAACATGGGAAAATCGCAAAAATTGGAAAATCGAAAAAAAAGGAAAATAGCAACTATGGAAGAAAAGGATTTTGTGCCACAACTTGACTAGAAGAAGGATTTGGTTGGTAGGATGGGTTCATGAGTAATGGGACAAACGCAAATATGGCAAAAACGCAAATATGGCGAAAACGCAAATATGGCAAAAATGGAAATATGGCAAAAACGCAAATATGGGAAAAACGAAAATATGGGAAAAACGCAAATATGGGAAAAACGCAAATATGGGAAAAACGCAAATATGGGAATAGCACAAATATGCGAAAAACGCAAATATGGGAAAAACGCAAATATCGGAAAAACGCAAATATCGGAAAAACGCAAATATGGGAAAATTGCAAATATGGGAAAATCGCAAATATTGGAAATTCGCAAATATGGGAAAATAACAAAAATTGGATAATTGCAAAACCAGAAAATAGCAAATATGGCAGAAGAGGATTTTGTGGCACAACTTGACTAGTAGGAATCAGTTGGTGGGATGGGTTCATGAAAAATGGCAAAAACGCAAATATGCGAAAAACGCAAATATGCGTTTAACGCAAATATGCGAAAAACACAAATATGCGAAATACGAAAATATCGCAAAAACGCAAATATGCTAAATACGCAAATGTGGATAAAACGCAATTATGGCTAAAACGCAGATATGGGACAAATGAAAATATGGGAAAAACGCAAATATGGGAAAAACGAAAATATGGGAAAATCGCAAATATGGGAAAAGCGCCAATATGGGATAAGCGCAAATATGGGAAAATCGCAAAAATTGGAAAATCGCAAATACCGGAAAATAGCAAATATTGCAGAAGAGAATTTTGTGGCACAACTTGACTATAAGGTATTGGTTGGTAGGATGGCTTCATGAGTAATGGCATAACCGTAAATATGCGGAAGACGCAAATATGCGAAAAACGCAAATATGTGTAAAACGCAAATATGCGAAAACCGCAAATATGCGAAAAACGGAAATATCGCGAAAACGCAAATATGCTAAAAACGCAAATAAGGCAAAAACGCAAATATGGGAAAAACGAAAATATGGGAAAAACGCAAATATTTGAAACGCGCAAATACGGGAAAAACGCAAATATGGGAAATTCGCATATATGGCAAATTCGAAAACATGGGAATATCACAAATTTGGGAAAATCGCGAATATGGGATAATCGCAAATATGGGAAAAACGAAAAATGGGAAAAGCACTTATGTGGGAAAATGCAATATGCCAATATGGCAAAAACGCAAAAATGGGAAAAACGCAAATAAGGTAAAATTGCTAATATGGGAAAATCGTAAATATTGGAAAATAGCAAATATAGGAAGTTCGCTAATATGGGAAAAGCGCAAATATGGGAAAAGGCATAAATGTGAAAACGCAAATATGGGAAAAACGCAAATATGGGAAATTCGTATATATGGGAAATTCGCAAATATGGGAAAATCACAAATATGGGAAATTCGGAAACATGGAAAAATCGCAAATATGGGTAGATCCAATAATTGGAATATCACAGGTACCGGACAATAAGAAATATGACAGAGGGAAATTTTGTGGCACAACTTGACTAGAAGAAGGAATCGGTTGGCATTATGGGTTCATGAGTAATAGGACAAACGCAAATATGGCAAAAACGCTAATATGGCAAAAACGCAAAAATGGCAAAAATGCAAATATGGTAAAATCGAAAAAATTTGGGATAAACACAAATATGGGAAATACGCAAATAAGGGAAAATCTCAAATATGGGAAAAACGCAAACATGGGAAAAACACAAATATGGGAAATACGCAAATATGGGGAAATGCAAATAAAGGAAAAACGAATATATGGGAAACACGAAAATATGGGGAAAACGCAAATATACGAAAAACGCTAATATGAGAAAATCGCAAATATGGCAGAAGAGAATTTTGTGGCACAACTTGACTTGAAGAAGGTGTTGGTTGGTAGGATGGGTTCCTGAGTAATGGCAAAATCGCAAATATGCGAAAAATGCTAAAATGCGGAAAACACAAATATTCGAAAAACGCAAATATGCGAAAAACGCAAATATGCAAAAAACGCAAATAAGGCAAAAACGCAAATATGCGAAAGACGCAAAAATGGCAAAAACGCAAATATGCGAAATACGCAAATATGGTAAAATTGCAAATATGGGATAAAACGCATATATGGGAAAAACGCAAATATGGGAAAAACGCAAATATGTGAAAAACCGCAAAAATGGGAAAAACGAAAATATGGGAAAAACGCAAATATGTAAAAAACGCAGAAATGGGAAAATCGTAAATATGGCAGAAGAGAATTTTGTGGCACGACTTCACTAGAAGAAGGCATCGGTTGGTAGGATGGGTTCATGAGTAATGGCAGCAACGTAAATATGCAGAAAAAGCAAATATGCGAAAAACGCAAATATGCGAAAAACGCAAATATGCGAAAAACGCAAAAATCCGTTTATCGCAAATATGTGAAAATCGCAAATATGCGAAAAACGCAAATATCGGAAAAACGCAAATATGGGAAAAACGCAAATATCTGAAAAACTCAAATATGGGGAAAACGCAAATATGGAGAAAACGCAAATATGGGAAATGCGCATATAAGGGAAATTCGAAAATATGGGATAATCACAAATATGGGAAAATCGCAAAAATGGCAAAATCGCACATTTGGCAACAACGCAAATATGGTTAAATCGCAAATATGGGAAAATCGCAAATACGGCAGAAGAGAATTTTGTGGCACAACTTGACAAGAAGAAGGAATCAGTTGGTAGGATAGGTTCATGAGTAATGGCAATACTGCAAATATGGCAAAAATACATATATGCGAAAAACACAAGTATGCAAAATACGCAAATATGGGAGAAACGCTAAAATGGGAGAAACGCAAACATGGGAAAATCGCAAATATGTGAAAAACGCAAATATAGGGAATATGCAAATGTGGAAAATAAGGGAAATATTGGAAAAACGCAAATATGGGAAATACGCAAATATGGGAAACACGTAAATATGTGAAAAACGCAAATATGTGGATAATGCAAATGTGGGAAAAACGCAAATATGAGAGAAATGCAAATATCTGAAAAACACAAATATGGGAAAAACGCATATATGGGAAAAACGCAAATATGGGAAATTCGCATATATGGGAAATTCGAAAATATGGGAAAATCACAAATATGGGAAAATCGCAAATATGGGAAAATCGCAAATATGGGAAAAACGCAAATACGGGGAAAACGCAAATGAGGGAAAAACGCAAATATGGGAAAATCCCAAATATTGGAAAATCGCAAAAATTGAAAAATCGCAAAAGCCAGAACATAGCAAATATGGCAGAAGAGAATTTCGTGGCACAACTTGACTAAATGGAATCGGTTGGTAGGATGGTTTCATGAGTGATGGCAAAAACGCAGATATGCGGAAAACACCAATATGCGAAAAACGCAAAAATGCGTTTAACGCAAATATGCGAGAATCGCAAATATGCGAAAAACGCAAATATCGGAAAAACGCAAATATGGGAAAAACGCAAATATCTGAAAAACACAAATACGGGAAAAACGCAAAAATGGGAAAAACGCAAACATGGGAAATGCGCATATAAGGGAAATTCGAAAATATGGGAAAATCACAAATATGACAAAATCGCAAATATGGGAAAAGTGCAAATATGGGAAAAGCGAAAATATGGGAAAAGCGCAAATATGGGTTAAACGCAAATATGGGTAGAACACAAATATGGAAAAAACACAAATATGGGAAAATCACAAACATGGGAAAATCGCAAATATGGGAAAATCGCAAAAATTGGAAAATCGCAAAAACCGGAAAATAGCAAATATGGCAGAAGAGAATTTTGTGGCACAACTTGACTAGAAGACGGAATCGGTTGGTAGGATGGGGTCATGAGTAATGGGAGAAACGCAAATATGGCAAAACGCAAATATGGCAAAAAGCAAATATGGCAAAAATGCAAATATGGCAAAAACACAAATATGGCAAAGACGCTAATATGGCAAAAACGCAGATAGGGCAAAAATGCAAATACAACAAAAACGCAAATATGGCAAAAGCGCAAAAATGGCAAATCGCAAATTTGGCAAAAACGCAAATATGGGAAAATCGCAAATATGTGAAAAACGCAAATATGGGAGAATCGCAAATATGGGAAAATCGCAAATATGGCAAAAGAGAATTTTGTGGCACAACTTGACTAGAAGAAGGAATCGGTTGGTAGGATGGGTTCATGAGTAATGGCAATAACGCAAATATGGCAAAAACACATATATGCGAAAAACGCAAGTATGCGAAAAACGCAAATATGGGAAAAACGCAAATATGGGAGAAACGCAAATATGGGGAAAACGCAGATATGGGAAAAACGCAAATATAGGGAAAATGCAAATGTGGAAAAAACGCAAATATGGGAAAAACGCAAATGTGGGAAAAACTCAAATATGGAAAAAACGCAAATATGGGAAAAGCGCAAATATGGGAAATTCGAAAATATGGGAACATCACAAAAATGGGAAAATCGCAAATATGGCACAAGAGAATTTTGTGGGACAACTTGACTAGAAGAAGGAATCGGTTGGTAGGATTTGTTCATGAGTAATGGCAAAAACGCATATATGCAAAAAAGGCAAATATGCGAAAAACGCAAAAATGGAAAAAACCCAAATATGCGAAAAGCGCAAATATGCGAAAAACGCAAATATGGCAAAAACACAAATATGGCAAAAACGCAAAAATGGCGAAATCGCAGATATGGCACAAACACAAATATGTCAAAAACGCATATATGGCAAAAACGCAAATATGCGAAAAACCCAAATATGGGAAAAACGCAAATATGGCAAAAAAAGCAAATATGGGAAAATCGCAAATATGGTAGATGAGAATTTTGTGGCACAACTTGACTAGAAGAAGGAATCGGTTGGTAGGATGGGTTCATGAGTAATGGCGAAAATATGCGGAAAACGATAATATACGAATTACGCAAGTATGCAAAAAACGCAAATATGGGAATAACGCAAATATGGGAAAAATGCCAATATTGGAAAAACGCAAATATCGGAAAAACGCAAATATGGGAAAAACGCAAATATGGGAAAAACGCAAATATGTGAAAATCGCAAATATGGGAAAATCGCAAATATGGGAAAATCGTAAATATGGGAAAATCGCAAAAACCGGAAAATAGCAAATATGGCAGAAGAGGGTTTTGTGGCACAACTTGACTAGAAGAAGGAATTGGTTGGTAGGATGGGTTTATGAGTAATGCGTCAAATGCAAATATGTAAAAAACGCAAATATGGAAAAAACGCAAATATGGCAAAAACGCAAATTTGGCAAAAATGCATATCTGACAAAAACGCAAATATGGCAAAAACGCAACTATGGGAATAATGCAAGTATGGGAAAAACCTAAATTTGGGAAAAACCTAAATATGGGAAAATCGCAAATATGGGAAAAACGCAAATATGGTTAAATCGCAAATATGGGAAAATCGCAAATATAGGAAAATCGCAAATATGGGAAAATCGCAAATATGGGAAAATCGCAAATATGGGAAAGTCTCAAAAATGGGAAAAACGCAAATATGGGAAAAACGCAAATATGGGAAAATCGCAAATAAGGGAAAAATGCTAATATGGGAATAACGCAAATATTAGAAAATCGAAAATAAGGGAAAAACGCAAATATGGAAAAAACGCACATATGGGAAAATTGGAAATAAGGGAAAAACGCAAATGTGGGAAAAACGCAAATATGGGAAGAACGCAAATATGGGGAAAACGCAAATATGGGAAAAACGCAAATATGGGAAGAAACTAAATATGGGAAAATCGCAAATAGGGGAATAACGCAAATATGGGCAAATCGATTACGTACAATCACTCTGTCCCTCACTCTTTCAGTGTAACAGAAGAAAATGACGAGGTCAAACCCTGAAAATAATAACTACTGTTTGAAAATTAAGTACATTACGTGACTTATGTTGGTAACAACAAAATGTTGTGTAATATAAGGCAGAATATCAAGGAATTAGAGTAATCTAGATTAAACATTTCTTCTGCTGCTATGGTTTCCAGAGGTCACACTACACGTAAGATCGTAAGGAGTGCAAATATAACAGTAATGCCTCTGCTTTTACGTAATGTGAAGTCATTTAAAGAACATTCCTTTTTGCATCTGATAATATTTTAAGCTGCATGATTTAATCTTTCATCTTATTGCTCCGTCAGAATATTATTACTCCACAAATATCACTAACAGAAATTTTCAGTTCTCGTGAGTACTACTTGTCAAAGATGTCACATTTTCTTTACTACACGTCTATGGTTATAAATTTTTTGTCATTAGACTACCGTTTTCGGTCTATAATGACCACCTTCAGATCTGTTTTATAACGACATGTCGTAATATACTGGATCCATCAGCACATGTTTCTATAAAACAGATCTGAACATGGTCATTATAGGCCGAAACCGGCAGTCGATGACAAAAAATTTGTGACCATAGACATGTAGTAAAGCACATTTATTCTACATTCGGGTCACTGTTCAATTCGCGACCATGGTGCAACTTGTGAAAGATGTCACACGTCGTGGTTATTTCCTGTAGGAAGACTATCACTCAGTCCTTCACTTTACATCCCCTTGTTTTAGATGGACTGGTTTATACTTTCTCAGTCCGACTAGTTGAAAAAAAAATCCGCGACTAAGGTGTATATATTTACAATAACAATTCCATCACGATGTTTTATCTCAGAATAGTAGTGTACTCTTACACATGACCACTTGCTTATGGATTCTTCCGTCGCTTCTTGATAGAACAATTCCATATTGAGGGTTGAATAACAGTTAGGCGATTTTTTGTTCTGCTTATTTTTATTTGTATGAACTAGTTTTCGGCTTATTAAGCCATCTTGAGATAACTACTGGCTATTGTTTGCAAGGAGCTTGTGTTCTTACGAACCAAACATTCTGGACTAAGATACAGAGCACTTATATCTGATCTTTAGTTGTGGTATTGCTTTGAAATTGTCAAACGGGTCGTTTGACGTTTTGTTCCGTAAAACTGTTCTTTAACATAATAAATCACATTTTATAATTTGTCAGTACCATGTACGACAACAATTAGAATTATTTAGAATATATATTACTACAAAATTACAATTTTTTTTGTATTTGTTGTGAACAGTTGCAAAGAGGGATACAATGCAAAGAGTGATGTTAAAAAATTTTAATTCAGCACTTCTTTTAGATCGGAGACAGCTTCTGTATGTTCTGTGTTGCCCGGGGAAATACTGAAACACTGCGTGGCAGCTCGTAAGCTTGCATGCAAGAGATCAGTGAGTGAGATGATAATCAATCACTTGCATCCCTTATTCCAATCACTCAGAATACAGTTTTAATTCATCAATCTAGCGTTAATGCTTTAAACTGAAAAAAAGAGGCAATATGCAAGGCGGATATAGTCGTACCATTACAGTGTGTACCGAGTTCAACGCTTTTTGTATATCAAGAAATATTGTGTTCAGCTGATTGCCTTGATCCATGGTTTTGGAGATGCCATGCGAGGAAAGCAGCAGTTCGGAATTTCGCACGACCGGTATTTTGGGGATCGGTGCGGCTGTTGTCCATGTGGGCACCGATTCGCACTGTGAGAGGGGAGCTGTCAACGCGATATCTCCGGTCTGTCACTCGCAGCCGGCGTGGAGCGCGTCACGCGCCACTTGTTGCTGGCCTGTGCTTTGTGGCCCCGGCCGGCCACGACGCTCGCAGCCAACGGCGGTCCCTTCCTATAGCATCGGGAGCTGCCACGTGGTAGTAATGAATATTCAATTACTCCAGTGTGGGCGGTAATTATCGCATGGCAGCGAGACTTATAGATATTCTAGTTCGTTAAAGCCGAACCGATTATCGCTGGAAAAAAGTAGTTACAATTTTCGCCACCAGATGCAAATCTGGCGCTGTGAATGAAAGATGTACAGAAATGTTCCCGTATGCATTGGATTAGGGACGGGACGTCGCAGAGAAGGTCAAACAAATGCGAAACGCATAATATTGGTGTTTTATTAACTGCCGCTTACACAGTTTGTATAATGTGAGCACCGGAGACGTCAACGAGAGGCTCTACAACTAGCGATTTGCGCCTGGTGAACAAAATTGGAACTAATTTTTTACAGCGCAAATCGGTTCCGCAACCCAACCTAACCTAACCAACGCATCAGAATATCTGCCAAGTTTCGCTGCCATACGAAATTACAGCCCAGGCTGCACATTAATTATAACCTCCTGCTAGATATGAAACTTCCTGGCAGATTAAAACTGTGTGCCGGATCGAGACTCGAACGCGGGACCTTTGTCTTTCGCGGGCAAGCGCTCTACCGACTGAGCTACCCAAGCACGACTCACGCCCGGTTCTCACAGCTTTAATTCCGCCAGTACCTCGTCTCCTACCTTCCAAACTTCACAGTAGCTCTCCTGCGAACCTTGCAGAACTAGCACTCCTGGAAGAAAGGATATTACGGAGACATTGCTTAGCCACAGCCTTGGGGTTGTTTCCAGAATGAAAGTTTCACTCTACAGCGCAGTGTGCGCTGATATGAAACTTCTTGGCAGATTAAAACTGTGTGCCGGACCGAGACTCGAACTCGGGACCTTTGCCTTTCGTGAGCAAGTGCTCTATGACTATTCATATTGCCCACCGTACACAGGCGGAGACGGCTGTGACAGCGCAGATGTATCCACAATGAGTAAATACCGTATTTTTTTATATTATGTTGTAATAAAAAATAAAAAATAAATATTACTAAATATTATTAAATATGCATATGAAAACACATTTTTGTAGGATATAATACGGTTGTGTTATTAGAAATGTTCTGTGCTTAGATGAATTTTTAGGATATCGGACTTCGTATCTTACTTCTTCAATTGTACCTGCGGGCAGCGGAGTCCAAGTACATCGGCGCTTGTCATAGTTAAGAAAATCCTCCTTACTTGGATTCACTTCACTTGTGCGAGTTAGGTGGCGCAGTGGTTAGCACACTGGACTCGCATTCGGGAGGACGACGGTTCAATCCCGGCACGGTAGCTCAGTGTGTTCGGCCAGAGGGTTTAGCTACCCTCTGTAATAAAAAACTGAGTGAACAGATCAAAGAACAACCTGAACGAGTGTCATCGGACACCCGCCAGGAACAAAGTAAACGAACAATATAGAACAAGAAAAAGAACAAAATGAGATAAAAAAATCCCGATTCCGGTCATCCTGATTTAGGTGTTCCGTGATTTACCTAAATTGCTCCAGGAAAATACCGGAATGGCACGGCCGACTTCCTTCCCCATCCTTCCCTAATCCGATGAGACCGATGACCTCGCTGTCTGGTCTCCTCACCCAAAAAACAACCCAACCCCACTTCACTTGAATAAGAAATAATTAATAATGGTATCAAGTTTCTTTCTTATTTCAAACACGTGCAATACAAAATACTTGTAACCCGTCATTCTCCGCACTGCACTACTTAACAGAACTTCTACATACAAGAGACTGTGTAAAAAACAAAATCATGTACAAAAAATTGAATGAATGTTTTTTCTTTCATTTGTCTACACCTTACCGCGCATTGACAATTAACGTCTTTGCCAACGCTTACGATCGATCGGTGTTTCACTTTTTGTTTTTTAATAAATCTTAATTTTACGATGTTCTGGGGGTCTTTCACCATCTACTTATACAATTGCCTCCACACTGTACGATGACATGGTATGGAGAAGCACAGTTTTTTGTATGTCTTTATTTACATTTGCCGATAGGGGTCGATGCCCTTTATTTGTCGGATTTTTTTTTTATTTAATGGAATGGATATGTCAGTTTGTCCTACGTATGTTAAATTTCTAGAAGAAATTAAAAGATTATATACATAATATGATAGTCCATTAAATATTTGAATTTAGCGCACTAACAACAACGTTCAGTTTGCTTCATTCTCGCTGCCGGTTTCTTGCTGCCGCACTGGCCGATTTGGCGGCTAAGATCTAGACGCTAACGGTCAAGATGCTAGATGCAACCGTTACACATGCGTGCACTCGCTTTCTTAGTATTGATTTCACATTGAGCGTCACACTTTTACCTGAGTGTCACATATCGAAGAATTACCGTGGCGTTTGTCTTCATTCTGAGTGTAGCGGGTGTGCGCTTATTGTTCAAAACCTGACGCCGTGGCAGAAGTTCTCCATTTTTACGGCCCGGGCGTCATTTTTATCCGTCGTACTCGCATTTTCAGCGGAGAGAACCCCGACCAACAGCATCAGTTGATGAGGTAAGTACCTGCTCCAAGAGCTATAGTTCACTTGTTAAAGTATCAAGCGTTGTGAGCCACGATACTCAGAAATTACGAGGGTTGTCCAGAAAGTAAGTTCCGTTCGGTCGCGAAATGCAAACCACTGGGAAAATCCGGAAAACATTGCACAGATGTGTTGGGCAGTGTCTCCAGTATGCCTGTCGATCGTGTCGCATCCCTCTTTTCAGTTATGAGTGAACAGTGAGCACGTAAAGATGCGTAGGGAATAGCGTCTCCCGCCAAGTATGAGGACCTGGTTAGAGATTTCGCCTGTGTCAGGCAGCCCACATAACACAACCGTCGAACAGTTCCGTCTTCATGCCGATTCTCTGCCGGGCACTGCAGGGGTAATGCAGACGCTTCTGCAGCATTTCCGATGAGAAGTGTTTGATCACCCGCAATACAGTCCGTAATTGATTCCCTCTGAGTCTTGTCTCAGCTCACAAGAATCACTGGCTATGATGACAAAATTTTTCGACAGACAACGAGCTTCAGAGCAGTGCAGATAACTGGCCGAAATCACAGGCAGGTGCTTTCTACGACAAGATATTGGAATGTTGATACAGTACTACGACAGAACTCGAAGCTGGAGAGGCGACTATGTAGAGAAGTAGGTTGAAGGTGTACCTAACTGTTGCAAATAAAACGTTTCTGGTTTTCACTGTGGTTTCCATTTCGCGACCGGTCCGAACTTACTTTCTGGACAACCCTCGTATTTCGTTGCACACGCGTGTTCATGTCACCACAGTTGACCCTCCACTTGTTGAAAGACACATATAGCCGTCCAAAACATAGCATTAATTGCTTGTAGTTAAAGTTCATTTTTTCATATGAAGTTTGGTTTCCAATAAAAATTCATTCAAGTATTGAGTTACAACAATATACACAACATGATAGCGTATATCTATGGCTTACAGTCCATCCATCACTTATACTACGAACATAAATTTCTTAAGTTTTAAAACGTCATAAAATTTTCATTTCAATTTGTTTGTTAGTTTCAACTTCTCTTCGTTCACATCACATGTACAAATTAATTACATATCACATTATTATGAGAATTCAAGCATAAGATACATTTGTGTTTCATTTTATAGATCGACTTTTATCACTTATGGTAGCTCATTTCTTACTTAGGTAGAGGAGGTTGAAAAACATTGGAAATAGGACTAAAAGATTGCGCACTGCTGGTGGCGTAACTACGCTTGGTGCCGCTTCCTTATTTGCGAGCCGCGCGTGTTAGCCATGCGGTCAGGGGCGCCTTGTCAACGTTCGCGCGGTTACCCCGTGGGAGGTTCGAGTCCTCCCTCGGGCATGGGTGTGTGTGTTGTCCTTAGCGTAAGTTTAAGTTAGTGTAATTAGCGTGTAAGCCAAGGGACCGATGACCTCAGCGGTTTGGTCCCATAGAACCTTACCACAAATTTCCAAAAAATTACTTGTTTGGGAGGGAAGAAAGGAAATACTCATCTACTGGTTCAAGGATTTATGAGGAAATGTTACTCGTACAATAATGGACTAGTTGGCAAGGAGCTTTTGTTCCATTGGAATAATGTGTACAGACTAATCATTCACGTAGTATCATGTTGTTTCTTCATGTGTTAGTGCTGTTTATTTCAGTTCACGTGTAGCTTAGTGTGAAACATGGCGTTTTAACCATCGTAGACTTATTTTTCTCGATGAACTGTAAATGTCATTATTCGAGCTTCCATGTGACATGATAAAATTAATTGGTTTTTATAAAATCACACGCTTAAACGTGTGTGTATACTCTGCAACGAATAGATACTGATAATTGTCACGGATATATACTGCGACGATGCATATTTCATTGTTCATTTGCGTTATGACGTTTGTATAATTATCTTTATGCTAACTTGTTTACTCGAGGTGCGGCCCGTTTCTTCATTTGGTACCTGCTACCCTCGACGTAATTCTCTTCTTCTGGGCCGTGACGAAGCACCGGTTGCTGAAAGAAAAAACTTAAAACTAACTTGAAACTAATTGCATTTCGTAGCTCGGTGGTCACTGTTAGATTTGGTCATTGCATACGTCCGCAGATAATTCCATACGTTGTTCAAATTCATAGATATTCGTTTATTCTGTTACCCATTATGATAATTTACTCTGCAAAGAAAATTATTTTACATTTCTCACTGTATTTGGTCGTTAGTCCTTAGTTTACACGTCTCGTATAGTTTTTCATAATACTTCCTTTTGCCTGTGATTACGTTGTATATTGCTTAATATTTAATTAACTCTCTGTGTACATATACCAATAGGTTCCTTAGTTCTTAGATAGTAGATATAATTGTGCAGTATTTCCGTTTACTTTGTATTTAAGTTAAGTACTTGTATATACTGCATTCCTATTTGGTTCGCCTTCTGTCAGCCTGTCGCGCATGCGCACGGGTCAATGCCTCCTCCTCTACTACTGACGTCAGCGAGTATTGTTGAACGCGGACAGCTGAGAGGTAAGCTAATTACGTTCATACTTTCATTTGCATGAAGCGGTGTGTTACTTCTCATTGCTGTTAATTTTATGCCTACGTGCAAAAGTCAGAAGAATTACTTGTGCCTATACACATTACTTTATCTTAAAATAATCTCCAGAAGAAAAATTAGTTTTATGTACACTATGTACAATTATCTTGTGATAGAAATAAAAAATCCTACCTAGCTTCATCATTCTTTAAAAGCTCTTACGTCTTTGTGGGGGTGAAGACCCTTGTCTCTTCCTGTTTACTCATAAACTAACCTGTACGTCCCAGGGTATCGTATTTTGGAAATTACATATGGTCCTGGATAAAGTAATTGCTACTTCTTATTCAGTTTGACAATTTTTGTCGATTTAGGATGCGTCCATAAGAGGACTCATTGCCCTTCAAAAATTGTGTATCACGTTTCAGTTTTTTATTATAAATTTTCCTTCTATACTCGGCCCTGGTTTCTAGTGTAACCATAGCTTCTTTGATTTTGTCTTGTAATGTCATTTCTGTAGTGTTCCTGTAGAGGGTATCTTTGGTAGGGGCGACCACCACTCATTCCTTTGTTTTGTGCGGAACATCAGTTCATTAGGTGTGAAACCTGTTGAAGAACGTGGAAGGCTATTGACAACTTGCATGAAGGGTGTTACGTATTCTACCCATCAGGTGTGTTTGTGAGGGGTGTACGTCCTAATAAACCGGTTAAATTCTTTAAAGACTCGATCTACTGGGTTTGCTTCTGGGTGATAAAGGCTTACTAATATATGCTTTATGCCCTATCTTTATATAAATAATTCTACTGTACGTGTGTATGTCACTGAACTCCTCCTAAACGGCTGGACCGACTTGAATGAATTTTTTAGTATGTGTTTGGGTGGCGCCCTGGATGGCTTAGATTCACAAATCAGCCCGGCAGATGGCACTGCAGTCGGTATCTAGGTTATTTATCTACACTGCAACTAAACGGCTGGATCGACTTGAATGAATTTTTGTGTATGCGTTCAAGTGGGGGCCTGGAAAATTTACATTCTTAACCCAACACGGTAGGTGACATTGCATTTTTGTGTGCAATATTGAGCGTATTATATTCAGATATGCGTTGCGTGCATACGACTTCGTTTATTTATCGACTTTTTGAGTGTGTTATATTAAGTGTGTTCTGTTATTTTGACATTTTATTTTTTTTGGTGTGTTTTGATATTTCAGGTGTCGCATTTCAGTGAATATTAAGCAAATTATATTCACATATAAGTTACGTACATAAAACAATGCCACGTCTTTGTGGACGAGGAGGTAATATTGGTCGACCGACTCGGAATTCACAATTACTTCAGAACCGTCGGTTAAATAGATCGGCAGAAGATCAACTGACGGACAATGAAAATTTAAGAAACCAGGCTGCAGTCAGATGTGCTAATGAAAGTCAAGAGCAACGCAACAAACGCCTTCGAGCTCATGCATTGAGACAAAGACTGGCCAATCAACGAGTCGCCGACACATACAGAACACGTGAACAACAGCGTTAACAAGTATATCGCGCATTGACACGTGCATCACTTCTTCGCCTTGCGTTTGAATATGAGTCGGACATCGACTATTTGTCACATTCACAAATTGTAATCGGTGCTATGAACAAACAATGCCAACACTGCCATGCACTCAAATACAAAGGTGAATCAGCCGGTTTTGCTGCGCGTCTGTTGTATTGCCACCATTGAATTCGCCGCCAGAAACATTGAAAACACTATTGGCTGGAGCTATATCTCAGTCTAAATTGTTTTTGCGTAAAATTCGCAAATTCAATTCGTGCTTTCAAATGACATCATTTGGAGCAACAAAAAAAATCGTTCAGAATGAGGATGGTTGCAATTTTCAATTAACGTTTAAGATTCAAGGCCAAGTGTATCATCAAATTGGTTCTTTAATGCCGATGCCTGATACCGCCTCAAAACTTCTACAAATCTACTCCATGGGTGATGAGGAGCAGCAAATAAACGCACGCTGCCAGTACAACCATATCGAGCAGATGGAGGAGCGAGAAATTGTGGGTATTTTAGAACCGTTTTTACAGAACCACAACCAGTTGGTCCGGTTGTTCAATACCGTTTCAAAAATACTGCGAAACGACAACTATACGATCGTCATCAAAGCAGACAAAGTACTATCTGGGCAGCACACGGGCCGATATAATGCACCGACCGCTAATGAAATTGCAGTTCTTATGGTTGGCGACGCATTTGAACGTCGAAATATATGAATCCAACGCAAAGATATCACAGTGCATACGATTGAAGACAGTCATCGCTCTTACGAAGCTTGCAATATCCGTTGATATTTTGGGAAGGAGAAGATGGATATCATTTAAATATCAAACAAAGAAATCCAGCAACAGGTACAATCTACACCTGTCACTACCTAATATTTTATTTTTATGCAAGGTAAAACAATGTCGATTTGTGGGTTGGATATAGAAAATCCGGTCTTTTCACATGGCCAAGTATATGTGGCGTGTTCTTGCGTTGGAAAACCGTCAAGTTTATTCATTTATACTCCTCAGGAATTGACTACTAATATTGTTCATCAACTCGCATTAAGATAAAATTAAACAAACATTATTGATTATAACGAATTGTTTTTAGAAAAATTGATGTTATTTCAACATAAAGAATAACGAAATTATTATTTTATTTGTCTTCATTTCGTACTTTGTTTAATATCCTAATCGCTTGAAATATCATGCAGGACAACGTCTGTCGGGTCCGCTAGTGAGATTATAAATTGTTTCCACTTTTGCCCAGCGAAATATGAAGCATTATCAGTTAGTAGTACCTTTGGTTTACCTACTCTTCTCAAACAGTCTCCCTCAATTTTTTTCTGATATTTGTGGCTGTTGCATTTTTAATGGCAGACACTTTGATATGTTTCGTGAAAATATCGTGTAGTGCTACAACGTATCTTACTCCTCCTCTACTTCTTGGACATGGACCAGCTGTGTCCAGGGTTACTGTATCGAGAGGGTTTTTGTATTCGGTGTAGTTCAGTACATTTTTTACACATTGGACTTTTTTGACTTTTGGCATATTGCACACTTTCTTAGTACCTTTAAGACTTGCCTTCTCAAGTTTGGAAAATAACGAAGTGTTGCAATTTTTTCAGTACATTTGCCTACTCCATAATGTCCCCATACTTCATGTCTGTGTCTTATAAATTCGTCGATATAATCTTCAGGAATACACACACACACACACACACACACACACACACACACACACACACACACACACACACACACCATTGATCAGATTTTTCATGTTTCCTACGAAACAAAACCCCCTTTGTACTCCTGATACCATTTACTTACCTGTCCACCGACCTGCTTCAAGTTTTGCATGACTTTCCTCCATCTGCGAGCTCACTGTTGTATAATTTTCATTTGCTTAGAAAAGTATGGTAATCAGACTGTTGTGTTGGACCTTGCATTAATAACGTTTTGATTTCTGCATCTTGCTCTGTTAATTCACTTAATTTCTCACCTTGTGGTAACGTAGACAAGGTATCTGCAATAACGTTTTGACTTCCTTTAATATAAATAATTTCGAAATTGAATTTTTGTGAATATAGACACCACGTAGCTAATCTATGGTGTAATAGTTTAGATGTTAAAAGAAATGATAATGACTGTTGGTCACAGTAAACTCTGGTATTCTTGCCCCACAAAAAATATTCAGACTTTTTAAATGCTCATATTACCACTAAAATTTCCAATTCTGACACATAGTAAAATCTTTCTGCTTCTGATAACGTGCGAATAGCAAAATTGATGATCTTGGGTACTTCCTTACCTTCTTCCTCTCGCATCTGGAGCAAGAATGCCTCCAGACATTGAGATAGGGCATCTATGCATAGACAAAAATCCTTGAACACGTCAAGGTGGTCAAGAATGTTTGCATTGACTAACGCCTGCTTAATGTTATTAAAGTCGTGTTGACACTTACCATCCCAAAACTAAAGCCTATTTTTTGGTAACAAGTGGAGCAATGCATCACTGTTCATCAGTTACTGTGGTACGAATTTACGAAAAAAGGATGCTACTCCTAAAAAAGTGTGTTGTTTTTTATTCCTTGGAGCTGTAAAATTGCGTATGGCATCAAGTTTTTTCGAATTAGGTAATATACCTTTTTCTGTCACAACATATTCTAAAAATCTGACTTGCTCCTTTCCAAAACTAGAATTTTTTAAGCTGGTTGTTACTCCGTAATCAGCAAATCGTTGAAGCACCTGTTCAATGAGCCTGATATGTTGTAACCAAGTGGACTGGCTGTTAGCATGTCATCTACATAAACAGTGACTTTGCTGATCAATTGTGGTCCCAAAACCATGTCCAGTGCAGATATAAACACTCCTGCGCTACTGTTCAGTCCAAAAGCTAGAACACGGAATCCGTTAATTCTCCCACCAAAAACAAATGTATATTTTCGACTTTCTTCATGGAGTTTTATTTGCCAGTAGGACATTTTGAGATAGAGTATACTGAAACAATTTGTACCGTAAAACTTTAGAAGCTGTTCGTTCACGTTGTATGGTCTTATGCTTACTGGCACTATAATATAATTGATACCTCTCACATCTGGACATCTGGTACTAATCTTATAGAACTGTCTGGTTTACTTACTGGTAATATTGGACTACAATATGGTGAAAATGAAGGTTGTATAATTCCTCATTTAATCATATGATTGATCTATTCCCTTACTGCCTCTCGTTTTGCCCATGGAATAGGACATGACATTACACAAAATGTCTCATGTGGATAGACTTCAAATTTATATTCATAGTCTTTGATTACTCTTCGCTCCTTATTGAAAGCATTTGCTTACTTAAATATCAAGTTAGAAATTTCTTGTCGTTGCATATCACCTAGTACCTCTGATTCACTTAGGTTCTGCTCTAACAGTTCGTAACTAACCTCAGTGTTTGCCCCTTGTTCAGTATCAGATTTGTTTGTGAAATATACAGCTGGAAAGGAATATTGTACTATTACTTTTGACTGGCTTTTTTTTTTTACTTTCATCAGGTGTTTTCAATAAATCAATAGAAAAAATCTGATCGTTTACATAAAAGTGACATTTACCATTACCTATGTCAATCTATGTTTTGAATGTTCTAGACGTGTCCATGTCAATAAGACTGACTATAAGTTTGTCAATTATAAGAAACTTGCACTTCACTGTAAAATGTTCATGGAATAAGTGCCTGATGCTTAACCAATTTAGTCTTACTGCCTGCAGCAGTTTGCACCTTGCAGTTTTGTACAGAAAATGTTGGGAATTTTCCTCTCTTCTTCAATTCACAAAAAAATGCATTTGTCATTAGATTGGTAGTTGAACCTGTATCTAAAATTAACTGTGTGTCAATGCTAAATATTTTCACCTTAATGATTGCTTGTATTTGTTCTTTCTGAACTTTATCTACAGTATCTAACTCATGCTGATACAAATCATCCTTGATGACACCTTGTTTGCCAATCCTTATGAAACATGTTTGTAGTTTTGCTTTATCTCCACTCCCTGAGAGGTCAATAGCCTGGGGCTTAACTACGACCGGTTGGTGTTTTCCGACGGCGTAGTGTGACTTAATTCATTGCTTGGAGTAATTTCAGTTAGTTGCACTGAGTGTATACTTCGTCAAATTGTGTTGTTACCAGCTGTGCAGCTATTTTGCTGCCCAAAGGTCGGCTGCGTTACAGCGTGAGGCATGGCATTGTTGCCGCGCGTCGGCCACAGCTGCTGCTGAATGTTTCCGTTCATTTTCGGCATAAGCCCTTGTTATGGTGAATTGTAATTCGCTCGTGCGTTGAAATTACCCACGTTGTTTTGAAAATAGACACAGGCAACAGAGCATGCACAATGTCGGCACTAGTACAGTGTATATCCACCTTTCGCAGTAATGCAGGCTGCTATTCTCCCATGGAGACGATCGTAGAGATGCTGGATGTAGTCCTGTGGAAAGGCTTGCCATGCCATTTCCACCTGGCGCCTCAGTTGGACCAGCGTTCGTGCTGGACGTGCAGACCGCGTGAGACGACGCTTCATCCAATCCCAAACATGCTCAATGGGGGACAGATCCGGAGATCTTGCTGGCCAGGGTAGTTGACTTACACCTTCTAGAGCACGTTGGGTGGCACGGGATACATACGGACGTGCATTGTCCTGTTGGAACAGCAAGTTCCCTTGCCGGTCTAGGAATGGTAGAACGATGGGTTCGATGACGGTTTGGATGTACCGTGCACTATTCAGTGTCCCCTCGACGATCACCAGTGGTGTACGTCCAGTGTAGGAGATCGCTCCCCACACCATGATGCCGGGTGTTGGCCCTGTGTGCCTCGGTCGTATGCAGTCCTGATTGTGGCGCTCACCTGCACGGCGCCAAACACGCATACGACCATCATTGGCACCAAGGCAGAAGCGACTCTCATCGCTGAAGACGACACGTCTCCATTCGTCCCTCCATTCACGCCTGTCGCGACACCACTGGAGGCGGGCTGCACGATGTTGGGGCGTGAGCGGAAGACGGCCTAACGGTGTGCGGGACCGTAGCCCAGCTTCATGGCGACGGTTGCGAATGGTCCTCGCCGATACCCCAGGAGCAACAGTGTCCCTAATTTGCTGGGAAGTGGCGGTGCGGTCCCCTACGGCACTGCGCAGGATCCTACGGTCTTGGCGTGCATCCGTGCGTCGCTGCGGTCCGGTCCCAGGTCGACGGGCACGTGCACCTTCCGCCGACCACTGGCGACAACATCGATGTACTGTGGAGACCTCACGCCCCACGTGTTGAGCAATTCGGCGGTACGTCCACCCGGCCTCCCGCATGCCCACTATACGCCCTCGCTCAAAGTCCGTCAACTGCACATACGGTTCACGTCCACGCTGTCGTGGCATGCTACCAGTGTTAAAGACTGCGATGGAGCTCCGTATGCCACGGCAAACTGGCTGACACTGACGGCGGCGGTGCACAAATGCTGCGCAGCTAGCGCCATTCGACGGCAAACACCGCGGTTCCTGGTGTGTCCGCTGTGCCGTGCGTGTGATCATTGCTTGTACAGCCCTCTCGCAGTGTCCGGAGCAAGTATGGTGGGTCTGACACACCGGTGTCAATGTGTTCTTTTTTCCATTTCCAGGAGTGTATTTTACTATCATCAGGAGGAAATAATTACAAACAAAACATGTTTTACTCCGCTCTTGATTCCTGCTAGTTGTCTGAGGTCGGGTTTCTTATCTCATGGTTGAAGCACATTTCTTCACGTTTTTCGTCGTTTATGAACATCAGGTCAGCTGTTTACGACACAGCTTCTACAGACAAGTGAGACAAACTACAAATATCTTTAGACGAATGGTACACTATCTTTCAAGTAGTAAGTTGATCGCAGACAGACTGTCATACTATCTTTACTCGTCGCGACCAAAGACGGATTCCTAAGATTCGCTCGCAACTATAGTATGTACAATCTCTCATTCCCCGCGAAACAGAAACGTTTCAGCTGGAATAATTGTGTAACTGCCACATTAATTTGGTCAAAATAAACATTCTTAGAAGCACGAGGATTAGTGTTACAATAAAATAGTTGTGGTTATTAAGATTTTATTCAATTTTACAAAAGAAGATTCTACAATGCGAAAGTTTTACTAACAATAACTTTCCGAACAACTTTTTTGGAAAAAAAACTTGCACTTTCAAAAGTGGAGAAAAGGAGTTTTCAATTGAGATATGTCAAGTATTATAAAAATAATTTGTGTAGAAATTATTGGCGGTACCAACTTCGTTGATATCGCAATTTTATCATATTCCTTTAAACAAAATGTGTTGAATAGAAGTAACTGCGCTATTACAGTCGGTAGACATAACTTTATGAGAATAAGACAGTTTAACGTAGAAAAATTTTAATAAAATTTCGACAGTTTCTGAAACATACATTACCTATCTAATAGACAGTATAAAAGGAATATAATGTTATTTGGAATATCAGTTCCTTTATTTTAACATAAAACATGTAATGACGAGCTTTTATTACTGTATGTTAAGCATATATGTTATATTTGATTATAGCTTAAAAGAAATGCCACTTTTAGTTACAACACGTCCTGAATAAAAAACTGCTTATAAGTGATGACATGTATCTTACAGTTCAGGGAACATCTAGATGGTAGCCAAACACGCAGAAGGCCCGTGCTCCGTGCTTTTCAGAAACACCCAGTTCATTGAAATTTCTTAAATCAGCGTCTTATGTTTGCTGCAAGGTCCTAGTGCGAGTCGTTGACGAGATATCGTATTTTGAAAATTTCCACACCGACACTTGTTCATGCCTATCAACCTGCGTAGTTGCTATGCACGATGTTGTTACGGTTGTTTACAGTGTGCTTGTGTGTTCCTTCAGTGCAATGCGACTTGCTAGTTAG
Source organism: Schistocerca americana (assembly GCF_021461395.2). Lineage (NCBI taxonomy): Eukaryota > Metazoa > Arthropoda > Insecta > Orthoptera > Acrididae > Schistocerca > Schistocerca americana. The sequence goes on from NC_060119.1 coordinate 225,061,044, forward strand.
TTAGTGTGTTACAGTCAGAGCAGTAGGTCGTGAGCGTACGATAGGGTTTACCAATGCCGAAAAAGCCGATATGCACGTCGTGTATGGAGAATGTAGGAGGAATGCAGTTGGTTCTTGCATTGTGTGTGCGGCAAGATATCGGAATAGTCGTCAACCACCTCGGCATCTTCAACCAGTTATGTGAAAGTGGTTGGTTGGTTGGTTTGTGAGATTGAAGGGACCAGACTGCGATGGTCATTGGTCGTGAAAGTGGTGGGGCAACACCTAGACAATGTAACAGAAGGAAACAGGAGACGACAGAAGAGGGGGAAATAAACGTTCTAGCTGTTGCTGAAGTCGATCCGCACGGTAGCTCCCCCGCAACCGCAATTGCGTGAGGAAGTGGAATGAGTCAGGCAAGAGTCCTACGCATTCTCCATCGACATAGGTTCCATCCCTGTCACATCTCTCTGCACCAAGAGCTGTATGGAAACGATTATGAGAATCATGTTAACTTCTGTACGTGGGCATTAAGACAGGAAACTCCAGATGTATTATGTAGCTTGTTTAGTGATGAAGCCACATTTACCAATCATGGGCAGGTAAACCACCGAGACATGCATTAGAGATCTGTTGACAATCCCTGTTGGCTCCAACAGGTGGAACGTCAGCGTCCACGGAGCGTAAACGTGTGCTGTGGGAGGGTGAACCATCAGCTCATAGGCCCGTTTCTCTTAGATGGAACTCTGAATCCACATCAGTATCGCAGGCTCCTAACAGACGTTCCTCTGTATACTAGGAGGGACCTGTGATACCAACATAATAGCTGTCCAGCACATATTGCATGAAGTATTACAACATGTCTTCACGAATTGTTTCCAAATCGCTGGATTGGACAAAGAGGACCTGTACCTTGGTCGTACCTTTCCCCTGATTTGGCGCCTGTACACTTTATGCTGTGGTGAGAGCTCAAATACACGGTCTACAGAGACATACCAACTACGCCTGATGATATGCAACGACAACCGATGATCTGCGACAACGTATTACTGCAACTTGCTCGGACATCTACGCAGAAATGCTAGCATGTGTGCGGCAGTCGTTCCATACCAAACTGGAAGCGTGTATTGTCGCCGCCGGTGGTTATTTTGAACACAACCTGTGATGGTCAGTTGGCTCATTACTGGTCAGGACACACGTAACTAGTGTTGCTCTTTAGTGTGTGCTACATCAGGTATTGTACAGATGTCAATGTGGGGATCTTTCAAAATAGGGTACCTCGTAAACGACTCTCACTATAATCCCGCAACAAACACCATTCACCTTCTAATTTAGCTTACTTTTAGTTTGTTAATGTCAATAGGCATTGTTCCATTTAAAAATTTGTATGTTTACACAAAAATACACTTTCTAAATATTTTTACAATCTGTTGATTGGCTAACAATAGGAGCCCCTGACTACCAGTCCATTCTGCGAAAACGCACGTCAACAGCACTTCCCATTTCAGAAATAGTTGCGGTACAGGTTTTACGTGATTCATCCTGTATAAGTATACACAATAAAATGATATTTCATGCAAAATTGTTATAATTCCCTAATCCCACCCTATCATTCAAATGTGAATTTAAGGTTCATAAAGAACTATAGTTATTGAGCTTGAGTGAGTAAGGTACTTGAACAAAATAAAGAGCAGTCCCATCACCTCAATACAGACAACTTGCTAAGCTGCATTGATTACAAATATTATTATTTTTTAAGAACTAAAATAGTACATTTGGAAATAATTTTATTTGTTCGTTTTTACAGCCTTCTGAGAGCAATTTAATACGAGGAGGTACATCGATTTGACATAGTGCAGATTTAAACAAATAAACACTTGCTATGTACCAAGTCTACGTTTCACTGTGTGCAACTTGTCTCAGAATTATTGGCGTGGTCTTGAATTCAGGAAAAATGACTCAGTTATTCTGAACAGAGAGAATTTCGTCTCCGGTTTAACGATGAAACACTAACCAAGAAGAACATAAGACGCTGGTTTAAGAAATTTCAATGAACTGGGTGTTTCTGAAAAGCACGGAGCACGGGCCTTCTGCGTGTCTGGCTACCATTTAGATGTTCCCTGAACTTTAAGATACATGTCATCACTTATAAGCAGTTTTTTATTCAGGACGTGTTGTAACTAAAAGTGGCATTTCTTTTAAGCTATAATCAAATATAACACATATGCTTAACATACAGTAATAAAAGCTCGTCATTACACGTTTTATGTTAAAATAAGGGAACTGATATTCCAAATAACATTATATTCCTTTTATACTGTCTGTTAGATAGGTAATGTATGTTTCAGAAACTGTCAAAATTTTATTAAAATTTTTTTACGTTAAACTGTCTTATTCTCATAAAGTTATGTCTACCGACTGTAATAGCGCAGTTACTTCTATTCAACACATTTTGTTTAAAGGAATATGATGAAATTGCGATATCAACGAAGTTTGTACTGCCAATAATTTCTACACAAATTATTTTTATAATACTTGACAAATCTCAATTGAAAACTCCTTTTCTCCACTTTTGAAAGCGCAAGTTTTTTTTCCAAAAAAGTTGTTCGGAAAGTTATTGTTAGTAAAACTTTCGCATTGTAGTATCTTCTTTTGTAAAATTGAATAATATCTTAATAACCATAACTATATTATTGTAACACTAATCCTCGTGCTTCTAAGAATGTGTATTTTGGCCAAATTAATGTGGCAGTTACATAATTATTCCAATTGAAACGTTTCTGTTTCGCGGGAAATGAGAGATTGTAAATACAGGAGTTGCGAGCGAATCTTAGGAATCCGTCTTTGGTCGCGACGAGTAAAGATAGTATGACAGTCTGTCTGTGATCAACTTACTACTTGAAAGATAGTGTACCATTCGTCTAAAGATATTTGTAGTTTGTCTCACTTGTCTGTAGAAGCTGTGTCGTAAACAGCTGACCTGATGTTCATAAACGACGAAAAACGTGAAGAAATGTGCTTCAACCATGAGATAAGAAACCCGACCTCAGACAACTAGCAGGAATCAAGAGCGGAGTAAAACATGTTTTGTTTGTAATTATTTCCTCCTGATGATAGTAAAATAGTTCAAGAATGATGGAATATTTATTCCTAAAATGTACTTACTTGGGATGGATTATTACGCTGTGGAGCAAGAAGGGGACACACTGAATATTCGTACCCAGCTTTTGTAAAATGTTAAACTTCCAGTTTTCATCTGTACAGGGGTTATTCATATGTAACTCACATTTCATGAAATACAAATTAATTTAATCGGCCCCATCTTTTGTACATTGTGAGAGACCGCAAGGATATCGTAAAATTAAGATTTATTAAAAAACAAAAATATGAAACAGCGATCGATCATAAGCGTTGGCAAAGACGTTAAGTATCAATGCGCGGTAAGGTGCCGACAAATGAAAGGAAAAACATTCATACATTTTTTCGTTCATGATTTTGTTTTTTTACACACTCTCTTGAATGTAGGAGTTCTGTTAAGTAGTGCCGTGCAGAGGATGACGGGCTACGAGTATTTTGTATCACACATGTTTGGAATAAGAAAAAAATTTGATACCAGTATTAAGAATTTCTTATTCAAGTGAAGTGAATCCTAGGAAGGAGGATTTTCTTATTTATGACAGGCGCCGGTGTACTTGGAGACCGCTGCCTGCAGCTACAATTGAAGAAGTAAGAAACGAAGTCCGATAGCCTAAGAGTTCGTATAAGCACAGAACATTTCTAATAACGCAATTGTGTTATATCCAACAAAAATTTTTTTTCATATGCATATTTAATAATATTTAGTAATATTTATTTATTAATTTTTTTTAGAACGCAACTGTCAACCTGTGTGCCAGGATTTCAGGGCACCGGTTGTGAGTAGGGTTTGTTAATTATTGTTATAGTAAGAAATTTCTATGACGTTGTTACTGGTCATAAAAATTAACTGTCTGTATTTTCAGTTTGCATTAATCACGACAGGGAGCAAGTAATGCAAAAAGGCAAAATTAAGGAGAAAATTTTTGAAAGGAATAAGAATTGGAACCAGGTCACGCAAAATTTTCCATAGTAAGCTGTTTTGTTTGACGCAGCAAAGGTAGGACGGCTACGCAAGTTGCTTGCATGGTTATGCTTGGCAGCGCCTCTTTTGATGTAGATCGAAACCTTTTCCTCATTATTCGCGCCTTGAATTTTATTTGCGAGAAATTTACAGGAGTTTCTCAATGTGATACATATTGTCAGGAAAACATAAAAAAATTGCAGTATAATAGTTTGCATATCATAATAGACGTAAAACGGGCTTTGACATTACGTAAATTACATTTGTCAAGTGTAATAACTAGCTTATGAAATTTTAACGTTTTGGTGAAAATTTTATTTTTTGCATATTCATATAACATGGCCGAAAAATATATGACCACTGTTGATAGCGAAAACGCCATCAGCGAAGATGGCGTAGAATTGCGCGATCGATTAACTGCAGTTCAGACGCCATGCATGCCTACTGCAGAAAGTTTAAGTAGATCAGAAATGAGAGTCGCAGGTGTGACAAACGATAGCGACGGTCCTCAGCAGAATAACCTTGACGATCCAATGTTTACAATTGACGAGACAGTATCATGCATCTCCCAGAGCGACATACCTCTCATGAATGAATCATTGGAGAGCGATTCTAATATGAATTTTGACAACACGTTACAAACATCACTTGTTCAAAACGCAAATATTAACTTAGAAAGTACAGCTGACGGCAATCATAGTAGTACAACTGAAGCACTACTATGGCAGTTATTATCTAACATAAACGTGAAATTTGGTAACATAAACACGAAATCTGATGATATGAAATACAATATGAACAGCACTTTCAGTGATATGAAACAAGATATGAATACCAAAATTGATAACTTGACACAGAATCTGAACACCGTCACACATGATATGAACACGGTAAAACAGCAACAAAACACTGTTAGACAAGCTATAATTAGAATGAAACAAGAACAAATACAAGTATTCAGGGATTTGGAAGACACGGTCCTACAGAAATTCGATGACAGCCTAAAATTTTCGCACTGAAATCGACGAAAAATTGAATGTTATAAAGAGACAAGTAAAGCATGAAGTACTTTCTGACGTTAACAGTAACATTATGGAGTTAGAACAGAAGGTAGATTCTTTTAACGACCATCATGATCGAGTAGAGCAACAGATAAAGAAAACCACAGATGCAAACACAAACACTGAATCCACACAAAACCAATTGGTTTCGACAGTAAAAAAGGTAGCCAATGTCGTTAACAAACTAAAGAGAGACTATGAAGGTGTACCTCTAACTGTAGAAGAGCTTACTTTAAGAGTAGCAGCATTAGAAGTTGACTCAGCATGTGCTAAGATGGAGAGAGAGAATATCAATGAAAATCTGAGTGATATTATTAGTTAAGCTGGAGCAGGTACGACACATAACGGTAATACATCTACATCTACATCCACACTCCGCAAGCCACCTGACGGTGTGTGGCAGAAAAGTTAGTAAGCGATTGCAAGTTATACACAGATGTAGTAGAGAAGGCTATTCAGAAAAAAGGAAATGAAATAGTGAAGAAGGTAAGCATTCCAGAATGAGATTTTCAGTCTACAGCGGAGTGTGCGCTGATATGAAACTTCCTGGCAGATTAAAACTGCGTGCCGGACCGAGACTCGAACTCGGGACCTTTGCAGAAAACAGGATTCGCAATCTTTTAGAAGATAATACTACCGGATCTCGAAATATGCGTGTAAATAATTCACTGGCTACAGTGAACAAATCACAACCTCTTGGTATTTATCCACAGATTGTCACGAGTCCCACAGTAGGTACCAGTGACAGCTGTAGAGTGCGAAGTGTAAACATACCACAAATCGAATACCTGAGCAATTACTAACTGGAATTACAGGTAACTACAATAACCACATCAATACTACTGAAAATGCCGTGTGTCTATCAACTATTTTTGCAGACGAAGGTACGCTCTAAGACAGCGACAGTTCCCTACATTCAGTACCGAAGGTAAAAGAATGAATCCCGCAGTATTTATCAGTGCTTTTCGTCATGTATTTCCACTAAACTGAACGGAAGCACAGAAAATCAGATTTGTGATAGGATATAAGCAAGGTGACGTTCTTTTATAGGCAACTGAAGTGGCCGAACGTTGCAGCACTTATATCCAACCTGAACGGGCTTTCCTCGACAAATACTGGTCTGAGGCTGTGCAAGAAAGACTCAGACGCGAGGTTTTCAACCCCGCACCGTTCAAAGGCAAATATGGTAGCCTACGTGGGTACTTTGAAAAATACCTGAACAAGACACGCTACTGGACGAACCCAATATCACAGGCAGACGTGTTAAAACTTTTGAAAAGCCGTTTACCATCGCACGTTAGAGAAAAATTAGTCACAACGACAGAGCACGACACTGAATATTTTCTGTCAGTGCTCGATTCTATCGACTTAATTTATGAGGAAAGACCTATACCCATTAGAGCAGCAGAAAATCAGGCACAACAACAATAAAGTTATGTAAATCAGTCAGTAAAAATTGATCTAAACACACAGCAAAGATGGTACACACAACAGCAAAGTTGCATACGCAGAGGTAACGAGAACAGAAAAAAGAAATGATTTAAAAGAAATTTTCAAAACAACGTGGGTAATTTCAACGCACGAGCGAATTACAATTCACCATAACAAGGGCTTATGCCGAAAATGAATAGAAACATTCAGCAGCAGCTGTGGCCGACGCGCGGCAACAATGCCATGCCTCACGATGTATCGCAACCGACCTTTGGGCAGCAAAATAACTGCACAGCTGGTAACAACAACACAAATTGACGAAGTATACACTCAGTGCAACTAACTGAAATTACTCCAAGCAATGAATTAAGTCACGCTACGCCGTCGGAAAACACCAATCGTCGTAGTTAAGCCCCAGGCTATTGACCTCTCAGGGAGTGGAGATAAAGCAAAACTACAAACATGTTTCATAAGGATTGGCAAACAAGGTGTCATCAAGGATGATTTGTATCAGCAAGAGTTAGATACTGTAGATAAAGTTCAGAAAGAACAAATACAAGCAATCATTAAGGTGAAAATATTTAGCATTGACACACAGGTAATTTTAGATACAGGTTCAACTACCAATCTAATGTCAAATGCATTTTTTTGTGAATTGAAGAAGAGAGGAAAATTCCCAACATTTTCTGTACAAAACTGCAAGGTGCAAACTGCTGCAGGCAGTAAGACTAAATTGGTTAAGCATCAGGCACTTATTCCATGAACATTTTACAGTGAAGTGCAAGTTTCTTATAATTGACAAACTTATAGTCAGTCTTATTGGCATGGACACGTCTAGAACATTCAAAACATAGATTGACGTAGGTAATGGTAAATGTCACTTTTATGTAAACGATCAGATTTTTTCTATTGATTTATTGAAAACACCTGATGAAAGTAAAAAAAAAAAACCAGTCAAAAGTAATAGTACAATATTCCTTTCCAGCTGTATATTTCACAAACAAATCCGATACTTAACAAGGGGCAAACACTGAGGTTAGTTACGAACTCTTAGAGCAGAAACTAAGTGAATCAGAGGTACTAGGTGATATGCAACGACAAGAAATTTCTAACTTGATATTTAAGTAAGCAAATGTTTTCAATAAGGAGCCATGAGTAATCAATGACTATGAACATAAATTTGAAGTCTATCCACATGAGACATTTTGTGTAATGTCATGTCCTATTCCATGGGCAAAACGAGAGGCAGTAAGGGAAGAGATCAATCATATGATTAAATGGGGAATGATACAACCTTCATTTTCACCATATGTAGTCCAATATTACCAGTAAGTAAACCAGACAGTTCTATAACATTAGTTCCAGATGTCCAGATGTGAGAGCTTTCAATAATATTATAGTGCCAGTAAGCATAAGACCATACAACGTGAACGAACAGCTTCTAAAGTTTTACAGTACAAAATGTTTCAGTATACTCTTTCTCAAGATGTCCTACTGGCAAATAAAGCTCCATGAAGAAAGTCGAAAATATACATTTGTTTTTGGTGGGAGAATTAACGGTTTCCGTGTTCTAGCTTTTGGACTGAACAGTAGTGCAGGAGTGTTTATGTCTGCACTGGACAAGGTTTTGGGACCACAATTGATCAGCAAAGTCACTGTTTATGTAGATGACATGCTAACAGTCACGTCCACTTGGTTACAACATATCAGGCTCATTAAACAGGTGCTTCAACGATTTGCTGATTACGGAGTAACAACCAGCTTAAAAGATTCTAGTTTTGGAAAGGAGCAAGTCAGATTTTTAGAATATGTTGTGACAGAAAAAGGTATATTACCTAATTCGAAGAAACTTGATGCCATACGCAATTGCACAGCTCCAAGATAAGGAAGTAACCAAGATCATCAATTTCGCTATTCGCACGTTATCAGAAGCAGAAAGATTTTACTATGTGTCAGAATTGGAAATTTTAGTGGTAATATGAGCATTTAAAAAGTCTGAATATTTTTTGTGGGGCAAGAATACCAAAGTTTACTGTGACCATCAGTCATTGTCATTTCTTTTAACATCTAAACTATTGCACCATAGATTAGCTACGTGGTGTCTATATTCACAAAAATTCAATTTCGAAATTATTTATATTAAAGGAAGTCAAAATGTTATTGCAGATGCCTTGTCTACGTTACCACAAGGTTTAGAGGAATTGAGTGAATTAACAGAGCAAGACGAAGAAATCAAAACGTTATTAATGCAAGGTACAACACAACAGTCTGATTACCATACTTTTCTCAGCAAATGAAAATTATACAACAGTGAGCTCGCAGATGGAGGAAAGTCATGCAAAACTTTAAGCAGGACGGTGGAAAGGTAAGTAAATGGTATCAGGAGTACAAAGGGGGTTTTGTTTCGTAGGAAACATGAAAAATCTGATCAATGGTGTGTGTGTGTGTGTGTGTGTGTGTGTGTGTGTGTGTGTTTGTGTGTGTGTGTGTGTGTGTGTGTGTATTCCTGAAGATTATATCGACGAATTTATAAGACACAGACGTGAAGTATGGGGACATTATGGAGTAGGCAAATGTACTGAAAAAATTGCAACACTTCGTTATTTTCCAAACTTGAGAAGACAAGTCTTAAAGGTACTAAGAAATTGTGCAATATGTCAATAACCAAAAAAGTCCAATGTGTAAAAAATATACTGAGCTACACCGAATACAAAAACTCTCTCGATACGGTAACCCTCGACACAGCTGGTCCATGTCCAAGAAGTAAAGGAGGAGTAAGATACGTAGTAGTACTACACGATATTTTCACGAAACATATCAAAGTGTCTGCCATTAAAAATGCAACAGCCACAAATATCAGAAAAAAATTGAGGGAGACTGTTTGAGAAGAGTAGGTAAACCAAAGGTACTACTAACTGATAATGCTTCATATTTCGCTGCGCAAAAGTGGAAACAATTTATAATCTCACTAGCAGACCCGACAGACGTAGTCCTGCATGATATTTCAAGCGATTAGGATATTAAACAAAGTATGAAATGAAATACAAATAAAATAATAATTTCGTTATTCTTTATGTTGAAATAACATAAATTTTTCTAAAAGCAATTCGTTATAATCAATAATGTTTGTTTAATTTTATCTTAATGCGAGTTGATGAACAATATTTGTAGTCAATTCCTGAGGAGTATAAATGAATAAACTTGACGGTTTTCCAACGCAAGAACACGCCACATATACTTGGCCATGTGAAAAGGCCGGATTTTCTAGATCCAACCCACAAATCGACATTGTTTTACCTTGCATAAAAATAAAATATTAGGTAATGACATGTGTAGATTGTACCTGTTGCTGGATTTCTTTCTTTGATATTTAAATGATATCCATCTTCTCCTTCCCAAAATATCAACGGATATTGCAAGCTTCGTAAGAACGATGACTGTCTTCAATCGTATGCACTGTGTTATCTCTGCGTTGGATTCATATATTTCGACGTTCAAATGCGTCGCCAACCATAAGAACTGCAATTTCATTAACGGTCGGTGCATTATATCGGCCCGTGTGCTGCCCAAATAGTACTTTGTCTGCTTTGATGACGATCGTATAGTTGTCGTTTTGCAGTCTTTCTGAAACGGTATTGAACAACCGGACCAAGTGGTTGTGATTCTGTAATAACGGTTCTAAAATACCCACAATTTCTTGCTCCTCCATCTGCTCGATATGGTTGTACTGGCAGCGTGCGTTTATTTGCTGCTCCTCATTACCCATGAAGTAGATTTGTATAAGTTTTGAGGCGGTATCAGGTATCGGTATTGTGTTGTTGTTGTTGTTGTGGTCTTCAGTCCTGAGACTGGTTTGATGCAGCTCTCCATGCTACTCTATCCTGTGCAAGCTTCTTCATCTCCCAGAACCTACTGCAACCTACATCCTTCTGAATCTGCTTAGTGTACTCATCTCTTGGTCTCCCCCTACGATTTTTACCCTCCACGCTGCCCTCCAATACTAAATTGGTGATCCCTTGATGCCTCAGAACATGTCCTACCAACCGATCCCTTCTTCTGGTCAAGTTGTGCCACACACTTCTCTTCTCCCCAATCCTATTCAATACTTCCTCATTAGTTATGTGATCTACCCATCTAATCTTCAGCATTCTTCTGTCGCACCACATTTCGAAAGCTTCTATTCTCGTCTTGTCCAAACTATTTACCGTCCATGTTTCACTTCCATACTTGGCTACACTCCATACAAATACTTTCAGAAATGACTTCCTGACACTTAAATCTATACTCGATGTTAACAAATTTCTCTTCTTCAGAAACGCTTTCCTTGCCATTGCCAGTCTACATTTTATATCCTCTCAACTTCGACCATCATCAGTTATTTTGCTCCCCAAATAGCAAAACTCCTTTACTACTTTCAGTGTCTCATTTCCTAATCTAATTGCCTCAGCATCACCCGACTTAATTCGACTACATTCCATTAGCCTCGTTTTGCTTTTGTTGATGTTCATCTTATATCCTCCCTTCAAGACACCATCCATTCCGTTCAACTGCTCTTCCAAGTCCTTTGCTGTCTCTGACAGAATTACAATGTCATCGGCAAACCTCAAAGTTTTTATTTCTTCTCCATGGATTTTAATACCTACTCCGAATTTTTCTTTTGTTTCCTTTACTGCTTGCTCAATATACAGATTGAATAACATTGGGGAGAGGCTACAACCCTGTCTTACTCCCTTCCCAACCACTGCTTCCCTTTCATGACCCTCGACACTTATAACTGCCATCTGGTTTCTGTACAAATTGTAAATAGCCTTTCGCTCCCTGTGTTTTACCCCTGCCATATTTAGAATTTGAAAGAGAGTATTCCAGTCAACATTGTCAAAAGCATCGGCATTAAAGAACCAATTTGATGATACACATGGCCTTGAATCTTAAACATTGATTGAAAATTGCGACCATCCTCATTCTGAACGATTTTTGTTGCTCCAAATGATGTCATTTGAAAGCACGAATTGAATTTGCGAATTTTACGCAAAAACAATTTACACTGAGATATAGCTCCAGCCAATAGTGTTTTCACTGTTTCTGGCGGCGAATTCAATGGTGGCAATACAACAGACGCGCAGCAAAACCGGCCGATTCACCTTTGTGTTTGAGTGCATGACAGTGTTGACATTGTTTGTTCATAGCGCCGATTACAATTTGTGAATGTGACAAATAGTCGATGTCCGACTCATATTCAAACGCAAGGCGAAGAAGTGATGCACGTGTCAATGCGCGATATACTTGCTAACGCTGTTGTTCACGTGTTCTGAATGTGTCGGCGACTCGTTGATTGGCCAGTCTTTGTCTCAATGCATGAGCTCGAAGGCGTTTGTTGCGTTGCTCTTGACTTTCATTAGCACATCTGATTGCAGCCTGGTTTCTTAAATTTTCATTGTCTGTCGGTTGATCTTCTGCCGATCTATTTAACCGACGGTTCTGAAGCAATTGTGAATTCCGAGTCTGTCGACCAATATTATCTCCTCGTTCACGAAGATGTGGCATTGTTTTATGTACGTAAGTTATATGTGAATATAATACGCTTAATATTCACTGAAATGCGACACCTGAAGTATCAAAACACACAAAAAAAATGTCAAAATAACATAACACACTTAACATAACACACTCAAAAGTCGATAAATAAACGAAGTCCTATGCACGCAACGCATATCTGAATATAATACGCTAATTATTGCACACAAAAATGCAACGTCACCTACCGTGTTGGGTTAAGAATGTAAATTTTCCAGGCCCCCACTTGAATGCATACACAAAAATTCATTCAAGTCGATCCAGCCGTTTAGTTGCAGTGTAGATAAATAACCTAGATACCGACTGCAGTGCCATCTGCCAGGCTGATTTGTGAATCCAAGCCATCCAGGGCGCCACCCAAACACATACTAAAAAATTCATTCAAGTCGGTCCAGCCGTTTAGGAGGAGTTCAGTGACATACACACGTACAGTAGAATTATATACATAAAGATAGGGCATAAAGCATATATTAGTAAGCCTTTATCACCCAGAAGCAAACCCAGTAGAACGAGCCTTTAAAGAATTTAACCGGTTTATTAGGACGTACACCCCTCACAAACACACCTGATGGGTAGAATACGTAACACCCTTCATGCAAGTTGTCAATAGCCTTCCACGTTCTTCAACAGGTTTCACACCTAATGAACTGATGTTCCACACAAAACAAAGGAATGAGTGGTGGTCGCCCCTACCAAAGATACCCACTACAGGAACACTACAGAAATGACATTACAAGACAAAATCAAAGAAGCTATGGTTACACTAGAAATCAGGGCCGAGTATAGAAGGAAAATTTATAATAATAAACTGAAACGTGGTACACAATTTTTGAAGGGCAATGAGTCCTCTTATGGACGCATTCTAAATCGACAAAAATTGTCAAACTGAATAAGAAGTAGCAATTACTTTATCCAGGACCATATGTAATTTCCAAAATACGATACCCTGGGACGTACAGGTTAGTTTATGAGTAAACAGGAAGAGACAAGGGTCTTCACCCCTACAAAGACGTAAGAGCTTTTATAGAATGATGAAGCTAGGTAGGATTTTTTATTTCTATCACAAGATAATTGTACATAGTGTACATAACACTAATTTTTCTTCTGGAGATTATTTTAAGATAAAGTAATGTGTATCGGCATAAGTAATTCTTCTGACTTTTGCACGTAGGCATAAAATTAACAGCAATGAGAAGTAACACACCGCCTCATGCGAATGAAAGTATGAACGAAATTAGCTTACCTCTCAGCTCTCCGCGTTCAACAATACTTGCTGACGTCAGTAGTAGAGGAGGAGGCATTGACCCGTGCGCATGCGCAACAGGCTGACAGAAGGCGAACCAAATAGGAATGCAGTATATACAAGTACTTAACTTAAATACAAAGTAAACGGAAATACTGCACAATTATATCTACTATCTAAGAACTAAGGACCTTTTGATGTATGTACACAGAGAGTTAATTAAATATTAAGCAATATACAACGTATTCACAGGCAAAAGGAAGTATTATGAAAAACTATACGAGACGTGTAAACTAAGGAATAACGACCAAATACAGTGAGAAATGTAAAATAATTTTCTTTGCAGAGTAAATTATCATAATGGGTAACAGAATAAACGAATATCTATGAATTTGAACAACGTATGGAATTATCTGCGGACGTATGCAATGACCAAATCTAACAGTGACCACCGAGCTACGAAATGCAATTAGTTTCAAGTTAGTTTTAAGTTTTTTCTTTCAGCAACCGGTGCTTCGTCACGGCCCAGAAGAAGAGAATTACGTCGAGGGTAGCAGGTACCAAATGAAGAAACGGGCCGCACCTCGAGTAAACAAGTTAGTATAAAGATAATTATACAAACGTCATAACGCAAATGAACAATGGAATATGCATCGTCGCAGTATATATCCGTGACAATTATCAGTATCTATTCGTTGCAGAGTATACACAAACGTTTAAGCCTGTGATTTTATAAAAACCAATTAATTTTATCATGTCACATGGAAGCTCGAATAATGACATTTCCAGTTCATCGAGAAAAATAAGTCTACGATGGTTAAAACGCCATGTTTCACACTAAGCTACACGTGAATTGAAATAAACAGCACTAACACATGAAGAAACAACATGATACTACGTGAATGATTAGTCTGTACACATTATTCCAATGGAACAAAAGCTCCTTGGCAACTAGTCCATCATTGTACGAGTAACATTTCCTCATAACTCCTTGAACCAGTAGATGAGTATTTCCTTTCTTCCCTCCCAAACAAGTAATTTTTTGGAAATTTGTGGTAAGGTTCTATGGGACAAAACCGCTGAGGTCATCGGTCCCTAGGCTTACGCGCTAAATACACTAACTTAAACTTACGCTAAGGACAACACGCACACCCATGCCCGAGGGAGGACTCGAACCTCCCACGGGGTAACCGCGCGAACCTTGGCAAGGCGCCTCAGACCGCATGGCTAACACGCGCGGCTCGCAAATAAGGAGGCGGCACCAAGCGTAGTTAGGCCACCAGCAGTGCGCAATCTTTTAGTCCTATTTCCAATGTTTTTCAACCTCCTCTACCTAAGTAAGAAATGAGCTACCATAAGTGATGAAAGTCGATCTATAAAATGAAACACAAATGTATCTTATGCTTGAATTCTCATAATAATGTGATATGTAATTAATTTGTACATGTGATGTGAACGAAGAGAAGTTGAAACTAACAAACAAATTGAAATGAAAATTTTATGACGTTTTAAAACTTAAGAAATTTATGTACGTAGTATAAGTGATGGATGGACTGTAAGCCATAGATATACGCTATCATGTTATGTATATTGTTGTAACTCAATACTTGAATGAATTTTTATTGGAAACCAAACTCCATATGAGAAAATGAACTTTAACTACAAGCAATTAATGCTATGTTTTGGCCGGCTGTATATGTCTTTCAACAAGTGGAGGGTCAACTGTGGTGACATGAACACGCGTGTGCAACGAAATACGAGGGTTGTCCAGAAAGTAAGTTCCGAAGGGTCGCGAAATGGAAACCACAGTGAAAACCAGAAACGTTTTACTTGCACCAGTTAGGTACACCTTCAACCTACTTCTCTACATAGTCGCCGCTCCAGCTTCGAATTCTGTCGTAGTACTGTATCAACTTTCCAATATCCTTGTCATAGAAGGCACCCGCCTGAGATTTCGGCCAGTTATCTGCACTGCTCTGAAGCTCGTTGTCTGTCGAAAAATTTTGTCTTCATAGCCAGCGGTTCTTGTGAGCTGAGACAAGACTCAGAGGGAATCAATTACGGACTGTATTGCGGGTGATCAACCACTTCTCATCGGAAACGCTGCAGGAGCGTCTTCATTACCTCTGCAGTGCCCGGCCGAGAATCGGCAAGAAGACGGAACTGCTCGACAGTTGTGTTCTGGGGGCTGCCTGACAATTTCAAAGCAATACCACAACTACAGATCGGATATAAGTGCTCTGTATCTTAGTCCAGAATGTTTGGTTCGTAAGAACACAAGCTCCTTGCAAACAATAGCCAGTAGTTAGCTGAAGATGGCTTAATAAGCCTAAAACTAGTTCATACAAATAAAAATCAGCAGAACAAAAAATCGCCTAACTGTTATTCAACCCTCAATATGGAATTGTTCTATCAAGAAGCGACGGATGAATCCATAAACAAGTGGTCATGTGTAAGAGTACACAACTATTCTGAGATAAAACATCGTGATGGAATTGTCATTGTAAATATATACACCTTAGCCGCGGATTTTTTTTTTTCAAATAGTCGGAATGAGAAAGTATAAACCAGTCCATCTAAAACAAGGGGATGTAAAGTGAAGGACTGAGTGATAGTCTTCCTACAGGAAATAACCCCGACGTGTGACATCTTTCACAAGTTGCACCATGGTCGCGAATTGAACAGTGACCCGAATGTAGAATACATGTGGTTTACTACATGTCTATGGTCACAAATTTTTTGTCATCGACTGCCGATTTCGGCCTATAATGACCATGTTCAGATCTGTTTTATAGAAACATGTGCTAATGGATCCAGTATATTACGACATGTCGTTATAAAACAGATCTGAAGGTGGTCATTATAGACCGAAAACGGTAGTCTAATGACAAAAAATTTATGACCATAGACGTGTAGTAAAGAAAATGTGACATCTTTCACAAGTAGTACTCACGAGAACTGAAAATTTCTGTTAGTGATATTTGTGGAGTAATAATATTCTGACGGAGCAATAACATGAAAGATTAAATCATGCAGCTTAAAATATTATCAGATGCAAAAGGGAATGTTCTTTAAATGACTTCACATTACGTAAAAGCAGAGGCATTACTGTTATAGTTGCACTCCTTACGATCTTGCGTGTAGTGTGATCTCTGGAAACCATAGCAGCAGAAGAAATGTTTAATCTAGATTACTCTAATTCCTTGAGATTCTGCTTTATATTACACAATATTTTGTTGTTACCAACATAAGTCATGTAATGTACTTAATTTTCAAACAGTAGTTATTATTTTCAGGGTTTGGCCTCGTTATTTTCTTCTGTTACACTGAAAGAGTGAGGGACAGAGTGATTGTACGTAATCGAAATGTGTTAATAATTATGATAAATGAGCGTGTCAGTCAGGTTGCGTAATCAAGCAGTGAGTGATATACATGTTATGATAGACTTAATGTACGGTATGCAGTTTAAGGGTCGTATAAGCAAAACCTTTGCTTCTGTCCTTACGGAAGTAAAAGTTTTACTATTTTCAGTTTATTTGCTGTTCTGAAAATTCTAAGTTACGAAAATGATTAAAGGAAATTCTGAATTGGATACTGGTCAAGAAGAGAAAGAAGGGAAATTACCAGACTGTCTGCGAAAAGCTGTGAAGCTGACTTGCTGCTGCATGTTCCTGCTAATCAGAATAGAGAACATTCGTGTGTTCAGGAGGGGGGGACAGTCTTGGGCCGCTCCTCTAGAGAACTCTTAATTCAGTTCTAGTAGCGTGTGCATCGCTGTCTAGGTGTCCTAGTGATTTACAAGAATTTTTTAATTTACTTACCATTAGAAGCAGAGTAGTTCGTAAAATGATGAGAACAGGTGAAAACAATGTTTCTAGACGTTTCTAGAGTTTTAGATAGTTTTGCGACTTTCTTTGGATCAGCTAAGGGGTTCCATGTGGCGTCCATGCAATCATAATTCTGAACTTCAGATTACTGCGCATTGGTAAACTGTGTACTACTCAGTGAGCATGCCAAAACCGATAGGCATCGTAGAATTTTCAAACCATTCACTGAATGCTATAAGTTGCGATTCTTCAGACAGCAGGTAGAGAGCTTTTTACTTATTCAGGCTACTATTGAAAGAACATGAAATGTGAGTGAACCCTGTAACATAAACTATGAGCAAGCACATGCTTTTACGTCTAGAAATGTGAGTTAGGCCGGAACTAGTAGCAGCTTGTCTATTGTTAACGTGAGAATACGGGACAGACATTTTAGGCAATAAATGGTTTTATTTAGTAGGCTCACTCAGACCTGTTGTAAGAAACCCTATTTGCACCAAGAAACAGAACATATTATGTATCCTGCTGACATGTGTAATGCAAACAGTTTTTCCCAGGATGAATCACATTATACGTCGCATCAGGACAGGACGTGGTTCCAAGGAAACTTTAGAAGATGAGCGATCAGGGTCCAGACACAGTAAAACCCCGTACCATCGCAGTTTAATTAAAGAAAAATAAAGACATTATCATACGATTCGTCGACATAGAGAAAGCGTTCGACAATGTAAAGAGGAGCAAGATGTTTGGAATTTCTCAGAAAAATAGGTGTAAGTTACAGGAAAAGACAGGTAACATACATTATGTACAAGAGACTAGATGGAACAATATGAATGGTTCTCGGAATAGAAGGGATATACAGGGTGTTTCAAAATGAACATACCGGTTTTAAGACGTTGTAGCATTTATTACGTTCAGCTTACAATTGTAAATAATACACCAAATGAAAGAGCAACTCGAACAGTTTTGTTTGTATACCTGTGCGCAATGGGAAGAGTATGGAATGACAAAGAGTGACGGGTAAACTTGTTGAACGAGTGGGAGTCTTTCACGCTTAGCCCCAAGAAATATCCCAGCGGAAAGTTTATGGACTTTTCTTTTTCGGTGAATCAACTGTAACTGATGTTTCTTATCTTGATGTGCTACAGCTATGGCCCGTGCCTACGGGAAAAAGCTAAACAACACATCTTTATTTGGGAGCAAGATGGTGCGTCGCCTCACTGCATAACTCAGTACGCGACTGGTTAAACGACGTTGTATCCGGCCGGTGGGTTGGATGTAAGGGGCCAGTTGACACAGCGTTTTATGCATGACCTCCACGTTCACACACGACCTGACGCGATCATGTGTTCGTGCCTCCGATACCAGCTGATCTATCTGACTTTAGATACAGTGTTATTGCAACAGTTACTCCTGACACATTGATCAAGGTTTCGGACCAACTCGCCTATCGACTTGATGTGTGATCGGTGTTCACACTGAATAATTGTAAGAAAAACTGTTTGTGTTTCTCATTCATTTGGTGTATTATTTGTAATTGCAAGTTGAATGTAATATGTGCTACAAAGCCTTAAAACCCACATATTCATTTTGAAACACTGTGTAAGACAGGGATGCAGTCTTTCTCGCTACTGTTCAATTAGAACATCGAGGAAGAAATGACGGAAAGAAAAGAAACGGTCAGGAGTGGTATTAAAATTGAAGGTGAAAGGACATCGAGTGTAAGATTCTATGAGTATATTGCTATGAAAGTGAGGAGGACTTACAGGCCTGTTGAATGAATGAATACTCTCATCTGCAGATGAGGAGTTACAGAAAGAGAAAACTTAACTTCAGAGTTGGGAACCACGAAGTAGATAAGGTGAAGGAATTGTCCTACCTTGGAAGCAAGGCGGACGAAGCATGGAGGACGCTCCTGGCAAAAGGAGTCTGCTATTATCAATGAGCAACTTTAATTTGAGGCAGAAATTCCTGAGAATGTACGTTTCGAGCACAGGATTTTACGGAATTGAATTTGAAATATAAGAAAATTGGGAATCAGAGAATTGAAGTATTTGAGTTGTTCTACTGTATAATGATGTGAAAAATTAGATGAACTGATAAAGCGAGAAATGCAGAATTCTCCAATAGAATTGGCATGTGAAAGGAATATAGTGGAAAACACTGAATAGAAGAAGCGACATGTTGAAAGATATGGAATAACA
This sequence comes from Schistocerca americana, assembly GCF_021461395.2. Lineage (NCBI taxonomy): Eukaryota > Metazoa > Arthropoda > Insecta > Orthoptera > Acrididae > Schistocerca > Schistocerca americana. The sequence continues at coordinate 225,080,459 of NC_060119.1, forward strand.
CCGATAATACCAGAGGGAGCTGCAGAGGGTGTAGGGGAAGACGGAAATCTGAATATACCCAACAAGTAACTGGTACGTGCTGCTCTGAGCTGAAGAGGCTGGCCCAGCAGGGAAGTCGTTGCAGGCTGCACAATACTAGTCACAGAATTAATGACGCAAAAACATTAACCTGGCCAGGTATGAGTAGCACTCACGCTCTGAGAGTTCCGTAAAAATTTAAATATGTGTATGCACAGTTCAACCATCTCGGAAACCGAGAATCTCGACGACTTTTGCCAGTTATCGAAACTGATACTGGCAAGATGTCGTTCGCGAGAATTTCAGGAGTTACTTGAGGTTTCATTGTTCAGTAAATTTTTTTAATTTTTTAAAAAATATATAGATTCATCACTATTAATTATTCACCGTTGCCTCCACAGAGGGCACCACACATCTCTGAAGTCACATTTTATTCCTGTTAACCTTGTAAACAAAGGCTTGCTTTCGTATTACACTCCTGCATGTTCTACATCAACCAATATTGCTTACTACATGACACTTTGGATTAATGTCACCTGTTGTTATATGATATGTAACCGTGTGGTGTTTATGCTTGACCTTACGATTCGTTGTTAACTATATTAAATTCGTTCCTGATTCTCCTGTTTTGTAATTTGTAGCACTGAAGATGACTATATAATATCTTAAATCTAGATCTGCTGTAATAAAACGACAGATTGAGCGATAGATTGCTGTTCTTTTCTCCACTGTCTATATTCAACGATCGCTGCACACAAGAGGACCATATGGATTGCAATCTAACTTTCGAGAATGTTTTATTTTTAAGTTTGAATCGGATGATAAATAACGAAAGAAAATTTTGTCTTGTGTTATAATCACAAATTAACAATTTTTCAGATTGCTTCCTTTTGTTATAGCGTGAAACCTTGCTTCTTGGGAAGCTTCATGATTCTAGGTCAACGGGAAGTACCCTATGGGTTGTAATGAGTGAGTTTGCTAGTGTGAAAATGTGTGACATAAAAGGCCGCACTTTTTGACTGCCTTGACTTAGAATCTTGGTCAAGTCTTTTTGCTGGTTTGTTCCAGCCTACCACGAATTCCTCTCCTGTGACAACCTCTTCATCTCAGAGTATCACTTGCAGACTATATCCTCAATTATTTGCTGGATGTATCCCAATCTATGTCTTCCTCTACAATTTTTACCCTCTACAGCTCCCTCTAGTATCATGGAAGTTCTACCTTGATGCCTTAACAAATGTCGTATGATCCTGTCATTTATTCTTGTCAGTGACTTCCACATGTTCCTTTCCTCGCAGCTTCTGCAGAGAATCTCATCTTTCCTTACTTCATCGGTACACCTAACTTTCAACAGTCTTCTGTAGCACCAATTCCCAAAATCTTCCCTTCTCTACTGTTCCGGTTTTTCCTCAGTCCATGTCTTACTAACATACAATGCTGTGCTCCACACGACATTCTCAGAAATTTCTTTGTTAAATTAAGACCTATGTTTGATACTTGCAGGGTTCTCTTGCCGAGGAATCCCTTTGTACCAATGATAGTCTCCTTTTCAATTTCTCCTTGCTCTATTCGTCATGGGATATTTTATTGCCTAGGTAGCAGAATTCCTTAACTTCCTCTACTTTGTGATCACCAGTCTTGGCGTTAATTCTCGCTGTTCTCATTTCTCCTACTTCTCATTACTTTCGCCTTTCTTCTATCTACTCTGAATGCAATACCTGTTTTGATTACGCTGTTCATTCTGTTCTACATGTCCTGTAATTCTTCTTTACTTTCACTGAGGATAGCAATGTTATCAGCGAATCTTAACATTGATTACTTGCCTAATGATAACAAAACTAACGGCTATATTTCAATCCAACTTCGTTTATTCTTTTTACACATGCACGTGTTGAAAGGAATAAACGACATCGGATTCAAGTACAGCCGTTGGTTTTGTTATCATTATTCAAGTAATTCGTGTCCTGCTGCTGTCCCATTTTCCTTCATGGATTACCAGAAACTTAACATTGATATCCTTTTACCTTGAATTTTGAATGCACTCTCGAGCCTTTTCATTTCTGTAACCGCTTGGTCGACATATAGATTGAACAGTAGGGCTGAAAGACTAGATACCTGTCTCACACCATTTTTAATCCGTGCACTTCGTTCTTGGTTCAAAAAATGGTTCAAATGGCTCTGAGCACTATGGGACTTAACATCTATGGTCATCAGTCCCCTAGAACTTAGAACTACTTAAACCTAACCGACCTAAGGACAGCACACAACACCCAGTCATCACGAGGCAGAGAAAATCCCTGACCCCGCCGGGAATCGAACCCGGGAACCCGGGCGTGGGAAGCGAGAACGCTACCGCACGACCTTCGTTCTTGGTGTTGCACTCTTACTGCTCATCTTGGTTCTTGTGCATATTGTATATTACCCATCTCTCCTTGCAGCTTGCCCTTATTTTTCACAGGATATCGAATATCTTGCTCCATTTCACTTTATCGAACACTTTTTCTAGATCGACAAATCCTATGAACGTGTCTTGATTTTTCTTCAGACTAGCATCCATCATCATCGCCTAGGCCTCTGCAGCGCCCAGGACACCAGTCGCAACACGCATGACTGCTATAGCGCGAGTCACGGAAAGCAACGCTCACGCAGCCCGTAGCAGCTACGTGGGATTTTCCAATATGCCCCAACACCCCCAGGAGGCGCACCAAGGGCTAAAGAGATGGGGCCCCTCCACGTCCGCACCAACGTGGTGACCAAACCAAAAGTTCCACTGTCACCTCCATCAACATGTTAGTTATCTAGTGAGTGGATCACAGGATGCTGGGCTGTGATGTTATCCGTGCGTCTGGGTAAGACTACGCATTAACACGGTCCATCAGGTGATAGATTGTGAACGAAACGCGAATGAGGGTAGCAATTTGAAGAGCAGAGGGAAAAAAGTTCCAAGGCTCGTGCCGAGGGAAAAAACCTCTGCGACAGCGGGATGGGTAGTAAGAGCAGTAGTGGCTTACTAGCTGCGATAGTTCGTGTAAGGTTGGGTTTGTTAGTGTGGGTATCATGCATCATTACCGTGGCAAGCCATGGCGATGTATCCCAGTTGCTGCAACAGCTACATTCCTGGAACAATCAAGATCGTTATATAGTAGTGGGATAGCGGCCATAGATCATCTCACTGTATGGGGGATGTGTGGAGCTTGTCTGCATGCAGTGTACGGTACGGCTTCCCTGCGTGGTGTCAGTTATTCGGCAGTGTATTCCAGCTTGATATCCAGTATTTTCGTCTGATTAACAGGGGCTCACCTGTACCGTTGTGTTTGCGTGTGCTTGGCCATAGATGTTAGGTCCTTACAAGTATGTCTTTTGGTCTTTTATGTTTCCATCTATGGTTGTGGTCGTAGTTCCCCAGAGTAAACGGATTCTGGGAATGTCTGAAGTTTCTGTATAGTCTTGTGGTGAGTTTGTGGATTACCTCCGTGAGAGTCTCAAGTCGGTATTCCCGGTGAAGGTCCGCGATGCGTGTGTATCGTGGAGCATTGCTTATGATTTTGAGTACTTTGTTTTGTATGAGCTGCAGACGGCGCAGGAGTGGAGGCGCAGCGTATCCCCAGACAGGAGTTGCGTACGTAATCAGGGGTCGAATAAGTGTCATGTACATGGACCTCGACACCCTTCTGTTCAGGGTGCCTCGCCTGTTGAGGATAGGGTAGAGCTGTTTGAGCCTCGCGCTAGCTCGGTTGGTCATGTGTTGTATGTGGTCCCCCCAGAGTAATTTCCGGTCCAGCCAGACACCGAGGTATTTGACTTTCTCACGGAAACGTATTGGGCTTACACGTAGAGTTATTGGTCTGCAGTGTCGGTGTTTGCGCAGTTGCTTCGGTCTTCTAGTGAAGAGAACGGCTTCGCACTTGTCGATGTTTACTCTAACACGCCATTTCTCCAACCAAGGCTCAGCCACTCTCAGTGCAGTCTGTAAGCGTGACGTAATGTTTGATGGTTTCCAATCTTGCGCGAGGATGGCTGCGTCATCCCCGTAGATTGCCATCGTTGTGTTGTGTGTGGTTGGGAGATAGTTTGTGTAGAGGTTAAACAGTAGGGGCCCAAGGATGCTTCCCTGGAGTACTCCCGCGTGTATATCGTGTCGTGATGATTGTTTTCCCTGCACGTCAGTGTTGAAACTGCTGTCTGTGAGGCATGAGTGTATTAGACGCTCCAGCCCGTCGGGGAATCCCGCGTCGCTGAGTTTGCGAATAAGGCCGTTGTGCCATAGACGGTCGAAAGCCATTTCGATGTCCAGGAACACCGCCCCTGTTGCTTTGTTTGTGTTGAAGCCATGTGTTATATAACGACCCGTAAGAGTTGTTGTGTTGTGGAGTGGTGATTCCTGAAGCCGAATTGCTCCGGTCTCAGGATGTCATTTGTTTTGCAGTGCCTAGTGATGCGTTTGAGAATCACCTTCTCAACAATCTTACTGAACGAGCTCAGAAGGCTGACGGGTCGGTAATTTTGTGAGAGGCTGTGGTCTTTCCCCGGCTTCCTGGACCTTGGCCGTCTTCCAAAAGGCGGGGGAGTGTTGGTGTTTTAGTATGGCATTCGTTATGGGTGTTAGGTACTCAGTAGCTTTATCCGTGAACTCCTGGAGGACACGGTTTTGAATGCCATCATGACCAGGGGCTTTCCTAGCAGCGGAATGCATTATAGCCCAGGAGACTTCGGCTGTGCTAGCATGTCGAATGTCGTCGCGCGATGGTTGGGCTAGAATGCGTGTAACCTCCTGGTCAGTAGCAAGTGTGAACACTGGATCTGATGGTACCAGGTTCGGTGTGAATAAAGCTGCGAGTTTGCGGGCCATTAGTTCTACTTTCTCTTCCGCTGAGTATGCAGATCGGTCAGGCCCTTGAAGCGTTGGGGTATATATTTTCTCCCTGTTGAAGTGTCAGTCTAGTTGCCACACCCCAGGTCGCGCGGTGTCCAGCCCTTCGAGTCTTTGGTTCCACTGTTGTGTTCTATGTGTTTGTATTTTATCGTGTATGATGCCCTGTAGCCTGTTAATATGCCGTTTGAAGTACTGACGCCTTGTGCGCTGCCATTGTCTCCTGAGGCGATTCCTCATTGAGATTAAGCCCAGGATTTCCTGGGGCAGGGCCGCACTGTGTTGTTGTGAAGTGCGATCAGGTATGGTGCCCGCCATTACGTCCTGGACGCCGTTAGTGAGGGTTTCTACTGCCTCGTCAATTTGTGTTGTTTCGTTAATTTCGTGTATGGGTGGGATGCGGCTACCGAGCGTTTCCTTGAACAATGTCCAATTCGCACGCCCGTAGTCCAACATCCTGCATTGTTCCATGTGCTGCAGTGTTTCCTCAATGTAAAGTATTACAGGTTGGTGGTTTGAGGGCAGATCGTTTTCAACGGCAACGTTGAGTGTCGATGTAATGCCCTTGATGAGGGCCATGTCTAACACGTCTGGCCTGTGTCCCCTCTGATAAAGGGCTACGGACCAACGGGTACCTAGCCAGGCAACAGCAGGAGGTCGTTGTCCGCATCGCAAGATTACGCCTACACCCGGTCACGATTTACTAGGGAACAGCACGTCTCTTCCTGGAGAACAGCTATTTAAGGAAACACACTGCGAACAGTTCCCGTAGACAAGAGCTAGCCGACTCATGTACCGTCTGCTTGCAGTTCCTCAATTAATCTGTCGTCGACATGCCATCGGTGACGTCAGCGGAACGCCGAAGTAGGCTTCTGCGTTGTAAAACAGCTTTGTGCGAGTGTTGGTCATTTCCGTGGTTAGTTCTGGCTCCAGAGCGTTAGGTGGAGACGAATCGACAAAACTGTATTTTGCTTGGAACAGCAGAGGAGACGCAGTTAATTTATAGTGATAAACCGTGGCGAATATATTTTTGGTTTTCCGAAGGACAGTGAAGGAGCTGTTGTACTCCTACTGCGACTCTCTTTCAGTTGGGAAAGACAGACAGCTTCGGCATTAACCTTTTTGATAGCCAAACTGATCGTCATTTAACCCTACAAGGGAAACTCCCCATCGCATCTCCCTCAGATTTAGAGGTAAGATGACACAGTGGATAGCCTATCAAAAACTGAACACAGATCAAGCATGACATCGGAGAGAAGGTGTACCGAACTGTGAAGAAAGGAGCAAAATCGAAACAGCGAATTGTCCAAGCTCAGGATGTGCAACATCTGGTCATTGAGGTGTTTGTTTGCGGAATTTAAATTTGTGTCTCTGTCTTAGTGAACTGTTTGCAACAGCGAGGTGTAAGGAAGGGACCTCCAGACATACGTACCTCCTATTAGTTCCACACAAATACCACGTGTTATGACTCTTGCGTTCCGTTTTGGAAGTTTTTACTCATGAATTCCTTTGTTATAATTTAGTTCATATCCCAGAATGATATTTTCACTCTGCAGCGGAGTGTGCCCTGATATGAAACTTCCAGGCAGATTAAAACTGTGTGCCGGACCGAGACTCGAACTTGGGACCTTTGCCTTTCGCGGGCAAGTCTACTAACTGAGCTACCCAAGCACGACTCATCACAGGAGAGCTTCTGTGAAGTGTGGAAGTTAGGAGACGAGGTACTGGCAGAAATGAAGCTGTGAGGGCGGGTCCTTAGTCGCGCTTGGGTAGCTCAGTTAGTAGAGCACTTGCCCGGGAAAGGCAGAGGTCCCGAGTTCGAGTCTCGGTCCGGCACACAGTTTTAATCTGCCAGGAAGTTTCATAGCTCATACCCGTTTATTTGTTGTTTTCGTTTCTGTGAGAGGCCTATGCGGCATCTCGCCCGCTTTTACTGTTCATGACATATACCTGCGATGGTAATTACATTCTTACCACGTGACTCATTCTGTAACCAGTGTATGGTATGACAATTGTTAAGACTACAGAAGGAGAACAGATACGTCCATGACCGGGCGGAAAGGGAGATCTGAACACGGACCTCTCGCTCTTCAGTCCAACACCATGACCACACAGCCACGATGCCATGATTCTTGCAATACGATCGATATTCCACACCTTGAGCTTGGACCGTTCACAGTTTCTGTTTTGCTTTTGTCTTTATTTTCTCACAGTTCAGAACATCTTCTTCCTGTTTTCGTGTTTGATCTGTGTTCAGCCCACTGGGCCATTTCACCGCTAAATCTGAGGTGGGTGCTATGGGTAGTTTCCCTTGCTAGTAAGTCATTTGAGATTTTCTCAACTCGATACGTCTATCCGTTCCTGACGAACATTCTTTCTAAAAGTCGGATAGACAGACAGATCGAAAAGAAACATCCTATAAGGGTTCCATTTTTATCGGTTGAGGTATGTAATCATAAAATTATAGACGTTTGGCTGATGGGGAAGGTTCGACTGGAAGGTAGCGCTAAATTATCAGTGTTATTGCAATTCATTGCAGTACAGCTAAGTTCAGAAAAAGAAAATTAAAAGCATATAGACAAGGATAAGAATCATAAAACGATTATGGAGTGAAATAAAATGCAATGAACAGATAATAAAAGAAATTAAAGAGAAAAGGAGATTGATTAACATGATACAGAGAAGAAAAAATAAATTAACTGGACAGCTAATAAGACATAACAGCTTCATAGAAAAACAGAGGGGCCCAAAAAAATGTATCCACTGTTTAAAAGTCTATAACTTGCAAACTAATTGACGGAGTTGTCTCATTTTTGGTGAAAATGTAGCTTAAAGTCCAACTTAAAGATATCACTGTAGGTGTTCGAAAAGGTCACCATTAACATCCACACACAAACGATGCCGCCGAACTGCAGCACGAACTACTGACTGCAACGTGCTCAGTTGGATATTTGTACATGAATGTACGATGGATTCTCGAAGTTCATCCAATGTGCGTGGCTTTTGTCGATAAACGACGTCCTTCAGTGTTCCCCACAGGTAAAAGTCCAGAGGAGATAGGTCTGGGGAACGTGGTGGATACTCCACAACACCTCTACGGCCTATCCATCTTCCTGGTAGATTTTCGTCGATATACGCCCTAACACGATTTTGGTAGTGAGCTGGGGCACCATCTTGTTGAAAGTAAACTCTTCCGTCTCGGATGGCAGGTAAAATGGAAGTCTGAAGCTTCTGAAGGTACAGTTCACCGGTAACTGTGCCGTCTAAGAAGAATGGCCCAATCAAGCCCCGGTAAGACAATCCACACCACACATTTACTCCTGGCAAATTCACGGCTTTGTCTACATGGACGTTCGGATTTTCGGCGGCCCTGTAGATGCAATTGTGGCGATTTACTGTACCATTGAGTTTGAACTGTGCCTCGTCAGACCACACAATCATCTCTGCAAACTCTTCATCTTTGCGCACCATGTTAGTAAACCACTCGCAGTACTCCATTCTACGATCCGGGTCGTCCTCTTTCATTGCGTGTAGCAATCGTGGGATGTAGCACTTCCACTTTGCTGTCTTCAAAATTCGCCGAATACTTGAGCGACTCACTTCAGTTTCACAGGCACACTGTCTCACAGACTTCTGTGGTGATCGAGTGAATTATTGTAATACACGATGGGAGTTAGCTGGACTTGTTAGTGTCACAGGTCGTCCAGATCGTTGTTTGTGTGAATCTTTAACGCAGCCTTCGGCTTCAAATTTCTCTCGAAAGCGATGAATCGTTAAACGTGTTGGTGGCTCTGTTTGATACTCATTTCACCATTGCCGTTGAACCTCATTAATATTTTCGTACATAAAATACCGCTTCAAAACTGACTTCCTTTCATCGAATGTAAGCCTTGCGCCAGCCATGTTTACTAGAGTAACTAGGTGCAACTAAGAACAAAACACTGACTATCTGGCGACTGTCATCTGACAAAATAAAATAACGCAATACAACGCTTGTGTGGCGATTGCCGGAACTACAAACTATTACACTACCAAAGATGAGACAATTCCGTCAATTAGTTTGCCAGTTACGGACTTTTAAACAGTGGGTACATTTTTTTGGACCCCTCTGTATATTAGAGGGAAACATTTCATTACAACATTAGCTGTCAATATGCTTCTCATGTCTGCTAGTCGACTTACATAAATCAAGATGGCGTATCAAGTGAAAGCCAGCTGCTAATACAACACACTGTGTACAACATTTACCAGTGTTGGGATTGTGTTTATAAGTGCTCTCATATAATACACAGCGTTGTAATACGCGTTTGGAAGCCATTACCTGGCCATTGGCTTGTAACAGAAACACACAGCTTGCGTCAGAGCCGTGGGAGCGGAGCTCGCCAGCGAGGTTGCACGTGAAAGCTCACGCGAGCGGCCGCGGCGCTGTCTGCCGTTGGCAGCTCATCTCGCCAGGCTATCCAACCCGCGGGCTGCTGCGGACAGCACGCCCGCTGAAGTTCGATTTAAAAACGAAACAACATCGGCCACACCGCTCAGTAAGGAAAAGTATTCCGAGCCATCATATCCATGTACACCAATTAAAATGCACAACAATATTAAGGGATGACTTTTCCGAAATCCCGTAATTCCCACCCATTGCAACACTTGCGTTTGAAATTTGGCTCAAAGATGCCTACAACAAAATTATAATTAAATCGACACCCTAGCTGCAAACAGGCGTTGATACACATCATTGGGGACATGTTAAAAAGGAGTGCCCCGACCGGGACTAGAACCCGGGATCTCCTGTTTACATGTCAGCCACCGAGAGCAGAGAGGATAGTGCGACTGCAGGGACTATCTCGCTCACGCCTCCCGCGAGACCCACATTCTCACCTTGTATGTCCACACACTACATTCGTAGTGTCTCACCCTAACACACTCACTACTCGTGGATGACATTCTACCGAGTCCCGTAAGAGTTGGGGCATAGTGTGTGTGTTCGCACAAGACGGTCAATGGTCGGGTTGCCATATTTTAACGACACTCCTGAAAATGGAAAAAAGAACACATTGACACCGGTGTGTCAGACCCACCATACTTGCTCCGGACACTGCGAGAGGGCTGTACAAGCAATGATCACACGCACGGCACAGCGGACACACCAGGAACCGCGGTGTTGGCCGTCGAATGGCGCTAGCTGCGCAGCATTTGTGCACCGCCGCCGTCAGTGTCAGCCAGTTTGCCGTGGCATACGGAGCTCCATCGCAGTCTTTAACACTGGTAGCATGCCGCGACAGCGTGGACGTGAACCGTATGTGCAGTTGACGGACTTTGAGCGAGGGCGTATAGTGGGCATGCGGGAGGCCGGGTGGACGTACCGCCGAATTGCTCAACACGTGGGGCGTGAGGTCTCCACAGTACATCGATGTTGTCGCCAGTGGTCGGCGGAAGGTGCACGTGCTCGTCGACCTGGGACCGGACCGCAGCGACGCACGGATGCACGCCAAGACCGTAGGATCCTACGCAGTGCCGTAGGGGACCGCACCGCCACTTCCCAGCAAATTAGCGACACTGTTGCTCCTGGGGTATCGGCGAGGACCATTCGCAACCGTCTCCATGAAGCTGGGCTACGGTCCCGCACACCGTTAGGCCGTCTTCCGCTCACGCCCCAACATCGTGCAGCCCGCATCCAGTGGTGTCGCGACAGGCGTGAATGGAGGGACGAATGGAGACATGTCGTCTTCAGCGATGAGAGTCGCTTCTGCCTTGGTGCCAGTGATGGTCGTATGCGTGTTTGGCGCCGTGCAGGTGAGCGCCACAATCAGGACTGCATACGACCGAGGCACACAGGGCCAACACCCGGCATCATGGTGTGGGGAGCGATCTCCTACACTGGCCGTACACCACTGGTGATCGTCGAGGGGACACTGAATAGTGCACGGTACATCCAAACCGTCATCGAACCCATCGTTCTACCATTCCTAGACCGGCAAGGTAACTTGCTGTTCCAACAGGACAATGCACGTCCGCATGTATCCCGTGCCACCCAACGTGCTCTAGAAGGTGTAAGTCAACTACCCTGGTCAGCAAGATCTACGGATCTGTCCCCCATTGAGCATGTTTGGGACTGGATGAAGCGTCGTCTCACGCGGTCTGCACGTCCAGCACGAACGCTGGCCCAACTGAGGCGCCAGGTGGAAATGGCATGGCAAGCCGTTCCACAGGACTGCATCCAGCATCTCTACGATCGTCTCCATGGGAGAATAGCAGCCTGCATTGCTGCGAAAGGTGGATATACACTGTACTAGTGCCGACATTGTGCATGCTCTGTTGCCTGTGTCTATGTGCCTGTGGTTCTGTCAGTGTGATCATGTGATGTATCTGACCCCAGGAATGTGTCAATAAAGTTTCCCCTTCCTGGGACAATGAATTCACGGTGTTCTTATTTCAATTTCCAGGAGTGTATATATGAAGGTAGTATCTATTCCCGAAAGAACAGACACCGTTGATGACCGTGCAGCTTCTCTGGAATGAAATGATAATTAAATCGACACCCTAGCTGCGTACAACCATCTTCTGTAATGATGGAAAAACGTGGAGCTCTGTGACGTCACACTCGGGCTCGACGATGCCCCAGACAGCAAGGCCACAGTCCAGAAGTTCATCTTAGCTGCAAAGTAGGTTAATGATGTCACTTTGGCACCAAATTTCTCAACAGTTCTGCCCAACGCTATCATGCACATGTCGTATGATGTGAATGTTGTCACACACCCACTCTTACCCACACTTCACCACTTCTTTTGAAGACTCTGTCATGGAGATCAGAACTGCGTTGAAACCATTTGGTTTTCTTATGGACTGTAGAGGAAAAATCGACACGAAAACGCCTCAAGGGGTGGCACACAGGGCGTCAATGAAACCACTCCTTTCTTTGGAGCGCCGATTCTCACACATTTCGCAGCCGGGAACGACAGTTCGCAGCGTAATTTAATGATTATAAAGAATCCGCCTCGAGTGCAAATAGAAACCGGATGCTGACCTAGGTTTCGGCGCGGATAGCCACGCCTTCTTCGGAACACACTAAAACTACAAACTGCCTAAAGAGGCATTGTCCAACACTAATACAGAACGCCCAAAAGGGCAAAAGACTCGCATAAAATGTAAAATAAACGGTACGTGTGTACCGTGTCAATAGCTGTACTTTGCTCAAACGTCAGAAGCGTGCTCCCTCACCCCAGCCAACATTCGATGGGCCGCGGGCTCTCAGGTAAACTGAGGTGGGGCCGGCAGCTAGGCTGTAAGAATGTCAGAAACGAACACGCATGCGCAGATTGAGAAATCGTCTTCTTCCATGTGATTGGCATAAAATGTGTTACGAAAGTGATCCAATGACCGAGTCAAAGACGCAGGAAGTTAATGCCTGTGTATGTACAATGCCCTAGCTCGAGGATAACTTTATAGAACTACAGAACGTGGATAGGCTGAAACTACATATGTGGGATAGCAAATTCCACGGATGGTCAAAACGCTTGCACGAAGGACAGACAAAATACCATCAGCCAGAAGCAGGCTAAAAATATGGGGGATGAATAAGCCATTTTTCTATTACTTGGGGTCGATGATAGTATTCGATGACTGCGCTTGGATAAGCGTGTAAAGTCACTATATTAAATTCTAAGCGCTACTGACCAGAAAAGGGTCAAATTGATATGACAGGCTTAATGTAATTGCTTGAAAGGACGTACAACGTCGTCTTCATCGCCCTTAATATCATGACCGACAGAGGTCATTTTGAATAGTACTATCGGATAAGTACCAAAATAGTATAAAAAGAACCTAAAGCTAAACTAATTTCTTAAAATCAGGAACGTGAGGTACTGAATCATTAAGCTTAATCAAGTGGTTTCCGTGAACGCATATAGCGTGGAACAGACTACCTTTATGTTCGGTGGGGTTGCAAAATTAAGATTTAAATGAATAAAACGCCAAAGGGCCCCTATAAGATTCCTCAATTCGGCTATTTAGGTCAGCACGTTACATACTTTCCTATCAGAAACTTCGACACAAATTATGCCTTGCTGCTGCTCTAGAACCTGACCATCTCAGGGGTATCGAAGGGTTGCCTGAACCTCAGGCGCTAGATGTGTGTCAAAGTTTCTGACAGGTACATTTGTTACGAGCTCAACTAAGGTGCGTGTGTGGCACCAAGGGTGTTGCCAAACTAGAGGGTCTCGGTTCACATGAACTTTGCATGTCTTAATGCTCTACCCCCTTCTCTCATGTGATCACGCCATAGGAGGACGCGAAAGAAATGAGGGCTAAAGAAGCATGTGAAACCTTTACTGCATTGGATCACGTTCAGATTTCGTCGAGTGGTTTTTGACGGTCCCTAGTGATTCCAGGTTGTACAGCATAGCAAAAATTGCAGTTGTGCTGCACTCCAAAGGTGTCAGATAACAGTCAATGGGGTTGCAGCATTCAATGTCTTCAAAGCAGAGCTGAAGCGCCCAGGTGTGACAGTAGTGTCGAATAATGTGAAGAATGTCGTCCTGTTGCTCATTGCACTGCGAATTGTCGTTTCCTAGAGCGAAATGTGTGGGGACCAACGCCCCAAGCGAAGGGGTAGGATCACTGACGCCCTCCATGCCACCCGTGAGGCGCTCCCGTGTCGTTTCGTAGCAGCGGAGTGTCTGAAACCGCGTGATTTCAATGCCGGTTGCCGCTGCTCTGACCTCCATCAAATGGCTCTGAGCACTATGGGACTTAACATCTCAGGTTATCAGTCCCCTAGACTTAGGACTACTTAAACCTTACTAACCTAAGGACATCAAACACATCCATGCCTGAGGCAGGATTCGAACATGCGACCGTAGCGGTCGCGCGGTTCCAGACTGAAGTGCCTAGAACCGCTAGGTCACCCCGGCCGGCTGACCTCCATCGCAGAGGTGTCAAAAGAAGGGGTGGAACGTAGATGAAAGGAGGTGTTTCGACGTTACACCGTGTAATACGTGTATGATGGCGTTGAGCAGAATTCTGATAAAATTTGATACCGACGTGACATCATTAGCGCACCCTAAAACTCACATGAATTTGTGAGCTGTGGCCTTTTTTCCGTATGTGTTGACACCTCGCCCTTTGAGCCGTCTTCGAACCCGAGGTTCACGTAGCGGCATGCCACTACTTTGCACCGTTACACATGAAGTTTTGTATGTAAACCTTAAACTTAAGCTTCGTAATTGGTGGGTATTGTGGGGTTTCGAAAAAGTTATGCTTTAATTTTGTTGCGGAGTGTACATGCCATTCACTTACAGTTCGTAACATCTCAGAATCGATTCTTGGCGAAAGGTGAACCGTCATATTACGATGTTTCTGAGAGCAGAATTTTTCAAAAAATCCTGTTGGACATCGTTTCGTGTTGCAATCATCAAGTTATTGCCAAACTATACAACTTATATATACCTACACTACTGGCCTTTAAAATTGCTAACCACGAGGATGACGTGCTACAGACCCGAAATTTAACCCACAGGAACAACATGCTGTGATATGCAAATGACTAGCTTTTCAGAGCATTCACACAAGGTTGGCGCCGGTGGCGACACCCACAACGAGCTGACATGAGGAAAGTTTCCAACCGATTTCTTATACACAAAAAGCAGTTGACCGGCGATGCCTGGTGAAACGTTGTTGTGATGCCTCGTTTAAGGAGGAGAAATGCGTACCACCACGTTTCGGATTGTAGCCTATCGCGATTGCTGTTTATCGTATCGCGACACTGCTCCTCGCGTTGGTCGAGATCCAATGACTGTTAGCAGAATATGGAATCGGTGGGTTCAGGAGGGTAATACGGAACGCCGTGCTGGATCCCAACGGCCTCGTATCACTAGCAGTCGAGATGACAGGCATCTTATCCGCATCGCTGTACCGGATCGAGCACCCACGTCTCGATCCCTGAGTCAACAGATGGGGACGTTTGCAAGACAACAACCATCTGCACGAACAGTTCGACAACGTTTGCAGCAGCATGGACTATCAGCTCGGAGACCATGGCTGCGGTTACCCTTGACGCTGTATCACAGACAGGAGCGCCTGCGATTCTGTACTGAACGACGAACCTGGGTGTACGAATGGCAAAACGTAATTTTTTCGGATGAATCCAGGTTCTGTTTACAGCATCATGATGGTCGCATCCGTGTTTGGCGACATCGCGGTGAACGCACATTGGAAGCGTGTATTCGTCATCGCCATACTGGCGTATCAACTGGCGGGTATGGGGTGCCATTGGTTACACGTCTCGGTCACCTCTTGTTCGCATTGACGGTACTTTGAACAGTGGACGTTACATTTCAGATGTGTTACGACCCGTGGCTCTACCCTTCATTCTATCCCTGCGAAACCCTACATTTCTGCAGGATAATGTACGACCGCATGTTGGAGGTCCTGTGAGGGCCTTTCTGAATACAGAAAATGTTCGACTGCTGCCCTGGCCAGCACATTCTCCAGATCTCTCACCAATTGAAAACGTCTGGTCAATGGTGGGCGAGCAACTGGCTCGTTACAATACGCCAGTCACTACTCTTGACGAACTGTGGTATCATGTTGAAGCTGCATTGGCAGCTGTACCTGTACACGCCATCCAAGCTCTGTTTGACTCAATGCCCAGGCGTATCAAGGCCGTTATTACGGCCAGAGGTGGTTGTTCTGGATACTGATTTCTCAGGATCTATGCACCCAAATTGCGTGAAAATGTACTCACATGTCAGTTCTAATATAATATATTTGTCCAATGAATACCCCTTTATCATCTGTATTTATTCTTGGTGTAGCAATTTTAATGGCCAGTAGTGTATCTCCTTCAACAACTGAATTTATAGCACTATCACATCAATACATGTCCCACATCAATACATGTCCTCTTTCTTAAGACCTAAGTCTCACTTGAGAAGTTTCTGCAATAATAAAAAACCAGAAATTTTAGAAGGTTGTAGTCGACATCGTATTATGAGAGGTGAGGAACTAGCTCAATTGGACTCCAATGAGGGAGGTAATCTCTCGTTGCTTTGTTCAGGAAATTACGCTCATATTGACGTGAAGTTTCTTTATCCAGTAACTTTAACAGAAGTAATTAAAAAAAGCGTTCTGTGATCTTTGTGGTATCTCATATACGATAATTAAACAGAGTTTAAGCTAAGCAGACTCTCAGTTAACTGATGCAAGGATAAGTCAATTATTATTCGCAATATAGTTATATTTTTGTTTATTTTGGTAGTACTGTCGTTTCACGTTGATGACGCATGCTTTGTTTATTTGTTGTTATATCTTTGCAATTTTCAAGATGCTAGGTTAGTTTCGTTATCGCTGCCGTGCTGTCAATCATGGCTGTTCCGCTGTCTATATGCACCAAAGAGGAGCAACGTTCAGTGATCCTTTTCTTGTGGTCGGAAAGCGTATCAGGGGCCGAAATTCATCGAAGACTTTCGGTACAGTACGGGAAAGTGTTTTTCCACGATGGAGTTTCTACGAATGGACTGCAAAATTCCGAAACGGTCGCACAAGTGTTACGCACGATGAAGGAGCCGGACGACCGTTTACCGCCACAAATTAAGAAACGGTTGAGCGTACACGTGAAATGATTCTCGTAGACAGACGATTAACTATTGACGAAGCGACCCATCGTCTGCAAATTAGTCCCGGTTCTGCGTACCAAATCATCGACAACAGACTTGGGTTTCATAAAGGTTGTTCAAGACTGGTCCCAAAACAACTCACACAGTTTAATAGACAAACGCTCTTGGACATCTGCAAAAAACATTTGGATCGCTATGGTAACGAAGGGGACAAGTTCTTAGACAGGATCATTACTGGTGACGAAACGTGGATCCATCATCACGACTCTCAGACTTTCAAGTAACTGATACGTATAATGACCATATAATTTAGTACAGGAGTATTCCCAATAAAACTAAAACTATGAATATTAAAGCTACTTCACAAAAAGGATGACACACAAGAGAAAACTATGCGCCAGTCACACTATTATAAAGGTTTTCAAAGACAATTGAAATGGTTATGGGTGAAAGGCTATCTAACTTTTTTAATGACACTCGTCAGTTGTCTCAGGAAGAGGAAATCTATCGAAACAGCTGCCTATGACTTTTTGAAGTAGTTCCTCAGTGCCATAATCCAAGATGAATTAAACTGTGGGGTATTTCTCAATCCAACTAGAACCTTTTATATTTGATCAAACGTGAAAACTTGAGTTTGATTTCAAACACGCACCCGACTCATACGATAGTAGTTGGTGGTGACTTTAATTTGCCCTCGATATGTTGGCGGAAATACATGTTTAATTCCGGAAGTACGCGTAAAATATCATCCGAAACTGTGCTAAACGCATTCTCTAAAAATTATTTCGAGCAGTTAGTTCATGAGCACACGCGAATAGTAAACGGTTCTGAAAACACACTAGACCTCTTAGGAACAAATAACCCAGAGTTACTAACGAGCATCAAAACAGATTCAGGGATTAGTGAACACAGGGTTGTCGTAGCGAAATTGAATATTGTAATCCCCAAATCCCCAAAAAATAAGCGAAAAATATACCTATTCAAGAAAGCAGATAAAAATTCACTTGACGCCTTCCTGAGAGACAATCTCCACTCATTCCAAATTAATAATGTAAGTGTAGACCAGATGTGGTTTACATTCAAAGAAATAGTATCGGCAGCAATTTAGAGCTTTATACCAAATAAATTAACAAACGACGGAGCTGATCCTCCTTGGTACATAAAACGGGTTAGAACACTGTTGCAGCAGCAACAAAACAAACATGCCAAATTTAAACAGACGCAAAATCCCCAAGATTGGGGATCTTTTACAGAAGCTCGAAATTTAGCGCGGACTTCAATACGAGATGCTTATAACAGTTTCCACAACGAAACTCTGTCTCGAAACCTGACAGAAAATCCAAAGAGATTCGGGTCGTATGTGAAGTACGTTAGCTGCAAGAAATAATCGATGCCTCCTCTGCGCGATAGCAATGGAGATACTATCGAAGACAGTGCTGCCAAAGCAGAGTTACTAAACACAGTCTCCCGAAATGCCTTCACAAAAGAAGAAGAAGTAAATATTCCAGAATTCGAATCAACAACAGCTGCCAACATGAGTAACGTAGAAGTAAATATCCTCGGAGTAGTGAAGCAACGTAAATCACTTAATAAAAGCAAGTCTTCTGGTCCAGACTGTATACCAATTAGGTTCGTTTCGGAGCATGCTGATGGATTAGCTCCATACTTAACAATCATATACAACCGTTCGCTCGACGAAAGATCCGTACCCAAAGACTGGAAAGTTGCACAGGTCACACCAATATTCAAGAAAGGTAGTACGAGTAATCCACTAAATTACAGGCCCAGATAGTTAACGTCGATATGTAGCAGGATTTTAGAACATATATTGTGTTCGAACACTATGAATTTCTATTAACACACAGTCAACATAGGTTTAGAAAATTTCGTTCCTGTGAAACACAACTAACTCTTTATTCAAATGAAGTGTTGAGCGCTATTGACAAGGGATTTCAGATCGATTCCGTATTTATGGATTTCCGGAAGGCTTTTGACACTGTACCATACAAGCGGCTCGTAGTGAAACTGCGTGCTTATGGAATATCGTCTCAGTTGTGTGACTGGATTTGTGATTTCTTGTCAGAGAGGTCACAGTTCGTAGTAACTGACGGAAAGTCATCGAGTAAAACAGAAGTGATTTCTGGCGTTCCCCAAGGTAGTGTTATACGTCCTTTGCTGTTCCTTATCTACACTCCTGGAAATTGAAATAAGAACACCGTGAATTCATTGTCCCAGGAAGGGGAAACTTTATTGACACATTCCTGGGGTCAGATACATCACATGATCACACTGACAGAACCACAGGCACATAGACACAGGCAACAGAGCATGCACAATGTCGGCATTAGTACAGTGTATATCCACCTTTCGCAGCAATGCAGGCTGCTATTCTCCCATGGAGACGATCGTAGAGATGCTGGATGTAGTCCTGTGGAACGGCTTGCCATGCCATTTCCACCTGGCGCCTCAGTTAGACCAGCGTTTGTGCTGGGCGTGCAGACCGCGTAGGACGACGCTTCATCCAGTCCCAAACATGCTCAATGGGGGACAGATCCGGAGATCTTGCTGGCCAGGGTAGTTGACTTACACCTTCTAGAGCACGTTGGGTGGCACGGGATACATGCGGACGTGTATTGTCCTGTTGGAACAGCAAGTTCCCTTGCCGGTCTAGGAATGGTAGAACGATGGGTTCGATGACGGTTTGGATGTACCGTGCACTATTCAGTGTCCCCTCGACGATCACCAGTGGTGTACGGCCAGTGTAGGAGATCGCTCCCCACACCATGATGCCGGGTGTTGGCCCTGTGTGCCTCGGTCGTATGCAGTCCTGATTGTGGCGCTCACCTGCACGGCGCCAAACACGCATACGACCATCATTGGCACCAAGGCAGAAGCGACTCTCATCGCTGAAGACGACACGTCTCCATTCGTCCCTCCATTCACGCCTGTCGCGACACCACTGGAGGCGGGCTGCACGATGTTGGGACGTGAGCGTAAGACGGCCTAACGGTGTGCGGGACCGTAGCCCAGCTTCATGGAGACGGTTCCGAATGGTCCTCGCCGATACCCCAGGAGCAACAGTGTCCCTAATTTGCTGGGAAGTGGCGGTGCGGTCCCCTACGGCACTGCGTAGGATCCTACGGTCTTGGCGTGCATCCGTGCGTCGCTGCGGTCCGGTCCCAGGTCGACGGGCACGTGCACCTTCCGCCGACCACTGGCGACAACATCGATGTACTGTGGAGACCTCACGCCCCACGTGTTGAGCAATTCGGCGGTACGTCCACCCGGCCTCTCGCATGCCCACTATACGCCCTCGCTCAAAGTCCGTCAACTGCACATACGGTTCACGTCCACGCTGTCGCGGCATGCTACCAGTGTTAAAGACTGCGATGGAGCTCCGTATACCACGGCAAACTGGCTGACACTGACGGCGGCGGTGCAGAAATGCTGCGCAGCTAGCGCCATTCGACGGCCAACACCGCGGTTCCTGGTGTGTCCGCTGTGCCGTGCGTGTGATCATTGCTTGTACAGCCCTCTCGCAGTGTCCGGAGCAAGTATGGTGGGTCTGACACACCGGTGTCAATGTGTTCTTTTTTCCATTTCCAGGAGTGTATATAAACGATATGGGAGACAATATGAGCAGCCGTCTTCGGTTGTTTGGAGATGACGCTGTCGTTTATCGACTAATAAAGTCATCAGAAGATCAAAACAAACTACAGAACGATTTAGAAAAAATATCTGAATGGTGCGAAAAGTGGCAGTTGACCCTGAATAACGAAAAGTGTGAGGTCATCCACAGGAGTACTAAAAGGAACTCGTTAAACTTCGGTTACACGATAAATCAGTCTAATCTAAAAGCCGTAAATTCAACTAAATACCTAGGTATTACAATTACGAACAACTTAAACTGGAAGGAACACATAGAAAATGTTGTGGGGAAGGCTAACCAAAGACTGCGTTTTATTGGCAGGACACTTAGAAAATGTAACAGATCTACTAAGGAGACTGCCTACACTACGCTTGCCCGTGGTCTTTTAGAATACTGCTGCGTGGTGTGGGACCCCTACCAGATAGGACTGACGGAGTACATCGAAAAAGTTCAAAGAAAGGCAGCATGTTTTGTACTATCGCGAAATATGGGAGAGAGTGTCACAGAAATGATACAGGATTTGGGCTGGAAATCGTTAAAAGAAGGCGTTTTTCATTGCGACGGAATCTTCTCACGAAATTCCAATCACCAACTTTCTCCCCCGAATGCGAAAATATTTTGTTGACACCGACCTACATAGGGAGGAACGATCACCACGATAAAATAAGGGGAAATCAGAGCTCGTACGTGAAGATATAAGTGTTCATTCTTTCCGCGCACTATACGAGATTGGAATATAGAGAATTGTGAAGGTGGTTCGATGAACCCCTTTGCCAGGCACTTAAATGTGATTTGCAGAGTATCCATGTAGATGTAGATGTAGATGTGGTCTGCTGCTTAGTAAATTCTACAAATACAGTATCTAACGAATTCTCTACAACTGGGTTAAGTCGGATATCGTTGGCTGAGAACGCATAAAAAAATTATTAAATACGATTTGACTATCAGCAGCTGTATGAAACATTATTCCAAGTTATTCGATAAAAGCGAATTTTATGACATCGGCTGTAATGCGTACAGAAGTATTATACAAAACTGGCATGCGAAGATTTGTGCCGACTGGGTCTCAAACTCCTTTCTATCATTATGTCATGTCTCACGTCCACACATCTTGCTCCATTGGTTCCATACAACCGAAAGACACATGCATAGCACAACACTGTCATGATTTATGAGGAGCGTTCAATAAGTATGCAAAGCCTTTTTCTGAAAGCAGATTCATTTTATTCACTATTGCAATACACCGTATTATTCCCCACTATTCCGCCTGCTTAGCCGCCGGCACGGTAGCTCAGCGTGTTCGGTCAGAAGGTTTAGCTACCCTCTATAATAAAAAAAACTGAGTGAACGGATCAACGAACAACCTGAACTGGTGTCATGAGACGTCCGCCCCGATCATATGCAACGAACAAAATAGAACCCAATGAAATCAACAAAGAACTAAAAAAAAAAGCTGGGTGGTAATGTGCTCGTCTCCTATGCAAGCGCGCCCGGGTTCGATTCCCGGACGGGTTGGAGATTCTCTCCACTCGGGGACTGGGTGTTGTGTTGTCATCATCATCATTTCATCCTCATCACCGGCGCTAAAGGCGCCCAATGTGGCGTCGAATGAAATAAGACTTGCACTTGTTGGCCAAACTTGGTGGCCGAACTCCACCGAATAGGGGGCTCCCGTCCATTTCATTTCCATTCCCCACTTTTTTGGCTACAAAATGCTATTTTTCAACGTAATCTCGAGTCAATGGGACGACCTTACGCCACTTTATTGGGAGGGCCGGTATGCCCCCATGGTACCACTCTACTAGTCGATGTCCGAGCCAACGTCTTGCTGAATCAATAACCTCCCGATCATCCGCGTACTGCTTCCTGCCAAGTGCATCCATCATTGGCCAAACAGATGGAGATCGGAAGGTGCGGGTTCCGGGCTGTAGGGTGGATGAGGAAGAGAAGAGCAGTCAAATGAAGTTTTGTGAGCTCGTCTCGAGTGCGAAGACTTGTGTGAGGCCTTGCGTTGTCCTGGAGAGAGAGAGAAGCTCGTCTGCATTTCTGTGGCGACGAACACGCTGATGTTTCTTCAGTTACCGGAGGGTAGCACAATACACTTCGGAGTTGATCATTGCACCATGAAGGAGGACATCAAACAGAATAACCCCTTCAGCGTCGCAGAAGACTGTCGCCGTAGAACAACCCCTTCAGCGTCGCAGAAAACTGTCGCCATAACTTTACCGATTGAGCCGCGCGGGGAAGCAGTGAGGTCTAGGGCACCTTGTCAAGGTTCGTGCGGCTGCTCCCGTCGGAGGTTCGAGTCCTCCCTCGGGCATGGGTGTGTGTGTGTTGCCTTTAGTGTAAGTTAGTTTAAGTTAGATTAAGTAGCGTGTAAGCTTAGGAACCTATGACCTCAGCAGTTTGGTCCCATAGGACTTACCATAAATTTCCAATTTCCGACTAAGGGTGCGGCTTTGAACTTTTTCTTCGGAGGAGAGGTGGTGTAGCGCCTCTCCACGGAATTCTGTTTCGTTCCCAGTTCGAAGTGATGATCCCATTTTTCATCGTCTGTGACGATATTCGACAAAAAATTGTTATGATAAGCCTCGTAACACCCAAGCAGCTCCGCAAAAATGGTCCTTCGATGCTCTTCATGGTATTCTGTTAGGCGATGAGGAACCCCCCTTCTCTGAACTTTCTCTATGTACTCCGTTAATCCCGTCTGGTAAGGATCCCACACCATACAGGAGTACTTCAAAAGGGGACGGACAAGCGTAGTGTAGGCAGTCTCCTTAGTAGATCTGTTACATTTTCTAAGTGTTCTTCCAATAAAACGCAGTCTTCGTTTGCTTTCGCCCCAGCGTTTTCTACGTGTTCTTTGCAATTCAAGTTGGTCGTAATTGCAATTCCTAGGTATTTAAAAGGTGTACAACTTTGCTTCCGCTTTCCCCAACATTTGAGGCTTTAATGAAGCAAATTGGTTACATGTATGATTCAAAGCATTTTCCATCGCTGGCCACTACTTTCTCCCATCTTTCGGGCAGTGTACGAATCCCGCGTCGAAAAAATTGTTCGTCTTTTTAAGCGATCCACGAATCGATCCAATTTGTGACTTCTTCATGAGATCGGAGGTGTTGGTCAGGCACGCCATGCGCCATTGATCTCAACAGTTGATAGTCAGAGGGAGCAATATCTGGAGAATAAAGGGGGTGGGGTAGGACTTCCCATTTTAACGTTTCCAAGTACGTTTTGACCTCTTTTGCGACGTTGGGTGGAGCGTTGTCGTGCTGCAAAATCACTTTATCGTGCCTCTCGCTGAATTGCATCCGTTTGTCCTTTAATGCTCTGCTCAAACGCATTAATTGTGTTTGATAACGAGCACCTGAGATGGTTTCACTTGGTTTTAACACCTCGTAGTACACGACGCCGAGCTCGCCCCACCAAATGCAGAGTATGATCTTGGAGCCGTGAGTATTCGGTTTGGCAATCGACGTGGAAGCATGTTCGGGATATCCCCATGGTTTTTTGAGTTTAGTGTTTTCTTAATGAACCCATTTTTTGTCCCCGGTCACAATGCGATGCAGAAATTCTTTTGCCTCTGAAGCAACTGTTCACAAACACACAAACGCCGCTCAACGTCTCTTGGTTTCAGCTCACATGGGATCCAAGTTCCTTCTTTCTGAATCATGCCCATAGCCTTGAGACGATTTGAAATGGCTTGCTGTGTCACTCCCACTAATCGTGCCAATTCATCTTGGGTTTGACGCGAGTCTTCATTCAGCAATGTCTCCAATTCTGCATCTTCAAAAACATTCTCTCTTCCACCACTATGCCGTCTACGACGTTAAAATTAGCGTTCTTGAAGCGTTGAAACCACTCACGACACGTTCTTTCACTACTAGCGTCCTTATCATACGTACCTGAGAGCATTCTATGAGACTCAGCCGCTGTTTTCTTCATATTGGAACAAAACAGTGACACCTCCCTTAGATGACGAGAATTACGCTCGTAAACTGACATTTTCAGTCAAGAAAAACTTTACGATGCAGACACAAATCGACTAGTGTTTAAATAAGGTTATGCTGACCGAGGTCCAAGCTAACTGCCTGACGTCTGCGATCTGTCTCTTTCGACCGCTACTTACCGTTGTCACCACCTATCGGCAAACGGCGGAAGCAAAGTTGTACACCTGTTAAATTTACGGCGTTTAGATTTGACTGATTTATCGTGTTACCGAAGTTTAACAGAATCCTTTTAGCACTTATGTGGATGACCTCATGCATTTCATTATTTAGGATCAACTGCCAATTTTGCGCGCCATACAGATATATTTTCCGTTTTGAAATTTTTTTATGTTCTGATGACTTTACTAGACAATAGACGATAGCATCATCTGCAAACAACCTAATACAGCTGCTCAGATTGTCTCCTAAATCGTTTATATTGATAAAAAACAGCAGAGGGCCCATAACGCTATCTAGGGGAACGCCACAAGTCACTTCAGTTTTCCTGGGTGACTTTCCATCAGTTACTAAAAACTTAATCTTCTCTGACAAGAAATCACGAATGCAGTCACATGACTGAGACAATTTTCCAAAAGCACGCTATTTCACTACAAGCCATTTGTGTGGTAAGTGTCAAAAACTTTAAGGAAATCTAGAAATAAGGAATCAATTTGAAATCCCTTGTCAGTAACACTCAACAATTCGTTTGAGTAAAGAGCTGGTTGTGTTTCACAAGAACGATGTTTTCTCTATCTGTGTTGACTGTGTGTCGATAGTCCGTTCTCTTCGAGGTAATTCACAATGTTAGGACACTGTACATGTTCAAAAATCGTGCTGCATATCGACGTTAATGATTCAAATGGCTCTGAGTACTATGGGACCTAACTTCTGAGGTCATCAGTCCCTAGAACTTAGAACTACTTAAACCTAATTAACCTAAGGACATCACACACATCCATGCCCGAAGCAGGATTCGAACCTGCGACCGTAGCGGTCACGCGGTTCCAAACTGTAGCAACTAGAACCGCTCGGCCACCCCGGCCGGCTCGACGTTAATGATATGGCCAAGTAGTTCATTGAATTACTCCTACTGCCATTCCTGAATATTGGTGTGACCTGTGGAATTTTTCCATGTTTGGGCACGGATCTTTCGTCTAGCGAGCGTTTGTCTATGATTGTTAAGTATGGAGCTATTGCATCAACATGGTCTGAAAGGAACCTAACCGGCATACAGTCTGGACCGGAATACTTGCTTTTATTGATTTAAGTTGCTTCATTACTCTGAGGATATATGCTTCTAACTTATTCACGGTTGCAGCTGTTTTTGAAAAGCTGTGTTTAGCAACTCTGCTTTAGCAGCACTTTCGTCGATAGTATTTCCATTGCTATGATAGTAGAGGACGCGCTCAACGACTCATCGTGCTTTTCCTCACTGCCAGACCTCTGTTGACATCCTGCAAGCGACTGTGTGATGCTCTGAATTTCCGCCAAAAGGAACTCAATGACAGCTATCTGCTTGGAACGTACTTCCGGCACACACGCCATTTCGAAGGCTACGTATAGGGGCTCCAGCTCTCGGAACTTCATGAAACTATACGGGCTGAAGTGGGAATATTACACGATGACCCACAGAAAATTCCCCACATTTCCAAACGAAAAAAATAATTCAAATGGCTCTAAGCAATATGGGACTTAACATCGGAGGTCATGATTTAGAACTCCTTAAACCTAAAGACATAACACATATCCATGCCCGAGGCAGGATTCGAACCTGCGGCCGTAGCAGCAGCGCAGTCCGGACTGAAGCGCCTAGAACGGCTCGGCCACAGCGGCCGGCTTTTTCAACCGAAATTGTTGGAAAAATATATGGTATTACTTATTGAAGGCCCCTCGTACATCAGTAGTGGACAGTCAGCTGAGTGCCTGGTAGTTCTGCACTGATCGAAACACTGCATGGCGACCACTGTGGTCGTTGAAGGGAGTGAGTAATATATTCTACGGTGACTTAATTCTATTAGAAGCTTACTATATTCGGACTTTCATCATACAGAAATCTTTAATACCGGTGTCCGTGACCTGAAGAAACATTAACCACATAAGATATAGAGCGGCACTTTTTCAGTTGTCACACGTGCCAAGTACTTTGTCCTCATCTGCAAATGGATGACCGTAGTTTGGCTTGGCTTAGCGAGGAATGAGAAGAGTGTAGAATTGAAAATAGCGGCGTCCACACGTGGTGTGCGTATCAAGTGGGTAGGCACACATGTGGGGGATGAGCGGCGACAGCACTCTTCCATTGCGCAGACACCGGAAACCGTTCAGGGGGGCGCGTGCCCCCGGGCCCGCACAACGCCTTACCGCCCCTCCCTTCCCCTCCCTATATCCACCACCCCTCCCAACACGTCCCTCAGCAGCGGAAGGCAAAGACGTGGTTTCCGGCGCGAATCTCACCTCTCAACTGCCTACCTGTCACATACGTCTCTTGTGGATATGTAAACACTGTATTCTATTTTTTTTTTATCGTAATTCATCTGACATTGTGTGCCTCGTGCTATTCTTTTGAGTAGGTTAGAAGCATAACTTACATGCTCCAAAAACATGAATTTTTACAAATGACTAAGAACGTGTTTTACATGCGTCGTGCGCATGTCCCATATATTGACATCAGTATGTGCAAGAACAATGGCTATAAATCATTACGTATATTGCAGATTATATTTGGTTGTTGAGAAATTACAATTATTTAAGGTTATATTATGGATCATGTGGGTTTTGTTAATGAGCTATGGAACATGTAATTTTTGACAATCCCCATTTTGGATCTTGTGAGTTTTGGTACTGAGCTGTTTGGACGATGTTGGTTTCGTGGGAACTATCGTGTTGCGACTCGATATGCAGATCATGAAAGTTTTTGATATCGTTCATAGAAACTGAACAACAATTAAATGCTCCTACACGGTGTTGACATGTCGGATACTGGGGCAGCACTGAAGGTTTGTACCTATAATGATACAACGAACTACACTGTGAGGTTCTGTTCATTTTTCAAAATTGGACTTAAAATATTGAATTTGCGATTCCTCACTGTTAAGTTCCAAAGAAAGAGTCCTATACATTCTTCGCGCCCGGGATCCCGGGTTCGATTCCCGGCGGGGTTAGGGATTTTCTCTGCCTCGTGATGACTGGGTGTTGTGTGATGTCCTTAGGTTAGTTAGGTTTATGTAGTTCTAAGTTCTAGAAAAGATTGCTGTATGGTGTGGCAGGTGGCAGTTGACGCTAAATAACGAAAAGTGTGAGGTGATCCACATGAGTTACAAAAGAAATCCGTTGGAATTCCATTACTCGATAAATAGTACAATTCTCAAGGCTGTCAATTCAACTAAGTACCTGGGTGTAAAAATTACGAACAACTTCAGTTGGAAAGACCACATAGATAATACTGTGGGGAAGGCGAGCCAAAGGTTGCGTTTCATTGGTAGGACACTTAGAAAATGCAACAAGTCCACTAAAGAGACAGCTTACACTACACTCGTTCGTCCTCTGTTAGAATATTGCTGCGCGGTGTGGGATCCTTACCAGGTGGGATTGACGGAGGACATCGAAAGGGTGCAAAAAAGGGCAGCTCGTTTTGCATTATCACGTAATAGGGGAGAGAGTGTGGCAGATATGATACGCGAATTGGGATGGAAGTCATTAAAGCAAAGACGTTTTTCGTCGCGGCGAGATCTATTTACGAAATATCAGTCACCAACTTACTCTTCCGAATGCGAAAATATTTTGTTGAGCCCAGCCTACATAGGTAGGAATGATCATCAAAATAAAATAAGAGAAATCAGAGCTCGAACAGAAAGGTTTAGGTGTTCGTTTTTCCCTCGCGCTGTTTGGGAGTGGAATGGTAGAGATATAGTATGATTGTGGTTCGATGAACCCTCTGCCAAGCACTTAAATGTGAATTGCAGAGTAGTAATGTAGATGTAGATGTAGACTGATGACCATAGATGTTAAGTCCCATAGTGCTCAGAGCCATTTGAACCATTTTTTATACATTCTTACGTGGAGGAACAAATCAAGCCAATAACAAGAATCAGTTTAATTTGAAAACAATGAAGAAACAGGAAATTCTAACCTCATTCGTTTGCTTCCACATTTCTGGATGCTGTGAACGTTTCCTTGGCCTTCCTCTTTCTCCAACGGGTGAAACGTTTTCTTCCATGACTTGTGTCTCAAATCAGTTTTATTCGAACCACTATATTGAATTATATTCCCCAAAATATCTGAACAGAACAGAAAACACACTCCACTGGCATCAATATTTACTACTACACAAGAAAATGGCGCCGAGTGACCTAATCCCTGATTGGTCAAGATGGGGTACGGGGGAAAACTCACAAGATCCCGCGGATCATGAGACTTTTGAAACTAACCATGAAGTTGAACACCGGTTTTCTCAAGGATCGCCTGTAGCACCAAATCTCAAATGCTTCGATTCTCTTCTGCTACGGTTTTTCAACAGTCTATATTTCATCATCATATAATGCTGTGCTCCAAACGTACATTCTCAGAAATTTCTTCCTCAAATTAAGGCTTCTATTTGATACTAGTAGACTTTTGCCAGTGCTCGTCCTCTTTCGATGTTCTCATTGTTCTATTCGTCATGGGTTATTTTATTGTCTAAGTAGCAGAATTCCTTAATTTCATCTATTTTGTGACCATCATCCTGATATTAAGTTCCTCGATATTCTCGTTTCTGCTACTTCTCATTACTTATCTATTCTCAATCCATATTCTGAACTCATTAGACTGTTCATTCCAGTCAGCACATCACCTAATTCTTCTTCACTTTCACTGAGTGTAGCAACGTCATCAATGAATCTTATCGCTCGTGCGGTAGCGTTCTCGCTTCCCGCGCCCGGGTTCCCGGGTTCGATTACCGGCGGGGTCAGGGATTTTCTCTGCCTCGTGATGACTGGGTGTTGTGTGATGTCCTTAGGTTACTTAGGTTTAAGTAATTCTAAGTTCTAGGGGACTGATGACCATAGATGTTAAGTCGCATAGTGCTCAGAGCCATTTGAACCATTTTTTTTTAATAAATCTTATCATTTATATGTTTTCACCTTGAATTTTAATTCCACTCTTAAACCTTTCTTTTATTTTCTTCATTGAACAGTAGGAGCCAGAGACTACATCCTGTCTTACACCATTTTTAATCTGAGCGCTTATTTTTTGGTCTTCCACTATTACTATTACCTCTTGGCTCTTGTACATGTTGTATATTACTCGTCTCTCCATACAACTTACCCCTATTTTCTCCAGAATTTTGAACGTCTTGCGTCATTTGACATTTTAGAATGCTTTTCCAAATAGACATATTCAATGAACTTGTCTTGATTTTTCTTTAATCTTAGTTCCATTATCAACCGCAACGTCGGAGCTGCGTCTCTGGTGCCTTTACATTTTGTGAATCCAAATTGATTGCCATCTAACACATCCGTAATTTTCTTTCCCATTCTTCTGCATGTTATTCTTGGCAGCAAGGTGGATGCATGAGCTATGAAGCTGTCTGTGCGATAATTATCGCACTTGTCGGCTTTTGCAATTTTCGGAATTGTGTGGATGATGTTTATCCGAAAGTCAGATGGTATGTCGCCAGACTCAAACATTCTATACACCAACGAGATTACTCGTTTTGTTGCCACTTCCCACATTGATTTCACACATTCTGAAGGAATGTTATACATCCCTTCTGACTTATTTGAACTTAAGTCTTTCAGTCTTCAAAAGCTCTTTTAAGTTCTGATTCTAATACTAGATTCCCTATCTCTTCTCTCCTGTTTCGCCTTCTTTTACATTAGACCTGTTTTCCCGTTCATAGGGGCCTTCAGTGTACTCTTTCCACCTGCCGGTCTCTCCTTCATATTTAATAGCAAAATT
This sequence comes from Schistocerca americana, assembly GCF_021461395.2. Classification (NCBI taxonomy): domain Eukaryota; kingdom Metazoa; phylum Arthropoda; class Insecta; order Orthoptera; family Acrididae; genus Schistocerca; species Schistocerca americana. The sequence continues at coordinate 225,110,528 of NC_060119.1, forward strand.
CCCATTGCAGTCTTAATGTTATCACTCCTGCTTTTAATTTCACTGAACATAGTTGTGACTTTTCTATAGTCTGAGCTAGTCTTTCCGACAATCATTTCCTTTTCGATTTCTTCACATTTTGCATGCAGCCATTTCGCCTTAGCTTCCTTGCACTTCCTATTTATTTCATTCCCAATCGACTTCTATTTCTGTATTCCTGAATTTCCCTGAACATTTTTGTACTTCCGTCTTTCACCGATCAACTGAAATATTTCTTATGTTACCCATGGTTTCTTTGCAGTTATCTTCTTTGTACCTTTGTTTTTCTTTCCAACTTCTGTCATTGCCCTTTTTAGAGATTTCCATTCCTCTTCAACTGAACCGCCTACTGAGCTCTTTATTATCTCAGTATCTATATCCTCAGAGAACATCAAGCGTATCTCTTCATTCCTTCATACTCCGTATCCCACTTGTTTGAGGATAGATTCTTCCTGACTAGTCTCGTAAATTTCAGCGTATTCTTCACATTACTAAATTTTGATCTGAGCCTATGTTGCTCCTGGACTCGCCTTACAGTCGAGTATCTGATTTTGGAATTGCTGCCTGAGCATGATGTAATCCAACTGAAATCTTCCCGTATCTCCCAGCCTTTTCCATGTATACCTCTTCCTCTTACGATTCTTGTACAGAGTATTCGCTATTAATAGCTGAAATTTATGGGAAAATCCAATTAGACTTTCTCTTCTCTCACTCCTAGTACTAAGCCCATACTCTCCCGTAGCCTTTTCTTCTGCTTCTTCCCCTACAACCGAGTTCCAGACTACCTGACTATCAGATTTTCATCTCCCTTACCCGTTCAGTATTCTTACTCTATCTCTTTATCGTCTGCTTGTGACATTGACGTGTATACCTGAACCATCGTTGTCGGTGTTGGTCTGCTGTCGATTCGGATGAGAAAAACCCTGTCACTGAACTGTTCACCGTAGCACACTCTCTGGCCTACCTTCCTATTCATAACGAATCCTACTCCCGTTATGCCATTTTCTGCTGCTATTGACATTACCCTATAATCATCTGGCCAGAAATCCTTGTCTTCTTTCCATTTCATTTCACTGATTCCCATTATATGTAGGTTGAGCCTTTACATTTCGCTTTCCAGATTAAGACTTCTGGCATTCCACATACCGACTCGCAGAGCGTTATCCTTTCGTTGATTATTCAATCTTTTTCTCATGGTCACCTCCCCCTTGGCAGGTTCCTGCTTGAGATCCGAATGGATGGGCTATTCCGGAATCTTTTGCCAATAGAGACATGATGATCAACACACTTTTTCAGTTACAGGCCACATGTCTTGTTGATACACATTATGTGTCTTTAATGCAATGGTTTCTGTTGCCTTCTGCATCCCCATGTCATTGATCATTGCTGGTTCTTCCACCCTTATGGGCAGTTTCCTACTCCAAGGGCAGAAAGTGCCGTGAACCGCTGCCCGCTCCTCCGCCCTCTTTGACAAGGCCATTAGGGGAATGAGGGCGACTTCTTATGCCGGAAGTCTTCGGCGGACTATGCTAGTAATTTATATTCAGAATTTAAACGGTGGCGGGGTTCGAACCCAGGACCGAGGACGTTTGGATTAGTAATCGAAGACACTACCGCTGGACAACGGCTAAGCCCTGACCACCTAAAAAGTAATTAAAAACAGCACAATACGACTTAAACACACATCCCGCAACTTTACTTATTGGAGACTGTATCTGGCTGGAATATTTCTTAGTTTCCTGTTTTCCTATTTTTTTATGTAATGCTTACAGATGGTGCTATTCTTTCACTATTAATTAATTATGAAAAAAGAAATAAACGTATGTTAGTATCTATAAAACTTCTACTTCAATACATAATGTAAAAAAAATACTATGGATGTTTTAATTACCACACAATTTGGTTTGGTTTATGCAAAATTGTGAAAGGTATATCTGTCCATCTCCAAAATTTCTTTTCTTTCACCCTAATGGAAACAATTACTTCATCACCATCCATATCTAATATCTATCTAGGATATAATCTGCAACTATAATTCACCACTATTAATTCAACCACGTTATATTGCTCCGAATATCCTCCTCAAATGGCTTTCTGGGGCCTTTCTGTATATTTGGTGAAGATGTGCAGCTTTTAGACCCTGAAGGCTTGGGCTCACATTCCTCTTCAGCGTCTATGTCTAATGGGGAACTGATTCGAGGACTCGCCATTGCTTGTTATATCTGATACATCATATCCAGATTCTTCCATTTCAGCCCATTTCCTGTGAACTTTTGTTCTTCTTCTTTTTTGAGCTGCTGTGCCTAAAATAGGCCTACTAGATCGTATATTTTTCGTTTAGATATTTTTATTGCCAGTGTCTGTCAAATTGGTTATGTGCCACATTTTCATGCCAAGGTTGGACTCCTTCGTGGTCCTACTTTTGGAAAGAAGTGAACGTCTTCCAGTGTGACAATTCACCTCGATGTTGGTGTGTCACTGGGGGGATGAGGAGGGAAGACTCTCACGAGAACACTGCTAAAATTTTTCGTACAGAATTTTTTGCTCCTCAGACATTTTTTTGGAACTACTCATGGCAAATCTGCAACTAAAACAATCTAAAACTGGTTAAAACCACATCAGCATATACCACTGTACAAAAGACTGCCAGTCAGGGGTGGGTTGGCAAACTTGATCTGCTCTATGGCTGTGTACCCTATAACTAACCGTAAGATGCCAATTTTCCCCAGCACAACTTTTAGGCGAGGTGTCTGCTTCAACATTACGTAAAAGTTTTATGAAGTAATTCAGTAGTTCAAACGGTTGTTATAGATATCTCTATCAGCTGCAACAGTTTAAAACATCTCGACATAATCCAGAGATTCAGAGAATAACAAAAGCTATTCTTGATAGAAAGCACTTCTGAGACCGAAAATCAGGAAACTTTGAGTCCTTTCTCTTCGGGAGTTGAAACTAAAACGGAAGATACACCGTCATTAGATTTTTTTGGCTGTGGAGATACTAGCACTGAGAGTTTATAGTGATGGAAGAACCAAATTGTACGTAAATTACCTCTTATGTCAACTAGATCTTGTCTCTCTTATATAGTGCAGATATTAATTCCATTCTGTTTGTAAGGACGTAGATTTTTTATCATCAATAATGTGCATCAGAACGCATTAGCCATGTTAGGTTAACATCTCTGAAATATGTTCTTATGTTTATACTGCCCAGTTACATTGTTTATTTCCTTATCAACTCAATCTGTATCTAAAACCTCGAGTTAGCTTAATAGCGGTTAATAGCTTACCTCAGTTGATTTCCATTTTTAAAAATAAAGAAAAACGACTGAGACTTTAATTTAATCCACAGGCTTTTTCAATGCAGCTACTGCAATACTACTTACAGCAACAATAAGAGCAATCTGTCGATTAGACGAAGTTGCTTGTTAGGTAAGCTCCTACCTTTTTGTTCTGTTAAAATTTTCAGGTATATAGAGAGCAGTGACAGCAATAAGTTTTATTTGGTGCATTGCAAATGTGAATTTTTCTGTGCTTACTAGTCCAATTGTTCTTGAAAAGCATGTTTTGAGTATATGCTGTTATACAATACGATGTACAACTAAGGAAAGGTTGTTATTTTTTAAATATAAAATATTGTATGTTTCGTTAATCTGTTAACATATTCCCGCTAATGGCCGCAGTCCGTCATACTTTACATCGATATCTTAGCACCAGCATTTCTGACATGTCGTTTCCGCCGCCAAGGATTTTCTGTTGAGCTCGAAATACTACCTCTACTCCTCATTTAGTAAGGGCTTAATCAAGATGAATTTATCACACCGCAGCATTGGATGCTCAGTTATGAAACTTTCTGAATACGTTAGTACTATATGACTGACTAGGACTCGTAAGTCTTTGACAAGCTATGCTATCCACGTAAGACTCAGGGTTCGCATTCACAACTTCAGTTTTCTCAATTCTTTATCGAACGTCAAAAATCTGTAAGAACATTACATCTGGTAAAATCTACCACACTGTAATCTCTACCAAAACATTGCCTTTCTCTGCCCAACAATGCCGATACGTGCCCCGTACTCGGTCTGGCTCTTCATCATCAACTGACGGTAACATTACAATAACGCACTAAAACAAAGCTTCTTGCATACCGGCGGAGAGAGTTGTAAACGTGATGTTCTGTAAACTAGTCACAGCTGGAACCAGGATACATACGGTGTGCATAACTCATATTGTGTGGCCAGTCAGGCTGGGCTCTTCCCACCCACAATCAACCAGGATGACGTATTCCCAACAATAGCTGAGCGATCAGGTCGTCTGGAAACCTTGCAGAGCTTTCCATTTTGGATTTGTCAACAACTATACGAGGTGGAGGGCCAAGGGTGGGGTACGCTCAACTACTAATGAAACCACTCAGCTCCCATACTAATTCAAGAAGGTGAGGCACTTAGCGGTAATTAATTGTACTCGTAACCATTCGCGAGCAAAACTGAAATTTCTTGGACCTTTTGGTACAATCCTGTATAATAATATTTTGAGATATGTAATTTTGAAAACACTCCTTAATCCTAGCAATACAAAAGGGGGAGGAGGATTTTCCATATTCCCACATTTTGAAATTATTGTAATCCAATCAGTTATTTTATATTTTAAAATGTTGAAAAGAGTTTTTCTTGTTTTTAATGAATTCTTCAAGAATAAGACACTGATATTTAAGAAATGTGACACTAAATACCGAGAAAATAGAATGCTGACAATATTCTCCACCATGCTATCGAGAGATGTATAACTGAGCGGTTGGTCCGTTGTGCACCTAGCTTGATCACGTAGCTATTGGATGGGCTCTCTTGGCCTCTGTTGACAAGACACAGCTTTTGAATTCTCAAAGCGACTGAAATGGAGATGACTACATCAGTGCTTCTGGCGGATCTAACATAAGGCCGTGAATCATGGAGTTCAAATCAAAAGGCACACGGAACCTAAGACTATTCAGCGGACAGATCCAAAAGAATCTTCAGAACAACTAGAAGGACACGAATAACCGGGGAAAAGAAACCACAGAATGTGATGATTTCATGACGTTGTTATGAAAACTTATTTCAAAAGTATGGAGTATACATCCAAATAAATAGATGGATTATAAATCTTCTTTGGTGTATTCGATATGGTAAGATACTGACTACAACTGCCTTTATACTCCTCAAGAGAACTTTCGATGTTTAGCGGAGAGTATTTCTGGTGTAGTTATAGCGAAAGATGGACTTTACGAAACGCACAATAAACTCGCATATGTTTGAACCGAGTGAGAAGATGCAGTAGCGAGCACACTAAAGCGGCATTCGGGAATCGCGTCGATCAAACCCTCATCCAGTCAGCCTGATTTAGATTTTCCGTACCTCCGCTGGACGTATTAAGGCGAATACCAAGATGGTTCCTTAGACAAAAGGGCGTAGACAATTTCCTTCCATAACTATGTTGTGTACGGTCGTTTGTGCCTCTAATGACCTCGTCCTGAAAGGAACGTAAAACTCTAATGTATATTCTTGGGTGTTAATAAACCGCTCCGGCTGTATTTAATACTTTATTTTTAGATCACTACCGATTTCATGGCACTAAAAGCCACATCTTCAGGTGAACATCTGCGTAACAAAAAATCAAGAAGGAAAACAGTGAGACATCTACTGATACGATAACTATATAAAATTATTTTAAGCTTTTAATTTTTTTTAAATCTATTAAAAACATTTACACGAGATTATTAAAATATTTGTACTCACGTAACTAAAACATTAGAGGTAAAAAACTCGGAATTTTGTACCCAACATTTGTTGTCCGTCAGAGCAAAATACCGCTAAAAGGCGGTATGTCACTAAATCAAAACAGCCGGGTGCGTGGATCCCAATCCAGTATGGTGAATGGGGCCTAAACAAATTACACCGCAGTGATCTACGGGTAAGATGAAAATAAATGGAAAACTTTTAAGACCTAATTTGCAGCTAGCATCAAGAACTAAGAAGTGATTGCAACAGTATGGAGTGATGTTCTACCTGGTGCAAATACATCAGAGAAATTGCTATTGACGGAAAAGCAGAACCTGAAAACCGCACTTTCGACTTCTCCGGTTTATACGTAGTCGCGAACAGGGGACACGGCCACATGCTGTCTCTTGCTGACGACAAGAAAGTAAACAGCATGCCTATAGATGGCTCAGGTATCCACTGGTGATACGCAAGCTCAGCCGAATGATCGGTGGTCTTTTGGGACGCATGAAGGGTGAATGAGAACAAGGAATATTGAGGTAACAAGCAGAAAAACTTCTTTGAAAAACAATCCGTAGTATGTGATGGTGATAGTTGGCATCTATTTTCATTAGTAATGCCGTACGTTATGCTAACCTAAAGGAACTCTTGAAACAGAAACATCAGATGCATATATATTACGGCAACGAAACAGATCTGCCAGCAGTGTGTCATCATATCAATGGATGTTTCTCGGTTGTTAGGCCTTCTTAATTCATTGTTAAGCAGATGGTCACCTGAACATATGGTTTTTAGTGCCATGAAATCGGTAATGATCTAACACTAAAGGACTAAATACAACTGAAGCGGTTTATTTATACCCACGATGATTATTCATACCTTTGGTTGCACTACCTACAAGATTGTCTGCCTAATGTATCTCCCCCATTTACATCTCTAAAATGGAAAATACTGATATATATAGAATTCTAGAAGACCACACTGTCAAAGCTAAATTAAAAATTACTAATGATTACTTTAGGATTTGAAGAAGAATTTTCGTATATTCCACTTGACAGTGTGGACACTGAGTTCTTCGCTTGACGTGAATCACTTTTGTCATAACAAAAAAACAGACCTCGTTTTACCCATTACGACTGCCGACTAATATATTCCAAACGAAAAAACACAAATATGTTTATACTCTTAAATAAATCTGAAAATTCTACCAGTCTTTTCTCTTGTGACGATTACACTTTTGCCTCTATACGACATCTAGCTTGTTACTTCGGAATATTTTATATACGGAAATGGATCGTACACCAAGAGAGCTTAGGACAATTTATTAAATTAATTTCTCTCTTCAACAATTTGTATTTAACAGTTCGTGACAGATCCTGTTAATTCTATTATGCACTATGAAAATTTATACCCTCCTCTAGTACATTAGAATTTAGCACATGGAATGCTGTCAGGAAAAGATTTCACTCTGATATAATCTCGTTTACCTACGAAACAACTAAACGTAAGAACGCGCGTAGTTATACTCTCTTATTCTGGTTCTTCACTAAAAATCTTAGGTCTGTTTCACTGCTGCAACTGCTCGTCGTTACAAATTTCAGAATTAACTCTCCTCTAGCGTTGCAAACGGATGAGCTTGTGTCCGCCCTTCTTTCAAGCGCCGCCGACATCAAAACACGTGGCAAATAGTTACGCCAACAGGACACGCGAAATTAAATGTTAAGCGCATAAAGATGGAATTTAAATTAAAATACGGAATAGTTACCTACCACTCCGGCGACAATTTTTTAAATCTCTACAGTATTTTCATAACTACTGATTCCACCCACCCAACGAAACCTCTGACGTTTCCGGAGAGTACTGTTGACTAATGAGAGAGCCGACAGCTGGTTAGACAGGGGATTCATTTTCGGGCTCAAACCACGACATTTACATATCAAGTCGTTTTAATTTACGCATCGAAAATATTCGCTTCATACAACAGAAGTCCCACCGGAAAGCTTCCGCCTCTAGTGGCTTATTATCATAAATGTCGTCCCTATCGACAGGGCACCGAACCCTAACGGATAAATGGTGCTGCGCATTGTTGCCGATGGTTAATCACAGGTACGTTTTAACCATATCAGTATCAACGTATCTTCTATAACGCGCAATAACAACCGGGGGGGGGGGGGGGGGGCTGCTGTCGCCCACCCTAAAAATGTTTTAAAAAGAGCAGCGTTCAGTAAGTGTTGTAGACTTACATTAAATGACGAATGTTTTAAAGAGATACTGACGTATTAGTAGGATCCAGAACCTGAAGATATGCTTTAGAGCACTCTTAGCAATATCTACGGATTTTCAATAACGTGTACTAGAAAGCTGCCCGACCACCAGAAAAAACTTTTAAAAAGGTGTAGTTTTTGTTACTTGTTGATTTTTACTCACAACATACTTTTTAAAGAGATACTGATAGCAAGGTCCTGAACCTGAAAATATCGCGTATGACGTTCGCTGTAGAAAGTGACAGCGCTAATAAGACTTAAATTTTCGGTTTAAGTTCAACGGAAAAATTTAAAACACTTATCACATTTTAGTAGTTGGTGAGCATACTTTCATTGTCGCTTTCTCGCGAATTTGCAGTTCTCTGATGACTGACTTTATAGAGTGATGTATCTGTAGAAAACTTTGTTTTGAACGTGAGAAAATCTTGCAGGAATGCACCAAAGTTTGGACACAAGCATTTGGGGACAACGCTATAGATCACATGTAGACTATATGAGCGTTTCACAAACGAGTGAGTACCGTTCCGGTCTGCCATCAACTGTGATTACCACCGATAATCTTCAGAAATTGAGGGATCTGATTCTGCAAGACCGTTAACAGACCATCCAAGATCTCTGCAACATATCTGGAATACGTTACAACACGTGTGAATGTATTCTATCAAAAGATTTTTTTAATAAATGAAAATGCGAGTATAAGGTTTAAAACTTATGTTCACAGCCGCTGCGGCCGATCGGTTCTAGGCGCTTCAGTCCGGAACCGCGCTGCTGATACGGTCGAAGGTTCGAATCCTGTCTCGGGCGTGGATGTGTGTAATGCCCTTAGGTTAGTTAGGTTTAAGTAGTTCTACGTTTTAGGGGACTGATGACCTCAGATGTTAAGTCCCATAGCCATTTGAATCATTTTTTTACGTTAACAAGGAAAATAAGTTTCTTAACATATTAGAAATAATGGGAAACAAGACTTAAAATTGTATGTAACATGCTAAATAACACTATCTTCAGTCTGAAATTGATGAAAAACAGAAGAAGAGATATCGTCATGTTGTTTGCAGATGACAGGCTGTAAAAAAAATGTGTGATAGTTATAATGCTACCAACACAAAATAACTTGTTAGCGTCATGTAATACTGAACAATAAAAATCCCACTGAGGGTAACACAAAAAATGATGAAATAAGTTTGCGTAAATAAAAAACGAATGGTGTCTTGCAAAAGTTAGAATATCTCTCTAACTTTTCTCATAAAGCAGGGAAAGAAAGAATATCATCAAAATCCTAAAGATGCTGTAGAGGTTACTATGTACAGTACCATTCCGCACGGTGGTAGTAAATTCACACTGCGCTATATTCAAATGTGCGCTTTTATGTAGACTATTTTTTCTGCGTAATAGTGTCCAACACAATAACTGCTTGGTTTTCATTAATTTTAAGAAGTATACTCAGTGGCAAGTAGCAATACCATTCAAAGCACAATTACATGCTCATTCCGTATAAGGTAGTTCAATAAAAAATTATGGCAAAAGCTAATAACTTTCCTCCATTAAATGCGAGAAAATATGAAAAACGAAAGCAAACAGAAATCAAGCAGAATACAAATAATATAGGCCCCACTTACGACTCAAATTAACTCACGTGTACACATTCGGGTTAACAAGCAGGAACACCATACGACGAAATAAGCTACTATTTTATTAGGAAAAAAATTATTGACGCTACCAATATAAAGGACGACATCAAATATCAAGCAGAATACGATCAATATACTTACAATGCAATTTCGAGAGTGCAAAAGCACACATGAAACATCGCAGATCTGGAATTATTGACTTTAAAGAGCGATGTACCTGTACAAAATTTTGTTTTAAGCGTGGAAAAATCCTGCGGGAAGGCACCAAAAGTGTTGACACATCGAAGCAGGAACAAAAGTATATGAGTCTGAAGAATACCAGAGTCTGTTTTGTACAAAGTAAAAACAAATATGGAAGATTTTATATTAACTAATAATAAAATAATATGACAAACTTGCAGTGCCCCAAATGAAATGGTAGCAAACCAAAGCCACATTATCAGAAATCCCTATACTAGGTTGACCCCATGGTTGTACACAGTCATTTGAAGGCTTCAGGATATCGCATTGCCTAGCAGTCACTTTTTGTACAGTTTTGAGATCCTCTAATTGAAGATAACTACTCAACTGATGTAATTATTAAACAAATTTATAGAACAAGTAAGGTTTTTCTAAAGTAAAGTACTTAGCAATAAATTCTCATGTCGACGAATGTTTCACCGGAGACCGTCGCAGACTAACAACTATAGGTACTTTGTGGAATGGCTTCCAGGGGGAACAATGGCCAACAAGCGGCCGGTATGACCACTGCTGTCGTATATATACCAGCTGTGCAGTTATTTATGTAAATAAATATTCAATGTAAACATATGAAACTATGCATCTTAGTAATAACAGTAATAATGATAATAATAATAACAACAATAATAATGTAACTAATTTACAGTAATAAGTGGTAATTATTTTTGGATAATAAAAACTATGATTATGAAATAATGAGGCAGAGATTTCGGTTACAGATTTTAATCTGTAAGATATTTCCAGAGGCGCGTATGGACTCGGACCATAATTTATTCGTTGCGAACTGGTGATTAGAACAGAAGAAATTTCAGAAAGGTAGGAAATTAAGGAGATGGTACCTGGAGAAAACTGAGGATCCAGAGGTTGTAAAGAGTTTCAGAAGCAGCATGAGGCAAATCCCCCCATGAATCATGGACCTTGCCGTTGGTGGGGAGTCTTGCGTGCCTCAACGATACAGATAGCCGTACCGTAGGTACAACCACTGATGAGAGGCCAGACAAACGTGTGGTTCCTGAAGAGAGGCAGCAGCCTTTTCAGTAGTTGCAGGGGCAACAGTCTGGATGATTGACTGATCTGGCCTTGTAACACTAACCAAAACGGCCTTGCTGTTCTGGTACGGCGAACGGCTGAAAGCACGGGGAAACTACAGCCGTAATTTTTCCCGAGGGCATGCAGCTTTACTGTATGATTAAATAACGATGGCATCCTCTTGGGTAAAATATTCCGGAGGTAAAATAGTCCCCCATTCGGATTTCCGGGTGGGGACTACTCAAGAGGACGTCGTTATCAGGAGAAAGAAAACTGGCATTCTACGGATCGGAGCGTGGAATGTCAGGTCCCTTAATCGGGCAGGTAGGTTAGAAAATTTAAAAAGGGAAATCTATAGGTTAAAGTTAGGTATAGTGGGAATTAGTGAAGTTCGGTGGCAGGAGGAACAAGACTTTTGGTCAGGTGAATACAGGGTTATAAATACAAAATCAAATAGGGGTAATGCAGGAGTAGGTTTAATAATGAATAAAAAAAATAGGAGTGCGGGTAAGCTACTACAAACAGCATAGTGAACGCATTATTGTGGCCAAGATAGACACGAAGCCGATGCCTACTACAGTAGTACAAGTTTATATGCCAACTAGCTCTGCAGATGATGAAAGTGATGAAATGTATGATGAGATAAAAGAAATTATTCAGGTAGTGAAGGGAGACGAAATTTAATAGTCATGGGTGACTGGAATTCAACAGTAGGAAAAGGACGAGAAGGCAACGTAGTAGGAGAATATGAATTAGGGATAAGAAATGAAAGAGGAAGCCGCCTGGTAGAATTTTGCACAGAGCATAACTTAATCATAGCTAAGACTTGGTTCAAGAATCATGAAAGAAGGATGTATACATGGAAGAACCCTGGAGATACTAGAAGGTTTCAGAAGATTATACAATGGTAAGACAGAGATTTAGAAACCAGGTTTTAAACTGTAAGACTTTCTAGGGTCAGATGTGGACTCTGACCACAATCTATTGGTTATGAACTGTAGATTAAAACTGTAGAAACTGCAAAACAGTGGGAATTTAAGGAGGTGGGACCTGGATAAACTGAAAGAACCAGAGTTTGTACAGAGTTTCAGGGAGAGCATACGGGAACAATTGACAGGAATGGGGGGAAAAAATAAAGTAGAAGAAGAAAGGTTAGCTTTGAGGGATGAGATAGTGAAGGCAGCAGAGGATCAAGTAGGTAAAAATACGAGGGCTGTAGAAATCCTTGGGTAACAGAAGAGATACTGAATTTAATTGGTGAAAGGAGAAAATACAAAAATGCAGTAAACGAAGTAGGCAAAAAGGAATACAAACGTCTCAAAAATGAGATCGACAGGAAGTGCAAAATGGCTAAGCAGGGATGGCTAGAGGACAAATGTAAGGATGTACAGGCTTATCTCACCAGGGGTAAGATAGATACTGCTTACAGGAAAATTAAAGAGACCTTTGGAGAAAAGAGAACCACTTGTATGAATATCAAGATCTCAGATGGAAACACAGTTCTAAGCAAAGAAGACTGGAAGGAGTATATAGGGGGTCTATACAGGGGCGATGTTCTTGAGGACAATATTATGGAAATGGAAGAGAATGTAGATGAAGATGAATTGGCAGATATGATTCTGCGTGAAGAGTTTGACAGAGTACTGAAAGACCTAGGTCGAAACAAGGCCCCGGGAGTAGACAACATTCCATTAGAACTACTGACAGCCTTGGGAGAGCCAGTCATGACAAAACTCTACTATCTGGTGAGCAAGATGTGTGAGACAGTCCAAATACCCTCAGACTTCAAGAAGAATATAATAATTCCAATCCCAAAGAAAACAGGTGTTGACAGATTGGAAATTACCGAACTATCAGTTTAATAAGTCACAGCTGCAAAATACTAACGCGAATTCTTTACAGACGAATGGAAAAACTGGTAGAAATCGACCTCGGGAAAGATCAATTTGGATTCCGTAGAAATGCTGGAACGCGTGAGGCAATACTGACCCTACGACTTATCTTAGAAGAAAGATTAAGGAAAGGCAAACCTACTTTTCTAGCATTTGTAGACTTAGAGAAAGCTTTTGACAATTTTGACTGGAATACTCTCCTTCAAATTCTGAAGGTGGCAGGAGTAAAATGCAGGGAGCGAAAGACTATTTACAATTTGTACATAAACCAGATGGCAGTTATGAGAGTCGAGGTACATGAAAGGGAAGCAGTGGTTGGGAAGGGAGTGAGACAGGGTTGTAGCCCCGATGCTATTCAATCTGTATATTGAGCAAGCAGTAAAGGAAACAAAATAAAAGTTCGGAGTAGGCATTAAAAGCCATGGAGAAGAAATAAAAACTTTGAGGTTCACCGATGACATCGTAATTCTGTATGAGACAGCAAAGGACTTGCAAGAGCAGTTGAACGGAATGGACAGTGTCTTGAAAGTAGGGTATAAGATTAAAATCAACAAAAGCAAAACGAAGATAATGGAATGTAGTCGAATTAGCCGGCCGAAGTGGCCGTGCGGTTAAAGGCGCTGCAGTCTGGAACCGCAAGACCGCTACGGTCGCAGGTTCGAATCCTGCCTCGGGCATGGATGTTTGTGATGTCCTTAGGTTAGTTAGGTTTAACTAGTTCTAAGTTCTAGGCGACTAATGACCTCCGAAGTTGAGTCCCATAGAGCTCAGAGCCATTTGAACCATTTTTAGTCGAATTAAGCCTTGTGATGCTGAGGGAATTAGATTAGGAAATGAGACACTTAAAGTAGTAAAGAAGTTTTGCTATTTGGGGAGAAAAATAACTGATGATGGTCGAAGTAGAGAGGATATAAAATGTAGACTGGCAATGGCACGCAAAGCGTTTCTGAAGCAGAGAAATTTGTTAACATCGAGTATAGATTTAAGTGTCAGGAAGTCGTTTCTGAAGGTATTTGTATGGAGTGTAGCCATGTATGGACGTGAAACATGGACGATAAATAGTTTGGACAAGAAGAGAATAGAAGCTTTCGAAATGTGGTGCTACAGAAGAATGCTGAAGATTAGATGGGTAGATCAGACAACTAATGAGGAGGTATTGAATAGAATTGGGGAGAAAAGGAGTTTGTGGCACAACTTGACTAGAAGAAGGGATCGGTTGGTAGGAGATGTTCTGAGGCATCAAGGGGTCACCAATTTAGTACTGGAGGGCAGCGTGGAGGGTAAAAATCGTAGAGGGAGACCAAGAAATGAATACACTAAGCAGATTCAGCAGGATGTAGGCTGCAGTAGGTACTGAGAGTTGAAGAATCTTGCACAGGATAGAGTAGCATGGGGAGCTGCATCAAACCAGTCTCAGGACTGAAAACCACAATAACAACAACAACAACAACAACATGAGGCGAAGTTGAACCGTAAAAGAGGCAATCAGTACAATAGAACATAAATACGTAGCTTTGAGAGATAATATAGTGAAGGGAGCAGATGATCACATAGGTAAAAAGACAAGACCTAGAAGAAATTTCTCGATAACACTGAAAAGAGTGAATTTAATTGAAGAAAGGAGAAAACATAAAAATACAGCAAATGAAGCACGTGGGAGAGAAGATAAACGTGTAAAAAGTGATTCTGAAGGAGGTGCAAGACGGCAGAGCAGGAATGGCTAGAGGACAAATGCCAAACTGATGCCACCTACCGGAAAATTAAAGAGAAAAGATAAGGAGCTCTATGAATGTTAAAAGCTCAGATGGTTATCCCGTACCAGGCAAAGAATGAAAAACTGAAAGATTAAGGGAAATGAACTTTAAGACAGTATTATTGAAAAAGGAGTGGAACTAGACGAAGATGAGACGGGAAGTATGATACTGTGGGAAGAATTTGACAGAGCACTGCAAACGTAGGTCGAAACTAGGTCCTGGAGTAGATGACATTCCATCATAATTATCGAGATTGTGGTAGAGCCAGCCGTGACAAAACCGTTCCACAGACTGATGAAATAAACTTCAAACCTCAAGAAGATAGTAACACTTCCAATTCCAAAGAAAAGCGGTGCTGACTGCTATGAATATTACAGAACTAACAATTAATAAGTTATGGTTGCAAAATGCTAACAGGAATTATTTGCACAAGAATGAAAAAACTGATAGGGGGCAGACCTCGGCGAAGATTAATTTGGGTTCCAGAGATATGGACGAAAACTCTAAGCGATACAGACTCCACGGTTTACAAAGATATGTTTATAGCATTTATATATTTAGATAACGCTTTTGATGATGTTGACTAGACTCCACTGTTGGGAATTCTGAAGGTAGAAGGGATAAAATACAACTTGTACGGAAACCAGACGGCACTTACAAGGGTCGAAGAACATGAAAGAGAAGTAGTCTGTGCTCCATGTTATCTTCTGTATAATGAGTGAGCAATAAAAGATTCCAAGAGGAAATTTGGAAAGAATATTAGAGTTCAGAGAGGAGAAATAAAAAGTTGAGGTTTGCTGATAAATATTATGTATGTATGTATGTATGTATGTATGTGTGTAATTATCCGAGAGAAGCCAAACACCTTAAAAGAGCTGTTGAACAGAATGGATACTGTCTTTAAAAGAAGTTATGAGGTAAACATCAACGCAAGTGAAACAAAACCGAGTGAGGTGCCGCAGTCGTTAGCATTCTCGGCTCGCATTCGGGAGGACGACGGTTCTAACCCGCGTCCGGCCATCCTGATTTAGGTTGCCCATGATTTCCCAAAATTGCTTCAGCCAAATCCCGGCATGGTTCCTTTGAAAGGGCACGGCCAACTTCGTTCCCCGTCCTTTCCTAATCCGATGGGACCGCTGACGTCACTGTTTCGTCCCCTCCTCCGAATTAACCAACCAACCAAAACAAGGGTAACGGAATGTAGTGGACTTAAATCAGGCGATACTGAGGGAATTAGGTTAGTAAATGAAACACTAATAGAGCTGATAACTTTTTCTACTTGTGCTGCGAAATAACGGATGATGCCCAAAGTAAAGATGGTATAAAATGCAGAACTGCAATGACAAGAAAAGGTTTTCTGGAAGCTACTAATTTATTTAAATCGAATATAAATTTCTTTTTTGGGGTAGTCTTTTTTGACGGTTTTGTCTGCAGTTAGGCGCGCACAGAAATGAAACATGGTCTTTAAAAAAAACGGTTCAAATGGCTCTAATCACTATGGGACTTAACATCTGAGGTCATCAGTCCCCTAGACTTAGAACTACTTAATCCTAACCAAACTAAGGATATCACACACACAACCATGCCCGAGGCAGGATTCGAACCTGCGACCGTAACAGAAGTGCGGTTCAGTACTCAAGCGCCTAGAACCGCTCGGCCACAGCGACCGAGGTCAATAAACAGTTCAGAGACAAACAGAATAGAAGCTTTTGAAATCTGTTGCTAAAGAAGAAAACTGAAGATAAGATGGATGGATCGCGTAACTAATAGCGAAATACTGAATCGAATTTGGAGGACTGCGGAAGAATTTGACTAAAAGAAGGATCGGCTGATAGGATAGATACTGGGGCGTCGACGAGTTCTCAATTTAGTAACGAAGGGAAGTATGGCAGGTAAAAACTGGAGTGGGAGACCATGGTTTTAATGCAGTAACCAAGTTCATAAAAAATGTAGGCTGCTGCAGTTATGCAGAGATAAAGAGGCTTGCCGAGGATGGACTATGAGACAGACAACCATGGAATCCGTATGACAAGCAGAGCGCAGTAAGGGCAGAATAGGACTTTCAAAACTGCGACAACCACCTATCGCGTCCAAAGGAGTATTTTGAAGTGGGGAGAGCAGAAGTGAAATTAACGTATTCCTGACAACAAAAATGGTAGCCTTCAGTCCATTTTTACCTCAGAGTAAGAAAATAGAATAAACGAGCATCTCGAATCGTTGGAGACAAGATTTTTTGGAATGACATTTTAGGATCTGTGATTCATAGCATTTGGACCAGCTGAGGATGAATGATCTTCCTCGTAATTTTAACAAGGGTATCAGAATGGCTGGAAGGGATGGATTGCCATTTATTGGAAAAAATTTCAATATTGAGGTTGAGGTCACTTGAACTCGCTTCTTCTACAAAAGTAAGTGGATTTAACAAGGTGACTGTCAAAAACTTCTTTGCTATCTTGATGTAGGGGTTAGCAAAGCACAGTTAACTATCTCATAGCGTTTTCAATAAAGATGAAAGGGGATTCACCACAGTCCAGGGTAAGAAAACAAACATTATTGCTTTTAGAGGTAGATTACTGGTTTGGTCAGTTACCGCAGCTAAGAGGTGGTGTATATGTCAGTTAGAGGTACCTTTATCAAGCCTTTCAGTGTATTTACATGTATTAGGATGAAGCCTGAGTTGAAGGATGGAGTTTCTCCTGGTACAGACTTACCAGCCAACCTTCAGTTTGGATGCAAAGTCATCAGTCTTTTGACTGGTTTGATGTGTCCCGTCATGAATTCTTTTGTTGTTCTGACCTCTTTATCTCAGAGTAGCACTGTACACATAGTCCTCAATTATTTGTTCGATACATTCTAATCTCTGTCTTCCCCTGAAGTTTCTACCCTCTATAGCTTCATGAAGTAGTGTGGAAGTAATTCTCTGACGTCTTAACACGCGTCCTATCATACTGCCCCTTTTTGTCGGTGTTTTAGACATGCTTCTGCCCCACCAGTTTTAAAGAGAATCTCCTCATTTCCTCTCATCCGTCCACCAAATTTTCAACATCCTTCCACAGCATCAATATCAAACTCTTAGATGCCCTTTTTTCCGATTTTCCCACAGTCTAAGATTCAGTTCCACAAAATGGCGAGCTCCAAAAGTGCATTCTCATTAATTTTTCCTTACATTAAATTGTATATTTGATACTACGTTGCGCATAATGGTAGCTAAAAGTAGTCTTACTGGGGATGGGCAACTAGGTAAGTGATACTAGCTGTTATTTAGTTATTTGTTCTGGATCTGTGGGACCAGGAAAATGACAGTTTTCGCATGTTTTGAAGGGTACTAATGTAACCCAGCTTATCTACCGAAGAGCTACCTTAAAAGAAACATGTACATCTTGGCTTGAATACTATGAAATACTACTCAAATGTCCACGATCGGTATATTTATGAATTACCTGCGACATTGACCATACACGGAGAGAAAGACGGCACCTATGGTAACAGGTTTGTTTCACTGACGGAGAGTAATAAAAATAGGGCAATATCTGGGCTGTTCGACTGTTAAATAAAGACTTACTAATACCATTACAGGGATCAATTTTCGGTAGATTAGCGGGGGAGTGAGAAATCATTCAATAAGCTTCAGTTCTCTATACATGGTTTTTCACAATTCCTGTTACAGGGCCGGCCTGAGTGGCCGAGCGGTTGTAGGCGCTACAGTCTGGAACCGCGCGACCGCTGCGGTCGCAGGTTCGAATCCTGCCTCGGGCATGGATGTGTGTGATGTCCTTAGGTTAGTTAGGTTTAGGTAGTTCTAAGTTCTAGGGGACTGATGACCAAAGCAGTTAAGTCCCATAGTGCTCAGAGCCATTTGAACCATTTTGAACCTGTTACAGGTTTCTAGGGGCTGTAGACTGTACTTAGCAAATAAAGTTTTGATAAGCAACCCATCACAGGAAATGTACAATTTGGACAGAAAATAAATTTGAAGATCGGATCACTTTCAAACATTGTCCTTTACGGTACGGTAGGCAATGGTGTCGCTGCGCAATGTATGTATCGAGAACGTTTACCAGATCATGATAGTACACCACATACCATTTTTATCCGACTACAACGACAGCTGGGAGGGCTGACTGCAGTGCTCCAAGAACGCACGCCAGGGTTTGACGACCATGTGTTTGGAAGCAAGCGTCGCAGATACACCTTGTCCAACTAAAAGCAGAGTCATCACATGGAGCAGCTACTGTAGAACACACAGCTCAGAAATCGCTGTCCCCGCTATGTGCGTACTGTGATGCTGGACATTTGAAAGTGATCTGATATTCAAATTTATTTCACATCCGAAAGGTACAATTCTGGACATGGGTTACTTACCAGAACTTCATCTACTAAGCCCCCTCTACAATCTCTTGATGCCTGTAATAGGAATTGTGAAACACGCTGCATACTCCTGGCACTCTGGTGATACAGGTAACATATCTGAGAGCCTATTCTGTGCCTCGTTAGCCCAAAAAGGTTTGTGTAGGCACCCACAAGTTTTATCTGCATAGACAAACGAGATGTATTAATTCATACGGTGCAACCTCTCCCGTACGGCGGCAGCCCAAAATTTATCTAAAAATGCTCTCTCGCCCTGTTGATAAGTGTAGCATCTTTCTGCCATATTCGCTGGTCGGAGCGGTTCTAGGCGCTACAGTCTGGGGCCGCGCGACCGCTACGGTCGCAGGTTCGAATCTTGCCTCGGGCATGGTTGTGTGTGATGTCCTTAGGTTAGTTAGGTTTAAGTAGTTCTAAGTTCTAGGGGACTGATGACCTCAGAAGTTAAGTCTCATAGTGCTCAGAGCCATTTTTTTTCTGCCATGTTCGTGGCCCATAGCAAGACATCACTTTGCGTGTTTTACGGCGAGCAACATATTCAATTTTACTGTCATTTGTTGTTACGTCCTCGTCGGCGACCTATTGTGTCTGCATATTCGCTAATGGACTACCAACAATGGACCTATCTGATGTACCATTTTTGCTGCAACTGAAAATTGTGGAATAAAACCATTTCACAACGTAATCTGTAGTGCGTCACAATTCAGTGACCCAAATGGATACACACAAGAAAACTTCATAGCATGTAAATCGCTGTAAGCCAAGATAGCAACACTTAGCTACGCCTCTAACAAGTCTGCTAGAAGGTGCCTACTAGTCTACAGGAATGGTATTTTACTACATTCATTCGTTTATCTACAATAGAACCGTTGAGTATATTATTCGTGAAAATTTACTTGTTTTTGTGTTAACACTCTTACGTATTGTTTCCTACCTACTGAATAAAACTCGTTACTGGACGAATCTGATTTCCCATGTCAACGTGTTAAAGATTTTGAAAAGCCGTCTGCCTGCCCACATCAGTGAAAAGTTAATTACCATTCCAGAACAGTACAAAGAGTATTTTTTATCAGTACCTGATTCCATCGACCTTAGTTATGAGGCCAGTGCAAACACAAAATGTCAACGCACAAGCTGAGCCCGCAAGATTTAGGGAACAGCAAGGTGGAAATGGTAACAACAACCAACACGGTTGGCAACCGTACCCACCTCGCATCAATGGTTAATTAGGTATTTATTTTGCTAGTGCACTTGGAAACGTCATTGTGACGCCAAACATTGTGAGTGTACAATATAAAATCGTCCACATAGTTTTCTGGCAAACACACACCACTGGCTTTGATCTAGGTGGTGTCGGTGAAACAAATCCCCTTTGTAAATCGTAAACATTTCCGTCAAGAAAGGAGGTGGTTTACAAAACACTCGTTCGACCTATATTTGAGTATTGCTCATCAGTGTCGGATCCGTACCAGGTCGGGTTCACAGAGGAGATAAAGAAGATCCAAAGAAGAGCGGCACGTTTTGTCACAGAGTTATTTGGTAAGCGTGATAGCGTTACGGAGATGTTTAGCAAATTCAAGTGGCAGACTCTGCAAGAGAGGCGCTCTGCATCGCGGTGTAGCTTGCTGTCCAGGTTTTGAGAGGGTGCGTTTCTGGATGAGGTATCGAATATATTGATTCCCCCTACTTATACCTCCCGAGGAGATCACGAATGTAAAATTAGAGAGATTCGAGTGCGCACAGATGTTTTCCGGCAGTCGTTCCTCCCACGAACCACACGCGACTGGAGCAGGAAAGGGGGGTAATGACAGTGGCACGTAAAGTGCCCTCCGCCACACAACGTTGGGTGGCTTGCGGAGTATCAATGTAGATGTAGATGTAGATGTAGGCGTTTTGTAATAGTTTCAGTGTTACCTTTCGCCATCTCTGATCTGCTTGTTTCAGTAGAAAGGAACCTTTACTCACTATTTTAGTTATCAGTCTCCTGTCGAAAAAGTGCAGTTAGTTCTATCAAAAATGTTTTACTTCAAAAAGTGAGGTAAAATTGTGATACCTACAAAGTATGTATGGGTTAAAATTTCTAAACAGGTGATCGTTGTTTGCATTAACCTTGATACACTGCAACTGAAACCACCTTTCCCCCACTTCAGAAAGAACAATTTTCCTTTGGTACCAAAATAACTTGTTTCATAGTTATTGAAGATAAAAACTGTCGCATTTTAGCATACTGTTTTACAAAATTTAATACGATTTGAACAACTAACGGAATATTCTTATAACCCAACTCTCAGGTTTCTAAAAAAGGAGTATTTTGCAAAACTGATGTACTAATTATAATATTACTGTAATTAAAATTTCTGTGCTGCGAAGATTTACGTGAGAAATGTGAAATTCATATGGGCGTTTTGCGCCATTTCTGGGACATTGTGTTTAGTTTTCGACCTGTATATCACTCTGTGATTAACTTACTACTTGAAAGATACTGTGACACCCGTCTTGTCGTGAATGTGTGGTCTGGTGTTAGTAAATGACGAAAATGTGATGATGTATTAGAAATGAGAGACAAATAAGGACAACATTGTAATATTACAAAGTGCCTTCTTATAAAAATAGTAATAATAAATCCAAGAGAATCAAAACAAGCACCACAGTACTTCATCCAGCATACACGGATGAACGAAATTTTAGACAACATGCTTAGTTGTACCTTTGGAGATCAAAGCAGCAGCCATACGGAAGGCCCTGGATTCGACAAGTCTTTGGTAAGTTTCCGGAAGCATGCGGCACCAAATTTTTACGCACAGACCACACATTTTCCATAAATTACATTTTGGTAGTTTGTGGCAGCGGAATTGCCCAACCGTGTCCCAGACTTGTTCCATCGGGTTCAGATCAGGTGCATTTGATGGCATCAACTTGAGTTCATCGCTAGTTGATCAAAGCACAGTAACACGACTCTGGCCTAGTGACACAGACTGTTATCCTATTGGAAGATGCCATCGCTATTGCGCAAGACGTCAGGCAAGACAGGATGCGCCCACCCGGATAGCCGCACAGTCTAACGCGCTGCCTCCCGAGCGGGAAGGCGTGCCAATCCTTGGCAAAAATCCGCCCGGCGGATTAGTGTCGAGGTCTGGTGTGCTGGCCAGCCTGTGGATGGTTTTTAGGCGGTTTTCCATCTGCCTCAGCGAATGCGGGCTGGTTCCACTTATTCCGCCCCAGTTACACTAAGCCAGCGATTGCTGTGCAAACACTGTCTCCACTCACGCATACACCATAATTACTCTACCATGCAAACATTTGGGTTTACACTCGACTGGTATGAGGCGTCCCTGGGAGGGGGGACGGGGGGACGGTCCTCTGGTGTCCGGATCGGCGTGGGGCGGCTGTGGGGTGAGTGGACTGCTGTGGCCTGTCACGGGATTGTGAACCACTGAGGGCTACAGACGGCAAAGCCTCACCGTCAGTCCTCGATTCAATATACACACAATACAAGACAGGATGCAGATGTTCCGCAGTAGTGTTCACGTAGCCCGCAGCTGTCATGGTGCCTGCTATTACTAGGTGAACGTCCTCCTACAGCATAACACTGCCCGCGCCGGCCAGTGTCCTTGGAGTGGTGCATGTTTTGAGCAGTCGTTTTCCTTGATGACGGTGTATCGGGACGTTCGTCGATCTGGAATAACGAGAAGTGTGATTCATCCCAACGTGTGATACGTTTCCGTTTATCAACGATCAAATATCTGTTACCCTGTGCCCACTGCAACGACGTTTTTGAGTCAAATGGGTCGTCAGCTGGAGGACCCCAGGTACGACAATGTGCTTTGAACGGGATGGCCCGAAACACTTGTACATGAACCAGTATTGCACTCTGTCGTCTGATCTGACACAGATCGCCACATATCCTACTTTACAGAACGGGAAAGCATCCGACTTCCACGGACTTGTGGACATCCAGCACCTTGTCATCTACTTGTGGCTCTACCGTCTGCCAGTCAAATGGTTCAAATGGCTCTGAGCACTATGGGACTTAACTTCTGAGGTCATCAGTCCCCTAGAACTTAGAACTACTTTAACCTAACTAACCTAAGGACATCACACACATCCATGTCCGAGGCAGGGTTCGAACCTGCGGCAGTAGCGGTCGCGCGGTTCCAGACTGCAGCGCCTAGTACCGCTCGGTCACTGCGGCCGGCTGTCTGTCAGTCACTTTCGACAGGTAATCACGAGAGTAGCACGCGATCAGTCAACCAATGCCCCATTTCCATGACGCTCGTTCCCAGGAGCAAGGCCATAACAGTCAGCCCTATCTCAAAGTCGCCTAAATCAGCGTATTTCCCTACTTTCGGCCCGCATCGGCGCTTGCATGATGCCATTAGTCTCTCTCCTGCTCATATACTTTTCCTAATAGGTTACGTCACCGTAACGTCACCAGCCGGTATTCAGTCTCGCGGTGAGCGGTGGTAATTATGTACTGGTTCATAAGCGGACACCTCGTGTAAGGACCACATCTTTAAAATGAGAGATATTCCATCTTTACAGAGCGGTGACGTCCTTCCTTGGCATTAAACACAGGAAGGAAAAAATTCTGTCCACCACATATCGGGTGGTGATTGTAGATGCATACACCGATCAGCCAAAACATTTTGACAACCATCCTTCTATCGACATAAACCCGTCCAGGTGGTAGCAGCGTTACCTGGCGAGGAATGACTGCTAGTCAGACATATGTACGGTTCAAGTACCGCCAGCGAGTGCGCTGCCCGTGTGTAGAATGCAGACGACGTGCGATCTATCTGAGTTTGACCGAGGGCAGATTGTGATGGCCCGGTGCTCCGCACGACCATTTCGGAAACTACACGATCTGTCAGGTGTTCAAGCAGTACTGTGGTGAGAGTTTTCAACACGTGGCGAAACCAAGGTGAAATCACGTCCACCGACGTGGGACTGGATGGCTAACACTCATTGCAGATGCAGGGCATCGTAGGCTGGGCACACTGGTAAAACGGGACAGGCGGCGAACTGTGGGGAGCTAATATCAGACTTTAATGTTGGACAGAGTACAAGAGTGTCTGAACACACAGTGCACGGAACTCTCCTGACGATGGGTCTCCGCAGCCGACGACGCATGCATTTACCAGTGCTAACAACATGACATCGGTAACTACGATTGAAATGGGCATGTGACAATTGGCACTGGACGTTGGCGCAGTGGCAGAGCATTGCAGGGTCTGATGAATTCCGACAGGAGGGCGCGAATCCCTTGTCTTACGATGGAACAGCTCTGTTACAACTATACTGCAGGATGAAAACAATCTGGTGGCGTCTCCATTATGCTCTGGGAATCCATGTGTCCGGTGGAGCTTGTGAAAGGGACCACGATGGCCAAGGAGAAGCTTACACTGGTTGCAAACCACGTACACCCCTTCGCGACGATCTTCTTTCCTGACGGCATTGACATTTTTCAGCAAGATAATGCGCCATGTCAGAAGAACAGGAGTGTGATAGAGTGGTCCGAAGAACACAATGGCGAGTTCAAATTGAAGTGCTGGTCCCCCAACTCCCCAGATCTGAATCCTATCGAACATTCTGGGACGCGATGGAACGTGGCATCAGAGCTCATCACTCCACTCCCCGGAATTTACGAGAATTAGGTGACTTGTGTGTGTGTGTATGCAGATGTGGTGCCAGCTCCCTCCAGCAACTTACCACGGCTTCATTGCTTCCACGTCACGATGTGTCTCCGCTGTTATCCCTGCCAAAGGTGAACATGCCGGCTATTAGGTAGGTGGTCATAATGTTCTCCCTGATCAGTGTATGTGTCTAAGTACTGGTGTATCTATACGTATGGCTGTAATAACCAAATCTGGCTCTTGTATACTGTTTGCATGTTTGGTCTAGATAGTGGTAGTAGACCTGCAGACATATTCAATACGCTGTCCGGACCTCTTGAAACAATTCTTACAGCACAGATCAAAGTATATTTTATTGCTAATTTAAATATATAGTCATAAATCTGGATTGAATTGGAAATATCTCAATGTGTATCAATGGTGATTTATACTTTCTTATTGTTTTACTAGCAGTATTTATGTAGCATACTGGCTGGAGTACCCAGCTTCGTTCAGGTTGTATGGTTTACTTGTCCTCTTCCGCCCTTCTCCTAAACTGATATTTTCATGGCTGGCTTGAGTTCGCACTTTTTTATTACAAGATTTTGACGCAATTCTTGGTTCTTCAATCCGTCCATTTCGTTGTTCTCCGGTTTCTCTGCTTCTCACGTTACTCATTGTCGTTCGTCGGAAACTTAAACGTGCTTCGTGCTCTTCACCTGTTTCGCTTTTTCGCTCCAGAACTGACAAGATCATTTACATTTGAACACTGGCTAAAACATGAACTAACTCCCCTTTTTATTAAAAAATTCCGTAAGTACATTTTACAGACTTTTCAGACTTTATTTTCGATCTATATGCAGTCACTGTATCATTCTGACTGCTCACATTTACTATTTGTTTTTATTCACAAACTGCGCTACTTTTTCGGTTTCTCCCTTCGTCACTGTACCCCTACCAATGAATAGCCCCACCATTAGCGAATTCAAGAACATACCGAGAAGGCTTCGAAAAGTCTACAATGTTCCGGAACATTCCATAGCATTCGAGAGTGTTTTGGAATGTTCCACAATGATCTGGGATTTTCCAGGATGTTACCGAATATTCTGGAATCTTTCTGAATGTTCCAGACTAGTCACGAACATTTCAGAACGTCCCGGATCATTGTGGAACATTCCGGAACATTCTGGAACGTTGTGGAATGTTCTCGAATACTCTCTAATGTCCTGGAATGTTCTAGAAATTTCTAGAGGGCTAAAATCCCTAGCCCTCATATTTTCAAAGGAACGCCCTTTAGGTAAAAACGGGAACCTTTTTCATGGATGGGGGATAGTGAGCCACCACACCATTTGCCTGAAACGATTTAGGGAAATCACGGAAAACCTAAATCAGGATGGCAGGAGACGGGATTGAACCGTCGTCCTCCCGAATGCGAGTCCAGTGTGCTAACCACTGCGCCACCTCGCTCGGTTCTGCCATAGGTCCAACGGATGTCAACTGCGCTTACTTAAATAGGAACCCCCATTTATTATTACATATTCGTGTAGTATGTAAAGAAATATGAATGTTTTAGTTGGACCACTTTTTTCGCTTTGTGATAGATGGCGCTGTAATAGTCACAAACATACGGCTCACAATTTTAGACGAACAGTTGTTAACAGATAGGTTTTTTAAATTAAAATACAGAACGTAGGGACGTTTGAACGTTTTATTTCGGTTGTTCCAATGTGATATATGTACCTTTGTGAACTTATCATTTCTGAGAACGCTGTTACAGCGTGATTACCTATAAATACTACATTAGTGCAATAAATGCTCGAAAATTATGTCCGTCAATCTCAATGCATTTGGCAATACGTGTAACGACATTCCTCTCAACAGCGAGTAGTTCGCCTTCCGTAATGTTCGCACATGCATTGACAACGCGCTGACGCATGTTGTCAGGCGTTGTCGGTGGATCACCATTGCAAATATCCTTAAACTTTCCCCACAGAAAGAAATCCGGGGACGTCAGATCCGATGAATGTGTGGGCCGTGGTATGGTGCTTCGACGACCAATCCACCTGTCATGAAATATGCAATTCAATACCGCTTCAACCGCACGCGAGCTATGTGACGGACATCCATTATGTTGGAAGTACATCGCCATTCTGTCATGCAGTGAAACATCTTGTAGTAACATCGATAGAACATTACGTAGGAAATCAGCATATATTGCACCATTTAGATTTCCATCGATACAATGGGGGCTAATTATCCTTCCTCCCATAATGCCGCACCATACATTAACCCGCCAAGGTCGCAGATGTTCCACTTGTTGCAGCCATCATGGATTTTCCGTTGCCCAATAGTGCATATTATGCCATGCCGGTTTACGTTACCGCTGTTGGTGAATGACGCTGCGTCGCTAAATGGAACGCGTGCAAAAAATCTGTCATCGTCCCGTAATTTCTCTTGTGCTCAGTGGCAGAACTGTACACGACGTTCAAAGCCGTCGCCATTCAATTCCTGGTGCATGGAAATATGGTACGGGTGCAATCGATGTTAATGTAGCATTCTCAACACCGACGTTTTTGAGATTCCCGATTCTCGCACAGTTTGTCTGCTACTGATGTGCGGATTAGCCGCGACAGCAGCTAAAACACCTACTTGGACATCATCATTTGTTGCAGGTCGTGGCTGACGTTTCACATGTGGCTGAACACTTCATGTTTCCTTAAATAACGTAACTATCCGGCGAACGATACGTACACTTGGATGATGTCGTCCAGGATACCGAGCAGCATACATAGCACACGCCCGTTGGGCATTTTGGTCACAACAGCCATACATCAACATGTTATAGACCTTTTCCGCAATTGGCAAACGGTCCATTTTAACATGTGTAATGTATCACGAAGCAAATATCGTCCGCACTGGCAGAATGTTACGTGATACCACATACTTATACGTTTGTAACTATTACACCGCCATCTATTACAAAGCGAAAAAAGTGGTCCAAATAAAACATTCACATTTCTTTACGTACTACACGAATACGTAATAAAAAATGGGGGTTCCTATTTAAAAAAACCCAGTTGATATCCGTTTGACCTATGGCAGCGCTATCTAGCGGGCCAACCATAGCGCCATCTGGTTTCCTCCTTCAAGCTAGAAGAATTTCGTTCTTTGTAGCTTTTTCGTTTGAAGCTTATTTCATGAGATATTTGGACCGGTCACTATCAGTGGACCACCCTGTATAGTACACTGATCGTATGTTACATTTTCGTCTTACTTACTCGTTTCAGTATACTGTGGATGTAAAATAGTTTTATGTCGGAACCTGTCCTGTGTTAAGCTTATGTAACTTCGTACCATCGTACGACTTCAACGAATGTATATTCTGGACTGTCAAAACAAATTGTAGTACAGTATAATATTTACAGAGTTGAGATGGCTGTATGGGGACGTTCTGAAAGCCAATATATCGATAAAATGTAGATGTAGACTAAAAACTGAGCATAGATCAGTGTAACGGTAATTATGATGTAAATACCGTAATAACCACAGTAGCACTTGTTCTGTAGCAAACAACAGTGGTATAAATGCAACGGTTATTGCACTGTTACTGGAGGAGCTATAAATTAAATCGACGTTCTTACTGAACAGAATTATCACCAGATGCAGTCTGAATAATTACTGAACTGGGGAAAGGAGACAAATGACGACATAGCATGCCCTTCAGTACACACTCAAGCAGAGCCTGTGCGAAACGCTGGTCAAGAGAAAGACGAACTTTCTGCGAGCCGCAGTTTGTTCGTAATGGGATTCACGCTCCGGGAATTTCCCAAACTTTATTAATTTACATTTCGCGGGTGTTTAATTCTGCGGCTTGTTTCCTGTGACATTAACTTCAACTCATTTTCACCGAATTATTTGTTACTTTCCTGAGGTTAGACAGGGTGTTTATAAATTCGCAAAACCGAAGCTCACGCTCTTACAGCTTGTAACAGGTAAAGACAAAATGTATGTGCAAAAATTTTCACGGAAATTGTGGTAAATATAAACATCAATATAAGTCTCTTCCACAAGGCCGCTGTGTATGACGTGGAAGATGCTATTATTTTTATTCATTTCGTCTATTTTCTCATTTTCTCTTTAGGTATTTCCTTTTGGTCAATGAGACATTTTTTTAAACTTTTTTAGTTTATAGTTCGGTGCCTATAAGGACATTACAGACCTCCATTTCAGTTTCTCTTGAACACAGCCTCTAAGATGCAATAACAATCCAGTTACGTTACACAGATTGACAGAAATTGAAGTATTACCAAAACAGAGGACACTTTTTCTCAGAAATGTATGTCTGTGTTTTCATAGTTTATTCTTCGTATCTCCACGAGTCTTAAATTTAATACTTTAGTAAACAGTGGTTTATCTGATAACTACGAAAAGATTTAATATATTTCTTTCACAAAACATTACAGCATGGAATAAATATCAAGAACAGTCGTTCTTTTGAGGAGATTAAAAATTACATAAAATTGCAGGAACCAAATTAATTTGTAAAATACCAGTACAAAATTTTATGGCAGTTTTGAAGAGAACCAACACCAGTTTTAAAGTAATTTAATAAACTTTAGCTTTGCACTGAAAGGAACCTTACTGGTTCACTGAAATCGTCCTACACACCCGGATTCTAACTCGGAACATTGTCTTTCATGGACAATACTTTGCCACTAAATCATCCCAGTACACTCCAAAATAAAAGTCTGAGTCTCACATGTACCTTAGATATAATGTTCTCCCATGTAATCTTTATCTATGGGCAGCACGCCATACATGAAAGATTGAGTGATGCCACTAGTTTTGTTTGAGAGTGTTGATTACACTTACTTTCCTCTCGTAGCCAATACTGGATGTTTATTTAGAGGCACTATACATCGTGGGATGTCGCCAAATCATATTTCTTTGCGACAATTTTCTATCTATAATACGCAGCAGATAAAATTTTGCTTCATACTGTTTTCTTTACAAATGTTTCGAGGAACTGCATACTATGCTAGACGTACCCTCATTTTCGAACATCATATACCCTTTTTTGATTTACAAATGTAAGAGCACATTTTCAGATAACTTTTCCACTTTCGGCGATACAAAGTATAATAACGTCGTGAAAATTGCTTCGCGGTGCTTCCAACTCCAACAACGCAATATCTTTATTAGGGAAACAATACCGAAGTACTGGCCATCTACAACATCTTCGGAGCAGGTATCAATATATCCTCCCCACAACGAATGTACACCGAGTAGTTTGCTTCCAAATTCTCGGTGATCGATTCCACCACTATCTCAAGGAACTTTATTGAAAATTATCAACTTTAAGGCGCTCTAGAATCAGTCTTTACCATCAAGTATTAGGGATAGGCATCATAAGCACTTTAAAAATGGACTACTACCGAAATCTATCATGGATAGCTGATGACAGAATGAGATTCGTAGGAATAACATTTAGAAAGTGTAACGCAGCTACGAAAGGTTTCTGTAACCAAACACTCGTTAGAGCTACTCTTTGATCTTTTTCATTTGTGTCGGAGTGTTATCAAAACGGATTCATAGAAGAAATTAAGAAGATTCGCAGAAGAGCTGTAAGGTATTACCAAATTCATGTATCAGGCAGCTATACAGTAATCGATTCATTCCATCTTAGCAATGTATTTGACCACTGGCATCTACGTTCTTAGTCACTCACTTCTATGGAATGTATCTGTAATATTCACTGGACATTCAAATGATGATACGTGCAGGATGTTCGGAAATTCCAAATAGAAACCTCTATGAGTTGTGGAGGGGAGTGAGTACATAATATTTTGAACAGGCACTTATGTTCTTAAAGGTATCACTTCCGTTCTACGACGGTTTCAATGCAGATTAACTCATCCACTTCTGCCTGGCGAACTGAATTAGGCACGAGGCAGAACAATTACACTAGTTAACAGCTATTTTGCATCTGGAATGTGATACATCAACTACTATGTATTTTGATGCGTAGAATCTGAATATACCTTTCAAAATGTTCTGTCACATAACATTTTTGTGTTTTTAAAGATTTTTATTTTTCGTATTCAGTATTGAGCTTTTTGCTGTTCTTCTGTTTTCATGTTTAATTGTTTGTTTTTGATTTGCAGAGGAGAGTTAGTAAATGTCAGTAAATGGTTAGTGTGGTAATCCAGAAGTGTGAAAGAGATCCTCAGTGAGCGTTTCCTGTGAAAGATAGTGCAAACTTTTGGTGTTTAAAACATACACTAAGAAAAATAGCAACTAGTAGATCTCGTTGCTGTCTAAACCACCCCGACAACTTTTGTTATGTGTGTGGGAAATTCACTCCAAAAGCACAAAGAAAACCAATCACTGATTTGGTTAAGGAGGCATATAAACTGTATTTTGATTGTCCTGTTGGTGATCAAGATAAACATTTTGCACCTCACATTGCCTGCATAACCTGCACTATAACCTTAGCCGAGTGGTTGAAAGGAAAACGCCGAGCCATGCCACTCGCTGTTCCGCTGGTGTAGTGTGAGCCTAATGACAGTGATTCAGACTGTGACTTCTGTCTTACAAATATTTCGGGACATTCAAGCAAAACTAGACATAAAATAAGGTATCCAAATGTATCTTCAGTTCATTTGCCTGTGCCCCATGATGAGGGGTTGCCTGTTGCTGTTCGTAACTTGAAAGCCACGGAACCAGACACCATGTCAAGTGAATCAGAAAGTATTGAATATATAGAAGAGTACTTTCCTCAATATCATGACACTTCGCCTTAGCTCTTTAATGAAAAGGAACTGAACGATTTGGTTCGCGATCTAAAACTATCGAAACAGCAAGTTCAACTCTTGGGGTCGAGACTGCAACGGCGGA
Source organism: Schistocerca americana (assembly GCF_021461395.2). Lineage (NCBI taxonomy): Eukaryota > Metazoa > Arthropoda > Insecta > Orthoptera > Acrididae > Schistocerca > Schistocerca americana. Next base: position 225,141,982 of record NC_060119.1, read on the forward strand.
ACCTTCTAGCTCCAGGGACAAAAATTTCCTGTTTCAGATCAAGAGGTGCTTCCTTCGTTCAGTATTTCGATATGCAGAATTCAATGTGTGTAAGTAGAGATGTCAATGGTCTGATGATGCAGCTAGGTGTACAATATAATCCACAGGAGTGGCGACTATTTATTCAGTAAAACCAACGTGAAAGCAGTACTACCGCATAATGGCAAGACATTTGCATCGGTACCTTTGGCTTACGCAGTAGACATAAAAGAAACTTATAATACCATGGCTATGCTTCTAGAGGCAATCAAATATAAGGCTCATGAATGGCAGCTTTGCTGTGATTTAAAAGTTGTTGCACTCCTCACAGGTTTACAGGCTGGATTCACGAAATACTGCTGCTTTTTGTGCATTTGGGGCACCCGTGACACCAAGACACACTATGCAGTCAAGGAGTAGCCTATAAGGAAGTCATATGTTCCTGGAAACGTAAATGTGAACAATACCCCATTGGTTAAATCCGATAAAATCATTTTGCTTCCCCATCATATCAAGTTGGGCCTCATCAAGAACTTTGTAAAAGCTCTGGATAAATAAGGTGAGGCCTTCAATCACTTAAAAGAAAATTTTCCCAAATTAAGTGAGGTAAAGCTGAAAGAGGGTATATTTGTTGGACCACAAATAAGTAAATTTCTGAAAGATCCAACCTCTGATACAATATTCACAGATATCCAATGAGCTGCTTGGTCTTCTTTTAAAGCAACTGTGAAGGGCTTTTTGGGTAACAGAAAAGACAAAAGCTATGTTACCATCGTGAATGATCTGTTGGACAACTATAAGAATGTCGCTTAAAATTCACCTTTTACATTCTCGCATTGATTTCTTCCCGGAAAATCTGGGAGCCGTAAGCTATGAGCATGGTGAACGCTTACCATGGAACACCGTTACCAAGGCCATTGGAACCCTTCGATGATGGGTGACTACTGCTAGGGTCTTGTTAGGGAGAGTGATGAAACGATAAACAAAAGAAGAGCTCCGTTGTCTCATTTTTCAAAAACCAAAGACGATTAAAGGTAAAAATATCTTCTGAAGTAATTTGGACCTTTTATTGGCATCATGCCCCTACATACATACAAAATAGTTTTGATTCCAAAAGCTCTGAATGTGTATTATTGTTTGACTTAATTTTGTCAATTTTCGCTCTTACCATTTTTTATTCTGCTGTGTATCTAGGAAATGTGACGTCATAGAGAAAACTAATTTTACCACTGCTGAAAACTAGGTAAATCCACCCATTTACAAACCAGATGCAGGAAAGAAGTTTAAATTTCTTAACTAGTGTTTAAAAGGAAACACAACGAAATATCCACTTAAGGTAATTTGCTTGTATTAACACTTAAACATTATATGTTTACATTATTCCAGGACAAAAAAGAATCCAGCATACTGTACGTACAGAGCAGTACTGATGCATTACAACAGCGACTCGATGTGGTGACCACCAACGTTGTTACATAATTGCACCTACGAAGAATGTTCTGGTACACACTCTCCATCCCGCCTGCTGTCTCTTTAATTTCTGCTGCATCGGTCAGAACTCCTGCTAGCAGATCTTTCTCTTTCTCTACAGGAGTCTCGTGAAACAAACAAGGCAGACGTTAAGTTACATTAGGTAACCGCCCGACGTGGTACACGTCATTCTGTCTACCCTACTGCATACCAGGATAAGCAACTCAGAGACTTTTCTCGTCCCCTTAGCAGACGTGGAAGCGTTACATATCTGAACTAAAACTGTCGTAGAAAGGAAACGGTACGTTTTTGAACATGGGTTCCTCTCCAAAAAGTATATATTCACGCCTTCTACAAGTCCTAGAAGTGTGTAACGAGAATTTACGAAATCCTGTATATCCTGAAAACAACCTCGCCGGGTTATAACACAGTATTACACCAAAACGTATACTATTTGATCGGCCTGTAGTCGCCGTTTTTCGCGCCCTAAACAGCGAGGTCATCAGCGCTCATAGGTCCTCCTTTGGCCGGTTACACAGGTGTTATTTTATATACATACTTTCTATAGTTTTACATAAAATGTTCTGCAAAATTATCATTTCCTATGGAATAAAATAAGGCAATGAGCTATTGAAAAGAAAAGCTTCACGGAGGATAGTCTGCTTGATTACTGGGCGTCTCAGAAGTGTTCCTTCAGTCACACTTAATTTCATTAAAACTTCTATACCGTAGTTTACGTGTATATTCGCCAGAATACATGCATCAGGTACACATATACCATAATATTTGTTAAAATACATTCAAAACATGCGCACAGCCGGCCGTTGTGACCGAGCGGTTCTAGGCGCTTTAGTCTGGAACCGCGCTGCTGCTACCGTAGCAGGTTCGAATCCTGCCTCGGGCATGGATGTGTGTGATGTACTTAAATATAATTAACCTAAGTAGTTCTAAGTCTTAGGGACTGATGACCTCAGATGTTAAGTCCCATAATGCCTGGAGCTATTTTGAACATGTGCACCCAAAATTATTATTAACTAATTTTAATTAAAAATTTCTTTGCTTCTCGTTGCAGTGCATATGTGTTTCAAATCTTCACAGTCCATTGTTTTCTCTTATTTTCCCTCCAGTTTTTTTTCCTCTTTTCAACGTTCCTTTTCCCTCTCCTCACTTCACTTTGCGACTGATTGGTTTTTTCCTTCATGTCTTGGATTACTTCCTCTGGATCACTTTCATCCTATACATGTCTCTATCTGTAGTTTCTTCGTGTTTTATATTGTTTCTTTGCAAATCTTACTTGATCTCTTCATTCTAGTTTGTTATTAACTTCTTTTGCCAAAATTACTTGAAAAGCTGAGTGTTTAATGAAATCTCTTACTGCTCCGTTATTTTTTGAGTGTTCTGATATATATCAATATTGCCTGTCTTTTCTAAGCGGATTCATAATTTCCATAGAGTTTTTCTTTCTAATATTTCTCGTTTATCGATATCATAATTTAGTACTAAACATCCACTTCCACATATGGACTGTGGCTTGACTGTTGAAGTGTATTGCTGTATTTTAAAGTTGTGAGACAATTTTTATCTTGTAAACATACGCCTTCATATCATAAGCTGTTATTTAGAAACGTATTTACTAACTTATTTCTCCCAAACAGTTGAATTTATATTCTTCTAACTGAACAACATTTGCTTCCAAATTTTTCAGGGTAATTTTATGTTCATAACCATTTTTCCTACAGAATTTCTTACATTCTTGGCTAATTCCTTCACGATATTGACTTGTATTGTCGCGTCTGTCACACTTACAAAATTTTAATCCAAAAATCATTAGTATGATTTAACTATTTGATTTTCTCGGGGGCTTCTGCGACGAGCTTAGGTGTAAATTGCAGGCTAGTCATGTAGATGTAGATGCAGTAGATTTTAGGCAATTTATTTTCACACACATGTTCCTTCACCACAGTATTAACGGCAGAATTAGGTCTTCTCATTCACTTCCTTGTAGTTTTCTCTAGAAAACAGCAGAAAGGGCGTTGGAAATATGTAGTTGCATTGTTTTATTCCTGTATTTATTTTTAGGCCTTTTGTTGTATAAAAATATACTTTTTACCTCTATCATAACGTTTTAATTTAGAAGGACTAAGTTACATGCTTCAACCCCATTTTCTAGTGTTACCGCTTGAAAGATGTTAATCATGCGTTCCGCTGTAGTATGAAACATAATCTCCATAGAAGTCAAGTGGAAATTACAAATATATAGCGAGCAGTAGGAACGATGCTACAAGCACTGTAGTCGAATCATGGAAGTCATGACTGCTACAAAATGCTGGGTTTTTTTAACAATATGAGCGTCAACCACCTTACAGAACTTAATATTATCAGTCTTGAATTGCTATAAACAAAGGCACAACCATATTAAACAGTGATTGCTGAATAGTCTCCAACAGTGTCTTTGAATACTAAGTGTTAATAAATAACTGTACATGACAAACCAAATTTCTTCTGGGAGGATAATAATCCATGTAATTAGGGTCAAGCTGAAGACCAAATTTCAAAGTTCAAGACTATTAACAATCAGCTTTGTGCGACTAGCATTATATGGTCACCGATGTTTTACAGAGACACGAACGGCCATATTGGCAATGTCAACGATATGCGTGCCCTAAAATGACCATATTTTATTAACTACTATTTACTACTGTTACGTCATTTAGCCAGTACCAAAAGATAGAGTTTTCATCTGATGCTTTGACGCAATAGTTAAAATTAATTTTCATTCTCGTTACTCTGTTCATATGATCCCGTTTCTGATACGCATTGACATAAGCCATATATTTACTTGGTGCTGTTAGCTGAATAAATATAGTGAACGACATCAGTGTTCTCGTCGCCGTTAATTTTTTCTTTACGGTGGTAAACTGAACGAAGATATCCAAACCTAACGCTCAATCTCTAATGGATCTGTCTGGTTTTGAAACTGAAGACAGCAGACATAAATCATAAATATCACATCTATAGTCTGCAAACCACTGTTTGACCACCGCACAAATGCGGAAAAGGGAAATACTGACACAAACACTTCCAGTATCGAAAGTATTTAGTTTCAGATAGATTTTACAACGATCGCGCTGTGTAATTATCGACTCACTCGCCTCACATCCATCTAGAATCTCTTGCGTAACTAATAATTTCGTGTGCATGGAAAAAGATTGCAGATCATTCTGTTTGTTAAAAGAGTATAAGAACAAAAGGACGGAATTACATACCAACATCAGTGACATCCGCTTGTTGCAAGCATATGCTAAGCTCAGACTTTCACACCTGTTGAGGTAAACATGCTTCCGACAGGAAATCAGAATGGATTCAAGAGAAACCACTCGTGTGAAACAGCTTGCTTTGTTCACTTATAAGATTTTGCAAAAAATAAATGAAGATAAATAAGCAAATTCCGTTTTCCTAGACGTCCAAAAGGCGTTCCACACTACGCCACACAGCAAGCTACTAAGTAGAAGACGATCATATGAAGATTTGTGATTGGGTCGATGACTATTCGAACAACAGAACCCAATAAGTTATACTAGACAGTGAATGCTCCGTAGAAAAGAAAGTAATATCGAATTGCCGCAAGGAATGATAATGTGACCTCCAGTGTTTTCCATATACACTGTTGTGCGAAACTTTAGGAAGAAACTAATTTTCGCGTGATGTATAATAGCCAAGTAACATAGCTCGATGAAACTTGGACCATACATAGAATAAATTGCTGTAGAGTAGTACAGAAAGTAACTGAAAGAAATACGCAATGAGATGAAAAGAAATGACACTTTCATTCAAAGACACTAATTACTTTGAAGTCACAGCGATTTATGATGGTCCCACGGACATGGGGGAAAGGCGGGATATGGTTCTTAATAGTATGTATGACCATCACAGATGGCACTGTATGGTTTGCACCGTGCCCCGATGTTGGCCAAAAGGTTGGTAAGCAGTTCTTCTCAATCTGTATCTACATCTGTACTCTGGAAACCACTGTAAAATAAATGGCAGAGGGTACTTTTCACTGTACCAGTTATCAGAATTTTATCCCATTCCATTCACGCATGGAATACGGGCATACGGACTGTTTAAATGCCTCACTGCGTGTTGTAATTAATCTTGTCCTCATGATCCATACGGGCGCAATACGTAGGTGGTCGTGGTGGAAGGGAATGTAGTATATTCCCAGTTCATCATTTAAGTCAGGTTCTTAAAACTTAATTAATAGATTTTTAGGAATTGTTATGTCTATCTTCAAGAGTCTGTCAGTTCAGTTTCTTCAGCATCTCTGTGACACTCTCTCACTGATCGAACAAACCTGTGACCATACGTGTTGCCTTTCTCTGGATACGTTCAGTATCTCCTGTTAGTCCTATTTGATACGGGACCCACGCAATTGAGTAATATTCTAAGATGGGTCGCACGACCAATATGTAAGCAGTCTTTTTTATAGGCTGATTGCATTTTCCCAGTACTCTACCAACTAAACGAAGTCTGCCACCTGATTCACCCAAGATTGAGCCTGTGTGATCATTCCGTTTCATATCCCTTCCAAATGTTACACCGAGATGTTTGAATGAGTTGACAGATTCCAGCCGTGACTCATTGGTATTATAGTCAGAGGATACTGCGTTCTCTTTTTCTTGTTATGTAAAGTGTGCAGTATTATATTTCTGAACATTTACAGAAGCTGCCAATCTTTGCACCACTTCGAAACTTTACCAAGACCTCACTGGACATTTGCACAGCATCTTTCAGACAGTACTTCATTACAGATAAGTTCATCATCTGCCAAACGTTTGAGGTTACTATTAACATTGTTAGCAAGGTCATCAGCATCCAACATGAACGGGAAAAAGATCTCAACACACGTCCATGGGGCACACATGATGTAAGTTACTTCTGCATCTGTCGATGACTCTCCATCCACGATAACTTGCTGCATCCTCCCTACCAAAAAAATCCTCAGTCCAGTACCTAATTTGGGTTGATATCCCACACGGTCGTACTTTTGATAATAAGAGTAGATGTGGTTCTGAGTCAAATGCTTTCTGTAAATCAAAAAATACTCCATATACTTGACTGCCTCGATCCGAAGTTTCCAGTATGTCATGTTTGAAAAGTGCGAGATGGGTTTCACATGATCGATGTGGGTGGCATAGATGAGGTCATTCTGTTCGAGATATCTCATTATGTTAGAGCACAGATTATGGTATAAGGTTCTACAGAAATCTGTGGCACGGATATTGGATAGTAGTTGTGTGTGTTATTTCTACTGTCCTATTTAAGGGGTTGTGGCCTATGCTTTCTTCCAGCTACCGGGTCCGGTTTTTTGTTTGAGGAATCTATGATGGATTATACTTGAAAGAGGGGCAAATTCAGTATAGAATCTGATAGGGATTCAATCGGACTATACAGCTGTGTTCAGTTTTAACGATTTCAGCTGTTTCTCAACGCCACTGCCAATAATATCTACACTACTGGCCATTAAAATTGCTACACAACGAAAATGACGTGCTACAGACGCGAAATTTAACAGACAGGAAGAAGATGCTGTGATATGCAAATGATTAGCCTTTCAGAGCACTCACACAAGGTTGGCGCCGGTGGCGACACCTAAAACGTGCTGACATGAGGAACGTTTCCAACCCATTTCTCATACACAAACAGCAGTTGACCGGTGTTGCCTGGTGAAACGTTGTTGTGATGCCTCGTGTAAGGAGGACAAATGCGTACCATCACGTTTCCGACGTTGATAAAGGTCGGATTGTAGCCCATCGCAATTGTGGTTTATCGTATCGCGACATTGCTGCTCGCGTTGGTCGAGATCCAATGACTGTTAGCAGAATACGGAATCGGTGGGTTCAGGGCGGTAATACGGAACGCCGTGCTGGATCCCAACGGCCTCGAATCACTAGCAGTCGAGAGGACAGGCATCTTATCCGCATGGCTGTAACGGATCGTACGGCCACTTCTAGATCCCTGAGTCAACAGATGGGGACGTTTGCAAGACAACAACCATCTGCACTAACAGTTCGACGACGTTTGCAGCAGCATGGACTATTAGCTCGGAGACCATGGCTGCGGTTACCCTTGACGCTGCATCACAGACAGGAGCGCCTGCGATGGTGTACTCAACGACGAACCTGCGTGCACGAATGGCAAAACGTCATTTTTTCGAATGAATCCAGGTTCTGTTTACAGTAGCATGATGGTCACATCCGTGTTTGGCGACATCGCGGTAATCGAACACTGGAAGCGTGTATTCGTCATCGCCATACTGGCATATCACCCGGCGTGATGGTATGCGGTGCCATTGGTTACACGCCTCGGTCACCTCTTGTTCGCATTGACGGCACTTTGAACAGTGGACGTTACATTTCACATGTGTTACGACCCGTGGCTCTATCCTTCATTCGATCCCTGCGAAACCCTACATTTCAGCAGGATAATGCACGACCGCATGTTGCAGGTCCTCTACGGGCCTTTCTGGATACAGAAAATGTTCGACTGCTGCCCCGGCCAGCACATTCTCCAGATCACTCACCAATTGAAAACGTCTGGTCAATGGTGGGCGAGCAACTGGCTCGTCACAATACGCCAGTCACTACTCTTGATGAACTGTGGTATCGTGTTGAAGCTGCATGGGCAGCTGTAGCTGTACACGCCATCCAAGTTCTGTTTGACTCAGTGTCCAGGCGTATGAAGGCCGTTATTACGGCCAGAGGTGGTTGTTCTGGGTACTGATTTCTGAGGATCCATGCACCCAAATTGCGTGAAAATGTAATCACATGTCAGCTCTAGTATAATATATTTGTCCAATGAATACCCGTTTGTCATCTGCATTTCTTCTTGGTGTAGCAATTTTAATGGCTAGTAGTGTATTTCACTTATCTTTTGAGATGTACGAAACTTAATTTACGGCAGTTCTCCTGGGATTTCCTGTATACAGGAACAATTTAAAAAGTAGTTTAGCATTTTTGTTTTTGGATTGCAACCCTCAGTTTCAGTTTCTGTCTCGTCCAATACTGCCTGGACACTAACTTTGGTACCACTAAAAGCCTTTAGGAACGACCACTACTTCTTTGGGTTTTCTAAAGGATCTTTTGGTAGAGCGTTCCATTCCTTTTGCACCACTCAGTCTTTACGTACGATCAAAATTTCTTTGGGTTTTCTGAAAGATCTTCTGGTAGAACGTTCCATTCTTCCTCCACTCTCGATTTTCGTTGGCGCATAAGAACGTGCTGCAATACGCCTCCGCATCGCATGCCACTAGATGGGATTTAAATCAGGCAGACCAGTCCATTCGGCGAATATTCCCTAGTTCCGAGAGCTGCCCCCTTTGTGGGGCTCGATGCGGTCACGCACTGTCATCCATAAAAATGACCTCAAGCCCGAATGGACCTCCGAAAAGACACGCATGGTTAAGGAGTACAGTGGCACAATAACGTTGACCTGTGAGGGTGTCGTGTTCAAAGATTTTGCGGACAGTACACGGAAGCAGCATTATGCTTCCCCATACAATAACACCTAGACAACCAGAACGATCATATTCGACTATGTCCCTGAGTTCATTACGCGTTCCCTGCTAGCGCCATTTGAGGGTACGATCAGAAACACAGACGGAGTCTGCTCTCATCCGAGAGCATACGACCCCTTTACTCGGCTTGGTCCAGTCCCTATGCTTTTAGTAGCATCGCAAACGGTGCCATGGATGTGCAGATGTCAACAGAACGCAACGTACTTGTCGTTGGGCAAAGAGACCATCGGCAAACAGCCTCCGTGGCGTTGTTGAGCATAGAGCTCTATGCTTTGTAGTCCTTTTAAATTTGGTTGCCGTTGCACCTGCTTTTTGACGTGGATCCCTTCTTGCTTGTTGCATAATGTAGCGGTCGTTTACTGCTGTAGTTGACCTCACCTTCAGGCACCAGTGTGTTCGGAATGGCGAGCAACACAAGTTCCAAACTCTAGGGTCTGAGCACTATGCGACTTAACTTCTGAGGTCATCAGTCCCCCAGAACTTAGAACTAATTAAATCTAACTAACCTAAGAACATCACACACATCCATACCCGAGGCAGGATTCGAACCTGCGACCGTAGCGGTCGCTCGGTTCCAGACTGTAGCGCCTAGAACCGCACGGCCACTTCGGCCCGCTCCAAACTCCAGGGCTACGCTCGTTACACTCTGTTCTTCTTCCAGTTTTCAGATGATTGCTTCCTGTGTGAAGTCATCCAGATGTTGTCTACGAGCCATATTGTAATGAAGAACACCACCACAATGATCTGCAACTGCTCGCTGGGTGACACACATTGCCCTCAGTTGCCTTGTGTTGTGAGGCCAATACCATTTCGTGCTCTAGTCACGTTGATCTCTTGCCATATGACGTCCAACTTCCCATACATGACTAAGAGATCTCTGCCAACATGCTCCCGCAGTTTCATTCATTTCCAAACAGTAATAAATATCTTACAGGCACTGGAGAAAAATATGGAAACAAGACGAGAAATGCTTACTTGAACACAAATGCACATTCTGGACAAGCCTGGAGGGTGTGTTGTTGTATTTGATCACTAACAGCACCTGTGCGATGTCTTCAAATACGCTACAAGTGTAATTCGTGGTCATAAAAATGTTCTGTGAAGTTCTGAGTGCATTATGTCGAAACTAAGTGAATTCGACTGTTGGTGAATTCTTGGAGCCCTTATGGTGTTGGGTGCTTCCGCAACCAACCTAAAGGCATCTGGAATTTCCTGGCAGATTAAAACTGTGTGTCGGACCGAGACTCGAACTCGGGACCTTTGCCTTTCGCGCGCAAGTGCTCTACCAACGGAGCTACCCAAGCACGACTCATGATTCATCCTCACAGCTTTAATTCCGCCAGTACCTCGTCTCCTGCCTTCCAAACTTTACAGAAGCTCTCCTGCGAACATTGCAGAACTAGCACTCCTCAAGGAAGGGATATTGCGGAGACATGGCTTAGCCACAGCCTAGGGGATGTTTCCAGAATGAGATTTTTGGAAGGTAGGAGACGAGATACTGACGGAAGTAAAGCTGTGAGGATGGAGCGTGAGTCGTGCTTGGGTAGCTCAGTTGGTAGAGCACTTGCCCGCGAAAGGCAAAAGTCCCGAGTTCGAGTCTCCGTCCGGCACACAGTTTTAATCTGCCAGGAAGTTCCGTATCAGCGCACACTCCGCTGCAGAGTGAAAATCTCATTCTGTAAAGGCATCTGACCCAAGGAAAGTGGAAAAACATCACCCGTCATGACGCTGACGATAGTGTATGTTGAGTGATCGTAACATGCGGTTTTTGAAGATGTTCGTGACGAAAACGAAGAGTACGATAGCTGCAACAGTCATTCCAGAACTGAACGCCCCATTCGCGAACCCTGCTAGCACAAAAATAACACGAGAGGAGCTCCGTAAGCGGGGACTCGTAACAGCAAACCGTGGCCCCGAAGCCATAAAACCTGGACTACAGAGGACCTCACCCGTACAGTTGTAATCACGAGACTGAAGCGCACCTGAACGCACACAAAACCGTGGCCCGCAGGTGCGTAGAATGGTGTTAAGGGAACGTTCCTACCGGCGTGCAAGACGGCGTCCAGGAGAGCCACGAGCAACTGTTTGCCTGTAAATGCTGAAATCCGCGCGGAGGTATTCGCCGAAGCGTGGCATACGGAGTTTCGTCATTTCTAAAATCTTACTTGGCGTATCCGCGGCGGGTCCTTTACTTGCAACTATGTTCCATGAGAAAATAGACCGAACGCGTATTATTTACGCTACAGCACCAATAGCTGTTGAAGCTATGAACATGAACATGAATCACAGGAAATGTGGTACTTGGGTTACTGAGTGCAGTTACCGTCTTAGTCATACTTCTTTGTTTTAAGTGCTGCGTGAGAGTTACCTAGATAACTATCGAAACTGTTTACTCTTAAGAATGATACACTCCTGGAAATTGAAATAAGAACACCGTGAATTCATTGTCCCAGGAAGGGGAAACTTTATTGACACATTCCTGGGGTCAGATACATCACATGATCACACTGACAGAACCACAGGCACATAGACACAGGCAACAGAGCATGCACAATGTCGGCACTAGTACAGTGTATATCCACCTTTCGCAGCAATGCAGGCTGCTATTCTCCCATGGAGACGATCGTAGAGATGCTGGATGTAGTCCTGTGGAACGGCTTGCCATGCCATTTCCACCTGGCGCCTCAGTTGGACCAGCGTTCGTGCTGGACGTGCTGACCGCGTGAGACGACGCTTCATCCAGTCCCAAACATGCTCAATGCGGGACAGATCAGGAGATCTTGCTGGCCAGGGTAGTTGACTTACACCTTCTAGAGCACGTTGGGTGGCACGGGACACATGAGGACGTGCATTGTCCTGTTGGAACAGCAAGTTCCCTTGCCGGTCTAGGAATGGTAGAACGATGGGTTAGATGACGGTTTGGATGTACCGTGCACTATTCAGTGTCCCCTCGACGATCACCAGTGGTGTACGGCCAGTGTAGGAGATCGCTCCCCACACCATGATGCCGGGTGTTGGCCCTGTGTGCCTCGGTCGTATGCAGTCCTGATTGTGGCGCTCACCTGCACGGCGCCAAACACGCATACGACCATCATTGGCACCAAGGCAGAAGCGACTCTCATCGCTGAAGACGACACGTCTCCATTCGTCCCTCCATTCACGCCTGTCGCGACACCACTGGAGGCGGGCTGCACGATGTTGGGGCGTGAGCGGAAGACGGCCTAACGGTGTGCGGGACCGTAGCCCAGCTTCATGGAGACGGTTGCGAATGGTCCTCGCCGATACCCCAGGAGCAACAGTGTCCCTAATTTGCTGGGAAGTGGCGGTGCGGTCCCCTACGGCACTGCGTAGGATCCTACGGTCTTGGCGTGCATCCGTGCGTCGCTGCGGTCCGGTCCCAGGTCGACGGGCACGTGCACCTTCCGCCGACCACTGGCGACAACATCGATGTACTGTGGAGACCTCACGCCCCAAGTGTTGAGCAATTCGGCGGTACGTCCACCCGGCCTCCCGCATGCCCACTATACGCCCTCGCTCAAAGTCCGTCAACTGCACATACGGTTCACGTCCACGCTGTCGCGGCATGCTACCAGTGTTAAAGACTGCGATGGAGCTCCGTATGCCACGGCAAACTGGCTGACACTGACGGCGGCGGTGCACAAATGCTGCGCAGCTAGCGCCATTCGACGGCCAACACCGCGGTTCCTGGTGTGTCCGCTGTGCCGTGCGTGTGATCATTGCTTGTACAGCCCTCTCGCAGTGTCCGGAGCAATTATGGTGGGTGTGACACACCGGTGTCAATGTGTTCTTTTTTCCATTTCCAGGAGTGTATATTGGCGAACATCGTTAAGACAATATGAGCTGCAGCGACACAGTTACGAGTAAGAGCTTTTCTGCACAGGAAAGTCTTACAGCTACTTTCAAGTTTTTAGCAAAAAGTAACTCCTTCGAAGATCGAAAATTTGCCACGGGAGTTTCCACATCGTCGCTCTCTAATGTAATTCCCGAGACTTGCAAAGCACATTGTTATGCACCACCACCAGGGATTACAACGGTTAACAATTGAATGTCTTAGTTATTGTAATAATACCTTAAGAAACTGCTAAAAATTACATGGAAGAAAACTCACAAAGTCATCCAAGTGCATTTTTACTGACATCACTGCTTAAAAACCAGAAGTCTCTGGTCGTTTAATTACCATATTGGTCGTATAATGTGTTAAGGAAAGTATGTCGTAAGCTGGAAAAGAAGTGTGAGGCCCTGCAGATGCAGTAGGAGATGAAGAAGAAAACGGTTTTGAAGCCTGATTTCTCACATACCATTGTCACATATTTTAATCTGTGTAGTCAAAGTTTTCAGTGTGTCGTAGTACCACAAAGGTGTCACATAAATGTAATCGAGAGACCTGCCACTACGCCTACTGTCGCGAACTTTGAGTTCCTTTCGAAATTAGCCCTGTAAGCTTTGTACTTTTTGCAAAAAAGGCATGGTTTGCTTCGGGCAAAACTGGTTTGCAAAATGCAACAATTTAGCGTAGGCGTCATTCTTTAAATTCTTATTTACGTAGGGCATAGATCTCACTTTACCACAAGTTCTATTACTCTTTGTAAATATTTATAAATTCCATCAAAAAGTTCTTGGTCCAGCAACAGGAATCCCACATGATTGCGTCGCATACAGTAGGTTGTTGAGGAGAATCTGAGAAAGACACAACAATCTCGTCGCGTACTGTAAACAACTGACAGAACGAATTGTGGGAGAGCGCAAAATGGGCGGGATTAGCCGAGCGGTCTGAGGCGCTGCAGTCATGGACTGTGCGGCTGGTCCTGGTGGAGGTTCGAGTCCTCCTTCGGGCATGGGTGTGTGTGTGTGTTTGTCCTTAGGATAATTTAGGTTAAGCAGTGTGTAAGCTTAGGGACTGATGACTTTAGCAGTTAAGTCCCATAATATTTCACACACATTTGAACATTTTTTTTTGAGAGCACAGAACAGCATGCGTGACACCACACGCCAACTGTATCATGTCTAAATGAATTAGCGGCTGACCGCATATCTGCGGATTTAATGACACTGCATTCAGACGGACACTCTTGCATGGGGTCCTAAATCGGGCGGTTAGGAGTATCCCTGTGAGGGCCCCGCATGGAGCAATGGTAGAAAGTCATCTGGTCACATTAGTCTTGGTTCACACTGTTTACAACTTCTGGCCGAGTTTTCGTCCCAAGAGTGAAACATGGCGGGGGTTCGGTGATGATTTCAACATCCATATGGTGGTATTTCATGGACTCATGCAGCTGAGAAGGACTTCCAGAAAGTGGTTGAAAATGTAGTGGAACAGAGACTGTTCTGCTCTGATGGGTGTTTCTTTCATGTTTTTCCGACAAGAGCGTTAAGGTCGAGGCGAGATATAGAGGACACTGTACGTTGATAAGACAGTAGAGAGGACGAAGGGTATGGAAATGTCTGCACCTGACTGCACGCACCCAAGATAGCCGTGCATATGATGGTTAAATATAATCAAAGACTCGAACCTCCTAGAAATAAGGAACACGGACATTCATAACCAGTTCCAGGCGCTTTAGGCTTTCCCAAGAAAGACCCTGCAGGATAACATCGCTGTAATCATTAATTCTAAGTGCTTGTACAAGTTCCTTTTTCATGTCAAGAGGGAAGAGTCTTTTATATTTTTGCAGAGCATGGGGAGATGTTGATACCATGTTGCACACTGCAGTCACGTGCTCAGTCCAAATTAGATTTTCATCTGTTACTGTTTCTAGACTCTTTGCTGAGGGAGAGGAATCGATATTTGTCCCATTTAGGATTAAAGATAGTTCCCGATAATTCGATCTAATGGGCCTAGAACGACCAACCAGTACCGCTTGGCTTTTGGATGGGTTGCCTTTAACGCTATATCCTGCACCCATTTTGATAGTACACTCAAACCAGCATTGAGATTCTCGATAGCTGTCTTCAGGGTTATTGGTTTTGCGCTTAAATACACCTGGAGGTAACCAGCAGACATGTGGTGTCTACAGTAAGACAAATTTGATGACACCTCATTGGCATTCAGTGAAAAGAGTGTAGGACCTAATACAGAACCCTGGGGGGATGCCTAATTTTACCCGCCTCCACTGATAGTTTGTGGTGCCGAACATGACGCATTGCTTGCGGGACGTCAGGTACGACCAAAACCACTGCACTGCGCTTGACGACAAATTTCGGCTCGCCTACTTACCTGCAATTAGTTACATTTATTTACGTTCGGGGCCAACTGCCAGTCCTTCAACAAATCATTAATCTTCCGCAGGTCTTCCATAATTTCGCCGCAGTCTTTTGGCTTTCTATAGAGCACAGCATCGTCTGCGGTTTCAATCAGGCCCGCGGCAGAAATTCGCGGGAGGGAGAACCAGTTAAGGGGTCCACACACGTTCAGCACTATTGTCAATACGTCAATTTGATGACCGTCTGAGAATGAATACTTTCTACTGTCAGTACTGGAAATACTGACAAACAGTATTGTTGCGCATTAAATTATTCTCAGTATTACGAACACGAACTGTGCATGTGAGGTTGAGTACAAACGGTTTGACTATTCACTATTCTGTTGTCTGCATCTTTCCAGTCCGTCATACGTGTAATACTGCCGATATAAGATATATTCAAGTGATTAAACTTTTAAACTTTTAAAAATGAACGAACAAATTAAGTTTATTTAGTCCTGGCTACGGAAACAACCCATGCCTATGCGATCAGTTATCAAAAGTATATTTGGGAAAATGTTTAAAAATTCTTGCCGATAATGTTTCTGGATATTACCAGTTTAAATTTTGACCCTACAATGACATCCTGTTGCCAAAAATCGCAAAGATACTCTTAATAGCTTATCGAGTGGGACTGCCCATGTCATTAACGTATTTTATTTTTCTGCTCCTCGTATTAGCTGAGGATGTACTGGAATAGTGTAACTGTTGAAACTTAAGGTACTTTATAATGAACTGACTGCAACTAATTGCTGTCGTGGGCGCTTATTTTACCGTGGTGACATTTCAAGATGTTTGTTTACATTTCGTTACGAGTCGTGCACATTATTTCTTTATTAACGGAAATACATGATTATACATCGCAAGCTTTCAAGACAGCTATTGTAAAACTCGTAAGTAAAGAAACAACGTTCAGTACGCGTTGATAAATGTAAAAATCTGAAGACAGGGTGAACATAAAATGTATGTACTCTCAAAAACACGTGTTATCAGGCATAATTTGGTGGAGTGTCGTGTCGGGAGAAAGATGCCAAATACTCTAGGTTACCGTACACTATCATAAATAAGCCTAGACTACGGTAGATTTCCTAATAGCTTTGGTCAGTTAAGGTCGAAATTACGTTACGTGTACATTAAGTGAGTCGCATGCCTATCGGGCGTTACCTGATATAGATCGCTTTCTTTACGTATGTGATCAGTTTCTTCTGTACCCTAAAAAAACGGAAGCTGTGAACCCTGAAGAAGCTGAGTGAGGGTATGTAAGTGATTTTATTCGGAAATTGTTGATCTGTAAAGTGAAACATAGGAATGTTGTGGTAAAAATAAATAAAACGATACATAGTTATCACATAGCGCTAGAAACCGCTATTTCCTCAACAAAAGGATAAAATTAAAAAAAAAAGTATGTCAAACATCACTTCAGTACTTCGTCCAACTTTATTTAAAATATTTTTCCGTTATTCATAAACAACTTTCGCATTATCAGTAATAACAAGAAACTATTGAATTTGATCATGATGATGAACATTCGATTGAGTACAAAATACGAACTCGAATTAAGTATTTTTTATGTTTTTGCATGTAAACTGTACTTGCATCTAAATTAGTTGCTTCAGTCACAAAAATGCGCAGAAGTTAGGCGATCGACTAATTTTTATTACTTTTTTACTTAATTTTTATTATTAAAACACAAAGCAGACTAATTCTGAATGATATGCGGTTCTAATTATGCGCAAAGCAAACAACCAAATAAACAAACAACAAAGAGGATTTCTCAACTCCCACTTTATCTCTTACACATTCATTTATGTTTCTTTCCCTACCAGTGCTACCAATACTGCCGGTAATCTTACCATTTACTATGTCATTTATGTAGTGCATCAAAACTATTGAACCGCAGTGTTGGTGGAGTGTGGCTGTTTATCCCGTAAACATTAACATCAAGAAGATTATGCTTTTGTCTTTGTGCGCTGGAAGGTTGCTATCGCGTCACGCGATGGAGCGGCCAGCGAACTTACAGTAAATATGTGAACCAGGTCCGTGAGTCACCAAATGTTGCCATTGCCTGCCCTAAATCATTTATTCACGATAAAGGATGACAGCCAAAAACAGCTGCAGGATAAAAATTTATTAAAATTCTTGACCAAGGTTTCGGTACATATAAATATACCTTCATCAGAAGTAAAAAATCTAAAATTACATCATGCAATGGAGATTAATAAAACAATTGTGCCGAAGGCGTCGTCAGTAATTAAGACATCTTCTCCATTTGTACAACATGACTACATCATTTACATATCTTTTAAACAGTAACAACCAAACAACACTGTCTTGGGTACACAAGAAATGATCACATTATCGTCCCATTAAGAATACTGACGATCATTTTTGGCTCGTTCAATACGAGACACTCCTCGTTTAACTCATGTACATGCTTCCGGCGGCCTAAGCTTTCAGCCTTTACCGACGGACATGAAAATATGTCCGACGTCAGTGACGTGTGTTCGGACCACCCCACTCTTGGAAGGAACCTTACTTCACTGACATTTTCCGTTCTGTTTAGGGTATAAACCTGTAGTTCGCACGTTGCCGAAGTTCGTTGAGTCGATGCGGAAGCTCCCGTTTTGCAAGGCCCGTTCCCAGGCGACGGCAGCTCGTCGGCATTTCTATTGACAGCCAATGGAGCAGGCTGAAACAAGGCAGATAGCGCCGGGAGGGGAGCCGCTCTATTCCGGAACCAATCTCGGACGGGTCGGCGCAGGCGGACGGATTGGGGCGCAGATAAATGGACCGGCGCCCGCCAGACGGATAAATGAATGGTCCCGAGGAAATGGAATAAAAAATACTTAAAGCTGCGCGCCGCGAAAACAAAAGGTGAGGCGCTGCGAGGAGACGATTGGCGAGGCCTCCTTATCCCTCAGGGAGCCGGCACACCCCTCCCTCTGCATCGACATACCCTAGTTGCGCTTCCCGCTGTACGGTGTGCTCCAGTAGGGGCGGCACATTCTGATGGCTTCATGTCGTGTTCCTTCACTTCTGGAAGGCGTTCGATACAGTTCCGCAATATCGATTTATGAACAAAATACGAGCGTACGGACTATCTTAATGGAGAGATATCACCAGACATAAATGCAACTTCGGTTGTACTCAAAGGGATTATTATGGGACCATTACTATTCACAATGTACAGGGTAACAATTATAAAACTATATAAAAAACGTAAATTAATTACAAACTACGTCGTGCACATACTTTATTCAATATGTAAATGTCACTACAGATATTCGGTTTTAGGTTATGACGTATTCGGTATGCCTGTGATCGTTGGCGATGACGTGGCGCCGATGAATAATGAAAATTCGCACGACCCGACCAAATGTCGGAACACTGATGCTGTCGAAGACCACTTGATGGCCGCGCGGGATTAGCCGAGCGGTCTAAGGCGCTGCACTCATGGACTGTGCGGCTGGTCCCTGCACAGCTTCGAGTCATCCCTCAGGCATGGGTGTGCGTGTTTGACTGTGCGGCTGGTCACAGCAGAGGTTCGAGTCCTCCCTCGGGCATGGGTGTGCTTGTTTGTCCTTATGATAATTTAGGTTAAGTAGTGTGTAAGCCCAGGGACTGATGACCTTAGCAGTTAAGTCCCATAAGATTTCACACACATTTTTGAACCACTTGATGGCTGTTTCCAGCTCAGCAATAGTTTTGGGACTATTGCCGCACACCTTGTCTTTAATATTGCCCCACAAAAAGGAGTCGCATGTGTTCAGATCCGGAAAATACGGTGGCCAATAGAGGCCCATGCCAGTGGCCTCTGAGTACGCCAGAGCCAGAATGAGGTCCCCAAAGTGATCCTTCAGGACGTCAAACATTCTCCTGCTTCGATGGGGTCGAGCTCCGTCATGTCAAAATCAGGGTCACTTTGGATAATGGGGATGATATCGTCTTCCAAAGCTTTCTTGTACCGCTCGGTAGCCACTGTGCCATCAAGGAAATATCGCACCGATTATTCCGTGAGTGGACACTGCACACCATACAGTCACCCATTGAGGGTGAAGATACTTCTCGATCGCGAACTGCGGATTCTCAGTCCCTCAAATGGGCCAATTTTGCTTATTGACGAAACCATGCAAATGAAAGTGGACTTCGTCGCTAAACCAAACCATACATGCGCATACTAATTCCCATCATACCCCGAGGCCAGCCGTGCAGTATGAACGTCCTAACGCAATCCGCTCAGAAGTTGCGACTATTTTATTTCATATAGTTCAATAATTGTCACCCTGTACATTCAATGTGTGTGAGAAAAATAATGAGACTGACACTGGCAACGATGTGTTGTTCAACTTGTGTAGACCGGTGTGTTCACCCCTTCCAGATGCTCAGACAGAGACTCAGCTCCGTACAACCATCACGTGGTTTTCGAAGGGTCAGTGAAGTTGTGTTTTTGTTGTGTGCTACGAAAATAGAAGAGTGGAATTTAGAGCAACGTTATGCAACCAAGTTTTGTGTTAGAGCCGTGGAAGGGGGGCTTGTCAACTGCTGAGCATTTACGACCAAGCCCTGCCTCGCAGCCCGGCTAAGGGATTCTGTCAGCAGGAGGCCGGAGCTTTCTCGTGCTCCGAAGAATGGCTTCAAGAAATGCCCGTTGGACATTATGGACCGGCAGTACACCCATGGACTGTTCGAGCAAGAAATACGGCGGAAGAAACTGAAGAATTACAACAATACTACACTTTCCTAAAGACACACGTCTTGAAGGAAAACTAAGAGCCTAACCTCGACCACAATTTTTATTTTCAGAAGACCTCTGATGCAAGGCTAGTTGCGAAAATACACGATTGGTGAAAATGTTGATGGCGTTGCGGAGACAGAATGGAATCAGCAACTTTTTGAGACAACAAAGGTAAACCGAAAAGTCATTGTAAAATTATCGTGGACCGTTTTTCTTGTCGGGATTTTTGTGCATGAACGAATCTCGCGATTGTTGGGCTGAAAGTTAATATTCTGCGATTGGCGCACATGTCCTGTTTGGTGGGAAGGAATATCAGGCTGTACAGTTCAGTTAAAACCTTAGGAGTTCGCTGAGAGAGAGAGAGAGAGAGAGAGAGAGAGAGAGAGAGCGAGAGATGGGGAACTGTGCACAGCAGTGGAGTTCCTGAGAGACAGGGAAGTGTGCATCTTGAGTACATCAGTGTAGTGGAGTTAGCTGAGAAACAGGGAGGTGTGCACATCTTCTACCCATAAGGTGTGTTTATTCGGCGAAATAGAACCGTGCACATTTGGGACTCATATTAGCAGACGAGCAGCGTCCAGAGTTCGTGTCGACGAAAGTTCGACTCTCCTCCTGAACTGCAGAGCCACACCCTTGATGGTGGCGTTATGCACGGTTCATG
Organism: Schistocerca americana; assembly: GCF_021461395.2. Taxonomy (NCBI): domain Eukaryota; kingdom Metazoa; phylum Arthropoda; class Insecta; order Orthoptera; family Acrididae; genus Schistocerca; species Schistocerca americana. The sequence continues at coordinate 225,162,702 of NC_060119.1, forward strand.
ATGATTATTTATGTGAGCATTCACTGAGGTGACAGAAGCCGTGGGATAGCAATACGAACATATACAGATGGCGGTTGTATCGCGTGCACAAGTTATAAAGAGGCAGTGCATTGACCGAGTTGTCATTTGTACTCAAGTGATTCATGTCAAAGCGTTTCCGTCTTGATTACGGCCGCACGACGCGATTTAACAGATTTTGAATGCGGGATGGTAGTTGGAGCTGGACACATGGGAGATTCCCTTTCGAAAATCGTTAGGGAATTCAGTATTCTGACATCTACAGTGCCAAGAGTGCCGAGAATACCAAATTGTAGGCATTACCTCTCACCACGGACAACGCAGCAGCCGACTGTCTTCACTTACCGATCAAGAGCAGCGGTGTTTGCGTACAGTTGTCACTGCTAACGGACAAGCTAGGCTGCTCGAAAAAACCGCAGAAAACAATGTGGGACGCACGAAGGACGTATCCGTCACGACGGTCCGGCGAAATTGCGCATTAAAGAGCTATGGCAGAAGATAACCGACGCGAGTGGCTTTGCTAACAGCACGACATCGTCACGGTAAATGATGACAGCCAAAACAGTTGCAGGATTAAGATTTATTAAAATTCTTGACCACGGTTTCGGTATATATAAATATACCTTCATCAGAACTAAAATACCTAAAATTACATCCTGCAATGGAGACTAATAAAACAATTGTGCCAAAGGCGTCGTCAGTAGTTAAAACATAAATGGAGATGATGTTTTAACTGCTGACGACGCCTTTGGCACAATTGTTTTATTAATCTCCATTGCAGGATGTAATTTTAAATATTTTACTTCTGATGAAGGTATATTTATATATACCGAAACCGTGGTCAAGAATTTTAATAAATCTTTATCCTGCAACTGTTTTGGCTGTCATCATTTACCGTGAAGAATTTCAACAATTGCTGTTTCAGCCATGTTTAAAATCTTGAGCACGACATCGCCTGCAGCGCCTCTCTTAGGCTCGTGACCATTTCGCTAGGATCCTGGACGACTGGAATACCGTGGCGTGTGGGCCCACGTTGTCAACAAGGCACAGTGCAAGCTAGTGGTGGCTCCATAATGGTGTGAGCTGTGTTTACGAGGAATGGACTGGATCCTCTGGTCCAACTGGACCCATATTGACTGCCAATGGTTATGTTCGGCTACTTGCAGACCATTTGCAACATTTTATGGACCTTATATTCCCAGACATGTCACTGGGCTGAAATTGTTCTAGATTGGTTTGAAGAACGTTGTGGACAATTTGAATGAAAGATTTGGTCGCCCAGATCGCCTGACGTGTGTCCCATCGTACACTTATGGGACATGATCGTGAAGTCAGTTCGTGCACAAAATCCTGCACTGGCAACACTATTCGCAATTATGGACGGCTGTTGAGGCAGCATTGCTCGATATTCCTGCACGGGACTTTCAGCGATTTGTTGAGTCTATGCTACGTCGAGTTACTGCAGTCCACCGGACAAAAGGGAGTTTAACACGATATTAGGCGGTATCCCATGATCTTTGTCACCTCAGTGTAATTAGCACCACCGGCATCATAGGACAACTCTCGGTCCGCAATTCCTCAGGTCTCTGCGATCATCAGTCTGAAATTCAGGACTTCATTCGTAAATGCATCAGTTTCTCCACAACCATCATGTTAACAGTCACTTTATTCGTTTGGATAAACGTTTGTGAGTAATTTTCAGATCATCAGTTGCACCTAAGGCGCATGTTACCTGTTCATTCACGTAACAGTGAAAACCAATAGAATTAACATAGGAGACATTTGTACAGTGAGTTGGTATTCTTTCATAGTCAGATCTACACTCCTGGAAATGGAAAAAAGAACACATTGACACCGGTGTGTCAGACCCACCATACTTGCTCCGGACACTGCGAGAGGGCTGTACAAGCAATGATCACACGCACGGCACAGCGGACACACCAGGAACCGCGGTGTTGGCCGTCGAATGGCGCTAGCCGCGCAGCATTTGTGCACCGCCGCCGTCAGTGTCAGCCAGTTTGCCGTGGCATACGGAGCTCCATCGCAGTCTTTAACACTGGTAGCATGCCGCGCCAGCGTGGACGTGAACCGTATGTGCAGTTGACGGACTTTGAGCGAGGGCGTATAGTGGGCATGCGGGAGGCCGGGTGGACGTACCGCCGAATTACTCAACACGTGGGGCGTGAGGTCTCCACAGTACATCGATGTTGTCGCCAGTGGTCGGCGGAAGGTGCACGTGCCCGTCGACCTGGGACCGGACCGCAGCGACGCACGGATGCACGCCAAGACCGTAGGATCCTACGCAGTGCCGTAGGGGACCGCACCGCCACTTCCCAGCAAATTAGGGACACTGTTGCTCCTGGGGTATCGGCGAGGACCATTCGCAACCGTCTCCATGAAGCTGGGCTACGGTCCCGCACACCGTTAGGCCGTCTTCCGCTCACGCCCCAACATCGTGCAGCCAGCCTCCAGTGGTGTCGCGACAGGCGTGAATGGAGGGACGAATGGAGACGTGTCGTCTTCAGCGATGAGAGTCGCTTCTGCCTTGGTGCCAATGATGGTCGTATGCGTGTTTGGCGCCGTGCAGGTGAGCGCCACAATCAGGACTGCATACGACCGAGGCACACAGGGCCAACACCCGGCATCATGGTGTGGGGAGCGATCTCCTACACTGGCCGTACACCACTGGTGATCGTCGAGGGGACACTGAATAGTGCACGGTACATCCAAACCGTCATCGAACCCATCGTTCTACCATTCCTAGACCGGCAAGGGAACTTGCTGTTCCAACAGGACAATGCACGTCCGCATGTATCCCGTGCCACCCAACGTGCTCTAGAAGGTGTAAGTCAACTACCCTGGCCAGCAAGATCTCCGGATCTGTCCCCCATTGAGCATGTTTGGGACTGGATGAAGCGTCATCTCACGCGGTCTGCACGTCCAGCACGAACGCTGCTCCAACTGAGGCGCCAGGTGGAAATGGCATAGCAAGCCATTCCACAGGACTACATCCAGCATCTCTACGATCGTCTCCATGGGAGAATAGCAGCCTGCATTGCTGCGAAAGGTGGATATACACTGTACTAGTGCCGACATTGTGCATGCTCTGTTGCCTGTGTCTATGTGCCTGTGGTTCTGTCAGTGTGATCATGTGATGTATCTGACCCCAGGAATGTGTCAATAAAGTTTCCCCTTCCTGGGACAATGAATTCACGGTGTTCTTATTTCAATTTCCAGGAGTGTATATCGTGTCTTAAATGAATAAATTAATGTGTTAATCGAAAGTTTGTTTCTATGAAAACATTCCACACATATCAGGTTATTTCTTTGTAATTCTACCCTTCAGGATCCATAGCGAGGACCGTGAATTCTTCGCCTTATCCCTCTTCTTATTTCAAATGGGCCTACCCTGGACGACGCTTGTTCGACTGTTGGGCTTTGATATTTGCCCGTACTGCCGCATCATCGGTCGGTCTAACTCCTTCCTTTCTTTCTTCTGTCCAGGGGGTACCTTTGCTTCTGGGCTTTTGCTGAAATCCTCGGACTTCCTTCAGGGTGTGTCTTTCAGACTGTATGTTCTGGAGATCACTTATTTAATGTCCTTCTCGGTTTCTGTCAGACAAGTGGTGCGAACCTTCTTGTTTTGCCAGAAGGTGAACAGACGGTTGGTCAATCTGTTTGGAGGCAATCTTGCAAAATGGTTCAAATGGCTCTGAGCACTATGGGACTTATCGTCTGAGGTCATCAATCCCCTAGAACTTAGGACTATTTAAACCTAAGGAACCTAAGGACATCACACACATCCAAGGCCGAGGCAGGATTCGATCCTGTGACCGTAGCGGCCACGCGGTTCCAGACTGAAGGGCCTAGAACCGCTCATCCACAGCGGCCGGCTGGCAGTCTTGCAACATGGCTATAGAAAGTTACCCTTCTTTTTCTTGCACAATCAGAGAGCCTCTCGATATGTTCATAGAACCCAGAGTTATGCCGCCTTCTGAATTCCCCAGCTTCTTCTACCGGGCCTAGGATCTTCCTGAGGATCCTCCTCTCTCTGACTGCCAATTTCTCCGGTTCATAGAAAGACATTCCATGGCATGCAGGGCTTCTGGTCATATGACTGATGTGTAGTGCTTCAGTTTCAGATTGCGTGAGAGTCATTTCTTGTTGTAGGTTTTCATAGTCAGTCGATAGGCTAGTTCCAACTTTTCGACTCTTATGAATAATGACGTTTTTTCTGATAAGTTGGGTTCAATCCATTAGCCGAGATAACTTTCTCAGTCCTTTTGATCTTTCCCTGGTCTAGTAACATCTGTTTGTTAGCTTCTTTGATGTTTGTGAAGAACTCTGTTTTCTCCAGCGACACTTGAAGACCCACCTTGGCTGCCTGTTTTCTGAGGCAGTTTACCTTCACTGCTGCCGTTTCAAGAGAATCAGCAATCATTGCTATGTCGTCTTCAAAAGCCGGGGAATCTACAATCAGTGCATCGTTCTTACTCGTTATCCATTCCATTGTACACAATAATCACAGCTTGGGGCTTAAAGACGTGCCCGTCTCTTAATGAATTTTCTGGTTCAGGGTAAATAGGTTTACACACTAGGTGTTCTGCAACATGATGTGCACCTGTCAACATGAGCACCTTCATTGGCGTGCGGGGATGAGTGTGCGGTTCTCTCAGCCATTGCTCCACTGTCTGTGCCGACACCAGTAGCAGCAGCAACATGGCAGTCGGTTAGAGTTGGTGCTGTTGCTCGTCGGAACCGATCTGCCTACCACGCAACAGTGCGACCCTGCTGCGTTGTAGTGCAACGGTGAGAGCCCTGACCAGTACGTCACGCAGTGAGGCCCGCCTCCCGATGGCGTTGCAGCACAACGGATAGGACACTATGCCACACCTGACACCTCCACAATGCAAAGCTGCAACCAGCCATCTCCAGACGGAGCAACGGCTTGGAGAATCTCAGTGTCAGACAGCTGTCTCCGTACGAAAGTTCTGCAAAACAAAATAAACATTTCAAATCCAACACACTCTCTTTACCATGCCTATAGTTAAAAATTTTCGATTGACGAACTCGTAGATTACCAGTTTATGTTAAAAGTTTGTTACTTGTTCGTTCAAGTAACAATGAAAACCAACAGAATTAACATAGGAGACATTTGTAAAGTCAGTTGATATTCTATCATAGTCAGTTCCGTAGCATGTGTGTCTTAATTGAATTCATTAATGCGTTAGTCAAAACCTTGTTTCTGTTAAAGCCTTCCATTCATATCAGATTATTGCTCTGTAATTCTCGGCTTCAGCATCCTTAACGAGCACTTCTCTCCACCAATTCAATGTTCAACTGTGTGTGAATTCCTAAGGAACCAAACTGCTTAGGTCATCGGGTCCTAGACCTACACACTACTTAAACTAACTTATGTTAACAACAACACACACACACACACACACACACACACACACACACACACACACACACACACACACACGCCCGAGGGAGGACTCGAACCTCCGGCGGGAGGGGCCACGCAATCCGTGACATGGTGCCTCCAACCGCGCGGCTCCAATTCAATGTCAGTTGTGGTGCATAATATTAACTGCTTCAATGCAGAAATCCAGGAGTCAATATAAAAAGACGGATATTAAATGATTTACATCAACACGTAGTTTCCGTTTTATGTTAATGTTTATTATGTTCCAGAACATTCGTACAATTCCCAGCTCAAAGAAACTGACTTTACAGATGATATACTCGAACTAACTGCCACCCTACTGCCAATCTAGTGCCTCTCCCGACTTCTTAGGCTCACTGCTCGTATAGTTTCTTAACAATACAAGTTCTTTGAAGGTATTGTTCAACAAAGGCACAATAACTGAGTTACAATTCGGTTGTTTCGTAAGAAAAAATAATAAATGACTGATTACAATAAATGTGAGTTCTAAATTTGCTTTTCAAATATAACATCAGAATTCTTCTTGAGACATGTGGCTAACCCTACATGACACAAAATAAGTAATTTCTCGTCAATTAGAATGGGAATTTTACTGCTAAGATATTTTGGAGTACTTTACAGAATGCGGAAATCCAAAAGATAGGAATAATAATTTGTTAATAACAGGAAGTTCTAGAACAGTTAATTACAGAATTAATTAAAATGAATCTGATTTCAGTTTTTGTAGAAACATGATGCCTTGAGCGTGAACGTAACTTCCAGTGCAACAGTTAGCAAGAAATCTACCCAAAACAGTTGTCACGTTTTATGAAATAATTGAATTTTGACAATCAATTTCCCCTTTAATGACTGAACTCATTTTAACACTAACATTTCTGGGTGATTACTACCTGATAGTTATATAAGTGAAACAATTAGTTTTTCCGTAAATTTCGTAAAATTGAAGACATGCGCAGAAAAATGGGCTAACCCATAGAAACGGATAAAAATGGGGTTGTGTAAATGAGACTGAAAAAAAAACAGATCAAAGTTTTTTTTTTTTTTTTAAACGGGAAACCTTTCAGCGTGGACCAGTTATTGTTTCTGATCCCTCATATCCTTTATATTGGAACAGACCATGTAAAATAATAATAAAGAGGAACAGTAATATGTGAACATTTGTTCTGTACATTATCAAACATCCACAACCACAAATTACCATTAACTACAGTGAAAAGTATTGTAAAAGGAAATCTGGTGATAACACATGAGGTATGCCTCGAGTGGATCAAGCCAATGGGCACTATCATAGCCTGATACAAAACAACGTATCCACTGACGGAAACAATTACCATAACAGAATTATAAGTTTTTGAATATTCTGAGTCCGTTTTCAGATTTTGATTGGCAGTACTCGTCTATTAAACATGGAAGTTCAGTTTTGTTCTAGTTCTTTCTCTTTCTGACTGTATTTTTTACATGAAATTTGCATCTTAAGGTGATAAACTTGGAAGATGCAAATACGTGGTTTTGCAAAGCCTATACTGAAACACTGATAAAATTTTTATAATACATGCCAAGGCTAGGAGGTTCCTTGTTGTCTTTGCACTTATCTACATCTTGCTAATAATTAGATCAGCACGCAGATTGGATTTTTTTTTTCCTGTAGTAGTGACTCGACTGCGTAGGAAAACTATTTACTTGTACATGAGCCTATCCAAATTCCTCGTCCTCCGCGTTGCATTTATTTGGGCGATTGTAACGTCTCCCCTGCTTATCCACCTTAAATAAAATATTTAGCTTTTAATGTCATGTTACACACAAATATGTAACTGAGAATGTACATCTAGTGTTTTGTTGTCTTGCACAGAAACTAACTTCAGGAGTTTCAGATTTTATTTTTTGTATTTATTTATTTATTTGATGCACACAGGATAGGCGTCCATTGCTTATAGTGAAGATTGCTAGACAACCTCTCTTGCAAATCTGAACGTCTACTTCACATACAGTAACCTTATAAATGTTGGTTATCTGCCGCCTATTCCTCTCTGGATCATCAGTATACCTCCGCTTGAAACGATTCAAATTCACATATCAAAATATATAATAATTTTGAAGAACATTGTTGCTCAGACTTCGAAAATCACGAAACAGCTTCTCCCGTGTACCTGCAGGTCCAATATCGAAGCATTTTCTCACATAGACTCAATCTGAACGTTGTGATTTTGCGTTTTTCATTACACCATTATAACTACTGTAGTCTTAAACACCCTTTCGCTTCTTCTTCTCAACTTCTTTGCGCCAATTCTGTGGATTACGCTTCCTCTTTCGATAATTTCCACTGACTTTTCACACTTTGGAAATTGGAAATTTGTGGTAAGGTCTTATGGGACCAAACTGCAGAGGCCATTGGTCCCTAAGTTTACACACTATTTAATCTAACTTTAACTTACGCTAAGGACGACACACACACACCCATGCCCGAGGGAGGACTCGAGCCTCCGACAGGGGGAGCAGTGCGGATCGTGACAAGGCACTCCTAGATCGCGCGGCTACACGATGGGGTTTTTCACACTTTTGTCAAAGTTTTCCATTTCTACATCCTCGTGTTAACTGTTTGTATTCTGTACTGAATGTGCCAACTGAACACCTCATATACTCTAACCTAGGTTCATATCGTTTTTGATATTAGATATTGCACAAGGTTTGTATTTCGTGTTTACACTTTTATTAATCCCGATATAACGTACCTCAGCCCCAAAACCTTTTCAAATTACGGTTAATTATCTGTTATTTGATCATAAGGCACAGTTTCGGCTGTTCTGCTATTCAGCTACTTTTTGCTGGAGGAAAGCCGGGGTGTAGCGAAAGGTTAGCCCGTTTTTGGAATTACAGAAATCATAGCTAGCGAAATGTAAGAAATTCTGTGCGCTGTATTGCATCCTAATGCTATATTTAGGGGTGAGACCAACTTAATTTTGATACTTACTGCACTCAGCAACAGATGGCAGCTCTTCTCAATTTCTAAATTTGAGGGTTGGGCCGTTTTTTTCGCGCATGTCATCAACTGAAGGTTACAATAAGATACTTTTCCACTAACTAAGGATTCCTGTAAATTGTATTTAAATGAGCTATATATATATATATATATATATATATATATATATATATATATATATATATATATATATATATGTGTGTGTGTGTGTGTGTGTGTGTGTGTGTGTGTGTGTGTGTTGCATTTTACGTATCTCGCGTGCAATGCTGCTTGAGACAATGCAGAGCAACCATTGCTATTCTCTGAAATGTGTATCGTATAATACGTAACAACATGGTACCGAATATTTCATATAAGTGTCCCCGTAATATGTCCTATAACAAGTCCACTGTGCTGAGATGACCCAGAGTGCAGCTCGTTATCATTCAGACTCCTTACCCAGCACTGACAGCAAAGACTATAATGTGTGAAACAAAAGCATTACACTGAGTGAGAGCTGTCTACGGAATGATATGCTTGTCCATCAAAACGAAACAGCTGAGTTGTGCTACGTCTCAGCATTAGCATTTGCTGGGCACATACGGACTGTAGCGTGCGTCGAAAGCTTTGCCCAAAGCGCCAAGGCTTAGATATCACTGAATGGCATGGCCTGTCCTGTACACATCCCCCTGTGATCAAGCCGAGAGAGAGGGAGAATTGTTTTAAACGGTCCCAAGTAGTTCCACTCCATACACCAGAGCAAAACTTGAGTTCGTGCCACACGCCAGAGGGCGAGATAACATTCAATTACGTTTCAGGCCCACGATGTCCTTTGAGAAAGATTGAATCATCCAGGGAATGACAGCATTGTCAAAAAATGTCAACAAAGTCATCCCGTTGTTCATCACGCTACGAACTGTCGCTTTTCGTCCGTGAAATGTGTGGAATTAACTCCCCAGAGCAAGAGGTGGTTCCATTTACGCGCCTTTTGTTCCACGTTCTGAGGACTTTTTGTGTCTATTATGAGCTGCTGGTGACTGATATGTTTTCCTTAGCCACCCATAATAAAACTGCGTGATTTAAGTCTGGGAGTCGCGTTTCTCACCTTTATTGCAGAGATGTTTAAAGAAGGGATCAAATGTGGGAAAGAGGGGATGTGACGATTTACCCTCGTGTGACATATCTACGGTGGCGTTGAGCAGAATTATGGTGAAATTTGGTGCCAATGTGACATCATTAACACACTTCACATGAACTTCTGAGCTCAGGCATTTCCTTCGCATGTGTCGACACCTTGCTGTTTGAAGTGTCACTGAGCCCGCCATGCTTTTGCACAGTAACAGAGCAAGGTTGTAGGCACCTTTAAGCAAAATTTCAAACTTATGCGTCAAAGTTAAGGAAATTCGAAAAGAGATCCTTTAACTTTGTTGCGCAGTATAGTTGCATCGGAAACTCGCTATCAGTAGTTCTTTTTAACTCTAAAATTCATGAAAACTAGTTTATTAGATAGCGAAAATAGTTGTTGTTGTTGTGGTCTTCAGTCCTGAGACTGGTTTGATGCAGCTCTCCATGCTACTCTATCCTGTGCAAGCTTCTTCATCTCCCAGTACCTACTGCAACCTACATCCTTCTAAATCTGCTTAGTGTATTCATCTCTTGGTCTCCCTCTACGATCTTTAACCTCCACGCTGCCCTCCAATGCTAAATTTGTGATCCCTTGATGCCTCAAAACATGTCCTACCAACCGATCCCTTCTTCTAGTCAAGTTGTGCCACAAACTTCTCTTCTCCCCTATCCTACTCGATACCTCCTCATTAGTTATGTGATCTACCCACCTTATCTTCAGCATTCTTCTGTAGCACCACATTTCGAAAGCTTCTATTCTCTTCTTGTCCATACTAGTTATCGTCCATGTTTCACTTCCTTACATGGCTACACTCCATACAAATACTTTCAGAAACGACTTCCTGACACTTAAATCTATACTCGATGTTAACAAATTTCTCTTCTTCAGAAACGATTTCCTTACCATTGCCAGTCTACATTTTATATCCTCTCTACTTCGACCATCATCAGTTATTTTACTCCCTAAATAGCAGAACTCGTTTACTACTTTAAGTGTCTCATTTCCTAATGTAATTCCCTGCGAAAATAGTAATTTCTAATATTGTTTTCATTAATTTCATGCTTCTGTTCCATATTTACCTATTACCTTTCCTATTCTGTACATGACGCTACCCACATAACTTTTTGTTTTTCGTCAACTAGCGTGTCATCTGCGACAAGAGTGACTGTTCTTAACGAAATTTACGTTCTACCTTAAATAATGCCTATTTCCTGTGATATGACGATTTAGTGAGCATTAATGCAGCGTAATTTACGTTAAATGTTGTTCTCGATTTCGTAGATGACTGCTTTGAAGACTATCTTCCTGCATAGAAGCATTGCTAATCAATGCTGTGTAATTTTGTGGCGCCGTTACTGTTAGCCAGGCAATCACCTGTCTGCAAGCTATACCAGTTTGTTATACCAGGCCGATAGGGTTGAAACTGGGTTAGAATGTGCTTGTTTGCCGCATTCCCCTCAGCTGCTCATGTAGTAGACTGTCACTGATAAACACCACTGAATCCCTTGTGTAGGCCTATATACGAACATCTGAGTATATATAAACCAAATTATAGTTGTTTCTCCTCAGAACTAGTCTGGGGATAATAAATATAGCACTTGCGCAACGTGAATACACAGGTTCCATTCTGTGATCATCCGCTGCTCGCCAAAAGCACGAAATCCATGTTAAGTCACCGTCTCGCATAAACTTCCAACTGCCAGCAGGACACGTTCAGCATATCTGAATGGTATCCAGTTATTTACTATCACTACACCTTCATTGATTTCATCCTCGTCGATTCTTTCATTTAATTTCAGCGCATATATTCTGCCTGCCAAAAAAGGAAAACCACACGACACTGTCGGACGTCAGTGTAACTTCGTATGTAAAGAGGCCGTTCGCGGATATGTAAATGATTACAGTCGCAGCTTTCTGTGACAGGTACAACAGCTACCAGAGTGTTGAGCGTTATTACCAGGCCCGGCATGTGTATGAACAGCGTCAGACGTTGTGTGATCACTGTGAAGGACACGGAGATAAATCGTAGTCGTCTGAGACTCCGTCATCAGCACCTGATGGTTTGAAAAGGACCTCATTGTGCCTCCATTTGGCCAGTTGGTCGAATCGTGCAGTGAGGCATACGGATGTCACCGTGGTCCGATGTTGGACTGCATAGTAACGTGAGGGATGCACAGTGCCGTCAAGGATGCGATGGACGACGTCTAACCATCACAACAGTGCCTCCCCGTATTGTGCACCAAGCACATCGTAAACCCTGCACGTCTGTGCCCTCTTTCCGAGAACAAGTAAGTGACTTCTTCCAATACAATGTGTTATCACTCACCATTGCTCGGAGAGTAGTAGCAGCTGGACTGTGGAAATGCCATCCCAAGTGTAGCGTGCCGTTAACACCACAACACAAACGGCTTCGTTTGAAGTTTTGCCGTGACCGGAAAGCATGGGATGCTGATGAATGCTATTGTGTTACGTTCAGCAATGAATCTCATTATTATCATCGTGCTCCGTTCATCATAACACAACCAAAACGATCATGTTCGACAGTGCTGGAGAATGGCAACGATGCAACTGTCGAACATGATCGTTTTGGTGGTCCAGTTGGTGGTGTGTGGGGAGGCATAATGTAGAACGGATGTAATGACCTTCAAATTTTGTAAAACTGTACACTCATCGGTCAACTTTGTGACACTATACTCCTTCCCCATGTTTTTTTCAGACCTGCATTCAGTTCTGGCTTCATGGATGACAATACGCGACCGTATCCAAGAGCGCAGATGGAGCTCTTGCAATGATGTCATATTCGGCGACTGGACTGGACCGGCCTGCCCATTTCCTCGACTTAAAATTCCGTCTATTACATGTATGATGCGTTTGGGAGAGGTATCGCAGCACGTCCAAATTCCCCAACGACCACCCAGCAGTTGGCGGAGAAAAGGAACAACCTCTCTTAAGAATTCCTTACCAACCTTGTGATCGTCATAGGAGCAAGTTGCACAGCATGAATTGCTATCAGTGGTAATCACACGCCCTCTTGACAACCATGTGTCGTCTCTTATAATGTTCAGAGCGCCATCATGAAGCACAGTGACTTCAGTGTAATTATTGCCACCGAGCGAGGTGGCGCAGTGGTTAGCACACTGGACTCGCATTCGGGAGGACGACGGTTCAATCCCGCGTCCGGCCATCCTGATTTAGGTTTTCCTTGATTTCCCTAAATCGCTCCAGGCAAATGCTGGGATGGTTCCTTTGAAAGGGCACAGCCGACTTCCTTCCCCATCCTTCCCTTATTTCCCTCATCTGATGAGACCGATGACCTCGCTGTTTGGTCTCCTCCCCCAAACAACCCAATCCCCCAACCCCAACCCAATTATTGCCTTTGAATAAAAGTGTCGCTTCTGTTCCTCTCATTGCGTATTTCTTTCACTTACCTACTGTACTGTAGCAGTGCTGTCTACGTGTGGTCCAAGTTCAAGAGCTGTATTACTTGGCAGTGAATCATCAAGCAAAAGTTACTTTCGTCCTTAAGTTTCACACACCCGCATGATTGCAAAATAGAGACTAATTTACAAAGAACTTTGTCATTATGGGCCCATTTATCAGTATCCTGGATGAATGCACTAATTCGGTTTGCAAAGCCTTTATATCCTCTACTTAGACAACCAGGCAAACAAGTGCTGTAACTGGTCATCAATATCGTGGATACTGGACAGAGTTGACGTTTGAGCTGGTCCTTGTAATGTTCTGTTGTGGATTGATCAGGGTATCTTGCAGGCCCTTAGATTACCTCAAAAAATGTAGACATTTCATAGAGACAGGTGCCATGGCTGGCAGGTGAAACGTGAGAGAACACACGAGGAGGGAAGATACCCGTGATGTACCGTTGCGCCACCAGACTCCCCACTCCCCACTCCCCACTCCCCACTCCCCACTCCCCACTCCCCACTCCCCACTCCTCCTCCTCCTCCTACTCCTTCTTCTTCTTCTACTTCTACTTCTACTCCTCCTCCTCCTCCTCCTCCTCCTCCTCCTCCTCCTTCACTATTACTACATTACGTCATATCGATGGTTCCACGCACAATGACGCCAGGAATACCACCACTGTGCTTCTTTGAAACATTGTAAGAAGGGACCTCTCCCCAGGTCGCCGCCACATTTTCCGACGGTGGTCTTCCAGGATAGTGCGACACTGCGCTTCATCAATGAACACAAGTCCACGAGCTACTCCAAATGCATCCGCTGGCACTTTATAAAATGCTTGAGACACAAATGCTGACTTACTTTATATTTTATTCCCACGGGTTTCGGTCATAAACCACGTTCATGGTCGTCGGAAAACTCATCTGCAACCAAACTTTTTTGACGACCGTGAACATGGTTTCGAAATAAAACAAAGTCAGAATGTGTGTGTCATGCACTTCATAAACTGATAGCTATCTTAAAAAGATATCCGCATCCGTTTGTGTTATGTTAAGGACAACCGACAAATGGGATGGTAATTTCTTAGACCAGTTGCTGCTATTCTACGACGAATGGTGCGGGAGACATAGAAAGTTGCAGTGATTACATTCCTTGTTCTATAATGGCAAGCGCAGATGTGAAGGGCTTAGAATATCATTGGAGCACAATAGGGTGATCCTCCCTTGTGGTAGTCGGATATGGTCGACCAGAAAATTGGCAACAAGTACGCTATCCCTAACGCGCTCTTACAATCCTGCATTGGGCCATTGTCACATCTGAAAGCTCCAAAAATCTGGATAGTGCACAATTCCACCAGCCATCCAAATAGAGTTTCAAATTCAGTCAGTGGAGGACCAGTGGACATACAGTCCCAAAAGGTGCTCTTACATCAGCATTTCTAGAATTCTGACATCATCGTATTCGGTTAATTGCATCAAGGCCATGACCTCAACGCTCGCAGAATTCTGACATCGCCGGCCGCTGGTGGCCAAGCGGTTCTAGCGCTACAGTCTGGAACCGCGCGACCGCTACGGTCGCAGGTTCGAATCCTGCCTGCCTCGGGCATGGATGTTTGTGTTGTCCTTAGGTTTAAGTAGTTCTAAGTTCTAGGGGACTTATGACCTCAGCAGTTCAGTCCCATAGTGCTCAGAACCATTTTTTGAATTCTGACATCATCGCATCACCAAGGCCATGACATCATCAGTCCTGGAATTGTGACATCATCGTATCACTGCACCATGAAGGCAGTTTCATCTTGGTCCCATTTGATTTTTATATGTTTCCAAAATCTGAAGAAAATCTTTGAGAACTTCACTTCGCTAATGATGAAGCGGTTCAAGCAAAGGTGAGGTTGTGGCTTCATCAACAAAGACATTCTACAGCGGTAGTATCAACCAACTGGTACCTCTTTGGAAGAAATGTTTTCATCACCAGTGTGACTATGTTGAGTAATAAATATGTAGAAGTGAGGAAAAAAAACTTAAAATGTTAATAAAGTTTATTTCAAAAGTTTTAAGAGCAAGGATATCAGTAAGATTCACTAATGAGACTGCTATCCTCAGTGAAAGTGAAGAATTACAGGATTTGCTGAATGGACTGAGCAGTCTAACGAGTCCAGTATATGGACTGAGAGTAAGAAAAACGAAAGTAATGACAAGTAGCACAAATGAGAACAACAAGAAAGTTATCAGGATATGGGATCACGAAGTAGAAGTAGTTAAGGGATACTTCTGTTTAGGCAGCAAAATAACTTAGGACAGTCGGGGCAAAAAGAAATAAATAAACGGACTAGAACTGGCAAAATGTGCATTTATGGCGAAGAAAAGTCTATTAGTATCAAATATAAGAATTTGAGGAAGAAATTTCTGAGAACAGCGTTGTATGGTAGTGAAACATGGACTGTGGAAAAGCAGAAAAAGAAGGAAATCAAAGCATTTGAGAGGCGGCGCTACAGAAGAATGTTTAAAATTAGATGGATTAATAACGTAAGGACTGACTAGTTTCTCCAGAAAATGGGCGAAGAAAAGAATATGTGGAAAAAGTTGACAAGAAGAAGGGACAGGATTATAGAATATCTGTTAAGACATCATGCAATAACTTCAATGGTACTAGGGGGAGCTATCAACGTTAAACTGTAGAGAAAAACAGAGGTTGGAATACATCTAGGAAATAATTTAGTATGTATATTCCAAGTAATAATCTGAGATAAAGAGGTTGGCACAAAAGAGGGTTCCGTAGCAGAGCACATCAAAGTAGTCAGAAGACTGATGCCTCAAAAAAACAGTTTTCGCTTTAAAAATTGGGAGGCATTACTTTTCTGCACTCCCTTCCTATCGTACACTTACTCTAATATCAAAGTGTCTTATATCAAATATTTGAAAAGCAGTTGGGAGCCAAATAACTGTGATGCTGACATGACATCAAGAATTGTGGGAGGAAACTCGTGTAGCTGGAATAACATAATTCATTTATTATTCATAACAAATACCCTCTGAGTATGTAGCACAGAGCCAATTGTTTGAAAGCAGTGAGTCTGTTCGAACGATTGACCGAGAGTGCAGTGACGCTTGTGAAATCGAATTATTGTAGTTACACTTCAGCGTCGCGTCAGTGCGCAGGTCGTTCGGATACTTTGGAGCACAGTACCTGAATGTCACAAATGACACACACACACACACACACACACATTGCCTTAAGTTCATAACTTGGAGAGCAATAGTGCAGACCGTTTGGATACATTGAAGCATGCTACTCTCGACACAATGCACACGCAGCAAATTATGAACACTTAAATGTGGGTAAAGATGCGACGTGATGCCAGTGCGTTATCCATGAGATGCTGATGTTACACCAATGTGACATGTGTGACGTAATCAGGTCGTTCGGATACTTCTGACCACATTTCCATTAACGACAAGTAAAGTCATGACAAGCACGAGTTAAATAGCATCACGTGCAAATCACTTATGAGACAAGCAAGGGTGCAGGAGGCGAGAGTACAGGCGTTGCGGGGCCTTGGGTGGCAGTTGCCTTCACGTGCAGTGACGATGATATCGGAATTCGAGGAGTGATCATGCTGGTGCGAGCCGCTTTTGAGCCCGTATGCTCATTGATCCTCTACTTCTCAGGTGTCGATAACACTGATACATACGACTACGTGACATCTCCGTGTCCTTCGCCGTTTCACAGTGATCAGTCAACATCTGACGCTGTTCATGCCCCTTATGCTCGTATATTCTATCAGGCCTGGTACCTGGTAACAACACTGAACGAGTCAGTGGACCGGTCTTCTTGTCACTGAGAACTGTGTCCTTAGTCATTTACACATCCACCGGTGTTGCGTACGAGTAGAAAGTTGCGACAACCGACCATTCTTTCTAGGCTTTTTTTTTTTTTTTTTTTTGCAGGCAATATATGTCACGCTGAATCAATAGCTGAGTAATACGTGGTAGCTTTAAAGTGCGTAACAAATACAGGACGAATTCGTTGCACAGAGATGTATACCGCGTAAGTTCCGCCATATTTCATGTTGTACTTGCAAATAATCATGAATGTTTCTGTGAAGGTAAAAAAGGAAAGATCTCTTCTAAATTTACGGGACTGCGAACGAAAACTTCGTATGTGACCCAAGCCACGAAAGAGCACAAAACAAGGCTCCCAGTAGGAAAGAAATTCTTTAAGATGCATCTAAAGATGGATTCGTAACAAAATTCGAAACTGATAATGGTTTGTTTTAAACAAACTCCTTTAAATAAACTTTTTAAGCCATTCTTGTGGTTGGTTGCTGTTTAAATAGAAGAAATGGTTCAAATGGCTCTGAGCACTATGGGACTTAACATCTGTGGTCATCAGTCCCCTAGAACTTAGAACTACTTAAACCTAACTAACCTAAGGACATCACACACATCCATGCCCAAGGCAGGATTGGAACCTGCGACCGTAGCTTAAATAGAAGCTGCATAATTGTACTGTTTTCAGAAAGTCAACTTTTGACAAGAGCATTGACATAACTTTTACTATAAAAAATGTTTTAATATAGGATTTAGAAAATTGTCCTGTGTTTTCACACAGTTCATGCATTACTGGCTTGGACAAAAATGCAGGCGCTGGCCAATCCTATTGGTTATATTTGAGCACGAACAGCACCTGTGCAATGTCCTCAATACGTAACAAGTGCCATTTGTGGTCAGAATAGCATTCTATGTAGCTTTCAGCGCATTATGTCGGAGCTAAATGAACGTGTTGGTGCTGAAACTTCCCCTTTGTATGTAAAGAATTACAGTGCTGGAAAAACTCTTACGTTATTTCATTTTCAAACAGCTGAGCGTAACTCAACGTACTCAGTTTTCTCTTTACTTATTCTGATCATCATCACTAAACTGACAATATTTTAGCGCAAAGCAATCTGACTTTCAATAATCCCTACAAAAGAATGGCCCTGACTAACAATAACTTTTACCTTTCATGAATCACTTACCTCATAAAAATCTTCGTGACTAACCACTGCAATACAGCGAGCGCCAATACTGCCAGCTAAATAAAAGTTTCTGACTACTGAAGGCACTAACTACTGATAGGCATCGTTAGCAAAGGAAAGATTGATAGAGAACAAACAATGTATTTCCCTTAATAGCGTTCAAAAGTCATATAGATATATAATTTGTGACCTCCAATAAAACAAATTTCCTTTTTATGACTGACACGTCCAGATCGTCCGGTCATAGTAACCTCTCAAAATTCTGGCATCCCTCTCTCCATATCCACCACTGCTGGCGGTTCACCTCCAGCTGCCCAACACTACGCGCTGTTCACATCCAACTGCCCGACGCAACACTAACCAATATTCCAAAAATGAGTCCAGCCAGTCTCAGACTGCACACAGCGCAGTCAGCGGTTTTCATACAGAGCGCTACGTGGCGTTACCAACATAAAAACCTGTTCCAGAGGAAGCGTCTCGGCCTCCAAGGTCTGGGCATTTACAGAGGGTGGCTTTGCTGGTAGTTGGGATCTCCAACGTTAGGCGCGTAATGAGCCCCTTAGGAACATGGCTGCCAAGGAGGGGAAGAAAGCCAGTGTGCACTCCGTGTGCGTTCTGGGGGGAGTCATTCCGGATGTGGAAAGGGTGCTTCCGGGTGCCATGAAGAGTACAGGGTGCAGCCAGCTGCAGGTGGTGGCTCATGTCTGTACCAATGACGTGTCGCATTGGATCGGAGCAGGTTCTGTCTGGTTTCGGGCGGTTAGCGGAAATGGTAAAGACTGCCAGTCTTGCTTCCGAGATTAAGGCGGAGCTCACCATCTGCAGCACTGTCGATAGAACCGCCTGTGGTCCTTTGGTGCAGAGCCGAGTGGAGGGTCTGAATCAGAGGCTCAGTTGGTTCTGTGACCGTGTAGGCTGCAGATTCCTTGATTTGCGCCATCGGGTGGTGGGTTTCCGGGTTCCGCTTCATAGGCCACGAGTCCACTACACACAGGAGGCGGCTACACGGGTAGCGGGGGCTGTGTGGAAGGGACGGGGTGTTTTTTTTTTAGGTTACAGGGTCTCAGAGAATCACAGAAGCGGCGTCCGTCTAAAAGCGGGCAGGTAAAACACAGTAAGGTAGTTTTAGAAACGATTGGTGTTGTATATTGTCATAGCCGGGTTGGGAAAGAACCAGAGCTCCAAGCCCTAATAGAAAGCACTGAAGCTCAAATAGTTGTAGGTACAGAGAGCTGGCTAAAGCCGGAAATAAGTTCAGCCGACATTTTTCCAAACGTTGCGACAAAATAACAGAACGAGGGCTACAACGTCGCTGCAGAACTGAACGTCTCATTCGCGAATCCTGTCAGCACCAAAACACGAAAGGAGCTCCACAAGCGGAGAATTGTAGGGCGAGCTAGAATTCCAAAATCACTCATCAGTAATTGCTGTAGCAATAAAACCTAGACTATGGAACTTTGGAACAAAGTTGCCCGGACGTGTCTTGTTTCATAGTGTATGCAACTTCTGGCCGATTTTAGTCTAAAGAGTGAAACATGGAAACGACTTGATTTGGGTAGCCCTATCGTGATATTCCATGGGCCCCCAGGCTACTCGGGAAGATCGCATTAGTGCCATTTTGGCTGATCATGCCCATCCTATGGTACAATGCTTACTCCTCGTAGGTGATGGCGTGTTCAAGACGAAAGGGCCCCCTGTCCACACAACTCGCGTCGTCCTGGACTGATTTTGTGAGTACGAGGCTGAATTGTCACTTCTCCCTTGGCCATCAGCTAGACTTCAGTTATTCAATCTTTATGGTATACTTTCGAGAGGAGGGTGTGCGATCACTATTCATCCCCATCATCGTTACTTGAACTTGCGACTATTTTGCAGAACGAATGGAATAAGATTCCCTCTGAAAGCATACAGGACTTTATCCATTCCGAGACGAAAGGAAGCTGTTTATGACAACGGGTTACCTACACCGTATTAAACAAGGTAACGTGTTGTGTTTTGCTATTTCCATATTTTTGTCCAACTCTCACGAGGTGGAACGGTTGTAAATACAGCGATTACACATTTTTTGATAGAACGGTCACTTTCTGCGTCAGAGAAGGAGACGTTACGGAATAGTGTTTTCACTGAGAAGTAAACTGAATGGTAGTATTTGTATATACATGTAAAACCTATTCAGATATAAAATTAGAAAAGTTATGATTTTCTAATCAATCCATGCAGTGAATTGTCATGTTATACAGGTAGCCCTGTATAAGTGTTGGTGAAAATCTGTATTGGTATTCTTTTACAAATTGTGTAACTAAGTACTTTTACACTGACATGTTTTAGTGCCACATTACAAAAACTAACATCTGGTATTCGATCTCAGGTTAGTTCAAGAAATCGCTTCTCACTTCTTTCAACTGTCATTTATATGAAAACGGCATATTGCATTGCAATTTAGCATCCACATTAAAGTGGAGATCTCACTACAAGTGGATACAGTCTACGAAGGTCCGAGGAAAATTTGGTTAGCGCACCTGCAATGCGAACACGTGGTGTTCAAACCAAATGTTGGAAATTAAGACAGCTTTAATTTTTACTAGAAAGTATAGTAAAGTAAAAATTCCATCCAGAACAAAATAAGTGAGCAATAACATGTGCTGTCATGTGTTTGTAGAAACCTTGAGCACAGCTATAATCATCTCAGTCTATCTGTCGAATATATTATGTTTCGCAGTAAAATAAACCCACTGATTATGGTGCCACCCTAACACGTAGAGGAAATATCGAACAAGAACAAAAATGAACATTACTATCAATGTTCAGAATCCATTCTTACAGCTGAATGCAATACTGTAATCTTCACATGGTTACCTACAAAGTTATTGACAAACAGTTACAGTTTGTTGTCCAAGACTTTTTACGGTATTGCTGTATCAAGCGGTAAAAACGTTTCGAGGTTGGCTAAAAAAATAGAGAAAATAGTTTTAATGAGTCAGGTGTTCTGTCCCTTATTTCAATAGGAAGCGTGCGGAATGTTAATGTAGCTATATGAAACTGTTAGAAAATCCCTTTTGAATCTCTTTGATCTCTGGCGTCACGGCTTGAATGTTATGTCGTCAAAGATTAGGCCCTCCGCGTGAATTTTGCACTTTATCTTAGGTACGTATTTATAACACCAAGTCCCGTCATCTGTGATGTTTCCCCAGAAGAAAAAAAAAAGTCCGCAGTCTGCATTTCAATCAAATTGCTCCAGGTGCCCCGCATCGCTGTTTTTAGTTTGGGACTCAAGCTTTACGTAACGTTTTGGACACGCTATTCCCTTCCAAACATTCTAAAGAAAGTCTTTAAACGATGTTGCTCCATCGAGATCTGTGAGACAACAACGCTGACACACCTCTACCGTAGGTCCACTCTAACACTGCCTAATAACTGATTTGTCAAATGCATATCTGTTTACACTTGTTAGTTAAAGCTGCCAGCGTAGTTAGCGCACTCAAGTAGTTTATACGCCAGGAAGGCGTCTCGCAGCTTTTTCGGACTGTGTGTACATGACGCTTTTAAGGGCCTAATCAAAAAGCAAAGCTTCAGAATAGGTGGTATCAGAAACCAACGTCCAAGCCCGCTGCGACTTATCGTTGACTACATCGGCATGATAGTGGAAGTCCTCTTACTTTAGCAAAGTGTGCCTATTTTCCCCTCGTGCGTATGCCATATATTCTGACATTGCTCAAGAAGAAAGTGCTGAAGCGATCCCAGATTGTGATGCTGCAAAAAATCGAAGGCTGTTCCCTACCATCGAATTTTTGCTTGTGGTATCTACTGCCTCCTTACAACTTGAAGAAACTTGTTACTAAAATAGAAATAAGCAATATTTGCAAGAATGGTCAAACATTTTAAAATCTGCTTCAACTTTTTTCCTGCTGTATGCGCTGTTTTCTGTGATCGTAGCTATATTACTCACTGCACAATACGCGCTATTAAAACGTCTATCATACAGTAATCTGTTCCGATGTCTTTTCTATATTAGGTGAGTATTTCGGAAAGTATAGTTTTTATACAGTAAGGTTGTGCGTGTGCTTTTAGTCGTGTTCGGTTTCTGTTTGTATCCTGATTCTGCAGTTCTTCATGAAGAAAACTTCTGTAGGCCAATGCTGTGGTCTGTCCGTCTATTTGTTCGGAAAATTTTAGCAATATATTTTAAACTAACTTTCAGATGAACTAATGACTTGACATTTTAAACATAGCTAAGACCTGTATGAGAATGCAATATTAACTCAATTTGTCTTCCGTGTGGTAAAGGATACTTTGTGTAAGACTGCCATCTCGTAGTTTGCAGGAAAACAGATTGCTGTTAAGCCTACGTGAGCTCTAATCTTTCGAATTTCTGGCTTCATGGTCTTTTCGCGGGATATACACAGAAGGGAATGGTATTTTGCTCGAGTCACGCGAAGAGAAACTGAGCATTTCATGTATGAATAGTCACCTGCTTACTATTGTATATTCATGCCGTCACGTTTTTCGTCTTAAATCTTTCAAGTACATTCATAGCTTTCAAAAATTCAGAATCAAAGTTTACGAGGTATCTGTACGGGGTTAGGTATCTGTTTGGCGCTAGGAGAAATATTTTCTAGTCCAATTTGAGACATTAAAAATTCCACTTTCATTTGAATAGTTATTCTTTCCACTACGATCTTTTGTGTGTAACCTTCCTCCTCCACGGTTAACTTCCGAAGAAGGCCACCGTTGCAGTGTTTAACAATTTTTACATCAGTTTCAATGTTTATTGGCGTATGGTCAATGCTTTTCTGAAAACAATGAGCGCAGACTATCATTTCTCAGTTGCCTTTAAAGGTTCAAATGGCTCTATGGGACTTAACATCTGAGGTCATCAGTCCCCTAGAACGTAGAACGACTTAAACCTAACTAACCTAGGGACATCACACACATCCATGCTCAAGGCAGGATTCGAACATGCGACCGTAGCGGTCACGCGGTTCCAGACTGAAGCGCCTAGAACCGCCCCGCCACACCGCCCGGCTGCCTTGAAAGGCACGTAAAGTCCCTGAGAAGTGATTGTGCATACTCACTGTTTTCAGACGAGTGTGGGCATTGACCATACGCAAATGAACACAGAAACTGACGTAAAAATTGTTAAATACAGCAACGGTGGCCCTCTTCGGAAGTTGATCATTGACGAGGACTGTTATATCGAAACAAATTCGTTCATGTACACAAAAATGGGCTATACCACAGTCGTTTTAAGATGCTATGGGACCAAACTGTTGAGGTCATCAGTCCCTAGGCTTACACTCTACTTAATCTAACTAACTTACGCTAAGGACGACACACACACACACACACACACACACACACAGAGTATTAAGAAGCCTATGACCGTGCAGCGGCTACACCGCGGCAATTTCATTAACAAAAATTCTGCATCCAAGTGAAATTGTTTTCCCTGAACTAATTCTTAAATCTATTTAGTTGTGTCCTATCACAACACTATTTATTGTAATCATATTCGTGCCTTACGTAATTAGTAAGGCTTAATTTATTCGATTTATAAATATTATGAAACATCTCGCTTATATTAGCATAGCGACGTTACTTAGTACTTAATTTAGCTCCTTTACTACGTAATTTTGTCTGTAAATATAGATTTTACAATGTAGTTACATCACCTATAACATTCTTTGTTGTATGAAGATGCTTTCCGATTAAATTTGTTTCGTTAAAACACTTATTCCACGAAATAAATTCCGTTTCTGAAATCTGTTTGTACAGTAAAAGTTAAAAATAAATTTAAAGCAGGCTAAGAACTATACAATAAATAAGCAAAATGTATTTCAAAATATTTATTCTCCTTTAGCACAGAAGTGTTGCAATGCTTTAGGACATCTTTAACACAAAATACATCATAAAAACAAATGCTCTGATGTGATTGATAAATACATGCGTCAGTTACACCAAAAACGTAAAATTCCCAGAGAAATAACTTTACAACAAACACATGCTGATTAGACGTAGTAGTTATTGTACTGTTGCACAACAGAAGATTCATGCTGCATGTATCTGCTTTTCGGACGATCCCATGACGTGACGTCAGGTCGGATTGCAGCTAGCCAGCAAGTGGCGAGCACCTTCCTTTGAAGCTCACTTCTACATCTGAAATACAAAAGCCGAGAAAGTTAATTTGTGCGGAAGGAAAAGAAAATGTTGTTCATATTTTCTCAGTGCTCTATACAGGGCAGTTTTATGTCATTTACGTAGTAGCAGAAATATCTACGTCTACACCTAGTTTAGAAAATACGAGGGCAGTTCAATAAGTAATGCAACAATTTTTCTTTCGGCCAATTTTGGTTGAAAAAACCGGTAATTTCTTGTGGAATATTTTCAAACATTCCCGCTTCGTCTCGTATAGTTTCATTGACTTCCGACAGGTGGCAGCGCTGTACGGAGCTGTTAAAATGGCGTCTGTAACGGATGTGCGTTGCAAACAACGGACAGTGATCGAGTTTCTTTTGGCGGAAAACCAGGGCACCTCAGATATTCATAGGCGCTTGCAGAATGTCTACGGTGATCTGGCAGTGGACAAAAGCACGGTGAGTCGTTGGGCAAAGCTTGTGTCATCATCGCCGCAAGGTCAAGCAAGACTGTCTGATCTCCCGCGTGCGGGCCGGCCGTGCACAGCTGTGACTCCTGCAATGGCGGAGCGTGCGAACACACTTCTTCGAGATGATCGACGGATCACCATCAAACAACTCAGTGCTCAACTTGACATCTCTGTTGGTAGTGCTGTCACAATTTTTCACCAGTTGGGATATTCAAAGGTTTGTTCCCGCTGGGTCCCTCGTTGTCTAACCGAACACAATAAAGAGCAAAGGAGAACCATCTGTGCGGAATTGCTTGCTCGTCATGTGGCTGAGGGTGACAATTTCTTGTCAAAGATTGTTACAGGCGATGAAACATGGGTTCATCACTTCGAACCTGAAACAAAACGGCAATCAATGGAGTGGCGCCACACCCACTCTCCTACCAAGAAAAAGTTTAAAGCCATACCCTCAGCCGGTAAAGTCATGGTTACAGTCTTCTGGGACGTTGAAGGGGTTATTCTGTTCGATGTCCTTCCCCATGGTCAAACGATCAACTCTGGAGTGTATTGTGCTACTCTTCACAAATTGAAGAAACGACTTCAGCGTGTTCGTAGGCACAAAAATCTGAACGAACTTCTTCATGACAACGCAAGACCTCACACAAGTCTTCGCACCCGAGAGGAGCTCACAAAACTTCAGTGGACTGTTCTTCCTCATGCACCCTACAGCCCCGATCTCGCACCGTCGGATTTCCATATGTTTGGCCCAATGAAGGACGCAATCCGTGGGAGGCACTACGCGGATGATGAAGTTATTGATGCAGTACGACGTTGGCTCCGACATCGACCAGTGGAATGGTACTGTGCAGGCATACAGGCCCTCATTTCAAGGTGGCGTAAGGCCGTAGCACTGAATGGAGATTACGTTGAAAAATAGTGTTGTGTAGCTAAAAGACTGGGAAATAACCTGGTGTATTTCAATGCTGAATAAAACAACCCCTGTTTCAGAAAAAATGTGTTGCATTACTTATTGAACTGCCCTCGTAATTTCCAATATAGAAAATAATTTCAAATATAGAAAATAATTTCAAATATAGAAAATAATTTCAAATATAGAAAATAATTTCAAATATAGAAAATAATTTCAAATATAGGAAATAATTTCAAATATAGGAAATAATTTCAAATATAGGAAATAATTTCAAATATAGGAAATAATTTCAAATATAGAAAATAATTTCAAATATAGAAAATAATTTCAAATATAGAAAATAATTTCAAATATAGGAAATAATTTCAAATATAGGAAATAATTTCAAATATAGGAAATAATTTCAAATATAGGAAATAATTTCAAATATAGGAAATAATTTCAAATATAGGAAATAATTTCAAATATAGGAAATAATTTCAAATATAGGAAATAATTTCAAATATAGGAAATAATTTCAAATATAGGAAATAATTTCAAATATAGGAAATAATTTCAAATATAGGAAATAATTTCAAATATAGGAAATAATTTCAAATATAGGAAATAATTTCAAATATAGGAAATAATTTCAAATATAGGAAATAATTTCAAATATAGGAAATAATTTCAAATATAGGAAATAATTTCAAATATAGGAAATAATTTCAAATATAGGAAATAATTTCAAATATAGGAAATAATTTCAAATATAGGAAATAATTTCAAATATAGGAAATAATTTCAAATATAGGAAATAATTTCAAATATAGGAAATAATTTCAAATATAGGAAATAATTTCAAATATAGGAAATAATTTCAAATATAGGAAATAATTTCAAATATAGGAAATAATTTCAAATATAGGAAATAATTTCAAATATAGGAAATAATTTCAAATATAGGAAATAATTTCAAATATAGGAAATAATTTCAAATATAGGAAATAATTTCAAATATAGGAAATAATTTCAAATATAGGAAATAATTTCAAATATAGGAAATAATTTCAAATATAGGAAATAATTTCAAATATAGGAAATAGTACCTAGGTAATGCTACTATAAACGAAAGCCAGCTTTCTTTTTAAGTCTTGAAATCGTCATATCCTTAAAAAGCTGGCGAAGCTTTCTTTTTTTAACATGTTCCATGTAAAATATCAACATAAAGTGACAGGCCAGGTTATTCAAAGGAACAAAGTCATTAAAAGTAAATACTAACGTAAGTTTACGAGGAATGCCGTCAATCATTTTGACCTTTCATGCAATATTGTAAGGTGGCGTTATTTTACAACTTACAAACCGCGTTTACATCCAATACGACATAAGTAAGCCCCTTCAATGATAGGAAAGACAGGTTTGTGCTCGTTCATTAAAAACGTGTATGAGACTGACATCGTCTAGTACATTTAATTTAGTTCATAATGTCTGCATGTTGGGTGACGGGGGAACAAACAGAGCTGTTAAACTCGTGGTAGAACGGAAGGACACAGGAAGCTCTCACATTCCTTCGGACAATAGGACGGCACAGCCGTTTCCGGCGCTAATCCCGGAACCCGCGCGTGAGCTGGACCACCTGCAAAAAGGGAACACGTGGCCGGCATGCAGGGGTGAGAAAACGGCCTGGTCAGTCAGGAACACATGGCAGCAGGTATTCGCGTACTTTCCTACAGACATGGAAAGAACTTCCAGAAACTTCTATCTGGGTTCTAAACTGCGACTGGTCCCCGTTCAGAAACTAGCGCCTTCCTGAAAGATGATTCGCCACCCAAATTTAAGGGGGAGAAAAGACTTAGCAGCGAAAAGACGAGAGAGGTAAAAAGGGAGTCGTTGCGGGGTCGTGGAGCAGGAGAGTTCTCTTGGAAGTCCACGGCAGTCGACGGACGTCTTCGGCTGTAGTTTTAGTGAAGTTCAATTTTGCTATTATCTCGGTGAGGCGAGAAGTCCTGCGGTTATAACTTCTGATCATTACGGTGATCTTGCTTATGCACCGGCTTGTAGGAAACTGTATTTACATTGGTGAATCACGTGTTCCACTCCGTTCTGCACTAAGGTTTCACACTGCTCATTGAGACAGTAGTTCCTAACGGGGGATATCAGTTACTCCGCACCTAATCACAGACAGCTAGTACATTATAGGGCAAAGTCAGACAGTTTAAGGGTCAGTATAAATACAGGGAGAACCTGAGAATTCCTCTCTCTCCTCAGTGATCACAGGCCCTGTAGACCACGCGCTGCATCAATGATCTGCTTCCACCGCCTTCTATCTCTCGCAGCCTCTCTCCACCCTGCGGACATTCCTAATGCTGCGATGTCCTCCTCTGTGTCATCTTTCTACCTTTTACACTACTGGCCATTAAAATTGCTACATCCATAAGAAATGCAGATGATAAACGGGTATTCATTGGACAAATGTATTATACTAGAACTGACATGTGATTACATTTTCACGCAATTTGGGTGCATAGATCCTGAGAAATCAGTACCCAGAACAACCACCTCTGGCCGTAATAACGGCCTTGATACGTCTGGGCATTCAGTCAAACAGAGCTTGAATGGCATCTACAGGTACAGCTGCCCATGCAGCTTCAACACTGTACCACAGTTCATCAAGAGCAGTGACTGGCGTATTGTGACGAGCCAGTTGCTCGGCCACAATTGACCAGACGATTTCAATTGGTGAGAGATCTGGATAATGTGCTGACCAGGGCAGCAGTCGAACATTTTCTGTATCCAGAAAGGCCCGTACAGGCCCTGCAACATGCGGTCGAGCGTTATCCTGCTGAAATGTAAGGTTTCGCAGGGATCAAATGAAGGATAGAGACACGGGTCGTAACACATCTGAAATGTAACGTCCACTGTCCAAAGTGCCGTCAATGCGAACAAGAGGTGACCGACACGTGTAACCAAAGGCACCCCATACCATCACGCCGGGTGAGACGCCATATGGCGATGACGAATACACGCTTCCAATGTGCGTTCACTGAGATGTCGCCAAACACGGATGCGACCATCATGTTGCTGTAAACAGAACCTGGATTCATCCGAACAAATGACGTTTTGCCATTCGTGCACCCAGGTTCGTCGTTGAGTACACCATCGCAGGCACTCCTGTCTGTGATGCAGCGGCAAGGGTAACAGCAGCCATGGTATCCGAGCTGATAGTCCATGCTGCTGCAAACGTCGTCGAACTGTTCGTGCAGATGGTTGTCTTGCAAACGTCCCCATCTGTTGACTCAGGGATCGAGACGTGGCTGCACGATCCGTTACAGCCATGCGGATAAGATGCCTGTCATCTAGACTGCTAGTGATACGAGGTCATTGGGATCCAGCACGGCGTTCCGTATTACCCTCCTGAACCCACCGATTCCATATTCTGCTAACAGTCATTGGATCTCGACCAACGCGAGCAGCAATGTCGCGATACGATAAACCGCAATCGCGATAGGCTACAATCCGACCTTTATCAAAGTCGGAAACGTGATGGTACGCATTCCTCCTACTTACACAAGTCATCACAACAGCGTTTCACCAGGCAACGCCGGTCAACTGCTGTTTGTGCATGAGAAATCAGTTGGAAACTTTCCTCATGTCAGTACGTTGTAGGTGTCGCCAACCTTGCTGTGATATGCAAATGATAAGCTATTCAGAGAATTCACATCTTCTTCAAGTCAGTTAAATTTCGTGTCTGTAGCACGTCATGTTCGTGGTGTAGCAGTTTTAATGACCTGTAGTGTACGAGGTCGGCCCAATGCCCTTGTTGCCTGTAGAGTTCCTTCAAATGCTTTCTTGGCGGTTCTGTTGGTTTCCATTCTGGCCACATATACAGCCCACTGCAGT
Source organism: Schistocerca americana (assembly GCF_021461395.2). Taxonomy (NCBI): domain Eukaryota; kingdom Metazoa; phylum Arthropoda; class Insecta; order Orthoptera; family Acrididae; genus Schistocerca; species Schistocerca americana. The sequence continues at coordinate 225,192,075 of NC_060119.1, forward strand.
CTCCTACTTTTTAATTTCTGGATGATAGTGGGTTGCTTCGTTAACTGATAAATTTCATTGTTCTTTCTTATTCTCCATACGCCATTCAACACAGGTCCCCAGATTTTTCTCATTACTTTTCTTTTGAAAACGTTCAGTTTTTCTCTATCTTTCTTTGTAAGCGTCCAGCTTTCTGAACCGTACAGTACCATGGGGCAGATAGTGTTGTGTATCTTGATCTTTTTGGTGATTGACAAAGCTTTACTTTTGAGTGGGTTGCTTAGTGAGTACAGACTTCTTGATCCCGGTGATATCCTTTCAGATATATATTTATAGGCAATCTGCCTAGGAAATCATTTAGTTTCTTTAAATTGTTTTTTTAATGAATAAATGTGTTAAAATCGTAGCATTTATCGTTTAGTAGATATTATTTTCCTGTTCCAATTAATCTTGTCTCTTGTGAACATTTTAAAACTTATTCGTTAACAGTGGACGATTTTGTTGGCTTATCCTGACACTATCGTTTCCACAAGATAAGATTAGGAAAAGGGGTGGTTATCACATGACAGTTTACATAATGAATGAGAATGAGTTAATCCTACTGGGGGACGTACAAGTGGCAGGGCGACTTCAGGAACGTTAAAATATCCATTGGGAAAATTATCACTTGTAAGTAGTGATGGCAAGTTTCTTCCATCAATAGCCAGTAGAAGTGGAGGTTCGTTAGAATATTAGCGGAATTGAGTACACAACTATTTAACGACATGATCCTGTTCGAATATGTTCCCCTGGTCATGCACATACCTGCACGTTTCGAACTATTTTTCTGAAATGCCAATAGCGTAGAAATAACTAAAACAGACGGTAGAAATGACACTCAACAAACAAGTTAAGCCTCAGTCATATTTCTAGGAGAAGTCTAAGTAGAATGTTTCCCATTTCTAACACCTACGTAGCATGATTTCTAACGATGACACCATTAAGCAGAAAGTACTCAGCAAGACACTGAAAGCATCCATTTTTTTTACAGTCTAATCAGGAAACTTCTCTGGGACGATAAAATGTCACGAAAAGCAAAACCGATCATGTACCACATCTATTTCGTACCAGTGTTTACACAAGATTTAGAAACCTGTACCCTACTAAACAAAGACCTCAGCAGAATTCATGCAACACAAATGAGATTTGTTAGAACCATGACTCAAACAACCAGAAAGGACAAAATCAGGAATGAAGTGAACAGAAAATTAGCTGGTAATAAGCTTCCTATTTCCAATGTCAGAGAAACGCAGGCTTCAGTGGTATGGGCAAGCAGTGAGAATGAACAGCGAAAGCCCCGCCGTAAAGTATTTCAACCTGAATCGTGGTAAGAACCAAGAAAATTCTGGAGAGAGACTAAGATAAGATGTGGAGGAGAAAGGACAAATGGGAAGATGTCGTGGAACAGAAGGTATATGAAGATAGGAGATGGCGAGCGCTTGTACACCACACCCAAGAAATTGCACTTGAAAAACTATGAATACATCGTGTACTACCTCATTTCGCCCGGCATAGTTCAGCAACTATGTGGCATGAATTTAACACAGGGTGACTGTTATTGGACTATATGAAATAAAAGCGTCAACTTTTGAATGGTTTACGACAGGACGTTCAAACTGTACGGTTGTCCGCGAGGGGTGATGGGAATTAGTATGCGCATGTATGGTTTGGTTTAGGGACGAAGCTCATGGGCTCGTCAACAACCAAAATTTGCGCATATGGGGGACTGAGAATCTGCATTTCGCGATCGGGAATTCCCTTCATCCTCAACGGGCGACTGTGTGGTGTGCAATATCCGGTCACAGAATTATCGCTGCGATATTCCTTGATGGCACAGTGAGTACCGAACGGTACGTAAAGGTTTTGAAAGCCCCGTTATCAAAAGTTACTCCGATTTCGACAAGCTGTGGTTCATGCAAGATCGAGATCAACCCCATCGAAGCAGGAGAATGTGATGTCCTGGAGGAGAACTTTTTTGTTTTGGTTTTAGGGCGCAAAACTGCTATGGTCATTAGCGCCCAGCCCGTGACTTAGGAAACAGTAAAAGACCGAAATTGAAAACCAGCAGCAATGGGAACAAAGTCACAGAATTGGAGAAACTAAAAGCAGAAGGAAGGCTTAAAAATCTACTACAGAAAGGGGTTGTAGTCCCAAAAAAAAAAAAAAAAAAAAAAAAGCTTCAAATGACTGACGTCATTTCACTGGCACTAATAAACTGGAGAACGCGGTCGGCTGAGCGCGTGTCATCTGCTAAAATCGACGATAGATCAGGCGATAGCTGTAGACGGGAGCGTAACGGATTAAAATAGGGGCACTCAATTAAAAGGTGTCTTACCGTCCACAGCTGAGAGCAGTGGGGACAGAGTGGGGGAGGATCGCCGCTTAAAAGATGTTGATGGCTAAAAAGACAGTGCCCTATCCGGAGTCTAGTTAAAATTACCTCCTCCCGACGACGCGTTCGGGAGGAAGAGGTCCAAGCACAAGGAAGAGCTTTCACGTCCCGCAATTTATTATGGGTAAGTGTCGACCAATGCGTGTGCCATAAATGAACAACACGTCGACATAGAACGCTCCGTAGATCGGCGAAGGGAATCGATTGAATAGCTGGCCGAGGAAGAGAGACTGCAGCCTTGGCTGCAATATCGGCCGCCTCATTTCCACAGATACCAACGTGTCCCGGGAGCCAGAGGAACGTCACCGAGACGCCCCCCCCGGTTGAGCAAGCGAAGACAGTCCTGAATCCGGTGGACCAGAGGGTACACTGGGTAAAGAGCTTGGAGACTGAGGAGAGAGCTGAGAGAATCTGAGCAGATAACGTACTGTATCTGCTGATGGCGGCGGATGTAGTGGACAGCCTGGAGAACAGCGTAAAGCTCCGCAGTATAAACCCAACACTGGTCGGGAAGCCGAAAGTGATTTGGGGTGTCGCCAACAATATAGGCACTCCCTACACCTAACGATGTTTTCGAGCCGTCGGTGTAAATAAATGTGGCGTCCGTCATTTGTGCACATAGACCAGCAAATGCCCGACGATAAACAAGTGAAGGGGTACCATCCTTGGGAAATCGACAAAGGTCACAGAGCAGGCAGATCCGGGGACGGAGCCAAGGCAGTGCTGTACCCCAAGTTGTCAAGAAGGTTTTAGGAAAGCGGAAGGAAAGAGAATGGAGTAGTTGACGGAAGCGGACTCCCGGTGGTAGTAGGGAGGAGGGGCGGCCTGCATACCCTACATCCAAGGAGGCATCGAAAAAATGTCATGGGCTGGATTAGCAGGCATGGAAGACAGATGGCTAGCATAACGACTCAGAAGGACTGCTCGCCGATTGGACAGCGGAGGTTCAGCAGTCTCAGCATAAAGGCTTTCCACAGGGCTAGTGTAAAAAGCTCCAGACACTAAACGTAATCAACGGTGGTGGATAGAGTCGAGACGCCGAAGAATAGACGGCCGAGCAGAGGAGTAGACTATGCTTCCATAATCCAATTTCGAGCGCACTAAGGCGCGATAGAGGCGGAGAAGGACCACTCGGTCCGCTCCCCAGGAGGTACCATTCAGGACACGGAGGGTGTTGAGGGATAGCAGACAGCGAGCCGAAAGATAGGAAACGTGGGAGGACCAGCACAGTTTTCTGTCAAACATAAGACCCAAGAATTTAGCGAAGTCTGAAAACGGAAGGTTGACAGGACCTAGATGTAAGGAGGGCGGAAGAAACTCCTTACGTCGCCAAAAATTAACACAAACGGTCTTACTGGGAGAGAAACGGAAGCCGGTTTCGATGCTCCAAGAGTGGAGGCGATCGAGACATCCTTGAAGACGTCGTTCAAGAAGGCTGGTCCGTTGAGAGCTGTAGTAGATCGCAAAATCGTCCACAAAGAGGGAGCCAGAGACATCAGGAAGGAGACAATTTATAATTGGATTTATGGCAATGGCAAACAGTACAACACTCAGCACGGAGCCCTGGGGTACCCCGTTTTCTTGGGAGAAAGTACGGGAGAGAGTAGTGTTCACCCGCACCCTAAATGTGCGCTCTGCCATAAATTCGCGAAGAAAAAGGGGTAGCCGACCTCGAAAGCCCCAAGAGAACAGTGTGCGGAGGATGCCTGTCCTCCAACAGGTATCGTATGCTCTCTCCAGATCAAAAAATATTGCTACTGTTTGGCGTTTCCGGAGAAAATTGTTCATGATATAAGTGGAGAGAGCAACAAGGTTGTCAACTGCAGAACGATGCTTTCGGAATCCGCATTGGGCAGGTGTGAAAAGACTGCGGGATTCCAGCCATCACGCTAAACGGTAATTCACCATACGCTCCAAAACCTTACAGACACTACTCGTGAGAGAAATGGGGCGATAGCTAGAGGGGAGATGTTTGTCCTTTCCAGGTTTCGGAACAGGAACGACGATAGCTTCCCGCCATCGTCTGGGAAAAGTACTGTCGGTCCAAATTCGATTATAAAGGCGAAGGAGGTAACGCAGACTATGGGTTGATAAATGCAGCAACATTTGGACGTGGATACCATCCGGTCCTGGGGCGGAGGAGCGAGAAGCAGAGAGTGCATGTTGGAGTTCCCGCATGGAGAAAACAGTATTATAGCTTTCGCCATTTAGAGAGGAGAAAGCAAGAGGTCGCACTTCCGCTGCACGTTTCTTCGGGAGAAACGCTGGCGGGTAATTGGAAGAGCTCGAAATCTCAGCAAAGTGCTGACCCAACGAGTTAGAAATTGCGACGTGGTCCACGAATGTATCATGTGCGACAGTGAGCCCAGAGACCGGGGAGAAACTAGGCGCGTCTGAGAACCGTCGAAGCCGACTCCAAACTTCCGAGGAGGGGGTGAAGGTGTTAAATGAGCTAGTAAAGAATTTCCAGCTTGCCTTCTTGCTATCGCGGATGACACGACGGCATCGCGCACGGAACTGCTTATAGCGGATACAGTTGGCCAAAGTAGGATGGTGGCGGAAAACGCGGAGTGCACGTCGCCGCTCACGTATTGCATCACGGCATGCCTCGTTCCACCAAGGAACTGGGGGGCGCCGGGGCAATTCAGAGGTGCGTGGTATTGAATGTTCCGCAGCTGTAAGAATAACGTCGGTAATATGGGTGACCTCATCGTCGACGCTGGGAAAGTGACGGTCATCGAATGTCGCTAGAGACGAAAAAAGTGTCCAATCAGCTTGCGCAAACTTCCAGCGTCGCGGGCGCATATATGGCAGTTGAGGCTGCAGTCGAAGGACACATGGAAAGTGGTCACTCGAGAGTGTATCATCAAGGGCGAACCATTCGAAGCGCCGAGCTAGCGGAACAGTACCGACCGCAAGGTCCAAATGAGAGAAATTTGTCGTGGAGGCAGTTAAAAATGTAGGGACCCCAGTGTCGAGGCAAACTAGATCCGCTTGGTGGAAGACGTCTAGCAATTGTGAGCCACGTGGAGAAGGATGTGGAGATCCCCAAAGCGGGTGGTGGGCATTGAAGTCCCCAAACAGCAAATAGGGGGGTGGAAGCTGACCAAGGAGATGAAGGATATCAGCTCGTGCCATTGGTGTGGACGATGGAATGTATACAGTACAAAGAGAGAACGTGTATCCGGAAAGGGAAAGACGGACGGCGACAGCTTCGAAGGAAGTGTTTAAATGGATTGGGTAATAATGGAGAGTTTCATGGAGAAGAATCATGAGTCCTCCATGTGCTGGAGTGCCTTCAACAGAGGGGAGAATATATCGGATGGACTGAAAATGAGGGAGAACAAAGCGGTCATGGGGACACAGCTTTGTTTCCTGAAGACAGAAGATGACCGGCGAGTAGGATCGTAAGAGGATAGACAATTCATCCCGATTGGCTCGAATACCGCGGATATTCCAGTGGATAATGGACATAGGGTGAACAGAAAATGGAGGAATGTGACCAAGGGTGCTGTCAACTCAACGACTGCTCAGAGCTTGCGACCGACAGCATGGAATGGCATTCAGCTGAAGGCAGAAGATCCTGATCCATAGGTTGGTCAGGAGCAGCTCCTGCCACCAGCGATCGGCCGGTTGACCGGCCACCAGCAGTGCGCCTCGGCGACACAGAAGATGGCCGAGGGCGATTTCCGCCAGGTGGTGCTGTAGATGCGACACGCCTTGGCGGAGAAGGAGAGGAACTGGGTTTCTTTGTAGCCTTCTTGGAAGTATGATGTTTAGATGAAGGAGGAATCGATGGCTGTGAAGTTGCGGTGCGTAAAAACTCTTCACGAGTATGCTCTTTTTTCGAAGTCTTGGTGTCTGACTTTTGGGCTCGAGATTTAGCAGAACCCGACGAAGGGTGAGCCATAGAGTGGGCAGGCGAAAGTGGTGAGGTTGAACGGGCGATCTTTGCGCTGGCCGATCTGACGACCGTCGCACTAAAGGTGAGGTCGCAAGTCTGCGTGGCCGCCTCCTTTGTTGGCCGAGGAGAAGCAAGGAGTGCTGTATTTTCCTGTCTGAGGCACGGTGGGCTGTCGACTGGCGAATAATTTTCGAGCAGCAAAGGTCGACACCTTTCCCTTCACTCTTATTTCCTGGATGAGCTTTTCGTCTTTAAAAACGGGGCAATCTCGAGAGGAAACAGCGTGGTCACCCATACAGTTGATGCAGCGAGGGGATGGAGGTGGACAAGCACCCTCATGGGCATCCTTACCACACGTAACACATTTGGCCGGATCGGAACAGGACTGGCTGGTGTGATTGAACCGCTGACACCGATAGCAACGCGTAGGGTTTGGGACGTAAGGGCGAACGGAAATTATCTCATAGCCTGCTTTGATTTTCGATGGGAGTTGAACTTTGTCAAATGTCAAGAAGACTGTGCGGGTTGGTGTGATGTTCGTGTCAACCCTTTTCATAACTCTATGAACAGCCCTGGTCAGACAGGTAGTGCTGAATTTCTTCGTCAGACAATCCATCGAGGGAGCGTGTACAAACGACTCCACGCGAGGAATTTAAAGTGCGTTGCGCTTCAACCCGGACAGGGAAGGTGTGGAGCAGTGAAGTACGCAGCAATTTTTGTGCCTGGAGGGCACTGACTGTTTCTAACAACAGGGTGCCATTCCGTAATCTGGAACAAGACTTTACAGGACCTGCAATTACGTCGACACCTTTCTGAATAATGAAAGGGTTGACCGTGGAAAAGTCGTGACCTTTGTCAGACCGAGAAACAACAAGGAACTGTGGCAACGATGGAAGAACTATCTGTAGCTGAGACTCAGTGAACTTACGTTTGTGAGCAGACATAGTGGAAGGTGAGGAAACCATTGCGGAAGAATCCCCCATGATTACCGGCGTCTCCGATGGCGCGCTCCTCCCTTGTGGGGGCCCTCTCTGAGGGCACTCCCACCTTAGGTGATTGTTCACACCTCAGGTCACACCTCCCGACAAACGGACGGAGAGACCAATCGGCACTTTCGGAAGTTATCAGCTCGGGTAATCACCCCTCCCTGGGCCTGGCCGTTACCAGGGGGTACGTATGTGTCCTACCTGTCTACCCGGGGCAGGGAATTACGCGTTACCCCGTCACCGGCTACGCATGGAAGTGCGTGGGTCGGCCTTCAGACACGCACAGGGAGGAAAAAAGAGAAAAGGAAAGGAAAGAAGAGGGGTCTCAAACGCCGCAGCAGAGAAAAGGGCAAAGAGAAGAGGGAAGGAAAAGAGAAGGACAGAGGAAGGACGAAGACTTGCAAGTGTAGAAAGCAAGGATTTTGTAACAGTTTCGAGCGTCCGTCTCTGGACGTAGGCACAAACCATACTCCCAGAGGGGGAGAAAGAGAAGGAAAGAGTCAGAGGTGAGGGGGGGTGGGGCGAAGATGGGGGACGGGGAAGGATGCGGAAAGGGAAGGTATGCAGCCCGGAAAGGTAGGAGGGCCACATTAGCTCGGGGTCCTGTGCTCGCTACGCGCGTGTCCACAAAAGAGTTGTGGACCCCCTGGGGGGGAGGAGAACTTTAGGGAACGCTTTCTGGCTCTGGGGTACCCAGAACCCACTGGCATGGGCCTCAGTTGGCCGCCATGTTGTTCTAATCTGAGCAGATGCGACTGCTTTTTGTGGGGCTATATTAAAAAGGTGTACAGCAGTAACCCCAAACCCATTGCTGAGCTGAAAACACCCAATCTGCAGATCATCGATATTCAGCAACTTCAACGGGTTATGCAGAATTTAGCTATTCGTCTGCGTCACATCATCGCCAATTATGGCAGACATATCAAACTTGTTATTACCTATATCGAAATATCTGCAGTCTTTTATATGTTGAATAAAGGGTGTGCACGCCGTAGTTTGTAATGAATTTACTTTTTTCCTACAGTTCAGTAATTGTCACCCCGTATACCACTTTAAGTCCCGTGCGGAAATGCTGAGCCATGCCGCCTCTATAGCTCTTCATAGTTGCTAAAGTGTCGCCGGTGCAGAATTTTGTGCATGGAAGGACCCCTCTATTATGTCCTGTAAATGTTCGACGGGATTCATGTCTATCGATCTGAGGTGCCATATCATTCGCTCTAACTGTCCACGATGTTCTTCAAACCAACTGGGAACAGTTATAGCTCAGTGATATGACCTATTGTCATTCACAAAAATTTCGTAGTCGTTTGGGAACCTTACGTCCGAGGATGGCTGCAAATGGTCTCCAAATAGCCGAACATGACCATTTACAGTCAATGGTCGGTTTGGTTCAGACAGTTCAAATGGCTCTGAGCACTATGGGACTCAACTTCTGAGGTCAACTTAGAACTGCTTAAACCTAACTAACCTAAGGACATCACACACATCCAGGTCCGAGGCAGGATTCGAACCTGCGACCATAGCGGTCGCGCGATTCCAGACTGTAGCGCCTAGAACCGCTCGGCCACCCCGGCCGGTAATGGTCGGTTTACTTTGATCAGAGACCATTCCATGAAAACAGTCCACACCATTATGAACCCAATCATCAGCTTGCACAGAGCCATGTTGAGCACCTGGGTCCATGGCTGCGTGGGGTCTGCGCCACACACTAACCCTACCATCAGCTCCTACCAGTTGAAATCTGGGTATGTCCAGACCACAGTTTTCCAGTCTAGGATCCAACCGATATGGCCACGAGCCCAGGAGAGACTGTGCAGGCAATGTGCTGTTAGCAAAGGCACTCGCATCTGTCTCTTGTCATAGCCCATTAACATCACATTTCGCCGCGCTGTCCTAACGGACACGTTCGGCGTACGTTCAACTTTCATTTTTGCCGTTATTTCACAGTTTTGCTTGTGTGTGTATATGTGTCAGCACCGATAACTGCGCAAACGCCGCTGCCTCGGTCGTTAAGTGAATGTCGTCGGCCACTTTTCTGTGGTGACAGGTAATGTCTAAAATTTAGTATTCTCAACACTCTTGTCACTGTGGATCTCTGAATATGAAATTCCTAACGATTCCCCAAATCGAAAGTCCCATGGTTCTACATCCAGTCAACATTCCACATTCAGAGTGTTAATTCCCGTCGCATGGCGATAGTCACGTCGGAAACCTTTGCGCACGACTCACCTGAACACAAATGACAGCTCCGCCAATGCACTGCCTGTGTACTTTATACTACCGCCATCTGTATACGTGCTTGTCGGTGTCCCATGACGTTTGTCACTTCCGTGTAAATATGTTGGGATTACGTGGGAATAAAAGGCACCGTCTACTAGATTCAATCCAGTGACCTCGGGTTTACTCTAGTCTGCGAACTCTTAATACTAGCGACTCTACAAGGAATAAAAAACACGCCTTAGTTGTTCACAGTTTATTATCTCAAAAACAAGACCCGCGTCTTCCCGTTTACATACACTCAGTCGCAAAAATATTCGGACAGCACGTAATGGCGTATAATTTTGCAGTTTGCCGCATGAACAAATATAGAAATTGCACTTCGTAATGTATTTGGGACTCTGGGTACAATGTCGCAACGTGAAACATGCATCGCCGGCCGCGGTAGCCAAGCGGTTCTAGGCGCTTCAGTCCGGAACCGCGCGACTGCTACGGTTGCAGGTTCGAATCCGGCCTCGGGCATGGATGTGTGTGATGTCCTTAGGTTAGTTAGGTTTAAGTAGCTCTAAGTTCTAGGCGACTGATGACCTCAGATGTTGAAAAAACACGCCTCAAATACGAAGAATTGTTGTTGGACATATGTCTGTTACGTAATATTTTCCGAAAACGGCATGGGAAGGTGCAACAAATGTATTCGGACAAAGACGGACAACGTGAGAGAATAGTTCATTCCGAGACGCACAGAGGGTGAAGCGACTGCAGTGTGTCCGACATTTCTGCGAGACGATAGCGATCATTAGTAAACACGTATCGCGGACCTGTGCAGGTCGACGATGGGACGCAGAGGGGAGTGTTCTACGTTCGAACAAAGGCAACTTGTCGTTTATCATCACGCGAAGGGGAAAACCTGCAGGGAAACTTCCGCAATAGTGAACATGAAGCAAAGTACAGTTCACGACATTACTAAACGGTTCGAGAAAGAAGACCTATTGGAATTCCGTTGCAGTACAGAACGGCCATGGACATTTTCACAGAGAGATGAACGTGTGATTGTGCGAAAGGTACAACAGAATTCGAAAATATCTGCCACACGAATTGCAAGTGAGGTGGAGGGAGACCTTGGTATAAAAGTTGATCCCGAAACCGTGTGGAGAGTACGACGACGATCGCAGTACCATGGTCGAGTGGCACGGCGAAAGCCATTCATAAATGCAGCGAACCAGAAGAAAACTTATGCAGTTTGCGAGGGAATACGCCAAATACGATCAGGCTTGCTGGAATCGGGTGATATTTTGCGACGAATGTAAATTTACATTATGGCAAAGTGACGGAAAGGCAAACGTGTGGCGAAAGACCAATGAAGAGCTGAATCCCAGGAACATCAAACCAACAGTAAAGTTTGGAGGTGGGAGCATCATGGTGCGGGGATGCATGTCCGGCAATGGTGTGGGTGAGTGTTCATTAGTGATACGATGAACAAGGAAGCGTATTTGAATATACTGCGAGGACATTTGAAGCAGAGTGCACGACATCTAGGTTTGCGAACAACTTTCATTTTTATCGGGATAATGATCCCAAGCATACCGCGCATATTGTACAAATGTGGTTGCTCTTCAGTAGTCCGAAAGTATTGCACCCCCCTCCCCAATCACCAGACCTGAACCAGAATGGGCAAATATAGGCCCAGATTTCACGAAAAAACTCGTGGAAAATATGCCTAGTAGATTGGAGGAGGTATTGAAAATGAAAGGTGGACCCACAAGGTATTGACATTTTCGTCGTACAACTTACGAACATTTATTGGACAGTGTCCGAATACTTTTGTAGCAGCAAGGGTGTGCAGGATGTTCCATTTTTGTTAATTTTTCTGTTATTTATGTTTTGGAAACGAAATAATACAATAATTCTTTTGTAATTAATATTGTTACGCATATATATATATATATATATATATATATATATATATATATATATATATATAGCTAATAAATGTGTTCGGTTTTCATAGTGTTTCTCGAGTACTCATTGGAAACTTCCCACTGTCCGAATACTTTTGCGACCGAGTGTATCCGAAGTCGCAGTCGTGCCCAACGCTGTCAGTATGAAAAATTGCTGAGCAAAGTTCGTACAGTTCCTTGTCAGTATTTTACCCCTGCTACCCAGAGAATTTTGAAGATTGTACTTCTGCCAACTAAGTGAGCAAGTGAAGTGAGGCTGAGCAGCTCACCGCGTCCGCAGCGCTGGGCGCAGAGCAGCAGCTGGAGGCTGTTGTAGGTCTGGTTGTCTGTGCCGCAGACGGGGTCGTACTGCAGCGTGGCAGGACAGGGGCAGCCGCCCACCGCGGCCTCCTCGTCCGTGCTGGGCAGCGGGGGCGGCGGGGGCGGCTTCGACGAGGACTCCGACGTCGTCTCCTGAGGCCGGTTCGCGAACACACCCAGCAGCAGTGGTCGCGCCGCCGCCTCGGCATGCAGGGTGGCTGCGGACAGAGTACTCTGCTCACTACCACTACCTACAACCAATACTGAGAATACTCTCTGTCTTACACTTGTAGGAATTCATCAGCCAGCTGCCGGAGGGGTAGCCTGGCTCTAACGAGCTCAGTTCCATGCTGACGAAACTCAAAATTTCAACTTAATATTCACCTTCAACAAGCTTTCGGAAGAGTCCGTCGCGACCTGGTAATGGCCGAGGTGCACTCAAAATGTAACTACTTTATGTACCCGCAAATTCGAGGAAATTCTTTGCTTACATCAGCGTAAGACCATCTATTCGTACACATCTTCCACTGTTCCAAAAGGTGCCAATTTAAAATTCAGCCTGCCGTGCAAATTGGAGAACAGTATGTTATGGACTAACCACACAGCTCTCGATTCCATTCCTCGTTGTCGCCTAGGAATCTGGGGTCTGTTAAATTTCTTAAATATTTGAAATGTTCAGAATGCAACCGTATGGACAACTAAATTTGAAATATGAATGTAAAATGACATTTCCATATCATTATGTTTTATCGTGAAAAATGATCTGTGGGCCAGCCAGCCGGCCGACAAAATTTCCTGTCGATCTACTACGTCCATCTTAATCAGAGTTGCTAAAACTGGATATTTCGCGCAAGGGGCACCCGTACAGTACGCTGGCAGCGAACGTCCTGAGTACCAGGTGCACCGGTATGAAATGAGCGTTGTGATACATATGTGTCGATAGGGAACATTTGTTGTGAACGAGCCTTATTTTCTTTTGTTTGGTTGGTATGACATCTGTCAAAGATATTTAGTATACATCAAGTCATGGAACAAACATGTGTTTTCATTCTGTTAATGTCGAATTTTGTACCAGAAAGTGATTTGCGGAAAGCATTAATTTTTGTTTCCATTTGAAAAAAATTGCTGCAGAGTCGCATCGAATGCTTGTCGAGGCATATGGTGATCATGCTCTATCAGTAGCAACATGCAAAAGATGGTTTCAACGGTTCAGAAATGATTTTGATGTAAGAAATGAGCGTGGAAGACCACCAAAAAAGTTCGAAGACGCCGAATTGCAAGCAATATTGGATAAAGATGATACTTTGAGTCAGAAGCAAATAGCAGCAATGCTGAATGTTGCACAATGAACAATTTCCGACAGTTTGAAAGCTATGGGAAAGATCCAAAAGTGTGGAAAATGGGTGCCACATGAACTGAATGAAAGAGATGAAAAACCGAAAAACCATTTGTCAGATTTTGCTTCAAAGACATGAAAGAAAATCAATTTTGCATCGAATTGTTACTGGCGATGAAAAATGGATTTTAAGAATCCTCAACGGGAAAAATCATGGGTTAATCCGGGACAACCATCAACATCGTATGCAAAACCAGATCGATTCGACAAGAAGACAATGCTCTGTGTTTGGTGCGATCAGAAAAGTGTGGTGTATCATGAGCTTCTAAATCCCGGTGAAACTGAATACTAATGTCTACAGACAACAAATTATCAATTTGAACTATGCATTGACCGAAAAAAAGATCAGAATGGGCCAGAAGACATGGCAAAGTAATTTTTTTACACGACAATGCACCTGCATGCAAAGCAAAACTGGTTCAGGATACAATCAAAACACTTGGCTGGGAGCTGCTACCCCACACGCCGTATTCACCAGACTTGGCTCCATCCGACTACCATTTGTTTTCATCAATGGGACACGCATTGACTGAGGAACACTTCGATTCCTACGAAGAAGTCGAAAATTGGGTGTCTGATTTGTTTGCTTCAAAAGACGAACATTTCTATTGGCGTGGTTTCCACAAATTGCCAGAAAGGTGGTCAAAATGTATAGAAAGCAATGGTCAGTACTTTGAATAAAATGTTTTTACTTTTCAATTCAAAATTAGTGTCATTTTCACAAAAAACGCTAATTTCATACCGGTACTCCTGGTACTTGCTTGTCATCAGTCTTGCCGCTGTCACAGCTGGTACTACGAATGCGGAATCAGCTGGAAAGATACGTTCTAGTGCAAATAGCGTCCGCCAAGAATCCCATTGGAAAGGGCGGTGGCTTTTCGTGGCAATGTGAGAAGGTGCTAAATGTTTAACATATCGATATTGCTACAGTGACAAAAATTAACGTTGAGCAATACTGCAAATTGAAAGAATGACTTGTACCAGGGGGTTACAATTAAACTGCAGCTTCTCACAGATCAAGTGTGAGCTGTGACCACCGTATCGCACCGAAACTTTCTGGACATTCCAATGCTTTAATGCAGAACCAATTTAAGCTGAACTAATTCCAATTTTGTACACCAAGTGCATATCTGGCATTATACAGTGTCTCGTCGATGTCTAATGCTCATATTGAACGAACTATGTAAGTGGCAGTTAATAACATCAACATTATCCCTTTCCCACTTGTTTGACCGTTTCTACCAACGTCCCATTGCTATTCCATTCCCAGCACCACATTTGCACACTGTGGCCGAAATTGCAACTTTTTTCCAGCGTAAATCTGTTCGGCATTAACGCATGAGTATATCAACTTTCGCTGCCATACGATAACAATAGTTCACACTAGACATCTGTGAGTAGCTGCACCTCAGTTATGACCAGCCAGTGTAACTATTCAGGACGGTGAGCGTTTGTAACTAATTGCAAGGTTAACAGAATTCGTTCCCAATCAGAAGCTCTTAATTCAGTAAACTTGATACAGACTACTAATATTATTGAAGTTACACTGCAATCTTATTAAACTGACAGTTATTTCTAGAAATTTGAAGCTACAAAGCGAGGGCGAGGTTTGAAACTGCTCGGGAACATCGACCACTCTCTATTGGGCCATTTTTGAAGGAATGGTTCAACACAGACAGTGAATCTCCATGTCCTCTAAGTAAACCACAATTTAAAACTGTCTCGTCACGCAACTGCACACCGTTGCGAAGATCTTGGTGCAGTTGTTCAGCGACAACTAACGTTGAGAGAGCCTCATTTCACTGCATATTCTCTGTGCCTTGATGAAAATACCGGCGTTACTGATACAACACAATTGGGTGCTTTCGACCGAGCAGTGGGTACAGATCTGAACATTAAAAAAAGGACCACATGGGACATGTACTGGGGAAGATATTTCGTGCAGTTTAACATGTTCTTTAGAATACGAATCTGCTTTGGAATAATCTAGTTTCCGTCGCCACTGATGGCTCCCTAAATATGGCCAGCGGTGATGGATTTGTGGGTCTTCTAAAAACTAAGTAGGACCTAGGACAGAAATTTCACTTAGTGTGTAGTGTATCATCAAGTGTGTGTAATTTGACAAGCTTGTAATGTTAAGTCTGTAAATTTGAACGGTTGACAGGACAATCTGAGTTAATGGATTAGCTGGAATCTGATTTCAATGGTATTCCATGTTTCTGGCAGGTAAGGTGGCTAAATAATAGTAAAATCTTTGAACGTTTCCTTTTTGCTTGATCAGGTAAATCTTTATGGATATGAAAGGAAGGTCCGTTCCTGAGCTTTCTGGTCCTCAATGACTGTGCTACCATTTCTACTGAAATAACGAGTCATTTGAGTATTTTCAATGACTCTTTGCAGAGAAATAATGAATTAGTTGTATATTTTTTTAAATTCCCGCAATGCAAATTAAGCTGGAGATCTGGAAAAGTTAGTTCCAAGACAGATGTGTCATTCCTTTTTCAGACTGTGACGAAATTGGCACGTAACATTAATAATGACCGTCTTGAGTCATTCCTTCAGTCTATCGGTAACTTCGATGTAGCATTCGCGGAAAGACTCGCGAATTTTAGATCACTTGAGCCAGATTTTGATATCTTTATGTCACCATGTTCGGTTGACGTCAGAACTGTCCTGCAGATGTGCAGTTAGAACTAATACACCTGTCATGTGACTTATTGAGGACAATCTTTGAACAGTGAACAACATTCACTCTGGCTCTTACCTTCCACGGGTTAGGTTTCCTGAACTACACGCAAAAGTGGCAGTTACAGCGTGCATTTTTTGGTGCTGCATATTTATGCAAACATTTTTCTCAGCCTTTAAGCTTTGCAAATCGAAACACTGAACGCTAACGACAGAGCCATCTGAGCGCAGTTCTTGGACATGAAAAAGTGAAAAAATTGAAAAAGAAATGATTGTCGGAAGGACAGACTCACCATGTAGGACGTCGAAACAGTCTTCGATGAAATTAGAAGCAATGGTAGTAAAACTAGGAGTGCAACGGAAATTCCACTGTTAAATGCAGAACAGAGAGGAAACAGGTGAAATTAGTAATTTGAAGGCCTCTATGAAGGTGACGATTTGTCTGATGCGATAGGAGAAATAGTATTTATCAGAGATAGCGGATCCAGTATTAAAATTTCAGAGAGCTTTGGAGGACTTAAGATCAAATAAAGCAGAAGGGATAGAACAAAACGACTTTTCACGATCGCGTGTAGAATGTATGAATCTGGTGATATACCATCTGACTTTCGGAAAAAATGTCATTCACAAAATTCCGAAGACTGCAAGACCTGACAAGTGCAAGAACTATCGTGCTATCAGCTTAACAGCTCATGCATCCAAGTTATTCTTGTAAGCAACACACATAATGGAAAACAAAACTGAGGGCGTTAGATGACGATCGGTTTGGCTTTAGGAAAGGTAAAGGGACGAGAGAGCCCATTCCGACGTTGTGGTTTATAATGGAAGCAAGACTAAAGAAAAATCAAGACACGTTCATAGGATTTGTCGACCTGGAAAAAGCGTTCGACAGTATAAAATGGTGGAAGATGTTCGAAATTCTGAGAAAAATAGGGGTAAACTATTGGGAGAGACGGGTAATATACAGTTTGTACAAGAGCCAAGAGGGAATAGTAAGAGTGGACGACCAAGAACGAAGTGCCCGAGTTAAAAACCGTCTAAGAAAAGGATCTAGTCTTTCCCCCTACTGTTCAATCTGTACGTCGAAGAAGCAATTATGGAAATAAAAGATTCAGGAGTGGAATTAAAATTGAAGGTGAAAGGATATCAATGATACGATTCGCTGATGACACTGCTATCCTGAGTGAAAGTGAAGAAGAATTACATGATCTGCTGAATGGAATGGACAGTGTAGTGAGTACAGAATATGCATTGAGAGTAAATAGAAGCAAGACTAAAGTAATGAGAAGTAGCAGAAATGAGAATAGCGAGAAACTGAACATCTGGATTGATGGTCACGAAGTAGATGAAGTAAAGGAATTCTGCTACCTAGGCAGGAAAATGACAAATGACGGACGGAATAAAGAGGACATCAGAAGCAGGCTAGGAATGGCAAAAAGGGCATACCTGGCCATGAGAAGTATCAAACATAGGCCTTTATTTAAGGAAGAAATTTCTGAGGATGTGCGTCTGGAGCACAACATTGTATGTAGTTAAACTGACTGTGTGGAAACCGAAACAGGATAGAATCTAAGCATTTGAGATGTGGTGCTGCAAACTAATGTTTAAAATTAGATGGACTGATAAGGTAAGGAATGAAGAGGTTCTGCGCAGAAGCGGAAATTAAAGGGATGTGTGGAAAACACTAAAAAGGAGATGGTAGAGTACGCTAGGGACATCTGTTAAGGCATCAGGGAGTAACCTCCATGGTGCTAGAGGGAACTGTAGAAGGTAAAAACTGTAGAGGAAGAGAGATTGGAGTATTAAAATTTCTGTCCAGTAAATAATTGAGGACGTAGGTTACAAATGCCGTTCAGATGAAGAGGTCGGCGCAGGAGAAGAATTCGTGGCGGGCCACATCAAACCAGGCAGTCAGAAGACTGATGACAAAAAATAAGGGTTGAAGCGGAAATATTCCACGATGTCCCACAACAAATCTCGCATTTGTTCCCAGAAACTATCCGAGAAAAAATATATTGCATTATTTATTAATGCCCCTCGTAATGTACATAACTGAAAAGTAACAATGTCTACATATTTATATGTAACGTGAATACATTGCTCATATTAGAACAGTATTAGTTTTCACCAGTCACCAATGAATCCCCATCGCGTCCTGCTGTGACAACTTTCAAGTCCTGCCCAATTAATCTGAGAAAGCTCTTTGGCTTCGTGGAGCTACCCTGTGACCTAAGCTTGCTGGTAAGCTGCCAGCGTTTACGTCAGCCCTGCCCGGCTGCATTTGACCACGTCTGCTGTTAACAGATCTCGTCAGAAACTGAAGTATGGTCCGTTTTATCTGAATGAAAAGTCTTAGAAAATTTTCAGTTTCTGTGGCTGTTTATCAAATTCAAATGTCTACACAGGTGAATGAATAGTATAGTATTCCTTGTATTCAATAAAAATTTTATCTACAGGACTAATTAAGCAACTAGGGCGTTTTGATACAGGAAACAAGATTACTAAACCGCAATACAAGCTCTCAAAAACAGGGTTACCTTGTTAAACAACTAGTTAACAGTTGGAATAAAGCTACTCGCAGCAATTAGTCGTATTTTTTTGTATTTGTGATTGAAGTTACCTGGAGAAGGTATCAAATATTTGGTAAATATCGTGTAGTGGATAAAATGACAAATATCATACAGACCTGTTAACATAAATCCAGAGCCGTACGTACGGCATGAAACTCGTTTCCTTCTTACTTGACGTTGCTTAGAAGTACGCACTAAACTGAATTCTACTCCTCCGTATCATCAAAACACTGAAATTTCATCGGGAAGTTCACTTCAAATATTAAGAAATATTTTGTTATTTACTGAATTGCTTTCAAACGCTTTCTATTAAAGTTAAATTTAAATCTTTTCCTTGTTAAGGAACCACCTACCTTACTAAATGGCTAGATCTCCATTATTACTCTGCAATTCACAGTTAAGTTCTTGGCAACTTTCAGTTACTTCTCTACCGTTTAACTCTCCGACAGTGCGCTGGAGAAACGAACAGCCGCGCGGGATTAGCCGAGCTGTCTTGGGCGCTGCAGTCATGGACGATGCTGCTGGTCCTCCCTCGGGCAAGGGAGTGTGTGTCCTTAGGACAATTTAGCGTAAGTAGTGTGTAAGCTTTGGGACTGATGACCTTAACAGTTAAGTCTCATAAGATTTCACACACATTTGAAGAAACGAACACAAAGCTTTCCGTGCGAGCTCCGATTTGCTCATTCTATTATGACGATCATTTCTCCCTATGTTGGGGGCTCCGACAAAGTATGTTCACTGTGGGTAGAAAGTTGATTGAAATTTCATGAGAAGATCCTGCCGCAACGAAAACTTTGTTCTAATTATTGGGACCCAATTCGCGTATAATCCGTGGCACTCACCTGTTTCACGATAATACGTAACGCTCTGCTCTTTTTTGAACTTTTACGATGTACTCCGTGAACCCGATAAGGTCTGGATCTCTCACCGCACAGCAATACTACTGAAGAGGGCGGAAAGGCGTAGTCTAAGCAGTCTTTAGTAGACCTATTGCTTTTTCTACATTTTCTGTCGATCGCAGGCTTTGGTCTGCTTTCTTCACAACATTGTCTATGTGATAGTTCCAGTTTAGCCGGCCGGGTGGTCGAGCAGTTCTAGGCGCTACAGTCTGGAACCGCGCTTTTTTGCTGTCTTTGATGACTCTACGGCATTGCGCTCGGAGTCGTTTGTATCCAACACAATTCGCCAACGTAGGATGGTGGCGAAAGGTGCGTAAAGCACGCCGTCGAGCACGGATAGCGTCTCTGCAAGCCTCATTCCACCAGGGGACGGAAACGCGACTTGAAGAGGTAGTACGAGGAATGGAACGTTCGGCAGCATTGATGATAACAGCCGTGAGGTATTCGACCTGGCTGTCACAACTGAGAAAATCGTGGCCCGGAAAGGTCACCAGGGAGGAGTAAAGTCCCCAGTCAGCTTTCGGTATGTTCCAGCTTGAAGGACATGGGGATGGGGTGTGGTGCAGGAGACAAACGACACAGGGGAAGTGGTCGCTCGAATAGGTGTCAGAAAGGACATACCACTCGAACCGATGGGCAAGAGTGGTAGAACAGATCGAGAGGTCCAAGTGGGAGTAGGTATGAGTAGAGTCCGAGAGGAAAGTCGGGGCGCCGGTATTGAGGCAGACAAGATTGAGATGGTTGAAGACATCCGCCAAGAGTGAGCCTCTTTGACAGGATGCAGGAGAGCCCCAAAGGGGATGATGGGCATTGAAGTCGCCAAACAATAAAAACGGCAGAGGAAGCTGAAAAATCAGGTGCATCATGTCAGCCCGACTAACTGCGGATGACGATGGAGTGTAGATGGTACAAACTGAGAAGGTAAAAGCAGAAAGAGTAATACGGACAGCTATTGCTTGGAGTGGGGTGGTCAATGGGATGGGATGGTAATAGACATCGTCCCGAACGAGCAACATGACCCCACCATGAGCTGGGATACCGTCCACAGGGGTGAGGTCATACCGCTCCGATGTATAGTAGGTAAAGGCAATATGGTCAGTAGGGCCCAACTTTGTTTCCTGGAGACCAAGGACGAGCGGACAGTGCAGGCGGAGGAGCAGTTGTAATTCCTCCCAATTAGATCGAATACCTCTTATGTTCCAATGTAACAAGGCCATCCCTAGTCAAAAAAGAGGGGAAAAGAGACGGGGGAAGAGCTGGTCACCTCGACGGCCGCGGAGGGCCAGGTTTCGAGGGAACAACGCTACAACCGGCAGGTGGAGGATCCTGTCCCATCGAGTCTTCGCCAGCTGCGGCCGCTGTCCCGGGTTGTGTAGGGGGTCAGCATCATTTGCCGACGAGAGGCCAGCTGAGCGCCTGGCAGCAGAGCATCCCGGCGAAACTGAGGACGGCCGGGAGCAGCGACTCGCGGATGGAGCGTCAGACGAAACGCGCCGGGGTGGAGAGGGGATAGAGACTTCTTCTTCGGGGCCTTCTTGGAAGTCCTAGGAGGCACAGGGATGGTGGGCTGGACCCAAAGAAGGTCCTCACCCACGGGGTCCGATTTGGAACGCCGGACCTCGGAAGCTGGGGTCCGGAACGTTTCCCCGATGGACACCTGAGAAGAGGATCGCTTCTCAGGCGGCGGGGGGAGAGGAGGAGGAAGGGTGGCCCCTGGGGCAGAGGGGGCGGGGGCCACAGGGAGGAGGATTTGGAAGGGAGAGATTTGGGAGGCGGAGGCATAGACCCTGGATGGGGGGAGGAGGTGGAGGGGGGACAGTATAGGGGTGAGGATATCTTGGAAGGAGTGGACACGACTGAGGCAAACGAAGTGGTCAACGTCACGGGATGGAGGTGGTCATACTTCTTCCTGGCCTCAGAATAAGAGAGACGATCCAAAGTTTTGAGTTCTTGAATCTTCTTCTCCTTCTGATACGCGTGGCAGTCTAAGGATCTAGGAGAGTGGATGCCAGGACAATTAACACACCAAGGTGGTGGGGTGCATGTATGTTCCTCACACAGAGGACGTCCACAATCGCCACAAAGGGGCTCAGCCTCACACCGTGACGACATGTGCCCAAAGCGCAAACACCGAAAACAGCGCATAGGAGGCGGGACGTAAGGTCGCACGTAGCACCGGTAGCACATCACCTTTACCTTCTCCGGGAGAACGTCCCCTCGAAGGCGAGGATAAAGGCCCCGGTGTCGATGCGACAGTATTTGGGGCCGCTCTGGACTCTCTGGACGAAATGCACGCCTCGGCGCTCCAGGTTGGCCCTGAGCTCCTCATCAGATTGCAGCAGGCGGTCCCAATGAAAAATAACCCCCTGCGTCCTATTCAGTGCCAGATGTGGGTCAATGGACACTGGGATGTCCCCTAGTCGGTCGCACGCCTGGAGCGCCGCCGACTGTGTGGTCTTTATAAGAATGGACCCCGAACGCATTTTACTGAGAGCCTCGATTTCCCCGAAGATGTCCTCAATGTGCTGAACAAAGAACATGGGCTTGGAGGTGGCGAACGTCCCCCCATCAGTTCGAGGACAGACCAAATAGCGGGGGAAGTACTTCGCCCCAAGCCGGCGGGCCTGTCCTTCCTCCCAGGGAGTGGCCAAGGGGGAAAGGGCAGGAGAACCAGAACCAGAGACAGTACCTTTCCTTTTGAAAGACTCGGCTGCAGAGTGACCTGATACATGTTGACTCCATCTGCGAAATGTCTGCCCCGATACCACCCACTCCGACCAGGGGCTCTCCCCATGGGCGCCACCCAGCCTCAGCAAGGGCCACCTGGCAGGATGACCATTGCCGGGATTCCTGATGCCCCAAGGAGACGGGCATCTACTCCTTGGCTGATGTGGGGAGGGTGCAGCTCAGGTATTGGCAGTACGATCCCTGTGTTGTCAGGGGGGCTACAACCTAGAGGGTACATGACGACCCCACCACAACGGGCTGGCTACCGTCCTGGATTTCTGGTGCCATGGAAAGTCCATCATGATCGTAGGTGCAGATGGGATGCACTATGGGCGTAACTTGTACAACCCCTCAGGTGTTTAGGCCCAATTTGAGGAATAGTGGGTATGGTTACAACGCCGTTACAATGCTGAGTGCCAAGGTCTTAGTGCACTGAGGACCAGTGGTACACCACGTAAGGCGTCCTTCCCCAAAAGGCTCGTACTTCTGTAGAATTTTGAAAAATGGTGGTCAAACCCCAAGGGGGACCATCACATGGAAGGCCGAAACGGTTGAAACTCCTTTTAGTCGCCTCGTACGACAGGCAGGAATACCTCGGGCCTATTCTTACCCTGGACCCGCAGGGGGAAACTAGGGTTTGAAAACACGAAACAGGTGGAAGAAACTCTCGTCGTTTGCGGGCGGGAATTGTCTTGCTTAGTGTAATGCCAGAATGTCTTGTCATGAAGGGCAGCAGAACGGAATGTAGAATGTCATCGATGTAGCGCTGTGCTGTGTGAGTACCGCTGATGACAACCATAGCGGTCCTGCTATGAAAGAAATGGGACGCCGGAGCATCTGAAGGTTGTTGGGTCGTATCCCACCACTGTTCAGAACATATCCCGACACGTCTTCAGCCTGCAATCTCATTGACTGGAGTAGGACCAGCGTAGATGTGTGTGGAGTTGCCTCAGACAGCAGTTGGGTATTTGCTGGACAATCGCCCTGCATAATGATTGTTTAGGATGCCATTTCATTTCATAAAAATGGCTCTGAGCACTATGGGACTCAACTGCTGAGGTCATTAGTCCCCTAGAACTTAGAACTAGTTAAACCTAACTAACCTAAGGACACCACAAACATCCATGCCCGAGGCAGGATTCGAACCTGCGACCGTAGCGGTCTTGCGGTTCCAGACTGCAGCGCCTTTAACCGCATGGCCACTTCGGCCGGCTTCATTTCATAGTAGGAACCCTTTGGTTATCTGCGGCACCCTTATAGCACAGTGGTACGTCGATATTCTACGCTCCGTTTTGTTGCCCTTCATGGGAAGTGGACCCTAACAAAAATGTTACCAGCATCTACGTCGGATACTGCATTCACATGTCTATCGCCCGTGTGAGTCGCTTGTGGTTCCTGGCGAACTGAATTCTCGTTACCTGCCAGGCACAGATCACAACAAATGCCTGCGTCTACAGTTCGGTAGGTCCACATTCGTTGCTGTTTGCCAATTTCGATGCAACACTGGACGAAGCTGCGCGGTCCGTGACGGCCATACGAGAAAGATGTAAATAACCCTTCGCTGTAGTGACGCCTCACTAGTATCCGCTAGTCTACCAGTATAACTTTTCTATCCGTTCCATGCATGCATCACTGTACGAGCTGAACGGTATTACTAAACCGTTTGCCAGATATGATTGTTCTTCATTTCAGACTCTGTGCTTTAACCTCTAATTTAACCGATTTCACTTTTCAAGCAGACGGCTTGCTTCTCACATTGTGAGTTTGTGGTGACGATCTTTCCGGATACACACAAGAGGGCTCTGGTGGGCCTCGGCAGTCCCTAAATGTCTCCACAGTCTGGATTCACTGATGATATTCTTTCTAGATATTTTAGCTTCCACAAATATGAGTCTGCCTCTGCCATCTTCCCATATTGCCATTTGGTGGCAACCGCATTTCATTTCATCGTCTTTAACCGCTCAATAACATCAACAAAAGCAAAACGAGGATAATGAAATGTCGCATTAAGTCGGGTGATGCTGAGGGAATTAGATTAGGATGGTGGTGGTGGTGGTTAGCGTTTAACGTCCCGTCAACAACGAGGTCATTAGAGACGGAGCGCAAGCTCGGGTTAGGGAAGGATTGGGAAGGAAATCGGCCGTGCCCTTTCAAAGGAACCATCCCGGCATTTGCCTGAAACGATTTAGGAAAAGCACGGAAAACCTAAATCAGGATGGCCGGAGACGGGATTGAACCGTCGTCCTCCCGAATGCGAGTCCAGTGTGCTAACCACTGCGCCACCTCGCTCGGTATTAGATTAGGAAATGAGACATTTAAAGTAGTAAAGAAATTTTGTTATTTGGGAGTAAAATAACTGATGATGGTCGAAGTAGAGAGGATATAAAATGTAGACTGGCAATGGCAAGGAAAGCGTTTCTGAAGAAGAGAAATTTGTTAACATCGAGTATAGATTTAAGTGTCAGGAAGTCGTTTCCGAAAGTATTTGTATGTAGCCATGTATGGAAGTGAAACATGGACGATAACTAGTTTGGACAAGAAGAGAATAGAACCTTTCGAAATGTGGTGCTACAGAAGAATGCTGAAGATTAGATGGGTAGATCACATAACTAATGAGGAAATATTGAATAGGATTGGGGAGAAGAGAAGTTCGTGGCACAACTTGACCAGAAGAAGGGATCGGTTGGTAGGACATGTTCTGAGGCATCAAGGGATCACCAATTTAGTATTGGAGGGCAGCGTGGAGGGTAAAAATCGTAGAGGGAGACCAAGAGATGAATACACTAAGCAGATTCGGAAGTATGTAGGCTGCAGTAAGTACTGGGAGGTGATGAAGCTTGCACAAGATAGAGTAGTCCCAATTGTTGCTATTAATTTTCCGCTATTATTTTAACGTTAAGCGATGGCAGACTACAGTTACTCTGCATTTCAAAATGTTACGCTCTGGGGAAATACCAGGTGTATCTCTTAAGAGCCGTCAGGTGCATTTTGTTCGACGTTTTGTGGAAAATTTGTAATATCTTGTCATCTGTAGATCAGTTCATACCACTATTGTTTCATACGACATCTGACAACGAGAAAAAACAGAACTAACAATTTTTGTATAAAGTGGACTTATGTGCGTATTGGATAAAGCTGTCCATTCGGTGTCGGTTTATCGATGTGTGTTAACAAAGAAGGCGAAACAAAAAATAGCCAGTGCTGTAGCAGCTACTGACGAGAAGAACACGTCAAGAACTATACCCCGATTTCCCAGAACCATCGCACAGAGGAAGAGGAGTTCAAAATAGGAAAGATGCCTTTTAATGTGCGTTAAACTCAGTCCAACTGGTGGCACAGTGGCTTGCATCACGCCCCCACTTACGCGTCCCGTTTTCGAATCCCTATTATTGTTTTTATTTTTGTTTTGTCTTTTACCCATTTGTTTCCTTAAAAGGCTACAACAGATTATTAAGTTATGGGATACAAGGGCATTATATTAATTGTAGAATTACAAATGGGTTTCTCAATAAGTATCATGCATTTATTATGAGACGTTATTCCAGGGGTTACAGTCTTTTTAATTTTCCGTTCATTTATGCTCTCATTCATTTAGCACACTATTAGACGAGTAAGGACAACGTTATTTCAATATACGTTGAAAAACATTCGTTCAATATGGACATGGGTAGATAAATGGAAACAGGGCTGTGAGCACTATGGGACTTAACAGCTGTGGTCATCAGTCCCCTAGAACTTAGAACTACTTCAACCTAACTAACCTAAGGACATCACACACATCCATGCCCGAGGCAGGATTCGAGCCTGCGACTGTAGCGGTCGCGCGGTTCCAGACTGAAGCGCCTAGAACCGCTCGGCCACACCAGCCGGCTTAATGGAAACATAATATGGTTTCTAACATGAGAGCTAAAAGTGTGAAGCTGCAACGCTAGCTACTTTGCTATCACTTCAGTTTAATTACGTACTCGCTAAAAGGCAAGAAGTACCTCAAACTTTTGTCAACGTTTTCTCAGAAAAGGTCGAGTGTCTACGGATAAGCCGAGATATGTTCGTTTATTTTGACCTTTCCAGTGAGCGAAGTTTCTGGGATATCGGGCTATGACACTTGCCGTGTTCTCTTTAATATCGCCACCGCATGACAGTAGGAGACAACACGGTGCCTGGCAGCACAGCAGACCCCGCAAGGTCTGTTAACGCTTGTCGGAGCAAAGCCCTTGCCCAACTTTCACTCCTCACCTCTTGCGCCAGCCACGCCATGCTGTCTGCTACGACCGCGCAGCAGCGCTACTTAGTCGCTGCTGGCTGGAGTATTGGCTCTCCGTGTTTAGTACCGTTATCTTTCTTCTACAATTTAGATGTAGCGTAATGAACAAAAAGTTTATTACGCGATTGCACTCAAGTTTTACGATTAGTTGGATAATTAGTTGAGGGGTTAATAGTTTAGTGGTACATTTTCCTTTCTCTGTTTCTTTTAGTATTAGGGTCTTTTGCTTTGTAGACTTCGCAGCACAGAGTACGGATGAACAAGAGGACCGCGCCCACTCCGCCATCAGTTTAGTCCAAATTTATGACATACACTGATCAGCCAGAACATTATGACCACCTACCTACTGCCTACATAAGCCCGTTCAGGCGACAGCAGCATCGCCTGGACAGAAATAACTGCTAGTCAGACACACGCATAGTGCAGGTATTATCTGTGAGCGGGCTGTCTGTCTAGAATGGGGAAGACGCTCGGTCTGAGTTTAACCGAGGGCATATTGTAATGGCCCGGAGGCTAGGCAAGAGCATTTCAGAAACTGCACGACTCTTCGTGTGTTCGAGGAGTGCTGTGGTGTCTTCAACAGGTGGTGAAACCACGTCCAGATGCCGTGTGGTTGGGCGGCCACCATTAATTACAAATGTCTGAGGTCGTAGGCTGGCCAGACTGGTGAAACAGGACAGGTGGCATACTATGACAGAACTAAGATTAGACTTTAATGCTTGGCAGAGTACAAGTGTGTACACAGTGCACGAAACACTCCTAACGATTGGCCTCCACAGCCGGCGACCTATGCATGTGCATGTAACACCACGACATCGGCAACTATGACAAATGGCCACGTGACCATCGGCACCCGACGTTGGCGCAGTGGCAGAGCCTTAGTCTGATGAATCCCAATACCTTTTTCAGCAGGCCTATGGGAGGGCACGAATCTGTCGTCGTCCAGGAGAACAGCTCCTTGACACCTGCAGTGACGAACGGAGACACGCTGGTGACGGCTGCATTAGGCTTGGAAACATTCGCTTCGGCATCCATGGTCCAGTGAAGCTGGTGCAAGGTACCACAACAGCCAGGGAGTGTATCACACTGGTTGCAGACCACGTACGCCCCTCGTGACGATCATGTTTCCCGACAGCAGTGGCACTTTTCATCAAGATAATGCCTCAAGACCAGCAATGAGCAGGAGTGGTTGAAGGAACACAGTGGTGAGTTCCAGTTGATGTGCTGGGGCCCCAACTCGCCAGATCTGGGCCCGATCGAACACATCTGGGATGTGATTGAACGTGGCGTCAGAGCTCATCGCCTCTTCCCCATGTGCGCAAGTGTGGTGCCAATTCCCTCCAGTGACGTACCACAGTCGCTGCCGCACCGGAAAGAACTGGATGGTAATCCGAGGCAGTGGGATCGAGCCCCTCAACAGAAACTTAAATTTTAACATTACTTACACTCCAAACTAACCGAAATAATGTTCAATACCTTTTATATCTTAATATTTTCATAGAAGGGATTAAGAGGGAAGACAAAGGAAAGTTTAGGATTGCAAATATTTTTCTAACTGTACAGAGATAAGTTATCTCTATGAATTAGAGCCGATGGATTAATTTCGCCCTTTTATATGAAACAAACTCAATTCCTTAGAAACCTATGTATTTTCCATTCATCTGTCTAGTTGCAAGTGAGAACGCCATGTCTCTCTTTAACCTAATCATGAATAATCTTGATTTTGAGTTAAAATGACTTATTCGTCATTGAATATGTACCTTAAATATCAATTATTGTCTGGACAGTTTGTTGTATGTTTCAGCAACATAACTCCGCCGGGAAGCGGGAGTTCGGTGAGGTTATGATTATGCGCAATCAGCGTGCAAATCATATGCTTTTTTGCATCCTCATAGAACTTGAAATCTAAATTGTCTTATTTGAAATCTTGGTATTTTTGCTATTCAGTGTGACAAATTTCATGGTGTTGTGCTACATTTTATCACGGTCAGTCATCACTCAACTTATCGCTTTCCTACAGCTATCTCTGCCCTTTGTTTCATCATAACGGTAAAACCAACAGCAACGCGCGCAGAATCAGCTAAGCCTAGAGTCTGTTTAAATCTTAACCCAGAACTAAAGAAAGCCATTTTCACTCACGCTGAAGCCATTGTGATTATACCTCACATCAGAACAAATGGTATTCTGAGGTACAATGCAACCGAGTATTCCATTTTTATTCTGACTACTTTTTTGGAAAGTATCACACCGCACCCGAACAATAGGTCCCCGATGTAGGTAATACTGGCCCATCAGCCGTTGGGGAAGACGCTGGCTAGCTTCGGCTGCCGAGCTTATTCACTTGTTAGCTCTCTACTGAGCAACGTGAATTTTTTCGAGAATCTTGTGACAACGCAGTGAGACTATTCTTTCCGCAGAGGAAGATCTGAATAGCCCCATAATCGTAAAAATAAGGCGTTTATGAAATTCACAAGACGGCGAAAAATTTATTGACTCCGCTGTTTGTACGGAAAATATCAGCCCGCGGCGTGTAAACCATGAACTGTTAAATAACGCCTGTAATTTTATGTATAAAGACTGAGTCTTAATGCCTTTTCGGAAATGTGCAATTCCCAAATTTTCCTTTGTCTCTTTCGTGCCTTTTACGAACATATTGATACGTTTTGTTGCGCATTATTTCGGTTTATTTGCAGTATAAAAAAGGTAAAAATTTAAAATGAAAGCGTAGGGACTCGACTCCACGACCCTCGGATTGTCAGTCTATACTCTTTGCACTGCGCCATCCGCTGTCTGGAACGACGCCAAGAATTGGCTCTTATGTCGCCCAAACCTCGCCAAAAAAAATTTTTCTAAACGCTTGGCGATCAAGAGCTCCTGCTCCTGTCACATTCACTGGCCGAAATCTGTAGGCGCGTCCTCTTTTAAGGACAAACTTTAGATAGAAGAAAGTATATAGGATTACCAGAAATTAGATTAAGGATAAGCTTCAATCGACGCTACCTTGGAAGCAAATTATGATGGTCAAAGAAGAGACGACTTAAAAAGGCTAGCACATGCTAAGACTGTATTACTCCTGACCAAGGGAATTGATTGATAGAGGGGTTATGGGACCAAACTGCCAGATCATCAGTCCCACGATTCCGAAGTGGGTCACAGAAGAAAGAGGGTATACTAAAAGTGGACGGATCCAGTCAGAGGAGTCAAATTATAAAATAATGGTCATTAAACACACACAGTAAAGGCATAAAAGATGAGACCAAATCTAAAAACTGAAAAAAGGGGGAGGGCGGTCATGGGGTCACAGACCGAGAAGGCTGTAAAAGTAGTCCCAACCACAGCCAAATTGCCCCTGCTCCAAGACTAAAGTAGAACCCTATACCTGGAAATAATAACCACTTTCAAGGGAAACTGAGGACCAGTTCAACCATCCGTGGATAGTCTGCTAATATTAAATTTAAGGAATCGGAAAGACTATACTTAACACGAAGGGCCGGAAGAAGGGGACATTCCACCAATATGAGAGATATCGTCGGTCTGCTCCACGACCACATTGTTGGGGTGGGTCGTTACGTAGAAGGACCTGACCAAGGGAAGTCTGCTGGTATTAAACAGTGACCATCTAAGAAAAATTCCTGAGAATGTAAGTTAAAGCTTTGTATCGTAGTGAATCATGTGCTCTGGGAACACTGGAAAAGAAATGACTAAGCATTTGAGGTACACAGAAAGATGTTCCAAATTAGGTGGACTGACAAGATGATTCAGTTTGTTCTCCACAGAATCGGTGAAGAAAGGAACATATGGAAAACATTGAAATGAAGAGACAGGACACGGGTTTATGGTGTCAGGGGATAACGTTCTTGTTACTACAGATAGCTTTAGAGGGTAAAATTATAAAAGGAGAGAAAATACAGCCAACAAATAATTGAGGACGTAAAGTGCAGTCACAACTCTGAGATTAAGAGCTTAGTGCATGAGAGTTTCCTCTCCTATACTAAGCTACCTGTCTATATGTATGTATGCACAAAAATGAATTGTCTGTGCTAGTTTGTGGTCGAGCGGTTGTAAGCTCTTCAGTCCGGAACCGCGCTGCTGCTACGGTTGCAGGTTCGAATCCTGCCTCAGGCATGGATGTGTGTGATGTCCTTAGGTTTAAGTAGTTCTAAGTCTAGGGAACTGATGACCTCAGATGTTAAGTCCCATAGTGCTTAGAGGCATTTGAACCATCTGATCTAGTTTAGCTTTACAGAGAGACTAAGTGTGAAAAATGAAGAAAGAAAAAATAAAAATTGCCCTATAAACACATTAAACACATTTGACAGAGGGCTACAGGATCTGTAAAGAAAAACCGGTCACAAAGAATAAATAAAGTATCTGCGTGGAACAGCTTTCATGGTCAAAATCTAACAGAATCCACAACGAATTTCGCGTCCCCATCAGACCGAATCTCTTCTCTCTGTTAGATCTGCAAACAAGGGCTATACCATCATAAACGCACATGCACCTACCAACAACAACGACAACAGAAGAAATCTAACAATTTTGGAAGACACTAGAAAATAAGACATCAAAAAACACAAAGCACAAAGTAAAACTACTCGTAGGAGACTTCAGTGGACAGATTGGCAGAGAAGAGAAATACTAGGTAATAGTAGAAAATTTTCCTGCACACAAACGCACCAATAAGAATTGAGATGGGCTCATCAACTTCTGTAGCCAGTTTGACTTAATGTCAACCTTTCTCAAGAAATTGACAAGGAGAGAGAAGACCTGGTGGTCTAATAGACATTTAGGCTCTAATCTGGATAATTTGGTAATAACCAAACAAAACCATAGAGAAAACATGAATGTAAGTGTCAAGAGATGAATAGCACAACTTTTTAAAAGAAATCAAAGCCAGTTTCAATCAAAGGCCAAACGTCAAAATTAAAAAGGCCATACAATTAACAAAATCTGTCAGTACAGGAACGAATTCGTCAAAAATCTTCACGCATAGAAGATGAGAAACTGGGATAAAACCAGAAGAATGATAGAAATGATGAACGATTACCAACGACATAGACAACTATGAGCTACTAGCTAATTAGTTCAAAATTTTTCTAAACTGCGAGGAGCCAACACAGACTAATTTTCAGACAGCCTCAAGAAGAAAACCCACATTCAGAACCATCATCACTGCATCAAACTGAACGATACATCGGCCAGCTGAAAAACAGAGCGTCAGGTGAAGACGGCATATTAGCTAAGATGTCGAAGCTGAGAGAGAAGAGGGCAGCTGAAACTATTTATGAGGCTATTAAAGATTACAGAAAGAAAAATATCGGACGATTCGAAACAAAGCATAATCCATCCGCTACACAAGGAGGGTGACAAGACAGAGACAAACAATTACCGAGGCATATGTCTACTTCCAGTCACCTAAAAAATTATATCCAAAGCTCTACCGAATAATATAGATCAAGCAGAACACACAATTTTCGAGTACCAAGTAGAGTTCGGAAAAGAAAAGATCGTGCCCAGAACAAATTTTTAACTTTAAAACTACGTCTGAAATTCTATAGTAAATTGTGGTTTCCATCACTTTCATCACTAGGCACTGCTGCATTTCCATTCGCCGAATGCAACTGTCTTAGTCACGTTCTGCGTCACCACTTTCAAATGCAAACAGACAGCATTATAACCTGTTCAACATTTTTGACGTTATGCGTTTTAGCCCAGTCTGTTACAAGTACTTTTAAGCAGCTTCATGAGTGTCCTCCCACAGATTAGGGATATTTCTTGCTGATACTTATATTTAATGGTGTGACAGATCAGTTCCACTGGATTTAAATCTGAACAATATGAAGCTAATCTTAGAACAGCAAATCACGTTCAGTAGTGAAGCCTGTCTCCATTCTGTTAAGCTCTATTACAGCGCCATCTATCACAAAGCGACGAAAGTGGTCCAACTAAAACATTCATATTCTTTACGTACTTCACGAATGTGTAATAAAAATGGGGTTCCTATTTAAAAAAACGCAGCTGATATCCGTTTGACCTATAGCAGTGTCATCTAGCGGGCCATCCATAGCGCCACCTGGTTTCCCCCTTCAAGCTAGACGAGATTCGTTCTTTGTAGTTTTTTCGCTTGATGCTTATGTAGTGAGATATTTGGCCCGGTCACTATCAATGGACCACCCTGTAGACACTCCAAGGCCCCACAATCCCGTAAGCTTTCTACAGTGAACAGCTGTCAGTTGTAAAGGCGGCCACTGTAGTACTAAACTCATGAGCCTTTGGTTATAACATCTGTGTCAAACAATGTTTCATTTGAGTATGTAACCACGAGACAGCAATTAATTTATGAACAAACGTCAACCAGTCACTATTTACCGATTCTTTTTTACGTTTGACAAGAAATTTGCCATTCTTCAGCTTCCAACATTATCGTAACTTTGTTCAGAACCAAAATACAGCTTATAACGTTAAAGCGAACGTGGGTTTTAATAAGTCTTTCACTGCTCCAAATTTTTTAAATTTGAATTAATTTATTTTCGAGCCTCATATCCACCAGTACTATGAGACACAGCAGCTACTGTCAAAAAATAAAGTTAGTGACGTATCCCTTCTGAAAATTTAAGTGCTATGGCAGTTCATTATATTAAACATCTGCACACACGCACGTATCTGTGTAAGATACTATTTGTTCCTTTTCCGAATCTATTCGTGCAATTAAACGCTATTTTTCTTCACGTACACTAGGATGTGTAGGCAGTTCAGTTACGACTAATACTGTTTGTATGCATGAAACACACAGGACAACTGCTAGGTCAATCGCATTTTCTTTACTATCATTTTCGGTCTATCAGACAATTTTGATGAACGAAAGCATCATTTGTATACACATATTCACATTATAATAAATATGTTTATCATTTCAGTCTGTGTCAGAACTTCTTTGGAGTCCCATCAGAACAAAAATCCCGCATTATATATTCTTAATGGGCGATATATGAGCGTATATTCCCGAAGATGTTCTTAAGCGGTTCATCTAGCAGCTATCAGTGGGTATACATTATTTTACAAAAAAGCAAATCTTACCCTCTGCTCAGAAAATAGCAGCACAGAGACCGAGAGGCCGCAATATCGGGGAATAAAATCAGGTAGCTTGGGTTGGAACGTTTAAATATCTAATGGTAATATTATGAAGTGATATGAAATGGAACATACGGAATTGAAGTAGGTAAGGCAAATTGAATCCTTAAGATGTGCTGAGACGTTTCTGGGAGAGTGAGTGTACTTTTAAACTACGTACAACAGGTTGTTAAGACTAATCCTAGCACAGTCCATTGTTTGGAGCCTAAACTGACATACACTGCTAGGATCGCAACAGCTCGTATCAAATTTAAAAGGGATTCTAACGGAATTTAAATGAGAGTCTCTGGGAGCATAGCAATGTTCTTGCTAAGTCCTGTTGCGTAAATTTAGAGAATCGATATTCAAGCAGGATCGTGTTAAAGTTGTGCTGTCTCCGCCTTGTATCGTGCGTACAGATAAGAACAAGATAAATTTTGTCCCGTACAGAGGCACTACTCTATACGCCACTGAAGGACTATTACTGGTTAATAACACTACGAAATACCCCAGACATGTCATTTTGGCTTACGCAGTACATGAACGTTTAAAAATAGAGTTAACGTTACGCCAAGTATGTCCATGCGAAGGAAAGACACCAAAAACAAATATTTCAAAGCTCGTTGAGAGTCAACGTTTGTCATTTTGGCATTTGCGCAAAACCCAGCCAAGAGCTTTACTAAGATCTCATTCTAGTGGTCTGTAGTTGCCTTCCTCCGTTGTTGAAATTGGCTCGGCCAGTTGCTGAAACCTTTCCATCCGTAATCAGGCAATTTACCACTGAACCACCAACTCAATAGAACTTAATTTAGAAATGTTACATCAGAGTACAGTCTCGTCCTCAAGATTCCTACCTCAGTATCGACAATAGGCAAC
This sequence comes from Schistocerca americana, assembly GCF_021461395.2. Classification (NCBI taxonomy): domain Eukaryota; kingdom Metazoa; phylum Arthropoda; class Insecta; order Orthoptera; family Acrididae; genus Schistocerca; species Schistocerca americana. The sequence goes on from NC_060119.1 coordinate 225,226,377, forward strand.
TAAGTCTTAAAAAGGTTTCGCTGATTTTGAAATAGTAGATTTTGTACTTTCATTATCTGTTTATGTACCTTAGTGTTTGTATCAAAACTAAGTCGTGAATACAACATTAAAAATGAAATTGGTTTTCTTCTGCAAGATGATTCAAGAAAATGCTTGGGTCTTCGAACGCAGATTACGAAAATGACTCCGTTCATTAAGCGCTTTATATCTGTTCCTAAACATGGCCTCTCGATTGCGACACAGACGCATTAAGGGACTGTTCCAGACAGAGTCGTGAATGTTGTTAAATTTCAAGATCTCCACTAACTCCCTGCGAGCATTCCAGCTATGGTAAACAAAAATTAAAAATCCTATGTCTTAAGACAATGTCTAGGAGGCATCAGCCAGTTTTTATAACAAGTTCAATTAGATGGCAGTTATCTTAATTTTTATATTCCAGTGTTTGACATTTCGTATGTCATTGTTACGCTACTTCGTCCCAGGTTTTACTCCGTAAAACGCTTTCCGCTAGTAGCACCATAATATTCCAATCGTCATACCAACATACTTGGCATAAAAGCCATGCCAGATATTTCCGATGAAATAAATTATTTTTATACATTCAAACTTATATCAATATAACTGATGCAGAGAATGGTCACTCCAACAAAATTATTACTTTTCTGTTCGTTATTTTTTATCCTGCCGATATTACTCAAAAAATCTTTTACATTGCATCACAGATCAATTACAATACACGTTACTTAACCTAGCCGTAATGTAACATGCCTTATGCTTTCACATATTTACATGAAGTCATGGCTAACTTGGAAATAATTCAAGTTTCTTTGTTTTGCCGAGAGAACAGCAGTTGGTTATCTAAGTAAGTAAAGAAAGAAGGGAAAAGGGACAGAAAAAGTAAATAAAAAGAACAAGGAAGGGAAAGTACTTTAAGCAGAAACGAGGATTTAATTCAATGTTGAACGAAGAGAAATGTCCTTTAATTTTTGGGAAACATAACTGGGGCTACAAAAGTGAAGTCCTTCAACTTTTTCTTAATGGTACCAGATTTTGCGTGCAATACGGGGTGACTTGTACGAGAAGCGGACAGCAGCAATGGGGAAGCACGACAACGTTTTTGTTTTGTGAATAGGTACAGCAAGGGAAGTAAGACGATCTAAACGCGTGTAAGGTATTACTGTACACGGAAGTACGGCTTAAGTAAATTTACAGCAAACCACAATCATTGGCTTACTACAAGACAAAATTTAATCAAGAATGAAGGAGACACGTCGCACAGAAATCCGAATGCAGTTGTACTTACCTAGCAGTAAAACCACGCTCGTCATCACACACATCTCCGGGAGTCGGCTCGACTGCATTGTGAGGAGGAAGCTGGAACAGTGCTTCGCAGTGTGAGTCGCCGCGGAATAAATACACATGTGGACAACACGCCGGTTGCGTCCAACGGGAACTGGGAAGAACAGTGACGTCACAGGTCCATTCCGTGGCGTGAGGCACGACGTTCACCTCCCCTGTGTCTGCTTTCCCTCGTCATCGGTCCTGCGCGGGGAATCAGAGTGCATGCGTCACAGGCAGCATTGCTGTTTCGGTTTCGTTCCTGAGGGAGACCGTTTACAAGGAAGAATTTTTGTTTTCGTTGTGCCAGCCATCTATTGGCAATAAAGAGGATTGTATTTTATTTTATCCAGTAGAAATGCTTGCCGAAAACCTGCGACTGTAAAAAAAAAGGGTTTGTATATAAAAATAACTTTTGCTGCTACCACGGCACTCGATTTACATTTATGAGTTCCTACAAGATGCGTTTCGGAAAATTATTCCCATTTTCAAGTGCGTTTTTCGGGTATTATGAAATGTATGTGCAATGTTTACGATGTTCTCTCCCAGCTACCACGGCACTCGATTTACATTTATGAGTTCCTACAAGATGCGTTTCGGAAAATTATTCCCATTTTCAAGTGCGTTTTTCGGGTATTATGAAATGTATGTGCAATGTTTACGATGTTCTCTCCCAGCTGAAAATGGTTCAAATGGCTCTAAGCACTATGGGACTTAACATCTGAGGTCATCAGTCCCCTAGACTTAGAACTACTTAAACCTAACTAACCTAATGACATCACACACATCCATGCCCGAGGCAGGATTCGAACCTGTGACCATAGCAGCAGCGCGGTTCCGGACTGAAGCGCCTAGAACCGCACGGTCACAGCAGCCGGCTGTCTCAGCTGAAAAAGTTAACTGTTTTAATTATTTAGGAAACCAAATACGTTGTCAGCACAATATAGATATAGACAACAAGCTTCATCAGTTTCATTGTATATGCAGCTCTATGAATAGAATCTTAAAGAACAGAGTTAGAAGGGAAATAAAAATAAAGTTTTATAAAACTACGGCTGTGACGCACTCTGCTGTGTGGAAGTGAAACCGAGATTCTCACAGAGAAGGGTAAGAGTAAAATATAAACAACTGAAATGAGATTTCTATGAACGGTAGAAGGTTGTACACGTCAATACCGGATTAGGAATGAACAAATTAGAGAACTGGCCGTTGAAGGGGTAAACAACACAACAGAGAAATACAGAAACAGGTGGAAAGGGCAAGTGAGCAGAATGAAAGGAGAAAGACTGATGTGACAGCTGCAGAGATACAGTCGGAGAGGGAAAAGAAGCCGCGGTAGGCCCCAAATGAGATGGGTCGAACAATAACCTTTGAAAACGGAACAAGCAGTTAGCTTACTCCCTGTAAGAGAAGATGATGATGATGTTTTCGATCTGTGAGGTGCTGAATTACTCTGTTACCTTTGCTGTAATACATAAATAAACACAATTTTCTGATTAATGATGGATCATAAAATATATGTAATAGCGGATTTGAAAAAAAAATACTTCCAGTTTTCTTGTAGGACACTACTTACGCAGAAACCCACACATATTAAACATCGCTGACATGATTTACAATGCACACTGTACATTGAAAACAGCAAACGCACAATAACAAACAGCCGCAAAGATATTTTGTCTTACCTGTATATTAAAAGGGAAAAAGTTTGAGAGCTCAGTGGAATCTGTTATTCTATGGTATTTTTTATACATCCATGGCGTTCTTGCTAGCGAATAATTCGTTTCCTGGGAATAAAACTTTTGTTAATGAAACGATGTTGGTCGATCTTAATAATTTTTGCAACAGGTTACGGAACAAGGCCATGTACAATTAAATAAAACATAGTTTTAGAAGAAGATTGGGTCATTCCAGTGTATGATGATTCTATTTTGTTGAAAAAACTCGTACGATAGCGGGAATCTTCAGTAAGAACTTTTTTTGTCATCAGTCTTCTGGCTGGCTTAATTCAGCCCGTTACGAACTCTTCTTCTGTCTTAAACTATTCTTATCAGAGTATCCCTTGCATCCTACATCCTCAATTATTTGTTGCGTTTATTCCAACCCATGTCTTCCCTTACAATTCTTATCCTCTGCCTTTCTTCTTGTCAGTGTTTTCCAAGTGTTCGTTCCTTCGCCGATTCTGAACAGAACATCCTTATCCTATCAACCCACATGTTTTTCAACATTCTTCTGTTGCACCACATCTCAAACCATTCGATTCTCTTCCGTTCCAGTTTCCTCACGGTCTATGATTCACTGTCATGCAATGCTGTGCTCCAGACATACATTACCAGAATTTTCCTCTTCAAATTAAGGCCTATGTTTCACACTAGCAGACTTCACCTTGCCATGAATGCTCTCTTTGTCTGTGCACGTCTGTGTTTTATGACCTCCTTGCCTCTTCCGTCAGGGCTTATTTTGCTTCCAAGGAGGCAGAATTCCTAAACTTCATCTACTTCGTGATTCCCAGTTTTTATGCTAAGTTTCTCGCTATTCTCATCTCCGCTAAATTTCATTGCCTTTTTCTTTTTCTGGTTTACTCACACTCCATATACTTTATCCATTAGACTGTCCATTCCATCCAGGAGATCCTGTAGTTCTTCTTCACTTTCACTTGAGAATGGCAATGTTTTCAGCGAATCTTATCATTGATATTCTTTCAGCCTGAATTTTAATCCCGGCCTTCCAATCTCATTGTTCTCTCTTGGTTCTGGTACATATTTTATATTACCCGTCTTTCTCCAGAGCTTAATCCTATTTTTTCTAAGTATTTCGAATATCTAGCACAATTTTAAGTAGTCGAACGCTTTTTCTAACTCGATGAATGCTAAGAGCGTGTCTTGATTTTTGTTCAGTCTTGCTTGGACTATCAAGCGCAACGTCAAGAGCACCTCTCTGGTGCCTTTACCTTCCCTAAAGCCAAACCGATCCTCACCTAACAAGTCATTAATTTGTTTTTTCTGTTCTTCTGTGTATTATCCTTGTCGGCAGCTTGACTGCATGAGCTGTTAAGCCGATTGTGCGACAGTGCTCACACTTCCCTGTCCTTGCTATCTTCGGAATTGTGTGGATCATGCTTTTCCGGAAGTCTGATAGTACGTCCCCAGTCTCGTACATCTTGCTCACCAACTTGAACAGTCGTTCGGTTGTCACTTCACCCAATGATTTTAGCAGTTCCGATGGAATGTTATCTCATGTATTTAATCCCATGTGTTTCGGGTCTCCTTTGTATTCTGACTCTAATACCGGATCCCTTATATCTTTCATGTCAACTCCTGTTTCTTCTTCTGGCACGTCATCAGAGAAATCCTCATCCTCATAGAGACCTACAAAGTATCCTCTCTACGTGAAGAAAGGTCTCTTCTGTGTTTAACAGTGGAATTTCCATTGCGCTCTTAATGTTACAACCCTTATTTTTAATTTAATCGAATGATGTTTTGACTTGTCTATACGCCGGATGCATCCTCCTCCCAATCATTTCTTTTTAGATTTCTTAAAGTCCTTCCTGAAATCATTTCGTCTTATTTATTATTAATTATAAAGCGAATAATGATAACTTGAAGGGGCCGACGATTGGGCAAAATGAAAATCGCACGTCTCTATAGTGCTTCGTTCATAATAACTCGAAGACGTTATTAAAGGTACCAGCGAACGTGTGGTATGACATAAATATCAATATACGACACGGGACTTTTAGAAACAAACATACGAATATTAAATTTAAGTATTCGTATGTTTGCTTCTAAAAGTCCAGTGTCGTATATTGATATTTATGACATGCCCTACACATTATTTAAGTAATTACAAATGTAATGTGGTGGCTTAAACCATTTTAATCCTTATCCGCGATGACGGCTGCTGATAGTCACCTTCCAAAAACGTTTGTTTTCTGTTTTCCTTGTTGCGTGAGCGACGCAGAGACGTGACAAAAGCTAACCGCTTTCTTCGAACGACACGGGAAGTTCATCGGATTTAAACTTACTGGTTCGACGGTCATCCAAGGCAAGAAGAACCATGAATCCGTCCCAAATGTCCTGTGCCATTTATTACTAATAATGAAACAAAAAAATGAATCTGAAAAATTGTAATGTTGCTGTTAATGTTCTTACCAGCTGTGTCTGTCCGCGATACAGAACACCAATATGCACTTATATTTGTGCTTAAAGTCTGTCAGTACGTTGCACTACGATACAGTCTTTGGTGTTAACAAACCAAATTCACTTAATGTTGAAGATAAAAAAACAATGCTTAAGTTTTGCACATTTCTTGATCGATACACGAAAAAGTTTGTTTCCATGATAGAGCTTTTATGAAAATTTAATCAACTGAATCCATACAACGAATGAAGTACTTATATTGTGAGCAGTACAAAAAAACTGAGTATATCTAGGATATTTTTGGCTTCTAAATAGATCAACGAAACATTTTCTCATTTAAATTGACCAATATTGGAATGTGAATGAAAGCCGTTTAGTTCATTTACTGAAAATAGCTTCGAAGTACGTTAAAGCGGTAACTGTTAAAGTTCATATTTGAATAACAGAGTAAATTCCAGTGGTCCAGTGTATTTAGGTGTGCGCTAAATTAAACACAATTGATGGTGGTCCGAATAATGCAGCAATCAACAACTATACTATGACGACTTTAATACAAAAATTTTTAAGAAGCAGTCATCATACTTTGTCGCCCCCATTCTACCTCAAGAGTGGCGAACCTGCATACCGAAAAATATCAATAAACGGTGAACATATAGCAAAAATTTGTAACATGTTCTCATTTATAATGAAGTATCATTCGCTTCGTGCAGACGACAGTCAAATCGTCACAGACTTTTACGACCATGTCTGGAGTTAGTGTATTTACTGCTGTTGGACTGCGAGCGGCATTTGAGTTCACTCAAAGTTGTCGGAAGGAAAGTCACGTAGATGGAGACCTTCAAAACACATCCCGCCATTCCCACCTCGTGTATTGTGATTCAGGCGATCTTGAAGGCTAGTGCTACAATGCAAGATCCGTAAGTCAAATACACGGTAAGAGATGCAGTCCCGCGTTCTCGAGAAAAACTAGTTGTAATTGAATTGCAAGTGTTGAAAAAATGAACGCAAAACGACTTTTTCCTCTGTGTTATCGACATCTCGCCTCGAAGCAGAGCGAACAACGAACGCTCGAACAAGGCAGCTACACAGGGAAGGCCCCTCCACTAACCTCTTCAATCTGCAACTTTCACCTGGCGTCGAAGCGAAATTTTGCTTTCGAAGTAAGTTAAAATTCACCACAAGTTTTTATCTTCAAGCATATAGAAGAAAATTCTTGTGAAATCAGATGAATCTTTTTGAATCACTATGTAGAATTCAGAACTTTGGTATTAACGCCATCTCAGTCATTATTCAAAATAAATCGATGAGGCGATCTTAAACAAAGACGATAAACTGCTGACGTTTTTGTTGGTGTAACCGATGTAGCAGAAGAAGAATTTAGTTTGGATACTGGTAACAAAGATGTAAGTACTCCATATCTGGGAAGAAGTCCGTGAGCCTAGGATTAGTCAACTCCGAGTCTGGAACAGAGCCCAACCAAAGTACCAGCATATGATGTGAAACTGTGCATTCGTTCACTGCTCGTGTGCGAGGTGCAAGCTATGCGTTCATTCACTGCTCAGGTGTGAGGTGCAACTGTGCGTTCGTTCACTGCTTGCGTGCGAGGTGCAAGCTGTGCATACGTTCACTGCTCATGTGCAAGGTGCAACTGTGCGTTTGTTCACTGCTCATGTGCAAGGTGCAACTGTGCGTTTGTTCCGGCCGCGGTGGTCTAGCGGTTCTGGCGCTGCAGTCCGGAACCGCAGGACTGCTACGGTCGCAGGTTCGAATCCTGCCTCGGGCATGGGTGTGTGTGATGTCCTTAGGTTAGTTAGGTTTAGGTAGTTCTAAGTTCTAGGGGACTTATGACCTAAGATGTTGAGTACCATAGTGCTCAGAGCCATTTTTTTGTGCGTTTGTTCACTGCTCACGTGCGAGGTGCAAACTGTGTGTTCATTCACTGCTCATGTGCGAGGTTCAAGCTGTGCGTTCATTCACTGCTCATGTGTGAGGTGCAAGCTGTGCATTTGTTCGCTGCTCATGTGTGAGGTGCAACTGTGTGTTCGTTCACTACTTGTGTGCGAGGTGGCCGTACCCTGTCTCATATTACATGTTTTACGACTCATGTGGTTCTGCACGGCCTCTCTACCAAACACGACTCCCTGGCATGAGCTGCTGTTTCACGATACGCCTCAGACATTCACTTCGGCTTTTGGTATCTCTGAGTCTTTAAGGTGTCATTTCTAGGATTTAGGGCTGACGTAAAACAGGCGCTGAACGCCGTCCAACATCCTCTGAAGACTAGTGTACCCCAGTATTGGAAATTATTTACGTGTCTGACTCTGTGTGAAATGCTACGCTACCTTGAAAACATTTTAATGGAATGTGGTATGGCCCTGTAGGTTTAAGATATGGTGCAGTGTATAACTGGTTCAAATGGCTCTGAGCACTATGGGACTCAACTTCTGAGGTCATCAGTCCCCTAGAACTTAGAACTACTTAAACCTAACTAACCTAAGGACATCACACACATCCATGCCCGAGGCAGGATTCGAACCTGCGGCCGTAGCGGTCTCGCGGTTCCAGACTGAAGCGCCTAGAACCGCACGGCCACTCCGGCCGGCCCCGTGTATAATTGAGACTTTTGTAGGAGATCGTTATGATTTCATTTTTGTAATTCGAGAAAGAGCTGATCACATTATAAAAGAATTTTGTGATGAAATAGACATGCTACTTTTACCTTTGCGTAACTGAAATCTTATGTAAAGCTTTTCTTGAATCTGTAGAAATTACAAAAAAAGGAGAACTTTTCACTGACAGATATTTTACATCTTCCAGTTCGAATACAAAAATTTTGTGTCGATTCGAAAATACTACAAATTTTAATTTGCTTCTGGAGAAAGCTTAGATAAATATTCTCATGAATTTCTAGTGATTATACAACCATTCTCTGAAACACCGTTGCAATGTCACGCTAGAATACCGTTCCAGAATGTAGTTTTGATCTTAACAAACGTTTTTAAGAATTTAATATCTCCACAGAATGATTTCATTCTGCGAATTCATTCTCTAACTCTGATATCTTGAATGAATGCGATGTTTTCGTTGTCCTAAGGCTATTTCAAGCTATGCTGCTAACTTAGCAATATTTTCTCAGACTTGTCGGTTTTAGTATAGTCTACGCAATTGATAATTTTCAAAAAATTTTGATTCTTTCAATGTAAACAAAATATTTCATTTTCAACCGTCCTGGTTATCTTATTTCTCCTGGGGATTCTTCTACTTCAGTATCGATGAATCCTTTTCCTTGTGACATCCTTACATTACTGAGACATTTAATTCTCCTATCTTGTAACTCTGCTATAACGGCAGGAGCTTTAAATACGTCAGATGTATCTATATTTTTCCATGGTTTCTCCAGTTTCCACGTACACAGTCATTCACAGCTCAAACACTTTTCTGTAGCATCACGAGGAATTCTGCATTTTTTGTTTATTCCATTTTTATTTTTCATCTGAGACCAATTTCACATATTTGTGTAACTTATAGATTCGTAATTTAGTTATTCTGCAGACATATTTGCTGTCTGAGATATTCGACTAACATATACATTTTACTTGACTTCAAAACTCTAATTTGAATTCAGTCTTTTAGATTTTTTCTGTAATGAAGGCAGCTCACAGATACTTAAATGTCGACTCATTCAAATTTCAGTTTGACTTAAGGTATCTGGTCTGAACAAAATATTTTACTTTGTAGACCTTTAATTACAGATCTGTTCCTCTGATGTTTCTTTTTACAATTATTTCATCAAGGAGCCTAAGAGCATTTTTTTTTTATTTTTATCCTCGTTTTCGAAAAATATCATTCAACGGTGAACATATAGCAAAAATTTGTAACATGCTCGAATGGCTTTTTCTACTACTGCCATTGAGAGAACTAATGATAGACTCTGTCTGAACCAGAGTGGTTACTAAAGCCGCCTGTAATGAAGTTTTATTATTTTGATTAATATTTTCCATGTTTGCTTTGGTTAGAGTTATACGGTTTTTGAGATTATGAATTATCTCACAGTCTCCAAAATTAGTACAACATGGTGAAATAGTGTCATCAAAGACCACAAATTCTAACAGTTCTTCTTAAACAGAATTCTTAGTGCAAACATTTGATCCACAGCAGACCTGTTACTTTGGAATTTGGCTTGGGCATCACCGAGTAATCTCAGGTTTAGGTTGAGAGTCTTAATAATAGTATATTATTTGAGATATTGTCTGCTGCATTTGCAAACGTGGATTCTGACAATTTAATAATAAGTTATGAAATGCAGACTACACATGAAGAAATTTCCAAATGATGCGCTCTGATTAAGTTCAAACAAGAAGGAGCTGTAGAGTGCTTCAATGATTCGATTACGCAATGACTAACTGAAACAGAGGAAAGGAATACAATAGGTGAATAAGCAGCATAAACAGATGAAATATTTTTTATGACTTAATTCTACCATTTTTACTCTCCGACATATCATTTTTAATCAAGACACAAATGAAGTAATGATCCCTTAGCTGCCAGTGACGTTTGATTGAAATCAGTGGGTAAAGTTGAAAACTTCTGCCAGACCGGGATTCGAATCCAGCTCTCGAGCTTACTAGGCAGATGCGCATACCACTGAGTCATCCGGACTCAGTGGTCATCACAGCTACCAGGATTATCCTAGCGCATCTTCTATCAGACCAAAATTCTCAACTTATCCACACACTACCGATGTAGTGCCCCTTGTCCATTATCCGCATTACTCTCAGCGTTTCACCAGTTCCCGTAAGAGTTCGAGCATGGTGTGGATTCGCACTGAAATGTCTATAGGCTGTCCTCATCTTAATTACATGTGTGGTGTTTGTTCTTTCAGACATGTTGGGAAGGACACCATTGTGATCCTACAGTCACAATGAATCAAGTCACAAAGGAATTAATGACGTTAGCTGTCAGTGGGCACTGACTTGAGTCAGTGGAGAAAGTAGAATATTTGTGTTGGACTGGGTTTCAGACCCGTGTCTCCTGCTTAGTAATCAGATGGCCTGAGCACTGCATCATTAGGACAAAATGGTTATCACAACTGAAAGGACTATCCCAGCACGCCTCCCACCGACCAAAATTCTCAACTTATCCACACTCTACTGATGTAGCACCCCTTGCATGGGACTGTGGTTAGCGCATTTGTTTAGTAAGCAGGTGACCTGGTTTCGAAACTCGGTCAAATTTTCAGCTTTTCCCATTGATTTAAATCAATGCCCACTGGTAGCTAATGGCATTAATTCCTTTGTGTCTTGATCCATAGCGGCCGCAGGATCACAATGGCGTCTGTTCTTCCAGACATGTCCAAAAGAACAGACACCACATATATAATAGAGCTAAGAATGGCCAATGATCACTTCAGTGCAGATGCACACCATGCTCAAATTCTTACAGGAATTGGCGAAACGCCGCAGCTAATGAGGATAGTGGGCAAAGGGCACTACATCAGTAGTATGTGGATGTTGAGATTTTGGGTCTAACTGGAGGCGTGCTAGTGTAGTCTATGCAGTTACAATGACCACTGAGTCCAGATGGTGCAATGGCCAGAGCATCTCCCAATAAGGAGGAAACCTGCGTTTGAATCCCAGTACGGCACAAATTTTCAACTTTCCCATTGATTTAAATCAATACCAACCGGCAGCTAATGTCATTAATTCCTTTGTGTCTTGATGCATTGTGACTGCAGGAATAAATGGTGTCGGTTCCTTTGGACATTCGGAAGAACAGACATCACATACAGGGTGTTCCCGTAAGAGCGTGCAAAAATTTAACAGGACATAGAGAATGCCCCACTGAACAAGCTGAGGTAGGGAACCTGAGGTCTGAGAAGCCAGCTGAAGGGGATATGGAAGTAAACTCGTGTACCGCTTTGTCTATCATTACTGTTTTCCAGCTTATTTACAAGTACCATGCCCACAAGTTTACGCGAACTGCGCTGTTTATTTACATGTACGTTCTTTACTTTCTGCAAGGGAACGAGGAGAACCTCATTTCTAGGTTTTGTTTACCTTATTGGTCCATAAGAGGTTCTGTTGTACCGTTTTTACATTGTCCCATGACAGAACTGAACCGTGAATTTACTGTCAAAACCTTTTCTTAAGAATTTACCTCATTTACTAGCGATTCATCAATAACATTAACACATTTAATCACACTATGTGAGAGTGGAAGTAGTTGCCAGTGGGTAACTGATGAAAACAAATTAAATTTCTTTCAACAAATGGAAATTTTATTCCTAAAAGCCTTTTTTTTAAACAGATTTAAAATTATAATCAGAAAATACCCTCAAAATATCAAGTTACAATTGTATTTAAAGGCAGAAAGAACAATATTGACAGTATGAGCTTTCGGGCTGAGAACCTTGCCGCTGCCTTTTGACACGACCGTAGTCACCACCGCTCACGACAACCTCTGAAAGACTACACTGGTGCAAATCTGCAACACACCAGATTACCTTAAACTAAAAATTTTAACAACTCACACAAGCATCTAAACCATGCACCCCGTAGGAGGGATGAAAATGGTACAAAACACTAACAATAAAAAAATTAACTTGCCACCGAAGGTGCAACTTAATTTTTAAAAAAAACTTACGGTGGCAGGGTGGCAACTGTATATGCTAGAATGGCCATTTAAATAAAAATCCATGAAATGCAGTCTTACATAAAATTTACAAACTTGTTCTACATTCCACATATACCGCTTCTCAAGATGATAGGCAAGATAAAAACATATTTCAGGAATTCGGCCGTTACACTTCAAGCAATAAATTCGTTAACACCGAATCTGACAAACATGACAGAGGCAGCTATTAACGTACGGCAGATCGACAGACAGACACTAACGACCTAACAAAGCGGGCGGGAGACAGACGAGCAAGCTGAGGACGAGAGACTGACCAAGAAAACAAGTCGAATTTAACAAGTAAATGAAACAACATCTCACGAATCACCTAATTAACTGCGATGTCTGGCAAAGACCTGGCGCAGCATCCCCAAAACGCTCTTCCGAATCGTCCGCTGCCAGCCGCTTCAACGGACGCAGGAAGGCGTGCTGATCTCCCGTCATTCCTGGTCGGCACCAACCGACCGACTGCCCGCTGCTCCGTACGCGACTGCTGCTCCGTCGCGACTGCACTGCTGGTGCGTCTCCCACTCACTTCCAGACCCACGACGGCGGAAATACTGGCTCGGACCCAACCATGCAGAGGAAACACGCCCACTGGCAAAACGACATCCCTGCACTAGGAAAGGACCGAACCAAGCTCCACCAGATGGTAACTGAAGGGGCCCAGAAGCGCTCGGAGAACCAGTTACACCACGGCGTCGCAGCTTGCACCGGCCAGACTGATGTCGTTGGTTGACTCCTCTTGCTCTCGTGTCGACCGCGAAGTCACTATCCCTCGCTATACAGCGCTGCCCACTGGACTCACGTGGAGACCTCACTCATCTCGTGTCTCAGTGCGCGACCGACCAACCGATCGATCCAACCGGCTTTAAAGGTTGATCCGAGCGACAGGCATTCTGGCACTCCGAACGACAGACAGACACTAAGTCCCTCACAAATTCGGACGAGAGACAGACCCAGACTGCACCAGACTGCCCGACTGACTCCGACTGAAATAGACTAATTCACGGCGAGCTGATAGCTCCCCTTAAATGCACGTGAACAGGCAACCTTTCCCCTTTCCCACCACTGGAGACACCAAAGCTGCGATTGCCACAGACGCGCCACCGCCAGAAACGGAGGGCGACTGCTTCACACTACGCGCTGCGGCGCGCTCTTCAAAACAGCAATTTTTACCACGGCTCAAGAACGTTCTAAGAATCAACGACAGACCCATTCATTACTCGGTGCTATTCAGAGACGTACAGTACCATACGATGGACCAGTAACGGTACAGTTTCGCAGAACTCGCAGACATGCATCTTGTGTATGGGGAAGGTACACTGCAACACTGTCGCTGCTGAAAGCCTGTACAGTGAACGATTTTCTAACAGGTATCACCCGTTACGACAAATGTTTACTTCTCTCGATCGACGAATGCGGGAGACTGATTCACTGGTAAGAAGAAAGAGGGACCTGGCAACGTGAGGACCATTTGCAACCCGATTTTGAAGAGGAGGTGCTGGAACGTGTAGCAGTGGACTCCACTACAAGTACTCGTCATGTTGCTCGTGAAATGGGCGCTGCACATACTAGCGTGTGGCAAATACTCCACGAACAACATTACACCCATATCGCTGTCCATGAAATGCTTGTGACTGACTTCGTGCGAAGGATCGCACTGTGTCAGTGGTTGCTCCAACAATGGGTTGATCAATCAGATTGTCTCCAGATCAAAATGGCTCTGAGCACTATGGGACTTAACTTCTAAGGTCATCAGTCCCCTAGAACTTAGAACTACTTAAACCTAACTAACCTAAGGACCTCACACACATCCATGCCCGAGGCAGGATTCGAACCTGCGACCGTAGCGGTCGCGCGGTTCCAGACTGTAGCGCCTTTAACCGCTTGGACACCACGGCCGGCTGTCTCCAGATCGTTGTGTTTACTGACGAGGCCTCATCTGATAGTGATGATATTTCGAACAGCAGGAATAGCCATGTGTGTGTGAGGAAAACGCTCACAATGTAGTACAGTTACACCACAAGTACATTTTGTTGTGAATATCTGGGCCGTCATTCCAGGCGACAGTCTCACTGGGCCATATCTTCTACTTGGCCATCTGAATGGCCACTTGAGGTTCGTGCAAAGAGCTCTATCAGAGTTGTTGGAGAAAATACCCTTGGCTGTTCGTGAGAAGATGTGGATACTATATGACAGTAAACCTCCTCACTTCAATGTGGATGTCGGCAACCATCTCGATGTTGTATTTCCTGGTCGCTGGGTGGAAGGGGAGGTCCTATTCCATGACACGCGATACCACCTGATCTGAATCCCCTTTAGTTTATCCTATGGGGATATCAAACGTCATTTTATAGGAGACAGCAGTGGATACGGAGATGGAATTAGCTGCCAGAATTGACTTGATTCGAAACACAAATGGAAATGAGCGTTTGGCGTCATTGGCTGGGAGGCCCCTTACGGGGCAGGTCCAGCCGCCTTGGTGCAGGTCTTATTACATTCGACGCCACATTGAGCGACCTGCGCGCCGGATGGGGATGAAATGATGATGAAGCCAGCACAATCCCCAGTCCCTGAGCGGAGAAAATCCCCGACCCAGCCGGGAATCGAACCCGAGCCCCTTAGGACGGCAGTCCGTCATTCTGACCATTCAGCTATAGGGGCGGACATTCAAAACACCCCACGGATATCTGTCAGGATGCGCCAGAATCTAGTTCGCCGATCCTATGCTTGCTTTGAGGCCGATGCTCTTTAGTTTCAGCACATTTTGCAAGATACTGTACAAATGGTAGTTCATTGTGTCAATGTCGGTATTTGCAGTTTACTGGAACCAATGTAAATTAAAAAAATTCACAGCAATATGGTTTTATTCCTATTATCTCCTTAAGCTGGCTTCTCCAACCCTAGTTTTCCTACCTCAAACTGTTCAGTGGAGCGTTCTCTATGTCCTGTTAAAGTTTTGCTCGTTCTTACGGAAACACTCTGTATAACGTTCTAATTTAGTTCATCCTCAGGCGACTGAAAATATGAAATCACATAATCATTCTCTGCGCCATAGCTACACTAGCACAGTTTTTTGTTTTATCTACTTTAAAATAAGCGTAATTAACTTCCAAGTCTCTATAATTCATAGTAAAGGGCACGGAGTGTCATACAGGGTGTAATGGTATAGACTGAGGTGACAAAAGTCGTGGGATAGCGATATGCAAATTTAAAAATGGCGATAGTATCGCGTACACAAGGTATAAAAGGACAATGCACTGGCGGAGCTGTCATTTGTGCTCAGGTGATTCATGTGAAAGGTTTCTGACGCGATTGTGGCCGCACGAGGGGAATTAACAGAGTCTGAACGCAGAATGGTAGCTGGAGATAGACAGATGGGACATTCCATTTCGGAAATCGTTAGGGAATCCAATATTACGAGATCCACAATGTCACGGGTGCCCCGAGAATGTCAAATTTCAGGCACTTCTTCTTACTATGGGCAACGCAGTGGCCGACGGTCTTCACTTCATGACCGAGAGCAGCGGCGTTTGAATTGAGTTATCAGTTCTAACAGACAAGATACACTGCGTGGAGTAACTGCAGAAATCTTTGTGGGACGCAGGACGAACGTATCCGTCAGGACAGTGCGACGAAATTTGGCGTTAATTGACTATGGCAACGAATGACCAACATGAGTGCCTTTGCTGATAACATGACGCCGCCTGCAACGACTCTTCTGGGCTCGTGACCGTCGCGGTTGAACCCTAGAGGACAGCAAAAACCGTGGCCTGGTCTTACAGTTGATAAAAGCTGATGACAGGGTTCGAGTGTGGCGCAGATTCCACGAAGCCGTGGACATAAGTTATCAACTAGACACTGTGCAAGTTGGTGGTCCATCATACATAATGTTGTTGGCCGTATTTACAGGAAATAGATTGGGTCCTCTGGTCCTACTGAACCAATGACTGACTGGAATCGGTTAGGTTCAGCTGTGTGGAGACCATTTGCAGCCACTCATGGACTTCATGTTCCCAAACAATGTTGGAATTTTTTTGGATGGCGCCGAGCTAAAATAGTTTTCAATTCGTTTGAAAAATATTCTGGACAATTCGAGCCAATGATTTGGTCACATACATCACCCGACAGGACTCCCATCAAACATTATTGGGAAATAATCGAACGGTCAGGTCGTGTAGAAGGTCCTGCACCAGTAAATTATGGACAGCTACAGAGGCAATCTGCCTCAGTATTTCTTCAGGAGACTTCCAGTGACTTGTTGAGTCCGTGCCACTTGGAGCAGCTGCACTATGCTGGGAAGAAAGGGGACTGACACGATATTAGTAGGTATCACACGACTTTTGTCATTTTTGTAAGTGCAGATATTACACTATGTCACTAACCCTAAGACCTGATGTTTTCTGCACAGTCATAACTGCATCTCTAAATAGACTACACCTGTCAGTGTCCACTCTTCAACACCTGACTTGCTACCCAGGAGAAAACAGCTTTATTGGCTTGCTTGGTCATAATTATGTATAGAGACTACTCAACCTAAAAACATATGACTTGTAGTAGCTATAATCATTACTTCCAAATACTGATGTAATGTTGTTTACTATGTGTTTACTATGCAGTCCTTAGTCCCCGAAAACACTGTCTGCACTTACACCCTTCACTTACACCTGTCACACCCTGTACATAAGACTTTCCTGTAGCTGAAACTCTCTCAGAGTGGTTGTACATTCAACAGATTGATCGCCAGTTCACTACCACATGTACCTAGCAGTTGTCCTGCAACTACTCGCATATGGCCGAGCAATCACATAAATTATCTTTGAATTATTAAGCATTTTCTACAGTATTTTTCGACATGTTTCAAAACGCTAAACGCCTCTTACTGATTTTGTTACATGACTGTTTTTCCCGAACTGTAAAACCCGAAATAAAAAGGCAAATCAAATCAGCATAAATTAATTTCCGATGATAAATGAAATATGAATCGTTATCTGTGATTGCCAGTATTTAACTCCATAGAATATTATTTCCTGTACTGAAATGCATGCACGTCTATGAAAGCACCTTGCACTTGGTTGTAGACGAGGTGATACACCATGTGTCGTAAACAGGCAAGGGAAACAGCCCCAGCAGAATTCACGGAAGGTCCGCTGGGCCGCTTGTGCGCGTGTGAGCCATCTTCCCGCGTGATCAGACTGTGCAGTGCTTTCAGAAAAGCAGTTTTGATGCCAGACGCACTAAACGTCACAATGCAGATTGTTTCTCTAGCCTGTATGGAGGCAACAGAGATCGTTTTTAGCGAGCTTTCTGTGGTCTGGGGATATGTGCCGTTTTGACAGAGTCCTGGAAAAACTAATTAAAGAGTCCTGCAGGAATACAGAATTCGCTTAAATACATAAGCCCTAAAGATTACATCAGAGGTAGTTGAAGGGGAACAGTAAAGTTTAGGGCGATTTTGAAGACTGAGACAGCGCTACTATGCTGAAGTCTCGCAAGACAAAATGTTTAATGAACTGTAAAATCAGATACCATTGATTAACCTAAATAATTTAGAAGTGAAAGGAAGAAACACGGCCGTGCTTACAGAGATCCACACTTATTGGCAAGCATACGAGACAGAAAGACGGAAAGCAGTACACAGTTTTATGCAGCCACCTGAAACGACAGTAAGGGAGGAAAACAAATGGCTTTTAAGACAGCTTCTCACTGGTCAGCATTTGTAATGTTTATCTTTCAACCAGAAAACCGAGTCTTCCTTGTCGGAAGCAGGCTGTAGAAAGTTACTCCTTAGCCAAGCGCCATCTAGTGCAGACCTCTTCAACGAGGGGCCACCTGGCCCAAACTTTACTTCAGCAGCAAGAGGTCCTCATCTGGTGCAGCTGGACTTAGACACAAGTTGTTGGTACAGAGCCAATGAACTATTCTCCAACCACTTTAGCCACCACTTGAAGGTTATGAGTGTAGTGAGTTCCAGCTGCAACAGCGAGGCAAATTGTAGGGAAACTTAAGTCTTCCAGAGCGGGAAGGCATGCT
Source organism: Schistocerca americana (assembly GCF_021461395.2). Classification (NCBI taxonomy): domain Eukaryota; kingdom Metazoa; phylum Arthropoda; class Insecta; order Orthoptera; family Acrididae; genus Schistocerca; species Schistocerca americana. Next base: position 225,244,562 of record NC_060119.1, read on the forward strand.
AGTCCCCGGCACAAATCCGGCCGACGGATTAGTGTCGAGGTCCGGTGTGCCGGCCAGCCTGTGGATGGTTTTTAAGGCGGTTTTGCATCTGCTTCGGCGAATGCGGGCTGGTTCCCTTTATTCCACCTCAGTTACACTATGTCGGTGATTGCTGTGCAAACACTGTCTCCACGTACGCGTACACCATAATTACTCTACCATGCAAATATTTGGGCTTACAGTCGTCTGGTATGAGTCGTTCCCGAGAAGGGGGTACGCTGGGGGCCGTACCACACAATAACCCTGGGTTCGGTGTGGGGCGGCGATGGAGTGGATGGACTGCTGTGGCCTGTTGTGGGGTTGTGAAACACGGAGGGCTACGGCGGGTCGAAGCCTCTCCGTCGTTTATAGGTCACTGGCTTAATACGAAGACCTGCTTGTAGTTAGGGCTGAACATGCTTTCAACTCCAGCCATAGATGCAAACTCATACCCTTCATTAGTATTCTCTATCCTTTCGCATAAACCTTTGGCAGTCATGGTTTGACTTTTGTAAATGTTTATGTTTTGTACAGATATGCACTCACTTGAATCACATTCCTAATCCCACGTCCAGGCTTGCCAAGACATTAGCTTATTTTTATCGATGATTGTTGAACCATTTCCTTTGCATTTTCTTGTAATAAACTATGTTAATTGAGATATTTGGTTAATTTAATAGATAACGAATTCCTTGATCATTGTTTTGGTTGGTAGCAATTCATTTGTCAGATATACAGGACCATTTTAATATATCTAATTAAAGATCACATTTGTAAACCAGCAATAAATATAAAACTGACAGCTTACACTATGATAATTGTATTTAGATCTTTCTGCCACTTACACTGCAAGACTGTACTGGTCTTGCGTATGATTTGGAAGGCTACAGGCGACTATGAATTTACGCCCTGACAGCAGTCACTTTAAGCAGTAAGCCTTCCTCTTAACTACCTGGCCCATGCATCTGATCAATTAATTTTGCCCTTTGACTGTGGTTTCTGTTGCTAGCCTGCATTAGAGGTTATCACTTTTAGCATAATCTGAATTAACTTAAATGCCGAAAAGAGTTAATGAAATAATTGCTCCATCATTATTGTAGTCAGTTGTCGATGGGTAACTAATGAATCAACACAGGATTGATCTTTTACAAAATTATGGCACAAGTTTACTGATCATAAAGTAGGACAAACAATACAAGTTAAGCATGAGGATGAATAAATCATGATCTGTTGGCAACACAGACGGACGCAACAAATAGTTAACGCTCCACTGGGTGGCGACTCGTTGGCAAATACTAACAAGGGAACCTCCCATCGCACCCCCCTCAGATTTAGTTATAAGTTGGCACAGTGGATAGGCCTTGAAAAACTGAACACAGATCAATCGAGAAAACAGGAAGAAGTTGTGTGGAACTACGAAAAAATAAGAAAAATATACAAACTGAGTAGTCCATGTGTAAGATAGGCAACATCTACGCTAACGTAAGCCTAAGAGCGCCGTGGTCCCGTGGTTAGCGTGAGCAGATGCGGAGCGAGAGGTCCTTGGGTCAAGTCTTCCCTCCAGTGAAAAGTTTAACTTATATTTTCAGTTTATGTGACAAACTCTTATGTTTTCATCACTTTTTGGGAGTGATTATCACATCCACAAGGAAACCGAGATCGGGTAAGGTAAAAGAATCTTTTTACCCATTCGCCAAGTGTACAAGTTAGGTGGGTCGACAACATATTCCTGTCATGTGACGCACATGCCATCACCTCTGTCGTATAGAATATATAAGACGCGTTTTCCTGTGGAGGAATCGGTTGACCTATGACCTTGCGATCAAATGTTTTCGGTTCCCATTGGAGAGGCACGTCCTTTCGTCTACTAATCGCACGGTTTACCGGTGCGGTCGCAAAACACAGACACTAAACTTATTACAGTGATCAGAGACGTCAATGAACGAACGGACAGATCATAACTTTGCGATAATAAAGACATTAAACTTTTCACTGGAGGGAAGACTTGAACCAAGGACCTCTCGCTCCGCAGCTGCTCACGCTAACCACGGGACCACGGCGCTGCTGAACTCACGCTACCCTAGATGTTGCCTATCTTACACATGGACTACTCAGTTTGTATATTTTGCTTATTTTTTCGTAGTTCCACACAACATCTTCCTGTTTTCTCGATAGATCTGTGTTCAGTTTCTCAAGGCCTATCCAGTGTGCCAACTTATATCTAAATCTGAGGGGGGTGCGATGGGGAGGTTCCCTTGTAAGGTTTGTTTGATTAAACTACTTACTCAGGCACAAAACATGGACAACTCAATCTCAAATTATCTAACACTGAATAGACTTTGATGGATTTATTCTACACAGAAGTGCTATTACGTTGGTGCAGCTGAGAACAAGCGGCGAGACTGGATTCTGTTTGCTCTGGCAAGCCAGAGCAGCAGTGCCGTACCTCTTCCTCGAGAGGTGTCGCTGTCACAGGTGACGGTCGTGGTTCAAGTGTCTGTGAGCAGCGATGTGCAGCGCCTGTAACTCGTTATGACAGGCACGAAAGTCGCTGCTGGTGATCTGTTGACGGACTGCAATTACTCTGTAATGGAGCCATGAAGCCTCGGCAGATTCCAGCGTGTGACACTCCTGTTCGCCGGTCACACCATGGACCAATTTGTCTCACTTATACGACAGTGGGTACAAGGATATCAAACGTCAAAGCGGCAGACATGAAAAGACTGCCCTCCGCGCAGCGAGCTATCCGAGATGAATGAGGTATAAAGTGTCAGTACACCGCTAAGTCCTCACCGCAGGCTCCCCAGTCAAGACCAAGTGTCCCAAGTACAAACCGCTCATATCAAGAGTCGTGACCAGAATCCTCCCCAGACCAGCGTCTGAATCAGAAGGCCCAATTTCTCTTCTCCTCCCTTTCCATCAAACCTCAGAAAACTCTACAGAAGCACTCACACAGCTGCCCCCAAAAGGGTTTCGTACTCGACGAGCTCCTTCTCTGCTCTACCTGTCGCCCAATCCTAATTAAAGTTAACAATATTTATCTCTTTTCTGGATAAGCAGCCAATCCCTGGCTCATAAATTCCCATGCAGAGAGGTGAAGACGTTGTGCTCCCCACTGGTTTCTCCCATGGCCACTTTAGGTAGCATGTCTTGAGTCTTCGTTTAGCTCTAAAGCGAATAACACATTTATCACAGAGATCATTATCCACACATTACAGCGTGTCCAACCAGCGGCCTCTGCTAAAATGAGAGAAGTGCTGTTGTGTCCCAACATAGACCATTTCAGAGCCCCCACAAATGCTGCGTTCCCTTCTAAAATTCTTTTGAAGGCCTGAGACTTGCAAAAAACTCAGCACGCAGAGGAACAACACCACCTGATGGCTCCCTCGATAGTGTCCGGTCCACGGTTCACGTGGAAACTCGCGAATTTTTATGACCATCATCTACGTTCACAAAGGACGTTTACAACACTGTCGAAACGCCTTGGCTGGGAAACGTAAATTTCTCTCTCTCCCCTGCCCCTGCCATGGCTAGAGGCGCCTAACAGGTAGGTCCAGGTAAGCAGTTCGCCTCTTCAGCGGAAAGCATTGTCTGCACACTGGTGCGAGAAATTCTTGGGACCAGCACTCTCTCTCTGATAAGTGCTTCGAGATGTTCCTTTCCCTAACAGCTGCACATAGCTTCCAAGCCCCAAACGCACACTGCAAGGTTTACTGTTAGATGACCAAACTGCTGGCTCCTTCTCAAATCAAGAAAATAGTATTCTAAAGAGAGCCACTATAAAGATCCCACATGCATTAAAAGCCGGCCGCTGTGACCGAGCGCTTCTAGGCACTTCAGTCCGGAACGGAGCGACTGCTACGGTCGCGGGTTCGAATCCTGCCTCGGGTATGGATGTGTGTCCTTAGGTTAGTTAGGTTTAAGTAGCTCTAAGTTCTAGGGGACTGATGACCTCAGATGTTAAGTCCCATAGCACTCAGAGCCATTTGAACCATGCATTAACAATGTACATGCTCCCATCAGTGCCTGCTTGTATTGATAACTTCCTGTTGACTCATAAAAATGATGTCTTGGGTGTAAAATCAACATTAAAGAGTAGCCTTGAATATGAAAAATAGTGAGAGAGTGACTTTTCCTTTTTTTACGAATTTAGATTTGCTTCTATAATAGTAAAATTTATTCCACATTGGTGTTACTGCGTAAAAACAGAGCAAGGACAAACACTTGTAATATTAAAGTTTCAGGTTCATTTTAAAACCTAAACCAACAGCATTATTCTATAGTCACATAAACAATCCCACTTGTGCAGAACATTATATTTTCTCCATAGATATTCATACTCTATGGCTCTGCCTGTGAAACTGCATGGACAAGAAAGATACCCTGGCAGAAAAGTGACACAATTTCTGTATATATGATCCAAGTATTGGCGAATCCAAGGAAAAAGCATAAACCTTTATGTAAATTATATAGCTGATGCAGCTGTTTTTGTACAAATGCCGTTAAGCAATCACCTGGAATTTTCTGTTGCTGCCAATTTCCTGAGAACGATTAGTATCTAGTTGTCCACAAGATGAGGTAGTGTTTGTTGGTTTTGAGACATCTTAGATATTTTAAAATTGGCGACTGTCACAGGACATGAGCTTGGAATGTTTACTTAGTATTTACAATATGATATCTGAAATTTAAACTATTATTAAGATGGAATTAAATTACGAAAACCGTGTGAATTTACGCTAATACGTGTGAAATTAAATTCCATGAAAAATCACAACACCGTATACATTAATTTATGACCATACAAATAGATCTGAAAAGAAAATAACCAAACGAAATCGAACCAAACTCAACCGATGGGGGAAATTGTCAAACACAAGTGGAATAATTTTACTATCAATCTTTTGAATACAAAGTCATCTTTTTGCAAAATTTCCAGAGCACGAGGAGGACCAGTAGAGAGCAGAATTAGTTTTAGATGCTCCAAGCGTAAAATAGTATACGTAGTTAGAACACTTTTCAGTAATAGCTTAATACAGTCACAAATGCGAGCTGCAAAAAATTCATCACAATCTGTGGCAGCACGAAAATTAATTACATGAAATTTATTCACAGTTGCGAATGTGGACAACCATCAGCTGTGTAATGGAATGATGACAATCAAAATTTGTGCATGAGTAGGACTCGAACCAGGATTTTCCGCCCATCGCGAGCGGTCTCCTTTTCATTTTTTTAAATCGAAACTCGAGCTCTGGACCTTTGTCTTTCGCGGGAAAGTGCTCTACAATATTTCAGGCAAGTGCTCTATCGCCTTTTTTTAAAGTTTAAACAGCAAGAATAGAAAAAAAATCCTTTTTGTTGGAATTACAAAATGAGATTAACAATTTCCTTATATGTATACATATATAAGCTGAACAAGATAACTGTAAACCACTCTGACGTAAAATTAACATTGTAATAAGTGGTATCTTTGGAAAGTTAAACATACATCAGAAACTGAAAAACATAATAAAATTATGTTAAAAAGAAATATATCTCCAACTATGCTTCAGATTTCAATGAATATCTTTCACAAAGCAAATCCTGGTTCACATATAACATTTAAGTGAAATTAAATTTCGGTAACAAAAACTCCATTGTCATACCACAAATAATATTTCTGTATTTCTAGAAATCTGTTAAACTGAACACTATTATAGCATAAAATAAAGAAACACACAGCGCAATGGAGAATGTACGTTTTATTTTCGATTTTGTACACTTGAGCTAAGAATGAAGCGTATGAATACGTAGTATTGTATGAAGCCTCTTTTTCGTACGAGTTCTAAACCGATAATATCTAAGTCTCTGAACAATTTTTACTCTCACTCTATTTATTGTGTCGTACGGAAAATAGTTGAAAGCACTTGGGCCATAGATTGACTGCAATATCGGGATCTCATTCTACTCCACTGGCGGCGTTTGTTCAAGCTCCTCCGGTTTGTTCCTAGAGAGCGGGGTTCTTGGAGAGGTGGCTCTCTTTTTGCTCCCTAGGGAAAAGTGGGACACGCTTCGCCACGAATGTCTGCGGTTTCGCATACGTCTGCATGTTCCAGATAAGAACGGTTAGCTATTCTGAGCGATTCGTTCTATTCAGCCAGGTTCAATACTATTTGACGGCGTAAAGCTAAATGTGACGTATGTGGAGCAGCCGAGTGTCATCCTCAGTGGCACGGAAAGGAAGCGAAATCCATATCACACCAGAAAGATGTCTATTGCTTTTCTCCATCTTCACCGCTAGCACATGTAAGCATTACTTCCACACAGACTATCAGACTATTTTTCGTAAATTGTAGCCTTAAGACAGTACAAAGAAATAAACACGAAAGAAGGAAGGAATGAAGATCAAGGTTAACATCCCGTCGACGTCGAGATCATTTGAGATGGGGCTCGGACAAAAAAAGGTTAGTAGTAGTAGTAGTATGGTATTCTGCCTTACGGCAGGTCTTGTCATGGGTAAGCCTCTTCCACTTTTGTCTGTACATAGTCAGTCTTTTCATTACTGAATATTTGTCTTCTTTGATATTGTCCAGCATTTGATATCATCTTTTTCCTCTTCTCCTTTTTCCCTCCACCATTCCTTCTATTCCTTCCTTCAATAAACAGTCCCTCCTCAAACAATGTCCAACCCAGTTCCGTTTTTCTCTTTCTGATGACTTTCAGCATGTTTTTTTCTTCTCCAACTCTTCTTAATACTTCTTCATTCCTTACTCGGTCTTCCCATTTCACTTTTTCCATTCTTCTCCATATCCACATCTCTTGTGTCTCCAATCTTCTTTCATCTTCCTTCCTCAATGACCAGGTCTCCGTAACGCTCCAGATGTAACATTTGGCAAGTCTTTTCCTCAGATCTTTGTTTAGTCGTCCACAAAGTAATTTCTGTTTCCTCTTGAATCCTTCTTTTGCCGTTGAATTCTTTTCCTAATTTCTGTTGAGCAACACATATCATCCATTATTACATTTCCTAACTTCCTAAGTAATTCAAGTTATTCACTTGCTCTATTTCCTCTCCCCCTATTTTCATACGGCATTTCCTCCCCTTTACCCCAATCACCATGCTTTTCGTTTTCTTCTTGTTAATCTTCATTCCATATTCTTCTAATATTGCGTTTAGACAATCTAACATTTGTTCCATCTCTCTTGCACTCTCTGCCATCACAACCATGTAGTCTGCAAATCTTATACACTCCACTCTCCGACCCCCTATACAAACTCCTCCTCTCCTTCCATCAAAACTTTCACAAATAATTTCCTCTAGATATATATTGAACAGTGTTGGTGATAAACAACAACGTTGTCTTACACCTCTTCCCAGTTCAATTTCTTCACTCATCACACCTCCTATTCTTACTCTTGCTCTCTGGTTCAAATATAACTTTCTAATTAGCAATGTATCCCTCCAGTCAGCTGCATAGTTCCTTAGGATTTCCATCAGTTTGTCCCATCTGACACAGTCAAAAGCCTTCTCAAGATCAATGAACACAACACACACCTTCCTTTTCTTCTCCATGCTTGCTCGAGCACAACATCAAGGCATTTGCCTTAACAGATTTACGGAAAAGCTATATCTGAATGGCTAGACAGGGATTTGAACCGCTGTCCTCCAGAATACCGAGCAAAATGTGTTATCATGGCACCAATTCACTCTGCAAATGAGACACGTCACTCAAGAATGACTACTACCGTGGTACTGCTCACAGCATAGTTTGGTCAAATAGGTTGGCCAGTGGGTGCGCATAAAAATCTAGAGGGTCGAATTCTTCAGACTTCTGGCGATTTAGATAAATGGAAACTATATGCAGGGTGTTACAAAAAGGTACGGCCAAACTTTCAGGAAACGTTCCTCACACACGAATAAAGAAAAGATGTTATGTGGACATGTGTCCGGAAACGCTTAATTTCCATGTTAGAGATCATTTTAGTTTCGTCAGTATGTACTGTACTTCCTCGATTCACCGCCAGTTGGCCCAATTGAAGGAAGGTAATGCTGACTTCGATGCTTGTGTTGACATGCGACTCATTGCTCTACAGTACTAGCATCAAGCACATCAGTACGTATAATCAACAGGTTAGTGTTCATCAAGAACGTGGATTTGCAGTCAGTGCAATGTTTACAAATGCGGAGTTGGCAGATGCCCATTTGATGTATGGATTAGCACGGGGCAATAGCCGTGGCGCGGTACGTTTGTATCGAGACAGATTTCCAGAACGAAGGTGTCCCGACAGGAAGACGTTCGAAGCAATTGATCGGCGTCTTAGGGAGCACGGAACATTCCAGCCCATGACTCGCGACTAGGGAAGACCTAGAACGACGAGGACACCTGCAATGGACGAGGCAATTCTTCGTGCAGTTGATGATAACCCTAATGTCAGCGTCAGAAAAGTTGCTGCTGTACAAGGTAACGTTGACCACTTCACCGTATGGAGAGTGCTACGGGAGAACCGGTTGTTTCCGTACCATGTAAAGTGTGTGCAGGCACTATCAGCAGCTGATTGGCCTCCACGGGTACACTTCTGCGAATGGTTCATCCAACAATGTGTCAATCCTCATTTCAGTGCAAATGTTTTCTTTACGGATGAGGCTTCATTCTAACGTGATCAAATTGTAAATTTTCACAATCAACATGTGTGGGCTGACGAGAATCCGCACGCAATTGTGCAATCACGTCATCAACACAGATTTTCTGTGAACGCTTGGGCAGGCATTGTTAGTGATGTCTTGATTGGGCCCCACGTTCTTCCACCTACGCTCAATGGAGCACGTTATCATGATTTCATACAGGATACTCTACCTGTGCTGCTAGAACATGTGCCTTTACAAGTACGACACAACATGTGGTTCATGCAAGATGGAGCTCCTGCACATTTCAGTCGAAGTGTTCGTAGGCTTCTCAACAACAGATTCGGTGACCGATGGATTGGTAGAGGCGGACCAATTCCATGGCCTCCACGCTCTCCTGACCTCAACCCGCTTGACTTTCATTTTTTGGGGCATTTGAAAGCTCTTGTCTACGCAACCCCGATACCAAATGTAGAGACTCTTCGTGCTCGTATTGGGGACTGCTGTGATAGAATATGCCATTCTCCAGGGCTGCATCAGCGCATCAGGGATTCCATGCGACAGAGGGTGGATGCATGTATCCTCGCTAACGGAGGACATTTTGAACATTTCCTGTTGTAAAGTGTTTGAAGTCACGCTGGCACGTTCTGTTGCTGTGTGTTTCCATTCCATGATTAATGTGATTTGAAGAGAAGCAATAAAATGAGCTCTAACATGGAAAGTAAGAGTTCCCGGACACATGTCCACTTAACATATTTTCTTTCTTTGTGTGTGAGGAATGTTTCCTGAAAGTTTGGCCGTACCTTTTTGTAACACCCTGTATAGGGTGAACCAGGTCTTAAATATAGATGGCACTACAAGCGTCAGAATATGCACACCAACAGAAGCGCTGCCCTCAGCTGTTCGTCATTTGGCGTCTAAGACGCCCAGCTTGACCGTCTGCTTGAAGGATCGCGCGCTGCTGGTGAAGTTCTTTTACAAGAACTGTGACTGTGCGCCAATTGCCTTGCAGAAGTTCCGGACATGCCAGGGAATTTTTCGGCACCGGTCCGATGCCTGCTAAGGGTCTGAAGAAAATGATCTTTTGACTTGCAGTGTGGCAGAGGGAGGAAAGCAGTTGATCCTACGTCTGCCGAAGATGTGGGCACAGCATTGAAGGAGCGATCGAGTGGTGGTGCGCAAACAGGCAGTGCACGGGAAATTGCCCGAACATTGAACATGCCTGCGAGAACAGTGCATAAAATCATACGAAACATCCTGAATTGCTATCCATACGAAATAATCATGTTCAGGAGTTACTTTCTGGTGATCTGCCAGCAAGACAAACGTTCGCTCTGGCATTTCTCGCTCGAATGGAAGCGGACAATGAATGTCTATGGAACATTCTGTGGACAAACGAAGTCCATTTCCATCTCCAAGGGTATGTCAGTATGCAGAATTGCAGAACATGGGCAACTGAAACCCCGCACACTCTGATCTGTTGTGTCTTGCGCCAGTCTCACTACAAGTGGAATCCAATATCTTTCTGCTTTTTATGAGGTTTTTGGCTCCAGAACAATTAAAACCGACGTCATTTTGCTTTTTCATGAGGTTTTTGGTCTCAGGACTATGAAAAACCACTCTCACTACAATTGGAAACCAATGTCGTTTTGCTTTTTATGCGATTTTTGGCTCCAGAACAATTAAAACCGACGTCATTTTGCTTTTTCATGCGGTTTTTTGTCTCAGGACAGTTAAAATCCAATTTTTCCATCCAGTGTGGAACGATCTTGACTTGGTGAATGTGCTTATCTGTGCCACGACTGTTGAATGCCTAACGTGTGCAGTAATGCACATTCAACAGTACGTATGGTGTAATGCTCAACTCAAACCATAGTCATCGGCTTGTGATTCATCTGTCATTTGTAGCCGAGCCCATTTACATAAAGATGATTAAAACGGCGCCATTTATTTGTTTGTTTTTTTTTTTTTTTTTTCTTCATGACGTTTCCCCCGCTTCAATAACATGCTGTTCAAATTTGACGTCATTCTGAGCAGTGGTTCTCCTAAGTGTTTTGAAACTGTAACTTTAATTAAGGACACCATACATAAGTATATATGTAAAACGCAAGAGCCTCAAGTTGGTTGGTTGGTTGTTTGGGGAAGCAGACCTGACAGCGAGGTCATCGGTCTCATCGGATTAGGGAAGGATGGGGAAGGATGTCGGCCGTGCCCTTTCAGAGGAACCATCCCGGCATTTGCCTGGAGTGATTTAGGGAAATCACGGAAAACCTAAATCAGGATGGCCGGACGCGGGATTGAACCGTCGTCCTCCCGAATGCGAGTCCAGTGTCTAACCACTGCGCCACCTTGCTCGGTCGAGCAAGGCATTTTACTGACAAGTGACATAACAGGTAGTTCATCATTCTGGGAGTATATAACTGAAAAGAAATGATAATATGCCATTGATGGCAAGAAGACCCCACCTGGAAAAGTTCTACCGCCGAGCTGCATTTCTTTTCAGTTGAAGCTACACTGAGCGACTTGCGTTTCGATGATGATGACATGATGATGACGACAACACAACACCCACTCCCAGAGAGGAGAAAATCTCCGAGCACCCTGCATGGTTGTCAGACGGTCTGATCTCCTACCTAAGTGGGCGGACATATGATAACTAATACCGACCAACTACAACACATGTGTCAGATCACTAGCCCGAAGAGTCGCATCAAAGCACAGTGCACCCCCCTCTGGAGGCAACGCGGGACTATATTCGCGCATGGAAACCATCATAAAGCTGAGGAGTGGCGTCCTACAATAGATTATCCCCAGCATCTTGCACCTTTTGTTGCTATTCGGCAATTGCTCTTGTAGACCTTGAAGAAGAGGTAAGTTCTCTCTTCATCATGTGCCATATGTGTTCTACTGGCGAGAGATCTTGTGCTCTTGTTGTCCAGGGCAGACATTGTATATCATGAAGAGCACGTAGTGTACAGCAGCCGAACATGGACGTGCATTGTCCTGCTGAAAATGCACATCACAGAATGGCAGTAGCTCAGAGACAACAGCCTGTCCCATGTAGTGGGGACTGGTTACTTTACCGTGCAGAAGTACCAAATGGGACCGAGTGATATAGCTGTTGGCTCCCTGCTCGATGAATACTGGGATCGGACCTGAGGTTTGTGGTCGAATGTTCTCTGGATTAGTCCCTCGCTAGGTCTACGCCACACACGTGTATGTCCATCACTCGCATACAAGCAGAGCCTGCTCTCGTTACCGAAGACAATAGAACGTCATTCCACTCTCTAGTCAACATTTTCACGACACCAGAGTAGCCATGCTTCGTGGTTACACGGTTCATTGATAGCATGGCCGGAGGCATAAGTGATCGCAGTCCTGCTCCAAGCACACGGTTCCCAACGCTCCCTGACGACACACTGGTGCAAGATGTGTCCAGATTTCGTCCCTGGTTGATGTTCGACAGACCGCCGCTGCTCGCATAAGGTGTCAATCTTGACATTCGTCTGTACTGTGCGGACGTCCAGAACCTGGTCTACAGGTGCGAGAATGATCCACAGGCCACTGTTGAAAGCAGCGACAATGATACATTGTGCTCAACACGTGCAACAATCCATCGATGCGTCCATCCAGCTACGATGCAACCCTGTTCAGATGGCTGAAGTTGTTCAACAGTTGTACCCTAGAATGAATGTTGCAAACACAGTTCACCTATAAACTCAGTGCGTTTGCTGCCTGCTGAGACAAAATAGAGGGTGCGTATCCATCTGGTCGTTAATGACCGTGAGAAATGAATCACTAACACTAGAACCCCTCATTATACATATATTGTATCCTAGTGAGACAGACTGCAGTCTCTGAGGGTGCTGCATTTTTTTCCGGAAGTACAGGGTTATTACAAATGATTGACGCTCTACAATAACTTTATTATTTGAGATATTTTCACAATGCTTTGCACACACATACAAAAACTCAAAAAGTTTTTTTAGGCATTCACAAATGTTCGATATGTGCCCTTTAGTGATTCGGCAGACATCAAGCCGATAATCGAGTTCCTCCCACACTCGGCGCAGCATGTCCCCATCAATGAGTTCGAAAGCATTGTTGATGCGAGCTTGCAGTTCTGGCACGTTTCTTGGTAGAGGAGGTTTAAACACTGAATCTTTCACATCACTATGTGTGAAACTTGCCCGCACACGTTCAACCGTTTCTTCGCTCACTGCAGGCCGACCCGTTGATTTCCCCTTACAAAGGCGTCCAGAAGCTTTAAACTGCGCATACCATCGCCGAATGGAGTTAGCAGTTGGTGGATCTTTGTTGAACTTCGTCCTGAAGTGTCGTTGCACTGTTATGACTGACTGATGTGAGTGCATTTCAAGCACGACATACGCTTTCTCGGCTCCTGTCGCCATTTTGTCTCACTGCGCTCTCGAACGCTCTGGTGGCAGAAACCTGAAGTGCGGCTTCAGCCGAACAAAACTTTATGAGTTTTTATACGTATCTGCAGTGTGTCGTGACCATATGTCAATGAATGGAGCTACAGTGAATTTATGAAATCGCTTCAATCATTTGTAATAGCCCTGTATATATACTCAGGGTTGTCAGAAACAGTCTGAAAAGCTGGTAAGTGTGTTGCAGGATAGGTCGTGCTGAGAAATCCGAGGGCTATTCAGAAAGTAGAGATCGTTTTGGCATTAAAAAAGAACTGTGTACAAAAAATACATTTTATCATATACATCTGAAAGAGCGACTGACATACTACTTTTCCACATAGTCACCAAACACATTGAGGCACTTATCATAGCGGTGGACAAGCTTTGAAAGACCTTTGCCGTAAAATTCTGCCGCCTGAGACTTCAGCCAGTGAGTCGCACCCGCCTGGAGTTCCGCGTCGTCATCAAAGCGCTGTCCGCCCTGGTAGCTGAGTGGTCAGCGCGACGGAATGTCATACCTAACAGCCCGGGTTCGATTCCTGCCTGGGTGCGTCAACTCGAAAGACGGTCTACCCAACGGGAGGCCCTAGCCACACGGCATTTCCATTCATCAATGCGCTGCGTTGCAAGCCAGTTCTTCATTTTGGGGAACAAGTGGAAGTCGCTTGATGCAAGATCAGGGCTGTAGTGCGGATGAGGGAAAATTTCCCATTTGAATGAATTAAAGCGTTCTTTAGTGCGGTGTGCCATGTGAGGTCGGGCACTGTCGACGTCAGCTTTCCTTGACGTTTGTTTTGAACCGCTCTTCTAAGGCGGTGAAAAGTTTGACAGTACCAGGCAGAATTTATGGTTGTTCCACGTTCGCGAAAATCAATAAGAAGCACACTTTGCCTATCCCAAAACACTGTCACCATCAACTTCCTTGCTGACAAGTTTTGCAAACATTTTCTTGTTTTTTGGGGGGACCTCTTGTGCCCTCACTCCATGGACTGTAATTTAGTTTCGCAGTTGACGTGTTTCACTCAAGTCTCGTTACCAGTTACGATTCGATCCAGTAATGAATCACCATGTTTGTGGTAGTCCTCCAGAAATGTTGCTGTTCTTTATGGTGCTCTGTAAGCATTTTGGGCACCGATCTTGCACAAAATTTCTGGCAGCCTGCCTTTAGAGTGACAATTTCAAACAACAAAGTCCATGAAACAGTTCACTTCGCGATTTTTTGTAAAAATGTAATTACCTACGATTTGCTGATCTGTGTTTCCTCACGTCTAGTCTGGAGGTCGCACTACCACTTTTATCACTGTTCTATATTCACATCTTTGTGTTTTCGCCATAATCTGTAACTAGCAAAACTGTACCGTTATAGATCCCACTGAAGATGCCTTAGAACAGGAGAAGGCGAAACGTGTATTGCATAAATAAAGTAAGTAGCAGCAGGGAAAGTCAGTTTTATTTACAAAACAAGTATCTATATGCTTGCTGCGGAGGATGACCACACAAACAAACTTGTTATTCACGCCATGCTAGGCATTTCCAGGTGGCCTATACCACAAATTCAGAAGACTTCATCTGAACATCCATAAAACCATACAACACGTAAAATTCAACAACATATGCAAATGTATCGATCTTGTACCTAAACATATGAATGTAAAGATTAAAAACAGTTCACCCAGCGCCCAGAAAGCAATGCATGCTGCTCGGAAAATATGGTTAAAATCCGAGATCAAATCCCTATACACTAAAAAACAATATTTAAATTATGAGTTGTGCAAGACACATTTACAACTCGCAGACACCATACATAATATGACAGTCTTCTCCCATCTGGTGAACAAGGTCGAAGAGCACACAAAAACTCCTGTACAAAGAATGGAAACAGTTCATAGAAGAAAAATCAACCAACTCAGAAACTCCAGTCACAACATAATACCTTGGCACAAAGCCAAGAAAAACACACACCCAAATTCTACCCAAGATTAGTGAACCTTACAGACATACAGTTAAGCAATAAAGCAATACAGTTGTTCGAGAAAGGATTAAAATACAGGGTGATTCAAAAAGAATACCACAACTTTAGGAATTTAAAACTCTGCAACGACAAAAGGCAGAGCTAAGCACTATCTGTCGGCGAATTAAGGGAGCCATAAAGTTTCATTTAGTTGTACATTTGTTCGCTTGAGGCGCTGTTGACTAGGCGTCAGCGTCAGTTGATGCTAAGATGGCGACCGCTCAACAGAATGCTTTTTGTGTTATAGAGTATGGCAGAAGTGAATCGACGACAGTTGTTCAGCGTGCATTTCGAACGAAGTATGGTGTTAAACCTCCTGATAGGTGGTGTATTAAACGTTGGTATAAACAGTTTACAGAGAATGGGTGTTTGTGCAAAGGGAAAAGTTCTGGACGGCCGAGAACGAGTGATGAAAATGTAGCACGCATCCAGCAAGCATTTGTTCGCAGCCCAGGAAAATCGACTCGCAGAGCTAGCAGAGAGCCGCAAATTCCACAATCAACTGTATGGAGAGTCCTACGAAAAAGGTTAGTTATGAAACCTTATCGTCTGAAATTGGTTCAAGCACTGTCTGCAGCTGATAAGCAGCCCGTGACAGAGCACTTCATCACTGGCCTCCAAGAAGCCCTGATCTTACCCCCTGCGATTTTTTCTTATGGGGATATGTTAAGGATATGGTGTTTCGCCCACCTCTCCCAGCCACCATTGATGATTTGAAACGAGAAATAACAGCAGCTATCCAAACTGTTACGCCTGATATGCTACAGAGAGTGTGGAACGAGTTGGAGTATCGGGTTGATATTGCTCGAGTGTCTGGAGGGGGCCATATTGAACATATCTGAACTTGTTTTTGAGTGAAAAAAAACCTTTTTAAATACTCTTTGTAATGATGTATAACAGAAGGTTATATTATGTTTCTTTCATTAAATACACATTTTTAAAGTTGTGGTATTCTTTTTGAATCACCCTGTACAATGTAAATTCAGAAATAGATGAAGATTACTTAGAAAATCTAATTATAGAAGCAGAAAGTGTTTTGACAAGGGAAGATAGGAATGAAAGTAGCAGTGTCAACATTGGATTAACTAGAGAACTAGTAAAAAAAGAAATCCAGAATATAAACATGTGCTAGCATGAAAACATTAACCAGTGCATACTACGCTTACATACAAGCCCACCTAAAATATGGTGTAATATTCTGGGGAAATTCTCCAACTGCTCTGAGCACATTCAGAATCCAGAAGAGAGCAATGAGGATTATTACTGGGAGCAAACTCAGAGACTCTTGCAAACCCATCTTCAGAAAGTTGGAAATCCTTACACTGCCTTGCCTCTACATTCTTGAGACTCTAAAATTTTTCAGAAAACACATAGTGCCAACTGACCCCAGAGTCGTAAAAAATAATGAAATACATGAACACAACACCAGGAAAAAAGCAAACCTGCATGTTATACGTACAAACACTCAACTGTGTAAAAAGGGAGTTTTCCACATGGGCCTCCAACTGTTCAACAATCTTCCCACTAGTATTAAGTCCATCGAAGACAACATAAAATTTAGCAAAGCCGTGAATTCTTATTTGTTGTGTCACTGTTTTTACTCTGTAAATGGATACTTAGAACAGTAATCTTGCTGTTTGTGTTAAATTGAAAACATTGAGCAACATAATACATTAGGATACTATAGGCCTACGTTAATATATGTTAACAATGTTAAATGATATTTTGCAACATCTGCAACACACTGTGTACCATCAGACCACACGGAATAAATAAATGTCACAATAACCAGTATGAAAACAGAACACAAAAAGAACAAAAACACAGAATATGCAACACTCAGAAAACTTAGGAGAAAACTTCAAAATGAAAATGTTATGATTTCAAAAGCAGACAAGGGCAACACAGTAGTACTGATAGACAAAGAACAATACAATTGAAAAAACACAAGAATTCATCTCACAGAATAATATTACAAAACTAAAATCAGACCCAACAAACAGATTCCAGACAAAAGTAAAAAACACTCTGAAAAATATTGACATCATACTGGATAACACAGAGAAAAGGAAGTTGACACAGATCGGTCCCACTGCACCAGTCCTCCAAAGCCAACCAAAAATCCACAAACAGAACCTTCCTGTAAGGCCAATACTGGATTTCAGAAAAATCCTCCACTTACAAGCTTGCAGGATACATGTTAAAAGTACTGTCTGAAAATTTCAAAGTACAAGAAGACAGAACCATTAAAAACACTACACAGCTAATACAACAAATAAAAGATATAAAAATCCCACGCACAGCAACACTCCTCTCATTTGACATAGAAAACATGTATTCCAACATACCAGTACCAGAAACAATAGAAATTATACATAATAACCTGAAAACATGTAGTCAACTCCCTGATTAACAGATTAAGGAAATATGCACACTAATAAAGCTCATAACAGAACAAAATTACTTCCAGTTCAAAAACCAATTTTATTTACAAGAAGATGGGTTGCCAATGGGGGCCCCAATTTCAGGAGCCTTAGCAAATTTTTTGTAAACCACATTGAACAGATCATTTTCACAAAAATAGTAGCAAAAGAATACAACATATTATATTGGTTCAGGTATATGGATGACATCCATTGCTTAATAGATGAACCACAAACAAAAATGGAAAAACTACATACTGACATCAACAAGATGCATAAAAATATAAAATTCACAACTGAAAGACAACAGAACAACCAAATTAACTTCCTGGATATAAGAATCAAAAAAGAAAACAATAAGTATATGTTTCAAATTTACCATAAACCCACATCAACGAAAATTATCATTCCCCAATCCTCGAATCACACACACGCACAAAAGCAAGCAGCACTATGACACATGCTCCATAGACTCAACACAATACCACTCACCAAAGAAAGCTACCAAAAAGAACTTGACATAATAATGCAGATAGCACAAAATAATGGTTACAATAATAACACAGTCACAAAGCTAAACAACAAAATTAAAAGTAAAATAAAAGCAGAAAGCTCCAAACCAAGATAACAACACAACAGAACCAAACACAAACACGCAGTCTCATAACAACTACACTGGATAATCAGAAAAAGATGAAAGAAAACACAAGATGGTACACAATGACATACAAACACAAACTCACTCACAAAATCAGTAACATTTTTAAAAGACACAGAATAAACATAGCATACACAACAGACAATTCTGTACAAAAATACATCCTAAAACTGACAAAAAACAGAGACATATACCAAAAAGCAGGTATATACCAGTTACAGTGTAACACTTGTGAAGGCACATACATAGGGCAAACAGGGAGAACATTTGATGTCAGATACAAGGAACACATGAGAGTATGGAAATATGGGACAAACCACTCCACATTTGCAGAACACCAAAGAAAAAATGACCACAAACCAACCACTAGAGAAGATGTCATGAGGATAATTAGAATCAACAATAAAAAGCACCTTCTGACCATGCAAGAAAATTACCACATACATAAAACCAAAGCAGAGGGGAAAATCCTGTTGAATCACCAAGTACACATGATAAGCAATTCATTATTTACACTAATAGATAAAATAATAGAATAATGTTTGCAAAAAGGATAAATATAACAATACTGTCCAATGTAATAATAATAGAAACCAACATCTTTACACTCACTCATCCATGACCCCTCTCCAGAATACTGAAACGAAAAGCCAAAACAGCTGTCACCTAAGTTTTCAGCCACTCGCTAACAGCTAGTACAACCGCCACCCCCCCCCCCCCCCCAAAAAAAGTAAAAAATCGGCTCTATTCCCCCCCCCCTCTTTCTTACTCATACACACACACGCGGTATAAAAATCATAAACAGAAGTTAGTTAACGAACATATACTTCGTTGGGTTGGCAACAAATAGATAAACATACCAAAGACGATGAAACACGTAACGGAGTCGCAATATTTACGCTGTGAAAAGAAGTGTACGACGAAATAGTTGCATCGAGTGACAGAAGAACGATAGTCGACCACAAAAAAGAGTGAGAAACATGGTGAACAGTGAGTGGATGGCGATAACACAAATATGTGAATATAGAACAGTGCTAAAAGTGGTAGTGCGACCTCCAGACCAGATGTAAAGAAACGCAGATCAGCAAATCGTAAGTAATTACATTTTCACAAAAAATCGTGAAGTGAACTGTTTGATTATCTATAACTAACAAAACTGTATCGTTATAGATCCCACTGATGACAGGAGAACGCGAAACGCGTATGGGATTAATAAAATAACTAGCAGCAGGAGAAGGCAGTTTGATTTGCAAAAAGGTAACTGTGTTGACAAATTGAATAAATCATAATTCCAACAAAATGTTCAGAAAATATCCCTGATCATCCTCTGAAATTTTGTCTTTGTATACAGGGTGAATCACCTAAAACTTACACAGCAAATATTTGGGCACTGGAAAGTGCTATTGATATGCGATTTTCACACAATTCATAGTCAGAGGCTCGGGGCTAGTATTGTTAGCTAATTAACAGATTGTAGTAACACTTATAAAATGCATTTTTTTCTTCACACATACTCGTTTTTAAACCGAGTAATACCTGTTGACATTAACAGACTAAAACTAGGGTAAATTAGAACATCAGTAGTGTTTGCTGCAGAATTCTAGTGCGAGACGTATACGAGATATCGTATTTTGAAAAGTTCCCACTCCGACAGATTTACGACACCTGCGGTAACACACACTAAAGAACAATACAAGTGTATGCACTAGTTATGTGGATTCTGACCAGTAACGACGCAACTGGCGCAAAATTACCACCGGCAGCGGCAATAGGTGCTTTCAGTCTGGTATGTAACGACTATTGCACATGAGTTGGCATTTCAGCGGAGATGTCCGAGCAGGCTACAGCAATACGTAGTTGCATATCATCAGGTGTAGTTGGTATATCCTTTTAGACAGCGTCTTTCAAGTTTCCCCGCAGAAAAATGTCTATGCGCATCAAATCCGGGAAAGGGGCCGGCCAGGGAACAAGTCCTTTGCGTCCAATACAACAATTTGGTCTCGGAGGAGGTTCGAGTCCTCCCTCGGGCATGGGTGTGTGTGTTTGTCCTTAGAATAATTTAGGTTAAGTAGTGTGTAAGCTTAGGGACTGATGACCTTATCAGTTAAGTCCCATAAGATTTCACACACGCACACATAATCCAACAATTCGTAAACAGTTCGTGGCAACAATTCGTGAAGACATGCAGCAGTACTCCGTGCACCATGGGCTGGACAGCCAACATGTTGGTACCACACGTTCCTCCTGGTCTGCAGAGGAACGCCTTCTAGCATCCATGGAGGATGGTCTGTTAGGAGGTTACGATACTTATGCGCGTTCAGTGTTCCGTCACGAAAAAAGGGTTTATGAGCTGATGGTTCACTATCCCGCACCACACGCCTGCACTCCATGGACGCTGACGTTCCACCTGACGAAGCCAAGGGGTAGTCAACAGACCAAAAGTGAGTGTTTCGGCGGTTTACCTGGCCATGATTGGTAAATGTGGCTTCATCACCAAGCAAGATACATGACAAATCTGGAGGATCCTGTCTTATTGCCGCAACGGCCTTGACGCAGTGCATACACCGGTTCCCGTGAGATCACCGAAGTTAAGCGCTGTCGGGCGTGGCCGGCACTTGGATGGGTGACCATTTGGGCCGCCATGCACTGTTGCCATTTTTGGGGGTGCACCCAGCCTCGTGATGCCAATTGAGGAGCTACTCGACCGAATTGTAGCGGCTCCGGTCAAAGAAAACCATCGTAACGACCGGGAGAGCGGGGTGCTGACCACACGCCCCTCCTATCCGCATCCTCAACTGAGGATGACTTGGCGGTCGGATGGTCCCGATGGGCCACTTGTGGCCTGAAGACGGAGTGCTGTGTTATTGCCCATGTGCGGAAGTTAACACAATTCTATTAAGCGTTTCCATGCAGATTTTGATGGAGAGAGATGTGATAGGAACGGAACACATGCCAATGGAGAATGCGTAGAACACTCGTCTTACTCATGCCACTTTCTCGTGCGATTGCACGGTAGCTAACGTGCGGATCAACTGCAACAGCAGCAAGGATATTAATTTCCCCGTCTTCTATCGTCACTCGTTTGCTTGTGTTACATTGTCTAGGTGTTACACTACCACTTACACACAAATGGTTGAAGAGACTGATAAATAACTGCCAAGATGGTTGACGTATATTGGGATATCCTGCCCCATACTCCGTACAGGAACGAACTACATTCTTCCTACACTCCATACATCATAAGCTTGTCGGCTTTTTCTGCATTGGTGAATCCCTCACGACCGACTGCTTGAACAGTGACACACTAACTGACCAGCAAGTCGCAATGCACTCAAGGAAAGCACAAGCACACTGTAAGCAAACATAGCAAATGGTATCTAGCAACTACGCAGGTTGAATGGTACGAACAAGTATCAGTGTGAAAACTTTCCAAAATACGATATCTCGTAAACGCCTCGCACTAGAATCCAGCAAAAAACACCACTAACATTCTAATTTACGCTACTCTTAGTTTTTCTATTGTCAACAGAGATTTTTCCATTCAAAAAAGTGTATATTTCACAAAAAAACACTTTCTAAGTGTTACTTCAATCTGTTTATTGGCTAACAATACGAGACCCTGACAACCAGCCCATTCTGTGGAACCCGCCCATCAGTAGCACTTTCCATTCCCGCAATATTTGCAGTGTAAGTTTTAAGTGTTACGCCCTGTTTACTGTGGGCAGAATGAAAATAGTCAGAAATATATTTCTTGCATCTTAAGACAGACTACCAATATTCCCCAGGTGCGAATAGTGTAAGCCGCATTGCCTCTCTTACGTTGCATGAAATACTTCCAGGCGCAGTTTCTTTTTCCGCCTTGAATGCCGCACATAAACCTAAACCTGGATTTTTCAGTCAGACATTTGAATCGCTGACACGCCGACCACGAGACAAGTTTCCTACTTCAGCGCCACCTCGCTCGGTTCGCAAGTTCGTCTTCTCATTTTCGGTACTCACTGCTTGGAAGACTGTTGCTTCTACACGCGAAGAATCCTGAGGCCCAATCGAAGCAGGAAGAGCGGCCATCGGAGAGTAACTAAAACGACGAAGAAGTAACGACGCGGCAACGGCAGAAAGAAACAACGTGTTTTCTGCAGAATTCCGCCAATCACAGCGCACGCTCTGCGTCTTGGCGCGCTGGACCTCTCCCTACCGATTGCCGATTCTCTCTCTCGCCAGATCAAGATACTCTCCTTGAGACACGAAAAAATGTATTAACAGTTTTTTCTTCATCCGTTTGCTGCATGACTGTTGTAATGCTGCGCGTGGCTTTCTGACGTTGAATAACGTATGTGACAACTGTATACGTAAGGAAGATATGACAACCTCATAACAATTAAGACAGAAGAGATATGCAGCCTCCAATCGTTGAATATATTATTTGTACTGGTATTTGGTGCTTTCCGAAACATATCCGTCGCCTTTTTTCACTCTAGTTTGGTACTGCGGATTAGTTGAAACGTCCCCTTTGAAAAATTATACATGACTGTGCTTAAACTGACACACAATATTTTTAGCGCAACGCAATCTGACTTTCAAAAATCCCTACAAAAGAATGACCCTGACTAACATTAACCTATACGTTTCACAAATCACTTACCTCACAAAAATTTTCGTTACTCGAACTACCGCAATACAGCGAGCGCCACTAGTGCCAGCTAAATAAAAGATTCAAACTACTGAAGGCACTAACTACTGATAGGCACCGTTAGCAAAAGAAAGATTTTAATAGAGAACAAACAATGTATTTACCCTAATAGTCATAATATATATAGCAGTTCATGACATCCATTCTTACAAATGTACTGTTTCTGATGGACACACCTCCAGATTATCCATTCTCAAAAATCCGCCATCTCACTTCCCCACATCCACCACTGCTGGCGGCTCACCTCCAACTGCGAAACGCTACGCGCTGTTAACAGCCAACTGCCCAACACTACAATAGCGAATATTACAACAATGCTAACCAGCCACAGACTGCACACAGCACAGCCAGTGATTTTCATACAGAGCGCTACGTGGCGTTACCAATAAGAAAACCTAAACAGCCTACTTACATAGCCCCCATGCTCCCCACAAAAAATTTTACAAATTGTTTTGGGCACTGGCCAATGCATATTTGTTAAAAAAAATTTCACAATTACAATAACAAAGAAATCATATGCACACACTTATTGATACAATGTTGGTCAAAAGCTAAAATTTTCTCACTGTCCATAAAGACAGTCCTGATCGTTCATCACAGTAAAATAGCAGTGTTTTTCTCAAAGTCTGAACAGTAAAAGAAGATGCACACGGAAGTAGTGGATTTCCATGCTGTCTTGAAGAAGTAGTGTTGTCCTTCCAACGGAAAGACAGTGCTGACTCTTGACATGCGGACTGGTAATGGGCCACAACAGAGCAAACCCACAGCAGAGTCAGTCGAAGTTTTGAAGCATATTGGTAGGTAGGTCATCACAGAGCAGACCCACTGTAGTTTTGGTAGAGATTATGGTATTGGTGGGCCACAAGAGGTGCAGACCCACTGTAGTCCTTGTAGAGACGGCCAGCAGCCATCTATTGCGACTGTGCAGGTGCACAATCACCATCGAAGAGTCTTGCAGAGAATATAGCAAGTCCATGAACCACCACTTGTGCACCCACAAACATTTTTTTTAATGTCCTTAGAACCAGCAATGCTGTTATCCAGTCCCTTGCTGACTTATTAACACACATGCAAGCACTAACAGTCCAAACTTCTCACATACTGTGCATATATTATGACCAACAGAAATATGTGCACTGAAATGAATGCTTACAAGTTACTTAATTTGATGAACTGGTGTCAATTACAATTTTAAATTTACGACATGCAAATACAATTACAAAGATACAAAACACATAATTAAAGAACATAACAACACAGATAATATTTGTAGTAACACAGGCTTTACAAAAGAATAGAAATAAACATATACATCAGTGTTACAGGAATTATGACATAAGTAAATATATAAAATAATGAGAATAGTTTTCGAAACATTAATTTCACATATGTGCATTGAAACAGAACACAATTAATAATGTCTAACATCTTTACAAAGTAAATAACATAGTATTGGAAAAAATTCTACAACGTAAGTCTTATCAGATAAACGTGTAAAGACAGGATGAACACAAATACCACAAATATACAAGGGTACACAAACACATAGCCGAGCAATACAAAAGGAAAGGACAGGGTTTGTTTTACTGCAGTATTTTGCAAACAAAACTTTCTTTACTTCTTGGAGATCTCCCTTCATTCTTCAATATTTCCAAAAAGTCCTATCTATACCTGTTTTCTGTACTTTTTTCGTAAAACTTCTCAATGCATTTCTTACAATCAATCGCAACTCATTCTCTTATAGTCTACCCCCTCTTAAGCTAACTTAAATCTACTGAGCTCAGATGCTAAACTAAGGGACGAGGCAATGCAGCAGCACAAAACAATTAATACAAACAGCAATGACAAAAAAATTCAAATTGGCAAAGCAAGCAGCAATAAAATAAATTAGCAGAGCAATTGCAATATGACAACTAATATAAGGCAATGTGCAGCAAACAATAAAAATAAATCAGTGGTAAAACTGGCTTAACAGAGTAATACAAAGTCAAATTCAGTAACACTATGCCTGGCAAACAGCAGCAGCAAATGAAGTAACTTATACCTAAACATGACAAAGCTCAAGCAGAAAAAATATTACACTAAAAATTGCCATGTCTAATACCTATGTCACATCTTAACACTAGAGTGATGCATCACAAAAACTTACTCTGCAAGAAAGTTACTAAGTCATTAAAAAAATTATTTATGCAATTCCTGTGAAGGTAAATGTCTATTTGTGCTCTCTTTTTTACGAAAGTACATCATAAAATTATTCTTTACTGGGTCTGTAGACAGAAAATAGTGATATTAGTACATCTATTAAATTTTATTTTAACCAATGCTGCAGTGCAGCTAGAAACTAGATATTAAACAAAATGAGCAAATATGTACAAAGGAAGGCATGAAACATCATTCATTAGCCATACGGCATTTCATAAGGTAGTAAAAAAAATCTCTCAACTAGAAAGACAGTAGTCATAATCAGGTGTATAGACATAAAATAATTCTCGTCATTTCATTAGGCAGTTCAGTAAATATCATAAATTAAGAGCTCCACAGTGTAATCATAAGTTTTAAGTATGAGCATGTCGTATTTGCAATGCTTTCTACAAACAAATGTCAATACCGAGGATAATGGCCTCTTTTTTTCTCCACCTGTGCCTCTGAAAGGCACACACTAATGGCTTTTTTCCAGGAGACTGTCGCACAGCTGGGTGCTTACTGTGACCTACCGAAATGTTTAGGACATCAGTTTCCACTACAGTGACAATTGGATATAAATAAAATTTCACAGGTCGAAAAATTTGCGTTACAAATCTGTAGAACCAACATCTTATAAATAAAACAGTGTCCAAAAAATTTTCGTCGGCATTGTGGTACATTCACGCATTTACACACATTTCATAGCTCTTAAAGTACGATTCTTGGTTTCCAACATCCTTTTTTACAAACCAGAGTCCCTAACCACTGCTCATTAGTCCTTACCTTATTACACATATACATATTCGTTGACACGTTAATCTTGCATCGACGCTTCAATATTTAATCATAATAAATACATAGCATATCAAATTCCTCATATAGCATCAGCTTATTGATCATAAACATACCTCAACAGCATAATACACATTGTCATCGTAATAATAACATCATAAAACCTCAGCCAAATCTCAAAAACGTCATAGCTTTCTGCAATAATTTCAAAACCTAAAAAAATTCTCTGCTCATTTCAATAGTGTCATCTACCTCAATCGTACTTTAAAAATCGTGATCCCATACCAAATATATCATTCAAAGCTCTCATAATATCACAATGGTTCCGAAAAAATATGAACAGTTCACAAAGTACAGACAAAATACAATTTCGTAAGTGTGAAGTTATCGAACGGTGTAATTACATAAACATCTGTCACTGATATAGTAAAATAAATGTTTGTCTCTCTCAGTTAAATGATCAGATAGCTGTGTAATTTATGTGTTAGAGAAATATGGTAGCGATGTGTAAAGTTGTATAAGCAAATACCATATTAGCTTGGGCTCCTTGTGTTTGCCAGGCACATGGTACACTAAGTAAGCCTGTACCCCCCTGAGGATTAA
The DNA here is from genome assembly GCF_021461395.2 of Schistocerca americana. Taxonomy (NCBI): domain Eukaryota; kingdom Metazoa; phylum Arthropoda; class Insecta; order Orthoptera; family Acrididae; genus Schistocerca; species Schistocerca americana. Next base: position 225,270,970 of record NC_060119.1, read on the forward strand.
TGTAATTATACCCTCAGGTGTTACAGATTACAGCAATGGAATGAAATGTATCACAGAAAACTTCCTTTGTAATTCAAAAATCTTGAAAAATAAATGGTTCAAGTACAAAATTAATCATGCAAATGCGTGTGCTGTAGCGCTAAATGTGTGTCCTTGCTGTAAGATAATTCTGTGGAAGTGTCGTAGTTATCGTCCTCTGTAAGCAAAGTTCTGCTGAAGTCAATGTACTTACCTCATCATAAACGAAAGTGAAATGCTTTGCGTATAGATATCGTACTTATTACGTACCTTACCATGACCAAGAAAGTACTATAATGTAACGTATTGTTGTTCTAGGGGAAAGGCTGTCTCATTGTAGCTATACCACAAAAGTTACTACTAAAACGTGGTTTAGTTTCCAGAATAATACATAAAAACTGTGCAGATATAAAACAGATACACCGCAAAAGCAACAATGTAAATTGTGTCACACATTAGAAGCGTCGTGTAGCTATCAAATAAACTAACCACTGTGTCATCTGGTATCTCTCAGAAAGTACTTTAAATAAAGAATGTCTTTTCAAGTAAACCAAAATGTTGCATTAAAATCCCATTAGCAGTATATGTTCTAAGTATGTAAGCCTTATAGTCATTACGTAATCATGCAACTAACAAGCAAGAATGTACACACACAATAACACTGTGTCATCTGTTCACTATAACAATGCATTTGTAATTACTGTCTAAATATGTTCCCTAGGTTATAGACTGGATAGTTTATTTTAAAACATAGTTACATGTTAACAGTTTCTAAGTGTGACAAAGAATACTAGTAACAGGAAGTGAAATATTTTATAGTAAAGACTAAATTGAAAAAAAAAACAGATTATCTCTCAATAAACGGTTTTACATGTGAAATGTGGTGCAATCCTTTACTCTTCCTAGTACGCAGAGTTTCAACTTCAACGCAATTATCATGTGGTATACGTCGGATTCTGTAAGGTCCATTGTAAATAAGAAAGAATTTGTGACTCAAGTGTTTCTTCTTATGTGACAATGAATGAGCTTTAATGAGAACTTTCTGACCAATATATAATTTCTTTGCATTTGCTTTACCGTGTAGTTTTTTTCTTTTGTCTGCTGCAGATTTTATATTTTTAATAGCCAAATCAACTATGTCTTGGTGTCGAAGTTTACGTGTATTCGGGAAAGGTACAAGCTCTCTGATTCTGTTCGGTGGTTCTTCATTCTTCAGTACAAGAGTAGGTGGTAAACCAGTGGGGTCATGAGGCATTTCATTCAGCACATTTTGAAATAAGTGTAAATATCTGTCCCAATGCTGATGCTTACTGTGACAATAAAGTCTGCAAAGCTTATTGATTTCTATCATAATCCGTTCAGACGGGTTACAATGTGGTGAGTACAATGAAATAAAAACAAGTTTGATTTTATGGTTCCGAAGCATGCGTGACCAAACAGCAGATCTGAATTGCCGTCTGTTATCTGAAATGACTTTAGCAACATGGCCAACTTCACGTAAGGAATTTTTAACAAAGGCTTTGGATACAGGCCGTCCAGTGGCTTTACGTAACGGAGTGAAAGAAACAAATTTTGAAGTAAGTTCAACAGCGACTAGAAAGTACGAAAATCCATTCGATGTTCTGACAAGGGGTCCCAAGAGATCAACAGCAGCAAATTCTTTTAATTTAGAAGGAGTGATAGGAAACAATGGAGCACGATGTGAGATAGTAGATGCTTTCGCCTTTTGACAAAGTTTACAAATAGACAAGACTCTTCGAATTCTCTTTTCCATATTGTTAAAATAACAAGTCGTTCGAAGAATATGATAACATTTTCGTGGACCAAAATGTACGTAGCTGAAATGAATGTACCAAATGAGCTTATTAACAAAATCGTCTGGAATGCAAAGTACCCATAGCTTGTCATCAACAGTGCAGCGTTTGAAGAGCATGTTGTTTCTAACCAGATAATAATGCCGAATCTGAGTGTGCGTCTTTTCATGCCATTTACTTTTGATGTCTTTCCAAATCGGATCTTTATCTTGTTCATGAGCAATGTCCTTTAAAGATGTGGTGATGAAGTTTTCAAAGGCGACTTTCTGAATGTAAAGAATACTGAAGTTTTTCTCGAGGTTGCCTTCTGTGTTACTTTTCTCAAGCCCAGCCGGTGCGCGTGACAGTGCTTCCACAACAATGTTCTCCTTGCCGGGAATGTGGACTATTGTGAAGTGGAATTCTTGCAGATACAATGCCCAACGTTTTAACCTGTCATGATTTAATTTTGAAGACATAAGAAATTGTAATGCACGATGATCACTGTATACTTTTACGTGCTTACCAGAAAGAAAGAAACGGAATTTGTTAAATGCCCAAACGATAGCTAAAGCTTCTAATTCAGTAACTGAATAATTTTTTTCAGATTTTGTTAGCACTCTGCTAGCAAAAGCAATGGTTTTCTGAACAGTAGTGTCATTTTCTGTAGCTTCTTGAAATAAATGGTCTCCAAGACCGACTTTAGAAGAATCCGTGCTAAGGCAGAAATCTTGTGACAGATGTGGATGAGCTAGTATTGGCCATTAAGTAGCGATTCTTTCAAAGAATTGAATTCCAACTGTGCTTGTTCGTCCCAGTTCCAGATAGTATTTTTTCCAGTGAGAGAACAAAGTTTTGGTGTAACTAGAATTTGCGTATTCAGAAAACGACGGTAAAAATTTACGAGACCTAGAAAACTGGGGACTTGTTTTTTTGTGGATGGAACTGGAATGGCTCTGATTGCTTCTAACTTTTCAGGATCCGGCTGAATGCCTTCAGACGGAATAATATGTCCCAAAAACTTCACCTTTGTCCTACCGAATTCAGACTTTTCCAAGTTAACTGTAATTCCAGATTCTGCAAAAATATGTAACACGCAGTTGAGGATGCGATTATGTTGTTCCCATGAAGCTTCTGCTATCAGAATATCGTCCACATATAAGGTGATGTGACTTTTTAAGAACTCAGGTAATATGGAATTTAGCCCGCGAATGAATGCTGTCGAAGAAATGTTCAAACCAAAAGGAAGTTTCCGAAACTGATAACAAACGCCAAAACAAAGGAAAGCTGTGTATTTTCTACATTCTGGATCAAGTTCGATCTGATAAAAGCTGGATCTGAGATCAATAGAAGACAACACTTTTACACCATTAAAATTTTGAAGAAGTTCTTCCAACATTTGCGGCCTGTCTGTTTCAGGAATGATGATTGTCTCGAATCTAAGACAAGCCTGATCGATCCATTTTTCTTCTCAACAACATGTAATGGATTGTTGTATGAGCTTACTGCAGGCTCAATAATGCCCTCGTCAAGCATAGATTGTATTTCTGTTCTAACACGGTCCCTATAATGTGCCGGAATTACGTATGGTCTAACACAAAATTTAGTATGCTCACGAACACGAAATTGGTATTGAAATCCCTTGATTGTTCCTGTTTTGTGAGTAAAAACTGTTGTATGTGCTTGTAAAATCTCAAAAAGGTCTTGCCTAGCTGTGTCATTACAATTCTCAATTATTTGAATTTTATTCTGAATAAACCCATTAGTATCAAATGCGCCGTCGATATCATCCCTGTCAGTACTTGCAGAGTGATTGTTAGTGTCAAGTTCCGTCGAAAATTCCGAACTGTTGTCTAACAGGAGGTAAAGCCGATTAATTTCTTCGTCATGGTTTGAGAGCCAATCTTCAAATTTCAAAGCTATTGACTTACCTTCTTTCCCTAAACTTATTTCAGCATCGTGAAAGTTTAAGATTGCTGTGTATTCATTAAAAAAGTCTACTCCCAATATAATTTCCGTCGACAATAATGGAACAATAAGAAAGTTCATAGAGAAGCTGTGGCTTTGGCAAAAGAATTCTAAGTTGGTTTGTTGGCGTACATCTACACTTTTTCCAACGATTGCACCTTGCAATTTAATCTTATGTAACGGAAGTGTGGGGCAATCGTTCGATTTGTTGCATTTGCTAAAGGCTGTTTCACTAATTACTGAAATGGGACTGCCAGAGTCAAGTACTGCCCCAAATTTTACGTCATTTACTGTAATGTGAATCACAGGATATGCAATGTTGTTATGTTTTACGTCGTGTTCCTGGAGTAAGATGTCCCTAGTGTCTTCCATTTTTACGTAATTACTAGCTACGGCAGCTGCGTCGTCAGTTTCATAAGTACGTTTTATGGCTGCCAGCTGTGTGAGTCATTGCCTATTGTGTCTTTGTTGGCGCGCGTCGTTATTGGGATTTGGAGACACTTCCACAAATTCAGCTTGTCGAGAGGGCCCTGCCCTGTTTGAATCCCGCCAGTTCTGTTGCAATTCAGCTCTGTCGTTACGATCACATCGTCTGTCGTCATGTCGGTAGATTCCATAGTTTCTTTCTTGTCGGTCACGTGGTGGAGAATTTCTCCCTGAATCATAACTGCACGCTGGACCATTGCGTCTAAAGTTATTCTGTCTCCCTTGATAATAACTATTTTGGTTCCCATATTGTCTGTTTCTTTGATTGTCTCTATAATAGTCACTACCGTGGATTGGTGATCTTTCCCTGTAATTGTTACTACTCTGCAAACGGTTGTCATACGCGTGGTGTCTGTTTTGGTTACAATTTGTGTTGTGAGAATAGCCTTGTCGTGTCCAGTTATTATTTCTTTCATCGCGGAATTGCGACGGATGTGACCTGTAATTGTTGTGTTCCTGTTTTTGCATTCCGCGATTGTCAGTGTCAATTTCTAATTCTTGTAAGAGTCCCTGAAAAGCTTCAATGTCGTCTTTGCAACGACCTGCCAAAATGATATGTCGTAAATGTTCGGGTAATTTGATTAAGCAAATGCGGATGAGTTCTGAGGGGCTGTATGGGTTTGACAGGTACTGATTCTTGTGCAACATGTCTTCAAAATATTTCACAAGGCTGGAAAATTCAGATTGTTCGAAATGTTTCATCATTATGATGCTATGTTTTACTCGGTCTTGTGTAGCTTGAGACCAATACGCTGAGAGGAATGCATGATAAAATTCTCCTTCACTGTGGCAATCGTGAATGACCGATCGCATTCTTACAGCTGGTTCATTCTCTAAATAGCCACACATAAATTCTAATCTGTGGTCTAATGACCAGTTGGGAGGAAAGTAATGAGAGAACTGATGAAGCCACACTTGTGGATGAATGTCGTTGCCGGAATTCTTAAATGTTTTGAATTTATGTGTAGTAATGAACAGCTTATAGTCAAAATCATCATGTCGGCGAGTCGCATGTCGGTCATTGTTACGTCGTTTCGGCGGTTCCATCTCAAAATTCGGTGTACCTTGCCAATGTGTTTCATAATTTCCGAAGTGCCCTGTGTTATTATTTAGTGGCTGTTTCGTATTTCTATGTCCCTCTTCCCGTATTGGAGCGCGAGTGTCCTCTGAAATACGTAATTCTTGTATTACTTGTGTCAGCTGATCTTGTACTTCCCGGATTTCTCTTTGGTGTTGCGTATTAATTTGATTCTGATTTTGTTTGAATTTCCTAATTTGTTCGCACTCTTCTGTGTCATTAAAGACTACCAGTTTTGTGTCATTCAGATTATCATCTACCTTCGTAGATAAATTATTTAGCTGATCTGAAAGTTCAACTACTTTCTCTGATAATGAACTAATTTCCTCCATGTGTCTTTCTGAACCAATTTTCAGAGTATCTACTGTGTCCTTTAAGTTTTCCTGGGTTTTTTCAAGTTGCGTAACCGAATCGGTAGATGCAACTGAGTCAATTTTAGCTTGCAAGGTCTCATGATTTTCATGAACAATAGTTTGCAGTTCTTTTATGGCTGCTTCGTGATTCTGTAATGCATTTTCATGCCGCAAAAAAATAGGTTGAAAATGGTCACAAATTTGTGTTTTTACGTCATTACAGACTTTTTGACATTTCGTTTCAATGTTATGTAACTCAGTAGTTAAATCTTCACGTGTTTGTTCAAGCATGGTGTCTAACTTTTGAAGCTTTTGCTGTGTTTGTCTCTGATTTTGTTCCATTTGTTGCATTAATTGCAATAATAATGTATTAGTGTCTGGAATCTGTTTCTCTATGCTTTTTGGCAGTGCATTTTCACCGGCAACATTCACATTTTGACAAGCAGAAAATGTGTCTTGACTCATTTGAGAAAATGGTGAGGACCCAAACCCTAAGTCTACGGTATTTGCAATATTGTGTTCTGTCATTTCGGATTCCTGAGGCGAGCTGTTGCCGACCGATCGATCGATAATGCTTCCCTGTTCACTACTTGTTTCATTGTCTACACCATTGTTTGCCGCCCGCTCCATTTCCCTACGCACAATTACCAAATTACTGCTTCGAATGTCTGTTAATTCACTACACAGTAGTGCTGATAAGCTACGCTCGTCGTCACTATTATTTCTCAGTTTACTTTGGAGCCTAGTGTTATGTTTTTCACACGCCATTATTGTCACAATACTTCACACGATAACCAGAAAAGCACAATTTGAAAATAAGAGAACACATTAACATAGCACTGAAAATAATATCTAGTTAATTGCAAGCGCAGCTGCGAAATACTTGGTGCAAATCTACATGCATGCCACAACTGTTTTACTGTACAACAATGAAAGACTGCAACTACAAAGGAGATTTTCTCTACAATTACACGCTAGCAATAAACAATAGCTACACTAATTACACAAACTACAAGAAAAAAATCAGAAGATTCCAGTGAGGTGTCCTCGGCTAAGGATTGCCATATGAAACGTCCCCTTTGAAAAACTATACATGACTGTGCTTAAACTGACACACAATATTTTTAGCACAACGCAGTCTGACTTTCAAAAATCCCTACAAAAGAATGACCCTGACTAACATTAACCTATGCGTTTCACAAATCACTTACCTCACAAAAATCTTCGTTACTCGAACTACTGCAATACAGCGAGCGCCACTACTGCCAGCTAAATAAAAGATTCAAACTACTGAAGGCACTAACTAATGATAGGCACAGTTAGCAAAAGAAAGATTTTAATAGAGAACAAACAATGTATTTACCCTAATAGTCATAATATATATAGCAGCTCATGACATCCATTCTTACAAATGTACTGTTTCTGATGGACACACCTCCAGATTATCCATTCTCAAAAATCCGCCATCTCACTTCCCCACATCCACCACTGCTGGCGGCTCACCTCCAACTGCGCAACGCTACGCGCTGTTAACAGCCAACTGTCCAACACTACAATGGCGAATATTACAACAATGCTAACCAGCCACAGACTGCACACAGCACAGCCAGTGATTTTCATACAGAGCGCTACGTGGCGTTACCAATAAGAAAACCTAAACAGCCTACTTACATAGTTTTTTAAATACTTTAGTACCACCATGCTATATTATAGCTAAGTACATTAAAATTATTAGTTCCTATGGAGAAATACACGGTCCAGTCACGTTAATGTGACTACCGCCTGTGTTCGACGTCAACTTGCAAGAACCACTCGCAGACGACAGGTGGCAGTTCTACGAGTGGAGGGTATATAAAGCGTGTCGGCGAGACGCGCTAAACAGTGCAGTCGTTATCGTAATGCAGAAAGGGAGCGATTTACCTGACGTCCAAAGGAGCATGATCCTTGATTTTCAGGCCAAGGATGGAAGCATTTCCGAAACGGCTAAGTGCCGTTTGCGTGCCGCCGTGGTTATACAGGGTGGTCGGAAATTCCCGTTACAGTCTTCCAGGGCTTGTAGAGGGTAGTGAGTACATCGTATTTTGAACAGGAACCCATGTCCGGAAACGTCACCCAATGAGACTACAGGGCGTCAAAGTTATAGGTGCGGGCGTCTGTAAATGTACGTATACACGGAGTGATTCCGTGATGATGTTACAGACTTTCTACGATGATGGATAACTATAAATGTATTAATTTGAAGTAAGGATCCCTGTACCGGAAACGGACGAATCGAAAGTTATAAACGAAAACCTTTCTGATACCTCTGACAGTTGAATACATGTACCGATTCTTGTGTTGCGAAGAGTATAGGGCTGGTAACTTTCAGAGGTGGTAGTATGGACAAAAACAAGAAAAAATGTCCAGTAAACGTGGGCTCTAAAATGTATACCTGAGGGGCTATGACCATTTGTTCATCTTGACTGACGTGAAACGCATCCCCTCTATTGAGCAAGTGTTCATGACTGTTAAGGTACGCTCTTTAGAGCCCACGTTTATTGGAAATTTTTTCCTGTTTTTGTCCATACTATCACCTCTGAAAGTTACCAACCCTACACTCTTCGCAACACAAGAACCGGTACATGTATTCAACTTTCAGAGGCATCAGAACGGTTATCGTTTATGACTTTCGACTCATTCGTTTCCAGTACAGGGATCCTTACTTCAAATTAATACATTTATCGTTTTCCATCATCCTACCCCGTGTATACATACATTTACAGACGCCCGCGCCTATTAACTTTGTCGCTCTGTAGTCTCGTTGGGTGACGTTTCCGGACATGGGTTCGTATTCAAAATACGATGTACTCACTCCCCTCTACAAGCCCTGGAAGTCTGTAACGGGAATTTCCGACCACCCTGTACAGTACATAGTGAATGGCAAAATGGCACTGTACAAAACTTGTGCCGAGGCAACTGTAGTGCACCACTGGCCATAAATGGCAGGGGTGAACGACGGAGACGTGTACGGGCGAATAGATGTGCAGCTGTTGAGCAACTGACTGCCCAGATGAACCAAGAGGCTACTGACATACTCTCCTCAACGACCGTTCAGCGGAAGTCGGTGGGTATGGGCCTCCTCGGTTGGCGCCTGGTTCATGCACAAATGCTGACCGTCGTTCATTAACGACGAGGGCTGGAATTTGCGCAACAGTACGGCAGCTGGCCGTACACTGAGTGGGGACAGGTGGCCCCTCCAGATGGTTCACGTTTTATGATCCATTGAACAGATGGCTGTTGGCGTGTACTGCGTGAAATGTCTGAAAGCAAACACCCTACAACAGGGCTTCCCAACCTTCCCAGCTGGCAGACCCCTTCTTCAGTCGAAAATCCATGGCGGTCCCCTAGTCAGTCAAGAGTACAGTAACTTTAAATTTCAGAGCGAATCCCATGGGAACTGAAAGCTTCTTAATGCAAGTGCCATGTTCCGAATGACTCCCCCCCCCCCTCTCTCCCGAAGTATCAATAGTCTTTGGTTTAGAGATGAATGAAAACAACTTGAAATTAACGATCCAATTATGAGATTTTCTGCAATGGTATGAGCTTTGCTTGTTTTTGCCACTCGATAACTAACCAAGAAACAAGCTTTTAATGAATTTTCATTAATTTTTTTTGCAAGAGTTTTCATGCAATGCTGAGAAGCAGCTAGTTCAGCACTCTTCCTTTTGAATAAATCGATGTCTTTAGCCTGGAAGCCTGGGTGAGTACCTTCAAAATGACGGCGCAATTTAACTGGAACCATTGAACTGTTCGGAAGGACAGGCGCACAAATTACACACTGAGCTTTACCCTCCTTTGTCTCCATAAAGCCCATTTCTAAATAGCTTTCGTTGTACTTACGCTTCTTGGTTATCCCACTTCCACAGGATATTGCAACCAATGGAGTACTTGCAGCGCTTTCACATAATAAATCCGGCTGTTGAGCTTCTTGTTATTGTTCTTCCTTTGGTCGTCCTCCCTCCTCATTCATTTCAACTGGAAACTCCTTGTTGTGAAGGCGATGGAGAAACTGCACCCTTCTTCAATGATCCTGACTTCAGCCACCGATCCATGTTATAAGTAATAAACTGGTCAAAAATCGACTTACGAAATAGGTAGTGCACTGACAAAGCAAGTGTAACATTTAATGATGCCTGGGGCCGCATACGTGCCAGCGAGCGCTGTGATTGGTCGACAAAGCTCGCTCCGCGCATGCGTAAAAGGTTTCAGCGCATCTAGCGTCGTGAGCCGGCGCGCAAACGACTCCCGTATTCTTGCGAAACAGTAGATCAGAGAAGCCGCATTCTTCGGCACTAAACTGTGTATGCGTTCTCACTTAGGAACCGCAGAGGCTGCTTGGGAATACGACCTGAAGTAAAAGTACACATGTTTTTCACACGAAAAAAAAGTGATGAATTTGATTTTCACATTTTTATTTGATAATTTTACTCATTATTTTACACGATTTCGTGAAAGGTGGCCGCGGACCCCGTAGAAAGAAACGGCGGAACCCTAAGGGGTCCGCGGACCACACGTTGGGAAGCCCTGCCCTACAACAATCGTCGGAAGGGTCAAGGCTGGAGGAGGGAGCGTAATGGCATGGTGAGTGTTTTCGTGGCATTCCCTGGGTGATCTTGTCATTCTGGAAGGCACAACGGATCAACACAAGTATGTATCTATGCTTGGGAACAACGTCCGTCCCTACATGGAATTTCTTGTTTCGTCGTCACAATGAGACCTACCAGCAGGACAACGCAACGTGTCACACAGCTCGCAGGGTGCGTTCGTTAGTCCAAGAGCACCAGGATTAGTTTGCTGAACTCTCCGTATTTAAATCCAAACGAGAATCTGTGGGACCACCTCAGTCGGGTTGTACGCACTATGGATCCTTAGCCGAGAAACCAAGAGCAGCTGGCCACAGTACTGGAGTCAGCAGTAGCTCCACATCCCTATCGGTATCTTGCAGAACCTCACTGTCTTTCCAGGCGTCTCGCAGTGGTCTGCGTTGCAAAAGTGCTTATTTAGGCTTTTGACAGATGGTCACATTAATGTAACTAGACAGTGTGCCTTAGGCGAGTAGGCAACTGAGGTGTACACGCCACCACATTACACACAAGCAAAACTACACTCATGCTCATAAATTAAGGATAATTGAAGAATGTGGTTCCACACAACGTGGCACTACATAAAACTGGCGCTAATAGCATAGGCACATAGGGAAAATACACGACACAGATCTGTAAGTCTACGGTATTGGTGATAAGTTGAGAAAACCGTCACGAAACACATGTGCCACAAAACGCCACTGTTTCCTGTGCATGTACCCCGACATCAGTATGGTATATGATCACCATGCTGGCCGGACAACGGGTTGGCATACTCTGGATCAGGTGGTCGAGCAGCTGCTGGGGTACAGCCTCCCATTCTTGCACCATTACCTGTCGGAGCTCCTGAAGTGTCGTAGGGGTTTGAAGACGTGCAGCGATATGTCGACCGAGAGTATCCCAGACGTGCTCGATGGGGTTTAGGTCTGGAAAACAGGCAGGCCTCTCCATTCATCTAATATCTTCTGTTTCAAGGTACTCCTCCACGATGGCAGCTCGGTGAGACCGTGCGTTATCATCCATAAGGAGGAAGGTGGGACCCACTGAACCCCTGAAAAGGCGGACATACTGGTGCAAAATGGCGTCCCGATACACTAGATCTGTTCCAGTTCCACTGTTAAAGACATGCATGGGTGTACATGCACCAATCATATAATCCCACCCACACCATCAAACTACGACCTCCATACAGCTCCCTTTCGAGGACATTAAGGGGTTGTTATCTGGTTCCTGGTTCACGCAAGATGAAAACCCGGCGAGAATCACTGTTCAGACTATACCTGGACTCGTCCGTGAACATAACGTGAGACCACTTTTCCAATGACCATGTACTGTGTTCTTGACACCAGGCTTTACGGGCTTACCTGTGACCAGGGGTCAGTGGAATGCACCTTGCAGGTCTCCTGGCGAATAAACCATGTCTGTTCAGTCGTCTGTAGACTGTGTGTCTGGAGACAACTGTTCCAGAGGCCGCGGTAAGGTCCCGAGCAAGGTTACCTGCAGTACTGATGGTGAGATATCGATCTTCTTGTGGTGTTGTTCACTGTGGACGTCCCGTACTGTAGCGCCTGGACACGTTTCCTGTCTGCTGGAATCGTTGTCATGATCTTGAGATCACACTTTGTGGCACACAGAGGGCCCATGTTACGACCTGCTGTGTTTGACCAGCCTCTAGTCGCCCTAGTATTCTACTCCTCATAACGTCATCAATATGTGTTCTTTGAGCCATTTTCAACACACAGTCACCATTAGCACGTCTGAAAACGTCTGCACACTTACTCGTTGCACTGTATTCTGACATGCACCTACACACCTCTGCGTATGTGGACTGCTGCCAGCGCCACGGTGCGCCGCCCGCAGGTTAAATGCACCGTATGGTCATACCACGAGGTGATTGAAACCCGCAAACCGCCCACCAGAGAGTTGTTTCACCATGTATCAGCGTTATCCTTAATTTATGAGCATGAGCATAGTAATAGGAAATAAGACAAAATCAGTGAAAGGAACCTAATGGCTTGTAATTCACCGACAAAAGAAATAGCTTACAAAACCATAGATCCATCAATTGTTATTACTCATGAGACCCTTGCAGATAGTACTGATACAGAACGCGTTGAGGATCAGAAGAAGAATGGCGACTACTGACACGGGTTCCTTTAGTAAGCAAAAGTGACGTTCATCATACAGCCGCTACGGAGGGCCTTGTTCAGATTCTATTTTACTCGATTTTACTTACTTATTCAGCCGTCTCCAGTCCTGTATACCATGCGCTGTTTCATCGGCCAGACTCCACTGCATTCTGTCTACTGATTTTTCCTCTGAACTTACATTCAAAGCTCCTGCATCTTTCTTTAAGCCGTCTTGCCATCTGTTTCTTGGCCTTCCCAGGGGTCTTTGTGTTGTAAGGTGGACAATCAAAGCTTGCTTCGGAAGTCGGGAGGACGACGGTTCAATCCCGTCTCCGGCCATCCTGATTTAGGTTTTCCGTGATTTCCCTAAATCGCTTCAGGCAAATGCCGGGATGGTTCTTTTGAAAGGGCACGGCCGATTTCCTTCCCCATCCTTCCCTCATCCGAGCTTGCGCTCCGTCTCTAACGACCTCGTTGTCGACGGGACGTTAAACACTAATCTCCTCCTCCTCCTCGGAAGTCGGGTGTCTGGCAAACGGATTACGCGACCTATCCATTGGAGTAGCCCATTATACTCTTCAATTTTGCTGTATTTTATGAACTTCTCCAAGATTAGATTAAACAGTACACAAGACAGTGCATCTCTCTGTCTTGACCCATTTCTTATAGGTGAAAAGTTATGGGTAAGCCCCTGAAGTTCGTTATACCGCTCTTAATTCAGTCATACATGCTCTAAGCATTTCAACGAGTTTATTTGTCTTGATCGTAAATTATAATTCAGATTGCCGTTTCCATTGTCAGACAACCACTTTCAGATAGTAGAAGATTTAGATTCAACAGGTGACACGTCTCAAGCAATACATACACATTCTGTTTACAGTTATGGTAACATAGCACGTGTGTCTTTTGCTTGAGGCGTTTTACCAATTGTAACAAAGTCTTCTATGATGTAAAGCTGATTGTGTAACAATCGAAACCGCTAATCTGAATTACATATTGCGATGGCTGCAAATCAGTCCGCCTTACCGAGTGTCACGAATTGTAACAGAGCATTAAGTGGCAGGACTGGGGTGAGGAGGTACGCGTAATACAATTCTAACCAAAATTTTATTGTAACTAACCATCCAGTAAAATCCAGTGATACTCTTAAAACAAAACTTTTAAAAACAACACGAAATTATTCATTTAAAACTATATGTCAAAAAAACTTTACAATAAAACGTTTAATTTAATTTAATGTGGTACCTTGGCCAAGAAAAACTTTACAACCAGAAATGAATATAACACTTGGGCTCATCCTATCAAAATTACTGCAGTTTCTCATTTGTCTATCTTTACTCAATGCAAACAGTTACAAAAGAAAACACAACTATCAAAATTTGTCCCTGGAAGAGACGCAAAAAAAAACCATCTGAATACAGTACATATGAGTAGCATGACAAGTTTTCGGACTCCTCCTCTCGCAGAGTTCTCTTAGTTAAATATACGCCACAGCTGAGCCTCATAGAACACGCCCGGTATCCAGACCCCTGGGCGACGACCGTTCCAATCACCACACCTCACTAAACTCAAAAAGGTTCATGATCCGTACTATCCTCGGTGTCAGCGAGACCGACCATATTCATCTTCTGTCCAGGGCTCCGCTCTTCCGTCTCGCACCCTGGTTGCAACCGTTCTCCCCAGTAGCTGGCTCCGGCCGTCCCTAAAGCCGTCGGCACACGGACCGTGCTGTCGAACGTTAACGTTGAGCGTGCCAAGTTCAACGTGCTGCTGAACGCTCAGGAATGATGCGACTCGGGCATACGGTACGTGGGCTCCAATGTGGTATACGCGATCGCAGCGCACTCCAGCGGCAGTTGAGGGATGTTTCTAGTTCATAAATCACACTGTTTACTGAACGGGTGCGTGTAACATTCTCACGTTAGCTCTAATAACACGCACATTTCCTCCATCGTTCAGTGCGGTACAAATTTGGTATACTTCTCCGCATAAGATAAACATTATTTCATAATTCCCACATTTTAGTAAAACCCCAAGGTCAGTCTTACTTGATCACTGTTTCTACCCAGTAGCAGAATCTTTGCAACATGTGAATTACGAAGCGTAAAATAAAAAGGAGCAAAATATCTTTATACAAGTAGCGCAAGCTTTCCTGTAGATTAAGCCAATCGAACAAAGTCACCCCTCTAAAAAAGGTTAACTTATATTTACATAACATCAAATATTATATTATATATTTATATGAAACTAATAATAAAGTATCAGAACCTAATAAAAACGCGAATGTTAGGAAAAAAATATGGCAGTATCACGTCGCGAACCACTGCCCCAACCAGCATCTCAACAAAGGACAGTGACGCTACTCATTACGCTATACGAACTTCACACACGTAAATCTATCATATTATGTTACGACGAAAACCTTAATCGTAAATATGTTACTCATTGAAATTTAATTATAACAAATTGTACCAAGAACAATACGTTTTGGGTGGATAATCAGTGTGTCGCTGCCTTCAAATGGCCTACTCTCATAATAGGCAAGTTACAATAATTATTTTGCCATGAATATAATGTTTCTCATTATTTTATTGGAACGAATCACACAGTTATCAACGGGTTTTCCAGTGATTCTCAATTTGCTGGTGCTCAGAAACGGCATATATACATATAGGCTTGAAACGAATGCCAATATGGCGCCTCACAACTCTGTACTGAAGGCAGACGGCGTGCGTGGTGTGACGTAGGTGGCGTTGTGCCATCTCATTGGTCAACGCTCAGACGCAAGCTCATAATATCTGACATGCCAGATATTGCTCTGCACGTTAAGCCGTCGGCACACGGACCGTGCATCCGACCGTTGAGCGTTGAGCGTGCCGAGTTTCTGACGTCATAGCGCGGAATAGCACGCACGGGAGTCTTTCCGAACGTGCAGAGCAATATCGGGCATGTCAGATATTCTGAGCGTGCGTCTGAGCGTTGACCAATGAGATGGCACAGCGCTACTACGTCACACGCACGCCGTCTCCCGTCAGTACAGAGTTGTGAGGCGCCATATTGGCGTTCATTTCAAACCTATATGTATATATGCCGTTTCTGAGCACCAGCAAATTGAGAATCACTGAAAAACCCGTTGTTAGTTGTGTGATTCGTTCCAATAAAATTGTGAGGAACATCGTATTCGTGGCAAAAGAATTATTGTAACCTGCGTATTACAAGAGTAGGCTATTTGAAGGCAGCGACACACTGAAGATCCACCAAAAACGCATTGTTCTTGGTACAATTTGTTATAATTAAATTTCAATTAGTAACATAATTATCTACGATTAACGGTTTTAGCAAGCTGTAATACAATATGATTATGTACACCACGGGTCGTAGGGGTTTAGCGTAATGGTTAGCGTCTCTGTCTAAGAAGCTCTTTTTGTTGGGGCGGTGGTTCGCGTCTTAACACTACAAAAAATTTTTTTCCTAACATTCGCATTATTAGGTTCTGATACTTTATTATTAGTTTAATATAATTATACGCTATAATATTTGATGTTATGTAAATATAAGTTCACCTTTTTTTGAGGGGTGACTTTGTTCGATTGGCTTAATCTACAGGACAGCTTGCGCTACTTGTATAAAGTTATTTTGTTCCTTTTTCTTTCACGCTTCGTAATTCACATGTTGCAAGGATTCTGCTACTGGGTAGGAACAGTGATCAAGTAAGCCTGACCCTGGAGTTTTACTAAAATGTGGGAATGATGAAATAATGTTTATCGTATGCAGAGAAGTATTCCAACTTGTACCCCGCTGTTTGTAATGGAACTGTTATAAGCCTGTGTCCTCATTGATTGGACATGGTACTTTCCTTTTCGTGGACGATGGAGAAAATGTGCGTTTTAATAGAGCTAACGTGGGAATTTTACGCACGCCCGTTGAGTAAATAGTGTGATTTACGAACTACTAGAAACAACTGCCGCTGGAGTGCGTTGCGATCGCGTACACCACGTTGGGGCCCACGTAACGTATGCACAAGTAGCATCGTTCCTGAGCCTTCAGCAGCACGTTGAACTTGGCACGCTCAACGTTAACGTTCGACAGCACGGTCCGTGTGCCGACGGCTTTAGGAAAGACTCCCGAGCGTGCTATTCCACGCTATGACGTCAGAAACTCGGCACGCTCAACGCTCAACGCTCGGATGCACGGTCCGTGTGCCGACGGCTTAATGGCAGTCGGCAGAGGCCGACACCTGAGTGGCGCTGGTCGCGTCACACTGTAGTACCGACGCGGGAAGTTTGCGCGCGGCATTCAAAGGCGTCGGACGTGTGACGATGATACCATCAGCACAGAATGGAAAAGGAACGGGGTGACATGATAGTGATAACCAAGTGCAGTGTAATGGACTAATCAGCAACGCGTCATGTCCAGCACGATAAAGCCATGATAGAGGCATGAAGTATCAGGCGTCCCCAGGGTTCGGTACTAGGTCCTATGCCCTTTTCATTTACGTCGATAATGTGTCGTCTGTTTTGTCCTACTGCAAGTACCACATGTACGCTGATGACTTCCAGTTGTGTCTCAGTGCAAAATCAATAAACCTGAAGACAGCTATCGAGAATCTCATTATCGACTTGTGTGCACGGCCAAAATGGGCTCAGTGTATGGGGTTAAAACTCAGCCCATCCAAAACCCAAGCGATACTGGCTGATCATTCTAGGTTCATCAGCCCGAATTACGGGGATCTGTACCACTTTTAGCCGTAAATGGAACAAGTATCTATACCTCTTCTTCAGAAATGACTCTAGGAGTAATAATGGAGGAAGATCAGAGTTGGATTGCGCATGTAACTACAATGGGGAGAAAGATATCACGATCTCTCCATGCACTACAAAAATAAAATATCTGTTCTCCCTCAACTTGAAAAAGAAACTTGTTCAAACGCTTACACTTCGATTATTGATTACAACGATGTTATCCTACAAAAATATTCTCATGAAAGGGCACTGCACCTGGAATTGGTTCTGAATGCCTGTGTTCGTTATGTTTGTGATGTTTTACTAGTTGACGACATTTTGGCAACGTATGCACAGCTAACCTCTGTAATGTCCCTACGTAGTGTAATATTAGTGTAATATTCCGGCGGCACCCTCCGTTGGAGGTTCGAATCCTCCCTCGGGCATGGGTGTGTGTATGTTGTCCTTAGCGTAAGTTAGTTTAAGTCACATTAAGTAATGTGTAAGCTTAGGGGCCGATGACCTCAGCAGTTTGGTCCCTTAAGATCTTACCACAAATTTCCAATCGTAATATTCCGGCTGCGAGTACCAGTGATAATGCGCTACCGTACTTGAGACAACACTCTTTGCTGGGACGACAACGCTCTTTGCTGTAAAAAAAAGGTATCTAGCCGTTTTTGCAATTGTTTGGAGACAAGGAATGCCGATTGAACATTGAGTTTTTTTCTGAGGTTAGATAAGTTTGCGTACAGAAGTAATTTTGAAGTGCAAAGGAGATACAACTTGTAAACGCAATTATCAGGAATTAAAAATTTCATTTGTGAAAAAGAAGATAAATATCGTCTACGAGCTTTTATTCGATGTTGGATCGCCGGCCCTTCATTAAAAGTACTAGTATGTTTAGCAATACAGTGTATAATGATTTCTTCATGAATTAACAATACTGGGCGAATCTGCTACTATCATGGTCCGAACGACGCTCAATATTTCGCCGTCAGCTTGTGTGTTCAAGACGTTCCCCAAGCGACCCGTTTGTTAATCAAAAGATCATACTGTCACTGTTGTTCAACCTTCTCATTCTGAAAGTGTTTCCAGAAGATCTTATGGCGACTGTGAATATTTTTGCTGCCAAGAGACACGGAGTCTTCATCGCGAGTTGTAGCAGTTTCCTCCGACTTTGCCTGGAGTTCTCTGAGAAATGGAGAAGCGGAAAGCTCCGACCACCAACTCGTCCTGTACCTAACCCGTTCTCTCCTAACAGCAGCCACGAAGAAAACAATCATCTATGATCAAAAAAATTTTTTCACAGACTTTTATCTTAGACAGGTAAAATTTTTTAGAATGTATGAATCTAAGAAGAAGAATCCAAAGAGAGCTTAAATCCAGTACCTGTCTTATCTGTGTCAAAGTCAAAGAGCAAGTTAATTAATTAGTTTTTTCTTTTATGAGTAGAAGTTCATTTTACCTGGCTCCGTGTTGAAAAGCACAGAGATTTCCGTACTCTCTGGCTACTCTACTGTCTTATGAAAGTATACTGTCGCCTATATCTCTCCTCGACCTTAATGCTCTTATATGAACAACATGGCAGAAATCCCCATTCCCTTTGAGAGGCACCCACATGCCTTGCTCATACTGTGGCATCAAGCAGTCAGGCCTGCAAGATGAGTGGTCTGCCAAGCGAGTGGATTCTTTCTTAATTTATCGAGTAACATGAACTCTCGTACTCACAATTTAAGTTACAAGTTATCCTCCTATATGATTAATACGCAACGGAAACACGCATCTGACTATCAATAATTTACAGAACTCTGACTGTACACTACGCACTGGCAATACCACATTTTCTTTTTTGTCTTTTATTTAACGGCTTTTGTCAACACTTGGCCACCGCACACATTATAAATTCGGGACATTATGACAACATACAATTCGAAGTAAAAGTCCACCAATCTTTTTCTTTTCACTATCTTATTTATTCCGATAAATTCTCTAACCTAAACACACAAATTCTACAACCTACAACAATAACACATAAGAAATTCCGCCCAGTGGGCATGGCTTTACAATGGTGAATCTCTATATTATGGTCTCGTAATTACTTTTAACGCTACAGTGCACTTTCTGGATAGGATGGTGGATCTTTTATTATACCTCACACTTCGACTCTCACAATCATCATCACTAAACTTTCCTCCAGACCGAGGGGTACCGAAGGAACAAGCATAACCCACTAATCTTTTGAAACTACCTCGCTACTCTCCCATGCAAACCACACATACCCAAATTACAAGACATACACCACACTACAACATGAAATACTACACAGAGAATAGTCACAACATTATCACTTTCAGATTTCCCACTTCAATTAATATTATCCCAGTTTCACATGACACTGCCCCACTTTGTAATTCTACTTTCCTACTATGAACTCTGGAGATATTTGCACGTCTTCCTGTGCAATGCAAGCCAAGTGGCGTTGCTGGATAGACGGCCGACTCACCTTGCTTCTCTCTCAGAGTTTGAATCAAGCGTCACACGGAATCATATCACGCAAAGCAATATTAAGAACATCACACACGCGGGTCCTCAACTGATGCCATGGACGAGTACTTCTCTTTATCCTTTGTCTCATACACAGATTGAGACTCACACAGTACTCACCACGTGGAAGTACTCGTCTCTAATTTCAAGTCCTGCACATGCTATTTCTTAAATATTTCAACTTATTGTACACACGCTAGTAATTCAGCTTAACTTAAGCACACGGAAGTATTTCAACTTATTGCTACACGTGGTTTCATTGTGACCGTTGGTCACTTCCGAAGATTCCTACAATCACATTAATATTGCCTGCCTGACATTTAATTCTCCCCACAAAAGTTCCTGAAATAGATAAATTAATATTTCAAACTACTCTTAAATATTCCACATGCATACCATGTCTCCACTCTTTCGTCATTACGGAGCACAACCAAAACAGGTCTTAACAGCACAAGATCCAGCGGCAGAGTGCTGAAACATGGCCGTTCTCGAGGTCCTCTCCCATCTCTGTCGAGGTGGGGGAAGCACCTTGCTATCGTATTGGTCAGCCACATTTCAGGCGCTCAAAGCTCTGGTAAATTTAATCTCTTTGGTCCCACCAAAAGTGGCCAAAGGATCGACTCAAAGATGATCATATATTCACATTCACTATCTGCGGTTAGCAGACGACCATACATTCATTCATTTCACAGATCTCACCAAACTGGATGTAGGGATTTACTTTGTGGGAGTGCACATGTGATCAATTAAACAAATAAATTGTCATTCTTTCCCACACTGGTATCCGGCTTCGCTGTATTAATTGAAATTGAGTTATTTTACAAAAAAAAAATGTGTTGTTCTGACAAAAATAATGAAGTATGTTGTACCTATTTTCAATGTCGGGCGGTACTGTACCCTTTCACCATCAGTGCAAAATCTTTTTCGTCCCGCGCCATTGATCAGCCACTTTCTCGAAGTCCTTAACAGTAACAGGAACCCGACTCGGGAATAATGTCTTATATTATCTTAGAGAGCTGAATAACATTTCTAGCGTCATAAGACAATGATGTATCAACTAAAGCAGCAATAATGACTACCATTGTCTCTCTACCACTCGCTACCCTTTCGCGCCCATCTTTCCAACCAGGTCCTCCTCATTTCCCAGTATTCTTAGCTGGTACAGTCTCCTTAAATTTCATTTCCCCAGGACTCGTTATGTCATAAAACTCTATTTTGTACACCTGTAAATTCTTTTTATGTCTGCCAGTATGATTGCTGTTATTATTGTCATAATCATCATTATTATTATTATTATTATTATCACTATTAGTGACAGAAGCAGCAGTAGTACAAGTGTGCCAGCGCTAACTTTATTTATTCATAGCCATTGTAATTCACCCACATCGCCTATATAAACACTCAGATCATTTTAATACTATTTGTCACGCGAAAATTGCTATTCCTTAGGTAACTTAGACGTAAAAAAGGTACTGTACATGTGAAAACATGATCCGATGTGAGAGAGGGCTTGATGACCCTAATCAGATCAAGTTAAGTAAATCTTCGAGGAATAGTTAAATTTTAACGTTACTTGTGTGTTGGCGCAAATGTGAATGTTTCATATACGAGTAGCAACGCTACAAAGACGCTTGTGGTATCTGTTGCAGCGACGCGAGTTCTTTCTGGCTGTTGAAAGTGCGTAAAAATCGTGAAATAATGGCATACAAAAGAAAAATCATAATGAAGTGGAGCATCGTGTGGGAACTCGTTTTCTGAGTTTGAAGCGGAACAACGCTACAACAATCCATACTGAATTAGTAGGAGCGTACGGCAATAATGCACAGTGGTTAGGTGGTGCGGTCGTTCCCATTATACTCAGATGAATCTCGAAGAGGACGAAGGGAGTGGGGTACCACATCTTTGTTAAGAACCGGAAATGATAAGAGAAGTGGACCAGCGTATCACAATCGAACCCACATAGCAAAAATTGAAAACCAGTTACTGATCAGTTTACTCTGTACTCCAAATTGATCACAGTGGCTGGTGGGGGATAATGTGTCAGTCTGTCGGCAACCTATGGCCAAATGTTTCCAATGGGTGAGACATCTGTGGAACGTGTTGGCCAGACCAACAGTCTAACAACCTCTGTCTCGAGGTAAGTCCTTTCTATCTACATCTATAGTCCGCAAGTCTCTTTCGTGATCATTCGCGAATGGTTCGCGGGAAGAACGATTGCAGGTGAACCTCTGTGTGGGCTCCAATCTTTTAACTTTATCTTCACAGTCTTTCCGCGACATATAGGCAGGGGGAAAGCAACGTATTTGTTGAGTTTTCTAGGAACGTACGCTGTCGGAACTTTACCAGAAAACCACACCGTGCTGCAGAAGGCCTCTATTGCAGCGTGCGCCACTGAAGTTGATTGGTCATCTCCGTGCTTACTAAATGAACCTGTATCAAAAAGCGCTGCTCTTCTTTAGATTTCACTGTTCTCTTTATCATTCCTATATGGTACGGATGCCGTACTGACGAGCAATATTCAAGCATTGATCGAATAAGTGGTTTTCAAGCTGCCTCCTTTGTTAATGGATTACAATGGCTGAGGATTCTTCCAGCGAATCTCTGCCTGGTTTCTGCCTGTCCTGCGATTACTTATATTTGTTCGTACCAATTTAAATCACACCGCACGTATATTCGTAGATATTTTATGGAAGTAACTGTTTCCAGTGATTGTTCTGCAATCGAGTAATTCTGCAATAATGGGTCTTCTGTATAGGTATTCTCAATATGCTTCATTTGCTTATGCTGAGGGCCAACTGTCGCTCCCTGCACCAAGCATCGCCCTCTGAAGGTCTTTCTGCATTTTGTTACAATTTTCTAACGTTACTACATCTGTGTTTACAACAGCCGAATGGTGAGAGGCAAGGGGACTCACCAATATCAAGCATACCGATGGAAACGGAAAAGTATTACGTTCATCCATGTCGTTGCTTCTGGATCACTCTAAACGTTGTTTCTAACCAGACACTGAAATGGCTAACCATATTGTACCGTACAGTGAAATATCCAACACTAAAGTAAATCGTGAATACAAATATCAAACGTTAGAACACAGAGGTTTACATTTACATCATAAATAAAATGTAAAATCAGAGGTCATCGGTTGTTAATAGCAAAAACAGGCAGACTTGATATTCTCTGATTACAGCGCCATCTATGGCGAATGGGAAATAATGGGGTTTTTTGGCGTAGAATCGGAATATGTAACAGAAATGTGAGAATCCCATTTGAAAATACAAAACTCATCCCGCCTAGACGGGAGGGGTGGTTATGAGCTGTCCAGTTGTAGAACAGACAGATGTCCCCTATATTAGTATTTACTTTTCACCTAGAAAATTTTTCTCGTGGGATGCATCATTTTCTAGATATTTAGTTGTCTCAAGTTAAAAAAATACCCTGTATGTCGTGAAAAGTAATGGAACTTTAGCACTCCGTTGGCGGTATGCCGAAGTCACTTGTACGTCCGAACACTTCTCTCCATTAAGAATGACATCCGGTGTCCTGTTCGTTAGAAACTCTTCAGCCCAACCACACAGTTGGTCCGGTATTCGGTACGGTTGTATTTTGTTCATTAGGCGGCAGTCGGTATCAAATACCTTACGGAAGTCAAGAATCAAGTCATCTACCTCGACCCCTGTATCTCCCTCCTTCTGGGCCTAGTAAGCGAACAGAGCAAGCTCGGTTTCAAACGGTCTTTGTTTTCGGAACTCGATTCCTACACAGGAGATTTTCGGTCTCCAGGTACAGTGAGGTGACAAAAGTATTGGGACAGTGATACGCACATATGCAGATGGCGGTAGTATCGCGTACACCAGGTGTAAAAGGGCAGCGTATTGGCGGAGCTTTCATTTGTACTCAGTTGATTCATGTGATAAGACATTGAATGCGGTTGGAGCTAGACGCATGGAACATTCCATTTCAGAAACAGTTAGGGAATTCAACATTCCGAGATCCACAGTATCAAAAGTGCTTCAATAATACCAGATTTCAGGCATTAGCTCTCACCGTGGACAACGAAGTGGCCGGTGGTCTTCACTTAACGACCGAGAGCAGCGGCGTTTGTGTAGAGTTGTCAGTAGTAACAGACAAGCAATGACCACGGAAATAAATGTGGGACGTACGACGAACGCATCTGTTAGGATAGTGCAGCGAAATTTGGCGATAAACGGCTATGGCAGCAGACGAGCTGTGCGACTGCCTTTGCTAATAGCACGACAATGCCTGCAGCGCCTTCTTGGGCTCGTGACTGTAAAACAGTGGCCTGGTCGGATGAGTCCCGATTACAGTTGGTAAGAACTGATTTTAGGGTTCGAGTGTGGTGCAGACTCCACAAAACCATGGACCCAAGTTGTCAACAAGGCACTGCACAAGCTGGTGGTGGGTCTTATCGCAATGGTGTGGGCTGTGTTTACATGGAGTGGACTGGGTCCTCTGGTCCAACTGAGCCGATCGTTGACTGGAAATGGTTATGTTCGGCTACTTACAGACCGTTTGCAGCCATTCATGGATTTCTTGTCACCAAAATACGATTGAATCTTTATGGGTGACAATGAGCCATATTACCAGGCCACAACTGTTCGCAAGTGGTTTGAAAAACATTCTAGGCAAAACGAAAGAATGATTTGGCCACCGAGATCACCTGGCATGAATCCGTCGAACATTTATGGGACATAATCGAGAGGTCAACACCCTATACCAGCAACACCTTGGCAATTATACACTCCTGGAAATGGAAAAAAGAACACATTGACACCGGTGTGTCAGACCCACCATACTTGCTCCGGACACTGCGAGAGGGCTGTACAAGCAATGATCACACGCACGGCACAGCGGACACACCAGGAACCGCGGTGTTGGCCGTCGAATGGCGCTAGCTGCGCAGCATTTGTGCACCGCCGCCGTCAGTGTCAGCCAGTTTGCCGTGGCATACGGAGCTCCATCGCAGTCTTTAACACTGGTAGCATGCCGCGACAGCGTGGACGTGAACCGTATGTGCAGTTGACGGACTTTGAGCGAGGGCGTATAGTGGGCATGCGGGAGGCCGGGTGGACGTACCGCCGAATTGCTCAACACGTGGGGCGTGAGGTCTCCACAGTACATCGATGTTGTCGCCAGTGGTCGGCGGAAGGTGCACGTGCCCGTCGACCTGGGACCGGGCCGCAGCGACGCACGGATGCACGCCAAGACCGTAGGATCCTACGCAGTGCCGTAGGGGACCGCACCGCCACTTCCCAGCAAATTAGGGACACTGTTGCTCCTGGGGTATCGGCGAGGACCATTCGCAACCGTCTCCATGAAGCTGGGCTACGGTCCCGCATACCGTTAGGCCGTCTTCCGCTCACGCCCCAACATCGTGCAGCCCGCCTCCAGTGGTGTCGCGACAGGCGTGAATGGAGGGACGAATGGAGACGTGTCGTCTTCAGCGATGAGAGTCGCTTCTGCCTTGGTGCCAATGATGGTCGTATGCGTGTTTGGCGCCGTGCAGGTGAGCGCCACAATCAGGACTGCATACGACCGAGGCACACAGGGCCAACACCCGGCATCATGGTGTGGGGAGCGATCTCCTACACTGGCCGTACACCACTGGTGATCGTCGAGGGGACACTGAATAGTGCACGGTACATCGAAACCGTCATCGAACCCATCGTTCTACCATTCCTAGACCGGCAAGGGAACTTGCTGTTCCAACAGGACAGTGCACGTCCGCATGTATCCCGTGCCACCCAACGTGCTCTAGAAGGTGTAAGTCAACTACCCTGGCCAGCAAGATCTCCGGATCTGTCCCCCATTGAGCATGTTTGGGACTGGATGAAGCGTCGTCTCACGCGGTCTGCACGTCCAGCACGAACGCTGGTCCAACTGAGGCGCCAGGTGGAAATGGCATGGCAAGCCGTTCCACAGGACTACATCCAGCATCTCTACGATTGTCTCCATGGGAGAATTGCAGCCTGCATTGCTGCGAAAGGTGGATATACACTGTACTAGTGCCGACATTGTGCATGCTCTGTTGCCTGTGTCTATGTGCCTGTGGTTCTGTCAGTGTGATCATGTGATGTATCTGACCCCAGGAATGTGTCAATGAAGTTTCCCCTTCCTGGGACAATGAATTCACGGTGTTCTTATTTCAATTTCCAGGAGTGTACATGGCTCTAGAGGCAGCATGGCTCAATATTTTTGCAGGGGACTTCCAAAAACTTGTTGAATCTATGCCACATCGAGTTGCTGCACTACGCCAGGCAAAAGGAGATCCGACACGGTATTAGGAGGTATCCCATGACTTTTGTCATTTCAGTTATATCATAATAAGCGAATATAAAACATGTTCCAAAATTGTACAACTGACTGACGGCGGAGATATAGGTTTGACATACAAGGCAACATATTTGTTGCATTATCTTATTGAAACATAACGCCACGGAGACCTTGAAGATAGATGACAGCCACGCAAGAAATATAACAGCCGCTCTCAACATCCCCATTTGTATGACACGGAGATGACCGTGTTGAGCACCCAGTGGTACCCCACACTGTCGCGCCCTGGTCGTTACGACGATGACGAATGCAGTCTTGGCAGTGTTCGTCCCCCACGAAGCCTCCAACACGGACGTGTCCACTGTGACGCTGAACACAGATCCAGGACTAGTCTGAAAAGATGTCGTGGTGCCCCTCCCGTGTCCAGTGTTGCCTTTAGGTGAAACGGTGTCAGCGCACTTCTCTCTTCTGACTCTTCAAGAGAAGCCGCAGTAATGGCCGCTTTGCTGACAAGTCCTTTGTGCTTCGGACTTTCTCACGTTGT
Source organism: Schistocerca americana (assembly GCF_021461395.2). NCBI lineage: Eukaryota > Metazoa > Arthropoda > Insecta > Orthoptera > Acrididae > Schistocerca > Schistocerca americana. The sequence continues at coordinate 225,297,517 of NC_060119.1, forward strand.
CCATGCGGATACTTGTCATGCTGCAAATACAAGAAGGCCATTTCCATATTCACGGCACGTCACGTGACTGTGAAATCCTTCACATCTAAGGAAATAACTTGTCGTCTGTCCTGTCGAGCGCTAGTCGCGTGGATCCGTTGAGTATGGTCTATATATGCTACAGCCTCCGTAAAGAACCTAACACTGTATGGCGGAGGGTACTTCTGGTGCCGCTAATTGATGCCATTCTTGTAGCACTTGCGAATGGTGCGTGGAAAGAATGGTTGTGGATAAGCCTCTGCATTAACTCCAGTTTCTCCAATTTCTCTGTCTTGGTCATATCGCAAGTTGTATGTGAGTGGAAGTAATATTTTTTCGAACTTTTCTCGGAGAGTATTGTCTCGAAATTCCAATAGTTAACCTCTCTGTGATGCACAACGCCTCTCTTGTAGCGTCTGCCGCTGGGGTTTGTTGAGCATCTCTGTAACGCTCGCGCGCCGACTAAACCATCCCGTGGCGGAACGTGTCGCTCTTCGTTGGATCTTCTCTATCTCTTCTACCAGTCCTACCTGGTAAGGATCCCATATTGATGAACAATACACAAGAATCGGTTGAACAAACTCCTTGTAAGCCACTTTCTCCATTAATGAGATACATTCCTCTTCTACCAGTCCTACCTGGTAAGGATCCCATATTGATGAACAATACACAAGAATCGGTCGAACAAACTCCTTGTAAGCCACTTTCTCCATTAATGAGATACATTCCTTGAAGATTCTTGCAACGAATGTGTGACAACTGCTTTTCCTACTATTTGTTTTACGTAGTCTTTCCACTTAAGGTCGCTCTGGGTAATTACTCATAGACATTTTACGGAAGCTACTGTGCCCAGCAATTTGGCATCAGTAGTGTAGTTTTACAGTGGTGAACTTCTTTTCTTATTTGTGCGCAGTATGTTACGTTTATTCAAGTTCAGGGTCAACTACCAGAGCCTGTACCATCCATTAATCCTCTGCAGGCCTTTCCACAAATCGATACTGTCTTCTATAGTTGCTACTTTCTTATTCACAACAGCATCATCTGCGAACAGTCTTAAAGAGCTTTCGACGGTTTCTACTAGGTCATATATACACATTGTAAACAGTGGCAGTCAAATCACACACCCCTGGGGCACTCTGAAAATTACATCTACATTCGTCGATTTTGTTCCTATAAGAGCGACGTGTTGAGCTCCATCTGAAAGGAAGTCTTGAATCCAGTCGCAAATCTCGTCCGATACTCGATAAGCTCGTATTTTTTCAGTAAGCTGTAGTGCAGGATGGTGTCAAAGGCCTTCCTGCAGTCAAGGAACATGGCAACAACCTGGTCAGTCTGAACCCATGGATTGCCCACTCGCATGGCAGTCGTGGGATCCCAGTCAACTCGAGCAGCAATATCACAACACGATAAATCGCAGAGTCTCGTTAGGCCACGAATTCCAACATGTGAGGGAAGTCGTTTAGAAGTTGCTCCTTCTCACACAAGGCATAACACAATCTTCTCACAAATCAACAACATTAATATGAGATTTCTGAATGAGAAACCCAGTGCTTAATATTTCCGCACACATAGCAACATCGATGCCGTTGCTGGTACCTAATTTGTACGGTTGCACTGCATTCTAATCATTTGTTTGCCCGAGCGTGTAGTACACTTGTAACTGTCCTTGTTTAATAAACCTTCTGAACTGAGCCTGGTCTGGACTCCAATTCTTTATACTCGCGTACCTGTGTCGTTGTCCTGAACAATGTAAGAGCTGTAATACCGAAAACGCTATCTGATAAAAGGACTCGCCCAAACTTACACTGCATAACTGAATTTTCATTAAGTTCAACAAACTGATTAGAAAGACAAACCTAGAAACTAAATAAGCGATCCTGAGGAATTTTGTGTTGTGTAATGCAGTGCTACAATGTGTAACATTTTCAATTTCGACATACAAGCTAAGAGGATAAAATGATGTAACAATTTGCCAAACGAATTTTGGAAGAATAAATAAGCAAACTGTTTCTACCGAAATGCCTTGCGGAATTTACGTTCGCAGTCTGACTAAACATATTCCAAACACTGAATACTGTGCTCGCAAATGTAACACTGTATATCAGAAAATTTGAAATTCGTCTGTGAAAGGACGGTGATGGAATTCGAACCGACAAAATAATTCAACGGAAACAAACCTTTTAAAAACTTTATTACCAAACCTGAAACTCACTGAATAATTATTACCATCTGTAAGATGGCAAGAACTATGCCCCTTACATGAAGTCATTAAAGATAATCGAACTCACGTTGAGCGAACAGTAGGGCTGAACAAAAATGACCGACAAGGCACAATGCATCTTGTAGAGGGTATTGTATGGACATATTGGAATAATTAATGTTGGGTGATGGTTTTAAAGTAATTCACGTGACATGAAAACTTTGTGGAAACGCGTCGATTTACTGGAGGCTAGTTTATCCCAGGGAAGTATTCAGAGTTGACCGTGCCCGGTTGGCGGCGCGCGGCTGGAGAGCGGCGAAGGGAAACAACAATAGGCAGCTCAGGGCGGCTCAAACTCTGAGAAAGCGGTAACGGGGCGCGGCCTGCAGCTGCCTTAAGATGAGTGACACTGAGGGGGTGGTTGACCCCATGCTGGTGTACTGGGAAGCAGACGGAGAACTTGTATGTCTGTTGATAAATGTCCTTCGTCCCGTTTTTAGAGAAACATGCGAGAAAGCCGCGCAAAGCTATGGTGGAGTGGTCAACAAAGGCCGAAATATGCGTGTTCGTGACTATAGCAACTTCACGCTGGATTCACAGTCCGCAGAGTCTGAAGTAAATCAGATGAAGAGCGACAGAATGAAATACACCGGCCTCCGATGGGAACGTAGGACCAAGGAATTTGAGGTACTCTCCTGGGAATCAGAATTTCGGAAAAATTGTTTTATGCAGATACTAACCTTGATGGCTGGCCTGGGAGGAGCTATCTATCAGAAGTTGAGAGGAAGGGAAATTTTGTGGGAATTTGTTCACTTCACAGAGCAGGTACTGGTCGGCGCTGGGAAGCGACGCATAATTAATGCGACTTGCGCTGCAATTGGCGTAAGTGATTTTGCTGGAGGGGAAACCGATGTGAAGAGCGGACTGGCAGAAGTCTCCGTACAGGTTTTTCCATTCCCAGCTTGCCTAGAGTGCGGATGCAGCGTTCTTTACTCAGCTTGCCTGAGGAAGTGAGCATCTCTGCAGTTTAGGACTTAGCAAACGGAACGATTGAACTTGGAGATAGAAAGTTTTCGTTCAGCTATGTACTGAGCAAGATAGCTAGGAGTGAATAGACGAGCGCAGCCTTGCAGCACCACGAGGCCGGCTCATGTCCGCACAACAACAATGCCCCGCCAGTCTGAATTCAGTGATATTGCACCCACTCCGGCTTGAGTTAGGTCACTGATTAATTTGTTTGATCACACCGGCAAAGTTTCCACAAGGGTTTCATGGGCCGTGTATTGTAGAACTCTTCTCGCACTTCGCATTACGCCTGGGTCAGACGATAGGAATTAATTTTGATTTATCGCGTTTTACTCGACGTAAACGCAATTTATTCCCACTGCCTGTTAGGAGAGTCATGTAATGTGATGATTGAAGGTCGTGAGTTAAAATAAATTTATGCTAATCGACTGCATCTGTTTTCAATCACGTAGTTGAAATTCCAAGTCACTTTCTTAATTAATTTTATGTTCAACATTTGCATCTGGTGTTCAGTAGCTGAATATAACATCAATGTGCACCTCTTTTAATTAAAATGGATCAATTCTGAATCAATTAATGTTAACACTGCCACCGCAGTTCAATCAGGAGTCACAGGGCCTTATTACTTTCTTTGCGTTATCCAATATTGTGGCAGTTTTGCACTCTCTGTTGATCTGTTAGTCAATTAGCCGGGGTGAACACACGCCAAAACCAGATAAGTGATGAGTGGCGTGTTACAAATCATCTTTACAAAAATTATCTTGCATAACAAATATTACTCTGCCATGTGACTTATTACTGAAAGTGGTAAAGGAGTGATAAAATCTAACCTGTGAGTGCAATCCATATGAACAGAAAACTTCACTTATTCTCATCTTAACAATGAAACTGACTAACCCAATCCAATAAAGAAAAATTTTATTAAAACTTTTCGTTCTTCACACACATCGTAATTACCTACAAACAAGCTATGTAGCAACAGCTGCACTTGGATCTACTTATTTACTTACTTACTGATACTCGCCACACAAACCACAGCCAGTCCTTAGCCTCACTCATTCCAGCCTTCCACACTTTCCTGTCAGCTGCATTTTCATCTCCCAGACCCAGTTTCTGCATGTCTCCCACGGTATTATTCTTCCGTCTCGTTCTCGGCTATCCGTCTCCTTCCTTCAGCTTCTCCATTCATTACTCCCTTTATTACCGTGCTCTCCACTCTCCTCCTCATATGTCCGTACCAACTGCGCCTTTTATTTTTCACACTCACTGCTATGTCAGGTACTGTATAAATGTCTTAGTTCTCTGTTTTTCCTTATGCTCCACTGTTCATTTCCTTTTTTCGTCAGGGTCCTTGTCTTGCTTGCGTAACAAACCATTGATTTGATGATGGTCTGATACATTCTTATTTTTGCCTGCGTGTATAGTAACTTAGATCTTATAATGTTATATGTATCTCATAGGCATCTTTCGTTGACTTGATTTCTCGTACGATTTCTTCTTCTATAAGGTTTTGTTGGTTAATGTTGACATCCAAACATGGGAATGTGTCTGTCATCTGTCGTGTTAGGTTCCTGATTGTTAGACAGTTTGGTCCTAACTGAGCTCTTCATCCTGTTAACATGAACTTTGTTTTACTTTCATTCATACTTAGACATACTTTCTTAGCTTCTTCCATCAATACAGTTCCCATTTTCTCCAGGTCTTCAATGCTCTTCACTATCACCATAATATCATCCACAAAAGTCAGAAAATTTTCTTTTTCCCTATGGTGACTCTTGTACAGTGTTGTGTTGCTCTCATCAGGGTGTTGTTGAACCGCAAACTGAACAGAGTTGGTGATATAATATCTCACTATCTCTCTCCTGTTTATACCTCAAATGTTTCTAAGAACCCCCCTTGTATTTTCACTCTACACTTTGATTCCTTCACACGCATTTTAGTTAGCTTTATCAACTGGTCCTTTATCCCACACACTGCCATCATTATCCAGAACTCCTCTCTCCTTAGGCTGTCATATGCTTTGTTGAAGTCTATAAACATGCAGAAGGTGTTCCGATTGTGCTCCCAGTTCTTAAGAAACATTTGTCTCAGTGTGAATATTTGGCCTTTCTGAATCCCACTTGTGCTGTGTCTAATATTTCTTCAATGTATGGACTGAGCCTTGAATCTTATTTGTCTAATTACTTTCTTGTCGTTGATCTTCAGTCCAGAGACTGCTTTGATGCAACTCTCCATGCTACTCTATCCTGTGCAAGCTTCTTCATCTCCCAGTACCTACTAAAACCTACATCCTTCTGAATCTGTTTAGTGTATTCGTCTCTTGGTCTCCCTCTACGATTTTTACCCTCCACGCTGCCCTCTAATACTAATCCCTTGATGCCTCAGAACTCGTCCTACCAACCGATCCCTTTATCTAGTCAAGTTGTGCCACAAATTTTTCTTCTCCCCAATTCTGTTCAGTACCTCCTCATTGGTTATGTGCTCTATCCATCCAACCTTCAGCATTCTTCTGTAGCACCACATTTCGAAAGCTTCTATTCTCTTCTTGTCTAAACTATTTATCATCCACTTTTCACATCCATATATAGCTACACCCCATAGGAATACTTTGAGAAAGAACTTCCTGACACATAAATCTTCAGAAACGCTTTCCTTGCCATTGCCAGTCTTCATTTTACATTCTCTCTACTTCGACCATCATCAGTTATTTTGCTATCCAAACAGCAAAACTCATCTACTACTTTAAGTGTCTCATTTCCTAATCTAATTCCCTCAGTATCACCCGACTTAATTCGACTACATTCCGTTATCCTCGTTTTGCTTTTGTTGATGTTCATCTTATACCCTCCTTTCAAGAAACTGCCCATTCCGTTCAACTGCTCTTCCAGGTCCTTTGCTGTCTGTGACAGAATTGCATGTCATCGGCAAACCTCAAAGTTTTTATTTCTTCTCCATGGATTTTAATTCCTATTCCGAATTTTTCTTTTGTTTCCTTTACTGCTTGTTCAATATACACATTGAATAACATCGGAGATAGGCTACAACCCTGTCTTACTCCCTTCCCAACCACTGCTTCCCTTTCATGCTCCTGACTCTTATAACTAACATCTGGTTTCTGTGCAAATTGTAAATAGCCTTTTGCTCCCTGTCTTTGACACCTGCCACCTTCAGAATTTGAAAGAGAGTATTCCATTCAACATTGTCAAACGCTTTCGCTAAGGCTACAAATGCTAGAAACGTAGGTTTGCCTTTCCTTAATCTATCTTCTAAGATAAGTCGTAGAGTCAGTATTGCCTCACGTGTTCCAACATTACTACGGAATCCAAACCGGTCTTCCCCAAGTTCGGCTTCTACCGGTTTTTCCATTCGTCTGTAAAGAATTCGTGTTAGTATTATGCAGCCGTGACTTATTAAACTGATAGTCCGGTAATTTTCACCACTGTCAACACTTGCTTTCTTTGGGATTGGAGTTATTATATTCATCCTGAAGTCTGAGGGTATTTCGCCTGTTTCATACATCTTGCTCATCAGATGGTAGAGTTTGTCCATGGCTGGCTCTCCCAAGGCTATCAGTAGATCTAATGGAATATTGTCTACACCCGGAACCTTGTTTTGACTTAGGCCTTTCAGTGCTCTGTCAAACTCTTCACGCAATATCATATCTCCCATTTCATCTTCATCTACGTCCTCTTCCATTTCCATAATATTGTCCTCAAATACATCGCCCTTGTATTGACCCTCTATATATTGCTTCCCCCTTTCTGCTTCCCTGTCTTTGCTTAGAACTAGGTTTCCATCTGAGCTCTTGATATTCATACAAGTGGTTCTCTTTTCTCCAAAGGTCTCTTTAATTTTCCTGTAGGCAGCAGCTATCATATCTCTAGTGATATAAGCCTCTACATCCTTACATTTATCCTCTAGCCATCCCTGCTTAGCCATTTTGCACTTCCTATCGATCTCATTTTTGAGACGTTTGTATTCCTTTTTGCCTGCTTCATTTACTGCATTTTTATATTTTCTCCTTTCGTCAACTAAATTCAATATCTCTTCTGTTACCCAAGGATTTCTACCAGCCCTCATCTTTTTACCTATTTGATCCTCTGCAGGCTTCACTATTGTATCTCTCAAAGCTACCCATTCTTCTTGTACTGTATTTCTTTCCCCCATTCTTGTCAATTGTTCCTTAATGCTCTCTCTGAAACTCTATACAACCTCTGGGTCTTTCATTTTATCTAGGTCCCATCTCCTTTGCAGTTTCTTCAGTTTTACTCTACAGTTCATAACCAATATCCTGTGGTCAGAGTCCACATCTGCCCCTGGAAAGTCTTACAATTTAAAACCTGGTTCCTAAATGTCTGGTTTACCATTATATAATCTATCTGAAACCTTCCAGTGTATCTAGGCCTCTTCCATGTATGCTGCCTTATTTTATGATTCTTGAACCAAGTGTTAGCTATGATTAAGTTATGCTCTGTGCAAAATTGTACCAGGCGGCTTCCTTTACGTCCATTCCATATTCACCTACTACATTTACTTCTCTTGCTTTTCTTACTATCGAATTCGAGTCACCCATGACTATTAAATTCTCGTCTCCCTTCACTATCTAATAATTCATTTTATCTCATCAGACATTTCATCAATCCCTTCGTCATCTCCGGAGCTAGTTGTCATATGAACTTGTACTTCTGTGATAAGCGTAGGCTTTGTGTCTGTCTTGGCTACAGTAATGCGTTCACTACGTTGTTCGTAGTAGCTTATCTGAGCTCCTATTTTTTTTATTCATTATTAAACCTATTCCTGCATTACCCCTATTTGATTTTGTATTTATAACCCTGCATTTACCTGACAAGAAGTCTTGTTCCTTATGCACCGCACTTCATTAATTCCCACTATATCTAACTTTAACCTATCCATTTCCCTTTTCAAATTTTCTAACCTGCCTACCCGATTCAGGCATCTGAGATTCCACGCTCCGACCCGTAGAACGCCAGTTTTTTTTTTCTCCTGATAACAAAGTCCTCCTGAGTAGTCCCCTCCTGGAGATCCGAATGGGGGACTATTTTACCCAAGAGGACGGCATCATGGTTTAACCATACAGTAAAGCTGCATGGCCTCGGGAAAAATTACGGCTGTAGTTTCCCCTTGCTTTCAGCCGTTCGCAGTACCAGCACAGCAAAGCCGTTTTGGTTAGCGTTACAAGGCCAGATCAGTCAGTCATCCAGACTGTTGCCCCTATAACTACCGAAAAGGCTGCTGCCCCTCTTTAGAAACCACACGTTTGTCTGGGCTCTCAACAGATACCCCTCCGTTGTGGTTGCACCTACGGTACGGCTATCTGTATCGCCGAGGCACGTACGCCTCCCCACCAACGGCAAGGTCCATGGTTTTGGGGGAAGGAATTACTCTTTACCAAATCAGAATTCGCAATTTACCCTTCTATGTATCTTTGTGTTCCACAGTCTATTTGCATCCGCTCAGTAATATAGACAACACCCGAGCGAGTCTCTCACTAGCTTCCAGTCTGAAGCGCCTAGAACCGCTCGGTCACAGCGGCCGACAAAACCGTTTAGGCTACAAATACAAAATATGAGACATCCAATGACAATATGAAGTTCACATCACTTCCCTTGAATACCAAAAATAAACTATAAACCTTACAAGCTTTTTGAACGTTTGGACACCTGTTGCTTTCCTGCTTCACGGTGTTGCAGTTTTAACGTTCAGCACTGTACATGGCTTGTAGAAAATTGTTATATATTATTTATTTTTGAATTTTTTGTTTTATCTGTTTTAATTACGTCGTCTCATGACAGATTTTAGTACTGGCGCGAAAGACGAAGCTCCAGTGTTTCCTTATCAACGTATCATCATCATCTTCATCATCATCTTCTGAACCTCTTCAAGAATGGACTGTACTCCGTACTGACATTTGTGTTTCTGCTTCCTATTATCTGGCACTACAACGGTGCCACCGCGGGATACTTTTGATAGTTTCTGTCTCCCCATATTCGTCATCAGTCGCCACGATGACTGGTGGGCAATGCCAATGATCATGTCCACCAGCATAGCTGGCTGTAACGCCAGTTATGCGGCACTATGTATAAACAAGTGTAAGACTTGTTACCCAGCCTGTGGCTGATTTGTCGTATCAAAAAGTCGTGCCCCTACTTGGCGCCACCTGCCGCCCCCGCAGCGCGCTATCGCGGAAGGCGTGGGCGGCCCCGGGCTTCATTTCCGACGGCGCGGCCCGTGTCGGCGTGTCGAGGCCTCCTAATGGCATTCCGCGGCGGCTGTCCCCTGTTTTAATAAAGAGCCGCGCTGCAGAATGCGCCCCGTGACGGAACGTGCCGCTATTACGGCTGAATTCTTCTCGCCGCCTGACCCAGAATCCCAAGATGCCGATCGCATTCTGCTCTCGAGGGGGGGGCAACCTTACCACTGGTTCCGCACCACACCAAGAGGATGGCGATTGCTTTCCAAGTCTCTCATAGTCGATCACCAGCTGCACGGCCCTGTTAGGGAACTGTTACGTATTGAATCTTCAGTTATTTAACTCCAGAGCAACCAGCACGGGAAACTAAAGAGAAACTTTGAAAAAAGATAAATTAAAATTTTAATAAAATTAGTAAAAAGCCGTCCTGATCGCACATTCATTTATTACAAATATGACCGGTTTCGGCCTCTAGTAGTAGGCCATCTTCAGATAATGCGCCATCCGGTTGACGTTCATGACAATTGGAACAGCTGTGTTGAGCCCATTTGTTTGCGAGTGGACGTCATTACCTGCTGTATTCTTATGCTCACAATATTTACGTTGGTATTTCATCAATGCTGGTATAGGTACCTTCTGAGTCTTTCTGCATCCATAAAAAACTTTTTTAAATTCTGAAAATATTATTATATCTCCCTTACCATCTTCATGCGCTGCACCCTCATTTTCAACCAACCTAACGTCGCCTGTGCAACTATAAAGTTTCTCTCAGTTTAGTTTCCATCTTTTTTTCTCATTACATTAGCTAACGGAATGAACATTGTCTTGAAAGGAGGATATAAGATGAACATCAACAAAAGTAAAACGAGGATAATGGAATGTAGTCGAATTAAATCGGGTGATGTGAGGGAATTAGATTAGGAAATGAGACGCTTAAAGTAGTAAATAAGTTTTGCTATTTGGGGAGCAAAATAACTGATGATGGTCGAAGGAGAGAGGATATACGAGGTGCATTCAAGTTCTAAGGCCTCCGATTTTTTTTCTCCGGACTGGAAAGAGATAGAAACATGCGCATTGTTTTAAAATGAGGCTGCGTTCATTGTCAATACGTCCCAGAGATGGCAGCACCGTATGGCAGATGGAATTTTACCGCCAGCGGCGAGAATGAGAACTGTTTTAAATACTTAAAATGGAGACGTTTTCCTTACTTGAACAGCGTGCAATCATTCGTTTTCTGAATTTGCGTGGTGTGAAACCAATTGAAATTCATCGACAGTTGAAGGAGACACGTGGTGATGGAGTTATGGATGTGTCGAAAGTGCGTTCATGGGTGCGACAGTTTAACGAAGGCAGAACATCGTGTGACAACAAACCGAAACAACCTCGGGCTCGCACAAGCCGGTCTGACGACATGATCGAGAAAGTGGAGAGAATTGTTTTGGGGGATCGCCGAATGACTGTTGAACAGATCGCCTCCAGAGTTGGCATTTCTGTTGGTTCTGTGCACACAATCCTGCATGACGACCTGAAAATGCGAAAACTGACATCCAGGTGGGTGCCACAAATGCTGACGGACGACCACATGGCTGCCCGTGTGGCATGTTGCCAAGCAATGTTGACGCACAACGACAGCATGAATGGGACTTTCTTTTCGTCGGTTGTGACAATGGATGAGACGTGGATGCCATTTTCCAATCCAGAAACAAAGCGCCAGTCAGCTCAATGGAAGCACACAGATTCACCACCACCAAAAAAATTTCGGGTAACCGCTAGTACTGAAAGATTGATGGTGTCCATGTTCTGGGACAGCGAGGGCGTAATCCTTACCCATTGCTTTCCAAAGGGCACTACGGTAACAGGTGCATCCTACGAAAATGTTTTGAAGAACAAATTCCTTCCTGCACTGCAACAAAAACGTCTGGGAAGGGCTGCGCGTGTGCTGTTTCACCAAGTCAATGCACCCGCACATCGAGCTAACGTTACGCAACAGTTTCTTCGTGATAACAACTTTGAAGTGATTCCTCATGCTCCCTACTCATCTGACCTCGCTCCTAGTGACTTTTGGCTTTTTCCTACAATGAAAGACACTCTCCATGGCCGCACATTCACTAGCCGTGCTGCTATTGCCTCAGCGATTTTCCAGTGGTCAAAACAGACTCCTAAAGAAGCCTTCGCCGCTGCCATGGAATCATGGCGTCAGCGTTGTGAAAAATGTGTACGTCTGCAGGGCGATTACGTCGAGAAGTAACGCCAGTTTCATCGATTTCGGGTGAGTAGTTAATTAGAAAAAAAATCGGAGGCCTTAGGACTTGAATGCACCTCGTTAAATGTAGACTGACAATAGCAAGGAAAGCGTTTCTGAAGAAGAGAAATTTGTTAGCATCGAGTATAGATTTAAGTGTCAGGAAGTCGTTTCTGAAAGTATTTGTATGGGGTGTAACCATGTATGGAAATGAAACATGGACGATAAATAGTTTGGACAAGAAAAGAATAGAAGCTTTCAAATGTGGTGCTACAGAAGAATGCTGAAGCTTACATGGGTAGATCACATAACTAATGAGGAGGTGTTGAACAGAACTGGGGAGAAGAGGAGTTTGTGGCACAACTTGGCAAGAAGAAGGGACTGGTTGGTAGGACATGTTGTGAGGCATCAAGGGATCACCAACTTGGTGTTGGAGGGCAGAGTGGAGGGTAAAAATCGTAGAGGGAGACCAAGAAATGAATACAAAAAGCAGATTCAGAAGGTTGTAGGTTGCAGTAGGTACTGGGAGATGGAGAAGCTTGCACAAGATAGAGTAGCATGGAGAACTGCATCAAACTAGTCTCTGGACTGTAAACCACAACAACATTAGCTAATCATCTTTCTCATCTCCAGTCATTGTGATCTTTGTTCTGTGTTCCCTAAAGCGATTCATCATTACATGGGGACCTCAAAAAGTAAGATACACATTGTTATGCCAGGCCAAGTAACTTTTATTGAATGCTGCCCTACACTTTAAAGTGATACAGACGAGTACATGACACTATTTTTCAACGTACTCAAAATGTCTCTTTAAAATATGGTCGGAACGTTCCAGTAATTGTTCAGTTCCTCAACGGTAGAAATCGGTTCATTCGTGATGGAGCCATTCGAGAACCGCTGTGCGAACGTCTTCATCGTTGGAAAATCTCTTTCCCCCATATGATCTTTCAGCTTGCCCAAGAGATTTCGATTAGTATCATTCACGTCAGTGCTGCCTTGGTCAAACTGTTGGCAGCATTTCACTACATCTGGTCGCGACACATCATTTGGTCCATAATCACCGTACTTCTTCAGAGTACGTTTCCAGCTGCCACCGCGTTTCACTCCACACTCAGATGCGCCTGTTATCCGTATCGCAGCGGAACTGTCTGCTGGAAACCATGGACGTGTACCCCTTTCTGACAATGCGTAACTCTTTTTGTGCAATGGTAACAATGATTACTTTGATTCGTGGGGCGCACAATAGTGCGGTTACCAGCGGCCGTATAAATTTCCAACCCATACACACTCCGCTCTCTCTGTTTTCTCCAGTGATGATCAAATGATGAGGACAACACACTCAGTCCGGAGGAGGAGAACCTCTCCGACCCACCCAGAAATCGAACCCAGGACGCCGTGATCCAGAAGCAGCAACGCTGACCATTAGACCACGAGCTAAGGACAGTATTTGGTAATTTTGAATTATATTAACACCTTCAGCTGCTAACGGGCGTTGACATATATCAACGGGGACAGGTGAAAATGTGTGCCCCGACCGGGACTCGAACCCGGGATCTCCTGCTTACATGGCAGACGCTCTATCCATCTGAGCCACCGAGGACACAGAGGATAGTGCGATTGCAGGGACCATCTCGCGCACGCCTCCCGCAAGACCCACATCCTCACCTTGTATGTCCACACACTACATTCGTAGTGTCCCACCCCAACACACTCACTACTCGTGGAAGACATTCTTACCAAGTCCCGTAAGAGTTCGGAGAATATGTATGCATCCGCACAGAAGAAGAAGGTCATGGCCGGTGTTGCCAGAACTATATACTTATACGGATATGATGTCTGTGTCCGAAAGAACAGACACCATATCCATGTAAGTATTGGGTGATGGTCTTAGCGCCAGACATGTAACTACCATCTGAAGTTCCCATGTAGCCTACGTGCAGTATTTACCTCACCCTATTTCAATTTTGTGCTGTCTCGTGACAATATTCCTCCATCCAGTCTTCTTTAGTTTTTATACGTATCTGGAATAACCTATATGCTGTAACTGCTGTTTGTTTTTAATATTGTTACATTTTCGTCGTTTCTTTATTAATTGGGCTATCTCATCTGTCATCCGTGGCTGCCTCTTACCTGTCTCTTTCAGCAGTCTTGCTGCCAAATTTACAGTACTCATGGCCATTCCACAGGTTTTCCAAAATAGTAACTTCTTGAAGTGCTAGTTTGTCACATCTTAGCCGAAATCACGTGAATTTGACTTTCCTTCGACTCGTTTGTATTGTAACATTTCGGTTGTAGTTTCTTCGATTTCTTTAATTTCAACTGACATTTCGTGTTACTAGGTTCTGGTCACTGTCAGTGTCAGTACCAGAATAATTATTTAGGCAGCTTTGTTTTCTCAAAATGTAGTTTATCTGACTTTTTTATCTCCTAGCATCTTCCACATAAAACTCCTTCTCAAGGCATTCCCCCAAAGTCCGCCCGCAATAACTAACTCGTTTTCAGTGTAAGTAGGCTGTTTATGTTTTCACCAGCCGCGGTGGTCTCGCGGTTCTAGGCGCGCAGTCCGGAACCGCGCGACTGCTACGGTCGCAGGTTCGAATCCTGCCTCGGGCATGGATGTGTGTGATGTCCTTAGGTTAGTTAGGTTTAAGTAGTTCTAAGTTCTAGGGGACTGATGACCACAGCTGTTAAGTCCCATAGTGCTCAGAGCCATTTTTGTTTATGTTTTCTTATTGGCAATGTTACGTAGCGCTCTGTATGAAAATCACTGGCTGTGCTGTGTGCAGTCTGTGGCTACTTTGCATTGTTGTCTGCCATTGTAGTGTTGGGCAGCGGCAGCTGGATGTTAACAGCGCGTAGCGTTGCGCAGTTGGAGGTGAGCCGCCAGCAGTGGTGGATGTGGGGAGAGAGATGGCGGAGTTTTGTAATTTGTCATGAACTGCTATATATATATTATGACTATTAAGGTAAATACATTGTTTGTTCTCTATTAAAATCTTTCATTTGCTAACTATGACTATCAGTAGTTAGTGCCTTCCGTAGTTTGAATCTTTTATTTAGCTGGCAGTAGTGGCTCTCGCTGTATTGCAGTAGTTCGAGTAACCAAGATTTTTGTGAGGTAAGCGATTTGTGAAATGCATAGGTTAATGTTAGTCAGGGCCATTCTTTTGTAGGGATTTCTGAAAGTCAGATTGCGTTGCGCTAAAAATATTGTGTGTCAGGTTAAGCACAGTCCTGTATAATTTTTCAAAGGGGACGTTACATATGTCGACCCTTAGCCGAGGATACCTCACTGGAATCTTTTGATTTTTTTCTTGTAGTTTGTGTAATTAGTGTAGCTATTGTTTATTGCTAGCGCCTAATTGTAGAGAGAATCTCCTTTGTAGTTGCAGTCTTTCATTGTTATACAGTAAAACAGTTGCATGCATGTGGATTTGCACCAAGTATTTCGCAGCTGCGCTTGCAATTAACTACATATTATTTTCAGTGCTATGTTAATGTGTTCTCTTATTTTTGCTCTTCAAATTGTGCTTTTCTGTGTTATCGTGTGAAATATTGTGACAATAATGGCGTGTGAAAAACGTAACACTAGGCTCCAAAGTAAACTGAGAAATAATAGTGACGACGAGTGTAGCTTACCAGCACCGCTGTGTAATGAATTAACAGACATTCAAAGTAGTAATTTGGTAACTGTGCGTAAGGAAATGGAGCGGGCGTCAAATAATGGTGTAAACAGTGAAACAGGTAGTGAACAGGGAAGCATTATCGATCGATCGGTCGGCAACAGCTCTCCTCAGAAATCGGGAATGACAGAACACAATATTGCAAATACTGTAGACTCAGGTTTTGGCTTCTCACCGTTTTCTCAAATGAGTCAAGACACATTTTCCGCTTGTCAAAATGTGAATGTTGCCGGTGCAAATTCACCGCCGAAAAGCACTGAGGAACATGTTTCAGACACCAGTGCATTGTTATTACAATTAATGCAACAAATGGGACAAAAGCTTCAAAAGTTAGACACAATGGAACAAAATCTTCAAAAGTTATACACAATGGAACAACACCAGAGACAAACACAGCAACAGTTAGACGCAATGGAAGAAAAGCTTCAAAAGTTAGACTCAGTGGAACATACGCTTGAACAAACACGTGAAGATTTAACTACTGAGTTACATCACATTGAATCGAAATGTCAAAAAGTCTGTAATGACGTAAAAACACAAATTTGTGAGCATTTCCAACCTATTTTTTCGCGGCATGAAAATGCATTACAGAATCACGAAGCAGCCATAAAAGAACTGCAAACTATTGTTCATGAAAATCACGATACCTTGCAAGCTAAAATTGACTCAGTTGCATCTACCGATTCGGTTACGCAACTTGCAAAAACTCAAGAAAACCTGAAGGACACAGTAGATACGATTTCAACACAAATGGACACTCTGAAACTTGGTTCAGAAAAACACACTGAGGAAATAGGTACACTATCGGAGAAAGTTGCCGAACTTTCGGATCAGTTCACTAACTTATCTGCAAAGGTAGATGATGATCTGAATGACACAAGACCTGTAGCCATCACTGACACAGAGGAGTATGAACAAATTAAGAAATTCAAACAAAATCAGAATCAAATTAATACGCAATACAAAAGAGAAATCCGGGAAGTACAAGATCAGTTGGCACAAGTAATACAAAAATTTCATATTTCAGAGGACACTCGCGCTCCAACACGGGAAGAGGAACTTAGAAATACGGAAAAGCCACAAAATAATAACACAGGGCATTTCGGAAATTATGAAAGAAATTGGCATTGTGCACCGAATTTTGAGATGCAACCGCCGACACGACGTAACAATGACCGATATGCGACTCGCCGACATGATGATTTTGACTATAAGCTGTTCATTACTACACGTAAATTCAAACATTTAAGAATTCTGGCAACGACATTCATCCACAAGCATGGCTCCATCAATTCTCTCATTGTTTTCCTCCCAACTGGTCGTTAGAACACAGATTAGAATTTATGTGTGGCTATTTAGAGAATGAACCAGCTGTAAGAATGCGATCGGTCATTCACGATTGTCACAGTGAAGGAGAATTTTACCATGCCCTCCTCTCAGCATATTGGTCTCAAGCTACACAAGACCGAGTAAAACATAGCATCATGATGATGAAACACTTTGAACAATCTGAATTTTCCAGTCTTGTCAAATATTTTGAAGACATGTTGCATAAGAATCAGTATCTTTCAAACCCATACAGCCCCTCAGAACTCATCCGCATTTGCTTAATGAAATTGCCTGAACATTTAAGAAATATTATTTTGGCAGGACGTTGCAAAGACGACATTGAAGCTTTTCAGGGACTCCTACAAGAATTAGAAATTGACACAGACAGTCGCCGAATGCGAAAACAGGAAAACAATCACTACAGGTCATATCCGTCACAATTCCGTGACGACAGAAACAATAACTGGACACGACAAGTCTATTCTTACAACGCAAATCGTGACCAAAACAGACACCACCCATATGACAACCACTGGCAGAGTAATAATAGTTACAGAGGAAGATCGCATTTCCGTAGTAATGACTATCACAGAGACAATCAGAGAAACAGACAATATGGGAACCAAAACAATTATTATCAAGGGAGGCAGAATAACTTCAGACTCAACAGTTCGGCGCACAGTTACGATTCAGGGAGAAATTCTCCACACGTGACGGACAAGGAAGAAACTACGGAATCTACCGACATGACGACGGACGATATATTCGTAACGACAGAGCTGAATTGCATCAGAACTGGCGGGATTCAAACAGGGCAGGGCCTTCTCGTCAGAGTGAATTTGTAGAAGTTAGGTCTCCTAATCCCAATAACGGCGCGCGCCAACAAAAAGACAGACAATGACTCGCACAGCAGGCAGCCGCGTGCGCCCGCTGGCTCCGAGAAAAATAACATAAGACGCTAGCCTTGAGAAAAATTTTAGCATTCTTTACCGATGTTTACAACATGATAATTGCTTTGAAGTTGAAACTCTGCGTACTAGGAAGAGTAAAGGATTGCACCACATTTCACATGTAAAACCGTTTATTGAAAGATAATCTGCTTTTTAACTTTGTCTTTGCCATAAAAATTTTCACTTCACATTTCTAGTATGCTTTGTCAGACTTAGAATCTGTTAACATGCAACAATGTTTGAAGTTAAATATCCAGTCAAGAACCAAGAGAACTTATTTAAACAGAAATTACGAATGCATTGTTATAGTGAACAGACGACACAGTGTTGTTATTTGTACATTCTTGCTTGTTAGTTGCATGATTACGTAACGACTATCAGGCTTACATACATAGAACATGTACTGGTACTGCTAATGATATTTTAATGCAACATTTTGGATTACTTGAAATTTGGTGTATCATGAGGTAAGTACATTGGCTTCTGCAGAACTTAGCTTTCAGAGGACGATAACTACGACACTTCCACAGAGATTATCTTACAGCAAGACGCACATTTAGCGCTACAGGACACGTATCTGAGTGATTAATTTTGTACTTAAATCATTTATTTTTAAAGATATTTGAAGTACAATGATACAAAGGTTTTCCGTGATACATTTCATTCCATTGCTGTAATCTGTAACACCTGAGGGTATAATTACATTAATCCTCAGGGGGGTACACACTTACTTTGTGTACCATGTGTGTGGCAAGCACAAGGAGCCCTAGCTAATATGGTATTTACTTATACAACTTTACACATCAGTACCATGTTTCTCTAACACAGAATTACACAGCTATCTGATCATTTAACTGAGAGATAAACATTTTTTTTACTAAATCAGTGACACATGTTTACGCAATTACACAGTTGGATAACTTCACACTTATGAAACTGTATTTTGTCTGTACTTTGTAAACTGTTCATATTTTTTCGGAACCATTGTGATATTATGAGAGCTTTGAATGATATATTTGGTATGGGATCACGATTTTTAAAGTACATTTGAGGTAGGTGACACTATTGAAATGAGCAGAGAATTTTTTTTTAAGGTTTTGAAATTATTGGAGGAAGTTACGACGATTTTGAGAGTTGACTGAGGTGTTATGATGTTATTATTACGATGACTATGTGTATTATGCTGTTGCGGTATGGTTATGATCAATAAGCTGATGCTATATGAGTTATTTGAATATGCTACGTATCTGTTATGATGAAATATTGAAGAAGTGTCGACGAATAAGGTAAGGAATAATGAGTAGTGGTTAGGGAATCTGGTTTGTGAAAAAGGTTGTTGGAAACCAAGAATCGTACTTTAAGAGTTATGAAATGTGTGTATATGCGTGACTGTATCACAATGCCGACGAAAACTTTTTGGACACTGTTACATTTACAGGATTTTGTTTCTACACATTTGTAATGCAAATTTTCGACCTGTGAAATATTTTTGTGAGACTGCCACTGTAGCAGAAACTACTGTCGTAAATATTTCAGTAAGAAAGGTAAGTGACCTTGGCGTAATGCGTTTTGGGCGCCCAGCTGAGAGGTAGTCGTCTGACAAAAGAAAGCCATTAGGTGGAAAAAAAAGAGGCCGTTATCCTCGCTATTGACATTTCTTTGTAGAAAGCACCGCAAATACGACACGCTAATGAATGATGTTTCATGCCTTCATTTGTACATATTTGCTCATTTTCTTTAATATCTAGTTTCTAGCTGCACTGTAGCATCGGTTGAAATAAAATTTAATAGATGTACAAATATAAATATTTTATGCCTACAGATCCAGTAAATAATTTTATGATCTAATAAAAAAAAAACGAAGGAGCATAAAAAGACATTTCCCTTCACAGGAACTGCATACGGAATTTTCTTTTCGACTACTTGGTAATTTTTTTGGTAGAATAACTTCTTGTGGTGCACCACTTTAATTACATAGACATTAAGATGTGAATATACATTTCCCTTGTCTGTATTATTGTCTTTAGTGTAATGTTTTTTTCTGCTTGAGCTATGTCATGTTTAGATATAAGTTATTTCATTTGCTGCCACTGTTTGCCAGGCATAGTGCTACTAAATTTCACTTTGTATTATTCTTTTAAGCCAGTTTTACTACTGATTTATTTTTCTTGTTTGCTGCACAGTGCCTTATATTAGTCGTAATATTGCAATTGCTTTGCCAATTTGAATTTTTTGTCATTGATTTTTATATTAATTGTTTTATGCTGCTGCATTGCCTCATCCCTTAGTTTATCATCTGAGCTCAGTAGATTTAAGTTAGCTTAAGAGGGGGTAGACTATATAAGAGAATGAGTTGCGATGAATTGGAAGAAACGCATTGAGAAGTTATACAAAAAAAGTACAGAAAGCAGGTATAGATAGGACCTTTTGGGAATAATGAAGAAGGAAGGGAGATCTCCGAGAAGTAAAGAAAGTGTTTGTGGACCCTTGTGTATTTATGTTCTTCCTGTCTTAACATGTTTACCTGATAAGACTTATGTTGTAGAATGTTTCTAATACTCAGCTACATGAACTATGATGAGGAATACTGTTATCCTCAAATATAATTTGCATTAATAATATGTTATTTACTTTGTAAAGATGTTAGACATTATTAATTCTGTTCTGTTTTAATGCTCATGTATCAAGTCGATGTTTCAATAATTATTCTGATCTTTTATGTATGTACTCATGTCATAATTCCTGTAACACAGATGTATATGTTATTTCGATTCTTTTGTAAAGCCCATATTACTACAAATGTTATCTGTACTATTATGTTCTTTAATGATGTATTTTGTACCTTTGTAATTGTATTTTCATGTTGTAAATTTATAATTGTATAGACACCAGTTCTTCAAATTAAGTTACATTTCACTGCACACGTTTCTGTTGGTCATAGTATATGGACAATATGTGAGAAGTAGGGACTGATAGTGTTTGCACGTGTGTTAATGATTCAGCAAGGGACTGGATAACAGCATTGCTGGTTCTAAGGACAATTCCAGAAACTTTGTGAGTGCACAAGTGGTGGTTTATGGACTTGCTATATTGTCCGCAAGACTCTTCGATGGTGATTGTGCACCTGCACATTTGCAACAGATGGCTGCTGGCCGTCTCTACAAGGACTACAGTGGGTCTGCATCTTTGCTGACTCACCAGTACCATTATTTCTACAAGGACTGCAGTGGGTCTGCACCTCTGGTGGCCCACCAATACCGTAATCTCTACCAGGACTACAGTGGGTCTGCTCTGTGATGACCTACCTACCAATACTCTTCAAAATTTCGACTGACTCTGCTGTGGGTTTGCTCTGTTGTGGACCAATACCTGTCTGCATGTCAAGAGTCAGCACTGTCTTTCCGTTGGAAGGACAACACTACTTCTTCAAGATTGCATGGAAATCCACTACTTCCGTGTGCATTTTCTTTTACTGCTCAGACTTTGAGAAAATCACTGCGATGTTACTGTGATGAATGATCTGGACTGTCTTTATGGACTGTGAGAAAATTTTAGCTATTGACCAACATTGTATCAATAAGTGTGTGCATTTGATATCTTTGTTATAGTAATTACGAAAAATTTTATCGAATCATTATTGGCCACTGCCCAAAACAATTTGTAAAATTTTTTGTGGGGAGCATGGGGGCTATGTAAGTAGGCTGTTTATGTTTTCTTATTGGCAGTGTTACGTAGCGCTCTGTATGAAAATCACTGGCTGTGCTGTGTGCAGTCTGTGGCTACTTTGCATTGTTGTCTGCCATTGTAGTGTTGGGCAGCGGCAGCTGGATGTTAACAGCGCATAGCGTTGCGCAGTTGGAGGTGAGCCGCCAGCAGTGGTGGATGTGGGGAGAGAGATGGCGGAGTTTTGTAATTTGTCATGAACTGCTATATATATTATGACTATTAAGGTAAATACATTGTTTGTTCTCTATTAAAATCTTTCATTTGCTAACTATGACTATCAGTAGTTAGTGCCTTCCGTAGTTTGAATCTTTTATTTAGCTGGCAGTAGTGGCTCTCGCTGTATTGCAGTAGTTCGAGTAACCAAGATTTTGCGAGGTAAGCGATTTGTGAAATGCATAGGTTAATGTTAGTCATGGCCATTCTTTTGTAGGGATTTCTAAAAGTCAGATTGCGTTGCGCTAAAAATATTGTGTGTCAGGTTAAGCACAGTCCTGTACAATTTTTCAAAGGGGACGTTTCATCAGAATTCTATTAATCTTTCTCCTCCGTACTTCGCTTGCCGAGAGCAAACTCTCCTGACATTTTCTGTTCCATACCTTTACTTACGACTGCACTCCAGTTTGCCATTATTATAAAATTTTCAGCCCATATGACATATTTTTCTAATTCATTGATGTTGTCAACATTTCTTCAATTTACTTTAATCCGCATCTGTGATTGTAAGTTGTACAACTACAATGTCTGTTGGCTATCCATTCCACTTTAAAATCTAAATGCTTTCCTTTTGTTGCAGATAACGCCCCACTCTGGTACCAATTTCCCTACCGATTATTATTTCTGCTCTCACTCTAGTATTAACTGACCCGGTACGAATATTCCGATGATTCCTACTCCAACATTGCTTCCTCTTCTGAACACTACATTTCGCTGATTCCTAGAATATCTATACGCATCCTTCCTATTTCTAACTTTTGATTTTCTGGTTTTCCGTGTTGCCTTAGCGTTCTGACATTCCACGTGGACATCCTAATTACACCCTGTAGATGTGTAATTAACACAATACTGGAGATACATTTACTCTCTTGAGTACAGCGTCTACGAAAAGTAGTATCACCAATCGTCGGTAGATGGCGGCACATGTTCGTTATCGAAGTAAAATCAGTTGGCTTGTAGTATAACTGGCCGGACCTACATAATCAAAACGGAAATGTTATCTTATTTTGAATCATCAAACGTAAGCGCAGTTAGTTGGAGTAAGCGAAGTGCTAATGCGTTAGGGGTTTCGAGAGTAAAAGCTGAAACGATGCTAATGGTGCACTATTTTTCTTTAATCACGTCTGATTCATTTTTATTGTCTGTTCAAATTCTGTACGTTTGCAAACTTCAAGTGTTTTTTGGGAAAATGGTCAAATAATATGCAAAAAAACTTGCTCTTCTTAGGGCATAAAGGTGTGAGCCCAATATTCACAGTTTAGCAGGAGACACTTAACAGCTTTCTACCTGGAGATTATTTGTATTTGTGCATGTTAACCTCAATGTCATAAAAAATAAAACAGATGCCTTCCTGTCTAGTGTATTCAAAATAGGTTTTAACCTTTCGTTCAAATAAAGTTTTCACTATCCCCTGTAAGAGATCCCGTCTCCGGCCATACTGATTTAGGTTTTCCGTGATTTCCCTAAATCGTTTCAGGCAAATGCCGGGATGGTTCCTTTAAAAGGGCACGGCCGATTTCCTTCCCAATCCTTCCCTAACCCGAGCTTGCGCTCCGTCTCTAATGACCTCGTTGTCGACGGGACGTTAAACACTAACCACCACCACCACCGAGCGAGGTGGCGCAGTGGTTAGACACTGGACTCGCATTCGGGAGGACGATGGTTCAATCCCGGGTCCGGCCATCCTGATTTAGGTTTTCCGTGATTTCCCTAAATCACTCCAGGCAAATGCCGGGATGGTTCCTCTGAAAGGGCACAGCCGACTTCCTTCCCCATTCTTCCCTAATCCGATGAGACCGATGACCACGCTGTCTGGTCTCCTTCCCCAACCTACCGACTAACCACCACCACCACCACCTGTAAGAGACACATGCTCCCTAAATTTTTTTCTATTTCTTGCCTTGCACCATTATACAGGAAAAAAGCGAATTATACTTAACAGTGAGAAGCTAATTTTTCTTACTTTAGACAGTAGATGGTATAGACAGCACATGACATTGTATTGTAACCAGCATCTCGATTAGCTGGCGGGTGGATTTCGTTAGCGGGTGGCTTATGGAATAAATTTTTATTTTTCGTTTTCCTATTATTTTCAGTACAGGGTTTTGATTGTAATGATCAAGTCTTGCACAGAGTTTAGCTACGATGAAAAATACACTCTAAGACAAAAAAAAAAGACCCTCCACGAAAGAGTTATGTAAATTCGTCGCAAAGTGATACTCATCTACATCTACATCTACATGGATACTCTGCAAATCACAATTAAGTTCCTGGCAAAGGGTTCATTGAGCCACCTTAACAATTCTCTATTATTACAATCTCGTACAGCGCACGGAAAGAACGAACTCCTACATCTTTCCGTGCGACCTCTGATTTCCCGTATTTTATCGTGGTGATCGTTTCTCCCTATGTAGGTCAGTGTCAACAAAATATTTTCGCGTTCGGAGGAGAAAGTTGGTGATTGGAATTTCGTGAGAAGATTCCGTCGCAACGAAAAACGCCTTTCTTTTAATGATGTCCAGCCCAAATCCTGTATCATTTCTGTGACACTCTCTCCCATATTTAGCGATAATACAAAATGTGCTGCCTTTCTTTGAACTTTTTCGATGTACTCCGTCAGTCCTTCCCGGTAAGGATCCCACACCACGCAGCAGCATTCTAAAAGAGGACGGACAAGCGTAGTTTAGGCAGTCTCCTTAATAGATCTGTTACATTTTCCAAGTGTCCTGCCAATACAACGCAGTCTTTGGTTAGCCTTCCCCACAACATTTTCTGTGTGTTCCTTCAAGTTTAAGTTGTTTGTAATTGTAATACCTAAGTATTTAGTTGAATTTACGGCTTTTAGATTAGACTGATTTATCGTGTAACCGAACTTTAAGGTATTCCTTTTAACGCTCATGTGGATGATCTCACACTTTTCGTTATTTATGGTCAACTGCCAATTTTCGCACCATTCACACATCTTTTCTAAATCGTTTTGCAGTTTGTCTCGATCTTCTGATGACTTTATTAGTCGATAAACGACAGCGTCATCGGCAAACAACCTAAGACGGCTGCTCAGATTGTCTCCCAAATTGTTTTCATAGATAAGGAACAGCAAAGGGCCTATAGCACTGCCTTGGGGAACGGCAGAAATAACTTCTGTTTTACTCGATGACTTTCCGTCAGTTATTACGAACTGTGAACTCTCTGACAGGAAATCACAAATCCAGTCACATAACTGAGACGATATTCCATAAGCACGCAATTTCACTACGAGCCGCTTGTGTGGTACAGTGTCAAAAGCCTTCCGGAAATCCAGAAATACGGATTCGATCTGAAATCCCTTGTCAATAACACTCTACACTTCATGTGAACAAAGAGCTAGTTATGTTTCACAGGAACGATGTTTTTTAAACCCGTGTTGACTGTGTGTCAATAGACAGTTTTCTTCGAGGTAATTCATAATGTTTGAACACAATATATGTTCCAAAATCCTGCTCCATATGACGTTAACGATATGGGCCTGTAATTTAGTGGATTGAATATTAGTGTGACTACAACTTTCCAGTTTTTGGGTACGGATCTTTCGTCGAGCGAACGGTTGTATATGATTGTTAAGTATGGAGCTAAGGCATCAGCATACTCCGAAAGGAACCTAATTGGTATACAGTCTGGACCAAAAGCCTTGGCCGGCCGCTGTGGCCGAGCGGTTCTAGGGCTACAGTCTGGAACCGCGCGACCGCTACGGTCGTAGGTTCGAATCCTGCCTCGGGCATGGGTGTATGTGATGTCCTTAGATTAGTTAGGTTTAAGTAGCTCTAAGTTCTAGGGTACTGATGACCTCAGATGTTAAATCCCATAGAGCTCAGAGCCATTTGAACCATTTGAGCCAGAAGACTTGCTTTTATTAAGTGATTTAAGTTGCTTTACTACTCCGAGGATATTTACTTCTACGTTACTCATGTTGGCAGCTGTTCTCGATTCGAATTCTGGAATATTTACTTCGTCTTCAGGTATCGATGGAAAACACAAAATAGTAAACTTTGGCGCCCGAGGGATGAATGTGTAACGCTGCAGCGCAGTTCCACTAAACAGCTGGCAAGTACAGTAAACAGGGGACATGCCGATATCAGGATGTAAAATTTTTGTAAATTTCATTCCGTGTACTCAGTTAGACAGTAACTATGCCTCGCAGAAAAGCAAGTAAGCAATATTCTCAGACAGCAATTGAGGGAGGGCGTGCAGCTGGGTCAAAGAAGTCGGATGGAGTAATTGGCGTATCACTTGACATTTGAAAGGAGCGTCGCCACTATTCGACGATGTTGGAAGGTTTGGGCGATCCATGGCCGAACAGAGTGTGAAGATGGAATCGGTCGACCAAGAGAGACGACAGAATGATCGTACAGTCGTCAGAGAGGGACTCAGAGCTCCAGATTCAACATTATCGTCTATCCGACGTGCAACTGTGCTCCAGTGCCTACAAAGACCATTAATAGGGAGCTCACAGAAAGAAAGCCTAGCTCACGGCGCCCCCTTGCGCTGCCTACCATTGACCTCTGCACACCAACAAGCTCGTGTGCAGTGATGTCGGGCACATTCGGCCTGGAGTCCCATTTACAGGAGTAGAATTGTCTTCAAAGATGAGTTCCGCTTCGAACTGAGCCCCGATGAGCAGCGAAGACATGTCTGGAGAGATCCCGAACAGGAGTGGAATAGCAACCTGACAGTCGCCCGCCATAGTTGAAAGAATGGGGTACCATATCTTTTCATAGAAGGATTTCTTCGGTTGTCACTCTTGACACCCATGCGGCACGGTGGTGTGTCGACGATATTCTACGCCCCGTTTAGTTGCCCTTCATGGCAAGGTATCCTGGGCTTACATTTCAGCAAGATAATGCCCAGCCACAAACGGCGAGAGTTTCTGCTGCTTGTTTTGGTGATTGCCAAACCCTACCTCGGCCACCAAGGTCACCAGATCTCTCCCCAATCGAAAAAGTTTGAGGTATTATTGGCAGGGTCCTCTAACCACCTCGCGATTTTGGCGACTTCAAGCAGCAATTGGACAGAATTTGGCACAATACCCCTCAGGAAGATATCCAACAACTCTCAATGCTCGCACAAGGGTTATTGACTTGTTCAGTTTGTGGAGCTTTTTCTCTCGAATAAGTCATCTAATTTTTCCGAAATTGTATTCATTTGTTTGCACATGTACATCATATCTACCGATTTCCATCATATTCGGGTAATTCCTTCGTAGTGCGTCATTTTTTTGTCTTAGGAATGAAAGGTAGTAATATTCCATTCTACAGGTAACATTGTTCCCAAATTAGCCTAGTGTGATATTCAGTTCATCGATATACATTTACAAGGACAGTAAAACATGAAGAATAACCAGTACTCCAGTAGCGCCAGAGTAGTGCTGCTGCATGGCACTATGTACAATGCATGGCAGCACACAAGATGCGGCAGTTTGGGCGAGGAAGATGTGGCAAATAAATGTTTACCGGTATGATAAATGCTGTAAGACACTGGAACTGACAGAGGTCCTGTCTCAATCTATTTCCTATCACACCGCACTGCAGAATACAATATTTACAGACCTTCAGAAGTAATAAGAATGGTTTCTGTAATGGGTAAGTGCTGCTAATGCTTTCTTGTACAAGCATCCTGTCTAGCTGTTGTGCTATTCCGTACTATGAATTTTATTTGATTAGGATTGTGTAATGGGGTTGTGAAGGAGGCATCTCGGGTGTTTGCTGAAAGGCATCCAGAACGAGAAGGGAGACATCCTTGTGCGGACACGTTATTGGGTGTGGTACAACGAGCTCGAGACGTTAGGATTTTGGATTGGTGAAACATCAGCAAAGCATACCTCTGCGGAATCAAAACAGTGCCACTGCGTTGGATACGATACACACAAATCCACATAGCAGCACAAGGAAGTTCGTTGAGAAGTCACAAATCTCACACTGCAAGTGAAACGCATTTTGAAAGACTCAAACGTACACCCACACTATCAGTGCATGCGCCAAAGGCTTTCTTTCAGTGGATGAGAAGGCCAATCAGCTGATGTTGTGTGAGTGGTCAGATGTGTGAGACCTAGTTCACAGATGAGTCTACTTCCCGCAGCACAGCTGTGAGTAATTGTAATGCCAGACACTATTGAGCTTCCGTGAACCTGCATTGGTTGAATGAAGCAGATCACCAACACCGATGGATCGTCAGTTGCGGGGTCGTATCATAGGTAAGCTTGACATTGATCCTCAAATTTTTAATGCAGTTTGAATAACACAACATACACCAATTTCCTTCGGAATGAACTACCCTCTGTGCTTGACGATACTGTTTTAGAACGAAGCAAGTGTGTAAGACTACACTGGTCTTGCTGTTTAATCTAAAAGGCTACAGGCGACTGTAAGTTTAACACCCTGACAGCTATCACTTTAATTTGTAATCCTTCCAAATGCCTACCTAGCCATGTGTCTGTCCTCTGACAGTGATTGTTGTTGCTAGCCCGCACTGAAGGTTATCACTTTTATCGGGATTTTAAATATAGCGTGAATGTTGAAATAATTTAATGAAATGGTGACCCTGTCGTTATTGTAGTCAATTATTGATGAGTGATCGATAATCTTTTATAATAAAAATGCAAAAGTTTATTGATCATAAAATAGGGCAAACAACACAAGTTAAGCGAGTTGACAAATAAATCATTAACTGTTGGCAACAGAAATAGAGACCACAAATAATTAGCACTTCACTGGGTGGTGTTTGGTTGGAAAAGACTAAGGTTCACTTGTTTAATCAGTTTATTCTGGCTCAAAGCATGGATAACGCAGTCTGAAAATATCAAATACTGAATAGACTTTGATGGATTTATTCTACACAGAAGTTAGAGTACATTTGTGCAGCTGAGAACAAGCGGCGAGATTGTAATACTTTTTGCCCTAGTAAGCCGGAGAACCAATATTATACGCCTTCAGCGCTTTCTCAGGCGATGGTTGTGGTGCAAGCGTCTGCAGAGTAGTGATGTGCGGCGCCTGTAATTCGTCATTGCGGGCACGAAATATGCGATGACGCGGGCTGGAGATCTATTAGACGGATCGCAATCACTCTCTGATGGACGCCTGAAATCTCAGCAGATTCCAGCGTGTGACAGTCCCATTCGGCAGTCATACCAAGGACCAATTTGACTCACTCAGACGGCACTGCATCGCCAGTCATACGAAGGACCAATTTGACTCACTCATGAACCATGGACCTTGCCATTGGTGGGGAGGCTTCCGTGCCTCTGAGATACTGATAGCCGTACCGTGTGTGCAGCCAGAACGTAGGGGTATCTGTTGAGAGGCCAGACAAACTTGTGGTTCCAGAAGAGGCGCAGCAGCCTTTTCAGTAGCTGCAGGAGCAAAAGTCTGGATGATTGACTGATCTGGCCTTGTAACACTAACCAAAACGGCCTTGCTGTGCTGGTACTGCGAACGGCTGAAAGCACGGGGAAACTACAGCCGTAATTTTTCCCGAGGGCATGCAACATTACTGTATGGTTAAATGATGGTGACGTCCTCTTGGGTAAAATATTCCGGAGGTAAAATGGTCCCCCATTCGGATCTCCGGGCGAGGACTACTCAAGAGGACGTCGTTATTAGCAGAAAGAAAACTGGCGTTCTACGGATCGGAGCGTGCAATGTCAGATTTCTTAATCGGGCAGGTAGGTTAGAAAATTTAAAAAGGGAAATGGATAGGTTAAAGTTAGATATAGTGGGAATTAGCGAAGTTCGGTGGCAGGAGGAACAAGACTTTTGGTCAGGTGAATACAGGGTTTTAAATACAAAATCAAATAGGGGTAATGCAGGAGTAGGTTTAATAATGAATAAAAAATAGGAGTGCGGGTAAGCTACTACAAACAGTATAGTGAACTCAATATTGTGGCCAAGATAGACACGAACCCCACGCCTACTACAGTAGTACAAGTTTTTATACCAATTAGCTCTGCAGATAACGAAGTAATTGATGAAATGTATGATGAGATAAAAGAAATTATTCAGATAATGAAGGGAGACGAAAATTTAATAGTCGTGGGTGACTGGAATTCAATAGTAGGAAAAGGAAGAGAAGGAAACGTAGGAGGTGAATATGAATTGGGGGTAAGAAATGAAAGAGGAAGCCGCCTGGTAAAATTTCGCACAGAGCATAACTTATTCATAGCAAATACTTGGTTCAAGAATCATAAAAGAAGGGAGTATACATTGAAGAAGCCTGGAGATACTAGAAGGTATCAGATAGATTATATAATGGTAAGACAGAGATTTAGGAACCAGGTTTTAAATTGTAAGACATTTCCAGGGGCAGATGTGGACTCTGACCACAATCTATTGGTTATGAACTCTAAAACTGAAGAAACTGTAAAAGGTGGGAATTTAAGAAGATGGGACCTGGATAAACTGACTAAACCAGAGGTTGTACAGAGTTTCAGAGAGAGCACAAGGAAACAATTGACAGGAATGGGGGAAAGAAATACAGTAGAAGAAGAATGCGTAGCTTTGAGGGATGAAGTAGTGAAGGCAACAGAGGATCAAGTAAGTAAAAAGATGAGGGCTAGTAGAAACCCTTGGGTAACAGAAGATATATTGAATTTAATTAATGAAAGGAGAAAATATAAAAATGCAGTAAATGAAGCAGGCAAAAGGGAATACAAACGTCTCAAAAATGAGATCGTCAGGAAGTGCAAAATGGCTAAGCAGGGATGGCTAGAGGACAAATGTAAGGATGTAGAGGCATATCTCACTAGGGGTAAGACAGATACTGCCTACAGGAAAATTAAAGAGATCTTTGGAGAAAAGAGAACCACTTTTATGAATATCAAGAGCTCAGATGGAAACCCAGTTCTAAGCAAAGAAGGGAAAGCAGAAAGATGGAAGGGGTATATAGAGGGCAGTGTTATGGAAATGGAGGAGGACGTGAGTGAAGATGAAATGGGAGATGTGATACTGCGTGAAGAGTTTGACAGAGCACTGAAAGACCTAAGTCGCAACAAGGTCCCGAAAGTAGACAACATTTCATTAGAACTACTGTGAGCAAGATGTATGAGACAGGCGAAATACCCTCAGACTTCAAGAAGAATATAATAATTCCAATCCTAAAGAAAGCAGGTGTTGACAGACGTGAAAGGTACCGAACTGTCAGTTTAATAAGTCACGGCTGCAAAATACTAACACGAATTCTTTAAAGACGAATGGAAAAACTGGTTGAAGTAGACCTCGGGGAAGATCAGTTTGGGTTCCCAATATTGGAACACGTGAGGCAATACTGACCCTACTACTTACCTTAGAAGATAGATTAAGGAAAGGCAAACCTACGTTTCTAGCATTTGTAGACTTAGAGAAAGCTTTTGACAATGTTGACTGGAATACTCTCTTCCAAATTCTGAAGGTGGCAGGGGTAAAACACAGGGAGCGAAAGGCTATTTACAATTTGTACAAAAACCAGATGGCAGTTATAAGAGTCGAGGGACACGAAAGGGAAGCAGTGGTTGGGAAGGGAGTGAGACAGGGTTGTAGCCTATCCCTAATCACTTCAAGGTACACCAATGACATTGTAATTCTGTCAGAGACAGCAAAGAACTTAGAAAAGCAGTTGAATGGAATGGACAGTGTCTTAAAAGGAGAATATAAGATGAACATCAACAAAAGCAAAACGAGGATAATGGAATGTAGTCGAATTATGTCGGGTGATGCTGAGGGAATTAGATTAGGAAATGAGACACTTAAAGTAGTAGATGAGTTTTGCTGTTTGAGGAGCAAAATAACTGATGATGGTCGAAGTAGAGAGGATATAAAATGTAGACTGGCAATGGCAAGGAAAGCGTTTCTGAAGAAGAGAAATTTGTTAAATCGAGTATAGATTTAAGTGTCAGGAAGTCGTTTCTGAACGTATTTGTATGGGTTGTAGCCATGAATATAAGTGAAACATGGACGATAAATAGTTTGGACAAGAAGAGAATAGAGGCTTTCGAAATGTGGTGCTACATAAAAATGCTGAATATTGGATGGGTAAATCAATACTAATGAGAAGGTATTGAATAGAATTGGGGAGCGGAGAAATTTGTGGCACAACTTGACTAGAATAAGGAATCGGTTGGTAGGACATGTTCTGTCGCATCAAGGGATCACCAATTTAGTATTGGAGGGCAGCGTGGAGGGAAAAATCGTAGAGGGAGAACAAGAGATGAATACACCAAGCAGATTCAGATGGATGTAGGTTGCAGTTGGTACTGGGAGATGAAGAAGCTTGCACAGGATAGAGTAGCATGGAGAGCTGCATCAAACCAGTGTCATGACTAAAGACCACAACAACAACAGCCTCCTCTATGCAATTTTCCTTTATACTACACGCCAGAACCCTTCCTGCAAATGTTAGTTCCCATTCACTTTTCCTATACTTTTCAAAGTTAAAGAATGACTCAGGTTAGCCGCGATATATCAAACGAGTCATCGTAAAATATATTTATTTCACCAGTTATAAAAGTAGTGCAGTTAAATGGAATTCCCTGACAAAAACAGACGTGTGCAAGACAGCAGCGTTTGACATCCTAACTTAAATAATACGCTGCACTACCGCCTTGAGTAACAACAGAACAGAACACAGTAGATCACCACAATCTCTCTCTCTCTCTCTCACACACACACACACACACACACACACACACACACACACACGCACGCACGCACACACACACACGCACACACACACAATAACTTTCAAGCAAACGGCTACAGAAACGTATGCATAGAGGTGGCAGAACCTCACAAACACCATAAACGTTTGGCGTTACAGATCCAACATGCGCAGTGGATCTCGTATGGTAGTGTCTCCTGGCTGAGAACGTGCTGATGACGATTTAACAATCATCCAGCAGTCCTTGAGTCCATATTTTATAGTAAAATCAATAGAGCCGTACTGCACTAGTCTGTAGAATGCAGAAACTCCAGTAACCACTCCTACATAGGAGTTTGATTCAGCTTTTCACAGCAGGGCACTCCCTGGAGTTAAAAAAAAACGTCTCGTTATACAGGGCTGCAAATGTCACACATTTCAATTACATAAACGACAAACAGAGAAATCAAACATTTGTAAATACACACACAAGCGCTGCAAACAGCACTAAATTCGTTGATGATGTATCTTTCAGATATTTGTAAGTCTTGAGAATGGTACTTCATCTCGACTACATATGTTTTCCATGCATGTTTTTCGTTTTAACCAATGCCTATGATACTCTATCAGCTCTTTCCAGTTCGTTACCAGTTCCACCTCCAAAAAAACCGACTACTATCAATATACATCTCACAAGCCAACACAATAAAACATACTCCTTGCTTGAAACAACCAAATGCAAGGCATTGGCATCTGACATCCGAACTTGCTGCAGTAATGTCGCGAAGAAGAACAGAACAAAACATTAGCTCCCCTCGATATCTCTCTCTCACACTCACACACACACATACACAGTAACTGTCAACCAGATGGTAGACAAAAGCAAGCACAGAGCTGAAAAAACCTCACCTCTTGCTGTCATTGACTTACAAGTAAACTCACCCAACAGGTACACTAAGATTTTTGTGGTATCGATAGCTGCGATGCCACGGCGTAAGTACAAGTTCTTAAGTTGGCACTACGACACCGACACCGACGACAGGGCCCCCTAGCCGGCGCTGTGCAGCTCTACGAGCGCCGCTCCAGATTCAGCCCATTTTGATTCCGAGTAGACGACCAAGGAACATTGTTTCTATTTCATAGTGGGCGAGCCACTACAGATTTTGGCTTTGTAACTTCTAGCCAATGTTAGATTCGATGTACAGCTTCGCACCTAAGTGCTCGTCTCAGCCATAGTTAAGTTTATGAATTCAAGTTATTGTGCAGTGAGATAGTAAAACCATTTCTTGAGCAGTACCGAGAGATTTTTACCTCACCTGCTCCTACTCACTTCCTACATTCGGCCTAACCTTCAGTTTACAGGAGTAGACCAACGCGCCGCCTACCAGGCGGGATACGAAATTTTTGATTGGATTTAAATATATTGTAGTGTAGAGCAAAATAAGAGGCATAGTTTTTTAAGCATGCCCGTTCTGCCGCTAAGGGCAGTGAAACACACCCTTGAAAAAAATTGTATTTAATATTTCTGAATGAATAACTTCGAAACGGTAATAAATCTAAAAAAAACTTCAAATAAAAGCTGTGGGTTTTAATGTACACTACATCAGTGTACGTAGATTTGTCGAAAAAGTTATTTTTTCTAAACGCCCTCCCACCGCTATTATGTTTTTCATTTCGACATCTGACTAATAGAAAAATATATAGCATCGTTAATACCGAATTCAATCGTACATGATGAAGTGGTATTCCAAAGACACATTTGAGAAACAAGCTAGAAACATGTCTACATCGCTGTGTGCACACCCGATATATGTCCGGTTCAATGCAAGATGTCATGTTGTGTTGATTAATAAGTCTTCCCCAGATAAATATATTCTAAATTCATTTTTTAAATATATTCTCTGTATATATACACTCCTGGAAATGGAAAAAAGAACACATTGACACCGGTGTGTCAGACCCACCATACTTGCTCCGGACACTGCGAGAGGGCTGTACAAGCAATGATCACACGCACGGCACAGCGGACACACCAGGAACCGCGGTGTTGGCCGTCGAATGGCGCTAGCTGCGCAGCATTTGTGCACCGCCGCCGTCAGTGTCAGCCAGTTTGCCGTGGCATACGGAGCTCCATCGCAGTCTTTAACACTGGTAGCATGCCGCGACAGCGTGGATGTGAACCGTATGTGCAGTTGACGGACTTTGAGCGAGGGCGTATAGTGGGCATGTGGGAGGCCGGGTGGACGTACCGCCGAATTGCTCAACACGTGGGGCGTGAGGTCTCCACAGTACATCGATGTTGTCGCCAGTGGTCGGCGGAAGGTGCACGTGCCCGTCGACCTGGGACCGGACCGCAACGACGCACGGATGCACGCCAAGACCGTAGGATCCTACGCAGTGCCGTAGGGGACCGCACCGCCACTTCCCAACAAATTAGGGACACTGTTGCTCCTGGGGTATCGGCGAGGACCATTCGCAACCGTCTCCATGAAGCTGGGCTACGGTCCCGCACACCGTTAGGCCGTCTTCCGCTCACGCCCCAACATCGTGCAGCCCGCCTCCAGTGGTGTCGCGACAGGCGTGAATGGAGGGACGAATGGAGACGTGTCGTCTTCAGCGATGAGAGTCGCTTCTGCCTTGGTGCCAATGATGGTCGTATGCGTGTTTGGCGCCGTGCAGGTGAGCGCCACAATCAGGACTGCATACGACCGAGGCACACAGGGCCAACACCCGGCATCATGGTGTGGGGAGCGATCTCCTACACTGGCCGTACACCACTGGTGATCGTCGAGGGGACACTGAATAGTGCACGGTACATCCAAACCGTCATCGAACCCATCGTTCTACCATTCCTAGACCGGCAAGGGAACTTGCTGTTCCAACAGGACAATGCACGTCCGCATGTATCCCGTGCCACCCAACGTGCTCTAGAAGGTGTAAGTCAACTACCCTGGCCAGCAAGATCTCCGGATCTGTCCCCCATTGAGCATGTTTGGGACTGGATGAAGCGTCGTCTCACGCGGTCTGCACGTCCAGCACGAACGCTGGTCCAACTGAGGCGCCAGGTGGAAATGGCATGGCAAGCCGTTCCACAGGACTACATCCAGCATCTCTACGATCGTCTCCATGGGAGAATAGCAGCCTGCATTGCTGCGAAAGGTGGATATACACTGTACTAGTGCCGACATTGTGCTTGCTCTGTTGCCTGTGTCTATGTGCCTGTGGTTCTGTCAGTGTGATCATGTGATGTATCTGACCCCAGGAATGTGTCAATAAAGTTTCCCCTTCCTGGGACAATGAATTCACGGTGTTCTTATTTCAATTTCCAGGAGTGTATTTTCTTCTAATTTTATAAAATATGAATTTTTTGTGTTCAGGTTGCAACCTTTTCAGATTTAATTATGTTATATTTGAAGTTCTTTGTAGATAATTGTTGTAACATTAATATAGAATTGCACAATAAAGAGAAACGTGTAGAACTGTTTGGTTCAAATAAATGCCAAATGCACTTTTCTATATAGACTTTCTAGCTTACTTCTGACAAATGTGTCTATGGAAAACCACTTCATCATATATGACTGAATTTAGTATTAACGATGCTATCCTTTTCGCTATTAGTGAAATGACGAAATAAAGAACAAAATAATGGGCGACAAATCTGGATACACAACTGTAACGTACATTAAAAGCCATACATCTTTTATTTGAGGTTTTTTTTAATTTGCATTACGGTTACAATGGTTCTCACTCAGTAATATTAAACTCAATTTTTTTCAAGATGGTTTTTCACATGGGCACGTTTAGAAAAAATTATGTGTCTTGTTTAGCTGTGTACTATAACATATTCAAAGCAGATATAAATTAAAATGTATCCTTGAGTAGGTTTACCTGTGAAAAATTCGCTACAGTCATCATGAACGACTCGATTTACATCCAAGATGTGACAGCGAAATGATGTATTTCACATCATCCCACATGCATTTTCGTTGGTTGTTTGGTTTGAGGAAGGAGACCAGACAGCGAGGTCATCGGTCTCATCGGATTAGGGAAGGACGGGGAAGGAAGTCGGCCGTGCCCTTTGAAAGGAACCATCCCGGCATTTGCCTGGAGCGATTTAGGGAAATCACGGAAAACCTAAATCAGGATGGCCGGACGCGGGATTGAACCATCGTCCTCCCGAATGCGAGTCCAGTGTCTAACCACTGCGCCACCTCGCTCGGTCTGCATTTTCGTCCGATTGACTCTAACGCCTAGACGGGATGCAACATGATTTTTCATTTTTGCGTCAGCAACAAGGAATGTTACTTTGAAACTGGTTTCCCAGTGATTTGTATCCAACCTAATGCAATCGAAATCTTCACAGGCGCATTTCTAAGGTCTCGGATTGTGGCCTAGCAGAAGCAGCGTGAAAATCTTGTACTTACAAATGTAGCAAGTAATTCTAGACATGCCAAGTAGCCGTTTTGATTTGATCAGTGATTGTCCTACATTTCAACACACACAGACGACTGACATATACATCAAACGTTTCAAGGGGATTTCAAAATCATTTCTGAAGAATTGTAAGGGTGCTTGTACAGGGAACGTGCTATACTAATTCATACAGACGGGTGGGTCGATTTGGCTCAGTAGGTGGAGTACTAGCGGTTGGTTCAAATGGCTCTGAGCACTATGCGACTTAACTTCTGTGGTCATCAGTCGCCTAGAACTTAGAACTGATTAAACCTAACTAACCTAAGGACATCACACACATCCATGCCCGAGGCAGGATTCGAATCTGCGACCGTAGCGGTCGCTCGGCTCCAGACTGTAGCGACTAGAACCGCTCGGCCCCTCCGGCCGGCCCTAGCGGTTGTATTAGTAGTAGTAGTAGCGGTAGAAGAAGAAGAATAGGAAGAAAAAGACTCAAAAAGTAAGTTCCATTGCGATTACAGTGAGTAAGATACGTAGTATAAATTGCAACAGTTGTAGTAGTAGTTTCATAATCATGGCTGCTCGGCCAACTGTACCACAGCGACCCACACGCTCTTTTGATGTGTGACAGTATTATTTTTTAACCAACACCTTTTGTCGCTGTAGGTGTGATGGAAATTTGATACAGATGTAGACGAAACGTCAAACTCCAACCATGCTTCCTAAAAACAGATGTGATCTAATGTTTGGGACAGCATTGCATTTTTAAGTGAGTCCTCACATAAATTATAAGTCTCTTACGTTTTACATAGGACATCTAACATTTCCAGTAACTTGTTATCCACCACTGACAAATAACTTCCAGGATTACCAGCCATCAATAATACGATGGTTGGAACTTAAATAGTGGCAGCTATTCATTCACAACCGATACAAAAGAGTTACATGTTTGCAGCTGTTACTGTCCTGCAAACTAGTCACCAGCGTTGTGTAGAACCCGTTGCCAGCGATGTGAAAGGCGTAGTATACCGTTAGCAGAGCCTGTTCTGTTGATGGTGCGAATGGAGCGGTCTACTGTCCGTAGAATCTCTAGAACAGTTCTGAAGCGAATGCCACGAAGTGGTTCCTTCATCTTCGGAATCAAATCAAAGTCACAAGGACTTAAATCCGAGGAGTACGGTGTATGTTACAGTACTTCCCAGTCCCATCGACCGAACAGAGCAGCGACAGCTTGCGCTGTATGCGTCCGCGCATTGTCGTGCAAAATGATGGGTGGGTTGCGCAGAAAGTGTCGCAGCTTCTTTCGCAAAGCTGGTCGCAGGTGATGCTCCAAAAACGAACAGTAATACTATGCACCGACGGTCTGCCGTGGAGGAACGTAATGCGTTAGGATTATACCATCACAGTTGTACACGAGAATCACCTTAACTTTCGCGCACTTTCGACTTTCGCGGAAACCCATAATGACGCCATTCGTTGAATTGGCGTTTCAGATTTGGCTCGTACGATGTGGCCCATATCTACATCTACATCTACACGGTTACTCTGTAATTCACACTTATAAGTGCCTGGCAGAGGGTTCATCGAACTATTTTCATACATCTTCTCTACCATTCCACTCTCGAATGGCGCGTTGGAAAAAGGAACATCTAAATCTTTCCGTTCGAGCTCTGATTTCTCTTATTTTATTATGATGATCATTTCTCCATACGTAGGTGGCAGTCAACAAAATACTTTCTCATTCGGAAGAGAAAGTTGGAGATTGAAATTTCGTAAATAGATCTCGCCGCAAAGAAAACCGCCTTTATTTTAATGACTGTCACCCCAACTCGCGTATTATATCAATGACACTCTCACCCCTGTTGCGCGATTACACGAAACGAGCTGCCCTTCTTTGCACTTTTTCGATGCCCTCCGTCAATCCTACGTGGTAAGGATCCCACACCGCGCAGCAATATTCCACTAGAGGACGGACAAGTGTAATTTAGGCTGTCTCTTTAGTGGGTTTGTCGCATCTTCTAAGTGTTCTGCCAACAAAGCGCAGTCTTTGTTTCGCCTTCCCCACAATATTATCTATGTGGTCTTCCCAATTTAAGTTATTCGTAATTATAATTCCTAGGTATTTAGTCGAATTGACAGTCCATAGATTTGTGCGATTTATCGTATACCCAAAATTTATGGGATTTCTTTTAGTACGCATGTGGATGACCTCGCACTTTTCTTTGTTTAGTGCCAATTGCCACTTTTCGCACCATACAGAAATTCTCTCTATATCATTTTGTAATTGGAATTGATCATCTGATGATTTTACTAGACGGTAAATTACAGCGTCATCTGCAAACAATCTAAGGGGGCTGCTCAGATTATCACCTAGATCATTTACGTAAATCAGGAACAGCAGAGGGCCTATGACACTACCTTGCGGAACGCCAGATATCACCTCTGTTCTACTCGATGATTTACCGTCTATCACTACAAACTGTGACCTCTCTGAGAGGAAATCACGAATCCCGTCACACAACTGAGACGATACTCCATATGCACGCAATTTGATTAATAGTCGCTTGTGAGGAACGGTATCAAAAGACTTCTGGTAATCTAGGAATACGGAATCGATCTGAGAGCCCTTGTCGACAGCACTCTTTACTTCACGGGAATAAAGAGCTAGCTGTGTTGCACAAGAACGATACGGCGTAAGAAGCGCATACAGCGCAAGCTGTGGCTGCTCTGTTCGGTCGATGCGACTGGAAGGTACTGTACCATCGACCGTACTCCCCGGACTTAAATCTTTGTGACTCTGATTTGATTCCGAAGATGAAGGAATCATTTCGTGGCATTCGCATGAGAACTGTTCCAGAGATTCGACAGGCAGTAGACAGCTCCATTCGCACCATCAACAGAACAGGCTCTGCTAACGGTATACTACGCCTTCCACATCGCTGTCAACGGATTCTACACAACGCTGGTGACTACTTTGAAGGACCGTAACAGGTTCAAACATGTAACTCTTTTGTATCGGTTGTGAATAGTTGCCACTATTTACGTTCCAACCCTCGTATAATGGAGCAGCATGCAGAACTGTTTCCAGACAAGATCCATGATACACACAATTGTTTCCAGACGTTGAGTTTTCATTATCCCCTGCATCTAGACGACTTGCATCGCATAGCACGCAATGAATGTGACGTTACTCTCTGAAATGTTAAATTTGCAGTAGGACTGTCAACAGATCGAGAGTTTATTGGAGTGTTAATTTATAAAAATCCATGTGTTTGCTGACATAAAAGCTTTGCTGACAGATTGTGATTAAGATAAATTACACTGGAATTCAGTACAGATATCTGAAATGTTCAACCCACACACTGTGATAGTGTTACTGTATTACAGTGTATAAGAACCACCTGAAAACGGTTATACAAAAAAACGTCGTGTGACTAGGACCTCCCATCAGGTAGACCGTTCGGCGGGTGCAAGTATTTCGATTTGAGGCCATTTCGGCGACTTGCGCGCCCATGGGGATGAAATGATAATGATTAGGACAACACAACACCCAGTCCCTGAGCGGAGAAAATCTCCGATCCAGCCGGGAATCGAACCCGAGCCCTTAGGATTGACATTCTGTCACGCTAACCACGCAGCTACCGGGAGGCGGACAAAACGGTTATGGAATGCTAGAGCAGTTACATTGCTTTCCTCTAACACATTAGGACGCAGTCCTGTTCTGAGATTATTAGAGTAAAATCGTGTAGTCAGCAATATGTCTGACAGCTATGTTATAGGCGAGAATCTGCCTGCACTCCTAACTAATGGTGAGGTGCCGGCTGCTCCGGATCCGTCTTAGCACAGTGCGGTCTCCATCGGTGGTGGGTGGTGTTGGGGACCGTAGCTGTCTACCGACGGATTTGTGGCCGACGCTAAACTTGGCTATGTGCGCAGATGTGTGGTGTTTGTTTTAATAAAGATGCAAGTTCCCCCATCCCACTACATACGACAGTGACGAGTGCTTGACAACCATGAAGTCTGCATCAGTGGGCTACTCAGTTTTAAAGTTAGAACGCGTGCTCTACGGTTTTGAAAGCCATCAGACTTCCCATCATTTTAAACTCGATGTAAGTGGATTTTCTCACAATTTTCAACTTACGGTATGGGGAAATATTTAAACTGTAATGCCAGAGGGGTGGAGGAGGGGATTGTTTAAGCATAGCACAAGTGGACTTGGGGAAAGTGTGGAGTGCCGATTTTTGAATTGAAATAAACGATGCTGTATGACGTACGTGCCGGCGAAACTTAAACTCAGGGTAACATCAGAAGGGAATTGCTTAACTTAGGACAGGTTGTATGGAATTCCTCACTCAGAACAAGTGATGTGACTGCTATAAACAAGCCAACATGTCTCTACAGGACAGGGCACTTTCTGACAGGCTAGTTATTTCCCTTTGCCTTAGTATCTTGGATTCTGACATCATTGAGCTGGGCCAGTATTTTAAGTTAGTGGATTCTCAAGTCATAGAGCCCGCACCATTATCCCATGTCAGCTATCTTGAGATCAAGCACGACGGAGCACAATCTTGAGTTTTGAATTTCGTGCCAATTTATACTTACGACAACAAGAGTACTTCCACAGTGACGTCATAGGAGCGAGGGAAAACTCCGCCATTTTTTTTTAATTTCCTGGCAAACTTTGGATTTCCCGCTGTTTTATACGTAAGGCATCTGGCCTTTGTCAGATGGGGGAGGGAGTGGAGGGGTGGGGGAATCTGATGACTCTACCACGATGTCATCAGTGACATCATTGGTGACCTACTTTGCCCCAGAACCCACACTGCCTTGTTATTTGTGGGTACCAGCCTGGTATTTACCCAGTCGGATGAAAGAAAACGCCTAAAAATCACATCCAATCTGGTCGACACATCGATCCCGTTTTTAATCCGCCGAGCGGATTCTAAACATGTCGGCGAGAATTCCCACGTACCAGAAGTAAGCGCTTTAACGCTCTTGGCTATCCAACTGGTCAACAGGTGTTTCAAATGTTGGTTTCGAATCTCAACACAGCATGGAGAGGGCCGTGCGGGGTCTACGTGCAATTTTTGTACAGAGTGATTATAATTAAAGTTGCAGATTGTAAATGATGTAAAAAACGAACCATTACTCAGAATGACGTCAAATTTGATAGGAATATTATCGAAGAAGGAGAAACGTTATCAAAACAAAACAAATTATCGAAATATTACCACTACATGGCGCTGTAAGCGGCAAAATATGCAAAATAAAAGACGTGGGGTACACGGCTGTTCCTCAGTTTACGTCTGAGTCCCCCTGAATGACTCTCTCAGTGCAGGATCGCACGCTGCTGACAGAGGTGCTTTACAAGAGCGGTGACTGTGCACAAGTAGCTCTGCAGACGTTCCAGACACTCAAGGGTATGAAAGAAGGTGTTGGTCCGGTGTCTGCCATGGAAATGGAGGAAATGGCTACGATATTCGAAACGACTGTGTTTAAAAAAAAAAAAAAAGTCCAATGTAGCAGAGGGAGGAAAACAGTTGGCCATCGTCAGTAGACGTAGCCACGACATTGCAGGAGGGGATCAAACGGTAGTGTGCCGACATGCAGTGCATGAGGAATTGCCTGAACACTGGACATGCCTGCGAACGCAGTTCATAAAACCTACGAAACTCCTGCATTGCCATACCTACAAAATTACGTATGTTCAGGAGTTACTTCATGCTGTGCTACCAGTAAGGCAAACGTTTGCTCTGTAGTTTCTTGCTCGCATGGAAGCGGACAATAAATGGCCGTGGAACATTCCGTGGACAAATGAAGCCCATTTCCATCTCCAAGGACATGCCAACAGAAGAACTGCAGAATATGGGCAACGGAAAATTCGTTCGCACATCAACCGGTACCGCTTCATTCTGAAAAAGTTACTGAGCGGTACGGGCTGACGCTGACAGTACGGCCGTATCTTTTCGAGGAGATGGGTCCAGCAGGTCCTGTTACATGCACCGTCACTGGTAAACGCTATGAGCGTCTTTTGCATACCATCGTCATTCCAGTTCTTCAACAGCGTGGATGAGTGCGTGGGATCATTTCTGTGCAAGATGAAGCGCCTCCGCACATTGCACAGCCAGTGAAGTATCTGCTGCAGAGGCCTTTCGGAAATTCTAGTACGATCAGCTATCATTTCCCTACTGCCTGGCCGTCCAGATCACCTGATCTTAATTCGAGTCACTTCTGGCTGCGGGATAAACTGAAAGATTCTTTGTTCAGTGCTCCGGTTACAAACTACACTCATGCTCATAAATTAAGGACAATTCCAGAATGTGGTGCCACACAACGTGGCACTACACAAAACTGGCGCTAATAGCATAAGCACATAGGGAACAAACACGACACAGATCTGTAAGTCCACGGTATTGGTGACAGGTTGAGAAAACCGTCCCGAAACACATGTGCTACAAAACGCCACTGTTTCCTGCGCATGTACCCCGACATAAATATGGGATATGATCACCATGCACACGTACACAGGCCGCACAACGGGTTGGTATATTCTGGATC
This sequence comes from Schistocerca americana, assembly GCF_021461395.2. Classification (NCBI taxonomy): domain Eukaryota; kingdom Metazoa; phylum Arthropoda; class Insecta; order Orthoptera; family Acrididae; genus Schistocerca; species Schistocerca americana. The sequence goes on from NC_060119.1 coordinate 225,340,724, forward strand.
AGGTGGTCGAGCAGCTGCTGGGGTATAACTTCCCATTCTTGCACCAGTGCCTGTCGGATCTCCTGATGTGTCCTAGGAGTTTGAAGACGTGCAGCGAAACGTCGACCGAGATAATGCCAGACGCGCTCGATGGGGTTTAGGTCTGAAGAACAGGCAGACCTCTCCATTCGCCTGATATCTTCTGTTTCAAGGTACTCCTCCACGATGGCAGCTTGGGGGGGCCGTGCGGTATCATCCATCGGAAGGAAGGTGGGGCCCACTGCAGCCCTGAAAAGGCGGACATACTAGTGCAAAATGACCTCCCGATACACCTGACATGTTACACATCCTCTGTCAAAGACAAAGACCTTGTAAAAAATAACTAGACTCACTGATGGCGCTGCATTCGCGGGATAATTTGAACCTTCGGCTGGACGCCATTATAGTGGTTGTAATCTGATGTGTTGTGTAGTACTGTTGTTTATGAAGACCCTGGTTCAACGTTGTATATTTGTTGGGACGTACATACAGTATTTGTTACTCGTAATTCTACTGTCTGTACGTTCCAATCAAAAGAAGTACAATGGTGAAGAGTCGTGCAGCGATTAATTGTACAAATTCGAGAAGGGAACGAATATTACATTTCACAGGTAAGTGAATATTTTAAGTTGTTTTGTATGTCAGTGCACTTGCTTAAGAAATGTTTTTGTAACACGGTATTAGTATAATGTCTGTGCATCTATTTGCAGGTTTCCTTTCTCAAAACCATAGTTGTTACAAAAATGGTTACACGCTGTCAGGAGGCAACATTTCCGACCGACAGAATACCATTTTATATGTTCTGATCATTTTGAAGAAAGTTGGCTGATCTGTAGTGTTTTCATGGTCTAGGTTAGGTTGAAACTTCGTAATTTGGTCGTGAGTTGCCAAAGCACTATGCCATATATAACGCACTTCTCGTCATAAAATCTAAAGCAGAAAATATCTATTAATATAGTGGGCAAATCTTCGAGTATTTTGATGCATTTTGCGTACATCTATCGTAAATGAACTACGAAAAATGCTAGGGGTCCAGTACGTAACTTTTAGCTACGGCAGATTCCATGTAGTACGTAAGATAAATTCATTAACAGTGACTAGTTGCTGTTTGTTCATAAATTAAAAAGTGTATTGTAGTAACGTATTTAAATGAGGCATTATGTTTGTGACCTAACTCAAGGGAAGGCATTTTATAACCAAAAGCGATGTATAAATATTCGAACTCCGCGCGTCTGTTTACCACTCTAATGGCCGCCGCCCAGCTATTCAATTTGTCCGCTCTTCACAGTCGACCACTCGCGCGGGTGTGGGGGCCTGGTCAAAGACATGCAGGGGTGTACATGCATCGATCATAATCCCACCCCATATCATCAGACCACAACCTCCTTACATATCCCTTTCAAGGACATTAAGGGGTTTGTATCTGGTTCCTGGTTCACGCCAGAGGAAAACCCGGCGAAAATCACTGTTCAGACTATACCTCCACTCGTCCGTGAACATAACCTGGGACCACTGTTCCAGTGACCATGTACTGTGTTCTTGACACCAGGCTTTACGGGCTCTCCTGTGTCCATGGGTCAGTGGGATGCACCTTGCAGGTCTCTGGGCGAATAAACCATGTCTGTTCAGTCGTCTGCAGACTGTGTGTCTGGAGACAATTGTGCCGGTGGTTGCGGTAAGGTCCCGAGCAAGGCTACCTGCTGTACTCCGTGGCCGTCTGCGGGCACTGATGGTGAGATATCGGTCTTCTTGTGGTGTTGTACACTGTGGAAATCCCGTACTGTAGCGCCTGGACACGTTTGCTGTCTGCTGGAATCGTTGCCATAATCTTGAGATCACACTATGTGGCACACGGAGGGGACCGTGCTACGACCTGCTGTGTTTGACCAGCCCCCAGTCGCCCTTGTATTCTATCCCTCATTACGTCATCAGTATGTGTTCTTTCAGCCATTTTCAACACACGGTCACCATTAGCACGTCTGAAAACGTATGCACACTTACTCGCTGCACCGTACTCTGACATGCACCGACACACCTCTGCATATGTGGTGCCAGCGGCACCGTGCGACGACAGCAAGTCAAATGCGCCGCATGGTCATACCCGGTGGTGATTTAAACCCGTAAACCGCCCATCAGAGCGTTGTTTCACCATTTATCAGCATTGTCCTTAATTTATAATCATGAGTGTAGATGAAATGATGAACTGCGCAAGGCATTCTAAACTTGACCCTCGGGACACTCGATCTGTTGTTCAACATGCTGTTTCTCGATTTCATTTTATGCCAGAAAACGGTGGGCAACATACTGAACATATCTTGCACCAGTCTCACGACAGATAAAAATCGATTCCATGCTTGCCTTCTAAGTATGTCTTGACCTGAGGATAATTAAAAACCGATTTTTTGTTGCTTTTTATGCGATTTTTGGCCTCAGGGCAGTTAAAAACCGATTTTTCCCATGCGATGTGGTACGATTTTGCCATGGTGGATGGGCTTCCTAACTATATAACAATGTCACAAATGTGGAATCCCAAATTTGTGCGGTCATGCACGTTGCACAGTACGGTTCGTTTAATGTGCAACTAAACCATACCAGGGTATTTGTATTGTCATTTGTGGCCGAATTCATCTACGTTATAACGCTGACAGTGCCACCTAGCGAGGAAATTTTCGATATTTTTTTCCGTAACGTTTCCCTGTTCTTGGACAACATTCTGTTGAAATTTGACGTCATTCGGAGCAACGGTTCTTTGTTACAGCGTTTTGAAACTGGAATTTTAATTGTAGTCGCCCTGTACTAAGCTGTCATGGATACTGCAACGTAGCTGAAACAAAAGAAAAGACAGGACAGATGAACGTCGTTGTTCGCTGCAAAATACTGAAGGGAGTGGATGTTTTTGAAGCTGTTTAATTAGTGACCGTGCTTGGGTGGAATTACACGGGTTACTGAATCAATGAGTTGAAGGAGTATCTCAACGCTGTCAGTCTGATACTTCTGCCAGCCGCTATACGAGACGCGCCATGCAGAAGAAGGCGATGAGAGTTTAACGTCCCGTCGCACCTTGCAGATATCGCCGTTGCATCGTGTCATGTACGTAAGTAGCAATACGCCTACCCCAAAAATTCATTCTAAATCTGTAAAGAAAATAATTACGGCGCTAATACGTTTCAAGTAAATTGCAAAATTGTTGCTAAAACTATGTGCTTGGCTAGCTTTACGTGAAGAACAACATCATGTTACGAAAAGAGCGGTTTATAAATTCTAACGCGAGATTTTTTTTATTTTACTTTTTGCTATGTGAGGTATGAGTGAGACATAGCAGTCATCCTTGAAACCAGATTTCGCAATCAAGCCCAGTCGTACAGGTAACGTTGTTACCGCCATCTTGCTAATGTCCAAGTTTGAAGAAGTGTTTCTATTGTGAGAATAATGAGATTACAATGTGATAAAGCCACGAACTCTTGGTTGTGGTGATATACCCCCTTTACCCTATTTATCAGCAGGGTAGCACGAGTTACAGATTTGTAAGAGGTGACTGATTGTGCGTTGGTGAAACAATGAACGTGAATTGGAAATGAATGTTTCGTTAAGGCGTCCACATACGTAACTGCATGCTTGACAAGCACGTTTGCGCAAGCGTGCTTGACCAAGCATGTACAAATTTCTGGCGACTACACAGGGTGCAAGCATGCTTGTGCAAGCATTAGTTTGTTTACCAGAAAATGTCGAACTCAGACGACGATTTGCTGGCTGTGGCAACCTTTTTGCTTGTATAAAAAGTGAAATGTGGAGTAAAAAGTAGTTAAAGAAACGAAAACATTCCCATATTAATTATTCGTGCTAGACACGCTACGAAAACTGTGTCACAGTACTGTTAATTTTCTTCTCTTTTTCTCCATGTAATACTGTATTCTTTGACTTGACCTACAGCACAGTACGGAATGCAATTTAACAGAACCGCACAACATTTAAATGAAACTGGATAAGTGACAAATGCTTGCACAAGCCTCCCTATCCTTGGTACGCACACTCAACCATACACACGTTTGAACGCTTGCACAAACTCTCATAATTGGAATTAGATCATGCATCAAGCTGCTTGTACAGTCCTCATGTTTACGCAAATTTATCCTACGCACTCTAAAGCTTGCTTGGGTAAACACGCTTGCGGAAACGTATTTGTCAAGCATGCAGTTACGTGTAGGGCTGCCTCTGTAGGACGGTAACCTACGTTCGTTGTTGCCAACATTCGCACGTGCTTTATACACGTTACAAACGACAAGCGAACATAGTTTTGTGATTGGTCTAGCCACTTTAATTTCGGACAGAATCCGTCATTTCTGACATTTGTATCCCATTTAATATCTTTACGCTTTCGATTTATATAAAATAACTAATATCTCATAGTTAATTCAGCAATGTTGTATTGCATTGTGAAGAAAACCCCAACGAGCATTTTAGTGTAGGCCTATATCATGGATATTCACCGTAGGTCATACAGTCATAGGCTTATGGTTGGTGGCGTTTGTATTTATTAAGAAAGTAAACGCTAACTGACAAGTTTACTTAAAATTAGTATTAACGCAACTATAATTTTCGTGGGATAAACGGAAGTATTGGTCCAGACGGAAGGAATATTGGTTACTCTAACTACATAGTAGAGTAGTAATGCCTCTTCCACAAAACGTATGAATTTTGGATACGTTTTTACCTCACTGCGAGCGAATATACTAAAGTGGACAGAAATAAAGCAGAACTGTTAAAATCTTTGTTTTATTTCGATGTTATTTTGCAGATAAAGTAGTCATTCCGAAGACAGTCTGTGTCCAGAGCATTCCTATGTCTCACGTTACTCGTGAATTACAACTATAGCCTTATACCAATGATTCCCACCTTATAACAATGACACCACCCCCTATTCGTCGAAGGATCGAAGTTCATTTAAAAAATTAGTTTTTCATGCATCTCAGTGCTTACGACGTCGTATGACTTGAACTATGCGTCCTACAATGATATAATTTTGTAGGTACATTCAATGCTGTATGTAGATATTGTCTACAAAATATTTTTCGAAAAAAGTTAGTAATAAAGAAGTAATAAATTAAAACGACATGGCTGATGACGAAATGTTACTGCATCAACAGAGAACATGTAATAATCGATTTTTTTCCTCTCTTTATTTTGTACGGGTGTCAGTGAGAAAAAGTTTCGAAAAGGTTTGAAATTATGTTTAAAGTTTGTTGGAAGCAGCTAAGTGCTCTAATTCTGTAATACTGGATGAATACTGCCTGTCTAATTTGCACACTCTTAGTTACACCGCCTCAAGTCTTATATAATTTCTCACTTGGTGCGTTAAATCTTTAACATATGATTATACCTCTTAATGAGTGATTTATGATAGCATTTAAATTTTTAAATTCGGTCAATAATTACATGAAATACTGAAAATCAAAGTTTCGTTGCACCTGGAAGGCATTAAATACACAAGCTGCAAGTGCAACTGGTTGACCGACTAACCACTTCAGCCACACAATTGCATTTGTTGTTACGGCAAATATTTAGCGAACCTCTGGGGCTGTGACTACGTTGGCTTCATACTATCATACTCGAAATATCACGAAGATATATGAGTAATTAGGGCAGTTTGTAAAATATCGATATATCAATATTTTTGCCAAAAATATGGATATAAACAGACGATATTTTTTTCTCCGTACATCGATATCGAAATGGCAATATCGAGCGCCGATATTTTTATTTCATATTATATTTCTTCCTAATTTTCGATAAATATTTGTAGTTTTTCCTTTGAAATTGTAGAAGAACGTGATTTTACTTTCACTGTGTGAAGGAGTCTTACTACTTATTGAGCTTTCGTCGTGTCCTGCCTTTCTCTTCGAATGTGTGAAGCAAAGGTCTGATTGCACTGGAGGGGTGACGGTGTGAATGGAATAACAAGATATCCGATGTGAAGAAATGTCAAACCAATTTTTAATGCAACTAGTGTGCAATTTCTTCACATAGGCATAATCAAAAACAGTTGCTGAAACTGATGAACAAAAATTTAAACGACAAGACTGGTCTTTGCGATGGGACGTGTGAGACGGAGACGTGTGAGATGGAGACGTGTGAGGAGAAATGCTAACGTAACTGGCGCTTGGTGCTACTAGCAGAAACTATAACGTTGAACTTTACCAGGCAAGTTTGACATTACACCTGCTAGGTCGCCGGCATTTGCAGAAACGAAAAAGCTCGAACGAAGTATTGCAGACAAACGCGATATGTGACGAAACTGAACGACGGGCCCATCGGACACATTTTATTGAGCTACTTACCTGCAGTTACCATTGTTAGTAAAGTGATTATTGCCAAGCGTGAACATGCCTCGTTTTCCTTTCAGTTCTAGCTCTAAGGGAGGTAAGCAGGCTGCTGGTTTGTTGATGGACAGAATATCCAAATACTTGAATTTACAGCTCTAAAACTGGCAGTATATTTACAATGTGCATATATTTTTTGACCCATATGTCGATATGTTTCCCGTCGATATATCGATCACTATTTCGATATATCGAGGAGGATAATGATACATTATTAAATATTGATACATCGGATACCTGATATTTTTAAAGATGTCAACAGTCCTAATGAGTATATTTGTGAAATTCTAATTATTTCTGCGATTTTAAGAATTCAGAGAGATTCACCTCTTTCGTACTTCCTTTAGGTATTTTACATAAAAATCATTCATACTGTGGCACATAACAGGATGTCAAGTAATACAGACACATCTACCTTACACTTTAATATCATATGTGGCTCACGAAGAAATTGCGAGACAACCAGCCGATTTGACATATAAGTGACGCAACCCCCGTGGTCATTGATGTGCTTTCAGTTGACTTCAGGGCTTCTTAATTTTTGCCATTTTCGTGTGCGAGTCTGCTGTTGTTAGTCATAGGCTACTACGGTGTGTGTGTTTGTGTGTGTGTGTGTGTGTGTGAATACCAATGTCTCCCTCCTAGTCAACGGTGAATGCGGGCTTAACAGTACACGAAAACAATTTTTATTTCATTTTTACTTTTAAAAAATTATCTGAAAAGAAGTCAGGGAAGGGATAGTCTCATCTGAAATTATGACGCCCGAATGTTGCGGCTGTACGGAGCGAGTCTAGACACATTAACTGTGAAGTGTGGTACACACAGATGTGTCGTGAAGATCATAGCACGTTGCGAGTTAACCAACGGTGAAGTGTGATGATAATCAGAAAAGGGCGCATAATTCTTAGCATACCGGAAATCACACAAGAATTCGGATTTCCAAGTTCTAGGGCTGATCTCCCACAGGGACACTGTCGCGACACGCGTAAACCGCCCCAAGGATCCGGGACGGATACAAATGTTCGCTTCAGGGAGGGTAGGGGAGGGGAGGGGAGGGGGATTCGCAGTTGGTTAATGTCTCCCGCAGCCTCCTCCCCCTCCCGAATACAGCTTGTCATTAATCACACATTTAACGGCCCACGGATGTATACGATTTTACCAAAGGCATTCGCGTCGGTCGTCTGGTACCATAGTCCATTGTAGAGTTACTTAAACATCGTTAAACTATCGATTAATCGATAGCGTCTGAACCATTGTTATTGTCGGTAGTCCGCTTTAACTATCAATAGTCATACCGTTTATAATGTAATTCTTTTCTAACTGACATCTGCAAAATCGTCGGATCCCATTACGTCCATGGCGTGTGGAGTGCAGAGGGAAAGTACACTGCTGGCCACCGTAAATGCAACACCCTGAAGGAAGCATCCGAATCAAGTGAAATTTACACCATGGGTTTGCAGCGATGAGATATGCAACTGATTAGAATTTCAGTGCAGACGCACATCACGCACGCCTGTGGCGCCACCTCATAGCGCCATTTAAGGCTTGGCGATTTCGACGAGTGTACGTTCGGCACGTGTGTTTACCTTGTGGTAGATTCACAAGACGATCAGTTATGCCTCGTAGACAACAGGGAACATCTTTTGATCAAGTATCCGAGTTCGACAGAGGAAGGATGGTGGCTTACCGAGATTGTGGATTATCATACAGAGAAATCGCTAGTCGTGTTGGACGAAAACAAACAACTGTAATGCGGATATGTGACCGTTGGATGCAGGAGGGTACGACGGACCGACGTGGTCGATCGCATTCACCTCGGTGCACCACTGCACGTGCTGATAGGCAAATTGTGCGCATGGCAGTGACGGATCGCTCAGTGACATCCCCAACCATAGCACAGCACATTGCGTCTGTAACGCATCATCCAGTGTCTGCGCGTACCATTCGACACCGTTTACAGCAGAGTGGTCTGTCTGCAAGACGTCCATTGCTTCGTCTACCATTGACGCAGAACCACAGACGTATCCGTCGCCAATGGTGTGATGAGAGACGGATGTGGACGGCAGAATGGAATGACGTTGTCTTTACTGACGAGGCACGTTTCTGTCTGCAGCACCACGATGGTCGGATTCGAGTGTGGAGACACCGTGGAGAGAGGATGCTGGACAGCTGCATTATGCACCGCCACACTGGTCTTGCACCGGGTATTATGGTATGGGGCGGTATTGGATATTACTCTCGCACGCCTCTAGTACGCATTGCTGGTACTTTAAATAGCCGGCGCTACATATCCGAGGTGCTGGAGCCAGTTGTCCTTCCTTACCTTCAGGGCTCGGCCACAGCCATATTTCAACAGGATAATGCGCGACCACACGTGGCACGCATTGTCCAAAGGTTCTTCGTCAATAACCAGATTGAATTGCTTCCCTGGCCGGCTCGCTCTCCGGATCTTTCGCCGATAGAAAACATGTGGTTCATGGTTGCTCAACGAGTGACCCAGATTACATCCCAAGCTGCCACACCAGATGATCTTTGGCAACGTGTGGAAGCTGCTTGGGCTGCTGTACCCCAGGAACACATCCAACGTCTCTTTGAATCAATGCCGAGACGTGTGGCAGCGGTGATCTCCAACAATGGCGGCTACTCTGGCTACTGATTCTGGCAGGAACCACATGTCACAGACGTCTGTAAACGTAATCATTTGATACTTGGTCAACATGTTATCTACAAAATAAATCTTGTTGTGCTACCTCTTGTCTTTCTTGGTGTTGCATTTACGGTGGCCAGCAGTTTAGATTCCATGGAGGTATTTAATCAACATCAAATATGGTAGCGCCTTAGCCAGTCTATACCGTTTAGAAACGTATGTTGTTAATAGATTGGTCGCTGTGAGGGAGGGGACATGAGAGAGGGAAATGAAATGATCGTGTGGCATTGATGGCCGGGAGGCCCCATCCGGGGAAGTTCTGCCACCGAGTTGCAAGTCTTATTTCAGGTGACGCCACATAGAGCGACTTGCATGCCGGTGGCGATAGGATGATGAGGACAACACAACACCAAGTCCGCGAGCGGAGAAAGTCTTCAACCTGGCTGGGAATCGAATCCGGCCCCTCTGTATGGGAAGCCGCTGAGCTAAGCAGGCGGATATGAGAGAGGGAAATTTTCTTGTTTGTCTTCCAATGATGACAGTTCACGCTCTGATACCTATGGTAAAAATTATACACGTAAATAACGTGGATTCATGAATCCACATTATACAGATTGTCATCTTCAAATCTGTGAGCATACATACATCTATGGAGAAGAAATAAAATCTTGAGGTTCGCCAATGGCATTGTAATTCTGTCAGAGACAGCAAAGGACCTGGAAGACCAGTTGAACGGAATGGACCGTGTCTTGAAAGGCGGATAAAGATGAACATAAACAAAAGCAAAACGAGGATAATGGAATGCAGTCTAATTAAATCAGGTGATGCTAAGGGAATTGGATTAGGAAAAGTGATACTTAAAGTAGTTGATGAGTTCTGCTATTTGGGGGGCAAAATAACTGATGATTGTCGAAGTATAGAGGATATAAAATGTAGACTAGCAATGGTAAGAAAAGCGTTTCTAAAGAAGAGATATTTGTCAACATCGAGTATAGATTTAAGTGTCAGGTAGTCTTTTCTAAAAGTATTTGTATGGAGTGTAGCCACGTATGGATGTGAAGCATGGACCGTAAATAAGTTTAGACAAGAAGAGAACAGAAGCTTTCGAAATGTGGTGCTACAGAAGAATGCTGAAGATTAGATAAATAGATCACGTAACTAATGAGGAGGTACTGAATAGAATCGGGGAGAAGAGGAATTTGTGGCACAACTTGACTAGAAGAAGGGATTCGTTGGAAGGACACGTTCTGCGGCATCAAGGGATCACCGATTTAGTGATGGAGGGAAGCTTGGAGGGTAAAAATCGTAGAGGGAGACCAAGAGATGAATACACTAAGCAGATTCAGAAGGATGTAGGTTGCAGTAGTTACTCGGAGATAAAGAAGCCTGCACAGGATAGAGTAGCATAGAGAGCTGCATCAAACCAGTCTCTGGACTGAAGACCACAACAACAACATGCATGTAGCAAGGAATGCAAATGTAAATAATGTTATTGTTAACGTAAAATAGTTTGAAGAGGAAAAAATGACATTTTAAAGATTTGTTAAAAGTTTGTGATTGTATTGCATAATGCATTTTCAAATAAAAACTATTATTATCGTTATTAATTAGACACACCCGCTGTTGTGTTTCTGATCGTCATCGTACTTACAAGCGTTCTCAGTCATACATGTTAATGAATAAGGTGATTCGAAAACACAAAACACTGACGCAGTCCTAACGTTGCTGCGCCACTTCTGCTTTTGCAGAAGCACAGATATCGTTCATACGTTGGTTACCCATGTTGAGTTCAATTAGCGGCGCTTGTTCCTTATGGACACATCAGTTCCCGCAAAGCTGAATATACACTACTGGCCATTAAAATTGATACAACACGAAGATGACTTGCTACAGACGCGAAATTTAACCGACAGGAAGAAGATGCTGTCGTATGCAAATGATTAGCTTCTCAGAGCATTCACACAAGGTTGGCGACGGTGGCGACACCTACTACGTGCTGACAAGAGGAAAGTTTCCAACCGATTTCTCATACACAAACAGCAGTTGACCCGCGTTGCCCGGTGAAACGTTGTCGTGATGCCTCGTGTAAGGAGGAGAAATGCGTACCATCACGTTTCCGACTTTGATAAAGGTCGGATTGTAGCCTATCGCGACTGCGGTTTATCGTGTCACGACATTGCTGCTCGCGTTGGTCGAGATCCAATGACTGTTAGCAGAATATGGAATCTGTGGGTTCGGGAGGGTAATACGGAACGCCGTGCTGGATCCCAACGGCCTCGTATCACTAGCAGTCGAGATGACAGGCATCTTATCCGCATGGCTGTAACGGATCGTGCAGCCACGTCCCGATCCCTGAGTCAACAGGTGGGAACGTTTGCAAGACAACAACCATCTGCGGGAACAGTTCGACGACGTTTGCAGGAGCATGGACTATCAGCTCGGATACCATGGCTGCGGTTACCCTTGACGCTGCATCACAGACAGGAGGGCCTGTGATGGTGTACTCAACGACGAACTTGGGTGCACGAATGGCAAAACGTCATTTTTTCGGATGAATCCAGCTTCTGTTTTCGTCATCATGATGGTCTCATCCGTGTTTGGCGACATCGCGGTGAACGCACATTAGAAGCGTGTATTCGTCATCGCCATACTGGCGTATCACCCGGGGTGATGGTATGGGGTGCCATTGGTTACACGTCTCGGTCGCCTCTTGTTCGCATTGACGGCACTTTGAACAGTGGACGTTACATTTCAGTTGTGTTACGACCCGTGGCTCTACCCTTCATTTGATCCCTGCGAAACCGTACATTTCAGCAGGATAATGCACGACCGCATGTTGCAGGTCCTGTACGGGCCTTTCTGGATACAGACAATGTTCGACTGCTGCCCTGGCCAACACATTCTCCAGGATCTCTCACCAATTGAAAACGTCTGGTCAATGGTGGCCGAGCAACAGGCTTGTCACAATAGGCCAGTCACTACTCTTGATGAACTGTGGCATCGTGTTGAAGCTGTATGGGCAGCTGTACCTGTACACGCCATCCAAGCTCTGTTTGACTCAATGCCTAGGCGTATTAAGGCCGTTATTACGGCCAGAGGTGGTTGCTCTGGGTACTGATTTCTCAGGATCTATGCACCCAAACTGCGTGAAAATGTAATCACATGTCAGTTCTAGTATAATACATTTGTCCAATGAATACCCGTTTATCATCTGCATTTCTTCTTGTTGTAGCAGTTTTAATGGCCAGTCAGTAGTGTAGTAGACGGCGAGTTTTTTATTTGTATTGTGGCTGGACATTTCCATTAAAATATGTAGTTGTATTTACATGCTATCTACTTTCACGATATTGCAGCGCACACTCGTAAATAATACTGGAGAAATGTGGATGCTTCACTGGATGTGAGACAGACCTAATCTCCTCTTGCCTATAGTTAACGGTGAATGCCCGGGAACGTTTTTGCATAAACTTGCTACCCTGTAGACGTTTCTAAAGCCCCTTGCCCGTTAATGCTGAAACCCTTCGTTTGAAACTTGTACAGCGCGTGAATTAGCTCACCATTATTTTTATTTTTTGAATTTACAGCTTTCTGCTACCCGATTAATAATTTTTCGAGTGTCACGAGAAAGAATGGTGCCGCTAAAAGTTCTAGCTCTTTGGGGTGTCATAGGAGGTAGCCTCAGTGTGCCAACAATGTCGTCTTTGACATTCATTTCATTATTTAAACGTCACAGAACAACAGGATTATTCTTTGCCAAGCAACTATAGTGCCACAACCGTTGAATCGCTGTCATTGGCAGCACCGAGCAAAGAGCACAGTCGCCACAAACTGTTCGGAATGGTGCCGACACGAAACGATCAGTACTTCTTGCGCGTCATCGATCGTCTCTGTTGGTCGAGAAATCCCCACTTCCAAGATTATTTTGTTTGCATAAGAAGTGCATAAATAGAGCTTCTTGCTGTTGTTTTTAAAATGAATTGTAAAAGTCAATCGTCTGTGTGGAATTTTTTCAAGAAACTAGGGTATAATATTCAGTTTGTAAAATGTGCCAACTGCATTAAAGGTTTTAAACTTTAAGGGAATACGACTAATTTAAAAGACCACTTAAAAAGAAAGCATGATAAAAAGCTAGAGAAGCTAATAGACGGTGAGGGATCAACCTGTAAGCTGGATCAAGTGCAAGAGATGCAACCCAAAAAACTGAGGTCTTTAAAAATTATTTTAACAGAAGTCAGTTGCACGATGTCAGTTCAAAAGCAAAAAAAAGAACTTCATTCACTTTATGTCTAAATGATCGCTATCGATATGCTGCTGCATAGAACTTCCGACCATCAAAGTTTGACAAAATTTGTTTATGACTTAGACGGCAGATATGTCTGGCCCGATAAAAGCACACTTGAATGTTCACTGATCCTGAAACTATAACGGGAGATAAAATAAATTAGTAAAAGCCCTAACAAAATGTAATTTTTTAGTGTTACAACGAACGTGTGGACGAGCAACGCCACTTTATAATGGACGAAGAATTAGTTTCACGCAAATCATAGTGACAAATATTACAGGTCATCACAACGCAGAACTTACGCACATGTATAAGTCCCATTTTTTTAAATGTTTTTTTCTTTAGCTTATCAATGCCATGTTGGGTTTCGGTTCATTCTTCATTCTTGTGATCAGTACATCCCTGTACAAGTCAAGTCAGTGTAACTAGTAAAGTTTTTCTTCGCTGCCTCATCTCCTCCCCCCCACCCTTACCCTTCTCGATAGAAAGCTTTCTCAAAACATTGTTACCTCCGTGCACCATTTATAACAGACCGCTCGAAGTTTACATTTGAAAGTGTGTACGACAGCAGAATAACAAGTGAAAAAGGAACACGAATCCCAACATCGTCTCAACCAAAATTAATATAGCATAGCAAAATCAGCTGCTCGTGACGTGTTACTGTGTTACTGTCTTCCGAGCGCATAAACAACGTACTTTGGTGTGCGATTTATACGGAAGTGCTTCCATTTTGTTAGCGAATCGGAAGAGAATTAAAACTTCCGGTGCTTATAACATGGTATCAGTATTAATGAAGATATTTTGCCAAAAAAGGCTAACAATAGCAAGGTGTAAATACAGGCCGTATTAATAGAATTGGAACTTTCCAGTGGTAATGGAAAACTCTCAGCTATTGCGGAACGGAAGCAGTTGTATCGCAACTACAGGGAAGTCGGCGAAACGATAGATCAGGATCTGTGAAGTGTAAACTTTGAGCGTCCCGCGTGTATTATAGGAATACATCGGTATGCTGTCCCTGCACCTTTTCTTATCCTCCATTACTATTGTGCTCTTTATATCGATCGGTGCGCTTCTCTCGGCTTCTACAATATCGACGGCATTAAGATCACGAGTGCTGCTGACCTCAGCATATAGCAGCTATCACACTACAGTAGATTGATGGCCCTATTGCTTTGCATTGAGTGTCAACTCAATTGATAAAAAAAAACATAATGAACAATGAAGCCACCCCTGGTCTCTTCAGTGTGGTTCCATTACATCTCGTTATTCCGTTGTATAGTTCATAACATATCTGCTGCAGTTCATCAACAAGCATGCACACCTAAGAGAGCAGTATTCCATGGCAGAACAGTAAACATTTCCCCTATCTATCCTAGCGCCTTAATTCCGCAGTTTGTGCAGGGTCGGCACGGTTACAGCGGATTTGACAAGGGTAGTTTAAAGGGGTGGCCAGATGCCCTTCTTGCCGCCACCCCATACCCCCCGGGACGGAATCTGTGAACCCCATCTGTCTGTGTCTAGTGTACATCATGCATTAGTGTGAACGTGTTTCAAATATCTGCGAGTTGTGTAACCGAGGTGGTACGTGGGGACCAGCCCGGTATTCACCTAGGGGGATGTGGAAAACCACCTAAAAACGCCAACCAGGCAGACCGGCACACTGGCCCTCGTCGTTAATCCGCCGGGCGGGCATGCCCAACCCGAACACAGGAAGCAGCGCATTAGCGCTCTCGACTAACCTGGCGAGTAACAGGAAACATTTTCCCTCTCGCATCTCAATTTTTCTGTGGTGACCTTCCTCTTCTTCATCTTCTTCTCCTCCTTCTTCTTCTTAATCTTCCTTTTCCTGCTTTTCGTGTGCTTCGAAGGTGCTCAAGCTGAACTTGGCATCGGCAGGTAATAGATTGGCCCAATCGTTACTAGATTTTTTTTTTGTATATGAAAGTAATTTTTCAGATAACAAGACGTTGGAAGAATAGTTGTTTTGAGAATATTTTGTAAAATTTCGGAAATATTTGCAGTTGATTTTAAAATTCCCCTTTTTTTTGGGTCATCAATCAGTTCTTTCTAGAACACAATATTTGTGCAAGACAGTAGGAGTGGTTACAGACAACGCTGCAGTTATGAAAAAAAAAAAAAACTGACGAAATCTTAAGGATTCGACATTCACCCTGTTTTTCCCACTGCATTAACTTAACAGTACAAGGGTGTTTTAAAGTAGAAACATTTTCCGAAATTTTATTATAAAGAAAGGCTATTGTGACTTTCTTTCGTAGCTCTGTACTACCCAGTGACAAACTGTGCAATGTTCAATAAAGAGCTGACAAAATAGTACTGAAACTGGTACAAGAGTTGCTGACTCGATGGAACAGCTCATAATACATTATCAAAAGAGTTTTGGAAGTACGAAGTGAGCTTGCAACTGCAATCGATGAAAGTTCAAAAGCACTGCCTTCCCTCACAGTAGAAAATTTCTTGCCTCTGCAGGAGATAGTAAAGCTTCTTGAACTTTTTGAAATAGCACCAACAACAATCTCAGGGGAACGTCACTGCTTCCTTAATTATATCTCTTGTATGAGGTATTTCAGCAAAGTTGTCAGACTTGGAAAGCACCTTAATAATTAATAAACCACGAAGTGTTTTGGATTCCTTGAGTAAATCAGCCAGTGAAAGACTGAAACCATTTAACACGCCTGTTAATATACTTGCGCCATTATTAGACCCTAGGTTTAAGAAATTTGGTTTCAGAACATTTCAAGAGGCAGACAACGCTGCCCAATTACTTCAGAAACAGTATGCTGCTATCATCGCATCAACATCGAGAATAATACCTGAGACAGAAGCATCCAAGAACAGTGCTAATACGTCTATTGATACTTCTACCAGTTTGAAATCGGATAATCTACTTTTTTTGCACAGTCAGCAACAGCGTAACGTCCATGTCGTTACACTAGTCAGTGATTCCATAATTGACCTACGTCAATATTTTGAGAAATCTATAATAGAAAAGTGTGCTTGCGTATTAGAATATTGAGCAAAATCAAATAGTATGTTGCATGTAATGGCAACTAAATATTTGTGCTGACTAGCGACTTCAGTTCCTGCAGAGAGTATTTTCTCCAAGGCAGGAGAAATAAATAATGTAAAACGCAACAGACTAAAGGAGAAGAATTTAAATACCTTACTTTTTACGAAACGAAATTTGCGTATCTTGTAATGATGTGCTTTAATCAACAGACTAAAGGATAAGAATTTAAATACGGTACTTTTATAAAACGAAATTTGCGTATCTTATATTGCTGTGTTTTAAACAATAGGAATTCATGGAAAGCTATTTTTCATTTGAAATACCTGCACGAAACAATCGATAATTAATCGACAGATCGATAGTTTTTAAAATTACTATTGATAATATCATACGTGTCAAGTGTCGATGTTTAAGTAACGCTAGCCCATTGCGCTAAATTTCGCCGCACTGTCACAACGGATCTGCGGTTATTTCACGCAGCGTTGCTTGTCTGTTAGCACTGACAATCTACGCAAACTCCATTGCTCTCAGTTGATAAGTGAAGGGTGTGGGCCACTCTATTGTCAGTGGTGAGAGTTAATGCCTGAAATTTGGCATTATCGGCACAGTCTTGAGGCTGGATCTCGAAACACTGAATTCGCTAACAACTCCCGAAATGGAATGTCCTGTCCGTAGAGTCTTCAGTGTCTGTTAATTCCCGTCGTGCTGGCATATCACGTCGGACACCTTTTTACATGAATCACCTCAGTACAAATGACAGCTTCGCCAATGCGCTACCCTATTAAGCGGGTATTACATGAAGATCCGCCGCGAACGGTACTGGTCTACAGCGACGGCCAGCAGTAGAACGTGTGAAACTACGAAAATCAGCACGCACATTATCCGAGCGCCAGAATAGAGAGCAGGTCTTAACCCTAGGACGCTCAAGCCCTTTTTTCTAACTTGGATGCCTAAGGCGGGGGGGGGGGGGGGTTCGGCGGGCCCACAGGTATTAAATAAGTTTACTGACCAAAAATTACAACTTTCAAAATGGTTTATGTATTTTAACTAAGGCATCGGTTTAATAATGTTGTTAATTGTTATAAATATTGGATTGAGTGAATAAAAAATTGACGTATTACAACACAAAATACAGATTAACAGGAAAAACAGATTAACAGGAAAAATTCACAAAATCATATTAAACATTTGGGAAACAGAACAGATCCCTTCTGAATGGAAATGCGCACTCATCCATCCACTCCACAAAAAAGGGGACAAAACTGAACCAAATAATTACAGGGGTATCTCACTCGTACCGGTCACATATAAAATCCTATCAAAAGTTCTCATGAATAGATTGGAAGAACAAGCTGACCCACAAATAGGAGAATACCAGGCTGGTTTTCGCAAGGGACGATCATGCATGGAGCAGATCTGGAATCTGAAAATGATTCTCCAGATGAGAAACACCCGAAACACAGTGGTTACTTTTGTAGATTTTAAAAAGGCCTACGACTCAATAGACAGAGTAGCGCTCTGCAAGACGCTGGAAGAATTCAGCATTGACAGAAAGACAAGAGCAATCATTCGGGAAACATTAACTGACACAATCTCCAAGGTTAAATTTATGGGGGATATCTCGGAACCATTTGAAATCCAAACAGGAGTGCGACAGGGTGACGGACTTTCACCATTACTCTTTAATATCATTCTTGAAAAAATTATCAGGACATGGGAAAAAGAAGTCAAAGGAATCCAAATTGGCATTAGAAAAGATAATAGATTCAATGTGAAGTGTTTAGCTTTTGCGGATGACCTTGCAGTCCTCACAAATAATAGAAAAGAAGCCACTAACGCCATAGAGAAGTTACACGAAATTGCACAAAGAACTGGCCTGCAAATCTCATATGAGAAAACCCAGTACATAGAAAGAGTGCCACAAGACAAATTGCCTATGGTGACAACCCATGGGAAAATCGTACAAGTACCACATTTTAAGTACCTGGGAGAAATCATCCAGCCATCAGGGATCAACCTAAAGGCTAATGAGGAAAGAATAAAAAAACTACAGAAAGCATATAAACTCACGTGGAACTATTATAACAGAAAATCCATATCCACTAGCGCAAAATTGAGGCTCTACAACACTGTCGTACTTCCGGAGGCACTGTATGCATCTGAAACAACACAAATAGGTGGGCAAGCTAAAATCAAAGAAATAGAGAAACAAGAAAGGAAAATTCTCAGGAAAATTTTTGGCCCGATACAAGAGCAAGGAATCTGGAAGAAGAGACCAAAATCAGAATTATATAAATACACAGACAAGATTACGGATACAGTAAGGAAAAGAAGAATGCAGTTCTACGGACATATGCACAGGATGAATGAAAACAGAATTTCAAAGCGAGTTCTTAAAGTCATCAACTCAGGCAGGGGAAAAACAAAATGGATAAAAGAAGTTGAAGAGGACCTCAGACAAGCACACATAACAGTAAACGATGCAGAAAATAGAACTGAATTCAGGAACATCATCAAAAAACATAAATTTGACACCACAACACAGAAGAGACCAGGATGCAAATGGACAGCGGAGCAAAAGAAACAACACAGTGAACACATGAAGAAAATTTGGGCTCAGAAAAAACATAAACAATCATCATAAAGGAATTCAAGTTCAAACGCTCTCTTAAATGGGAATAATCGAAAATAATAATAATAATAACACAAAATACAGATGTGTTCATATACAATAAACTACTCTGAGTCCTCAACTTCAAGGCAAGAGACACACTTCACAATTTTTTTCTGAATGTGTGTTACACACATGTTTATGACACTGTCCACAATACTGTTTTGGTTTACTTAGGTTGTTGTACTTCTGCTTCTTTGTTTTAGCTTTTCTTACACAAATATGGCACCGACCTTTCCCTGCTGGAGGCTGATGTGCTTCTGTTGTCACTTCTTTGATTTTCTTTTGTAGAATAGTCTCCATTGATTGAACAGTTTGGTTAGATAACCCTCTTGCATTGGCACTTCTTACTTCTACCTGCAATTTCACTAGTTCCATCCCAGCTTGCAGAAGATAAAGTTTCCGTTTGTTGTGTTTCTTCTCATTCCATCTTGGATGTTGCTGGATGAGTATGGTGGTTGCATTGATATCACAAATGTCGATGAGAGAGTAAAATGCAGATAGAGGCCATCTCTTTGTTCCCCTCTTGCAGGTGTACATACGCGCCATTTGATCAATGGTATCAATTGCACCTTTAGTGGAATTATAATATGCATTTATCTCTGTTTTATTCTTCTCTCCTCCAACAGTGCCTTTATCTTGGTGCATTGTTGACAAAATCAGTAAGTTTGTACTTGGTTTCATTTTTGCTGTGTAGGACACCAAAGTTACTGGAGGCCTACGTGTTGGGAACTGCACTAACTCACTGCAAGTTTACAAGGTAAATAACAGCTGACTGACATCAACAATCACTTCCTCTGAAAGTAAAATGATTGTTGTGAATATCAAGAATACCAACCAACAAGAAACTAACTTGCATTGTTGTGGAGATGAGAAATATGAAATACTACTAAGGGAAATTTTCTATAGCGTGGAAGCCTAAGGGTGGGGGGGGGCGGGTTATTGGACCCATAATAAGTTTATTTATTTTTTTCTTTCAAAGCAGGAATTTTCTATAAAATATATTGACTCTAACGTTTCATAAAATGGCAACATACAATAACTCGAAGGGAATATGTAGTATGAAAGTTACTTGGGCAAAAGCAGGGGACATAAAAAAATTATGGGTTCAACGACCCCCCCCCTTAGGCGTCCTAGGGTTAACAGCCGTCAATCCGCACATGCGCATTAGGCAGCGATAACGGGCGAATGCGCAGAAGGGGCTACCGCAGAGTTTTCTGCTTGTTATTTTCTTACAGCTTGGTGGCTAGTAGCTCGTTTCAGATTTTCGTGTTGAGGATTTTCCGCTTTTTTCAGTAAGTAGGTTTTTATTAATGCAGAAAATATTTCTTTTGCCAGTAGACTTTCTTTTATACTAGCTGTTTCTGAAAAAAACACAACCTGATGTTTGAAAATCAAAGTGGATTCCTAAAAGGTAAATCAACTAGTACTGCAGCTGCTCAACCAACTGAAGGGGTGTTAGGGGGTATCGAAAGCAAGGAACATGTGGCAGGTGTATACCCAGACCTGTAAAAAGCCTTTGATTGTGTGAATATTGACATCCTATTAGACAAGATATGGAGCATGGGCATTAGAGACGATGCTTATGACCTAATAAAGTGTTAAATGAGCAATAGAAAACAGTTTGTTCTGCTTAAAACGGAAAGTGGTGTCTACAAATC
This sequence comes from Schistocerca americana, assembly GCF_021461395.2. Classification (NCBI taxonomy): domain Eukaryota; kingdom Metazoa; phylum Arthropoda; class Insecta; order Orthoptera; family Acrididae; genus Schistocerca; species Schistocerca americana. The sequence continues at coordinate 225,361,408 of NC_060119.1, forward strand.
AGAGATCACTTACATAAAATATGGCGTGACCCAGGGCTCGGTGTTGGGCCCCCTTCTATTCTTGATCTATGTAATAATCTAATAAATTCCAAAATTGTTCTGGATGCCGATGACACGTCCATTGTGTGTAAAAAGGAGTCACGTAATGAACTAGAGGCCGAGTGTAATAATGTGACAAAAGAAATTGTTCAGTTTTTTAATGAAAGCCACTTAAATGTAAGCATCAATAAAACGTGTTTGATGGAGTTTAACAAAAGTAGTTTGAATAATGAAATTAAATTATACATTGGCAACGAATTGGTACAGAAAGAGTCTAGTGTAAAATTCCTTGGCCTAACAATCCAAAGCAACCTGAAATGGGACACACATATTAACTCCCTAGCAACTAAGTTGTCAAAAAATATATTTGCAGTCAGTATTGTAATCCTGTCAGAGACAGCAAAGGACTTGGAAGAGCAGATGAACGGAATGGACAGTGTCTTGAAAGGAGGGTATAATATGAACATCAACAAAAGCAAAACGAGGACAATGGAATGAGTCGGGTGATGCTGAGGGAATTAGATTAGGAAATGAGACACTTAAAGTAGTAAAGGAGTTTTGCTATTTGGGGAGCAAAATAACTGATGATGGTCGAAGTAGAGAGTATATAAAATGTAGACTGGCAATGGCAAGGAAAGTGTTTCTGAAGAAGAAAAATTTGTTAACATCGAGTATAGATTTAAATGTCAGGAAGTCGTTTCTGAAAATATTTGTATGGAGTGTAGCCGTGTATGGAAGTGAAACGTGGACGATAAATAGTTTTATACAAGAAGAGAATAGAAGCTTTCGAAATGTGGTGCTACAGAAGAATGCTGAAGATTAGATGGGTAGATCACATAACTAATGAGGAGGTATTGAATAGAATTGGGGAGAAGAGGAGCTTGTGGCACAACTTGACTAGAAGAAGGGATCGGTTGGTAGGACATGTTTTGAGACATAGAGGAATTAGCAATTTAGTATTTGAGGGCAGCGTGGAGGGTAAAAATCGTAGAGGGAGACCAAGAGATGAATACACTAAGCAGATTCAGAAGGATGTAGGCTGCAGTAGGTACTGGGAGATGAAGAAGCTTGCACAGGATAGAGTAGCATGAAGAGCTGCGTCAAACCAGTCTCAGGACTGAAGACCACAACAACAACTATTAGCAAGTTCTGCAAAGACAGTGTAGTCATAAAGACTGCATACCATGCTCTTTTCTCCTCTCACTTGAGCTACGGTATTGAAATTTGGGGGGGGGGGGGGGGGGGCAACAACCAAAGCTAATCTAGATAAGCTACTCATTCTTCAAAAAACGGGGGGTGTGAGAATAATCAGTGGAGCAAAATACAGGGACTCTTGTCGCAACTTGTTTCCAAAAACAAGGGTGTTAACTGTTATAAACATATACATTGTAAAAGCCATATTGCTTGTGAATAGTCTGCAACCAAACACTTATTCGGATTTCCACCAGTACAATACTAGAAATAAAAAAAGATTTTACATTGGCAACCACAGAACAGCACTTTACGAAAAGGGGCCTCAGTACGCAGGTATAAAATTAGCTAATGCGCTGCCTAGTGCAGTCATGGCTCTTCCTACAATTAAGCTGAAACATCAGCTTAAGAAATTTTTAGTAATACACCCTTTCTACACATTGGAAGAGTACCATACTTATATGAAGAACAACAAATGTTTTGTGAAATTATGTAAATAGAGATCAGTAAACATCTTATTATAATTTTGTTGTAAATTAAAGACGTATTCAGAAGAATGTGTCTTGTGTATTGTACAAATAACTGTGCTCATTACTGTTTCTATTATTATTATTATAAAAGTATTATTTCTATTGATTACTTCGTATTCTAGAAATGAAATCTAGCAAAGAGGCGTTAAGCGTCTTAATTCAGGCATACAGCGAGGAAAGGTGTGACTCGCTGTATCATAAACCGATACGTCGGCAATCGTTTCTTTCTGAGTAATATGTATATAATGCCACACGGTGGTTTTCGACTTGTATCGTAATGCCTTAACTTACTAACGTTCATGTTTGTTGTGGTTGCATCTATTGTTTATTTCAGGACGCCAGAAAAGAGAAATTGGCGGTGATAGGCGACGAAGTCCATTCAGTTTCGCGCAGTGCGATAGACGAGGACTGAAAAACTCAGAGTACCATTTATATACCGTATATTCAAAATTTGGACAAATAACACAAAAGCACCTTTACGTATTGGTCATTTCAATTGCTGCAAATTGCAGTGCATACATCCACAACAACTTTTGAAATGGTGAGCTGTGCCATTCTGTGGATAAAAGCCAGACTGTTAAAGAGATTCCCCATACTCCTAGCTCACTCGTTTGTTACATAGTTGAATTCTTAATTTCTTTGCGTGTTTTTGGTACTTGCATTGTTTAATTCATAAATTTCGGGCGTATTATAGTATTTGAGAGTGTAGCATCGCGTTTTAGTACCTGAATAGTGTAAATTCGCGTAGTCGTTTGTCTACTGTTTTTGTTTTGAACGGCCAGTGTCGGTTGGTCACAGTCAGTGTGCTCCCTGCCGCCGTTGGATGAGCAGCTGAGCAGCAAGTCGTATACTCCTAGCTCACTCATTTGTTACATAGTTTAATTCTTAATTTCTTTGCGTGTTTTTGGTACTTGCATTGTTTAATTCATAAATTTCGGGCGTATTATAGTATTTGAGAGTGTAGTATCGCGTTTTAGTACCTGAATAGTGTAATTTCGCTTAGTCGTTTGTCTACTGTTTTTGTTTTGAACGGCCAGTGTCGGTTGGTCACAGTCAGTGTGCTCCCTGCCGCCGTTGGATAAGCAGCTGAGCAGCAAGTCGTATACTCCTAGCTCACTCGTTTGTTACATAGTTTAATTCTTAATTTCTTTGCGTGTTTTTGATACTTGCATTGTTTAATTCATAAATTTCGGGCGTATTATAGTATTGAGAGTTGTAGCATCGCGTTTTAGTACCTGAATAGTGTAAATTCGCGTAGTCGTTTGTCTACTGTTTTTGTTTTGAACGGCCAGTGTCGGTTGGTCACAGTCAGTGTGCTCCCTGCCGCCGTTGGATGAGCAGCTGAGCAGCAAGTCGTATACTCCTAGCTCACTCATTTGTTACATAGTTTAATTCTTAATTTCTTTGCGTGTTTTTGGTACTTGCATTGTTTAATTCATAAATTTCGGGCGTATTATAGTATTTGAGAGTGTAGCATCGCGTTTTAGTACCTGAATAGTGTAATTTCGCTTAGTCTCCTTCCGCCGCCGAGCAGTGTCAGCAGTGCGCAAGTAGCAGCATTACTGCATTTACTAGGCAATCTTGTATTTTAATAACCGTTTAAATTATATCGATTTGTTTGCGCTCTCTGTAGATTAGTTCAGACGTTCTTTGCAAAACAGTTTTTAGCATGGATAGGGACTGCAACTGCTGTGTTCGGATGCAGGCTGAGTTGGCATCCCTTCGCTCCCAGCTTCAGGCAGTGTTGGCTTCGGTCACACAGCTTGAGGCTGTTGCCAATGGGAATCACTGTGGGGGTCCGGATGGGGGTTTGTCGGGGACGGCCAGCTCGTCCCACGCATCCCCTGATCGGACTACGACTGTGGTTGTCCGGGATACTGCCCGCATTGAGGCTGATCCCTCACCTGTGGTAGAGTGGGAGGTCGTTTCAAGGTGTGGCAGGGGGCGAAAGACATTCCGGAGGGCTGAATGGAAAGCCTCTCCAGTTTGTCTGACGAACCGGTTTCAGGCTCTGTCTCAGGCTGATACTGATCTTCAGCCTGACATGGCTGCTTGTCCTGTTCCAGAGGTTGCTCCTCAGTCTGCAAGATCCGGGCAGTTGCAGAGGGTGGGCTTACTGGTAGTTGGGAGCTCCAACGTCAGGCGCGTAATGGGGCCCCTTAGGGAAATGGCAGCAAGAGAGGGGGAGAAAACCAATGTGCACTCCGTGTGCATACCGGGGGGAGTCATCCCAGATGTGGAAAGGGTCCTTCCGGATGCCATGAAGGGTACAGGGTGCACCCATCTGCAGGTGGTCGCTCATGTCGGCACCAATGATGTGTGTCGCTATGGATCGGAGGAAATCCTCTCTGGCTTCCGGCGACTATCTGATTTGGTGAAGACTGCCAGTCTCGCTAGCGGGAAGAAAGCAGAGCTCACCATCTGCAGCATCGTCGACAGGACTGACTGCGGACCTTTGGTACAGAGCCGAGTGGAGGGTCTGAATCAGAGGCTGAGACGGTTCTGCGACCGTGTGGGCTGCAGATTCCTCGACTTGCGCCATAGGGTGGTGGGGTTTCGGGTTCCGCTGGATAGGTCAGGAGTCCACTACACGCAACAGGCGGCTACACGGGTAGCAGGGGTTGTGTGGCGTGGACTGGGCGGTTTTTTAGGTTAGATGGCCTTGGGCAAGTACAGAAAGGGCAACAGCCTCAACGGGTGCGGGGAAAAGTCAGGACATGCGGGGACCAAGCAGCAATCGGTATTGTAATTGTCAACTGTCGAAGCTGCGTTGGTAAAGTACCGGAACTTCAAGCGCTGATAGAAAGCACCGAAGCTGAAATCGTTATAGGTACAGAAAGCTGGCTTAAGCCAGAGATAAATTCTGCCGAAATTTTTACAAAGGTACAGACGGTGTTTAGAAAAGATAGATTGCATGCAACCGGTGGTGGAGTGTTCGTCGCTGTTAGTAGTAGTTTATCCTGTAGTGAAGTAGAGGTGGATAGTTCCTGTGAAATATTATGGGTGGAGGTTACACTAAACAACCGAACTAGGTTAATAATTGGCTCCTTTTACCGACCTCCCGACTCAGCAGCATTAGTGGCAGAACAACTGAGAGAAAATTTGGAATACATTTCACATAAATTTTCTCAGCATTTTATAGTCTTAGGTGGAGATTTCAATTTACCAGATATAGACTGGGACACTCAGATGTTTAGGACGGGTGGTAGGGACAGAGCATCGAGTGACATTATACTGAGTGCACTATCCGAAAATTACCTCGAGCAATTAAACAGAGAACCGACTCGTGGAGATAACATCTTCGACCTACTGATAACAAACAGATCCGAACTTTTCGACTCTGTATGTACAGAACAGGGAATCAGTGATCATAAGGCCGTTGCAGCATCCCTGAATATGGAAGTTAATAGGAATATAAAAAAAGGGAGGAAGGTTTATCTGTTTAGCAAGAGTAATAGAAGGCAGATTTCAGACTACCTGACAGATCAAAACGAAAATTTCTGTTCCGACACTGACAATGTTGAGTGTTTATGGAAAAAGTTCAAGGCAATCGTAAAATGCGTTTTAGACAGGTACGTGCCGAGTAAAACTGTGACGGACGGGAAAAACCCACCGGGGTACAACAACAAAGTTAGGAAACTACTGCGAAAGCAAAGAGAGCTCCACTCCAAGTTTAAACGCAGCCAAAACCTCTCAGACAAACAGAAGCTAAACGATGTCAAAGTTAGCGTAAGGAGGGCTATGCGTAAAGCGTTCATTGAATTCGAAAGTGAAATTCTATGTACCGACTTGACAGAAAATCCTAGGAAGTTCTGGTCTTACGTTAAATCAGTAAGTGGCTCGAAACAGCATATCCAGACACTACGGGATGATGATGGCATTGAAACAGAGGATGACACGCTTAAAGCTGAAATACTAAACACCTTTTTCCAAAGCTGTTTCACAGAGGAAGACCGCACTGCAGTTCCTTCTCTAAATCCTCGCACAAACGAAAAAATGGCTGACATCGAAATAAGTGTCCAAGGAATAGAAAAGCAACTGGAATCACTCAATAGAGGAAAGTCCACTGGACCTGAGGGGATACCAATTCGATTCTACACAGAGTACGCGAAAGAACTTGCCCCCCTTCTAACAGCCGTGTACCGCAAGTCTCTAGAGGAACGGAAGGTTCCAAAGGATTGGAAAAGAGCACAGGTAGTCTCAGTCTTCAAGAAGGGTCGTCGAGCAGATGCGCAAAACTATAGACCTATATCTCTTACGTCGATCTCTTGTAGAATTTTAGAACATGTTTTTTGCTCGCGTATCATGTCATTTCTGGAAACCCAGAATCTACTTTGTAGGAATCAACATGGATTCCGGAAACAGCGATCGTGTGAGACCCAACTCGCCTTATTTGTTCATGAGACCCAGAAAATATTAGATACAGGCTCCCAGGTAGATGCTATTTTTCTTGACTTCCGGAAGGCGTTCGATACAGTTCCGCACTGTCGCCTGATAAACAAAGTAAGAGCCTACAGAATATCAGACCAGCTGTGTGGCTGGATTGAAGAGTTTTTAGCAAACAGAACACAGCATGTTGTCATCAATGGAGAGACGTCTACAGACGTTAAAGTAACCTCTGGCGTGCCACAGGGAGTGTTATGGGACCATTGCTTTTCACAATATATATAAATGACTTAGTAGATAGTGTCGGAAGTTCCATGCGGCTTTTCGCGGATGATGCTGTAGTATACAGAGAAGTTGCAGCATTAGAAAATTGTAGCGAGATGCAGGAAGATCTGCAGCGGATAGGCACTTGGTGCAGGGAGTAGCAACTGACCCTTAACATAGACAAATGTAATGTATTGCGAATACATAGAAAGAAGGATCCTTTTTTGTATGATTATATGATAGAGGAACATACACTGGTAGCAGTTACTTCTGTAAAATATCTGGGAGTATGCGTGCGGAACGATTTGAAGTGGAATGATCATATAAAATTAATTGTCGGTAAGGCGGGTACCAGGTTGAGATTCATTGGGAGAGTGCTTAGAAAATGTAGTCCATCAACAAAGGAGGTGGCGTACAAAACACTCGTTCGACCTATACTTGAGTATTGCTCATCAGTGTGGGATCCGTACCAGAACGGTCTGACGGAGGAGATAGAGAAGATCCAAAGAAGAGCGGCGCGTTTCGTCACAGGGTTATTTGGTAACCGTGATAGCGTTACGGAGATCTTTAATAAACTCAAGTGGCAGACTCTGCAAGAGAGGCGCTCTGCATCGCGGTGTAGTTTGCTCGCCAGGTTTCGAGAGGGTGCGTTTCTGGATGAGGTATCGAATATATTGCTTCCCCCTACTTATACCTCCCGAGGAGATCACGAATGTAAAATTAGAGAGATTAGAGCGCGCACGGAGGCTTTCAGACAGTCGTTCTTCCCGCGAACCATACGCGACTGGAACAGGAAAGGGAGGTAATGACAGTGGCACGTAAAGTGCCCTCCGCCACACACCGTTGGGTGGCTTGCGGAGTATCAATGTAGATGTAGATGCAGAAACGTAATGTTGCAGCCAGCCTGCAACATAACAGGGCGGTTGCCGATATTTTAACAGTGATCTAGACTGGTATGATCACAAAAAGTATAAACATATGATTTAATTCTTACTTTCGAGAATGTGAGGTAGCCACCAAATGGTTCAAATGACTCTAAGCATTATGGGACTTAACATCTGAGGTCATCAGTCCCCTAGACTTAGAACTACTTAAACCTAATTATCCTAAGGACATCACACACATCCATGCTCGAGGGAGGATTCGAACCTGCGACCGTAGCATCAGCGCGGTTCCGGACTGAAGCGCCTAGAACCGCTCGGCCACAGCAGCCGGCTAGGTAGCCTCGCTCATGACTGTCACACTTTGCTAAATCCGTCTTCTATCATAAACAGCAGCTTCTCGAAACAGGCTATATCCATCCTAACGAAGTTCCAAAATTCTTGCGGATCTTCAGGCCTCAGTTCTTTCATTAACATTGAATATATTCCCCTGCCTTTGTCCCTTCTTTTCAGCCAGGGTCGAACCCAACAACGGTTGACTTTTCGTTTTCGTTGCCGTTTTGCCCTAACCCGTAGATTTACTATCACTGCCAGGGCAATAGCTCCAAAAACAAGTGGATCCTCCATGTCCAATATACTGTATAAATGTAAATTTCGATGTACATGCACCTGTGTAACCAAGTGTCGTAATATAAAAGTGTTGAGTATGTAATTCAAAACAGTACTAACCTACATAAGAGAAAAACAATTACTTAATAAATAACGGCAAAAAACATTTTCTTATTAAATATGAATCTTGAGCTCACAGAAATAATCTGAACATATGGCGCTCCAGTATATCATACAGTCGCCCTTGAGTTGCGCGCGGTAGAGCGAACGACTTTACGTCAGACAGTTTTATTTTCTTATCGCGCGTATCGTCTTCTGCTCGTCGTATTGTCTGCTACTGCGCATGCGCGCCAGGTATATCCCACGTGGATGGTGTAATAGGTCGGAAGTGAACCAAGGAGACGTTAACGACAGCCCCGGACATTTGCACAAGCCCCGCCCATTTACCCCCCTCCACACCTACCCCCGCCACGCCAACCAAGAGCGCATCAATATGATCTTTGGTAATCCTCGTCGCTGTCGTGCTTTTGTTCGTCGTTTTTTGTTTTACCGCGGTTGTTCATACTAGCAGTGTTGTGCTGTTAGTACTTTTTAGCAGTTTGTGTAATACTGTCAAAAAGAAACATAGATATGCACTCTCAATAAAGTTATCATACACAAGGTACCTAATCTTGACTGTTGTGGCCAACTGCTGTCAAAACTGATATCTAACAGACATTAAAGTACGATAAGATGTGTTGGAATGACACTGACGAAATTATGTACATATGTTTAACAATAGGCAGCTCTAAAGCTCTCAAACACTGAAGAAGAACTCAAAGTATTCTCGTGTCTGCTATAAGCAAGCAGTCATAAGAGTTCACAAGTAAAAATTCACCCATTATACAGGCAAATATTAATGAAGAATGTCACTGTATAAATATGTGACTGCTTGCATTACGCATTTCTACATTATCCCACTCTTATATTCTTTAGTCTTAATGAGGTAATCAGAAACAAACCAAGACATCGACTTTGCCTTGTTTATGCACAACATTGACTTTAGACAATCGAGATAATGGACAGCATCCTTGGCGATACTACCAATTAATATTTCCCAACAGAATTTCTTACACGACGCGAGGTGACGGAAATTTGCGCTCACTGCAGTTAACAAATATCAGATGTTTTGATATAGTGCAGACGAAAGCTCATGAAATAAAAAAGACAGTGTTGATACCATTTTTATTTTTCATTCTTATTGATGATTTTTCAACTCGCATATTCAGTGAACATATTTCTAATTCTTTTCACAATGGTACCAGAAAAACTGTATTTCGTACTAACTACTGATTTTCTCCCTTGTTATGACTGGCATATCTGTGATATGAACAACTTTGATATTGGATCATGCGGCAGACCAGGGGCGGAGCTTAGGATATGGATTGGTGTGGAGGGGGGTTATTGGGCGGGACTTGTGCACCGTCCGGGGCTGTCGCTAACGTTACGTAGTAGTTTACGGGTATGCACGTTAGGGGTGCTGATGCATAGGTGTATGGTTTAGGCGCATCTTGTAATACGGGCTTTACACCTTGAATACGCGGTACTACCCGCAAGTATATATGTGTGTATCACCATCCCATGACTCGTTACCTTACTGTTCATAATCATTAGAGTTTCGGAGTTATTTCAAAATGTGAACAAACTGCGTCATTTATAGGAAAGTCATGTAACAATCTCAGTTTGATGCTGGTGTCATGTATAGAACTTTATGCCCCTCCATAGATATTCCTAACCAGTGGCAGTCGCACAGCCCTCGACTCGCGCATGCCGCTACGAAAGGCAGCGAATGCCGGGACTCGGCCGGTCGCTCTCTAATTTGGTTGTGGGTGCTCGATAGAAATTGGCGGCGACGCAGCGACGAATAAGTGGCGCCTCTAGCGCCGTCAGCTGGCGGTGGCAGGCGCTGCAAATTGCTCGTGGCCCCCACAATGCGCCGCCAGCGCCACCTGCTCGCCGCGGATTGTTCCGCCAAATGGGCCGCGCATGATGGCGCCTCGAGGACCGGCCCAGCGCCCTCTGTTATTAAAATTCTGCCACCGACAACGCCGACCGGCGGGTCTTCCGCCCACGCAGGCGGAAATCGTTTAATGAGGCGCTGTGTTAGTTCTTTACTTTCCAACAAGCTTCTCGCAGATCAGTAAAATACGCTTGTGAGGAATATACCGGATTCCATAGCGATCAGAATTCAGTGTTCCCTTTCGAACGTCTTTCCCGTCTCCGTCGAATACTCATGGCTAGTGAGTCTGCTGCAGCTCCCCTGACGTATTACAAAGAGCGTTCAAAAACTTTTGCACAGTCATCTCTAATTTTTTGCAGGAGGAGAATGAATTTTTTTTGTGAACATACTTGGAGCAGTTAGCTATACACTGAGCCTACTCAATGTAGCCTCCATCAGCTGTGACGCATCTGGCCCACAGTTCTTTCCATGCTGCGTGGGATTAGCCGAGCGGTCTCAGGCGCTGCAGTCATGGATTGTGCGGCTGGTCCCGGCGGAGGTTCGAGTGCTCCCTCGGGCTTGGATGTGTGTGTTTGTCCGTAGGATAATTTAGTTTAACCCTTTAGTGACCAGTGGGAACTATAGTTCCTACTTATTTGTTTTCGCTGTAAGTTTAGTGGTAATCTGTGTTCCCACTTCTAAGTTGTGCTACCATCTCTGTTAGAGTGTGCTAACTACGTCTAGATTGTCAATGGTTAGGCAAAAGCTGTTGTATGTCTGCCTTGTGAGTCAATCAATGCAGAAGCGCAGTTCCCGCATGAAAACGAGCCATGGTTTCGACCGCTACAGCGGTTTTTAGACAGTGTGCTTTCCTTTTGCGTGTGAAGTGACTTCTGTTGTATTTATCTACTTTTATATTTATGAGGGAGATAGCATTCGTGTATATTTGCTGGATTTGACTGAAAATTACCTAAATTTTACAAGGTAAGTTAATGGAAGCAGAAGTGAAGTATTCTGCCCATTGGCTGTGGCAGAGTATAATAAAATAATGGGAGGAGTGGATAGATTTGATCAGCTGCGTGAACAGTATGCTGTAGGCCATCGTTCATGGAAGTGGTGGCACAAACTGTTTTTCTTTCTTGTGGATTTGGCAGTTGTCAATTCCTACGTTATGTGGAAGCTACAGAAGACAGAAGCAGACCAGCTAACACTTATATTGCACTTGGCAAGGCAGCTTATCTCTGGCTTCTCACGTTGTAAGAGAGGAGGAAGGCCTGTTCATTTTCAAACACCAAAACGAGGTGTGTCTGGAGTACCAGATGAAGTTTGTCTGGAGAAAGTTGGAACTCATTTTCTTACAAAAGGTACAACAAACAGAAGATGTCGCCAATGTAGCATCAAGAACAAAGAAAAGAGAACAAAAATAATGTGTAGCAACTGTCATGTACCTTTGTGTGTAGCACCATGCTTCTCTAAGTTCCAGAGTACATCACCTTAGTGAACTCAAAGGACAGTATGAACTAATACAAATATAAATGCAATGTTTAACATGTTTTTGTACTAAAAAATAAAGGAAATACATTTTTTAAATTAGCAAGTAAAGTTACCCCAGAGTTCGGTGGGCACAACAGTTCCCACTAATTTTTTTATACTCTTAGGCTAAACTCTCACTTTCAAGATTTAAACTATGATTTTATGAATGGTTTCTTAGCCCAATAAAGTGTTCATAAAAAGTCTACAACTTCTGGAAATAATTTGGTCACTAAAGGGTTAAGTAGTGTGTAAGCTTAGGGACTGATGACCATAGCAGTTAAGTCCCATAAGATTTCACACACATTTGAACTTTTTTTTTTGTTCTTTCCATGATGTAAATGCACTTTGGTAAAATTCTGGGGATTGTCTTTTACACCATCGCTTGACACAGGAAATAATGTCTTTCTCACTATCAAATCAGGTGGGGCTTCAGACGATCAAAGAGGTAAAAACCAGACGGAGCCAAGTCCGAGCTGTGGGGAGGATGAGGAACAATTTTCGAACCTATTTTCCTGATTTTCTCCTGCGTCATAAGGGCTGTATGGGGTTTGGGATTGCCATGGTGTAGTCTGATGAGCTGACCCTGAAACTGTGGTCTTGATGGCACATTGCAGCTTGTCCAATGACCAACAGTAATAGTCCTGGTTAACTGTGGAGCCAGGTTCCAAAAAGTCAATGAAAATGACACCACATTGATCCAAGACGAAGGAGGCCATCACCTTTCGGCCTGCTCTTCGTGAAAGTCTTGGTTTCTTCTTCCGAGGGGAACCTGGATGATGCCACTCCATGGACTGTGTTTTGCTCTCAGGTTCGGACAAAAACAACCATGTTTCATCCCGGGTAATGACGCCATCAAAACACTGTTTCCACTCTTCAGTAAAGGTCTTCATGAGACCCTTCCTCGTCGTTTTCATTTCTCAAGAATCTAGGCACCCAACGTGCACAGATTTTTCTGTACCCTAGTGACTGTACCAGTGATACCATACTACCCAATGACAAACGAGTCGTTTCAGCAAGCTGTCGTGTCGTCATACATCTGTCATTTTGGATGATGTGGCCAATGGTCTCCTCATTCACATCACTGACTGCTGTTAATGGTGTACCACATCGTGGATTGTCCAGTAGAGAGAAATCACCTTCTTTAAACCTCTGCAACCACTGCTGGATACTGCTGCGATCCAATGTGTCCTCCCCATAAACAGGAAGCAACTTCCTGTGAATCGATGGGGCAGAGTCATCGCCGGTCTCGAAGAGTAACTCCATCACCGACCGTTATCACAGCCTGACATCTACATCACGGTCCATTATGGCTCACCTTGGACACCTCCGGGATGTGAGGTCGTTGTCCAAGAACTTTTCTGCTTCTTACGTTTCGTCCAGGACTGCGCTGGGCTTCCTCAGAGGCGCTGCTCCGCTGAGTCTTGCCGACTGACTGGTCGGGTGTCTGAGAGTGACTTATATATTGTGAGAAAGGGGGGCGTGGTTCAGGTGACACGTGATGAGCAGTGATAATCCATAGCAAAGATAAGGTTGACTATCGATTACCACCTTGTCAAAGATAAAAATTGTTAGCAATTTTGTAGAGCGACTGTCCATATATCGCTAAGTTTCATAGCCTCCTCTTTCCTATTAAAATTATCGTGATGTTTATAAATTTCAATAGCTTCTCTATATAGCCGTGGTTAGTAATTTAACGTTGTAGATAAAACTTCGGTATCCGAAAACTTCACTTGGTGGTTGCCTGGTTGAAGAGCATGTTCCGCTACAGCTGATTTTTCTGTTTTTCCAAGTCGACAAAGACTTTTATGCTCTTTAAGTCACGTGTTTACGCTTCTTTTGGTAGTACCAATATAAACTTTACCACAGGTACATGGAATTTTATACACACCACATGTCGACAGGGGAGGGCGTTTATCTTTCACAGATCGTAGTACTTGACTTATTTTCTTTGTTGGTTTAAAGACAGGTTTTATGTCATGTTTTCGTAAAATCTTACCGATCCGATCTGTTACTTTTTTAATAATAAAAGGGAGAACTACTGTATTTTTCTGTCGTTGTGGTTCATTCTTATTTTTGGTCTATTCCTTGGACGCAAAATTCCATTTATCTCTTTTCTTGAGTAGCCTTTTTTTCAAAAGCCTACTTCAGATGTTTCACTTCAGCATCCAAATGTTCAGGTGTACATATTCGTTCCGCTCGATCGACAAGACTTTTTATGACACCCCTTTTTGTTGTGGATGATGATTAGAATTTTATGTAAATATCTGTCCGTATGTGTTGCCTTCCGAAAAACTTTATATTCCAAGCTTCTATCGGACCGTCTCATAACTAAGACACCCAAGAAAGATATTCTGTTATCCTTTTATATTTCCATGGTAAACTGTATTTTTGGGTGAATTTTATTTAGATAATCAAAGAAATCGTCCAAGGCCTTTCTGCTATGGGACCAAACCACAAATGTGTCATCTACATATCGATACCAACGAGATGGTTTGTTATTAGCTTTGTCTAGGGCTGATTGTTCAAATTTCTCCATGTAAAGATTGGCAATCGCAGGGCCTAATGGATTACCCATTGCTACTCCATCAAGTTGTTCATAAAATTCATTATCCCACTGGAACTGACTTGATGTAAGACAATGTCTGAAAAGAACAGTCAAATCTTCTGGAAAAATATCCGCTATGAAAATCATAACTTCGTTAACAGGAATCGTTATGAATAAGGACACAATGTCAAAACTTACAAGAATATCTTCAGGGGCCAGAGTTAGTCCCTCTAGTTTTTCAATAAAATGACGCGAGTCTTTTATATATGTGTCAGTTTTTCCAATAAATGGTTGTAAACAAATTGTTAAATATCTTGCTATTTCATAAGTGGGAGAATTGATGGCACTGACTATGGGTCTTAAAGGAAAATCTATTTTATGAATTTTAGGAACACCATACAATCGAGGACACGTAGCTTCACTTTTCAACAAAGTTCTTTTATCTTCTTTTCGGATAGAGGTAGAAGACTTAATCAAATTATTTGTTTTCCTAAGTACACTGGCTGTAGGATCCCTCGTAAGTTTTTTATACTGTACTGACGTTAAAAGGTTCAAAATTTTCCTTCGGTAATCTTCTGTATTCATAACAACAGTAGCGTTCCCTTTATCTGCAGGAACAACCACTATTTCTTCATCTGCATTCAAATCCATAAGAGCCTTCCTCTCACCTTTTGTTAAATTACTTTCTAGAGGTCTACTGTGGCTTAAAACTCTAGTGGTTTCAGTTCGAATTGCATTCGCGGTTGCCTTAGGGATATTTCGTATACCTGTTTCTATATTCGCGATAATATCTTCAAGTGGTACTTTTACAGGTGTTATAGCGTAATTTCCTCCTTTTGCAAGGACGGAAATCTCGTCTTGCGATAACACTTTCTTTGACTTGTTTATAACAGTATCGGTCATCATCGTATTACTTGTAGTTGTTACATTAGCTTGTAACTTCCCGAACTTTTTCTTGTCTCTACTAGTAGTAATTTCTATCGTAGCTTCCATAGTTGTAAACGTAAGATAATCAATTTTATTCCACAGGTCTATCTGTACCTTACAAGCTGAGAATAAATAAAGCTTCAGTAATTCACAGTCAATTGAATCCATTTCTCGTCTTGTGTAATGTATCCTTTCTCGAAGTAATGCTCTTTCTGTATAATCATACATCCTCTTCAGTTTTAAAAAGTTCGGTATAGAAGACGAGTCACTACAACGTAACAAAAAAGTTAAAGTACAAATTAAATGTGCTCTCTTCTTACGATAAAACTTCGGTATCCGAAAACTTCACTTGGTGGTTGCCTGGTTGAAGAGCATGTTCCACTACAGCTGATTTTTCTATTTTTCCAAGTCGACAAAGACTTTTATGCCGGCTACTCAAGAAAAGAGATAAATAGAATTTTGCGTCCAAGGAATAGAAGACCAAAAGATAAGAATCGAACCACAACGACAGAAAAATACAGTAGTTCTCCCTTTTATTATTAAAAAAGTAACAGATCGGATCGGTAAGATTTTACGAAAACATGACATAAAACCTGTCTTTAAACCAACAAAGAAAATAAGTCAAGTACTACGATCTGTGAAAGATAAACGCCCTCCCCTGTCGACATGTGGTGTGTATAAAATTCCATGTACCTGTGGTAAAGTTTATATTGGTACTACCAAAAGAAGCGTAAACACGTGACTTAAAGAGCATAAAAGTCTTTGTCGACTTGGAAAAACAGAAAAATCAGCTGTAGCGGAACATGCTCTTCAACCAGGCAACCACCAAGTGAAGTTTTCGGATACCGAAGTTTTATCTACAACGTTAAATTACTAACCACGGCTATATAGAGAAGCTATTGAAATTTATAAACATCACGATAATTTTAATAGGAAAGAGGAGGCTATGAAACTTAGCGATATATGGACAGTCGCTCTACAAAATTGCTAACAATTTTTATCTTTGACAAGGTGGTAATCGATAGTCAACCTTATCTTTGCTATGGATTATCACTGCTCATCACGTGTCACCTGAACCACGCCCCCCTTTCTCACAATATATAAGTCGCTCTCAGACACCCGACCAGTCAGTCGGCAAGACTCAGCGGAGCAGCGCCTCTGAGGAAGCCCAGCGCAGTCCTGGACGAAACGTAAGAAGCAGAAAAGTTCTTGGACAACGACCTCACATCCCGGAAAGTATATCAACAGCCATGTCATCCGGTCTTGAAAGCCTTCATTCTACAATGTTCGAAGTATGTTCACAAAAAATTTTATTCTCCTCCTGCAAAAAAAAAAAAAAAAAAAAAAAAGAAAAAAAAATAAAGTCGACTCTGCAAAACTTTTTGAACGCCCTTTCTACTTCTGTATTCAGACTCCACTGTTATGAGTTGTCGTTTTTTTTTTTTTTTTTTGTTTTTTGTGCGGTGTGGAACTTACAAATAGTTATCAAGAATGAAAGAGAAAAACTGAATGCTTTTGAAAGAAAAATGATGAGATAAAGTCTGGGGCCCTGTGTTGGAGAATGGGATATGGAGAATTCGAAAGAACACAGAAATTTATCAGTTAATGCAGCAGACCGCCATCGTCCAGAAATTAAGGAGTAGGAGACTCTATGGGCTCTGCATGTGGCTAGAATGAAAACCAACAGAATTCCTAAGAAGGCATTTGCGGAACTCTCCGAGTAACAAGACCATTGGGCCGACCTCGCACACGGTGGAATGATGACATACAGAAGGCCGTCGCAGCATTAGGAATCCCCACAGGGTGGAGAGAGGCTGAGAGAGCTAGAAGAAGATGGAAGCATATCTTTGATGCAGTGAGTGGTCTACCTGGCCTACGACCGCTGAAAAGAAGAAGATATGGTACATAAATACATATGTAATACATAAAGCGGAAATGTAAGTAAATACCTCGAAAAGTTCTTGACCGATTTTTCCCCATGTTTACACTGTACCCCTACAAACTTTGGGACGGACGTACGCTACGAACTTCATAAATATATATGGTATGTAAACATAAATGTAGTACTTAAACTAGAAATGTTGTTAGGAAAAATCTCAAAACTCCCCACCGATTTATTTCCCATTTTTAAAAGATACTCTATTAAACTCTGGAAAGGACATAGGCTATAAGTGTTTTAAATGTGCATGGGAAATAAATAGTATGTAATGTGTAAATGAGAAACGCTGTCAGCAAAAATCTCGAAAAGTTCTTGAACCTGTTAATTCAGATTGCTACGATAACATACTAATATTCAGACGAACATAGGGTATACATATTTTTTAAACATCAAGTGTACTCACTGCGAAAAAGCAAATGTTATGCTGTCAAAATGTGCGGTTCCGTTTTCTTTCTCGCGATCACTTTTAACTTTGATATCAAGACATTTAAACCATTACACAGATGGATGCTTCCATATATATTCTTTCTCTTAATCTATAATGTTAAACAAAAATTTTACACACAACAATGTGCTGTTTTTTTTTCTTTGTCGCGTCAGTTTCAAGAGGAAAGAGGAATGTTGTATTTATGGTTTATCGACTTATGATTAGAATACTAGTATGGAATCATCGGAAACTTTGCATTCATACCTATCCACAAATTAAAACTACGAGAAATACTGTCACTGAAGCTACTGCACTTACAGATTCAGCTGCTGTTTCCCTAAATTAATTGTTTGGGTCAACTGAAGAACGGCATGCAACCCGTCGGCTTTGACCAATGACGTCAGCCGCGCGGAAGCCGGCACGGTAGTTCAGCGTGTTCGGTCAGAGGGTTAGCTCCCCTTTGTAATAAAAAACTGAGTTAATGGATCAACGACGAACTGAAACGGATGGCCGGCTAGTGTGGCCGAGCGGTTCTAGGCGCTACAGTCTGGAACCGCGCGACAGCTACGCTCGCAGGTTCGAATCCAACGTCGGGCATGGATGTGTGTGATGTCCTTAGGTTAGTTAGGTTTAAGTAGTTCTAAGTTCTAGGGGACTGATGACCTTAGCAGTTAAGTCCCACAGTGCTCAGAGCCATTTGAAACGGATATACTGCCACGTCCGCCCCGAGCAGATGCAACATACAAATACGAACAAAATGAGATAAAAAAAAGCGGTCTAAGGCGCTACAGTCATGGAATGTGCGGCTGGTCCCGGCGGAGGTTCGAGTTCTCCCTCGGGCATGGCTGTGTGTGTTTGTACTTAGGATAATTTAGGTTAAGTAGTGTGTAAGCTTAGGGATTGATGACCTTAGCAATAAAGTCCCATAAGATTTCAAACACATTTGAACATTTTAGAACCAATGACGTCATAGTTTATGCGTAGACATTAATGTCTTTATTTTCGAGCTATAGATAATAAATCGGGTATTTTCTATGGTGAGGCGTCATCATTGTAAACAGAATTCAATGAATGTGTTTTTAAAAGACAGCGCTAGACATTGTGTACGATTTTCGTCGCTTGTATTAATTCAAATCATTTGTTCATTCCATTTCATTCGGTACTTACTTTAATTCTTAGTGAATCTGAGATATTTTGGAGGAAGTGTTTTTCGTTCTGGACGATTTTCACTTTTTGATTTTCGTTTGTAGGTATGAATTTATCTATTTCTATGAATATGAAAGACTTGAAGCAGATTTCGTCAGCACTACGGAATACGAATTTTACAGTTGTTCAAAAATGGCTCTGAGCACTATGAGACTTAACTGCTGTGGTCATCAGTCCCCTAGAACTTAGAACTACTTAAACCTAACTAACCTAAGGACATCACACACATCCATGCCCGAGGCAGGATTCGAACCTGCGACCGTAGCAGTCGCGCGGTTCCGGACTGAGCGCCTAGAACCGCTAGACTACAGTTGTCGTCTTTTTGTTTCGCCTTCACTAGCACTAGTACTACTACGATATTTCTCACTCGATACTAGCACCATACAAGGTGAAAAGACCGACATATGACAAATATTTGTCTCGTACTTCAGTTTACTGAAGTAGCAAATACCAGTACTAGCAAAGACGAAAAACGCGACATACTGTGCGTAACATTGGCATTCTGTACCTCAGTTGAAATACGAAGCCACTTGACCAACATAGGTCAACTGAAGCACGGGATACAAATCTTACGTATGTTGCTATTTTTCGCCTGTGCTAATACTAGTATAATGTTCTTCAGTTGGCCTATATACACTATGTGATAAAAAGTATCCAGACACCCCCCAAAACAGGTCAGGTGATTGGGTGTCACTTGTGTCGTACATCTGTACGCGAGATTTCCACGCTCCTAAACATCCCTAAGTCCACTGTAGCGGCTTCTCATAAGCCACACACCACGCCGGCAGGGCGTGGGTATGGCGAATGCCCGGTGAACGTCATCTGCCAGCGTGTGTAGTGCCAACAGCAAAATTCTGAGGCGGTGGTGTTATGGTGTGGTCGTGTTTTTAATGGAGGGGGCTTGCACCCCTTGTTGTTTTGCGTGGCACTATCACAGCGCAGGCCTGATGTTTTAAGCACCTTCTTGCTTCCCGCTGTTGAAGAGCAATTCGAGGATAGCGTTTGCATCTTTCAACACGATCGAGCACCTGTTCATAATGAACGGCCTGTGGCGGAGTGGTTACACAACAATAACATCCCTGTAATGGACTGTCCTGCACAGAGTCCTGAACTGAATCCTGTGGAACACCTTTAGTATGTTTTGGAACCCCGACTTCCTCTTAGGGATGTTTAGGAGCGTGGAAATCTCGCTTACAGATGTACGACACAAGTGACACCCAACCACCTGACCTCTTTTGGGGGGTGTCTGGATACTGCCATTCCCCAAGAAACCTTCCAGCACCTGATTGAACGTATGCCTGCGAGAGTGGAAGCTGTCATCAATGCTAAGGGTAGGCCAACACCATACTGAATTCCAGCATTACCGATGGAGGGCGCCACGAACTTGTAAGTCATTTTCAGCCAGGTGTCCGGATGCTTTTGATCACATTTTGTACTTCAATTGAAGTACGTGATACAAATTTTACGCATTTCCAGTTTTTCGCCTTCGTTAACACTGGCATCCTATTCTTCAGCTGACCTACATGGGCCAATCGAAGTATGATACACAAATTTTATTGTTGTAGGTTTCTCCGCCATTGCTATTACTACAACGATAACTAGTCGATACTATTAGTATCGAAGACGAAAAAAAACATTGTATCCCATCTTCACTAGCATCAGTATCCTATTCTTCTGTTGACCTATATAGGTCAGCTGAAGTTTGGGATACAGATTTTACGTATGCCGTTCTTTTCGCCTTTGTTAGCACTAGTGTCATTTGAAGAACAGGATACTAGTAGTTGCAGAAGCGAAAAAAGTAACACCTGTAAAATTTATATCCCATATATCCCTACATAGGTCAACTGAAGAAAAGGATACGAGTGCTAGTGAAGGCGAAAAAGCCGACATACTCTAAATTTGTATCCCTTACCCAGTTAACCTATACAGATCAACTGAAGTTCGGGAAACAACTCATACGTGTCAACTGAGGCATTCCACGCTAACTTCTGTCCCTTTTTTCTTTTTTTTTTTGCACTAGTATCCCATTCTTCAATTGAGCTATACAGGTCAACTGAAGAGTAGGATTTTATGACTCAAAGAAGCGATATACTTAACATTATGTTCGAAACATGAATTTACGTTCATATGTGTCTACTATCTGTTTTCTCTGTCCTGCATTCCTTTGTTTCTCAGTATTCGTCTTTGCTGTTAAATCTATGCAATACTACGTCTCTGATAACTTCTGACGTCATTGGTCAAAGCCGATCGGTTGTATCCAGTGATCTCTACACAACCCGGATGTAGACGTCTGGTCACTGAATATAGAAGTGCAGCGTGTCCGTAAATACACGTGCTTTGCATCGTCCGCCATATTGTAGTTTGGCAAACAAATTTCCATCGGGCTGCATGTGGCAAAGAATTGCAGACTGATATCTTGTTTTGAACTTTATGTCAACATATGACGTAATAGGCTTATGAGGGAGAGGAATTGAAAAGTATTTTCTTTTCGTGTTCTAGTGACATTCCCTAGCAGCCATGTTGTAGTTTGGCAAGAAACGGAATATGAACGTCTATGGCTGGCACGATAGAATGACTGAAGTTCAACTTCCGGGTAGCATAGAGATCACTCGTTGTATACCATTCTTCAGGGATCCCAATTATCCCAACCGATTTACTCATTCAGTTTAAGTGTCTTAATTTCCCATTCGAGGTTTGGTTATTTCCAATAATGATTGCCTATCGAAGTCGATGGGTCCAAACGATACATATCGAGCTTGCGATCGTAAATCAATCATGCGACTCCGCTGGCGGGCGTTCTGATCAATTATTTGTGATCGTCATTTTTATCTGTTTTGCTTCGTTCCCTTAGTTGCTCTAAATTACATACCTCCGCGAATTATTCATGAGTTGCTAGGGAAACCCAGACGATTTATGTCGTTAGTGAGTTGGATGTCTGGTATACTTGACGTTTCTTCGGCGGATTCGCTCACATGGAAGAATCTAGTTTCATGTTTATCCAGTGCAGAAAATTATTCGACTTTTCGCCGCAAATATGGAGTACTACCAGACGAGGAAAGAAGGGACTGCGTAGACTGTGGAGGTGCGAAGTGTGTAAAGCTTCGTAAAAACAGTTTCGATGCTGAAATACCGTTACACTTTCATTGCGGACAGTGCGGAAAACGAACGAGTTTCAGGAGGAATACATGGTTAGACTCATCCAAATTATCCATCCAGACCACCTTAATGGACTTTCACATGACGACAACACCGTCGACGAGTAACGTAAGTCGTCTACTTTGCAGTGACAAGTATTTTTGTAACCCTTTTCTCTTGTCGTTACAGTAGTGACCAACGTAAACAAACTCATAACGCCCGCCACCAGAGTCGCATGATCGATTTACGATCGCACGCTCGATATGTAACGTTTGGATCCCTCGACTTCGATACGCAATCATTCTTGGAAATTACCCGAGGTTTCGTTTGCAGTAACAATAAACAAGGTTCAAGGAAAGATGGAGAGGGGAAGAGGAGGTGGTCTGGAGGGGGAGGAAATAGACAGAGAAAAGAGGAAGGAGGAGATGGACGGAGAGAGAAGGGAGAAGGAGACTATAGCATGTATACAATTCCCACGCATATTTAGCAACAGCGTAGCATTGCCGGGTTGGCTAGTTAGTAATTAGTCAAGTTCACAGCTAATGTTCGTGACAAAGATGTACCAGTGCAGTAAATCCTCCACGCTACTGAAATCTGAAAAAAATGTAAAAGTTTCATCTAAATATCGTAAAACATCGTATTTTCTTTTCCCAGGAAAGTAAGTACATATACACACATCAAGTAATATTTAGAAGGCACCTTTTTATTTTTCCTAATCGCCAAATAACATCCATAACTATTTTTCTCCTTTTCCATAGTTCAAATAATTTTCATTCAAACTTTTGCCTATTTACTTTCCTATCTGCATACAGTGCAGTGTACACTTTGTACAGCCTGATTTTTTTAAAATTCCATATAGTTTATTCGGTCTCTCTTGCAGGAGTACAAAAATACCAATATTTATGCAACTTTTGCAAATGTCACGAAAACGAAGTCAAAATAAAATAAAGATTAAGAAGTTATAAAATCCATTCTCGGTACTTTAAAATTAGATAGCGCGCCAAGAACTGGTTAACTTCTGAAATTGACAGACACCGCCATCGTCCCATATTTTTGCGCATGTGCAGTGTTCAGAAGACTCAGGACTTAAGATCTCTGGCCACCACGAGTAGTAGATTTTGACCACAAAGTCGCTGGTCTAAAGTGGGTTTTAAAGAGAAACCAAAAGAATTCTCAGATGCTGTCCTCATCACAAGGGATGATGTCATGAAGATAAAAAAAAAAACAGAGAGACACAGTTGCAAGGATACTACGAGTCGAAAGAGCATTCTACAAAAGCAAACCGTTTCTAGCACCCAAAATCCTAAACACTGAGACTAGAAAAATACTCACGAAAGCCATGTCTCTGTACGGGCTTGCAAGAGACAATGACAAATACAAGAATGAAATGATTAGACGTCTTGGAATGTGGTGTTCCAACATACTATCAAGAAACTGATGGATTCATCAAGAAGCGAAGATGTCCTGCAATGAAAGAACAAGAAAAATGTTTAATAAAGAACACATCGAATTGCAGAGGCAGAATAGATGGGCACATATTACTATACGATGTCCGTCTCCTTAGCTGTCAGCAAATCTGACTGCCTTGCAGTGGGCCCAGGTTCGATTCCCAGCCAGGTCGGAGCTTTTTCTCCGCTCATGGACTGGGTGTTGTGTTTTCCTCATCATCATTCCATCATTATCGACACACTAGTCGCCCAATGTTGCCTCAACTGAAAAGACCTACCGGTCCCCGCACTTGGGGACTCCCGGCCATCAGTGTCATATAATCATTTCACTTCATGCAATATGATTGCAGAAAACAATGAAACAAAACTTCAGGGATGGGTTACAATGCTTACAGAAGGTAGTATTGACCAAAACAATAAGAAAAGTTGCTATAATTATATGTCTGGAAACCAGTACCTGTTGAGATATGGACTGCTGAAGATCCACAGTTCACAATTTGCATTTTATTTGCAAATGAGGCAGAATTCAGAAGAGGTGGCAGAGCCATTGCATGTCAAATCACCGTAGTCATGTTAAAACTTTGTATTCTTGTTTGATATATAATACCATCGATTTGGCCAATTTTTAAAATAGTATCTCAATTACATTTGTAATAATGAAATCAAATGTAATCTGCTGCCCAATTCATTTGAAAACTCTAAAACTAATTTAAATGACTACAGTTTCCATACAAATTATTCTAGAATTATGCAACATACATTATACCCTACTGGCCATTAAAATAGCTACACCACGAAGATGAGGTGCCACAGACGCGAAATTTAACCAACAGGAAGAAGATGCTGTGATATGCAAATGATTAGCTTTTCAGAGCATTCACACTAGGTTGGTGTCGGTGGCGACACCTACAACGTGCTGACATGAAGAAAGTTGCCAACCGATTTCTCATACACAAACAGCAATTGACCGGCGTTGCCTGGTTGGTTGGTTGTTTTGGGGGAAGAGACCAAACTACGAGGTCATCGGTCTCATCGGATTAGGGAAGAACGGGGAAGGAAGTCGGCCGTGCCCTTTCAAAGGAACCGTGCTGGCATTTGCCCGGAGAGATTTAGGGAAATCACGGAAAACCTAAATCAGGATGGCTGGACGCGGGATTGAACCGTCGTCCTCCCGAATGCAAGTCCAGTGTGCTAACCACTGCATCACCTCGCTCGGTGGCGTTGCCTAGTGAAACATTGTTGTGATGCCTCGTGTAAGGAGGAGAAATGCGTACCATCACGTTTCCAACTTTGATAAAGGTCGGATTGTAGCCTATCGTGATTGCGGTTTATCGTATCGCGACATTGCTGCTCACGTTGGTCGAGATCCAATGACTGTTAGCAGAATGTGGAATCGGTGGGTTGAGCAGGGTAATACGGAATGCCGTGCTGGATCCCAATGACCTCATATCACTAGCAGTCGAGATGACAGGCATCTTATCCGCACGGCTGTAATGGATAGTACAGCCACGCCTCGATCCCTGAGTCAACAGACGGGGACGTTTGCAAGACAACAACCATCTGCTCGAACAGTTCGATGACATTTGCAGCAGCATGGACTATCAGCTCGGAGACCATGGCTGCGGTTACCCTTGACACTGCATCACAGACAGGAGCGCCTGCGATGGTGTACTCAACGACGAACCTGGGTGCACGAATGGCAAAATATCATTTTTTCGGATGAATCCAGGTTCTGTTTACAGCATCATGATGGTCGCATCAATGTTTGTTGACATCGCGGTGAATGTACATTGGAAGCGTGTATTCGTCATCGCCATACTGGCATATCAGCCAGCATGACGCTATGGGGTGCCACTGGTTACACATCTCGGTCACCTCTTATTCACATTGACGGCAATTTGAACAGTGGACGTTACATTTCAAATGTGTTACGACCCGTGGCTTTACCCTTCATTAGATCCCTGCGAAACCCCACATTTCAGCAGGATAATGCACGACCGCATGTTGCAGGTCCTGTAGGGGCCTTTCTGGATACAGAAAATGTTTGATTGCTGCCCTGGCCATCACATTCTCCAGATCTCTCACCAATTGAAAACGTCTGGTCAATGGTGGCCGAGCAACTGGCTTGTCACAATACGCTAGTCACTACTCTTGATGAACTGTGGTATCGTGTTGAAGCTGCATGGGCGGCTGTACCTGTACGCGCCATCCAAGCTCTGTTTGACTCAATGCCCCAGCATATCAAGGCCGTTATTACGGCCAGAGGTGGTTGTTCTTGGTACTGATTTCTCAGGATCTATGCGCCCAAATTGCGTGAAAATGTAATCACATGTCAGTTCTAGTATAATATATTTGTCCAATGAATACCCGTTTATCAACCGCATTTCTTCTTGGTGTAGCAATTTTAATGGCCAGTAGTGTACATTCATCACAAGCTAAAAATTATTGGGAATACATACATATATACGAATTTTTTTTATTTAATAATATTATGAAAACGAAAGTTGCTGTTCACCGTACAGTGGAGATGCTGAGTCGCAGATAACCACACCAAAAAGACTGTCACAAATAAAGCTTTCAGCCAGTAAGGCCTTTGTCAAAAATAGACGACAGAGACATATTCGCAGTCGCGGCGCGCGTGCAGTTGCGTGCGTGCATGTGTGTGTGTGTGTGTGTGTGTGTATTTTTGACGAAGGCCTTACTGACCGAAAGGTTTATTTGTGACAGTCTTTTTGTTGTGCTTATTTGCGACTCAGTGTCTCTGCAATATAGTGAGTAGTAACATTCTTTTTCATAATATTGTTACATCCCATCCCGGATTTTCCATTGTTTGATTTTTTATTTAATGGTTTTTTTAAATGAATTAATTTTTCAATGTTACCCCCTTGCGAAATGCAATTTTTTTTTTTTTCGAACATCTTACAGAAAAAAACTGAACATGGCGAAATGAGAGGATATAATATTTTATTTAAAGAACTGGAAAGGCAATAAACAAGCAGAGCCTCTGTTTTTAACAAATATGTACAACAAAAAACACAAGTATTTCTTCAGACCTAAACTTTGTCTTTTAACTGGATCAATTTAAAAAAATTGATTATAATATGAAATGCTTGGGGAAAGGTGTAATTTTGTCCAGGAAGGCGCGTTATAAGCTGTGATTGCCTTTCTTGGTATATGTACCAGAAATCATGTATATGTGAAAAATATGGCTTGTCCCTTTCGAGCTCCAAGCCCTTCATAGATATTGATCAAATATGTCACTTACCAGAACCTAATCACTGCGGGCAAACAGCCTCAGCTTACATATTACTGCAATAATTACACCCAATTAGGCATATTATAAGTCAGGTATTAGTCAATTTTACAAGAAAACTACAAATCACTTAGCAACACTGTGATAAGTAATGTGTCTCATTGTACATTCATTTCACTCTTAAATAAGGACTATTTTGCTTCCACCAATTTAGAAGAGACTTGATATAGAGTATAAGCACGTCCAGTCATTGTGTTGATTTCTACCTGATGCAAAATATGTGAGAATGGAGCATTAAAGTGTCATTTTCAGACCAATAAAAGGGTGATGATTACCCATGTGGATGCATAAATCTAGCTATTGCATCATTCTTCTGATCATTTATTTTCAAAAAAATACCTAGATACCAGGAGTCATATACACGAGCAACATAGCAAGTAGTATGCACATGAATTTCAGGTATTAATGCTCACTTCAAGAGGAAACAAAAATGACACTGAAGCTGGTATCAAGCTTAAGCGTTTGGCTTCAATTTGAGTTCTTGAAAGTGCTAAGAACTGGTACACAGATCTTCTTCCAGGAAACAGGCAGCCTGAAAAATGTGCAGAAAGATAACTATGAGCTTCAGCTGTCTCCTGGTTTGAAAGAAAGAAAACTGACATTTGTTTCAGGCAAGTAAAATACTCCAGAGGTAAAATGGTACCCCACTTGGACATATAGGACGGGACGACTCAAGAGGATGTCATTATCAGGAGAAAGAAAACAGTTGTTTTACAGATAGGAGCATGGAATGTCAGATCCCATAATCAGGAAGGTAGGTTAGGAGATTTAAAAAGGGAAATGGATAGGTTAAAGTTGGATATAGTGGGAATTAGTGAAGTTCAGTACAGAAGGAACAGGACTTCTGATCAGTTGAATACAGGGTTATAAATACAAAACCAAATACGGGTAATACAGGAGTAGGTTTAATAATGAATAAGAAGCTACTACAAAGAGCATAGTGAACACATTATTGTAGCCAAGATAGACAACAGGCCACACCCACCACAATAGTACAAGTTTATATGCCAACTAGCTGCACAGATGATGAAGAGATTGAAGAAATGTATGATCAGACAAAAGAAATTATTGAGATAGTTAAGGGAGACAAAAATTTAAAATGCATGGAGGACTGGAATTTGATAGTAAGAAAAGGAAGAGAAGGAAGAATAGTAGGTGAATATGGACCGTAGGAAAGGAACGAAAGAGCAAGCCGCCTGGTAGCATAATTTAATCATCACTAACACTTGGTTTAAGAATAGTGAAAGAAGGTGGTAGACGTGGAAGAGCCAAGATAAACAAAAACCCCACACCCAACACAATAGTACAAGTTTATATGACAACTAGCTGCACAGATGATGAAGAAATTGAAAAAATGTATGATCAGATAAAAGAAATTATTGAGATAGTTAAGGGAGAGGAAAATTTAATACCCATGGAGGACTGGAATTTGATAGTAAGAGAAGGAAGAGGAGGAAGAATAGTAGGTGAATATGGATTGTAGGAAAGGAACAAAAAAAGCAAGCTGCCTGGTAGAGTATGACATGGAGCATAGTTTAATCATCGCTAACACTTGGTTCAAGAATCATGAAAGAAGGTGGTACTCGTGGAAGAGACTGCGAGACACTGGCAGGTCTCAAATTGATTGTATAATGGTAAGACAGAGATTCTGAAACCAGATTTTAAACTGTAAGGCATTTCCAAGGGCAGATGTTGACTCTGACCACAATTTTCTGCTAATGAACTGTAGATTAAAACTGAAGAGATTGCAAAAAGGTAAGAAATTAAGGAGATGGGACATGGATAAACTGCAAGAACCAGAGGTTGTTGAGAGTATAAGAGGGAGCATTAGAGAATGACTGACAGTAACAGGGGAAAGGAATACACTAGAAGAAGAGTGGGTAGCTTTGAGACATGAAATAGTGAAGGAAGCAGAGGATCAAGTACGTAATAAGATGAGGGCTTGTAGAGATGCTTGTGAAACAGATGATATATTGAATTTAATTGATGAATGGAGAAATATAAAAATGTGGTAAATGAAACAGCTGAAACAAATGTCTAAAAAATGAGACTGACAGAAAGAGCAAAATGGCTAAGCAGGGGTGGCAAATGTAAGGATTTAGAAGCATATATCACTAGGGAAAGGATAGATATGTCTACAGGAAAATTAAAGAGACATTTGGAGAAAAGAGAACCACCTGTATGAATATCAAGAGCTTGAATGGAAAACCAGTTGTAAGCAAAGAAACAAAAGCTGAAAGGTGGAAGGAATATATAGAGGGTCCATTCTTCTCGCAGTATTATATTTCCCAACTCATCTCCATCTATGTCCCTCTAGTATATCCATTTCCTATCTCATCTCCATCTATGTTCTCTTTCGTTTCCATAATACTGCCCTCTAGTATCTAGAGGGCAATATTATGGAACATAGATGGAGATGAGATGGGAAATATAATACTGTGTGAAGAATTTGACAGAGTGCTGAAAGACCTAAGTTGAAATGAGGCTCCAGTAGTAGACGACATTTCGTTAGAACTACTGTTAGGCTTGAGAGAGCCAGATATCACAAAACTTCCATCTGGTGAGCAATACATATGAGACAGGCAAAATGCTCTCAGACATCAAGAAGAATACAATAATTTCAATTCCAAAGAAAGCAGGTGCTGACAGATGTGACGATTACCAAACTATCAGCTTCAAAAGTCATGGCTGCCAAATAGTAACATGAATTCCTTACAGAAGAATGGAAAAACTCATAGAAGCCGACCCAAGGGAAGATAGTTTGGATTCGGGGGAAATGGAGGAACATGCAACGCAATACTGATGCTATGACTTCTCTTAGAAAATAGATTGAGGAAAGGCAAACCTAAATTTCAGCATTTGTACACTTAGAGAAAGATTTTGATAATGTTGACTGGAATACTCTCTTTGAAATTCTGAGGGTTTCAAGGCTAAACAGAGGTAGCAAAAGGCTATTTACAACTTGTACAGAAGCCATTTATAAGAATCGAGAGGCATGAAAGGGAAGCAGTGGTTGAGAAGTGAGTCAGACAGGGTTGCAGCCTATCCCCAATGATATTCAATGTGTATACTGAGCAAACAGTAAAGGAAAGGACAGAAAAATTTGGACTATGACTTAAAGTCCAGGGAGAAGAAATAAAAAGTCTGAGGTTTTCTAGTGACATCATAATTCTGTCAGAGACAGCAAAGGACTTTTAAGAGCAGTTGAACAGAATGGACAGTGTTTTGAAAGGAGGATATAAGATGAACACCAACAAAAGCAATATAAGGATAACCGATTGTAGTAGAATTAAGTAAGGTGATGCTGAGGGAATTAGATTAGGAAATGAGACATTTGAAGTAGTACATGAGTTTTACTATTTTGACAGCAAAATAACTGATGATGGTTGAAGTAGAGAGGATATGACATGAAGGGCTTATTTCAATAGTGGTACAATTCCATTTTTGTTCATTCTGAGATACAGAGTCCTAAAGTTAAATGAGCGCTGAAAAATCTGCAGTTGAGATACCAGAAACATTCGAATATATATACTTGCCCTCTAGGTACCAGAAATTTTCAAGTATATATACTTGAATATTTCTGGTATCTCAACTGCAGATTTTTTGGCGCTCATTTAACTTTAGGACTCTGTATCTCAGAATGAACAAAAATGGACTTGTACCACTATTGAAAGAAGCCCTTCAAATGTAGACTGGCAATGGTAAGAAAAGCATTTCTGAAGAAGAAAAATTTGTTAACATTGAGTATCGTCTTAAGAGTCAGGAAGTCTTTTCTGGAGGTATTGGTTTTGGCATTGGTATGGAAGTGAAACATGGGCAATAAATAGTATAGACAAGAAGAGATTAGAGGCTTTTGAAATTTGGTGCTATAGAAGAATGCCTAAGATCAGGTGGTTGGATCACACAACTAATGAGAGGTACCGAATAGAATTGGGGAGCAAATAAATTTCAAATTTGTGGCACAACCTGACTAGAAGACCAGTTGGTAGGACACATTCTAAGACATCAAGGGATCACCGATTTAGTACTGGAGGGTAACATGGAGGGGGGGGGGGGGGGGGGCAGAGTGTAAAAATCATAGAGGGAGACCAAGAGATGAATACAGTAAACAGATTCAGAAAGATGTAGGTTGCAGTAGTTATTTGGAGATGAAGAGGCTCACACAGGATAGAGTGGCATAGAGGGCTGCATCAAACCAGTCTTTGGACTGAAGACCACAGCAGCAACATCTCTGTAAGCAAAAGTGTATTTATGGAGAAATTTAGTGTCATATCTTTTATGTGAGTGGTAAAACTGGCATTTTGTGTTTCTTAGTTCATGTGGTGCTTCACAAGAATATTATCAGTACCATAAAACGTCATGTGCTTTTGTAACATTCTATTTGCCATGGTGACATAAGTTGCCCATAATGTTAAGCATTGCATGATTACTTAAATAAGTTAGTGTCATACTCTTTCTTTAAAAGTTTATGTAGTATGTCATTACTGCTTTTATTCCTTGTTTCTTTAGGATATTATCAATTTTGCTTGCATGTCTAATGGCATTTAGCACGGCACATGACTGGGAGAAACTTTCACTCATAACTGTGTCACAATAAGAGTCTGCATGTGTCACTCATAATGTCTCTGCATACTGTCAGATGTTGAGTGGTGTATTTGTGACTTTCCATCCTTGCTTTCACTGCAGCCCAGCTCAGTTCATGGCAGTGAGCTAGCAACACTTGTACGGAATACACACACATGGGTGTGCACTGCACCTGAACTGCCTGAGGACACTTTCACTCCAGGAAGTCTTCATCATAAGATTTCCTAACTGTTTTCACATGGTGGCAGCTACTTGGAACAGAGTTCACTGCCCGTCAGCCAGTGTTGCCTTAAGGAACAAATGCATGAGTGATGATGTTTGAATAAAGTGAAATCCAATGCAGGCACTACTCTCTCCACACATTTGGATCCCAGTTGTTTTCTCACATTGCAGAGTATGTGTCATAGGAATTCTCATGTGGCTGTGAATTTTGTATGACTTTTATGTGGAGTTCATAGCAATCCTCCCTCATGTGGTACATGCCTGATTCCCTTAACTCTTTTGAGGCCCAAAAATAATTATTTAAAGAAAACTTTTTAATATAACACAGTTTTAAAATGTACTAAAAAGTATAAAATCTTTCTCATAGCACCGTACAGATAGTCCTGAAATTTTGTGCTTGTGAATTGTTGATAGCTCTGACAATACTTGTAAACTTTAAAATGAAAATTGTTGGGTGCATGCAATGGAAAACTGATGCATGAGTAGTTCACTAATATCACTAATCCCTTATTGCTCTGCAAATCATATGAACTGTTGTGTGATTTTTCTCTATGATAGCTACTCTATACACTTCTTACTGTTACGGTATCTACTGCATACGCCCCATGTTTTTCATTTTAGATTTTACAAGTATTGTCATAGCTTTTAAACATGCACAAGCACAAATTTTCAGGAATATCTGTATGGGGTTAGGAATCTGTCTGGGGGTAGAAGAAATTATTTTATACTCTTTAGTCCATTTTAAAAATGTGTTACATTAAAACATATTTTATAATTTTTTCTGCTTTTTACTCTTATGTGTGTGAAATTTTTCAATCTGTTTCAAACATTTTATGAGATTTTAGCAGACACATGTGATAAACTTGAGGCTTAGTTCAGTTTCTTTTCACCTGAGTCAACCAATATATTTCTTCCTCCTACATATGCCTCATGAAAAGACTGTGAAGGCAAAAATTAGAGACAATCAAGTTCACATAGGGGCTTACCAGTAATTGTTCTTACTGCAAAACATTGCGATTAGAAAAGCAAAAGGGGAGAAATAGTAGTGGTACACGATGTACCCTCCATCACACACCAGATACGAAAGCAAGATAACACTGCATTGTCAACCATTTTTGAGCTATGCTGGGAGCTTCAAATCTCTAGCTCATTGGGAAGTTAATTTAAAATCAACGGCTAAATTTGCAATGAACAGACTAACAGAGAGAAAAACGAAGTGCCCTTTGTCACGCACTAGATGAGAACACAGTTAATATTGCAGTGCCGTCCAGTTCTCAGCTAAGGTGGAAGTTTTATGTCTCTAGCTCATTGAGAAGCCCTTGTCAGAGGTGGAATTAGCATCTGGTGGAACTCAATGAAGAGTAAAAAAATTGTTACTGTGTGTAATACTTTTATGACTTCACAGTTGCTGTTTTTAGTTTCCTACAATTTTTCGCCAATGATGCAATTATCTAAAGGTAGTTAATATCATTAAAAAATTGGTAAGAAGTGTAGAAAGACTTGAAGATTATCAGAGCTTGGAGGAAAGGCTGGCAGATGATTCCCAGCAAATGTAAATATAATGTAATGTGCAGAAGTAGACCAAAAAACATCTTATTACTTGACTACAAGATCTGTGATCAATCATTGGAAATAGTAACAATTGGAAAATATCTTTGAATATCTGTCTTAATGATTTCAGATGGACTGGCCACATAAATCTAGCTGTGATACCAGATTAATAGTTATCATAACATCTATTAAGGAGGCCATGCACAAAATTCTCACTTGACCAATTTCTGAGTATTGTCCACAGGTCAGGAGCCCTTTCCAAGCAGTATTAACAGATAAAGAGTGAAAATTCAAAGATGAGCCACACATCTCATCATGCTTTTGCTTATTCATCCGAAAAGTGTCCCATAGATATTGAACAAACTCCAATAGGAGACACTACTAGAACAAAACTAGCATTACATAAAGTTTTACTCTCAAAATTCTGAGAATGACCATTCCTATTCAAATAAAGAAACATGTAATTTTTCCATCTTGTACAAAGATGGATCAAGTGCAAATGAGA
This sequence comes from Schistocerca americana, assembly GCF_021461395.2. Lineage (NCBI taxonomy): Eukaryota > Metazoa > Arthropoda > Insecta > Orthoptera > Acrididae > Schistocerca > Schistocerca americana. Next base: position 225,394,621 of record NC_060119.1, read on the forward strand.
TACTCATGTTCCAGGCATGTATTGTGGAAGAGAGTGGGTGGCTGTTTCTACAATGTAGGAGTATATATTTCAGGATAGGGTAGGCTGGGCATTTGACCTTCATAGAACTCATACGATAATAATCTTGCCCCATACATACATACCACTCAAGATGTCTCAGCATTAAGTTCATTTGAAGACTGCACGACATACAGTGAACAATTGAAACCAGCAGGCATTTTGCCACTATTGAAACCACAGTTCTGTGATAAAACACATTTGAGGCCTCACTTGTTGGCATGGCATGAAAGGATGACTATAAACCAGTTGAAAATGGAAGCCATAATCATCATCCACAGATATCTATTACAGACAAGAACATTAACACTTTTCGCCACCTCACTGAAGGCAACCGACATTTGACATTTTCCAAAATTGATTCTCTGGTTGGGTTAAGTTGTAGTAGCTGTCAAACCTTTATCAAAATGGAACTACCATTATTTTGGTGGCAATTACATCGATAGTCACAACAAATTTTTTAACTAAATATACAAGGGTAATCCCAAAAGTAAGGTCTCCTATTTTTTTTTATGAGTAGATAGACCTGTTTATTTCTACAATGATTTACATCAGTTTACAGCTTGAACATTCAGCTATTTTGTCAATGCATTTTGGAGACGCTGTGGCAATTTTTGTAAGTCCATGTCATACCAGCTCACAACCAAGCTGTTCAGAAAGTTATGAGCCTCTTCTTTCACCTAGTCGTCGGAGCTGAATCGCTTTCCAGCCAAATCTTCTTTTAACTTAGGGAATGGGTGATAGTCACTGGGTGCCAAGTCAGGACTATAGGGTAGGTGGGTGATTATGTTCCACTGAAACTGTTGCAGGAGAGCAACGGTTTGCCGAGCGATGTGTGGGTGAGCATGTCATGGAGAATGTGTATGCCCTTGCTCAACATTCCTCTTCTCTGGTTCTGAATTGCCCATTTGAGTTTTTTCAGAGTCTCCCAGTACCTGTCAGCGTTAATTGTGGTCCCAGTAGGCATAAAGTCGACCAACAATGACCCCTTCCAATCCCAAAAAACGGTTGTCATGACTTTACTGGCAGACTATGTTTGTTTCAATCTACACGGCTTTGGTGAAGAAGGATGCCACCACCAGCATGATTGTTGCTTGGTCTCAGGTGTAAAGTGGTATGCCAAGGTTTCGTCACCCATGAAAATTGAGTCCAGGAAGTTGTCCTGTTTGGCTGCAAGGCGTTGAAGAAATGGACGGGAAGCATCAACTTGTTGCCGCATGTGGTCCTCAGTCAGCATGCATGGCACCCATCTTGTGCACACCTTCCAGTAGTTCAATGTTTCCATTATAATCCTGTGAGTGGTGCTTCAGGAAACCTCAGGAACCAACATGCAGAGATCATCCAGGGTGATCCTCCGATCTTCACGCATGCTTTGCTCAACCTTCAACACTGTCTCCTCAAAAATTGATGGTCTCCTGCTCCTTTGTTCGCCGTGAATTTTGATCTAACCAGCTGCAAACTCTCTACACCACTTATGAACATTTTTGACATCCATGCATGACTCACCATACACTTCCGTCGATTGGCGATGGATTTCAATCGGCGCAGTGCCCTTTGCGTTCAAAAACCGAATAACTGTGCGCAATTCGCACCTGGCGGTAACATCCAACGGGAGCTCCATTCTCAATGGCTGCCAAGCCAAGACTGAGTGCCTCAGCGCAGAATGCGCATGTTTACACACAGCGCATGAAGCACTCTTCATAACAGTGTGACCAACTACCACACATACAGAGTTCTGTACTTATAAAAAAGTAGGAGACCTTACTTTTGGGGTTACCCTCGTATTTTTTAACATTACCCATTGTTAATTTCATGTTATTTAATTTGCAGTTGCATTACTGACAGTTTTGGTTGATAATCTTCAGGTGCTCAAACTGTTAGAATGGCTATGCTGTGTTTGAAGTTCTAGAACTAAATAATTTACGCATATGGTGGTGTAATCATAAAGGGTCACATATATTACCAGACATCAATGCAGACAAAAAACTGTTTGAACACAGAGACTTATCAAAATGGAACTGTCCAGTGAGTTAAAAGGGAGTGCATCCATGTCGTAGCTGAAACTGATAGGTAATACAAACTGATATAAAATGAAATGAAATTTAACTTCATTTAACAACAGTGTGGAAAAACATTATTATTTAAACATGGGAATCAGATCACCATAAAAAGGATCTCAGTGGGTCTCCCTACTTCTGATGCAAACAACAGAAGGCTAAATGTGTGTAGGCTTGTGAAAAGCATTTAGTGGTGTCTGCAGACAAAGAAGATGTAATATTGAATCACAATGTTCTTTTGTGATAAAATTTTGGTACAGCACTACATGTCCAGTCACCAGTAAGGACAGGTTAAAACAAGCCAGTAAGGAATGATGGACAGGTGAAACAACACCAGAAAAGGCCATGATACAACTGTCAGTTGGAAAGGTACTAGTGGCCGTCCGTTTTCTCTGACACGGCATTGTGCATATCATTTTTATACGTCCAGGTTGCCCATCAATACAGCATATTATTGTGACCATTCAATTGAGATCTGACTCACTTATTACAGCAAACATGTCCAACCAATGTAATCAGCCATTCAACTTCGCAACAATTACTGCACCTATACAGCAAGTCTCACCTGCCAGAAATTGGAAAAAAAATGAGCTGGCCACCACTCGCCCATTCTCCTCATAGTCTCCTGTCACCCGGCAAATAGACACTAGGAGGCAACTGGTATGAGGATGATTCAGCTGCAGAAGACTTCATGCAAAATTGGTTTATAATGCAACATTGCTTGTTTTATGACATAGGCTCAAGCAGCTGTCAGTACACTGAGTTAAGATAATCTCTAAAGTAGAGAACCACATAGCAAAGATATACTTTGTTATGTTGTAACAGCAAATGAAAAAACATTGAAAAACAATACTCTCAGTAGCTGATTTATTTATTTATCCATCTGTAGTCAATGTAAATTGTATGGATGTTGTCAACACATATACAGGGTGCTCGATTGATCATGACCGGGCCAAATCTCTCACGAAATAAGCGTCAAACGAAAAAACTACAAAGAACGAAACTTGTCTAGCTTGAAGGGGGAAACCAGATGGCGCTATGGTTGGCCCACTAGATGGCACTGCCATAGGTCAAACAGATATCAACTGCATTTTTTATTACATATTCGTATAGTGCATAAAGAAATATGAATGTTTTAGTTGGACCACTTTTTTCGCTTTGTGATAGGTGGCGCTGCAATAGTCACAAACATATGGCTCACAATTTTAGACCAACAGTTGGTAACAGGTAGGTTTCTTAAATTAAAATACAGAACGTAAGTGTGTTTGAACATTTTATTTCAGTTGTTCCAGTATGATACATGTACCTTTGTGAACTTATCATTTCTGAGAACACATGCTGTTACAGCGTGATTACCTGTAAATACCACATTAATGCAATAAATGCTCAAAATGATGTCAGTCAACCTCAATGCATTTGGCAATATGTGTAATGACATTCCTCTCAACAGCGAGTAGTTCGCCTTCTGTAATGTTCGCACATGCATTGACAGTGCGCTGACACATGTTGTCAGGCATTGTCGGTGGACCACAATAGCAAATATCCTTCAACTTTCCCCACAGAAAGAAATCCAGGGACGTCAGATCTGGTGAATGTGAGGGCCATATGATGCTTCAATGACCAATCCACCTGTCATGAAATATGCTATTCAATACCGCTTCAACCGCAAGTGAGCTATGTGCCAGACATCTATCATGTTGGAAGTACATCGCCATTCTGTCATGTAGTGAAACATCTTGTAGCAACATCAGTAGAACATTACGTAGGAAATCAGCATACCATTTAGATTGCCATCGATAAAATGGGGGCCAATTATCCTTCCTCCCATAATGCCGCACCATACATTAACCCGCCAAGGTCGCTGATGTTCCACTTGTCGCAGCCATCGTGGACTTTCCGTTGCCAAATAGTGCATATTATGCTGGTTTACGTTACCGGTTTATGTTACCGCTGTTGGTGAATGACGCTTCATCGCTAAATAGAATGCGTGCAAAAAAATCTGTCATCGTCCTGTAATTTCTCTTGTGCCCAGTGGCAGAACTGTACACAACATTCAAAGTCATTGCCATGCAATTTCTGGTGCATAGAAATGTGGTACGGGTGCAATTGATGTTGATGTAGCATTCTCAACACCAACATTTTTGAGATTCCCGATTCTCACGCAATTTGTCTGCTACTGATGTGCGGATTAGCCGCGACAGCAGCTAAAACACCTTCTTGGGCATCATCATTTGTTGCAGGTCGTGGTTGACGTTTCACACGTGGCTGAACACTTCCTGTTTCCTTAAATACCTTGGATGATGTTGTCCAGGATACTGAGCAGAATACATAGCACACGCCCGTTGAGCATTTTGATCACAACAGCCATACATCAACACGATATCGACCTTTTCCGCAATTGGTAAACTGTCCATTTTAACACGGGTAATGTATCACTAAGCAAATACCGTCTGCACTGGCGGAATGTTACGTGATACCATGTACTTATACGTTTATGACTATTACAGCGCCATCTATCATAAAGTGAAAAAACTGGTCCAACTAAAACATTCATATTTCTTTACATACTACACGAATATGTAATAAAAAATGGGGGTTCCTATTTTAAAAAATGCAGTTGATATCCATTTGACCTATGGCAGCGCCATCTGGTTTCCTCCTTCAAGGTAGACGAGTTTCGTTCTTTGTAGTTTTTTTGTTTGACGGTTATTTTGTGAGATACTTGGTCTGGTCACTATCAATGGACCACCCTGTATACACAAAATATGGACACAGAGATACATAAATGCACACAATTATTCACATTAATGGATACAAACATTACTTGTCTCACTGAGGTAGCTATTTGGATATTGTATTTTACTGTTCTATTGAACATATGTAAAATGAATCTTAATAGCAGTAGGTGATCATTAGCACAATTATCAACAAAATTTACACGTAATTTTAGATAATCCTTTATGGTATAAGAACACTTTTCTAACACATATTTTTAGGGTATTCCTGAGGGCATGTAATTCACTTATGTCTTTGATCTCTTGTGGTGGTTTATTGTGTAGTTCAGTTGCATTATATAGCACACTATTTTGGGTTTTTGTTTTGTCTTTTCTATTGAGATGTAAGTGGTGGATCTGGTTCCATGTTCATGCAAAGACCTGTTTGTTTGGTACTAATCAGTGTCTTTTTCAATAAGGATCACTGTTTGCAATATGTACTCACATGGAACAGTCAACAGTCAAGATTCTCATAGATTTAAACAACTCACTGTAATGAGTTCTCTTGCTACTTCTTGTACAATTGGTACAGCCCCTTTTTATAGCTTGAAGATTGTTTGTCTGTTCTGCTCATTTTTTCCTCAGAACATTATCCCATAACTCTTCACAGAACTAACATATGCAAAATATGTTGTTCTGGTGCATGAGCTACCTACACGCAGAATTTATTTTTATAAATGCAAAGCATGCTGAAGCTATTCATTTCCCAAAAGCAGTAATGTGTTCAGTCCATTTTAGTTGTGTGTCAACATTCATCCCTAAAAATTTTGTTTGTGATATGCATTCTGTGATTTCATCTTTCATTTTTAAACAGTTGTTTTGGGTTTTTTGTGTGTGTGGAAACTAATTCTGTTGGTGTTCTTTTTACATTTAAAGTTAATTTGTTGTTCAACATAAAAGTTTTCTGGATACAGTACAGTGTCATAATGTATGTAACTACTGTTGCAGTGGCCTCCTTCCGGGTGTACTGAAGAAATACATCCAGAAGAAGGCTGCTGCAACTGTGGCCGAAATGTTGGTATTTCTTCAGCAGTAGTTTCATGTATTATGACATGGTACCATACTCAGAAAACTTTTATGTCAACTGACTCTAGCCGCGGAAGCCTACGCAATTATATTAATTTGTTGTTGTCTACCCATCCGCATACATGCATGAGTGTGTCTTCAGCTTTGTCCTTTAATACACTTGGCAATGTTTCACTGATTACACTGTTACTGTCGTCAGCAAACAATACTGTTTCACCATGTTTGACACTCTGGGGGACTCCAGTATTAATGTATTCTGTGTCAGAAGGTGTTTTATGATATGATTGGACGTTGTTTGAGAGATCTCTGTTTTCTAGGTATGAACAAAACCACTTATTTGCTACCCCTCTTATTTGTACAGCTTCCAGTTTATTTAACAGAATTTTGTGCACAACTGTATCGAAGGCTTTGCGGACGTCAAGGAAGATGCCTGTTATATGATCTCCTTTATTTAGTGAATCCTGAAGAACATTTGTAAATTCAGCTATAGCTGATTGTGTGCTTTTACCATGCCTGAACCCAAACTATTCTTTACACAGAAGATTGTACTTTATTAGGTATCCCATGAGTCTAATTTTTACTATGGTTTCCATTACTTTTGAAAATGATTACAGTAAAGAGAAGGGCCTATAATTTCCTATTCCTGTGGGGTCTCCTTTCTTATGTAGAGGCAGGATCTTTGCAAGTGCACTAAAGTGTCTTTGATACTGTCTATACAATCCTTCAGCAAGCACACAGGTACTTCATATATACCTGCGGAGGTTTTACTTTTTAGGTTTCGAACAACATTACAGCATCATTGTGTTTGGAACGTAGTTCAGTGTTTCTACAGGCTGTATTTTGTTATATTTGTGCAGTAGCTTAGCAGCTGTGTCACTAAGATATTGATCTGCAATGTTTGCAATTTTCTGGGAGCACGTATTGTAACATCATTGTTCTGTAATTTTATGTTTGCCTGTTTTGTCTTTTTTCTATTTGTCTCCTGTTTAGTGACATTGCAGGCTGCTTTTATTTTGTTTTCTACCTTTGCTAGAGTTTTACCATTTTGAGACCTTTTTGCTATTATTGAAACTTTTCTATATATGTTTTTGTATGTTTAATAGTATTTTTGAAATGCGGGATCATTTTGGTGTTTTTTTTATGCTGCTGAGGTGTTTGAGTTTTACAGAGGATTTCCTTATTCCATTGGTCACCCAGTTCCTTTTTTTGTGTTTTAATGATTCATAGTACTTTTGGGAACACTTCTTCAAACCTGAATCTAAATTTTGGTAGGAACTTTGAAAACTTCCTATCTATACAAGTCTCCATGTAAATTTCCCCATGTTTCATTGTTCATTTGCATGGTAAATTAAACCCTTTTTTGCTTAGAGAAGACCCTTCTATATATGAGTAACTTAGTTTTGTTTTCTACAGCTATGTCTAATTTTTATGAGTCCTCATTACCTACAACAACATTTCAATTCTTTTTCCAAGTCAGTTAATTTGTGTCAATGATTGATGCTGAATGCTTAGTTACTCTTGTGGCCGTGTTTGTCAACAAGGATATTCTATAGCTGTACGTAATGTTCAAAAATGTGATACAGAACCCATTTGGGTTCAATGTGTTGATGTTTAAATATCCACACTTGAGAATGTTGCCCTTAGGATTAGTAACAATGTCCAATACTTGAATTAGTTTTGCCGTGATCGTGTCTTTGTCACCACTGGGAGAATGGTAAACACATACCTTGTAAATATTTGTCAAAAATCATGTTGAATCACCATCTGCTGATATGAAAATCTTTGCGATTGCAACCAGTTTCAAATATTACTAATCATCATCAGGCATGAGAAGTTTTTCAACTACAGAAACTGTAGATTTATACATGACTTTCCAACTCACTTTATGTAATGCCAAAACTATGAACTGGGTAACAGAACACAACATATATAACAACATTTATACTGTATGCATTATTTTACTATCTAGTTTGTGATTTTGATGTAATTTAGGGTGAGATGAAGTGTCATGTATGGATCCACACAACTACAGCAATTAACAAAATTCTTGTGCCTGATTTTCATAGCAGCTGACACTGGTACAACGCGATTTTTGACAAAAAAGTCTTGTTCGTATTTTATCAATCCTTACTTCTTATATAATGATATGATGGTAAAATAAAGAGTGATTTGTACATATACAGAGGGTACTGACAATCTCTATTCCTGTGTACCACAGATTAGGAAGATTGGAAAATAGTTTTTGTACACTTATGTCCCCTCCACTACAGTGGCAGGTGGAATACAGATGTAAATGCACACATGTATTTTTTCTTTTAACATCCCCCAGTGTTATTACTTATCACTGATGTCTTCTTGTAGTTCGAATAAAAAAGTCTTATTCTTTATGCTGCCATTTAAATTCTTTCTGTCTCTCATGTGTGCCATGCCAGTGACCCACTCGATGTAAGCCACTTTGTCCTAACTTTGGCTTAGGACAGTGCCCTTTGCCACAATAGTCCTTCTTCTTCTTCTTCTTCTTCTTCCACTGCCTTCATCTGCTGTAAAGAGGTGTCGAAATGTTTTTGCAGGCATATATTTGTCTGTTGCAGTCCAAGGTACAAATTCATTCCACTACAAAATAAATACTACCAGTTTTTGCACTTTCTGGGGAAGCTATGTCAGTCTTTTGTCATTATAAAGTCATAATTTGTGCTTTAGGAAACAACTGCACACTCCATTGTCAGGTTTATTGAAGGCTGTAATATTTCCCAAGAAGAAAAACGGTCACACTTTTGTGTTGTCTTCTGTGCTCCTATATACCTCAGAAATATGTAGTATTTCTCATTGTGTTGACTTGAAGACAAGAGTGTTGACATACTTTGTATGTTTTCAGTCACTGTTATCTTATGGAATTATATTCAGGGGCAATGCATCTAAAGTAAATAAAGTACTTACTCGACAGAAGTGAGCAGTATGAATATTGTACAAAGTAAATGTGAATGTCATGTGACTAGGGCCTCCCATCGGGTAGACCGTTCGCCGGGTGCAAGTCTTTCCATTTGACGCCACTTCGGTGACTTGCGCATTGATGGGGATAAAATGATGATGATGGGGACAACACAACACCCAGTCCCTGAGCGGAGAAAATCTCCGACCCAGCCAGGAATCGAACCCGGGCTCTTGGAATTGACATTCTGTTGCGCTGACCACTCAGCTACCAGGGGTGGACACAAAGTAAATAATAGCACATCTTACAAAGGCATCTTTGAGGATCTAGGAACTGTTATGCTCATTCCCCAATGTATTTCCTTTTGTTGCTGGCAATAATAATACTTCATGGGTATTTCTGAATGTAGCTGAGCACACTGTTTTTGTTGTAGTTCTACATGTATCTGGTATATGGCAACACAAAGCACATCCACCATACATATGCATGTCCAGTCATAACTGGCACATACATTAGAGATTAAATTATGTTTCCTTTTGTTGTATGGCTAAATCTAACTATATCAAGAATATCAGTTGTGATTTACATTCTCTGGATATTATACAGGTATTATGTACCATTCTAATAGAACTAGTGATAATGTTTGTGTAATATTTTGTGAAGGAATTGAGGTGTAAAATATAAAATTATACATTTTGTTGAGCAGTGCATGTTTGTCAGGTTATGTGGGGATACTTCTGACTAGTAGTAGGCATATTCCCATTACACAGAAGGAACCATTTCAATGCCATTTCTTATGTTTCATAGTATTTTTGTGCTCTCATGTTGTAGGCACTTGAAGAGTATATGCCAAGAAATTATGTAAGATCGCTTTCAGCAAAAAATATAACAGTGCTACTCCAGAAAATAGCCAAATAGTGTTAAATGAAGTTAAAAAGAATATCATATCTATAATTGCATCTGCTAAAAAATATAATGTAGCCAAAGGAACATTAATGAATAGGCTTGATAACAAGCATGAGAAACATTTAGGCAAGCCCTCTGTATTTTCAAATGGCATATTGGCCTTGTTGGTGATGGGGGTTTCCCTTTTGATAGCCAGAAACCCATCAGGATCTCCGATCTCTCCTCGAATTTTTAGGCCCATCCCAGAACCTCTTCCCAGAGGCCATATCTCTCCTCACCCGTACCACTCCCCACGTCCCTACATTCTCCATGCCTCCTAAAGCATATAAACCCATAGTGGCTGGTAACTGTGCCCCACTGAGAGAATCTCTGCTCTCGCAGAACGACACCTTCATCCTATTACCCACAACCTACCCGCTGATATAAAAGATACCAAACACTTCCTCCACTATCTCTCAACAGTTCTTCTTCCTTTTACCATGTGGTGCCCTGCTTGTCACTATTGATGCCACTTTCCCTTTACACCAACATCCCAAATGCCCATGGCCTTACCACTATTGAACATTACCCTTCCCCACATTCAACAGATTCCAAACCAACAACCATCTTCCTAGCCATCATGATCAACTGTATCCTCACCCACAGTTTCTCCTCCTTTGAAGGTATTACCTACAAACAAATCTGAGGTAGAGCTATGGGCACCTGCATGGCACCATCCTAAGTCAACGTATACGTGAGTCACCTAGAGCAATCCTTCCTAAACACCCAGAATCCTAAACCCTCACCTGGTTCAGATTCACTGATGACATCTTCGTGATCTGGATCGAGGGTGAGGACACCCTATCCTCACTCCTCCAAACCTCAACATCTCCTCCATTCACTTCACCTGGTCCCACTCAACCCAACAAGCCACCTTCCAATATGCTGACCTCCACCTCACAGATAGCTACATCAGTACCTCTGTCCATACCAAACCTACCAACCACCAGCAATACCTCAACTCTGACAGCTGCTAACCATTCCATACCAAGATAGCCGTCACACTGGCAGTGACGAGCAGTCCCTCCCAAAACATACTGAGGGTCTCAAGGGTCTCACTGAGGCTCCCAAACTTGCAGAAAAACAAATCTCTTGTGCCTTACCTTTCCCACTGTCTGGCCACCGGGGAGCATTCCCAGCATAACTCAGTACCACCCAGGACTGAACCAACTGAATTACATTCTCCACCAGGGTTTTGACTACCTCTTCACACGCACGCACACACACGCACACACACACACACACACACACACACACACACACACACACACACACACACACACACACACACAATCTCAAACATCACCTATCTCATCAAAGGCAGAGCTGCCTGTGAAACCAGTCATGTGATCTACAAGCTAAACTGCAACCATTGTGCTGCATTCTGTATGGGCATGACAACAAACAAGCTGTATGCCCACACGAGTGGCCACCGACAGACTGTGGCCAAAAAACAACTGTACCACCCTGTTGCTGAGCATGCCACCCAACATGACAGCAGCAATTTACCATCCCCACCCCTACCCCACTATGCCTCCCCCTCCCCACTCCATCCTCCTCATTATTACCATCCAGTTGCCTCCCCATGATGCGCCGCTGCTGCTGCTGTTCATAGTCTGACTTCAGTTGCCAGAGAATGTGGTCCAGGCCTGGCCACTACCCCTCTCCCACTGCTCCCCAGTGAACCCTGCTGCCTCTCTACCCTCCTTGCCCACCACTCCAAACGTCTACATAGCCAACTTGGGCACCTAGTTTCTTAAAACATAAATTCATGCTTACATATCATGGTTTTGGTCAGTCTACATTCCTGCTAGGGATATTTTGACCAGGTGAGTGTTTTTCATTAATGCTGTGGAAGTAGTCAAAGTCAACCCAACAATGGGTTAACTTTGACCAGTGGAAAAAAAAACAAAAAAAAACAGAAAAACTTGATGTATGTGATTGCTAAATGGCTAGCACCTAAAATACTACATTCAGTTTGGAAAAAATAGTTTACATACATTCTTATATGACAGTTAATTTGAAAAAATTAATCCAACTATCCTCATTTGATGGAACCTTATGCTGTTTCATAGCTCTTAGGGTGGTAGGGATCGCTCATTCTTAAGGGTCAGAGGGGCCTGGCCCCATCAGAAATTTTGAGATATAATTTTACTCTTTGTATTTTTCAGTGTTACATCAAATAGTAGGACATGATTTTAATGTAGTATGAGTGGGAGAGACCAGAGGTAACCAGACCCAGTTTCCATTGCTCCATTGCAGAAACCTGATGATACTCTGGCTGCCAGTAGACGGCAAGGCCTGGCCACTACCACTCTCCCACTGCTCCCTAGTATATCCTGCTGCCTTTCTACCCTCTGTGCCCACCAGTCCACATGTCTACACAGCCAACTTGGGCCCTTGGCCAGAGCAGTACCGAGATGACCCTGCTCCCCTGGCAGAACTGCCAAAGCTGCATTCCCCCCCTCCAGAAAAACTACCTTCCTGCAATGAATCATTATTTTGTTTTACAATTGAGAGCTCATACCTATTCCTTCATTGTTGCTTCAGATAACACAGTGATAAGTTGTGTTGTGTGTCCAATTGAGCACCAGTAATATAAAATAAACAGTGAACTAGGTGAGAAAAAATTTGGGACCCATGCAAGAAACTGATCTAGATTACAAGTTAGAGGGTCAATTCCACAATGAGACACTTGTCTATGAGATAATTAGTAATCAAATAAATGCTTCGAGTGGGTCATCACTAAAGGGTAACACTTCTAGGCTGCAACAGAGCAATATAATGAGAACTTATTTTATTATCATTTAGCTAAACAGTGCTTTAGCTCATATCATGTAAGTTTATTTTATCATTGTTTAATTAAAATGTGATTTTACTCACCCACATTTACCTTGATAACATAAAGATAGCTATTCTTTATATGTGTTCAAAGTATTCCATGTGCCTGCTCGTGTTATGAAAAGTAACTTGCCCCTTGAGGATTAAATGATCTGTTCAGATGAAAAATATTATATGCAGCAAATTAAAGGTGTTATTGTACTAAACAAATTAATGAAGTGTGCAATCTTTCTAAAGGAATTTTTGAATGGTTGAAAGTAAAACGAAATCTTTGTCTTCTTACTCGTGGCAGGTGTTGTATATTGATTTTATCATGTTGTATAACACAGAACAGATTTTATTTGCTCCTACAAAATTGTGTAGATTGTTTGGCCTGCATAAATTTTCCCCCCTCTTCAATCAAATTTTTGTGTTATTCACAAATTGTGACACCTTCTAAACTTTTCATGCTAATTTAGGCCATAGAAGCATGGTCTTCTTCGAATGCACTTTGAATCAACAAGATATTCTGGTAGCTGGAGTCTTTTGCATTCTTATGGGGGTATTTCCATAGAAACTTTCATCCCCTAACAAATATTTCTTTATATCTGCCAAGAACTGAAATAACACTTTTCATAGTTGTAGCTTTAAAATTTTTTTAATGTCACAAAACATTTTCTTAAAAATTTTCATCCTCCATTTCCAAAAAAACTGAAACATCTAATTGTTCTTATTTCTAACTGAGATGTTAAATACCAATTTTCATAAATGTAGCCATAAAAATGTTCTGGTAGTTCTCTAATAATGATTTATTTTAAAAACAATTTTCACCCACTATTTTCCCCCTTAGTGCCTGAATTTCTAAAAATGCTGAACATGTTTTTTTTTATTTTTTATTTTTGACTGAGAAACCAAATATCAGTTTTTGTAGTTCTAGCTTCAAAATTGCCTTGATAACAACATACACTGATCAACCAGAAGATTAAGATCACCGATCCGCTATCAATATAAACACGTACAGGTGACAGCAGCACCATCTGGCAAGGAATGACTGCTAATCAGACACACAGAGTATGAGTGTGTCTGAACACATAATGCACTGACACTCCTAAAAATGTACCTCTGTAGCTGACAACGTTTGCACATGCCAATGTTAACACCATGACATTGGCAACTATGACTGAAATTGGTATGTGGTCACCAGCACTTGACATTAGGGCAGTGCCAGAGCAGTGCATGGTCTGATGAATCCTGATACCTTCTTCATTATGTGAAAGGGAGGGCATGAATCTGTCATCTTCCAGGGGAACAGCTCATTGGACACCTGGACTGCAGGACAGAGACAAGCTGGTGGTGGCTCCACTATACTCTGCAGAACATTCATGTAGGCATCCACCGGTCCAGTTGAGCTCTAGCAGGGCACCATGATGACAAAGGAGTATTGTACACTGGTTGCAGACCACATACAATCCTTCATGATGATCATATTTCCTGATGGCAATGGCATTTTACAACAAGATAATGCACCACATGACAAGGCCAGGAGTGTGCTCACCAGCCCCCCAACTCACCAGATCTGAACCCAATCGCCATCTGGGATGTGACTGAATGAGGTGACAGCTCACCATCCCCCTCCCTGAATTAGATGACTTGTGTGTGTTTGTGTGCAGATGTGCTGCCAGCTCCCTCTGGCAACCTAGCAAGGCATCATTGCTTCCATGCCGCAAAGCATCACCACTGTTATCCATGCCGATGGTGTACATACCGGCTCTTATGTAGGTGGTCATAATGTTCTGGCTGATCAACCCCTTAGGGGTTGGTTTTCCCAAAAATATTGTAACACATGCTTCTTCCACTTCTAACTGAGAAGCCAAACACCAGTTTTCACAGATTTAGCTTTAAAAATGCTTTTGCAATGAAATATCTTCATAAAATATTTTACTCCCTTGTTGTTGTGGTCTTCAGTCCGGAGACTGGTTTGATGCAGCTCTCCATGCTACTCTATCCTGTGCAAGCTTCTTCATCTCCCAGTACCTACTGCAACCTACATCCTTCTGAATCTGCTTAGTGTATTCATCTCTTGGTCTCCCTCTACGATTTTTACCCTCTACGCTGCCCTCCAATACTAAATTGGTGATCCCTTGATGCCTCAGAACATGTCCCACCAACCGATCCCTTCTTCTGGTCAAGTTGTGCCACAAACTTCTCTTCTCCCCAATCCTATTCAATTCTTCCTCATTAGTTATGTGATCTACCCATCTAATCTTCAGCATTCTTCTGTAGCACCACATTTCGAAAGCTTCTATTCTCTTCTTGTCCAAACTATTTATCGTCCATGTTTCACTTCCATACATGGCTACACTCCATACAAATACTTTCAGAAATGACTTCCTGACACTTAAATCTATACTCGATGTAAACAAATTTCTCTTCTTCAGACACGCTTTCCTTGCCATTCCCAGTCTACATTTCATATCCTCTCTACTTCGACCATCATCAGTTATTTTGCTCCCCAAATAGCAAAACTCCTTTACTACTTCAAGTGTCTCATTTCCTAATCTAATTCCCTCAGCATCACCCGACTTAATTCGACTACATTCCATTATCCTCGTTTTGCTTTTGTTGATGTTCATCTTATATCCTCCTTGCAAGACACTGTCCATTCCATTCAACTGCTCTTCCAAGTCCTTTGCGGTCTCTGACAGAATTACAATGTCATCGGCGAACCTCAAAGTTTTTATTTCTCCTCCATGGATTTTAATACCTACTCCGAATTTTTCTTTTGTTTCCTTTACTGCTTGCTCAATATACAGATTGAATAACATCGGGGAGAGGCTACAACCCTGTCTTACTCCCTTCCCAACCACTGCTTCCCTTTCATGTCCCTCGACTCTTATAACTGCCATCTGGTTTCTGTACAAATTGTAAATAGCCTTTCGCTCCCTGTATTTTACCCCTGCCACCTTTAGAATTTTAAAGAGAGTATTCCAGTCAACATTGTCAAAAGCTTTCTCTAAGTCTACAAATGCTAGAAACGTAGGTTTGCCTTTCCTTAATCTAGCTTCTAAGATAAGTCGTAGGGTCAGTATTGCCTCACGTGTTCCAGTATTTCTACGGAATCCAAACTGATCTTCCCCGAGGTCGGCTTCTACCAGTTTTTCCATTCGTCTGTAAAGAATTCGTGTTAGTATTTTGCAGCTGTGGCTTATTAAACTGATTGTTCGGTAATTTTCACATCTGTCAACACCTGCTTTCTTTGGGATTGGAATTATTATATTCTTCTTGAAGTCTGAGGGTATTTCGCCTGTTTCATACATCTTGCTCACCAGATGGTAGAGTTTTGTCAGGACTGGCTCTCCCAAAGCCTTCAGTAGTTCCAATGGAATGTTGTCTATTCCCGGGGCCTTGTTTCAACTCAGGTCTTTCAGTGCTCTGTCAAACTCTTCACGCAGTATCGTATCTCCCATTTCATCTTCATCTACATCCTCTTCCATTTCCATAATATTGTCCTCAAGTACATCGCCCTTGTATAGACCCTCTATATACTCCTTCCACCTTTCTGCTTTCCCTTCTTTGCTTAGAACTGGGTTTCCATCTGAGCTCTTGATGTTCATGCAAGTGGTTCTCTTATCTCCTAAGGTCTCTTTAATTTTCCTGTAGGCAGTATCTATCTTACCCCTAGTGAGATAAGCCTCTACATCCTTATATTTGTCCTCTAGCCATCCCTGCTTAGCCATTTTGCACTTCCTGTCGATCTCATTTTTGAGATGTTTGTATTCCTTTTTGCCTGCTTAATTTACTGCATTTTTATATTTTCTCCTTTCATCAATTAAATTCAATATTTCTTCTGTTACCCAAGGATTTCTACTAGCCCTCATCTTTTTACCTACCTCCTTTAGAAGTTGAATTTCCAAAAACCATGACATGCATATTTTTTACTTCCAATAGAGAAGCCAAATACAAACTTTCATTGTCTTAGCTTAAACAATGCTTTCCAATGAAATATTTCCATAAAACTTTCAGCCTTTCACCTCCATAGGGAGGAAGCCAAATTCAGATTTTCATAGCTTTAAAACTGAAATATTACAATAACCCGTCTCCTCTCTTATTTCAGACCCTTAGGGGGTTGAATTTCAATAAACACTGAAACATTTATTATTTATTTATTAAACATTCATAGATGTAGCTTTAAAAATACTTAATTAGCTCTTTAATAATGGTATAATTTCTAAAAATACCTTCACCCACTATTTCACCCCATAGCAGATAAACTTCCAAAAATGCTGAAATGTGTTTCTTTATTTCTGACCAATTTATGGAGATCAAGTTTTAAAATTGCCTTAATAGTGTCACATTTTCAAAGAACCCTTCATCCCCACAAGTAGAGAAAACTTAAAAACCTCTTAAATGACACCTCCAGTATAAGATCAACACCTTCCACAAATTTCAAGTTTTTATACTTAGTGGGTTGGTCTGGGCAATGATGAGTCATAAGTGAGTCAGTCAGTTGGAACATTGCCATAGAGATTAAAAGAAACAGGGGTATAATTAAGTGTAGAGAACACATTTCTTTCCAAGAACATTTCTTTTCATTTCCTTGCTTTGAGCACAGCAAACCCTTTGACAATGTCGCTGAAATCAAATTTAGCAGCTGTGTCACATTCTTTTGACAAGATAGTTGAATCTGACAGTCTGCTTCACCTACACTAGACCCTAATTATTTTTTTATCACCTTTAAGTTACTGAAAATACATTCTGCATCAGTGTTCTTCATCAGCTCTTCCTACTGAACTTTGAAAGCAGCTACTTCATTAACTACCTCTACTGTATCAATATTTCTAGTATACCTGGCACAAAAACTGCTGCATTTTTTTCAAAATAAGATACTAAGCTCTCATTTAATGCTTTCCTGGTGGGAAATTAAAGTGAGATGAAATGATGTGTTGTATGTGATAGCTGTTTCCCATTTCACTTGTTGTATTACCAAATATTTTGAAGCAGCCTAGCTTGAGGAGTTTCACTCCAGTCCTCAGATGGTAGAAAGTGGCTAGTATAGGAAACCTTGGTTAACACTTTTGCTGCGGCATTGGTGCAGGCGCGCAACTCTCCAGTGCGGCCCGGCAACGTGCGAGTGCGGGCCGGTAACGCTCGAGTGCTGGCCGGTAATACTCTGAGACAGCAGGCACTGCTCGTAGCCTATGCTCCTAAGCACACCTGAGCTACAGGCTGACGTAAAGACCTTGTAAGATCTGTAGGATCGTGTTCTATACCGACTTAATGATGATACCTTAGATACATTACTTCAAATAAGCTTTGACTGTATTGTGGTCGTGTTTTAAAGTCTGTTTGCTGTCTGACACCTATAGGGGTCACACATTCGTCATTCAAATGTTCATCAGCCGCCATTACAAACAACATACGTTCGATAACAGACCACACAAAACAAAAGTTTACACGGTATGATGCTAGCTTAGACACAGCAACTAGACTGAGTAATCCGATAGTGAGCGCGGACGCTTATAAGTGTCAGCTGCACTGGCCCATGGCTTGTTGTGACGCTTATAAGCGTCAGCCGCAGCCAAAATGTTAAACAGCAGATTATTTGCTTCAAGATCCAGTGGCCAACCTTTGAGATCCTACAATACTGGAGCAAAGTAGCAGCAAAAACTCATTTTTTTAATATAAGCTATCACTGTAGGTGCCAGCTGAACGAACCCAGCACACTGCTAACACACAGCCCAAGTGACACATGTTCAATAGCAGTAATTTCTTTATCTGCTGCTTGGATGAAGATAAGAACACATGGGGCAGAAGAACTGGGATGCTTCTACTGGTTTATTCTTGAATTGCCTTTCTCTTTTATTTTTTTAATTGGTCAGTTCTTGCACCCCTTCTGTATCTGCACCCTTGGCAGGCACCCATCTCGCCATGGCCCACATGTCGAATTTTCACTCGCATCACTTTTTATATTCTGGTGGTGTGGGGCTGAAACTCAAGTAGTCTACAGTGGTTTTAAAATGAATAAAATAGATTGTGTGTTGAAAAGACCCTTTAATTTATGAAGTATGGAAGAGAGCTATAAATCATGTGGTTAGGGGCACATCAATCAACTACAATAATATACACACAACAAAAAACAGCTAAAAGAATCTCCGAGTTCTCTCCTGTGTAAACTTTATCATACCAGTATTTCAGGTATTAGGCCTATATTTGTAACTGTATAATTACCATATTTACTCTTTTGCTAGTGTTTTCAAGCAGTATGAGATAAATGAAGGTTATATAACAAACAGTTTGGAACAATTCCATTATAAAGTTATTGACATTTTATATGGGCACTACCAACAGAAGTGAGCACTAGCTGCCACTCTTGATGGGGCTTAGTAGGAATGGAACTACTACATACCACATTACACATGTGGTTCACATCAGTATAAATTTCAAGCTTCTTCCTCACAGGTGAAATGAGATCAGATATTTACATTCAGTTGTAGTGAAAATATAACAACACAAATCATCCAATAATTATAAAAAAATTAAAATAAAATTGTATGATTCACAGACAGGCACAATGACAAGACTGACAGAAAGTGAGTTTTCAGCCAACAATGCCTTCGTCGGAAACATACAAAAAACACACACACACAAAAATGCAACTTGCACACACATGACCATAGTCTCTGGCTTTGGCCAGACAGAGTATGATGAGATGTAGCCGAAACCCTGGTGGAGAATGTGATTCAGTTGCTCCATCCTGGGTGGTACTAAGTCACAAGGGAAATACTGCTCTGCGGACGAACAGAGAAACTTTGGAAGGTGATGTGTGACTGAAGAGTTGTGTTTGCATAAGTGTGTATGTATGTATACGTTGTCTGCTTCCGATGAAAGCCTTGTTGGCTGAGAGCTCTATTTCTGACAATCTTTTTGCTGTGCATATCTGCGAGTAAGCATCTCCTCTACATGGTGAGTAGCAACTATTCCTTTCATAAAATTGTTTCATTCCATCCTGGATTTTCCACTGTAGAAACCTTATGAAATTGTTGGCTACACTTTGAGTTTGTTCACCTACTGGAGAGTTGTAGTCCATACCCTGGTCGAGAAAGAGATTCAGTTGCTCCAGTCTTGGTTAGTACTAAGTCATGAGGGAAATGCTGCTCTGTAGCCAGCTGGAGAAACTTTGGGAGGTGAAGAGTGACTGAAGAGATAAGGAGATGTGTTTCTGTACAGGATTGGGAGGGTAATTGCAGTCTGTGAAGGCCTCAGTGAGAGCCTTGGTGTATTTTGAGAGGGACTGCTCATTACTACAGATGTGGCAGCCACAGGCAGCTAGGCTGTATGAATGGGTTTTCTTGGTATGGAATATGTGATAGCAGTCAAAGTGGAGGTATTGCTGCTGGACTCAATCTCCATTAGTCACTGTCTTTCACCCACCTATCCCTTTCCCTGTTCCTGCTCCAGCACTCCACAGTCTTCTATTCCACCAATGCACCCACAGTCTTTTTACTTCTTCCCTTTTCTGCACGCCACCTCCACCCTCCATCTAACCCACGACTGCACGTAGCTGCCCCACCTGATCCCTGTATGCTCCTACAAGCACCACTTTACTGTGTCCCACCCCTATCCTGCTATCCCTCCCCCTCCTTGCCCCAGCCTCCTCCTTACCACCACCACCACCCAGATTGCTTCTCCCATTGTGTGTTGTTGCTCACAGTCTGGCCCTGGGAGCCAGGGATGGTCATGTGTGCATGAGTTGCATTTGCATGAATGTGTGTGTGTATGTTGTCTAATTCAGAAGAAAGCCTTTTGAGTGAAATCTTACTTGTTTAGCAGTCTTTTCTAACCCCTGTCTGCAACTCAACAACTTCACTATATAGTTAGTAGTAATATATCTTCTTCCTAATATTATCATTAAGCTAATATGGAGTGTTTCGTTGTACCAACAACTTCTAAATATTATTCCTTTTACATTTATTTTGTTTTTATAAACTAAATTCTTCCTCAGGTCTTTATTGTAAAGACTGCATTTAACTTTGTTCCATCATCATGTAGATTTTTATTTTCAATAAATCTATTTTCCAGCCTTAACATGCTTATTTTTTCAAACATAACCACCTGTAGTACATAAATCAAGGAATGATATATTTACTACTGCTTGCATACTAATAATTCTTATAAGCATTGTTCAGACTGCTTCAGCATTTGTGTTATGGTCAGCTGGGATAACATTAGTCTTTGCAGATAACACTCGCCGAGAGGAAAGAAGATCCACTATCATGCAACTCTCACATATGTCAACTAATATTCATGTTTCTTGTCTGAAACATTGTGCACTATTTCTGTAGTTAACAAATCTGCCGCTACAGCAACAATTGTTATGTGGCAGTCCTGTTAGTCAAAGCAGAATAACACTGTTCTAACTTTCATCTGTTACAAAAGTCTTTTTAATGTCGGTAAGCTGTTTTTGTTATTGCTTCATTCATTTAGCTTGAGGTGAAAAACAAGAAATTTCAATTTCTTCATTTTGGTAAAGAAATATTTCCCATTGTTGTATCATTATCGCATGTTTTGGGGTAGCTTTGACCTGAACAATTTTAGGCTCAAGTCCTATTTATTTTGTAACCTACTAGTACTTATATTAAAAATTTCTTGCTCTTTCAAACAAAGTTCTTCCCCGTTAGCCTGACACAGGTTTCCTGCACTCCGAAGTGAACTGATGGAGGACTTAAAAGAGACCATGGACCAAAACTTTATATACAGTTTCAAAAAGTGCGGAATCATCCCACAAAACATGCAGAAGTTCCTTGGTTGTTTGGCAATGAACAAAAACTGGCCTTGTAGGAGAGGCATTCTTAGAACAGGAAGAGAAAAATCATGACTGTTTAACATCCGCAACTGATGAAAAGAAGAGGAAGAAGAAGTTAAGACATGCCAGCTGCAAAAAGTGTCTCAGCTAAGGCCATCTAACTGCTTGCTGCTGTGGTACCTGGCTATTTTCCATTGTTCAGACCCAAGGGAAAAAAGACAAAAAAGAATTATATTGCCAAGTTGTGAAGAACATGATAATGATGTCCCACTGGAAAAATTAAATGAATAAAAGTGAAACATTTCCAGAGACTGAGGACTGTTCATTTCATTCTAGTGGGAAAGAAATTAAACCCTGTAGACAGTGCTACAAATGTGTTGGTGATTGCCCTTTCTAACAGAGAAAAGTATCCAGAATATAATATAAAGGTTAATAATACTGGCTGTAGTGTTGAAAGCATGGAGAAAAGACTGAAGTGTTGGATGTGGCATGAAAGATCAGACTCAGTGAAGTATTACTGGAACGATATGCTGTGTATATTAAAGCAACCCAAAAAAAGTGTATAAAAGAAACAAATTTTCTATTCCTGAAGTGGATAGTTTTGAGTGATCAGTACTGTTAATATTTAAATTGTGTTGCACTTTTGAAACAATTGATCTGTTAAAAGAAGACTAATGAATAATTCCCTTTTTCACTTTATCTCTTCAAATTTGTGATATTTAACTAAGTTTGTGGATGTAAATGATTTATTGAATTTCAGTACCACACTATTAAATGTATGATGATTTTTGGTTAGTTTAACATAGGCTTAGTGCAGTCTCAAAAAATTGTTACCATTGTTTTGTGGTTTGTCAGTGCCTGCCTGAATTTTTTGGGCTTATTAGGATAATGAATATGTATCCACTGTTTGGACTGTTACTTAGTTTTAAGAGTTAACATACTGAACTCATGTCTTATCTCCAGCAAACATTTTGTTCAGAAATTCCTTTTCATGATTGTACTGAAGGAATGTTAATGCCAAACCCATTTTTTCAGTTTCATGAACACTGGTTATATAATTTGGTACCCACCATACACAAAAATTACAGTAACCTAAACTCTCTGTGCTGATGTTAAGGAGAGTTGTCCTTGAAGTCTGAGGTAAATCTTGAGAAAGTTTGCGAATTGTGAACTGATGTCTTGCAAGCATAATTGTGTCAAATGCTGCACAAGTTCATCAGTAACATCTGGAGGTCTTCCTTGACCATTTTCATCATTCATGTCTGTGACACCAGCCTTGAATTTTCTGCACCACTCTCACATCATCATCACCACTCAATTCCAACCACCACAACACTGATTCCTCCTGCTTGCAGAAAGTGAATGACAGAGCATACCTAGTAACTGATGGGAGACACAATAGCACTGCCCACTTCAACTGCTTGCTGGTCACACACTGACAAATGCAACACAGCTGACTGGTGCAACGTCACCTCCCACCTCTCCTTTTCCAACCACATATGTTCCATGATGCAATAAGCATTTGTTTATTTTTAATAACCAATCAGAAGTCAGTTTATGAATTTCCCTCATAGTTCACTGAAGATAAATTGCTACTACTGCAAATTTTCAGAAATGTCTTGAGGTATCTGCTGTACTTTTTTTGCTTCTCTCCAATTTTCACCTCTTGCATCCTGACATTCTGCTTTCCTCTCTTTGGTTCTGACAATTACATGATTTTTGTGGGATGGTAAAAAAAAGGCGTAACAAATTACGAGGTTGGTTTGAAAAGTTCTTGGAATGGAATAGAAAAAAAGTACTTACATCAATGAAACTTTTTATTTTTCAATTTAGTCTCCTTGTAGATTAATGCACTTGGTCCAATGATGCTCCAGTGCCTTGATCCCATCTCAAAAAATGAGTTTCCTCCAGACCTGCAAAATAGTTGTCAGCTCCAGCTATCAACTCTTCATTTAAAATTAACCTTCATCCACCAAGAAAAATTTTTAGTTTTGGGAAGAGATGGAAGTCTGACGGAGGCATATCAGGTGAATAAGGTGGGTGTGGCAACAATTCATACCTTAGTTCATGTAATTTTGCCATGGCGGTGGCACGTGTGCGGGCGCACGTCTGGAGTCGTGGCACCTGTCTCACAGATAAGTTTTTCATTTCTAATTCTTCAGTTAAAATGTGGTATGAGCTTTCAGATGACATATGGCAAGCGTGAGCAATTTCATGCACTTTCAATTGGTGATCCTCCATGACCATTCTGTGCACTTTAGCACTGATTTCTGGAGTAGTGACGCATCTTGGCCGACCACTGCACGAATCATCATGTAAGCTCTCCTGACCAAATTGAAATTCATTTGTCTGCTTGGCAACAGTTGAATATGAAGGAGCAGAGTAGCCCAGTGTATTCGGAAAATCGGCAAGAATGTCCTTTGCTTTCATACCTTTCTTTACGAAGTACTTAATCACTGCTCGAATATCGATTTTTTCCCCATATTTGCACATCGCTACATAGGAACAACAACACAGTCACATTACCGCCACAGCTCTCTTCAAAGAGCACTGATGTGACATGTTTATGCTCAACAGTCCAATGAATATCATGTGAACAACTCAGTGCGCTAGCACTGACCTCTCGTGGTGATTCCGAGAACTTTTCAAACCACCCTCTTAAATTAAACAAGTAATACTCAGACAGCTACATCTATCATTGTAGTATTGTAGCAATATGACAACTCGGTGGCTGTTCTTTTTCCTTGTGTCTTTGTCCCACATTGATGCAGGGTCGGCATAGTTATTAACAGATCTGACATAGTTGCTTTAATTGGAGGTCAGATACTCTTCTTCTTCCCACTACATTACCTCCCAGGACAGAATATGTGTCATCTCAACTGTCTGTGTATAGTGTCAATCATTTGAAGGTGAGCAAAAGTTTTCAAAATGTTTGTGGATCATGTAACTGAGGTAGGATTTTCGTACCAGCCTGATATTCACATAGTAGGATGTGGGAAACCATCTAAGAACCTTATCTGGGCTGACCAGCACACCAACCATTGACATTAATACACCAGGTGGTTTCAATCTGGGGCCAGCATACCTACCCATTCTGGATGCAGTGTACAGGCAAGCTGCTTGTTGCATCACCACAAATTAGGAATAAAATAGAAAATAAAATTCTCAATGTTTAGATATAAGAGGAACAATGTATCACACATTGTCAATTTTATTAATCACCTAATCACCTCTAATGGCTATAAAGTACGCTGACTAAGGACTGGACTTTTGCACAGTAATAATCCCGTAATTACATATGCTTTTATGTACCAAAAACACTAAAATATGCTTATGCATATTCATGCAATTTGAGAGATGCCTACAGTTTAATGAAAAATAAGAACTGTGGTGCTATTTTTCACAAATCAAGAGCATTCTCAGAGGTGAGAGTGGAGGAAGCTGATGAAAATATATTTTTCACACACCGAGAGCATTCTCAGTGGTGAGAGTGATGGAAAATACTGTATAATCAACCCATAACCTTTGGAATTGTAGTTTGGGACTTACCTATTTTGTTACTGAGTTGCATAACATGTGTATACTTACATGTGCTATAAAGCCACATCTTTTTTTTTAAAAAAAATGAAATAAAATAAAAAATAATTACTAAACTCTCAAATTCACCATCACCAAAAGTGAATAAGGAAGTAAGTTAATAAGTCAGTACGTACAAATGCGTAAAGAATACCAATAATGCACTTGATGATATCGCAGCCTTAACAGTAGGTTCATCCTTAAGCATTTAACAGCTAACTGTGTGGCAACGATGTACTTGCTCCCTGCAGCCAGGCAAGCCTCAAACTCATTCCGATTGTGTAAGCTGGTTCTTGTGGCATGCTAGCAACACTAAATAATCACCCTGCTTCGCCTGCCTGTTCTTTTTTTGAGATAAATACTGATTTACAGTGAAGTAACAGTTAGCCATTTCAATAATTTTTTTCTCTATGATGTGATCAAAGCACAGAACAACACACAGTCCAACAACATATTGCTTGCAATGCATTGGTCCACTTGACATATTGAATGTTGCCCTATCTAAGCTCAAAGCAAGAACGAGCATCCCTGTACAAAGAAGAGATAGTTCTTACGGAATTGCTGCTCAGCACAGTCCAATCTGAATTGCTGCACTATTTCCTTTGATACACCATTGGTCCCTTCCCATTTTAATGCCCTCCAATCCTCTCCCTACTCCTACTCCTCCTCATTCCCTCCTTCATGACCAAATTCCTACTTCTTCTTTGTTTGCCCTCTTTTTCCCCACATGTAGCAAAACTATGCATCCTTGGAAATGACACCTAGGACGTTTTTCTGGCCGTCACACCGTAGTTACACCAATGCAGAATTCAGAGAGAGGAAATTATGTAAGTTTTCTCCATCGTTTTGGCAGTGTTTGTTGTTGGTGAGTATTGCCACAAAGTGGAATTATTAAGTTAATCAGAAAGTGATACACAGATCAGATTTTATTTGGCAGTAACTAGATGCAGTGAGAAAGCAACCTCTGGTTGGTCATTCAGTAGTTGCTCAAGAGAGCTCTTCGGGCTGTTTTTTAGTATTGTACAATGTTCCTTCAATCTAGTACAGACGGATAATCTTATTTTTCTTATAAAACATGTTACTTCCTCTCTCAACCCGCTATATCCTGTGATAAAATCAAAATAAAAAAGAAAAATATACATTTGTGGAAATTATCCATTGATCACACAGGTTTCAGTGCAAAAATTATGTCTGAGGATTCATTTTGCTACTCATCAGATAAAGAATAGTATCAAACTGCCATGCATTTATCTATCCTACTTTCCTAGCAACAGTTGTTATGGCTGATTGTCACTGTCACTTGCCTGTTTGATTTGATTAATTTACAAGTTCACAGTGAGCTATAAAAGCTGCTTTCTGTAGGCTAGTAATGAATATGGTTAATTTGAGGTATCTTTTGTACTTTTGTACATTTGAAACCATTCAGCAAATGGTTAGCTTTCACTGTTTCATTTACAGTCAACAATATATCAATCATAGGGACACAAGTTCACAATTCACAATACTTTAGCCACATTCTTTCAATAGAATCTGTCCCTGACCAGTAATTCCATGTGAATGCTTCAGTTCCCCCATACTTGTAACTCCACTATACAAAACTTTTACTTTCACAACAGTCACAACGAAGAAGCTAAAATGTTATTGTCTTTACAAATCAGTTTAAAGGTATCAGTTCAAAGATGCCCTATGGTATGAAATTTTGAAAGTAAGAGGTGAGCTTTTTAAGTCCCATTTTGAAATTAAAATAAAACAAATAGACTTTTCGCAGCAATTTTATTTTTATATGAAAGCCTACAGTTTAATCAACTTTTCTACATAATTATCACCAATATAAAGGCACTTATTGTATCAAACAACCAGCTTTTGAATACCATCCTCATAGAAATTTGCTGCCCGATTAGGCAACAGCTGCATAAAGCACACCTAGGGGAAACACATCACATAACATTGGAATCATACAGGAACAGTGATCTGTCACAATGATTAATAGTTTACCAAATAAATATGCTTAGAACTTGTTGATGGCCCAGATAACTGCAAGACACTCTTCTTGGGACTCAGCAACCATAAGCTACCACCTTTTCAGCACCTTCCAGAATTTGTGAACTGCCCCTATCCCAAAAGCACTAGTGTCTGTGTGAAGTTCTTTCTCAGCATTCTAGTCATACAGTCCTAGAACTGGAGAAGACATTAGCACATCATTAAGGATAAGGAAAGATCTTTCTTTCACCTGATTCCAGGAAAATTTTGTATCTTGCTGCAGCAGTTCCTGCAAGGGACATTCCTTGATATAGCAGTCCTTTTTGAATCAGTGGTAATATGAGCACATGCCAAGAAAACTTCACACCATGAATGTGCCAAGAAATCAGGAAATACATGACTGTCCTTATTTTCTCTAGATTGAGACAGACTCCATCACTACTCACTAGGTTCACCAAAATCTTTATTTCTTGGGTAACAAAGAGAACTTTGTCATATACATGTGGAGACCTTGTAGACGAGGCATCTTAGATATTCTTGAAATGTCTTAGAAAGAATCACAAAGTCATCCACATAGCAAATGCATTTAATGTGTCTAAGTAAGTTGTCCATCATAGGTTCCAAGGCAGCTTGGGGTTAACACTTTCCAAACAACGTAACTTTAAATGCATAAAAGCCATCATGAGTTATGAAGGAAGTCTTTTTCTTGTTGGCCTCATCAACCTCTGTTTGCCAGTGGCCTGCCTGCTTGGCCATAATTGATAAATACTTTGGGCCTTTCAAAAAGCATTGACACCTGGCACCATTTCATCAGGGAAAATATCAAATCAGGAGAAATCATAGAGAAGCAAATTTCACAAACAGAATACTCAACGACATGAAGACAAAGCCATTGCCAAGAATCAGACATCATCAACTAATCTACGAATTTGGACTACTTGAGGATGAAGGTTGATACGGATACTTTTTGGTACATGTGCTTTTTCTTGGTTCAGGTTTATCATTTCTTTGCTAAGATGGCATCTGATACCATGTATAGTACTGAGTGAATATGAATTACATTTCTTCTGTGAAAAAAGCCGTCTGTGGGAGCTGTAGCAGTGAAATCATTAAACTAAATGAATGCGTTTCAAGTTTACACAGTATCCTTGCCATTCTAAGATATGATGTTTTGCATCTAACAAACGAAAATTCTGAGCTGGAGAAGTCCCGCTTTGTTCCAAACAATAAAATATGCATACTACAAAATGAAAATCTGCGGACCTATGAGAAGTGGAAATGGAGAGCAAGCAGGTAAAAAACTTAGTAAATGAAATTATGTTTGCAGATAAAAACAGGTACAGTTTACTGTTTAACTTCACTTCTTGGGGTTGCTTTACATTTCCTGTGGTGGGATCACACATAGTTTTCCAGTTTACAGATCGTGAAAATCTTCTTTGGTACAACATTAATGCAAGGGCACTGATAAATTGCTGTTTAGCAGCCTCCACCATAAATCATCATCATCATAGGTGTAAGTATGAAAAACTTTGTAAATAGCAAGTGAATAGAAAAACAAACCAGTCCACAAAAGAAGAATGCAACAGAATCACCAGTGACTAAAGGTAGTAAACTTGTAGAACCAGATGGAATAGAAAAAAAAACAACTAACAAGATTAAGAAACACTGTAAACAATGTGAAGGTAACAGCAACTCAACTCGGAAATCCACAACGAAGTGCAACGTACTTCTGCTTGCTGACAGCCATGGAAGAAAGTTAGCTGATACTCTACAAAGCATAGATCATAATAATATCAAAGTCAACAACACATTGAAACTAGGAGTGGGGACAAAACACAGATTTAGAAGGCAAAATGTTGCATTACATTGATTTTGTCATCTGTATAACAGGTACAAATGATGTAGCATGTAATGAAGCTGCTATCTGTATTGGAGGTTTGACAAAGTTTCTAGGATGAAACAAATTACAAAACACTATTGTTGCTCCCAATTCACCTCAGCATGATTTAATATGCAACTCGTGTGTTAACAAAGATACAAGAGAAACGAATGCAAGAATTAAACAATGGAAACTCCAGGCAGGAATGTCATCAATGTAGGAAAAGATAGATAGTTACTTACCCTAAAGATGACAGATTATGCTGCAGTCAGACACAATTAAAAGACACTTACATAGAGCTTTCAGCCACAGCCTTCATCAGTAAAAGAGAAATGCACACCATTCTTATGCACATTTCAAGCACACGTCAAACACATATGACTGCCACCTCCAGCATCTCAGGCCAGAATGTAACTGTCAGTTGGGATGCATGCAGCAATCTGAAGGGGGCAGGGAAGGGGAAGGGACAGTAATGTATGGGTGGGGAGAGAGATGAAGTGTCTGGTGGAGTGTGCAAAGATTAGAATGCCAACAGGTGCAGCATCAGGGGGTTGTGAGGCAGAGAGGTGGGGGAAAAAGGAGACGAGCGGAGGAATATGGGTGAGTGCATTATCAGAGGGTGGCAAACAAAGAGGATGGGAGACGAGAATGAGGCAGAGACCATAGGACAGAGGGGGTGCAAACTGTTGGGTGGAGGTGAGGGTTGAGGGGACAGTATGTTACCGTACGTTGAGGCTGGGATACTTACGGGAGCAGAGAATGTTTTGTAAGGATAACTCCCATATGCACAGTTTAGAAAAGCTGGTGGTGGAGGGGAGGATCCGGATGGCTTGGGTAGTGAAGCAACCACTGATATCAAGTATGTTATGTTCAGCTGCATGTTATCCCACAGGGTGTTCTTCTTTGCTCCTGGCCACAGTTTGGCAGTGGCTGTTCATCCTGGTGGACAGCTGGTTGGTAGTGATACCAATATAAAAAGCTGTGCAATGACTGTAGCAGATTGGTAAATGACATGGGTGTTTTCATAGGTGGCCCGGCCCCTGATGGGGTAGGATAAACCTGTGACAGGAGTGGAATTAGGAGGTGCTGGGTGGGTGGGTTGGGTAGATCTTGCACTTGTGTCTTCCACAGGAGTATGATCCTTGTGATAAGAGGAAGAGATTGGGGGTGGCATACGGATGGACTAGGATGTTGTGGAGGTTGGGTGGGTGATGAAACACTACTTTAGGAGAGGTGGGAAGTATCTCTTGCAGGGTGTCCCTCATTTCGGAGCACGATGATCCCAGGTAATCAAAGCCCTGACAAAGGATATGGTTCAGTTGTTCCAGTCTGGTGTGGTACTGGTGACAAAGGGGACACTCCTTTGTGGCTGGTTCTTTGGGGTGGTGGGAGGACTGGGGGTGTGAGGGGAAATGGCATGGGAGATCTGTTTGCAGACTAGGTCTGGGGGATAGTATCTGTCTGTGATTGCCTTGGTGAGACCCTCAGCAGACTGAACAAGGGAGTTCTTGTCACTACAGACACGCCATCCCCAGGTGGCCAGGCCGTATGGGAAGGGTTGGTTGTTTTTTTTTTTTTTGAAAGAGATGACAGCTGTTGAAATGTAGGCACTGTTGATGATTGTTGGGTTTCATCTTGACAGAGGTGCAGGTGAAGTCATAAGAGAGGAGAAGAGATGACTAAGATCTAGAAAAGTGGCACGCTGGGTTGAGGAGGACCGTGTGAAGCAGATGGGAGAGAAGGTGTTGAAGTTGTGAAGGAATGAAGATAATGTGTCTTGGCCCTGAGTCCAGATCATAAAGATATAATCAATGAACCTGGACCAGACTAGGCATTTGGCATTTTGGGAGGCTAGGAAGTTTTTTTACTTTGACCATCATCAGTTATTTTGCTCCCCAAATAGCAAAACTCATCTACTACTTTAAGTGTCTACTTTCCTAATCTAATTCCCTCAGCATCACCTGTTTAATTTGACTATATTCCATTATCCTCATTTTGCTTTTGTTGATGTTCGCCTTACATCCCCTTTTAACACACTGTCCATTCTGTTTAGCTGCTTTTCCAGACTCTTTGCTGTCTCTGATAGATTTACAATCTCATTGTCAAACCTCAAGGTTTTTTATTGCTTCACCATGGATTTTAATTCCTACTCCAAACTTTTCTTTCGTTTCCTTTACTGTTTGCTCAATATATAGGCTGAATAACATCAGGGATAGGCAGGCTACAACCCTGTCTCACTCCCTTCCCAACCACTGCTTCCCTTTCATGCCCTTCGACTCTTATAGCTGCCATCTGGTTTCTGTACAAATTGTAAATAGCCTTTCGCTTCTTTTATTTGACCCCTACTACCTTCAGAATTTGAAAGAGAGAGCATTCCAGTCAACACTGTCAAAAGCATTCTCTAGGTCTACAAATGCTAGAAACGTAGATTTGCCTTTCCTTAATCTATCTTCTAAGATAAGTTGTAGGGTCAATGTAGACTACCTTGTTCCAACATTTCTATGGAATCCAAACTGATGTTCCCCGAGGTCAGCTTCCACCAGTTTTTTCATTTGTCTGTAAAGAATTCGTGTTAGTATTTTGCAGCCGTGACTTATTAAACTGAAAGTTAGGTAATTTTCACACCTGTCAACATCTGCTTTCTTTGGGATTGGAAATAGTATATTCTTCTTGAAGTCCGAGGGTATTTCAGCTGTCTCATACATCTTGTTCACATAATGTTAGAGTTTTTTCATGGCTGGCTCTCTCAAGGCTATCAGTAGTTCTAATGGAATGTTGTATACTCCTGGGGTTTGTTTCAACTTAGCTCTTTCAGTGTTCTGTCAAATTCTTCACGCAGTATCATATCTCCCATTCCATCTTTATTTATGCCCTCTACCATTTCTGTAATAGTGCCCTCAAGTACGTAGCCCGTGTATACCCTCTATAGACCCCTTCGACCTTACTGCTTTTCATTCTTTGCCTAGAACTGGTGTTCCATCTGAGCTCTTGATATTCATACAGGTGTTTATCTTCTCCTAAGGTCTCTCTAATTCTCCTGTAGGCAGTATCTATCTTACCCCTAGTGATATATGCCTCTATATCCTTCCATTTGTGCTCTATCCATCCCTAAGTAGCCATTTTGCACTTCCTGTCGATCTCATTTTTGAGACTTTGTATTCCTTCATGCCAGCTTGATTTACTGCATTTTTATATTTTCTCCTTTCATCAGTTAAATTCAATATCTCTTCTGTTACCCAGAGGATTTCTACAAGCCCTCATCTTTTTACCTATTTGATCCTCTGCTGCCTTCACTACTTCATCTCTCAAAGCTACTCATTCTTCACTACAGCATTTCTTTCCCCCATTCTTGTCAATTATTCCCTAACGCTCTGTCTGAAACTCTCTACAACCTCTGGTTCTTTCAGTTTATCCAGGTCTCATCTCCTTAAATGTCCACCTTTTTGCAGTTTCTGCAGCTTTAATCTACAGTTCATAACCAATAAATTGTAGTCAGAGTCCACATCTGCCCCTGGAAATGTGTTACAATTTAAAACCTGGTTCCTAAATCTCTGTCTTACCATTATATAATCAACCTGAAACCTTCCAGTGTCTCCAGGACTCTTCCACGTATACAATCTTCTTTCATGATTTTTAAACCAAGTGTTAGTGATGAATAAGTTATGCTCTGTGCAAAATTCTACCAGGCAACTTCCTCTTTCATTCTTTACGCCCATTCCACATTCACCTACTACTTTTCCTTCTCTTCCTTTTCTTATATCAAATTCCAGTCCCCTATGACTTAAATTTTTGTCTCCCTTCACTATCTGAATAATTTCTTTTGTCGCATCATACTATTTTACCTCTGGAATATTTTATCCAAGAGGGTGTCATTGTCATTTAACCATACACTAAAGCTGAATACCCTTGGGAAAAATTACAGCTGTAGTTTCCCCTTGCTTTCAGCCGTTCGCAGTACCAGCACAGCAAGGCTGTTTCGGTTAATGTTACAAGGCCAGATCAGTCAATCTTCCAGACCGTTCCCCTTCCAACCACTCGATTGTATGGCCTCTAAACAGTTACATATCCGTCGTGATTGCACCTATGGTATGGCTATCTGTACCGCTGAGGCACGAAAGCCACACCACCAATGGCAAGGTCCACGGTAAATGGGCGTGGGGGTTCCATATGTATCACAAAAATATGTAGCGTACTTTTATCTGCATGCTTATTAAACTATCATGTAAAAATTTGAAGCAAATCAACCTAGACAATTTTGTGGACTTTGCTAACAATTTTTCTCCTTCATATACTATACGGGGTGTCTCACCTAACTCTGCCACCTCAAATATCTGTGGAACAACAATAGATATTCAAAAACGACTTTCACCAGCATGAACTTACGGCAGGGGCTTAGGAAACCAAATATTATGCAAAATTTTAAAACCTAAGCAAATACTATTTTCAACACAAACTTGTGTGTTTTTTAAATGGACACCCCCTGTTATTTCATATGCAACCAACAGCATGAAAAATTTCAAAAATAACGGCGTTTGTTGCATCGCAATACATCAATTACATCCCCAGAAATTGCGAAGTAAGTTGACGCTTGAACTACCTGTGTCAGGGGCTCACACAATGGGAAGGTATGTATAATCCACAAAAATAAACAAGTAACACATCCAATGCAAAGTTATGTTTTTTAAATTGCTTTATTTGCTGCATTTTTATATTTTCTCCTTTCATCAATAAAATCCAATATCTCCTCTTCAATCTCTTCATCATCTGCGGAGATAGATGATATATAACTAGTACTACTGTTGTAAGTATGAGCTTAGTGTCAATCTTGGCCTTGTTAACACGTTCGCTATGCTGTTCATAGTAGCTACTATGAAGAAAAGTATGATGAGCTAAAATAAATTAGTCAGATAGCTAACGGAGATGAAAATTTAATTGTGATTGCAGGTTGGAATTTGATAGTAGGGAAAGGAAGAGAAGGGAAAGCGATAGGTGAATATTTACCGGGGGAAAGGAATGATAGAGCAAGCCCACTGACAGAATTTTTCGCAGAGCATAAGTCAATCATCACTAACACTTGGTTTAAGAATCATGAAAGAAGGTTGTATGCGTGGAAGAGACCTGCAGACACCAGAAGCTTTCAGGATAATTAGGGGTATAATGTTCAGACAGAACTTTCAGAACCAGATTTTAAATTGCAAGACATTTGTAGGAGCAGATGTGGACTCTGACCACAATTTATTGGTTATGAACTGTGGTTAAAACTGAAGAAATTGCAAAAAAGTAGAAAATTAAGATGACGAAACTTGTTTAAGTTGAAAGGTCATGAGATGGTTGACAGTTTCAGGGGGAGCATTAGGCATCGACTGACTAGAACAGGAGAAAGGAATACAGTAGAAGACAAATGCATAGGTTTGATAGATGGAACAGTGAAGTACAGCGGATAATCAAATGGGTACAAAGACAAGGCCTAATAGCGATCCTTGAATAACACAGGAGAGGAGATATTGGATTTTATTGATGAAAGGAGAAAATATAAAAATGCAGCAAATAAAGCAGGCGAAAGGGAATACACACATCTAAAATATGAAACTGACAGAAAATGCAAAATGGCTAAGCAAGAATGGCCAGAGGACAAAAGTAATTATTTAGAATCTTATTTCACAAGGGAAAAGATAACGTATCACAATGACAGGAAAATTAAAGAAGCAGCAGCTGTATTAATATCAAGAGCTCAGATGGAAAACCAGTCCTAAGCAAAGAAGGGAAAACTGGAAGGTGGATGGAATACACAAAGGATCTATATACAAGGGAGATGCACTTGAAGGAAACTATATAGAAATGAAACACGACATAGATGAAGATGAGATGAGAGATATGATACTGCAAGGAGAATTTGACAGAGCACTGAGGAAAATTAAGTCAGAACAAGAACCCAGGAGTCAATGACATTCTGTCGAAAGTACTGATAGCCTTGGGAGAACTAGCCATGACAAAACTCTTCCATATGGTGAGCAAGATGTATGAGGCATGCAAAATACCCTCAGACTTCTAGAGGAATGAAATAATTTCATTCCCAAAGAAAGCAGATGCTGAGAGGTGTGAATATTAATGACCTGTCAGTTTAATACATCATTCCAAAATTATAACGTTTATTCTTTACAGAAGAAGAATGAAAAAACTGGTAGAAGCTGACTTCGTGAAAGATCACTTTTGATTCTGGAGAAATGTAGGAACACACTAGGCAATACTGACCCTACAATTTATCTTCAATGATATGTCCAGGAAGATGATAGGTCTTTGAATGTCTGAGGATTGCAGGGGTATAATACAGGGAGTGAAAAGCTGTTTTCTACTTGTACAGAAACGAGACGGCAGTTGCAAGAGTAAAGGGGTATGAAAGAGAAGCAGTGGTTAAGAAGAGAGTGAGACATGGTTGTAGCTTATCCTTGATGTTATTCAGTTTGTGCATTGAGCAATAAGTAATGGAAACAAGAAGAGAGAGATAGAAAAAATACAAATGTCAACACTGGCCAATGACATTGTAATTCTTTCAGAGACAGCAAAGAACTTGGGAGAGCAGCTGAATGTACAGTTTCTTGAAAGGAGGATATAAGACGAATGCTAACAAAAGCAAAACACAAGATAATGGAATGTAGTCGAATTAAATCAGGTGATGCTGAGGGAATTAAGATTAGGAAATGATGCACTTAAAGTAGTAAATGAGTTTTGTTACTTGGGCACCAAAATGGCTGATTATGACTGAAGTAGAGAGGACAAGACATGTATACTGGCAACAGCATGAGAAGTGTTTCTGAAGAAGAGAACACTGAATATACATTTTAAAAGCGGAAAATAGTAGCAAAAGGATAGTTGCTACTCACCATGTAGTGGAGATGCTGAATCGCAGACAGGCCCAACAAAAAGTCTGTCAGGAAATAAGCTTTCGGCCAACAAGGCTCTCCATGCTACTGTATCCTGTGCAAGCTTCTTCATCTCCCAGTACTTACTACTCCACCCTACATCCTTCTGAATCTGCTTAGTGTATTCATCTCTGGATCTCCCTCTATGATTTTTACGCTCCATGCTGCCCTCCAATACAAAATTGGTGATCACTTGATGCCTCAGAACATATGGTACCAACCGATCCCTTCTTCTAGTCAAGTTGTGCCACAAATTTCTCTTCACTCCAGTTCTATTCAGTACTTCCTCATAAGTTACGTGATGTACCCATCTAATCTTCAGCGTTTTTCTGTAGCACCACATTTCGAAAGCTTCTATTTTCTTCTTGTCCAAACTATTTATCGTCCATGTTTCACTTCCATACATGGCTACACTCCATACAAATACTTTCGGAAGCGACTTCCTGACACTTAAATCTATACTAGGTGTTAACAAATTTCTCTTCTTCAGAAACACTTTCCTTGCCATTACCAGTCTACGTTTTATATCCGCTCGACTTCGACCATCATCAGCTATTTTGCTCCCCAAATAGCGAAACTCATCTACTACTTTAAGCATCTCATGTCCTAACTAATTACCTCAGCATCACCCGATTTAATTCGATTGTGTTCCATTATCCTTGCTTTGCTTTTGTTGATGTTCATCCTACATCCTCCTTTCAAGACACTGTCTGTTCATTCCATTCCACTGCTGTTCCAGGTCCTCTGCTCTCTCTGACTGAATTACAATGTCATCAACAAACCAGTTTTTATTTCTTCACCATGGATTTTAATTCCTTCTTCAAATTTTTCTTTTGTTTCCTCTACTGCTTGCTCAATATATAGGCTGAATAACATCGGGGATAGGCTACAACCCTGTCTTATTCCCTTCCCAACCACTGCTTCCCTTTCATGCCCCTCGACTCTTATAACTGCCATCTGGTTTCTGTACAAATTGTAAATAGCCTTTCGCTTCCTATATCTGACCCCTGCCACCTTCATAATTGTCAAAAGCTTTTTCTAAGTCTACAAATGCTAGAAACGTAGGTTTGGCTTTCCTTCCTCTATCTTCTATGATAAGTCGTAGGGTCAGTGTTGCCAAGCATGTTCCAACATTTCTACGGAATCCGAACTGATCTTCCCCGAGGTCTACTTCTACCAGTTTTTCCATTTGTCAGTAACAAATTCGTGTTAGTACCTTGCAACTGTGACTTATTAAACTGATAGTTTGGTAATTTTCACATCTCTCAACGTCTGCTTTCTTAGAAGATAAAATTACAGAAATGATATACAAGTTGGTTACATCACTTACTGCAGGTTGGCAGTACTGTATGTGGAATTCAAAGATTGAGAACTGGTGAGGTAGCACAGCTCGTAAAGTGCAGTAAGCCTGGCCACCTGCAGATTACTTTTAGCATTGCATATTTTTCATATTTTATCGCAACTACTCAAGCTTTCAAATTATAAAGCAACAGATTCATTAATTCTTTCAAACTTTTGTCTTTTAGCCCAACTGCTTTTCTTACTATCCTAACAGCTGAGAAGAAGGCACTACTACCTGTCACAAATATTTTCAACGGAACAATTATGTTACTTGTTCAAGTGTTTGATTATTCATTGTCAGGCTGTAACAAGACATAGATAAATCACGGCTGCCCATTTAAATTTTGGCAGAACAGTGTATTACAACTAAAGTCCAACAAAGACCACTATCATGCCAGTAAATTACTACTATTTTCACAGATTCAATAGTAACAATAAAGACATTAGTAAGTTCAAACTACTGGTGATGCATTTTGAATAGAGGATTCAGTGCTTCTTTGTAGTTTGGGTTCTGTACTTGTTTGTGGTTTCAAGGGCAGTGGAAAGTTAGCATTCTTTCTTTTTTAGTATCTTTGTTCTGGTTGTAATCACCATATTTTAACACCACTATAAATGATATGACAGTACTCTTCTTTCTTCATTCATAATCAGACATTATATATATTCCTGTAACAAAATGCATACAGAAACGATTTGTGTAGGGGTCTTGCCCTTAAATCATCATCTTATGCTCATTTACTTCAATCTGATTTAATGGGAAGATGTACTTAAAACTCTATAACGTCATATATAGTAAAGTTATCTTAATGTCAGGAATATATACACATTTACATTTCATTAAGTCTTATTTGACAGATATAACAGGAACAAAAAGAAAATGGGTGCAGAAGAATTTATTTAATTTGTGGAGAAACTTACTTTATTCTGTTAAGCTGGCTCCCAACACAAGTACTTGCAAGGATTATAACTCTCTTTTGCTTCAATCAAAGTCCTGATTTCCTTTCACAAAATTTACCACTTGAAATGAAGGCCAAATTTACACAGCAGCTCTAAAGCACCACAATATTAATTCAGTTTCTAATGCTGACACAACACTCACCATTTATCACTTTCTGTCGCATATAAAGATTCCCAAAGTAAATTACTGATTAAATTTATTTTACTGACATTTTTATACAAAAATGCAAAAGCACTTCCAATAAAATACATCCTATTTCAAACTTGCAATCACAATATTTTAGAGATTAAGAAAAACAATGATTTGCTTAGTTTTGTACAAGAATGGATAGGATGATCATCAGAAGTGCAGATTTTGAAAACTATCCCACAATTTCTTGGTATTGAAATAGTGACATAGAATGACAAAAATATACAAATAATCATTTACTTTTTTCATTTTTGTATCTCTTTTGTGGTGCTGTTCTGAACACAGTATGAGAAGTCTGTAACATCACATGACAACAACAAGCATTTCAAGCAGAACTTTCACATAGTGTAATCACATTCACTTTAGACAAAGTTCTTAAATACAGTGAAACAATTTTATCAAAGCTTACAAGATTTTCTGAAGGCTTCCATACCATTTATTGTAAAATACATAAATCATCAAAAATTAAAAACATGCTGATATATCCAAAGT
This sequence comes from Schistocerca americana, assembly GCF_021461395.2. Taxonomy (NCBI): domain Eukaryota; kingdom Metazoa; phylum Arthropoda; class Insecta; order Orthoptera; family Acrididae; genus Schistocerca; species Schistocerca americana. Next base: position 225,433,367 of record NC_060119.1, read on the forward strand.
CAAGTTACACAAAAGAAGTCAATAAAATCTAGAAAAATCACTTAACAAAACAATACAGTATTATAATATTTTAAACAAATGACAAACTATAAAAGTCTACTTCACAGTGTAGATTGCCACTAAAAGTCAATGTCCTGCAAGTTTTTTACGGAGGAAATTATCACATTCACTCACATTTTTCACATACAATTGAGTTTGTTCAGATTTACAGTTTACATTTCAGAAGTGACAAGTTTTGTCATTTTTTGTTTTGTTTTCATATATAGATAATATCTGAATATATTACTTACACTAGTCATCTAGACGTCAAGTAATAAAACATTTGCGAATTTAGTGTACGTAGCAACAACCTTACGTCCTCTTTCCTTCTTTTTACATGACAGCAAGTTGTGAATCACACAAAGCTTGTGAAATAACTGTCAATGATACAAAGACCTAACATGATTAAGATTTTTGCATCAAAATATAAATTTAACAATGTAAACAGTACAGGGGTGCAGACATCTGTCACAGTACACTACCGATCAGATTAATACAAAACAGTATTGTACCTCTATGTTTTGTGCACCACTATATATAAGTCATATTCCAAGAATAAATGGTGCCAAAACAAAGTTTAAAATATTAAAAGCTTCTGAGGCAGTAAATTTCATTTACAAGACAATATTTTCTTCACGACAAAATTCAAGTTTTACATGTTTACTTTCTGTACACATACATATTTCAAAAATAAAACAACTTGTAAAGCATGCTCACCATTATTTCAAATAATGCTGCATGAAGAAAGCAGTTAGCCCTGGCAGAGAAACTTCTGGAGCATACACACATGCACACTGATACACCACCAGTTTATGGACATGCAACATCTGCTCATTTAACAGATGTTCACTGTCAACAATTAAATGCTAGAAAGTATCGTGGCAGTAATGAATCCGCTTGGAGATGGTACACTTATTTTGCTGGCTTCACCTTGGCAGTGTCTAAAAGGCAACAAGAACAGGTTCCCATCAACAACGGTGAAGAAAAATTAGAAGTTATTAAATTATACTAAGAATTATACACCTATAAACAAATCATTTTTCTATTGTGAAAAACATGTCCATAATTTCTAATAAACTGCATTTACTCAAAACTGCCCTCCTCCTCAACATGCTACCAGAAATGATTTCAAATTCAAAGCGAATATTAGTCTCAACAATCATATTTATGTTACAACATTTAACACAAGATAGCTTCAGTGCCCAGGTGTCTGCTGTCAAGGTGGAGTGGACATGTGCTCAAGACACAAGCACAGACCTTAGTCTCTGTGCCACTAGAGTGGGAGTTGGGATGCTGCTAAGGCTGCAGAAGAGGTGCATCTAAATTGTGAGGTCACAGGTTGTTCAGTTGGCATGGAGTGCATTGCTGCTAAGGCTGCAGAAGAGGTGCATCTAAATTGTGAAGTCACAGGTTGTTCAGTTGGCATGGAGTGCATTGATCTTCTCAAAGACTGCCATGCTCTGAGGTCAAGGTGTGTTTCCAAGCCTTACTTACATTGGAATCCACTGCCTTTATTTGTCAATTGATACTTACAGATTCTTTTAAAACATAGTACCAGAATATGTTGGCCTGTTCCAACAATGTAGTTTGATTAACTTGCATTTCCCCACATTCGCACTGGATCGCACAGATTCTTGGCTTTCTGAGTTGTACATCATGTTTAACATACCTCAACAAAACTTTCATCTTGGACTATCAGGTGAAATACACACCTAATGTTACATTTCTGGAGTATTCTTCCAATTGGAGACTACAGGATCATGGGCCAGTGTGGGAAAAATGTACGCACGTCAGACTACCCAGACAGTACATGAAGATGCATCAAGCACAAGCACCACACAAACGAAGAACGACCAATAAAGTAAAAGATTGCAGAGTGCTCCATCTTCTAAAGACATGACATGACACACATTTGGTAAAACAAGCAACACATTCCGGGGTAGTATTTTAAAATGAACTGTAAAGATCCAGCTACGTGAGGAAATGGTAAAAACCGATGGCATTTTTCCGATATGTTCTACCTCCTCACCACGGATCAATTGGAATGAAAGTAAATCTAATCAACTAAATAAGGTTTCAGATCCAGCCTTCCACATGCTCAAAGCACCATGGAAGTTCGGGGAGGGGGGGGGGGGGGGGGGGGAGGCAGTGTGTGTGTGTGTGTGTGTGTGTGTGTGTGTGTGTGTGTGTGTGTGTGTGTGTGCCACAAGAACTAAATGACTGATATCACACCAGGTAGACACTCCTCCTCCACGTCTGCAATGTCCTCACTTCTATCGTGTAAGTACAGTGACTGAGGGTTGTGACTTGTATCCCAAACACACATACCATATCTACCTCACTACCAGAGCCTCACCCATGTACTGCAAAACCAAGTTTGATGACAGGAGGGAGGGGAGGTATGTAATACAGCGCCCAGCAGAAGACAGTCAGTCATCATGACTGCTCAAAGATGGCAACACGTCAGACTGCCAAAATATCATATCATTTGGACAATGTCATCAACTGATTGAACACCTGAGAACATTTTCATATCATCATATGCCAGGAAATAAAACAACAAAGTTTTTTTCCAACTGTCTCTCGTAGGAATAGGCCAGAAAATATGTATCACCTTTTGTTCGTTTGCTACAAAACTGTGATTTTGGTAAGCACCTGGCACTAAAAGTCGTCACTAAATTTTGATTTCAAACCTCATGCAACATTTAACTACAAGAAAGAAGATTAGGCTTCTATACCCTGTTGATGATGAGAACATTAGAAACACAGCAGAAGGGAAACTGTTGTGTCACTTCAGGGGAACCATTCCAACATTAACCTTAAGTGGTTTAGGGAGCTGTACTCACTAATGTCGCTCAAATGTATTAACAACTTCCCTGATTGATTGCAAAGTTGTCTGAGGTCTCAAACACAACCAGCTATGATGCACACACTTTAACTTGGTTGATTTTAGAAACAGGTACAAAAAACAAAGAAAACAATTCTCGCCTGTTCTTTGTGCTCAGTAGAGTGTGTGTACCAAAGCAGACGTGACAAACTTACCTAAAAAATGTTAAATTGTTTCATAAATTTGAAACTGAAATTCAATTATACAATTACTTGTACAATAATGATACTTCAATGATGAGACTTGCTGCTATTAATTGTTTAAGTGAAATAAAGGATTCAACAATGGCTAATACAATGCTTCTGTGCACCGTATTGTTTGGCAACTACTGTTGCAGTGATATAAAAAACACTGGTGTCCAAAATTAATGATTAGAACTAGGGAACCTACATGTTAAGAGCATGAAAGTACAGATACTACAGAACTCCATGATGTCCAATAACGAACAAGGGGAGAATGCAAAATGAACTGTACGTCAGTTTTCATATGTGGGTAATTATATAGCATGAGCAAAGCACGTTTCACATATTGAGAGATGCCTCCATGGTAATTCGCTGTCATTTCAACAAAGTCACAAGTAGCTGTCACACTGCAACATCATCATTTTGTCACTGCTGGATTTAAGTAGCTTTGAGTCTACTGTAATTTCTGTGAAATGTAAAAAAAAGTCAAGTGATTTTTCACTTAGGTTTTGGAAATGTAGTAATATACTTGTGGAAAATATTTCTAATTAAAATGATTGCTTCCTTTACAGTCCTTAAACACAAGACAGATGGTTTCGTCAACACTTACTTCAGGCAACTCTGCTTACCTTATTTACAAACCAAAAACACATTTAAAAATAAATAAATAGATAAATAAACAACCAGACAGTACTCGCAAGCTTTCAGAACCGTATAGTCTGTACCTCAGTTTAAGGGAAACCTGTGAAAATGAAAGTTACCAATTACAACTACATCTACTATCTTTGATCTTTTATGTATATTTCTACCAATTCCACAAAGCGTTGCATATCCCAAGACAAGTACGGGTCACCCACCTGTCTTGCTTGATTCAAGACAAGTACGGGTCACCCACCTGTCTTGCTCGATTTGAAGTTTATTTAAGAAATGGACACCTTTAAGTTAAGAATATTAAAATTTTTATGGCAGTGACATCTTAAAGAAGTGACACTGTCTTAGGTTTTTGTTTCCCCATGAAAAAAATCAGCTTTAAATAGAATGTAGACAAACATATTAGGAAACTTGAATCTTTGCTTGAGCTCTGAAAAGTGACAATAACATCAAATACATTAATGAGGAGCTGTTGAATACTTTTGTAGTTTCACTGCACACTCAAAGTATGTTGTTATTTATTGTGGATAACTGCTGTGATGGTGATTACTTATTCATGATGCTCAACACTGTAATTATTAGCACTCTTGCTACAATAATTACATGGAAAGCTAAGTGCTATACAAATAATGGAACAATCCCTCACATAGTTGAGATGCTGACATGTCAAGAGTGCCCCCCCCCCCCCCCCACACACACACACACACACACACACACACACACACACACACACACACACACACACAGAGAGAGAGAGAGAGAGAGAGAGAGAGAGAGAGAGAGAAGGGGGAGGGGGGCAGTGAGGGAGGTGTCAATGTGCTATTTTTCATCATACCCCTGTGCTAGTTAGCTATGAAGAAGGACACTGTCTAAAAACTAGCTAAATAATTTCAGTCTTGTTCATGTGCTCATCAACCACTCATTTTATACATAAAAAACAACAGCCCCACATATTTTGTGTGATGGAAGGAATGAGTGCCTCTAGCTCCAAACACAATAAAAGTACAAAATTCACTACATCAAACTCACCTATCTGAGTTACTACCTATGCTTCAGCCATCTTCTTCTTTTCCTTCTTTTTCTTCAAGAAGGAAGGTGTCCTCAAACCTTTCTTCTTCTTCTTATCCTTTTTCGGTGATTCCTCTGTTGAAATATCTTTCGTTGGTGATCCCTGCAACATAACAGATAGCATAAGTAGTTCATTACAAAAGACAGGAACCTAAATTTCAAGACTTATTTTGTAACCAGAACTAATTCTACCATAAAGAAATCAAGAATATTGATTGTTTGGTCCCACTCCTTCAGACTCTAAAAATATAAAAACAGAGAGGTATATCAAAATTCAGTAGAGTTGTAAAAGCAACAGTGGAACATTTCAACAAAATCTTCAGTCACCTATCACAGGCAAAAACATTTTGCCTTCCTATAAAAACATATATTACAACACAAGTTCGATCTTTTATTTTGTTGTAAGTACACAATTTATCTGCACTGGTTGATACAATTTTTGAGTTAAATGGGCTCTCAGCAACCGCACTTAAATCTTCTCTACTTCATGTTACAAATGAAGGCTTCATACAGCAAAAGAAGATAAAGAAGTACACTGCTATAAGATGTAATAGGGCACAATTGCATTTTTATAATCTCACCAGAGCCTTTAGGTTAGTAGTACAGTATTTACAGACCGAGCTACCAAACCCAACAGGTACGCAAGGTTTTCAAAAAGTAAATTACACATGTTGTCTCATGCTAAGACTATCACGTTGCAAATGTTGGGAATTGTCAGAAGAGAGTACATGTTCCGGGTTTTCTGCAGAGACAGTTCTGCTGAAACACAGGAAACAGGTGTTTGACACTGTGCGACTGAAATGGCGGAGCAACTGGAAGTGTACTCCAAAGTCGAAGTATATGGGACAGTACAATTCTTGTGGGTGAAATGCCTAAATTATGCACAGATCCATAGAGGTATTCTGCCAGTATATAGACCAAATGCAATGCCATTCCCAAGCATAGTGAAATAGTGGCAACGACCACACAAATGTAGACTATACTCTTTGGAAAGCCCATGAAATTTCCATCTTGCTTCAAGCTGAAAGAATATCTCAGTGGAAAGAGATTTTCCAGTGATGAGAACAATCACACAGTGAGTCTCAAACTGCTCCATGAACAAGTTGCAGATTTGTCTCATGAAGGAATAGAATGATTGGTAGAATGTTCTGACCACGGTTAATGAAAATAGTATCATGTATCTGTATAACTTTGAAGTGTAATGTACAGAATTCAATAAAAGTTACTTGGCCTGCCTTAACAAGTGTAAATTTCTTTTTGCCCCTCATACTACCAGTTAAACATGCTCATATAGTCATTTATTACTTTTTATAAAAGTAATGCAAGTTATGAGAATTAAGTTGGCAGGTGTTCAGTTACGAAGGAAGAAATGGTAGCAATAGTTTCCAAAATTGTAATGAATCTGCCACTTGGAAGATATAATGAGGTGCAGCTTTATTTCATCAGCTACAATGACAACTGCTGTAGGATCATGATACCCTGACCACAGAGACATCTACTGATGCCTTCAGGTAGTCCAGAGTCCACAGCCTGTTGCTCCCAAAGTGTAGAGATCTGATAACACATTTATTTATGATATGGTGGAATTAATAATGAAATCCATGAAAGAAAATAAAGCAGTTTACCTTAAGTGGTTAAAGAGGCACTCAAGCACTTGGTACAACATAGTAGTAGACGGCTGGTGAGAGACAACATCAAAAGAGGGAAACCTCTACATTACTTACTCAGTGAACATCCAGAACACAATGGAGAACTGAACAAACTCACACTGAGATGTACAAAATGCACTCCATGCCAAAATAAATCATGGGAAATGACAGTAAAATGTGGATTCTCTTTCCAACAACCATTTAAATTATAAAGAGCCACAACTATCTCAAAATTAGCATGTTCCTTACAAGAAGACAGGTGCATATCTGTGGAAAGGAGTAGGAAAAGCACTACTACTAATCACTGATATAAACAGATTATCCCCATGACAGGAAGGGTCTGATTCTGCAACTGTTGTTCACCCAATGAAAAGCCACTCCTGTTGCTTAGTTAAAAATTTAACAAGTCCACAAAACTTATTCCAATTTCTACAAATATATTAGGTCACTTACACTACATGAAAGTTATACTGCAGAGAAGCCGTCAAATGCTACTTTTCTGCGGTGTAACTTTCAGATACACTTGGTAACAGCCTAATGTAAAGGCCAAAACCAGTCATGTAGGATTAATAAAGCTCTAACTATGCAACTAGAGTGGCTTTTTGTTAATAATGTCATTACATTAAAACATTTCACTTATTTTTATTATTACTAAAATCCTAGGCATCTGTGGCACACTAAATGTGAGTGTGATAAAGATTTTGGGGAGGGGATGAGGGTTATAGTAAAAAGACCCCCATAACCCCAGATTCACACCTGCAAGAAGCAGACATAAATGTAATCTATGGAAAACTGACATTCAAAATGAATGTGTGTGTGTGTGTGTGTGTGTGTGTGTGATGCAGATAACTGTGACTAAGGTATAAAATAACTATATACTAAACATAAAAAATAGTTGTAAATGACTATTGTTTCCCACAAGTAACCAACAAAATAAATACAAACAGCAATGTGACTTCAAACTTTCCTGATGGCAAACCCATGAAGAATATTTACAACATAGGCTACAGCAATGTTCGCTTATGCTGCAAAAGACTGACTAATGGTCAGATCTATTCTATACCAATAAAATGCTTCCAACTACAATGTAACAAATGATTTCCCCTTTAATTTTATAAAATCCAAAGTAAACTATTTCAACTAAGCAACATTAAATTGTAAGTGCTTGGAAATGCATACGAATGTATACACACTATAAGCTCCAAGTGAAAAATTCTCAGGGATCAGATAAATTCAAAACATTTGATTGGTCACAAACAATGACAAATGTTTGTCCACTTGACTTTGCACAGGAAGCACCTTCTGCGGTGTCGACTCAAATACAAAATGCTAACATAGTTGCATACTATTATTTCCTCCTGTCTTGTGGAAAAAGTTAGGATAACTTAGGAAAGAAAGTTTATAAAGAAAGGTAGGTGACGTTTTAACGTCTTGTTCACAAAGAAATCTTTAGACATGGAGCACCAGGTGATTAATAGCGATACTCTTTTGTTGCTTCTTGTCCTGTCTCTTACATTTCATATACCGTTAATTTTGTTGTCGGTATTACTTATTTCTAACGAAAGATGTTGATTTTTAATAATTTTTCTTGTAAACGTGTTAACTCTGCATGAAACTTGCAGCGTAAAATTCTCTCTGTTAGGGAAAAAAAAAATTCCAACACATGAGTTACCACGTGACAACAGACGTGACACACCCAGAACTTTGCTACGACTGACAAATCTTTTACTTTGTCTTGTAATACATGTTAATCTACTGCAGGATATTCTGGTTACGCGCGAATGAACCCACTTTTAAGTCGGCCGATAGTGGAAATTAATTTAATTGAATTTTCATAAAACGGACGAGAACAGTTCGTGAACATGACCGATTCACGTCCAATCCATATGATTTCACATCCGTTAAATTTCTGTAACTACCAAAATAAGGACACTGCTTCGACAAGTTTCTTAATTAACCTTGCATTAACATACCAGAATGTCGTTCGGGATAGCGCCTTCAGTACTGAAAGGCTTACCAAATAATTATTTGAAAGAATACAGGCTGCTTTGTTTCCACAAAACGTAATTCAGTCGGCCGACTATAACACCACATGCGCGACCAAATATGCTAAACTGTCACACCACCGCATATACTCTTGCTTGCGATTTTACTAACACATGATTTTTTCGATCATCCAACTAGTAAAATAATCTTTCATATGCGCCTAGCCTAATACGGAGATTTTAGAATTTCCTCATAGACATACAAATACTAGGTTAACACAATAAAGAAATTGTGGTTCATTTTTTATGCTGTATCAATTTTAACTACGTGCTAGAAGTTTCAATTCAAATTCTGCTATCGCGAGTCTTACATCACAGAACATGTCATACCATGGGGACATACACAGCGAAAACACTTATAATAGCCCTTGCATATTAAGCATTGCAAAATTCATAGTTTCTGCAGAAAAAAAAAAAAAAAAAAAAAAAAAAAACTCCAAGTTCTACGGTATTTTGATACTTACTTCAGTACGCTTCAACAAATATATTATTTTTACGCTTTAATGAAGAATTATGCGCACTGCAAAATTGCATGTGCTTCTGATTTTCCATTAAACAATGCGGCGTATTACGAACGTGACGCAACAATAGTCTTTACGACTTTGCCGTATCTTTGCAGTGCTACCAATCTACGTGGCCCCTGTATAATCAACGTTATTCCTCAGTACTTCTGGATTTGCATTAATTTTTAGCATGTTTTTATTTCCGGTAAAACCGAGCACATCCGAACTTTTAGAAACTTCTTGCACTACCTAATAATTATTTTGCCATTTGTGAGCAGTACGGGTAATATCCTTGCCAGTCACTTATTTCTAGACTTTTTGTTAACCTATTAAAATGACTTCATAGAAAAATTAACAATCATTCTTGTGGGTTGCTACAAACAGGTCGCCGGCAGCCACAGCGGAGTTTCACACAATCCACCACGTTTGCTTGTGTATCTCTGGACGGTGTACGAACAAAATTTGAACAACTGATTGCGCGCACACCAGCGTCATCCCGATCAAGAGGTATAAAATAAAAAGATGCATTATATGCTGTACTACAAATACAATATGTCCACCAGTGACCTTGTGGCAGTCAGCACGTTAACGGCAAATTTCACGAATTTTTGACGCTGTTTTTCATACCGCTTCTGTATGTCCTGCATGCATCACAGCAGAGCAGTTACTAGGGCAGCAGCATCTTTACGCTCACTTTTCGAAGCAGACTAAATGCTGCATAATATTATGGGCCATTCTTTGTGAGTCGTGTGGCGCGAACATCAATAATGTTGCACAGCTTTATTGTGCAATAATATTAACGGTTTGCAGTTACAGGCGCCATTTTAGTTTCCCACAATTGCTTCTCTCATTCTTAGTTCTGCCACATTTGCGTTTAGAATCACTGCAAATCTTGGCCAAGGAAATCAGTAAGTTGATATTTTCATACAATAACCTGTGGAATAACGTTCTGGGGTAACTCATCTTTTCTTCATAAACTTACTGGAAGAATTATATGTTTTTTGTGCTTACCCAGGATCGCTGTCTGTATAAGAAGTTAGGTATTTAGACAAATTCAATGTATATGTGTCTTCATGAAGTTTGTTGTAACTAATCCACTGCAGTTCAAAACAAGCAATGATGTACATAATTACAATACCAGAGTGGAAAATGACATTCATCACTTCACATCACGGTTGTCTTTAGTGCAAAATGGGGAACACAATGGCAATTTAAATTTCTGATAACTTACTCAGTTACAATTTGATAACTTACCCAGTTACAATTTAAATTTTTGACAACTTACCCAGTTACATAAAATGTCTGACAGCAACATGAAATTTGAAAACAAACTGAAAAAGTTTCTCCTTGACAACACCTATTCTGTAGAAGAATTCTACTAAAAAACTTATTAATGTTCAACATGTAACCATATTTAGGACCTACAAATTAGTGTAAATGTTCCACGGAACATGAAAACAACTGAACTAATCTGTGGAAAGTGCATAGTTTTCACAGAAAACGTATAGGTACCATTAATCTGCACACTATTTATAAGGTGTTTTCGTTGACAGATTCTAGTTGTACTATATCTGATTTATGAACATATATAGGCAATGTTTGTTTTTCTTATATCTAAAATTATTTGATTCCAATGACAACTTGCCAATCATTTTCTTCACCTTTGTTGCAAAAGTAATTGTTCTCTATTGTTTACATGAAAAAATTATTTTATATATACGCAGTAACAATAACCATGCAAACAGCAACTAGCATGGCCAATGTTAAGGTGGTTAAACACTCAATTGCAAACTAGTATGTTCAAGCACACTAATCCTTTTCGTCTCCACACAGTGTAAGCAGACCTGAGCAAACATCAATTGATTATCACAGTGTATTGCACTCCCATTACTTTTAGTTATGAGAGGAAATTATGGTATAAAGACAATTTATGAAAAATATTGTGAAAAAACAGGATATGCTGGAGATACAATTCCCACCTGTGTAGTTCTGAGAAACTTCTCCCACAAGGGAGTATTATAATGGTAGGCATAGTGAAGCAGCAGTTGAAGTTCATTTGTGTTGCAGTGCACAGCATATTTGGCAACTAGATGGTCAAGTTTGTGGTTGGCTACAGTTGGGCGTCACCATTCATGCAAGTACACAGTTAGTTACCTGTCATGCACACAAAGATCACTACGCAGTAATTGCAGCATAGCTGGAATATAACATGGCTGCTTTCACAATGTGGCCCTGTCTTTTATGGTCTAAGAAATGCCTGTGACTGACTGCAGTATAATGTGCTGGCTGGTTGGGTGGGTTTATGACACACGTCTTGCACCGAAGTCATCGACAAGGGAATGGCCCACAGGATCATTGAGGGGTGGGCAGCATAACACTACTTTGGGTCATGCAAGTAGGATTTTGGGCAGGATATACCTCATCTCAGCATGACAAGAGATAGTCGAAGCCGTGATGAAGGGTGTGGTTGAGATGACCAGAAATGTGACAGTCAGTGACTGATCAATGGGTTTCCTGCTATCAGAGGAGGAGATGGCACAGGTGATTTGTTCGTGGATGAACTGGATAGGATTATTGTCTGTCAATAAACACTCTGGTAAGGTCGTCAGTGTATTTCAACATCTACTGCCTTCGTGCAGATCCGGTGTCCGCAAGCGGAGCTGTGTGGAAGAGACTTTTGGTATGGAATGGGAGACAGCTGTCAAAGTGGAGGTACTGTTGGTGATTGGTGTGCTTGATATAAACAGACATAATTATGGATCCATCTGAGAGGCGGATATCAGAATCTAGGAAGGTGGCTCATTGAGTTGGGAAGGACCAGGTGAAGCACATTCGGAAGCAGGTTTCGAGTGAGAGGTCAGACAAACATGTGGTTCCTGAAGAATGGCAGCAATCCTTTCAGTAACTGCAGGGGCAAGATTGATTGATCTAGACTTGTACCATATCAACCAAAACAACCTTGCTGTGCTGGTACTGCAAACGGCTGAAGGCATGGGGAAACTACAGTCTAATTTTTCCTGAGGGCATGCATCTCTATTGTATGGTTAAACAGATGATGGCAACCTATTGAGTAAAACATTATGGAGGTAAAATAGTCCCCCATTTGGACCTTGGGGCAGGGACTACTCAGGAGGAAGTCATTATTCGGAGAAACAAAACAAACATTCTACAGATCTGAGTTTGGAATGTTAGAGTGCTTGCTCACGCAGGTACATTAGAAAATTTAAAAAGGAAAATGGATAGCTTGAAATAAGATATAGTGGGTAGGAGGAACAGGACTTCTGGTCAGGTGAATACAGGGTTATAAATACAAAATCAAATAGGGATAATGCAAGGATAGGTTTAATAATGAATAACAAAATAGAATGCAGATACACTACTATGAACAACATAGTGAACACGTTATCATAGCCAAGGCAGACACTAAGCACAACTCCCTACAGTACTACAACTTTATACAACAACTAGCTCTACAGATGAAGAAGAGATCGAAGAAATGTATGATGAATAAAAGAAATTAGTCAGATAGTTAAATGAAATGACAATTTAACTGTGATGAGGGGCTGGAATTCAATAGTAGGGAAAGGAAGAGGAGGAAATACGTGAATATGTACTCCCGAAGGAAAGGAATGAAAGAGGAAGCCGCTTGCTACAATTTTGGACAGAGTATAATTTTATTATCACTGATACTTGGTATAAAAATCATGAAAGAAGGTGGTACACGTGGAAGACACCTGTAGACCAGAAGGTTTCAGACTGATTGTGTAATGGTAAGACAGAGATTTTAGAAGCACATTTTAAATTGCATGACATTTCCATGGGCAGATGTGGACTCTGACCACAATTTATTGGTATGAACTGAGGTTACAACTGAAGAAATCACAAAAAGGTAGGAAATAATGAAGATGAGACGTGTTTTAAGTTCAAATGACGTGAGGCTTTTGACAGTTTCAGAGGGAGCATTAGGCAACAACTGATGAAAAGGGGAAAGGAATTCAGTAAAAGAGAAATGGGTAGCTTTGAGAGATGAAATATTGAATGCAGCAGAAGATGAAAGAGGTAAAAAAAACATGGCCTGGTAGAAATCTCTGCATAACACAGGAGATACTGAACTGAACTGATGAAAGTAAAAATATAAAAATGAAGCAGGTGAAAGGCAATACAAACGTCTAAAAATGAGATTGATAGGAAGTACAAAATGACTAAGCAGGAATGGCAACAAATGTAAACTTATTTCACTAGGATAAAGGCAGATACTGCTTACAGGAAAATTAGAAGAGGCGTTTGGAGAAAAGAGAAGCAACTGTATGAATATCAAGAGGTCAGATGTAAAACCATTTCTAAACAAAGAAGACAAAGTTGAAAGACGGAAGGAGTATGTAGAGGGGATCTATACTTTAGGGCAGTATTATAGAAACAGAAGAAAACACAAATGAAGATGAGATGGGAGATACAATATTGCAAGACAAATTTGATACAGCACTGAAAGATATAAGTCGAAACAAGGCCTCTGGAGTAGATTCCATTCCAGTACAAGTACAGGCCTGTGGGGTTTGTTTAAAAGTCGAAACAAGGCCTCTGGAGTAGATTCCATTCCAGTACAAGTACAGGCCTGTGGGGTTTGTTTAAAAGTCGAAACAAGGCCTCTGGAGTAGATTCCATTCCAGTACAAGTACAGGCCTGTGGGGTTTGTTTTGGGGAATAGATAAAAGGTAAGAGTGCAAACTTGACTAGAAGAAGGGATTGATTGGTAGGGCATATTCTGAGGCATCAAGGGATCACCAATTTAGTACTGGAGGGCAGAGTGGAGGGTAAAAATCATAGAGGGAGACCAAGAGATGAATACACTAAGCAGATTCAGAAGGATGTAGGCTGCAGTAGGCACTGGGAGATGAAGAAGCTTGCACAGGATAAAGTAGCATGGAGAGCTGCATCAAACCAGTCTCAGGACTGAAGACCACAACAACAACAACAAGAGTGAAGGGGTTTCCGATACGAGGAGGGAGATAGATTCAGGTGCCATGTTTATAGATTTTTCCCAAATCTTTATTTTGCTCTCCTATAAAATTTACTTCTGGCTTGGGCTTGAATCATTCTGACCTCTTGAATATGAAAAGACAACAGTATTTGCTCATGAGTCAATGTATTGGGATTCCATTATAAGGAGATGGCCAAGATTAGAATAAACAGCATCAGTTTTGATAAGAGAGCAGGGATACACACTTAGTAGTGCATGGAATGAAAGCAAAGATGAATGCTTAGCACTTGTAGTGAGGCAGGAGCGGCAATTTCAAGTGTGGCACAAGCCCCTCACACCACATTATGTCACTGCTCCAGTGGCAAACTGGAGCTGCACAACTCACCTTACGTGCGTCATTTCGGTTGTCTCTGACTGGTGGCAGATGTTATACTCACACCCTTGTAAGTGGAAATCCCTGCCAGCCCCAACAGTCAGTGGTTTTTTACCCCTGATGACAATGGATGAGAAAGCCACCGAAAGCTTAAGTTTTTTATTCTAAATATCTCGTCTTGTAAACCAAGAAGCTATCATTGGAAATACATACATTTAAATAAATTGTAGTTAAAAATCACTAAATAAGGAATGGCATGTAACTTTCCTTCATTTTTATATATTAGAACATTGGCAAGCATGCTTTCTGTACTTCTTTATTGAGAACAATAAGCAAGCCACTGACAATCGACAATTTAATGCGCCGCACCGCTGACCTGCACACCAGACAGTTGCACACAGGCAAGCCAGTTGTGCAAGTGTATATTTCACTCCAGTTGTCCAAGACGCAATCATAACATCTTGATATTGCAGTACACTGACTTAGGTAAGTTTGTATCATTTATATTCGTTAAAATCTTTTAACTTGTCATGGTTTTACTTGTATCAGCAACTTATCGTCAACAGCAGGTCAGCCAACTTATCATCAACAGCATGTGTCCAGGAAAATAATCTGATTTGACCATAATGCCCAGGGTTTTCAAAGTCTTTGTCCACAACCAGGAATCTGAGTGATGGCTGGCCATTCTTATGGAATGATAAATCATCCTTCCAGTTCCCCTGTCACTGTGTGTGCGCATCTTCATAAACCAGTTGACAGTTTAGTTAAATACTGCACGCCAGAGTATTGTATTAACTATCTAGACACTGATCAACATGACATGATTGTAATTGATTAGCTACTGATGTTTAGCAAGATAATCATGGCTTGCGTGTGATAGTTTGCGATGACAATGACTTGGGAATGAGTACATCCAGAGGTTCCATACGTGCCGGTTTTCAGACAAATCACAGGAAAGGCAACAACTCGTTGCCAGCACCTCTTATCACTGGAGGAATGGTGGGACACCCACTGTGCGGGAAATTAACCTATTCTGATGGAGGGCAGACATGTAACACTCACTGCAGGACTGTGTTCTGTAGCACTTTGAGCTTGTGT
Organism: Schistocerca americana; assembly: GCF_021461395.2. NCBI lineage: Eukaryota > Metazoa > Arthropoda > Insecta > Orthoptera > Acrididae > Schistocerca > Schistocerca americana. Next base: position 225,448,840 of record NC_060119.1, read on the forward strand.
ATCTTCTCTGAAGCAGCATAGAGCCACTCGGAACACAATTATTCCAAATTGGGGGTTATACCACTTGAAACAATCTACTACACAGCGTAGTTACAGGTAGCATTAATATTCAGACACTGAGGTTTTTAGTTTGTAGCATCACAACTTTAGTAACAAAACAAACAAACAAATCAAGTACTGTATTAAGTTGTATGTCTTGTAAATATCAGCATAAACTTTATTAACATAAAATATAAAAGTTCTTTAATAATATAATTTAAATAAAACTTGGTCCTGTTACCACATTAATTTAATATTTAGACAGCTTTCAGAATTAATTATTTCAAAATAATTTTTTGTGGTACATAAATGTTTCAATATCATGTCTGATAGCCATTCTGTTGCATCACTTCTTTCAATTGCTGCAGCATACTGCTAATGATCTTTTTTAAATAGTTAGTACACTGATCATTTGATTCTTCTTTTAATCGATGCTTCACAGTTCTTTGGGACATTTGGGTGTTTTTGTAATATGTCACTCTCGTTCTCTCCAAACATTCTCAGTATGCTCCACATCTGGTGATTGAGGTAGCGGTTGTGACACCTTCAGGCAACTGTACAACAAATATTCCTGCACATGTGAGACTTAATGTTACGGATCAATATTTCGGTGAAACTTGAATGTGTTTGATATCCCCATTTTTTCAGCACTTGTGTGAAACATTTTTTAATATATTCAGATAGACTTGTCCATAATACTGTCAACGAACACTAATTTGCCAAATGTGGATATACGGCTTTACACAAGAACACTGCCTTCTCCATGCTTTACAGTCGACTTAACAGTTGTGAGTTTAAATTCCTCGCTCTTCTTCCACCACATTATCCTCTGTCCATCCAACCCAAAAATGTTAAATTTATCATACTTTCGTCAGTAATAAGGACGTCATTCCGCCATCATTTTTCCTTCGTAAGAAACTCGTTAGCAAAGTCCAGTCACTTAATTCGATTCTGTGTGTGATAGGTTGCAATGACAATGACTTGGGAATGAGTACACCTTCTTTCCAGTTTTGTTTAGGCTTGCTAATTTTGGTGCACTGAGTGTAGGATCCTTCTTTATTATTCTTATTCAGTTCCTCTTGTTATGTGCATCCAATTTCTTTGGTCGGCCCTCACTTTTGGGTCATCTGATATGTTGAGTATGGCAGCAATCTGTCTACATGATTTACCTTTTGCTTCATGAAAAACCACAAGTTGTGTACCAGAACTAGTATTAGTTCTATATGGCATCGTACAGTATGGGCAATCAACTGTGCTAGTAAACAGATGCTGCCTCCTGACTCAAGAGTATGTAACTTGGCTTGAATGATCAAACTGCCCACTGTCCAAATACTAAAGAAATGTGAAAATCGAACAGCGTTTTATTTAAATCTTGTTATTTAACAACTGTTGTCAGTTGTGTAATGAAATTCAAGGACACTTGCACTACTATACATTCCACTATATTTAACACTATTACAAATTTAATTGTCTGCGTCACAAGTTGCTTTGCCGTGGAACAATCTGCATCATTATTACACTTCTGTAAAGTGAAGGGATTTGGTCATCAACTCAAAGGTAGGTTTGACTTAAAACTAGACAGTACTATTCAGGTGCTGTCTCTCTGCTTCGCTCCATGCTGTGAACTGGCTTCCTCAACCAATTAAGAAAGCAATCTACAGTTTATTGCAGAATATAAGCCGCAGTGCAGGGATAGCACACACAGATTTTAGCGTGAAATAGCAATTACAAAACTGCTAATCTACACTGAAGTTAATAATGGAGTTTGTAACTGCTGTTACAATGAGTCACTGTAAATGTGCCTGAAAGAGACCAAAGTTATCCAATAACTCAAACACAACAAAGGAAAAGTGAATAAAAAGCATGATATAATTTGGTGTTCCTTTCCCCATATACAAAGTATGTTTAGAAAACAAGTGTACTAGGTTTTTATATATTTTTAGATGTAATTTGAAAAAAATTACATGATATTGTTGATACAATTGTTGACTATTTTTCCACATAATTGTCATCCTGTCCAATGCACGTGGTGAGCGTGGCACAAGCTTTTCTATGCCCTCCTCGAAGAACTCTCCCGCCAGTTCCTTTCCCCACTTTAGAACCTTGTTTCAACACCTGCTCGTTGGCTGAAAACTGAATTCCCCTCACGTGTGCAGTCAGGAGAAGGTGAAAGGACGACAATCTGAAGGCATCAAGACAGGGGAATAAAGGGTATGGTTCAAAACATTCCAACCAAATGAGTCCAAGAGTGCCTTCATTGTTAAGGCTGAGTGACGAAGGGTGTTGTCGCACAACAAGCACACTCCTCATATCAACATTCACCTCCTTTTGCTTTGAATGCTCCTTTTGAAATTTTTAGGGTCTCATTGTGCACTGATGGTCTCTCCCTGAGGCAATGTTGCCTTTTCGGCCCCAAAAAAACTGAGGTCATAATTTTCCCCCCAAAATCATGGTTTTAACTTTTTGGCAGATGCGGAACTGGATTGACACCACTGTGACAACTGTATTTTTGACTCATTTGTTTAATGAGCCATACATGTTTCATCTCCAGTCCCAATAAGTTCAGAAAATCCTCAACTTTCAATTCAAGTCACTCAATAAACCTGCCGGAAATACTGACCCAATTTTTCTTGTGCTGCACTGTCAGCTGTTATGGGACACATCTTATGCACTATTTCCAGTATCCCAGCATTTCTGCGAGTGTCTTGTATCCGAGAGTTTTGGAGAGTTGTGGAAACATTGCAGAAATTTCACCCACTGCCAACTGGCAGTCTTCATGAAGAGTTTCTTCGATTATTTGCACCAACTCTTGCACCAACTCTTGCACCAACTCATCAGTAAAAATGGGAGGTTTTCCTCTCCTCTGTTCATCATGAATATTTGTTCTGCCTCCATTAAACTCCTTACACATTCATTCTGTTTGTAACATCTTTGCCGGAAACCGTTCTGATTCGCAAAAAAATTTCAGTAGGCATTATTCCTTTTGTGTGTAGGAAGCAGATCATAAGATACGGCTCACACTCAGAGGGATATCTTAGCGACATCTTTCACGCAACTGGAGACTGCAATGTGAGTTTACATGCTACTATGGTCCTGCAATGCTCACTCCGGTCAGGGGATTTCCCCCCGTCCCCCCTTCCCAGTCAGTGTTGCCAACCATTAAAAAAATAAACAAACAAAAAAACCACAGCCCCCTTATGGTCACACTACACTTGATTCTGCCACAGTCCAATCTCGAGACAAATTCAAGGAGACTGTCAATACAAATACACTGGCACGTAAGAAAATTTACCTTTCCTTTGGAAAGTATAGAGTGAAGTGACAAAGAGGGAACACTGCATCGTATTTGCGAACAACACAGCCACTGCAATATCGTATTTATCTGCCGACACTGGGCAAGTGACTTTCAATTAAAATGTCTCCACTGTGCAGGAAAATACACAACAAATGTACGAGTGCAGTTTGTAAACACACAGTTGATGACATATGGAAGTTTGGGTTTAGCCGTGGAGCGTGCTTTGATAGGTGGCTGGTAAGGTGGCTGATCACAATAAGTGGGAAGTTTAGGTTCAAGACCTGGTCCGGCACAAATTTTCGTTGTCGTCATTCCATTATACAGCTGATGGTTGTCCACATTGACAACTCTGAATACATTTAATGTGATTCTAAATTGTGTCCAACTGACCAATCATTATGGGATAATACTGATAATCCTCTGCCTTATTTAAATGTAAGATACTCAGCTGTGTAGGTTTCTGAAGATCTTTATCACTGCCTTATGTATAGTATAACATATGACGCATCACAGATTTTTTCCTATTGCTTAATCTATTGTGAAATAGTATAACATAAAATTATATACTAAGTAATGAAATGGTTTTCATATTTGTTGCCACCCCATTTCTTCTTGGAACCACTCATTTGCTTCATGTGTTCTACGATGTTCTTTGTCAACTTTATTTTTAGAAGGTGTATATGACTGATCACCACGAAGATAATGTTCCTGAAAGCAAGCATTTTTATTCTAATGTCTGGAAAATAGTTATAATGTGGAAGCAGTTTAATAAACTAAAAGAGAGGGTGCGGTATAGGACATCAGAATGCATAGAATATAGAATTTCACAATAGTCAGATCTGTAGTGTGTGAAGTTACTTTCCCAGTTACGAATATCTATAACTCCTGTTAACCAGCAGTAGTTGTTAACACTTTACCACACTATGTACTAGGTATCATTAGACACAAATCTGTAATTAACTTCATATTAGGGCACCTGCCAAGTCCTGTGATGTCACCTGCACCTGACACACATCAACAGACATTTTGAATGAAATGGCCTTTTAATGTATGTATTCTTTTTGTTGTGTGTCCATCAACATTATTTAAACCATTACTGGCCATTGTCCCTTTTTTGGGACGCATATATTTTACTTATTTCTACGTAAGCAATGGAGCTTGTAGCCTTTATTGTTGCATCTGTAGGTTCAACTAACTGCTATAATGCCTGTAAGTGCAAAATAAATAACTTTTTTCTGAGTACTTCTCATCAGGAAAATTATAAACTTGCCGATTTTTTGTTCTCGCACTTGGCAGCACTGTATGTCTGCTGGTAGTTCTTGGACGACAATGAGCTGTGATTTAGTTGTCTGGGCGTGTTTGTTATGAACATATGGATGTCCATGTAAGATTAAGTATATTTAGATTTTTTCAAGTAAGTGCAGTATCGATATATTTTATGCATCCCAGTAATGGGACAATGGCATGTTACACTATCGTTTATTATTGATGTGCCCTATTCTTGTATACACGTATTATACAGAGAAGAATTGCATTTTACATTCTTTATATCTGCTTTTTTTTTCATGTTCTAGTCGAATTTTGCGATTCCAACAGTATAAAAACATGCCTCGCGGACTTACACTTGAAGAAATTGTAGCAGAACTAGAGAACCATCAAGGGAGTGACGATGAAGATGATGACGTAGAATTGATGATTATTCCATTCGATGTAGATGTAATAACAGATGAAGAAGACATTGACGAAAATGTATTGAACAATGAGTCTGTTGTACAAGATGTAGCCGGTACTTTAGAGCTCTAAACCAGCCAAGATGAAGCTAATGCTACAGTTGTACCTCCAGAAGCCAAAAGAAGGAAAGCATTAGGAGATGGAGCAGAAAGTGATACATTATCTACAAAAAAAAATATAAACGTAAGTGGTATAAATGTCAACCAACGTACACAAACACTAGTGAACCAGGGAAGAGCAAAGAACATTATGTTGCGGAATGTCTAGCAAATAAGACAATGCCCCAGGTGTTTGAGGATTTTGTTTTCTGAGAAATTAATGGATACTATTATTGAACTAAGCGAAATCTATGCTTGCCAACACAACAAAATAAATTTTCTACTAACCAAAGAACTACTAAAATCATTTATTGGCATACTATTTCTGAGTTGTTATGCTTCCCCATGAGAATATGTACTGGGAACAGGCTCCTGATGTCGGAGTTCCTTTAGTCTTCAACTCCATGTCAAGAAATAGGTTGGAAATAAAGAGATTCATTCATCTCAATGACAACTCCAAAATAGACAGAAACGACAAGATGTGCAAACTGAGGTTATACGAGGGCGGTTCAGAAAGTAACCTCCGATTGGTCACAGTGCGGGTTGTGGTGGCAGTAGCAACGCCATCTGTGCGTTCACGCACTCAACAGGTCAGTCGGCATCAAGCCGTGGTCGAGTGAACGTCGTACCTGCGCTAGTTTAGTTTTTGTGGCAGTTTGAAATGTGTGCTGCAATAGAAAACCCCGCCAAATGTGAAGTGCATGCTGTCATAAGGTTTTTTACAGCCAAAGGATATTCTGCAGCAGCTATTCATCGTGAGCTTTGTGCCGTGTACGGACCAAGAGTTATGAGTGAAGGAGATGTCCGTGAATGGGTACGTTTATTTAAAAGTGGACGAGAAAACGTTCATGATGAAGAGAGGAGTGGCAGGCCATCATTGGTGACTGACGAACTCGTTCAGACAGTTGATGCAAAAGTTCGTGAAAATCGATGTTTCTCAATGTCAGAGTTGTCTACTGGTTTTCCACAGATTTCTAAGACTCTCTTGTACGAGATAGTGACAGCAAGATTGGGTTACCGTAAGTTCTGTGCACGATGGGTGCCCAAAATTCTTACCGACCACCACAAAACTCAAAGAATGGCCTCTGCATTAGACTTTCTGTCACGTTATGAGGACGAAGGAGAACCATTGTTAAACAGAATCGTGACAGGTGACGAAACCTGGATTAAGTACGTGAACCCTGAGACAAAAGAACAATCAAAGATGTGGGCACATTCAAATTCGCCTACCAAACCAAGAAAAGCCTCGCAAGATTTTTCTGCCAGAAAACTGATGGCAACGGTGTTTTGGGATGCCAAAGGGGTGTTGTTGGTTGAATTCATGGAACGTGGTACGACCATTAATCAAGACATGTACTGTGAAACAATAAAAAAGTTACGACGGGCTATACAGAACAAACGCCGTGGTATGCTGACTTCCAGTATCGTTTTTTTGCACGATAACGCCCGTCCTTCAAGTGGGACGTTATCAACCATCCACCTTACAGCCCAGACCTGGCGCCAAGTGATTATCACCTCTTCATGCATTTGAAGAAATGGCTCGGGTCACAGCGGTTTGATGACGACGAAGAGCTCAAAGATGCGGTCACAGGCTGGCTCCAGGCACAAGCGGGTGATTTTTATGCAGAAGGAATTTCAAAGCTTGTGAAGAGATACGATAAGTGCCTCAATCGCTATGGAGACTATGTAGAAAAATAGTGCAAAGATGTAGTTGTAAGATGTATATATTAAAATATTTTTATTTAACTTGGTGTATTTTTTTAAATCAACCAGAGGTTACTTTCTGAACGGCCCTCGTACTTTGAAATGCTGAAAAAGGAATTTGAAAATTTGGCGTATTTCATTCAGAACTCTCAATTGATGAAATGATGGTACACAATTTTTGAAAACATTCAGCTAAAATGTTTCTGAGGGGAAAGCCTATCAAATTTGGATATAAAATTTGGTGTCTTACAAGTTCCAAAGGCTTTCTTTATAATTTTTCGCCATACTGTGGCAAGACTGACAACAAACAGGAGCCTTTAGGTGCAAGGGTAATAAATAAACTAACCAGCATGATTCCAGAATCAGAGTATCCTAATTATAAGCTTTTCTTTGACAACTTTTTCACCAGTGTTGACACACTGATCACACTCGGAAAGAGTAAAATGAAAGCTACAGGAACAATAAGAGAGATCCGAACTAATGCATGTCTTTTGATTAACTCGAAAAGAATGGCAAAAGAAAAGGAACGAGGATTCTATGACTAAATGTTTGAGAGAACGAAGTTCTGGTTGTGAAATGGTGTGACAACAAACCAGTATGTGTAGCGACAATTATTACTCCTCTGAGTTCTACTAAAAGATACTCACGGGCAAAGAAAATGTAAATATCTGTTACAATGCCACATCTCATTGAAGAATACAATGCCCGTATGGGTGGCGTAGATCTACTGGACAAGCAGATATCACTTTATAGGACGAGGATAAGCTCAAAGGAATGGTGGTGGCCATTGTTCACACAGATGATAGATATCTGCGTAGTAAACACATGGCATGCATTCCAAATTGCTAACTCTAATGAGAAGCTCTCACTTTTGGATGTCCGACAGAGAATCGTGATGTTTTACGTATCAAGGAAAACAGGATCAGTACGAAAACGCAGAGGACTACAAGGAAGCAAATTGATGGGAGGACGGGTGAGCACAGATGTACGACTAGATCCAGGAAATCATTTCATTGTGCCAAGTAAAACACAGAAGAGAGTAAAACACAGAAGAGAGTAAAACACAGAAGAGAGTAAAACACAGAAGAGAGTAAAACACAGAAGAGAGTAAAACACAGAAGAGAGTAAAACACAGAAGAGAGTAAAACACAGAAGAGATGTGCTTACTCCAAGAAAAAAAAAAAAAAAAAAATTTGTAATAGGTGCAATGTTGGTGTACGTGACAAGTGTTTTGCTTCATTTCATACTGAATAGACATTCAATAATATTAAAACATTCTTTATTTATTGTTTGTGTTGTTTATTACAATATTATGCGTGGAGAATAAGGTTGTGAATTTGGATAGCATATTTGGCCAATGTCCCAAAAATGGGACGGTCTGTAGTTTTTGTTCTAATAAACTGAAAATTTTCAAAACAACTTTTTATTTCAATTAATCACTCAATGTAACATATTTATGTATAAAAGTTTGCAAAAAATGATCCGATAAGAGTTTTGGCCAGTAATGGATTAAACAGTGGAAAGTCCAGGATGGATTAACAATATTATTATTGCTACTCACCATATGGAAGAGAATGTAGTTTCAAATATTAGTGTTGTTTCCAAATCAAGTGTACCCTCCTTGTGAAAGAACAAAAACCTTCACTGTCAAACATATGTTTCATAAAAATTTAAATTAGAAAAGAAATGTGGCTCACATTAGCTGCAGATACGAACACCTTGAGAACTGCTGCTTAATAAATGTAACAGATTTTTCATTTACATTCCGTGTTTTCTTCCAAGCCCACAGTCAGCCACTTTAAACTCCAGTTACAAATCAATTCAAAACAGAATTACTGTAACATGCATTCTTCCATAATGTTGTATGCTGCCCTGAAACTGCTGTTTTAATAGTTTTTAATTACCACAATGTCTGCATTTTCATATTTGTAAAAACCATACTGACTTTCAGTAGTCACAGGTGTGTGGTGTTAATGAACTCTGTAGAAGAAAATTATCCAAAAGTTCAGCAAAATTATGAACCTTGTTTACGTGCCTGTTGACTCTCCAACACCAAATTTATGCTGTGAGTGGTTTCCTTTAGTCCTTGAATTATTTTATTTCACCTAGGACTCTCCAATAGCATACTGAGGCTATGTCAAATATTTTTTAGAGCAATGACTGTGCGCTTTCCTGGTTGCAGCTACTTTTGATTCGTCAGAAAACTTTCACATGTACAGTTGAGAACATGCTAGTGTGATAAGCCTGAAATTTTAATGACGCTTCTTGGCAACTTCGTAAGTGGTTCCAAAGAATACTTTTGAGTATTCTCACAATTTTAAGTTTTTGCCACCAAAAACTTCAACCGTTTATAGTAAAATTTATGTGACAATCACTTTTTAGCAAATTCAGATGCTCAAGGCATAAATAAAAGCAAATCAACAACTCACAACACCAAGAACCAATGTGAGTTCATTAGTTATTTACTCCACACAAATGGAGAACATGCTGCAGATATGGATCAACTAGTCTGCTATTGAGGGCAGTACTATTACAAATGCCTTGCGTACCCTTCACCATCTTATTAAATAGCCAATAAGATTGGAGAGCAAGTGTTCCAGCCGGCCGGTGTGATCGAGCGGTTCTAGGCGCTTCAGTCTGGAACTGTGCGGCCGCTGCTACGGTCACAGATTCGAATCCTGCCTCAGGCATGGATGTGTGTGATGCCCTTAGGTTAGTTAGTTTTAAGTAGTTCTAAGTTCTAGAGGATTGATGACCTCAGATGTTAAGTCCCATAGTGCTCACAGCCATTTGAACCATTTTTTGAAGTGTTCCAATGTTTTCACATGCATGTGTTGCACTACTGTTTGCAAGATTTTACTATTTATGTTAAGAGTGTTCCATGACTTTATTGCATTAGATCATCTAAAATTTAACAGTGAAGGGAGGTGCTTCATTCATATTCTATGTCACTACGAATAGTAGTAACCCAAACAACCCCAATTATAAACAATGTACTTACCTCTTTACTGCTCTGTGAAAAAGTACTGTGGGGTGCATCCGGATCATCACCATTAACAGTGTTCTCACCTGAAAAACAAATTCTTTGAATGTGGTCCTTAAATAAAGTAATAGGAACATTTCACAGTAAAATGTATGATCCGCTGTGCACATAGAAACACACTATAACCAACAAGGCTGTAAACAGTGGAAAACAAGAATTCATTTTTTATTAATGCATGCACAACTTCAACTTCGGAGAAATTTTAGCCATGAACAAATAGTTTCAGTTGCCCATAGCCAAGTTCTGCATTTAAGCATCATGTGGAGCACACATCATTAAATTGTCAATTTATAAAATCTTCTGGCCGTGAAACCTTCCAAATAGACACAAAATTTGCATCACGTAATTACTTGTGCTCACTTTCATTTATAGTCATAAATATGTAGAATTGCCACCGACATTTTTTGTGGAGGGAATAATTTATTATTCAGCGTCTGCAGTAAGTAATTAATCATGAGGAAATGTTAAAAATTACATGCCAAGCACCAATAACTGTGCATATTAAGACAATCTCTGATAATTTAGGCAGACTCAAAGAAACCACTGCATTACACATTTACATAAAGCCCTTCCTAGTTTCACACAACTCATTATTACAACTTCTGAATGCATGTGTCTGACTTTTTAATGAATATTCACCTCAGTTTCTGCATTGTTTTTACATTTTGTAATGAAAAACTCACTAGCACTTAATACAAAATGAAACATATACACAACATAAAAAAGTTTTGTCAACTCTGTTCTTTTTGGTTCTACATACCTCACATTAAATTGTACTGATGTCTGATTAATGTTAAAACATACACATCAAGTTGATTATTTAACAATATGCTTACAGTTATAAACCATTTTTCACAAGATATATTTAACACTTGAATAATGTAGCCTTGTGTTATAAATTAAGCATGCAAGAAAAAATTTTAAAAAATAAAAATACAATTTTGTGTTGAAATCTCCTCTCTTGCTGATACATGCAAAATGCTGATGAAGCAAATAATATTTTTCTGTAAAATACATATACCAATACTTCATAGTTGACTAACACACTATAAAAAAGTACATATTAACTACTGTATTAAGATAATGCTCTAATTATATGATGTATTGACAAATACTTTTTAAATATAGATATTGCTTGCTATTTATCACATTATAAGGGTTTCCTTCTTGTCCAAGCTGTCATTGCAAAAAGTTGCTGCAAATGTCTTCAATAATTTGATTGAATTTTTCAACGTAAGTATCAAGCAACACTGATGAAGATGGTTTACTGTCAGATTCAGTTATTCCCTCTGGGACCTCAAGTGTACATACAGTTGCACATTCAGTAACAACAGACTGATCATTAGAATCAAGATCTGCAGATATTTTAAAACAATGTCTGTTACTGAAGAAATATGTGTCAATATCTGTTAACTCATTTTGTAATTTTATTTCTGCTAGTACTTTGGACTCAGGTGTCAGGTTTGAGCATCTGTCAATTTGTTTGTTTGTATTGTTACAGCCAAAAACTACTCTGTTTTTCTGGTTCCCATTATTTTTAACATTATGTTTCCCTTGTGAATGAAACAATGCAGTCCCAGAACCAGAATATAAATGTTTCATAATTCCTTCTGGAACCTTTAGAACAACACACTTATCACAACAAAAATCATCATTATCTTTGGGAAAGTATTCAGTCTCTGCAGAAATTAAAGCAAATTTATATTTTGTGTCCCAAAAATATGTGTCAATTTCAGGTAGTTCACTCATAACTTTATTTGCTTCAATGAGCTGCCCTGAAACTGGACAATGATCAAAATACTTCACATTAGGTGGAAAGTCACATTCGTTTTTATTATAATCCCTTTGAAAATAACAGTTCTTGTATCTGGTTACATCACTTTTCTTTATCATTGAGGTATTTGCATTTGAAACTGTTTTGTCATTTTCTATGGAAGTATTTGGAAATACACTGTCTCCAATTTCAAAGTGGAGAGGCATTTCAAGTGTAACTTGATGCTCTTCTATCCCTGCTTTAATGTCTTTCAAATGGTGATGAGAATGAGAGTCCTCTATAGGAATCGTTGAATTCCTGTAACTTTCAATAGATGAGCATGTCTGAAGTGTCAATTTTTCAAAGTCCTTGGGCTGTGGAAGATACGACTTGCTTATTTGTTGTTTACTGTAGCTTGAATGATTTGATGAATTTATAACCTTAAAAGTATCAACATGACCTACTTCTAAAGATTCATCTATCTCATTATCAGAGTCAGATGTACTATAACATAATATGTAATTCTTAGGGTTGAAAACACAGAGCTCCTGACTTGGTAAATTATCGGAAAGTTTTGTGTTTACTCTAACTATGTCAGTAAACTCTATTTTACCCATTTCCTCCAAGTTCTCATCAAGGTATGTACTGTCTAGGTTATCATCTGATACATTTGATGATGACATGTCACCTTCTATGAAGAATGAGTTCAAGGACTCGCAACTTGAATATTGCTGATCATAATCCCCAAGAGAAAATGAACTGGAGCCCAAATCTGAATCATCAGAACAAAACACGCTAAGATCTTGTTCTTCAGCGCCTAAGCACAATTCTCTATTTTCATCCCTTTTTGATATATACTTTGCTTTTAATTCCTCCGCACACCATTTGGACAGTTTTTCAGGATTTGTGTGTTTACAATTGTTTATTAACGTAGGACGCACTCCTTTGTTACTCTCATACAAACTCAGTGAATGATGGTTACATGGGTCACTGTCCAAAAACTTATTTGAACAGTTCAATGATAGATCCCTGGTGTTAAGAACAACTCTTGGGGAACAAACTAGTGAATGACTGGTATCCACTGCTGTGTTATAATGAACATGATTTCCTGTAACCCTAATTTTTAAATCTTCACTAATTAAGTTTGTGAAAGTTATGTTTACAAGAACAGGGTGCATTCTTTGTGCAATTATGGAGTAATGTGCTATGACAGATTGCACAACATTTGTTAAGTGGTACACAATTGCTCGCTTTTTATTATCTGTCTCTTTATGATTCAAAGCACAGGTGTCTGGAAAAGAAAACAACAAAAACATTTCTTAGATGAAAATGGTATGCACAAATCAAGCTTAAGAAGACAGTTAATGTAAAATCAAATATTGAATAGGTATAATACATAAAATGAATGAGTGGAAGTGTGTGCACATACACATGCATGCATTCAGAAAGTCTTTATAACAGCCAATCTAATGTGCAAAAACAAATAAAGAAAATGCTGAAATGTAATATTCAGTAGGTGGATCTTGTTTTCACAACATAAATAAAAGTAGGAGAGGAAGTTGTGTTGTGTTTACATCACAATTAATGTATTGAAGCTGAGATTAAACAAGAGTAAATTATGAACTAAGAAACAATTCAGAGAATGGACGAGAAACACAGCACATGAAAGAGTGTGTGTGTGTGTGTGGGGGGGGGGGGTTGCGCACATCCATTATCAATAACAAATATTCACAACACTTCAAATACGAAATAGCACAAACAAATATGTAATAGTGGTTTACAGCCTTCACTGTCTTGATACATGTTCATTCTAATGATGTTATGGTTACAGAAGGCATGAACTCTACGAATGAGTGAGACCCCACATGCAAACTGCTGGGTCATTATCATGATACATATAGCTAAATATGAGTGTCATTTAAAAAATCCTGCACATGCGTGACTGTCAGTTGTGAGCGACTTGAGGCCTGACAGTCGTATATGTGCTTGCTGCTTTATAAAGCCGTGTAGTGAGTAATTCACTTTTAAAATGGAAGCTGAGACTGAGTCAGGTCAGATTACATGCAGTGACCAGTGTTCCACAATCAAAATCAGGCCCCCACAGGGAAAGAACCGTACCAGGGTTGCCACACGGTTCCCCAAGTGAAATTCTCTGATATTTCCACGATTTCCAGGTAAGTTTTCATATTTTTCCCTGTTCCCTGATAAATTTTGAGATCTCAAGGGTAAATAAAGACTTCCTTATTTCTCCCCCCATATGAGCAAAAATCTTAAGTACTAATGTCAAAATCGTTTGTAATGAACTATTTTTAGATGGAGAAAGCAAGCCAAATGGTATGTGTGTTTCATTAAGACCACTGTTATCTTATTTTAATAAAACGAAACACATATGGTGACAAAAATAGCATTTCCTTGGCATCACAAGACAGATTTAAAATACCTTTACTGGTTTCAGAAATAACTTCAGAAAAAAGTAGGGCTCTTGAAAGAAGTGTATAAGGCAGGGAAGAGTTGTGTTAACCAACACTATAGGTGACCACCAATAAAATGTTGACTCTACTATGTTCCTTACTGTTGGTTATTTGTCACTGTGTTTTGGCTATTATTTTACAGGTACTGTGCGATTTTCTTTTGAGAAATATATGAGTACATAGTGTACAATCCACCAGTGACTGCCACAATTTTGTTCTTCTTATTGTCCGTACTTTCTAATACATAAATTATTTTTGAAGTGCCAAAATGTACTAGAATACATAAAATGTCTATAAAACACCGCACTGTACAATGTACTTGTGGTGAGACAGGCGCAATTCCTGAAATCCATCACCCATGGCCTCTGGCCTGGCGAGGAGCACTGCTGTCTTGGGTCCTCGGATAAACCATAAAAATCCACCGCATTATGACACACACAAACAGACCCGGCCTGGATGCAGATCGGTGAGACTAGATCCAATGAGCAGGGCTTGGACATTACTGAGAAACAATGGTGGGCTTCAGATCAGCAGGCCTAATCCTTTAGAGATACCCGCAGAAATGGCCTGCAGTTTTGGCTGATTGTGGAAGTCCATTCATGTGGCCAGCTATTCACGTGTCACAGACACCCCGTTGATGAAATGAGACCACGATGATCAACCCATGCAACGCATACTTCAAGTAAATACTTTTCAATACTAATGAGGATAGGTAGCAACTCACTGTAAAGATGATCACTGAGACACAGACAGGCACTTGGAAAAAGACACTCACACTCCCACAACTAAATTTTTGGCCATAGCCTTTGTCAGAAAACGAGAGCATTCACATAGTCACTCAAACACAACTCATGCACACATGACCACCATCTCTGGCCACTGCGAAAACAATCTCTGAGAACCAGATCAAAACAAATCACTCCCCCTGCCCCCTGGCATTCATCAGCAGCTGCTAGGCTAGTGGCAAGAAGTGGTAGCAGCACAGATTGCAAGCTGAGGGGAATCGTAAGAAGGGGAAAGGCAGTAACAATGAGGAAGTAGGGAAGCAACGCATGTACTCAGGTGCACCCAGACAGCGACGATGCACAACATCTCAGCAAACAAACCATTTCATCCACCGAGACAAAAATGAGATTTTTCCAGTGTTTTTTCAAATTTCCCTGATTTCCCTGACATGTTTGAAATTGCCTGGTTTCCAGAACTTGTGTTAACTTTGCCAGCAGAAATTTACAACACTTTGAGAGAGGTGTGTGGGAATAGTGTAGAGGATCGTAGCACAGTATCACAATGGTCTCTGTCCATTTCTGTGAAGGTCATGTAAGCACTGAAGACAACCCAGGAAGTGGAAGGCCATCAACTGCTACACTTCTCAGATTACTGTTAATGACATTTTGAGAGCAGATTTACAAAAATCAAGAGGCCTGAATGTCATTCACTTCAGTTTGCAGAAACAAAATAGACAATTATAAGTAATGCTGCCATTTGTTGGGTCCCAATTGTTTAATGACATTCCTAAAAGTAAATATTGCTGCATCACTGTTTATATTTGAGAACTTGAAATTAAAATCTATAATGGCGGGAACTGAGTAATGGTCTAACTTAGTTGAAGATTTTACCACATGGTTTTGCAGGTACAGTGGTCCTTTACAAGCTCACTTAGACAGGTGAAAACCTGGATGAGTGATTAATACTTTTCTCTAAAAATGGAAAGAAAAACAAAAGACATCTCCAACTTTCTCTTTGTCTCTTGCATGTGCACTGACAAACAGTGAATAACAAGCTGTAAAAACTTAAGGAAAGCAAGAGTGAAATGAATGTGAAAAACAAGTGCCAGCTCCTATTCTGCACACAGTTGGGAACCATTTAGCACAGAATCTAGGCCATAATTAATGAATGGTAACTAAAATGTTTCATTCCTTAGCTAAAACAACATTCTATGAAAACAAGTTGACCGACTTCACACGACAACCTGTCACCTCACTGACAGCACTCATACATACCAGATAACTTTAAGTCTAACAAGTAGATGTAAGGTATCATTATTAAATATTCTAACAGGGTCTGTAGAAAATATGTCACCAACTAAGATGCTTGCAGATGTAACAGTCTTGTCAAACTGTAACTACAAATAATTCTCTCGTATACATCCAGTGAAGGGATAAACCCAGTGTGTTTCCATCTGAAAGTCATTGAGTGTGAAAATGCTGTTCTCATGTTTTGGATGTGTTGCACAAAAAATTAAATTAAAACTATGCCTCCTCCCTTCTGACGGCAAATATGGTATTTTTGGGTAATGTTACCACTAAATGTTACATCCAACAAACTGAATAGAGAGACCAGTTTTCCTAAAACATTTAATCAAGATATTATATTTAGGAATCTCCTGAAACAAAAAAATCTGATACCAATGGTTTCACATGACAAAGTATTTCGACAACACATAAGCATGCCACGATTTCCTAAAATATCAAAATGTACTTATCTGTTGTTACTTACAATCAGATATAACAGAAGCGCAATGTAAAGCAGAATTTAAGCTAAAGCTTAGACCAGTAACTCAAGCATTTGAAATGCATGACATAAGCATTCAAACTCACCTTTTATATTCTGCTTGTTAGGTCCCAATGACCAAGAGCGCTTAAATTCATTCGGAACTTCAGATGAGTCAGCAACTACGTAATGCGAAGAAAACAAATCATGCAACAGCATTTGCAGCAGATCACATGCACAAACAGAAAATAATGAAGAACAGTCTGTAACATTCAACTGAAAAGTATCTAAAATTTTCATTGAAAAAAGATATCTTTCCATGTAGAAACTTAACAGAGCCAAATAAGAAGGAGAAGTTGGTTTTAAGACCTGAAAACTCCAAGTACATAGGACTTCATTTCACTTTTGTGTACCCTGTGTTTTAAATTGTTCAGTTCTCTTGTACTCTTACACAAGACAAATGGTTTCCCATGCTGTCTCACAACCTCACAAAAAAAGAGCTAGTTTTCTATTTGTATGATGCATACTTAAATACTTGGACTGCAAGACATGTTAGCATTTAAAACATAACAGTATATATTTCTGCTACTTTGTGATATATCTTGTGGATTCTGTGACTAAAGTGATATGTAACACAAAATTCTACCTTTTTGGTGTGGTTTTGGTCATTTATGCACAATATTTTTTTTTAATACAAACAACGAAAAATGCAGTCTGACTTGCTTGTGTGGTTGAATTCACAGCATGTTATTTTCCCAGCAGGGAAGTGCACACCCACATTAGGTCTTATGCCTGGACCTACAGCACAGTACAGTACACTGTTGAGGCTAATTCTCAATCTCTACCATTTCTCCAAACCCATCTAGTTAAATGTCAAGGTGTTTTCTTAACTCATCTCCACCTAGGAGTACAACTTACAAATATTTGAAACACAAAAACACAGAAAAAAATTTCAAGAAGCTTATATAGATAGTTAACATGACTTTCCCTCACTGTACTGTGTCACTGCTGAAAGAAAACAATGCATTCAAGCACTGATAATGTTAGAAATTATACGCACACCTCTCTCACTTAGAAAATCTGTTCTAGTTAGGTACAGCAACATTTTTCTAAAACAAGACACTATTTTAATTGGAATAAATAGTACATTTTGTATGATGCTTTAAAAGCAACTCATCTCACTAAAGTGATAGCAAAACGAAACATCAGGACTTCCTTATAGTGTTGTCTTCCTTGACTTAGCTCCTGTGTGATACTTCGTATTTAACAGAATGTGTTCTTTAACCATTCTCTCTTTTATCAATGTGTATTTATCTGCTACCATGTCCAAGCTAACTGTCCGAATACAGCATTATTAAAAAAGTTACCAGCCTACTAACCAATGTGACACCACCAAGTGCTCTGATGTCTTGTTTAACACACTACTGTGTCTGAATGGGGAGGGGGAGGGGGGAGTGCAGAGCATGATAGTGTGGGGTGAATCGGGAGTAGTTTCAAGTTGGTAAAGTTTAATTATATCAGCTATGACCAAAAATTCTGAACAATACTATTTTCCTTATGTGGACTCTACTTCTAATCTGTACTTGTGTTGCCTTTGTGAGCTATGTTGCAATAACAGTGTCATTATATCTGGATCAGAACAGTATGTGATTGACAGCCAACATGCAGGACAACCACCACAGCAATAATGCAATTAAATGAAGTGTTTAGCCAATCACTCTCTCTGTTCACCTACATAATACTGCTCTGCAACCTCAGGTCCTGGTTACAACGTCTGGTTGCAGGTAACAATCAGGCCCCGTAATGTAACCACTGTGGTTAATTTTCATTGTGTACTTTATTTCTCTGTAGGGAATGATGTTTCACACAACGGAATGCCTGAATCTACTTTCTGAAGTGTCCAGAAAAGCAGAAGGTTATAAGATCTTGCAATCAAACTCAATACCAAACACTATCATGATGCAAGCAGAAGTATTCTGTGTGATCCAGCATAACAGTTGGTGCCACAAACAACACTGCTCAATTATATGCACAGGCATTTGGCTGTCAATCATTTTGTTATTCTGATCCAAGAAAAATCAATGTTTCAGAAACTATAGTCATCAATACCATGAAAGTGGACAAGGAAAGTGACCAGTAATTATACACACATCTGTTATCAAAATAAGCAGCATACAATCTGAAGACAACTGTGTAGCACCTATTGAAAATAGTATGTGGCAAGAATTTAAACCTTTGAAACTATTGCATAGCGTTCCATCAGACTTGAAGTATTTTTCTCAAAACCATTTATGGTGCTTGAAATAAATGAAACACAAAAACAAATGGATGCTGGTTATTCTCTACACTTCCTTAAAATCTCTCTTTTCTTTTTCTTAACACTATATAAATTGTTTGGTCATGCATACTGTGGATTATCAGTGCCTCCTTCAAACAGAAGAACATGTATAAAATACATCATGCAAATTTAAAGCCTCTGTCTTATTCCAGTTAAATGCTCATCATCGTCAGACTGCAGCATAAATAATCCTCAATGCATAAAAAAAGCACATGCATAACCATTCACAAGCAAAAGTTTCATGCAGAGAATTCCAGCCATATTATCTACATTGCATTTCATTAAAAAAATCAATGATTAGATTACATTGAGGTGTGTCTAAACACATGACTGTTAAACATCCACAACACAGATAAACCACTTTCTTATGAGTAATCTTCTCATTCTGCCATTTCATGCATCCCCTTTAACCTGTGATACAGTTCAATGAAATTCTATTAAGACTGCTAGCCACAAACAGTGTTGTTTCTCCAGTTGTCTCTGTGGTCTGATACGACAATCCAATTACATTTTGTTTTCACGTAATTGCTATGAGTGGAGCAAGTTTTAGAATTAATAGCACTTATTCTCATAAAGAGAAGTCTGAGAATTCTAAACTACATTCACCATTACTCTGTGTTATGCTAGAAAACTCTCCTTATGAGAAAGCAAACAACTTTAAAAAAATAGCGGCTGCTCATCGATTTATGGATAGCTAACTGCAGATTCTCTGAAACATTATGTAATCATTTAACACCAGTGGTATAATTTGCAAGTTTCAGTACATCTACCAGTTATACGAGGGTTATTCCAAAAGTAAGGTCCGATCGGTCGCGAAATGGAAATGACTATGAAAATCCGATAAAGCTTTGCACAGATGTGTTGGGTAGTGTCTCTAGTATAACCCCAGTTAGCATCACGTCGCTCTTCTCATTTCTGAGCTCGCAGTGAGTGCGTAAAGATGTCTAGAAAATAGTGTCTGCCGCCAAGTACGAGGGCCTGGTGAGAAATTTTGCCTGAAGCTATGCAGCCAACATTACATAACTGTCGTGCTGTTTCGTCTTCACGACAATTCTCAGCCGCATTCTGCAGGGGCAATGAAGATGCTCCTGCATCGTTTTCAAATGGAAATGTTAGATTACCCACAATACAGTCCGCAATTGTCTCCCCCTGAGTTTCATCTCTGGTCACATGAACCGCTGTCTTTGAAGACAACATTTTGACACAGACAACGAGGTGTAGGCCAGCGTGGAGAATTGGCGGAAAGCACTGGCGGCTGCCTTCTATGATGAGGCTATTGAAAAGTTGGTACAACGCTATGACAAAAGTCTAAGTCAGAACGGCGACTACGTAGAGAAGTAGCTGAAAGGTGTAGCTAATTGTTACAAGTAAAACATTTCTGATGTTCACTGTGGTTTCAATTTGGCAATCAATTGGACCTTACTTTTGGAATAACCCTCGTAAAATATTCTCTTTACTCGCAGCCTTCAGAATAAAGGCATTTTCAGAAGGAATAATGCTTAACTTCAAGTACAGATTAAAATGCAAATTTTTCAAAGCAGGGTTATTTCTATAGCATTTCGATTTATTTACATGAAGAGATGTATGGAAACATGATACAGATTCAATGGCCTACCAATTATGTCATTATGGATAAGATTGTGCAACATTTCATTGGTATGCAGTAGTTTTAAAAGGTGAATCTCTCAGACCACCAATATCTACCTGATAAGCAAATAAGGTTTTGCCATGTAATTTATTGCTCTCTCTCGTATGTGGCTGGATCAGGTTTTCTGTATCCCACAATGTTTCCTCAAGACAACTGCTCAACATCATCAGGTGTGGCCGCTGGCTAAGCATATGATGATATTGAGCAGACTCCTGAAGGAAATACTGTGGGATACACAAAACATGATCCAGCGACAGACCCAAGATCCACGTACTGAACATATCCACTTGGAAAGTCTGAAGAGTCAAAAGAAATTTTCACTGTATTTAAATGTCTGAATCTATAGTACAAAACAGTACACTTATTAAAAAGGAAGACACTATGCTTAATCAAGATGATATTTTGTTCTTAAGTGAGGGAAGAGTGTTACTAGCTGTATACATTTCAAAAGTTGTCATACCTCACAAAGAAATTTTTTTATTTGTTATTGTTGAAGTTTAGTCCACACTCACACACACAAACACAAATTAGCTGGTGAGATCTTTTGTGTCTTTACTATTTATAAAATGGCACATGAGATCAACCTATGGTGACCACATATGCACTGATACAGAAGGAGGAGTAGTAGTGGATATAATATGTGCAAATGGACATATTCAGGATGTGGGGTGCATTCATGGGCCTATATGAAGCTTGTACGCCTTTCATAGCCTCATGCTAAGGTCATGCAAATAGCATTATGCTGGAAGCAATGAATGTGAGTGTAGGCACCTACCAGTGATAGAGCAGGTCTTGAAGATACAAATATACAATACTAAGAGAAGACCAAAGGATTCTCTCTTCATGAACTACAATTCCCACTTTGAAACAAACCAAGGTAAGTGGGACTCACAAATTAGCCCACTTCCAACCACAAATTGCCACAGACCTCTATGAAGCAGTGGTATGATCAAGTTGACACTACATCAACCATCATCTATAAAGAACAAAAATTTGGCATATCAGAGAATCACAGAAAAGCACATACCACTGGTATGCAGCATTTGGTGATTGCAGCAATGACAAAAAAGTTGAATATGGAGACCTGTGGTAATTGCCCAGGTATGTGATTTATTGTTACACCACTAAGATTTGGTGCCACATAGTGAAAGTTATTACTTACTACACTAGGTTTAATTGCAGGCACCTTGACAGTATACCACTATGCTAGGGAGATTATGCAGCCAGCTACCCGTCTACTCTTGAAAGTTGCTACTCTGGTAATTTTCCAATAACAACAGCAAAATGTCATACTACAGTAATAACCAAAACCCTCGAGATAATCACATCCTCTCCAATATAAAATGAATTAAGTGAAATAATCTGGCTCTCTACAGAATGAGCTGTGTGGACGTTACATGCAAAACCTGTGGCAGCTTTTCGAACGGCCTAGGTAATCTTTGTTGTGAACTGCTCATCACAATTTTATTAAGAACCTATTATTAAGATCTTCACTCACAGTAGTACTTAATGATTCTGAGTAGCTATTTTGCTCTGCCAAAGAATAAACTATAGACACCACCACCAGCAAGTTTGAATTGCAGTTTTCAGTCATCACTGTTAGTCATGCAGAATTAGCAGTAGAGACTCTGCACATGTACATCTTTTCATTGCATTGGAAAAAACTCCAATGTGAGAAAGAAATCACAGTATCAGCAAGTCAACACTTTAATTATGATTTCATATGATTTTTTTTATACGTTTCTTGAACCTAACTTATCAGCAAAAGAATGCTGAGTCCCAAAGGCAAAATTGTTCAGCAAGACCATGTTCTTATAATGCAGCCAAATCTTTAGATTAATTTGGAATACAAAACAATTATTGTTTCGTGACAAATCTCCTCTAACACGAGGGTCACTCCAAAAGCAATGCATACAATTTTTTTTTAAATCCACCTTTTATTCTGTTTGAAAGTTTTACAGTGAGTAGATAAATCCATTAGGAACAATATTTTCATTCCTTCACATAATTTCCATCCCTCTCAACTGCCTTACGCCATCTTCGAACCACCGCCTGTATACCCGCACAGTAAAATCCTGGACCAACCTGTTGGAGCCACTGTTTGGCAGCGTGCACAAGGGAGTCATCATCTTCAAACCTTGTTCCATGAAGAGAGTCTTTCAGTTTCCCAAAGAGATGATAGTCACATGGAGCCAGGTCAGGACTGTAAGGTGGGTGTTTCAGTGTTGTCCATTCGAGCTTTGTGATCGCTTCCATGGTTTTTTGACTGATATGTGGCCATGCATTGTCGTGCAACAGCAAAACATCCTGCTTTTGTCGATGTGTTCAAACACGACTCAGTCGGGCTCGAAGTTTCTTCAGGGTCATCACATATGCATCAGAATTTATGGTGGTTCCACTTGGCATGATGTCCACAAGCAAGAGTCCTTCGGAATCGAAAAACACTCTAGCCATAACTTTTCCAGCAGAAGGTGTGGTTTTGAATTATAATGCTTACATTATGGAGAATACTATGCTAGCCACAGTACACAACTTCCGAGCAAGAACTTCCTTTTCAACATAATAACCATTCACAATCATAAATTAGCTTTTCATCCTTTTCATGAGGTTTTTGTCCTAAGCAGTGCAGTCTAGTAATATCTAGTACACAACAGCACGAAACTGCAATTATATTGAGGTTTAAATCCAGGGTTCTCACGTAATGTCATAACCCATAACCAGAAAGCGTAACGACTGTGGTGTTCCATCGAGAGAGAGAGAGAGAGAGAGAGAGAGAGAGAGGCCCTTCCTTTTCTTTTGATAGTTATCTGTGAGTGGAAAAATATTGCAGTTTGTGAACACTGATATAGTACTACATTGTTCGCATTCACGGGAAACATTTAGTACACCATCTCCAATTGGACTGTGTCCAACACTGCAACGCAAAGTTCCTATAATTCTTATCTGCTCCAGTTTTTTTACAATATTCTTATTGTTTTTAATTTTTTTGTATGTGTTTATACTCTTGACACCCTGATTCTTGTGCCCTCCCTAATGGCAGTGCTATTCATTCAACATGTGTAACCAAGATCAGACAAAGCCGATATATAGGTTCATAACACAATACGAATTATCGGTGATTGTAATTCACTGACTGACTTCTGTGTTAAGTTGACTGAGCATGCTAACAATTCCAAAGTGAGCTACAGCATTCAAACTAACAAGAATTTTACATTTTTATTTTCTGCCTCAGTCTTTGCTGGATGAAATTGATCATCATTACTGTTAATTGAATTTGCCTGTCTCCTTTTTCTTTTTGTTTATTCAATGATTTAGTATGCCTTAGATTAAAGCCCTCTTCTGTCCCTACTTATTGCTTGAAGTAACTGCTACTATTTATTACTCCATCTATCACTTGCTGGCTTTAGTCTCGTCAATTTTACAAGAGTTTCACAGTGGTTTATATAAGACTACTTTATTTGTCAAAAATCTTATATTTTTAAATGTGCATACAACTGTGATTTAAAGATTTGGAGACACACAATGCCTCTCCAAAATTTCATGAATTCTCTCATTTCCCTATTGACAGGCATGTCTCTCCAACTTACCTTCAATATTATTAAGTATATTTTTGCTATCAAGTTCCTGTAAGTACTTTACTAGAGACCATCACCACAAAAAAAATTATAAATTTAAACTTTGTTTCCTGATACCTTTTTAAGTAAAGAAATCATTACATTTTACTGACAGCAGTGTACAACCATTCTGCTTACTTTTTGTTCAGTGTCTACTACTTGACAGTCAAGCTATCTCTGTAGTAAATAATTTGCTAAGAATGCTCACCTTTCGCTGGCAGCCTAAGTGACAAGGAACGCTCCACATTTGGATCTGGGAGATCACTTTCGGCTTTGAACAAACAGACATGCACCAATTTTTCAAATGTTCAGCATAACAAAGACATGCAATGCAATAACATGCAATAAAATTGGCAATACTTATCTTAAAATATTACTTATATAAATTTAAACAATCCATCACAGAATGCTTCAAAAATAAAAAACTTGCATTTTTCTATTGAAGCTAATCTGCAATAACTGTTTTTAAACACTGCAATTATTGAAAGTGTACCACTTCCTAGGAAACATATATTGCTGGAAAAAAATCATTTTAACAAAACATTGAACGACAAGATTATTCATTTGCAACGAGCTTTGTGGTATCTACAATGCGCACATTACTCTTCTTCACATACAACTTACCATCACTCAGAACAACTTCAGCTTGACTTGGCCGAGGAACCTGCTTTGTCTCTATCCGCAAAACTCTCGGTTCTGTAACAAGCACGAATACGCAATTATTTCTGATAACACCACAGAGTGCAGAATATATCTATTTATAATCGTCCAAATATCACAGTCTATCAATTTTGTAGTTTGCTCCTTTTCAATCTCACCAGATTTTTCTTATTTTTAACATTTGGCAACTTCAGTTGACTCTATATTGTAAGTCAGTTAAACTCGTGCCATGCATACAGTATCTTATTTTCTGGTTGCAAACAGCTTATACAGGTAATTGTCACATTTATAAAATATTCCACCATTCAGTACCAAAACTATACTACATTTATGAGTGTTTGAAAATTGATTCTTAACTTTTCCCATTTAGCTCACTCTTCTGTTAAATTTACAGTTGAACAAAAAGAAAAAAAAGCACAATCAATTGTGTAAATTCTTTTCGGGCACTGAATAGCAATTTTGTTAAGCTCACAGTCATTAAAAAGGTTACTACGGATACTAAAGTAGCAACAAAAGTTAAAATAAAAAGAAAGAATTTTTCATATGACATTATTCAGTGACATTACAAGATAAATACCTATACCTCTGTCCTGAAGTGTCCACCTTATTCTACTGAAGTAGCAACTTTAAATGAGGGCCGCATGTATAACAGTGACAATTTGGATTCATTTTCTTGAGATATATATATATATATATATATAACTTTTTATTAAAATTAGTGAGAAGCAATGAACTTAAATGAAAATATCCTGTACCATCTCTGCTTTCTTCTTCCGTTTCACTAGCAGCAGAAGTTGGAGACATAAGTGGAGACTTAGTGGCCGGCATACTATCTTCATTTGTAGGCCGACTGTTTTGCAGTGAAGAGGAAAGTGGCTCCGATTCAGTTTGGTCTTCATCAACTACAATAAAAATTATGAACATTGTGTTTTCTTGCAGGACACAATTTTCTAACAGAAAATAAATAAGAGGAAAATACACAAGCACTCAGGTCAACTTTTGCACAAACTTATAGGTATTTCCTAAGGGCGAAATCTGACTCTGGAATACAAAAATTAAACTCTTTATGTGAAACAACAAGCGGTCTGATGCAACTTTTTAAAACTTCATAATAGTAATAAATAAAAGTCAAAACATAAGAATATTTAGTTCTCCATTTTTTTTATCTCAACATTAAAAATATGAAGTGCATTTTGACATTTATTTCTTTTTTTAAAAAAGTATGATTCTGATGTCCTATATTTCATGAGGCTTTCCAGAATACAGATGTGTGTCGACAAACAGATGCATTTTATCCAATTTCTAGATGAATTCATGTGGGAGAGAAAAGTATTTTATGATAATTAAAGTTTTAGCATACAAAGTTCCGTCTAAATGCTAATTAAACATATTGTTATGAGATGGCTTGGTAGATTTCAAACCTCTTAAAACATATGGTAACATTCTTTACTGACAATTCTTTAGTTCACTTAGTGCCTACTACAGCATCTTTAGTCGGAGAAAGGTTGCTGCTGACCACAATTCCTCATAGCTTTATTCTTCAAAGTTGTACTACTATAATTACCTACACTGTCAAAAACATTTACATATGTCAATATAGTCAGATGTTACAATCATCCAATTGTACACTTAATCCTAAAACAGGGCCTGTAATTGGAAACTGCATGAAAGACAATGTGTCAGGTTTAATGACATTTTTTCCCCAGCAACAGGCTTTCTCAGTGAATTCTGCAGCAAGAACATTACACACTTATTTCTTTTTCCTGTTTGGCTAAAGCAAAAGTTTTATTTGCATTCTGAGTAACTGTTCTCATGGAATTCAGTCAGTCAATCAGTACATGACAGCAATGCACCTGTGGGGAGAGGAGCCCACTAAACAGTACATAAACACCAAGTGCTGCCACATCCAATGCACCAAGCCTGAAACATTGGCTACAAGAAGAGCTTACCTGCAGAGAAGCACCTGACATCATCTTCCCTACAAACAACTATTCAAGAAATATAAATAAAACTTGCTCTAAAGAGGGAGGGATAAGAAGAAGAAGAAGAAGAAGAAGAAGAAGAAGGACATCAATTGTGACATTCTTATCACAGGCAAGGTCATTCACACAATGATTACCAGAACTCTGGATAACTATAATAATGACCATGTTCTCTACAAAGGAAAATTAAGGGTCACTGATCTTTCAGAAAATCTCACTACAAGTAATGATGCTCACAGATTACAGTATTTAGTACAAATGTGGCCTTTAGTACATCAGCTGAACATAATGTTGCAACTCATATTTGGCAACAAAATTTTTGCCTTAGTGGGATGCAACACATGGATAGTATACGCAACGTACCTGCTCCCTATCACTACCATAGTTCTCTGCTCTTCTTGGCACTAGGGATTGGGCATCTGCAGTTTGGGTATCCACATTTGGTTGTGTTGGTCACCCCCCCACCATATTTATTAATCTGGGGTTTGAAACTCTTAAATTCAGTTATTTGAAACTCCAAAGAAGTCATGTCTCTCTGCCCAGTTTTGTTCCTGGTCACAGTTAGGCAGTGGCCATTCATTCTGGTGGACAGTTGATGGTCGTCATACCAACACAAAAAGATGTGACGTGACGGCAGCAATGTTGGTGTATGACAACAGGGCTGCTCTCACACACGGCCTTGCCTCTGATGGGTTAGGATAAGACAGTGACAGGAATGGAGTAGGAAATGCTGAGTGAATGGTTTGGGCAGGTCTTGCACCTTTTGTGTGTGACTGTCAACAACTCAACACTTCTGATGTTTGGTGAGTCGTCTCCTTTACTCCTAAATTATTTAAATTCTACCATAACTTTCCGACTATATTTGCATTGTCTGTAGACGTATTCCTCATTCTGGTTCAATGAGGTTCTTATTACATGGTAACAATGAAAGAACGTCATATCCATATTCACCCTTATGTTGAGATGTTGAAGGTTATCATACGATGTCCATTCACACAATTCAGAATATACGAAAGTAGCATTTTAAAACAATATCACCAAAGTAACTATCTTACTGATGCATACCAACAATACTAACAAGACAAGTCACTGCATATATTTAACTGTTATTCACTATGGATTTTATGAAACAGACATACTTACACGATTCACCCCTTTGTTTCCTTTCTACAACTTTCTTGTATTCCTCAAGTTCTTCATCCGTTACTGTGTCAAATGGGTTCTTAGCATATGGAGTTTTATACACTAAAGCATTATGCTGGAAGCCTCTTTGTATTATTCCTTTTGAAGCAGCTCCTACCAAAATGACTTGGTCACCAGTAGCAGAGATATTAGCATCCTGCAATTCAAAGCATGTGCAATTATGTGCCCAAAGTCAATAGCAGAAAACTAGCAAATGATATGAAGAAATTTGAAAAATTTTTATGTACCTGCAATTTCTTCGCTTCTTCCCATGAGACTCCTTCGAGAATGTGAGACTGTGGGCCTGAAGTAATTTTATCTGCTCGCCTGTTATCCTTTATCTGTAAAATAGGAGATAAAAAAAGGTAAGACTGGACACTTATGTAAATTATCTCAAATACATAGTGTTTGATACTAAATTCCTCCATGACATAAATCTGTAGTAAGATAAATAAAACAGAAGAGCGTGTCACCTGTAGCATATTTTAAGAATGATTTAAATGGTCAGCCTTTTTACCTTTTAAAAGTGCAGTACTAGCACACTCTCAAAGATTGCATATACTGTATGTTCCCTCAAACTCCTATTTTCCTGCATTTATTTATTTCTGTTTATCTTATTGATATTGCTTAAGTTCCTTATGTGTTCTGTAGTTACACTGATAATTGTTTCTTCTTTTAATTACACTCCTGGAAATTGAAATAAGAACACCGTGAATTCATTGTCCCAGGAAGGGGAAACTTTATTGAAACATTCCTGGGGTCAGATACATCACATGATCACACTGACAGAACCACAGGCACATAGACACAGGCAACAGAGCATGCACAATGTCGGCACTAGTACAGTGTATATCCACCTTTCGCAGCAATGCAGGCTGCTATTCTCCCATGGAGACGATCGTAGAGATGCTGGATGTAGTCCTGTGGAACGGCTTGCCATGCCATTTCCACCTGGCGCCTCAGTTGGACCAGCATTCGTGCTGGACGTGCAGACCGCGTGAGACGACGCTTCATCCAGTCCCAAACATGCTCAATGGGGGACAGATCCGGAGATCTTGCTGGCCAGGGTAGTTGACTTACACCTTCTAGAGCACGTTGGGTGGCACGGGATACATGCGGACGTGCATTGTCCTGTTGGAACAGCAAGTTCCCTTGCCGGTCTAGGAATGGTAGAACGATGGGTTCGATGACGGTTTGGGTGTACCGTGCACTATTCAGTGTCCCCTCGACGATCACCAGTGGTGTACGGCCAGTGTAGGAGATCGCTCCCCACACCATGATGCCGGGTGTTGGCCCTGTGTGCCTCGGTCGTATGCAGTCCTGATTGTGGCGCTCACCTGCACGGCGCCAAACACGCATACGACCATCATTGGCACCAAGGCAGAAGCGACTCTCATCGCTGAAGACGACACGTCTCCATTCGTCCCTCCATTCACGCCTGTTGCGACACCACTGGAGGCGGGCTGCACGATGTTGGAGCGTGAGCGGAAGACGGCCTAACGGTGTGCGGGACCGTAGCCCAGCTTCATGGAGACGGTTGCGAATGGTCCTCGCCGATACCCTAGGAGCAACAGTGTCCCTAATTTGCTGGGAAGTGGCGGTGCGGTCCCCTACGGCACTGCGTAGGATCCTACGGTCTTGCCGTGCATCCGTGCGTCGCTGCGGTCCGGTCCCAGGTCGACGGGCACGTGCACCTTCCGCCGACCACTGGCGACAACATCGATGTACTGTGGATACCTCACCCCCCACGTGTTGAGCAATTCGGCGGTACGTCCACCCGGCCTCCCGCATGCCCACTATACGCCCTCGCTCAAAGTCCGTCAACTGCACATACGGTTCACGTCCACGCTGTCGCGGCATGCTACCAGTGTTAAAGACTGCGATGGAGCTCCGTATGCCACGGCAAACTGGCTGACACTGACGGCGGCGGTGCACAAATGCTGCGCAGCTAGCGCCATTCGACGGCCAACACCGCGGTTCCTGGTGTGTCCGCTGTGCCGTGCGTGTGATTATTGCTTGTACAGCCCTCTCGCAGTGTCCGGAGCAAGTATGGTGGGTCTGACACACCGGTGTCAATGTGTTCTTTTTTCCATTTCCAGGAGTGTAGTTTGTGTATCACTCTCCATGTTTTATACTTCCTGAAGTAGCCGTGTCCAGCACTTATTTCAGTTTTATTATTTTTTTTATTAATAGAAACTGTTATGTGGGCTTGCTGGACCTATTTTATGTTAAAGTTTTTCATGTCAATTCCATTATTATTTATTTACTGTTTAATTTTTTTAATTATCCAATGCATTACCACCACACTGTCAAAGATGTTACTGTATGTGTCTGCTTCAATCTAGACGTGTAACTTCTCTTCAAATGATGTTTACAACATTGTAACTTCTTTAGTGACAATACTTAGTAAATGTCTGAAGATGTCCTTGTAAGCCAAAAGCACAATAAAAATAATACTGTAGAACAAAAGCAAACTGGTGCTTTCCATTCATTAAATGGTTACTGTTTCTACTTTAAGGGGGGAAAAAAACTTTGTGTTCTGCCTTACGGCAGGTATTGTCATGGGGGAAGCTTCGTCAGAGAGGCCCACTGCATGAGCGTCTAGGGAAGTGATTCCAGTGGTGGTTTCCTGTTGCCTTCCACTGATGATGATGAAATGATAATGAGGACAACACAACACCCAGTCCCCGAGTGGAGAAAATTTCCGACCCAGCCGGGAATCGAACCTGGACTCCTTGGCGTGACAGACTGCCGCACTGACCACTCAGCTATCGGGGCGGACTATTTAAGGGTAAAAGGTGTTCTAAAACTACAAGATGATGTATCATCAGTTTAATGAAATGGCAGCAACAAGGGCTGAGGTGGAACTGTGCACCACGCATTTAATGTCCTTTGGTAATCACATAGTAAATGACACCATCTTAAAATTACCAGTGGACTGCACATCTGTTAGCTGTATTAGCCATGAAGTCTTCGTATAAGACAATTTCTCGATTACCACAAACTACAGATAAAGCCCATTTTATATTTCTAGTATCATTTACTTAGTACATATAATCGATATACATGAAAAATTCTGTTTATGTGGAACAAAAGTCTAAAATATACATTTTATTTCAGTGCAATTCAATGATTTAACTTAAGAACCTAAGGAATTATTTTTACGACTTTCTGGGGATATACTCTTCAATGAAGAGGAGAAGGAGGAGGAGTTGCTCATCCAAAATTTCTAAATTCAGTCTTAAACTCTGCCATGTTGTTGAATATGTATGTAGCTGACATCTTTTGGGAATAATCTGAACCCTCAGAAGTCTTGCTACATGCTATTTTTGGTCCTAGCATTTTACTTATGCTTTTCAAAATTTCAAAGGAATCAGTAACATTGGCAACAAAATAGGGTATGAGAAGCAGTTAATTGTATGTACTGAGTCGTCATCAAAATTTAATAACCCAACATTTGCCTTGAAGCATCTACTGATGTTTTCAAATGAGTTTCAACTATCTTTTCAGTTAGGAGACATTACTTTTTATAACTAGACATGTGTCATCTGCAAAGGGGACTAAAACTGACAAATACATGTGTCATCTGCAAAAGGGACAAAAATTTACATCTTCAAAAACTTGAAGTGAAAGATCATTTCCATGAATCAGAAACAAGAGGACTCTAGTTTGAGTCCTGTAGTACGCTGTGTATGATGCTCCAAATTTGGAGTGCCTATTGTTACGTGATCCACATGAAATTGATACACGCTGTTTTCTGTAACAGCAAATATCATAAAAACCATGAAGCTGCTGTATGTCATATTCCATAATATTCTAACTTTTGAGTGCAGATATTGGTTCATACAAAACGAAACTTTAGTCATGTCACAAAATATTCACAATGGTAATAATTTCTGATTTACTGATCCTAATATATACATCATCTGTCAAAGAAAATGTAGCCTGTTCAGTTAATAGGCCTTTTAGAAATCTGAACTAGCTAGTGAGTATGTTTTTCTGCACTAACGGTTTGTGAATTCTATTGTACATGGTGAATCTCTCACCAGTTCAAAAGTTAGTTAGAATAACAATGCTTTACTAAGCATTGTTAGCGTTGTTCTACAGGTGACAAGTCACCTTCTTTCTCCAACCTTTGAACTGACTTACACAGCCAGTTCTATGAAGACCTAAGCTATCAACATATTGTCAGAGGTAAGAGAAGTAAAGTACCAACTAAACATTCGAAGACTGACCATAGATTGAACCCGAAACTTTTGGATCCAGAGTCTGGTACTTGAAACTTTTGGATCCAGAGTCTGGTACTTTACCACTGAATGACACCACGATGATCTTGAAAATTTTTGAAAATACTGGCAGTAAGCAGATGGAGCATGTCATCAATTCTTAACCAAAGTTCTCTCTCCTTTTCTTGTGAAGTAGTTTGACAATAGCATGTTTAATTCCGGCTGGAAAATATCACCGCAAATAAAGTTGATTACATAAATAATTCAAAATACTAAAATATTACTTTATTTGACTGCTGATCTCATGATAACCACTTGAATATTTATTTTTAACGGAGTTGACACCATTAAGAATTTCTTTTGGAGATGTAGGGTGAGTAGAATTTCAGCAAACGTGTTTTGGAATGAATTTCTTAGAAACCATGGGTTACTAAGAAATCGTTCAAACTTCAATTATTTGCTACGAACTGCAATTTTGGGGGCTATCTTGCGTAGAACAAGTTTGCATTTTTCACTTTTGCTGTGTTAATTTTACTAGTTCACAAGTGGTTTCAGCCTTCTAGGCTGTACAAAACAGAATATTTTATATTACCTCCACAAACAGAAGTGTAATGATGTGAATGTAAACGTATTTTAAATATGTTTACCAGCAACAGAAAACTATGCCTTACATATTGAAATGTCAGTCTCTTTAAATCTGTATTTTCTATTCGTTTTGCTTCACAAATTCTGTCTAGCTGGTCTGACAACTTGACATCTACAAGAAGTTATTATACTGACCAAACAGTAAAGCTAAGTATGGAATAAAAAGAATAACAGTTTCAAATGCTATAACTGCATATTGTCATCTTGAATGCAAAAGTATTTATATGTTGAATGAACTCTTGGATTTCAGTTGGAAGTAGTTTCTTTTATTTAATTAAATTATTTTTAATTATATTTATGGTTTCTTTAACAGGAATATCTGAGTAAATATTACTGACATGAATATAATAGGGAAACATTCCACGTGGGAAAAATATATTTAAAAACAAAGATGATGCAACTTACCATACGAAAGCGCTGGCAGGTTGATAGAAACACAAACAGCCACATACATACACACACAATTCTAGCTTTCGCAACCAATGGTTGCTTCGTCAGGAAAGAGGGAAGGAGAGGGAAAGACGAAAGGATGTGGGTTTTAAGGGAGAGGGTAAGGAGTCATTCCAATCCCGGGAGCGGAAAGACTTACCTTAGGGGGAAAAAAGGACAGGTATACACTCGCGCACACACACACACACATCCATCCGCACATACACAGACACAAGCAGACATTTGTAAAGGCAAAGAGTTTCGAATTTTTCTTTTGTTTCCTTTACTGCTTGCTCAATATACAGATTGAATAACATCGGGGAGAGGCTACAACCCTGTCTTACTCCCTTCCCAACCACTGCTTCCCTTTCATGTCCCTCGACTCTTATAACTGCCATCTGGTTTCTGTACAAACAATAGACATGAATATCATGAAATAAATGTAAAAACAGCCAACTCTCACTTATGCAATGACATAAGCTATAACTTATTCATGAAGAAATACATCTGAATTTGTATAACTGCAGCTTACTCCAATACAAGCAAGAGAATATAAATAAATACATATTTAACGCATGAGAAGCTTGTATTTCTGTTGTCTGTTCTTGTCATGATAGTCACTTTCCTCGACATGTAGTACATTTTTATGCAGACTATGATTTGCCCTTCTTACACTTCACTCAACTTTGTAACAGCTGATTAGTTAACTCAACTTTCTAATACCTGAATATTTATGAAAAAGTAATTAATTTTGCTTCAAAAGCAAATGTGTTGAAGATCTTGCCGTTTGTGGCTCAGCTGTAGCACCAACTGCGGAACTTGTTTCTTCTGCAGTGGGAAACAGCTTTATTGCTTTTGACACTTTATCATCACATTTTTGTGGCTTTTCCTTCAGCTACAGGTGTGGTGGCTTATTTGGTATATTAAATAATATAACACTCCCCAGTTTCCTACATTCCACATAAGTTTCCTACATTCCACATTCACTGATTTGGTCGAAAGTATAGCAAACAAAAGTTATTGTTGTTACGTATATATACAACGTCTTTTAGCAAGAGGTCAGATCTTTTGGTGTTTACTGGCTATTTTTTGTTCTCAATGGAAAACAACATACTTCGGTAAGGTATCTGTATGTAACAAGAGAATCATAGACAAACTGTCCTGTAATGTACCATTTCATACCTCACAGGGTTCTTAGGAAACTAAAAAAATGCAAATTTGATGTCTTTTTTGGTTATTGTTGATGTTTATGGCACTACATATGCTCACCATCATAGAAGCTATGATACAAATCAATATGAACGATACTGTTCGCACTCAACCAATATCGCATTCAGAAGTTTAGCTTGCTGGCCACTTGGGGCACAGCCATCCCAGTACCAACAGAAACGAGACAAAGTGTCACAACTTACGTTAGACTGTATTCTATTTATTTCGCACTTAGCTTTATCTTTTGATCAATCTAATACCTCTGCAAATGTCAGTTATCAAACCAACAAAATAGCATTTGTGAACCAAACCAAAAAGAAAACACAAATTTAAAGACACTGCCATTTCAATGTGCAAGGCATGGTCTCCTATTGCAGGTAAATGTATTTAAAACAGTCACCTTCACACCAGTACACTTCTATTCATGGAGGTAATATAATATATCCTATTTTGTGCAGAAAAACAAAATCACTTGAGAATAGCCAAGAAGGCTGGAACTAGTTGTGAAAAAATAAAATTAACACAGCAAAAATAGAAAATGACACCTTATTTTAATAAATTCATTGCTGTGGTGCCCCCTGTGAAGAAAAATCTTTTCTAAGTTCATTATATACTGTTAAAAAAAAATTCTTCATTTTCCTGATACATTTTTGCTACCTCATTTTTTACTGTGGTTCAGATAGTTCTTATCTTGATTCTGGAGGAACTCTGTTTTCCCTCTAAAGTAAACCCAGACAATTTTCTTAGAATTTTACAGCACAGTTCATAAAGTGTTCTAATCCTTTCACCACCTATGCCCCTGGATACTAAGTAGTCTTTCCTCAGTTGAATGATATTCTAGTATCATTTACAGTCTATAGTTTAAGCTTCTTTAATCAAATTCCACTGGTTACTTTCTTAGGATGACAGTTTTCGACATAGCTACAAGTACGACATAGAATACATTACATTTTTCAGTAACACAAAGCACGTTGTGTATACCTCTCTTATCTCTACTTTGCAAATGCTTCTTGCTTTCTTCTGGTACTGAACACCATCAGTTGACCATCATGGTCTGAGACATCATTAAATGTATGTGTAAAATGTTAATACCAGTGCCACTGGTTCCTCTGATTCTCAACACAAATTGCTTGAGAGTAGTTACATTATGTGCAATAGCCAAGAACTCAAACCACCTCTTGAATAAGCGTGCTCTAAAGCAAATAAAATAAAGTATCCACTTACTATTACCTCATTCAGCTTGGAAGTTCAGAATTTTAATAACATACAAGTTGTTTTATAGATAATTAAAAATTATTAGACTGAGTGTTTTCTACCCTAAGTAGCAACCACTCCTGTCTCTATACTTGATCTGCATACCAAATTATATCCACCTACTTGTAATATAGACACATCAGTGTTCAAATGACGTTCACAAAGTATATGCACACAATTTGTAAGATGCAGTTGACCTAGTTACTTAATTTTACTGTAACACTCTGTTTGGTGTATTTTCTTTAAAGACCTTCTTCTATCCCATTTTTGAAGCTCAATATTTGCAGTTACATTTACTTCCTTTAATACTAGTAACTTCAAATCTGAGTCTATCTAAAAAGGATGTTGGTCTAAAGTCAGTTGCCCTCCTGTGATGATGATGTTTGGTTTGTGGGGCACTCAACTGCGCGGTCATTAGCGCCCGTACAAAGTTCCAATTTCTACACAGTTCAATTTTTACACTGTCCAATGTAGCCACTGTTATGAATGATCATAATAATGATGAAATGATGAGGACAACACAAACACCCAGTCCCCAGCGGCCAGGAATCGAACCCCAAACCCCGTGATCCAGAGACAGCAATGCTAGCCACTAGACAATGAGCTACGGACTTACCCTCCTGTCAGTGGCTATGTCCTATTTTAAAGATTCTCCTGTCAAATCATCCAATTTTCATTTACAAGTTCTATAGAGATTTACACTGTGGCTTGTGAAATTCTATCTGCCAATAGTAGGAACAGGAATAGCAAACCTGTTCAACCAAGTTAACAGGCCCAAGCAGCCAATCTTATTCCATGTTGACCCGACTCACATATTATAACATTAAAAAACAGGACCTAACATAACATTTGTTTGTGTTCAGCGTTGAAGCTGTCTCCATCATATCACTCAATAATATAAATCTACTCTATACCTACATACATACTCCACACCTATCGAACTGCCTGGTGGATGGTACCTACTAGCCATCCCTTTCCTGTTCCATTAGAAAATGGAGCAACGGAAATATTACCACCTACACTGATCAGCCAGAATATTATAACCAATTACCTAATAGTCACTATATCCACATTTGGCATGGATAACAGCAATGATGAATTGTGGTATGGAAGCAATGAGGCCTTGGTAGGTCACTGGAGGGAGTTGGCACCACATCTACACACACAAGTCACCTAATTTCTGTAAATTCCAGGGAAGGGGGAGTCAGCTCCAAAGTCACATTCAATCACATCCCAGATGTGTTCGATAGGGTTCAAATCTGGCAAGTTGGGGGGCCAGCACATCAACATCAATTGGAGCTCTCCACTGAACTCCCCACTGTGTTCCTCAAACCATTCTATCACACTGCAGGCCTTGTGGCCTGGTATATTATCTTGCTGCAAAAGGCCACAGCAATTGGCAAACATGATCGTCATGAAGGGGTGTATGTGGTCTGCAACCAGCGTACGATATTCCTTCACTGTCATGGTGCCTTGGTTGGTTGTTGGTTGGTTGGTTGTTTGAGGTTTAAGGGACCAAACAGCAAGGTCATCAGTCCCTTGTTTCAAATATGGTCCATTCCGCTAATGGGACATCTCAAGAAAGTCAGAACAATAAAAGGGAAAAAGTTAAAAACGTAAAAGGGCAGTCATGTTGTCAATGGTAAAAACAAAATGAGGGAAGTCAGCAAGAGAACGAACCCAACGCTATGCTGAAGCAGCATAGGCAAGACCACCTGTGACTTAAAAGGTGCAACCACTAGAAAGTAGAAATACGTATGGGAAAAGGAGACTAACCAGTCCTTTAAAAAAAAGGGTAAAAACAGAGTAAAAGGGGAAGAAAAGAGGATCTCGGTCAGGGAGGTGAATCGGGAATCTCCGAACACGACGTACAGTGGGAGACACCCAAACACTCACCGCCCTGCCCCAACACCAGAGAGAGATTAAAAACCTTAAAACTGAGAATAAAAACCACTTTCCCGGAGGAAACCGAGAACCAGAGAGACCATTCGGGAATCGTCAGCCAACATCAAAGGTAAAGTGTGGGGAAGTCTGTACTTAGCACGCAGAGCCAAAAGAAGGGGGCATTCAACCAAAATGTGGGCTACTGACTGGAAGGCTCCACAACCACAAAGTGGGGGTGGCTCATCACGCAAAAGAAAACCAAGGGTCAGCCTGGTATCGTCAATGCAGAGACGACACAGTGTGGTCGAGTCCCTTTCGGGAGAGGCGAAAGGAAGAACGCCACGGGCCTGGTGTCACCTTAATCGCATGAAGATTATTAGACAGGGGAGTAGTCTCCCAAGAATTGGCCCATGACTGTGCGAAGTGGGATTTGATATGAAGCCGTAAATCCGCTGCAGGAGGGGTTACAGAAAACGGGGGTAAGTGACTGCTCCACCAGCCAAATGATCAGTGAGCTCATTACCCAGGATACCCACATGGCCAGGGACCCAAAGGAAGTCAATGGAACAAGCAGGACGGTGAATATCAGCGAGATGGTCATGGATGGCAGAGACCAAGGGATGGCACGAAAAACACCGGTCAATAGCAAGAAGGCCACTCATCGAGTCCGTACATAACAAAACGCGGTTGTGTTGGGGCTGTTTAATAAAGGTAAGGGCCTGGGAAATTGCCATCAATTCCGCAGTAAACACCCCACATGTTGGTGGCAGCAGATGATTTTCCGTTCCAACAGAGGACGTGAAGGCATACCCCACATGATCAGCAGATTTAGAGCCATCAGTGTAAAAAACAACAGTACACCGCATGGTGCCTTGCATGAGCTCCACTGAACCCATGGATGCCCATGTGGATGTTGCCCAGAGAATAATTGAGCCGCCACCAGCTAGTTCTCTCCCGCAGTACAGGTATCAACGGCTCTTTCCCTGGAAGACAATGGATTCATGCCCTCCCATCAGTATATGCCATGGTGTTTAACACTGGCATATGCCTGGGTCGTTGGCTGCAGAGGCCCAGCGTTAGAAGTGTTCAGTGTACTGATGTTCAAACACACTAGTACTCTGCCCACCGCTGAAGTCTGATAGTTCAACCACAGTTTGCTGCCTGCCCTGTTTTACCAGTCTGCCCAGCCTACAATGACAAACATCCATAATGAAGTGTGGCCACACAACCCCATGACGTATGGACATGATTTCACCTTGGTTTCACCACATGCTGCAGACCCTCACCACAGCACTCCTCAAACACCCGACAAGTCGTGCAATTTACGAAATGCTTGTGCCGAGCCTCCAGGCCATCACAATGTGCCCTTGGTCAAACTCAGGTAGATAGCTTTCAACATACGGATAGCATGCACACAGGGGCACTCTGGGTTGCTCTCTGTGCGAGCCTCAGCTCAGTGATTATGTAATCACTCATCTCCGTCTGGTCTTTACACAAGCGCACTAGCATGTACACTTGCTGCTAGTTTTACCTCAGCATGTGTCTGGGATAATGCTCCACTGCGTGACTGCAAAAATGCAAAGTCTGCGCATGCTTATGCACAAGCGTACATCGAGAACCAGGGACTCGAGGAGGCAACAGTGTTTCCTATATAGGTAATCAATTTGTCAAGAAGGCGCCAGTCTTTGTGCAGCTGCAAGTGCAACAGCTTTGGACCGCTCACACACAAGATGCCGTGTTAAAAGATATACAGAAGATGTTCTCGTCTGACTGTCTACTAAGCTATTGACAACGTCGATACTACTACCATGGATGGTCTTGGAGATTATGTTGCAGTGCCCCTCTGTGTTTT
Organism: Schistocerca americana; assembly: GCF_021461395.2. Taxonomy (NCBI): domain Eukaryota; kingdom Metazoa; phylum Arthropoda; class Insecta; order Orthoptera; family Acrididae; genus Schistocerca; species Schistocerca americana. Next base: position 225,488,387 of record NC_060119.1, read on the forward strand.
GTGGATGTTTTCTTAATTTCACTATTACCAAAAACGATTCAGCTCAGTGTGGTAATGGGTGGATCACCGCTGCATTAGTTAGTTATAACGGCGATAAAGTTAAAACTGTTGTAGGACTTGAGACCTTTGATAGTAGAGATATGATAGCCTCTCATACCATTCAGATTGGGGAGGTATATAACAGAGGTATGGGTAAATCCTCCTTTACATCTACGATACCACAGGTATTGTTGTTGTTGTGGTCTTCAGTCCTGAGAGCTCTCCATGCTAGTCTATCCTGTGCAAGCTTCTTCATCTCCCAGTACCTACTGCACCTACATCCTTCTGAATCTGCTTAGTGTGTTCGTCTCTTGGTCTCCCTTTACGATTTTTACCCTCCACGCTGCCCTCCAATACTAAACTGGTGATCCCTTGATGCCTCTGAACATGTCCTACCAACCGATCCCTTCTTCTAGTCAAGTTGTGCCACAAACTTCTCTTCTCCCCAATCCTATTCAATACTTCCTCATTAGTTATGTGATCTACCCATCTAATCTTCAGCATTTTCTGTAGCACCACATTTTGAAAGCTTCTATTCTCTTCTTGTCCAAACTATTTATCGTCCATGTTTCCCTTCCATACATGGCTACACTCCATACAAATACTTTCAGAAACGACTTCCTGACACTTAAATCTATACTCGATGTTAACAAATTTCTCTTCTTCAGAAACGCTCTCCTTGCCATTGCCAGTCTACATTTTATATCTTCTCTACTTCGACCATCATCAGTTATTTTGCTCCCCAAATAGGTAAACTCCTTTACTACTTTAAGTGTCTCATTTCCTAATCTAATTCCCTCAGCATCACCCGACTTAATTTGACTACATTCCATTATCCTCGTTTTGCTTTTGTTGATGTTCATCTTATATCCTCCTTTCAAGACACTATCCATTCCATTTAACTGCTCTTCCAAGTCTTTTGCTGTCTCTGACAGAATTACAATGTCATCGGCGAACCTCAAAGTTTTTAGTTCTTTTCCATGGATTTTAATACCTACTCCGAATTTTTCTTTTGTTTCCTTCACTGCTTGCTCAATATAGAGATTGAATAACATCGGGGAAAGGCTACAACCCTGTCTCACTCCCTTCCCTACCACTGCTTCCCTTTCATGTCCCTCGACTCTTATAACTGCCATCTGGTATTAAAGACTTATAATCATTGTAAAATTAATGAACAGGAAGGAGTATGTATATGGATTAAAGGTGATCTTGTGTGTGCAGCCACTCCTCATCAGGTGACGCTGCTATCACCTAGACAGGTTTATATTTTTAGTAGGTCGGTGGTCGTAATATTCTGGCTAATCAGTCTATATGCCTCTGTGAGAGTCCTAATTTCTCTTACCTTGAGGCAGATTCTCTAAATTTTCACAATAGTATTTCAAGAAAAGATCATTACTTCTCTCCAGCGCCTTCACAAAGCACCTCCATTATACTCGCATGTTGATCTAATCTGCTTGTAATAAATCTAGCAGCATACCTACGAATCACTTCGATGTCTTCCTTTAACCCAATCTGATGGTGATCCCAAACACTCAATGGTTTGCACTAGGTTCTATACAAAGTCTTTTACACAGATAAATGAGCTACATTTTCCTACAAATCTCCCAACAAATTTAAGTAGGCCATTCGCCTTCTCTACTAGTGACCTTATGTTTTCCTTTCATTTTATCGCTGTCCAACACTGCCCCTAGAAATTTAATCATTGTGACTGTTGAGCAGCACACTACCAATACTGAATCTGAGCATTACACGATTTTTTTTTTCTACCCATCTGCATTAACTTCAGATTTTTTCCACAGTTAGACCAAGCTGCCAATCATTGCACCAAGCAGAAATTCTGTCCAATTCAACATGTATCCTCCTACAGTCAATAAACAAAGATACTTTGCCATACACTGCAGTGTCATCCGCAAACAGTTGCAGATGGCTGCTCACCCTATCCGTCAGATCATTTATGTATGTAGAGAACAAGAAAGCATTAATCTTTTCATAAATGTGTGAATTTCTAGTAGCTTTTGCCTGTCTACATTTCTGGAGTCTTTTCTGAACCAAGAATGCAACAATCTCTGCTTCATCAGCACTTTCCGAATTTTGTTATTAAACCATGGTGGGTCCCTTCCATCTACTGGATACACACTTTTCCAGAGTGTTATTTACAATGAGTTTAAATTCTGCACATAATTCATCTATGTCCCTTATATTAACTAAATTATGACCCTTCTTTGCCTCTGTTGGATGCTAATGACTGCTTATCTCCTCCTGGCCTTCTTGATGGATTTATGAGCTTGAGTAACCATTGTTGCTATGATGACATCATGATCATTAATCCTCCTCTATATTGACACTGATATCATGCCAACCTGTTTGCAATCACAAGGTCTAAAATATTTCCTTTCATGAGGGTTGTCTAACTAGCCACTCATGACAGTTTTCAAAAAATGTGTTCCAAACTACTTCACAAAACTGTCTGTCTGTACCATCTGTAATGAACCCATAGCCATCCAAGCCTATATTCAGTAGGTTAATGTCACCTCCATGGTGTTTCCTACCTCATTTACTATCACAGTATGATTATCCTTTTAAAATCTTTGCAGGAAGAATGTATGTCCTCTACCACTTGGCTAAGACAAGCACTTGGCTTGAATTTTCAATCTTGTATTTGTATCCTCTTCTGTGACTTTTCTTCTTCTTTTCTATTTTCTCTGAAAACTTTGGTTTCCCGTTGCAAGCATGCTGCGCCCCTTGGCTGTACCTAGATCTACTGGAGATTCTTCCCTTACATAAATGAGATGGCACAGCAAAGTTACTTTCTGTGCCATTGACAAAACTGTTGGACACAGTTCTCTTCCTGAAGCAGCCCTTTTCCTACTAGCACGTCTCAAATCTCTTTACTCAATTCTCTCTTTCACTTTTCCAGTTTCACCCCAACAGTGTCAAGTTATGCCTTAACGACCCTTTTCCAGTGTTCCCATAGACCATGACTCACTCCCATATAACGCTGTGCTCCAGAAGAACATTCTCAGAAATTCCTTCTTCAAATTAAGGCCTGTATTTTATCCCAGTAGCAAATTTCTTTTAGTGAGGAAAATCCTATTTACTTACGCTAATCTGCTACTTCCACCATGATTTATTTTCCTTCCAAGATAGCACACTTCTGTCACTTCAGCAATTATGTGGTCCCCAATTTTTATTTTAAGTTTATTGGTAATCTCATTTATTCTACTCCTTTATTTTTTCTCTCTCTTTGGTTTACTCCCATCCATATTCAGTGCTCATTAGACTGTTCAATCCATCCAGTAGTTTCGGTAATTCTTCCATACTTGCAATGAAGGAATTTCCACCAAGGACAGCACTATTTTCCTTCGAAGATGGCACAGTTCCTTCACTTCATTTACCGACTGGTTCTAATTAAGCTGACAGTTTTCCGCGTGCTGCAGTGGAGGCTGTATACATCGCAGGAGGCTGAAACACTATAGGTGTATTCATTAATCACTGCACTTGTACAGTACGCTGAAAAAAAAAGTTCCACTTTCTGCCACCAGGTGAAATATGGTGCCATAAGCAGCCAGAATGTGGCTGTGGGATGTGGTTTCACAAGCTCCTTCATTTTTCCATTTTTCTTTTAAGGAGATGACATGTTGCAGACTTGTTAGGTGCACAGTGACAGCTGCACGTTAAAAGGACCTCCCTGTGCAGCACGGTTCCAGCTTTGCAAAAAAACAAATATGTACACACCACTATTTCCGCCCGAGATTGGGTAACACTACACGTCATTTGCCAGGTGAAGGATTTGCTTCAAGGAAACTTTCAGTAATGACGTCATCTTTAGGCAAGTTTCAAGATGTGTGGCCTTCCAGATCCCCCAATGTGAATCCATGTGACTTCTGGTCAAGGGAATGTCTGAAAGATCATGTATATCAAGTATGTACCTACACTCTTCCTAATCTGAAGAACAGCACAGGATGAGATACTGCTCTGATTACACCAGATACGCTATAATGAACTGTCGACCATGCCATGTTGCTGATTCAGCATGTTCCCGAGACAAGAGACCATATTGAACATGTTGTAACTTGTGACCATATCCTAATAAACACACCACAACAACCATTTCAAGTGTTTGATTGTTCCTTCCCTTTTCCTGCACCCATACCACTTTCTGACTGCTTACAGTACCATATTTTCACCTGATGGCAGAAAGTGGACCTTTTTTTTTCCATTTGTTTCTCCAGCATACTCCATGAGTGCACAGATTAAGGAACATACCTACAATGTTTCAGCATCCTGTGATATATACAGCCCAAACTGTAGCCCTCTGAACAAATCAGTTTAATTATAAACACACACGGTGCAATGTTTTAAGTTTATAGTTACTCTAATTTATGCTGTTCTTTTACTTTTATCTTCTCCATTTCTATTTAAATACTTTGGAGACCAGCCACTTAGAATACTGAGCATAGAAAATCAGCCCTTTATGTCATTTACTGAGCGAGGTGGCGAAGTGGTTAGTGCTCTGGACTCTCATTCAGGAGGACAATGGTTCAACTCCGCGTCCGGTTATCCTGATTTAGGTTTTCCATGATTTCCCTAAATTGCTCCAGGTAAATGCCGGGATGGTTCCTCTGAAAGGGCACGGCTGACTTCTTTCCCCGTCCTTCCCTAATTCTATGAGATTGAAGACCCTCTTGTCTCCTCCCCCCAAAACAACACCCTTTATGTTGTCACTTAAGGAATTACTGGCACCTACATAACGAATATATCATCAAGAGTAACTGATGCATCTTCAATAGCAATAAATACTAAAAAAGCGCTAAGCCTCAAGAGTTATTTTTCACTATTACCATAGTTCTTTGATAGATTACAAATTTTAAAATAATGATGACAAAGTGCCAAGTGAGTTATTGAGCAATTTCTTCCTCTTGAGATTCCAAAAGTTCTTGCTCACTCAACAAATGTGACATAGTTGTAGCAGAATTACAGCAAATTGCGAAACCTAATGAAGACACACACAAAATTACATCAATGCAATCGTACTGGCTTAGCCATTAAAGAGAGCAGCTGTTAAGTTCGCTAATGTCTCTTTCAAAATAATTCTAGTAATTGACAACAGAAGCCAGCAACAGTCAAGGGGCTTATTGAGAGACGTCCATACACTGTTCTCACACGAAATTACTGAAGTTTTCGAGCAATCTGTTCTCACACAAAATTACTCAAGTTTTCGAGCAATAGGTAGCTCGAGCATTGATATAATCGAGCCCGACCTTTACTCAAGGGTGGTCCTTTTAATACAAAGTTGAGGCCCGAGCTACGCTCGGATTTGGTCTCTGAAGTGTTAAGTTTAATGGTAATCTCATTTATGCTAATCCTTTCTTATCTTTCTTTGGTTTACTGTCAATCCATATTTTACACCTACTTGACTGTTCATTCCATTCAATAGTTCATTTAATTCTTCCTTACTTTCACTGATGGAATTTCCTGAAAGGACTTTTTCAGCTAGGATTATGAGTCATCATCCTCAAAGACTGAAACAGAGAGGTCAAGCATCAGCCTCAACAAACTAAGGGCAATTAATAATACTACAGTTAAGTAATGTACACCTCTTTGGGCCTTTAACATTGAGCAAATTATGCATTGGCCTCACTATATTTACCAACAATTTACTTCTGGAACATGAAGATACAACATCTTGCACGTATCTTCACTGACCAATCTGAGATGGGAGATGAAGCTCCCCACTTCCATGATCCTCGTATTTGCAGATGACGAAACAGCTATCGAGTAAGACCTACAACTGAGGATGGAAAAGCAAACTCCTCAACTAAATTTTAATTGCTAATAATCTGCCAAAGTATAAATTTGACTCAGCATAAAGGGCATATTCAAGAAAGCAACTGATTTGCTTACCTCAGAAACGCACACTGCCGGGGACGGGGAAGGGGATTGATGGGATCTAACACCCTCAAGGACTGTATTCTCAGTGATTAGATGGCGCTAAAGAGGTCTCTCTGTGTGGTCGTTGTTTTGACTCTGAGGGCAGTAGCTCTGCTGAGTTTAGAAGTGAACAGCGTTTGCAGCCATCATTCTTGAGTACTATGAAGCCTCATCAATGAGTATGTAGTTCTGTTGAAAAATGTTAGCCATTTGTAGTTCTGTTGAAACATTTTAGCCATTTGAATGGGTCTGAATTGTAGGCTTTTGGGTAGATGGATGGACATATTGAAGGATTGCTGCACATGTTGGGCACAACATATCGGTGATGTGACACTGTTTTCGGCAGTAGTCTGCGGAACATTGCCACAGCCAAAGATCAGGTTTGGGACACCTGCTTAGTACATCTACATCCACGTGATTACTCCACAATTCAAAATTACATGCCCGACAGAGTACAGATGCACGTCAAGAGCAACACATTGTGCAAACAGTTGTGGCTGATCAAAGATCATCCAGGGAAGAAATGCAGGCACATGTTGCACCTGCTGTTTCACCAAGGTCATTGGGACTCATCTTCCTGCAGCAGCATAAGATCACATGTGCCAGGCTACCACTGACACCATGACAATATCAGGTGTGGCTACTCCGGTGTCACAAAGTTGACTGGAGAGTAGTATGGCACCGTGTTGTCTTCAGTGATGAGAGTACGTTCCATATGTATGCGCGTGATGGATGTACACATACAGAATGAGTCAGGAGGAAAGGTACATGTTTGAAGGGGTGATAGTGATTCTGAACAAAAAACTTCATATGGATGTATGCTCTATTCTGAATGTTTTCCGAGATAAAACACATTTAATATCACTTTTGTACGTTTTTCTTGAGTAACTCGAAAACTGCACCCTCCAGCAAAAACCTGTCGCAGTACAAATTTAAACTATATTAAATTTTCTACAAAAAACGTCCTATTAATTTTTTTCTGTAGAACTAATGGTCGTGTGAAGAGAGCACAGGAATGTTGAAAAACTTGCTCGATGCGTATGCGCTGTATCTTACATAGTTTTTGTAGGCCAATATGAGGCAGTTTCCCGACTTGATAGACCACAAGTGTCCATCTCAACTTGCTGTACACTACTGTGGTACATTGCACACCTCAAATTGGCCTACAAAAACTACGCATATTGAGCGAGTTTTTCAAAATTTTCTTGCTCTCTTCACACAAACAATTAGTTCTAGAGAAAAAATGAATAGGACCTTCTTGTAGGAAATTTAATATAATTTAATTGTGTACTGCAATACGTTTTCACTGGAGGGTGCGATTTTCGAGTTATTCAAGAAAAACATACAAAAGTGATATTTAATGTGTTCTACCTCAGAAACCATTTGGAATAGGGCATACGTCCATATGAAGTTTTTTGTTCAAAATCACTATTACCCTTTAAAGATGTACCTTTCCTCCTGACTCACCCTGTATACAGTGTAAGACTGGTGAGTGGTCTATTCTGGAGGTCATCACCAATGACATACGGATCCCACCCTAGGCTTCATGGTGTAACAGGCCATCAGTTACAGCTTGGAGTCACATTTTGTGTTTCTGCAGTGCCCTCTACATTGCACAGGTTGTTATCCAACAGAACTGCCATTTCTTCGATATGAAGGTGATATGTTTTTTCAGCAGGACAACTCTTGTTGACACACTGGTGCTGTGGCACAATGTGCTTTTCGTGGAGTACAACAACTGCTCTGGTCAGGAAGATGATCAGGTAAGTCGCCAAATGCACATTTATAGGACATGAGAAAGTGGGAATCTACCTGTTTTCCAGAGTCTCTGCTGAATTGCAACAAAAGGTGCACGATGCTTGGGACAAACTATCACAGGATGCCATTCGGCAACAGATCATTTTCATGCAAGAATACACACCTGCATTTCTGCCAGAGGGGACTCCACTGTGTTACTGATGTGACTGTTTGGGCATCTCTTTATTGTGACGTTCTTCAATTGGTCACGATTAGTTATCTTATACTCATAAAATGATGAACTATTTGCCACATCACTTGTTGATAAACTTACGTAGTCCCTGAGAGTGTTGAATTGACAGCATGACTGGCTTGCCTTTATGTAACATACATAGATTTTGTACTTGTCAAACACTGGCAAAATAATGAAATGTTCAGGAGATAAAAAGAGATTGATGACTTCAACGCCTGATCCCTTAAAATCCACCACTTCAAACAACCATGTCAACAAAACTGGAATCGACCTACTGAGCAACTTCTCAATATAAGCTAATGACTTTTGGCCAATCAAGAAAGCAATGAGGTGCACAAGATGGTGGCAAGGTCCGTATCTGATCTGACTCTCTCATAGTTTTACAGACCATTAACCCATGCACCAAACAGATAAATCAGTCCATACAATACAGAACAGTGTAGGTCTTTACAAAGACAGGAGGAGATAGTAGCTTACTGGGTACTTTGTAGGGATTGAAGGAACTGAAACAGCAGTGAGCGCACGAGAGAGAGAGAGAGAGAGAGAGAGAGAGAGAGAGAGAGAGAGAGAGCCTGTCATAAAATCTCTGCTGCTCATTGTTATGCCCCATTAAAGCTGTTCTTCCATAGGTAGCACACAGAATGATGTGTGAATGGCAGAGAAAGTGACAAACAACAGGCTGCTGTGCTCTTATTTCCGGTCTCTCAGGAGGATTGAAGTAGTCTTCACTCACCTTCATATTGGACAGTGTTCCGTCAACAAATGGTTCTCTCCTCCGTCAGATTACAGGACTCATTAAATAGCACTCACAGTGCACCATACTTTAACTTTCCAGATTTCATAGGTTGACATTATGATGAAATTGATGTGCCAAAGGACATAACTGAATTGTACATAGTAATAAGCTGATTGTAATAAAAACGTTAAATTGTGGGTAGCTTCAGTGCCTCTCAATGATTTCACTGAGCGCATTTTATTTTGTTTCCGAGTGGGTGGTTCATTCTATTAATTGCACAATTTAAAAGCAACATATGCCTTCTAAATTATTTTAGCACATGCACCACAATTACAATAATACATACTGGTGAATGCACATGTCACTCAACAACAGAATCTAAAAATACCTACGTGCAGCACTCACCACACTATTTGAACAGTTAAGACACACTGAGGGAAGTAAGAGCCTATCTCCATGTTCCTTAATAACATAGCAGTGGTTACCAAAAGTGAATAAGAATCGTGGCCACTAGCTCATGATAATAATGTGCATGAAAACAAAAAGAAAATAATGTAATGGATATGCTGAATGGCTAAATATTAAGCTTGACAAGAGACTCTTGAAGAGCTTGGAGAACATTGCTATATGGATGTATAATACATAAAAGAGGAAACTGCAATAAAAACCAAATTGCAAGGACTCCAAAAGAGAAAACGGCTTTCTACAAAAAGAAACACTTATTAAGAGCCAAAAATATAAATCTTCAAGAGAGAATTCGGTTCATAAAAGTACAGTATAGCTCTTTAAAAGTGTAAAATAAGGACCGAAGAAGGAAAACTACACTCTTAGAAGCCTCTGAACTATGGGGTTATAGGAGGCTAGGTCAGAATTACAACAACCTTCTACTGATACTGAAGAACATAATGAAGCAGAGAGGGAGGGAGGGGGAGGGGGACAGACAGAGAGAGAGAGAGAGAGAGAGAGAGAGAGAGAGAGAGAGAGAGAGAGAGAGAGAGAGAGAGAGAGAGAGAGAGAGAGAGAGAGAGATTTTTTGGACACATATTGCAGTCTTAGTTACTTTTGAAAACTGTAGCTGAAGAGAGAGGGGAAGGAATGAACCACAGGAACAAGCCCTATATACAAGTGTACATGGCAGATCAGCGATTACGTACGAAAGTTGTTTGTAAATTAATGTCTCCAATGCTTTTTCACATAGCAAATATCATTTTATTGCAAAACCAATTACAGATTCTGAAATATTGGACTTTCAGCTATTTTTCAATTTAGTCCCCGACACGATTGATGCATTTTTTGGAGATGCTACGGAAGGTTTTTCATATACACATGGTACCACTCTCCAGCCGACTCATGCTGGAAAGAATGGACACTGCCTTAAGTTCTTCGTTGCTTGAGAATTTCATTTCCCTGAAGCGTTGTTTCATGTTGGGGAACAAACAGCTGTCACTGGGAGCCAAATCAAAGCTGTATGGAGGACGGTCAATGATTTTCTACCTGAATTTGGCTATGGGATCTGTCATGGTGCTGGCGACGTGATGGCGGGTGTTGTCACTTTGGAAACAAACTCCCTTTGTTAGTCGACCCTCTCCTTTTGTTCTGTATAGCTCAGTGTTGCTTTGCTAGTGTCTCACAGTACCTTGCCGCATTGATTGTTGTATTTCTTTCCAGACAGTCAACCAGCAGAACGCCTTTCCTATCCCAGAGTAATGAAACCATCACCTTCCCCACTGACAGCATTTGCTTGTTGGCATTTGGAGAACCGGAATGCCGGCGTTGTTCCTTTGTCTCTCGTGTAAAGTATTGGACCTAAGTCTCGTCTCCAGTTACAACTGAACCAAGAAAATTCCTCACCCTCTTCCCGGTAAGCGTGCAGAAACATGCGAGCACTTTCGATTCACTTCTTTGTGTGTTCATCAGTGAACAACCATGGCATCCACCTGGCACACATCTTGTGATACTTCAAAATGTCCATCAAAATCTTGTCCATGGTGGTCTTACAGACATCACCTATCAGTTTGGCAATCTCTCACAGAGTCACACACTGATCCGCAAGCAAAACTTGTTCACCTTTCATCAATGTCTCATCCGAAACTGATGGATGCCCATGTTCGGCTTCGTCGTGCATGTTTGTACAGCCGTCTGCGAACTCCCTACACTACTTACACACATTTTTTATGTCCATACACTTTTCTCCATAAACATCAGTCAGCTGGCGATAGATATTAATAGTTTTTGTGGGTGCATGTTGAACACCTTTCTAAGCCACTGACAACTTTAGTGATTTTAGATGCATCCATTCTTGCTATATTGGATGGCTGGACAGCAGCAGATATGTATATAATAAATATCAAATCAAAAAAGCCATCAACTGTAAGTTCACCTCCGATTTATTTTATAGACTATTGGCTTTGGCGATATAATACATCATCGTCAGGCCCTGAATTCTAGACAGTGGTGGAATTTTTCACTGACAAAATGTATGTATGTTATATCAGAAATAGCCAGTCTTTACAACAGCTTATGTACACAAGACTGGCATACATCAACAGCTAGAACACCAAGGACGTACAAACATTGTCATTTTTGTGTGATGAACATGTTTTTTTCTAAATGGTGAACTATGCAACAAAATTATATGGCGTAAGACATAAAGAAGTAGAGTAACATGAAGTATGTTAAGATGTCAATTTATTTGTTTTGCAACTAGCAAGTAATTAAGGGATAAACTTGGATAAACCTTATTGTCTGAGAAGCTCAACAACACACTTTTTCCAGTTACTTTCATCAAGGAACATGCAACAGAAAATCTAGACCTTACTGCCCTGTTTGTTGACTCTTGTTCATCTGCTACATTAATCATAATTGTTAGGCTATTTATTGTTCAGTATTGAATATATTGTCTTTATTTATAAATTAAGAGAGAAAATTCTGCAGAAAATCACTTAATCCTTTTGTGGGGAGGGGGAGATTATATATATATATATATGAGAGAGAGAGAGAGAGAAGAGAGGAGGAGGGGGGGGGGGGGGGGGATACTCTTCTGCTACAACTATTCTCCAAGATGATTAATTACATGCTCATTTGCACAAAAAAATTCTGCATGACTGTAATATCAATCAATTACATAAAGAATGGTGTGGATCCAAAATTGTAGATTTTGAAAATACATTCATTTTATTTTTCTAAAACTTTACCTACGCAATTAAATGCTTGGGCAGATCACAAAAATTGACATATGGAGACAATTTGTCACTTCTAAGTTTGTAAAATGCAAAGATAAAATCATAACATGTTGGCTGGGAAATCCATAATGCATTTTTTAGCTTGGGGGGGGGGGGGGGGAGATTGCAGAAATATGCAGTAGCGTCACCACTGTACTGCTAACAGCACAGATATTGTTACACTATTTTACAACAAGGCTCAGCAGGGCATATGAGGTTTCCTACAAATAGTCTAAAGTGTTATTGTACGAAAACATAAATTAACAGTTGCAAATGACTTGGACACCCCATCCAGTATCCCTCCTACAAGAGGATTAACAATATGGATTTGCAAGTTACAACTCATATATTGTAACTGCAAATACAGAGTCCATTTTTCAGACTCTGCACTACTACTCAGTATCTTTTGCTTCAATCATCATACATTACTGTATGCCTCTCTCTGTTCTTGATATGTGACAAAGGACACTTTGAACAATGGGGAACAACAATTCTCAGAAGGATATAGGTGGGTGAACAGGGTAATTTGTTTCCACATGAAACAACAGGGGTCTCGTTTGCCAACTATTGGCTTTTATAATGTGGAACTGGATACAGCTCAAATGCACAGCAACACGGAAAAATTCTTTACCACTGGCAAAGTTGTGTGAAGTTCACAATAAGGAAGAAGTTCTAACGATGTCACACCAAATGACAATGCTTACAATCATGAAAAATAACCATGTGCAAAAATCACTACTCAGAATGAACATATTTTTCTGTTAAATTGAAAAAAATTTTGTGATCCATGTTTTCTTTTCATTGCATAATTGTGCTCATCAAAATTATACCAAACAATTAAGAAACTGAAATTCTTTTTTTAACTCGTTGTGATGCCACCACCATCAACCTCTTAAAATTTGCTGCTACTATTTAGAAATCATCACATTAAAGAAATAGTCTGACTCAGAATTTGTACAGCTATATTTTCCCTTTTAAATGAGATTCAAAAACACAAAATGTACCATCTCTCTCAGTTTTTTAACTATGTAAACTACACCCTCGCAAAGTAATACAATTAAAACTAAGACTGTTCAGCTCCACTGACATGTGGTAAATTAAACACACAGCCGAAACTGGCTTCTTCTTGATAAATAATTTCAAATTCTGCAGACAATTAGTTGTTTGTGAGAAACATAGAAAACCAAAATATTTTATTTCTATTAAGTGATTAAAATTCTGCTGATTTATACGACAATCAGTGTTCTACTGTCCATTGCCATGTTGTTTGCCTTACCTGTTGAGGAAATTATTCTGGTAGTCTTGTCAGCATATTCCATTCAAACCTTACTGTCCAATTGTGAATCATAATCCAGTGCTGTATACCTTCATTACCTCACAAATTTATTCAATTATTACTTTTACCTCTACATCCTGGATCAAGAAACTTCTTTACACAACTTGCAGTGCTTCACCAGGCCCTGTGTTATTTCTCTCTATATACAAAAGAAACCAATTGTGATATTTTCTTGTATCCTCATAAGCATCTGTATGCATTTCAGAACAACTTTTACAAGGAAACATGTTGTGAGTGTAAATTAAGTTACCCAAAGAAATGCACAAATATACAGGGCTATTACAAATGATTGAAGCGATTTCATAAATTCACTGTAGCTCCATTCATTGACATATGGTCACGACACACTACAGATACGTAGAAAAACTCAAAGTTTTGTTTGGCTGAAGCCGCACTTCAGGTTTTGCCGCCAGAGCGCTCGAGAGCGCAGTGAGACAAAATGGCGACAGGAGCCGAGGAAGCGTATGTCGTGCTTGAAATGCACTCACATCAGTCAGTCATAACAGTGCAACGACACTTCAGGACGAAGTTCAACAAAGATCCACCAACTGCTAACTCCATTCAGTGATGGTATGTGCAGTTTAAAGCTTCTGGATGCCTCTGTAAGAGGAAATCAACGGGTCGGCCTGCAGTGAGCAAAGAAACGATTGAAACCGTGTGGGCAAGTTTCACACGTAGCCCGCGGAAGTCGACGAATAAAGCAAGCAGGGAGCTAAACGTACCACAGCTGACGGTATGGAAAATCTTACGGGAAAGGCTAAAACAGAAGCCTTACCGTTTACAATTGCTACAAGCCCTGACACCCGATGACAAAGTCAAACGCTTTGAATTTTCGGCGCGGTTGCAACAGCTCATGGAAGAGGATGCGTTCAGTGCAAAACTTGTTTTCAGTGATGAAGCAACATTTTTTCTTAATGGTGAAGTGAACAGACACAATGTGCGAATCTGGGCGGTAGAGAATCCTCACGCAATCGTGCAGCAAATTCGCAGTTCACCAAAAGTTAACGTGTTTCGTGCAATCTCACGGTTTAAAGTGTACGGCCCCTTTTTCTTCTGCGTAAAAAACGTTACAGGACACGTGTATCTGGACATGCTGGAAAATTGGCTCATGCCACATCTGGAGACCGACAGCGCCGACTTCATCTTTCAACAGGATGGTGCTCCACCGCACTTCTATCATGATGTTCGGCATTTCTTAAACAGGAGATTGGAAAACCGATGGATCAGTCGTGGTGGAGATCATGATCAGCAATTCATGTCATGGCCTCCACGCTCTCCCGATTTAACCCCATGCGATTTCTTTCTGTGGGGTTATGTGAAAGATTCAGTGTTTAAACCTCCTCTACCAATAAACGTGCCAGATCTGCGAGCTCGCATCAACGATGCTTTCGAACTCATTGATGGGGACATGCTGCGCCGAGTGTGGGAGGAACTTGATTATCGGCTTGATGTCTGCCGAATCACTTAAGGGGCACATACTCAACATTTGTGAATGCCTAAAACAACTTTTTGAGTTTTTGTATGTGTGTGCAAAGCATTGTGAAAATATCTCAAATAATAAAGTTATTGTAGAGCTGTGAAATCGCTCCAATCATTTGTAATAACCCCGTATATAACTTGTAGGGCTGTATGTGTGAAGGTTATCTCCGAGAAAAGTAGGATTTCCATTACTTTTGAGAAAGTGATTATCATATTCCTTTCCACTCCACAGTACTTTCACGCAGCAGTTAAAACTTAGTGGGACTCGCCAGATGAGAGGGTTACGTAAGACCCCAATCAGAAAATTAGACTGGATGTTTACACTTCACTCACCAAACTCGCAGGAATCCCATAACAGTCAGTCTTCTAGAAATTGTATAATGTTCAGCTTAAAAATAAGACCTATTCTATTGTCATCACACACAAGTTTACTGCAACTTGTTTTAAGCAGATGTTACGGAGACAACAGTGCACTATAATGAAAAGTAGTAAGAACGTACATTTCCTACTTCTCTCTTTCTCTTAAACAACTGGCTGTACACAGAAATTCCTGAGATTAAAAGAGTACTGAGAAAAAGGTTTTGTGATCCAAAAAACACAAACTAGACATTTCATAAACGTACTTGCTGTTTACTCATAAGGTCCGGTACCAAGACAGTCTTTCACAATAGATTGTCTTATTATGCTGCAAGAATCTTGTAAGGAGTGTCTTTAGCTTATAATGGGTTGTGTGCTTTCATGTTTTACTATCATTTGCATTACTACATCTACACTGGTGGCCAGAAGATAAAATTCTCAGAAAATTCCACACCAGCAATACCGTTCCGAATCTCAACACTCTCTTTACTGCTTTCAAGAAAGAATACTAAATCATCAGTATGGATAAAATATGAATTAGATAAGAGTATACTTCATATATTTTGGTACTCATCTTCATTTTCTTGATTCCTGCCATGAAACTAATATATCATAACTAGCTTCCTGCAGCTAATTCTTGAAGGGTGAATAGTTCTTTGATTTTAATAATGTCAATTTCAATTAGAGTTCTTAAAACTTTTCTCCCATTCCTACATTTCACAAAATAAGAACAGGATTTTAATGGCAAATTCACCGAGATTCCTGAAAAAAATGTAAAGTTTTCACAAGCACTGACCATAGCTTTCCAATATGGGTGCGCCATTATATACCTCCTGATCAAGTATATAGAGACGAAGAACACCGAAGCAGTATCATGACAGCCTTAGAAACCATGGTAATGTCCAATGACATGTGCATATTATCCAGTGTGCAGATTATTTGTGCTTAAGAAAGGTGCAATGTTTTTCCTCTAGCAAACAGTAATAAAAAACCCGCCACATGACAATAAGTGCCATTTCCATAGTTTAAATGACTGCCTCATGGCAACATAATATTGTTTTCGTTGTTTTTGTCTAACACCAAGTAAATCCAAAAGAAACTAAAGTTTCCTGATGTTAATCGGAGTGTAAGTGTCAATGAAGCAAGTTAAAAAAATCTTTAAAAGAAATGACAGAGAAACAAAAGCAATGTGTTGACATTAAAACAAAAATTTGAGGTAGTTGGAAGATTTGAGAAAAAAACTGCTGCAAAACTAAGAGATAGTTATGGTATTGGAATGCAAACTGTTTGGGACATTAAAAATAATGTCGGGAAATGCAATTCTAGTTCAACCATCTGTACTAAAGAGTATGAAGAGATCTACACTTGATGAATTAGATGCTGCTCCTTCGCAGTGATTTAGCCAAAAACAAGCTGATGGCATTATTGTTTCACGTATGATGTGTGCATAAAAACCTACAATTTTTCAGGAAACCCTAGGGTAAGAGCAAGAATTTAATGCATCCGGATAGCTAACCAGATTCAAGTAATGTCATGGGATTCATGAATTACTGTGCATGGAGAGCAGCTTAATCCAAATGTTTGGCAGCTGATTCCTTCTGGGAAGAGTTCCAGAAATTTGTGGAAGAAGAGACTTTCACATCAGACCAAATTTATAATGCAGATAAAGAGTTATCTGTATTAGAATGTCTAGCAACAAGAACCCTTGCTACTGAGAACAAAGTTCTTGCTCCTGGATATAAGTTGTCTAAAGCTTGTGCACAACTAACGCTACTAGCAACAAAAAAAAACTACTGGTGGTTGGGGGAGGGGGCAGACACAAGCATCTGAGGATATCACAACTAAGGATTATTACAACCAAAAGGGAGCATGTATAGCTACCAAATTTTTCAAAAACTGGTTACATATACATGTTGTACCATAACTTCGCCAATTTCTAGAAGAGAAAGGATTGCCACAGAAGCTTGTTCTATTTCTTGATAACACCCCTTCATTTCCCGATGACAGGATTTTCACATGTAATGATGGTCTCATTGTAACTAAGTTTTTATCTCCTAACATGTTTGTCTTTCTACAGCCAATGGTCCAAGGTGTAATTGCATCAGTAAAACAGCACTACCATGCTATTCTACTGAGCATGCTAGTTGATGAGGATGATATAGTGACAGTCTGGAAGAAGGTGATTTTTCTAGATGCTAGACACGGAATTTCTCCTGCCTGGCAGGAAGTCAAGCCACATACACTAGTTCGATCATGGAAGAATATTCTTCCACATATGGAATTATGTAACTTTCAAGGTTTCAGTGATGAAGAAATAACAATTTCACAAATAATGAGTCTGGCAATGAGTTTAAATGGTTTTGAAATGTCAATGAAGAAAAATTGAACGAGTTGCTGAAGATAGACATATGCGAAGCCAGCTTCCAGCACATAAGTGGCACTGGAATGGTGTCCACTGCTTCACAATGAAATAAAGAAATGTTCAGCGAATATGAAAGAGAGGATATAGACAGTGACCTTGTCAGTCGTTTTACCAGATTGCAATGTGCTGATGCTCTACTAGATAATATGGGACAGGGGAGGTTTCAGTACAATGACATTACTATTGCAAGAATAATTTGAAATGCTATTCAAAAAAATGTGAACTCTTCTTAAAAGCAGGCCAACCTCACAGACTATTTTAAAAAATAAACAGGCCTACAGTATCTATGCACAGAGCCTGAATAAACTTTCGTGTTCTTTGATTACTCACACATCTTCTCCCCCACTTTTCCCTGAATAATCAGAAGTATACTATATTGCAAAATGTCGTATCGGCCGCCGCACAGCAGCCGTCAACTTGGCGCAGCGTGCTACAACACGCGCGGCGTGCTACAACACGCGCGGCACACAGTGAGTACCGCGGGCGCCACACACAACGTCAACAACTGGCGCAAGTGAACGAGTCGTCGAGGGGTTAGCGGCAGCGTGCACACCACTATCGATTCGGATTACCCTGGCGGCGCTGCCCTTGCCACCAGAGTGAGCAACTGTATAAGGGCGCCATCTACCAACACACTGATTGGCCGGACCTGCGGATTTAAGCGAGCTCCCTGAGCCCGTTTAACCAGTTCAATCTTCGCCGATGACTCTGTTACTACCCAGCTGCTGGATTCACGATGACTGAACCACACTGTGGCCTCCCTGGCTGGAAACTTGTGACGCGTCGGCATCGACTGGTTGGCAGTGGTTTGGACTTGTATTCTCTACTAGTGACTCTGGTTTCTCCTTGGCGCTACAGCCAGCGAAGTGTTGTGTAGTCGAACTTAAGTTTTGTTTTGAGTGACAGAAGATCAAATAAACTTGGTTATCACGGAATATTTGTTGTGTTATAGTGTGGACGTAACACAACATGACTGGAATGCGTATAATCTCAGCCTTGCCGAAGTTCGAATCATTCAATGCAAGGCTCAGAGATTTGTTAGTTATACATATTGTGGGGAGTATACGGTAATAGATATCCTCAAGACGGGACCTAAATCTTTCATAGCCCTGGATGCAGGCTAAAAAAATTAAAACAACTAATCATGTCAGTAAAGAGGAGTCAAGATATGGCAAAGTTGATGAAGTTCACTGAATTACCCAATAATTTCAGGGAGTTCTACGAATATATAATGAAGGGGGAAAGTGCTTTGGATACAGCAAATATAAGTGTTTTGATGGAAAATGTGGATTTTGAGGAAACAAGTGTGAGATAATGGAGTATAAACATGTTAATCGGATTGACTTAAAATATTTAAATGTTTGTTTTAATATAATTACTGCATTCTACATCATCAATATACTTGTTTGTTGTGTTCCTTGGTAAATTGATAAGAAAGTTGTATATCCACATGTTATACAGAAAGCAAATTTTGAAATAATTTGACACATTAATGTTTTTGTGTTTTGTTTTCTTTTTTTTTTTTTAATTTTTTTGGAGACAGATTGTTCTTTTGATTAATGGACGCATCAATTGCTGTTACTAATTAATAAATTACATGTAAAGTCTGCATAATTTTCATCCATATACAAATCTCTAAACAGTCTTTCACACTTCCTGAAAATTACGATTTTGCAGTCAGCAAGTTTTAAAAAACAGACCTCAGTTATCAACTATGGGTAGTTCCAAAATCTTGCTTAACCCTTTGGCTGCTGCAGACATGCTTCTACTATCGAGCTGAGAACTACACTGTTATCACCTAATGCGTGTATCTGTGCTAAGTAGCTAAAATTTGGGCTCCTCCCTGGACTTTGGGGTAAGCAGAGTGGCCTGCTTCACTTTGTGTTCGATATTTCTGGAGTTCTTTCTGATCTGTCATTCTAAGATTTCACATTGTCGAGAGGAATAGTCTTGTAGGTGTAAAAGTTAATTCATGACTTTGCATGATGCGTGCAAATTAATGGTTGTTACAAATCTGCAGAGATTTAAAGATAATTTTTCCTTCAATAGTTTCTGATAAAATTTTGAAAACCCATTCCGATAGCTGTGTGTTACTTTCAGCACACATCATTAGTTCAGTGTTCCATCATAACAGTATGTCCACAATACCTCAGCATGTATTCTTCACTCTAGTACATAAAGAAATATACAACATTTTTGGGTCACACATCATCAGTTACTATCAGTTCTTCTTCTGATTAAATGGTTTCATACAGCATGAGGAATGAAAGCCACCAATGCTACAGTTACCCTATATGGTATTTTTTGTAGCCGAAAGAATATTGCTCCTTCTATAGTGAATGAAATATATCGATTCTATGTGACACCGTTCTTATGTATTGACATTTTTTGTGAACCACTTAAACACTTTTTAACTTTACTTCTATTGTATCACAAGACTCATGTGATAGTGTCATGAATAATTTTTTGCTAGACTAACTGGGTGCTTAACACTTTGGCAATGGTTGCATAGCAACTAAGTCAGCTGTTTCACAACTTTGTAAATGTGTTCCAACATCTGACTTTCACCTGTCATATATAAAAACCACCACAGAGGGCACCATCTGTTATTCATATAAGTGGGAAAGGTAAACAGAGAACACTGTCTGGTTTTGCTTTGTGGCTTCTATGTTCTCTTCTCCCTGCTGCCCCATGACACAACTCATAAGGTCAAATGCAATGAAAAGGGTATCACTTGTTTTCCACTATACACTCTGTTTTTTTTTTTTTTTTTTAAGATGGCCTTACAGTAAAGTAATGAAAAATAAGAAAAGGTTATCTAATGATCTATTTGCCCAGAAGGTAGGGGGAGAAAAACAATTACAAACTTTTGTTTCACAGGTGAGACATAGGAATGTATTTCTTTTGACAACAAAACACGAAATAACTTCATCCAATGTTGAAGTCAGGACAAAATTGGGACTGATAAAGAAAGTGAAACCTGCCTCCATTTGGGATTATAATAAAAACAAGGTTGGTGTGGACCACAGCAGCCCACTAATGGAATATTACTCTTCTGAGAGGAAACAAAGTGGCAGACGAAAGAGTCTCTTTACATTCACATGACGACAATTAATATGGTACAGATAAAAATTTGAGGCCTACTGGGAAAGATCTTGTTGAATTCATCAGATAATCAGCTGTAACAAAGAAGGCCTGGTTGAATCAATTTCCACCCAAAATAGTTCACCTGTGACATACTCAATGGAAGACAAATGATTCCAGTTACATAAAATGTCAAAATGACTTCAGACGAGATGTAAGGGTCATGCAGAATGGAGCAAGCCAAGATTTGAGAAAGTGGCAAAAAAGTACTATTGTGAAGAATGTGAGGTAGGACGCCATTTTCCAAAATCCTTCAAAATTTTTCATACTAAGGAAAATGTGGCAGTAATTTTCATTAAAAAACTACATTTTAAACAGTTTCATTTTTAATACCAACACCTTCTAAATTTATCTCCATTTAAGAAATGAAGGACAAGGGAAAACATTTTTTAATTGTGAAAACATTTTCATTTCAGTATATATGATGGTCAGTGACGTGTGAGAATGTTTCTTTGCAATTATTCCACAAAACAGCTTCCCACTGGTGACCCTAAAATTGTTTAATGCTCTAAATGATGACATTCAGTTTGAAACTACTATTTTGTATAAGCTAAAAGAGCAACCCTTCTGCAATGTTGAAGAATTCTTCTCTAGTAATAGCACAGCATTTACTTGAGCTGCAGCTCAATTCCATGACTCCAACAGCAAACATTATATTTAATCTCATTATATACCTGTATCTATTTTATTGTTGTGATATTACTGTAATCTAATTTATAACTTGAATATGTCTTGTGGTATTAAATTACTGTCATAGTACAGCTGTATTCATGTATTTTGATAACGTTTTATCTTGATGCTGTCTGTCCAGCTGTGGCTGGTGAATGACATAGAATTGGTAATAAAGATAATAACAAAAGAAAGGTCCCTCTTTCAAGTGCAATAAATTGACAGTAAGCTCTGGGCATTAGAAACTACTGCACAAAATTCAGAAAAACTTAAGCACAGTTTCGCCAGTTTAATCACACCTAGCTGTCCAAGTCCTTGTGTTAATCACAGTAGGACAGACAGCATGTCTGACAGGTACACTATTTTAAAAGTAAATCTAACGAACATCTCTCATCCTTTTAGAAATTTCCAATTAATTTCTGTCTTTTGGAAATGTAATACAGTTAGTAATATTTCATAACATTAATATAACTCTCAGAATCAGGCATAAATAATCTGTACAGAAACAATAATTTTGTTTGCAACTGTGAATTAAAATCTTCAAGGCAAAGGAAATCAGGATGCATGAACATTTTTTATTGGTATATAAGCAGTTCAATATCACAAGAGCTTGTGTATTTCTCAGTAACTTGTGTCAAAAATAACACGAAGAATGACAGAATGCCTGGATCATTCCCTACCTGACAGTTGTCTCCTGAAGGCGAATCAACTGCACGATTACTTGAACGAAGAAAAATATCTTTACAATCGAATCTGTCACTAAACCAGGCTTTCTTCCTGAGTATGTGACTATTGCTTTGAGTTTCAGATGAGCCATCAATTACACCAGTTGATGAAACATTAGACTATACTGTGACACCTTCTCACATAGACAGCTTAAGTCTGTCACTTTCAGAATGTGTGGACGAGTTATCACTTCTATCTACATCAAATAGTTATCCCTACTGCTGCTCTTCTTCAGTATCTGCACAATCTCTTCCTCAGTAGAATAATTGCTGATAAAAAACACTGTGATGCTGATGAACAGTAAGACACAAAGTGAGGCTCAATGTATCAAGTCAATCTCAACAAGCTTCATGAACACCACTTGGCAGCCACAGAGCAGTGAACAGCTGCTAAGGCAGAAAATTCACTGTACACTTATAATTAGTGAACAGTACTTATGTACCTCTGTGCTTTTGGAACTATACTTGTCACTAATGCTCATGGGGCGGCAAGGAAGCTAAAGTTAACTCGTCAATAGCACTTCAGGAAAATCCAGAGCCTGAGCTCAAACTTGTCAACAGCAATCTAAGGATTAATTCCATTTCTGCAGTGTTGAGCATTAATTTTCTGTTATGTAAATGTAAATATAGTGCAACACAACAAGAAGCTCAGTAAAGTGTGAGTATGGTTGACTTTTTTCCTTCGTTGAATGGCTGCTTACCTGCTGTTGTAGTTTCTTGAATTCCTTTGGATCTGTATTCTTCGGCACAAACTGAAGAGCACTCTCTATCTTCACTGGTGTACTACTGTGTGTTGGTGAACCCTCTGCCACCCACTGTAAACAGACAAAACCAGCACATTAGGGACCACTTCCCCCAGAACCACGAATAATTCTGCAACTATTCTGAATTTTGTGTGCCTGTTTTCATTCCTGTAACTTCTACAAGACAATTAAGCAATTTCTGAAAAATTTTTGGTCCCAGTATGTACTGATTTTGTCAAATCAATGAGCAGCAGCATACTTTTTAAATGTTTCAATTCAGAGACAGAAATGATAAAGGGCAGGAGAAAACAGGCACATTTATGTGTTGTACCTCTTTCCTGAGGTGCAGTACAATGAAATTGCTTGAAAAAGTTTACTTCAATCTCCAAGAGAGCTATTACTTAGGAAAATACTAATTGAAGTGACAGTTATGCATTTGTCAACTTTGTACATTACAAGCATAAATAAAAGTTTGGAAATTATGAGCCTGATGTCAGGTATCTACATGCATTACATTGATTACTGTCACATTCTACTCTCCATTAGACAAGTTAATAAATGATATGAAAACATACATAAGTCTGCAGCGAACTAGGTCACTTGCACTGTACGTACAAGTCTTCAGAAAACAATATACACATGTAAAAAAGCAAATTTAAGGAAGGTAGACGAAACATCAAGCATGCAAACCAATTGCAGTCATTAATACAGTCAATTATAAGCAGGAGAGTAAAAAGCAGCCAGAACATTAGCTTAAGACCGTAGCGATTAGGTAAGCAGCAACAGAAGACAATGACAGATGAACAGGAAACTGCCTCTATCATGCATTCTTCAATGTCTTAAAAAAGCAACAGAAGAAAATAATTAAGTAATTTCCCTATGGTATTTTAGACACACACATTTTTGGTGTTAAGAGGGTGGGGAGGGGAGGAGTGGGAGGTAGTTAGGAAATGATTTATACAAAGCTGTTTTCTAATAGGATAGAAGGAAATTAATGACATTGTTTGTTCTAATTTTTAAGTATTTTAAAAGTTCTGAGGTTTTATGCTGAATTATCTGTCTACTAACTAATACAAACAATGTTACTTCTTTATTCTGTAATAATTAATATGTAAGAATATGTGTGTGTGTGTGTGTGTGTGTGTGTGTGTGTGTGTGTGTGTGTGTTAGGATTCTACTGTTCCATTAATAGTATTGTTATTAAGAATGGATTGTTAACTCAAAGGAAAACACACACTTGTCTTTAACAGTGTCATTTTTCTGTGAAGACAGCAAAAGTAAAGGAAATCAAAGTACAGATTCCCAACTAAGTCAAAACCCAGCTCTTCAAATGTAGAAGTCAAATGCCTCAATCACTGGAAGTAGCACTCGAGGAAGGTTGGTGCATAAAAATCTCTGATGATCACAAAAAATTCATATACCTCAACATAATGAAGTCAGTTAAATAACTATGCTATCTTCAGCAACATGTTTCAAACTGTATTATTTTCCATTGACATTAACTTTCCATCTCTACATATTACTACTGTTATTTTTTCCTATAAACTTAAAAGTATACTAATATGCAGCTGAGGGTTAGCAGTGTGTGGAACTATCAAAATAGATGGACTCCACATTGCCTATCTCTAATTTAAGTTGTCTACATGTGCTACTGTCACCAAAAATTTACCACGGGGCAAAATCTGTAAGAAAATTTTCGATGGCACTTGAGACCAAAAGCTTTCCAACAACTGGATGAGAAATAAAAATTGTAAGCATCTATGAAAAATCGTTAAGCATTTCCAGTATATGGACGCATTTACAGTTAGCTTTATGACATTCTGCTGTTTGCAGTCTATCTGTTCTGTGCATTGTTATGTTCCCATCACCATGAAACATTTATCATTCTGCCAGAACATGCAAGCCCCATCACCAATGCGAAGTAAGTAACCCATTAATTAAAAATAACAGAAACTTAGACCCTGAAATAAGTCTGAATGAGATGAATTCCAATTACCTCTTCTGCATTTGCATCCACCCACTAAAAATCAAAAATAAAAGAAAAACCAAATTAGGGAAAAAAGAACAATCATGTATCTAGTTAGCTACTACACAAAAAAACTACAGTGTTTATATACCACTCATAATATTCACACAAAATTCAATATAATTTATGCCACTCCATCAGAGCAGCATCAATTAGTTCATTTTGAAAATAAATTTTAAGCAATAAACACAAGATCAAAGTTTCAAAATCCAATTTATTTTCCAATGCAATAAAAATTAAAGTCAAAGCAATAGGCTGTCAATATTTATTGAACAAAGCAGTAATAAACACATCTCAAGCATGTTACTTTCTCATCCACAAAATTACAATAAATGTCAGAATATGTTTCCTGAAATACGGAAAATGCATTTACAAACATAACCTAACAAACATTGACTATTTATTATCTGAAAATTTTAATATTCAATATAGTAAAAGGACATCTCAATGAGTATCATAAAACCTACTCTGTCTTTAATTACTGCATTTATTTATTATTACAATTTTGTATTGAGGAACACACACAATTTTGTAAAATAAGTAAAAAAAAAAGGTCTTCACAAGAAAATCCCGGTGATCCTAAAATCATCACTGTGATCGTAATTTTTTTTGTTTTGTTTTTTCCTTTTCATATTCATATACGCCATCATTATAATCACTATCAAGTATGTCACATTAACCAGAAATTAATTTTCTACGATATATAGCTGCAAAAACAATCTCTGCTCATACACTACCCACATAAACTACATTTATAATAATTTCTTTGTATGTCCAAAGTAGAATGTAGGGCTACTAATATTCCATTGTAACAATGATTCAGTACATTCCACATAAACACATTAAATTTAAATATGAATGGAATGATGAACACAAGTTATACAGCTGTCAAGCGATCCATGATTACTTCTCCCAGAAAACAAGAGAGCAGAAAGTTTGGCAGATTACAGCAGGAATGGAAACTTCGGTTCACTTACATTTCTTTCAAACAGAAACATTATTCTGTCAGTGACCCACAGACAAAGTAGGTCAATAATAATAATAATAATAATAATAAGAGGAAAAACATTAAAACAATTGCTTCAAAATGTCATAATAGTATTATGTAATACTGCTCAATCTGAAGTAATCAGCCACAGAAGAGAAATAAAACAATTTTCAACCAATTCACCAGAATTCACATAAAGAATGAAGAAAAATGTTAACTAGAAAAGCAGAAACCCAGAAGAGACCTACAAATGCATTGTAAGAAGATTTATGGGTCCATATTTCAATATGCTTTAAATGCATACTATGTGGCATTTCATCTGAGTTAAGTAAGAATCATATCCTTGAAGACAATTGTAGTAACAAATGTTGTTACATCGGAATTGGAGGTTATTATTAACCAAAGCTTTCAAAAGTGATAAAACTGAAAGATGACCCATCATAATTTTCATGGTAACAATCTGATGTTCATTTCTCAAGAATAAATTGTAAGCTACACTTATTTCACCAAGTATTACTACATATACACGCAGTAGTGTAATCCATAGTACAACACTGTGCAGTAACTGTTACATTATCATCAGAAAAAATAACAATGCTATCTCTAGAATATAATCAGAGTTTGTAGGAACTCCAATGATGAACTACAGACAGACTGCTAGCATAAAACATATGGAATGTAGCAAAAACCTTTGAAACTTGATATGGCATGATAAACACAGTAAATACCTTCTGTTTAAAGAAATTGCTAATAATACAACTGAAAGTAAAAATGTACATAATTTCAGAGCACGTCAAAAAGTACAAACACTGACACCACCATCTAAGAGAAGTTACAGGACAAATAATGTATGCTGCGTAATGTGAAAACAGCCAATGTCTGTTTCACTTTATATTTACCATTAATGCTAACAGTTCTACTATATGATACATCTGTATCCGATCTGTGGCTGTCGCCACAATGTATCAACTTTTCTCTGAAAACTACAAGTGTTGTATTTATACAACCCCTTGAAATTTTCTTTAGATGGTTACACGTCTACAGCCTGATCATTCTACTTCACTCTACTTTAAGATTTTTAAATTTGTTTCCAAGTAAAAGTTACTGCAACAGAAATTTCTATCTTTACAGAGAGGAAAAAATTTCACCAGGAACTTTTAACATTTAGCCAATACTTGAATCATCAACAAAACATTCAATACGCAGCAACACAACAAAATTCAGTTTAACGTGTGGCACAAAATTTGTAGTGTTACATTTCACAACACTGAATTGTCATTTAGAAGAGTTAAGCATTATTTGTTCCTTTTTTTAAATGGAGCACAAGATATCTGCATATTGCAAAACATGAATCACACTAAGGAATGTTGATTTAATTATACCAAACAACAAGTGTCTTCACAATAAACAATTTCTTGTGTAAGATAAATAAGGAGAAGTAGACGACCGGCCTTCTTAACAACTAGAAACAAATGGGGATTTTATATCATGATTTACTTGCTCTCTTTGTTTTCAAAAGTTATGACCTCTACCTTCGTTATTTTCTTTGGATCAGGTGTTCCCGTTTCCAATATTTCCACCTTCTGATATACATTTGGAGAATTCAGCCACCGTGTGCGGTCATGTGTTTTTTTACCATCGATGTACTTCTTCCACTGCCTATAAACACAAACAGAAACAATTTACTAAAGCCAGGCATTTTATGTTGACAGGTGAATCACTATCAACGTGCCAACACATTTTTATTTTACAATGTGGGAAAATTGCCACATTTACAGACAATTCATTATCAAATCTATCCTCCTTAGAAAGAGACCCATCCGTGTAAGCCCTTTTAGCCTCCACGTGTCAGCAGAACTCTGACATGAGGAGGCTATTTAGCTGAAATGCAGACGCATTATTATGTAACATGACTATATCTGAGAATACACTGTAAATCTGAAATTTGCCATTTATATAAAAAAAATTGCAATCCCATACAGCAAAACAATCTCTTTGGAATAATTCATGTATGAAATATCATTTAAAAGATAACACACAAAAGCTGTAAAAGAAACTGTAAATTGAGAAATGTGCACAGTTTAACTGCCTGACACACTGCAATCTCATATAGCAAACACTTTTTTCCCCACAAATGGAGATACTGCATCTATATCCTCCAATCTGAATAAAAATGAACTATTTCTACTGCCTCAAGATTCCATGACTTACCAAATGGGAAAGCGCTGGTAGACAGACAGAATAAAAAACACACAAACACACACACAAAATTTCAAGCTTTCGCAACCAACGGTTGCTTCGTCAGGAAAGAGGGAAGGAGAGGGAAAGACGAAAGGATGTGGGTTTTAAGGGAGAGGGTAAGGAGTCATTCCAATCCCAGGAGCGGAAAGACTTACCTTAGGGGGGAAAAAAGGACAGGTATACACTCGCGCGCGCGCACACACACACACATATCCATCCACACATGGTATATGTGCGCGCGAGTGTGGTTGCGAAAGCTTGAAATTTTGTGTGTGTGTTTGTGTGTTTTTTTATTATGTATCTACCAGCGCTTTCCCGTTTGGTAAGTCATGGAATCTTTGTTTTTAATATATTTTTCCCACGTGGAATGTTTCTTTCTATTTTATTTAAATAGGGAGAAAAACACTCATAACACATCAAAGTTACTCTAACATAGAGATTGTTAGGGTTTGAGCACACACTCAATTCAGTAAATGTGAGACTAGGAATCAGTGTGTAGTGGCATTTTCAGAGGAACCATCTTGACAATAATTTTGTTAGCGATTTGATAAAACCATGAAAACCTAAGAACTCAGGATGGCCAGACTCTTATTGATCCCGTTTCTTATAACTGTGAGTTCATGCCTCTCTCTGTTTTGTAAGTGCTATTATAGTAAGTAAGATTCTCTTTTAGTTGGCTGCACATACAAATTTTTGTGGCAATGCAAGATAGATATGACCTTTCAAAAGCAACAGCTTTACACAGAATAAAAATTATTAGCAGTTTAGATTACAAGTGCTGTTCAGAATTTGGATCACTGTTCTCTAAAACTAGTAGCAGACTCATTAAAGGGATCAAGGAAAACTACTGAAGAAGTCTATTTGCTTTTATTACTTCATAGGATTGCTGTCACATTCCCAAATGATCATGAAATGTGACCATGTATCTACAGTCGATGAGTGAGTGAGCGAGTGAGTGAGTGAGTGAGTGAGTGAGTGAATGAATGTATGTGTGGACGAGTAATAACCCTAATTTGAAATAAGTTAACACTCGGGGATGTGCAAGGTGGTAATGATACACTACTATTAGGAGCATCATACCACCTATCTAGGATGTTTTGGGAAAACCTTTGCACATCGAAATTAGCATGGTTTGATTGTGTAGAAATAAATTTATCATCACAAACCAGTAATTCCCTTTGGGATATTAACTTCCAGTACTGCTGACCAACACTTAATGGAAAATAATTTACTAATATTCAAAACATTAGATACCTTCTTCATGGCAAAATAAAGAATTTGTCTTAGAATATAGGAAATGGTGTGGGGGAAGGTCATCCAGACTGTAAGTTAAGAAGGGCCCACCCATGATAAAAGGTGAACAGAGAAACTACTGTGGCAAATCTAGAAATACTGCTTTGTACTTTAAGTGTTTCTATCAGCTACAAGTTTCATTTTCTGAAGATAAGCATGTGGCAGCTCCCAATATTTTAATAGTTTTCTTACTTGAATTTCCCTTTTCCTACAATCTCGAATAAAGCATGTGGCAAAATGAGACATAAATGAACACATTAATATGATGCAACATTCCCTTTAATTTGTGGCTAGCTGGGGAGGGTGAAGGAAACAAGAACACACAGTTTTTCTCTACTTCCCCTATCTTTCACCCTTTCATCTATTTTTTCCTTCTTTTTGTTTTTCTATTTTGTGTGAGTACCTTGAAGCAAATTTCAGAAAGCAAAGTTCAATTTTTTTATGATATAAATATCGTGTACAATAACTAACAAACAAATTTATTGTTAATGTTAATTAGTTTATATTATTGAAAGAAAAACAGTATACAACAAATTCATACCCTTGTTTGTACATCTCCTCCTCTTCAAGAATATATCCCAAGGAAGACACTGCTGGAGGAACTTCAACATCATTGCGAGGTCGGGGAGGGTCACCTTTGACCAGTGGATGTCTATAAATGTAACCCGTCCGGAAGCCCTGTATAGCAGAAAAAAAAAAAAAAAAAGGAACAGGTTAAAATAATTCTTGTCACTTTCATTAATATACTACCATCTATTATTGTTGTTTGTAGTGGTGGTGGAGGTGATTAAATGCACAACAGAGATGCTTCCATTTGAAACTTCAACAAAAAAAAAAAAAAACAGAGACTTTAAATCTCTTAACAACAATGGCCGCTGTTCAATATCATCAATATCAGAGTCAGCACTCTTAATTAGACTACGTATTCACCAAGTCATCCTCTGACTAGTCTTAGGATTCCACCTGACGGAAATCCCTAAATTATGCAATACATGCCATCAAATGTAACAGTGGTACCACCAAACTGTGCCAGCCAAACAAAAGTTTAAGAACAACGAAACTAGTCAACCAGTAAAGTAGCTAACCGCAAAATGTTGCACAGTAACAACAATTCTAAGCGTACACAACGAAGAAGTATCCACAAAGAAGGTATGTAAATGATTCTAGAGTTGGAATTGTCTGTGAGAGGTGTAACACACACCACAAAACATTAGTTTTGTTCATGTTTAGTGTTGTTGCAAGGCCTGTAGAGCACATAAGAGGTGTGAACAGTGTCAAATGTTGAGTAATCACTGAAGGACACAGGAAAAGGACTCCTTTCAAGGAAGCACTATCACCACCTGACAGTGTGAAAGGGAACTTATGTCTGGCTACCACAAGGGAGGATCTCAGTACTGTGCATCAAGCACACCATAGCCCCTTCACACTGCACCTGCCATCTGAGAAACAGTAATGTGCTCCCTGTTGGGAGGCACTGGTAGCTGATGAATGGTATTACGATTTGTTCAGCGATGAATCATGATTCTGCATCACCCCAAATGACCACAGTCAGCGAGTATGATGGTGAACTAGGGAAGAATTCCATCCATTCTTCCAACATTTTGAGACACATAGCTATATTACTCTTGATGTCATGGTGTGGGGAACTGTCGGTTGTGACTTCTGACCAATATTGGTATGTTTGAGGGAACTTCTACAGCAAAATTATTTGACATGGAGGTCCCATGTCATGTGTTACCTCTCATGTGATTTATTATGGTGCCATTTTTAACAGGACAATGCTCATCCACACACGGCATGTCTCTATGAACTGTCTGCATGATACTTATGTACTCCTGTGGCAGCAAGATCCATGACAGAACATGTGTAGGATGTGCTCAGATGTCAGCTCTATCCCAGTTCCAGCATCCAGGATATCAAAGACCAGTTATGACAGATGTGTGCCAGCTTGTATCAAGAGAGGTTAAAATAGCTTCACAACACCCTTTGCTAACCGAATCAGTACATTTTCAGACTGATAAATGAGTTCATGCTGCCAAGTTTCTTAGTAAATTTGACTTTTTTTTATTCTGTGAAATAACTTCACATACATTCTCACCCAATGAATTAAATTTCATTTCCTCCTCACCTTCTCCTTGCTTTACTTTTTCAGTCAACACGAGTTGGGAAATGCACTGAAGTGATAAGATACTGTAGTGTATCAGCCATATTCCATCAAAAAGTACACCAGAGCGAAAGTGGGTTGCAACAGAGTAAGCTGCAAACAGAGACAAGAGTGTTATGCGTTGCAAAGCAAAACAGGGTCAACAGGTGTTGCAAAGCCAGCTGGGTACGTTATAGCAACAGATGATGCTACAATATGCTAGTGGAAGCATGGAGGCATTTCCCCACTTGCCAACCACTGAAGTGTTTAGAGTATGTGCTTTAAGCCCTAAACAAACATAGTCTGGACCTTGTAAGTACTTAGACATTCATGTAGTGAAATATTCTCTTGTCAGTATTGCAGCCTATACCACAAGCCAATGATACCCAAGAGCAAGATCCCAGAATGCTGTACCCATCAGCTGCGCTGCCACATTGTCATCACGATCGCAGCCTGACAAATTTACTGTTGTCCAACTTCTCTTCACTCCCCACAGATCGCAATCCATGGGTCATGTAACTATGGTGTCAGATCAGTGATGTCACCACCTTAGAGCAACATCTGAACCTACAACCTATAGTACAGTAAGTCCAAAAATTCTGGTGGAATTTTGGTCACGGAAAAAGTTTGACAGTCGTCCACTTTGTAAAGTAGAGTTCACTGCACGTGGACAACCAGCGGATTTGTCTAGTTTTAGAACTAATCGGAGTCACAATTCGTTAGTGTCTGTTAGATGTGCACAGCATAACCTCGAGGGCCACTCAGCACCATGTATGGAATCAATCCACCTAATTGTTGCAGGCATGTAGATAGGCAATTCTGAGAGTCATGATGGCTCAGATTAGACATAAGAAGTTAGTTCATGTCATTTGTTTTCTTGTCATGTGAGTGTTAGTTCTCAAAATGAGTGTTGTGAAGGACAAAGCTTCGACAGAACCAGAGACGCGAGAGGTATCAGAGCCGGAAGCAGTTGAGTTGGGCCTCCCCCGTTCGTTTGACAAACAGGTTTCGGGTGTTATCTGTGGCTGACAATGTCTCTAAGCGGGATGCAGTCATCCACCCTGTTCCAGAGGAAGCTTCTCAGCCCGCAAGGTATGGGCATTCACAGAGGGTGAGTATGCTGGTAGTTGGGAGCTCCAACTTAGGCACGTAATGGGGGCCCTTAGAAACCTGGCTGCCAAGGAGGGGAAGGAAGACAGTGTGCATATTGGGGGAATCATTCCAGATGTGGAAAGGGTGCTTCCAGATGTCATAAAGAGTACAGGGTGCAGCCAGATGCAAGTGGTGGCTTATGTCAGTACCAATCACATGTGTCGCTTTGGATCGGAGGAGATTCTCTATGGTTTCGGGCGGCCGGCCAAAATGGTAAAATGATGCTTGCGAGATTAAGGTGGAGCTCACCATCTGCAGTATTGTCGATACAACCAACTGTGGACCTTTGGTGCAGAGCTGAGTAGACGATCTGAATCAGAGGCTCTGGGGATACTGTGACCATGTAGGCTCCAGATTCCTTGACTCGCGCCATCGGGTGGTGGGTTTCCGGGTTCCACTTAATAGGCCAGGAGTCCACTACACACAAGAAGTGCCTACACAGATAGCTGCGACTGTGTGGAAGGGACTGGGCGGCTTTTTAGGTTAGAGGGTCTCAAGGAACCACAGACAGGGCGTCTGTCTAAAAGGGAGAAGGTAAAACACAGTTCGTTAGTTGTAGAAACGATTGGTAATGTAGTTATAAATTGTTGTAGCTCTGTTGGGAAAGAACCAGAGCTCCAAGCCCTAATAGAAAGCACTGAAGCTTAAATAGTTATAAGTACAGAAATCTGGCTAAAGCCAGAAATAAATTCAGCCAAAATGTATTCAGATGATTTAACAGTGTTCAGAAATTAAAAAAAATATAGTTGGTGGTGGAGTATTTATTGCTATCGAAAGTAGTTTGCCTTGTAGTGAAATTGTAGTAGATAGTTTCTGCGAAATAGTATGGGTAGAGGTTATACTTGACAATCGAACTTAACTATTAATTGGATCGTTTTAGTGACACTCCAACTCTGAAGATATAGTTGCTGAACATTTCAAATAGGTACACCACTCATACAATTATAGTTGGTGGTGACTTCAATTTACCCTTGATATGCCGGAAAAATTGTGTGTTTAAAGCCAGAGGCAGGCAAAAAACGTCATCCAAAATTGTGCTGAATGCTAAGAAAATTACTTTGAACATTTAGTTCATGAACCCACTCGAAGTTTAAATGGTTGTGAAAGCATACTTGACCTCTTAGCAATAAATAATCCTGGACAAATAGAGAGCATCTTGACGAATACAGGGGTTAGCGACCCCAATGCAGTTGCCGCTAGGCTGAATACCGTAACACACCTACAACCATCAAAAAGAAATGCAAAGTATATCTATTTTAAAAAGTTGACAAAAATGCTCTTAACACCATTTTAAGAGACAGTCTTTACTCCTTCTGATCTGGTCATGTAAGCGTAGCAAAGTTATCGAATGATTTCAAAGAGTTAGTGTCAATAGCACCTGAATTAATAAGTGATTGTACTGATCCCCCATGATACACAAAATAGGTCAGATCACTGTTGCAGAAGCAGTGAAAAAAGCATGCCAACTTTAAAAGAACTCAAAATCGCCAAGACTGGCTATGTTTTGCTAAAGTTCGAAATACAGGGTTATTACAAATGATTGAAGCGATTTCACAGATCTACAATTACTTTATTTGAGATATTTTCACAATGCTTTGCACACACATACAAAAACTCAAAAAGTTGTTTTAAGCATTCACAAATGTTGAGTATGTGCCCCTTAAGTGATTCGGCAGACATCAAGCCGATAATCAAGTTCCTCCCACACTCGGCGCAGCATGTCCCCATCAATGAGTTCGAAAGCATCGTTGATGCGAGCTCGCAGATCTGGCACGTTTATTGGTAGAGGAGGTTTAAACACTGAATCTTTCACATAACCCCACAGAAAGAAATCGCATGGGGTTAAATCGGGAGAGCGTGGAGGCCATGACATGAATTGCTGATCATGATCTCCACCACGACTGATCCATCGGTTTTCCAATCTCCTGTTTAAGAAATGCCGAACATCATGATAGAAGTGCGGTGGAGCACCATCCTGTTGAAAGATGAAGTCAGCGCTGTCGGTCTCCAGTTGTGGCATGAGCCAATTTTCCAGCATGTCCAGATACACGTGTGCTGTAACGTTTTTTACGCAGAAGAAAATGGGGCCGTAAACTTTAACCCTGAGATTGCACAAAACACGTTAACTTTTGGTGAACTGCGAATTTGCTGCACGAATAAGTGAGGATTCTCTACTGCCCAGATTCGCACATTGTGTCTGTTCACTTCACCATTAAGAATAAATGTTGTTTCATCACTGAAAACAAGTTTCGCACTGAACGCATCCTCTTCCATGAGCTGTTGCAACCGCGCCGAAAATTCAAAGCGTTTGACTTTGTCATCGGGTGTCAGGGCTTGTAGCAATTGTAAACGGTAAGGCTTCTGCTTTAGCCTTTTCTGTAAGATTTTACATTTAGCTCCCTGCTTGCTTTATTCGTCGACTTCCACGGGCTACGCATGGAACTTGCCCGCACGCGTTCAACCGTTTCTTCGCTCACTGCAGGCCGACCCATTGATTTCCCTTTACAGAGGCATCCAGAAGCTTTACACTGCGCATACCATCGCCAAATGGAGTTAGCAGTTGGTGGATCTTTGTTGAACTTTGTCCTGAAGTGTCGTTGCACTGTTGTGACTGACTGATGTGAGTGCATTTCAAGCACGACATACGCTTTCTCGGCTCCTGTCGCCATTTTGTCTCACTGCGCTCTCGAGCGCTCTGGCGGCAGAAACCTGAAGTGCGGGCTTCAGCCAAACAAAACTGAGTTTTTCTACGTATCTGTTGTGTGTCGTGACCATATGTCAATGAATGCAGCTACAGTGAATTTATGAAATCGCTTCAATCATTTGTAATAGCCCTGTATAGCATGTAGTTCAATGCGAGATGCTTTTAATAATTTCCGCAACAAAACTCTGTCTCGAAATCTGGCAGAAGACCCAAAGAGATACTGGTCATACACAAAGCACACCAGTGGCAGGATGCAATCAATACCCTCACTGCGTGATAACAAGGGTGAAGTCATTTATGACAGTGGAGCTAAAGCAGAGTTATTAAACACGGTTTTCCGAAACTCCTTCACCAAAGAAGACGAAGTAAATATTCTTGAATTCTAATCAATAACAACTGCCATGACAAGAAACATAGAAGTAGATAAACTCGGTGTAGCAAAGCAGCTTAAATCACTTAATAAAGGCAAGGTTGCCGGTCCTGATTGTACACGAGTCAGGTTCCTTTCAGAGTATGCTGATACAATAGCTTCATATTTAGCAGTTATATACAGCCGCTTGCTCACAGAAAGATCTGTACCTAAAGACTGGAAAATTGCTCAAGTCACATCATTACCCAAAAAGGAAATTAGGTGTAATCCGCTGAATATCCAATATCACGAACATTGATTTGCAGTAGCGTTTTGGAACTTATACTGTATCCAAACATCATTAAGTACCTCGAAGAAAATAATTTATTGACACATTGTCAGCACGGATTCAGAAAATATCATTCTTGTGAAACACTACTAGCTCTTTATACTCATGAAGTAATGAGTGCTATTGACAGGGGATGTCAAATTTATTCCATATTTGTGAAATTCCAGACACTGTTCCTCAAAAGCATCTTCTAAACAAGCTGTGTGCCTATGGAATATCACCTCAAGTTGTGTGACTCAATTCATGATTTCCTATCGGAAAGGTCACAGTTCATAGTAATAGATGGACAGTCATAGAGCAAAACGGAAGTAATATCCGGCATTCCCCAAGGAAGTGTCGTAGGCCCTCTACTGTTCCTGATCTATATTAACGACATAGAAGACAATCTGAGTAGCCCTCTTGGAGTAGTTGCAGATGATGCAGTCATTTCCTGTCTTGTAAAGTCACCAGATGACCGAAACAAACTGTAAAATGATTTAGACAAGATATCTGTATGGTGCGAAAAATGGCAATTGACCCTGAAAAAACAAAAGTGTGAAGTTATTCACATGAGTACTAAAAGAAATCTGCTAAATTTCGATTACGCGATAAGTCTCACAAATCTTAAGGCTGTAAATTCAACTAAATACTTAGGGATTACAATTACAAATAACCTAAATTGGAATGATCACATAATGTCGTGGGTAGAGCAAATCAAAGACTGCTGTTCATTGGCAGAACCTTTAGAAGGAGCAACAGGTACACTAAAGAGACTACTACCACCACGCTTGACCGCCCTATTCTGGAGTATTGCTGTGTGGTGTGTGATCTGCATCAGGTGGAACTGACAGATGACATCAAAAAAGTACAAGGGCAGCTCCTTTTGTATTATCGTAAAGCAGAGGAGATAGAGCCACAGACATGATACGTGAATTGGAGTGGTAACCATTAGACAAAGGCGTTTCTCGTTGCGACGAGATATTCTCATGAAGTTTCAATCACCAATTTTCTCCTCCGATTGCAAAAACATTCTGTTGACACCCACTTGCATACGGAGAAATGATCATCAAGATAAAATAGGAGAAATCAGGGCTCACACAGAAAAATTTCAGTCCTCGTTTTTCCTGCGTGTCATTCGAGAGTGGAGCGGTAGAGAGGCAGCTTGAAGGTGGTTCACTGAACTCTCTGCCAGGCACTTTATTGTGAATAGAAGAGTAATAACATAGATTTAGATTAACAGCAGATAATACAAAAGTCTGTGTGTAGGTACAATCACAATTGTCACAACGGGGTGCAGATTTGTCAATCACAAGTTTCATTGCTCCTTCTTCTGGCAAGGCAACCAAGGATTATGCAGACCTTTGTGGGAGACCTTGA
Source organism: Schistocerca americana (assembly GCF_021461395.2). Classification (NCBI taxonomy): domain Eukaryota; kingdom Metazoa; phylum Arthropoda; class Insecta; order Orthoptera; family Acrididae; genus Schistocerca; species Schistocerca americana. Next base: position 225,525,780 of record NC_060119.1, read on the forward strand.
AAATCTGGCTGAGATGGAAGGTTGGTCTGATAAGGAATCACTGTGTGTTGCAAAACAGACTAAAAGTGGAAGCTAGAACTTATGAAAGGTATACAGAAGCTCTTAAGGAAGCCACAACATTCGCAGATTTTAAAGAAGGGTTAATTCAGACACATACAAAACAAAATAGTACCAGACACAATTAGGGGTAATAACTAAGAAAAACATGCAAACTGTGTAACAATTTGCAGATAGGATATGGAAGAATTAAAGGATGTACCTACGAATTAGGACAGGATGCTGCAGTCAAAGAATTAGTTTGCAAGAAGCTGATGAAAAACTAATAGTCATGAAGGAATGGAACACAAAATGGTTCAAATGGCTCTGAGCACTATGGGACTCAACTGCTGAGGTCATTAGTCCCCTAGAACTTAGAACTAGTTAAACCTAACTAACCTAAGGACATCACAAACACCCATGCCCGAGGCAGGATTCGAACCTGCGACCGTAGTGGTCTTGCGGTTCCAGACTGCAGCGCCTTTAACCGCACGGCCACTTCGGCCGGCGAAAGGAACACAGTTGTAGGGGAAGGAGCAGAAGAAAAGGTTACAGGAGAATATGTACTTGCGTCATTGAATGAGAGAGGAGAAAGATTAACCAAGTTCTGTAATAAATTTCAGCTAGTAATAGCAAATTCTCTGATCAAAAATCACAAGAGGAGGTGGTATACTTGGAAAAGGCCAGGTGATACGGGAAAATTTCAGTTCAATTACATCGTGGTCAGTCAGAGATGGCGCAACAAGAGACTGGATTGTAAGGCATTCCCAGGGCCAGATACAGAATCAAATCACAATGTACTTGTGATGAAAAGTAGGCTGAAGCTTAAAAAGATTACTTGGGAAGAATCAGTATGCAAAGAAGTGATATACAGAAGTACTAAGGAACGATGAGATATGCTAGAAGTTCTCTAAGGCTATAGATAGGCAGTGCTGTTAAAGAGGAATGGGCATCTGCAAACAGGGCAATCACAGAAGTTCAATGGAGGGACATAGGTACGAAAGAGGGAGCTGTGAAGAAGCCATGGGTAACAGAAAGAATACTTCAGTTGATCGATGAAAAATGAAATGTTAAAACGCTCAGGGAAATTCAGGAATACAGAAATACAAGTCGCTGAAGAATGAAATAAATAGGAAGTGCAAGGAAGCTAAGTCAAAATGGCTGCATGAAAAATGTGAAGAAATAAAAAAAGAAATGATTGTCAGAAGGACTGACTCAGCATATAAGAAAGTCAAAACAACCTTTGTAGAAATTAAAAGCAATGGGGTAACATGAAGAGTGCAATGGGAATTGCACTGTTTAATGCAGAGGAGAGAGCGGGTAGGTGTAAAGAATACACTGAAAGCCTCTATGAGGGGGAAAATTTGTCTGATGTGATAAAAGAAGAAACAGGAATCAAAATAGAGGAGATAGGAGACCCAGTATAGAATCAGAGTCAAAGAGAGATTTGGAGGACTTAACAACAAATAAGTCAGAAGGGACAGATAACATTCCATCAGAATTTCTAAAGTAATCAAAACGACTATTCACATTGGTGGGTATGATCATGAGTCTGGTAACATATGATCTGAATTTCGGAAAAATATCATACACACAATTCCGAAGACTGCTATAGTTGACAGGTGTGAGAATTATCGCACATTCAGCTTGACAGCTCATGCATCCAAGTTGCTGACAAGAATAATATACAGAAGAATGGAAAAGAAAATTGAGGATGTGTTAGATGATGATCAGTTTGGCTTTAGGAAACGTAAAGGCACCATAGACGCAACTGTGACGTTGTGGTTGATAATGGAAGCACGACTCAAGAAAAATCTTCTTAGGATTTGTCAACGTGGAAAAAGTATTCGACAGTGTAAAATGCTGGAAGATGTTCAAAATCCTGAGAAAAATATGGATAAGCTATTGGGAGAGATGGGTGATATACAATATGCACAAGAGCCAAGAGGGAATAGTAGGAATGGATACCCAAGAACGAAGTGCTCGGATTAAAAAGGGTATAAGACAAGTATTTAGTCTTTTGCCCCTACTGTTCATTCTGTACATCGAAGAAGCAATGATGGAAATAAAAGAAAGGTTCAAGAATGGAATTAAAATTCAGGATGAAAGGATATAAATGATATGATTCACTGATGACATTGCTGTCCTGAGTGAAAGTGATGAAGAATTGAATGATCTGCTGAACGGAAGGAATAATCTAATGAGTACAGAATAGGGATTGAAAGTAAATCAAAGGAAGACGAAAGTAATGAGAAGTAGCAGAAATGAGAAGAGCAAGAAGCTTAATATCAGGATTGATGGTCATAATAACCTAGGCAGCAAAGTAACCAATGATGGATGGAGCAAGGAGGACATCAAAAGCAAGCTAGTACTGACAAAAAGGGCATTCCTGGCCAAGAGAAGTCTACAAGTATCAAACATAGACCTTAATTTGAGGAATAAATTTCTGAGAATGTACGTTTGGAGCACAGCATTGTACAGCAGTGAAACACGAATTGCAGGAAATCCAGAAGAGAACAGACTCGAAGTATTTGAGATGTGGTGCAACAGACGAATGTTGAAAATTAGGTGGAGTGATAGGGTAAGGAATGAAGAGGTTCTGTGCACAATTGGAGAGAGGAGAGGGAGATGTGGAAAACACTGACAAGAAAGGACATGATGATAGGACATCTGTTAAGACATCAGGGAATGATTTCCATGGTACTAGATGGAGCTGTAGAGGGAAAAAGCAGAGGAAGACAGAGATTGGAAAACATCCAGCAAATAGTTCAGGTTGTAGGTCACAAATGCTACTCGGAGATGAAAAGGTTGGCACGGGAGTGGAATTCATGGCAGGTCGTATCAAACCAGTTAGAAGACTGATGACTTAAAAAAACTACACTCTGCAAAAAAAGCTTTAATAAGTTTCATCATCTCATATCAATCAATTATATCCTGTGCAGCAGCAAAAAAATTTAGTGTGAGAAAAATATATACCTTCAAACTAGGACTTTTGTCTTCAGAGAATATCAACTTTGACAACCTGAACTGGTCAATGCAACTGCTGTTTGTAAGTACATAACATTTCTCAGACTACTACAGTGAAATTATGACAGTTCATTTAACGCATCTGTTAACAGCATAGGAACTTTGTTCAAACTTCTCATTTATATTTGGATGGAAGAAATAAAATAATCAATGCAAAATCATCAATGGCACACACAGCAGAAGTATATTCAGAAATTCAATAATAATGAAATTACCGCATTGTCCAGCATTCTCATTAGGGCTTCAAATTCTGTGCCTCCTAGTCTCCATTTTTTCTCCTTTTTAAGGCCCGAAGGTGGCAAGTCAGAACTTGTATCCTGCCTTTGAATAGCATCAGGTGGCCGTCGTACAGCCTCATAAACCTGCTTCCTGACTTCATCTGATATCAGAACAAGATTTTCCAGACCAGCAGGCATTACCTTCACCTGCAATTAGAAGAAAATCTAGAAACATCGTCTATTAGGTATATACAAGTTGTGTTTATCAAGTAAATACAATTTAAATAAAAATACAACAGACTTTTCTTAGCAATTTCATTTTTACTCTTCTTTTATACATAATCTCCACCAATATTCAGCATATTTACATTTGTTTGTGAGTATACGAAATGCCTCCTCAAATCGAGAACCTCACTGATTGTTAAATCTACATTTGCATCTATGTAACTACATCTACCGCATTTACTTGAATCTAAGCCGCACTTTTTTTCCGGTTTTTGTAATGCAAAAAACCGCCTGCGGCTTAGAATTGAGTGCAAAGTAAGCGGAAGTTCTGAAAAATGATGGTAGGTGCAGCCACAACTAACTTCTGCCGTTGAATATATGTAGCGCTACACAGGCATGCTTTGCAGGCACAAAGACAAATATTGGCGCCAAAACCTCTGAGTCAGTAACTAAACTTAAAAAAAAAAAAAGGTGGAAGACAAGCTTCTTTCTCCGCCCCAAGTTTCGACCACTGCATTTTCATACATTATCCAACGAAGTAAATACAAATTCCGTATTGTTCATCTTCGAATGTAGCAGCATTTCAATGTACTATGAAAATCCGACTGGCAAGACTGGGATGTTTGTCATTATGGCCAACTCTACGTTCTGAATTTTTTCCTACCTGTGAGAAGAGATGGTTGCTAATAGGAACTTTTATTAATTGTGAATCACATGCAGTATTCTCTTCACCATAAGAATAATACAAATATAAACATTTTGCCATGTATTCTTTCGTGTTTGCTGCTATCTCATTTAAATCCTGTCTGCCTAATAAACTACGAAACTAGCGTGAGACAGCAGCAAACGCGGAAGAATATACATATCATGTCATGTTTATATTCGTATTATTCTTATGCCCAATAGCGATACAGTCAGAAATGAAGCACGGCAATTGACTAATTTTTAAATCTACGATGACTAATTGCTGTGCAGAATGTAATGAACAAAAGAGGCATCTGCAAAGATTTTCAAACGGCGAAAAATTTTAGCTAAACTCTCGTTCAGAACATCTTCTATCATACACAGTCTATTATTTGGTTCTTGTTGATCATTATCAAAGAAAGCAGCAGTGTAAGGAACAACAAATAGCAGTCTCTTGCCATTGTTTCGCTAATGAGACAATTCCTCTCTTTTTTTATCGTAAGCGGCAGTAGCGCGCACAAAAGCAAGCCATGCCGCGAGTGGTGACAGTTCGTAAACACACATTATCAGAATGCGACAAACAATGTATGACACAGTAAAATAATGCATTTTCAGCTTAGAGTGACGTAAACACATACAACAAAGAGGACGGCACTTATCAGATCAAAGAAAAATAAGCAATCGATTTAAACCAGATGAAGCGCGTGAAAAAGGAATGCTTCCCGTATAAATACAGACGGAGCACCTGACGTGTAGGAATGGCTACCTGGTAAACCTTAACTGCTAAGCTTATGACTCGAACCAAACTACTGTAGCTGTATCGTCATTCATTCGACCTAAATTGTGTCTCATATTACAATGGACGAACTTTGTTTCGATTTGGAAGTGCGGCCTAAAACTTTTCTCTCCCTTGAATTTCGAGTCTCAAATTTCAGATGCGGCTTAGATTCGGGAAAATTTTTTTTCCTTGATTTCGAGTCTCATTTTTTAGGTGCTGCTTAGATTCAAGTGCAGCTTAGATTCCAGTAAATACGGTAAGCTCTGCAAACTGCCATGAAGCGCATAGGGGAGGGTACGTCCCATTGTACCAGTTATTATCCCTCCCCCCCCATTCCATTAACATATGGAGTGCAGGAAGAATGACTGATTGAATGCCCCTGTGTGCACTGTAACTGTTCTAATCAGGAACAGGGTGCAACCAACTGCAGATTGTGGCACACATTGGAACAAATGACACCTGTTGTCTGGGCTCCGAGGTCACACACAGGTCATCCAGCAACTGGCAGCTAAGGCCGAGACCAGCCTTGCTTATGGTATTTCAGCAAAGCTCACAATCTGCAGCATTGTCCCCAGAACTGATCGTAGCCCTTTGATTTCATGTTGAGTGAAGGGACCGAACCAGAGATTTTGAAGGTTCTGTGAAATGTTAGGCTGCAAATTCCTGGACTTGCACCATAGGCTTGAGAACTGTAGGGTCCCCCTAAACGGGTCAAGTGTGCACTATATATCAGAGGCTGCTACTCAGGTAGCTGACTGTGTGTGAGGTGTACACAAGGTTTCTTTTTTTTTTTGATAAGGCAACTCCACCATCCAATCCAGATGACGATAGCTATAGGAAACTCAGAAGTATCAGTGTAAGATCAAAAGAAATGCCTCCTGCAGATGACAGTATTAAAATCCTAATGGCAAACTGCCGAAGCATTCGCAACAAAGAGCCAGAGTTTGAAGTGCTCATGGAAAGCAGTGAGGCTCTCATAATTGCAGGTACAGAAAGCTAGTTGAAACCTGAAATTAGCAGTGAGATTTCTGGAGAAAATTTAAGCGCACACCGAAAGCATATGCAAATGGGTAATGGAGGTGGTGTATTTGTCACAGTAGACAAGAAACTCAAATCCACTTGGATAGAAATTGAAGCTGCATGTAAAACTGTTTGGGACAGACTCAGTAGCAGGGCTAGGCATAAAATGACAATCAGAACCTTCTATCCCCCCCCCCCCCCCCCAGACTCATCTCCTGATTTAACTGAAAACTTTAAAGAAAACCTCACTTCACTTGCACATAAGTTCCCCAATCATCAGTGGAGACTTTAATCTCTCAACAATTAATTGGGAAAAATTACGGTTTTCATGTTATAAATTTATTGGATCTAGTGGCAACAAATAGACCTGGCCTCTTTGAGGATGTCCACCACATCGAAACTAGTATCAGTGACCATGACGTGACTGTGGCAACAATCATTACCAAAAGTGTGAAAGACAACTAAAACAAGCAGGAAGGTATATATGTTCAGTAAAGTAGATCAAAAATCATTGGTCTCATATCTCAATAAAAAAAAAACCAACTTTCAGCACAGGACAGGAGCATGTAGAGGAACTATGGCTCAATTTTAAAAGAATAGTTGGCCATGCACTGGGTAGATACGTACTTAGTAGAACAGTACATAATGAGAGGGACCCTCCATAGTACAGTCATTGTAAGGAAACTTCCAAAGAACTTGAGATTATTGCATAATAGGTGTAAAACAAAGTGTAGGGCCTATTGCTAGAGATATTCTGGATGAAATGCATTTGTTTCTCAAGGGAGCAATGCGTGATGCCTTCAATGACTACCTTAGCAGAATACTGTCAAATGATCTTTAACAGAACCCAAAGAAATCGTGGCCATATGTAAAGGCTGTTAGTGGCAACAAAGTTAGTGTGCAGTGAGTGAGACAGGAACTAACACTGAGGGTAACAAAGCTGAAATGCTTAACTCCATATTCAAATGTTCATATCCAAAGGCAAACCCAAGAGAACTGGATAAATTTAATCCTCGTACCACTGAAAGGATGAATGAAATACGTTTTAACATCAGTGATGCTGAGAAACAGCTGAAATCATTAAAACTGAACAAAGCTCCAGGACCCGATGGGAGTCCCTGTCAGATTCTATGCTGAATTTGCAGCTGAATTAGCTCCTCTCCTAAATATAGGCTATCCCAGTTCTTGGAAAAAGTGCATATCACGCACTTCTACAGGAAGGGTAGTAGAACTCCTCCACAAAACCACTGTCTAATATCCATGAAATATTTCTGTTGTAGGATATTAGAGCTCAAAATATAATGAGGTATCTTTAACAGAATGACCTCCTCAACGCCAACCAGCATGGATTCCGAAAACATCGATCATGTGAAACCCCACTTGCACTTTTCTCACACGACATACTGAAAGCTTTGCATCAGGGTATTCAGGCAGATGCAGTATTTTTTCATTTCCGAAAAGCAACCAAGTCAGCAACACAATACACTTACTGCAGAAGTTTGATCATATGGGGTATAAAGTTAAATTTGTGACTAGACTGAAGACTTGGCGGGAAGGCACAGCATGTTATCTCGGATGGGGAGTCATCGTCAGACGTAGAACTGAGTTCATGTATGCCCTAAGGAAATGTGTTGGGACCCTTGCTGTTGATATTGTATATGAATAACTTGCAGACAATATTAACAGTAACCTCAGACTTTCGCAGATGACAAAATTATTTATAATGACATACTATCTGAAAGAAGCTGTGTGAACATTGAGTCAAATCTATCAGATTTAAAAGTGGTGTGAAGATAAGCAACTTGCTTCAAGTGTTCAGAAATGTGAAATTGTGCACTCCCCAAAATGTAAAAAAAACATCCTACGAGTATAATATCAGTGAGTCACTGTTGGAATTGGCCAACTCATACAAATACCTCGATATAACATTGTGGGGATATGAAATGGAATGATCACATAGGCTGTCGTGGGTAAAGCAGGTGGCAGACTTCAGTTTGCTGGCAGAATACTAGGGTAAATGCAATCAGTCTACAAAGGAGATTGCTTACAAATCACTTGTGCAAATATTGCTCAAGTGTGTGGGACCTGGACCAAATAGGACTAACAAGGGATATTGAACGCACACAGAGAAGGGCAGCACGAATGGTCTCGTGTTTGTTTAATCCATGGGAGTGTGCCACAGAGATACTGAAGGAAGTGAATTGGCAGCCTCTTGAAGACAGACATGAACAACCCTGAGAAAGTCTGTTGAAGTTTCAAGAATTGGCTTTAAATAAATGATGACTCTAGGAATAAACTACAATCCCCTCCATATCACTCCCAAGGGATCATGAGAATATGATACCAATAGTCACTGCACGCACAGAGGCATTCAAACAACCATTATTTCCATGCTCGATATGCGAATGGAACAAGACAATGCCCTAATAAATGGTACAACAGAACATACACCCTGCCATGCACCTCATAGTGGTTTGCAGGGTATACAAGTAGATGTAGATGTAGATTGCACTTCCTCAGTACTCCACTAATAAACTCAACGCTACCAACTGTTTTCCCTGTGACTGAGCCTATGTGATCATTCCATTTCATATCCCTAGAAAGTGTTACATCCAGGTATTTGTATGTGTTGGCCAATTCCAACAGAGGCTCCCTGATATTATAGTCATAAGATACTGCATTTTTTTGTTTTGTGAAGTGCACAATTTTACATTTCCGAAGAAATTAAAGCAAGCTGGTAATCTTTGAAATCTTACCAAGGTATGGCCGAATATTTATGCAGCTTCTTTCAGACAGTACTTAATTACAGATAACTGCATTGTCTGCAAAAAGTCTGAGGTTACTATTAATATTGTCCACAAGGTCATTAATACATAACATGAACAACACGAGTCCCAGCACACTTCCCTGGCTGATACCTGAAGTTATTCTACACCTGACGATGACTCTCCATCCCAGGTAAAATGCTGTGTCCTCCCTACCAAAAAGTTGTCAATCCAATTACAAATTTTATATAAAATCAAAGATGAGGTGACTTACCGAACGAAAGCGCTGGCAGGTTTTTTCCCCCTAAGGTAAGTCTTTCCGCTCCCGGGATTGAAAAACCCACTTCCTTTCGTCTTCCCCTCTCCTTCCCTCTTTCCTGATGAGGCAACAGTTTGTTGCGAAAGCTTGAATTTTGTGTGTATGTTTGTGTTTGTTTGTGTGTCTATCGACCTGCCAGCGCTTTCGTTCGGTAAGTCACCTCATCTTTGATTTTATATATAATTTTTCCCACGTGGAATGTTTCCTTCTATTATATCAATTACAAATTTTGCTTGATATTCCATACAATTGAACTTTTGACAATAAGAAGCGTAGGTGTGAACGTAGTCAAATGCTTTCTGGAAAACAAGAAATCCTGCATCTATGGGACTGCCTCGATTCAAAGCTTTCAGTTTGTCATATGAGGAAAGTGCAAGTTGGGATTCACATGATCGATGTTTTCGGAATCCATGCTGGTTGGCAAGGAGATCATTCTGTTCAAGATACCTTATTATGTTTGGGCTCACAATATGTCCTAATATTCTACAACAAATTGATGTCAAAGACACTGAATGGTAGTTTTGTGGATTTTTTATTTTTTATTTTTATTTATTTATTTTTTTTTTTTTTTTTTTTACATGCGTGTTACCTGTGCTTTCTTCCAACTAGTGGGCATAACATTTCGTTCCATGGATGTACAATAAATTATAGTTAGTAGAAGGGCTAACTCAGCTGCAATTTCAATCTAGAGTCTGACAGGAATTCTATCAGGCCCTGGAGCTTTGTTCAGTTTTAACAATTTCAGCTGTTTCCCAACACCACTGACACTAATACTGATTTCATTCATCTTTTCAGTGGAGGAGGATTAAACTGAGGCAACACTCCTCAGTTTTCCTTAGTAAAGGAACATCTGAAAACAGAGTTATGCATTTCAGCTCTTGCTTTGCTACCCTCAATTTCAGCTCCTGTCTTATTCGCTACATACTATAAAGTGACTTTAGTGTCACTACCAGCCTGTACATACGACCAGAATTAATCGAGGTTTTCTGAAAAATTATCTGACAGTATTCTGCTACAATAATCACTGAAGGCGGCATTGCCGTCTTGACAGCCAAATTAGGTATGAATGGCAGTGGCACCTGGCAGAATGTATCTGACAACTGTCTGTTTCCTCCAACTATAAACTCTGCCAGAGTGATCCCATCCTACAAGTCCAACATAATCTTCAATTCCCACTTGAGACTCTTCCCAGAAGCTCTCCTATGATCTATTTCCCTGCTCACCTCCACGACACCTGACCTCAGACATCCTTCCCAAAATCCACAAACCCAACAATCTTGATCACCCCATTGTAGCATGACATTGCAACCCCCTCCTCCCCCCACTGAAAGAGTTTCGACCCTCATTGACCAACACCTCCAACCCAAACAACTGTGTAAAATCTAGCCTCGCACGCCAAGGTTCCAGCCACTTCCTTCATCAACTCTCCACCTTCCCCTCCATTCTCCCTCCTGGATCCCTACTCCTCATTGTTGACGCCACTTCCCTACCCACTATCTCTCACACCCATGGTCTTGCTACCATTTTTGGCATTTTTTAAAAAACTTGCCATCTTTGCCCTCAATTTGTGAACCATTGGAAATCTGTAGGAGAATGAAATATTATATTCTGAGACCTTGTATTGGTAAGTAATTACACGCAGTTTCAGGTTTTCATGCAATTACTTCCAAATATACAAAACACTAAACTACATTTTTTTTTGAGCACCTATTTTTTCAGCCAACTTTGTTCTGAATTATTCAAATGAAAATTGCTCACGAAATCTTTTTCAGTTATTTTGCGTAAGACTGTCGATAGCTGTGCTATGGGGTCAAACAAATTACTACATCTCCGGAAGGATGGAATTAGTGGTTGTTAAACTTCACGAATGTTTATTGAGAACAAGTATGAATATTTGTACAGAATTGTAATGCTCACGTGAGAACCTCTAGATCACTTGGCATGGAATGATACCCATGCTACATTTAAATATGTCACAGCTATATTTAAATATGTCACAGCTATGCACAAATTAACAACAAAACAATTTCATCATATTTATCAATACATACCTGTGTCTCACAAGCCAGAACTGTATTGTAAACATTATAAAATGCTTCTTCTACTGTTTCTCCACAACAGACAGCACCATGGTTTGATAGAAACATAACCTGAAACATGAACACAGGTAATACAATGATATTCTACTATGCAATTAATTCCATCACACAGTTTAACATATTATCATACACTACAAAATTAAAGCCCTGATGAACCCAGTTAAATAAAAATTTTAAATCACAACTTCCATACAAACACTGAAATGTGAATGAATTTAAAAGTTACTGAATGGAACAACCTGTTTAAAATATGTTGACCACTACATTAGATAAAAATAGCAATGTCATGGCAACAACTAAAAAAATAAATAAATAAATAAATAAATAAAAGAAAAGAAAAATGAAAAAGAAATCACAAAATTATTTATCGTACGGTTTTATAAGATGCACGCAAAAGCTCTACAATGAAATGGAAATGTCCAAATGTACCAACAAGTCAAGAGCACTATTAGCAGATTAGCCATTAAAATCTGGAAAAAAATTCTCGGAGAATTCCAAGTGTGAGGAGGAAAATGGTGTCAAGAAGCTCCTGATAAATTAATGGTGAGCAGGGAGAGGGAAAGGGGGGGGGGGGGGCAATACGCAATAACGACTTTTGTTTCCTCTCATTTGAGATATCAACCAGCCATAAGTAGCAGTTTTTAAACACTGGTCATTTACATGATTTAATATTCACATACATGTAGAAAACACACCTTTAAAAACACAGAATTCCCTGACATTTCATGAGATTCCTGAAACTCCCCAGGTCTTTCCAGGTAAAATGCAATTCCCTGAGAATTCCAGGTTTTTCGATAAATCACCACCATGTTTGAGTCACTTGATGTAAAGTTCTCTCAAATCAGCATGAAATGTTCGGAGAAACACAAAATTGCACAAGTGATAACAGTCTGCAAAGCTCTTACCTGATCAGAGAGCTTTCACAGTAACAGTTTGTTAAGCCGTAATGAGAAGAGAGAATGGCATAGAGGACGAGATGTGGAGGAGAAGGTGGGGAAGAAAGAATTAAAGAAAATGAGTGACATTCTATGATACAAAGTTTTATGTGGGATTATTATGGAGGCAGAAAGTAAACAAACGAGTGTGGGGAACAGTGTGGTGATCTGGAGAGAATAAAAATGTGAGACACTGAAGAATCTGGATAAGAGTTTGATCAATAAGAGGAGGAGTATGTCTACTAAGAACAAAGCCCTAGTTAAGTTACGTAGTGATGGAGGAAAAAATTAGTAGCAATCTTCTTGAAGATGTCAGAGAACTTTTGCAAAAAGTCACCCTAAAGTCACAATGCCTAGAGAAAATTCTAAACTATTTCCTATAAGCTATTTGCGACATCACTAAAAGTAAGATACAATGAGTAAAGCATATCAGGAACTATTTTTGCTCATTTCTGACACCAACGCCCACCCAAAATCATCTTGTCACACACTGAAGAATTATCTAAGTGCTCCTTTGTACTTGCACCCTCACTGAGAGCCTCATCTACAATATCAACAATGTAATTGCTTAGCAGCTAATAAGTTCCCTACAACAGAGAACACCTTTATTTGTTGCAACGGACTTCCTGGCAGTCTCACAATGTAACGACAGAACCACAGAATAATAATTTAATAGCAAATAACATTTCAAATTAGCTCAAAAAAAATTTTTGTCAACGTTTCTACTGATGGTAACAGTAGATTGAGGGACAAATCATTAACAGTAAATACACAAAGCTGCTGATTCAAGCACATTACATTTCAAACATCTCATTTCACTTGGCAACAAAAATTCTGAGGTCATTTCTTGCAATAATGATCATTAGGTACATGTTCTTTCTTAGCTTGTCAAATTTTCATTATGTTCTTACGCAACAGGCACCACTTTGCAACCTCTCACCAGCATACTTAACCACACATGAGGCAAAAAAATGTTTGTCATAAATATGCTTACACTCTTCTAATTTACTTTTGTTATAAATAAGGCACCTGGGTGTAAGCAAGCCACAAATGAAAGTGCCAAGTGCAGTGTCGAGTTAATATTCAAGTGTTTTACAATGATATGTGAGCGTTTAAAACTGCAATTTTACCAATGCAGCATAGTAGGTATAAATACTATTTATTGATAACGTCTTGAATGAGGTATGCCTAGTTCTGGATCATCTGAAGCTACCAGATACCTGTAGACTTCGGTACTTGAATGTTTTTAGTCCAGCTGCCACCTATATTGGTGGTCTAATAACACCGTACCTGTTATTTTGTGTACTGTGGCCATTACCAAATAACTGTCATGTCACACTAAACCAGTATCCACAGATGTAACACCAGAACTGCACAAAGAAAGTGCGGCTTTTTAGCCCCGCATCACTTTACCTCCTCAGCTGTCTATGTACAGAGAGTCTGGACGGAGCTCATTTCTCCATTCCCGACAACCCTCTGAGAATTTGTTCACGACATTGTAAACAAACTGTAAATTGAATTACCACACAAACCCAACAGCAGACAGAAGAACTTGTATGATACAGAGATCAACCAACAACATAGAAAAAGAAGAGACTTAATGCAGTTAAAAATTAAAACTTTTTAAAAAGAAACAAAAAATAAATAAATGAGCGAGGACAGCAGCATTCATGTCTTTTGCCATTAAACTCTGCTTTCTGTGCACCCTAACGTATTGGAGTTCATATACATACTACCAAAAAACACCACCCATTGTGCCATTTCCAAAATGGCGAACTACTGGCTAAACGCGTGTTGGTATATTACAAGAAATTTCATTTCAATCAAGTGTTCATTAATGATAACGTAGAAACATTTGGAAAGTGAAACCCCATAATACTTATGATACTAAGATTAAAAAGAAAGTGAGTTTATCTAGAGTTGTAAACAGAAAGAAAGTTTACTTGGCCTGAAACACTTACTGCAAAAATTATAGAATTATTGAATTATTTTGGTGCATTTTGTATCTGTAGCTATGACATTTATCATTCTGTGGGATCAATTTTCGTTTCATTTCAGTCTCTCACCTATAGTGCGATTAAAATTACTTGATAGTTGACTTCTGTCACTTGCTGCTACAGTGTCACCACATCGGTTACCGATCGGTTGTACGCAACACTTAAAAACACAGCAGGTAACTTCACAAATGCCGTTATGTGTAACGCAGAGCAATGTTGGTTGGAAGCGGTCGCCGTGAGGTATGATGGAAATATGAGCTGCATTTTGATAGTTACTGTATTCTGTGAGATCGAAAATATTGCAAACAACATATGACAGGACCTCTGCTTCATCTGTCGCATCAATTACTGGAGTGGCAAAAACTGAATGATTTTAAATACAAAAAATTATTAATTTGACTCTATAATCTTTGGAGTGACTGACTGTCAAAAGCCAATTGTAAATTAGCTGATATCACTATTCATACATTGTGGCTGATGTCAGTTAAACCATTCTGGTCAGAAATGATTTATTTTATCACGAAGTATAAATAAAAAGGTACCCTAACTGATTCAAGATCAGATTTGGATTTGTAGATTTTGACAAGGAAAACTCAATGTAAGAGCCTGCAGCCTCATTAACAAAATCTGTTCATTGTCTTCACATATCTAATAGCTGTCTCATCGTGTATCACCATCTTTGAACATGTTACATTGATAGTAACAGTATCCAACATTCTGAAATTGTACTTAAGTTCACAACTGATGACCTAAAAAAAGCAATAATATAGACCCCTTGGGCGGAACAGGAAGAGCACATTTGTTATAAAGTCATTTCACACTACACCAGAACATTTTACCTCCTTAGAGTGGCAATAAATACGATACATACAATGTAATATGCTTATTGTGTACATATTTTCTTTAAAGCACCTGAATGAAATTAGTATGGAAAACTAACCTTGTTTACTGGTCCCAAATTTCTGGCAATTTTTTCTCGTTCTTCTGGCTCGAAGACTGCACCGAGATATGGATGATTGCTAACTTCACCAATTACAATAGCTTCTTGGCACAAAGGCTGTAGGCCACATTTTAATGAAGACACCTGTAAAAGAATTATGAAACAAATCCAACTGCTTGTCGTTCAGTGTAACGGAATAGTACAGAAATGCAGGTTATAAGATGTATTAATTTAACAGTAACAAATGCAGAGATTACAAGATATTCATAGCAGACATAGTCTTCAACAGGTAAGCAAGAGAAAGATAAGGGGTACAAGGGAGAGGTAAAGGGCTCTGATTTTTGTGTGTGTGTGTGTGTGTGTGTGTGTGTGTGTGTGTGTGTGTGTGTGTGTGTGTGTGTACGTGTGTGTGTACGTGTGTGTGTACGTGTGTGTGTGTGTGTGTGTGTGTGTGTGTGCGCGCGCGCGCGCGCGCGTGTGCGCGTGCCACCGACAACAAATTTATGGGTGAATAAATCTGCTCATTCCACACTAGTAGAAAACAAAGCTAATATTCATACTGATACATATGGTCTTTACCACAATGAAGGCAGAGTTTCAGCAAATAAGTTATCACAATTTTTCAAAATAGATACATTATAAAGTTGAATTAATGGAGCAAAATTTCCAGACAGCACTCTGAAAAGTAAAGTAACCATAGCAAATAACACCATTCTAGAGGATGATGCTGTTAATAAGGCAGCCAAGTCTCTATGACAGACTTTTTGAGTACACTGACGGAGGAGAAATTTGTGAGCACATATCAGCTTGCTACCACAACAGTGAAAGACAAATATTAGTTTCTTTCATGTTTTATCAACAACTCTGCAAAGTTAATTTGCGTTTGCTTTTTCCAGCATTCCCAGAAATTCTACTGTTACTGTCATTAGTCATACAATGTCTTATCAACTTAGTGTGCAACAACCAGTGTGACAATTTCCCTCACAAACATGCTTTAAACTGCAATCTCTGTAAGGTAAAATTTAAAGTCCAATTAAAATGATGTGCCTCATTTCATAATGGATGATCAATTTGTTTCGATCAGTTTATTTAAAAAAGGACACTAGAGAAAGTACGCAAAGTATTGTAATATAGGCAGCAAAAGAAGATCCCCGACAGTTGTATTGGGCTTGGGGGGATTCTTTGCGTGTCTACCTCAACTAGTCACGTAACATGATTTTGCATGTCTTTCTCTATGGCAATGCCTCAGTGGTGTTGCAGCTCTATAGATGACTATTATTTTTGCCTGCAGCCATTTGTACTTCACAGCTGAAAGCTGGTACAGCACTGCCAGCTGAAAGGGATCTTCTTTTGCCAACTCTACTGTAATTCACATTTAAATTAATAAAAAACTTAAGTCTCAATATCTGAAGTCAATCATCAATGTTTGTGTTTTAAAATATATATTTACACAAAATATCAATTACAAATTGAAGTGGTTGGTGAAAATGCTCCAGTGATACATGTGGAAGTATGCAGGGATGTGGCAGGTCCAGGATGGTCGGCTGTTATGTGAAGCATCAGTAGTCAATGCTCCGAAGGAAAACTGGGGGATTGGAGAAGCATTGAAGGAGAAAAAGGCTACCTAGGTGTGCAGGAAGGCTAGAAGATTGTGTGTATCGTAATACTGCTAATTACTGGTAACAATGATACTGGGTAATTACAATCCCTAACCATCCTTCAGAATGTTGCAGATACTTTCTGAATTCCCCAAGATCTCTCTAGTGGTCTGGGTGAAATCAATTTCTCCTTTGTAATTCTAGGTCTTCCAGACAGAGGGCTCACACTTGCACAGCATATTTTTAAGACCAGTACTGAAAATAAGTTACGAGCTAAACATGTTACAGTAAAGGAAAATATGACAAGTTATGATACTCACAGCCAACACTGCAGGAGTATGAACATGAATAATGCACTTAATATCTGGACGGGCAGCATGAATGGCAGAATGCAACATGAAACCAGGAACATTCACAACAAAATTTGTAGTTCCAGGCTCAACTATTGAGCCCTGCATGTCAATTTTCACTAAACTTGAGGCAGTTATTTCATGGTATAACATTCCAAACGGATTTATGAGAAAATGTTCTTGGTCTTGGTTCAATCTCGCCTGAAAATAAAAATGCAAGATGTTAACGTCAATCTGTTACAAACAAAACAGAATCTTACATGATGGCATAGTTGGTGTGCACATCAGTATTTACAAAACTGGCAATTCACTGAAAATGTCACTGTGCCCAGGCTACTAAAATTAGGAGTTACTTCACATATTTAATCAGAACTTGAAAACTTAGCGCAGAATACTTACAGTGATACTGTTGTAGATTCCTTGGGTCCAGCCACAAAGATCCATTAATCTATAGACTGCTGCTAACTTGCATCTAAGGATCTTTTCTCCCTTTGCATAGCCCATGCTTTCAACACCACGAATATCATTTATAGGAATGACACAGTTAGATCCTACAAAACATTAAACAATAATGTATAAGATGCTAAGACCTCAGGCGAACTATGAATTTACACAAATTTTACAAAAACCACTTATGTAAACATAAATATCTACATGATTGCTCTATGAAAGATTTACTGGCTTTACAATATCTAACTGACTTGCACATAAGTTCCACAGTTCAAAAAGCAAGATTAAAATCCATTTAAAGATTGAGGACTACAAAAGGTATTTTAC
This sequence comes from Schistocerca americana, assembly GCF_021461395.2. NCBI lineage: Eukaryota > Metazoa > Arthropoda > Insecta > Orthoptera > Acrididae > Schistocerca > Schistocerca americana. The sequence goes on from NC_060119.1 coordinate 225,543,548, forward strand.
ACACCTCTGAATACACTTGCAGGTTGTAAACGGCCACCCTGCAACCCCATCATGTCCGATAGCTGTTGCAACAAACCTGCTGGGCCATTTCCATCCTTCAGCTGGGTTTCAATAATTCGTTCCAGCTCCTCACGGAAAAGACGACTATTCATTATCATCTCGACTCGTTTCCTCCTTTCCATTTCCTTCATATCCTTTAAAAGAAAAAGACACATCACAATCAAGAAAATATATCTGCCTCAATAGCTGAGTGGTTAGTGTGCCTAACTGCCATGCTGGGGGGAGATGGGTCAGGTTCGATTCCAGGGGGGGCTTGCTGGCAGACTGGGTATTGTGTTGTCCGTATAATTTCATCATCATTGATGCATATGTCACCAAAGTCGCATGAAATATAAAGACTTGCCCTAGGCGGCTGAACAAACTCGGATGGGATTTCTGAGCCAAGAATGCCAAACGATCATTTTATTTAAATAAAATACAATAGGAGAAAATTAATTTATGCTGCATGATGAAAAATATGATGTGTTGGACTCATCAGGAAGCATGAAATTTATAATGGTATCACATAATTAGTCATAACGCAAACAAATACCACTTTCAAATCACGCCAGCTGATTTAAGAACTGTGTGCAGCATAGTCCATATCATTTCAGGCAAGCTAGGAAAAAATCTTACCTTCGTAGTCTCTGATGTTATTGAATTTAGCGTATATTAAAATGAAGGACTAAATAAGGAACACGTCTCCTCCCCCCCCCCCCCCCCCCCCCCCCCCCCGACACACACACACACACTGCAGAAAATTTTTGCTCTAAGATACAGCCCTCCGCAGATGACACTATGCATACCATTTTAAAGACATGAATTTTGGAAAAAATTTTAAAATGCTGTATTTCTGGAATAGTTCTAGATATTTTGTTGGTTATTTTTTTATTTGAAAGATAATTGCTTTACAATTACAAAGAAATCCTCCAGTTGGAATTATCTGTTGAAGTTCTTTTACCATAGCATTCTGAACTTTTTTATAATTTATGGAAATTTTTTTCCCCAAAAATGCCAATCCATAAAGTTTTATTTTTTCTGTTGATTAGTACCATATAGTTCTACATTCCCTGAAAAGGAGAGCTTCCACTTTTAGGTTGAACAGGTTTTATAAACAACTGAAATTTTTGCCATACATAAAACCTGATTTATCACGACATGAAAATCAAAACCTAGCCTTATTTAACATAATTTTAGTTTGAAAGGTGAGTACAAGACTCATTTTTCAAGCATTTTAAATGGTTCCAAAATGTATGTGAAAGGTCCAAAGACTTAAAAGGTTTCAATTTATACAACTTCTGTGTACTCTGTTTTATACCAAAATTAGCCAGTCAATGAACTAGAAATGTGCTCCACTGCTTGCGTATCTTCCTTTGATATAGAGTGGTGCCTTCCTGTTGAATCAATGGGAACTGGAGCACTTACAATCTTCAAAACATTGTTAACAGGAAGTGAGTACTGATGGTGTGGTTGTTGTCCTTCAGCTAGAAACCTATATCCAGCAGCTGGTCCATGTGGTAGCATAAAGTTCACTACAATTTCGTTAACTCATAACTCGTAACTCTGCAAGCCACCAGTCAGAGTCATACACACATGCCACAAACATCACCCTTCTCAGGTTGGGAATCTGAATATTATCCTGCTGTTTCTGAGGTGTTGGCCAAATGAACAAAATATCTTCTTTCTTGCTCTTTAAAGAGCACGCAATATGAGTTTGCCCATCACTTTGAGTCCAAAAATGTGTCTTCTGAATTCCTTTCACAGGAGTAGTTTGTTCGGACCATTCTTCTTTTTTCTACTCACCGAATTCTTCGATTTCCTCTTTGTTTACAAGAATGAGGGCTGTGGATGTGTAAGATTTCACGACTATTGTAAAATCCTCAGCATTCTGAATCACAGCTGTATTTGGTCTTGAACGATTATGTTCCGTTGCAAAGTGCTTTAGCAGGCCTGCAACACCATCAGAAGGCCCCTTGCCGCGACCAGTAGCACTGTATACCCAGTCAGTTGGCACAAGCGACTTATTCAATTCAAACAGCTGGTAATGATTTTTAAAATGGTAAGGAGCACCATCAGAAATAATGATGATCTTCTCTGCCCCTGTTTGCAGTTGAAGAATTTTGCGCATTGCTAGCCAAGCATTTTCTGAGTCACGTCCTGTGTCATCACTTATAACTGCAACATTTGTGGTCTTGTTTTGACAATATATGTCACTCCTGTAAAAACTGAAAAATTGTAATTAGTCCCATGATACCCTTGTACTTCTTGTGGGAGAATTACAGACCTGTTCTCAGCAAACTCAAAGTGAAACACTAAACATAGTTCTTCAGCCTGCACACACCCTTTCACTTCTGCATTGTGTTGACATTGTTGCAATTTCTTCAGATGCTGGTGTGTTATTGCTTTCATTGACCATATACGAAGTTCATCAATGAAACTGTCAAAGGAACCGGTTTTCTCAATTAGTTTACTTTCCTTCCCTGTCACATCTGTAATTTCTGCAGAGTTATCTGCTATGTCTTCCAGGCCAAGTGTCTGCAAAGACTGTCCTCCCTTTCCAGGGCAGTCACCACATTCTTGAAACAAACAAGTCTCTCGCTTTACGTCACAGAGTACTAATGACTCCACACGCCCAACCAAGGTGTCATTTATGTCGTGCTCCAGTAAGTTCATCACGCGAAGTTCAAAATTCGTGCAGTACACACATAAACAGACATCACTAGGTGGGTGTCGAACTACCCACTAAGGTCGTAGTGCACAAAATTTTTATCTTCCAATATGTGAATCATGTACCTCTTCACTTGCACAACTTTTTGACCTTCACCTGTTACAGTTATAGTGTCTTTCTTGTTGGCACTCTGGTGATAACAGTCCCATTTATCTTCCAGATAAAATGACTGCACTATTTGAACTTGAGCTGCTCCTACAGGATGATCATAATAGGGGTCTGGCATTCCAAAGACTTTTTTTTTTTTTTTTGAAGACCTTAAATTTCTCGATTTGTCTACTATGTACTTTGATACTTATGGAACATGCTTCAAAATTGTTTCCTTTGAAAAGAATAATAGTTAAAACTTGCAACTTTTCACTGTAGCATGCACAACATTCAACAGCTGAATTGATAATTTTGAAAAATTCCTGGCAAGAGGTGCAAGAGTGTTTTGGTTCATTTTCTTCTGAAGATGGAGTTTCTACTTCGAAGAATGTGGTCAGTTTTGCTGTAGTGTATTCATCCATAGCTTTAGTAATTTCTCTGCACCTTCTTGATGCATAGAGCTTATGACTTGACTTCACTGACCATAGTTTCTTAACAGGACTAACACCTACCTCTGTGGTTGACTGATTCAGGGTATTTAATTCTTCCTCTACTGATGCAAAATCTGCCTCATCGGCACCATGGTAGGCTTCACCTTGTTCAGATACCATCACTGTTGTTGTTATGTCAAAACATTTTGAATAAACCTTGTTCAGGTACTATCGTTGTTATTCTGTCGAAACATTTAGAACACAAAACATCAACACTGGTAAGCATCTTCACTTTGAAACAGTGTCTTCAACTGAGAGCACTTATTCCCAACCAGAACAAAGTCTGTTTTTCTGTCTGTCTTGGATATCATATTTTTTATGGATATGTAAATGGTCAGCACACTTCACTCTCCTGTGGCCCGTCAGAAGACATTTCTAACAGTCCTTTTTACGAGACAGTAAATCAGATGTGCAGGAGAACTACGAATGTGTGCAACGTAGCTGGTGAGGAGTTGTGCATGCCTAATCTTCAATGGAGGGACTCCCGCCTCCACCAGGGCATGATTAAACAAGGGCTCTGCAGAGCTGCAGCAGCATAGAGCAATCTGCACCCCAGGTGATGATGTTCAGGCAGCAGAGGGCATTGAGGTGCTGCCAGCACTTCCGCTTAAGCTGTTGAAGGTGAGGAAGCCAGGTCAATCAGGCGTCCAAAACCAGTCCCAAGAATCAATATGTCTCCAATACCGTGAGAGGAGCGTCATTAAGGTAAGGTTCTGGTTCTGGGTGAATGGTATAACGCTGACAGAAGTGCATGACACACAACTTTGCAGCTGAAAACTGGAAGCCATGACTGCGCCTTGTGGATAGCTCCCTGAAAGCACTGCTCAGCAACACGAGTACTGGAGCAGCAGTACGAAATGTAGAAGTCGTCTGCACACACAGAAGGTGAAGCCAACGGCCTTACAGCTGCTGCTAGGCTGTTAATGGCCATTAAAAAGAGAGAGACACTCAATTCACAGCCCTGTGGGACCCCTTTCTCCGAGATATGGGAGGCACCAACCTGGACACGGAAAGTACAGAGCAACAGCAAATTTTGGATAAAAATCAGGCTCAAGCTCCGGAGACCCCACTCAATGTGGCAAGGATATGATGCCACCAGGTCATGTCTTAAGCTTTTTGTAAATAAAAAAAAAAAAAGACGGCAAAAAGGTGTTGGCGTCTGGAAAAGGCTGTTCGGATGGTAGACGCGAGGGACCCCAAGATTATCAGGGGTAAAGCGACCCTGACGGAAACCGTCCTGGCATGGAGCCAGTAGGCCACATGACTCCAGGACCCAACCCAATCGCCAACACACCATACATTCTCAAAGAACGTTTGTGAGGCTGATGGGCCAACAGCTAACCACATCAAGAGTGTTTTTACCAGGTTTGAGCACTGGAATGATTGTGCTCTCCTGCTTTCGTGATGGAAAGACACCATCACACCATATCCAGTTGAAGATGACGAGGAGTTGTTGCTTGTAGTTGGACGAGAGATGTCTAATCATCTGACTGCGGACTGCAGATCCGATCTGGTCCAGGAGCTGTGTCAGGGCAATGTGCAAGGGCACTGAGGAGCTCCCACTTTGTAAATGGGACGTTATACGGTTCACTGTGGCATGTACTGAACGAGAGGACTTTCCCTTCCATCTGCCATTTCAGAGTGTGAAAGGCTGGGGGGGGGGGGGGGGGGGGGGGGGGGGTAATTCTCCGACTCATAGGCTCGAGCATGGTGCTCAGCAAACATGCACGGCAATCACGTTTGTGTCGGTAGATAACATCGATGGTAATGCCCGGGACACCTGTTGGGGGTCTTGTACCCAAAACCACGTCTGATCTTCCAGATTAGGGAAGGAACGTATGGCACCCAATGGTCGAGGCGTACCTCTCCCAACACTCCTGTTTCCATCGCTCTTTAAGCTGGCGAACGCGGGCATGGAATTGTTTAAAAGCTATTAGGTGCTCCAGAGATGCATGCCGCTTATGCCGCTGTAGAGCCCATCTATGCTCTTTAATGGCCTCAGCAATTTACGGCGACCACAAAGGTAGTCTTTCGTCGGGGGCACCCGACAGAACAAGGGATCTAAATTTCCGCCGCAGAAACAATGGTTCTAGTGATCTGCTCAACCACTACATTGATGGTACCAGAGATTCAACAGTCACAGCAGAGGTGAAAGCTTCCCAGTCTGCCTTGTTTAGAGCCCATCAGGGTAGGCATCTGTGGGCATGACACTGGGGGAGTGACAGGAAGATAGGGAAATGGTCACTACCACACAAGTCATCATGGATTCTCCAGTGGACAGATGGGAGAGGTCCTGGGCTGCAAAGTGATACATAAATAGCCGAAGAAGTGCCACGAACCACACTGAAATGTGTGGAAGACCCAGTATTTAGGAGGCAGAGGTCGAGCTGAGACAGTAAATTTTCTACCTCTCTACCTCTGACAGTAAGCATGCTGCCACCCCACAAGGGGTTATGGGCAGTAAAATCTTCCGAAAGTAGGAAAGGTTTAGGAAGTTGATGAATCAGTGCAGCCAAGACGTTCAGGGGTACCACACCATCTGGAGGAAGATATATGTTGCAGATAGTTATTTCCTGCGTCGTCGTTATCCTGACAGCCACAGCTCCAAGAGGAGAGTGAAGGGGCACAGGTTCGCTACATATTGAGTTCAGGACATAGACGCAAACTCACATGACACTATTATAGTCGCTATGGTTCCTGTAATATCCCTTATAGCTACGGAGGGCAATGCAGAAAGCAGGTGTAAAACTTAACAGTTGCTGTAGGTTGCCGTAGCTCAGGCAGGTGGTGGAAAAAACTGCAGCAATTCCACTGGAGGGTGACATTATACTGAGGCAGGGAAGGCATGAAATGCTCAGTAAGGCAGTTTATACCTCAGGGTCACCTGCTGCCACCAACTTAGTTCCGGAGCAGTCTATATCCATTGTATCTGAGGGTCTGGCGAGATCTAGGTCCTCAGCAGACGCCAGAATCGCCACCTCATCCTGAGACACAGAGCTTGTAGATAGTGGTGGAGTGGGTGCCACCACAATTTCCTTGTTCTTGAGGGTCTTCTTTTTGGATTTCTCTCGCTGCTCCTTAGGTTTCTCTGGCTGGGAGAGCTTCTTTGATTCAGTCCCCAGGACTGAGGAGGATCATGAAGCCCTACAACCAGCTGCTTTTGGGCACTTCAGCCACTGACAGGTGTCATCTTTCCCACTAGTAGAAACCTGGGAAGGGAGGTCCCTATGGGACCCCTTCCTAGGGAGAGGAGCCGAAGAAGACTTACGCTTCTCTGGCTTAGAAGTCGGCAGTTTGGGAAGGAGGGGGGGGGGGGGGGGGAGGCAGTGCTCCCGAAGTAGGTGGTGCGGAAGCAACAGGGAGGGAAGTGCCCCCCACCACGAAGGGGACAGCTGTAGCCTTACAGCTTTGAGAGCCAACTGGATTTGACTGAACGGATAGGGCTATAACTGATCTCGTAGCGGCGGCGTAAGAGGATGTCAGAGGTACAGGATGTAGGCAGTCAAATTTCCTCTTAGCCTCAGTGTAGGTCAGTTGGTCCAGGGTCTTGTATTCCACAATTTTTCTTTCCTTCTTTAGAATCCTGCAGTCTGGTGAGCACGGGGAATGGTACAGCGGGAACATATGTCTGAAGTTGGAAGTACAGCGGGAACATATGTCTGAATTTCCAGCACTTAAAGCACCGCATAATGGGAGGGACACATGGTTTATCGCCACAGTGGGAAACCATCACCTTGACCCTTTCAGGCAATGAACCCTCAAAGGCCAAGATGGAGGCACTGGTAGCAACCCTGTTGTCTTTGGGTCCCCTGTAAACGCGTCAGATGAAATGAATACCCCACTGTTCTAGATTGGCGCAGAACTCGTCGACAGACTGCAAGAGGAGGTTGTGATGGAAAATAATCCCCTGGACCATGATGAGGCTTTTATAGGGAGTGATGGAAACAGGAATAACACACAGTCAGTCACAAGCAAGTAACGCTCGGGATTGGGCTGGGGATGCTGTCAGAATCAAGACTGCGCCATTTCTCATCTTGGACAGCACTGTCACTTCCCCAAACTTATCCTCAAGAGGTTCAACAAAAAATTGAGGCTTCATAGGTAGAAAGGAGTCCCGTCCATTCTGCTACAGACTAATACCGAGGCGAATATGGCTCTGTTGTTTCTGTAGCCCTACATGGAGTAGCAAGGGAGGGGAAACAATTTAGGGTCATACCTGTCACCAGCAAGAGGTGACTTAGTCCGCTTCATTGTGGGTCATCTGCCCTGATGCCACCCACTCCAATCAGAGGCTCTCCCCATGGGCGCAACCCAGCCACAGCAAAGGCCACCTGGCATGATGGCCATTGCCAGAAATCCTTATGCCCCATGAAGACAGGCATCTACTCCTTGGTATACGTCGCGAGTTTACTAGTCGGGCAACAGCAGTGTGATCCCTGTGTTGTCAGGGGGCTACCACCAAATGGGTGCATGATGGCCCCACCACAACGGACTGGCTACTGTGTTGGATATTGAGTGCAAAGAAATCCAATATTGTCATGGGAACGAAAGAGGACAGGAGACAACTGAAGAAGATGACATACTCCAGAAAGTGTCCTCATCCAAATAGTTGAACTGCAGGTGGAGATGCAAATCCATGACAAGAGGTTCAGGAGAATGAATCTAAGGGCACTATGGATAATTCACGCATCATTAAGGCGTCCCTCCCCATATGGCCCGCACTTCTGTAGAATTTGGAAAGTGGCAGGTCAAGCCATAAAATGGGACCTGAACTTATAGGGCCGAAAAGTGCGAGACTCCTTTTAGTCACCTCTTATGACAGGTAAGAATACCTCGGGCCTATTCTAATACCCGGACTCACAGGGGGAGGAGGGGGGGGGGGGGGGATGATACATTAGAAATGAGTGAAATTAAATGAGAAGACGAAGGTGATTTCTGGAGTGACAATTTCCGTGTACCATCTACTGGTATGACTGACCCTAGGGTCAGTTCCACTCTTTCTTTCCATTTCTGGATGAACCTTTATAACTTCTTGAAAATAAAAATCATCATAACAGTACAATGGAATTTGTTGATTTGAATTCACATTTTAAAATTAAATTTAAAAAATAATATAGTTCAAAAGAAATTTAAGCAAGCCCTACATATCTGCTTATAAATTCAATTGGAAAACAAATTTTATGGCCCAGTTCTTGTATGTTCAAATGCACCAATTTTAATGAAGGCACAACATCGTGTGGAATGAAGTGTGTAGGAAAGCGAAGGATGTGCAGGAAAGTGTAGAAACAGAATGGAGAATAGTACTGTCCAACTTAGTAGTGAATTATGACCCAAATGACGTGTTCAGTGCCAATGAAACGGCGATGCTGGCTTCAAAATGGTTAGCAATTCAAGGTGAAAAGTGCACCGCCCAAGGTGAAAAGACACTGGCGGAATAATGTCCAAGGAAAGACTCACTATAGTGCTTTGTGGAAACATGTTAGGTGAAATGGAGAAGCCACTGGTGATTGGAAAGGCAGCAAACCGCATTGTTTCAAAAACATAGACGTCAGTAAGCTTACAGTCACATGGCGAAGCAATGAAAAGGCATGGATGGGGAGTGGTCTTATAGAAGAATGGCTGGGCTCTTTCAATGCCAAAATAAAAGGAAATCACTAAGTTCTCCTTTTCCTAGACAATGCAACCTGCCACCTGAAAGTAACGTTATCAAATGTGAAATTGGCTTGGTTCCCTCCAGGTTCAACCAGCCTCACATAAGGCACTGTTGGTTCAGATTGTCCCACTCCTCAATGGCGATTTGATGTAGATCCCTCAGAGTGGTTCGAGGGTCACGTCGTCCATAAACAGCCCTTTTCAATCTATCTCAGGAGTGTTCGATAAAACCCATGGACCAGGTGGTTATTTATACATTTGAGTGTCATTATATGCAATTTCTGACACAATCTCTTATTCTTAGTGTTGAAGAAAAAGAAAGTGTGTTTGCTCTTGTACTGTCAGTTTCTGTCCCGAATGCCATAAATTGGATTGGCTTGGCAGTAAAGGAAATAACACCGGAAACTGTCACCAAATGCTTTAACAAAGCGAGGTTTGGGGGTCAAGAACAAGACAAATCTGTGGCCATCAAAGTTCAAGAAAATGCAGCAGCAATTGCTGAATTAATGAAAATGCGAACCATTTCATGTAGATGATTACATTCAAAGTGATGACTTTCTGTCAACTCATTACATTTTCACTTCAACAACACATTTAATGGAAGGATGATGATGAAGAAATAAAGGAAGAAGAAGAGCAGCAAAATTATGTTCCTAGAAAAATTAATACGCCTGAAGAAGCCATTGCACGGATAAATGATGTTATGCAAATTGCAGCACACACAAATTCTCCCAACTTGTTGGAACTATTGTACGGTCCAAAAAATTGTCTAGAAAAAGCAATTTTGAACAGCAAATTAAAACAAGTTTCCCTCCTTGATATGTGGCGAAGAAAGTGAATTGCAAAGAAAATGAACATGGGAATAATAAGAAAAATCTCTTTCCAAAGTGTGGCAATTCTTTCTCAGAACAAAAGCTTGGTGTAATGAAATTGCCAGAGACTCTGGAAACTAATGAAAGTGATTTTGATCCTTCAGAAAATCCTGTGGTCGAAGAGTTGCTCCTCACTAAGTGCGAGTGTCAAGACCTTTTTCCAAAGGCCTTTGTTATTGTGAAAATAGTTCGGGATAAAAGGGTGAAGCAAACTTTTCACTATGTTCGTATTATTCACAAAGTTCCAACAAAGGAAAAGTTAGGTGAAGTAATGGGGCTTCACCCCCCTGACTCAATGAAAACTACATTTGTTCCCAAAGAACATGATATATTCACTGCCCTATTCTGTTATGTGATTGGCAAGCTGCCTCCACCAAAGCTACTGCCTGATGGGCATAGAATTCTGTACAAATTTCCTGGAAGGGTTTTAGTAAAAGAAGCTTAATGTTTTTTATCAGTAAAAGTTTTTGTAGTGTGTTTTAATTAAAGGACTGACAATTATACTCCTTGAAATGTTCGTTTCACCTATATCTTGCTAACCAACATTTTACAAAGCAATTCCTTCACAGAGTCATACTCATACTGCATACCACAGCAATACTGCATGTGTTATAATAATAAGCAAATTTGAGAGGTCAATGTAACCCCACATCATAGGGTAACATTGGCCCCTTTCAAATTTTTTTCTATTAATCTATGAGAGATAGAACTACACAGGGCACTATGTGTGTTTTCATTACAATCATAAAAATCACCATGAATAGAAATTGATACATGCAAGAGATATTCTACAGAAACATCAAAAGGGCGTCAGGCTTACTCCTGATGACAGTAATATACTCAGGCAATCAAAACGAAATGCAGGACTTGTGGTGTATTGTTTAAAGAATTGGGGTGGGGTAGAGGTAAAAAGATAAACTATGTACTGTATAGTGACAGAATGATGCTAATTAAAATTATAGCAGAAAAAGTAGATATATCATAGCTATCATACAGGTGCATATGCCAACATCTGGACATAGTGGTGGTGAAACAGAAGAAGGGTACAAACAACTTTAAGTACTGCAATATGTGGATGACAGAAAATCTTATGCTGGACTGGAATGCTGTGAAGTCCTGTGAAAAGAGATGAACAAAAAGCTTAAATGACAGGAAGGTGTGGATTAGGAATCAGAAATGTAAGAAGAAGACAGACAAAGACATATTTGCTTTAGCATGGACAAAGAGCCAATGTCACAGATACATTCTTTCAGAACTGGTCGAGAAAATGTTGTATGTGCATAAAACCAGGGACTATCAAAATAATGATGACATCAGGGAATAAAAGTGGAATGGGGCTAGACTGATACTACAAGCCGACATTGATCACTATGGTTCTCTGTTTGTTAATTAATTTTCAGCTAGTATGAAGATAGATTCTGGTTTCTTCATTATGGAAGCAGCTTTAATGTATTAAAGAGGAACTCCCATTGTAGAACAAATCTAACACTGACGGATCAAAATTTTATGTTTTTGTGAGTGCATATAATTCCGAATGGAAGTAAAATACAGCCAATGGCCTTGCCGCAGTGGTAACACTGGCTCCCATCAGATCACCGAAGCTCAGCACTGTCAGGTTGGGCTAACACTTTGATGGGTGACCATCCAATCTGCCGAGCACTGTTGGCAAACAGTGTGCACTCAGTCTTTGTGAGCCAAACTGAGGAGCTACTGGATTGAGAAGCAGTGGCTCTGGTCTCATAGAATGACAAAACTGCTGGGAAAGCAGTGTGCTGGCCACATATCCCTCCATATCTGCATCGAGTGATGCCTGTGGGGTGAGGCTGACATGGCGGCCTGTCAGTACCATTAGGTCTCCATGGCCTGTTCGGGTTGAGTTTAGAAAGTAAAATAATTTTCACATCTGTTGTTGCTAGGACTTAGTGTCTCTCTCTCTCTCTCTCTCTCTCTCTCTCTCTCTCTCTCTCTCTCTCTCTCTCTCTCTCTCTCTCTCTCTGATTTTTTTTACAACCTCTAAAAATACGAATACTGCAACTTTGATAAAAAAGAAAATTATTGGAAAACGTTTACTCTGACACCTGTCATTTGTGTTCTCCATGTGCCAATGATCATATCTGAGCATAATTAGTGTCCAGTAAGGAGTAAGACAAGGATGCTATCTATCACCTACCCTTTTCAACCTCTACTTGGCCAATGCTCATTAGATGCCAAAGGAGTAGAAATTGGAGGAAGAAGATTAGGGTGTCAGACATTTGCTGATGACACGGTCCTTCTAGCCACAGGGGAAAAAAAGAATTACAGGATTTAGTGGACACCATTGAAGCTAACGGAAAAAAAATATGGAATGAAAATTAACACAAAGAAAACAAAAGTATTGGCACTAGGAGGAAATAAAGAAATAAAAATTATGCTGAATGGAGAAATATTAGAACAAGTGCAAAATTTTAAGTATCTTGGAAGCAGGATAGACACCGACTGGAAGTGCAGGACAGAAACTGAAACAAGGATAGCAATGGCAAGAGAGGCATTTTATAAGAAAAGAAGAATTTTCTGCAGAAAAAGACTCATAAAATGTTGTGTGGCATGTTCTTCTGTATGACACTGAAACACGGACTTCAAGGAAGAAAGACAGAGAAAAGCTGGAGGCTTTTGAGATGTGGACATGGCAGAGAATGGAGAGAATAAGTTGAATGGACAGAGTAAAAAAATGAAGAGGTATTGAGAAGAGTGGGAGAGAAAAGACAGTTACCAGATGTAATAAAAAGAAGAAAAAGAAATTGGACAGGGCATATATTAAGAAAGAAGGACGAACTGATAGAAACAGTTTTAGAAGGTTATGTACAAGGGAAAAGGAAGTGAGGAAGGAAGATATTTCAGATACTGGATGACGTGATGGACTGTACAACATGCAGCAGCCTTAATAAGGAAGCAATGGATCACAGAAAATGGAGAGCCAAAGGATCTGCTAATATGACAAAAAACTGATGATGATGGTAGTGGTAGTGGTGGTGGTGGTGGTGGTGGTGGTGGTGGTGGTGTCCAGAATCAAAAATCTTGTAAAAATGATCAATCTCACTCCATTCCGTGGCAAATTAAGCAAAGAGCAGCGATCGAAGATTAGTTGCAATGCAGTACAAGCTGTAAACAAAAAGAAATTGCAGATTTAAAGTAAAACCTGAGACGTGGGAAGCAAATAAATTAAAAAAAAAAACACCGAGCAACAAAGAATACTAATAAGAAAGCATTCTGGAAAACAAAAACAACACACCAATTCAACCTCGTCCAAGGAGCAAGGGATTCTTATAGAATGGAAACGATATTATATTGAAGAGCTGTAGGCCCCATTATGAGCCACAAAAATTAAACAAGAATTTGAGAAAGTATGAAGTGCTCTGAAAAAGTAAGTAATGGTTTGATAACATCCCAGGTGGAAAATTTGTTTTTGTAAAACTTTACTACCCCAGAATATTTTAGGAAAAGTATCATGCTAATTGATTCCAAGGAGTAACAAGGTAACTTAGCTACATGTAAAGGTGACTGGACTTCAAGCATTGTAGCTCACACTTCGAAAGTATTAATATTAATAATAAACAGCAAAATTTACATAGTTACTGCAAACCTCTAGAAAGCAGTTGACATTCTCAATTGGAACCTACTAATGGAAATTCTAAGCATCATTAAACTAGACTATAGAGACAGAGTAATAATTAAAGAACTATACAAAGAACAGTGACAAGGCCTAGTAAAGATAATAACTACACAAGCACACAAAAAATGTTAGAATACTTAACAGTGTTGGACATGGTTGCAATCTGACTCCATCCCTTTTCATCATCTACACAGAACTTAACAATAAACGAGTGCTCTGGATACTGTGCAGGTATCAGAATGAAATGGAGGAAAAATAAAAAATCTTATGTTTGCAGATGACATAACTATCATAGCTCCTGATGAAAGAAATCATGAAAAATAATTTTAGATCCCTTGGATACACTACTATGGGATGAGTAGGAAATGGAAATTAACTCAAAAAAGATAGAACTACCCACGTGCTCCAAGGAAACAGAAGACATAAACATACAATAAGTCAGAGAAATATTCAGGATGTCAGATAAGTAAAGATAGAAGAACCAAATACGACAAAGATTTACAGAAGCAAAAAATGATGTTCATGAAAAAAAAAGAAAAATGCTTTGCTCAGACAGCATATATATTAGAGTAACGAAAAAGGTGGTTTTGAGCTGCATAGGGAGCGTAACACTTTATGGCTGTGAGATATGGTCACTACGTAAAAATTAAATGAAATCTCTTCACGTATATGTGATATGGTGCTGGAGAAAATTTGTAAAATGTGAAGTGGACAGAAAAAAAAGAACTGGCAAAGAAAGGGCATTTGGGAGACCAACAGAGCGAAGTAGACATGAATGTACTGGTCACACAATACGAATCAACCTGTTCCTAATCTATGTCTTCGGAGAAATGCTACACGGGAAGGTTTTCCAAGGAAGATCACGCCTGGCACTTTCGTTTCACGAGCGAACGAATTTGATTCCAATGGATCCAGAAGCTGAGCTGCCAACCAATCGAAAGATCGATTAAGAATTCTAGGTTCAAACCCCCTTGATAAAATTAAACAAAACTCATTATCTTAAGCAATGGCTCACTACATTAAAATAATAAACCGCAAGCAATGATTTAAGTAAGCTGTGCCGCCGCGATGTACCATTTTTAGACATTTTATTGCAACAAATTGACCAAAAACGATGAGATTTTATCATCCACAGGGAATGGCACGTCATCAAAGTACAGTTTCAATCAGAAACTGAATATGCTGTATCTTTAATTAAATCACTCACCGCATCAATATCAGCTGGACGCATTTTGTTTCTTTCATCGTCATCTATACCGTCAGAAACACCATTCGTCTGAGGTTCAGTCGGAGGGGTTTGCTCGGATTGACTGGTGTCTGCCATTGTGGGCTGATGAGTTCACTCTGAAAAATAAAAATAACACCCATAGGAAACAGCACAAAATTTACCGAACATTGCATTCTAGCAAAATGTCACAAATATTATTGTATCCTCAATGCAGACTTCGTAAGGATGCTGCGCGCGGACACTGCCGCGATGAGAGTTTTCTGTTTGCCTTACTTATTTCCGTCTGACACCATGATTTCAGTTCACTTGTATTATATCAGCGGTTCACACTCTACCAGTACCACACGCCTGCAAAGGAACTCTTGAGTCAGGTCTCAATAATACGTCTTCTGTAACAATCAAACTTAACGTCCACTTTTGGTTTGAATTCTAACGATTCTTTTAAACAGGTTTTCGTCGTAAGTCGACAAAAACTTGTTATAACATCTAACTAAATATCTACACAGTGGAATGTTCTCTCAATGAAACGTGACAGAGATTGGTCCACGGAACGCTTTGTCTGATAATGTGTGAACAGCTCAACAAAATCACGAAGACACATTTATTAGTCCAACAGTCATTTTTTCACTAGTTACGTTTAGTATTAGCGACAAGTATCCTGGGATGGAGACTGAACTAGCGCCCATCCAATCCTGTCGGTACCCATTTCGATATGGAAGGCGACAAAAACAAAAAGTTATAACCAGGCCATGCTTGTTTTCCCGGTTTCATAAATTCCACCAGTCACCAATTAGCTGCGTCCTATCAAATAACATGCGAAACAGATCGATGACAGAAAACGAATCCAGTAACAACGTTTCCTCTACAACCATTTATGTTGTCACAACTGGTTTCACACTTATTTCAGTCTCCTCAATGTATCATGTATCTATACTATACAAGAATAAAAACGTCTTCCACACTGCGCGCAGCAGCAGAAGTTAGGACAGTAATAATATTCTCTCTAAATTAGATGTCTTGTCAAAACAGTATAGAAATACTATTCGTGTGCTACCTGTGTGACGATAGACAGTCGATATTGCCACTCTAGTGACAATAGTGTCACAGGGATATTTCCACCCTGGCGTTTCCTAGGCCACGGAGGCGGATTCATCATATTTAATAATTCAGAAATTATCATGTAGAAAGTAAACTGTCTTGTGTGTTCGAAAACACTCGGTATCACGTAGGGTATGATGTGGTTATTTTGAAAAAAAAAAGTTTAAAATGCGATAATTATGAACCTATGAAAATGTGATATTTTGCTTAGTTTCTTACAGTGTGTTTTAACGCAAAACCTGCAAACGTCAACGGCACGAATTTAGATACTTTTTTCTGAAATTTACCGATCAGAACCAGGATAGCACGGCATTTAAAACGTTATACATGTTTCTTTATACTGATCATGAATTTACGAATTTCACACCATCTGCCTGCTGACACTGACCTGAGTGTTCAAGAAATTAATAATGCAACACTTTTTTACTGAAAGCATATTTGTTTTATTCAGGATTCCAATACCCCATTTTGGTCCTATCCTCTTTCTTTTGTATACCGATGACCTGAATGACACTGTCCATGCCAAACAGAAAACTTTATTTGCAGATAATAACAGTATTTTGATCACAGGGTCAGACCAAAAAGAGCTTCAATTAGCTACAGACGCATCACTGCTGGAGCTAACACGCTGATTTGAAAAAAATAAACTTATAATTAACACTGGGAAAACGGTGGTCAAGAACTTTCCTATAACCCACTATCAACAAGAAAATCAACACGCATTGAAAATAAAGAACAAAATTGTAAAATTAGTTGATGTTAAGTTCGTAGGAATATATCTGCAGAGTGATCCCAAGTGTAATACACACATTAAAACTCTTAACTATCATCAATCTGTTACATGCTACGGATACTAAGCGCTAGCTTTAATAGAGAAATAGTAATACAGGCATATCACGCACATTTCCAGTCAGCAATCTGATATGGAATAACATTTTGGGGGAGTGCACACTGTAGTCAATCTGTTTTCACAACCCAGAAACGAGCTATCAGAATCATCTGCAACATAAAGAGGCAAGGTTCATGTCGCTCTCTTTTTGCTGAACCTTCCATAACTATATATATATTTGAAACAGTAGACTTTGTAAGAGAATATTTAAAAACCTCCAGTGCCTATCAGCTGAACAGCTCTGTGCACAATCACACAACAAGAAATGTCAATAACATTCATGTCTCATATGCCAGAACATCAGCCTACCAGAAGAGTGTCCTTCATAGAGGCGCACAATTTTTGTGTGTGTGTGTGTGTGTGTGTGTGTGTGTGTGTGTGTGTGTAATTTTTAACTTTCTGTATCATTTATAGACCTTTCCTATATTTGTACAAGATGTCACAGGACCAAAACTAAATTTAAAAAAATATTCCCCATTGTTTTGCCTACAAAACCGTATTTTTCAACTAATCTTCGTTCAATGCAACGGCCTTACGCTACCTTCCTGGAAGGGCTGGTATGCCCACATGGTGCCACTCTGCAGGTCGACGTAGGAGACAACGTCTTGCTGCATCAATAACCTCCCCACCATCACGCACTGGCTGTTATCAGTCGATCACCTCGAGTGAGTATAGCCGCACGTTCCAACATTGCAGGAGTCATAGCTGTGGGCAACCAGTAGGCACGCGGGAGATTCGAGAGGTTTGCGCTACCTTGTTGCGATGATAACAGACCCTCGCCCAACGACTCACCATGCTTTTGTTCACTGTGTCTGTAGACATCCAGCAAGTGCCTGTGAATACCTCCGATGCTCAGTGACAGCTCCGCTTGGAACGCACACCCGCCACAGATGTCATTTTGAAGGCTACAAATTAGTACTACTTCATGAAACTGTAGGGGCTGATGCGGAATATTCCACGACGACCCGCAACAATTTTCAACCTAAAATGTGTGTTGCATGGCTTACTGAACGCCCCACGTATTTTTCTGTTACTGCAAGCGTTAGCGATACTCGATGACAGTCTTTTCTCCTCGTTATTTGCGATAGGGTAAGGGAAATAATATGCGGAAAGAAGACGCACTATTAGTCACACAACAAGAGCAGGGTGTTGATCAGGCACTGCTTGGAGAAGAATGTGGATATATTGCCGCCTTGCGTCACAAAAACAGAATATTTAGGCTGCACTAAACGATCACTAACACGACCTAGGAAATGTAGGAAATTCTACAGCGCTAAGAAATAATATTAAACTCATGTAAAGCTGCTTCACGGAAATTGTCCTGAGGTCCGTGCTGGTAGGATACAACTTGTACACCCGTGAGCATTTGTTATCGTCAATACTTATCAACCTTGAATAGAAAAAAAAGTACGGTATGTTAGGGTTACTTGAAACCATTATGAACTGTGAGGTCATCCCGCATACCAAGGAATGGGAACTCAATGAAACGTATTCCAAACTTTGAAACATGCTCCCAATTTAGTTTTCCACTACGTAATACAATTGTAGGTCAATATTTACTAGTACAAAATTAGGAAATATTAGTGTTTCAAGACGCTCTTTGGTAGGGGGTTTTCTGAAACACTTATGTTGCTGACGTTAGCTCACATGGTAAAAAGTCACGTGTAACTAGTAACGCTGTAGAAACGTTTTTGAAAAGCTACAAAAATAATTAGCTGTAGAATTATTGCTTCTGTACTAGAAAGTTTGAGGGATGTATGAACGTAGCTATTTCTTTTCACACGCGGCAGCAGATGTCACGCTACAAATTGCTTCATACCGTTGAATACTAGACAAACACGGGACTTAATACAGTCCCCAGATCGTGTTGTTTTTATGTTCTGTTTTACGATGCAAGATGACATTAAATCCAAATTATTCTCTGATAAGTTCCTAATCTACATCCTGCTCTGGTTCCGTGGGCAGTGGTGCGTCCTATCTGCATATTATTTCCCTTATATTTATCAATTGCAAATAATGAGGTGAAAAGACTTCCATGAAGCATCCTAGAATCATACAGTAATCTCTAACCTCAGGTCAATGCCAGAAGGCAGGGAATGAGAGGCCCGGTAATTCATGATGAGTATAAGGAAACAATCTAATGCAATTGTCGTCAAACTGTTTTACTCACGAGCCAATATTGACATTGTGAGTCGACATCTTAGGACGCAAAAGCATGGTGGGAGGGAGGAAGGGGGTGTATTATGACCTCTCAAAGGGAAATTGCATTTTCACGAAACCATGGTTATTGATAGAAGCTTACCACTTACAAATTTTGAAGCTACGTATAAGGTATCACACCACATACTTTTAAGTGAAAAAGAAAATAATATATAAGAACTACTTGCATCTTCTAGGCTTACACAGTGACCGACTTTCCGTAACGACACGGATAACGTGACCAGTGTCATCGCAACAAGATCCCATGTTTGTTTTTCTGATATCCGGAAATATTTTCCAGCCCTTTGATGCCTTGCTATCTGAAAGAATACCAAGCGATTGCAGCAGACCCTTTTCAATCATAATTTTTTAATGGACCAAATATAACAGGATTATTTTAAATAATATGAGGTAACTAATTAAAATTTGTCACAAAGTGATAGAATGGCGGATGATAACTTTTATGTATAAAAGGGTTTAGAAGTCAGTTTTAGTTGTTGTATAACGCGTTTTTTTGGAGGTAACTATCTCAATTGGTTAGCTTCTCCGGGCAAGTAATGTGGTCACGTTCCCTGATAGGACGCCATGTCGGCATTAGTGATCCAAAGAAGACACTAACAAGCTGAAAGAAATAACAAGAAGCTACATTGTAGCTACAGGGCAGGCAGTAGCGCTGTTCAGGCAAAAAATATGTATTGGTTACTGTTCCTGTTCCGGCGCTTTTACCACAACTTCGACCGATCTACTGTGGCCGAGCAGTTCTAGGCGCTTCAGTCCGGAACCGCCCTGCTGCTACGAACGCAGGTTCGAATCCTGCCTCGGCATGGATGTGTGTGATGTCCTTCGGTTAGTTAGGTTTAAGTAGTTCCAAGTCTAGGGGACTGATGACCTCAGATAGTCCCATAGTGCTTAGAGCCATTTGAACCATTTTCTACCGATCTTACTATTAATCGGTAACCTAAACGCATTAGTATGTTATTAATTAACATAACAGTAACTGCAATACGAGACACGATCACAAATTTTTACTAAATGTTTTAGATGTCTCTTTTCTTCCGCTCATTGTAATGTATTACAACAGCCTTAATTTCATTTCATATTATTTGCTACCAACAAGTACTGATGTACCACATTCGAAGTGACCGTCTCTGTAACGAATCGACGTTACTTTCGTTTGATATTTATGCCATAGCAGCTAATCGGTACGAGTTGCGCACTTTCGTGAGTTGTCAGCACTGAAAGACAAACAATAAAATATTCCCGTTCTGACTTGTATTAAACTTGCAGTGGTCAGACTTAACTATCACTCTGCCTCTGAAGCAAGCGGCGAAGTTTACTTAACTCATACTCGACTTCATCAACGTCAATTAAAATTAAATGCATCTTAAAATATCAGTGTCTCTACAAGTATATTTATTTGTTATTGAGAAAGAAAAATAAGCCGTTAACGTTGCTTGACGTTTTTGGAATCTGCTATCATTTGTGAGACACACATTATCGTAAAATACGGCTAAGAACTGCGAGCCGTATGAGCACTTGACTCGGGCCTTGACGACCACTGTCTGCACAGGTTCTATGTTAAAAGTGACTGCGAGAAACAAAGCAAACAACACATTTTCACAGTTTCATAATTATCATTTTAAAGGACCTTTTTTCAAAATAGCGCATCATATATAGCCTATGAAACACCGAGTGCATTTGAATACACAAAACACGTTAGTTTCTCCATGATTATTTCTAAATTATTAAATACAATAAAATCGCCTCCATAGCCGAGGAAGCGCACAGACTCAGAATATCCATGTGATGGATATTGACTGGCAAAATCCGCCGCTTGTGAAGATAGGCTTGGGGCTACCTTGATCATAGCACAGTAAACGTTACATTTAATAAACTGTGCATTAAGCGACCTATTGTCACCAACCAATCGTTGAATGTGTCATCACGTGGTTGAACGATCATCATCGTGTGGTGCAATAGCGGGACTGGTGGTATCACCAGTGAGCCGCGAAGAAACAGTGGTACGAAATAATGCTCTCTCTCTCTCTCTCTCTCTCTCTCTCTCTCTCTCTCTCACACACACACACACACACACACACACACACACAGAGAGAGAGAGAGAGAGAGAGAGAGAGAGAGACGGTCGATCCACGAACCTCCCTATTTGACGCTGATAGCTGGTACAGGGAAAGGCAATTTCGCAAGTTTGCAGCACTGAAATTGGTATCCACACTCAATCACTATTCTTAAATAATGTGGTTTTATTACCGACTGATAGACAACTAGCATTTACATCGAAATGACAAGGCAATCATACGCTAGTCAATTGTTCTTTGTGGCAATGAAATGAGCGTATAAATAATTACTCTTTACTTTGAATTGTATCAGCAGATGTAAAAGACATGTGCGCGCACACGCACATCTCTCTCACACTGCTATCCTTCCTTTTTTTCAGAAGGAGCAAGCTGCGTTCGAAAGTAACGTCATTTGTGTCTTGGTTCCACCAAGAAGAACCCAAGTCTCCAATTCCTTTGTTGCGCTTTAGAGAATTAGAGAATCCACCTAGGATTTTCTAAATCGCCTCCCTAAGTTTTTTGACAACTCTTCAGTGCTATATTGCTCTTACCCTAAAAATAACTTAGCTCTGTAGTCCTAACAGATTGAGATAATTAGTACAAATCGCTGAAAATGCGTTGTAGTGAGTTCTTAGCATGGTACCACGTGCTCTGTTTCTTCCCGTTCCAATCGCGTTTAGAACGAAGAAAGAAAGACTGCTTCAATGCCGCCGCCCCCCCCCCCCCTCTCTCTCTCTCTCTCTCTCTCTCTCTCTCTCTCTCTCTGTGTGTGTGTGTGTGTGTGTGTGTGTGTGTGTGTGTGTGTGGTAATTACAGTAGCCTAACCTCTTTATGACCACTATAGGAGTGAAAAGCAGACGGGTAAAGAATATGTCTGGATTCTTCACTTATATCGATTCTTGAAATTTCGTAAGTAGTCCTTTGCTGAATAATGAGTATCAGTTTTCAAAACCCTGACAACTTACGTGTTTTTTATCATTTTTAACGCTTTCCCAAGAGTCTAACAAACTTATACACATTCAATATCTCCTGTTTCTGCTATTTGGTATGGCCCCTACATACCAGCACTTGGTGTCCTTAGAGAGTCTACCGCAATACTGCTGTTTAGGACCTTGAAAAGGAACATCTAATATTTTAGAAAATAATTACTTACATTTTTTATATTACACTTTTTTTAAAACCACACAAAATGTATGAAATAACTCCTCTTAATCAAATACAGATTCCAAGTCCCATACAGATATCTCTGAAAATGTGTGCTTCTGAATTTTTTAAAGCTATGACAATACTTGTAAGATTTATTGGGTTAATGCATAAGTTAGTAGCATTTTTCCATCGGTTTAATAAACTAAACAGATTTACATAACAGACTTTAGTCATCAATAATATTTATCCTTCACTATTTACAACAATCTGCCAACGAAAGGGTAACTTTCCGATTCCACGACTGTAGAAATCACTTGGTTTTGAGGCGAAGACCACCTCCAGCCATGTTCTGAGGGTGTTTTCATCCGAAACGGAAGGTTGTTCGATATAGAGCGGGAAAGTTGAAATCTGAGGGCGCAAGATCAGGTGAATAAGTTGGATGCAGAATGACTTCCCACCCAAATCCCGTATAGTGCTTCTTGTCACTCTAGTAGAATGTAGGCGGGAGTTATCGTTAATCCTTTCTTTTCCTTATTTAGCATAAAGACACCATTTCTCGTCTTCAGTAACGATACAGTATAGGAATGGCCGTGTTCTTCAGAAGCCAACTGATGAACAGCAAGCAGATACGAACAAATGGACATCCGCTGATTTTTGTGATTTTGGTTTAGAGAATGTGGTACCCACACACCCGAATTTTGAACATTCCCCATTGCATGCAAATGTCGCTCGATGGTGGAATGATCACAGTTCAACCCATTTGCCAGTTCTCGAGTAAACTAGCGTGGTTCACTGTGGATTAATGCGTTAAAACGATCCTTGTCAAACACCGAAGGTCTACCTGAATGTGGAGTCACTTATGACAAAACTTAAAACGAGAAAATCATTTTACGGCTGTGTTCTGTCCAACAGCATTATCCCCATACACCGTGCACGTGTTTCTGGTTGCCTCTGCTACTGTCACTCCTTTATTGAACGCAAACAAAAGACTATGTTGGACATGTCCGAGTTCTTCACTTGGGACTATCTTGTAGAGTCCACAGTTATACTCATTATCTCCAAATGACAACATAACAATATTTAAACCAACTGTGGACTACAAACAAAAAATGATAGTCGATAAATAAATCCATAGCAACCGGAATACCAACATACAAAACAAAAACGCTGCAACTTTAGGACCAACCCAATATAAGCAAAAACATAAGGTGCATGAAGAGCTCACCTCCTAACTTATCTACTGCATGTGTCACACGTTTTTCTTTATAAATCTCACAATTGTTGTCACAGCTACTAAAAATTCACAAGCACAATTTTTCAGGGCTATGTGTCTATGGGGCTAGGAGATATTATCTTACTTCCTTTTTAGTCAAACGGTTCAAATGGCTCTGAGCACTATGGGACTTAACATCTGAGGTCATCATTCCCCTAGAACTTAAAACTACTTAAAACTAACTAACCTAAGGACATCACACACATCCATACCCGAGGCAGGATTCGAACCTGCGACCGTAGCGGTCGCGCGGTTCCAGACTGAAGCGCCTAGAACCGCTTGGCCACTCCGGCCGGCCCTATTTAGTCCGATTTAAGAACGTGTTATATTAAAAATTATACTGTGTGTGAGAAATTTCTCAATGGTTTTTTATCATTTCGATGAGATCATATTTTCATAAAAATATTTATTTATATACACCAGCTTTTAAAGCCGCAGCTTTGCCTATATACGCATACAGTATGTCATATTGCACGCATCTCCTATTTCTCTCTCTGGCCATCTCTTCCATCCCTCCCCCTCCCCTTCCGCGCCAACTGTGCCCGTCCGCTCGCATACCGCCGAGAACGCTTTCGGAAACTGCCAACATACAACACGAAGGTCCTGCAGGGTCGCCCGCGATGTCAGACCGGACAAAAAGGCAAGTTAATATTGCATTGTCATCCAGTTCTTAGATATGCTGAAATTTCAAGTCTCTATTTCATTAGGAAAAGTTGGTTTTAAAGTAACTGAAAAGTTTGTACCGAATAGACAGACAGACTAGAAAGTTATCCAATAAAAATAGTTAAAAAGCAAAAACTTTTGCAGTGGTTCCAATTCACAATGACGCAAAATTTCACACGAGCACATCATCCAAACAGGAAAACAAATGCAATCGAACTGCACACAGCCTGTTATTCATTCTATTCATGAACAATGAGAGTCATTGAGGAGACTCATATTCTGCAGAATAGACGCTCAAAACGCATACATGCTACACGGAAAGGAGCCATCTCAGTATAGCATGCAGCTAAATCACGACGGCAATACCAAATTAAACTAGTATTATGGGTGATCACCATCATCATCATCATCATAATAATACAATAGATTCTACCCAAGTAGTTGATAAAAGACACGGCGGTTTGTTTCCTGTTTTTTCATTGTTGTGGTTCAGCTTTTTGACCTCCCTTCGAACTGCGTTATTTCTGCCACATTGAAGTGTTCACATGGTCTAAGAACTGTTTGTTTTACGTGTACATCCAGGCGAAGAAATAACTAATAATTTATTTTCGATAATGACTTCCTGCCCTATCAATATTTTGTGCGTGTCAGACTGGTTGACAGGAGGACAAAGATATCCTAAGTAACTGTGTCTAGTAAGCCATTATGAAGTTAAAAATCAACTGTAATCAGCTTGAGCTCCCATATGATTACTTTTGGGGAGTTGGGTGTAGGAAGGCCAAGAATAACCCTAATCTCATTCAAGGCTGTAGGTTACAAAATCCAGTAGTGAAAAAAAATTACGGTTTGATAATTGGTAAGTAAGTGACACGTATCATAATTTGTAATGTGTGAGCTAAATTAAAAACTCAATTTTCCGGTTATGTTTATACGTCGTAGAAAGCTTGTTTATGACTGCTAGATGGAGAAAAGAGTTGAGATACTCGAGTCCCCACACATCTCTCCCACGTGATGAACTGAGTCCAGTCACTTTATGTGGTCACAGATCTTAATTTAAATAAACACACACACACACACACACACACACACACACACACAACTGAATTACTGTAGGACTATTTGCATTGTTTTCGGCCTGTCACGGCTCTGTGTGTAGTCTTTCATAAAATTTCAAACCTGTTCATCTTTTAGCACTCACGTGGATGACGTCACACTTTTCGTTATTCAGAGTCAACTGCCAATTTTCGCACCATTCAGATTTTTTTTTCTAAATCGTTTTGCAATTTGCTTTGATCTTCTGATGACTTTATTAGTCGATAAACGTCAGCGTCATCTGCGAACAACCTAAGACGGCTGTTCAGATTGTCTCCCAAATCGCTTATGTAGATAAGGAACAGCAAAGGGCCTATAACACTACCTAGGAGAGCGCCAGAAATCACTTCTGTTTTAGTCGATGACTTTCCGTCAATTACTACGAACTGTGACCTCTCTGACAGGAAATCACAAATCCAGTCACATAACTAAGACGATATTCCACAAGCACGCAATTTCACTGCGAACCGCTTGTGTGGCACAGTGTCAAAAGCCTTCTGGAAATCCAGAAATGCGGAATCGATCTGAAATCCCCTGTCAATAGCACTCAACACTTCATGTGAATAAAGAGCTAGTTGTGTTTCACAGGAACGATATTTTCTAAACCCATGTTGACTGTGTGTCAATAGACCGTTTTCTTCGAGGTTATTCATAATGTTTGAACACAATATATGTTCTAAAATCCTGCTGCTTATCAACATTAACGATATGGGCCTGTAATTTAGTGGATTACTCATACTACCTTTCTTGAATATTGGTGTGACCTGTGCAACTTTCCAGTCTTTGGGTACGGACCTTTCGTCGAGCGAACGGTTGTATATGATTGTTAAGTATGGAGCTAATGCATCAGCATACTCTGAAAGTAACCTAATTGAATATAGTTTGGACCAGAAGACTTGCTTTTGTTAAGTGATTTAAGTTGCCTCACTACTAGGAGGATATTTACTTCTACGTTACTCATGTTGACAGCTGTTCTTGATTCGAATTCTGGAACATTTACTTCGTCTTCTTTTATGAAGGCATTTCGTAAGGCTGTGTTTAGTAAACCTGATTTGGCAGCACCGTCTTCGATAATATCTCCATTGCTATCGCGCAGAGAAGGCATTAATTGTTTCTTGCCGCTAACACACTTCACATACGACCAGTGTTTTTGGATTTTCTGCCAGGTTTCGAGACAAAGTTTCGTTGTAGAAACTATTATAAGCATCTGCATCGAACTCCGCGTTAAATTTCGAGCTTCTGTAAAAGATGGCCAATCTTGGGGATTTTGCGTCTGTTTAAATTTGGCACGTTTGTTAGTTGTTTCTGTAAGTGTTCTGAACCGTTTTGTGTACCAAGGAAGATGAGCTCCATCGTTTGTTAATTTATTTGGTATAAATTAACTTCTGCCGATACTATTTCTCTGAATTCAAACCACATCTGGTCTACTCTTGTATCATTAATTTGGAAGGACTGGAGATTGTCTCTCAGGAAGGCGTCAAGTTAATTTTTATCTGCTTTTCTGAATAGGTATACTTTTCGTTTATTTTTGGAGGATTTGGGAGTTACGATATTCACTACGACAACCCTGTGTTCACTAATCCCTGTTATTAACTCAGGATTATTTGTTGCTAAGAGGCCAAGAGTGCTTTCACAAACGTTTTCTACTCGCGTGAGCTCATGAACTAACTGCTCGAAATAATTCCCAGAGAATGCGTTTAACACTATTTCGGATGATGTTTTATACCTACCTCCGGAATTAAACATGTATTTTCGCTTACATATCAAGGGTAAAATCACCAACTACAATCGCATGAGTCGGGTATGTGTTTGGAATCAAACTCAAGTTTTCTTTGAAACTGAATTGGGAGGTCGGTAAAAGGATCTAATTATTTTATTCTGGTTGCCAACAATGACTTCTGCCCATACTAACTCACAGGAACCATCTACTTCAGTTTCGCGACACGATGAACTACTTCTAACAGCAACAAACAGGCCACCGCCAACCGTGTTTAGTCTATCCTTTCGGAACACCGTTAGATTCTTTGCAAAAGTTTCGGCTGATTTTATCTCCGGCTTTAGCCAGTTTTCAGTGCCTTTAACAATTTGAGCATCAGTGCTTCCTATTAGCGCTTGGAGCTCTGGTGCTTTCACAACACAGCTACGACAATTTACAACTGTTATACCGATGGTTACTGTACCTACGTTCTTCCTGTGTTCGACCTGCATCCTTTGTGACTGAAGCCCTTCTTGAGTTTTCCCGAGACCC
Source organism: Schistocerca americana (assembly GCF_021461395.2). NCBI lineage: Eukaryota > Metazoa > Arthropoda > Insecta > Orthoptera > Acrididae > Schistocerca > Schistocerca americana. The sequence goes on from NC_060119.1 coordinate 225,570,977, forward strand.
AATAACCTAAAAAAACCGCCCAGTCCACGCCACACAGTCCCTGCTACCCGTGTAGCCGCCTCCTGCATATAGTGGACACCTGACCTATTCAGCGGAACCCGAAACCCACCTTAGGCGCAAGTCGAGGAATCTGCAGCCTACACGGTCGCAGAACCGTCTGAGCCTCTGAATCAGACCCTCCACTCGGTTCTATACCAGAGATCCGCAATCGGTCCTGTCGACTATGCTGCAAATGGTCAGCCCTACTTTCATCTTTCAAGCAAGCTTGGCGGCCTTTACCACTTCTGTTAGCCGCTCGATACCAGAGATAATCTCTTCTGATCCAAAGTGACACATATCATTGGTACCGACGTGAGCCACCACGTGCAGTTGGCTGCCCCTTGTGCTCTTCCTGGCATCCGCGAGGATCCGTTCCACGTGTGGAACGACTGCACTCGGTGTCAGTTGTCCTAGAGAAGACACGGGTTTTATTTGCCAGGAAGTTCCAAAACAGCAAACAATCCGCTGCAGAATGGAAGCTTTATTCTGGAAACAACCTCTACGTTATGGCTAAGTCATTTCTCCGTATATACTTTTCTCCACGCTACTACCAGTAAATTGACTTTTTAAGTCTCGTACAAGGATCGGAAACTTTTATATGTGAACTGAAGAGCCTAACACTAACTTAGAAACGTTAACCAGACTACGTCACGACGGGCCGTCGGGACGGTTTTGATCGATTCTACGATCCGTATTATTTACTTTCGACCTGACGTTGACACCACAAATGTAATGACGAGAGAGAGCCTTGGAAGCTGAAGGGTGAGATGGTATGCCCATCACTAGGCCTACAGAACAGAGTGGTTCAGATGTTGACTCCTCCCCCTGCCCTTATATTTACTTACGGCAAAAAACTGGCTTACGTTGCTGAAATAGCTCTCACAGATAGAAACTTCGCACTGAAGTTATTGTGTAATGAGTGCTTGTGGAGTAAGATTCTGTGTTGTTGTTGGCAGATCGTAGATTACGGTTAACATATAACAGAGGCCCGGAAATAATAAGCACTGCTATCATTCCTACAGTAGTTAGTAGTACACCTAGTGGTAGGAGGTTCGTTATTGTAACCACCCGGTTGACCGTAGTTAGTAACTGAAAAAAAATAAAATAAAAAATGTACTATCCAGTAATGTAGACGGGTGAGCTGCTGCGAAGTTTTGAAAGCAGCAGAGAGGTACTGGCAGAAATGAAGTCGTGAGGGAGCGTTGAGATTGGTACCTTGAGAGCGCAATCGATTACATCACTGCCCGTGAAAGGCAAGGTTTCGAGCACGAGCCCCAAGCCAGAATGTAGTTCTAGTCTGTTGGAAAGCACCATAAGAATTATACTCCATGTTAATACGCATTGTTTTGGAACTATTACTCCATGAGTGAATGGAACAAGCAACACACACAGCGTATACCGTCGACTTTTGCACTGTACTGCAGAGATTTTCAGTGTAATGCAGATAGGAAAATCAACGGGGGCAAGAAATCAAACGAAATGCGATTACTGTGCTCTAACCAGCCACCGGAGACTTGCGGGGCCGTTGTACGAAAGTAACCAGAAAGATCCTCCAACAAACTCCGGGATTTTGTCGGTGGAGTTGGGGATCACGATATGTACATTCGTCTGCATTAAACCTGATGCTTTTTTTGCTGTAATGTGTGTGTCTTATTGGTTAAAATAATTTCACTAGGCCATCTGACGCGTAAAGGCAAGCTCCATTGTGACCAGTACATTCGTAGCATACTAAAGATAAGCACGAATCGCCTGTGCTGTGGAGTCGCATCGACGGGGCGTTTTACACTCCTTAATACCCCCGCCCGCGTGCAGGACTACTGCCGTGCTGTTGTCTACAGTGTTTTTCTGTAAGGGTGGCGGCGGAGAGCAACGTCCCGTAGTTCTGTGACCCGCAGACAAAGCATTAGCCTCTGTTTACCGAAAATAAGGCTTCCCTTTCCATCCCCGGGGTAAGCGTATTAACTGGCAGCGGGAAACCTGCAGGGAGTGCCAAATGAAGCAGCTGAGATAACGTCGCACGACCAGCGTCTTATCATCAAAACACGAACAGCCAAACCACAACCAAACTATGGCTGAAAGGCTCTGAATTTCTGGCATTAGTATTACGGAAGTGTGATAAATTAGAACCCGTAAAACACCCTTTATCCACCACAGACCTAATGAAATAGAGGAAAATAGGGTTTTACAGTGTCGTCGACGATGAGCGCAAGCGTGGTATGGGGAATGCAGGGAAGGAAGTCTACAGTTCCATTCCGAAGGAACCATCCCGATACCTGCCTAAAGCGATTTAGAGAAACCACGCGAATCCTAAATAAGGGTCGCCGGACGGGTATATGAACCACCGTACTCCCGAATAGAAATCCAGCGCCCAACACAAAGCCAACGCATGTTGCGTCAATTGCATGAGTGTGTGGAAGCAAGCAGAAGGCATTGCGCTGCCCGTAAGAATGCACTGAGGTAACGGAAGTCATGGCATACCTCCTAATATCGTGTCGGACCACCTTTTGTTCGGCGTAGTGCAGCAATTAGACGTAGTGTGGACTCAAGTCGCTGGAAGTCCCCTGCAAAAGTACTAAGCCATGCTGTCTCTATAGCCGACCATAATTGCAAAAGTGTTACAAGTGCAGGGTGCTGTGCACAGAGTGACATCTCGACGATGTCCCATAAACGTCCGATGGGGCTCACGTAGGATGATCGGGGTGGCCAAATCATTCTCTCGAATTGTCCAGAATGTTCTTCAAACCAGTTGCCAATAATTGTGGCCTGGTGACATTTTTTGGGAACATCAAGTCCACGAATAGAAATCGTCTCCAAATGATCCTTTCAGTTGGACCAGAGGACCCAGTTCATTCCATGTAAACACAGCCAATACCACTATGGAACCACCACCAGCATGCGCAGTGCCTTGTTGACAACGTGGGTCCACAGCATCGTGGGTGCTGCACCACACTCGAACCCTACCACCAACTTTTACCAGCTGAAATCGGGACTCGTCTGACCAGGCCACGGTTTTCCAGTCGTCTATGGTCCAACCGACACGGTCACGAGCCCAGGAGAGGGGCTGAGGCACTCGCGTCGGTCCTTTGCTGCCAAAGCCCATTAACGCCCAATTTCACCGCACTGTCCTAATGGACATCTTCGTCTTGCGTCCAACATTGACTTCATTACGTCTTTAAGTATGCATATAGACACCATATTTACTAGGCACTTTTACTTATTTCTGTATAAGGAACCTGTCCCTAAAGTTTCTCGGTATTCTTTCTGGACAACCTATATAAGCGTCGGACTGACATGGCGAAAGAGGTTTAATTTTCACCGTCGAAATCGTTTGTCCTAGAAACTGTTGCAGAATGGTCCCTTAAGAAAAGGATGGAAGATTGGGTCAACAGAAACAGAGCATACGCTCGCATCGTGTCAAGGATGGGTAAGGAAACTGCCCGCATGCGTTTCACAGGGACCATCCCGGCATTTGCCTGAAGCGATTTAGGGAAATCACGAAAACCTATTAGGCCTAATGTCGTTTGGGCTCCTATGTGTCAAATAACTTCAAGAATCGCGGAGTGCGTTCCCTAGGGAACGATCCATTTTAAGTCATGATTTGGGCGTTTATGACCTGACCAGTTTTGCGCTCTAAATCCCTAACAAAGAATCAAATTCTGAACATTTTCCTCCTTCAAGAGAGCTCAGTTTTATAGAGTCGAAACAATTTTCATCAAAAATGTGTTTTTATTTATTTATGTTCTTATTTATGGATATGCGAGATTTTTTTGTGTCCCAGTATTGTAACGCTCTTTTCTTTCAGACTTTTAGAACTTCTTAAGAGAGGAAACTCATAGGGAAAAGTATGAAGTCTCATTTTTGAAACGTGTCGCGAAAACAAAAAAGATTAAGCAGATAAAAGCATAAAATTACCGTAAATCACGGGCTCACAACCTGGGTACGTGGGTGCAGCGGCACGAAATCACTAGGCACCCATATCTGGCGGCGGAATAGCATTGTTCCGTTGAGCATACCACTGTAACTTTTTTGTATTGCTAACACCGACATCAGACAAGACCATAAAGAAGAAATGCCACTGGTATTGCAACTGGAGAAAGTCTGGAGATACAACCCTGGAGCCAAGGTTCCCCACCGAGAGCTCTCATGGGGAGCGTACACACTTCGCAGGAGTATTTTGATTCTGCCCGCTCCTGCAGTTCTGTGGCACGCATGACAGAATTTGTAGTATGCGCGACCTTGCGCCGGGCGCGACACGGTATAGCGCCGCGCTGGAAGCTGCGAAACGATACGGAGGCCGGTCGTGGGCGAGAGGTGACTGCGATCCGGGTTGCGTCACCGCCTATTCGTGAACGCAAATACCGGCCTATCATCACGCCGCCTTCCCTCGCGAGCCGGCACGCTCGCGGATTCCTCCTGGTGTAGACCAGCAGCACAGGCCACTGAATACTTATTTGTCCCATTTAAATAACGCTTTCAGGTGCCGCGCGGATGCACCGTCTCCTCATCAGTACGCCAGCGGGAAGCGCCCATTGAAGGCATTCCCGATGTGCCAGGTGCGCTGTATACGATAAACACACACGCAAGGTCACACGCACGCGGGCAAAATTGCGTTAGCTAAGCCTGTAAATGAGCCTGAGAGTGCCACGTGCATTCTACTGAAGAGTAAGCAGCAGATATTTGGTATGCCAATTGTATGTGAAAAACAAAATGTACAGTGAAGCGTCAAAGAAACTGGTATAGGCATGTCCATTTAAATAGATATATGTAATCGGGCAGAATACGGTGCTGCGGTCGGAAACGCCTATGTAAAATAACAAGTGTCTGGCGCAGTTGTTAGATTGGTTACTGCTGCTACATGGTAGATTATCAAGATTTAAGTCAATTTGAACGTGTTGTTACAGTCGGCGCACGAGCGATGGACACAGCGTCTCCGAGGTAGCGATGAAGTGGGGATTTTCCAGTACGACCATTTCACGTGTGTACCGTGAATATTAGGAATATTTCAAGAACGGGACCAACGACAACTGAAGAGAATCGTAAACGTGACAGAAGTGCAACCCATCCGCAAATTGCTGCAGATTTCACTGCTGGCTAGATTAAAGAAATATTTGACACATTTTCCAAAAATTTGTATTCTTTACTTATGTATACTATTTAGATTAATTGAAACACATGGCATTTACTGATTGCTGATGAATTACGTCCCCGACAATCAGATGTCAGTAAAAAATTTCATGGTTGTTAAATGAGTGTTATTAGGATTTTAATGTGTGTGATATACTGGAATAGATGTTTGTGTACTTAAAAATCAAGCACTTTGGCAAGATATGAAAAACATTCAGGGTGGGTAAGTAAAAGGGGCCTTGAGAACAGAGTTCCAGAATGCAAAGAAACACCGCTACACCTGTCGCGCATGTTGCAATGACAAGATTGAAACACGTTTGAATTCAAACGTCTCCAGATGTAGCGGAAGACCAGCAGTGACAAGAATGGCGCCAACTTAGGTCGTGTTTCGTCGCCTGAAACTGTCGCGCGCTGTCGGTCGTTTCTATTGATCATGTAGGGCGGCCTAAGGCTTCAATCTGGTCAGGCTAAATAAGCAATACATAACATCAATACAGTATGCGTAATTTGTGCGCCTTGATTACGCTGCTTCAACCACATACAGTTCGTAACTTTTAACACTTGACTTATTGTGTAAAACCTTAAACGTAACACGATACGTCTTAATGAGGAGATTATGACATAAATTTAAATTCTGTCAATAATTATGTGATACCACTCAACACCAATTTCTTGTTGTCCCTCGTTTGATACGAAAGCTGCAATTGGAACTGGGTAACCGTTTTAGGCGTTCAGTAATACGGATTGTTGAAATAGGCTAGAACCCTTGACCTAATGGATTAACGCCACAAATAGGAAACATTCAAAATAGAAATGCACGATTGTCACGGATCTGTTCAGTCAGCACGAGTGTGTCACGCAAATTGTCAACGAACTTCAGCGAGAAACGTTGCTAGAGAGACGATGAGCATCGTCAATTACTCTCAAAAACCAAAGCGTTCACGTTCCAAAATTAGCTATGAACCGTATTACTTCGTCCAGCATACATCTCACCTCACGCAAAAAAATGGTTCAAATGGCTCTGAGCACTATGGGACTCAACTGCTGAGGTCATTAGTCCCCTAGAACTTAGAACTACTTAAACCTAACTAACCTAATGACATCACAAACAGCCATGCCCGAGGCAGGATTCGAACCTGCGACCGTAGCGGTCTTGCGGTTCCAGACTGCAGCGCCTTTAACCGCACGGCCATTTCGGCCGGCTCACCTCACGCAAAGATCGACGCTCAAACTAGAGTAATTCGGCGTCATAGAGAGGGGTACCAATAGTCTTTCTTGCCACGTACCATCCTGTGAACGTAGAAGGGAGGAGGGAAATGGCACTGGAACACTATGCACCTCCCGCAATGCACTGTACAATGGCTTGCGGAGTACTTATGAACTTCAATGCACAGTCCTTGATAGCCCTTTAATACAAACAACGCTGTGCCTCCTGCAGTCATGGACTGTGCGGCTGGTCCCGGCGGAGGTTCGAGTCCTCCCCTCGGGCATGTGTGTGTGTGTGTGTGTGTGTGTGTGTGTGTGTGTGTGTGTGTGTGTGTGTCCTTAGGATAATTTGGGTTAAGTGTGTAAAGCTTATGGACTGATGAACTTAGCAGTTAAGTCCCATAACATTTCACACACATTTTAACATTTTTGCAGTGCCTCCCATTTCTGAGAACCATGCCCCCCCCCCCCCCCCACACACACACACACAGACATGCGCGCGCAGAGACAGAGAGAGAGTGAATTTCATTATCTTTGGAAATAGCAGTAAGTCACGACACTTTTCTTCGAGACTGTCGCTGTAACTTTCTCTCTAAGCGAAATCTGGGCAGTTTAACGTATTCAGTATTTTTTACGTGTCGAGCATATTTACATTCAGTGTTAATAACAGCTTACACAAAATTATGTCGCACAAACTTGCCTTTGATAGCTTTCGGACAACGAAATCGTTTTAAACTGTCAGCTCTCGTGTAAACAGTTTAAATTAATAAGTGAAATTTCTCCTTTAGAATCATCCTGTAATTCAATAAGCGTATCAGTCACGCAACAGTCGAGTGTTTGTCGTATCTTTATTAGCCGTAGATAAAAACAAGAGGATAGCCGTAGATAAAAAAAAAGAGGAATGTTGTACTGCCATATTCCCGTCGAGATCTAAATCAGTTACTTGCTTTGATACCAAGACATTCGCAGTAACATGTAGTAATGTAACGTGTAATAATGTGAAATTACACACAATGTTGAGTAGAGAGGTGAAAGATGACACTCCTAATATAGCTTAAGCTCCCTATGTAGCAGGATACCCTTTCATCCTCAACAATCTTTTGGTGATTGTACAACGGTGATGAAAAAATTGAGAGACGCTATGAGGTCGCAGCTACGTCTCTCCCAATTCACAATTTGACCAGCCAGCCTCAGGAAAATGGTCTTACTTGTCTGATGAGCACTCACAGAAAAACTACACGAACTGTACATGCATCAATGAATGCGGTCGCAGATCTGGACGTAAACAGTGCCAGAAATAAATCTTTAGGCCAACAGAAAATGACCTCCGAACTTCAGGATGATAATTACACTAAGAGAGGTCTGCAGCTCAGTAACTGCGCAATGAAGTAGTTGAGTAATTTAATATAGTAAAGGAAGGTGCAAAATATTCAACAGAACAAACTCGAGCCTAAATAATCGTGAAAAATGATTTATACTTGTGGTGTCTGTTCTTTCGGACGTGTCCGAACACATGTGTTTCTATTAAATTGTACATAAGTTCACATGAGTATATGTACATACGTTTACACGACAGCGAAATCGTATCTTCTGTACGGATACACTCACTTGTCTTAACACTTGCGGGACTCAGCTGAATAGCTGCGTGTATATAGGGGATAATGGGTGGAGGATCCTATACCGGTAGTGTGCGGCATGTGGGCATTTGGTCTCCACGAGATGCGTGCTCGGATGGCTTTAAGAAACCATTCTAGAGGACGGAGCACTCAGGTTCGAGTCCCGGTCCGTCACAAATTTTCACATGTCGTCATTGCATTTAATCCACTGCCTATATTGAGCTGAAAATTTCTCTTTCACTTGTGAAAAAGATAGAAACACCCCGATTTCTCTACTAGACTGTTCAGCAACTACTGCTGGCAATGAAATCGTCACATACGTTAAGCGTTACACCCATCCTCCACATTCTCTTAGGCTGCGAATACTATGCAGTGTTTCTACTCTGTGAACTGAACTTTAACTGCGGCTGAATATTTGACCGCAACAAAAGTGGAAGAACCCTGTAATATCAGATTAAGAATTAGTGGTTAACTTCTGGAGCCTGTCACTATCGATTACTATCTGAAGGGTAACACGAAGGTGTGCTGAAAAGTAATTCTTTCGAATTTTTATGTGAAAACTCTTAAAAGATTTTTAAATAAAACGTTATTAACTTCTACATATTTATTCTTCATGTCTACATATTTATTTCCCAACTTCGTTTCTCTAGCCGGCCGTGCGGTTCTAGGCGCTTCAGTCTGCAACCGCGTGACCGCTACGGTCGCAGGTTCGAATCCTGCCTCGGGCATGGATGAGTGTGATGTCCTTAGGTTAGTTAGGTTTAAGAAGTTCTAAGTTCTAAGGGACTGATGACCTCAGAAGTTAAGACCCATAGTGCTCAGAGCCATTTGAACCACTTTTCGTTACTCTGGCGACGAACACATTTCTCTCAGCGAGAGACCAATATATTGATACGGTCACAGTAGAATGTTTGGCTATGTTGACGGAGCCACCACCTCACCACAGCTTGCACCTCGTCGCCACTATCAACGTGAAGCCCTCGAAGGTTTTATTTAAGTTCTGGAAACCGATGAAAATCGGATGGTGCCAAATCGGGACCATATGGGGGATGTCTCAGTGTTCGTGTGTGGCCTGGCACATTCATGCTGAAGGAAAGGGTCCTCCTTGTGTGGACGAACTCTTCAAATACAAAACTCGATTACAGCACGCTGTTTCTCACGGACCGACATAGCTACCTTACATACCGCCCTGTTACACGCTACAATTCGGAGCCCCGCAACGGCATAGGGCGGCAAATGTGCAGACATGAAGGATAAATAAGTAGAATGTTAATCAAGTTTGTTTTATTTAAAAAGCTTTAAGAGTTTTCATAAAAATCTCAGACAATTTTCAGCACCTCTTCACACTGCGAAGTTGTATGAAATGGAAAAGGGACGAACATGGATGGGAGTGAGTAGTAGAGAATGTAAATGGAAGAATTAAATATGATGGGAAGGTACTTGGGAAGTGCGGTGAATCTGCAACGGAAGCCTCGTGCACACGAATCTCAGGGGCACTCTGCTTGCACGCGAATGTTAGCGATAAAGGCAGAGTTGCGCGAACAAAACCCATTTTGGTAAATTCAAAGGACCGACAATCGAGGAAAACTGCGCAACAGTTCTATCTCTGTCTCGCATCAAGCACAGGGACAATGAGAGTAAGACGAAATCGGGGCGCATACACAGGTATTTTCCCATAGCTCCACGTGCGAATGGAGTGCGACAAAGCCATTTATATTGGTGCGAAATACCGTCCACCATGCTCTGCAAGGTTGCTGGTGGAATATATAATTATGTTGATGTATCCAAACATATTAAATTAATTGCTCTAAGTACCAAAGCAGACGGAAGTTCTATCCAAGGTGATTAAGACATTCGCATGACGAAATCTCAATCACCCTATGCGACATTCGTTCAGCATTCACGCATACAAAAGGTAATCTACACACTCAAACAATAAGTCATAACAAGACAATGACTTACTCTACTGCGCCCGCCCACAGCGCACTGCTTTGCCGCCCTTATACAAGCTAGAGAGAGAGAGAGAGAGAGAGAGAGAGAGAGAGAGAGAGACTCGGTACAACATATACTGTATTATGCGTTTATAATTGAAGCGAAGATACTCACAGATGTCCAGCGAGGTCTGCAATTATTGTATGGAACGAAACTGTAGCTATGCTACCGCGTTAATGCGGAACTGATTTACACCGAGAAAAAAAATTGTTGCAATTTTGGCCACCAGGTGCAAATCTGGCACTGTAGCAGCATCTCGTCGACTTCTCTGAAGGTCATATTGAATAAACTGTATAAGAGACAGAATGACATTTTCACTCTGCAGCGGAGTGTGCGCTGATATGAAACTTCCTGGCAGATTAAAACTGTGTGCCCGACCGAGACTCGAACTCGGGACCTTTGCCTTTCGCGGGCAAAGGTCCCGAGTTCGAGTCTCGGTCGGGCACACAGTTTTAATCTGCCAGGAAGTTTCATATCAGCGCACACTCCGCTGCAGAGTGAAAATGTCATTCTGGAAACATCCCCCAGGCTGTGGCTAAGCCATGTCTCCGCAATATCCTTTCTTTCAGGAGTGCTAGTTCTGCAAGGTTCGCAGGAGAGCTTCTGTAAAGTTTGGAAGGTAGGAGACGAGGTACTGGCAGAAGTAAAGCTGTGAGTACCGGGCGTGAGTCGTGCTTCGGTAGCTCAGTTGGTAGAGCACTTGCCCGCGAAAGGCAAAGGTCCCGAGTTCGAGTCTCGGTCGGGCACACAGTTTTAATCTGCCAGGAAGTTGTATAAGAGACAATTAATAATAAAATCAAAATTATGATTTTCTCTTTTGTTTGACCTTTCCTGCCCATGTCCAGTCCGTTCCTAATCTATTACATATGGTAACATTTCTTTGCGTCTTTTCTGCATTCATAGCGCCAGATTTGCACCTGGTGGCCAAAAGAAACTATATTTTTTCTCCAGAGTAAATCGGTTCCACATGAACGCATTAGAATACCTGCGAAGTTTCGTTGCCATACAATAATCAGAGCACACACTGGACTCTCTGAGTGGCTGCATGTAAAACTACAACCATCCAGTATTACTGTGAAACTATTTTCAATAAAGCAGTTAATGCAGAGGATGTAATACGGAAAATGTGAAATGGTGACGGGGAAGGAGGAAAGGGAGGGAAGAGGAAGGGGGTGGCGATGAATGTAGTTCATTTTCATCCTACTGTCATTCTAATACCTTTTCTACGATAAAGCGTAATCGCCTCTGACCTGTATGAGATTCAAAGCTTGAATAATTTGTTCAGGAGGCTACTTTCTACTATGGACTACCTGCTACGACAATTACACTCTAATTGGAAACTATCTTTCTCATGGAAATCAACTGAATGTTTCACTAAATAAAATATCTACATTGCAACCCATAGAACCATATCAAACTGAGATCCACGTGCGACGATATTGTACAGTCATTATTATAATCCTCATCAACAGCAGCAGCAGCAGCCACTGTTGGACAAGAGCCCCCTCTAGCTCTTCACATGCATTACGATATTCAGCTACAAGCATCCACATTGTACCTGCGTCTTTTTTTATGCCATCTACTGCCTTTTCCATTTCCCCCTGTCTTTTCTTGCCTTGGGGACTCCAGCAATGAATATCTCTGGTCATTATCGTAGTTACATGTCCTACTGATTTACATTTCGTTTTCGGTGCAGTTACATCTTTGACTCCAATCTGTTGTGTGTTCCATTTGCTTGATTTTCTGTCTTTTTCTGTTTATTACTAACACGCATCATCTTTTTTCTAGAATCAACTTTTGAATTGTAGAATAGTTTTCTCATTAAAAACGAAGTCTAACTGTCGGAACTAGAAATCCACATTGATTGTATTCGTCAGCCACAATATTATTGCACCTGCGAGTGAAGGCGCTTTGGTCGGCTGGTGTGTTTACATATGCGCGTTAAGTCCCTCAGAATGTGCTCTGCTGTTTTAACGATCAGACAAGTTACTTGTAAAACTTTTCGGAATTCGCAGTGTATAAGACAGTCGAAAAAATGGATATGGTTTTCGTTTACTGTAATATCGCCGCACATTTCCGACAACGTGCAATAATATCGGGGTTGGTTAGTAAACTACAGCTTTAGCATGGGCGTCCACAGAAATTAATCAATGTTGGGAAGAGCAGGGGATGGACGAGATTCCAAGATTGCCATTTTATATAAACGCGGTCAGTTTACATCTTGTGGCGTGACACATCTCTGGACTAGCGTAATACTACAACTGGCTAAACGGGAGGCTTAGCGGAATCACGGGAAATCATTTCTAGAAGTTTATGAGAGTTTTGAGATGAGTTCCAGGTTTGAGGGAGAGGGGAAGCGGTGGCAAGAGGAACCAGTGCCCCCCCCCCCCTCCCCCCAACCCCTTGCAGACGCCACCGAGCAGTAAATCACTACTTCTATGCATTCATTGTTAATTTATACAGTTGTCTTTCCTATATTGAAACAGCCGCAGTATAAAGAAACTGCGCACTGTTACCAGCGAAAAGAGGTTGGGTCGGATATGTTCCGTTAACACGTTTTCCTTCATCGTTTCCACAGTTTAAAGCCAGTGGAATGGAGGGCGACGTCACCGTCGAATGGGGACGTGTTATCGCAAAGCGAAACGCCAACATATCGTCGTCGCTTTGCTTAGCTCACTACCGAACGGCGAAAGTGAGGTGATGAGATACCATCTGTGGTACAAGAAGTTGGAAAAATGGAAGAATTAAGGAATTAGCGATGACAGAATTTATTAACGGTCAAAGTGAAATACATAACTGATGTTATGCACAAAGTTTCTACGCAAAGTTTTCCAAATTGCTCGGACACGGAATAATAAGAAAGATGTTGTCCAAACATACAAACACTTGGAACAATATTTATAAGGCAATGTATAGAGCCCTTTCACCTTATCCGACAGGTTTTATTTTCTTTGTGAGTACCACATCACCCCAAAGAACTTTTTCTCCGCCAATAGATATGACTTTCATTGTTTATTTTTAATGAAAATTCCTCAATTCATCTACCTTATTTGTGCACATGGTGGGTTGTTGTTTGTCCTGGTCTTGTAAAATCTGAATCATTTTTCCTTTTCAAATACCGGGCTTCTTTTAATGGAAAGCATTCACTGGAAAAATATTTTACTCCTCGTGGAACCTTCGCACAACACGAAAAACAAAACGAACTAGAGATTACAACACGAGTGAATGTGATAGGAATAGACTAATTTCCGACGTAAGCAGACGATGCCACTTGACAAAACACTGCGTGGACATATCAACACTGCCGGCCGCGATGGTCTAGCGGTTCTAGGCGCTCAGTCCGGAGCCGCGCGACTGCTACGGTCGGAGGTTCGAATCCTGCCTCGGGCATGGATGTGTGTGATGTCCTTAGATTAGTTAGGTTTAAGTAGTTCTAAGTTCTAGGGGACTGATGACCATAGATGTTAAGTCCCATAGTGCTCAGAGCCATTTGAACCATTTGAACATACGAACACCGCAAAAACAAACCACAAATACGTTTCTCCCTACGGACAGAATCCAGAAGACAATGACCTGTACTATGCCACTGAAAGCCCCAACGTAAGCTGCTTCCCGAAAACAGTTTGCGTTTGAGGCTCTGACACGACCCACTGACAGTCTTTTGTAAATACCGCAGAGCATTGTGGACTGTTTTGGCATTCCATTCCGTGATGTACAGGGTGAATCGATTTTTATGAATCTGAAAATTATTAAACATTTTAAGTTATTGCATATGGCATTTTCTATCTTTGGATTTTACAACATCGTGCGTAGACAGATACTGTACGAACAATTCAAGGTAGGAGAGTATACAGTAACCCTCGAGATAACTCTCCTCGATGTTATGTCGCACTTTCTGACAACCTGTCATGTCATCTCCTTCCTACCACCTAGCTCTTTCATATTCAACTGGTGATTCATATCCTACACTTGTTCCCCTCTTGTGTGACAGGCTTTTCTACAGCCCACGCTTACGCTGCGTACAACGCCCGAAGCCATAGTAGTCCACCCCCTCACATAAGTCGTCCCTTTGTTTTCGACTCCACACAAATCACGACAGACTCGTATACGAGAGTACGCTTATGTTCGATCTCTCTCTCTCTCTCTCTCTCTCTCTCTCTCTCTCTCTCTCTCTCTCTCTCTCTCTCTCTCTCTCTCTCTCCCATCAACGCAGCGTGAATGTATGAATATTCCAAAACCGAACTACAAGAATGTCAGGTTTCTTTCTACTGCCACAATCTCGTAAAACATGACATTTACTGTACCACTGTAATGCATGCATTGTTGTGAGTTAAGATGTGCAAGTTTGGAAAATTCTAATTCATATAAGGAGACATTTATGCAGATCGCCTATTAAACATGCTGAACTACGAACAACAGGAAGGACTACTGCTTTATTCCTAACGCGGCGAGCTTGAAATACTCTGTCTCGCTATTCACACTGTCAGGTAAGTACTCCCACGAACACAAAGTTCAAAAGGTATTCAAGTTCTGTGAACTTGTGTCATTTTGTTGACGTGTTTCTTCTATTCATACATGTAGGCGAGTCATCTTTGTACGTTGCACTCTGTTCTAATTAAACAGTCAAAACAGTAGTAATTTTCGCCCAAATGAAAGGCACTGACACCAAAAAAATATCACTAAGTTCAATGAGTAGCAAAATATTCCACATGGCGTGTTCCATGCACGACACCGCAACAGAAATATTGTCACTCATAAAAACAGAAGTAATATTAAATAAAGAAAATAATTTCTGTGGATTCTGGTCACTTAGTCTCAGGGAATTTTCGAAAATGGCGATTGGTAGTTTATTAACTCGTTAAAATATTGTAGATATTTATTTTTCCTTGATGAATTTCCGAGACAAGATAGCTATGAATAAATGCTAATGGTAAAATTTTAATTTATTGCCAGTGTTGACTGGATGCCACTGCCACTGGAAGTGGGTGAACGTCTCGGCAAAGATGTCACGCATACCATACTGAGCTTTTCGGCCTTCTATCCTCTCTCTGCGGCTCATTGGAATAATGCTTACGACGTGTAACTTACTCATCTAGTAAACATGTGCCTATTCGAAGGGGTCATGACCTCCCCACTCCCCGCCCCTTCCCACAACAAAATTTTGCTGAAGGCATTTGTGTATGATTTGAGGATCAGCACCTGAATGAAATATTATTTTGAATAATTCGCTGAGTGCTAAATTCATGACTTCCGCTCCAAGGGGTATAGATGTATTAGCCAAGTGTGACATGTTAAAATTTGTGCCGGACTGGTACTGCCGGAAACGGTCGCAGGTTCGAATCCTGCCTCGGGCATGGATGTGTGTGATGTCCTTAGGTTAGTTAGGTTTAATTAGTTCTAAGTTCTAGGCGACTGATGACCTCAGAAGTTAAGTCGAATAGCGCTCAGAGCCATTTGGACCGGTACTTGAACCCGGATTTCTCGCTTATGGCGAGCGGAGACTGCTTGTTGTGTCTAGGAATCCTGCGTGCTCGGTTCGCTAGACAAACAATCTAACAACTCGTATTAATGACTTTTATTACAACTAGACAAATACAAATACACTCCTGGAAATGGAAAAAAGAACACATTGACACCGGTGTGTCAGACCCACCATACTTGCTCCGGACACTGCGAGAGGGCTGTACAAGCAATGATCACACGCACGGCACAGCGGACACACCAGGAACCGCGGTGTTGGCCGTCGAATGGCGCTAGCTGCGCAGCATTTGTGCACCGTCGCCGTCAGTGTCAGCCAGTTTGCCGTGGCATACGGAGCTCCATCGCAGTCTTTAACACTGGTAGCATGCCGCGGCAGCGTGGACGTGAACCGTATGTGCAGTTGACGGACTTTGAGCGAGGGCGTATAGTGGGCATGCGGGAGACCGGGTGGACGTACCGCCGAATTGCTCAACACGTGGGGCGTGAGGTCTCCACAGTACATCGATGTTGTCGCCAGTGGTCGGCGGAACGTGCACGTGCCCGTCGACCTGGGACCGGACCGCAGCGACGCACGAATGCACGACAAGACCGTAGGATCCTACGCAGTGCCGTAGGGGACCGCACCGCCACTTCCCAGCAAATTAGGGACACTGTTGCTCCTGGGGTATCGGCGAGGACCATTCGCAACCGTCTCCATGAAGCTGGGCTACGGTCCCGCACACCGTTAGGCCGTCTTCCGCTCACGCCCCAACATCGTGCAGCCAGCCTCCAGTGGTGTCGCGACAGGCGTGAATGGAGGGACGAATGGAGACGTGTCGTCTTCAGCGATGAGAGTCGCTTCTGCCTTGGTGCCAATGATGGTCGTATGCGTGTTTGGCGCCGTGCAGGTGAGCGCCACAATCAGGACTGCATACGACCGAGGCACACAGGGCCAACACCCGGCATCATGGTGTGGGGAGCGATCTCCTACACTGGCCGTACACCACTGGTGATCGTCGAGGGGACACTGAATAGTGCACGGTACATCCAAACCGTCATCGGACCCATCGTTCTACCATTCCTAGATCGGCAAGGGAACTTGCTGTTCCAACAGGACAATGCACGTCCGCATGTATCCCGTGCCACCCAACGTGCTCTAGAAGGTGTAAGTGAACTACCCTGGCCAGCAAGATCTCCGGATCTGTCCCCCATTGAGCATGTTTGGGACTGGATGAAGCGTCGTCTCACGCGGTCTGCACGTCCAGCACGAACGCTGGTCCAACTGAGGCGCCAGGTGGAAATGGCATGGCAAGCCGTTCCACAGGACTACATCCAGCATCTCTACGATCGTCTCCATGGGAGAATAGCAGCCTGCATTGCTGCTAAAGGTGGATATACACTGTACTAGTGCCGACATTGTGCATGCTCTGTTGCCTGTGTCTATGTGCCTGTGGTTCTGTCAGTGTGATCATGTGATGTATCTGACCCCAGGAATGTGTCAATAAAGTTTCCCCTTCCTGGGACAATGAATTCACGGTGTTCTTATTTCAATTTCCAGGAGTGTATTTAACTTTGATTACACAGATGTGTCGCAAGCAAAGGGCGACATATAAAATCAACTGGACTGCAGTGACTGCTGATCTCTTAACTGTGCTACGAAGAGATTGCTAAAGAAGTGGCTAACGTTGAAGCTGCTATCGAAGTGGGCTGCCACCAGTCGGCAGCGGCGCTTATTGTCTCTTCACCTAGGAGCCGCTGCTCGCGCGTTGTCGTCCTGGAGAAAGGTCAGTCAGCGAGCGATTATACTTTTAGATACATTCAATTCCAATTTTTTCATCTATAGGAGAATAAAGTAGAGACAAAACGAAAGAGGTAAGTTCTTTAAAAAAATGCTTCTTTTAACAGAGGATACTTTCAGTAGATTTTTGACAGGTAGCCTACCTACGACTCGCGACGTGACTGGCTGCAGAAAACGTTCAAGTCAAGAAAAGGGCATATTCACAGGCTGGCCACACCTGCTGCCAATAACAAATCCGACAGTCCCTGCGTTCGCAGGGAGCTGATTACGGCAACACAGGATGGTAAGGACTGTCCAGATGAAAATTAACACCACAAAGATTGATTTGAACGAATATATCTGCAACGACAAAAACATAGCAATCCCCACCTCCTAAATTCATTTGCTTGCATACTTGTAGTCTACAAACCTATGTACGTTATCTTAGTGTTAAGTGAAATACCGATAACGGTCAGTGCACACTTCTGTTTTATATAGTATAAATTATGAAATTTTCCAAGTGCTGAAAGATCGTTACTATTCTAGTACTTAAATCCCTCCCACACCACCAATCCCTGGATCCACGCCTGGCACAATAACTACAGAAACATCGCCCAACCTACTCTTCAGTACCTATACAAATCACAAAATGACGCCCCCTGCCACGTTTTTTCTGTCTATATTTGTAGGTTAATTTACTATAGGGATTTTGATACAGTTTTCACTAATAGACAGATTCATGAGGCAAGTTTGTGCATATAATTTATTGCCGCTACGCCCGACAAGTCCACATCCGTAGTTGTCTGTAGTCTGGGGTCGAATAAGTGCTGCGTGATTTGTTTACGATGTCCGAAAGTGTCATTTTTTCACGCAATTCTAGATATACGTTCAATAACGTATCTGATCAACCATTTTCAGCAAATTCTTTCATGTTTAAATTGTCGTGATCTAAAAAGTAGTTCACTCGTAAGACAAAAAACGGCGCACCAAAAAGGAATCATCGGAATGGGACAGAAATTCGTACATAATAGATATATGATTACAATGTCAGAAAAGTTGCATAAATTATTCAAGAGAAAGAGCTTCACAAATTGAGCAAGTCAGTAACACGTTAGTCCGTCTCTGGCTCTTACACAAGCAGTTACTAGGCTTGGCATTGATAGATGAGTTGCTGTGGATTTCCTCCTCAGGGATATCCTGCCAAACTGGCGCGTTGGAGGGTCAAAAACCCGAGCTGGTTCGAGTGCCCTGCCTGTTATGCTCCAAACGTTCTCAATCGGGGAGAGATCCGGCGACCTTGCTGGCCAACTTAAAGAACTTTGCAAGCACGAAGACAAGAAACAGAAACACTCATCGTGAGCGGGTGGGCATAACGTTGCTGAAATGGAAGCCTAGGATGGTTTGTCATGAAGAGCAACAAAACGGGGCGTAGAATATCGTCGGCGTACCATTGTGCTGTAGGGCCTGCCGCGGATAACAACCAAAGGGGTCCTATAATGAAAAGGAAAGGCACCCCAGAGTATTACTCCTGGTTGTCGAACAATATGGCGGTCAACAGAGAGGTTGGTATCCGACAGCTGTCCGGCGCGTCTCCAGCCACGTATTCACTTGTCATCAGCACTCAGTTCTAGGCAGGACTCACCACTGAAGCCTGATTGTCGCCTGCCGTACGACCCGACAACCAGGGGTGCAATGTGTGTCTATGCAGTTACAGTGAGCTTTGAGATCCAAAAATTTCGGAAGGGGCACCGAGTTTGACTTCATAAAAGAGTTAGTAATATCGCAGCACACTTCCAATTTTTTTTATCCATAGAGTCTGGAGACAATAGGAAGACGTTTGTCGTCTTTCTAACCCATTGCAATTATAATAGCAGTGTCTTCCTCGCTATTTAAAACCAAATAATTCACTTGTATTGCTGTGCAAGGCCAAGGGAGGTTTACAAAAACCTACAGAAATATATATCCAAAGAAGTGTCGAAGAAATCAGATCACGAGTTTCGAATGATGTTATGATGTATAAAGAGAGTTTTGAATATAATTTGGAAAGTGAAGCTAATGTAGAATCACAACGAACTATTTGCCAAGAACTACAGCGAAACTGATGACTTCTCAATATTTGCTAAAGAATAAGAGTTTAAAGACATTTGTTATAGTGTAATAAAGATGAATTCAGAGGATAGAAGGCACCGATATGCTCCTTGAATGTGCATACATTTTCTTTAATGTCACGACGGTAGATCTTCGAAAATCGGAAGACGAGATGCTTTCCAAAGGAGATGTTCTGAAAACTAATTTAACAGAACCAAAAAGTACATCCGTTTAATATCAGGTGTACCGGTATGAAATGAGTTTTTTTGTGAAAATGAAACACTAATTTTGAATTGAAAAGTAAAAACATTTTATTCAAAGTACTGACCATTGCTTTCTATACATTTTGACCACCTTTCTGGCAATTTGTGGACACCACGCCAATAGAAATGTTCGTCTTTTGAAGCAAACCAATCAGACACCCAATTTTCGACTTCTTCGTAGGAATCGAAGTGTTCCTCAGCCAATGCGTGTCCCATTGATGAAAACAAATGGTAGTCGGGAGGGGCCGAGTCTGGTGAATACGGAGGGTGGGGTAGCAGCTCCCAGCCAAGTGTTTTGATTGTATCCTGAACCAGTTTTGCTTTGTGTGCAGGTGCATTGTCGTGTAAAAAATTACTTTGCCATGTCTTCTGGCCCATTCTGGTCTTTTTTCGATCAATGCATAGTTCAAATTGATCATTTGTTGTCTGTAGCGATTAGCATTCACAGATTCACCGGGTTTCAGAAGCTCATGATACACCACACCTTACACAGAGCATTGTCTTCTTGCCGAATCGATCTGGTTTTGCAGTCGACGCTGATGGTTGTCGCGGATTAATTCATGATTTTTCCCGTTTAGGATTCTTTAAAATAAATCCATTTTTCATCGCCAGTAATAATTCGATGCAAAATTGATTTTCTTTCTTGTCTTTGAAGCAAAATTTGATAAATGGTTTTTCGGTTTTCCATCTGTCTGTCATTCAATTCATGCGGCACCCATTTTCCACACTTTTGGATCTTTCCCGTAGCTTTCAAACGGGCAGAAATTGTTTTTCGTGCAACATTTAGCATTGCTGCCATTTGCTTCTGACTCAAAGTATCATCTTCATCCAATATTGCTTGCAATTCGGCGTCTTCGAATTTTTTTTGGTGTCTTCCACGTTCTTCATTTCTTACATCGAAATCATTATTTCTGATCCGTTGAAACCATCTTTTGCATGTTGCTTCTGATAGGGCACGACCACCATATGGCTAGACAAGCATTCGATGCGACTCTGGAGCACTTTTTTTTTCATTTTTTTTTTCAAACGAAAACAAATTAATGCTTTCCGCAAATCATCACTTTCTGGTACAAAATTCGACATTGGTAACACGATGAAAACAATGATGTTTGTTCCATGACTTCATGTATACTAAATATCTTTGACGTATGTCATACCAACGAAACAAAAAAAACAAAAAATTAAGGCCCGTTCACAACTAATGTTCCCTATCGACACATTTGTATCTTAACGCTCATTTCATACCGGTACACCTGGTAAATGGAAAAGAATTGAAATAGTAAATGTTACTAGATTTGAAATTTTTCTGTTACTCGTAACATTTTTTATTCGCATATGATAAATGTTCCTATTCGTATGAGTGAATGTTTCGACTAATATTATTTTCATGAATAACTAAGAATAATTTTTATCTGTATTTGTTATTCGTCACTCATCGTTCGAATGAATTTCGCCCTACTATGGTGGTCTGCGAAGTGCATCGCGCATACGAACACAGCTAATTCGCAGCTTATGGACGAGTGAGAGCGAGCGCGTAACTTCTGCGTGGCCGTGTGCAAGCGCTCACTCTGCTGTCATTAGGCGAAGCAACATCGGTAAACCTCGGCAACTCCCGCCAAGGTGTGCGAAGTCATCTGCACTCTCTCTCGCACACCACAGCCGCGTGAGCGCCATGCGGATCCGGCACGCGATTGCAGTGTTGCAGTGCGGCCCGGCGCGCTGCGGGTGCGCGCGTCTCCAGCCGCTGCAGGGAAAGGGACGCGGCGCGGCAGCAGAGTCGGCTTGACCCAGTTGCGCGCTCAGGGCGCTGCCCTGGACAGCCCCACGGCACGGCGCCCGGCTGGCTGGCTCTCCGGTATCGACCTGATGCGGCGCCAGCCGGCCGCCACAGTCTGTGCGACAATGGCACGGGCCGCACGCACGCCAACCCAGGTACCGACCGTTCCGCTTGATCTATCTGGGCACAACGGATTACTACGTCGCTAGTGAGACGGTGACGTCAGCGATCAGTTGGCTATGCCGAGTACAGACTTCTTTAATCCCGAGTACGCCGAAAACTGCGTATGTGCAAAAACATGAAATCGTGGAGTCGTCTGCTGCCATGGGAGTGAAAATACATTCTCGCCGCGCTCACTCGTATTATAGTAGTGGAGTTTGTGCTTTTGTGTCTCCTTACTCTATTTTATTGTTACCTTTGTCTTCATGACATGGTGGTTGGTTGGTTGGTTGGTTTGGGGTTTGATGGGGGCTAAACATCGAGGTCATCAGTCCCCTGTTCAAGACAGACATACTTGTAAAAGGTCTATACAGTAAAAGCGTAACCTCTGCACCCGGAGGGAGGGAACACCGAGGAGTACAGAGCTAAAGTGAACACCGCAATAACACAAAATAGAGGACACTTAAAAGGAGCAGAGTAAATAGTTGACTAGAGTAAAACAGACTACAGTGGTTGATGGATCAGATAAAAGGTCAACCACTCAACTACAAACGAAGAACCTCCAGCTGGAAAGCGTTGATAGAGGTACCCACACAACTTGTTACCACAAAAGACACGATTTTGGTATCCACGTCACAATTAAAAGTCGCTGGAGTGGGTGTAGCCTGAGAAATCATGCGAGAGCGCCCACACTAGAGTGAGGGATAAAACCCAGCTGCACGGATGAAACGTAAAACTGAGCAGCTATAGAGGCGTCGTCACCTACAATTAAAGGAAGTGCAGCTGGTAAATTAAAGGACTGCCGCAAGGAGGGCTAAAAGGGGGTAGTCCATCAGAAGATGGACCACTGTCAGCCCTGCGTCACAGAGGCACTTGGACGGAATCTCACGGCGAAGGATATAGCTCATGACATGCTGCAAAGGTGGCACGACCACGTAATTATTTACCTACAACTGTTCAATAAGAGACACCAAACACCTGAAAGCAATTATATTATTCACATTTTTTAATGCCTTGGCAAGGAAGAAAAGTAATTTGTGCACAAATAAGGACTAAAGTTTTCTTTAATAATCAGTGAAAAAGTCGCTCTATTAAAAGAAAAATACACTTTTGGCACGTCGGATGAGAATCAGACTAAGAATAAGGGCGCGACGAACTGCCTCGAGAAAATAATTATTATTTCGCAATGTTGGAGGAAACTTTTCCTATTCTTTCCGCTCTCGTGAGAGTATATAGCATACATCCGCCAAGAATATGCATTATACGAGGGTCACTCCAAAAGAAATGCACACTATTTTCTTTAAAAATCCATCATTTATTCTACATGTTTGAAAGTTCTACAGAGTGTAGATACATCCTTTAGGAACAATATTTTCATTTCTCAACATAATTTCCATCCCTCTCAACTGCCTTACGCCATCTTGAAACCAGCGCCTGTATACCCGCACGGTAAAATTCTGGACCCACCTGTTGGAGCCACTGTTTGGCAACGTGCACAAGGGAGTCATCACCTTCAAACCTTGTTCCACGAAGAGAGTCTTTTAGTTTCCCAAAGAGATGATAGTCACATGGAGCCAGGTCAGGACTGTAAGGCGGGGGTTTCAGTGTTGTCTATCCTAGTTTTGTGATCGCTTCCATGGTTTTTTGACTGACATGTGGCCGTGAATTATCGTGCAACAGCAAAACATCTTGCTTTTGCCGAAGTGGTCGAGCACGACTCAGTCGAGGTTGGAGTTTCTTCACTGTCGTCACATATGCATCAGAATTTATGGTGGTTCACTGTGATGCGTCCGTCAGCAGTCACCAATTCTTTAACACTCTGCACATTGTCTCGAGTGTGTGCAGTACGAGGCCTGCCGCTGCGAGGACAATCCTCAATATCGCCGTGCCCGCTTTCATCACGTAACCTGCTTACCCACCGACTAACTGTACTGCGATCGACAGCAGCATCTCCATACACCTTTTTCAACCTCTTGTGGATGTTTCCCACTGCCTCGTTTTCACAGCACAGGAATTCTATGACAGCACATTGCTTCTGACGAATGCCAAGTGTAGCAGCCATATTGAAGACATGATGTGACGGCGCCACTCATGGGAACAGGTTGAACTAAGTTTGAAAACAAGCAAGAAGGATGAATCCACACACCGTAAAACTTTCACACATGCAGAATGAAAACTATTTTTACAAAAATAGTGTGCATTTCATTTGGAGTGACCCTCGTAAATTTTACTTTCCATAGTGTATCAGCCAGGGACGCTGCAGTATACTGACTTGCCACGAGCAGATACAGACAAGAAAGTCGCTCAAGCTGAAGTGGCTATAACGCATGTTCTCTTCAATGGGTTTCCGATTCAGTTTGAACTATTCTCGTCGTACACTCGACTTTGCCGGTAAACTCCGGGTATTTATAGAACCTGTCTACCATGTATGAGACAGCTTCAAATTCCTGATTAGTTTACAAATGAGTCAATGTGTTAAATATCAGACGTTAAGAACGTCCGCGGGAAAATGTTTCGAATAGGTTGAAATTGCGTATAAATTTTGTTGCAAGTCACGAAGTGCTCCGATTATCGAGTGAGTACTGGATGAATACAGTCTGGGTATTTGCGAGAGGTGAGCTACACTATACAGTGCTTCTGACTTATACTTTTCTTGTTGTGTTCAATCTTCCATAAAAGATTATACTTCTTACTGAATACGTTAGGTCAGTATTTTAAACTATTAAATTCTGTCACTATTCATATGAAATATTGAAAGTAAAAATTTTACCCTTGGAAGCAGCTAGATAGGCCATGTGCTGCTTGGTCCTAGTCGCTTAGTGCTACCTGTTTCAAAACGAACATCGAAGTTATAGGTATATATTACTATCAACTTACATTTGTAAGTAACACATTAAATGAAACTCTGCGAACTAAACGCTACTCCATGATAACGATATTTCACGTTAAGTGGAAATGTAAACAGACACAATTTGCGCCTCTGGAAATCAGCAAATCCCAGGAGATGGTACAGGTCCAACGGGACACCTCTAAGCTGAATGCGTTTTGGCCATACCCTTGGACCTCTCTGTTTCGGGAAAAGCAACTGTTGCTCTTATTTCTTAATTAATGCTCTCGAACTATGGGTCTTTCCTCAAATGGAAGAAACTGAACCACAGAACTATTTGGCACCACGAGATGCGCCGCCTCACTGAAAGTGAGAAACAGTATGGAAGCAGTTCTTGTAACAATTACTCCACATACAATGATCAAGGTTTGGGAGGAACTCTGTTATCGATTCGATGAGTGCTGTTGTGTCGAATGGTGCTCACATTGAACACCTATAAGGAAAAAACTGTGGTGATTTTCCACTTGATGTATTATTTATACTTTTGAGCTGTATATAAAAAATGCTATTAAGCGTTAAATCTCCCATATTCATTATGAAACTTCCGGTGTTATAAATGTAAGGAAGACATGGACAGTCGCACACAACTTAACATCTACACTACTGGCCATTAAAATTGCTACACCAAGAAGAAATGCAGATGATAAACGGGTATTCATTAGACAAATATATTATACTAGAACTGACATGTGATTACGTTTTCACGCAATTTGGGTGCATAGATTCTGAGAAATCAGTAGCCAGAATAACCACCTCTGGCCGTAATAACGGCCTTGATACGCCTGGGCATTGAGTCAAACAGAGCTTGGATGGCGTGTACAGGTACAGCTGCCCATGCAGCTTCAACACGATACCACAGTTCATCAAGAGCCAGTTGCTCGGCCACCATTGACCAGACGTTTTCAATTGGTGAGAGGTCTGGAGAATGTGGGGGCCAGGGCAGCAGTCGAACATTTCCTGTTTCCAGAAAGGCCCGCACAGGACCTGCAACATGCGGTCGTGCATCATCCTGCAGAAATGTAGGGTTTCGCGGAGATCGAATGAAGGGTAGAGCCACGGGTCGTAACACATCTGAAATGTAACGTCCACTGTTCATCAAAGTGTCGTCAATGCGAACAAGAAGTGACCGAGATGTGTAACCAATGGCACCCCATACCATCACCCCGGGTGATACGCCAGTATGGCAATGACGAATACACGCTTCCAATGTGCGTTCACCGGATGCGACCATCATGATGCTGTAAACAGAACCTAGATTTATCCGAAAAAATTACGTTTTGCCATACGTGCAGCGAGGTTCGTCGTTGAGTACACCATCGCAGGCGCTCCTGTCTGTGATGCAGCATGAAGGGTAACCGTAGCCATGGTCTCCGAGCTGATAGTCCATGCTGCTGCAAACGTCGTCGAACTGTTCGTGCAGATGGTGGTTGTCTTGCAAATTTCCCCATCTGTTGACTCAGGGATTGAGACGTGGCTGCACTATCCGTTACAGGCATGCGGATGAGATGCCTGTCATCTGGACTGCTAGTGATACGAGGCCGTTGGGATCCAGCACGGCGTTCCATATTACTCTCGTGAACCCACCGATTCCATATTCTGCTGACAGTCATTGGATCTCGACCAACGCAAGCAGTAATTTCGCGATACGATAAACCGCAATCGCGATAGGCTACAATCCGACCTTTATCAAAGTAGGAAACGTTATGGTACGCATTTCTCCTCCTTACACGAGGCATCACAACAACGTTTCACCAGGCAACGCTGGTCAACTGCTGTTTGTGCATAAGGAATCGGTTGGAAGCTTTCCTCGTGTCAGGACGTTGTAGGTGTCGCCACCGGCGCCAACCTTGCGTGAATGCTCTGAAAAGCTAATCATTTGCATACTACAGCATCTTCTTCCTGTCTGTTAAATTTCGCGTCTGTAGCACGTCATCTTCGTGGTGTAGCAATTTTAATGGCCAGTAGTGTATATAAACGCCGCTAACTACACTACATCGCGGCATGTTATGGAGAACACATTGAGTACTTTACGTGTTCTATTCGCGAACGGCATGCGGGAAGGGAAGCAGTCGGTAAGCCTTTGTTTGAGTTTGAAGTTCTCCCCGAATGAGGGAGCATAGTGATTAGCAGACTGGATTCGCATTCGAGAAGACGACGATTAATGTCCGCGTCCGGCTACCCAGTTTAGGTTTCTGTGATTTCCCTACATCGCGGAGGGCAAATGCCAGGATCGTTGCTTTGAACTGGCACGGTCGATTTCTTTCCCTATGTTTGAAACGTTCTGAGCTCGTATTCTGCTTCTACTGACCTCGTTGCCAACGAGACGCTAATCTTTCTTAATAACGAATTTCTCATCTCGCGAGGTGTATTTGGGAGAAAGTAGAATGTCACCTGGCTCGCCCCGGAACGTACACGTTCGGAATTTTACTGACAACCCATTCCTTCATGCACAAGGCCCCTCTGGTAGCGTCTGCCAGCTGCGTTTGATGAATGCCTCGGTCAGGTCTCGCCCTTGCTAAATGAATCCGCGAGGAACCGCGCCGCTGTTCGTTGCTTCTTCTCTATCTCCTCTCAGTCCTAGCTGTCATGGGGCACAGAATGACAAGCAATGAACTGGTGGATCGAGGGTTTTCTATGTTGCTTCATACATGGGATTTTTGCAATGAGTCTCAGTCTAATTTCTGATTTTCCTATAAACAGTTTGATGCGGCTGTCCACTTGAGGTATTCCGATATTTAATAATAGTTAATGTTCCCAATGATTTATCAGTAATAGTGTTACGTACAGTTATTATTTTCGCCTATTTATAGGCAATACGCCACATTTCGAAAGAAAGCAAAAAAATAAGTACTTGGTCTACAAATATATTACACTTTACATCAACGTATCACAGACTCAAATGTAGACTAATTAGTGATTTTTAGCCGCTACTTGCATTAATATAAGCCTGCACATTTTTTAGTCTATTCACTTAGTCTCTGACACTGTCTCGATATACGAACTGTTTACAGTTTACCCATATTGCAGACAAAATATTCTCTTTGTACAACGCAAACCTGTTAATACTGTATCAGAATACAGGCTTTATGAATATATTAAAGAATCACAAAACATAATACCCCCAAACTAAGACGAGAGTTAAAAAAGCGAAAACCCACTAAGAAAAAATTAGGAGTCCAAAAGAACACTACACGGGAAACACTCCAAAAAATTAGCAATGAGAAAAGCGTCAAAAACACACGAAAATCTCAATAAAAATCACAAGAAACTCAATGAAAGTAACGAACTAGAACACTTTCAGTTGATGACCTGTAAAGTGGTGAGCGATCAACGGATCTTCGACTGTTCTTTTGCGGTTTTGCGGAACTGATGTGCACATGGAAAAAATGTAACGAATTTAGTGATGGTCTAATTGGAAATCTGACCAAAGTTAAGATCACTGTTCTTTTTATTCAAGCCACCTAGCATTATTTTGTTCTGTCCATTACGGCGTTTTGTACTAATCCATACGGATGTCGTCAACTATAGTCTATCTTTCTATGTGTTAGATTTATCCGACTTTTTTTGCAGTTATATGATTACTATGTGCTACAGTATGGGGCAGTCTAGAGTCATAGTAATGGCAGTGAAATCCAGAGTATTACAATGCGTCATCTGCACTCACTTTTGAAAAATTTGATACCGTGCTCACAGAAAGCCACCAACCGCCACGCAAAGCAAACTCGGGACGTATCAGATTATGTAAAGTACGACGTTATCTAATATCTAGTGGTGAAAGCTTTGTTCTCTTTGTTAACATGCACGTTCCTTTCCGAAGAAAGACTTGTGGATTTTGTGCCTGATTTGCTCTTTATTTTAACATAGCGTGCCTGACTCGTTATAATGAGTTACCTGCGCTATGTTTCCATGCATTATGGGCGTCCGCTTTCATTCTTTGTGGGTTTATATTTGCGTTTTACGTTTCTGTCACGATGCGTTAATCACGAACCACTGAGAAATTTTCACAAAAATATAACATCATCATCATCATCATCATCATCATCATCATCATCATCTAAGACTGATTATGCCTTTCAGCGTTCAGTCTGGAGCATAGTCCCCCTTATAAAATTCCTCCATGATCCCCTATTCAGTGCTAACATTGGTGCCTCTTCTGATGTTAAGCCTATTACTTCAAAATCGTTCTTAACCGAATCGAGGTACCTTCTCCTTGGTCTACCCCGACTACTACTACCCTCTACTGCTGAACCCATGAGTCTCTTGGGTAACCTTGCTTCTCCCATGCGTGTAACATGACCCCACCATATAAGCCTGTTCGCCCTGACTGCTACATCTATAGAGTTCATTCCCAGTTTTTCTTTGATTTCCTCATTGTGCACACCCTCCTGCCATTGTTCCCAGCTACTAGTACCTGCAATCATCCTAGCTACTTTCATATCCGTAACCTCAACCTTGTTGATAAGGTAACCTGAATCCACCCAGCTTTCGCTCCCATACAACAAAGTTGGTCGAAAGATAGAACGGTGCACAGGTAACTTAGTCTTGGTACTGACTTCCTTCTTGCAGAAGAGAGTAGATCGTAGCTGAGCGCTCACTGCATTAGCTTTGCTACACCTCGCTTCCAGTTCTTTCACTATGTTGCCATCCTGTGAGAACATGCATCCTAAGTACTTGAAACCGTCCACCTGTTCTAACTTTGCTCCTCCTATTTGGCACTCAATCCGTTTATCTCTCTTTCCCACTGACATTACTTTTGTTTTGGAGATGCTAATCTTCATACCATAGTCCTTACATTTCTGATCTAGATCTGAAATATTACTTTGTAAACTTTCAGTAGAATCTGCCATCACAACTAAGTCATCCGCATGTGCGAGACTGCTTATTTTGTGTTCACCTATCTTAATCTCACCCAGCCAGTCTATTGTTTTCAACATATGATCCATAAATAATATGAACAACAGTGAAGACAGGTTGCAACCTTGTCTTACCCCTGAAACTACTCTGAACCATGAACTCAATTTACCGTCAACTCTTAACTGCTCCCTGACTATCTATGTAAAGACCTTTTATTCTTGCAAAAGTTTGCCTCCTATTCCATAATCACGTAGAACAGAAAATAACTTCCTCCTAGGAACCCGGTCATATGCCTTTTCTAGATCTACAAAACATAGATACAATTCCCTGTTCCACTCGTAACACTTCTCCATTATTTGCCGTAAGCTAAAGATCTGGTCCTGACAACCTCTAAGAGGCCTAAACCCACACTGATTTTCATCCAATTTGTCCTCAACTAATACTCGCACTTTCCTTTCAACAATGCCTGAGAAGATTTTACCCACAACGCTGATCAAAGAGATACCTCTGTAGTTGTTATAATCTTTTCTGTTTCCATGTTTAAAGATTGGTGTGATTACTGCTTTCGTCCAGTCTGATGGAACCTGTCCCGACTCCCACGCCATTTCAATTATCCTGTGTAGCCATTTAAGACCTGACATTCCACTGTATTTGATGAGTTCCGACTTAATTTCATCCACCCCAGCTGCTTTATTGCACTGCAATCTATTGACCATTTTCTCCACTTCCTCAAATGTGATCCTATCCCATTCTACCTCAAAATCTGAAGCATTACTGATCGTATTTTCACCTACATTGAGCAACTCATCAAAATATTCCCTCCATCTGCCCAAGGCATCAACAGGATTCACCAGCGGTTTTCCTGACCTGTCCAAAATACTTGTCATTTCCTTCTTATCTCCCTTTCGAAGACTGCTAATTACACTCCAGAATGGTTTTCCAGCAGCTTGACCCAAAGTCACCCAAAGTCTCCAACCTGTTTCCAAAGTCTTCCCAAGATTTCTTCTTGGATGCTGTAATTATCTGTTTGGCTTTGTTTCTTTCTTCAACATAACTTTCTCTGTCAACCTGAGTTCTAGTATGTAGCCATTTTTGATATGCCTTCTTTTTCCTTTTACAGGCTGCCTTGACTGTGTCATTCCACCAAGCGGTTTGATTCATCCTACCTTTACACACTACTGTTCCAAGACATTCTTTGGCCAATTCTAGTACTGTGTCCCTGTGCCTTGTCCATTCCTTTTCCAGTGACTGCAATTGACTACATTCAACTAACTGGTACCTTTCTGAGATCACTGTTATGTACTTGTGTCTGATTTCCTTATCCTGAAGTTTCTCCACTCTTATCCTCCTACACATGGACCTGAGCTGCTGCACGTTCGGCCTCACAATACCAATTTCACTGCAGATTAAATAGTGATCAGTATCATCAAAGAATCCCCTGAATACACGTGTGTCCCTCACAGCCTTCCTGAATTCCTGATCTGTTATTATATACTCAATGATAGATCTGGTTCCCCTGCCTTCCCAAGTATACCGGTGAATGTCATGTTTAAAAAAGGAGTTTGTGATTACTAAGCCCATACTGGCACAGAAATCCAAGAGCTGTTTCCCGTTCCTGTTGGCCTCCATATCCTCTCCAAATTTACCCATAACCTTTTCATACCCTTCTGTTCGATTTCCAATCCTGGCATTAAAATCAACCATGAGCAGAACACTGTCCTTGTCCTTTACTCTAACAACTACATCACTGAGTGCGTCATAAAAACTATCCATCTTATCTTGATCTGTCCCTTCACAATGCGAATACACTGACACAATCCTAATTTTCTTGCTAGACACTGTCAAATCTATCCACATCAGTCATTCGTTTACATACCTTATTGCAACTACACTGGGTTCCATTTCTTTCCTGATGAAAAGCCCTACACCCCATTGTTCTATTCCTGCTTTGACTCCTGACAGGTAGACCTTGTATTCTCCCACTTCCTCTTCTTTCTCACCCCTTACCCGAATGTCACTAACAACTAAAACGTCCAACCCCATCTTACTTGCAGCCTCTGCCAGCTCTACCTTCTTCCTCCACCGTCCTTAACGACGTTCCTCGAACTGCACTTTTGTGATCATTACATGTGAGAAGCACAACAGATTATAGGGCATACTGACCACTTCTGAAGTTAGGGAGATAATCCTGAAATTTGTCTGCCGCCTAAGAAATTCGGATTTGAAGATATCCGTTACAATGGCTGCATTTGTCAAGAAGCAGCAGATTGTCAAATACTGCATTTGGAGCACTGCCATGAAGCGCTCAAAAATTTGAACCTGAAGTAATATGACAAAGTGTCCGGATAGTTTCGAGATGTGATGATAGAAAAACTGAAGGAATTTTAAAGGTATCTGAGTTATAGAGAGGTGGGGATGAAAGAGCTACTGGTTGTTTCGCAATCGAGGAAAGCTACTGATTGGGTGCAGTTCAGAAGGAGACCTCTTTTGAATGAGGTCATTATAGGCACGGTAGAATACACCAAGTCTTGCACTACGACTAACAGTTCAGTTACTATAGAATTTAAGACTGGAAATAGGGTAATAATGAGAGAAATAAAACACAGAGTTTGAGAAGAAATTCATAAAAATTCGGCCGTGGACTTCCCATAAGGCCGTAACATAATAATAACGATAAACATATTAGAAAAATACAACTGTACTATTTGAGT
The DNA here is from genome assembly GCF_021461395.2 of Schistocerca americana. Classification (NCBI taxonomy): domain Eukaryota; kingdom Metazoa; phylum Arthropoda; class Insecta; order Orthoptera; family Acrididae; genus Schistocerca; species Schistocerca americana. Next base: position 225,602,930 of record NC_060119.1, read on the forward strand.
TCAGAGGGCACCTTCCCCTCAAACGGCAACGTGTTATCTCACAGTAACTTTGCAGGCTAATCTCTGTTAGGTAACTGATATACGCGGCCCGCCTGCCTTTTTATCTTATCCGTCCACTACCTAAGCCTCCCAAACAATGAAAATAAACCAGCGAGCATCGAGAGATGACGTTTCCCCGCAGCTTTCACCAAGTTCTCCGCTTCAAAAGGAGAACGCAGTATGCTCAGTTTGACAAAAGATGAGACAGAATTCGGTGACGATGCTTTCGAAGGTACCATCTCGGCATTTATTTTAGGTAATTTATGGAAACATCTAAATCCGGTTATCCACACCGCTTCTCTGCAATGCGAGCTGTGTGGCTTAGGATTTGGAAAACTGCGAAGCAGAAACCGATAGAAGAGTTGATAAAGAAAGAAATGAAAACATACCTACGGCAAAACGAAGTCTCTGAAGTAGCAAAATAGGCACTACGTTGTAACGCTACTTACATAAACGGTAAGAGATTTAAGGAAACAGAAAACAAATATGGATGGTCGGATACACAAATGAAACTCTGTCCTCCCTAATAAGAGTCCAGTGTCAGTCTCGATGGATCTCTTGGTTGGGATTTTCAGGAGCGAACTGGCAGCCGTGTACTATACGTAACGAGTGAGATGCGTTAGTGCGACGCTGATTGCGTGGCTGCCGGCACGTAACAAATATGGGGTGGTGCTTCAGATCATAGACCACAGGTGCTTCACATTTTAGACCACAGATACATTGATATCGCGCACGCTCCTGTCTCTGCCGTGTTAACGTTTGAAACCAACATCTAACAATAAGTCACGTGGCGGAGAGACAAAAATGAGTTTCTATCATTACTGACTATGGCAAGGCGAGCTGGAATTCACAGTTCTTATTATTCATAGCTGAATTCAAGCAATGATTTTAACAACTGTACGACTTCTGTTAGTATTTATTACACGTGTAGTGGTGGTGCAGATAACCGAATTTCTTCGAAGTTCCCAATATTAATGCAATGGTTATCATTTTAAATTTGTCCATGTGATATGGCAGCAAACAGCTTGATTCCGCCCGGAATACGGTTCCCCAGGGAATCCCTGTATTTTTTTTAACTGACAGTCATTTAGTTTACTACTTTCCCGTTCCACGGAATAAAAAGACAAAATATCAACATGGAGGAAGCATTTAGGTTTCTGACGATTCCTCAACAATAGGTGTGAAATGCTTTTTGTTTTTATAAGAAAGTAGCGACTTGGCCCGGATTCGCACGGATAACATTAAATATCTACGGCCAGATGACCTGTGAGGCGTTGCATATTTTGCTTGCAGGCCACTGTGTAGAGTCAGGAATAAATTTTGGAGAACTATGTTAAGCAACTGAAAATAACTGAACATCACTTTCAAATAACTTACGCGATATAAGCAGCACACGATAGAAAAGTTTTCTGGAGGCATGAACATTGTGTGTTCTGTATAGAACTGGCGTTTGAAGTGACATCTCATGGCAATGACGAGAGCAAATCGTGATATAAATAACATGTTTACAACCTATGTAAATATTATGCTCGAATCATGAGTGTCGGAGGCTGGTGAGGCGACAGAAATTACAGAAAAAAGTAAGAAGTAACAGGAAGGATGTACATATTTCGCGCGTATTTCAACGCTCTTCTTGTGAAGCTTAGTACGCACTGTTGAGACTCACTGCCGCAATTCTTTGTCCTGGACGCTTTATGGGAGACTACTTCTCCGTGCCACTCAAAGCATTGTGTCCACAGCTAGTTTAGACTGAAAGAATGTAGAAAGCTAAAAGAGGAATCATCTGTTGCTCTGCTGACAGAATGTACTCCATGTAAACTAAGCAAAGTTGCTGAAGTATTTTTCCAGAAAACATTTAACTTGAAGCATCGAAAATAAAACACCACATTTTTGGATTCGCATGTTTTTTCGGTATCCACTTGTCCTCAAACGATTGCAGAGAAACTATTGATTACAAATATTTGATTATTTTAAATTGTCATACATCAGAGCCTGATGATGAGGTGGTTATATTTTCGTTATTGGTCATCTGGAGTGTAGCCATGTATGGAAGTGAAACGTGGACGATAAATAGTTAAGACAAGAAGAGGATAGAAGCTTTCGAAATGTGGTGCTACAGACGAATGCTGAAGATTGGATGGGTAGACCACGTAACTAATGAGTAGGTACTGAATAGAATTGAGGAGAAGAGAAATTTGTGGCACAACTTGACTAGAAGAAGGGAGCGGTTGGTAGGACATGTTCTGAGGTATCAAGGGATGACAAATTTAGTATTGGAGGATAGCGTGGAGGGTAAAAATCGTAAAGGGAGACCAAGAGATGAATACACTAAGCAGATTCAGAAGGATGTCGGCTGCATTAGGTACTTGGACATGAAGAAGCGTGCACAAGATAGAGTAGCATCGAGAGCTGCATCAAATCAGTCTCTGGACCGAAGACCACAGCAATAACAACAACAACACGATGCTTCGAAGTTGAATAACTCACTGCCCGTTGGTTCGAAAAATTTATAGTGGAAAAGTAGAAACTGGGATTGCTAATTTGACGGAAGCACAAATGGGCACACTAAAAGTGTCATATTTCGAAATGTGGATCTCTACATCACTGAGGAGTCAATGTAGGTTAAAAGACAGGAGAGTTAAAAAAAGTGACCCAACCAGGATTTGATCCCATAAGCTTTCTGTTTCCAACCACATGCTCTGCCACTACACCAGCACAACAGATGAAAATTCGGTCCTGCTTGCTCTGTTCTCGAGGCACGGCTGCTCTCTCGACTTACAGCGGATACCTTCCTCGCGAATCAGCGCATCTATTAGCCAAACCCGGATGAAAATCCTCACAGCAGTTTTTGATATTGGGCTGCATGTAATGACGGACGAGAGAAGCGACATTAATTTATACAGTGTGTGGCCGTAAAATGACGGGACTATAACTCTAAAACATTTTTTAAAATTATTGTCACCCTCAAGATACTCACCTCTTCTACTTCCACAATGCAAATTTTCTATTGATGGCAACTGGGTTGCAAGTCTTGCTCTGTGAGCCCCTTCATGATGCGTGCCGCTACTTTTTCACTGCGTCAACAGACTGAAGTCTTGTTTCTTTTAATCCAGATCTGACCTCGGGGAAGAAATGAAAGTCACATGGTGCTACGTCAGGCGAATAAGGTGGGTATTTTAAGACTGAGGTGCTGCACTTCGCTAGAAACCTCTGAACAGACAAAGCGGTACGAGCCGGAGCGCTGTCTTGACGCACAACCCATTATTTGTTCTCCCACAATGCGGGTCCTTTTTTTCCTTTCCTTATTTTCTCACAGAGCTGAGCAAGAACGTCAAGGTAGTAATGTCGATTAATAGTTTCACCCTCAGGAACCAAGATACACAATTCTATGAATGTAAAAAAAACAATAATCATCGCTTTGAAACTTAATTTGCTCATTCGAGTTTTTTTCGCTGTCGGTGGAGTTTGGCCCTTCCAATGCATGGATTGGCGCTTAGTTTCAGGATAGCAAGTGAAAAGCAAGATTCATCAAATGCTATCATTCCTTCCACGAAATTAAATAATTTTCAGCGGTATTCACATTTTCAGTAAAAACATTTTCAGGAATCCTTTTCGTTTGATCGGCAGCATTTTCATAACGCACTTGTCTGATGTTAAATTGGTTGTGTAAAATTTGCCTTGCGCATTCCTTGTCAATCCCTACAGTTTCTGCAATCGATCGAATACTCAACCCACCGTCAGATCGAATCAGATTACCTACTTTTTCGATATTTTTAACTGTTTTGATATTGAATGGCTCTCGGGAGTGAGTGGTCTTACACGTCTTCTCGGCCACTGTGGAAACGCTAGAATCACTCAAAAATTCGCGTACGTAGTAAAGCCTTCGCCATACCCTTCTTTTAGTAAAAAATAGGTTTCAGTACCACCTTTCCCGAGTTTCATGTGAAACTTGACGACAATTCGTTGCTCTGTTACAACACTCATCATTTTTCCGGCAAAACAAAATAACACCTCTGACACCAAAGGAGGCCACGGCCACAATGATTGATCTACAGACATAAGAGATGCCGTACTCGTCTGAGAAGACTTCACGCTTCACAGCGTTGGCAAATGAGTATTTACCCTACGACTGCATCAGTCCCGGTATTTTACAGCCACACTTGATGTATACAGGGTGTTACAAAAAGGTACGGCCAAACTATCAGGAAACATTACTCACACACAAATAAAGAAAAGATGTTATGTGGACATGTGTCCGGAAACGCTTAATTTCCATATTACAGCTCATTTTAGTTTCGTTCTTCCACCTACACTCAATGGAGCACGTTATCATGATTTCATACCGGATACTCTACCTGTGCTGCTGTAACATGTGCCTTTACAAGTACGACAAAACATTTGGTTCATGCACGATGGAGCTCCTGCACATTTCAGTCGAAGTGTTCGTACGCTTCTCAACAACAGATTCGGTGACCGATGGATTGGTAGAGGGGGACCAATTCCATGGCCTCCACGCTCTCCTGACCTCAAACCTCTTGACTTTCATTTATGGGGGCATTTGCAAGCTCTTGTCTACGCAAACCCGGTACCAAATGTAGAGACTCTTCGTGCTCGTATTGTGGACGGCTGTGGTACAATGCGCCATTCTCCAGGGCTGCATCAGCGCATCAGGGATTCCATGCGACGGAGGGTGGATGCATGTATCCTCGCTAACGGAGGACATTTTGAACATTTCCTGTAACAAAGTGAAGTCACGCTGGCACGTTCTGTTGCTGTGTGTTTCCATTCCACGATTAATGTGATTTGAAGAGAAGTAATAAAATGAGCTCTAACATGGAAAGTAAGCGTTTCCGAACACATGTCCACATAACATATTTTCTTTCTTTGTGTGTGAGGAATGTCTCCTGAAAGTTTGGCCGTACCTTTTTGTCACACCCTGTATACATATGACTTTCAGTTTTATCCATAATGTCTTGTTTTTACACAAAATAGGAGTTTACGTTTTGTGACAGGTGCTTAATCAGATGTAGATACCTGAACATATAGGTATTAAGGTAAAAAATTACGAAGGGCTATTCCAAAAATCGGGTCGTTTGTAAGTTACGCGCGTTATCTTCCGACAAGACTAAATGCAGCAGCGCTCTGTGAGAAGACAAGCTGCGAGGCGGTTGCTGTTGCGGCTCCCTCAACGAGCAGAATTACGTAACGAGTGGCTCGGCGCGTCACAGCCTACAAACGGCGGCCGGCGCAGGAGAAAGCTCGCCGACCCTCAGGCACTAAGGCTGCACGGCACGCGACGCGATGCAGACCTCTGCAAGGCGCACGTATGGCTTCTCCCCTCAATGGGCCGTGAGAACTGCCGCCGCGGAATCGATCGACAGTGCCCAACACACGCAACACAGCGCAAACATTGTTTTTTCCACTGTTCGCTTGTCAAGACTTCAGTTGTCTTCAGATATATTCACCTGCTCAGTGATCATACTAATACCGACGGGAAGGATGACAGTAGTAGTAGTAGTAGTAGTTGTGGTCTTCAGTCCTGAAACTGGTTTGATGCAGCTCTCCATGCTACCCTATCCTGTGCATGCTTCATCTCCCAGTACCTACTGCACCTTACATCCTTCTAAATCTGCTTAGTGTATTCATCTCTTGGTCTCCCTCTACGATTTTTACCCTCCACGCTGCCCTCCAATGCTAAATTTGTGATCCCTTGATGCCTCAGAACATGTCCTACCAACCGGTCCCTTCTTCTAGTCAAGTTGTGCCACAAACTTCTCTTCTCCCCAATCCTATTCAATACCTCCTCATTAGTTATGTGATCTACCCATCTAATCTTCAGCATTTTTCTGTAGCAGCACAATTCGAAAGCTTCTATTCTCTTCTTGTCCAAACTATTTATCGTCCATGTTTCACTTCCATACATGGCATGGCTACACTCCATACAAATACTTTTCAGAAATGACTTCGTGACACTTAAATCAATACTCGATGTTAACACATTTCTCTTCTTCAGAAACGCTTTCCTTGCCATTGCCAGTCTACATTTTATATCCTCTCCACTTCGACCATCATCAGTTATTTTGCTCCCCAAAATAGCAAAACTCCTTTACTACTTTAAGTGTCTTATTTCCTAATCTAATTCCCTCGGCATTAATTCGACTACATTCCATTATCCTCGTTTTGCTTTTGTTGATGTTCATGATGACAGAGACGGCTGAAATATTGAATTCAGTATTATTTTGAAATTCATCGACCGTGGAAAATCACAAGGCAAGTAATGCCAAAATGACAGATACTGAGATAAGTGATCGCGGAATAGAAAACGAACTCAAACAACTAGCTGAGATACATGTGAAGTTTTACGGAGACTATGCGAAAGAACGTACTTTCCTTTTAGCAGGAGGCGGCCAACAGAGCAGCGGAGAGTACTTAGAGAATGGAAATAACCGCCGATCATTTCCGTTTTTAAGGATAGTCTTCGTACAGAAGCGTATAATTATATACCTATGTTTTTTATGTCAAGCGGTTACAGAATTATTAAAAATGGTTCATGCTTACGGATTACGACATTTTCGGAGAACGAAAAATTTTCTCTATAAAAGTCAGCATGGATTCCGCAAACAGGGAACTTGCGAAACGCAGGTTGATGTGTTCGTCCACGAAATCCGGGGCGTCGTATATAAAGGCCCTGCTAATACTTGCTACGTTCTTCTAGGCCATTTTCCACTAAAAGAGCATAACTTTCGTTCTGGTATGCCGCCTTCTGTATCTGTTCAGGCGGTTCCATGATTTCCGAAGCAAATGCATCCCTGGAAGTGGTTCGGCTGGATCTGCGTAGGTTGTGTAGTTTTGGTTCTTAAAGGTTGCTCCTCCTGATCGCCATCTTTCTTGTAAGTCATATGTGGCTGGAATGTGGCCCCAGATACGTTTAACCGATCGAAGCCTATTAAAGAATGTACAGTGTGTTATTTTATTACTTATGACTAGACATCCACTGGAAACTTACTTATCCAAAACTACTGTAACGCCCGAATGAAGTTCGTCCGTCATGTCATTATCTACACGTCCGTGGATACGGTTCATAATTATGCTAGGCGTTAGCACAAACATACTATCGTTATCCTCGCGATACAGCAAACAGTTTAATGCTCGCTCGCTCTCTCTCTCTCTCTCTCTCTCTCTCTCTCTCTCTCTCTCTCTCTCTGTGTGTGTGTGTGTGTGTGTGTGTGTGTGTGTGTGTGTGTGTGTGTGTGTGTGTGCGCACGTGTGTGTGTGTGTGTGTGTGTGTGTGTGTGCACGTGTGTGTGTGTGTGTGTGTGTGTGCGCACGTGTGTGTGTGTGTTCACTGTACGGACGGGGTAAATGTCGAATATGCAATGCGGTAGCTCCAAATCGTTGCCCCTATATAGTTAGCACAGTACTGTTCATAACTACTAGACTAACTACTACATTCATTAACCGAAGAATAAACTGGCTGACCAGATCAAGCAGTGGGTCCGGATCACTGTCTCCTCAAATTTCCCAATGGAACCAATATACCCACTAGAACAACTTACCTGAAATTCGCTAGGTTCATGTGTGTTTCATCAGATGCAAGCACAGGTTCTAAGTCAACGTCCCCTATTTGACTACATCGCACCAAATGAGGTCCGAAGTCTATCTGCCAAAGTCCTTCGTTCTGTTAATCGCGTTACGGGTTTTATAGTTCTCTGATGATGAATGTGTTATATTTCGCAGTTGAATACATCGAGTGAAATCTCCAGCAATGTCATAAATGGAATGATGGGATAGTAAGATCCTCAGTGTGTTCATTTGGCTTTCGATATCTAGTGCATATCAGTACTCTATGTTGATGTGAAAACGTATGTTACACTCGTCATTGTAATTCATCTAATACAGAGAAAACCAATGCTTTCTCTACATAAAGATAAGCAAAAGTTCTTGTGCACCGGTGCTTAATGGCGCATTTAAGAGATTATGCTAAATCTAACCGTGACCAAGAAATGTTAACGGTACCTGATTTTATATAATCCAGTTCATCAATGAACAAAATGCGTCTAAAATGTCTGGTGACTTATCTTACGAGGAAGAAAACTTCATATATAAAACATGAAATTGATCTTTATTTGTATCCAAAGTAATTCCATTAGCAACAAAGCATATTTGGGAAGGTTTACAAAATTACTGGAAAACAACATATCAATGTTACTCGGCCTTCGGTATCCGTCGTAACGTGATGCAGATAGCTGTACACAACGATTCTGGTGGTTGTTTACCACACTCCGGATCGAAATGGTAGCACCATGTGTCTTTCTCTGATGATGGTTTGTAGAAATATATGTTGGTCACCTATGAGTGTCGCATTAAATGGTTTCTTTTCGCTCGGAAAGCGTGGGGACATGTTGTAAAGTCGCTTTCTGCACAAGGCTCCTCTTGGATACGCATGCGTCTCTTTCTTTTACTTGCGATTTTGTAAAAAATATAAACATAGCTTAGGCTTTGCCGCATTGCATTACGAGTATTCAAAATCATACAGTTCGACAGACGGGAGCTGCAGTTCAGTGTGTGATGTTTCGCTTCGCAACACTTTTCATCCAAGATAATTCACATGTTCTCATTTTAATAGAAGTTGCTATTTCTATATTAGTCCAGTCACCCAACTTTCACTTCTCTTGCATATGAAGATGCAATACGTTTTCCACAATTTACTTACAAAATAGGGGATCTAGCTCCGGATAATTTAGATCAGTTAACTAATAACATCTAATTCAAACTACCGTTGAATGCAAAAATAATTAAATATGGATAAAATTTTGGCTAAGTCAACAGCGACAGTCGGCGGAATTCCTACTATGCTGTATGGAGATCATCTGTTCAAGTTGCTAAGCACCGTAACAAAATTACACAACCGCTATTTTAAGTAACAGCAGGTAAAACTTCCTCAATTGTCTTCTAACGCTCCTCGTGACAACAATTTGGCGTCCCACTGCGTGACATATTTGCCCTCATCAGGAAAGCGTGACTAAACACTAATCATCATCCATTAGTCATCATCAGAAGTTGCTTATCTTCTACGAACACCACTTACGGACAGTTCCTCGAATTCAATTCGTCCCTCAGTCGCAAATGATTTGAAAGAATGAAGGAAGATCACGGTTTTTGCAACTGATGTGAATATGCGACAGGAATAGTCACACGGTAATTTGAAATATTCCTATTTTCTTCAATTTTATCGACAGTGGTTGTGTTTGTCCATGCCTGTTGCGGAAATAAAACTATGGAGCACGTACAATAAAATCATCTGACCAGGCGGCAACTATCGTACGAGCATACTCCGTTTAATCTTGGAAACTATTCGAAACCAGAGTGGCTACCAGAGACGCTTAGTATTTACATATTTGTACTTGTTTAGTTATCGAATCGGGAAATGATACAGTTATCAAAACTAAACCCCCGTTTTAAAAACAAATCCATAGTTGCGATGAGTGATCGAAAAACTTTAATCGGTAGTGTACACTGTAACTGATCGCAACATACACTCTGGCACGTTGCTAGGATGGCGTATCCATTTATTCCGAGATTAAACTACACAAATCAGGGGCTCACTGGGAAGAAGTGCGAGAAAATAGTTGCGCAATTTTAACACTTGAAACAGCGTGTCTGTAGTTTCTGCTCATAGACAGGAATTGTGCCATTCTCCTGTATGAAATAACTATGGGTCTATTCTGTAGTTATTAATGTTGAAAAAATCGCTATCTACTGTTTACATACCTATCAGGAGTTATGGTATAGTAGAAAAATGTCGTAGATTTTCCAATGCAGACGCTCTTCATGTAACTGATGACGATTTTCAGTACTTCTACGTCAATTATACTGCGAGTCCATGTACCCGACAAATCCAATCACGCTGAATGAGAAAAAAAGGACATAGCAGAATTAGTCTCTCTACTGCCAGTTGGAGTACTTATGTCGAGTAACAGTATCTGAACTGGTCAGTCGAACATCTGTCGTTACTTTGTTAGGTTTCAGTTGGCGTTTGTGCACAGCTCTCTGCAATCTTTTGCTACTAACGCAGCAGTCTGAAGTTCGAAATGGCGCAACTATTTCAGCTAAAACTGTCATGCAACTTACGACACTCTCCGAGCAATGGGCCGGAGCGTGTGTGACCGAGCGAGGTGGCGCAGCGGTTAGCACACTGGACTCGCACTCGGGAGGACCACAGTTCAATCCCGCGCCCCGCCATCCTGATTTAGATTTTCCGTGATTTCCCTAAATCGCTCCAGGCAAATGTCGGGATGGTTCCTTTGATAGGGCACGGCCGATTTCCTTCCCCGTCCTTCCCCAACCCGATGAGAACGATGACCTCGCTCTCTGGTCTCCTCCGCCAAACAACCCAATCCGCAGCGTGTGTGTGTGTGATCAGAACGTGCCGCCTGTGTACTGGTTCCCACCACAGCACCGTAAATAGCTTTTGCGCCGTACGTGGAACACCACGTAGTAGCATCCCAACACGTCTCAGCATTTAACACCATGGCCATATCAAACAGGGAGAATAATCTTCATACGGCTAAAGCGGTTAACAATTCCACTGAACAATACCCTATCTGAAAGCGCCCTGCGGGCAACAAAGATTTGATTTTCAGTATTTCATATAATTATTGACCGAACTTAAAACGACACCATAATTTATTCATTGAGAGATGCAATCTTAAATGGTTCAAATGGCTCTGAGCACTATGGGACTCAACTGCTGTGGTCATCAGTCCCCTAGAACTTAGAACTACTTAAACCTAGCTAACCTAAGGACATCACAAACACCCATGCCCGAGGCAGGATTGGAACCTGCGACCGTAGCAGCAGCGCGGCTCCGGACTGGAGCGCCTAGAACCGCACGGCCACCACGGCCGGCTGCAATCTTAAGATGTACATTTAACATAATAAGAAAATTATTAGTTAGAAACTGAGTATGTGTCTTGAGGAAGCGAAACTCATGGCGAGCATATTATCCAGTCCTCAGTATTTGCGAATGAGAGTGACTTCCTGACACCCAACAAAATAACGAAAGAAAAAAGTTTATCGCTTACTACATTTTCTCTGTTCGTGCAATAAAACTTCAGCGTTCGACATGACATTTCAATTTATTACCTTTTTACTACTAACTCTATTCGCAACTTTTTTCCAAACAATAGTCACATATATGCTAGTGAATGTACCTGTTAAATTCTGTCTCTGTACAACACACTACTTCAGCAGATACGGCGTCATGAAACTTTATATGCGTCGTGAAAAGCTAACTTTTCTTTAAACACATCAGCTCCTTCGTAAAGTAATCAGAAATTTGAAGCTGATTTATGTATGAGAGTTCGAGTCTTTAAACAATCTGGGATTTGGGTAGGGAGTAGGATTGCCAGCCGTCACAATATATCGGGACAGTCACCGTTATGGACCTTCTTGTCCCGACACGACCCAATTTCGTCCAGATTTTGCAAAAATACTGAAGTAACGCCATCTGTCAGCGCAGCATGTAAATGCAGCCTCAATTAGTTTTATGTCACCAAGTTTATGATGACAAGGTTGTCTCACAGATGGCGTTGCATGTTGTAAATCCTGCATCGACGATTCAAGCATCTTCTAGATCTAAAGCCATGATGCGAGGAAATACCATACCTGACATCTGGAGTAGTACGTGGCTGGAACTATTTAAGCAGCGCCACACGGAAGAATCGGGCAGTTCCCATCTGAATAAAGATCTGATAAGAAGATTCTTTCTTAACCACGAACTGACTTGGATGGAGTTATATAAATACGTGAAAGAGAAAGGAGACCTGCTGAACAAGGTGAAATCTTCCGAAAAATATGTCGTGACAACTACTTCTGCCGCAACGATTTCCATGTAATTGTGTTCTAAATAAAAAGTATTTCTTACATCGTTCCTACACCCCCTACTGAGACAGTACCGACGAGCTCCCAGCTAGCTATGGAAACCCAAGCAGCAGAGGGAGGGGGGAGGGGGTTAGTCGTTTCATAGAAACCATCTCACGCAGTCGAACTATGCATGAAACAAAATTTAAGAAATACATTTTCACAGTCTTCTTCTTATTAATTACGGAGTAAGACAACACACTCCAACGCACGCAATACGAAGAGAAACACTCCAGTGCGCAAACGAACCACTTGGCGGACAATACATGATAACTGGCAATTATCTGGCAATTAGTTCCACGCTATCAGGCCAAAGACCAATTGAGTCATTAGTACGAAACAAGTTCGCGGTGAAGAGACAAGGAGACCGCCCAACTATCTAAAACAAAACGACCTCACCCCTACAAAACAGACGTATCTTATCTCTCTCTTTCCCTCCCGCCAGTGCACATCTCGCTCTCAGACCAAGTATGAGAAAAAAAAGTCTCTGTGCAGTTCCTATACCAACGTCTTTCGCACTTTTTAAAAATCATCACCTTAAAGTTTCCAGAGGATAAAAAAGCATACTACTACCACTACTTCCCCTCCGTTCCAACTCTTCCCTACAGCCCCTCCCCCCCACCCCCTCCCCACCTCCCACACATACACACACATGTTCTGGTTCATAGCCAAGGAAAAAAGTCTAACAAATAAATACGTTAACATACATTTGTGTACAATGAAATGGATACCGCCCTAATTGTAATACTGTAACGCGAAGTGTACATGTTTACAGTACAATCCTTAAATGATTAATAATTATGGTAGAACGGTGATTTATTTTCATTTAGACGTTATATTTTATGGAACTGAACGTGAAAGAGTGTTTTACCTCTGTTGGCAGTATGTCATTTCAGGACTTATTCGTATCTGTATGTCTGAACATAGTCCTTTTAAATTCATTTCATTTGGAAAAACATAAATAAAAAATACATCACGACAATGTCTGACTAAAGAATCAATTTTCGTTTCGACAGCACGAAACGCCTCTTGTGTGTTATACTTTCTAACAAAACTCTTCTAAGCTCATTTTATGTTGAAATTTAAATCTTAATGACAAGATTAACTTTACACCTCTGTTCCGCTTTTGACAAATCAATCGTGAATACTTCCATTAGAAGTTCTCTTCTTCCAGAACTACAAGATTATTTGCCATTTTCATCGTGCGGTTTTTTTCACTAAAGGTAACAGGACTCAAACAATAACATGCTGTCGCCAAGGCGGCGCAAACAGTAGGCATCTTTATTTAAGTAACTTTCAACGTAATTTTCGTGGTATCAGGACATCACACTTGCTGCTTCGCGATTTAATGTTTTGCAATATACAGAGGGGTCCAAAAAATGTATCCACTGTTTAAAAGTCCATAACTTGCAAACTAATAGGCGGAGTTGTCTCATTTTTGGTGGAAGTGTAGCTTAAAGTCCATCTTAAAGGTATCACTGTAGGTGTTCGCAATGGTCACCATTAACAACCACACACAAACGATGCCGCCAAACTGCAGCACGAACTACTGACAGCAACGTGTTCAGTTGGATATTTGCACATGAATGTACGATGGATTCTCGACGTTCATCCAATGTGCGTGGCTTGTCGATAAACGACGTCCTTTAGTGTTCCCCACAGGTAAAAGTCCAGATGAGTTAGGTCTGGGGAACGTGGTGGATACTCCACAGCACCTCTACGAACTATCTATCTTCCTGGTAGATTTTCGTCGAGATACGCCCTAACACGATATTGGTAGTGGGCTGGGGCACCATCTTCTTGAAAGTAAACTCTTCCGTCTCCATACAAGTCTCGGATGGCAGATAAAATGGATGTCTGAAGCTTCTGAAGGTACAAATGGTTCAAATGGCTCTGAGCACTATGGGACTCAACATCTGAGGTCATAAGTCCCCTAGAACTTAGAACTACTTAAACCTAACTAACCTAAGGACATCACACACATCCATGCCCGAGGCAGGATTCGAACCTGCGACCGTAGCAGTCCCGCGGTTCAGGACTGCAGCGCCAGAACCGTTATACCACCGCGGCCGGCTCTGAAGGTACACCTCAACGGTAACTGTGCCGTCAAAGAAGAATGGCCCACATTTACTCCTGGCAAATTCACGGCTTTGTCTACATGGACGTTCGGATTTTCGGCGGCTCAGTAGATGCAATTGTGGCGATTTACTGTACCGCTGAGTTTGAACTGTGCCTCATCAGACCACACAATCATCACTGCAAACTCTTCATCGTTGTGCACCCTGTTAGTAAACCACTAGCAGTACTCCAACCTACGATCTGGGTCGTCCTCGTTCATTGCGTGTAGCAATCGTGGGATGTAGCATTTCGACTTTGCTGTCTTCAAAATTCGCCGAACACTTGAGCGACTCACCCTAGTTTCACGGGCACACTGTCTCAGACTTATGTGGTGAGCGAGTGAATTGTTGTAACACACAACGTTAGCTGGACTTGTTACTGTTACAGGTCGTCCAGATCGTTGTTTGTGTACATCTTTAACACAACCTTCGGCTTCAAATTTGTCTCGAATACGACGAATCGTTAATCGTGTCGGTGGCTCTGTTTGATACTCATTTCGCCATTGCCATTGAACCTCATTAATGTTTTCGTACTTAAAATACCACTTCAAAACTTACTTCCTTTCATCGAATGTAAGCCTTGCGCCAGCCATGTTTCCTCGAGTAACTAGGTGCAAGTAAGAACAAAACACTGACTATCTGGCGACTGTCATCTGACAAAACAAAACAACGCAATGCAACGCTTGTGTGGCGATTGCCGGAACTACAAACTATTACACTACCAGAGATGAGACAACTCCGTCAATTATTTTGCCAGTTATGGACTTATAAACAGTGGATACATTTCTATGGAGCCCTCTGCATTTATGAATTCTTTACCAGACGCAGAAGCCAATGTGACGACGTTGCATGTCCGTTTGTGATCAACATTTTTATGTTAGTTTTCCTTCTCGAAGTAATCTTCAGTCACTGTCGTTATTACTTGGAGTTCGATATTATGATGAGAACCATTAAGAAAACTCTTAATTCTGTTTGCTAGGTTGTATAGTAGTGTATACTAACTGTATAATACGAGCTAGGATGAAGTCGTAAGAATAGTTACACATAGCAATCGTTGTACAACTTCACGTAACGAAAACCAAATAGACCGCTTCGCAATACTACTACCACCACCAGCACCACCACAGCGCCAGTTGGGGCACCGTGTCTTCTGAGCATGACTCACCGCAGACACACGCATCTGAGAGACGCCGGTCAACTTTCTCCCGTCTGCTGTTGCGAAACCAATGCATGAGACTGCATATGGCAACGAGAGCTGTGTCTGACATGCAGAAACAAGATGGAACGGGTTTTAGAGAACTTATCACCTGGCCGGGTTGCCATTTCATCAATCGTATTTTTTCCTTTAATAATGGGGCCAAGAATCAAAGGCTGCTGGTCAATTAGCCTGCGGTGTATTACCAAAATGGCGCTACTAGAGGTGGCACGTGAGCTTACACAGCCTGGTGAAAGCAGGAAAAACACCCGAAAAATGGCTCTGAGCACTATGGGACTTAACATCTGAGCTCATCAGTCCCCTAGAACTTAGATCTACTTAAACCTAACTAACCTTAGGACATCACACACAAACATACCCGGGGCAGGATTCGAATCTGCGACCGTAGCGGTCGCGCGGTTCCAAACTGAAGCGCCTAGAACCGCTCGGTCACACCGGCCGGCAAAAACACCCGAGGTTCTGTCAAAAACTAAAGTTACGCTGACGTGATAGGTAAAAGATCCTTGCATTCCCCCCCCCCCCCCCCCGCGTGAATTTCTGAACAAAGCGTATGCACGTAGGGTTGCCCGGTCCAAAAGAAAAGCTGGATACTTTACCCAAAAACCAGATTTCCTGTTTTAAACAAAAATAGAGTCAGTTGGGTACTTTCAGTTGTTTATTAACTAGAATCCGTTTTTTGCAAGATGAACCTTAAAAAAACTAAAAAGAAAAAATACAATCAGTACACATTTTTCTAATTTTGCAGTTATGATAGCAACTACACGTTCAGTCGTCATAATTGCTCTGGTCTTCTTCCTAAAATAATCTTACGTCATAATAAACTAAAAGTTCTTAGTTAAATAAAATAAACTATTATCTTCCTTCTGAGAGTAAAAACGAAAAGAAATTGTATACCTTTAGTCATGTGAGTTAGAATTGTAAAGAAATAACAATAATTTGTGGTTAATTATTAATATTTCTCATTTAGACCCACTTTATCAAGAGTGTAATTTGTCTTGGAATTCTTGACAGGATAATTTTAAATTACCCAACAACAACGTCATTAAATTGGACCTGGCCTTGTGTGTTATCTGCCTCATCGCTAAAAAGCCCATCAAACCCGGACAGGCGTGGATTGTATATATTTCGCTGGACACGACCGTGAAAAGCCGGACAATTGGCAACCCTAGCCGCAGCACAGCAGTCGTCTGACACTTTTTGGGAGCTGTAGCCCCTGAAGAGCTGACAGCACAATAGCGCGATCTTTATTTTACAGTATTGTTGGTCTTTCTGGCATACGTAATGCAACTTAAGCAGTCTGCTTCAGAATAGAAGTGCGCGGTTGGTGATATTTATATGGTCGAGAAAACATACTTTCACAGGCGATACTAGGCTGAAGATATCAGGTGAAGTGTAAAAATACACTCCCGAGTTCCGATGCAACACTGTATAAAAACTGTCTCAAGGCACACCTTCTAAGAATTACGTAGGGAGATAAATATTTTACCCAGAACGGTTCACTTCTTGTCAGAAACGGTATGTAGCCCCAGAAAACAAATGAAGTCGACGATCTGGGCACCCTATTCCAGTGATCGCCAAGCCGTTGATAGATATGTTTGGTTTGTGAGGCGCCTAACCGCGCGGTCATCAGCGCCCATAGAACGTCCCAATTTTTTCACAATCCAATTTTTTACAGTTACGAATGACGATCAAATAATGAGGACAACACAAACACCCAGTCCCCGGGCAGAGAAAATCCCCAACCCGACCGGCAAAACCGTTGATAGAGAGCAACTGATAGCTCGTGGGGACATTTTCGGCAGATCGCGGTAATGCTCATGTTGGCTCCTCTGAGCTCAGACCGCGATCACTGCAACTGTTTGTTTTTCCCATGCTCTTGCCACTGGCAATCAAGAAACCTACAGTGGTAACCTTACCACTGACAGTATACTCTTGAGGTTCAGCACGGTACGTTTTTCATGTGTATGCATCTGAATTTTCTAACGTGGATAGTGTGATTTATCGATTGATACTAAGCTAGATTGATTCTAATGATGGTGTGTTCAAGCAAAAGGTAAAAAAAAAAATAAAAAATAATCACTTTCATTCGGCAAGGGAAAAAGATTACTATACTTCTTTACCCACGTAAATCATGAATGTGTATGATTATTGGGCTACTTATAGGATGACAATCATGGACCTATATGAAGAAAACATAAATTAGTTACAAAGTACCGCGTGCACACACTTTATTTATTGCTGTACGCCTTGTCTTCAATGTAGCCTCACAAAATGGAGTCGAAAGTGTTCAGAATCGGAGAATATGGCGGCCCATCGAGGACCACGCCAGAGCCAGAATGCCGTCCCCAAAGTGCTCCTCCAGCACATTTAACACTTTCCTGCTTGGCTGGGGTCGAGATCTGTCTCGCATTAACTACATCTTGTCGAAATCAGGGTCCTTTGAATAATAGGGATGAAATCATCGTCCAATACCTTCACCTTCCGTTCGGTAGTCACCGTGCCATCAAGGAATATCGCACCCATTATTCCGTGACTGGATACAGCACACCACACAGTCACGCGTTGAGGGTGAAGAGACTTCTCAATCGCGAAATGCGGATTCTCAGTCCCCCAAACGTGCCAATTTGATTATTGACGAACCCATTCAAATGAAAGTGGGCTTCGTCGCAAACCAAACAATAAGCTTATTCTCATCACGCCCAGCGGCCAACCGCGCAGTTTGAACGTGCTAAAACGCAAACCGTTCACAAGTTATGACGATTTTATTTCATATAGTTCAATAACTGTGTCCCAATAAGTGTATGAGTTGGGAAGAAAGGAACGTCAAACATCACTTAAAAACCATTCACTCAGAGATTGAAAATGATCTCCCATTGGTTTCTGCTTTACGGCAAGAAACTAAGGCAGCTAAAATGAAAATGTATTGCTCAAGTATCAGCTTTTTTAAACCATTAGAAAAAAAATAAAGCAGCAACTCAGGCGTCAGTCAGAGTTTCAAAAATCAGTGCACAGAATAGGAAACCGCACGGAGACACTGGATTAATCAAAACTACATTTTCAGAAGCTGCGAATTAAATATTTAATTAATATTCATTTAGTATTTAACAGTAATGTACGCCTATAAGCAATAAACAAATGTATTTTTTTAAAGAAGTTCTTATTTCTGTCTTGACTCTTTCGATAGCTCACAGTATGATTTAAAAACTGTACTGTAGCTCAGAACTTCGTAAGTTTGCCGACCACTGCCCTAGAGTCTAAGCGACGCAGCTATGACGTCAGCAGAAAACTTGGTCTGAAAGGGCGCAGCAGAAAATTAAGACTTATGAAACTAAATGAACTAACTTATGGGCAAATGTATTTAACCGATTTGGTCAATTCATTATAATATTAATTTTGTAGTGGAAACAAACTACAGTTTAATCATACACTGTTAATGTAACATACATATGAACGCAAAGGTGAAGCTTGTGACGCTGAACGCAGAGCCACTGAAGTCCTACTGTTTCCTTCTGTAATTACAGAAAGCCGCTCATCCGAATCGGATTACCGAGCCATTTCACAATACTCTCACGGAAGAGTACTCTCGCGTTACGTGTTGCCTAGTCACGGCCACTTTAGATGCCTACTCGGAAATACCCTACGCTTTGCTGCAGTGGGACACCTGCTGGATTACTGCCTTTAACGTTTGTCTTAAGCCATGGATAGCTTATCCACGTACGACCTGAAGTGGGCGCACTGCGGGTATTAAGTAGTGTCAAGTTCGCATAGCTTGGCTTATACCACATTTTGGAACGTAAAAGCTTGAAGCACGCCCACTCGGAGACACTGCTGTCGTTACAAACACAACAGCCGTAACTGCACACCGTGCCTGTGGCGTGAATTTGGTCACTATTCATGTTGTTTACGTACTGTCCACATAACGACGCGGACCCCGCCACTGAGTAGGAGTCTGGCGTGTTTACAAGCTACTACGGTAAGTCGGAAAGTGCAAAATGTTGTAAAAACCTTTTACAGTTATCGTGGTGAACTGGAATGTCCACGGATTCCAGGTACGGTAGTCACGCAGAGCTTTCTCGACATATGAACGTATTTCCCTTGGGTCTGCAGAAACGTCTGCGAGCCAAGGTACAATGTCTAGCAACAGGTATATAATGCTTTCAAGAAAATAATCTTACCGGTAAGAGGAGCTACTCAGCTTCGTGTGTCTAGCCTAGTTTTATGATTTTAGAGATCCGAAACGCCATATTATACAATGGTCTGAAAAAGATTCATTCGATTTCCCAAGACTACATATCTTCTGCACTGAGTAAAGATGGAAATTTGGGTTGAATTTTAACTTACGCATCGAAATAAAGTTTACGTTGGCGCCAGTTTTAGATTACCAGTTCAAGTATCTCCCTGGTGCAGCTGGCAACAGTACAGCAACAAAAGGTGTTTTGAATTCTCAGTTTCAACATGTGCACATCATATTTTACAACTGTGCAGTGTGATTTGTCAAGATTACGGAACTGCACCCCTGCAACTCAAAGCATTCGACGATGACATTAGCAGTTTCAAGACGCCAGTTGTTTATGCAAAGATGAAATCAACATCGAGCCTCTCTCCTGTGTCCTCGTTGAAGAGACAGCGTAGTCAGTAGCGGTTTGTCGTAGTCTACCCGTCGTGCCAGCCATGAACGTTACAGAACGTCTCAACCTAGACGCGTTGTAGATCTGGCTTTTTCTACAACAGCGCGTACAGACCATAAGATTTAGTTTTCAACAATACGGAGCACCACCGCACTAACACCTTTGTGTCCTCGTTAATGAGCTGCCTCCACAATAGACCTTCCGTCTATGTACCGCCTCTTCTAATCTCTAGATGAACTGCGACGCCAAGTAGCAAAAGCAGTGAGTGCAGTGAACTCGAGACAAACTTTCAGAAGTGTGGGAAGAGTTTGATATCGTTTGGATATTTATCATGCGTTCCGTGAGCATTTGTGAAAGGCAAATGAAAAGGCTTACTGTAAACATAATATTATGTAGTACCCCAAGGTAATAAGCCCATGCATGTAAATCTATGTAGGAAGAGATGGTATAATGGGCCCCTACTGTTTTTTGTTCTTAATGCCACTATTTTTTAAGTACTTGAAACTTGCTGACCACATACAATGACATATCTTTCACGACTATCATCCTATTTGAAGTATTATGCAAGACAAAAGAAGTAATTTGTTATGTGGAATATTGCACAATCTGCGAAAAAAAGACTGCTTGTAATGGAAGTCCCACGGGGTAAATTCAAAAAATTAAACAAAAAATTACAGGAACGACGTTTTTATTAAACCAAGTATTTTTATACGATTGCACAAAGTACAAATTTTCTTGCAAACAGATACCAATTTTGCTGCCTTTTTAGGCTCATTCTTTGCTCGGCAGTGCCTGTACAGCTGTCATCACGTTTTGTTTATCTTTCTCCGCGTTAACTTTCTACGAAGCTTCGGCAACACAAAATTGGTGAAAAGTACTGTAGTGATAATTTGTGTCCTTTTATATTTTGAAGGTTCTTACTAGCAGCACCAAAGGAGCTGGTAATACCACCATTGCCATCGCTGCAAACAAAAATTTATCACCGTCTAACACATATAAAGTACAATATTAATACTGCAACATAAGCCTTATTACGTGTTAATGTATGGCAAATATAGTATTTATACAGGCATAGCTTAGTAAAATTGGCTCAAACCGCTCAAAAAAATGGTTCAAATGGCTCTGAGCACTATGGGATTTAACATCTGAGGTCATCAGTCCCCTAGAACTTAGAACTACTTAAACCTAACTAACCTAAGGACATCACACACATCCATGCCCGAGGCAGGATTCGAACCTGCGACCGTAGCGGTCGCGCGGTTCCAGACTGAAGCGCCTAGAACCGCTCGGCCACTCCGGCCGGCGCAAACCGCTCACTCTAAATGTTTTTGTCGTTGGTGAAAACATGAGAGGCTCACCGGTAAAATGATTTACTGCGTCAAGGCGCTCACAGGCGTAACTATGACACAGCAATTGATAAACTCGAAACCTGAAGGCGCGGCTTTGTTCAGTACATATTGAGGGGCCCAAATTGTTAGCAGAAACCCACGGTACCACCTCAGCCGTCCCTAGCCTCGTAAAATCGAATGGTTCTTTTGAAAATAAAAACTTTTTACTGTTATTTGTAAGTTAAAAATCAGTCTAGTCTAAGTTTCTATTTTTAATCACGTAGACGATATACTGTTTGAAATAGGATCATTTTTTATGCTCTTGTATATGCTCAGACGGTCTAATTACAAATACTTAATAGCTACAGTCGGTATACTAAGCAAGCAATAAACTAAACCAAGAAGCAATTTGGAAAGGGAATTAAAAGTTGATGAGGAAAAAATAAAAACTTTAAGGTTTGCCAATGACAATTTCATCCCATTAGAGACGGCTAAGGATTTGGCAGTCTAATTAAATAGATAGTTTCTTGAAAAGAGATTATAAGATGAATGTCAACAAAAGAAAAGTAAGGCTAATGGAGCGTAATCAAATTGATCTAGGCGATGCTGAGGGAATTTGATTAGCGAATGAGACACCATCGGTAGTAAATAGCTTTTGTTATTTGGGCAGCAAAATAGCGGATGATGTCCGAAGCAGAGAGGACTGTACCCCAGACTGGCAACAGCAAGAAAAACTTTTCTGAAATACAATAATTTGTTAGCATCTACTTTACTGTTTGAAAGTCGAAGCTAGGCGTATTTGTAAGGTGTTTGGCTTTATACGGAAATTAATCTTGGACGACAAGCAGTTCATACAAGAAGAGATTAGGGGCTTTTGTAATGTGTTGCTATAGAGAATGCTGAAGATTACACGGGTAGGTCAAATAACATATGAGGTACGAACTGAATAGGGGAAAAAATAAACTTAAGCACAACTTGACCAGAAGAAGGGGTCAGTTGATAGGTCACATCATGAGATATCAAGGAATCGTCAGTTTGGTAATGGAGAGTGTGTGGGGAGGGTGGAGGTTAAAATTTTAGAGGGGTGCCAAGGCTTGAATACAGCAATCAGATGCAAATGGATGCAGGTCGCAATTCAGAGTGAAGAGGGTTGCCAGGATGGTCGAGAATAGAGAGCAGCATCAAACTAGTTCCGAAGACCACCACCACCACCACCACCACCACCACCACAGCAACAACAAGAACACTGCTTCTGAAAGAGATTTTACTGCGTTTTATTTTTCATGACGAATTATATCTTGGGCAAATACAGTCAGAGCATTTACAGTAATTGGACAACTTTTCGCGTCCATTTGAAAGGAAATCGTACTCTCTCTGGTAGACAACGTGCCTTTGCTACAATCCACTGGGTTTGGAACTGACTCCGTACAGTATAATGCAGGACTGCACCTCCACTTAATTTCCTACACATCTGTACTTTCATGTGTATTTGTTCTGATGCAAAGAATTTCTACAAACAGTAATTTTTCCATATATATGAAGATAGCAACTGTTGTCGAAAGAACAGGTACCAATGATGACCGTGCATCTTCTCTAGAATAAATGATAATTTAAACCCTCAGCTGCCGACAGGTGTTGCTGATATACCTCGATGGAGACAGCTGAAAATGTGTGCCCCGATCAGGACTCGAACCCGGGATCTCCTGCTTACATGGCAGACGCTCTATCCATCTGAGCCACCGAGGACACAGATAAACAACGCGACTGCAGGGACTTGTCCCTTGCACGCTTCCCGTGAGACCCAGATTCCCAACTGTCCACAATCTACATACATAACGTACCTAACAGATATTTGCCCATCCACTCAGTACTCGCACACACTAAGGTAACGATTCCCGTAGGAGTTCGGGCAACCTGTGCGCAATCGCACAGACGAAGGTCAATGGGTGGGTAGCCTTTAACTATATATATGAAGATAGTAACTGTTCTCGAAAGAACAGATACCAATTTTTCCATCTTAATTAGTAATCTCCTAGTTTTATACGTACACAGCAATCAATATTGTAAACTGTTATCTCGCTGAGGCAGCTGTCTATGATGGTCTCGCTATTTCCTGAGCAGGGTATGTACTCCCCTATACCACGACAGCGCACTGCGAGCGCGCAGATGCCAATCACAAAGTGTTAGCCCGCCCTCGCAGACCCGGAAGACTAAAGGAGCGGCTGTGAAAGTCAGCGGGTCACGATCCTTTTGGGGCCAATTCGCCAGTGAGCCGCGTCGGCTGAACTTTCACTGTCGACGAGGAAGCAAGCGTACGGCACCGGCGAACGGGGCTACCGCTTCGCCAGAACAAAAACCGGGTCCGTTATAAAAACCTCAACGGCTCTTTTATTCTCGCAGAACTTGGTCACTCGATTGAAATTTCCACGAGAAGACGCCAACACTAAAAATATCAGGCGCTACGTGCCACGCGTTTACTTCGCCGAAACGCAACTCCGGGAAAAAGAAAACAACCGCAAACAACATATAAGCAAAAACTGAAGCATTCTGAAGAGCACTGGAGCATTTCGTCTGTATTGTCCATTGCGAGAACACAGCAATCGCCCCGTAAATGGAGGAGGTAAGATTTACGCTGAAAATATTGCAAATTTTATACTTCTCCTTTGATTCAAGCTGCACAGTAGTTGTACGAATTTCATAAGTTTATTGCCATGTGTAGCTTCTTTATTCCTGGTACGGCAATTACGAATGTTATACTACGTGAGGCTTACACGAGGAAACAATATTTCGACGACAGTTTGATGCTGTGCACAACAAATAAATTCATTTTCGGAAACCTGACATTTTGTCGTGAAGATTGTGATTGACTTTTTATCACATAAAATTGATTACATCGCTAACTGATGAGCCCACCACCGGCGATCACCAGAACGACTGAGAGCATCTCAGAGTTTCACCAAGCATTGTTTGATGACTGCTACTGCTTTCAATCGGCCAGATGATGGCCAATAGTTGGTTACCGGTTAACGATGTAAAACATTATCTATGATTGTCTCAAAGAGATATTTCGTGTACAGCTAAAGAATGGTTGTTAGTTTATTTCTCCTGGTCATTGTTTACAAAATAAAGAAACGAATTAACAACTTTACGAGACAAGGTAGAGCCCCAAAATCTGGATAAGTCACTATACTCAAACTGATCAGATGACACACTAAATTCCCGATTTGTAAGAGGGTCACTCCAAAAGAAATGCACACTATTTTTGTTAAAATACAGTTTTCATTCTGCATGTGTGAAAGTTTTACAGTGTGTAGATACATCCTTCCCGCTTGTTTTCAAACTTAGTACAACCTGTTCCCGTGAGTGGCGCCGTCACAGCATGTCTTCAAGATGGCTGCTACACTTGACGTTCGTTAGAAGCAACGTGCTGTCATAGAATTCCTGTGCTGTGAAAACGAGACCGTGGGAAACATCGACAAGAGGTTGAAAAAGGTGTAGAGAGATGCTGCTGTCTATCGCAGTACAGTTAGTCGGTGGGCAAGCAGGTTACGTGATGAAAGCGGGCACGGCAATATTGAGTATTGTCCTCGCAGCGGCGGGCCTCGTACTGCACACACTCGAGACAATGTGCAGCGAGTTAACGAATTGGTGACTGCTGGCAGGCGCATCAAAGTGAACGAGTTGTCACGCTACGTTGGAATAGGGGAAGGAAGTGTTTGCAGAATACTGAAAGTGTTGGCGTTAAAAAAGGTTTGTGCCAGGTGGGTTCCCAGGATGCTGACAGTGGCTCACAAAGAAACAAGAAAAACGGTTGCAGCGAACTTTTGGAACAGTACGAGGATGGTGGAGATGAATTTCTTGGAAGACTTGTGACAGGTGATGAAACATGGCCCCATCATTTTTCACCAGAGACGAAGAGCCAATCAATGGAGTGGCATCATGCAAATTCACCCAAGAAAAAAAATAATTCAAAACCACACCTTCTGCTGGAAAAGCTATGGCTACGATGTTTTTCGATTACGAAAGACTCTTGCTTGTGGACATCATGCCAAGTAGACCACCATAAATTCTGATGCATATGTGACGACATTGAAGAAAAGAAATTTCAAGCTCGAGTCGTGTTCGACCCACAACGGCAGAAACAGGATGTTTTGCTGTTGCACGACAATGCATGGCCACATGTCAGTCAAAAAACCATGGAAGCGGTCACAAAACTCGTAAGGACAACACTGAAACACCCGCCTTACAGTACTGACCTGGCTCCATGGGACTATCATTTCTTTGGGAAACTGAAAGACTCTTCGTGGAACAAGGTTTGAAAATGACGACTCCCTTGTGCACGCTGCCAAACAGTGACTCCAACAGGTTGGCCCAGAATTTTTGCGGGTATACAGGCGCTGGTTCCAGCTTGCGTACGGCAGTTGAGAGGGGTGGAAATTATGTAGAGAAATGAAAATATTGGTCCTAAAGGACGTATCTACACACTATAAAACTTTCAAAGATGTAGAATAAAAGATGAATTTAAAAAAAAGTGTGCATTTTTTTTGAGTGACCGTCGTATATAGATGTGCAATGGTATGCTGTGTACGACTGTAGCGGGGAATCCAAATAGACGGACGAGTCACCTAAAACTATATCGCATCCCTTCAGTGTGAGAGATTGCGAAAATGTTGCAGGGAGACAATTGAAAACAAGGTTAAATAAAAGCGGAGCAGTGACTGCAGATCTGATAACTCCAAACTGTACGCCACCTCACCTTCTCCCTTTATCTGCCGTATTCTGGCGATGAAACTTTTCTCTTGCTGGATTCAAATGTTGACTCCCGGGACGGATCCATTTGCGGTGTGGCAACGTTGGTTTAGGGAGGGGGGGGGGGGGGGCGGTGTAATAAGATTTCTTACAGTTTACAGAATTTTACGTGTGTCTTAAAATCTCACCGTCTCACTTGTGATTAATGCTGCGACGACTACCACCGAAGCGTTAACCATTCGTCGAGCTCAGCGGAAAATTGTGTAGACAACGGCTGACCTAATTTAACTACTACTTTCACAACGCCACGCAGTACGAGAAAAACTCTGGAGGCCCAATGACCTAGCACCTGCCACAGGAAAGGACGAAATGACCGCCTTCCCGGAAACGACATGCAACTTCCACGAACAGCGCGTAATCACTGAATCGTCGCACAGCACTCTTGCGCCAAATCTACTGGTACTCAGGAGGGCTGTTGACCTTAATAATTTACTACACTTTAATAGAAAGTTCCAGCAATGTATTTTTTCTACTTCCCCGCAAAGGCAGTGTCGTATTTGGGAGGTTTTTCTGTACTGCATGAGAACCTACCAAAGTAGCACAAAGATACCTGTAATGTATCTATCAGTTAAGAGCCACACGAAGTTTGATACAACGCTTCCATTGAACTGTTACTGAGGGCATGAAAGGATAACCAGAAAAGGGTGAGGATGGGGAAGTGAACGAGTGGAGTTTTCCATGGGTATAAGAAACAAGTGTAATTTGTTGGTCATTTCATCGCCGACAGTGGACCTAATAATCTCTCCTCAAACTCTTGTGTACTATCTATTATTAAGTATCATTCGTAAAAGAATGGTATGAATGTCAGACGGGGTGGAGGGGGGCGGGGGCATTCTGCAGCATATCCGTCCCACACGGCACTCTCCATTTCTCCAGCAGTTCTCCCCCTGGCGTTGGCAACGCTGCAGTGTGCTCTTCATACATGGGTATATTTTCCTTGAACACTCGATAAACTTGGAAAATTCTCGCCATCACTTGTTAACGTAACACTGGACGTCATTGCTCTATATCGCTCGTAGCGCAGGCTCCGATGGACAATTAGCCTCTATGACAAGAAGACCCTAAATGTTCCAAACGCACAATGGTGTGCACCCAAGTCAGATGAGGAAAATGAAGCTGTTGTCTGATGCGTCACGTGGTATAATGCCTTTTACAGAGTAGTCCCGAATATCCAGCTGAAAACCCGACTCCCCATTAAACCTTATCAGGATAGGTAAAAATCCCAATCATACACAAATGGAGAATATTCACTATAATACTTTCCATCGTGGGTTTGAAAGTGAGTGTCATTCATGTAGAAGTTACTCAAGTTTAAAATTCTGTATTTAGTTTTAGTAAGAGAGCTCAGTTGGCAAACCTGAGTCGACAACCATTCTTTTCGTGTAGAGAGTCACAAGTCGACAATAACAGTACTTAATCGTTCTCTGCAAGAACAACTAAGTGGTGTTGAGTAGTTTCCCTCCTCTTTGACATCCTCGATCCTCAGTATATGACGATCGTGTCAAATCATTCAAAATATAATGGGCCGTTTACTTACAGTGTGGCTTAGACTATCTTGACAAAGGATTCGACTTTGAAGAGAGCATGTATAAAGCTTCCAAACCATCTTCATTAACAGGCAAACAGTGCTCAATTCCAGGAGCGGCTTCTCGATGTGCACTTCGTGTAGGCGTCGATTTGATGTTCGAAGAATGTGTGCGATCAAACACCTTTCACAAAGAAGAGAACTTTTTTAACCTGAAGTCTGATAAGTGGATAAAAGTTTTTCGTCGTTATGAAAACTATGAAAACCTGTTCAAAGTTGTGTCTTCTGTTTGTTATACCTAATTCCAGTGCTGCTCTAGAAAGAATTTTCACCCTAATGTGGAACATTTGGCTTGTTGACAGAAATCTTTTGTCAATGGCTACATTAGAAGCTGACATGAATTACGGTACACATTTATGTGCCTGCAG
Source organism: Schistocerca americana (assembly GCF_021461395.2). Classification (NCBI taxonomy): domain Eukaryota; kingdom Metazoa; phylum Arthropoda; class Insecta; order Orthoptera; family Acrididae; genus Schistocerca; species Schistocerca americana. The sequence continues at coordinate 225,630,942 of NC_060119.1, forward strand.
TTTCATCGTTTTTTTTTGTTTTTTTTTTCGACGGGGAAGAAGGGAAGGTCTTACTAAGAAGGGGCGAAAGCATCAACAAGGTACAATGCAGTGTTTTATTGTATCGTATTTTGAATTTTAGGCCTTTGTGTGTTCTGTCTAGGTTTCGTGGCCCTGTGTGTGTTCTGTTTAGGTTTCGTAAAACATCTCTATTTTGTTCAACTCTTGTTGGGCTCTCACTACCGTCCATCGTCCCGACACACTTTCTTATGTGCAGCATCATCAACTAGAATAACCAGGACCCGGATTTTAATGACTAATCATATTTTCTCCTGAACTTTATGGTGAATTTTACAACAGTCTATGCACGTATCCAGGTGCTTATAAACTTATGCTCGCTTTTTTTTTAAGTATAGGTCATATTTCGGCCACCTTTGGTCAAAATGCATATATTTACCGTATATTTAAGAACAGCAGAATACAAACATGATAATGTTGCTCGCATGATAATGTTAGGTAATATTGTCACAAATAAATACAGTTACTACGAAGCTTTATTTATCAGGACTATAGTAGACAATCAGATAACACACTAGTCGATTCGCTGACGTAAGACATCGTTGCGAGGAGTCGACAAAACACTCACGAGGCCAGAAAAAGGCGATGCCTACGTAATAAACATCGCACATGTGGTCACGCTAATCTCTCAGGCAATTAGCGATCGACTGCTGCGATCTGCGCAACAGGTAACGGATTGTTGCAATCCGTGGGTCCTATTTGGAGACCTCTAATAGTTGATAGCAAGTAACATTTAAATACTACCAAATATATAGTTCTTCGTACAATTCTGAATCGTTATCTTTAATGTGACGCCAAATCCTTATTCTCCCAGTGTTCATCAATCACGCTCAGCAAATCGTTTTCGTGACACAAAGCAGAAGTATTAAAATATGCGCCAGTACCTTCTCAGGCAGTCTTGCTTTGCCGCTAATGTATTTACCCGCACTGAACTGCAGCAGCTGCGTCGCATTACACGCAGCTGAGGACAGTAAAACTGTTCGGAGCTGGGTTGCGCTGCGATAAGAGCCCGCGTAATGATAAAAACGTGGAGGATGGCTTAAAAGGTCGTATAAGTCATCCTGACGCTATCGGGCGGGCAGCACGAAGACAAGGGCGATGCCTACTGACTACAGCCACTGAACTCATGTCCTGTCAGTCAATTAACTATTGCAGAAACTAAATCATCATGATAAAACTACAGTCCATGCGATTTGCGAAATGATCTGTGATGATGATTACTGTGTACACGACGGTAACCAAATCACAGTTCGCCTGATTATGATGTAACGCAATGTATTACATATGTTCTTGAGCCAGTTATACTCTTCTCCGTTTGGAGCTGCTATTTTCGAGGTCTGTTCTCAGCGAATTTGGACTTTCAGCCGCTGGATGGCCTTCCAGTGGCCTTGCGGGCTTAACCGAAGCCGGGAACTCAGCAGAGTTCGCAATCTGTGTTTGAATGATGAAATTCCCAACCTGCGTCCTTTCCGTATTTTAACAATCTGTTTTCAGCATGTGCGGATCGAGAACGAAATACCAAACCAGAACTGCTAAACCAGTTTTATAAGCTGCTTAAAGATCTTTTCTAAAACAGTACGTGTAATAAACTGACCGATATTACGTAACTATTACGTGTGACTGCACCACGTTGGATAGCACAAACCTTCACGATTTAATTTTCTAAGTTTCCAAGAAGCTCTCATTTTTACACTGTGAATTATCTTTATTTCTTCTGTCCAACTTGTTCACAGTCTAACATTCACAGTTGCGACACTCACGGCTAAGAAAATTGTTACCGTCTGTAATAGCTGACACGACACTAGTGACCCTGGTTGCGAGGTCAACAGCAGGATTTTTTCATTAATTATTTTTCTATTTAGTTAACAAAATCGTTATTTCATTTTTGTGTTCCAGGCATTAGTAAGTGATTAAAAGACGTGAATGCTCCACAAATATAAAAACAGCCGAATTTCACTAATTCAGTGACATTAGCTACAACTTATTCACGAAGAAATACTTTCGAGTGTATAATGGCAGCTTAATCCGCTGAGAGCAAGATAATATAAATACATGCATGAGCAGCATATGTATCTGTTGTCTGTTCTCGTTAGGATAGGCACTTTCCTTGACACGTAATTTTACGGAGTCTAATAACTTACTCATTCTTACACTTCAGTCGACTTTCTAATACACGAATGTTTTGTAAACGTAATTTATTTTGCTTCAAAAGCGCATATGTTTAAAATTCTTGCCGCTTGTAGTTCAGTTGTAGCAATATTGAAAAATTGTTTTTTTCTGTGTCGAGTAACATTTTTATTGCTTTTGAAGTTTAATTATCACGTCTGTGTGGTTTTCCCTTCAGCTTAAGTTGTATCTGCTTCTATAGTGCATTCACTGATTTGATTGGGAATCTTGTGGAGAAAACTTTGCCCTGTAACGTACATTTTCATATCTCCCAGGGTGCTAAGGTGGCGTAATTATCTATTTATAGCCGATACTGAAGGCAATACAAACGCTCCCTATCGTAAAACGTATGTTGCAAATCAATCAAAACGATACTATTCCCAATCATCCTATAGTAGCTTTCTGTCCTCTTGGAGCGCTTCTGTCGGAGTGTAACAGAAATTATTAGGAATGTGACTGTGTGGGAGACACTGTGGTTTTGTTCCAGTTTTCTTCGCTGTTTCTACCTCCGAATACAACTCCCATCTCCCAGTTTTTTGTCTTTACATCATTCTGTCTGAAACTACAGAGCAATATGCCTAGATCTTTTTCGACTTGTCGAATCCAGTCCTTCCGTGTATGCTACAATTTTGTCAAGTTAATCCTGTTGCTAGGAGCCTGTGGATGGATCCACAAAGTTTTAATATCATTTTTCTTTGTCGGGCGCCGGTTGTGATCACTATGGATTAGCACAGAAGAGGCGTATAAACAACCAGTAACCCACTGCACTGTGTCTACAGAAATCGGCTGCATGTTTTTCAGTTCACCCAGTTGTCTAGAAAAATCTATTTTTCACTTTTTAACAACCGAGCTCATGAATGGAGAATTCAACTGGAAATAATACTTGTCCAAATTGGCTTCCGATTTCGTAGTCTTTAGAAGATATGGGTATTCCGTTCCGTTGGACCATTTACTGCGTTTGATAACATCTGTGTCGTTGAAATTTAAATATGAGGGAAGGAGCGGGGGAATAAACGGACTGCGTAATACCTAAGTACACGTTAGTCACTGGTATTTACGTTCCAAGCGAATGATGAAGGAAGGAAGCAAATAATAAGAGAGGTTTAGCGTCCACTGTCGACGATAACCTCATCGGAGTCAGCAAGATCTCGAATTGGAAGATTACGGAGCTGGAAATCGCCCATTCCTTTTCTAGGGAATCATCCCGGCATTCACTTTACGCGATTTGGCGGAATCACGGGAAAACTAAATCAGGATGGGCGGTTGCAGATTTGAACCACCGCTCTCCCGGATACAATAGGCCAATGTCTCACAGGAATGAAAAAAAGCATTTTGTGAACTTGAAACGTAGCATGGCACATAAATGTGTGTGTGTCTCTCAATACAGTGCGCTCAAGTCCCTCAATAGATGTTATTCATTACTGACAGAATTTAACAATTTAAAGTGTTGTCATAAACTAGTCATTAAGAGATATTATCCTATGATAGAGGCTTAACGCAGTAAGTCAACTATGAAAGTTAAGTCTTTAGCCAGTGTAATTACGACACGCAAAATATACAGATTATATTCATCCAGTAAGTGAAAACGAGAGCGACTTCGAAAAGGCCTTATATATAATTTCAAAACTTTTCTAAACTACTACCCACAGCCGCCCTCCTCCCACAAATTAATGATATGCAGTTTATCGCTTACTAAATGTTCGCTGTTCACTTGATAAATCTTCAGTATCAAGCATTACGTATTAACTTAATAAAATGGTTCAAATGGCTCTGAGCACTATGCGACTTAACTTCTGAGGTCATCAGTCGCCTAGAACTTAGAACTAATTAAACCTAACTAACCTAAGGACATTACACACATCCATGCCCGAGGCAGGATTCGAACCTGCGACCTTAGCGGTCGCTCGGCTCCAGACTGTAGCGCCTAGAACCGCACGGCCACTCCGGCCGGCATTAACTTAATATTTATTGACTACTAATTCTATTCGTCACCCATTTTGCAGACAGTATCCACACGTGCCTCTGAATATAGGATGGTTGCCCAGAAAGTAACGCAGTGCATTTTTTTTCCTCAGCCGAAAACAATGCTACGAATGCGAAGCGTTACGTGTGTATTATTTGAAGTCTCCTGAGCGAGCGCCTCAAGTTTCCGTCACTTCCGACAGACAGCGTAGCTGCAGGACAGTTTCAAGTTGGCGTTTGTAGATGATGTGCGTTACAAGCAACGTGCCGTCATCTAATCTCTCATTGCAGAGGAAAAAACTGTGGGGAATATTCACAAACCCTTGCGCATAGTCTATGGAGCATCTGCTGTCTACAGAAGTACAGTTAGTCGCAACGCACGAAGGGAGAGGTCATCAGAAGGCGGTTCGGTGGAGCTCCACGATTTGCAGAGGTCGGGAAGACCAACCACGGCTGTCACATCTGAACTAGCCCCCAAGGACTTCCACTTGTTTCGGTCGTTAAAGGATGCCACTCGCGGAAGACATTTTGAGAACGATGAGGTGGTGATTCACACACTGAAGCACTGGCTCTGCCACCAGGTTCAAATGGCTCTGAGCACTATGCGACTTAACTTCTGAGGTCATCAGTCGCCTAGAACTTAGAACTAATTAAACCTAACTAACCTAAGGACATCACACACATCCATGCTCGAGGCAGGATTCGAACCTGCGACCGTAGCGGTCGCGCGGTTCCAGACTGTAGCGCCTAGAACCGCTCGGCCACTCCGACCGGCCTTCTCCCACCAGGACAAGGATTGATACCGACAGAGCATGCATACCCTTGATACGCGCTGGAGGAAGGTCACAGAACGGGATGGAGATTATGTGGAAAAGTAGGGTGTGTAGATAATACACCATTTCTTCGTCTGTAATTCTCATTATGTTCAATAAGGAATTGTTGAAGAAAAAAATGCGGTGCATTACTTTCTGGGCAACCCTCGTACATGACAGAAGAGTAGACGTGGGAGGGGAGGGAAGGGGTATGGTTACTTTTGCAATCATTGTTGGACAGCAAAAAGGATTTTCAAGCCGGAGTCTCATTAAACCGGTGGATGAAGCCCCAATTACTCCCGCGATCAATGCTCCGCGCTGAGCAGCACTGCAGCGATCGTACGCGCCACACACCGAACGCTGAAGCACGTGCGTTAATTGCCGTGTTCCGGTTAGGCAACATCCTGCGTCAGTGCACGCGCTTCGGAGGCTGGTTGCTGCGGCACTGGCAGAACGCACGCCGTGTCAGGCGTATTTGCGCCACACAAAACTGATCGACGACCATATCACAGAGCAACTCACTTTAAGGACTAAAATGTCAGTACTGACACGCTACCGCCGTAAAGAGGCCATGCACACCAAAGTGTGACAATGCAGGGTTGTTATGGATTATATAGTACATTGAATATTTGCCCAGTTCTTCAGTCGCGTGTGTTTTTTCGTAACAAGTTGCTTGATGAAGTTGTAAGGTGGCTTTAATTTCGCACGTTACAAGATCTCATCCACATACTTTGCCGTGATCTACAAACACAATTCGGTATCATGGGACAGGTTGTAAATCGTATGTATGAATATATGAAGGAGACTGACATTGCCACGTACGTCTTGTAAATAATTGGTAACGCTTATTGCATGAAAGGTGACGGATTGGCTTTATTATAAAAATGGTGTAATGAATGATTGTCTATACTAGCAGAGGTCGGAACGCCAGTGGAGATGAAACGGCAGGCAGAACTCAAGCTCTGGGTGGAAGGCCCGCACTGATGTTGGGTGCTGCTTAAATACAGGAAGTAGCTGACAGACGTCGTGGCACCTGAGCTTTGGAGCACAATAGGGTGACGGCCGGCCGCTATTGTAGGGGCCGGAAGGATAACAAGATAATACTTCCGAACGCTGAAAATCTTGGACGCAGGTGAGAGGAATGAAGAAGCGGCACCTCGGAAACAACGCAGGCTGGGTTATCTCCAAGGATTTTGACTCAGAAGCGTACCATTGTACGAGTATAGGTTTTTCCTCGCAAACTTTCCACGCTGGACGACAAAAGACTAAACGATGGTTGGTCGGCGTTCGGAAGTATCTGTAGAGAGGGAGAATATTCCGTGGTTTCGGGAATATGATTCGTTTTCGGAATTACGACGGTGGGGAGCCAGCGCTGGAGAGACGAGGTTTTCCATTGTGAGCGCCCGTGTGTGAAGGCCGCTCGATATCAGCTTTTGTTGGTACCGACGGACTTGTCTTTGCTCTCAGTAGAGTTTATAATTAGAACAGTTAGGAACTGTACTGTTGCGAACCTACACGGTTCTGGACTTCACCTCCGGGTTGGAAGTCGTCGTTGAGTACGCAGCGTTCAGTAATTGAGAGCACTTTCTCTGTCTATACTTACGTTGAGACGTTATTTGAACTCCGTCCTTGTGGTTGGGAGTCCGCGTTTCTCGTCTGTAGAACACAGAGAGCAGAAGACAGTATTAGAATATATTAGTCAGAGGACCGCCTTTTGCCATCCTAGTGTTTGAAAGAGTATTTGTGGCTGGAGTTCTTCCATCGTCGCAGACGAGTACGAGAACCATCACTACGACGCACCAGGCGCAGTACATACGATGATACAGCAAATTGCTTCGGCTTATTAGGGCTATAAAAGCTAAACAGCTGTGGTCACTTTAATTTATTTCGACTGAGGTTCCACACATTGAAAATAGTGTCTTCTAGTGTTTGGTACGTAGATAATGTCACTCATTCCGTGTTATTTAAATTAGACCGTGCAGTCATAATAAGGGGTAGAGATGGACAATTGATCAGTAATTTTATTTAGGAAATGTAAACTTCGTAATATAAAGGTTTTTTATCTACAATAAACATATAAGCAGGAACAACGTTTATCATTTAGTAGGTTTAGTTGCCTTCATCATGCACTTATGTTTAGATTGTAATTTATAGAATTAAGAGACCCTAAGATCTGCTTCAGGGGGTAGTCAGATTGGGCCAAAACTTCATTTTAGCGTTTATTATTTTGCGTTGCGCACATTCATTTTACACCCGCCTGGAGTAGCATCTTGGAAAGTAACTGACAATAGTTTACGATACTCCAGTTCCATGTTTTAGTAAAGGAAACTCCGCTCACGGATTAGGCCTCAGGCCTTTTCTGATTGGCCGAATGCTACATACAAGGCTGTGCGAGGCGCCTTCTACGAGCGTTGAATATGTAGTCAACATGTCGCCAATGGCTCTGGCCGTTATTTCCAGTAAATGATTCCTAATGATGCTGCTGCTTTTTTATTCAAGCAGCTCCTCATTTCTTTTGCCTCACAACGGCTGAGTGAACAGCGTACCAGGCCCCTCTAACTTAGAAAAAAAAATCTGAATATGCACCGGGAACTGAACCTAGGTCTTTCCGCGCCGATGGCAGAGACGCTAACCATTCGCTTACGGAGACAGGTTTCAGTATTTCTCAAAATTATAATTATCCGCAATTTGGCACTTTCTTGCGAATAGTGTCATACACTATATGGCAGTACGTCTTAAATGACACCATTGTACAGTAGAGTTTCCAACTTTTTTACGTGGGGCAGTTTAGTAAAACCAAGGACAGGGATTCGTCGGATACTTCAGTGACTTTAATGGCCAAATGAGAATGTGGAAAGCGCCAAATCACACCATCTTTCCGATTATGCGATATATACGTACGAATGACACAAAGCATTGTTCACAATACACCGTACTCAGCACGAATAACTAGTGAGGGACTTCCCACAGAGCAGCCTCTTTCTCAAACTGCGAAATGTCGGGGAGAAACGCCCGAGAAATATGTGTGTGGAGAGTAAACCTCCAGGCGACATTTTTCTTCTGACAGCATGAAAAACGAGACGCGCGTTGCGCAACGAATCAGTTATAACAGACCCATTGTCTGCTATGTTATCTTGCACTTTACAATCCTCTCTCGCTACAGAAGATAAGGGGCAGCTGACGTATGAGAACGACGTAGAAGTAAATAATACTAGCTCTTGGAGAGACTGAAGATGCGATAGAAGCAGACATCTAGTACGACAGCGAAGATGGCAAGCAAAGTACGGGAGGTAGGGGAGAGAAGAAGTGACTGACGAAGAACCCAGACTCTCACATTAAAATCGCGTCACTACTTCACGTCAGAAATTTAAAAAAAAATAAGCCGCAACAAAGAAGAATGTCGCCGCAACTTGGTAAGCTGGTTAGCCAAAACATTATGATCACCGACGTAACACTTTTAAGACTAGCCACTTAGACGAATGTCGGGCCTAGAAAACCGGCCATTTATATCATTTAAAGCGTTACAGGCACATATGTAATTGACATAGCTTCAAGAGTAATACACACTACGAGAAAGGCCAACCCACCAGATTAATTTTTCATATTTACTTTAGTTCTTTGATAGATTACAAATTTTAAAACAATGATGATAGAAATTGTAATTATCCTTCCACATAAAAAAAAAAAAGTGTGAGGTAAGTTACTGTGCAATTTCTTCCTCTTAAGACTCTAAACTTGTCGCTCTGACAGAAAAAGTGACGTATTTACAATTTACAGCAGAAATACAGCAGATAGCGAAACCTAACGAACACATGCACAATATTACGTCAACGCGATCCACTGCCTCAACTATTCGCCACAGCAGCTGTGATGTTCGCTAACATTTCTCCCGAAATAATTCTAAACATTCATAACAGAAAGCAGCACCTGTCCATACATTGTCCTCATACGAAATGAGTCAATTTTTCGAGTGACAGGTTGCGAAAGCGTCAAGAAAATCGCGGTCCAAGCTACAATCGGTTGCGGGCTTTGAACACAGCTTTGTGGCCCCAGCTATGCTCCGGCTTGATCGCCTAAGTGTTAATAGCGTGCTGTTCTACCTTCGCTATTCTAGTCACGCAATTCCCGTAAACTAGAGGACTGTAGTTTGCGGGCGCGGATCTGGCCCAGTAGCTTCCCACATGAGTTCAGCTCAAGCGAATTTGATGGCCAAAAAAGGAACATAAGTTCACTATAATACTCCTGACGCGGCTGTAAGCGCGATTCTGGATTTCTGATACAAAACAGTTATTCTGCTGTAAGGTGCCATCACATTCAGGGACATCAAGCACTGTAATGATGTTCACGTAGTCCACAGTTAGGGTGCCTTCTATTATTATCATATGTCCCACGGATGTCCTCCACAGCATAATAACGCCCCCCATCGGCCTCCATCAGTGGCGTGGTGCATGTTTGGAACCGGAAATGGCCATCGACGTAGTGCAACAAGAAATGTTATCAGGCCATGAGACAAGTTTCCATTGATTACGGTCTAACCATGACGAGTCTGTGCCTACGATGGCATTGGGTTAATATGAAATCCCGTAGGTGTCGTCTGCTGCGGAGCTCCATGTTCAACTATGTGCACTGAATGATGCGCCCGAAACGTTTGTGCCTGCACCAGCAACGTGCTTTCTCATCACATCTGTCACAGATCGTCGCCTATCCTACTTTACAACGCGTACAAGCCTCCAACATCCACATTCTGTAGTGAAGCGACGACGTCCAACACCTTGTTGCCTACTCGTGGTTTGTTTCCACCGTCCTCCTACCACTTTCCATAGATACAACAGTAGCAGGCAAACAACCCACCACTTCACCCTCAGAGATGCTTGTTCCCAGGCGCCGGGCGAGAGTAATCTACCCTCTGTCGAAGTCACTAATGTCAGCATGTCCTCCCCCCACCCCCACCCATTTGCGCCTCGTATCGTCTCTAGAATTACTCACATTCATCTCTGCTCCGCTTACGTATTTTCCTTACCGTGAACGTTCCCTGCAACGCCGCCGGGCAGCACCCAGTATAGCGGTGGGCAGTGGTCCCAATGTTTTGGCTAACAAGCATATTTCACTGGCAAATAGCAAGGCTGAGATGAAAGTTAAGATAAAACATAAAACCACAACTACGACCTGAATTAAATTCATTGGAATGTAATTAGAGAAATAAACTATATGCAGTCCATGCAATGTAAGGACAAGCCTATGAAATACGTAAAGAAAACCTGAGCCTATAATGCAGTGAACGTGTCATGACAAAATGATTATCTGTTTTAGATCGGAACTCATATAAGCAGCAGATCGTTGTTGATGGGCTGGGCACGATTTAACACCGGTGTAAAGCGAAAGAGTAAAATCAGTCAACGAAGAAACCTATCTCATTGTAGCTTAGCTAAGCTTGCAAACGTACGTACACACGAAGCGTTGCCACTAACAGCATATTCTTGTATCTTTATGGTTACTCCATTTGTCGAATTGGAAACAGGTCCACGCACCACGTCAGCGCTACTTCTAATTTACTGTATTGAATATTAAAACTATAAACGTAACACCTCACTCCCACTGTCAGAAATTTACGCTGTAAAGCACTTACCATTCGGTACATAATTCAGGCAACAGCGTGCAGTTGCAATGGCGATGTATACTACGAAACTGTCATTTTGCAGCTACTTTAAGGATATTTGCACAGACGTTCCGTACGAAAATACACAACCTTCATTTTCTAATACATCAATCGTTCTCTTCACACATGCATGAATTTACGGGGAACCGTTCTTAACAAATGCAAAGAATGTCATCATGATTCTGTGTTGGAATGTAACACGTATCAGTTGTATCACCTTCCCATCCCGTTTATTCACAGTAGCGAGTAAGATGTAGCACACAGATACAAGTAACCACACAGTACACAAGATAAGTGACGTCATCGTATTGTGCCAGATAAGCTGATGCTAGCAATCAACATCTTGGTCAATGGATGCACGTCATATATGGTCACGACAGGAGATTAAGGACCACGATCGTGAATGCTCCGACAGAGAACCCTATTTCTCGAGACCAAATTACAAAAAACAGTAAAGGAACTTTTCTATAAGTTAGTTTTTCTAATAGTTTAGTACGAATACGAAACTTCTTGCTAAATGTTAGTTAAAGTTACACTGCTCATATCTCAGAAATTAATTCTCTCTCGGTCGGCGCGTGATTTCTCTCGGTATGAGGGAGAACTTTCCATAAGAGGTCACTGTTTATAGCTATACAAGAAACACATGAAATGCATTCGCAATTGCGAATACGGGCAACCGTCAGCTGTATTATGGAATGACGACAGTGAAAATTTGTGCCTGACCAGGGCTCGAACCCGGACTTCCAGCTTTGCGTGAGCGGTCGCCTCAACCGATTTTGCTATCCGTGCACGAATCACGGCCAAACGCGAACTTCCACATGTCATCGTTCCTTAGTCACAACCTGTACTCGTTCACACTGTGTAATTCCCGTACAAGGGGAGGGTATTTTCACTGAAAGTCGCTGCGTGGTATCGGCGGATGACTACAATATTGCAGTGCCTGTTCCGTTGTACGGGAATTACTAATTTGCACGAGTGCAGGTTGAAACGCATTAACGACGACACATCGATGGTAGGCAATGAAAACCTCGTAACTCTACCTGTCCTTGAAAACGTCGTAATTTCTGAAACTCAATTATCAAAGAGATTTGAAAGTGCATGGATTTCTCTAGTTTGTCGATAACTAGTCTTCTACTATATAGTTACGGATGTCGCAACTTTATCTGTATTACTTTGTATTATTTTTAAGAATCCGTTTTTGCTTCTCTGTAAAATTTAACAAAGTGACGTTACGAAGTTTTCATTGCCTACCATCTATGGGGTTGTTTGGGTCCGGCCGAGCCGTGTACAGACAACCAAGGCGGGGAATAGGGGATCGAGTCCCGGTCCGGCACAAATTTTCATCGTCGCCAAGCTGTTAAACAATGATGTTTGCCCGTATTCGAGCCTGCAAATACATTTAATGTACAGGGTGTCCGAAAAGACTTTCCCTGATTACATAAATTGATAACTCGGACTAGAAGTAAGATACAAATATGAAACTTGTGTCGAATTGTTTACAACTATCAAAGTTTTTTTTCTGTTTTAGGTTCGCAGTACGTAAGTAGTGGATGAGGTGCAGTGCCCAAGAAGCCATGTTAACCAGTCAGGAGGAGGCGCAGTGTGTCCTGTGGTACCATGAGACACGATCACCAACCACAGTGCAGAGACACTTCCAGACAACATTTGGAAGGAATCCTCCTAATGTCAAGAGCATTAAAGCCTGGTATGAGAAGTTTAACAACACAGGATCGGTTGCTGACCTTCCGAGGTCTGGTCGAACCTCAGCAGACATGGTGGAAGCTGTAAGGCAGTCTTTTCTGCGAAATCGAAGAAATCGGTGCGCAAGGCCTCACGTGAATTACAGATGCCAAAAAGCTCTCTCCATGACATTTTACACAAACATTTATTGTTTCGTGCATACAAAGTGCAAATCGTTCAGGCCTTGTTGTCCAATGACAGTACACGTCGACGACTTTGCGGTCGGAATCTATCACGTATTGAGGACAATGATGGTTATCTCAGACGAATTGCATTTTCCGACGAAGCGACCATTTTTATCAGTGGAGTAGTGAATCGCCATAATGCGCGCATTTGGGGTTCACAACCGCCTGGCGAGGTCATTGAGTGCACCAGAGGCAGTCCAAAGGTGAATGTTTGGTGCGCACTATCACACGATCGAATTATCGGGCCATTCTTCTTCACTGAGGCTACCATCACATCTGCAGTGTATCTGGACATGTTGCAACTGTATGCTGTTCCTCAGCTGAATCAGTATCACCCCGATGTCTTGTTTCAGCAAGACGGTGCACCGCCTCATTGGGGTTTGGACGTCCGTGCCTATTTCGATATGACCTTTCTTGGCCGATGGATTGGTCGTGATGGGCCAACGGTTTGGCCTCCACGCTCTCCTGACATAATCCCAGTAGACTTCTTTTTATGGGGTTATGTCAAGGACGAGGTCTACCGAACCCTTCGGCAACGGATAACCACAGTCGTTGAATCGATCCCTCCAGTGATGTTGGCTAATGTGTGGACGGAAACTGAATATCGCCTAGATGTGCTACGAAGGGTGCTCATGTGGAAGTTTACTGATGTGTGAAAAAAACTGATAGTTTGTAAACAATTAGACACCAGTTTCATATTGGTATCTTACTTCTAGCCTGAGTTCTCAATTTATGTAATCAGGGAAAGACTTTTCGGACGCCCTGTATTTCATAACGGCTGTAGTCGCAACCGTGCCTGTTCCTTCCGACATGATTGTATGTCCGAGGGAACACTGCATCTTACGTCTTAACAACACAGGCACTGTAATGTATTTATAGGTATAGCTTGAAGATATTTTACAATGAAAAACGGAGTAATTCAAAGTTTACACCATTGCCTTTTGTCGCGTATATCGTCAATAAAAAAAAAAATTCCCTCCGGACGGATGATAGTGTCCAACCTTGGCTTAGATAATAAAGAAAGCATGCATTTTAACTTATGACCGCTTAAGAACAGCTCAAAACCACACATGGTGATGGAATGGAGGCGGATCCGGTACATGCTGTTTCCTGTCGTCAACGTTCCAAAAGTGCTGATTAGAAACCAGGTTACATGGCTTCATGAGCAAGGGAACGGCACACTTCAGAAAGAATAGTGTGGTGCAACGTGTTTCTGAACGTCCACGTCTCTGGTGGGGCGCTGTAGCCTAACTAACGCCTGCGCATCATCTGCCAACTAGTGTAGCAACAGGAGAGACATTAAGACATCGCCACTAATCTGAATCGAGCGGTCATTTTCCACACACTCTTGCTCCCCCTCCTATCTCAACTGGGCTTTTTCTATGCTACGAGCATTAAATGTGTGTGTTACTGAATACATGCAAATCTCTGTGCGCTGATGTGAGGTTAGCTGATTTATTTGTACCACATAACAAGATGAGGAATGCACACTATATTCAAGAGCAACTCGATCAAGCCTTACTGACGCAGAGAATTTCTGCAGCACAAAGACTAGGATGGTCGCAAATGAATTTGGGTCCAATTCATTCAGAGTGCTTGTTCCCGATTCACTGATACATCTCTAAATTGCATATGAACACATACCTGCAGATGTAGTATACAAATAACAGCACAGCTGTGGTCTACAGCCAAAACAATATTGTATTTAGTACATAATAAATAATGTCCTTCAAAATGATGGAACAATATGTGACTGGAATTCCCTCTCAGTGTAATAATGAGCTATGATGAGAACGAAATTAAACGCCTTCGATACAAGTTTCTTACATACTACCATTTCATTTCAGAGATCAGAATGAAAGATACTTGCCTGTTGTTTTGCACTGCTGCGAAGTAAAACAGGGAAAATAATTACATTAACAGTGAATTTCCTCGAGTAAAAAGAGACCAATTACTATTCAAGTACTGTCTGTTGTGAAGCTTTACCTACAGTTTGTTCGAACCTGTTCCAACAAGTGGAATATAGCTGTTCTGTTTGTTGACAGATGGCGTTTATCGACTTAAGGTGTCCAAGAACCATCTTATCTTATTTACAGCACCTATTTATAAAATCATTCTGAAGAATATGTTTTCACTAAGTGCAGGCAAAGCGAGTTTATTTCATTTCAAATGCCTTTGGGCAACGGCCCGCATAACCAAAACCAAGAGGTAAAATTAAATTATTATTTATTTGTTAGACACGAACATAGCGATTTTTTAAAATTTATATTTGTGCACTTCAGATTCATGAATTTAGACACCGAAAATTGTACCACTTAAAGTAAAGCTTGTTAGACAGTATAAACTAACGAATTAAAGAACCAACATGAAGGGAAGTAAAAATTTACGAGTATCATTAACGATCCCTTTTACTAAAAAGGCGACCGTACAAACTTCTCATCGATTTGATTCACATTTAAAAGGGCGTGTAGGGCACGAATAGCACTTCAACATGTGTAAACCGGAAGACGTAATTCTCAATCGTTTTCGAGGAAAGAGTGTTTGAAATTTTCAGGCTTGCTTACATATTTTGTATAGCCTCCGATATTCAAGGTTTCCGCATCCAAGCGAGCAAACACCAGGTCAATGTTTTTTCATTGCCACGTAATTCTAATTCATTACTCCCGTGCAAATTATCAGTACCTAATCATTCATTTGTTATTTTTCTAGCCTTTAGCCTGGAAGACAAAAAGTGAGACGTAACAACTGTTTTCTCTTAAGGAGTTTGGAAATAAAGAACTATAAACGAGAACTTTCAATCAAATCGGTGTAGTGATTTTATTCCTATTATTGTACCTACATTTGTGACAAGTGTAATGTGTTACTAGTGGAGCAATACACGAATCAGAGTGATACTGATCGTAGAAATATGGAAAATAATTTGACTCTGACATACAGTTTATGTAACGAACACGAATTTTTGGTGGTATCTTGTTTTTTTTTAATGTGTTCACTGCAAAACACACTTTGTTTACATTCGTAAACGGTTACTAGTCGTCAAACAATTTGGTGGTGTGCCACGCCTGTCTAAGCATATCACCGAATATTGGTGCAGATAGCTGTAAAAGAAATTAGTACCGGCAGCGAGATTCGTTCCCATGACCACGTGGTTGTTTTACTCGCTTGGCTGCGGCCTCCTCTAACGTTAGCAGTCCTATAAAGTATGTCAGTACGCCTAAAATTTTCAAATTTTTTTTTCTCGAAAACCGTTGAAAGTTTGCGTATTCTTCTTGACATAGAGTCCTAGTCATGCCCAAGACATCCTATTAATAGGAACCAAATCGGTGAGAGGATGTTCATACGGTACCCTTGTAAGAGTACTGTGTCTACAAATGCATTTTACAGTTCGGACAGTTCAAAGAAATTAACTACAATAGAAGTAACCAGCAATTCTGAGTTCTTCACATAGTATTTTCCTCCTTTGATTTTTACACTTTACACAATCCAATAACAAATGCAAGTCATCTTCAAGTGTACGGTAATTGCAATTTAGACAGGGTATTATCTTTCACAGGTATTTCGTTACAGAGCTTAACAAGGAAACGGCGTTCCCCCTCACCATGTAATAGAAAAAGCAATTTCTGAAGGTAACAGGTAAACATTTTTTCTTTTGAGATGATTATGAAGGGAAAAAAAAACCACTCCGTCTTCAGGCCACGAGTGGCCTACCGAGACCATCCGACCGCCGTGTCATCCTCAGAGGAGGATGCGGATAGGTGGGGCGTGGGGTCAGCACACCGCTCTCCCGATCGTAATGATGGTATTCTTGACCGAAGCAGCTACTATTCGGTCGAGTAGCTCCTCAACTGGCATCACGAGGCTGAGTGCACCCGCTACAGCCTTCGTTTCTCGTCAATCAGTAGAGGAATAATTGCTATAAATGTCTAACAGATTGAATTCTATGCTATTTCTGTCAGTAACAGTCACAGCATTTGTCAGTGCTATCTCTCATATCAAACCTAGCACATTTCAGTGGTTTAGACCAGTACTGACGTGCCTACAAACTTCTGTTGCCTTTTGCACTGATTCTCTGGCAGTTCAGATTTTCCGCTACACACATGTCTCAGAATAATGTCTCATTGTGACTCGAGACAATGGCAGAGAATATCAGCGGCGGGGAGCGACGGGGGCGGCGTAACAGGTGCGCAGCGTCCCCACAGGCCGCGGCGCCGGCGTCGGCGTCGCCTTGTGACGCCAGGTGTGTCTCCTCCCCTCCCCCCCCCCCCTTCCCATCCCCTGCGCCGGTGTAGCGGCGCGGCTGCTGACTCATGTTTATTTTCTACGGCCAGAGGTCGATGTTGCCAGCGCGGCCAGCAGGTGTTGCCACCACTGGGAAATCGACTGCCAGCCGTGTGTAAGGAAGGCACGAGTGAAACGACACGGGTGGTCGCACAGCCTCGAATACCGCAGTCCTCAGCCAATGGCCTATTCACGCATAACAGCCAAGCGCTAACCTGTTAGCCATGTTCAGCCGGCGCACGTGTGCAGCTGCCACCTGGAAGATGTCAAAGACCGGCAACCGCGCTCGTTGTGTGTGTGTGTGTGTGTGTGTGTGTGTGTGTGTGTGTGTGGTGGGGGGAGGCGGGGCCTTTCTCCAGTGGTTCGTTAAAAAGTAATAATATAATTACCTGTGAAACGAACTCAAGAGACACTTCATTAACCATGTTTTCTCAGAAGAAAAGGTCATTGTTTTCGTTAACGACAGATTTTTTTTAAGCCAAAATTTTTTATACACGATGAAGTCGAACTCCACTAACAAAACTGCGAAAGTCGTTCAGTGATATTTTAGTGAGTATTCTGCCACAACAGACCTGTTATATGCAGTCACCAAACGTGCTACACAAAACACAACGACTACTGCGACAACTCAGAGAGCTCTAACAGTACCGTGTTTTGGTTGCCGTAGCTGCATTCAGTGCCCAAACACGAGGTGCATGTAGGCCAACTCTTCATCCGGAAACCTGTCCATATTACTGTGTACCACTATTAAATTACAACTAGCACTGCCGGTAAAACGAGCCAGGGACAGACAGAAGCAGTACTGGAAACGCTAGCTTAACGGCGCAGAATCAAGTGGGCATCACTATTGTCAACAGCAAGTAGCGTGAGTGAATGGAACAAGTTTATTTCCAAAAACGACGCTTAGCGTACTCTGTCGACAGCTGTACTATTGTTCAGATATTTTCTGTGCAGTACAGTTACGAACATAAATGTGGTAAGAAATCAAATGAAATGCAATTACTCTACCGAGCCACTGGAGACAAGCCTTTTACACTAAAATGCTCTGAAAATATTTCTGATAAACTACAGATATTTTGGCAGTGAAATTCGGGTACAAGCTGTAGATGTGTGGTTTTAAGAAGCAAACAAACCGGAACAGAGCGCATGTCACGTTGTTTGGGAGGAACGAATGACAGAACACAATTACCTGCACTTTGGAAAAATGCAAAGTTCAACAACTGCACGGATGTTCTACTGACTGCACGGAATCAAATGTATTGCCATTACGATGGAGCTCCTCAGCATTGCTGCCGTACGTACTGGGTAACATACGAAACGCCCTCTTTGTAATCTGTAGATCGGTTCTGTAGTATCGCTACCTGATGATTAAAATCTGAGGAAGTTACGCCGATATTTATTTTTGAAGTTACGTAAAGAGGGAAGTGTACAGAATAAACGTTGACATCCTAGATGCATGGTAAAGTCAAAAGTGCAAAGAAGCTTATGATGGGCACGATTTAAAAGAACTGAACTGTTGCTGTCTGAACGATTTGTTTCCAAAGATTCAACAATTAAAATTAAACCTCAAAATAAAACTCTTTCGTAATAATAAACTTTTTCAAGGATTTATCTCGATAGCCTACCGAAATAGAGTACAAAGCATATACGTCCCTGAATACCGAGTTTAAGCATGCATCACAGGCTATTTCCATGATAAACATTGCGTTCAATGAGTCTTACACACACACACACACACACACACACACACACACACACACACACACATACTAAAAAATAAAAAACATGTTTATATGCTGACCATTTGCGCCGCGTCGAAGAATAACGTTTTTCGCTGCCTGTAGTGAATTCGATAATCTTTGGTTGGTTAAAAGCGAACAGTCGTTTAAATAGACCCATACATGCGTATGAACTCAGAACGAAGTTCTGACTTGAAAGAAAGATTCTTAAGAACCTGGAGATTTGAACTGTGAAAATGTATGCTAGCTTTATTGTAAGTTGCTCACTACATAATTTAAATACGGACATTACCAGCTGATGAATTGTAGCTTACGGTTACACATGGGCAGGTGTCCCAGGAACACTTACCTGAAACAAAAAGAAAACATTAATTAGTAATGAGTGGTGAGAGAGGCTATCAAAGTAATAATCTTAATCCACACACGATCAATACGGAATTTTAACATTTCATAACTACGTCCGAACAGGCCTCGGAAGGCCCGAGAGTGCCGCTCTCCCTGCTTTTTGTCAGTTTACGTGACCGGAACCGCTACTTCTCAATCAAGTAGCTCCTCAATTGGCCTCAAGAGGGCGAGTCCACTCCGATTGCCAACAGCACTCGGCAGACCCGGAGGTGCTTCTGTTAGCCAAGCCCCGACAGTGCTTAACTTCACTAATCTGATGGAAACTGGTTTTATCACTACGGCAGGGCGTTGGCATTAACGTTTCAAACTGTGCTAAATTTCCTTTTTATCAAAGTTCGACATCACGTTTCATTCTAGCTGCACTTTACTACACAAAAAAGCTGATATACCGTCAGGCGGAAAAAGCTCTCAGTCGAAGAATGATTCAAATGAGCAGAATTTATGAGCAAAGTTTTAAAATAAGAAATATTGAAACAAAGATACTCTAGAGAGTTAAGCTTTCACGTAAATATGTTATAAATGCCGCAGCATCATAGGCTATGCCACAGAAGCGAGAAAACTGAGGATAAGGAATTATCGGGTACTAAAAAAAATCGCATGACTAAATGCTTTTGTTTATATAAAAAGGAAAATCTGCTACAAACGTATTATTTTCGATTTTAACATCAAGAACGCCACTTCCATTTTTTCTGAATGTTATTTCATCATATCATTCATTACAGGTGGTGAAGATGATGTAAACCAACCGACGCACAACACTTAATACTCGCACTACTTTTACATTCTAGTCCCGAGCTAGAAGCTTCTGACGCCTTCTGCTAAACCATACGCTGTTCCACCTACATCGAAACGAATGACGAACGATCCACTGGTTTCCAATTAATTAGTTTCTTATGCCAAGAAGCAACCTTAAGTATTATTTTATCCTGTCAACATCATTCGACACGAAATAATATTTCAGTAGAAGGAGGAAGTGTTTAAGAAAGTTGTCTCACGTTACACCGGAACTGATTAACAAAACTCTCGTAACGACCGGACGATACTTTGAATCTTATATTTCTATGTCAATATTTAGAGTCTGTTATGTACTAGATATTCCCACTGTCGAATGTCTACAGCTTCCACCTATACGTCTCCGGTGTTATGTTCTTTTTAAACGGCGTATAGCGAACACTTATATGAGTACATTAAGCAGTATCGTAACCATATAATAACTTTGTATAGACATAGCTGTGAAACAACATTTTAATTAATAAAACTGTCCAATAAGGCATTTTTATATCGGATCCCATAGACATAGTTTTATGAAAAGGTAATTCTTTTTTCTAGGTTAGCTGTAATCCGTATACAGCCATTTATTTCACACGTTTCTCTAGACTGGCCTGTGTCAAATGTACTATACGACGTATCACGAGTTTTTATGTTTGCGCATGTACGCCACATGGCACCAGCTGTCTAAGTCATTGACGAGTATCGAACGTTGTCCTCATTCGAATCTACTACGACAGCAGCTATAGAGGGTGTTTTAGAATTCGTATTACAGGCTTCTAGGGCCTGCAGAGGAGATTAAGTAGATAAAAGTTTTGATATGGAGCCCATGTCCGGAAATGTATAGTTTCGATGTAAAATAAAGTACTTGAAACATTGCCCATGTCATGGGCTCCTGTGGAGGGCACAGGTCAGCCCTGTCTCTGTGTGCGTGCCGTGAAGCAGGACATCTAAATGAGATCCGATTTTCAAACTTATTTCACATCCAAAAGGTACATTTCAGGATATGGGGTCCTTATCACAACTGTTTTTACTATGTCTCCTCTGCAACCGCCAGAAGCCTGTAATAAGAAATGTGCAACAAGTTGTATGTTTAAATGACAGACTAACACGTTATGAGTAAGCATTGAAAATGGCACATTACCGAAATCACCTGAAACATATGAATTAAACGACTGTGATCGTAATACAGCATATGTGGAAAATAGAACTTAATGTCTAGCGAATTCTGTACCAATTTTTTACATTTCTTGTAAGTACTAACGGAAAAAAATAAAAAATAAAATCAAGTAGGATCTGCAATACATGCTTGTGCGCTGCTTCATTTCTATACATTTTTGCAACCACTCCTTCCTAGTAATCCAGTGTCGTTAAACTCATCTCCAATCACTCGACTTTTTAACGAGAAGATTTGAATTCAGGTCTGTACACACGAGGGTCACTGCAGAAGATCAGTTGTATCAAATCAAAGTCTGGTGAGCTCACGTGAGAACTGTACGGTGGGTGAGGAAGCACTTCCCATCCATATTTGTCGAACGTTTCTCTCACTGGTAGAGCAGTATGCAGTCTTGTATTATTGTGCAAAATGACGACAACCAACTGCAAGCATGTCAGGTTTCCTCGGACGAATTTTCGGGCCAAATTATTGTGCAGAACCAGCTTGAACTATGCGTCTGTTACAGACGTACCCTGGGGCACTCTGTAGCTATGACGCCATTCATGGTATCATCATGTTGTAATGTTGGCGGCCGAATGTTTTTAGGCGTGGACAGCCGGAACCTTTCCACTGTGACAATTGAGACTTCAGTTCTGGCTCAAAATATCGCATTCCAGGTTTCACCAAGTGCAACAATCCTTTTCAGAAACTGTTCTTCTATTCAATAATGTTGAAGCAACTGTTCTTCTATTCAATAATGTTGAAGCAACTGTTCTTCTTGTGGTGTCACCGCCAGACACCACACTTGCTAGGTGGTAGCTTTAAATCGGCCGCGGTCAATTAGTACATGTCGGACCCGCGTGTCGCCACTGTGTGATCGCAGACCGAGCGCCACCACAAGGCAGGTCTCGAGATACGGAATAGCACTATCCCCCAGTTGTACGGACGACTTTGCTAGCGACTACATGGACGAAGCATTGCTAATTAGCCGAGCCAATAGTTAGAATAGCCTTCAGCTAAGTCAATGGCTACGACCTAGCAAGGCGCCATTAGTAACATTGCATGTATCTAAAGAGTCTCACTTGTATCGCCACAATCTCCAGATGTACCAAAAGGATGGATTAAAGTTAAGTATTCCAGAAGCTACGTACTTTTCTTTATAGCATTCATTACGTATCCTGTTACAGACCTATCTCTTGCCTGTGGTAACTAAACGCGTGCCTTTCGGCTTCCTCTCATTGTGTCTAGGCTGTCTTGTCTAGACACAACACTTCTATTCAATAATGTTGAAGCAACTGTTGTTCTATTCAATAATGTTGAAGCAACTGTTCTGAGATTCTTTTGCGACCTGCTTTCTGCTCTTCACTCAGATCACGTGGGATGTATGTGGAAAACACTTTTGTCACCTTTTAACTTTCCAGTTATGGTTCTGTAAACTGAAGTGACAGACATTCTGGCCTCATATGCAATTCCCTCACTTTTTTTTCCGTTGATCCTCTCTCAAAATGTCATCAACAATAACCTGACAGGTGTAGTCTGTTCCAGTTAACGGCCTTCCATTTCTAGGGTTTCCCCGACCTTCACGGAAACAAGTACACCACCGTGACACTGTGCTACAATCCACTATACTACCCCCACACACCTCTCTCAAAGCGCTGTAAATTTCCGTTGGGTTCTTTCCACGTAGGGATTCGGTTTCAGCTTCCATTGTATCTCACAAAACAGCCAGGCGATCCAGCAAACATATAATATACAACCGTCACGCTTTAAGTCTCGCTCACAGCTGACCTAAAATTTCACGACACCGTAACGGTCGTAGCGCATGCGCAGGACTTTTGAAATGACCCTCGTACGTGCCACTATGTGTACGTTAATGTCACCTGTACGATAGTGCAACAATTTGTCAACACTGGCTTTATTTGGCACTGTACGGGTGTCAGGCTACTACAGCAGCTATTTTGACTGGGTCTGCGCACGTTGGCGAGGTTTATTTGGAGCTGAGGCCTCGGATGGCAATAGTTAAATGGTGAGCGACGCTGTCAAGGATTCACGGCAATGACGCAGCATCCTGTTGCGCGCGACGCGCGCCGTATTTGAATGAGGCTGGTGACCCGGCGGGCCCACACACTGGTGGCTGGTGGGAGTTTCCGGTGCCCTTGCGAGCCTCATTGACACGCGGAATGCGGTCATGACCAGCTGGTGTACGATGTAGGCGAAGAATGTGAAGCAGGTGACATCACTGTGCTTTTGTAAGAATGGTTCTGCTCCGTGTCGCACCACGACTTGACAAACCAGTCCAGCCGTCCAGTTTAAGAGGTAGGGCACGTTGGAGAGGTGGGGGAGAACGTCTGTTGTAATATGGAATTCTAATACAGGCAAGCGGGTAAAATATTTCACTTGGTTGCATATAAAAAGAAGAACATCACATGACAAATATGAGAGCATGTAACGCACCCAAAACTTCTGCATTGTTGATTCCATTTGATTGGGCTAACAAGTTGCACGCACAAACACCGAAACCGAAGATGCCACGTCAGTATACAGGTGGTAGTTCTCGTTGTGACCAGGTGATAAACAATTTTCCTACGGTCATAACAGTGGGTTATTTGACTGCAGTGGGAGATGCCTTATCGAATTAGAACATAACAAACAACAGTTCACTTCGTTACATAAATAAGGTGTGGCACCGCCATCTCCGGACGACCCGAACATCAGCGTTTCACCTCAAAAGCGACATTTCCAGTCTGGGCGTTTTCCGAACACAATGTCACACTTTTTCTAGAAACAGGCAGTTAAAGGGGAAATAGCAAATTAGTGGTACCAAGTTTAATGTGCGCCTGCGCACACGTTAACAAGAGAAAACAGTGTGCCCACAGCAGGTAAGTTATCTACGTGCCCGCATCTGACAGAACCAGCAAAATACTTCCTCACAACAGTTTACGTCCCACCACAATAGGAGCATTTACAAATACACAAAAATATATATTCTGACTCAACAATGGGTGATTATCGTGTGATAAGTTTGCTGACGACATAATCGCCAGCCGGCCGCGGTGGCCGAGCGGTTCTAGGCGCTTCAGTCAGGAACCGCACGACTGATGCGGTCGCAGGTTCGAATCCTACCTCGGGCGTGCTGTCCTTAGGTTAGTTAGCTTTAAGTAGTTCTAAGTTCTAAGGGACTGATGACCTCAAATGTTAATTCCCATAGTGCTCAGGGCCATAATCGCCAGTGACGACAGGGAATTTGTGACGTCAGTTGAATGGACCAAATAGTGGCTTCAAAACAGTAAAAGATGAAAATAATCTGAGGTAAAACCAAGGAAATGAAATGTAGTTGAATCTGATCAAGCGATGCTGAGGGGCATTATACTAGGAAATAAAGCACACTTCAGCAAATGAATTTTGCTTCTTTTTACAGCAAAATAACTACCGCCGAAGTAAAGAGGACATGGAATGCAGATTGGTGAAAGCCAAAAAACACTTTCTGAGCAAGAGAATTTAGCACCGAACATAAATTTAAATAATGCAAAGTCCTTTCCAAAGGAATTTTTCTAGAGCGCAATCTTTTACGGAATTGAAACGTGTACGATAAAGAGTTTAAACAAGAAGAGAACAGAAGCTTTTGAAACGTTGTGCTACAGAAGGAGGCTGACGATCAGACGGCCTAACTGTAAGGGGGCGATGAAAAAAACTCCCGTTTGAGCACGACTCCGATGTGTGTGTAGAAACTGACATGCAGGCAAGGGAATAGTGCGGCATTAGTGGCTAAATGATGGGTGTTCGATGAGGAAACATCATCATCAAATGCATCCACAGGAACCATATGCTGTCATTCTTTTCTTAGCTACCGACGAGGCAGTAGACATCCCCTGGAGAATGAAGAATGTTTATGGGGCAGCATGTCTGTCGACAATCACCGGCGAAAGGACAGCTGCTTCATGTTTAAGCACGTCCGAATATAGCAAATATCGTAACACAGAAAATAGGGCCAACTCACGTGGAAGACACTCCAGCACCCGCCCTATATCCTGATATCTTCCCATGCAGTTATTACTTCTTCGGTCCCATAATGAAGACCTTGAACGGTCGACGATTCCTGTTGGACGAGAATGTGCAGCAGGCAGTTACGCACTATTTCATGCAGCAGGACACGGTGTTTTATAAGAGAGTGAGTCAAATGACTTAACTTTGTAATAACAAATCGAAATTTCGCGCCGTGATCCTGTAAGTTGGTAAGAGTGCTACAAACAGCGTGCAGAATGGCCTGTAGGTGGCAGGATAGTGCAGATGCACACATACCCTCGCAGTTATCAGTATAAAGATGGCCGCCCCACTCGCGACTTGCTGCATGTTTACAGATTAGTCATGGGTCAGGACACCACATTGTGCATTGTGTATGATGTGCTCCAGTTTCATAAAGTGTCTGCAAGATGGGTGCCACGGCAGCTGACTCCTGAAATGAGAGAACGACGTGTTGATGCTTGTGAAGAACTTCTTAGGCGATTTGAACAAGGTGATGGCTTCCTCGCAAGAATCGTTCCTGGGGACGAAACCTGGGTTCACTTCCACCAACCGGAAACGAAGAGAGCGAGCGAGGAATGGCGCCATTACTCATCACCAAAACCAAAGAAGTTTCAAACAGAACCATCAGCAGGGAAGGTTATGCTGACTCTCTTTTGGGACGAAAAAGGCGTCATATTGGAGCATTAGATGACTAGAGAGACCACTGTCACCAGTGCATCATACACAGATCTCCTAAAAAATCGTCTGCGGCTTGCAATCAAATCAAAGCGACGTGGATTGCTGTTAGCAGGTGTCCTTTTGCAACATGACAATGCAAGGCCCCATAGTGCCTGTACAACAGTTGCAACAGTCACAGACCTGCATTTTGAGCGTCTTCCTCATCCACCATAGTCACGAAGACCATGCCCCAAGTGATTTCCACGTGTTTGGACCACCCAAAGATGTAATGGGAGGAAAGAAGTTCTGTTCCGATGAAGAGGAACGCCACGCGGTGCATTAGTGGTTGCGCGGAATTTTTTTCTACAGGAATTTAATCACTTTGTAAGCGCTGGAGGACTTGCATTGAGCGTGGGGGAGATTATGTTGAAAAGTGGTACAGCTTTGTACCACTTCTGCACAATAAATAATATTTAAAAAAATATTTAAGATTTTCATTTTGACTCACCCACGTAAAATTGGTATCTTCAACATGGTGCGCCGGTAGGATGATTGCCTCAGTGCTGACGGCGTTTTTGCCTGATTGTCTTACCGACTCTGGACTATACGGTCTTCGTACCGAAACTTTGTCGCCTCTTATAATTAAGGACGGAATATAAATGACGAGAAAAATCACTTTCGTGTTGATGGCACTTTTTACCTACACTACAGGCCATTAAAATTGCTACACCACGAAGATGAGGTGCTACAGCCGCGAAATTTAACCGACAGGAAGAAGTTTCTGTGATATGCAAATGATTAGCTTTTCAGAGCAGTCACACAAGGCTGGCGCCGGTGGCGACACATACAACGTGTTGACATGAGGAAAGTTTCCAACCGATTTCTCATACACAAACACCAGTTGACCGGTGTTGCCTGATGAAACGTGGTTGTGATGCCTCGTTTAAGGAGGAGAAATGCGTACCATCACGTTTCCTACTTTGATAAAGGTCGGATTGTAGCCTATCGCGATTACGGTTTATCGTATCGCGACATTGCTGCTCGCGTTGGTGGAGATCCAATGACTGTTAGCAGTGTATGGAATCGATGGGTTCAGGAGGGTAATACGGAACGCCGCGCTGGATCCCAACGGCCTCGTATCACTAGCAGTCGAGATGGCAGGCATCTTATCCGCATGGCTGTAACGGATCGTGCAGCCACGTCTCGATCCCTGAGTCAACAGATGGGGACGTTTGCAAAAACAACAACCATCTGCACGAACAGTTCGACGACGTTTACAGCAGCATGGACTATCAGCTCGGAGACCATGGCTGCGGTTACCCTTCACGCTGCATCACAGGCAGGAGGGCCTGCGATGGTGTACTCAACGACGAACCTGGGTGCACGAATGGCAAAACGTCATTTTTTCGGATGAATCCTGGTTCTGTTTACATCATCATGATGGTCGCATCCGTGTTTGGCGACATCGCGGTGAACGCACATTGCAAGCGTGTATTCGTCATCGCCATACTGGCGTATCACCCGGCGTGATGGTATGGGGTGCCATTGGTTACACGTCTCGGTCACCTCTTGTTCGCACTGACGGCACTTTGAACAGTGGACGTTACATTTCAAATGTGTTACGACCCGTGGCTCTATCCTTCATTCGATCGCTGCGAAACCCTACTTTTCAGCAGGATAATGCACGACCGCATGTTGCAGGTCCTGCACGGGCCTTTCTGGACACAGAAAGTGTTCGACTGCTGCCCTGGCCACCACATTCTCCCGATCTCTCACCAATTGAAAACGTCTGGTCAATGGTGGCCGAGCAACTGGTTCGTCACAATACGCCAGTCACTAATCTTGATGAACTGTGGTATCGTGTTGAAGCTGGATGGCCAGCTGTACCCGTACACGCCATCCAAGCTCTGTTTGACTCAATGCCCAGGCGTATCAAGGCCGTTATTACGGCCAGTGGTGGTTGTTCTGGGTACTGATTTCTCAGTATCTATGCACGCAAATTGCATGAAAATGTATCACATGTCAGTTGTAGTATAATATACGAGGGCGGTTCAGAAAGTAACCTCCGATTGGTGACAGTGCGGGTTGTGGGGGGAGTAGCGACGCCATCTGTGCGTTCACGCTCTCAACAGGTCAGTCGGCATCAAGCCGTGGTCGAGTGAACGTCGTACATGCGCTAGTTTAGTTTTTGTGGCAGTTTGAAATGTGTGCTGCAATAGAAAACCCCGCCAAATGTGAAGTGCGTGCTGTCATAAGGTTTTTTACAGCCAAAGGATATTCTGCAGCAGCTATTCATCGTGAGCTTTGTGCCGTGTACAGACCAAAAGTTATGAGTGAAGGAGTTGTCCGTGAATGGGTACGTTTATTTAAAAGTGGACGAGAAAACGTTCATGATGAAGAGAGGAGTGGTAGACCATCATTGGTGACTGACGAACTCGTTCAGACAGTTGATGCAAAAGTTCGTGAAAATCGACGTTTCTCAATGTCGGAGTTGTCTACTGGTTTTCCACAGATTTCTAAGACTCTCTTGTACGAGATAGTGACAGCAAGATTGGGTTACCGTAAGTTCTGTGCACGATGGGCGCCCAAAATTCTTACCGACCACCACAAAACTCAAAGAATGGCCTCTGCATTAGACTTTCTGTCACGTTATGAGGACGAAGGAGAACCATTGTTAAACAGAATCGTGACCGGTGACGAAACCTGGATTAAGTACGTGAATACTGAGACAAAAGAACAATCAAAGATGTGGGCACATTCAAATTCGCCTACCAAACCAAGAAAAGCCTCGCAAGATTTTTCTGCCAGAAAACTGATGGCAACGGTGCTTTGGGATGCCAAAGGGGTGTTGTTGGTTGAATTCATGGAACGTGGTACGACCATTAATCAAGACGTGTACTGTGAAACAATAAAAAAGTTACGACGGGCTATACAGAACAAACGCCGTGGTATGCTGACTTCCGGTATCGTTTTTTTGCACGATAACGCCCGTCCTCACTCTGCTCGCAGAACAACGGCCCTTCTTGAGTCTTTCAAGTGGGACGTTATCAACCATCCACCTTACAGCCCAGACCTGGCGCCAAGTGATTATCACCTCTTCATGCATTTGAAGAAATGGCTCGGGTCACAGCGGTTTGATGACGACGAAGAGCTCAAAGATGCGGTCACAGGCTGGCTCCAGGCACAAGCGGGTGATTTTTATGCAGAAGGAATTTCAAAGCTTGTGAAGAGATACGATAAGTGCCTCAATCGCTATGGAGACTATGTAGAAAAATAGTGCAAAGATGTAGTTGTAAGATGTATATATTAAAATATTTTTATTTAACTTGGTGCATTTTTTTAAATCAACCGGAGGTTACTTTCTGAACGGCCCTCGTATTTGTCCAATGAATACCCGTTTATCATCTGCATTTCTTCTTGGTGTAGCAATTTTAAAGGCCAGTAGTGTAATTCTTCAAGTTGTATAAATAAGCGGCAATAATGCCAAGATATATATATTCAGTGACTTGCGCAAGAAATTCTACTGCTGCTGATGAAGTGCCCAGATGTAGTATCTGAGAAATCTGCATTTCGACGAAACTGAGTAGTTGCAGTGGTTTCTCACAATGGCGGCCGAAAGCGCACAGACAGAGGCTGCGACGTGGCGGGAGGAAGCGGCTGGGATTTGGCGGATGCGCGGTGTGAGTTGTGCCATCAGCGCCCCCTGGCGGGCAGGATGTGCCGGCGTGACGGCCGCCGCTTCCTGGAGCAGACGCGGCAGCTGCGGCCAGCCACGCACGGCCGACACACCGCGCAGCGCTCCGGCTCGTCGCCTCAAAGCGAAGCCGCTCACGGCAGCTCCGCGATACGCTATGTCGCTGCCCTTTCCCAGAAATCGCTCCCTGCCCACCAAAAGCCGTATGTGTCAGCGTAGCACGAGGAGCAACAACAGCGCCCAGCTGCCTGCGGTGTTTCTCGAGTTCCGAAAGCCGTTCGATGCAGTTCCGTACGGCACCCTAATGAAGAAAATACGAGAGAACTCATACCACACCAGCATTTCGACACGATGGAGATCGTTGTAAAAAGGAGAGAGCATTGTCACTCTTACTGCAGAGAAAACTTATGACGAACTTCGGACGTACCCTCAAGGGATTGTTCTAGTCTCCAGTTCGGAAACTGCTTTAGCGCACCTCTCAACACCAGTCAGTATTATACAACCATCTTGATCTTCAAGTAACTATTGATCCTTACATCCATTCGAGCTTGTTTACTGTATTCATCCTCTCGTCTCTCTCTACAATCTTTACCCCCCACTTCCCTCCAGTACCAAATTAACAATTCCTCGTTGCCTCAAAGTGTGCTATCAAGTGATCCATTCTTTTGCTTAATTTGTACCATACATTCCTCTTCTCCCCCATTCGATTCACTACCCCCTAATTAGTTACGCAATCTACCCTTCTATCTTGTAAAGTGCACACTTTTTAAAAGCTATTCTCTTATCAATTGTCCCATCTTCAGGTGCATATAAAATGTGAGGCTATAGAAGTCGAATAACAAGAGGTCAAATTAGGTTAAAGAAAGTGCATCCCAATTATACGGCATGAAAGAGGAGATCCTCTCAATTCCTGGGCCTGCCGAAAAGACACTCACAGAGCAGGACAATGGTCCGGAGTTAAACGAGTACCAAACACGGATCCGCATAAAGTTACTCGGTTATGTTACGGCGACACGGTCCCGAGACAGGGTTGTGCTTTCCTTTCAGAAAAAATTTCAGCTATAGCGTATCTTATCATTGACGATGAATATCAACAGTTGTCCATATCCCAGTAATCCTGTCAAGAGAAATCTTCTCTGAAGAGTATATCGTCCACGTTTCATTTCTTCAGAGAAAACTTACCAACATTTAAAACTTATTCGATGTTAACAGATCTCTATTCCAAACGCGCTTCTCATGCTATTGCTAGTCACGGTTTTACATCTCTAATTAGGCCCAGTACTTATTTTACTGCCAAAATAAAAGTAATTCGCTGTTTTTAGTGTCTGATTGCATAATCTAGCATCGTCAGCATCATCTGATTTAATTCCACTACAATACATTAAGCTTAATGTTACAGGACCAGTACTGTTAACTATATACACAGTCTGACTACCAGGGTACGAACGAAAGGGGTGGTTTCTCCAATATGGCCACATTTGCTGCCTAGCCTAGCTACTCGTCGTATGTGCCGTCTTTTCCGTCAGCACAAGCTAATCGATTAGTTAGACGATGTTCCCTATGGTGAAAAGATGCTCAGCACACTTTCATATGGTTGTTCGGAAATGCGTAGCACTAATCTTCCACATCAAGAAGCATCTGCCAAG
This sequence comes from Schistocerca americana, assembly GCF_021461395.2. Classification (NCBI taxonomy): domain Eukaryota; kingdom Metazoa; phylum Arthropoda; class Insecta; order Orthoptera; family Acrididae; genus Schistocerca; species Schistocerca americana. Next base: position 225,661,886 of record NC_060119.1, read on the forward strand.
AAACCATTCTATTTTTTTCTTTTTCTTCTTTTTTTTGTTTGGGGACATTTAAAATGCTTCGGTACATATCAGCCTTTTAGGTAGTGTCGTACTCGCGGAACTCATTGTGAATGGTTGTCAATGCATTCAGCAAGTCTGCAATTTTTGAACTTCTACGGGCATCGACTAAGAGACGCGCTAAAGCTTTCCTTCACATCAACTGTGGCCGTGTTGAACCTATATTGTAATGTGTGTGCCCCCAGGCGCTTATCTGCAGTTTGGATCCTCGGACAAACTTTTTGTAAGGCGGTCACGTAAACTACTGGTTTCTGGACCTATGTTCATTAGGTTTATTCGCTTGTTTCATTGCCACCTACTCGTATCTTCAGTTGTATCCATAACATAAAATTACGCTGTATTTAAATGACCTACCCGTCGTGGAGAAAGTCATGTGCTCCATGAGGCTATTAGTGTGTGATGCTATTCATAGAGAAATCGCAATTCCAGAAAGCGATATCGAAACGCAAAAAGGATTGACGTTCGGACCCATGGTTGTGTATGACCCTCAACACAAACAAATTTAACATATTGCTAATAAGTGGGCGGAAAGACTCAGTGCTACATGATCACACAATTGCGGAACAGGCACTGGAAGCAGTCACACCAACTAAATATCTGAGAATGGAACGATCGCATAAAATTAATCGCAAGAAATACATATGCCAGAGAGATTCACTGTAAGATTCCTCACAAAGTGCAATCCACCCACAAAGGCGGTAGCTCAAAACTTCGTTTCGGGGAATACATTAATACTGGTCGTCAGTCTCGGGCGCTTACTAAATAAAGTTGACGGAGGAAATAGAGAAGAGCCTAACAGCAGCAATGCATTTCATTACAGGCTTACTTAGTGCGCCAGTTTCATAGAAATACTCCTTCACCATCAGTGACTGACGCTAAAATAGAAGCGTTGTGCTTCGCAGTGTGATTTACTCTTAAAATTACGAGCTCGTGCGCCACCCCCCCCCCCCCCCAAAAAAAAAAATTCAACCAATATATTGCTTATAATCCCCCTTTATGTAATAAGTCGCTAGTTTTTTTAAGATATACTCATCAGCGCAAGAAAACAGTACATTGACAATGTAGCCTCCAATCTGAAATGTCCATGATTGTAAGACTTTTTGTATCGGCTTCCTGTTAGTAAAAAGCATTAATAATATTATAGTTTCTAGTATGTACACATTCGTGGGGTGGTGGTTCTCCGTCCAAATTCCTCATCCTGTTTCTTCTATCGCCTATCATTGTATTATATATCTCTTAGTAATGGTGTATGCATTCTACACTAAGTAGAGGAGCAGTAATTACCAATGCGAATTCATGGTGCTATGGACCTCCATTTTGGGACGAAAGACATTCGTTACTCTTATTTAAGGAATGCAAAGGGTATTTAAAGGAGGAATGTAGGAAGGAAAACAATATTGTTTTAATTTACAAGCACATTTCTTTGTAGAGATTAAATGGCAGCTGAAAATTAAAGAACAAAGAATGAGTAATCCAGCACTTGGAATACGAAAAATATATTTTCTCGGAATCAATTTTTCAGTCTGCAGCTGAGTGTGCGCTATTTTGGAACTTTCTGACTGACTGAAACCGTGCGTCAGACCGGGAGAAACCGACAACCTTTCCTTTTGCGAACAATCCTCTTAGCGACTGGCGTATGCAGGCACTACTCACGACCCATCATTGCAGCTTCAATTCTGACGCCAAAGCTCCCCACCGTTCACGGATCAAACCCTAAGCTGTGCCTAAACCACTTCTTCGCGATATCCTTTCTTCCAGAAATTCTGGTCCAGGAGGGTAAACAGAAGAGAGTTCATGAACTCTGTACAGTAGTAAAGAGGTTCTGCCAGAGTTGAAGCTGCGACAGCGGGTCGTGGGTCGTGCCTGGGTAGCACACATAGTAAGAAAGTTGCCCATAAACGGCAAGGTTTCTGGTTTGTGCCACGGTCCAGCCTACAGTACTTGTCAAGAAGTCTAAGGCGACCGATGACCTCGCTGTTGGTCCCCTCCCCCCAAATCAACCAACCAAGAATTCTAAGGAAAGTCTTCAGTTTGCTCTACAAACGCAGCAACGAATGGAAACAACCTCTAAATGATTACTTGTAATTTTTGTGTAGTATCGAGGTCATTACAACTTGGCAGATTAAGTTTTCTACTACACAGTGTCTCCCTCGTAAAAGGAGTCGCAGGTATTTTCTTGTGTGTTTCAAGAGATATTTGTAATTTCGTTTTTGCAGTGTGTCTGTGGAGTCAGACCAAAGAAAAACTGCTCATCGCGTCTTTCATGCGCCGCACAATTTCGACGGAAGGCGTGGAATTTTATCACGTTACAAACAAAATGATTCTTAAAGAGGATTTTTGTGTGTCAATTCGATAGAAATGTCCCAAATTAGTGTAGTGTGATACTTTTTATCAATATCTATTAACAGGGACAGCAAAAAACATAGACTAACCATTACTTCAGCACTGACTGATCAGCGCTGATGGATGGCGGTAGCAGTCAGTGAGGATCAGACGGTGCTGTCGCACAGATACAAATGATAAAACAAGTACTGCACTAGACCAATTTCGGGCCGCTCTATCGAATGAGCACACAAAATTACGCCGTAAAAACCATTTTGCTCGCAACGAGAAATACACCGATGCTTTCGTCGACACAGACCGTCGCATGAAAGACGCGATGAGCAATATTTATCGGGACTGACTCCAGCTACACATTGCGAAAACGAAATTTTAAATACTTGCCGAAATACCATAGTAAATTCGTCTGAGGGCTGTTAGCATGGATACACTGTATATGCAGCACGCTGAATTCTTTCCAGTTGAAGTATCACTACAGTTATCGTCAGTGTCAGAACCTGCAGCCATTAAGCAGCGTAGAAATAGAATTGTTGAAAAATTAAAACAAAAATGCTTCTGTTTTGTGCTTTTTTTTTAAAACTTCCTGCTGAATTAAATATAGAGCTGTCCTTGACCAGGAAGTTGGTTCGAGCACAATAATCTTGTTTGACGTAGTGTGCCTTTCCCATTATACAACCAGAGGATTGTATGCTGACCTATAACATAACGTGGAAGACTGATTATAACACAGCTTTATTTTTTCATTTACAGTAAGTACGCCATATGCAGACGCCTCATTAACAAGAAAACCCTGGCTCTGACACGTGACCTTTTTAGAAGCTGTGACCGAGTCCCACTTTAATTAAAAACGGAAGGACGAAAGTGCTTGAAGTTTATCTATTCAAACAACGAATGAGTGCAGCGTATTTTGTAGTATGAGCGCACGACGCAAATCATGTGTAAGAAGCAAGAGGAACCGTCAATTCTATCAGCGGTCGTTATCACGAGAAGTGGGCTGCTAGCCAGAGGATAAGCCTAAAATAGAACTCTAATCCAGCAAAGAGGAAGGCGCGTGTTTGCACAGTATAATTAGAGATGAGTGCATACTCCACAGGTTCAGTCACGATACGTTTCTGGCGTGCGCCCCTATCTGTACCGGCTGGAAAACGACTCAACTCTTAAAAGGCTGTCGTTGTGTCGACACAAATGCGCTGACCAAGTTAATGGTTACTGGGAGCCATAAAACCTGATTGAATTAACCTTTCCATGTGAGACACCGCGGAACAATTCGCCTGCACGGTACACCGGGCGCAAGCGGAGTGCGCTGCACACTGCATTTTGAAGTGATCTGGCGTTTCATGGATCAGAGGATTCTGTCACGACAGTATCTTTTTAAAACGTTTATCGGCTGTTTACTGCCGCCACTGAAGTATGTTCAATTAGCAGTAAAATCTTCCGTTGTATGATACAACCAGCTAAGACTGACGAATCATTTGAGGAGACAAGCACATGTCGTACTTGTTATTTTATCGTAGCGGGTTCTTACTCTTTAGATAATCAGTGATTCGCAAGACATCGTTAATACACATCTGTAACTGCCAACTAGACACAGAAGTGTTTTATTTGTTCCGTGCGTCACGTGTATAGATTTTACAACTGCCCCTCTGTCGATTACAGGCTGTTAACTGGTCCACAGACTTTGTGGGGCTCCTCAATTAAACATATTTATCCTTTTAACCACTTATGTCTTGTTCTGTAGGGCCTACATGAACCATATTGCAAAAGCCCTTGCTGATTTTTGCTACGTTGTTCCACTGAACTTTTTGCTGCTCTCATATATGTACTAATGAAATCCTCGCGAATACACGAACCTTTTCTTTTAAATTTGGCTCTTTATTTTTACGGAATGTTTAAAGAATTAGGAAACTCTTGTTTCCAAATTTACATTATAATGTAAGCTCTCGGGTTTTTTTTACCCTCAGTTTTCTTACGCTCTTGGGTTATAAATTCCTAAAGATGTAATTTTGTTCCTAAATCTTGCTTCTGACATTTGCTCGTAAGCCTTACTCTTTCCGTCTATGTTTGGTAATACTGGGCAGCGCCATTAATATTTTACATTTTTTCCGGCTCTCTACCGTCATATGCATTTTTGTTTCGAAGGAAGTGGTTACATCTTGCTTTGAATGACCAAATACCTTTAAACGTCTTGTCACAGAGATGGTACTGAACAGCGGTCGCCAGAGTTCTAGGTTAGATAGACGATATTCATGGCCCTGGAAAGATCTGGACAACAGACGCAATAAGCGCCTTTAGTTTCTTTCGTTGACAGTGTGGGACACCGCAATTAAACAATGCTTGTTCAAAAAAATGGTTCAAATGGCTCTGAGCACTATGGGACTTAACATCTATGGTCATCAGTCCCCTAGAACTTAGAACTACTTAAACCTAACTACCCTAAGGACATCACACAACACCCAGCCATCACGAGGCAGAGAAAATCCCTGACCCCGCCGGGAATCGAATCCGGGAACCCGGGCGTGGGAAGCGAGAACGCTACCGCACGACCACGAGATGCGGGCTAAACAATGCTTGTGCCTTGCTTTCTATGGACTACTTGTAGCTTGATATTCTGTTGTTTCACTGAAGCTTTCGACTCATATAGGCACCATTTAATTGAAAACCTAAATAAATAGCGAAATCACTACAGTCAAACTTTTATCCTCTAAAGAATGCTGACGGTCTGGGGAGGGCTATGCTCAACATCAGTTTGGAAGTGAAGATAATACTTTTTATCCTGGTTCATTTTTATCTTCTGGATTTTTGTAACTTCTTATTCCTAGTGAACTCTTCAGGTTTGCTCTTGTGGATGTCATTTGTCAGATTCCGCTATCTAGGGGTTAAAATGGTTCAAATGGCTCTAAGCACTATGGGACTTAACATCTGAGGTCATCAGTCCCCTAGACTTAGAACTACTTAAACCTAACTAACCTATGGACATCACACACAGGATTCGAACCTGCGACTGCAGCAGCCGCGTGGTCCGGACTGAAGCACCTAGAACCGCTCGGCCACAGAGGCCGGCTCTAGGGGTTAGGTCATTTTATCTTGTCTGGAGATGATTGGCCGATATTCCCGATATCCAAATGGATTATGGCCAAGGCCTACGTGGCTGATTTCAAGGACGAGTAATTTCCTCATGATGGTCATTGTTTCACATTCCAGGTAGAAATAAGCTTCTAAAGGTCTCGGCAGGAAGGGGCATCTACTACAGTAGTTCTAGAGCATGCGCGTGTGTTCGATATGTTGATCCGACCGCTGAGCCTATGGATAACTGGTGTTTGAAAAGTGGCAACTGTATATAGCGTAATTGAAGTCAAGCCTCATTTGTTTCCGTGGAAATTTGAGGGTGTTCTTTTTGTAACTTTGCTACCATTGACTTTAATCTGTTTTCTTAATTTTTGCTGTGTAGATTACCGGCGTTAATTGCTAGGAGCCACTTGGAGACGATGTATGATCCGTTTAATGGTGGCATTTTGCAGTTCAATAGTTGGTTCTCTGAGTCTTTCTGAAAGTATTTAGATTGATAGCTGCAGAGCTTTAAATCTTTTTGTAGTAGTGAGAAGTTAAACCCTGTCTTGCGAGGTCAAAAATGAGGCTGGCGACCTTGATACAGACGGATTTAATAGTGTAGTAGAAAAAGAATTAAACTGGATTCACTAAAAACGATTTGGAAGTAAACTGCACAGCGATACATTTCGTAATTTGTCTCAAGCGCCCTGCATGCCACTAGAACAATGTATGGATTGTTGCCGCAGACTCGACTAGGATGTCTCACGGGCTACGGAAGATTCAAGGGCGGACCAATTTGCAATAGTGTATGAACGCACATGCAGTTTTTGTTGAACAATTCAGTTTTCAGAACGATTGGCAACCATGTAGACGTAATTTCATGTAAAACACCTGACTGCTAGAAATGGTTCAAATGGCTCTGAGCACTATGGGACTTAACATCCGAGGTCATCATTCCCCTAGAACTTAAAACTACTTAAAACTAACCAACCTAAGGACATCACACACATCCATGCCCGAGGCAGGATTCGAACCTGCAACCGTAGCGGTCACGCGGTAATGAAGGTAAGTGTGAGGTGGTAAAAATTGCAGAGGGAGACCAAGGCTTAATTACAGTAAGCAGTATTTACGCGGAGATGAAGAGGATTGCACAGGATAGACTAACATGTAGAGCGACGACGTCCACTACCACTACCACTACTACTACTACTACTACTACTACTACTACTACTGGAAACCTCAGTCCATTGGATTACTGTTCGTAGCGAAAGTTGGCCACCAACGTCTGTGATTAAATACGAGAGCTGCTGGCACCATCTAGCTGCAGGATAACGGGGATAAGGTATGGGGGTGGGGGGTGAGAAATATAACGTGAGGTTATGTATGGACCTGGCGGCACCCTGGTCGGCTGGATACGCGCTGCTGATAGTTGGTCCGGGGGAATGTGAACGGCGGAGGGTGTGCGCTCCGCCTTGTTAGCCACGGCCGGGCGGGGGTGGGTGGCGGCGAGGAATGGCAGAGACGCGGGGGCGGAGCCGGGGCCGCGCCCGCGGGCTCGCCTCACTAAGGCGCCACGCGGGCCGTCAAATTACCGGCTCGCCTCAGCTCGAGAGCCGCAAGTGCCGCCTTCACACCATCCTACTCTTCTTTCGCCGTGCTGCTTTCGTTTAGCTCGTTACCCATTAATTTTAACTGAAGACATTGAAATATTTCGAAAATTAGACATACAATTAAAAAAAGTTACAATTTGTTTGTTTCGGAGGGGGACATCCAACGATACCACACACTTCTCCCACCACACCCCGTGCGTGGGTGGCAGACAACAACTTTGAAATATTCAATGGGAACTCTCGTTTTCTATTCCGGACTACGATTATGCGGAAAAATCTACATACGTTTGGTCTGAAGCATTTTCTTCGTTTCGCTACAGATGGCGCTGTAATCGGAGGAACAGAAACAACTGTAATCTGCGACATGCTACTCAATGGCCCTTGAATATTCCGTGGCATATGGGACCCCATCTCCATGTTGTGAGGGTAGGAGAGGCCAGTATCTCATAAGTTCTAATTGGAAACCGAATTCGCAACGATTTATTCCTCCGACAGGGATTGCTGGGTTCGCTTGTGGAGACCAATTCCCCATCCTTCAATGGTTCTGCAGTTATTCCAACAGTTCCTGGTTCTTTGTAATTTTCTAGATTATGCACTACCTTCCATACTTAATTTAATGCGTGCTCCTATGTTTACAATTGCAGTGTTATAGAGCAGCTGCTGACTCCTGGTAGCACTGCCGTTCAAAATTCCCTTAAAGTCTCCATCTATCCACCACCTTATTTATTTATCAGCTAATTTCCTTCATTGTCTTTGCATGCTGCTATTTTCATTCTAAATTCTTTTCTTCAGTTTTGTTATAATGTTTCGTGCTTTCATGCCTTTGGTAGTGCTCTTCCATCTTCTCTATCTTTGTCCATATGGCTTCTTTTTTTTTTGGTCTAGCAACATCTATTCCCTTTTTATCACATAATACCTGTTTTGAACCCATATTTCCTTACAAGCATCTGTCTTTCTTCCTTTTACTGTTCCAATGCTTGCATACATTCATCATTTTCACTTTTAAGTCTCCTTGTTCCCCTCTCCGCCGCCCTCCCCCGTATTTCAGATGTTTTAGTCAAAATAGCATTTTAATCCAGTTCCAGTCTTTGTGTACATGGTCCCCATCTTTTGTTGGTAACTCCTGTCTCAATACTTTCTAGTACTCTTAAACAATAGGTCTGTCTTCGACTTCTTCTAGCCGTCAGCCGGCCGGTGGGGCCGAGCGGTTCTAGGCGCTTCAGTCTGGAACCGCGCGACAGCTACGGTCGCAGGTTCGAATCCTGCCTCGGGCATGGATGTGTGTGATGACTTTATGTTAGTTAGTTTTAAGTAGTTTTAAGTTCTAGAGGAATGATGACCTCAGATGTTAAGTCCCGTAGTGCTCAGAGCCATTTGAACCATTTCTAGCAGTCAGATGTTTTACATGAAATTACGTCTACATGGTTGCCAATCGTTCTGAAAACTGAATTGTTCAACAAAAACTAGTCCAGTACTACACTCTTTAACTACAGTAGACTCACCATGCGAAATTACTTGCAGCTAAATTGAATTCCAGACAAACGTATTTACCGAATCTAAAATGTTCACCCAACTCCAAAGGCAAAAACGACTACAAGAGAGGTGATGTGATCTACGAAGAGGTTCACTTTTAATACTGCGTTAACGCACGCTCCAGGACGAGTACAACTTAACGTTTCCATTCTACACACATGTACGAAACGACTATGACTGTAAAACATGAGATCTTCGAACTTATACTGAATCATAGCGACAGCTTTTGCCGTGCATCATCTGCGAACGGAGAAGGAAAGGGGACGGGATGAATTTATACCGAAGTGCCCTCCGCCACACAAAGCAATGTGGCTCTAGGAGTCTAACGGAAGATGTAGACGCTTTTTCAACATCTTCGTTGAAGACGTACGACGGAATTAAATATTGCGCTCAAACAGTCTTGTCTCCGGCGAGATTTCACGTCGACACATGTCTTAACTGGCGCTATGGCAACGGCCCAATGGCACAGATGGTTCAAGAGAGTGCGCGCTATCAAGGTTCGTGGGCAGCGCCTTCGGCCATTACTTATTTGCAAACATGACGTCAAACATCTGGAAATAGGCTAGCTGCTGCCAAAACAGGCCGTCAACCAGGTTTCCGCCCGCTTTTCTTTAACGTGAAGGCAAAGCTCGCAGTGCCGCTTGAGAAGAATCAGGGACTCGCAGTTAATTCTAGCACTTTTGGAGCATAATGAAAACGTCCACTTCATAATATTCTGATTTAAGCAATGACGTTTATCTCTCCTCTAATAGTCTGTTAGTACTAACGCATTTGTTGTCATGACCCACCAACCACTTTCCAGTTACTAATGAAAAGATAGACAAAACATAATTGTACCAACGATATTCTAATACACAAGATGTTTAGTGTAATTTCACCTTTGCTCCCAGCTGTTAATAATATCGATTTCACCCTGTCAGCTCTGACGATAATCATAAAGCACTTTATTTTGCAACATTTGGATCTCTGAAGCAGTCCTTGGGCGTCTTTTGGCCAAGACAAGGCTGTTCTATTCCTTATTTTGAAGTCTTAAGTTAACAATAGGAACGTTCTTCAAATCCGCACTTAACAAATGGTTCAAATGACTAAGCACTATGGGACTTAACATCTGAGATCATCAGTCCCCTAGACTCAGAACTACTTAAACCTACCTAACCTAAGAACATCACAAACATCCATGCCCGAGGCAGGATTCGAACCTGCGACCTTTGCAACAGCGCGGTTCCGGACTGAAGCGCCTAGAACCGCTCGGACACCGCACTTAACAGCGTTCATATTCTTATGGTCATCACTGTCTTGTATCGGCGAGTTTTGAGAAAAAAAAATATAGCGGCTATATTTTAACTTTTTGGCAGTTCTTTGAGATGTGTCGTTAAATGTTATGCCGCATAAACTGCTTTTTGTTCTCGTAGACAGAAATGTCTTCTCTGCGCTACCTGTATTTCAGCTCAGACAATGCCTCACGAGGTTTTGACTCCAGTTAATGTTCATTTTTCCTTCAATTTCAGGCTTTGGCTGAGCCCTTCTAATTTCTTGACAAATGTCATGTCATGTGTCACTAGTGTGTTTATAACTTCTTGGTACGAATTAAAGTATCAGTATACGAATATGTGCCTGCAGTCTAATTAGAGCTAGGTCTAGCTATTTATGAAGTAGATGGTGTGCACAGTTGGATAAAATGTGTGCAGCCGCTTATTCTTTCAGTAGTTTTGGCATTTGTGTAAGCTTGTGATTCACTTTATCAGTTTCGCAACTATTCTTATAATTACTACTGCTTCCCTCATTTGGGCATGGCCTGAAGTTAATCAGTCTATATAGGGTGTACGAAAATTTCTGTTACAAACTTCTAGGGCTTTTAGAGGGGAGCGAGTACATACTATTTTAGTTTCGAATACATGACCGGAGACATTCAGTTTACGCGCTACAATCATTTGAAAATGTTGGGTACTCTTTGGCGGCTTTTCTTCAGCATGATGCAGTACGGCCTCTTGCAATTCGGGTGTGCGGCGTCTCTTTGGAGGACCACAGTCACACTTGGTGAAGGTGAAGGTACAGTTTCTCAATGTCGTTGCGTGAATTGCGGCGGAAAGAGTATGCGATGGAGTCTGACGTTGTGGAGAACCATCTTGGTAAAGCGGTCGAGCAGCTCTTCCACTACCGTGAGTTTCGCCATTCAGAAGGATCATTAGGTGTACTCTCCAATCATGTACTCAATCATGTACCAGGTCGGAGAGGTAGGATGGACGTCAAACGACAAGTGCCGATCCGACGTAACCAACCCCTTTTCGCCACCATGACTACCCTGTTACATACCTACCTAGAAAACATGTTTCCAAACGGCTGTGGCACGGAAACACTACGTTTCCGGACAGTGGTTCCTTTTCAAAATATTGTGCACTCGCTCCCCTCTGTAAGTAACCAGAATTTACGAACATCCTGTATAAAGTACACTATTTGATCAAAAGTATCCGGACACCTGGCTGAGGCCGGCCAGTGTGGCCGTGCGGTTCTAGGCGCTTCAGACTAGAACCGCACGACCGCTACGGTCGCAGGTTCGAATCCTGCCTCGGGCATGGATGTGTGCGATGTCCTTAGGTTAGTTAGGTTAAAGTAGTTCTAAGTTCTGGGGGACTTATGACCTTAAATGTTAAGTCCCATAGTGCTCAGAGCCATTTGAACCATTTTGAACACCTGGCTGAAAATTACTTAAAAGTTCGTGGCGCCCTCCGTCGGTAATGCTGGAATTCAATATGGTGTTGACTTACAGTTAGCCTTGCTTACAGCTTCCACTCTCGCAGGCATACGTTCAATCAGGTGCTGGAAGGTTTCTTGGGGAATGGCAGCCCATTCTTCACACGGAGGGCTGCACTGAGGAGAGGTATCGATGTCGGTCGGTGAAGCCTGGCACGAAGTCGGCGTTCCAAAGCATCCCAAAGGTGTTCTATAGGATTCAGGTCAGGACTCTGTGCAGACCAGTTCATTACAAGGATGTTATTGACGTGTAACCATTCCGTCACAGGCCGTGCATTATGAACAGGTGCTTGGATCGTGTTGAAAGATGCAATCACCATCCCCGAAATGCTCTTCAGGAGTGGGAAGCAAGAAGGTGCTTAAAACATCAATGTAGGCCTGTGCTGTGATAGTGCCATGCAAAACAAGGGGTGCAAGCCCCTCCATGAAAAAAAAACGACCACACCATAACACCACCGCCTCCGAATTTTACTGTTGGCACTACACACGCCGGCAGATGACGTTCACCGGGCATTCGCCATACCGACACCCTGCCATCGTATCGCCACATCGTGTACCCTGATTCGTCATTCCACACAACGTTTCCCCACTGTTCAGTCGTCCAGTGTTTACGCTTTTTACACCAAGCGTGGCGTCGTTTGACATTTACCGGCGAGACGTGTGGCTTATGACCACGAAATACAAGTTTTTTCACTTCCCGCCTAACTGTCATAGTACTTGCAGTGGATCCTGGTGCAGTTTGGAATTCCTGTGTGACGGTCTGACTAATTGTCTGCCTATTAGACATTACGACCATGTTCAACTGTCGGCGGTCTCTCTCCGTCAACAGAGTAGGTCGGCCTGTATGCTTTTGCGCTGTACGTGCCCCTTCACGTTTCCACTTCACTGTTACATAAGAAACAGTGGGCCTAGGGATGTTTAGGAGTGTGGAAATCTAGCCTACAGGTGTATGACACAAGTGACATCCAATCACCTGGCAACGTTAGAAGTCCGTGGGTTACGCGAAGCGCCCCATTCTGCTCTCTCACGATGTCTAATGACTACTGGGGTCGCTGATATGGAGTACCTGGCAAGTGGCAGCACAATGCACCTAATATGAAAAACGTATGCTTTTGGGGATGTCCGGAGATTTTTGTTCACATGTGTGTGTTGTGGTCTTCAGTCCTGAGACTGGTTAGATGCAGCTCTCCATGCTACTCTAGCCTGTGCAAGCTTCTTCATCTCCCAGTACCTACTGCGGCCTACATCCTTCTGAATATGCTTAGTGTATTCATCTCTTGGTCTCCCTCTACGATATTTACCCTCCACGCTGCCCTCCAATACTAAATTGGTGATCCCTCGATGTCTCAGAACATGTCCTACCAAACGATCCCTTCTACTAGTCAAGTTGTGCAACAAACTCCTCTTCTCCCCAATCCTATTCAATACCTTCTCATTAGTTATGTGATCTACCCATATAATCTTCAGCGTTCTTCTGTAGCACCACATTTCGAAAGCTTCTATTCTCTTCTTGTCCAAACCATTTATCGTCCATGTTTCACTTCCATACATGGCTACACTCCATACAAATACTTTCAGAAACGACTTCCTGACACTTAAATCTACACTCGATGTTAAATTTTTCTTCTTCAGAAACGCTTTCCTTGCCATTGCCAGTCTACATTTTATATCCTCTCTACTTTGACCATCATCAGTTACTTTGCTCCCCAAATAACAAAATTCCTTTACTACTTTAAATGTCTCACTTCCTAATCTAATTCCCTCAGCATCACCGGAGTTAACTCGACTACATTCCATTATCCTCGTTTTGCTTTTGTTGATTTTCATCTTATATCCTCCTTTCAAGACACTGTCCATTCCGTTCAACTGCTCTTCGAAGTCCTTTGCTGTCTCTGACATAGTTACAGTGTCAGCGGCGAACCTCAAGGTTTTTATTTCTTCTCCATGGATTTTAATACCTACTCCGAACTTTTATTTTGTTTCCTTTATTGCTTGCTCAATATACAGATTGAATAACATCGGGGAGAGGCTACAACCCTGTCTCACTCCCTTCCCAACCATTGCTTCCCTTTCATAACCCTCGACTCTTGTAACTGCCATCTGCTTTCTGTACAAATAGTGTACGTGTATTTACCTTGTTAGTGTAAGAGTTCAGTAAAAGAAGTTAACCATATGGATAAGAAAACTGTTTCCTAGTGGGTGGTCCCGGCACGAAAATTTTTCTTTCCTCTGCGTGAGTGACAACATATCGGTGGTTCAATAGCGTCAATAATTAAAAGACGACAGCTGTCTCCCGCACGACTCGGAATGGAATGGCCTGCCAATCCACAAGCGGTCACGGCAGCAGGGCGAGAAGAATGCGATGGGCCGACAAGGTAACACAGTAGCGAGACACGCCTGCTATCGACAGGCGCGCTCCACCGCAATACACAGAGCACCGTTCGGCTCCGCAGCGTTGGCAGCAGTGCTACCGGGTGCGATGACGTCATCGAGGGCAAACGGGACCCGCGGCAGTGGCTACGGCTGTGGCGGGGCGGCTGGAGGGGATGGGTACAGGCGGTCGAACTGCGAGGCGCCGCGCCGGAGGCACGCCCCTCGCCTCGCTTCGCCTCGGTACTTGCTGCTCCGCTGACGCCGCAGCGCCGGCCGTAGCAGCAACGGTCCCGCGCATTTCCGCAATTCGTTCCGCGCCACGCGCAGCTGCGCCCGTGCCGTGGTGCTCCACTTAATGAGGCTCGCCTAGTTTATCAGCCGCTGCATCGGGATTCACCTTTCAGCTTACAAAAACAAAACAAATTCCGACAGAGTGACAGATACACAATTGAAGTTGGGGTGTGGGGGGAAGGGCGGACGGGCATAAGATGAGATGTATGGGGGTGGGGGATGAAGACCATGGGGACCATTATGTTCTCTTCAGTTTGAAAGGTACCACGCTTCATCCCTGGCAAGTGAAAATGGCTTCGTGTTTCTGGAATGTAGGAACTGCTTGAGATCAACGGTGATGGCAGCGATATATATATAGACGAACGGGTTTACTTGTGACGCTCGTGCATCTGTTGAGGGATAGGGGCTGAATATTCAAACTTCTGCAATTTCTTGCCACGTGTTGGAGTACCTGCCTACATATAGCGTACACGCGTATCACTTGCACCATTGTATTACTAACACATCATTATTCTTAGCGGACATTGTACCCTGTTTCACATCTTACAGGAGAAAGTAACTGTTCAGTAAGCATTATCTATCACGTACCACACATATAGAACCCCGAAATAAACAAAACTGTACATGCCGCTCGCTGGCACGTGGCTAACCATAGCACTCCTCCACTAACAATTCACGTATCACCGAAGAGCATGACATTAAACTGAAATGTTATGAATCCATACATATTACGAAAATTCATTAAACACAGCCGTCTCTCGACTGGGCCGATTTCAACCAAACATCGCTGTGAGGATAGGAACTACCGACCTTTCAAAGGCGTGGGGTGAAAAAGCGCGTAGCCCACGACGCACGAGTACCCGTAATTTAGTAGTACTGTATTTGAGAATTAGACCACTTGGGATTTGCAAAAATTTTAAGCAAAATTTCAAACCTTTACGAAACGTTTTTTCGCTGAAAACCCCAACAAGTAATGAAAGGAAAAAACATTTATAGCTTACATTTTCGCTGTTGATGCAGTAAGTCTGTCGCTTAAAGCATGACGCTTTAACTTATTACTTCTTTAGTTATAACGCTATTTACGAAACATTTCGCAGATAGTACCTCACATATATCACTGGATATACCTGCAAAATTTTATCATTGTACGACACACATTTCAGGAGATACAATCTCATGAACATTGAGTTGCGTGAAAACGAATGTGCAGGGCGAAATGCGCTATAGACACTGGCGAATGTACGAGTATGTACAAACGCGTGTCAAGTACTTTAAACATATTTAAAATGTGCGTACTCAGGCAAAGCCACGGATAAAAAACTCATCCTAAATCCCTGGAAGTATTTCAACCAAATTTGGTACACACATTATTTACGATTTGTAATGAAACACTGTGGGGACAAGAACCACCAGCCTCCTATTGGGGTGAGGGTGATAACGTGGAGAGGGATGGGGGCAGGAGATGGGCAGACACAAGGAAGCACGACATGGGCAGACAGACAGAGGGAAGGAGGAGATGGGGACAGATAAGGATGAGAAGGATATGGGCAGACAGAGGCGGTAGAAGGGAAGGGAGAGGGGGGGAGATGGACAGGGGGGGAGGGAACAGATGGACAGAAAAAGGGGTAGGAGTGGACAGAAAGTGGGTGAAGGACGAGATGGATTAATAGGAGGCTGAACTTTGTACATAGCCAGACAATGTCGGGTAGTCGGATAGTTTATTAATAATAAGATTAGAAAGGCTTTTTTTATTACTGTTGGTGGAGTATCTCCTGTACGTATCACCTGTCACTAGTATAAGCGAAAATCTAACTCAGCCATGTGCCCTAGGTGGTCACTTCCGTGCGGTAGTGGTTAGCGTCGCTAGCTACTGACGCGGAGGTCCAGTATTCGGCTCGAAGCTTTTGAAGATGCATCAGAGATTTCGTGGTGTCGAGTGGAATCTCGTGCCTGAAATCCAAACCCAACTCGCAGTAAATGAAACATACTATGTGATGCATGGCATCGCAAATGTTTACAGGCGGACCCGACTCACTTCGAGGTACGCACTGCTGCACTGACGAAACTAACTGAATACGAAATCACACTCCTCTGGAAGCGTGTTCCGCCAGCACTTTTCGCATGTCTATCTATAGCTTAATACGCCACAGTAAAGTCTCTAGCCCATGCACCAGTCCAACAGGTCTTAATCGCGACACTTAGCATGCACTATATACCTAATACTTAGCATGTACTGTATGTATATCTACTTACGCAACATTTTACGCGAACCAGGTAAAAAGTAATCCATCGGCTCCTAGGGAACCGACGAACCCAAATTCGGAGGATGTCAGACACTGGGTCTTGCGTTGATAACGGCCAAGATGACGTCTGCACGGCTATCCGGACCTGCTAATTGTACCTCCGAACCCTCGTCACCACGCAAAGCAACCAAAGCTCCCCGTTCTTCACCAGAAGGGGTCAGTCGGGGCCGAACGACCGCCGTGTCATTCTCAGCCATGTGGCGTCAATGGGATGTGAAGTGAGGGGGGCGTGGGGTCAGCACATCGCTCTGCCCGCCCTTGTAGGCTTTCTTGATCTTGGAGCCGCCACTTCTCACTGAGGCAGCTCCTCAACTGGCATCACGAAGATGAGTGCACCACGTTCCAGTCCTCTCACCACGAAAAAATCCCTGATAGTACCCGCAATCGAAGTCGGGTCCTGCGCATAGCAGACAGACAGACAGCCAGCCTTATCACTGAGCTACGGAGGTGGAAAACCCTTGTCCATTAAGTATGTGAGCTCAAAAAGGGAGTGGAGTGTGGCAAAATGTCACCATACCTCATTTGAAGGGAGGGAGGGCAATGGAAATCTCACATCATTTTTTTAATTCAGAGAATGTACAGTATTATAATTGGTAACATTTGGTTTAAAAAAATTAATCCAGAACATAAGAAATATTAACGTGCACGCCATTCTTTATGGCCCCTCTGAACTGAACGCTTTACACGTGTGCATCCCCAGGATTGCCTGATTTGAAACAAATGTTCCCTTAAGTGTCAGATTTCATTCGGGTAATTCGCTGCCGCGGCCGGTCGAAATCATTGCGTGTCATCCGTGAGTCACTCGTGATATTCTACAAAGCACTTAAAGCCGATGTTACTGCGTTCAACATGAATTTTTGTCAAACTTTTACAACGCGTATGTTAAGCAGTGCGCCATCAACTCGAAACAAACGCTTCAGCAAGAGTTACTCGTTTATGGAAAGAAGCTACGCTGAAGCTCACCAAGAGGAATTGTTTTAGTAATCATACAAATCAAGAGATTGAAAAGCTCTACGTAATCATACGGTTCAAAGGAAGGTACACAAACAATGTTGTCTTTCAACTGCAAGAAACGCAAATGTTAGATGACATTTTCTTCATATTATATCAATGAACGGTCAGTGTTTAGGAGTTGGTGAAAACTGTTTGATACTATTTTCGCGGAGCCCTTTTGTCTGTCCATCCGGATACTACCCAGGACTGTCATGTTTAAAATAAAGTATTTTAATAAAGTGTTAAAAATACTGTTTAATACACTTTCTGAATCTATGTACTACATTTTTTGTGAAATTAGAAGTTAAAATGATAACTACGTTGTGGGTTATAAAGATCTTAATTACATTAATTACCTTGAAAATGATAGAGGATATTCAGAGAATATCCATTACTCTAACGGATTTTCTTTTGTAAATTTAATTCGAAGCATGTAACCTCCCCACAAAAATTTACAAGACAGTAATGTTATTTAGGAATGCCAATGGACATTGCGCTAAGTGTAACCTCTCCACTGAAATTTTAAAGACAGAAATAATAAATGAATAGGAGCCAAACGTAACCTCCCTGCAATTAAATTTAATGACAATAAAACTGAGAATCGCAATCTGACTCAAATATAAGTTCTTCATAAAAATTAAAGTCCATTCAGTGATAATGATTATTCAATTAAACCGAAATATCGGTCTTTGGCCCTGTGCAAAAATCAGAATTAAATTCTTACCTCATTGCAACACCTAGTCAAATTTCTGCTCTTGTTGTTGCGCACCGCTTGGAGGAACTGCATTGCAAATAATAATATTCCTTTTTTTTTTTTGTAATCTAATTGAAAACTGAAACTTTTGTTTAAGGGAAGTAGAACGAAATAGTTACTTCAATTAAATGAAAATTTTATGTAAAATTGCTTTTGAAATCAAAGTTATTATTGGGGGCACTTGTTGAAAATTAGTTACAATAGTTAAACCTTACATTATCCGATGATTATCTTAATTAACAGTATACCTCATTCAGCATCTTGACCAGTGTTGTCGCCACACCACATCACGCAATCGCACTGGACTGCTACCACTGACCGTACGCTCTGCATGACGACTACTAGCCTACTGCACGCGACGACTACTGACAGAGTACTGCACTCAACTAGACAGAGCTACAGACTCGCAACGACTGACTGACAGACTGAGAACCGCTCGCAACACTCGCGCGGTCAAGCGCATACTCTCTGGTCACAGATGCTACAATGCCTCGCCATCGCTGCTATGTTACATACGTGTTTCAAGCAACCGAACTGGTATTCTTAGTCTTATGAAGTAAAAACTTGAACATATCGAAGTTTGGAAGGTAGGAGACGAGGTACTGGCAGAAGTAAAGCTGTGAGTACCAGGCGTGAGTCGTGCTTCGGTAGCTCAGTTGGTAGAGCACTTGCCCGCGAAAGGCAAAGGTCCCGAGTTCGAGTCTCGGTCGGGCACACAGTTTTAATCTGCCAGGAAGTTTCATATCGAAGAAATTTAACTACACATAAATTGTAGGGTAAACCTCCCGAGAGAGGAGGGGGGGGGGGGAGAGGCTTCACCATGCTTTACTACTAAGGAGGGGGAGGTAAAAAGTACCCCCACGTAATTAATGAACTTTTCCCAACCTATATTTGCACGTTAGCCTCTCTTGTGAACGCTAAGTTGTTATTAATGTCCTAAAACGACAAAAATCGATTCACAGTAAATATTAGAGGCAAAAAACGCAGTTTAGTTTTCAACCTTTTCTAGCAAGTAGATTCTTGGTGGTACAGTGGTAAAGCGTCGAACTAGAAATCCAAAGATCTCGGGTTGCATCTTCGGTCAGTGCTATTATTCAGTCACCACTTCTTTCACCTCTGGCAATCTTCCTTGATGCCAAGCTGCATCATGGTTTGGAATCCACGTTGAACTGTAGGCACCCCCTTTAACAGGCGGGGCGAGTGTGTTCAAAGGTCGGAGGAAGGCACGAGCGTAACACCTGCAATGGGGTCATGCCTAGTAAGCAGTGTGGCGTTCAAAACAATCTTCGGAATCATTACTGCTTTACTCATTTTAGGCCCTTCCATTTGAAACTCGTATTGGGTAATATCTACATCTACATGATAACATGGCAATTCGCAATAAGTGCCTGGCAGAGGGTTCGTCGAACTACCTTCAAGCCATTCCTCTACCGTTCCATTCTCTTAACAGTGAGCGGGATACACGAACACTTAAGTGTTTCCGTGCCAGCTCTGATTTCTGTTATTTTATGATGATGATCACCCCTCCCTATGTAGGTGGGCGCCAACAAAATATTTTCACGCTCTGAGGAGCAAGTTGGTAATTGAAATTTCATGAGAAGGCCCTATCAGAGTAAAAATGCCTTTTTTTAATAAATGCCACCTCAATTCACTTATGATATCCGTTGCGGTCTGTCCCCTATTTCGCGGTAGAACAAAACGAGCTTCCCTTTTTTGAACTCTTTCGATGTTCTCTGTCAATGCCAACTGATGCAAATCCTATAACCGGAGGAGCACGTACAAGCATAACGCAGGCAGTCTCTTTAGTAGACCTGGTGCATCTTCTAAGAGTTGTGCCAAAAATCGCGGTCTTTGGTTCGCTTTCCCCTCAGCATTATCCATCAATTTAAGTTTTTCGTAACTGTAATCCGTAAGTATTTCGTCGAATTCACGGCTTTTCGATTTGTGTGATTTATCGTCAAAGCAACATTTAGCGGATTCCTTTTGGTACTGATGCGGACGACTTTACACTTTTTGTTATTTGGAGTCAACTGCCACTTTTCGCACCACAGAGATCTTTTCTACATCGTTCTGCAATTTGTTTTGATCAGCTGATGTCTTTGAAGGACCGTAAATGACAGCATAGTCTGCTAGTCTTATTGTTTCTAAACCGTTTATGTAGCTCGGGAACAGCAGAGGGCCTATAACACTTCCTTCGGGAACGGCAGATATTACTTCTGCCTTTCCGTCAGTTATTACGTACTGTGACCTTCCTGGCAGTACATCACGAATCCAGTCACACATCTGAGACGATGCTCCATAGGTACGCAATTTGATTAGAAGTCGCTTATGAGGTACAGTATCACAAAGCCTTCTGCAAATCTAAAAATATGGAATCAATTTGACACATACTGTGAATAGAACTCATTACTTCGTGAAAATAAAGAGCTAATTGTGTTTCACAAGAGCGAAACCGTACTGTCAATATATTGTTTTCTTCGAGATAATTCACGATGTTCGAGCACATCTATGTTCCAAAGTCCTGCTGCAAATCGACGTAGGTGATACGGGTCAGTAATTCTGGGGAATACTGCTATAGACCGGGGTTTTTTCTTTCTGGAGCATCTGTGTGACCTCTGCAAGTTTTGAGTCTTAAGGTAAAGATCTTTCAAGAACCGATCGGCTGTATATGATCGCTAAACATGGGAGATATACCAGAGTACTCTGAGAGGAACTTGACTGGTATAAAATTAGAACCAGGGGCCTTGTCTTTAGAAAGTGATTTAAGCTGCTTTGCTGCACAGAGGAAATATATTTCTAAGGCGAGCAGAAAAAAAAAAAAAAAATCAAGCGCAACCGCGAGAAACGTGAGCAATGTGCGGCTGTTTGCTGATGATGCTGTGGTGTACGGGAAGGTGTTGTCGTTGAGTGACTGTAGGAGGATACAAGATGACTTGGACAGGATGTGTGATTGGTGTAAAGAATGGCAGCTAACTCTAAATATAGATAAATGTAAATTAATGCAGATGAATAGGGAAAAGAATCCCGTAATGTTTGAATACTCCATTAGTAGTGTAGCGCTGGTTTCACGTTGGTTAAATATTTGGGCGTAACATTGCAGAACGATATGAAGTGGGACAAGCATGTAATGGCAGCTGTGGGGAAGGCGGATAGTCGTCTTCGGTTCATTGGTAGAATTTTGGGAAGATGTGGTTCATGTGTAAAGGAGACCGCTTATAAAACACTAATACGACCTATTCTTGAGTACTGCTCGAGCGTTTGGGATCCCCATCAGGTCGGATTGAGGGAGGACATAGATTTGTTACTGGTAGATTTGGTCATCACGCGAGTGTTACGGAAACTTTTCAGGAACTCGGGTGGGGAGCCTCTAGAGGAATGGAGGCGTTCTTTTCGTGAATCGCTACTGAGGAAACTTGGAGAACCAGCATTTGAGGCTGACTGCAGTACAATTTTACTGTCACCAACTTACTTTTCGCGAAAAGACCACAAAGAGTTCGTACAGAGGCATATAGGCAGTCATTTTTCACTCGTTCTGTTTGGGAGAGAAGATGCTAGTTGTGGTACGAGGTACCCTCCGCCACGCACCGTATGGTGGATTGCGGAGTATATATGTAAATGGATATGAGTATGGGCTAAATACCAGGTATTAACTGTTAATGGGAATTGAGAGAAGAACTAGATATATTTATGGGAATTTCAGTACATCGCTGATGTGTTCCGAAGAGGAGTGTAGCCGCTATGGCCAGCAGCGTTGAAAACGCACCGCCGCCTGGGTAACTGCGCGCCGTGGCCGTGACAATTACCAGGAAAGCCAGCCCGCCTCGAGATATGCTATCGGCGGCGGCGTGGCGACCACAGGAGACGCCGCGCCGGACTGCTTCGCTTCGCCGTGCCGCCCTGTCCCCGTGGTAAGCAGAGCGGGCAGTGTTGCCAGTTGCAGGAGCCCGCGTTCGATTGTGTGGCGACCGCCCAGAGCCAGTCGGCGTAGAAGGAAGTCACTGGGGCCCGCTCCGCGGCGCAAAAAAACACCCCGTCTCTGCTCACAGAGGCGCTCCGAGCGCGTGCACACAGCACCGGACGGGCCGAGCTACCGCCGCCACAGAATGCCGCTCCCACCAGTTGCCCTCTGGCTCCAACCGGTTCCACAAAAAACGCACGTGATAAGAAACAGAGTGGCGCGTACGAACGCGACTCTGCGTTTACATTCAGTTTACGTGCTGAGGTTGAGTTGTTTGTCGCACACGTAGAAGGCCGTAGATGACGTGCTACTTTAACGTCGTGCGCTAACAAGTACAGGTTAGAATCTTCTGTGTGAAGTTCGCTTCATATTGCCATAAAAAATAAAATTCTCTGCGCTACAGAACTAAAACATACTGGAAGTTTAAGTAACTGGTGGAATGGATAAAAAGAAACTGTGGGAGCAGCACGAATGAAAAAGATTAATTTAGCCTACAAACTCACTACAAACAATTTCAATGCAAAATTACGGCATTAACCCTCGCATTGCCAGTGGGATGATGATTGTATTTGGTTAGTAGGGCGTTCAATTGCGTTGTTTTCAGCGCCCGTACACATTCTCAATCTTCTCACTGTCCAGTCTCGCCACTTTCCCGAATGAGGAGGAAATGATTAGGGCAACACAAACATCGAGTCCCAGGGCGGAGAAAATTCCCGACCCGGCCGGGAATCATACCCGGGACCCTGTGATCCAGAGGCAGCAACGCTAGTCTCTAGACACCGAGCTGTGGACAATACCAATGGGAGTGGGAGGGGGTCGCGTTGGGGAGGAGAGGGGGGGGGGGGGAGGGAGGTTATTTTATGCCCACCTTTTGGAAAGGTTGCAATCTACTTAGTTTCTTTACATTTGAATATTTTGAAAAATCTTTATTACTTTTAATAAATTCCTCCCCCAGAATCCATAAATATTTTAAATTTTTCAGTTAAACTTAACCCAAAAATTAAAATGCAAGCTATGTAACTCACATATGAACGTCATTTCAATATTTTAATGTTCAGGACCTTCCTTACAAACCAATCTCTCTTTAAAAAGAATTTTCTGAATGGAAGTCAACAACAATTAACGAAATTTGCATTTTTAAAACTTTTTCGTGGTGTTTATAAAGTACCTCCTACTTGGTAGTAAGAGTTATTGGAAATGCACCGATACAGCTAAGAGCATGCTAGAAGATATTTTCTGGTTCTGGACCCTAGTCGTATGCCAATTCTTCTCTAAAACGTGTACAGTTAACGTAAATCAACAACAAATAACATAGTTTTTTTCATGCGAACATGTTAGGTTAGGCTTTACCGTGACTGTTACTGACATTAAATGAAACAACCGGTTTACTGCTACCAGTCACTATTACTTTATCTCCACGGCGCGTTTCAAAGGTCTAAACCGCCATCATCAGGTTGATTTACATTTGTTACTATGAAGTTGTGTGTGTGTGTGTGTGTGTGTGTGTGTGTGTGTGTGTGTGTGTGTGTGACGATTTTTTGGAGGAACTTATGGCACTGTCTAGTGGACAAACAAGTCAAAATTTCAGAACATTGTTTTCGGTTTCTTTTGAAAAAAACTAATCGTATATCTAATGGTAAAAACAAAATAAGCAAAATAGTGTACCTCCAGTGGTCACAAGTTCCTCTCACTGTCGTAACACATCACATGTATACTGTCATATTTTGTTAACAAGTATCGAGTCTGGAAACTTAAGTGCAAGGATCATATAGTAGGAGAGAAAAATTATCACAAAGTACGAAGAATATGCATCATAACAACATTATTATAAAATAAGAATTAAACATTTTAGAGATCTCTGTTTTGAAATGTTGAATACATGTGTTGGAATAAATATTTCTGATGGTACTTAAATCCGATTTTGTCGAGTTTATGTAGCTTAAACTTTTGTCAAGTTTATATAGCTTCACTTCATGTTCGTTTATTTAAACGAATATGCTATATAAGCTATACAAACTTTACTATATTTCGCTTAAGGACCACGAACGTAAGAGAAATCATACTCATACGGACGCTTACACACAGTCGTTTTTCCCTCC
Organism: Schistocerca americana; assembly: GCF_021461395.2. Taxonomy (NCBI): domain Eukaryota; kingdom Metazoa; phylum Arthropoda; class Insecta; order Orthoptera; family Acrididae; genus Schistocerca; species Schistocerca americana. Next base: position 225,685,996 of record NC_060119.1, read on the forward strand.
TATTTGCGAGTGGAACAGGAAAGGAAATGACTAGTTAGTGTACGAGGTACCATGAACCATCCACCTTACGGTGGCTTGAGGAGTACGCATGTACATGTATATGAAAGGGCCTTACTATATACATTTTCTATCGTTTTAATTCCCTGATATCCATCGTCCCGTAGAATCAAATGAGTTGTTTAAATATATACTACCGTTATTTATGTACTCTGAATAGCGTACTGAATGGCATTCGATTTTACACTTAAATCTTCTCATATCAATTCAAAATCGTTCGAAATAAAAGACGCGCGGTAACATGTTAATATCTGTGTACACATAGAATGGATGGAAGGTCTAATTGGAACAAATGAAAATTATAACAATAAAACTATAATCGCTAATCGGAACCTGAGGAAGAATGGGCGAACTCTGATCGTCCATGGAGCTAGTAGCAATCAGAACGTATCTGATGACAATGACCTCTGGCTGACAACGGTTTCCTTCTCGAAAGTATTTCCGGAGTATTAAAAGAAGGATTTCCGATCACGCAAAATTAACAAGCAGGAACGTAGGTCAGTAGTGTCCGAATGATAGAGCAGACCGTCTCACTGTCTTCTCCTGTGACTGGTATCGCACTTGCTATGGAACTAAATACTCCGACTTTAAATGCCTCGAAAAACGAACATTGGTAACAACAGTGAGAATAACGGAGTCGTGTTTTTCCTATTCATGCAACAAGGATCATCATCGTGACATCTCCCGAATGTTGTTTAAGATATTCGAAGAAATAAAAGAACGTTCTCCTCTACACTGTTTGAACACCCCTTTTGAATGCCTACCGTCAGCGCACACTGCCCATCATGTCTACGCAGATACTATTCACAAAAAGCTTGCCAGGAAACATTATCCATTCCTCCTGCACTCAATTTTAGGCAAGACTGCGCAGCCCATGCACGACTGGGTCCTGCGAAAGAAAAAAACAATGGTCGGTGCACAATGTAGCCTACGTGTGTCGCTAAAAGCCGGCCCTTGGGAACGTCCGTGAGATTTTGAATGCTGGCTGCTAAAGAAGCCAGAACGCGGCAGTTGTCGGCAATAACGAGGTCTAATTGCCGCTAACCAGCGCCGCGGGCCCGGCGTCCGAGAAACCTCAATTTACGGGACGTGCTCGGGCTGCCAGCAGAAAGACAGACTCTGGGATTTTCAGCAAGCACTACAGCAGACGCCCTGTTTATTTTAAACATTCCACACTCCGATCAAAAGAGGCCACGGTATACAAGCGGCTCTGCTGTGAAAATAGTGCAGTTCGTGGGCCCAAAGAACCTATATTTAACGGATGCATGTTAAACACGAGTGCTCTCAAAGGTGCCTATGGCGTACACCACAGCCAAATTGGTCGTTATAAGGTAGTCATACACAGAATGAACCAGAACACTAACGTACACAACTTTGGTAGCCTGTTAGGGATAGCTTGAGACTATTTTGGTATACGAGACCTTCACTCTCCGGAGGCTCGTTACTTAGTTATTGCATTTCGTTTTGTTTCTTGCTTCAATTAGCTTTGTATCACTATTCTATTGATAATAGTGCACAGAAGTGCAAATGTCAACGGTACTATTGTGGATAATTTTACTGATGAAGAGTTGGCCAATATGCACCTCGTGTATTGGTTCACTGAATACGACGGAAGAGCTAAACAACTATGCTACGTTTAGCTGTTCCCGCACGACGTCAACCACATTATGCATCTGCTTAAGGGTCGTTACATCTCTCCACGTTCTGTGTTGTACGTTTTGGTTATTGCATACTAAAAGTTTATTTACTGTTGTTGTTGCAGTCTTCAGTCCAGAGACTGGTTTGATGCAGCTCTCCATGCTACTCTATCCTGTGCAAGGTTCTTCATCTCACAGTACCTACTGCAACCTACATCCTTCTCAATCTGTTTAGTGTATTCATCTCTTGGTCTCCGCCTACAATACTAAATTGGTGATCCCTTGATGCCTCAGAATACGACCTACCAAGCGATCCCTTCTTCTTGTCAAGCTGTGCCATAAATTTCTCTTCTCTCCAATTCTATTTAATACCTCATTAGTTATGTGATCTATCCATCTAATCTTCAGCAGTCTTCTGTAGCACCACATTTCGAAAGCTTCTATTCCCTTCTTGTCCAAACTACCTATCGTCCATGTTTCACTTCCATACATGGCTACATTCCATACAAATACTTTCAGAAACGTTTTCCTCACACTTAAATCTATACTCGATGTTAACAAATATCTCTTCTTCAGAAACGCTTTCCTTGCCATTGCTAGTCTACATTTTATATCCTCTCTACTTCGACCATCATCAGTTATTTTGCTCCCCAAATGGAAAAACTCTTTTACTACTTTAAGTGTCCCATTTCCTAATCTAATTCCCTCAGCATCACCGGAGTTAACTCGACTACATTCCATTATCCTCGTTTTGCTTTTGTTGATTTTCATCTTATATCCTCCTTTCAAGACACTATCCATTCCGTTTAACTGCTCTTCCAAGTCCTATGCTGTCTCTGACAGAATTACAATGTCATCGGCGAACCTCAAGGTTTTTATTTCTTCTCCATGGATTTTAATACCTACTCCGAATTTTTCTTTTGTTTCCTTCACTGCTTGCTCAATATACAGATTGAATAACATTGCGCAGAGGCTACAATCCTGTCTCACTCCCTTCCCAACCACTGCTTCCCTTTCATGCCCCTCAACTCTTATAACTGCCATTTGGTTTCTACTTTAAGTGTCTCATTTTCATAAATTTTTTTAGCATCCAGGTCTTTCAGCCAATCAGCCTGTGGAGAAGAATGTTCCTAGGAGCTGCTTCCTGCAAGGCTCTTCTGAAGTTATGCACAATGCATCCTCTCACGGCGATATAAATTAGTAAAATTCGCCGAGCTTCAAGCCCGTCAAGCGAATAAATATCCACGAGCTTCCATGCGAGTGCTGCTCCAACTCGAGTGCCAGAAGACGCCCGCCGTCAGGGGAAATCGCGCCGCTTACGCTAGCGTAGTAGTCTGCAGCTGCAACCGCTTTAGAAGTATTTCGGAAGCGCTCACCCACCATCCCCGGGCTGGACATGGCCACCGTCTCCAGGACACGGCCACAGCCCAATGATGTCACACGTGAAGCACCCCATGCATTCCTTCCTTCCGGTAAGGCGCTTTGTGGCTTCGAAAACGCTTATATATGGTCGTATTTGTGCAGCCCCATCCTTGAGCCTGGACCTCTTTTTCCCAGTGCTTACTTTTGACTACAGGAACGCGTCTGTGTTGACCAGAGGGTGCGACGAGTTTCGACGGGGAGTCGGGCGGTGGCGGCTGGTCTCTGGTACGCGGCTTATTTATAATCAGTGTTCCAGACTAGCGGCAGGTTCGTGAGGCCGGCGGCTATAAATACTGCGCGACAGAGCAGGACAGCGCTGGGCGGGGCGGTGCCCACTAGCTACGCCTCGCCTGCCCACCACCCCCTCCTCCTCCTCCTCCTCCACAAGCAGGCGGCTAGTGAGCAACACTGGCTTCAGCCCCACCGCCACACTAGGAGTCCGGACTCACGATTTATGGGGCGAATGGCGCGACCTGCGCACCACAGCCTTCGCAGACATCTGGCCGCGCCACAAAGGAATTCCCCAGCACCGGTATCCGACGCTCAGCACCGGCCAGCGCGAAATGTCAGTCCTAAGATGCTAGTCGCTGAACTAGGATACTACTATACGCAACGACCTTGTTCTATGGAAGGTATCGTTTCTTTCTAATAATCGTGGCGTACCTATTGATTGTGTTCGTACTGAAATATTCCAACTTCTCATACTCTAAGCGATGTGGTGTCATGCGATGTCTCCTGTGCGTATATACCCGCGAGCGGGGCGGCTCAGTAGGGGCGTACAAGGCTTGTCCACGCGCTCGCGGGTAATGAGGCTCGAAGAATCCTGTGACGAGACTCTCCAGGTCATGTCTTTCCTCGAATCCTCGAACCGTGATGCTCTCCAGTGTACACGCTCCTTACTCGCGTATTCGCCGCGCTGACTTACTAGGAAGCGTAGGTGGACGGATTCGGATTAATTCTCAGAATTGCTACACTTCTGGAAACTATCTTGCCCTTAAACGTCCCTGTTGTGCACAGAGACCCGACAGGATTAAAACCTCCAGAAGTCCAATACCAATAACAAATGCCCTGTAGCAATTTAACTGTTATAAGAAAGAATCCCACGTATAAACACGGGACTGGAAAAATGTATGAAGCTAACGGTCAACATGCCTCTTCCACAAGTTCCCCTCAACTCCGCAGATAATCTCCACAAAGAGAAAAAATTGGCCGTGTACGAATAGGACTAGCGCACTGAGAGTTCCGTGCGAACGTCACTGTGTATATAGACAGTTCATTCAGGCTGGGAATCGAGAATTTCAAGATTTTTGCCAATTATCGATATCAATACTGGCAAGGTATCGGTCCTCGGGAATCCCAAGACCGTAGCGAAATCCCTATAGCAGATCCTGGGAGTAGCCCAGACAAGAAGCGAGCAAGGGTCTTCAGTTTATGCAGAGAGAGGAAATTTAATAAAATATGACTACACATTACATTTTACGTTTGCGTGCAGCAATATATTTCTACTATGCTTTTCACGGCTGATGACTGGACTGTAAGTTCTAATGGTGAAAAGATATTTTTCACACGACATGATTACAATTTAACAATATTCGGAACTTCTCCTTTACTTGTCTGTGATAATTTGCTTCTTGCCAAATTCCACGATTCTATGTTAACGAGACACACACTATTGGTCTTAATGAGTGAGTTTGAGAGCACCAAATATGTGATATAAATGACCGTATCTTTTGATTGCATTGACTTAGAAGCTTAAATGTTTTATACCACTAAGAGACCGTAGATCTTAATATGTGACATAATTGCAATTTGATATGTCTACGCTTTCCTGAGAAAAAAGGTTCTTAACAGGAGGATGGACAGTCAAACGGACAAAAAAACCATCCTATAATTCATAAGGGGTTCCGCTTTTACAGACAGATTTACGTAGCTGTGAGAAAGAATAACAGTTCAAAACCAACAGGTCAAATTTCACGCCAAAACAATTCAACTAAAACGAATTCAGTTGCTTGCTTTCAATTGGACATCGCCGTATCTGTCTCTTCCGTAAAAAAACATCTCTAACTAGCTAGCGACTCCACGATAAAATACAGACCTCTTCCTCGGTTCTAGGCGCTACAGTCTGGAACCGCACGACCGCTGCGGTCGCAGGTTCGAATCCTGCCACGGGCATGGATGTGTGTGATGTCCTTAGGTTGGATAGGTTTAAGTAGTTCTAAGTTCTAGGGGACTTATGACCTCAGAAGTTAAGTCCCTTAGAGCTCAGAGCCATTTGAACCATTTTTTTTCCATACCTTCACTCTCGCTCTAGAGAGCCCACCACTCATACTCAGGATGACTGCTGATCGACCTTTCGATTTCGCGAGTTAACAACAAAACCCAATTTTTATTTTTAGAAATCACACTTTTCATCCGATTAGCCTCTCTTTGCTCATGTTCTTCTCCAGCCAATGGCATCCTCTAGAAATTCTGCATACCATGAAAACTTCTCACAAATTTATTTTCACAGTGGCTGGAAAAATACCTATTGTCCTTGAAAAGTTACTAGCCCCACAAGGAAGTTCCGACAAAATCCTACTTTACATGGATTTGGAAAGGACAAACCCATCAGCTTCAGGCGGGACAAAGCTCAAATCCACCGGATGCTGGCTCGTGTCTAACAGCCAAGAGGACGCCGCACAGCATGGTTAGGTATTACGTGCTGTAGTACTCAACATACGATGTTTCTAATACTCTCAGACATAACGAGAAGAATGTGTCAAGGCCTATTTCAGCAAAAACGAATTCCCGCTGCGTTAACAGTTGGAACACAAATACACATCGACACACATTTAGCAGTTTTACGCAGCACGTAGGCGCTGGTTCATTTTAACTGAATTTGGAATCTTATAACAAAAGTGGCACGTAACAAGTATTCGTTTATTGCTATAGACATTCGGAACAGTGTTTTAACGCAGCTGGAGCACTGTCTCACTAATATTATGCAAGAGGCTGTATTTGAAAGAGGAGAAAATACAAAACGCATTTTGTTAATAAAATTGATCTGATACGCACCTCATCCACAAATGTGCCATATTTTTTGTATCTCCAAAAATTAAGCATTGTGTATGGATTGGGTGAAAGGAACATCGATATATTAGGTCTAACAACAAACTATGTCATTCGCTATTTAAACGGACATTGTCTTTTTCCTGTACCACAACGACGACAGTCACACCTTAGTAGCAAAGATTCAGCACGAAATAATATATTTATTATTTTTATTCCTTATTTCTCACACAATTGAGAGTCGCAGCAGGCTGCACACGGTTTCCGTTTTATATACTGGTGTACAGAACGTAAGGGCGAAGGTAACTTTCGCGTGACGTGTGTCTGCCAATTCACAGCTCGATAAAAATTGGACCTGACATAGAAAACTGCTACGGCATAGTAAAAAGAAATACGCAATGAGACGAATAGGAACGACATTCTTGAACCACAATAATTACACTGCAGTGGTGGCGATTTATGATGGTCCCCTAGACATTACAAAAAGCGGGACATCGTTCTCAAGAGAGTGTGATTCACACAGACAGCAATGCATTGTGTGCAACGCACTGCCATGCTGTTCACAAGCTTAGTAATGAGTTCTTGTGGCAGGGCATTCCATTTCTCCACCTGCGTGGTTGACAACTGCTGAATGGGCGTGTTGCATGTGGATGGGCTGCAATAAGTCTCCCCAATACCTCCCACACGTGTTCGACGCAATTTTAGAAGGTGGAACGGCCGGCCCAGTCCTTTCGCCGACTGTCCTCGTGTTACAAGAGCTGCTCCACCTGCGATGTTGGATGCGGTCACGCGTTGTCATCCATAAAAATGAAATCAGAGATGGATGCACCCCTGAAAATACGCACATGGGGAAGGATGATAGTGTCATCATTACGCTGACCAAGGAGTGTACCATGATCAATGATTTGGAGGTCAGTATGCCAATGCAACATTATGCCTCCCAACATCATTAGACCTGGACCACCTAAACCATCATGTTGAAGAGCGTTCCTGGGTGCATTAAGTGTTCATACCTCTCACCATAAGAGGGTACGTCCAGAATCACTACTCAGAAAATGTGCTTTCATCCGAGGACAGCACGTGATCCCCCTCCTCGAGGGTCCAAGTCGATAAGCTCTTGCATCTATCATAAACGGTGCAGGCTATGTGCAGGTGCCGAGGGAACACACCATACTGGCCGTCGGGCAAAGTGACGGTGTGCGGACATTTGCCACGCCGGGCATTTGCCACGATTTTACCTGCTCCTAAGAGTTGGGTCCCTTGTCTCCCCGTCCTCCTACTCATCGATGTCGCTCAATAAAGGTACTTACTGAGGCTTTCCGCTGGTTTACTTAACATAGGACCAGAATCTCTTTGGATTTTCTGCCACATTTTTAGAGACAATTTCGTTGTGGAAACTATTAAATTCATCTCGCGTTGAAATCCGCACCAAATTTCGAGCCTCGCCAAACTTGGAGATTTTGCGTTCGTCTAAATTATACGTACCTTTTTCGATGCTCCTGCAGCAGCTTTCTTTCGAGCTTTGTGTACCATGGGGGATCAGTTCCGTCTCTTATTAATTTATGTGGTATGAATCTCTCGAGTGCTGTCGATACTATCTCTCTGAACGTAAGCCACATATGGTCTTCACTTGCATAGTTTGGAAGGATTGGAGACTGTCTCTTAGAAAGACGTCAACCGAATTTTTAGCTGCTTTTATAAATATATATATTTCGCGTTTAGTTTTGGTGAATTTCTTTGTTACGGAATTGAGCCTCGCTACGACTGTGTGTTCACTAATTCCTGTAACCGTCGTGATGCTCAGGATTTTTTTTTCCGAGGTCAAGTGTGATTTCATAACCATTTACAATTTGAATGGCCTCGTGAATTAATTGTGCAAAATAATTTTAAAAAAGCATTTATAACAATAACGGAAGTTGTTTTCTATCTAAACTAGGGTCTGAAAATTTATTTTTGTCAACATTCGGAAGGTAGATTGAAGTCACTGCCAACTATAATTGAATGAGTAGCGTACCTATTTGTGACGACATTCAAGTTTCCTTAGAACTTTTCAGCAACTGTTTCATCTGAGACCAGGGGTCGGTAAAAGGAGCCAGTTATTAATTTATTCCGGTTGTCGAATATAAAGTCTGCCCACACTAAGTCAGAGGAACTATCTGCTTCAATGTCGCTTGTGAGCTGAAACACACATTACATTATTTTTCCTTCTTGTTTCTGTTGTAGTGCAGATCATTACAATTACGGCTTTTCCCTCCAAAACCTAGGATTCTTTCTCTGTGACCCTGTAGATACCAGAGCTAAACAATGTAGAACAGCAACGTACGTTACAAGCATAGCATAGCATTCATATCCTTATTTCTAACATTTTAAAATTGTACGTCGACTTTAGATGACATGTCAATCACATATGTTCTTATCTCTATTTAGTGAACGTATTATCAGTCACGTTTTGAACATTGTCCCGCTACACTTTATTAACTAATGTTTCGTCGCAAGGGATATCGGATTTTAGAGAGTAAATTAATATGGAGTATGTCGTTATTTTCAAACATTCATATCCCCATTTCTTCTTTCCTTATTGTCTTTTGGGCATGCAGTTGTAGTAATTAACGTAGGCACAAATGCAGTGATAAAAAAGAAATGATTAACTTACATTCGCATTCTCTTTACATCGTTCCTTTCTTGTTGTTCCCATGCCGATGGACTGTTTCTATCGCAATCAGTAAGCGTGAAAGGAAGCTACCCTACAGACAGAGGGTTCTATATTTATACTTGGCAGAACTAATCACATACTGACATAATCATCGGTATTGCTTTCGTTTCCAAAAAACTATAAATATTTCGATTTCGGAAGAGAAGCTCTGTATTTCGCCAAGATGTCGAAGAAAAAGGTCCCTTACTTACTGGTTGTATTGAGTAAGATGTGGAGACGGCGGTTTGAAAGCGGACTGAAGAAGTACGAGGAAGGGCGTTCCTTACGTGGGGGATCGCTACTCAAGTTACCTGGGGAAGGGGCACGTTTGGCAGACGTCAGGCGTGGCAAATGTCCGGCATTCAAAGTGACAGCCCCTTGCAGTCGCCGAGCCACTGTGGAGCATGAGATTGCTTGTCTTGCAGTGCTGATAATGTGGCTGCATTTGCATCCGCAATTTGACGTGGACACCTTATTGCCTCTTGCACATTATAGCGTTCATTTTCTACTGTAGTGGATCGTGGTTTGACCACCTCTTCTCTTTTGGACAGCAGCGCCTTGAGGTTCGGAACGTTCCCAAGCCAAGTGGAACAATGCTGTGAGCAACACCGAACTCCTGGACTACACTCGTCACACTACAAATGTTGTCTCCGGATCATGTTGTAATGAACACCACCACAATACACCGTAACTGCCCGCTGATTGACACACACTCTCTTTCTTCACCCCTTCAACTGCGTCATGCTGCGGGGGTTGGGTTGGGTGCGTTTTTTCGGGGAAGAGACCAAACTGCGAGGTCATCGGTCTCATCGGATTAGGGAAGGGCGGGGAAGGACATCGGCCGTGCCCTTTCAAAGGAACCATCCCGTCATTTGCCTGGATCGATTTAGGGAAATCACGGAAAACCTAAAACAGGATGGCCGGACGAGGGATTGAACCGTCGTCCGCCCATCTGCGGGGTCCATCTACATATGGCGCCATAATCACGCTGATCTCACAACATATGACGTCCAGCTTTCTGTGCATCACTGGGAGACCTTTGACAACACGATCCCGGCCATTCATTCATTTCCACCGAGTTGTTAATATGACACGTTACGTTATCTACCGCGTCCTGAAGTTTTGCATAGCGGTGCATAATATAAAATATAAACACGGCACTGTTTTATATTGCAACACGGTGTTGTGCACGACCGCGAAATGGAGACAAACTGCTTCCTCTCCCTGCGCACACCACCACTAGGAACACTGTAGACAGCTCTGATCTTAAGTTATGTAGCTGGCCTACTGATTTCTATGAAAATAGCAACGTGCTTCACCAGTGCACTGATCTTTAAACTGCTCTGCTAGCCTCCTCTCGTCTTTGTCTTACATAGCCATGTCCTCGAGACGTTAAACAGTTGGTTAACACAACACCTCTGGGACGCCGCTTTCTAATAACGGTACGCCGCAGCGGGACAAAGACTACGTTCTTTGAGACCGTCTTTAACTGTCCGTCAGGATGCACAACTTCAGTTTTCAATCCACTCTACAAAAAGAACACGTTTCAGTCTTTTTTCCCAATAGGAACTTGCTCTTCTGAAGGCACGTGTCTTCTTTTGTATACTTTGTTTCTCATTTTTAATCCTCCGAGGGCATTCCAGTTTAGAAAGTAATTTAATGAAGTATGGATTAACTAGCGACAATATTATCTCTTTAAAGAAACCTGCTGTTCATCACACACAATGAAGAGAAACTAGGACAAGGAGGCAGCTGATTTAGTAACAGGAGACTGTCGCGGGTGAATGTGATTTTGCTTAATGAACATGCTAAATACATGGAAACCAGTTAAACATCTTAACTGACATTAACTTAACCCCATTTAGCGACCTTAAATTAATTTTGTTAGCTACAATGTGAGTTAATCTAAAGGAGCCTGTTTCTATTAAATCTGATGAGTACACAAGTTGGGTTGGGTTGTTTGGGGGAGGAAACCAGACAGCGAGGACATTGGTCTCATAGGATTAGGGAAGGACGGGGAAGGAAGTCGGCCGTACCCTTTCAAAGGAAACATACCGACACTAGCCAGGAGCGATTTGGGGAAATCACGGAAAACCTAAATCAGGATGGCCGGACGCGGGATTGAACCGTCGTCCTCCCGAATGCGAGTCCAGGGTGCTAACCACTGCACCACCTCGCTCGATAGTACATAAATTAAACTGTGTTACTTCTCGACCGAGTGAAGGCCATGTGAATGTATACGACAGTCAGGAACAGAGTTCAATTCAAACGCTTGCAGCATGTCTTCCGGCAAACGTGGATATTAGTAACGCTGGAGATACAGTAAGAATTGTCCGATTATATATATATATATATATATATATATATATATATATATATATATATATATATATATATTAGCCATATAAGAGTGCTTTCGGAAGTTACCCCTTTCTCAAATACGCAGAGTATGGGGCCACAGTATTTGATGCTGAGTTCTGAAGCTCCAACACTGCAGTCACACATTATAACGCGAACATAAAACAAATGAGTTATTTTGTGCGAAAAGGGAACCGAGCAAAAATTCGATTTGGAAGTCACGCATTTGTTTACTCAGTTCCTTCAACTCTGTGTACATGGAAGTCTTTTTCTGATCTGGTGAACAATTAGTGTGCGTTCAAGTATCGTTTAAAGTCAGCGTAATTTCATCAGTTCCTGTGAAAAACGTTACGTTACACAAATCAACAATGACGAACGTTACGGTACGGCGTTCTGTGAAACAATATCTAATTTAAATCCCTGACAGGGTTAAATTCACCACCTGCAGCAATATAATACACTGAAACAATGCAGATATTAATTGCTGAAACGGAATTTTCAGTACTTCTTTCAGCGATCTATATGACCCAAACTGTACATCATGGGATAAAAATTTCTGCCAAGTTCTTTTTATCCTTTCTAAAGCGACAAGGCAAAGTGAATATCTTACATGCGTTACAGAAGGTACTTGTTACGTAGCCGGCCGTTGTGGTCGAGCGGTTCTAGGCGGTTCAGACTGGAACCGCGGGACCGCTACGGTCGCAGGTTCGAATCCTGCCGCGGGCATGGATGTGTGTGATGTCCTTAGGTTATTTAGGTTTAAATAATTCTACGTTCTAGGGGACTGATGACCTCAGATGTTAAGTCCCATAGTGCTCAGAGCCATTTGAACCAACTTATTACGTATGTTTATTCACACTTCCTTTTTTCTATCGCACTCTGGATCTTTTTAAACTGACCTAGCACTCACTTGTTGCTATACGTTTTATACAGTCGGTATTATTTCTGTTGCTTGTTTACGCAGAGCAAAATATATCTTCGCTTCGAGAATGACACAGCTCTACTGCGAGTCATGCGTGGAATGCTCGTTGCCTCAAGATAATGACCAGTGAGCTGAAAAAGTAAACAAACTGCGGAAGTATGCGAGCCAGAGGTGTGACGAAAGCGTGCTCCGAGTGTCGCAAGAGCTCGTTCCGTGTCGCTCACCGCAGCCGCGTCCAGACCGAGATAACAGCTCTGTCAAAACATTTCCCCGGCGCTGGCGATCCATTGAGCAGCACGCGATGAAAGGCAGAGGCGCGGGCCCCGCCCACTACTGCTGCGGAATGCTACAGACCGTCCCGGTTTTACATCGGCAGCAAGCAAATGAACAAACGGGCACAGTGCTAACGTCATCGACTCCTGTTCGGGAGTAACGTTCACATTCAAACGCGCCTACGCAATAGTATCATTTTTCCATATTTCGGGTCAAACATTTCAAGCGAATGTTTGGACACTAACAGTGCAACGAGCAATTTGATCTGCCTTCCACACCCAGCTGTATGTTTTGCTTCTACGACTATAATGACCCCTTTGCAACAGCCAGTCACCAAAGAACTAAGTTCGATGAAGAGAGACGTAGGAAGAACCTTCGCCACATGTTCCAGCAAGATGAAATATTTGCGCTGTGCCACAATGCGCGGAAGCCAATTTTTTCATAATCATTCAGGGGCGAATCAACTACCAAATTGAAAACTTTTCTGTAAAAATCTCAAACGAACCCAGAGACTGATGCGGTAGAGTCGACTGGATCTATACGATATGTTTTGAACTAATTGTTTAGTTGTATTCAAGGTTTCATTTCGCGAAGAATTACATACTTTGAGTGTTTCCATGCCACCTAATACAACTTACGGAGACGATGTTACATTACGGTGGAATAATAATACGACAGTAAAAAAGATCAATGTTCATTGCAACTTGTGTCCTGTATATTGCTGCACATAACATGCGTCTGTCCACATTCATGCTACGAATGTAGAAGGTGCAACGAACCTAGCTGTCCTCTTCCGCATCAAGGCAGAGCGTACAGATTCTATAGGTCCAGCCATCCTGCGTCCCTGCACGGAAGCAGCTCTCAGGTCGTTGGTTCGTGTTTCTTGCCGTGAGGCTGTAAAATCTGTCTAATGAGAGGGCCATGAGTCTATATGCTACTGTATGAGAAGTCAAATACCAAATAGGGGTGCCAACGGCTTTATTAAAAAGTAAATGACGAGGCAGACAAAGCCGTAAATTTCTAACAAATGATATAACAAACGTTCGATTATTTTATCAATGTAACTCAGATCCAGTAGTAACAACTGAAATGAGCGTAAAGTACTTTGCATAAAACGATATGAAAATAAAACTTCGTATTTATACAGTCCCCCTCTGCATTTCTCGTAGAGACGGGATTCATTACCATAGTTACAAACACACTAAGATGATAAACGTGCGCATTCCCGCCCACAACCTTACTGTGCAAGCACTCTGTATGAGCGCGCTCATCCGACACGACTCTCCAAATACGACTACTCTAGTCAGTCCGAAATACCTCGCTCGGTGCGCTTTAATAGAGCGAGTCGAATGTTCACGAAGTGCTTCGTCTGCGATTTTTATACTAAAGTTGTGGAGAAAATATGGTTATGAAGAAAATCTTAATGTTGTGTGAAGAAGCTTACTAATGAGGTTCGCTGATGAAATCGTCAATATAAGTCTCAATTACGTATTAAATCAATATTAATAAACAAAAGTACAGCTTCATCTCACTCCAGTTGTTACACTATACCACGGCTAATATTTCTTACCTCGGTAACTAAGGGAGGTTTGGGAGCGAACATTACCGCTCTCGCAGTCAAAATTGCTAAAACGGCCTGCTGCTGTTCTCCTATTGAACCTTGTCTTTCGCCGACGATTCTCCTGCTGGCTAAATTATCCTGACTGCACTCACGCCTTCATAAATTCAGTTCCGCCAGTACCACTCTCTACATTTTCTCGGCTCAGGTTTCCAAGAAGAAAAGTGACACGAGAGAGTGTTCAATATTTCGTTATGGTAACGGTCGGTGCGTATCTCGCATAAATATACCTGCCAGACTACAAGAACAATGGACGGTTTTTGTTCTTTATGTCAGCACGAGCGGCTGGGTTGGCAAGATCCACTTTCATTACCGCTGGAATTTAGTCTGCGGTCGGACGTTACCCACAGCGGCACACTATGTGACTGGCAGTTGGTTGCGGCTTCTTACTCATGGCACGAACAAAAGATTTGTAGAGACTGAAAATATGAATACCGAGAGGCTGGATGTTTCCCGTACATCCTTAACGTACAGAAGTGGACAATGCATGATCTTCGTTAGAGTACCATGAATCCACTAAAAGCAGAATTTTCTTCCTGTCACAGGCCTACTTGGCCAAATTGCGTCACGATTGAGGTCTGAGTGAGAGGGAGGGAGGGATCGAGGAGGAGGGGATCCAAGCTCTATTTGTTTTTAAGCTTTCCTCTTTCTTCTTGAAGCTGCCGTCGCTCAGTGCGGCTGCATATTACAAGGACACACGTACCAGCTCGGACAGCCCACCAAACGTAAATAAAAACTGACAAAACTTACGTCGTGAAAGAGTTGTGATCAAAAACGTCAAATTCAGTGACGCATTCAGAATTTCAGACAAATTAAATGTGCTTTTAACTGAGATCATAATACTTCATTTCAAGTTCGCAGATCACAGTGCTTTTTATTCTACTACCATAGGAAAGATAAAGTTAATGTAGGAACTGTCTAGGTTGGGTGGACATTTATTTCTATATTTAAGTTCGACCTACGTTGAAGAGATACAAATTCAAACCAATATTGGTGAAACTCCCATACTGCTATATCTTTACATGCGCTCTTCGGAAGCTCGATGATAGAGGATCAAAACAAATAGTCTCTCATACGTCACTTATCGCTTCTTTCACGTCTCGCACAACGATACTAGGGTGGAAACGCACCATGGTTCAATATTCATTATAAGGAATAGGTCCCCATACAACTGACTGTACGTAAGTTCCAAGTTCGGAGGAAGAGAAAGGCGTACTATTTCCAATAAGATCACGCCTCTTACAGCCGTCAATTGTTCAGTCCAGCCTTAACGTTGAGGATAGCTTTGCATTTCTTACCGGTAGTCGATTAATAAGATCACTGGACGTTTCCTGACAAGAGATGAACCCGTCATGGTCAGACAAAACTGCACGTGTTCTATATGCATCTGCATCCACCTAATTGTATGGTCAACCACTGCGTAATACATTTCGCTAGCACAGGGCTAATAGGCTACAAAACGATGACAACATTAAATTCAACATGGTTAATGGCACAGCTATAATTTTCCAGATGACTTCTCTTCAGTTATAGCCACACTGATACGAAATGAAAATGTAGTGACAACTGCAAATTTGACCCTGGCTGGGACTGGACCCGTGTTTCTTGCTTATCGCGAGCAGTCGCCTTAACTGTTAGAATATCCGAGCACGGCTACAGACTTTTCTCAAACTACATGTTTCACCGTCGCTGATGTTTTAGCATACTAATTTCAAACCTACTAGAACGGAGTCGGTGGAGGACCATGGCTTACCTTGGCCGAAGGGACATGCTTTGCATGAAATAAATTAAATGCACTAAAATGAAATGAATGGCTCCATGGAGATCAAATCTGTGAAGATGCAATGACGTGAAATGAAATTACTGTAGACCGTTGAGATAAGCCCGGTGGAAGAATCGCTTTTAATAATATTCAGAAGTAATAAATGGAAACATTGGTGACAATGGCAGTACGAGTTACGATAAAATGTGTGCTCCCACAGCCTAATGGTTAAGACGACTACTAGCGAAATGCAGGAAAATACGGGTTACGGTTTGCATTGATATCATTTCATGATATCCCCCTTGATCCACTCATTTCAGTTAAGTACATGTGGTTCAAAAATGGTTCAAATGGCTCTGAGCACTATGGGACTTAACTGCTGTGGTCATCAGTCCCCTAGAACTTAGAACTACTTAAACCTCACTAACCTAAGGGCAGCACACACATCCATGCTCGAGGCAGGATTCGAACCTGCGACCGTCGCGGTCTCGCTGTTCCAGACTGTAGCGCCTAGAACCGCTCGGCCACCCCGGCCAACTACATGTAGTTCATTTCACACAAGCGTGTCCCACAGACGGCCGTTGCAGGGCAGACGGCCGTCGCAGGGTGGACGTGTGACGCTTCGGCCACATCTCGATGCACCGACCGCGCCAGGTCTGGTACTAATGTGGCAGGGAAACTGCCGAGGACGGGCCGTGTCGGCACTGCAAATGAGGCGAGCCGAAGCTCACGCCAGAAAACCTCTCCCCTCCACTTCCAAAACTGGCTGCGGGGCGACCGAACGGAACCATCACCGCAAGCCGTCTCTCCTTAGCAGGGCGCGGCTGACACGCCGTGGAGTGTGCTGCAGCTATCTACAGTGCCGTGTCATTTACATTACCTACGCTTCAGCGGTACCTTCAACCCAACGGTAGGACTACCAATACAGTGTAACTGTCAACGTGGCCGGATCACGTCACCTCCCATTAACTTCAGTAAACACTGCAGTGAAACTGATGGGTCATCCGCGAAATTAAAATATACATTTAATATTTTTAGTATCGGTACACACATGGAATTGCACGGGAACTGTATGTTGACATGAGGAACGGCAGCACATTCTTTTACTGTGTTTATCAGTGCAGTGGAAACGACTTGAAAATACCGGGTGATCAAAAAGTCAGTATAAATTTGAAAACTGAATAAATCACGGAATAATGTAGATAGAGAGGTACAAATTGACACATGCTTGGAATGACACGGGGTTTTATTACAACCAAAAAAATACAAAAGTTCAAAAATGTCCGACAGATGGCGCTTCATCTGATCAGAATAGCAATAATTAGCGTAACAAAGTAAGACAAAGCAAAGATGATGTGCTTTACAGGAAATTCTCAATATGTCCACCATCATTCCTCAACAATAGCTGTAGTCGAGGAATAATGTTGTGAACCGCACTGTAAAGCATGTCCGGAGTTATGGTGAGGCATTGGCGTCGGATGTTGTCTTTCAGCATCCCTAGAGATGTCGGTCGATGACGATACACTTGCGACTTCAGGTAACCCCAAAGCCAATAACTGCACGGACTGAGGTCTGGAGACCTGCGAGTGGGAGGCCAAGCATGACGAAAGTGGCGGCTGAGTACACGATTATTACCAAACGAAACGCTCAAGAGATCTTTCACGTGTCTAGCAATATTTGTTTTGTTTGTTTGTTCTAATAAAACCCCATGTCATTCCAAGCATGTGTGTCAATTTTTACCTCTATCTACATTATTCCGTGGTTTATTAAGTTTTCAAATTTATATTGACTTTTTGATCACCCGGTACACTGCCGGAGAAAAATTAGTCCACCTGGAAGGAGAACTATGACGGCTTATGCCGCATGGGGGATCGTAGATGTACTGATAATGGTTTTAACGTCGTCTAGCTCTTAACAGGGAATGCTCACAACCAGAAGGCTCATTGTGATGCAAAAGTGTGAGGCAAGCAGACGACCATGCCACGGAGAGGCATTCGTGCTTACTACAGCCAACTGAGCGAGTTGGAAAAGGGTCAGATTGTGGTCTTCAGACTGCCGGTGTGATTCCTTCGCAGAACTGCCTCACGAGTTGGTCGTGCTGTGTCAGTTGTGCAACGGTACTGGTATCAGTGGTCACGTGCACATTCTCACACCCGTCGACGAGCTTCAGGACATCCACGCCTCACGGACGCCCGTATTATAAGCGCAACAGTGGCAGATCCCACAGAACAGATAAGAAGGCCTGTGACCCAGACGTGTCAACACTAACTGTTGCTAAACGGATATTAGCAGTGCTTGCCCGTCTTCAACTCACGGCAAAGCATCTGTGTGCACGGCTCGATTGGAGCCTCACAGGATCACTTTGATGATGGAATGGCGCGCCGTGGTCTTCAACGTTCAAAGCAGATTTTGTCTGCACGCAAGTGATGGTTGTTTGCGCGTACAACGTAGACCTGCTGAGCGCTGTCTCAGAGTGCATTCGTACAAGACACACTGGCCGCATCCCTGGCCTCATGGTCTAGTTCACCTTTGGTCATTTCTAAAAGTGACTCTAACAAGCGTTCAGTACGAGTAGGATATTGTTAGATCCGTACCGTTGCCCTTCTTGCAAGAGAAAAGTGTTGTGTTGTTCCTCTACAAGACGTGCAGTAACATCCCTGGACAGCATGATCTCGCGACTTGTCTCCAATATAGCGCGTCCGGGATACGATGGGACGAGAAGTGACTCGTGCGGTTTCTTCAGCCAATAACACTCTGAGGACTGTGAGAGTAAGTAAAGCATAACGTATTCCAAGACAGTATTCGCCACCTATAAGATTGACTGCAGGCCAGAGTCAGCGCCTGCATTGCCGCCCGTGGAGACTACTCCAGGTACTAATATGGGTGTTTCAGCTTGGGTCGATACTGGTACCTCAAAACCGCTTGTGCTATTGATCTGTAAATTTAATCATTTCATGTGCTCCATATGCACTGCTGCAACAATAAGTCTTGAGTGAAATGGAAACCTCTAAAAGGGTGTACTAATTTTTTTCGACAGCATATAAATAAAAGTGTTGTTTTTGTAATTTCTTTCTTCGCTCACTCGATACAAAATGCGCAATAAGCGGAATCTTCGTGTGTGTTACGTCTGCAGTATCCGCAGTGCGTGACCATGTAAGGTAAATCATACTAACAGAATGATTGCGACCATACTAGTTACATTACTACCATACGATGTGTACGCTACATCGCCTTCTAAGTGTGAACACATCACAGAGTAAGAATCGATCATAATCGCAATGCGTAAAATTAATCATCTAATATCCTAGCTGTATACACTAGGTTAACAAAATTGTTTTCAAATTACTAGTCCACTGCCTTTGGATTATTCTGCATCCTAGTAACAATTCAGTATGCTAACCCTACACACAACTCAATATGCCATTGCATTTAAGGAAAAAGCATAAGTTGTCCATATAACCAACCCCCCCCCCCCCCAACTTTCACCCCCAAAAAACAGAAACAAGCTAATGTGTAAATCTGAAGACCCGGATTTCAATCCTCGCCGCGTACTGGGATTTTATCTGTCACTTATCGCTTGTTTCATCTATGATAATACGTCCTTAATACATAAAAACGCCGAGTTATGCCGTGGTTAGCATGCAGCACGAAAACTCAGCATTTCCCAACATATACATCCATTTAAAATAATACGATTGTCTTCTCACTGCAAGTCCTCAACTTGTGTAAAGAGAATTTCTAAAACTTCTCTGTTTTATTATAGCAGAAACGACCATCGCAGAAACTATCTATTCAAACAAACTGCGACAATTCCACGGGGGTAGAAGGGGACGTGGTGAAAGATATCCGCTCTGTACGACATCATTGAATATTTTAACTTATAAAATTAAAATATGTTTTTATGTTATATTCAATGATGCAGTCACACGCCCCAAAGACTATCTACCCATTGCCGAATATGCAAATAACATTCAAAAGGACATCCGTTACGTCTGAGCTACACAGTGTGATAATTCAGATGAGAAAATACAAATACCGAGAGAGCTCTAAATTTATTTATACAAAAACTGCCAACAAATTTACTGGCGGATGAAACTAAATTCTGCAGCAACGAATTTTTCAGCAATTCTGATAGTGCACTGCTGTTAAATTCTTGAGCATTTTAAGCAAAGAACACAAATAGATATAAACATGTATCTAGTCCCTGAAACTAACAGGAACGTGCTTTCTATGATATATAAATGCCGATCTGTAAAAACTTAACCATTATATCCAGCAAGAGACTTCAAGGTACCACGTTTATACCGGAAGGCGTGCTCAAAAGGAATCCCTCGGAATTTTCATTGTGGAAACTCCTAAAGATTTTTAAATAAAACAATAACATTCTACGTTTTTATTCTTCGTGCCTACATACTTATTTCTCAACGTAGTCACCATGACAACTAAATCTTTTCTCCCAGCGGGAGACCAGTTTGCTGGTACCCTCACTGTAGTGTGTTTGACTTTGTTGACGGAGCCGCAATCTCACCTCTGCTTACACCGCTTCATCATAATCAAAGTGAAGTCCTCGAAGGTGTTTGGTACGTTTGAAAACAGATGGAAATCGGATGGGGCGAAGTGGCGACTGTATGGAAAATTATCGATGACAGTGCCCCCAATGCGTCCGATTGCTGCGATTGTCGCAGCGCTCGTGTGTCGTCTGGCATTGTCACGCTGAAGAAGACGGCGTTCCGCGTGTGGACGAACTCTTCTAATTCGAAACTAGATTACAGCACGCTGCTGCTGCTGACGCACCGACGTGGCTACGATACACACTGCCGTGTTACACTCTACAATTCCGAGCCCTCCTGCAACAGAGGGCAGCAAATGTGTAGACACGAAGGTTAAAGCAAGGTCTGCAGGAGAGCTTCTGTGAAGTTTGGAAGGTAGGAGACGAGGTACTGGCGGAATTAAAGCTGTGAGGACGGGTCGTGAGTCGTGCTTGGGTAGCTCAGATGGTAGAGCACTTGCCCGCGAAAGGAAAAGGTCCCGAGTTCGAGTCTCGGTCCGGCACACATTTTTAATCTGCCAGGAAGTTTCACGAAGGTTAAAGATTTAGAACGTTAATACCGTTGTTTTATTTAAAAGGTTTAACAGTTTTCACACAAAAAAATTTGGAGACGTAACTTTTCAGGACCGCTCCGTAAAATTTTCATTTCCAATTGGTGCACATAAAATGTTTATATTCTGCGACCGCGTTGCATTGTTTCAACTTCATTTTTGTTTCTAAGTTGTTACAATGGAAATAATTGAGTCGCCTAGATGCAAAACTGTCCATGTCCTCCATAACCGGTATTGAGAAAAAGTGGAAAAACTGTTTTCACTGTATAAATACACACTGCCCTGCACTGTATGTTGTATTCATGGATTGGTACAAAACCATTTGGGCTATTGAAAAAAAAAAAAAATCAGGAACTTAGTGCATGTAAGATATAAGCAAAATAAAAATGGACTTTGACAGTTTTGCATCTGACTTTGCAGATGGCCACTTTTGCATGCAACTGAAATGGACATGGACAGTTTTGAACCTGACTAGTTGTACATGAGGAGAGGATGTGGGGTGAGCATAAAACTGCGTACTCAGTTTTAATTTCTTTTAATATTTCTGAAGGTACATGGTGTAACAACTGACAAACTGCAATCCACTTAATACATCATATCTGGAACAATGTCTTCATCTTCTCCTGCTAGGCATTCTGATTCAACGGATGCCCCTGACCCGCTGGAACCTAGTAATGTCATGTACCACGACAAGGATTCACGGTCCCTCAAGGACTCACTATAGTGTTTCACGAGGAGTTTTGAAACATCCTCCAGTTTCTTTTCATTAATAGGAACAACCGTGTTCGTAATGCAGCTCGAGTTTGTGTGTCCTAAGTGCTTCCCACGTTTGCATACGGACAGTGGTAGGTTGATTTCAGAATTATAATTAGGCTCCCATTGGACTTTTATAGCATTCTGAGAACGTGTTTAACTTTCAGAATAAACAACTGTAAGATACCACACAAATACAATGTTTACATGCTTATGGTAGCCATCTTGCATTACAGTCACATGACCCCAGCCTTCAATGCGATTTGTCAAAAGGGACAAGGCAAGTTTTGCACCAAACTTACTGATGGACATGGACAGTTTTGAATCTAACCACACTTTTCGTGAGCTGTTTTCCATAGGACATGGAGAGCTTTGAGCATAAATAGCATTTCAAGCATGTGTAAAATGTCATTATCTGCAATCCAAACTTGCCAACTCAATTTTTTTAAAAAATGGACATGGACAGTTTTGCATCTAAGCGACTCAATTGCTTCGTTTTGCCAATACTCTATTCTGATCTTTAAGTTTTAACTTTGGTTCATGTAACATCGTTCTTTGCAAACATCAAACGTTTGAGGTTGCATATAAGAGAACGAACATGTAAATACGGAATAAATAAACCATATGCAAGCGCATCCATTGAGTCCGAAATGTCATCGTGTACGATTTAAATGAATTCTCTCTCTCTCTCTCTCTCTCTCTCTCTCTCTCTCTCTCTCTCTCTCACACACACACACACACACACACACACACACGCACACACACACACACACACACACACTAAAAGGGGGGCTACTATTAGCAGCAGAATTCTGCTTCGCTGTTGAAAACAGCTGTGAATGACTGTTTTGAAGCTGGAGATGATGGGACGAACGGAAACCCAGTGCGCTCGTTACTGGGACCCCAGCAGAACGTCTGTGAGGGTGCTTTCAAAGGGGTGGCACTGCATAAGGGCGCGGCGGGCGTGAAGTGCCCGGCAGTGGAGGGTCCTGTCTGTATGGAGTGTGTGTATGTGGTCACTGACTAACGAGGAGATGCCGGCGGGCAGTAACGCGATCGCGGCCGCAGGTGTCCCGACGCAACTGCAGTGGCTGCCCGCTTCCGGCGGCTCGCCGTCCTCCCTTTGTTTCCCCCTGACCGCATGCACAGCCACCGTTATTCTTCGTACGTATCTTGTCACGCAGGTCGACGGCCGCGACTGCAGATCGGGCCGATCCGCGTTTCCCAGTGTCGCGTCACACCTGATACCTGCCAAAAACAAGAAGCTTACCGAGACCACTAAAGCCGATCATACATGTAACCGCCAGTTTGACAACCATGCATGT
Source organism: Schistocerca americana (assembly GCF_021461395.2). Taxonomy (NCBI): domain Eukaryota; kingdom Metazoa; phylum Arthropoda; class Insecta; order Orthoptera; family Acrididae; genus Schistocerca; species Schistocerca americana. The sequence continues at coordinate 225,708,963 of NC_060119.1, forward strand.
TTAAGCACGAACGAGTGTAAAGGCTTTAGTCGGGCTTTTGAACACATGGAGCTCTGATAACAACGATTTGCTCGTTTTGATGGACTTTGACGTGATCATGCCACCGACGACGAAAAATAACATTGGTATGTGGCGTAAAGATTGGTTCATAAAATGAAAAATAAAATGTAAAGCTTATTCTCACATTATCTAAATCTGAGTAAAAGCTATATCCTCACGGCACATCAGTCCTAACATCAATGCTTTAAAAAGCAGGATACAATCACTATAGAAACCATAGCACGACACGAAAAACTGGGAACCAATTACTACTTCCTCGCTAGGTGAAGGGGCTCTGAAACCTCAATTACGCGTCTCTGCACACGTGTAATATGCGAGTGCGGAAATATGTAACACTACTTCTCCTGCCCACGACTTATAAATTTCTTCCTTTTTCCTCATCCCATAGTTGGTTCTGGGAACATTTACCTTTTTAAACCAAGCATTAATCTTCGTGACAGGATTAGCTGCTTTATATTTTGTTAAAAGAATGTGTTTGGAAAAATGGGAGACAGAGAGAGAAAAGAGTTAAAAACAAATGTTGATGGTGTAAGGACAGCAAACCAGCCACAAATTTGAGTTCCCTTATTCAAAGAAAACCGTTACCGGCTTCGAATCGTTGTGATTCATCATCAGACGGTTTACACGCTTTCTTTATGACATTTGGTGTGTTTTTATAGATTAATTATCGTGAAACGTCGGTTTCGAGTGTGTTTTCATAACTTTCGTCCAACCGATGTAAATGCATTCCCACTGCATCCTCGTTGTTGCACACATAAATAGTTCTCACTGAACACTTTAGATTTGTCGCTGATATCATTTTAACCACGTACCACATGTTTTGATACATACAAAGAGCTGTTTGTTCTGGTACATACAAAGAGCTCTTTGTATGTATCAAAGCATGTGGTACGTGGTTAAAATGATCTCAGCGACAAATCTAAAGTGTTCAGTGAGAACTATTTATGTGTGCAACAACGAGGATGCAGTGTGAATGCATTTACATCGGTTGGACGAAAGTTATGAAAAACACTCGAAACCGACGTTTCACGACAATTAATCTATAAAAACACGCGCCAAATGTCATAAAGAAAGTGTGTAAACCGTCTGATGATGAATCACAACGATTCGAAAACGGTAACGGTTTCCTCTGAATAAAGGAACTCAAATTTGTGGCTGGTTTGCTGTCCTTACAACATCAACATTTGTCTTCAAACAACAGCTACGGTCTCCATCATGTCATCATATGACAAAATTGCAGAAAAGAGTTAGTTTAATCATCACAAAAGATTACCATGCACTTGGCGGTGGTACGCCCTTGCCTTCTTCCTACCTTTGAAGTGACTTATCCATTCTCTTATAGGAGGGTGGACAGTTTAGTAGATCTTACGGTAGGGTACTTTTGAAACTACAGTTTCTCATACAACGTAAGAGGCGATGACTGATGACTGATGTTTCCTTTCCACAGCGGTGCACAGTTACCGTAGAAAAGCTTCTAGCGAACCCTCACAAGCCAGCAGGAGCGTATTTGACCTTCCGATGTTGGCTAGTTAGGCGCCATCCGGAGGCGTAGTTTATCACTGGAAGTCCTTACATCACTAGCAGCACATGTTCCCAACAATTACACTGTTTTGATGCAACCTACTAGCGCACAATCTCTCATAAGGACATACCACTGTACTAGGCCTTTACAACTCATACTCTCGCAATATCCTAGCAAACTATTTTTCGTAGCGGAGGTATGTCAGGCGCATGTATACTGACCCTTCGAAGTGAACGAGAATGTGGGAAATTTTACTGTGCTCCAATTGTTATGCTTCCAGAGAACATAGTAATACTAACCACAGAATTTATTAACCTGTATGGTCTCCAATATGGTTACTTAGAAATTGGAGACTCAATCGTCACTGTGTGGGATTCCGGAACAACTTATGTTGCTCTGAAGCATTTTTAGAAGTGCACATGACAAATATGAACCTCTTAGCATCGTTTCCATACCCGACAACAAAAGGCAAGTCACTACAAGATATACCCGAGTAACGGAAACTATTTCAGTTTCAGAATATTTTCATACGACTCCTACGTTCGGAATAATGCCTTTCATTTTCATTATGAAAAGAAGTCTAAGGAGCGTGCTCGTTTTTAGAAACATGCTGAAAATATGAACACACATACACCTGACTACAGCTTTTTCTTGTCGTAAATATCTCACACTTTTTTGCTAGTACAGAATGAATTAACTGGATACGCTCATTATATAGGATAACAGTAATAACCATTTTGTTCGTAATGTTAGTTGCTCACAACGCTTATCTCTATGATGCAATTTACGCAGTAACTTACTTTAACGAACTTCTTATCACGGAGCACACGTTCTCCTTACGTACAACCTAATGAGTAACGAACAAACAGTGGTTGAGATCGAGCGAAGGTCAGATTAATTGGCTGGCACAGTAATGGCTTCGCAGAAAGCGTAGCCGTCCGTATCGTTCTCATAGTCGTAATGATGTGCTGTTGCTGTGTGGCCACCATTGGACTGTTTTAGTCTCGGGCTGTACTCCAGAGAACAGTCCATTTAGTTACACGCTTCTCGAACAACAGGCATGAGACAGAACCGGTTGGAATCCATTCACTGACAATATCGGAACGTCTCACGTATTTACCACATCGGGTTATGTTTTTAGAGGCAGGTCTTTCCAGCCGCTCACAACATCGTTAGACTGCCACCACTTTTATCAAGACCAACACACATTTGAAACTATCAATCTCCATGACGTGTACTATTCCATGCTCTAGCCAAACAGAGAGCAACGTGGACCGGCTGCACTTTGGATATGGGTAAAATGTTCTCGTCCAACACTAGGTAAAAGTTACGAGAAGAAGCCTGGTCTCTCATCAATAGTTCAGCTGTGCCAGCACTTCTGTGTTTCAATCATCTGCAAGTGACGAACAGAGGAATCTACCTAAAGCCTAACGCAAAGTAACTGAGCGGAACAATACACAAACCTTCAACATCTAAAACATTCACTGATACAAAATGACCTGTTTCATTGGTGGTCCATTCGCTTGCTTAGTCTTCCTGTTTTCTTCTCTAGTTGTAATACAGTACAACAAACAGTCTAGATCGTGAAATACGTCACAATTTTGTTGCAATTAATTCTTTGAAATACATCATTAGCATCACCCAATCTTATCCACGCATGAACAAAGGCAGCCTTTAAACTTTTCCATACATTACAGCCTTCAGGAAACGCATCGATGTTGCTCCTACCCGCTTGCTAATGTCATCAATCTGCCTAGCTTCCATCACGTTGTCGTCTCTACCTTTTCTTCCGTTTTCGAATACAGTAAAGAACATTCTTAGTAGTTATATATTCCTTTCGTAATTCTGTACGTCCCGTTAATCCTCATTTCATTTTCAATACGGTCATAATGACATCTTACAATCCAGTCCGCTCCCTAATCCATTACTTTGCTTTCCTAAATCATCTAGTAATTCCCAATATGCATCTCCATTGCCGAGAATCCCTGAGTTTTGTAATGACTTTGGCATCAATAACATTGGTCTCGCTTGCAAAAGTCTCAACTGCGAACACACACTGACTGAACCTTATCTCCTTCAAAACACTCTCCATTAGAATTAATACATTCGTCCCACCGGTGCTTCCACTGTTCGAAACGTTTTGTAGTCAGCTTCAGAAAAGGCTGACAGCTCCCCCCTCGTTTTTCTCTTGACTTCTTCAATGTTCCGACTCGGTGTCCTTTCATGTCCCTTTTCATGCGTGAAAGTAAGAAAAAGTCGCACGGAACCAGGTCAGGCAAGAAAGGTACATGAGACCGCGCAAGCATGCCATTTTTAGCCAAAGCTGTAATAGAGATGGCTGTATGTGCAAGTGCATTGTCGTGGTGGAAGAACCAGTCTGCTGTCTGCCACAAATCGGATCTTTTGTGACGAACACTGTTTCGCAATCTTCTTAAAACTTCCAAATAAAAGGCTTCATTGACTGTCTGACCTGGGGGAACCCAACTCTGAACGAACAGCGCCGTTGGCATTAATAAAGCAAATCATTGTTTTGATGTTTGATTCGACTTGCCGAGACTTTTTTTGGACGTGATGACGATGACGTTTTCCACTGGCTTGGCTTTTGCTTTGTTTCTGGTTGGTAACCGTAACACCATGACTCATCACCAGTAATGACGTCTGATAGAAAATCTGGATCAGTTTCAAGCTGTTGTTTCAAAGCACATTTTTCAACTCTACGTTCCTTTTGATTATCAGTCAGAAACATAGGAACGAACTTGGCAGCAACCCTTTTCATTCCCAAAACTCCCGTTAAATTTCGCTGAACCGAGCTTCAAGATAACCCGCTAATCTCTCATATCTGATCAAATATCTGTCGGCAAGCTCTCGAATTTTTTCATTATTTTCGTCGATGGTTATCCAGAACGAGGTTTGACATCAGTAGATATGTCGCCATGTTTAAATCGAGCATACTATTCGCACCTTTGGAGTTTTTCCCATAGCGTCATCTGGTAAGCTGTTTTCAACATTCAAACAGTCAAACAGTTCAAGCAGCATTTTTACCGAGTAGGAAACCAAATTTCACAGCAGCACGCTGTTGACTTAAAATTGCCATCATAAAAAAACTCAACAACAATAAAACAGCGCTAGCAAAAACAGTCACTGAACTGGAAATGAGTTGCGCTAGACAATGTTGACTGGAATCGTCTCTTTCAAATTCTGAAGGTGGCAGGGGTAAAATACAGGGAGCGAAAGGCTGTTTACAATTTGTACAGAAACCAGATGGCAGTTACAAGAGTCGAGGGGCATGAAAGGGAAGCAGTGGTTGGAAAGGGAGTGAGACAGGGTTGTAGCCTCTCCCCGATGTTATTCAATCTGTATATTGAGCAAGCAGTAAAGGAAACAAAAGAAAAATTCGGAGTAGGTATTAAAATCTATGGAAACGAAATAAAAACTTTGAGGTTCGCCGATGACATTGTAATTCTGTCAGAGACAGCAAAGGACTTGGAAGAGCAGTTGAACGGAAAGGACCGTGTCTTGAAAGGAGGATATAACATGAACATCAACAACAACAAAATGAGGATAATGGAATGTAGTCGAGTGAACTCGGGTGATTCTGAGGGAATTAGGTTAGGAAGTGAGACAAAGTAGTAAAGGAGTTTTGCTGTTTGGGGAACAAATTGACTGATGATGGTCGAAGTAGAGAGGATATAAAATGTAGAGTGGCAATGGCAAGGAAAGCGTTTCTGAAGAAGAGAAATTTGTTAACATCCAGTATTGATTTAAGTGTCAGGAAGTCATTTCTGAAAGTATTTGTATGGAGTGTAGCCATGTATGGAAGTGAAACATGGACGATAAATAGTTTGGACAAGAAGAGAATAGAAGCTATCGAAATATGGTGCTACAGAAGAATGCTGAAGATTAGATGGATAGATCACATAACTAATGAGGAAGCATTGAAGAGGATTGGGGAGAAGAGGAGTTTGTGGCACAACTTGACAAGAAGAAGGGATCGGTTGGGAGGACATGTTCTGAGGCATCAAGGGATCACAAGTTTAGTATTGGAGGGCAGCGTGGAGGGTAAAACTCGTAGAGGGAGACCAAGAGATGAATACACTAAGCAAATTGAGAAGGATAGAGTAGCATGGAGAGCTGCATCAAACTAGTCTCAGGACTGAAAAGAACAACAACAACAACAACAACAAAACAACATACACGCCTAGTGGTAAAAATGCGTACTACACAAGCTCCGCTCACGGCGATGTTTTTCCGTTGTTTCTGTATGTGTGTGGGTGTGTGTGTGTGTGTGGGAGGGGGGGGGGGAGGGAGGTACCCCATTCGTAAATTTGTCAGCGCATATCTGCCTCTCGGCACGAATTTACTCGCACATATGTCACTTCCTGTAGTGTGCGTTCTGGTGTTTGCTTAGCGCCCTATAAACTCTTAAGAGACATTGTAGCACAGTGTGCTTTATGAGCAGCTGGGTGGCTACACGGGACGGTGCTGTCGTGGAGCGGCTACCCCGCTAGCCGCCACAGCGGCAGCTCAAGGTCGGCGCCTGGGGCGAGACGGCGCCGAGGCGACGCCCGGACAAGGATCACGCACAAGGGGATCGATAGCGGCCACGCCTCGGGCACACAAAGGCGCGACCCGGCGCCCCGTCTCGTCAGCGTCAGCGCCCTCTCCCAGCCCACGGCGGCAGTAGCCGCAAAGTAGCGTCAACCACTACAGAGCAGTGGTTTCCAACCTGGGGGTAATTACCCCCCAGGGATAAAATCGTCATTACTATTATAACTATTCCGTAACACTAATACTGATTACAGAAGCTACCAATAATTATATTTGTATCAAATAGTAGCATTTACGCGTGACAACGAGGTGGAGGTTAGAAGCGAACATATGAATGACAATTTCCTTTCTAGTGGGCCCGCAGCTTGCGTAAGGTCGAAGAACGACATATTCCATTTTAAGACGACATATTCCATTTTAAGTAGACGTTTTCCGCACTATTTATGTATTTACTCGTAGTGATAGAATGTACAAGACGAACTCCTTTCGGCGATTTGCCGCTATCAAGTGTACGTGTTAGCTGGTATGACGTGCTCCGTATGACATCTTTGAGCGTAAACGTCGGTTGTCCTTTCATTGTATACGATCATGTTATTTATACCTTTACTTTTTCTTTGCGTTATCATCTACAGTTATTTTTTGACACTTTTTCTGACAGCTTCCGCTTCAAAAAAAATGTTCAAATGTGTGTGAGATCTTATGGGACTTAACTGCTAAGGTCATCAGTCCCTAAGCTTACACACTACTTAACCTAAATTATCCTAAGCACACACGCACAAGCGCGCGCGCACACACACACACACACACACACACACACACACACACACACACACACACACACACACACACACGCCCGAGGGAGGACTCGAACCTCCGCCGGGACCAGCCGCACAGTCCATGACTGCAGCGCCTCTGACCGCTCGGCTAATCCCGCGCGGCACTTCCGCTTCAGCTATTCTGTATGTGTACAATGGAGTTTTCATATCTGGAGCCGAACTGTCAGAAAAGCTGTCAAAAAATAACTTTATATGATAACGCAAATTAAAAATAAACATGTAAATAACGTGATCGTATCGTAACAAAAAAGACAACCGATATGTAAGCTCCAAGATGCCAGACCACGTCATACCAGCTAACACGTATACTACATAATGGCAAATCACCAAAACGGGCTACTACTAAGAGTAAGCAAACAGTGCAGCAAAAATACTTGAATTTTAAATGAAATATGAATAACAGTTTCTTTGCTCCCCATATACTCTCAGTCCACTCACTATACACACGTTTTGCACTGAGTACCGCACATCTACAACCATAAAAACGAGGCATAATCGCTCAAATATCTAAGGAAAATGCCTTCTTCGAGTTTTGCAGGTAGTTCTCACAAGGCTTTAGAAACTCCTTCATTACTCACTTTTTAACAGATAAACTAACAAATTGAAAGCACAACAAAATAGTAACTATGTACCGGCTACTACATCGCTGTAGGGCCCAACAACAACTATTATTGTTATTATTGCTGTCTTGTTATGGCAGTGGTTAGACACAAAGCATTGTCAGCTTGAAGACCCCATTTCTGCCAGTTCAGAAATAAGGAGACCAGCAACCAAGCTATTAACTAAGAGAAAATGCAGTGCACGGATTTGAGCTTGATTGATTTTAACTGCGGGTGCCGGTTGTGGATGAGACAAGATCCGCTAGGGAGAGCAGTTGTGCACGTGAATCGTGTTTTGTAGCAAGTGTCCGCCCTGAACGCGGATAGTTAGCTTTCTTTTCTGAGGATTTGTAGGTTGCACTTGCGATGCTCTGAAAACTGCTTCATGATCGTATAAAAAAAGTTATTAGAAATAAGTGGCATCAATTGTCTCATTATATAATTTGTTCTTGCTTTCGCTCAGTCCGGAGCCGCGCGACTGCTACGGTCGCAGGTTCGAATCCTGCCTCGGGCATGGATGTGTGTGTTGTCCTTAGGTTAGTTAGGTTTAAGTAGTTCTAAGTTCTAGGGGACTGATGACCACAGATGTTAAGTCCCATAGTGCTCAGAGCCATTTGAACCATTTTTTTGTTCTTGCTTTCATAAAACACCCATAAGAACTAAATATCATTTGTTTCACAATTTTAAAAAAACATTAGTGAAGAAAATTAGTTTTGATTCTAACGTTTAGTTAGGTTGTAGTGATGTTGACAGTGAAGGACTGGGTGGGGGGGGGGGAGGTGAGGGGAGGAAATAGGTGATATATGACTGCACTCAGGGGTAATGATCTAAGCTCTCACGCGTGTTTATCACGGAGACAACATCTTGCCTCACTGCAAGTTTCACTCGAGTGAATAAAACATGCTTAGCAGTTAGGAATTCGTTACCATTTATGAGCACACACTAAATTTCCAGCAGCCTAAAAGAAAATACGAAAGAAAAACCCATACAGACGTACAGGCTGCAGCACGTAACATATGCTGCCACATTTCATAAACGGATGTAGAAACACAGGGAGGGAGAGAAACAGCGGGGTTAAACTTTATCCACAGAGGTTCTGAAAGGTATGAGTATTTCTAGTTCTCTTTTTTTTTTATAACGAAATTTGCGCTCTCTTTCAAAGAGAGGGTTAGAAGTCTCAAAGAAAAGACAAAGAAGGTGCTGAACGTTAGTGTCAATGTTGCCGGCATATCGCGCATTCTCCCTTTTTAATGTCCAACGATCATACAGTCTAAGTAGTTTTGCAACGAGGAGTATCATGAAACTAAAATATAGATTTCAAGTGGAATATGATTCATAGATTGAGCTGTAGATTGGAACCGCAGATATTACCTATCATCTGTAACCGATTCAAATCTCGTTTCCCCGCGAAAAAATTGCACAGTCAAACTTATCAATGGCAAGTGAGTCATTTAGTAGTTTACATGGCAATATTATCAACTAGAAATGTCAAATCCCATTTTAAGTCATTTGACAACACGTACACACAGGGTATAGAAGGTAACAGTCCGTGACAGAAATACTTTAAGCTCCAATGGTTCCAATATTTCAGTCTTTACAATTATCCCATAATGATTCAAATTATGAACGGCAACGTAATAATCGGTGTATTGTTTCTTTCTGTAGGCGTATTCTGATATATGAGCTCATACTTCGATCGTTAAAATAAAGACCTACCTTTCTACCCCATTTTAAGTTAGTTGTTTTCGTGAGAACTAACTTGCGCTTTCACTGGAATATTATCTACAGGGCATAAAATGACTACCCAGTGAAAACACAAGCAACTCGTTACTTATTGAACACCACCACCGTACTTCTAGCCAGTTGTGTGAAACCGTGAAGTGAGAAGTAGATCGAAATTGTGCAGCCTTTCGGTTTCCACAAAGTACTGTCGGTACTAAGTCAAAGGAAAAAACAAAGATGAAATTCCGAACATTTGGATTACTGCTAGACATTCTGCCGAGTTACACGACGAAAGTATGTGGAATGTTTCGTATCTATCTTTGGAGTACGAAACAACTGCTAACAATAGACGGTGAAGATTTTTTTTTTATCATTTATAACAATAGTGTTGCGTAAAAGTACAAATGAAATGTCAATTAGTACGACATGAAGAAAATGCAAGTGATGTTCCTACCGCCAAAGAGAAATAAAAGTATTTGTCGGGTAAATTCCCGTTGTGCGTGTGGCAGGTAATGTGTGACGAGAACTTTGCGATGAATTTCTTGCACATGTCCATCACGGGTTTCAAAATTACTACTGTACTGAATTTGAACTTAATACTTCGAACGAAATTTTGCGTACTTTTGTGTTACAAACATACACGGTGGTGACAGCATGTTCATTCTCCCAAACAGCACCGTTGCACTTGATTACATGGCTAAGAGGAGGGCGCCCTTCTCAAAAAAAGATAATTTCCTCAAAACAGCGATTTCCTAAAGGGTATACAGCGTATAGGTTCACTCTATCAGCGTGTCCGACGGAGCCCAGACTTCCAAGCTCAAGAAGTCAGTCACGGGCGGCGAGCTAACGGATATGTAGCCTCAATTGAAGCAGTCTGGCCTAATAGGCTCGGTCACAAGTACGGCCAATGGGAGCGTCTACAGTGACCGAGTCCAGACCGGAAAGTATCAATTTAAGCTCCTCCCAGAGGCGTCTTGAGCTTTCTGCTAGAGACGAGTAAACAAACGGACCGTCAGCGGCTATAAAAAGCGCGCTTACGGATGAGTCAGTTGTTTGTTGACTTTTTTGCTGAGAGTGACAAATGGTGAAGACATAGCAATTTGAAGGTCTATTTTGCAATGCATTTTCATGAAAATAGTTTGGTTTTATAATCCACCTCCGCGCAAGAAAGGAAAATGTTCACAACGGTCTAACACATCGTGGCCCTCCGCGTAAACGCTCCATAACTCAAGAAAGAAAATGAAGCAGTTCGCATGCCAGTCACTTAAATCTCAGCAGATATATGCATCGATGACTAATTTGCTATCTCTTTCAGGACGCGTAACTGCAACGTCACATCGTGATATCTATTACTTCCGTTGAAAATCACGCAAGATTCTGCCATTAAGTAACAAGAAAATTCGTTGCAAACCCAGGAATGTTAAGATGATGGTATTTAAAGATGAGTCACAATACGTTTCAAGCAGATGTTTAACATTCTTTCACAACGTATATTACCTGTCTCTAGCACTTATGCAACGAACGAAGTCTACGCGGCGTGATAAAAGGATTGCTTTGGTTTACGAGACGGCGTGCCGAGCACAAAGCACTGAAACCACTCAATGGTTAATAATTACGACAGAAAGTTGCATTTATTCCACGAAAGTCTAAAGGCTGCCTTATCGAAAGTAATTTAACACTTGTTGAGGCTAGCAACGTAAAGAACGATCAAAGATACCCTCAACGTCTTTCGTTTACATATCGTTAGTCATTGAAGAAAAATCATCCTGTGATGAGGCTTGGATCCTACAACGAGTCTGAACCCATAAGGCATCGCACATAGAGGAATAATCCCAGGTTTTCAACGTGCGAGATGTGTAAGACTTCTCTAATAGTGCTACTAACCCGTCTCCAATGACACCTATGTCAAAAAGACAAATTTAAAAAGTTATTCTGTAGGTTTTCCCAGCCTGACTGACAGGTAGCACAGTTTAGCGTGACAGGTTTTCATAAACAAAAATACACCCTTCAGACTGACAGGACACAGGTATAAAATCCGTGTAATCCACAGCTGCCTTCCTTACTTCGTACGGTTTTCCAACGGTAAGATAATTCTGAACGTAAACACAAGACGACAAAATGTTGATAACGCTATTAGGGACGATAAAGCATCTCTTTTTGCTCCTTCGCCTTGCCTCTCCAAGCATTGCTACTTATCGCAGCCTAGTACTAAGAGAGATTTGCGGTCCCTAATATCATGCAACCTGAAAAGTAAAGGGATATTTTTTTACTTTTCGGAGCAACGCTCACTAATACCAACGCATTGATAATGTTGCAAAATAGACTGGGCAGTCGCATAAATAAGCGTTTTTTGCATAAGTATGCAACTCTCACCTATTTTGCTTAAGCAGTAGGAAGGAAAGAAAGGAAGTAAATCAGGAACAATAAGTTTTAATACGCCGTCAATTCACCAAGGTCAATTTAAAAATAAGCACATCTTAAAATATTACTGTTTCAGTATATATTTTTTTGTTATTGACTGTTAGCAAGAAAATTACACTTCTATCAAACTATTAACGTTAGCTCACGTTCCTGGAGAACGGTTGGCCGCACGAATACTTAATTCGGGCCACATGAAACTCGCGAGCCTCAGTTTGACGACCACTGCACTCTGGACGCTACATTATTTGACAGTCGGAAATTGTGGTTAATAAGGAACCAAGCACTGAAACTTTAGATTTCCAACCTGATAATGGTCTATGGTAAAACCACGCAGTATTTTGCAGGCTCGGAACTAGATATGGAGGGGGGGGAAGAGATGGAGGGAGAGAGAGATGGAGGGAGGGAGGGAGGGAGGGAGGGAGGGGGAGAGGAGGAGAGGAGGAGGGAGAGAGAGGGGGGAGGGGGAGGGGGGGAGAGAGGCAGGTGGGGAGGGGAGGGGTGGGAGAGAGGGGGGATATAGGGAGAGGGTGAGGGTGAGGGAGAGGGAGAGGGAGAGAGGGAGAGAGAGAGAGAGAGAGAGAGAGAGAGAGAGAAGGGGGGGGAGGGACGGCAAAAGGGCGTATCTGCCCCAGGCGGCAATTTCAGGGAAAGCCATGGTACTATTCGTAGTAACAGCTTTTTCAGTATTAGACAACGACATTTTGATTTTTCATGCAGAAAAACGTTTGACTAATTTTGATGACGTAATAGATTCTTTCGCGTAAAGCTGTAGAAAGATTAGAGAGCACAATACACTAGAACATAAGGATTGAATTGCTTGTCTCTTGTCTTTACTGGTTTTGTTTCCCATATTTAATTTTATGCCACACAAAAGAGAAAGTTATGAAGTAACAGGCAATGAAGAGTACAAATTTTCTGAAGAGTTCTTATTCTGCCGGTCACAAAGAATCTCATCTATAATTAATTGTGAGTTTGGATGTTAAACCTGCCGACTGTGAGCAGGAGAAGCACCGCAAGTCATTTTAATTTCCAGTGTCCTGAATGTAGGTTTGATGGCTTCCATTATAAAATACACGCGTTTGTATTCCACAGAGCGAAATACAGAGACGTGCGATAGAAGAATGCTATATGAAGAGGCGTGGCGCTGCACTTTGGCACACTTAAGACCAAGTAACATGAATTACATTTCGTCGAACATATATGTTTTATATATCAAACTCTTCAGAAAGACGTGCGCTACAAAATGAGCATATTTTTGAAAAATCTTGATTTTTAATTTTTAACGTCCTATTTCAAAGGCTAGAAGGGTGGGGGTGGGGGGCGCTAGTACCAAGCTTTTGCCCCGTTCGGAAATAACGTGGATCCGGGGCTGGTATTTTGTCTCTCGTTTCTCAATTTTAAGAACGCAATGTAACTGCCTAGCAGACGTAGAAGACAACTGACATGAGCAGTTTGAGAATACAGGTGCACATTCAGCACACCGGTGGTTGTGGACTGAGTCAGTGGCGACGGGAGTTGCGGATTTCACAGAAGAAACAGGGCAGGACGCCTTGCCGAGGAAGGATCTCATTACACGTGCTGAAACGCAGCTGTTCTCCGAGCTGCTACATGAGCCAGCGCATTCTGTCAATCAGCAACTCTGACGCCGTGACTCACCGCCTGCTTTTCAAACAGCTGCCCGGCGTTCTAAAAGGGCTGCCGCGAAAGCTTTGTTTCTATTTCTTTGCACGCTGTGCTACTCAGTATACATATTCTATGAAGGTACTTTATGTTATTAGATTATAAAACATTACAAAACATGCAGTTTGTATATCGTAACCTTGATACCGTTTGAGAACTGGCTCATGCAGGCAGTTGTGAAACGATCTGTAGTTTAACATGGAATCAGAATCATGTCGCGACTTTACTTCGCACACAGCATGTGTCCTTGGGGTCATAGCCATGTATAGTCATCTAGTCATCCAATGTCACCTGAATGACTAATCCACCAGTGAAATTACAACTTTTCTACAGTTGCCCACGTGGACCGTTGGTGATGGGATTGTGAAGTGGAAAAGCGAAGGACGCATGTGCTAACGTACAGGGACCGTCGAATATTGGTGTAGGTTCTTGTAAAACATTGTACAACTTAAGTGGAAGGAATCACTCGTGAGTTCCAAAGTGCAGTCCCACTACCACAATGACAGGGCGTAGGGAGTAAAAATGAATGGGGTTCAATGGTCGAACGGCTCCTCATAAGCCACATATTTCTGTAGTCATTGCTCAGCGACGCTTGAAGGGATGTGAAAGGAAACGGCACTAGACAATGGATGACTTGAGAAAGAGTGATATGCCGTGATGAGTCACACTTTACCCTGTGCAATCCGATAGAAAAGTTTGGGTGTCGCGTGTCTCTGGAGAACGCTACGTGCCATCATCTGTAGTGCCAAAAGTTTAAGTACAAAGAAGGTGGTGTTACGGTATGAGAGTATTTTTCGTGGATAGAGTGTGTGGTCCCTTTATCGTGTGATCTCTCTATCGCGTCTCAGAAGACGCTAAATGCGGAAGTGTAGCAACGTGTACCGCGTATAGCAAAGCAAAAGCTGGAGGACGATGACTGATTTTCTCACTGTAACAGCGCACCCTGTCGTAAAACAGCGTCTCAAGGCAATGGTATACGGCTAATTACATTCCTGACATCGACTGACCTGTCCAGAGTCCCGAACTGAAACTGCACTCGTAAACGAGGTCGTTAACACTTGTTTGTGAAATGACATTTAAGCTCTGAGATGGTTGGTTCGGATCCTGGTGGTGGAAAAACTATTCACCGCCAACATGTGACCATCGAGGCAAGGAGAGACGATGGCGTACAGTGACTGATCACCAGTGTGTCAATGTGCTGGGTTAAATTCCTAACCACCCAGCTAAGTCTCATGGAGTTGATGGAAGTGACACTGTTGAAAGTGATCCGTCCGTTGCATTGTGACACTAAGCTCGACATTTCGCTGTTCGAGACGAGCAGATTACGTATCGGCATCTGCTTTTAGCCTTTCGCTCCTCTCGTATGATGATTATCTTCGTCGCGACGAAAACACCAACTTGTACTCGTCGCAGGTATACGCTAAATAGCTATACTCTAAAACACTTTCTAATGGTTCTTTATTTACGTGACCATTACGGCACTCCAACCCCAGTTCTCGATACCAGTAATATCGTACTACTTTTCTGTGCAGTAACAGACATATTTTTGTGACAATATTCACATTTGGTTTTATTAATGTATAGGTACTCCGATGTATCGATATATTACAATGATATGGTTCTTGTGTGTATTTATTTCTGTGAGACAGTCATAATCTTTGACGTACTTGTAACCGTTCTGGCGCGAATGCGCACAGAGCAGTCTTTGTTTCACTTTGCAGGAGTTATGTTATTTCGCTTTGTAAAACAACAGTCAAGTCTTGTGTTTGGCTAAAGTGAAAATTAAATATATGAAGATTGATACAAAACTGTTTTCTTGATGATGTGACAATTAAGAAAAAGTATATGTTAATAAAAATGTGGATCGTGAGCACCAAGTCAAAAATTATTTCTACCATACCATTGTTCTGATCTGGGATTGTTTGATCATTAAGAATTTCGTGAAAAACGCCTATGTTAGGTCTTCAAATACTGCTAAAATACAGATCTGGACCTTCTATCAGTCAAAGTGGAATCACCCTAGAATCAACAAGATGAGCCATAACAACTTCGACGAAATCTACGTGGGAAAATTTTTTTACAGTGACTTCATTATTTCTATTCTGACGATACCATCCACAGTCAATAACTTTGTTGTTGGCCGATAAAGCGAACATATGCTGCGTGCGCAACATTATTAATCTGATTTCTAACCTACTTTGCAAGTGGTGGTATTGTTAGAACTTGACATGCAACGTGTCACAATTCGTTAAGTAAATAGGTTTGCACCAGGCCATGAGCCACACGAAATTAATCTGAGACTAGCAGGTTTGCAGAACACACAAATAAAAATACAGCGTAATCAGTTACTAAATTTTAAGTTTATTAACGACGCATTCCGGAAGTTTTCTTCTGGCATCAGGCGGCAGTTTCGGGATTCAAGCTCAGGTGCACTGCTCCTGAGAAACCAGAACTACTCCTGAGAAACCAGCTCTGTCGAAATATCAGGAATGTTTTATCAGTTCTATTGCAGACTACTTTTGATCATTTGGTAACAAGAAATGCCACCAGAATGAGATTTTCACTCTGCAGCGGAGTGTGCGCTGATATGAAACTTCCTGGCAGATTAAAACTGTGTGCCTGACCGAGACTCGAACTCGGGACCTTTGCCTTTCACGGGCTAGTGCTTTACTATCTGAGCTACCGAAGCACGACTCACGCCCGGTACTCACAGCTTTACTTCTGCCAGTATCTCGTCTCCTACCTTCCAAACTTTACAGAAGCTCTACTGCGAACCTTGCAGAACTAGCACTCCTGAAAGAAAGGATACTGCGGAGACATGGCTTAGCCACAGCCTGGGGAATGTTTCCAGAATGAGATTTTCACTCTGCAGCGAAGTGTGCGCTGATATCCTTTCTTTCAGGAGTGCTAGTTCTGCAAGGTTCGCAGGAGTGCTTCTGTAAAGTTTGGAACGTAGGAGACGAGATACTGGTAGAAGTAAAGCTGTGAGTACCGGGAGTGAGTCGTGCTTCGGTAGCTCAGATGGTAGAGCACTTGCCCGCGAAAGGCAAAGGTCCCGAGTTCGAGTCTCGGTCGGGCACACAGTTTTAATCTGCCAGGAAGTTTCAAGAAATGCCACATTATGAAACGCGTTGGAGCCGCACGCATGTGGATGAATGACAAGAGGCGATGAGAAAACTTAATATTCATACTGCAGCTCTACTGGAGATGTTGAAAAGACGGTCACCTGCTGTATCAGTGACGTGAGGTAAGCCACAGAAATTCAACTGTTGCTGGTAAACACTTTCCTAAGATAAGCAGGAGGAACTTGTGCAGCATTAGAAGACGTCCATGTGTCTCATTCTTGCCTCGGAAGCCCGGACAGAACTGAACCCCGGAAGCTCACACCGCAGGGCGTGGCCTCTGATGGGAGAAGACGTCCACATTGGCAACTACAGTATCTGCGGTTGCGGTCTTTTTTTTTTTTTTTTGTGGTTTTCGGGCGCACAACTTCAATGGTCATTAGCGCCCTGACTACTCTAAGAATGCACCGCGAGGCACAAGTTGACAACAACAACTAAAAGGGAAAACACAATAAAAGACAGACAGACAGGCATAGGATTAAAAAACATAATCAAATGTCCTTAGCGAGGTGTGTCAAATTGATAAAACAAAGAACACGAGCAGCTGCTCGTGGGTCATCCGCTAAAACGGCATCGAAAGTATTAGGCAGGTTAAGATCGAGGCGCAGTGTGTTAAGATCAGGACAGGACATTAAAATGTGTCTAACCGTCAGCAAGTGCCCACATGGGCAGAACGGCGCCGGCGCAGCCGTCAGCAGATGGCGATGGCTGAACCGGCAGTGTCCAATTCTTAACCTTGCTAAAACGACCTCCTCCCGCCGAGAAGGGCGTGAGGAGGACGTCCAAGCCACGGGAAGAGGTTTTAAGGCCCGAAGCTTGTTGTCGGTAAGTGCAGCCCAATCGGCATGCCACAGCGACACAACGCGCCGACAAATGACCCTGCTAAAATCGGACGAAGGGACACAACAAGAAGCTGTCCGAGGCTGGAGGACCGCAGCCTTGGCCGCGGCATCTGCAGCTTCGTTCCCAGGGATACCGACATGGCCAGGAACCCACATAAAGCTAACCGGCGTACCGACGTCCACCAGCTGCTGAAGAGAGCGTTGGATCCGCTGTACGAAAGGGTGAACCGGGTACGGATCACTGAGGCTCTGGATGGCGCTCAGGGAATCTGAGCAGATGACATAAGCAGAATGTCGGTGGCGGCAGATGTAAAGAACAGCCTGGTAGAGGGCAAAGAGCTCAGCTGTGAAGACCGAACAATGGCCATGGAGCCGGTATTGGAAACTTTGTGCCCCGACAATAAAGGAACACCCGACCCCGTCATTGGTCTTAGAGCCATCTGTATAAATGAAAGTCATGTTGTTGAACTTCGAACGAAGTTCCAAAAAACGGGAGTGGTAGACCGAACCGGGGGTGACCTCTTTTGGGAGCGAGCTGAGGTCGAGGTGAACGCGGACCTGAGCCTGGAGCCAAGGTGGCGTGCGGCTCTCGCCCACTCGAAAGGTTGCAGGGAGTGAAAAATCAAGGTGTTGAAGGAGGCGACGAAAGCGAACTCCAGGGGGTAGCAAGGCAGAGACATACAACCCGTATTGAAGGTCAAGAGAGTCGTCAAAAAAGGAACGATAAGACGGATGGTCGGGCATTGACAGTAGCCGACAGGCATACCGACAAAGCAGTATATCGCGCCGGTAGGTGAGTGGCAATTCGCCAGCGTCAGCATGAAGACACTCTACGGGACTGGTATAAAATGCTCCGATCGCAAGTCGTAAACCCCGATGTTGTATGGAGTTGAGGCGGCGTAAGATGGATGGCCGTGCAGAGGAGTATACGAAGCTCCCATAATCCAGCTTGGAGCGGACGATCGACCGATATAGACGAAGTAGGACGGTTCGATCCGCTCCCCACGACATACCACTGAGAACACGGAGGACATTTAAAGAACGGGTACAACGGGCGGCCAAATATGACACATGTGGAGACCAGCTAAGTTTCCTGTCAAAGGTAAGGCCTAAAAATTTGATTGTCTCCACGAGTGGGAGAGCAACGGGACCGAGTCGTAAGGACGGTGGGAGAAACTCTTTGTAGCGCCAGAAGTTAATACAGACCGTCTTCTCGGCAGAAAAACGGAAGCCATTGGCGACACTCCAGGAGTAAAGACGGTCAAGAGAACGCTGAAGACAGCGCTCCAGGACACGTGCACACTGCGCGCTGCAATAGATGGTAAAATCGTCCACGAAAAGGGAGCCTGATACATCAGCTGGGAGGCAATCCATTATTGGATTGATCGCGATGGCGAAGAGAGCGACGCTCAAAACTGAGCCCTGTGGCACCCCATTCTCCTGGCGAAAGGTGTCGGACAGGACAGAACCCACACGTACCCGAAACTGTCGATCCATTAAAAAGGAATGAATAAAAAGAGGGAGGCGACCGCGAAAGCCCCATGTATGCATGGTGCGGAGAATGCCCGCCCTCCAACAGGTGTCGTAAGCCTTCTCCAAATCAAAGAACACAGCCGCGGTCGGGCGCTTCCGCAAGAAGTTATTCATAATGAAGGTCGACAAGGTAACCAGATGGTCAACAGCAGAGCGGCGCCTTCGAAATCCACATTGTACATTGGTAAGTAGGCGTCGAGACTCGAGCAGCCAAACCAATCGAGAGTTAACCATTCGCTCCATCACTTTACAGACACAGCTGGTAAGCGAGATAGGTCGATAACTGGAAGGCAAGTGCTTGTCCTTCCCCGGCTTAGGAATCGGGACAACAATAGACTCGCGCCAGCATGCGGGAACATGTCCCTCAATCCAGATGCGATTGTATGTACGAAGAAGAAAACCTTTACCCGCAGGAGAAAGGTTCTTCAGCATCTGAATATGAATAGAATCAGGCCCTGGAGCGGAGGACCGTGATCGGCCAAGTGCGGTTTCGAGTTCCCACATGGTGAATGGGGCATTATAACTTTCACAATTCGAGGAGCGGAAGTCAGGTGGCCTAGCCTCCTCTGCCTGTTTGCGGGGGAGGAAGGCAGGGTGGTAATGAGCGGAGCTCGAAACCTCGGCGAAAAAGCGGCCGAAGGCATTGGAGACAGCCTCAGGGGCCACAAGGACTTCATTCGCGACCTTCAAGCCAGAAACTGGGGGGTGGACCTTAGTGCCAGATAGCCGGCGCAGGCTACCCCAGACAACAGAAGAAGGAGTAGAACTGTTGAAGGTGCTTGTGAAAGCAGCCCAGCTGGCTTTCTTGCTTTCTTTAATAATACGACGACACTGAGCACGTAATCGTTTATAATTAATACAATTCGCCACTGTAGGGTGGCGCTTAAAGGTGCGTAAAGCACGTCGACGAGCACGTAAAGCGTCTCTACATGCTGCGGTCCACCAGGGGACCGGTACGCGACGTGGAGAAGAAGTAGGGTGAGGGATGGAATATTCAGCAGCAGCGAGAATGACTTCCGTGAGGTATGCGACCTGACGATCGCAGCTTGTGAAGGTTTGATCCTGAAAGGTAGCCCTGGAAGAGAAGAGCTCCCAGTCTGCCTTGGAGATGGTCCAACGAGAGGAGCACGGAGAGGGAGTATGCTGCAGGAGATGGATAACACACGGGAAGTGGTCGCTCGAATATGTATCAGAAAGTGCATACCACTCAAACCGGCGTGCAAGTTGGGGAGTACATATAGAGAGGTCTAAATGGGAATAGGTGTGAGATGTGTCCGAAAGAAAAGTAGGGGCGCCAGTATTGAGGCAGACAAGATCGAGCTGGTTGAAAAGGTCTGCTAACAAGGAGCCCCTCGGGCAGGATGCTGGAGAGCCCCAAAGGGGATGGTGGGCATTGAAGTCTCCAGTTAACAAAAATGGTGCAGGTAGCTGAGCAATAAGTTGCATCACGTCTGCCCTGGTAACGGCAGATGACGATGGAGTGTAAACGGTACAAAAGGAAAACGTAAAAGTGGGGAGAGTAATGCGGATGGCAACTGCCTGCAGGCCGGTGTGCAACGTGATGGGATCGTAGTAAATATCATCCCGGACCAGCAACATAACCCCTCCATGAGCTGGGATACCTACCACAGGGGGTAGGTCAAAACGCACAGAGGTGTAGTGTGCCAAGGCAATTTGATCGCATGGGCGTAGCTTCGTTTCCTGGAGGGCTACGACAAGCGGACGGTGCAAGCGGAGCAGCAACTTCAAGTCCTCTCGGTTGGAGCGAATGCTGCGAATATTCCAGTGAATAAGTGCCATCGTAAGAAAAGAAAGATGAGAGAAGTGGTCACCTCGAAGGCCGCTTAGGGCCTGGCTTCGAGCGAGCACTGCCTCCGCTATCAGTAGGCGGACAGTCATCGTCCATTGGGTCTATAGGGTCATCGGCCATCTCGGGAGGATGGCCGGGAGGGGGAGCTTCCTCCGCCAGTGAACGGCCAGATGTACGGCGACCAGCGGTGCGGCCAGGCGAAACGGATGACGGCCTGGGGCGGCAGCCGCTGGGTGGCGCAATAGAAGAAATGCGCCGTGGCGGGGAAGGGGAACTGTGCTTCCTATGCGCCTTTTTGGAAGGACGTGTAGTGGAAGTACCGGTCGAAGGCTGTGAGGTCGAGGTACGGAGGAAGTCTGCACGGGATGGTTCCTTCTTGAAGGCCCGTGCATCTGACTTCGGTGTCTTCGTTTTAGCAGAAGCTGAAGAAGGTGCTCGTGTCTGTGGGGTGATGGGAGGAAGAGGAGACGTCGACCGCGCGATCTTAGCACTGGCCGAACGGACGACCGTGGTGCTGAAGGTCAGATCGCATGTCTGGGTTGCTACCTCCCGGGTAGTCCGAGGAGAGGCGAGGACAGTACTGTATTTCCCCGCTGGGAGCAGCGTGGGCTTCCTACTAGCCAATAGCTTGCGAGCAGCCGAGGTGGACACTTTCTCTTTGACCCGAATTTCCTGGATACAGCGTTCTTCCTTATAGACAGGACAGTCGCGGGAGGATGCTGCATGGTCACCCTGACAGTTCACACAACGAGGAGACGGAGGTGGACAGTCACCCTCATGGGCATCCCTGCCACAGGTGACACATTTAGCCGCATTGGAACAAGACTGTCGAGTGTGATTGAAACGCTGACACTGGTAGCAGCGCGTAGGTGTCGGGATATAGGGGCGAACAGAAATAACCTCGTAGCCCGCCTTGATGCGCGATGGCAGCTTAACACTATCGAAGGTCAAGAAAATTGTCCGGGTCGGTACAAGGTCATTGTTGACCTTTTTCATGACCCTATGGACAGCCGTCACGCCCTGCTCAGCGAGGAATGATTGAAGCTCCTCGTCAGTCAATCCGTCGAGGGAGCCAGTATAGACCACACCACGAGACGAATTCAAAGTTCGGTGGGCCTCCACCCGGACAGGGAACGTGTACAGGAGGGTGGCCCGAAGCAGTTTTTGTGCCTGAAAGGCATTCTCAGTTTCCAGTAATAAGGTGCCGTTACGCAACCTGGTACAGGATTTGACAGATCCGGCTATGGCATCTACGCCCTTCTGAATAACGAAAGGGTTGACAGAGGAAAAATCCTTTCCGTCCTCAGTTCGAGAAACTACGAGGAACTGTGGGGCAGGCGGTAGTACTTTTGTCACTGTTGGCTGGTCACGTTTCCGTTTTTGGGTCGAAATCGAAAGAGATGGAGTAGAATCCATTGCGGAGGAATCCCCCATGATTGCCAGCATCTCCGATGGCGCGCTCCTTCCTTGTGGGGACCCTCTCAGAGGGCACTCCCGCCTTAGGTGAATGTTTACACCTCAGGTCACACCTCCCGAGAAACAGACGGAGGGACCAATCGGCATGGTCAGAAGGTATCAGCTCAGGCAATCACCCCTCCCCGGGCCTGGCCTTTACCAGGGGGTACGCGCGTGCCTTACATGTCTACCCAGGGCGGGGACTTACGCGTTACCCCGTCACCGGCTACGCGTGCGAACGCGTGGGTCGGCCTTCAGGCACGCACAGGGAGGAAGGAAGAAGAGGAAAAAGAAGAGAGAGAGGGAGAAAGAGGACAGACTGTCTCAAACGCCGAGGCGGAGACCAGAGAAGGCAAGGAGAAGAAGGCAATGAGAAAGCAAGGGGAAGAAGGCAATAAGAAGGCAAGGAGAAGAAGGCAATGAGAAGGCAAGGAGAAAAAGGCAATGAGAAGGCAAGGAGAAAAAGGCAATGAGAAGGCAAGGAGAAAAAGGCAATGAGAAGGCAAGGAGAAAAAGGCAATGAGAAGGCAAGGAGAAAAAGGCAATGAGAAGGCAAGGAGAAAAAGGCAATGAGAAGGCAAGGAGAAGGCAAGGGAAAGAGTAAGGAAGACAGTGAGGTGGAGAAGAGCAAAGAAAGGAACCAACAAAAGGAAGGAAGAAACGAGAAGTGAAAAAACCAAAAGGACCACGATGATAGGTCGTGGAACCGTCCGTCTCCGGACGCAGGCGCGAACTACCCCCGTGAGGGGGATGGACTCCTTTTAGTCGCCTCTTACGACAGGCAGGAATACCGCGGGCCTATTCTAATCCCCGGACCCGCAGGGGGGCGGTTGCGGTCTGGAGGGAGCGAGGGGAGACATTTATCTGGAAGCCCCTGGTGAAACACCACCAGTGCTGGGCGGCCAGGGGGAGACGCGTGCCGTGCCAGCACGGATTCTGGCTTTTGTGGAGCTCCGAGGCCCGCAGTGGCCTGCGTAATGAGCGGCACATCGCGCACAGGCTGACGCTCAAATCGGGGCTCGCACGGTGCACGGCTGTCAGTCTCGCTAACAAGCAGCTCTGCGGCCGCGTCAGGCTCGCCCTTTCGTGGCTTTATTAGTTCCACTGTGGCGCGCGTGGACAACCGCAGCGCGCGCCTTGCGACGAGTGCTCAGATTCCACTAATCGGCTTCCCCAGGTTTTCACCCCATCTTTCCAGCCACAACAAAAAAAAAATGTTCAAATGTGTGTGAAATCTTATGGGACTTAACTGCTAAGGTCATCAGTCCCTAAGCTTACACACTACTTAACTTAAATTATGCTAAGAACAAACACAAACCCATACCCGAGGGAGGACTCGAACCTCCGCCAGGACCAGCCGCACAGTCTATGACTGCAGCGCCTTAGACCGCACGGCTAATCCCGCGCGGCCCAGCCACAACATTTGAGAAGGACACTGAGTATTAGCCTAAAATGGCTCTGAGCACTATGGGACTTAACATCTAAGGTCATCAGTGCCCTAGAACTACTTCAACCTAACTAACCTAAGGACAGCACACAACACCCAGTCATCACGAGGCAGAGAAAATCCCTGACCCCGCCGGGAATCGAACCCGGAAACCCGGGCGTGGGAAGCGAGAACGCTACCACACGACCACGAGCTGCGAACTTTAACCTAAAAGATCGATGGGAAGGGACAATAACAACATCCAAGCTCCAAACCAGATTGTCATGGCGACTGATGCCGCTAACACATAAATTACCAGATAATGTGTTACACATACGACGTACGTTCTATTGAAGCACGAAATGACACGGAATTTCCTGTCGAGCAAGATAAAACTGCCAAGTTTAAGTGACAACGGCTGTTAAATACTTATTAACTAAATACAATGGCAGTACAACCTTAGCAGCAGCTCCTGATTAGTGTTGCTGACTGCCTGTCACGTGGGCCTGGGTCGTATTACCGGTCGGGTTGGGCATTTTTTCTACCTGAGAATGTGTTGTTGTTGTTATGGTCTTCAGTCCAAAAACTGGTTTAATGCAGATCTCCATGCTACTCCATCTGAGCAAGCCTCTTCATCTCCGTGTAACTACTGCACTACTGCAACCTACCCCCCTCCTGAATCTGCTTACTGCATTCATCTCTTGGTCTACCTCTACGATCTCTCCCCCCCCCCCCACCACCCCCACCCCCCGCTTCCCTCCAGTACTAAATTGGTGATCCCTTGATGCCTCAGCATGTGTCCTACCAAACGATCCCTACTTGTCAGGTGGTACCACAAATTTCTGTTTTCCCCAACACTATTCAGTACCTCATTAGTTACATGATCTACCCATCCAATCTTCAGCATTCTTCTGTAGCACCACATTTCGAAAGCTTCTATTCTCGTGTAAGCAGTTTATCGTCCATGTTTCACTTCCATACATGGCTACACTCCACATAGATACTTTGAAAAAAGATTTTGTGATACGTAAATCTATATTCGGTGTTAGCAAATTTCTTCTCTTCATAAATGCTTTCCTTGCCGCAGACAGTCCTTATTTCGGCCATCATTAGTTCTTTTGCTACCCAAATAGCAAAACATCTATTACTTTAGGTATCGTGATTACGAATCTAATTCCCTCAGCCTCGCCTGATTTAATTCGACTAAATTCCATTATTCTCGTTTTGCTTTTGTTGAAGTTCATCTCATATCCTCTCTTCAAGACTATATATAAACTGTGCGCGCGCGTGTGCGTGTGCGTGCGTGCGTGCGCGCGCGCTTTCTCTGGCACGCCCATTCACATGTCACACTTGACTATACAACTACTCTAAGGGATTTCCCCCCCCCCCCCCCCCCCCCGATGTATCACCACATTCGGGGAGGCCTCAACTGGTGAGTGGTCCAATCCGTTACAAAGGAATAGTACTTAATTATTTGAATAGTAATATTTCGGATCACGGATTCATGCAATACGCAAAAGTGCATTTCCACTGACTGTAGTCGAAGCCCGATTATATGGATATTTCACAAGCCTGGAAACTGAATCGGCAAATATCAGTGACAGTACCAATTTTTCTGCACCTTCAGGTCCCGTCGATGTGTTGCCCAGTTGCAGGACGATCGGGTGATGGACGCGAATTAGTTTTAGTATCAGCCAGACAACTAGTTAAACTAAGTCATGAGATGACAATTCGGTAGAAGACACAGCTGCCGAATTCAGTTTGGGGATGCTGACAAGCCAGTTCGGAAGGATGCTGTTTTTTCGCAGGAGTCAGTCGCCCTTCTGGCGCCACACCAGAATGGCACATTTGAGCGCCACGGAGTCTTCCAGCTCCTCACCGGTCGAAAGCCGCTGGAACGACCAGTGCTGTCTGCATGGCAGAAAGCATCGCAATTCACAATATGCTTTCTGGAAAAAACGTAGCATAGTGTGAATTATTGATGTACTCGAAGCGGAGAAGAACTGCGCTGAATTAGCGTTCTATCTGTTATCGCTTCCCTATCAGCAGATAAAACAAATCCTACCTGCAGATCTTCTGTCCCCCGACAGTGGCAGCATCGGAGTTCGGATCTCAAGCAGATGTTCTCACCAGCGAAGTTGTATAACGAAGGTCAGTGGGAAGGTATGTCAATAGAAAAATTGTATAC
Organism: Schistocerca americana; assembly: GCF_021461395.2. Lineage (NCBI taxonomy): Eukaryota > Metazoa > Arthropoda > Insecta > Orthoptera > Acrididae > Schistocerca > Schistocerca americana. The sequence goes on from NC_060119.1 coordinate 225,734,727, forward strand.
AAAATAAAGCTTAAATGCAAGGTTGCCTTGTTGCAGCATGGTAAGACACCAATCTATAAATCTGCATTCCTCATCGGATAGCCAGCCCTTCACAGGAATTCGTTTCACAAGATAATAAAGGAAGAAGAAAAAGGTCCGTCCAGCCTCTAGGGAGTCCCGGTCAGTGGAATGTGAGCAACCATTTTTAAGAAACGTACAGTAGATACCGTTGTCCAGACGAGAGATTCGAGTGCACAGGGTGGCAGGTGCAGCAACCTCTCTAGACGCGGGCCGCGCTGGGCAAAAACAACGAAAGAGGTGGAGTGCAGTGCGACTGGCATCGGAGTCAAATCGCGCGGCGCTGTGCAACGAACAAGTTCCAAGCAGTGCTGGTACACGAAATGAAATGGTTCGTTCGTACGCGCTTGTTTGCAAGGCATGGCGGTTGTCTCGACGCTGATTGTATCTGCAATCAGCCCACTCTGGTCAAATCTTACGGCGTGATGTCAGAACGACGCGCATTGATCTTTCGTTGGATGAGGAAACTATCGCAGACGAAAGTCTTCAATCGGCTTGGAAGTATATGCCATGCGCCGCCTATTAGATTCTTTAGTTTCAGTTCAGATTCTTTTCTCAGCTTACTAGGTATTACTCCCTCAATTCTAATTCTCCATTCACTCACTATGAATAGAGTCCGACATGTGGGCGGAATGACTTAACCTTCTACTCACGAGTTGACTTTTCTGTCGAGATTTAAGGCCCTAATCACTTGAAATTTTTAATATAAGTTTTAGTACATTTTACTTTCCAATGATTTAAGTGTTGTTTAAATACTCCTTGTTGATATCATTGCACTAAATAAAGCCTGCAATGTTTTACTTTTTATTACACAAAATCACACACTATTGTGAGTTATTTAAAATAGTAAACTTAAACGTACTCTCATAGAACTGAACTTTACGTTCGGAGAAATTGTAGTATCTATGTAGATAGTAAATTTTCACACTGAACTAAATTAAAACTTGCACATATAAATTGACTGCGATAGGTACAAAAAGAAAGTTTGCAAAACTGACGCTGAATGCTGGGCTCTACATCTTTTTTTTTTTATCACCACGCAAAACACATTTGATTTTAACTTAGTTTGAAGTATTTTATTGGAGAACCAGAAAGGTCTCTGTCATTATTGTTGGGAGTTCTTCCTCTGAATAACACTCCGTCAAGCGGAATTGTGATCACTGGCTTTTGCAAAATTGTCGTATGATCTCTATTACTGACATCTTCTTGTATCTACTGTCTAACATTTTCATCGAACTCAGGATCGTTAGAACTGATACCTGAGAGGAAACACGTTTAACACTGTACTAAAGAAAACGGGTTAAGTGCTTCACGAAGGGGTCTAAGATACCCCACCACCTGTCGATAACATGTATTAACAACGGAAAAAGAAGGCAAGAAGGCGATAATTCCAGCAACAATACAGCATTGTACGAATGGCAATTGAAGGAGGTTGGGAAGGCGGGGGGGGGGGGGGGGGGCGGCGTATAAGAGTAGAATCATTTTGTCACAACTGAACTTAGAGAGTGAGTTCGAAAATTTTCGCGTGGTCTGAGGAACTACATCTTTAAGGTTTAATGAACGGCTCATTTCATTGTAGAAAGCCATCCACAAAAAAAGTTTGTGCTAATATTCAGTGGAGTATTATTTTCTCACTTTAGCAGCCAACAAGTACTATGCGACAGTTGGGTATAGCAGACCATAAGTTAAGAACTGTTGTAAAGAATAAAAGACTTTATGAAATCCGATATAATAAGGAATTTCATGCTATTGCCACTTACGTATTCGCTTATTTTTAGATCTCTATTAAAAACCATGTAAAATTCAGTAATTATTTTGGAAAACGAAAGCTGAAGAATGAAACAGTATTTTGCCAACCTGCGCACTCTTAAAGCAATACAACTAAAGACTATGACTGATCCTCCTGCAGGCAACGACTGAATTAGAAGCCATGGTAAGAGTGTTCACACCGTGGTAAATGAATGAAACTACAATATAAACTGTATTTAGTAATGTGCAACATTAGGGATGCTGTAGAACACACCATGTAGCATCTCTCTCTCTCCACAGAGAGATGTTAAATGTTAGGCTTCAATAGTGACAGCTTCTCATTCTAGTACTGGGGCCAAGGACACACACCCACCTGCCATCGGAAATGACGCCTGACATGCAATTACGGCTACGATGTCAACGACTGCTAGAGTCTGGCTGTTTAGCAGCTCCCATACATAATTAATGCGGCCATCTCATTGTTCTGGTGTTAGGTTTTACGTAAGTGGCCTAACAGTGCGCTCGGACCTGAAGACAGTCATCAGTGGCACAACTAGGTAACGACACTAACTTTTGTTTTTAATGACATAATTACCCCAGTTTCCTTGACCTTCTCCTTAAGGCGCACAGTTCGATCACACTCCAACGAGAGACGTACAAATACGAGAAAGGCGGGAGACAAGCTTGCGGAAACTAGAGCGTTTCAAGGGTGTCCGCTCCTGAAGGCACCCGCACGCAGTAGCCCGAGGTGGCAGGAAGCGCGTCCGTTCCCCGGAACTGCACTTAGCGGACACACACTGGCGGCGTTGCCGGCGTCGTCACCCTCGCCGGCTGAAAAACAAGCCCAACACTTCCCAGTGTCTTCCAGTTTGTTTTTTGAGGGCATCTAGTGTGCACCGAACAGATAAAATTTTGAAAGCAACTCATATCCAGGAAAGCACTACTTTGTTGTAGAGAAACCAAAATAAAAATATTGCAATTCACTATTACATGCTTTGGATGAGGAGAGATACCACATCACCGCGGACATACCTTTTACCCTGAATTGCAAGTGACATATTCAAGTTTTTCTGAACCTACATACTTACTTTTACTTCCTTTGTTATAGGGCCCAGTGGCGTAACAACAGCGGCATTGGACACCATTTGCAAACAACATGTACTCAAACCAGAAGGAAGCCCAAAATGTGCTACACTATCACGAGACACAGCCAGCAAAAACAGTCCAGGGAAAATTGCAGACGGCATATCATACACAGCCATCAGACGTTAAAGGTATCAAGAAGTGGTATGTGAAGTTAAGGAAACACAGAGCCTCTGTGATCTCCCAAATGGTTCAAATGGCTCTGAGCACTATGGGACTTAACATCTATGGTCATCAGTCCCCTAGAACTTAGAACTACTTAAACCTAACTAACCTAAGGACAGCACACAACACCCAGTCATCACGAGGCAGAGAAAATCCTTGACCCTGCCGGGAATCGAACCCGGAAACCCGGGTGATCTCCCAAGAACAAGCAGGCCTGGACCCATTCCGCAGGCTACTCAGACAGTGAGAGACGCCTTCGTGAGAAGTTCCAAGAAGTCAATTCGCAGAGTCTCACCTGAATTGCAGAATCGAAAGAAATCAGCGCACCGCATCCTACACAAACAACTTACTTTCCTTGTGTACAAAGCCCAGATCGTACAGTCATTCGAATAAATGGATTACAGTGCTCGTTAGGCCACATTTCATCTGAACGGTGGTGTTACCCTACACACTGCTACTGTCTGAGGATCCGAGAACCACCACGCTGTGTTTGTGACAGTCAGAGACAGCCCTAAGCTGAACGTGTGGTGCCATCTTATGCGCAATGTTTTTTCTTCAGTGAAACGACACTCACAGTCCTTGCCTATCTTGATATGTTGTAGTTATTTGTTGTGCCAAAGATTCAGAACTTCCCGATCTTAATTTTCCAACAAGATGGTGCGCCACATCACTGATCGCTAGGCGTACTTGCCTATCTGGGTACAACATTTCCGGAAAGATGGATCGGGCGTGGTGGTTCCATCAATGTGTGTATGTGGATGTGTGTGTGTGTGTGTGTGTGTGTGTATGTGTCTGTGTGTGTATGTGTGTGTCTGTGTGTGTATGTGTATGTGTGTGTGTGTGTGTGTGTGTGTGTGTGTGTGTGTGTGTGTGTATGTGTGTGTATGTATGTGTGTGTATGTGTGTGTGTATGTGTATGTGCGCGCGGGCGCTCACAAAAACTTGAATACGTTACCTGCAGTTCAAAATAAAAGATGTGTATCTATGTGTCATTTACTGTCTTGTGCATATGTAATCAGGAAGAGACTTCTGGAAGACCCATGTTTTTTTCCTCCTCCTCCTCCTCTTCTTCTTCTTCTTCTTCTTCTTCTTCTTCGGAATCCTGTGGCTTCGCTATAAACTTATTCCTAACAGTGGGCATGTTTCTGGCCGAAGTGCAGTTTTAGCAGTTGCTGCTATAAAATAATAAGAACAACGAAGAAAAATTAATCACCCTCGGGAGAAATCACGTAGGTATCGCGAAAAACCCCATCTGCCTTTGATATCGGCTTCAATTCGACGAGGAGGAGAGCCCACGAATTTCTTCAGGTATGTCATATCCAGCTACAGCCACTCATGGATGATTAGACCTTACATAGCTACCAAATTCCGGCGACGTTTATTGCTACCACAGTACTCAGAACTGTTGCCATATTAATTAACTGGTTTCAAACTAATAACTACGCGAATTACGGAACACTACTTCTCCCGTAGAAGCAACAGTCCGGAAGATATTTTGCAAATATGTTGCTGTGGCACGAAAATTGTGTTTCTCTGAACCATATTTCAAATCGGAAACGATATATTTTCTGTGCTCACTATACACCTCTAAATGTAATGTGGGCGTCTTGAAACCCTACTCATTATGGCGAAAATTAACTTACAGACTATGTCCTTAGGATTATATGCGATGACGACGTAAGAAGAATCAGTGGTCTTAATACTAGACCTTGATATCCATGCAGCAAAACAATACCTTGCAGATGATAGCTTCAGGTGCCTGTGTAAGTATCGCAAACAGTGCGAATGCCATGTGGTGTCTATGCTGTAAGGGAACTTTCAATACATGATAGGATGCCATCGTCACATGGCTCACAATGGGGAGCCTCACTACCAATATGAACATTGGTAAGAATAAATGTCCCGTAAAAATTTAGCACCTGTTTTCTCGAAATTGTCGATAATGCTAACACTGTGCTGTCAGACGTTTCCGTGACGAATTTTACGATCTACTGACTAAGTGAGAAGTTAAGTATGTGCTACACCGGGACTGAGGTATCTGCCTTCCGCTGGTGCTTTCCTGCACGAAGAAAAGATGGAAAATGGGGGTTTAACCTGTCGCCGACAACTAAGTTATTAAAAACCATACCAAAGGAAACACTCTGAGTGGACTAAATCGTTTTCCGGAAAACATGAAGCTGTATCGTCATTTGGAGATTTGTACTTCATTCCTGTTGTATGTGGGATCAGTGCCTTGAGTACTGCGACGCCTTGCTGTTTTGGGAGCGATACCTGAGCAAATATCACTCAACGAGCCAAAGTTTCAACTTGTCCCAGGCATCTCCTCATTCCTTTGGAAGCGATACAGAATTCTCTGAGAGTTTGTTATCTACTCTAGTCAGCAGTTTTCAATAGGTGTTGACAGTTACAGGATGGTCATACACCATAACTTTAAAGACAAAGGTACCACTGAATAATAATCTGCTAGCGAGCCTTTCGTCTCATTACCGAATGAAGATTAGGCTGAAATTCAAACGTTCCGTCGCTTACTCTGTTTAATGTACGAAATCTTTTTTAACCCTCTTAAGTATGCAAACATACGTTGTAGTATCTAAATTAGTTCTCTACTCCGCCCAACACAGTAAGTTGCAGCTAACTTTTTGCTTACGTTTATCCCAAATGTTTTATCATCCCTAACGTGGCTTGGCCTGTTGTGTAGTAATCTTGGTAGCCGTATCATACGGAACGAGCTGAGCAAGAGGGGCGCGGTCTATGAAGAAAGGCTTAGAACACAAAGCCGGCCGCAGCTTCCTGCTCGCTAACGGAAAACCTTCGTCGGGCACCGTGACGTACGTCGGTACAGGACCTGTCCGACTAACGGCGTCTCCCTCCGTAGACCGGTTAACAACAGCGGAGGCAGTCTGTTCCGTGTACGCAGCACGCAGCAGTTCCCTGGCAACCGCTTTTACTAATTTTATTTTTTTATTTTTTTCCTTTCTAGCTTTTATCCCGTTAGTACGGCATTCGCTTTAAATTAACTTCGTAGACGAATGCCTTACCTGACACCACAGTCGTCATGGTAACCTAAGGGAGCGAAGTCGTGTGCGCTGTGTGTCTGCGTATCGTAATCACATCTACATATACATCTACATCCATACTCCGCAAGCCACCTGACGGTGTGTGGCGGAGGGTACCTTGAGTACCTCTATCGGTTCTCCCTTCTATTCCAGTCTCGTATTGTTCGTGGAAAGAAAGATTGTCGGTATGCCTCTGTGTAGGCTCTAATCTCTCTGATTTTATCCTCATGGTCTCTTCGCGAGATATACGTGGGAGGGAGCAATATACTGCTTGACTCCTCGGTGAAGGTATGTTCTCGAAACTTCAACAAAAGCCCGTACCGAGCTACTGAGCGTCTCTCCTGCAGAGTCTTCCACTGGAGTTTATCTGTCATCTCCGTAACGCTTTCACGATTACTAAATGATCCTGTAACAAAGCGCGCTGCTCTCCGCTGGATCTTTTCTATCTCTTCTACACTCCTGGAAATGGAAAAAAGAACACATTGACACCGGTGTGTCAGACCCACCGTACTTGCTCCGGACACTGCGAGAGGGCTGTACAAGCAATGATCACACGCACGGCACAGCGGACACACCAGGAACCGCGGTGTTGGCCGTCGAATGGCGCTAGCTGCGCAGCATTTGTGCACCGCCGCCGTCAGTGTCAGCCAGTTTGCCGTGGCATACGGAACTCCATCGCAGTCTTTAACACTGGTAGCATGCCGCGACATCGTGGACGTGAACCGTATGTGCAGTTGACGGACTTTGAGCGACGGCGTATAGTGGGCATGCGGGAGGCTGGGTGGACGTACCGCCGAATTGCTCAACACGTGGGGCGTGAGGTCTCCATAGTACATCGATGTTGTCGCCAGTGGTCGGCGGAAGGTGCACGTGCCCGTCGACCTGGGACCGGACCGCAGCGACGCACGGATGCACGCCAAGACCGTAGGATCCTACGCAGTGCCGTAGGGGACCGCACCGCCACTTCCCAGCAAATTAGGGACACTGTTGCTCCTGGGGTATCGGCGAGGACCATTCGCAACCGTCTCCATGAAGCTGGGCTACGGTCCCGCACACCGTTAGGCCGTCTTCCGCTCACGCCCCAACATCGTGCAGCCCGCCTCCAGTGGTGTCGCGACAGGCGTGAATGGAGGGACGAATGGAGACGTGTCGTCTTCAGCGATGAGAGTCGCTTCTGCCTTGGTGCCAATGATGGTCGTATGCGTGTTTGGCGCCGTGCAGGTGAGCGCCACAATCAGGACTGCATACGACCGAGGCACACAGGGCCAACACCCGGCATCATGGTGTGGGGAGCGATCTCCTACACTGGCCGTACACCACTGGTGATCGTCGAGGGGACACTGAATAGTGCACGGTACATCCAAACCGTCATCGAACCCATCGTTCTACCATTCCTAGACCGGCAAGGGAACTTGCTGTTCCAACAGGACAATGCACGTCCGCATGTATCCCGTGCCACCCAACGTGCTCTAGAAGGTGTAAGTCAACTACCCTGGCCAGCAAGATCTCCGGATCTGTCCCCCATTGAGCATGTTTGGGACTGGATGAAGCGTCGTCTCACGCGGTCTGCACGTCCAGCACGAACGCTGGTCCAACTGAGGCGCCAGGTGGAAATGGCATGGCAAGCCGTTCCACAGGACTACATCCAGCATCTCTACGATCGTCTCCATGGGAGAATAGCAGCCTGCATTGCTGCGAAAGGTGGATATACACTGTACTAGTGCCGACATTGTGCATGCTCTGTTGCCTGTGTCTATGTGCCTGTGGTTCTGTCAGTGTGATCATGTGATGTATCTGACCCCAGGAATGTGTCAATAAAGTTTTCCCTTCCTGGGACAATGAATTCACGGTGTTCTTATTTCAATTTCCAGGAGTGTATCAACCCTATCTGGTACGGATCCCACACCGCTGAGCAGTATTCAAGCAGTGGGCGAACAAGCGTACTGTAACCTACTTCCTTTGTTTTCGGATTGCATTTCCTTAGGATTCTTCCAGTGAATCTCAGTCTGGCAACTGCTTTACCGACGATCAACTTTATATGATGATTCCATTTTAAATCACTCCTAATGCGTACTCCCAGATAATTTATGGAATTAACTGCTTCCAGTTGCTGACCTGCTATATTTTAGCTAAATGATAAGGGATCTTTCTTTCTATGTATTCGCAGCACATTACACTTGTCTACATTGAGATTCAATTGCCATTCCCTGCACCATGCGTTAATTCGCTGCAGATCCTCCTGCATTTCAGTACAATTTTCCATTGTTACAACCTCTCGATATACCACTGCATCATCCGCAAAAAGCCTCAGTGAACTTCCGATGTCATCCACAAGGTCATTTATGTATATTGTGAATAGCAACGGTCCTACTACACTCCCCTGCGGCACACCTGAAATCACTCTTACTTCGGAAGACTTCTCTACATTGAGAATGACACGCTGCGTTCTGTTATCTAGGAACTCTTCAATCCAATCACACAATTGGTCTGATAGTACGTAGGCTCTTACTTTGTTCATTCACTGAGGTGAAATTTGGAGATCAGCCCAGCGAGGTGGGGAAACCGCCAAGAACCACACGAAGGTTGGTCAGTGTACCATGCCACCGTCTTTTAACCACCGCGTGGATTCGATCCAGATCTGGCTCACATCCCTGTTTCGTAAGCTGGTGAGCTGTGCGTTGCACTATATCAGCAGGTCGCAGATGCCTTTGCGTGTCTTGTAAATCAGTAAAGCTCCGTCCTGGAAAGACTAACTCCCATGCATAAAACAGCTTCAAAGGCCTGATTACAAAGTTACTGTGTTAAATACTTCAGTTAAGCATGTAAGTGACAAGAAGTTTAGAAAAGGCTTCAATTATGCTCTTTTTAAGTTCGCTGGGCGTCGCTAAGTGCCCTCATTTTGAAACTGGATGTATGAAGTCCGCGTATTTGCCCCCCGCCTGTTACGCTGCCTCAAGAAAACACAGACACACACACACACACACACACACACACACACACACACACACACACACACACACACACACACGTTTCTGTTAATCTGTTAACATAACATCGCACCTCTTAATGCTTAGATTATGTCAGCAATTTAATTTTTAAATTAGGTCAATAATTACGCCAAATATTAAAAATATATTTTTGTTGCCTCTGACCGTTCGAGAGGCAACCTGCAACTGCTACTGGGACCCAAGACAGTTTAATGTATACCCGCCTACAAAGCGGTGAGAAGTAGTTCATCCACTTAAATCTATATACATAGTTCGCAAACCATTTTTGGGACCAAATAAGTTTGCTGATAGATGAGCTCGTAACAGTACTTCGATAACACGCATATGGATCGACACGATGTATCACCGAAGTACACGGTGGGGCAAATAAAAGTGGAACGGAGAACAGATTTCCAAGGTACAAAGAAAGACAGCAGAGGAAAGGAAATACAGTACTAACCTGACTATAGCAGGTATTGAAACTTACCACCATTAATCACTTGGCACTTTTGGTCCCTGATCAGTAAGTTTCTGAACGCTGATCGAAGTTGAATTGTTAGAATTGCTGCAATCTCATTCGAAATGTTCTGCTGCAGTTCGTGAACACTATGGAGGTTGTTGCCATACACTTTTGACTTTGACGGCTCTCCACACAAAGTAATAACACACTCACAGATCAGGCGACCTGGACGGCCAGCTACAGATGCGACCAGTGTAAAAGTGCTCCAAGATTTGGCCTGCTGCATGGGCAGTTGCTCCATCGCGATGAGGTGTGGTTATATGCACACAAACACGTCCAATCGTATCTCTCGTCCCGGCTACTTATTTTCCCCACCCTGTATGAGACTATGTCGGCACAACGGAAGTATCGTGACCATGACGACACCACTCATGTGCGGCTGAGTAGTATGAAAGTAAGCGAGGTGCGGAGTAGTGAGTGTAAGACACTATATTAGACTCATGTTAGGGAGTACGACGGTTCAAATCCCCTTGCGGTCATCCAGATTTAGGTTTTCTGATACTTCCCTAAATCGCTTAAGATGATGAAGGCCGAGATGGTTCCTCTGAAAAGGCACGTTCGATTCTCTTCTCGCATTCGAGCTCATGCTCCGTCTTTCGTGACTTCGTCGTGGCGAGTCGCTACACCCTTCACTGACAGGTGAGTAGCGCCAATATCTTACCATATATTGGATGCAGAACTAATTCAAAAGCAGGGCGTTTGTTGTTTCAACAGGTCGGGAAAGTACTTCCCGACAGAAGTGGATTCCCTGCAGTAAACAAAGAGCAATACAATACGGCGCTCCTCTTTGTAGTGCCATTCCCAGAAACGCCAAACTTACATTGTGCTCTGCAAAGAAAGCACACAGAATAAAAACTTTTTGCGATCAATTTCACTGAACGAACACGTTATTCCGCAAACAGACAAGGAAGGTCTTTTCTACTGATTTTGCTGTGTTTCGATTTTTTCCTCTCATCCTTTGAGATCTGGACGAATCGCGGGACTCAAACACATTTTTAAAAATTTTTTTTACATACTTCAGCCTCATTTTATTACCGGTTTCGATTTATTACCAAGTCAGCATCAGATGATTTGAATACCTTACATAAGGACCCTTCTGTTCAAGAGGACGGATAGCTGATCAAAATTCAAATACTTCCGATTAGGAACCAGAGCGCAGATGTACTCAGACGTTGAGCACCTCTCAGGGCAGAGCGCTTAATATGTGTAAGGACTCAGACATGGCTAGATTAAGGACTCAGAAATGGCTAGATTAAGGACTCAGAAATGGCTAGATTAAGGACTCAGAAATGGCTAGATTAAGGACTCAGAAATGGCTAGATTAAGGACTCAGAAATGGCTAGATTAAGGACTCAGAAATGGCTTCGACAGGAAATGAAGGTTTCACAAGTTATATGTTCGCGCAACAGACGGAAAAAGTTCAAGAGAAGGAAAAGGCAGTCCAAAACTGATGCACCGTGATACGGTCAAAGGGGAACACGAAGTCGTGAGCCGTTCCGCCGTGACTACAATTTAGACATCCGCTGACTCCGCTCCAGTAGAGATACTGAATCACCCAATTCCACAAAGTAGGCCGGACTCCGCCTCACTATGATACTTTGTCAACTGGTGTTACCCAGTGGCTGGTGCCGAGGGAGACACACACTGCTGACAGATAACACATGGTGTGTCATGTCGACGAATGATGACATCGCAGGCCCGTTCTCAACCCATTGTTCACGCTTCCAACATCAACCCACGAAGCGATACAACCCACGATGCGGTACAGTCTGTAACAATATTCTTTAGCGCAGTGAAAGAACTGACAGAAATGCCAATACAAGGAAATGTATAGTGTTTCAAAGTTATTGGGTGGTTGTGGTTTCGGGACGCTTAACACTGGTTGTCGATGCTGAATACATGTTACGTCTCTGGCTGGCTCTGAGAACTATGGGACTTAACTTCTGTGGTCATCAGTCCCCTAGAACGTAGAACTACTTAAACCTAACTAACCTAAGGACATTATCACACACATCCATGCCCGAGGCAGGATTCGAACCTGCGACCGTAGCGGTCACGCGGTTCCAGACTGAAGCATCTAGAACCGCACGGCCACACCGGTCGGCTGTTATGTCTCTTATACCGGCACTAAACTGACACCGAAATATTAGTGAAGACCTATGTACCGCAGGATTTTTATGAACTAATGAGTCGTTTGCTGGAAGACAACTCAACTGAACTCATATGAAAAGCAGAAACGTAAAACTTCCAAGTGCCAAATCTCACACATGCCAGAAGAATAGAAAAAACAACGAATCTTTTTTTCTACATATCTTAGTTGTATCCAAAGATTGAGAAGCTATTCTGATACCACAGAATTATGTTCTTCACCTCATCACTAAAAAAGGACAAAACAGAAAATAAATAATTTAGAACGTTTAAGTGCCATACCAGGGAACTGACTGTTTCGAAGAGTCAATACGAAAGTTTAATACTGACCCATTATGTTTTATTTGTGGTAACCTAATTACAGAAACATCCAGTAATGTTTTAGCTAGCACAATGGTAGTCAACAAATCTCATTTCTCACAAGTTTTTCAAATTTGTTCACAGAAATAAAATCAAGTCAAGAAAAAATCTTTCAGGATTGACTTCTGTTTCTTACACAACTCCATTCTTGCTACGAGATGTTGCAAAGTTTACTGTACAAGTCCCTTTGCTGTTGAGGAACAAATGGAAAATCGACAACAGGTCTTTCTGTTTTGGAATTTATGAACATGGTTGCTCTTTCCGATGAAGTGCAGCATGGCATACATCAGCCGTGGTCTCTCCTCTTTTACATACATTAACATTTTTCCATTCTTCTGCACTGAGTAAGAATTTTTAATGACCAAGCGAGATGAATGAACATGAGAGACTTCGATTACACCGCTTTTGCGGATCTTACACGCCTATATTGACGACAATGTTTCAGCAGCATATTTAAAATAAAATGCATGAGAATTACATGGAATGCATTCAAAGCATTAGCTGACACAAAAGTCTTGTGTAAATCTTGTGGAACAAAGTCCTTGCTTACCGTTCTTCTACCATCCACCAACCAGTAATGAATGTTTGAAACGTTTTCTCCATGATTTTGTACCTGGAAAAAGTCTAGGGACATGAACAGGTTAACAACAGGATAGTACCAAAAGCACGTTTTACGAAAAAGTGGCACTTAGAACGCTTAACATTTCCACATATCATATGCAGCATGGGCTGCAAGATGAAATGCCTGTACCGGGGAACGTTCCTCCGATCACATACTACGCATTGGTTCAAATGTCTCTGAGCACTATGGGACTTAACATCTAAGGTCATCAGTCCCTAGAACTTAGAACTACTTGAACCTAACTAACTTAAGGGCATCAACGCATCCATGCCCGACGCAGGATTCGAACCTGCGACCGTAGCGGTCGCGCGGTTCCAGACCGTAGCGCCTAGAACCGCTCGGTCACCCGGGCCGGCGACCGAGGGAGGAATCGAACCTCAGGCGGGAGGGGCCGCGCAGTGAGTGACATGGCGCCTCTAACCGCGCGGCCATTCGCGCGGTTAAGAATCATTAATGAACATGTTTAAGCTGTTTTCCAGCGATACAGTACTCTTCCAGGAAAGCAAACGAAAGTTTACGCTTTAGAAGCTCAACTTCCGTGACATTGGAAACCTGAACGATCCCTTTAGCAAGAATGTTAGTGAAAGAACGGCTCTGGTATTGATCAAGCAACAAACCCTTAAGTCAGGAGAAATGATTTAGGAAACCAAGAAACACGTAAACAAGTATGGACCGGTTGTGATCTGAGTACCACACTTCACGCATTCAGTCCATGTCATAACTGCGCCGATTGACTCAGTGGCGTAATTCTGAAGTTCAGTGGTCCATCACTGTCATGTCAATTAAGCACGTCGATTGTTTTGATCAATTTTAAATTTTGTGACTCTCAGACCACGTCTTCCACATACAGGTAACCTCAGCGCAGTTTCACAGCACAGTGTAAGCCGAGCATACGATTTAATTCAAAATGTGAAACTTGTCACATGACGATTTGTGTATTTCTAAATTTTACTACTGACAGACAGAAAAGAGGAGATACACGTTTCACTACAGCCTTTTGTACAATTTTAATTTCCTTTTGTGTCTTTGCTGGATAGATCTGATAGTCCTCAGTAACGCGATGGTTGACCATTCAGTTCCTAGTCGACCTTAGATCAGTTTTCTATTTCTGGCGTCCTTGGTAACCCCTATACGAGTGAAAAACTGCGAAGTCTCAACGCTGTTCACATTCCACGTTAAACTGGAGTTCCCACCTTAAATGGCTGGAGTAGCTGGTTCTGAAAAGGAACGCCGTCCACAGGAATAGGGTGCTTTAGGTTACCTGCGAGAACTTAGCACTTGGTCACTCTAATATAATTTCACGCGGCACTATTAGGTTTGACAATAACAACACTGCTATCAATCCCTATATTCGGCATCTTACTTTTGACAGGAACAGGAAATCCTGTTAAGGGAAACACTCTCTGCTACATTATGTTAATATCCTAGTTGAACAGATTTAATGATACCCGTGGGCTAATGAAGTCCGCTTCCGTTGCACGCATTCTAAATCGGTACGATGTTAGGTGTGTAGAATGTATAGTGTATAGTATATTCCAGTGATGAGCACTTCTGAATGAAGTAGTCCCTGAATTATGAATGAATATGCAAATAGAGATGGGAAGGGTGAAACCGGTGCCATTACAAAGCTTACTCCACCCAAAGTGCACCTAGGGGCTGCCAACCGAAACATCCTATTCGGATCTACAGATAACCATCACCATTTTTCCATGCACCGACTTCACATGACAATGCGGACAGGACTGTAAAACTAGTGTAGGACATTTACCGCGATTTACATACAGTATACGAATTATTAGCTGCGAGCTTGTGTGCATGTTTGACATACTGCAGGCCTACCTGATGATACGTTCGAGAACTTCAGTTATGTACCTACATGGGATGACGTACAAAAATGCTGTGAGTGGTTCAAATGCGTGACCAAACTGCAAAATTAATAATAATGTCTTGTTCCAAGAGTGTGTTAATATGCAGCAATTTATCACACCTCAGCAAACACAGAAATGGAACAGAGAAAAACGTGTCATTGATATGCGTTGGTTGCAGATGTTCCAGCACCAGTTCTCATCCAAACATATACCGTATGAAAATATTTTGAAGACTGCGGAATTTGTGTTATGTCTTCTGAATACAAATGCAATAGGTGAGAATGTCTTCTGTTTGATGAATGAGATATGGACACCTGAGAAACCTCAAATGAAAGTGGTTCAAAATGGTTCAAATGACTCTGAGCACTATGAGACTTAACATCTCAGGTCATTAGTCCCCTAGAACTTAAAACTACGTAAACCTAAGTAACCTACGGACATCACACACATCCATGCCTGAGGCAGGATTCGAACCTGTGACCGTAGCGGTCGCGCGGTTCCAGACTGAAGCGCCTGGAACGGCTCGGCCACATCGGCCGGCTTGAAAGTGGAAACTTCGAAAGCAATACTTACGGTGCAAGTTAATTTGAAATACAGATGTTTGGAATTCCATGACTTCTTAAACTTAAAAGGGGAGCAAAAATTTGCTGACTCAAATTTATTCATCACAGAAGAATGGGGGCATGAAAAACAGTCTTAATAACTGTATGTAGTCACCTAAACAAGTGTCTTGTCCAGTTTACTGACTTAACATTTTAGTCTATTATAATTATACAGTGTCTATGAATGTGCCCATGTTTCAAATTATGTATGTCATCATCTGGTGCCTACTATTCGTTTCGTTGTAAACTTTAATAATGTATAACTACAAAGCGTTGTTGTATTCTGAACAATAAGCATTTATGAAGTTGGTTCCAGCTTCAACCCCCACAAAAAATAAAATTAAGTGTAATGTAATATTTTGTGTAATGTAATATCTTGTACAGACACCTTTTATTAACCTGAAACGTTCCACATCATTACGAAGTGTCGTATTCATGATCTGTGGAACAAGTACTAATCTAATCTAGAAATGTGGTCACCGTATCTTACCTTAGTTACGCACTGCTGAAAGGTTGTGGGTGTAGATTGTTACAAGATGGAGAGTAACCGTGCAAATCTCATTGACTGCGAGGCAAGTCGTTCGGAAAACGTCTGTTCTAGGTATAAATGAGTTCCTTTGTCTCTTCGCGCACTAGAGTTTCATTTCCGTGCCGTTGTCAACTCACTGTCCACAGTCTACGAGTTTCGTTCAACACGCAAGCTAAAAACGGCCATTTGCGAAAAAATTGCATGCATGGGAGAGGGTGCAACGAGGAACTCTGAAAAAGGACCCCTGATGAGGTCACAGCAAAAATGGACGGACGTCGCGACATTATACCCCGAAAGAAAGATAGCCAAATGTAAAGCTGAAAAGAAACAGTCTGTAGTTGCAATATCGCACCGGAGACATTTGCACGAGTAAAGCGCAGCCTTTGGTGGTCATGCGGAACCGAAACTGCACTGAGGTAGAGGCTTGTATTCAGCACTAACGAGTTAGGTTCCACGTAGTGCGATGACATCATAACGCGCCGAGTTAACAAGGGCGATGACGTCGGCGGGTCCGGTAGTACGCCCACGCGGACCCACTCGACCCGCCGAGAAGCGGCCTTGCCTGAGCCGGTAGGGTGGGCGGTCGGTCGGTCTGCCCGCTCAACTGGAAGGATGCACCGCACCGCTCTCTCCGCCGGCTGCACACGCCCAAAAATAAACGGTCCCGCCAGCGCCGAAATGCCGAAAGGAAAATATCGGTCGGCGGGACCGTGAATTCCACTGTGGCCGTGCCTGCCTTACCAGCGTACAGTATGCGACAAAACCGGGAACGACTGACGATGTTCATCATGTCTGTACGGTGTTGCGTCATGAATGTGACGAGTTTGGATATCACACCGAAACTTAACGCCGCTGTAAGAATTTGCTACCTGAAATCGTGGGGTAGTGGACTTCACTTTGGTTACCTGGGTTTGCATTTCAATTGAAACAACGTTAGGCGTATTAAAGCCACGCACTGTGAAACACGTATGTAACACAGCAGCGATGGCGAGGCATTGTAGCATCTGTGACCAGAGAGTATGCGCTTGACCGCGCGAGTGTTGCGAGCGGTTCTCTGTCAGTAGTCGTTGCTCAGTCTGTCAGTTCAGTCGTTGCGAGTCTGTAGCTCTGTCTAGTTGAGAGCAGTACTCAGTCTGTAGTCGTCATGCAGAGCGGTCGGTCAGTAGTAGCAGCCCAGTGCGGTTGTGTGATGTAGGCGGTCGGCAACACTGGTCAAGATGAGGAATAAGGTATACTGTTAATTAATATAATCATTAGATAATGAAAAATTTTATTTATTGTAATTATTCTCCAACAAGTCTCCCAATAATAATTTTTTATTTCAAAAGCATTTTCTCAAAAATTTAATTTTTTATTGAACTCAAGATTTCGTTGCACTTCCCATTTCATTCCACTTCTTTTGAAGAAAAATTCCACTAAAATCACAAAAAAAGAGAATATTATTATTTGCAATGCAGTTCCTCCAAGCGGTGCGCAACAACAAGAGCAGATATGTGACATCCATTTATTCTGAGGTAAGACTTTAATTCTGATTGTTTTACACAGGGCCAAAGACCGATATTTCGGTTTAATTGTAATTTCTTGTCACTGAACGGACTTTAAATTTTGTGAAGAATTTATATTTGAGTCAGATTGCGTATTTCACATTTTTGTTGCCATTTTCAATACCTCTCATTGTGGGCAGGTTACGCATAGAGCAATGTCCATCAGCATTTCTAATTAGTATCGTCTTTTCTTTAAAAATATTGTGCGGAGGTTACACTTGGCTCCCCATTTCTATTAAGTATTGTCCTTTTTATTTCTTTTAAAATTACGGTGGGGAGGTTACACTTGGCGACCCTGCCAGGATCGTATTTCGTTGAGAGTCTTTTGAGCGACAGTCAGATATCTGCTCTTATTTGCTTAAGTATAATTAGGATTTGGCGCTACGCTTTTATTAATCTTGTGACTTTCTCTCTACAGGTCAACGGCAATTTGTTGCTTTGTTGTATTTGTGTGTTGCTTTTGCATATGTGCTTAATTGTTTTGTGAATAATTTTGACTATTGTTAAAATGCCGCGAAAGACTGTGAATAGTGTATCGCGAGGTATTATGAACGAAATTACCGACTTAAACAACGTGACCAATAGTACTTGTGACACGCAGTGTAATGATGACAATCCTGCGTCCACTAACAATCAGTGCATTCCAACAACTAGTGATGACTTTTACCCTGATAATGAACAAACGAACTCAATTGTCTCGTCTGTTAATTTGACGACAATTGATGACGCAGAACGCTCTATTGTAATGAGCGCTGCCCAGCCTAACACACACGGTGTGAAAAATTCTCGTGACGAACAGACAAATTTGTCTAATGAAAGTGGTCAGTGTACCGAAAATACGACGGACTCGAGTGAGAAACGTTTTTGTAAATTACAGAATGACCAAATGGTCATACAAAGCGCAACAATTCCATGTACACGATCAAACAGCACAGTTGATGGAGTGGGTAATGTTACTTTGGATCAATTTATGGCAATAATGCTACAGTTTGGGAACGAACTTATTGAAAATTTCAAACAACTTAGGGAAGATAACAAACAAAAGAACAAAAAACTAGACAAACTTAGTGAGCAGTATAAACAACTTAATAAAAAACTTGATGAGCAGAACAAACGACTGGAAGAAGAAAACAAACAATTTAGAGAACGGAACAAACAATTTTCTGAAAGTATTAAACAGCCGAGAGAAAAACACGATAATGTTAATGAACAGAACAAACAAGTTAGGGAAGAGATTACAGCTGTTACCGTTCAATGTCAGGACAGTAAAGAACAATTACATGCGGATACTAAGGCTTGTGCTAATAACAGTAATGAAGAAGTTGGCACTGTTGCACAAGGCTTAGATAATTCAAATGCAACACAGATCCACGAGATTAATGCAGTCACTGAACAATATTCAGCAAACTCAACACAGATACACGAAGTTAATGCCATTACTGAACAATGCCCTAAAAACGAAGTACAGATTCGCGACGAAATTAATTTAGAGTCAGTGGAAGTTTCACACACTCCGAATACGGAAGATGACGAGAAATTTGCACGACAGATCAACCAAATTGACGAAAGTGTTACAGTAACAGAGTTGAAAACTATTTCAGTCACCAATACGTCACAGAATCCGCCACTTTGCGAGCATTTGTCAGAGTCACGCAGCGCGTATCATGTAAGCAATTTACAGAGACTACGAGACGTAAAATCCGAAAAGCCACGCGACTTAAAATCTGAAAAGCTACGCAACTTGAAGTACGAAATGACACAGACAAGCAGATTCACACACAAACCTGAACGTGTTTTCAAATTCAATGACGAGAACGTAGATTACGAGCAATTTTTATCCCCCAGAAAATGTAAAGAATTTAATAATGACAGAGCACAGATACACGATTTGCACTGTATACGACAATTTATCTTTGTACATTCACCGCTATTACCTGTAATGAAGAAACTAACTTTGAAACTGAGGCGACAATTAGCTATAGCATTTTCATCAGCATTGCCTGTAATGAGGAAATTTGAATTAATATGGATACAACTATTTGCTCTTGAATTTTTACCGCTATTGCGTGCAACGCGAAAGCTAAAATTTATTTGCAGTGCGTAAAAGACCTCAGGGGATTCATTACGCTTTAATGAATATGTGCCGTAGCGAGCATAGGGCCCCGAGCTGTAGTAGTGCTGTTTCATCTTTAGTTTTCTGCACTGCTGCCTTCTCTTCTACTATCCTTTATATCTATCAAAACTGCTCTTTAACTATTGCTCTACCTAGAATTAAGAAAAATTACAAAGAAAACCGGATACGACAAATCTTTTACCGAATGTGACAATTTTCAGTAGGCACTCCAGAACCAGCGTAATTTTAATAACGGATAAAATCGTAATCATCAGTATGTGTAAAATTAACAGCAAACGCATTTTTTGGTAACAATAGACCTTTTCACCACAACAGCATGAAAGTCAGCCGCTTAGCATACGTAACCAACAATGCAGTCTACAAGGTCAACCAAACTTTAATGTTTCGCCGCGTGCACGTATAGTCCCAGGTCCAACAAATAGTAACGCATGGCAGCAAAGAAATAACTACGTACAGACAACACACTATTTCAACTCGCATAGCAATACGCCGTATAGAAATTACTATCTTGACAGACGTAAAAATAACGAGCACAATTTTCAGCGTACATTTAATAACAGTCGATATTATGAGCAGCAAGAACATTAGCAACAACATATTATCACGAATGAAACAGACAATAGGTGTCATCGATAGCGTAATACGTCAGTAAGAAATAACAGAGCAGTTCAAATAGTCGAAATGCCACAGTATCCTCCCGTAAATTATAGTACGTACGACAGAATTTCACCAGACACAGTACAGGTTTTATATTACAGTAACGCAAACATTACTTTTGACACGCAGAATTTTGCTCACGAGAATGTTATTTGAAAAATGCTCTGTTGAAGGCTCCACTTTTATCGCACCCAGATCTTACTAGAAATTTTTCCATTGCTACTGACAGTTCCAACACCGCTTTAGGCGTACACATTTTCCAGGAAATCGAAGAAGACGGTTCTACAGTAATTAAAAACATCGCATTTGCAAGTCGCATTTTGTCACCCGCTGAACGAAATTATTCCGTTACAGAACTTGAAACATTATGTGTTGTATGGGCTTTTACGAGATTTAGGCACTTTCTTTATGGCAGACATACCACCGTCTACACAGACCACAGAGCAATACAATTTTTGCTTTCAGCTAAATTCACTCACGATAGATTAAGTAGATGGAAACTGTATTTACAGGAATTTAATTTTACGATTGTTCACATTCCCGGCACACAAAATGTTATAGCAGACGCACTATCGCGTTCTCTCGGTAACAATCAGCAAGACGTAGCAACCAACTTCTGCAAAACAAATTTCAGTGTCATGTACATTCAGCAAGTTGCATTTGAAAACTTTATTTCATCGTCATTACAGGACATAGCAAAGGAGCAAAATAAAGATAATGTGTGGAAAGAAATTAAACAGCTTTGGCAAGATAAGAATAATGTTACGATTAGAAACCACTACACTGTACGCAATGACGTTCTGTTTCGCCGCTCTCATCCTGACAGCAACAATTGGTTATTATGCATTCCTGACGAACTGGTTAACAAACTAATTTGGTACACTCATTTAAGTTACGCACATTACGGAGCACGAAAATGTTTTCTTATACTGAGACAGAACTGTTATTTTACTAACATGGAGAAACGTATACGACGAGTTTTAGCGTCTTGTAAAATTTGCCAGAAAGCTAAATCAGACACCACTTCACATATTCCTCCGTTATATCCCATTATACCTGTTAAATTAAGACACATGGCCGCAGTAGATATTTTTGGTCCGATTCCCAGAACTAACAGAGGTTTTTGCTACATCTTTGTCGCTGTTGAGCTCACTTCAAAATTTGTTACTTTCACTCCGTTACGCAAAGCTACTGCCAAAACTGTTTCAAATGCATTTGTAAAACATTTTCTATTTCATGTAGGGCATGTAATGAAAGTAATTTCTGACAATGGATCTCAATTTCGTAGTAGCGTATGGACACGCATGTTACGAGCCAGAAACATTTCTCCGATCTATATATCCAAGTACCACGCTTCTTCGAACCCTTGTGAAAGATTAATGAAAGAAATTGGTAAGCTGTGCCGAATATACTGCCACAAAAGACATATTGATTGGGATACACACATACTCTCATTCCAAGATGTAATTAATTCCATTCCAAATGAATCCACTATGCTATCTCCGACTGTTATACTGAAAAACGTTGAACCACCGAACAAAATCAAAGAATTAATAGAATTTCCCAAAAGTCGTCGCCTACGACACCACGAAATAATTAACATTGCGCTGAACAACATCAAACGTGCCGCAGAGCGCCGGAGAAGACAGCAAAAACAGGTTTGTACACGCCGATACTTTCACGTTGGACAGAAGATACTAGTACGTACACACTATTTATCCAGCAAATTAAAAGGTAAGTGCAGTAAATTTGAACTTCTATACGCAGGTCCATATCGGATTCGCAGCATCCCTCACCCCAATGTTGTACACGTCGAAACTTTGAGAACCAGAAAATCGAAAGGCAATCACCATATATCAAACATTAAACCGTTTATTGAGTGAAACCACTGTATGATTCAACACACTATGATGCCATTTACTAAAGCAATTATATTTATGTGACTACTTATTGATGATTATCGTATTTTTTCTTGGCAAGTGCCCGGCAAGGTAAGGTTAGCAGGTCGCTCTTCTTGTCGTTACACATCAGACCGTGCATATTTTTCCAGATGAATTTACACATTTACGACTATTTCTGCAATTATATTTATGTGACTACTTATTGATGATTATCGTGTTTTTTCTTGGCAAGTGCCCGGCAAGGTAAGGTTAGCAGGTCGCTTTTCTTGTCGTTACACATCAGACCGTGCACATTTTCCATTTTTTTGTGTATGTGACTGTACTCCAGTTTTGTTTGTATGGACTATGAAATAGTTAAGATATAACACACACCAGTCGACTTTGACATTTTTTTTGCCTTATGACATCTCAACATCGTGACTGTTTCACATTTTTTGCTACTGCATTGTAATATTATCTGTACATTTTGCCTCTGAACACTGTCAATGTCTTTGACATATTACGTTTTCTGTCATGTTATGCTGTATGGTTAATTATGTCACCATAAACCAGTCATTATTTAGTGGGTATATGATTTAAATGCAGGACATTAATCTTTGTTCATCAATTTCAGAAAGGAATGATGATTCTAAGAAATAAATTTAACATAAATGGAATTTCACCTACGGAATAAACGAAAGGAGATGCAATAACTTTATGAGGAAGAGTAAATGGATCAGGATTAACAAACATTAACAAGAATATACTATACTCATCACAGAATAGCAGTCTTAACTAATTTTTTCTTTCAGAATACAAGGTGATTGATGCAGGCTGTCAGAGAGAACTACACATCTTAGTTTTAGTGATGAAATATGCTAGAGATAAGGAATAGTTATGTAATGAGTAATGAAGTGATTTTTTGCAGATGATAATGAATACTGATGAATAATGATGAAGGATATGATGTTATGAATAATGAAGTTTTTCTTTACAGATGATGATAATAGTGAAGTTATGATGATATGGATAATGAAGTTTTCTTTACAGATGAGGATAATGTTGAAGTTATGTATTTATGTTATGTAGTTATTTAAGTATTTGTTGCAGTTTGCTTTGACAGCAGGTGTTATATTGCATAGTAGGATGACGGAAAGTTTTGGAAAGGACAGCTATGGAACACATTTTTATACACATTTCACTACCTGTTAATTCGAAGTTCACTACTTTTCAGCATAGTGTGCGTTTCTTCTTTCAGGTCAATAATCCATTTTGTATTTTTTCCAGGAGAAGTTTTTCATGATACTTACTAAACCTGTTACTTATTATACCTGTTCTAGTACTTGCATTTTTATATTTTTACCCATTTGTGTCTATCGTTTATAAATGTGATCACATGTACTGCCTTGTTACATAATCTTGCTACAGCTGACTCATGACGAATGACGTTACCTATCCTCATTTGCAGCAATAGGTCAAAAGCAAAAAGTATTATGCCTCAGCAATTAATTATCGATCCCAACGCAATGCATTGCTAACAAAAAACATGTATTACCAGTCCCACATAATGTCACTAGTTTATGATAATTCTGAATAATACTGATCAACTCTGAATAGCATGTCACTTGATTAATGACCTCTTAATGAGACTATATTCAAAATGATGCTTTGTCACTAGCTAATAACTGCCACTGTTTATTGTAATGATACCACTTATACTGCCTGTGATTATTAATGATTTGACTGTAATTAACTGATTTTTAATAATGACTTCGTAATAACCTGAATAATACTGAATGATGATTCTATTCAATACTTGCTGGCCACTGAGTGCCAATAATTGTCACTTGAAGAATTGTGATTAATTATGCCATTGATTAGCTCTTGTTTCCAATGTTGATACTTTGTAACCAGAAAAGAATGTGACTGTTTAATAATGCTTTGTAATTAATTAAGGCTAATAATTCTTACTATATTGAAATGACAAATGATTAATTAATTAACTGTAATTAGACAAACGATTAATTAACGACAAATGATTAATTAACTGTAATTAGACAAATGATTAATTAACGACAAATGATTAATTAACTGTAATTAGGCAAAGGCTAATGATTATTGGAATGACAAATGATTAATTAACTGTAATTAGGAGAAGGTTAATGATTCTTAATTATACTCTGGAACTGAAAAGAATGCGATTATTTCATAATGCTTTGTAACCAGGAAAAGAAGGCTACTGATTCTATGTACAACAATTAATGAACATTTTTCTGTAATACTACATACTTGGTACAGAAATGTTCAATAACTGGGCTATGAATGCCACAAACTACTAATTAAGTCTGTAATTGTCAATATTATATGACTTGATGTCCTTCACCTCATAAGCTGACTACCCTGAATTATTGCAATGTCCATTTGTCCTGTCTATCCCAGTGATCATGGAGCACTATATTTGGTTTTGCACTAATTCTACGTTGGTGTGCCTTGTAAGAGTGTGGTGTTGACACGACATGCTGTCCACCACCATGAGCGATGAAGACATTATTATGGTCCCACTGTTTGGTGTACCTAATGTACTGCCAAAATGAAAACATGGAACATTACTACGACAGTTCAGTGTCTTGGCTACACTGATAAATTCTGATGGGAAAAGAACTTCAAGTTGTGTCACTTGGTGTTGTACTTCTGTGGAAAGATATGGACTTTCAGAGCAGCTGTGTGCAATCTAAAGTGCTACAACCATGATGCAATCCTTCCCTTTCCTATCCTGATTCTTGTCACATAAAGAAAAAATTTTTTTGGTAACATCATTTATGTTCATAGGTTATACATTTTTCGATTCGCTGAACTCCAATGCGAGTACACTTATGTCACTTGTCAACATAATATTTTTTGCCAGTCTGTTTATTTGTTCTGAATATGCTAAAGAATTTTTTCAGTGCCTGTGCACTTTATCTGTCAAATAATTTGTATATACTTTTCTGATTTGCTACTATGTTTTGTACTCACATTTTGTCTTTGTCTGATATATTTTGTACTTAGTGCGTGTGCACAACATATACTTTATGTACTACATCTAATTATTCTTGCCAGTCTGTTTATTTGTTCTGAATATGCTAAAGAATTTTTTCAGTGCCTGTGCACTTTATCTGTCAAATAATTTGTATATACTTTTCTGATTTGCTACTATGTTTTGTACTCACATTTTGTCTTTGTCTGATATATTTTGTACTTAGTGCGTGTGCACAACATTTAAATACTCTGTAAGTTGTAGAATTTTGTTAATTAAAGAAAAATTTTGCCGCGCTTGGCAAGTCCAAATGACTCACCATCGCTGCCAAATTTTTGCCCCCCCAGTGGAGGGTTATGAAACACGTATGTAACATAGCAGCGATGGCGAGGCATTGTAGCATCTGTGACCAGAGAGTATGCGCTTGACCGCGCGAGTGTTGCGAGCGGTTCTCTGTCAGTAGTCGTTGCTCAGTCTGTCAGTTCAGTCGTTGCGAGTCTGTAGCTCTGTCTAGTTGAGAGCAGTACTCAGTCTGTAGTCGTCATGCAGAGCGGTCGGTCAGTAGTAGCAGCCCAGTGCGGTTGTGTGATGTAGGCGGTCGGCAACACTGGTCAAGATGAGGAATAAGGTATACTGTTAATATAATCATTAGATAATGAAAAATTTTATTTATTGTAATTATTCTCCAACAAGTCTCCCAATAATAATTTTTTATTTCAAAAGCATTTTCTCAAAAATTTAATTTTTTATTGAACTCAAGATTTCGTTGCACTTCCCATTTCATTCCACTTCTTTTGAAGAAAAATTCCACTAAAATCACAAAAAAAGAGAATATTATTATTTGCAATGCAGTTCCTCCAAGCGGTGCGCAACAACAAGAGCAGATATGTGACATCCATTTATTCTGAGGTAAGACTTTAATTCTGATTGTTTTACACAGGGCCAAAGACCGATATTTCGGTTTAATTGTAATTTCTTGTCACTGAACGGACTTTAAATTTTGTGAAGAATTTATATTTGAGTCAGATTGCGTATTTCACATTTTTGTTGCCATTTTCAATACCTCTCATTGTGGGCAGGTTACGCATAGAGCAATGTCCATCAGCATTTCTAATTAGTATCGTCTTTTCTTTAAAAATATTGTGCGGAGGTTACACTTGGCTCCCCATTTCTATTAAGTATTGTCCTTTTTATTTCTTTTAAAATTACGGTGGGGAGGTTACAACTGCTCTGTGGTTAAATGCCAAATTATCAAAATTCTAGGGTTGAAACCTCGGACAGTTCTACAGTTTAATCCACTCTAGACGGGTCGACGCAAAATTCTCAACATAACACTAGCAACTGATTCCTCTTTCTGCGTTGGTAATGATTCGCTAGTCATAAAACGATATACATTACATTAGCACTGTCTTCGACAGCACCACGCCAGACGGAAATTAAACAGTTTCACGATATTTGGACTACACTTCCGATTTCAGTCTTGTGTGTTGATTTGGCGCATTTTGCTCCACCGACTCAAGAAAATGTTTCTACTTTGTACAACCTGTCAAGAGGCCAGAACAGATCGTGATCTGTCGAGAAACCAGTTTTAATTGAAGCTTTCGTGTTGTGATTACGTTTAGTAGTGGAGAAAATGTAAAACGGACCAAACGTTTTTAACCATTGGATAAACGCGACATACATTCGAAATCAGTTTGCTTTCAGCTCGACACAATTTCATTAGGGCTGGACACGCTATCTCCGTGAAAATAATACCCTCTCTACATTGATATCCATGTGAGAGCTCTGTGAGTAAATTTACAATTTACTGGCGAGAAACAAGATAACGCTGTTTACATTATTAAATTCACTATTCTGGCTCGGTCTTTGTGCGGATACTATGACAGAGTCACTTTCTGGATGTGATAGTTATTTTCGAGCTAAATTCAATTCCGTTCCACTTTTGGGAAGTTTTAGCTGCCTTGCTTCAGTAACTTAAAGGATAAAACATTCTCAAGAAGAGAAATGCTCTCGAAATCGCTGAAGACAACTACGAGGATACTTACTGTTATTAATTATTTCAAGCTATCGATATTAATTTTTCATAGCTTTTTGCAAGGTAAATGACATCCTGTGCGCTTGTGCTGTAACACCTCCAGTAGCATACTCAAGACCGTTGCTCGATATTATTCAGGGTGGCTAAAACTAAACTTTCGCTACTTGAGGCGGTGTAGATGGAAACCAGTTTACCGTATGGATTCCCGACTTCATACGAATGATCTGCAGGAGTTGCGTTGCTAATATTGTCAGTGCCCTGACTTCTTGTTGGGCGTCGATAATGGTCCGGTGGCGTAGGGTGGAAACAACTGCAGTCAACATGAGTCCCGACAAAGTGCGGAGGGCTTTACTCGTAAATCTGTTTTACCAAAATAACAGCAATAACGCAGTTGGTTTTCGCGAGAATCGGCGTATTACAGGAATACGTAGACATCCTTCTTCTGCAAGAGTTGAACATGGTTCGAGACTTCGAATTAACTGAAGGTGTGGAATTTGCTCTGCGAGAGATTGCGCTACAAATTGTTGAATCTTATCTTGCCATGGCTGAGAGTGCTTGACACAATGTGCGATCTTTTAGTAGGGCACGACAGCTGAACATTCCATGGTCCTCTGTTCGAAAAGCGCAGCGAACAATTATGAAATGGTGTCTCTAGTCGGTTCCAGGCTGTCGTGGATGCATATCGTCGTCACATTGAGCAACGTTTGTAACCTGGAACGTAAACATAGTAAGCAAAATACAAATGTTACCCTCTAATGTGGAAATTAAACTGTGTTTCTTGTAATGATTTATTCGTTATTTCTTCTCCGCATGCCTTTACAAACATTTCCACTACGTTTCACTGTCCTACGATCACTCCTTTTTCATGGGGGCCTTCTGAAGTAGCGAAAGTCATCCTTCTCAGGCAGTATATAAAAAGCCATGAATAACAGCGAACAGACAGCTTGTTGTTTTCGTGAAAGTGGTTTGTAGGGTAATTGGAAGGTGATAATGCAAATAAAGAAAATTTAAGCATTGTTCTTGTCCTCATTCCGAGCTACTCTCGAACGGCAAAGAGAGAAAAGCTTGCGTCACTGGAGACTGAGTACTTATTTGTGGGACGAATTGTCCATTGGACGTTGAAGGATTCTGTATATTCATATATCCTACGCTAGCCATTGCACAGTGATGGAGGAGAGAACTTCGTATCAGTGTCAATCATTCTCTTCCTATTCTTCTCGCATATGAAGTGAGGAAAAAATGATTGCTTGCACGTCTACAAAAGCTCCATCTTCCCATATTTAGTCCTTGTGGTCGTAGCGCGAAATAGCCATTGGAAACAGTGGAATTTTTCTAGAGTCAGTAGCAAAATTTGGTGCTGGGAACCTCGACAGCATTTCGCGAAGAGACCGTCTTCTTTCCTCCAAGAATTCATATCTAAAGAGTATTTTCGCAACTCTCGCAAGACTGACAACTCTGGTAGAGACTGACTCGGCCTGAAACAAACGCCTCTGAATTGCTTTGTCTTCCATTGATCCTACCTGCTGGTGATCACAAACATTAGCATTACTCAGGAATGGCGCGCAGAAGGATTGTGCATGCTGTCTCCTATATAGGCGCACTAGAATTTCCCATACGTCTACCTCCAAATTGAAGTCGACGATTCTTCGTTTGTGTAGTAACATCATGTGCTCGTTTCATTTCATGTCGTTTCGTGTGGTTATCCCTAGGATTTGATCGATGTGACTATTTCAGGTGTAGCGTACCATTGCAACAACGTTTCTGCTACCCGCATTTAAGCAAATTGCCATTCATCGCATGAAACAGAAATTCCGCCTAAGTCATCCTACAGTCGCTGAACAACGACACTTCTCCGCACACAACAGCGCCATCAGCATATACCCTCAGATTGCTTCCCAGCTTGTCAGACGGGCTCTTTTATGTACATGAAGAATTGTCACTGCCTGCAGTAATCTGACTATTTCTCTCACCGGAATTAGAGTCCGCAGCCTCTATCGCTGAATCATCTCATTCGATTTCGCAATCTCTTTGTGAAGGCTACATGCCAAGGCACATACAACCGTCCCACGCCGGCTCGGTGCAGATGGAAGCTGCTGTGTGAGCTTCCAGTGCAGTGCGCCGTATTAGCTGAGGGAACGGAGAACAGGCCGCCTACGCGGCCCGACTTCAAACAGCCTATCGACGGGAAATGTCTGACTCAGCCACGAACGGGTTCTCCCTGTCCCCCACCACCCCCGCCAGTAAAACGAGCTCCAGTCGGGCATTACCGGTGACCGGTTGCCTCCAGCCGACAAGTTTCGTTACATGTGGAAGAAAGAGAAGTTCCGAAGGTTTTAATGTCACCGTCACCTCTCAGATACCAGCAGCATTGTAAAATAAATGGCGGCAACAGTTCTACGGAAATAAAATTTGTTCGAATACAGCCAGCTTGAAACGATTTGTTACTACATCCAAAATTCGGCGAACATAATTTAAATAGGCCTTTATCCAAATTTTATTAATGATTAGAATATATGTTTATCAGTAGATAGGAATATAACTAACTAATGAGGTACTGAATACCACTGTTGAGAAAAAAAAAATGGCTCTGAGCACTATGGAACTTAACACCTGAGGTCATCAGTCCCCTAGAACTTAGAACTACTTAAACCTAACTAACCTAAGGACATCACACACACCCATGCCCGAAGCAGGATTCGAACCTGCGACCGTAGCGGTCGCGCGGTTCCAGACTGAAGTGCCTAGAACCGCTCGGTCACACCGGCCGGCTGGTGAGAAAAAATTTGTGGCACATCATGACTAGAAGAAGGGATCGGTTGATCGGACCCTTTCAGAGACATCAAGGGATCACCAATTTAGTATTGGAGCATTGGGGGGGGGGGGGGGGGGGGGATAAAAATCGTAGAGGTAGACCAAGAAATCAAGAAATGAATACAGTAAGCAGATTCAGAAGGCTGTAGGTTGCAGCAGTTAGAGACAAAGAGACTTTCAAAGAACAGAGTACCATGGAGAGCTGCGCCAAATCAGTCTTCGGTTTGAAGACCACAACAACAAAATCGAGATAACCCCAAACAATGATTTGAATACTGTACAGAAGAAATTTCTACGTCTTTGATAGTGTCTCTAGGAGACCTGTTGCAGAGGTATATTGTTCGATTATTTGCACGATCAAATTACGTTTACTTCTGGTACCTCGGTGGCACAATCTTTAAGTGCGAAACTATGAACCCAAAGGCTCGGAGTTCGACCCACAGTTGTTCCTAGAATTTTTGGCACCTCTCGCTTCATTTATCTCCGACGTTAATCTGTTAACGTGAATTATCAAATCTGCCTGTGGTCAGGTGCTGACAACGAAGTATAAATCCTTAAACTGGCTGGCTAACTTAGTTCACAAGTCGGAGGACGTGGAAGACATACCAGCTCTAACCAGCCTAGTAGAGCACTGGTGTTTCCAAATCAATCTTCTTCATCATAACAAAACTACTAT
Organism: Schistocerca americana; assembly: GCF_021461395.2. Lineage (NCBI taxonomy): Eukaryota > Metazoa > Arthropoda > Insecta > Orthoptera > Acrididae > Schistocerca > Schistocerca americana. Next base: position 225,765,286 of record NC_060119.1, read on the forward strand.
GTTCTAAAAATCGGTAACAAAGGAGAGTTCTGTTTGATAATTCGTCAGAACTGAACATTGTAGCTCAACGTCTTCTCACCATCTGTGATTTTTTAACAATGGTCGTTTTCTCTTCTAGCACAACTTCGTGCAGAATTTCAAAATAAGTAAGGGCTTGAGCGTTGGCTGAGTAGGGTTAAAGATGTCTGTAACATATCAAAGCCACACAGAGCCTCCGGAGAATTCATATTGCCGCATATCCGGCTGCAAGTTTCACTCATTATCTTTCAAAAACGGTTCCACAAAAGGTGTGCAATTTCGCAGTTCAAAGTGAACACATCACACCCTGCTTCCGTAAAATTTTAGATCTGTCCGTATTGGCTCCAGAGACAGTAAGTCGAGCACTTTTCTGTTCGATACAGCTGTAACTTACGTTCAAACCCAGAGAAAGCGCTGTGGAAGAAAGAGGAGAAATTCTGGGGCGCAATTTTGTGAGGGTCTAATAGTACACTGCTGGAGCAGTGAAATGTGCTTGGAGATGATTAACCGCAAGGAACCGTGGCTTCAGTAACGGTCGGAGAAAATGTTGCAACCTGGAATTGAATCGAGGAAGGCCAGTGTGTTCACACGAGCATGAAAGACAATCCTTCGGTTCGTCTATTCCCGGTGTTCGGGGATTCCGCAAGCCAACGATAAAGAGAGAAAATTTTTCTTCGTTGTTACCACTCTCCGTGACAGAGAAGTTGCAAAGAATCTGTTTGAATATTCTAGGAGTGTTCATTTCGACATGAGACTAAAGTCATTAGTGGCAACTAAACCTGGCTAAATAACTGCCTTTTCAAGAAGTCACAAGGTAGCTCAGAACGAAGGTCCGCCCTCAAACAAAATTCCCAGACATCAGGGACAAAGCCACGACTTTTCATGTAAAACCGGAAAATCGTAGTTGTAAAGGGAAATGAGACGACACTCGGAATTATACCGATCTCTGGTTGTCAAAAATGGAAACGCGACAGTAACGACGTAGCATACTGGTGAAAGTCTCGACAGAGGGTATATTACAACGTACATGTTCCCCATGATTTCTTTGGAAGTTCCATTCCAAACAGCTGGCTTTTGAAGATGTACGTAGCACAAGTAAAAAACTCGTGGAGAGAAAAGTATGTTCTAGTTTAACTTCCCGCCAACACCGAGGGAATTACAGATGACGTAGAAGTTCAGTTTAACAAATGTTGTCTACGAAATCAGCCGCAGTATTTTATCATGAACCAGGCCAACATTGTCTTTTAGTAGTTTATGGAAGATACGGAACATCTTAAGTCGAGATGCCAGAACGGGAATTCGAATTCCGATCCTATGTGAATTTGCCTTCGCTCATCCACACAAGTCGAAGAAATGATTTTAAAAACTGCAACTGTCAGTGTTGGCGCTAGCGGAGCCCAAACCAATCAAGAGGAATTCGAGCACGTCTCCTAACTTTCGAGACTGCGCACTGGTAAGGGTGAGAAATTCTGAACTACTCTGCTATTGCGTAGACGTGCCCTCGAAAACAAACTTCCTGGTTTTTCTAAGAGCTCCTTCCCTGTGTCAACATTCGTCCTCCATTGCCGGCACTCCATTTCTCTCGCCTCACTCAAACGTCCGTCTTCTCTTTATCCCCACATTTTCTGTCAGCACATACTGAACTTTTTTCTGTAGAACAGATAATACCTACGTGACACACACACACACACACACACACACACACACACACACACACACACACACACACACACACGAGCATGAAACCACATTTCAGCCTCCATGTGTGATATCGAAAACAGATACGCCCAACAGTGTTATAATGAATGAATACAATGAAGGGCAATACGAATAGTCACACACTTGTTTGATCTATCCAGGAGAGTCACGGAAATACTGCGAACACTGAACTAGCAGAGACTTGAAGAAAGATGCAAACTACACTCCATAAATCTACTTTGGAAATCTGAACAACGACAGATCTTAACAGAATATACCATAGTCCAATGCGTGACGTTCCGGTGGCTATAGTGACATGCGGCAGCTGACCCTACATAATGAAAAATGTGAGGTAATTCACATGAGTACTAAAAGGAATCCGTTAAATTTCAGTTACATAATAAATCACAAAAATGTAAAGGCTATCAGTTTAACTAAATACTAGGGATAAAAATCACGAACGACTTAAATTGGAACGACGATGTAGATGATGATGTTGGAAAAGCGAACCAAAGACTGTGTTTTATCGGCAGAACACTTAGAAGATGCAACAGGTTACTAAAGAGACTGCCTACATTACGCTTGTCCATCCTCTCCTATGGGATCCTTAGCTGATAGGATCGACGAAGGGCATCAAAAAGTTCAACGAATGACAGCTCTTTTGTATTATCGCGAAACATGGGAGAGAGTCAGAGATATGAGACGCGAGTTGGGGCGACGATCATTAAAACAAAGGCGGTTTTCGCTGTAGTGAGAGCTTTTCACGGAATTTCAGTCGGCAGCTTTCGTCTGGGAATGCGAAAATATTTTGTTGAAGTCCGTCTACATAGAGAGAAATGATCACCGTAATAAGATAAGAGAAATAAGAGCTCGCACGGGAAGATTTAAGTGATTGTTTTTCCCGCACGTTGTTCGAGAGTGGAACGGTTGGGACGGAAAGTGGTTCGGCGAACACTCTACCACGCACTTAAATGCGAATAGTAGAGTATTCATGTAGATGTAGATATAGGGGCTCTTGGACGGACGTTCTTCCTGCGCTCCAGACGCGAATCGAACGGGGAGGAACCCCAGATGTCGATTCACATGGGACGAAAACGGTGCTGAAGGACAGAAAAATGCGTCGTAAAATGGATGTGTGTTCACTACACGGAACGTAAGCACGTCACTTAGCTCAAAACTGAGCGGTGAATCTGATGCGCGGTGAACCTGTGTTTTGAGATACTTTTCGTATTACACAAACGTAAGAATATAATATTAGAATTAAAGAGCTACCAATGAAGAGTTAATCATTTTGTGTTCGAAGCCCTCTTTTGTCCCCGTTTGCTATTATTACAAAACAGGAAGACAAACGTCCAAAAATTTCCAACTTTTATTTGCTCGAGGAAATATCTATACACAACCACATCAACCAATACACAGAAGGTAATAAATAGCAGCTTTCTACTATATCTTTCGTATTTCCTTGCCAAGTCTCAGCAGCATTTTTTACCGTTAATGAAACTAACTTCTTCGCTACTGGAAAATTTTTTTTCATGAAATTTGTTTTCAACTACTTATGTTTTTATCTATGGACACTGTAGGACCAAAGGACACTTCTTTATTCTTACAGCAAGGATACCAAATATCTGAAAGCAAAAAATAGTTTATGGTTTACAATACCTAGACAAATAGAAGCCTACATCTTGTTTAGATAAACACGTAAGCAAATAAAAAGTTTTTAATGCAAGTAGTTAAAACAGCTCTATTGAAGGAGAAAAATTGTTTCGGAAAGCAAAAGGGCACTAAGTTCTACCTTCTAAATCTGCTCTCGTGTTTTCATATGCAAATAAAAGATATTTTAACAGGTGTGACGTGAAGTAACAGAGGTATGTGCCTTTTTTTACGTAATTTCAAGGTTGTATCAGTACTATAATTGACGTTATAAAACTACATAGGAGTCACATGTTGTATGGTGACTACTTTCTTTAACGATGCATTTAGTTTTATACATCATCGGATTAATCACGGTTCATTCATTCATTCGTTCATTGGTACGGACTCAAATATTTTATACATCAAATATTTGCATAATCTGATGTACAAGATATTTGACTCCATACCTATGTATGACGTGTTTTACTTAACCTTGATTAATCTGATGATGTATGTACCGAAATGCGACATTAAAGAAAGTAGTCACCACACGACCTGTGGTTCCGTGTTTTTTATAGCGGTCAGTATAGCACTGACATCAGCATCGTGGACGATTTACCGAACACCTTTGTCAAGAACATTTCCTGTGACTTTGGCTCTGATTGTAAGTAAACTGAACTAACATTGCTGGTTTCTTAATGGTGGTCCTAGTAAGTTGGTGTATAAGTTCGTAGCGTTTTTCCTCAAGTTGACTTTAGTCATTAATAATATATTCTCTTTCAGTATTTACAACAGTCTACCAGCGCTGGGGCAACTTTTCGATTCCCCGCAAACTTCCCAATCTAACTCTTGCATTGCTTTTATTGTCAGTCTACCAGAATGCCGACGGACGTTGTTGTGGATTAGCATTACTTCACGCTCCCTTCCCATCGTTGCTACAGGATTGCGTCTGCAAGACATCTCAATTTTTGACAATATACGTCAGCAGTAATGGTTACACCACTGGAAAGCAATTCGTAGTACACCACACCGCCGATTTCCCACCACATGCATAACATTATCTTTTGTGGATACGCTGAAGTCTTTTGCGAGGAGTTATTCCTTGTGTTAACATAAAGACACCATTTCTCGTCACCAGTAACGATACAGGATAAGGGTGGGCGGTGTTCTTCACAATCCAATCGATGACGAACAAGCAGAGATGACATATGGCCACCTGCTGATTTTTCTGATTTTTGTTTAGAGCATGCGGTGCCCATACACCCATTTTTTTCGCTCCCCCCCCCCCCCCCATTGCATGCAGTTGTCGCACAACGTTGAAATAATCACAGTGCATCACACATGTCTGTTCTCAAGTAGACTGACATGGATCATTGTGGATTAATGCGGTTTTTTTATTTTATTATTTAAAAAAATCTCTATTCATCAAAACCAATATTATACATAGTAACCCACCACCTAAACATTAGTGCGTCGAAATTACATACAAAAGTCTAATTACTAAGCAGCATTTACTATACTTTGATTAATGCGTTTACGGGATCTTTATCAAACCTCGAACGTCTTCCTGAACGTGGAGAGTCACTAATATCAAAACGGTCCTCCCTAAAACGTTTTCTTGCCGTGCTCTACCCAATGGCATTATCTTCATACACGGCGCAAGTATTTCTGGCTACCTGTCATTGTGTCATCCCTCTATTGAACTTATACAGAAAGTATGCCAGAAATGTACCGATTTCTCCACTTTCTAGCGTCCACAGCTGCACTCACTATCTCCACAAATGACAAAACGATCATATGTAAACTCAAATAGCAACGGTAAACTACAAATAGAAAATGACAATCGATACATGAACCCGTAGAACCGGAATACCAACATGCAAAACAGAAACGCTATGAATTTATGCACCAACCTAATATTTTCCTTCTTTCGTAAAAAAAAAAAAAAAAGAATAAAAAAAAAAAAAAATAAAAAAATATTAAGGTCGTTCACTCATAACCGACTCTTCCAGCAGACACGTGCAATTTTGGCGCCGACTCAAAACAAAACAGACCATTCGTAACGATGGAGTCCCGAGTACAGGAATAATACGTCAGGGGAGCTGCTGACTTGTCACGAGATGTAGAGTGAGACAGGAAAGTCGCTCGTGTAAAGAAAGCAGTTTGCAGAGAATTGAAGTAGATGTAAAGTACGGAGTTTGGCCTGGGCTGCGCTCGGCCTTTCGCATCAATATATAAACGAGGTCAGAGCCGGACAGACACGAAAGCCGCAGGCGCCGCGACGGCGCGGCGCTACGAATCCATCAGGGGCGGCGGCTCGGCGGTTAGAGGCGTGGGTCACGGCCCCGTGAGAACACGGCCGAGCGCTGTTCCGGCCGCGCCGAGACAAAGGAGCGAGCGCGATTAGGCGCGCGCCGCGCTCAGGTGGAAACCAGCGCGGAAAGCGAGCCCGCGGTTCAAGGCCGCCGCCGCCGCCGCCCGCTGGCCCACGCTGCGAGATATTCAAAATGCAGGCGCGGCCCGGCAAACTGGTTTCCCGGGGGACGGCGAGGCTACAAGACTAGGATGGCCCCAGGCCGCCAACGGCTCCGTGCGGGACCTGCCAAAGGCAGGAGTCTCTGCAGGGATCTGTGTGGCATTTGCCGACGCGAAGAACCGTCTGCATCCAGATCTATACGCCATAATCCGCCCTTCGATATCTAGCGGAGGGTACTGATAGGACCGCTGTCTTTTTCTTCTTCTCCTGTAAAGGCGCCTTTACATTGAGCTCAGAACATGTTTTTGTTCGGAACATTGTAAGCAACTTGTTCCCTCAACATGTTGGCAATATTGTTCATTGTTCGCATTCCCGTTTACACTAGCGAGCAACATTTCTACGTATTCGCATAGTCTGCTACGGTGAACTGATAGGTTACTTTGAGTATTCACATCAAGAGATACGCTATGTCAAGTGAAGAGGAAGAGTTAATGACATTTGGTGCTGCATTAATAATACTTAACGAAATAAACAGACGAAGAAAACGATGTAGTCGTCGACGGTGGACCAAAACATACTATAGAAGACGTGGCGGGAATGACATGAAGCTGAATTTGGAAGACGGTTCTGGCTTTCGCAACTTCAGTAGGATGTCGCCGTCAGATTTTGAAATGTTGTTGAATATTATAGGACCATTTGTTTCAAAGAAAGACACAAATTTCAGAAAAGCAAACCCTGTGAATCAAAGACTTGCTGTTACTCCTTGTTTTCTGGCATCAGGAAACTCCTGTCAAAGCCAGCCATATCTCAAATAGTTCCATATCATCCAGATATTTAAATCTAAACCACTTCGTTTCGTAAAGTGTGTCAGTACCACATCCACTTTTTTACTTTCCTCTATTTTTCGTTTCTCTCGTCGGTACTGAGACAAGAGAGATTTAATTTTTCTGTCCACGTCACTGCTGCTTGTGCCAAACGCCGCCTCAACCTTTTGTAAAGAATCATGTTTGATTTTAGTATTTTTGTAACCTGCGCAACGTACACTCCACAGGCACTCCTCTGCCTCATAGAGCGACGTCAGCTGGCAAAATTTTGTCTCGTGACCACTCCATTTCAAATAAAAATGAAGGGACATAAAATAAACTCACCACTACACTCCAGCAAAACGAACACCAAAACACTCACTCACTCACTCAGAGCAAACGAACACTAACGCTGCGTAGCGGAATTTAGTGGTAGCAGGCCACGAACAATGTTTCTTTGATCTCTACCGACACAGCCTTGGAACACTGATTTTGTGTTGCGAACATGTTGCCAACATGTTACGAACATGGGTAATCCATTACTAGCCGCGAACAATGTTGCGAACTCCGTGTAAACGCGCCTCAATGTGTGGAAAGAACTATCTGTAAGCCTCCATACGAACCCTAATTTCTGATTTTCTGTTTATTGTCTTTTCGCGGGATATATGCAGTGATGTGCCCACGATATGGCAGGTGCAGCACTGGGTGCCAGTTCCATAAAGCCGCACTTTCATGATGGGCGAAAAAAAAAAAAAAAAGAAGAAGAAGAGCAAGGAATACAGGAGAAGGGCTGAAGGGAAAAAGACGTCAAGAGAGCGAGGCGAGAGAAACAGGCGACAGGCAACAGACAGATGAAAAACCAGATCTATTAGAGTTCAAAATTTATTTACAGTCGAATTATCTAACGGCGTCGTAGCCACTGGTTGTCAGGAGATTGCCGCTTCCAGTACCACTATTTACACAGAATTGTTCCTCTCAGTTTGATGCAAGGAGTAAAGCATTTGTGTACGTTGTATATCTTGCACTGAGTAATCGTGTTTTTATATGGACGTATGTACTGAGTAACATGTGTTGTCTAATCGTAGAACACTGTGCACAACATGGTACCCAGTCCGACTTGGAACGCTGCAAGTATTTAGCACACTAATATCGTTTTGTTAATCCAAATCAAGAATTATACAAGGTAATTCACATTTGTAGAGGTTTATGTTATGCTCAGTACTAACATTTCTGGTCTAGTACTTGCAAACGAGGATTGCTACTAACTAGTATGTTATACTTTTAGTTACATAAGTAATTTCATTTATTGAAATATACATACGAAATATGTGGCGAATGGTTATGTCAAGATTAAGAACTCAAGAATTGTATGTACTCTTTGATGCAACACATGTTCACCCAAAGAGTTATCTTCACTCGTACGTAACATCTTTAATATCCTTTTTCTTACTCTAATAACCTGATGTCTTATGGGAGAAATGTTTAGCATAATCAAAATCGTATTCGCGCTTCCTGCTCGTTTTGATTTCAGTACATACCGCTGACTCAAGCACCATGTTTCCATTCCCTCATAATTCAATAGCACTATCATTTGTGACGCACCGATCCCAATACAAGCCGTGAATGATAAACTGTGTTATTTACAGAGGCCTCTGACGCTATAAATCTTCACGATTCGTTAAAAGAAGGTAAAATACATTACGAGGGGAGAGGTTAATTTAGCGCAGAGGTCGTTTAAGCACGAAGAGCGAGCGCAATCATCTTTCTTGTGTGACTCGGAGGCGGCCTATCAGAATAGTGGCAACCTCACACATTCTACGACTGGAACCGGAGCCATGTCACGAAGCAGAAGAAACAAGAAGTACATGCGACGTTGCCGCTGCTTTGTCACAATACGTATTAGGCACCAGCTGCATTCTACACGCGCTACGTCCACGCCGGGCTATTTTGTTCTGCATGCAGCTGTCACCATCACTTGCCTATAGAAACTATGGCCTTTAAGTAACCGCCTGCTGACGAGACTCCACAACGCGTACCTCTCCGCAGGAAGATGCATTTTCTACGGCGGTCTATCATTCCCTTTCTATTTCTATGGTTCCGACCAGTCTTAGGTTCAGCGCACACTACTCGATAGACAAATTACTGCGCCTCTTTCTGCTTTCGATGACGTCAGTCGAGCCATGTAAACAGACTTTCACCTTGGGCGGCGCGCCAGATACTGCAATAAGCTCTGGTATTACTGTCACGTGCTATACGCGTAGTGCGTTCCTGAATCACGTATACCCTTGCATAGCTACGTCACAACAGGTAAGCTGTAACAGCACATATTCTGCACGGTACACTATAGTAAGACGAGAGAATTACATGGTAAATGCCATATGTAACTATAGTGAAACATCAAGAGCCACTAATATTATCTTTCAATGAGAGAGAACAAAAGTACACAAATACACCGAAAAAAACGTATACAGAACGATCTCAATAAATGGACAATTTTAGTAACCACGATACTGCACCACCTTCAACTTATGGTACTGCTGTCAATACTCGTATAGGCGCACACAACTCATTGACTCCAAAGTGTGGCAATTTACCGTTTACTCTACATTAGGCTCTGTGGCGTCTAAAAATGCAGTCCGGGAAACAACCGGTTTTCCGTTATATTGTTTTTACTACATGCCAGTATAACTGGAGTCTCAAAACTGTTCAAAATAGCCGTTTCTGAAATAACCAATTTTCGTTTCTTTATTCCTATTATTTCTTGTAGTAAATGTAAAAAACGGACGAAGATTGAAAAATTTTGACACTTTCAAGATACTAAGAACCAAAATATTAAATAGGCAAAAGTTAGTCCGTCCATCTTTCGCTGTTTTTCTTGATAGTGGTTGAATACGGGTATTCTCTTAGTGATTCTAATTCTTTGAAGTTCATACCACTATTTGGGCATTACGAATAGTCAGTGATAAAGGTTGAAAACTGAGGTTGAAGAACTCCGTTTTTTAATTTGTTTCAAAGAGCTACAAGCAGATGAAGGCGTATTATACATAGACAGCATATCAGCTACTTTCAATTTTTCTGTATACTAGAAAGAAATGATGTTAAATTTTTAGTTTCTCAGTGTTACCATAAGTTCCTTCCTCTTATTATTTCACAGTAGTGGCGGACACGTCTTTAATCTTTTAAAGCAAATGAAGCACATTGTACTTCATTGCTACGTCACTTGATAAAAATATTTCCAGGCTAGGGTTGATGCAATTCTGCAGTACAGCGGACGTCCGGTGACGACAGCGAGAAACTACCGTATAGGCCACTGCACGTAAACGCGTACCTTAAGCAACACACAGCGACATGGACATTAGTGTATTAGCAATGGAGCACGAATTCTTGTCTTGTGTTTGTTGCTTTTTTCTGTCGGCAATGTTATTAAAATAGCACTGGTTGCTTTTCCAATTTTCTATAATAACGTAATACTTCAAACCAATGTAAATTTTACAAAAAATTACTTCCTTTAAAAAAAAAAGAAAGTTTATTTAATTATTTACATTTTAGCACTGTTTCTATGGCAAATATTTCCGTTATTAATAAAAAATAAACATCTGTTACAACCGAGACCAAACAAACATAGAATAATATCGGTTATTCAGAACTAAAATACCAGTATCAGTTTTAACCAGTCGGGTTTTCGCATCCCTAATCTGGTGCGCCACAATGTGCAATACGATGACAGGCCCATGTTTCTTCGCAGAGGAAACCATAAAGGCAAATGTTTAACTGGACATGCTCGAACCATTCCTGCTACTACAGATTGAAGAGCTACAGCCATCTATCATCTTCCACCATGATGGTGTGCCCCCACATTACACTTTGCACGCGCGCGATATGCTAAATGACGTTCCCTGAGAGGTGGATGGTTCTCGACGGCCCCCTCGAATATCCGCCCCCCCCCCCCTTCCGATCGCTTTCCCGATGTCACGCCAGTAGACTTCTTTTTGTGGGGTTACGTCAAGGATCATGTGTACACAAAGCAGTCAATAACATTGTCACCCATCGTGCACGAATCAGTGAAGCAATCGGAATTGTTAATGCTCCAATGCTGACCCGCACATGGGCAAAAATCAAATACCGCCTTGATGGTCTACGAGCGACGAGTGGGGCACACCTTTAAATTCTAACAACATATAAACTTGTAAACCCGCTAAACGTTTTACAAGAAATTAAGCTTATCCATTTCGGATGTTTAAAATCCCATGACCGTTCTTTCAATATAACAACAGAAAACTGCAACCAATCATTTTTTTTTAATAGTTAGTTATTCCACGAACCAGTTTTGAACATTTGAGGCTCATCTTTAGAAAGTACACAGGACATTACATAGCCATTTCAAAGCGTAGTGCTGAGTGCTGGCTCTCAGACAAGAAAATGGAACAGGCTTTAATGCATCGCCGTGACTTGTTTATATGCCGATTTGGATCGAGGTTTGAATTTTGTACTAACCTCCCCCCCTCCCCCTCAATCCCAACGGCCCCTCTATCCCTCTCTTTTCATCCTAACTATATTGATGTCCCACCACAGAATAAATCCTATACCACACGTCTCAATGTCCAAGACATCTACTCTTAAAACAAATCACAACTTTTATACACATTACCTTTAGCTGAAATAAACAGAAATAAGTCAGCAGTTATTTTGAAGTTTTGTTCTTGTTTTTTTTTAAAAAAATATAAAGTTCACGGTCCTACAAACAGCTGCAATTCATTGGAATTACTATGACTATGTTATTTTATTCCTGGGCATTCATATTAACGGCAATTTTGATTAAATTGTATGTCCAGACTAAGACGTGCAAACAAAATCAAATAATATTTGAGTAAAGTAGGCCTATCTTATATCTTCGCATGAAGATCTTTGTAACAAGCGAACTTTGTACAACAGATGCCGGATGCTGGCGAAGTTTCGTTACTACGGTGTATACACACACATATTCCGCAAAAGTGAGCGATGTGTTACCAACTGCCCACCACAATGGAAGCAGATAAACGGATATTGACAACAAAGCCGCCCATACTGTCGCAGTAAGTACAAAACTCAACTACGGGCCCAAATCGGCATACGAGGAGTACTCACGACGATGCATTAAAGCATGTTCCATCTTCTTGTCACAGAGCCAGCACTCCGCGTTACGCTTTGGAATAGCTATGTAATCTCCTGTGCACCGCTTGAAGATGAGCCTGAATGGTTCGAAAATCGGTTCATGGAATAAATAACTATTTCAAAAAAGTGACTTGTTGCAGTGTTCTGTATTTACACGAATCAGGCAGAACATTATGACCACCGACCTACTATCGATATTAACGCGTCCAGGCGATAGTGTCGCCTAGCGAGGATTGACTGATAGACACACGCATGGTGCATGTAGTATCAGTGAGCGTGCTGTCCGGGTGGAAAATGGGGAAGGGGCTGAGTTTCACCGACGGCAGACTGATGGCCCGGTAGCTCGGCACGGGCATTTCGGAAACTGACGACTTTTCGGGTACTCCAGAAGTTCTGTGGTGAGTGTCTTTAACATATGGCGAAATCATAGTGAAACCATGTCCAGACGTCGTGGGGTTGGGCCGCCACCCCTCATTACATATGTAGGGTGGGCAGAATGGTAAAACAGGGCAGGAGGCGGACTGTGGCGGAATTAATATCAGACTTTAATGCTGGGCAGAGTACAAGCGTGTGTGAACACGCAGTGCCTCAGCACACTCCTAACGAATGGCCTCCGCAGCCAATGACCCACTCAAGTGCTAATGTTAACGCCACGACGTCGGCAACTACATCTAAATCTACATACATACTCCGCAATCCACCATACGGTGCGTGGCGGAGGGTACCTCGTACCACAACTAGCATCTTCTTTCCCTGTTCCACTCCCAAACAGAACGAGGGAAAAATGACTGCCTATATGCCTCTGTACGAGCCCTAATCTCTCTTATCTTTGTGGTCTTTCCGCGAAATATAAGTTGGCGGCAGTAAAATTGTACTGCAGTCAGCCTCAAATGCTGGTTCTCTAAATTTCCTTAGTAGCAATTCACGAAAAGAACGCCTCCTTTCCTCCAGAGACGCCCACCCGAGTTCCTGAAGCTTTTCCGTAACACTCGCGTGATGATCAAACCTACCAGTAACAAATCTAGCAGCCCGCCTCTGAATTGCTTCATGTCCTCCCACCATTCCGACCTGATAGGGATCCCAAACGCTCGAGCAGTACTCAAGAATAGGTCGTATTAGTGTTTTATAAGCGGTCTCCTTTACAGATGAACCACATCTTCCCAAAATTCTACCAATGAACCGACGACTATCCGCCTTCCCCACAACTGCCATTACATGCTTGTCCCACTTCATATCGCTCTGCAATGTTACGCCCAAATATTTAATCAACGTGACTGTGTCAAGCGCTACACTACTAATGGAGTATTCAAACATTACGAGACTTTTTTCCTATTCATCTGCATTAATTTACATTTACCTATATTTATAGTTAGCTGCCATTCTTTACTAAGACTGAAAATGGCACGTGACCACAGGCACTGAACATTGGCGCAGTGGCAGAGCGTTGCATAGTCTGATGAGTCCCGACACCTTCTTCATCATGCCGATGGGAGGGCGCGAATCCGTCGCCTTCCTGAGGAACAGCTCCTAAACGCCTGTACTGCGGGACGGAGACAAGCGGGCGGTGGCTCCATTACGCTCTGGGAATATTCACGTGGGTATCCATGGGTTCAGTGGTGCTCCTGCAAGGCACCATGACGCCCGAGGAGTCTCGTATACTGGTTACAGACCGCGACACCCTTTCGTGACGATCACGTTTTCGACGGCAATGGCATTTTTCAACAAGATAATGCCCCACGTCACAACGCCAGATGTGTGATGGATTGGTTCGAGGAAGACAGCGCCGGCCGGTGTGGCCGAGCGATTCTAGGCGCTACAGTCTGGAACGCGCGACCGCTACGGTCGCAGGTTCGATTCCTGTCTCGGGCATGGATGTGTATGATGTCCTTAGGTTAGTTAGGTTTAAGTAGTTCTACGTTCTAGGGGACTGATGACCTCAGAAGTTAAGTCCCATAGTACTCAGAGCCATTTGAACCTTTTTTTTTTTTTTAGGAAGACAGCGGCGAGTTCCAACTGATGTCTTGTTGACACCGACCTACGTAGGGAGGAACGACCACTAAGATAAAATAAGGGAAATCAGAGCTCGTACAGAAAGATATAGGTGTTCACTCTTTCCGCGCGCTATACGAGATTGGAATACTGGAGAATTGTGAAGGTGGTTCGATGAACCCTCTGCCAGGCACTTAAATGTGATTTGCAGAGTATCCATATAGATGTAGATGTCCTGGCCACCCAACTCGCCAGATCTGAACCCGATTGAAAACATCTGGTACGTCATTGAACGTGGCGTTAGAGCTCTTCGCCCTCCTTCCCGGGATTTATGGCGATTAGGTGGCTTGTGTATGTAGATGTGGTGCCAACTCCCACCAGCGAACCACAAAGGCCTCACTGTTTCCATGCCACGACGCGTCGCCACTGTTATTCGTGCCGAAACTGGACATACCAGCTATTAGGTAGGTGGTCATAATTTTCTTGCAGATCAGTGTATTGTTTTACAAGAAACCACTGTGATCCATCTATTGGTTTCCACGTGATTTTTTGACAAGTAGTGGGACTTTATGGATGTGCAGCATTGAAATACTGGCTGAAATTCCCCAGCGTTAGTCTGGCGCGGCCGAATTTTCCTGCCGCGGCTCGTTTCCGCACTTGCCCGACGAAACAGGTCAGAGCGTCGAGCGTCAGACAGCGGTATTTATAGAATGACGGCACCAGGGAAACTGGCCTGGATTCTGCCGGCAGCCGCGGGGCGCGCGCGTGTGGAGTTGATGGCGGCGGCATCGACCGGGCGTTGCCATGGTAACGCCCGGTGCCGGGGGCGCGACGCTGCCGGCTGACACCACCACACCGGCCTGCCGCCATGGGAAGCCGAGTCGATACGTCGCGCCCACCGGGGCTGTGCTACCCGCCTTCGATCCGCCCTGCCTGCTAGCGACCGCGCCGCTCTTCCCACAGAACGATACACTCCAGAGACGAGCTCCGCGTGCTGGTTGTTTCAGCGCAGGGCAAACCAGTGCTGCATGCACACCAATGCACCTTGTGGAAATACATTCGCACGCTTTGTCGAAAACTACTTGTTGGTTTAGAGCGCAAAACAGCTGAGGTCATAAACGCCCGTGTCATAACTTTAAATGGACAATTACCGGATAAAGTTGAAGTCGATAACAATCAGAGCCTAATCGACTGGAGTACATATATAGCTAAAAACGGAAACTTCCCTATCGAAGAGGATGCTCAAACGGCCGAAAATTATATTTCCTTCGCCATATTACTACGACGAATAAAAGGTAAAACGCGATTACAGCTCGTGCCGTATCTGCTAAAATATCTGATAATTCAGATGGCAAACATACATTAAAATGTAAACAGTTATAAATAGGGTGGCCAGATGCAACTGTATAAAAAGGAAGACAAACCGCTTCAAAAGGAGGACAAAGGAAGAAAAAAAAAGAGGACGCATCAAACGGGCCAACTGCAGTTAGGATACCACCCGTCAACTTTGGACAAGTCACGTGACTGCCGGGAATTACCGGTAAAACTAGTAGTTAATTGTTACCGATCATCAGGTGGTGGTTAACTGAGCAATATAAAAAATTAAAAACATTGATTGTGGTGACAGTGTGGTGTCAATTGTTTTCTTATGTCAACAACACGGAATTTTTTACGAAGCGAAAAACGTAAGACCATTCACCTCCCTTCATTCGACGCACCGCTACCAACATCTACAATTCAAGCAGCAGCTGACGACATGTACACTTTAACCTTCCGAATACAAATAAATTTAATGACTATGAAACAATCAAATAAAACCATGACAGTTAATCTGTCTAGTTATTTCTTACCTATATTTGCCACTGAGACGTACGTTCCAGCTCCACATATCTTACATTCCGCTTCAAATTCATTTCTCCCTTTCTTAAAGTCGGATATTTGCAGGAAAGGACATCAGAAAATGTACACTTTCGTTTAGGCATAGCCAAATATTTTACGTAGCTCACTCGGTTAAAAATTACACTCACAAATCACACGTGCACTACAGGAAGCCAAGCCAATACAAAGCGAAGATACGAAACGAAAATTTTAAATAATCGATATTCGCATTCGCTTATAGGTCGATCAACGATAACATCGACGATCCTGGTGCCACCTACTAACACTGCCTTCGTGAGAGTTTATCACGAAGACTGTGCCAATCGTTAAAGTATTTAAGAAGAGAGCAATACAACGGGACGAATTGTAAATTTAACTGTATTACACTCAACTTTGCGTAAAAGCCGGACACTGTAAAAATCCGCCCGGACCCCGGACAAAGAGCTAAAAAGGAGGACATGTCCGGATTAATCCCGACGTCTGGTCACCCTAGTTATAAAACCCGCATTGTGTCAGAAAATGGCGGACTGTCAATGGTTTGTTGCAGTAAGCACAGAGAGGTGCGGGATCTCCACGGTGACTGACACGACAGTGCCCAATACGCAGCCGAGCTAACAGTATCTCCTCGCGGCAAGAGGAAGTCGTCCAACCCGTTGGGAGGTGTTTAATTTCCCGGAGTTTGTTCCCATACAGAGAGGACCATTCTTCATGCCAAAGGGACAATATTCCGACGTGCAGCAGCACCGAGATCATCAGAAGGGACAGAATAGCTAAAAGACCTAGGTAGTCTGACTGCAGCCTTGTCGGCAGCATCCTCAGATTCACTCCCCGACACTCCGACAAAGACCAGTGACCCTCATAAACATCATGTTGGCTCCATCATCTGTGAGTGAATGGAGGAATTCTTCGATTCGTTGTACTAAGGGGTGGCAAAGCGTACAGAGGCTCTGGAGGGCACTAAGTGAATCGGAACGTTAATAAACAATTGAGAAGCCTGTGCCTTCGGATATACTGGGTGGCCTGGCAGAGGGCGAGAAGCTCTGTAATAAAAATTGAGCACTGGTCTTGAAGCCGAGATCTAAAGCGCTTGTTGCCTACGACAAAGGCGGATCCGACACCACGGCCCAAGCCATCAGTGTAGACAAACATGCTGAGTCCAAGTAGCGTGCACTCGAAAACTGATATTTTGACACAATAAACTGGTAGCCAAGATCGCATGAATTCTTTTTATTCCACGATTACCGGTTTCGGCGAAACTAAAGCCGCCATCATAGGATCTAGGGAGGACAGAAAACACTATAAAAGTGGGCTTAGATTCCACTTATATAACATATGTATACATATAAATTTAGGTACATACCTTAGGATACATACAGGTTACAACATCGAAGCAGAAAATGGTGATATTAAGAGTTGTCTATAACACGCAGGCCTTACAAAAGTGTCATACGTAGCACATAGGCGTCCAAGAGAGATGACATAAATGTTGTGTGTCTCCATCACACACAAGCGAAAGCTAGGTACTACCGCAACTCCAGCTCTGTTCTTATATTACAGGCTGCATCGCGAGATGGCGCTAGCAGAAGAGGCGCCAATGACGGTCACAGACACGGGAAAGAGTATGGACTATCTTCCATTCTGTCCTTGAACGGGTTGCATAAAAGGAACGGCGACCACTTTCGACGGTACGCTGTTGCGTACATTTCGATAACCAACATCTGGAACAGACTTTGACTCGATTTCACTGCCCGTGCCTAGTATTCTCACACAACGGCCATGACAACAGGATACGAGGTACTGGTGCACTAGTGAAACAGAAAGGGGTGCCTAACGTAGTACGAAGTTCACTCACTTGTTGTGGTCTTCAGTCCTAAGACTGGTTTGATGCAGCTCTCCATGCTACTCTATCCTGTGCAAGCTTCTTCATCTCCCAGTACCTTCTGCAACCTACATCCTTCTGAATCTGCTTAGTGTATTCATCTCTTGGTCTCCCTCTACGATCTTTACCCTCCACGCTGCCCTCCAATGCTAAATTTGTGATCCCTTGATGCCTCAGAACATGTCCTACCAACCGGTCCCTTCCTCTTGTCAAGTTGTGCCACATACTCCTCTTCTCCCCAATTCTATTCAATACCTCCTCATTAGTTATGTGATCTACCCATCTAATCTTCAGCATTCTTCTGTAGCACCACATTTTGAACGCTTCTATTCTCTTCTTGTCCAAACTATTTATCGCCCATGTTTCACTTCCATACGTGGCTACACTCCATACAAATACTTTCAGAAACGACTTCCTGACACTTAAATCTATACTCGATGTTAACAAATTTCTCTTCTTCAGAAACGCTTTCCTTGCCATTGCCAGTCTACATTTTATATCCTCTATACTTCGACCATCATCAGCAAGTTTGCTCCCCAAATAGCAAAACTCCTTTACTACTTTAAGCGTCTCATTTCCTAATCTAATTCCCGCAGCATCACCCGAGTTAACTCGACTGCATTCCATTATCCTCGTTTGCTTTTGTTGATGTTCATCTTATACCCTCCTTTCAAGACACTGTCCATTCCTTTCAACTGCTCTTCCAGGTCCTTTGCTGTGTGTGACAGAATTACAATGTCATCGGCGAACCTCAAAGTTTTTATTTCTTCTCCATGGATTTTAATACCTACTCCGAACTTTTCTTTTGTTTCCTTTACCGCTTGCTCAATATACAAATTGAATAAAATCGGCGAGAGGCTACAACACTGTCTCACTCCCTTCCCAACCACTGCTTCCCTTTCACCAATGTAGTGTGCATTATCGTATGGACAATAAACATATGTACATGCAGGAGGCATCCAGATGCTATTAGCACCAGGTGCCCTTAGGTACGTTGCTTTGTAGAATATAAATATGGAAGTACTTTGTTTCGACAGCGCATATCCACAGAGAGCAAACATCCTCCAGTAATGACACCGAGTTGCTTCTGCAGCCTCGCAATGCGCCTGGCAACAGCAACAACACAGCAGCCGTATTGACAGTGTGACGCACTAGTGACGTCACAAGTTCGGGAGCTCTGGAAATAACGCTCTCGAGGGCCTGCGCAGCTGGACGGCTGCCCATGTGCTGGACCACACATAAGCAACCACCGGACATCTGAGACTTGGCTCCTGCAACGAAATGCGCATCCGGAAAGAAAACACGACACACTGAAAGCGTTGTGTGTGTTTTCCCGTCTTACTGTTGACAGAAATAAATCTCGTCTCGTTCTCATCTGGTCTAGAATAGCCCATAAAATACTTGCCTGTACACAGAAACCGAGCAATCGATCATACACTACCAGCCAACGACGCTCCCAGCTACATCCCGTTTTCGTTGCTCGTTTTTGCTATTGTTGCAACAGGAATAACGTATGTTTGTTGTTGACTACTGATAGCTGCCGATAAATTATTTTGTTGTCGAAATTCGCATCATGCGACGACGCCAGTCATCAACATCTCCAACGAAAGCACCTTAAAATTTCATATTTATAAAATAACAGTTGTGAAACATCACAACTGTCTTATCTAAATCAGCGTAATTTTGTATATGTACCAAATTTTAGTGAACAATTTACATACTTCCAGGTTACGAACGTATGCTCTAGATCGACTGGCAAGAAGGGGCATCTTTTCAAGCTCTTGAGCACAATTCTCATTTACATTTGTATTCAATGATAGCATGTAATGTCGACTCTGACACCAGAAACCTAAACGAATTTCTGGCGAGAAACAAAATGGAATATCCTCCACGTGTTACTTTTACTGAAGGCATTTGTGCGGGCCCATCAATACCATATCCTAAGTTTGAGAGATACTACCGACACACTTAGCTCTGCACTGTTATTCGTAACACCATAAAACATCGTCAGCCATCGTACCTACCATCGCACAAGCGTATTTCTCTTGTGCTAAACTCTGTACTAAAATCAAGACCAGAAAACCCATCTATGAGCATTTTTCGTATTTGTAGTGACCTGTCATGATGCTTCACACAATAAGCTAGTACAGTAAAGTCTCTGTGGCTTTCGAAACAGAATCTTTTCTCTTACTTGAATTCGAATCGAGTCTTCATTATAGATGTGAGGGTATTTTGACAACATACTTGGTCGTAACCTAACGATGAACTAACGAATTAATACATCTCTATGTCAGCAGCGGTTTACATGCACGATGTAAGATGTCATTTATCAGCGTTATGCGTCACTGGTAGCTGGTCAGGCATAAAAAAGTCTCACACCGAAGAGCCACAACGCTACAAGTAATACTCTTGTAGTATGAAGTACTATGGAGATGACACTAACAGAATATTGCTCTTCAGATCAACTAGCTGAGGACTCTCCCATCTCTGATCCTTTCTTTCTTCACGTTCCCACTTCACTAAGGAACCTTCCTTAAATCGAGTTCAGTGAGTAAGGAACTCAAGTCGAGTTGGGAACGGAAAATGAAAAAGAATCGATCGTGATGAGCTGCAAGAATAAGCCTGCCTTTTGGCAAATGCGCTTTTGTAAAACGATGGAAAATTTAAATGAATAGTTAGACGATGACTGAACGAACTACTGACGAATAGAAGACTACCTCTCCACCTCACTCAGAAAAAAGTCATAATGTATTCTAGGACAGTTCTTCGGTCTCTCTAAAGGTTACCTCCCATTAATGCCTCTGTTACAAAACTGCCTATTCCTCGATGCCATAGGATGTGTCGTTTCAACCTAGCCCTTCTTTTAGTCAAATTGTGCCATAAGCCTCTCTTCGCCTTGCGCGATTCAGAATCTCCTCCTTAGCTACCCGACCTACCGATCTAATCTTTAGCATTCTTCAGTAGTACCACATTTCTAACATGGCTCCACTCTCGATAAATGTCCTCAGAAAACGACATCCTCACAAATTTATATTCGATTTTGAAGTTCTCTTTCTCGGACAACCGTTTCTTGCTATTGGCAGTTTACATTTTATACCCTCTCTACATCGGCCAACGTAAGTTATTTTCTGCCCAAATAGCAAATATCAGCTGTTGCTTTTAGTGTCATTTCCTAACTCCTTCAGCATCGCCTGATTTAATTCGACTATATCCAGTTACCCTTGTTTTACTATTGCTGCTCCTCGTCTTATAATCTCTTTTCAAGACACTATCCATTCCGTTTAACTCCTCTTCAAATTCCTTTGCTGTCTCTGACAATTTAAATGTCATCAGCAAATTTCGAAGTTTTTCTTTCTTGTGCCTTTAATTTAATCCCGTCTCCAAATTTTGCTTTGGTTTCCCTTACTGCTTGCTGAATGTACAGACTCGATAACATAGGCGATAGGCTACAACCTCGTCTCACTCTCTTCTCGACCACTGCTTCCAAGTGGCAATAAAAAAATAAATAAATAAATAAAATAATAATATTCAGTACGGCTGTATCGCTAGTCTGAAATCTGGCCAACAGTGTTGCACACATTACAAGAGTATTATAATGGAGGCTTTCGGAGAAATGGAAATGCCGCGTGGCTAGGGCCCCCCGCCGGTTACACCGGTCGCCTGGTGCAAGTCTTTCGAGTTGATGCCACTTCGGCGACTTGCGTGGCGATGGGGGTGAAAGGATGATGATAAGGACAACACAACACCCAGTCCCTGAGGAGAGAAAATCTCCGACCCAGCCGAGAATCGAACCCGGGCCGTTAGGATTGACATTCCGTCGCGCTGCCCACTCAGCTACCAGGGGCGGACTTTCGGAGAAAATAACACTGACTGAAGCAGAATTCATCTGTGGACGAATATTTTGAACACATAACTGACTGCATATATTGCCCACCTACGACTCACAGCATGAATGTATATCATATGGGAATCTCTCGGGAGCATTCGTCCTAAATAGCCTACTTTCACACTGAGCACTATTTCATGGCACTTTCACATCAGAACTGACAACTTCGCACATTGCTATAATACGCAGTTATCTAATTCGGGGTAATCACTGACATTAAATACAGTCTTTACGCATTTCAAATACGGTCTACATTTACAGCTGTATCCTGCAAGCAGCCTTACGGCGTGTGGCGGAGTGTAAATAATGTAGTTGTTTCAGCGGCGAATGGTGCGCGGAAAGAAGGATCCATAACAAGTCTCAGTGTGAGCTCGAGTATTTCTAATATTCTCTTCAATTCTCTTCGCGAGGTATACGTAGGAGTATTGGCTGACCTTTCCGGGAACGTACGTTCTCGAAACATTCACAGGAAAGCACTTCGTGATGCAGAACGCCTCTCTTCCAGCGTCTTCCACTGGAGATGGCTCAGCATATCCGTGACGCCTTCCCACTTACTAAGTTAACACGTGGCGAAACGCGCTGCTCTTTTTTTTAAATCTTCTCTACTTTGTTTATCAGATCGATCTGCAAGGATCGTTGACTGATGAGAAGTCCTCAAGAACCAGTAGCATGATTGTTTAAGCTATCGCCTTGATGGATGCATTACACTTTCTCAGGATTCTTCAAATGAAACCTGGCGTCCTTGCCTGCCATTAGTTTTATAACTTCAAAGCGCTCCGATACGCTTACTATATGATATTTAATGGACATGATAGCTTCCAGTGCTTGTTTCGCAATCGTATGATCATATAATGACTCGTTCCGCCTATTTATGCGCAATACATTACGTACGTTTATGACGAGCGGCAACTGTCAGACCTTGCAGCAAGAGTCTTCGACCTCTACATTTCGCTATTTTCTACCGTTGCGACTTTCCAGTATACAACAGTATCATTCGCGAGCTTGCAACGTTTTACACAAGATAAGCCGGCCGGAGTGGCCGAGCGGTTCTAGACGCTTCAGTCTGGAACCACGCGACCGCTACAGGTTCGAATCCTGCCTCGGGCACGGATGTGTGTGATGGCCTTAGGTTAGTTAGGTTTAAGTAGTTCTAAGTTCTAGGGGACTGATGACCTCAGAAGTTAAGTCCCATAGTGCTCAGAGCCATCTGAACCATTTTGAACACAAGATAATTTTTTTGCACTGCCTGACAAAGAAAGGGAACAACCCGGAGTGGATCGAGAACGAGAAATGAAACTTGACGGGTTCAAAGGGTATGTAATGTTATTGCACTGGTTACAAAATCCAGACAAATTTACAAAAAACTGATTCATTTGGGAAGATTGTCATACAGCCACTGTATCCTCTCCTGAGACAAGCTGGCCACAACTGTTGCAGCTGGTCTTCTGATATCCTGATTACTGCCACTGGGACGCAGTTGTCTGAGCTAGTCCTAAGCATGTACTATCGGGGGCAGATCTGGCGATCTTACTGGCCACGGAAGTACTTCACACAAACAATTCGTTAAGATACTTGGCATTTGTAGACCAGCATTGTCCTGCTGAAAAATGGCTCCACGATACTGTCGCATGAGAGGTAACACATGAGGACTCAGGATAGCCGCAACGTACCGTTGTGCTGTCACAGTTCCGTCAATCACTACCAGCTATGACCTGAAGTCATACCAGATGGTCTAACATGTGCGCCTCCCCAAAACACTGCAAAAATGGCACTTCTGTCCAGGACGCCGTTATGCACGCCGACGACGTTTATCCGGGGTTGCGCAGTAGCACGATTCATCGCTGAACAGAATGCGACGCCATTCATTAGCAGTCCATGCCTCCCCATCCGCAGCTCGCTGTCTGGTGGTTAGTGTTGCAGCCTCCAAGTCACGGGATCTCCCGTTCGATTTTCGGCAGGGTGGGGGATTTTCTCCGCCTGTTCATTGGGTATTTGTGTTGTTCTCGTCATTTCATCATTACTCCGGGGAAAGCGAGCCTGGGCAGTGTAAAGATTGGGAATTTGTACGGGCGTTGATAACCACGCCGTTGGGCGCCCGACTAACCAAAGATCGTCGTCGTCGTCGTCGTCGTCGTCGTCGCCGCCGCCACCACCACCACCACCACCACCACCACCACCACCACGTGCTGCATTACTTATTGAACGCCCCTCGTACACCCTACCAAGCGTGCACCAATACTAAACATGAACAACACTTCTGCACTCTGGTGTCCGTTCTACTTGTCACACGGATAATAGTAACATAAGTCAATTACCTGTTCGCCTACGTTCTCTACGTGACCGAAGTTACATTGGCACCCGACCAGGTCTTCTGGGTGCTTAACTTTTTGGACAGGCGGTGTACGCCTATACTGTATACTAAAATGGACCTACAACACTCCCTTCGTTAATAGTTTAAGTATCTTTTACGTCTGAATAAGTCTGTCCATTAAGATGGACATGCTGTGTTCTGAACCTTCCTGGAAGAATAAAACTGTGTGTCGAACCGAGACTCGAACAAAGTTTTAATCTGCCAGGAAGTTTCATATCAGCGCACACTCCGCTGCAGAGTGAAAATTTCATTCTGGCTGCTGTGTTCTACTTGCTAGGAACTCTTCAATCTAATCAAAGTAAATGCTTTCCTGATCTGCCTCGGTACAGAGGGTGTGTAACTATAACCCTGACCAGAACGTTCTCCAAATCTCTAGCAGAATAAAAATATCTTGTCATGGTTGATGAAAAACTGGCGCACCATCATTCACCAGCCACTGCGATTGATGAACTCTGTACTGGGTTGAAGCAGCATGTAGAGTCGTACCTGTATCTGCCACAGAAGCTCAGTTCAACTTCCTGTCTAGTCGGGTTAGAGCTGTTGTTGCTACCATATGGGATAGCACTGTGCACCAAATTTCACACCCGCTACACCCCCAAATTACCTACAAAATTTAATTATGTAATCTTACTACCATAGGTAAAATTTCGTTTCGTGTCATTTTAAGGACTAGCAGTGTAATTCTGTAGTTTCTCCTAAGTTGCAAATACAACGGAAAATGATGCCCTTGATTTAATACATTACCTTATTGGTATTCCAAAATGACAGTTTTAATCACCAACATTAACAAGTTCTCTGCAAGACAGATACCATACCTTTGTTAAAGATTTATCCTACTTATCGGTCACTGAATGGCGAAATCATAAATACATTCTGTGATTCATTTTTCCGTAAAGTTCATGTTATGTTCAAATAGCAGCCACTATGACTGAACGACAGACGTAGTACTAACTTCGGGTGTGCCCCATGGAAGTGTGTTGGAACTCTTATGTCCATGTTCTATGTTAACGACCTTGCGGACAATATTAATAGTAACCTCAGACTTTTTGCAGACGGTGCAGTTTTCTCTAATGCAGTTTTCTCTAATGAAGTACTATCTGCAAGAAGCTGCGGAAGTTCAAATAACTTACGGGTTTGCTGCCGGGTGATGTCGTCGACCATCGCCGATATTTCGACAGGAGCACACCCTGCCATCCTCAAGGCATCTACTGCTGCGAAGTTTTCCAACCTCTGCAAGCAACGATGCATTTACTCCCCGTAGAGGTAAACAATGTGAGACCTTGCTTGCGGAGGTTGGATAGACAGCAAACCTGTAAGTTATTTTAACATTCAACTCGCCGGGAAAAATTAAGGTCTCACCCGCCTAAGTATTCAGCCAGATCTTGATATGATTTTAAAGTGGTGTAAGGACTGGCATCTTGCTTTAAATGTTCAGAAATGTAAAACCGTGCACTTCACAAAACGAAAAAGCGTAGTATCTTATGATTATAATATCAATGAGTCTCTCGGAGTCTGCCAATACGTACTTGTGTGTTAGCAGAAGAGCCAACACTGTGTTACGAGTGGAGGCCGAAATGCACGCGTTTTAGCTCACGCAGGCTGGCGTGAGGAGGGAAGAACTATACTAACGTGAGGTCTGGAACATGACAAGGAATTAGAATTCAGAAAGCGGACGTAATTAGATTGATACTTAACTTTAATCCATTAATGATGAACGTCGCTCTTGACGGTACATGATTCACAATATTCTCTGTTCAGAATACATTCGTAGTAACTGAATATGGCGCCTTGCTAGGTCGTAGCAAATGACGTAGCTGAAGGCTATGCTAAACTGTCGTCTCTGCAAATGAGAGCGTATGTAGACAGTGAACCATCGCTAGCAAAGTCGGCTGTACAACTGGGGCGAGTGCTAGGAAGTCTCTCTAGACTACACCTGCCGTATGGCGGCGCTCGGTCTGCAATCACTGATAGTGGGGACACGCGGGTCCGACGTATACTAACGGACCGCAGCCGATTTAAAGGCTACCACCTAGCAAGTGTGGTGTCTGGCGGTGACACCACACATACAAATACGTGAATCTAACTCTCTGTAAAGATATGAAATTGAATGATCATGTAGGCTCAGTTGTGAGTAAAGCTGGTGGTAGACTTCGGTTTATTGATAGAATACTGGGGAAATGTAATCATTCTACAAAGGAGATTGCTCACGAATCGTTTGTGGGACCCTTTCTAGAACACGCTGAAGAGTGGGGGACCCGTACCAAATATGACTGTGGGACGGGGGGCATGAATGTAACAGATTTGTTTCATCCGTGAGAGAGTGTCACTAGGATACCGAGGAAACTGAACTGGCAGACCCTCGAAGGTGAACGTAAACTATACCGAGAAAGTCTACTAACTGTGTCATGAACCGGCTTTAAAAGATGACTGTAGGAATATAGTAGAACCCTCTACGTATCGCTCACATAGGACCGTGAGAACAAGATTAGAATAAGAAACTTCCTGGCAGATTAAAACTGTGTGCCGGACCGAGACTCGAACTCGGTACCTTTGCCTTTCGCGGGCAAGTGCTCTACCAACTGAGCTACCCAAGCACGACTCAAGCCCCGTCCTCACAGCTTCACTTCTGCCAGTACCTCGCCTCCTACCTTCCAAACTTTACAGAAGCTCTCCTGGCAGAAGTGAAGCTGTGAGGACGGGGCGTGAGTCGTGCTTGGGTAGCTCAGTTGGTAGAGCACTTGCCCGCGAAAAGCAAAGGTCCCGAGTTCGAGTCTCGGTCCGGCACACAGTTTTAATCTGCCAGGAAGTTTCATATCAGCGCACACTCCGCGCAGAGGCATTCAACCAATCATTCCTCCTGCGTTCCGTACATGAATGGAATGGGAAGAAACACTAATAACTGGTACAATGGGACCTACCCTGTCAATGCACTTCACCGTGGTTTGCCGAATATAGACGTCGATGAAAGCGGTGATTTTGGTCGTTGGTCTACATTCCAAAACATACGTCCATTGAGTAGTGCCGAATGTCTATTTAGTGGCGGGTCTTGTGTTTTACACCGCCGGTAAGTTCTATAGTTTCCCCGACTTGGTCCTGTACGGCAGTCGACGAACTTTCTCTGCGCGCAGCCTGGGTCAAGCAGAGCGACGCGCGGCTGGCAAGCGGCTCTTCCCGTGACATCAGCGGCCGCTTCCGCGTCGTCGCTGGCAAAGGGCCCGAGCGCCAGCTGCCGGCCGGACACGCGCCGCCAGCCACGCCACGCGCCGCGCTATCAACACCGACGGAGGAAGAGGTGCGCACGGTTATCGAGATCCGCCTGCCTTACTAAATTTTATAATCACTTGCAGAAACTGTAGTCCTACTACATTTTCCACTACACTTTGTCTGCACGCAAGTTTAACTAACGTAAAGCAGTAACCAACCTGAAGTTTGCTTTGAACACCACACTGCTATACTACGCATGGTCCTGATGCAGATAACATGCAGTTGTTTACCTCAGACCAGTATCCTTAGCACTGGTTTTTTGCAGAATTCTATAACAGACTCCCAGTTCGAATATACACTACTGGCCATTAAAATTACTACACCACGAAGATGACGTGCTACAGATGCGAAATTTAACCGACAAGAAGAAGATGCTGTGATATGCAAATGATTAGCTTTTCAGAGCATTCACACATGGTTAGCGCCGGTGGCGACACCTGCAAAGTGCTGATATGAGGAAAGTTTCGAACCGATATCTCATACACAAACAGCAGTTGACCGGCGTTGCCTGGTGAAACGTCGTTGTAATGACTCGTGTAAGGAGGAGAAATGGGTACCCCATCACGTTTCCGACTTTGATTAAGGTCGGATTGTAGCCTACCGCGATTGCGGTTTATCGTATCGCGACATTGCTGCTCGCATTGGTCGAGATCCAATGACTGTTAGAGTATGGAATCGGTGGGTTCAGGGGGGTAATACGGAACAGCGTGCTGGATCCCAACGACCTCGTATCACTAGCAGTCGAGATGACAGGCATCTTATCCGTAAGGCTGTAACGGATCGTGCAGCCACGTCTCGATCCCTGAGTCAACAGATGGGGACGTTTGCAAGGCAACAACCATCTGCACGAACAGTTCGACGACGTTTGCAGCAGCATGGACTATCAGCTCGCAGACCATGGCTGCGGTTACCCTTGACGCTGCATCACCGACAGGAGCGCCTGCGATGGTGTACTCAACGACGTACCTGGGTGCACGAATGGCATATAAAGTCATTTTTTCGTATGAATCCAGGTTCTGTTTACAGCATCATGATGGTCGCATCCCTGTTTGGCGACATCGCGGTGATCGAACATTGGAAGCGTGTATTCGTCATCGCCATACTCGCGTATCACCAGGTGTGATGGTATGGGGTGCCATTGGTTACACGTCTCTGTCACCTCTTGTTCGCATTGACGGCACTTTGAGCAGTGGACGTTACATTTCAGATGTGATACGACCCGTGGCTCTACCCTTCATTCGATCCCTGCGAAACCCTACATTTCAGCAGGATAATGCACGACCGCATGTTGCAGGTCCTGTATGGGCCTTTCTAGATATAGAAAATGTTCCACTGCTGCCATGGCCAGCACATTCTCCAGATCTCGCACCAATTGAGAACACCTGGTCAATGGTGGCCGAGCAACTGGCTCGTCACAATACGCCAGTCACTACTCTTGATGAACTGTGGTATCGTGTTGAAGGTGCGTGTGCAGCTGTACCTGTACACGCCATCCAAGCTCTGTTTGACTCAATGCCCAGGCGTATCAAGGCCGTTATTACAGCCAGAGGTGGTTGTTCTGGGTACTGATTTCTCAGGATCTATGCACCCAAATTGCGTGAAAATGTAATCACATGTCAGTTCTAGTATAATGTAGTTGTCCAATGAATACCCGTTTATCATCTGCATTTCTTCTTGGTGTAGCAATTTTAATGGCCAGTAGTGTAATAAATTTCCAAGAGGTCGCGAAGTTTCTGTCCACAAATCAGCACGGTTTTGATGGTATTTTGGTTTGTAGGGCGCTCAACTTTGCGGTTATTAGCGCCCGCACAAAATCCCTTTGCTCAGTCCAATCTCGCCACTTTTCATGAATGATGATGAAATGATAAGGAAAACCCAAACACTCAGTCATCTCGAGGCAGGTGAAAATTGTGTGTGTGTGTGTGTGTGTGTGTGTGTGTGTGTGTGTGTGTGTGTGTGTGTGTGTGTCACACAGGGAGCAAATTAAAATCCTCTCCCTAAAATCTTTGTAAAAACATTTGACTCGGCACAGAACTTTAAAACTTTAACTACATTCGTCCGAGTGTTGCCTAAAAGAGATGGCAGGTCCGCTGGCGAGGCAGCCGCGGCCCGCTGGTCAGAAAATAAAATGCAATCCAATAAAACGTGGCGCACAGTGACCTGGAGGCCGCAGGCACCACACATTGGAGGGTCCTCTCGCCGGAGCAGGAAGCCATGCGACATAGGGCTGTGGCCTATTCGAAGCCGAGTGAGGAGAACCTCGTCCCGTCGATGGGGCTGAAAGAAGTACACCACACACGCGTTGTGGGCTTGACTATACGGAGCTTATTGTCAGTCACTTCCAGCCACTCATCCTCCCACCGACGCATGAGAGGTGAAAATTCCTGAGCCCGCCGGGAATCGAAACCGGCGCGGTTTTGGAAAGTATTGTTCGTATGGAACTCAGTGTGCCCTTTTCCCACATGGTATACTGAGAACTATGGATGATGGGCAAAGGGCCGTCCACTTCCTAGTTTTTGGAATAGCATTTGACGCAGTATCCCACTACAGACTGTCTACGAAGGTACGAACATACTTAACAGGTTCCCAGATATGAGAGCGATCGAAATTTTCTTAAGTAATAGAACCCAGTACGCTGTCTTCTACGGCGAGTGTTCAGAGACAACGTGCCCCAGGGAAGTGTGATACGACCGCTATTATTTTCTTTGTACTTCAATGATCTACAGGGAGCCGGCCACTGTGGCCGAGCGGTTCTAAGCGCTTCAGTCCGGAACCACGCAGCTGCTACGGTCGCTAATTCGAATCCTGCCTCGGGTATGGATGTGTGTGATGTCCTAAGGTTAGTTAGGTTTAAGTAGTTCTAAGCCTTGGGGACTAATGACCTCAGGTGTTCAGTCCCTGGACTGTGCAGCTGGTCCCGGCGGAGGTTCGAGTCCTCCCTCGGGCATGGATGTGTGTGTTTGTCCTTAGGATAATTTAGGTTAAGTAGTGTGTAAGCTTAGGGACTGATGACAGCAGTTAAGTCCCGTAAGATTTCACACACATTTGAACATTTTTTTTTGTTCAGTCCCATAGTGCTTAGAACCATTTTGATCCACAGGGCGAGCACCAATCTGCGGTTTTTTTCTTATGATGCTGTGGTGCACAGGAAGATGTCGCGGTTGATTGGCTGTAGGATGATACAAGATGACTTGGACAAAATATCTAGTTGGTGTGATGAATGGCAGCTGGCTCTAGATGTAGAAAAATCGAAGTTAATGTGGATGAATAGGAAAAACAAACCCATACGTTTCGGATACAGTGTAAGTAGTATCTTCCTTGACACAGTGACTTCGTTTAAATATCTGGCCGTCACGTTGCAAAGCAAAATTGAATTGAACGAGCATATGAGGATTGTGGTAGGCAAGGTATGTCTTCGGTTTATCGGGAGAATTTTAAGAAACTATGGTTATCTGTAAGGGAGACAGCGTATAGGATACTACTGCGACCTATCGTTGAATACAGTTCGAGTGTTTGGGTTCGTAACAGGTCGGATTACAGGAAGACACCCGAACAATTCAGAGGCGGGCTGCTAGATTTGTTACCGGCAGGTCCGAACAACACGCGAAAGTTCCAATAATGCTTCCGGAACACAAATGGGAATCCCTGCAGGCGGCGTTCTTTTCGAGGAACACTACTGAGTAACAGCATTTGATCCTCTCTACAGAAAGATTCTACTGCCGACAACATACATTCCGCGTAAGGACCACGAAGATAAGATCGAGAAATTAGAACTCATACGGAGGCGTACAGACAGTCGCTTTTTCCGTCGCTCGTCTGCGAGTGGAAGAGGAAAGGAAACGACTACCAGTGGTACAGGGTACCATCCGCCACTCACCGTACGGTGGCTCTCTGAGTATGCATGTAGATGCAGATGAACTGACTTACCCAGCTATTTACAGGGGATATCTCTCTGGTCTGTACCTAGACAAGGATATAGTGGCATCACATGGTAAGCTCCTTGTGAACCTGCCTCAACGAAGCTGTATCTCGGACATGGTGGCTCGCTTGGTGAAAGCACATCCCGATCAGGCTCTTAATCTTGTCTATCCACCGCAATGTTGCGGGTCCTCTAGGCGTTTTGCCGCCCACATTTCCATCTATGATTGTTCTTTCTATTGTCTCTTATGGTCTGGCAATGTGACCAAAATATTCCAACTGATTTTGGTGGATAAGAGAGTCTACAGTCTCGTTCTGATGCCGAGCTGGGTCCATGGTTCGGAGTAATCTTCTATAGCACCACATTCACAGAGCATCAATCCTGAGACGATCCAACGTATCCATCGTCCAAGTTTATGTTGCACAGACAACGATAGGGAAGATCAAGAGTTCGGATGAGCATGAATTTTGTCTTTTCTATGACGGTTTCCAGTTGATGTTCGTTTGTTGCAATTATCAGTGTCGTCTGCATACCCGAGATAGCTCATGTCTCTGCCACCTACAACGATGCCGTCATACTAGTCTTCAAGATCCTCCCTCGTAGCGTGCTCACTATACGCACTGAATAACAGTGAAGAAGAATATAACCGGCGTAAGTAGGTATTAGGAGGTACCTATACTTTAATGTGGATTTCGAACTATGGCGCGACTTTGAATTTTTCACATTAATAAATCAGTATCACAGGAGGTATGTGGCTTAAAACATATCTGTACAGACGGGGGATTGTACTGCGAATCTTTAGGTTGGTAATCTGGAACTTAACTCGTCATTAATGTGTACTGTGTAATTATTATCGTCCTGCACGACTTTCAGTATACGATTGCTCGACGACGGGTTATAGGTAGGAGTGTTATACAGCTGCTTTTTCCAAAACCCATTACGATGTGTAGCGGAGGATACTTCGGGTACCACTACATGTTTCCCAAATTCTATTCCATTCGTTCATGACACGTGACAAGAACGACGTCGGTATACCGCCACATAAGATGTAATTTCTGATTTCCTCGTCGTGGTCATTTCTTCAGATTTGCGAGAGGTGGCCAAAGTTTGAATAATCACCTATAAAAATAAAGATACGTAATCAACATTGAAATCGCCGCACCACAGTATAGTAGCACGCCGTTAGAGGACCCAAAGTAAAATCACGCAAACCACTGATAAGTTGGGGTGAAGTGCGGTAGTTCATTTTCGGAGTAGCGAAAATGTTGTTGTTGTTGTGCCAGGCCAACTCTGATGACTTCTTTAGCCCTCTTAATACAAATGTGGAGGCCATCCTATAAACCAAGAACACATCATAGTTACACACCTTAAATACGTCTCTCCGGCGCATCAAGAATATGTGGCAGCCAAAAAAGTAAGTAATGAGAAGCTCTGGAGGAACACAAGCCAGATACATATAGAAGACAAGATACCTGGACTTGGGTGGGGAGAGCACATCGAGAAAACCAATCTCAGTAACCGATTAAGACATTCGAATGGAATCCCCAAGGATCAAAGGAAGACAGGCAAGCCAAGAGGTGCATGGAAGAGGACGGTGGAAGGGGAAGCAAGAAGAGTTGGCATGACCTGTTCGAAACTGAGGAAAACGCCTAAGACAGATGGATGGCGACTTCTCCTGGGTGCTCTATGCCTTCAAGTTAAGTCTTTAGCCGTCTGGATTGCTCTACCACAGTTGCAACATTTTCGCTGATGCCGAAAACTAATTACCGCACGATAACAATGAGCTGCGCATTTTGGTTTTGGTTTCCCTGGCGACATGCTATGGTGCAGTAGCGCGAGTAATTCAATGTGTACCTGCAAATGACGAAAAAATGAATTACTTAACTTTTATTTTCTCGAGGTGATAATTAATACTTTGTGATTACACCTTGTATTTAGGACGATGCGTGATTATTGTTAGAGCGCGCCCTCTCTAAACTTTTAACAGTAAACTACTTCGTGATGAACGTCTCTTTTGTTGTTGTCTGTCATTGGAATTTCATGGTGAAACAAGCCGCTTTTCTTCGGATTCTCTCTCTCTCTCTCTCTCTCTCTCTCTCTCTCTCTCTCTCTCTCTCTCTCTCTCTGTGTGTGTGTGTGTGTGTGTGTGTGTGTGTGTGTGTGTGTGTGTGTGTGTAAGTATCTTCTTACGTGGATGAATAGCATTTCCTTAAGAGTTTCCCAATCAATCTCAATGGGGCAGTGTTTTTCTTGCAATTAGTTTCATACAGCCATTTCACTTTGGCTCGCCCCGAACAGTTACGCCTTACTATTTTACGGTTGTTACGGATTCCAATGGTTTTAATGGTCAATAGTGTAGTCCATGAAGAGCCTACATTATTTTTATACGTCAACAGTAACGGCGCAATAACACTCCTTTGGTATACTCTCGAAGTTACTTTTACATCTGCTGTGGGATACAAGATAGCTAGTTACATGTTACACACATAAGGGGTCGGCAGTTTTATCAGCAGTATTTAGTCCTTCTCTGGTGTCATTTGGGTTTACTGCTGCAAGCTGTCACAATAAAAGGCAACTCGTCAATGAAGTCCAAGCTGACCGTGCAGAAAGCCGTGGCTGCTTCGGACTCTCGTCTTCGCTGTTCGGTTCAGTAGCCCTACGGCTGTCGAAGGCCTCAACTGCCCACCAGCCTTCATCCGCAATCGATTGGTCGCCGACTGTTTGCATTATTTGCCATGGACCCACCCATGTAATATTGACTGCGCGAACTTAGCGCCTGGAAGACAGTAGTGGCACGGAATATGGCCACGTGTACCGTCAGAATGTCTCTTTACCCATTTATTTAGGATTATTTCGCTAAGTATTGTGTGTCTAGATTTTCCACTGCTAGTCCGCTGCGATACTGTTTTACGATGTTCGTTCTGTAAATAATGTGCGCTTTCCCCCCCCCCCCCCTCCCTCCCCTTTTTTTTTAAAAAAAGCCCGATACGTCCTTTTAGTGCTTCTTTGAATTTCATTTTTACTCTGCGAGTGTACGAAGTTTTGAACAATTCCGATGATGGTACAGCCGTAGCGAACCATGAAAAAGTCGTGACTCTCACTGTAAGTCAGATGTTTTATTTGAATTCTGACTGATATTGTCATAAAATTCCAATTCTTAAGAATAATTATGTTCAGAGAAAGAAAGTGTGGTACATTGCATGTTGAACGACCATCTACATTAAATAAACTGAATGATTCGAGGAAAAAGTAGCTTGTATGTAGTTCAGACTTATTACACAAACATTTTAAGTACTGTTCACAAATTTCGTGTTAAGACGGAGAATGGTTTCTACATAAACATCTATATTCCTCATGGTAAGTGGTGGAAGGTATTTCGACCACCACTATCATATTCCTTCTTTTCTGTTCCATTCGTGAATGGAGCAAGGGAAGTTAAGTCTTTATAAGACGACGATCTCATTTTTCCAATCATGGTCATTTCGCGAGATGCATGTGAAATGTTATGTTGCCTGGCTCCTCCTAGAACACATACATCTCGGAGTTACGACAGTACATCCCTCTACGATGCACAACGCCTCTCTTTTAGCAATTGCTATGACCCTACGGAGCTAGCTGGCGCAGTGTTAAAACAAAGGCCTCGCATTCGGCAGGGTGGTCGATCGGTTCCCCGTCCGGATATCCATATTTACGTATACCGTGATTTCCCTAAATCGCTTACGGCAAATGACGGAATGGTACCTTTGAACAGGACACGACCGATTCCGTTTCTTGTCTTCCAATTTGAGCTGCTTCTCTATCCCTGACACTCTTCTTGCCAACGAGACTTTCAGATCTAATCTTCCTCCCTTGCCTTCTAGAACACTCTCGTGATTGTTAAACGTCATTCTGAAAATTGTTTAGCCCCACCAACTGAAGAATAATGAATGCTAACGGGAACCTTCATTTAGAGATAAAGTAACGTCTGGCGAAAACTGTCACAGACGCCGTGAAATCAATTTTATATTAACAACTGGTACATAACATCCAATTAACAACGTGTAGCGAGGTTCTGTGGAAGATAAATATCTTCCAGGGTTTCCTGCCACCGGTCCCTCTAGTAATAGGACTTAATGATAGACGTTTGGAGCGTTTCGAATAAGACTAATGTATCAGTGGATTACAATCCAAAGACATGAGGAACTGAGGAGCTCTGGAGACGATATTACCACGTATGACACGCAAAGTTATCTCACTAATATCGGAATGAAACAAGCACCTACTGAAATGAGATTAGAGCATCTCATACTAAAATGACTCCATGGCCGACAGATTCGGAATACTGCAACGCGGTAGCATATACAGGCTGATTCCATGATGATGATGATACAAGCTTTTAGGGACGACGGATGAAGGTAAAATGATCAATTTGGGATAAGGGACCCTGGTTCGAAAACTACCCAGTCTAAAGTTACAACCATCGCTCTGATAACTCTTAAGCGAAAATCGCTCTGATAAGTATTACATTGGACTACTACTGCTGCAAGCTCTTTGCTTTCCGTAGGTAGGAGGTAGTATGGATCAAACCACGAAAGAATTGTCCAATAAACATGGGCTCTAAAATCCATATCTTAAGAGCTATGAGCACTTGTTCAGTAGAAAAGATGTGTTCCACACTATCAAAGATGACCAAGTGCTCATAGCTAATAAGGTATGTACTTTGGTGCCCATGTTAAATGAACTTTTTTTCTTGTTTTGGTCCACACTACGTTCTACCAAAATGTGGAAAGCAAAGAGCTTGCAATAGAAGAGGTCCACTACCTGAGGTATCAAAACGATTTTCGCTTATAATTTCCGATGCGATCGATTGCGGACCAGGATTTCTCACCTCAAACTGATATTAGGGGAGTTCAAAAGAAAAGATACGAAACAAGATTGTGGGTATAACTGAAGTATTTATTCAAAAGTAATCATCAGATGCCTGAGCACAACTATAACGAAGCGAAAGATTTCCCTGTTCTCAGAATTCCTGTGGCTGTGACAGGAGCCAGTTCTTTACTGTGTCCTTCAGTTCGTCGTCCCGAGTTAATGCGCTTCCCTTTGAATTTTTTTTTACGCGGAGAAAAGCATGGTAGTCTCAGAGAGACATGTCCACCCTGTAGGGCGGATGCTCAGGCTGCTCTCACTTTAACTTGGCCATTGCACTGTGTGTGACCTTGGAGACGTGTGGACGCGCGTTATCGTGGAGCAGAATCACTTCCTCCGTGAGCACCTCAGGCCGTTTGCTCTTGACGACTTGCAAAGTGTCTGACAGTACATGTCACAGTTAATGCTCGTGAATTAGATGGGCATCGGATCTCGGACGTCGAAATAGACGGTGAGCATCGCCTTGCCTGCTGAGGGCGCAGCGCTGAATTTACGAGGAGGTGACGACGCTATATTCGCGGCTATACACCACTCGCAACGCTATTCCAAAGCAGAGCTTTGAAAGGGGGTATTAAGGCGATACAGTTATGGTGTAAAGAAGACGAAGATTGAGAACCTGCGACCAGGGACACCACTGGCGAAGAATTGAGAGTTATTCAGCAAAAAAGGGAACTACAGCCACCACACTCCACACGTGGTCAATTTCGCGTGGTCCCATCAGAAGAGGAAATGCGATGCTAAAATTATTGTTATGACTGCTACCACACCAACTGCATCAAATAATAGGGCCTGACATCTAATCGAGGTTCCGGTATAGTAACGTGGAAACTAACATCCTGGTCGAACTTTAAAGACGCAATCAAATTCTGAAATGGTACGTCACGTCGACGGATTACATGAAGACAAATGTTATGTACCACACGATTTCAATTATAAAAAATAAGCATATTTAGAATTCTGGTAGTTTGGAGACCGGCATAGAATATGACCAATCTCTATGGTATTAAAACCGCATTTACGAGTTATTTCGTTAGGCTTCAGAAGGATCACATCTTTAGTTTCGGCCTCTCCATAAAGGCCGAGTCCTATTACCGACCTTTTTCATTGCTGCAATCATTTTCGCGGAATAGCTGAAGGTCAAAGACGCAAATATTTATGTTTTGTAGGGTATAAAACTGCCTCCTTTACAACGTTTTACAAAAATTGCAATCTGCTTGGACTCGCCTAGTTTAAAGGCAGAAGGGAAGAACGTAAGCGATTAGTAATTGGAATGCACACGTAAAGAGGCCAGGAATAGTAATTTACATATAAGAACAATAAGAGTTCATGAAGACGCTGTGGCTTTATCACAATACTACGATTCCATTGAAAATTGCCTATCACATAAGAATTTAGTGCGTTAGCACAGACTGAACTACTAGCTGGCTACACAAGGTTTCTCCACGACGTCTCGATACGTTAGTAGATATCGCGTATTTACTGAAGAAGTTAGTAAGGCTATGACGCCGATTTTATTTTTAGCGCAGAAGCAGGATGTGGTGAATAACAAAAACAGCCAGCGTTCGGGCTGAGCTTGCGTTTCAAACGTTCTGTGCGCGTAATATTGATTTCACATTAATACAGAAATCTATTTCTGCTTCCCTACTAGAGGAAGTCAGACATTTCCGCAGTTCCGCAGCACTGTCCACTCCAGTTTCGTAATTACAAAGTGCAACCCATCTGCTGACTGGTTTGCAAAGTGATGGAACGAAGATGTTTCGTCTTTATATTCACGTGCCGCCCATTCTGAAACATTTTTGGTTTTCCTTCGGGAATAAGCAGCGAAACTACAGAAAGCGTTGAGTGTTTTCATAAAGCAATCGTGCGTGTCTGATTCACTGTAACGACGCTTACATTACCTTACTTTACTTGATTCATTTGGGCACAAAGACCCTAGCGATTCGGTACGTCTTCTTTCATCCCAATACTTCTCTCGCTTCTGGTACTCCCTGTATCTGTGATCTCAATTTTGTTTCTGGTGCCAGCCGGCCTGTGATGTTCACTGTTTTACTGTCGCTGGACTTATCCTGCGTTGCCGTATGTGAATTTTTCCGTATTATTCCAGTTGCTTTCCAATCCTCCCTGACTTCCTTAATACTGTTATT
Source organism: Schistocerca americana (assembly GCF_021461395.2). Classification (NCBI taxonomy): domain Eukaryota; kingdom Metazoa; phylum Arthropoda; class Insecta; order Orthoptera; family Acrididae; genus Schistocerca; species Schistocerca americana. Next base: position 225,803,299 of record NC_060119.1, read on the forward strand.
CCTTCTTAAGCACGTTACGTTCCATATCTTTTTGCTCAACATGTTGTCGCCCGTCCTCATGATGTGCCTTGCCAATAGCATACTTAAAATTCGTTCTGCACGATCATAAATTCCCATCCTTCCGCATCATGCTCAAAATTCATTCTGCGCAATCATAAAATTCCTATCGTTACTTCTGTACACTATGTCATCACTTTAAGCACGAGTACAGAATGGTACCCTCTAGAAAATCTGAAGTATTGTCCTATTCACTAAATATGGATAGCGCGACAATATCGAGAGAGTTGTGTAACACACACAATATGATTGGTGGGCAAGAAATTTTATAGCCATGTGAGTCAAATTCGCATTCTTATAGCAGCCTCGCAACGGCGCCACAACTCATCTCACAGCATCAAAAGCAATAGTCTGTAACTGTCGGCGCAGTTGCAGTTTTAGTAGAAAAAGGGAAACAATTGCCACCAATGAAGCGGTGCTATTGTTTCTCACTCAAAGGTGTACTGTAGAAGCGCGCCTAGGTGCGACTCCTCGCCTCATTAGCATGTCTCTGCTAACCACTCACTGCTTCTTACCAACACTCCATTCTCTCATTTCCGTGCAAACTATCGTCAGCGACTCTCACCTGAGTTGTATAACATATTTCTTCGTATTCAGCCAGACAATATTCCACTATCAACCGTTCAAACCAGTCTCCCGACTGATAAAAATCTGTACGTCTTATTTTCTATATTTTTCATTTTTTATTTATTTAAAACGTAGCTCCAAACTGTGTATTATTTACAACATTGCTAAGGAAACTATATGAATTCAAAAGGTCAGGTTATTCAAAATAAAAATAGTGCGGAAACAGCATTTCTTTGGCGTTTTTATTGTTGGTACGTGGTCTCAGTGCTTCCTGTTTCTTTACAGATGTGAACCTTTCTTTTAAAATGGCACCCAATCAATTTGCGGAAGGGGTACGGAAACAAACTATTGTCTTTTAGTGCCTTCAGAAGCACAGTTTAGTACATAGCACTGATCTTTTCGAGAGATGATGAGTGAAGAACTACGGACATGGTGGGTAACGTACGTCTGACAAACAAAGAGTACGATTGGCACAATGAAAATAAATAAAATGAATGTGTATCCTCTAAGTATAGGGCTTTTAATTTATATTCCAAATTGTTTACTGCAAAAAAGCAACATGTCCGGTTGGAGGAAAAAACGTTATCGATAGCATAAAGTTGTTTAAAAACTACAGAATGTACAACCAGATATTTTTTTTTTTAAATACAGAATAATTTTGCTTTAAACTTTCTGTATAATGCAGTTTTTTTCTCTCTCTCCTGTAAAGTTCGTAAAGAGGGACTTGTTCTCTTTCTGTAGTTAATAGTTCAATTGATTATCTGCATCAACCATCTGAACAATTTTACCGGTGTTCTCACGTACTACTGTACTTTTTCACATTTATACTGAACGTTCATTACATATAGACACATACGAAGATACGAACGGTAGTCAAAATTTTAATTATCACCTCGAAAAAATAAAGTTACGTAGTTATTTTTGTTTGTCTGCAAGTAGAGGTATGCTCTCACGGGACACATTGAAATCTGGGAGCAACAGCACCGCAGCACACCGCCAGAGGAACCAAAACAAAGTAGAGCGGCCTATGTCCACTTCCATTAGTTTTATTTTGGGCGATGTGCTGCGGTATTGTGGCGTGCAAATTCCAGTGTATACCGGGATTGCATACCTCAAACTTCAAAGTAATTAGAACTTTATGACTACCCCACGTACGTATTTCGCAAAACTCAGCAGAAAAGTATCTTAATAGACACCCCTCGCCTCTTCGACCCTATCCTCACCGCTACCACCATTAGCAAAGTGAATGACTCAGTCATGAAAATTGCCAGCGAAAACCATCCTGTAATGTATACCGTATTAGATGTGCGTTGCTTGACACAGTGGCGTTGATTAAATGTGTAATCGTAACGCTGCGGGGCGACTTGAAACGGACCGAGCACTCAAGGTCGGTTGTAGAGAAGGAGAAATGTTCGACTTTGGGTTACTGGGAGAATTTTAGGGAAGTGTAGTTCACAAGGAGGTCGTGTACACATCACTAGTGCGACCAATCCTTAAGTACTGCTCAAGTGCGTGGGAACTCCATGTCGGTTTAAAGGATGAAACTGAAGCAATTCAGAGGGTGTGCTGCTACATTTGTTACCCGTAGATTCAATGAACACGCGAGTATTACGGAGATGTTTCGTAAATGGGAATCCCTGGCAGGAAGGCGACGCTCTTCTCGCGTAACACTATTGGCAATTGTTGTCTCTCAGGTTTTCTCGGCGCAATTGATTAATGGTGTGCTTCTGGGTGTTTTGTCAAGTTGTTGTTTCCTTTTTGTGCGCATATAATGGAAACAATAACTCGACAGAATACACAAAGCACTCCATTAAGTATAGAGAAAGATTACAGAACCGGCATTTGCGACAGACTGCAGAAAGATCCTAGTGCCGACACCATACAGGGGTTGGGCAAAAATATGGGAATACCGCGAGAAATACAGCTTCAACGTAAATGTAGATCTTAGCCAAGTCCAAGGATTGCGCTCTCGTATTTGACCACGAATGGGACCGGCGTCTTCAGTGCATTGCAAATGTCAGTAGTTGTCAGAACAGTGTTGTGTCTAGTTGAGAGAGCATTTTGTCGGAGCTAGATGAAAACCGGCGCGGGAAATTTTTTGGTGTTCGTATGGTAGGTGCTTCCGTGACCAAGGGACCCGAAGCATTTGGTTTTTCAAGAGGCGCTGTATCGAAAATTTATACCTATATAGGGCGAGCGGATATCACCATGCGCTAAGTCACAACGAGGACGAATGTGTCTGTTGAGTGATTGTAACAGACGGTTATTGGAGAGGATTGTGACGAAAACTGAGAGGACGACAGCTATAGAAGTCCCTGTAGAATGTCACACTCGGGAACTCTTGTCAGCACCAAACTCCATAAGCAGGAAATTATAGGGCGAAATGGAATTCTAAAACCACTCGTCAGTGATACTAAGGCCCGTAATAGGAAAACGTGAAACCGAAGCCACAAAATCCTCGACTATGAAGCAATGAGGAAAGATCATTTGGTCGGACGTGTCTTGTATCCAGCTTCTGGCCGAGTTTACGTGTCAGGCGTGAAATACAGCGGGGGTCCGGTGGTGATATAGAGCGCCATACCGCAGTATTCTAAGGGCCTCATGGCTATTCCGGGAGGTCGCATTACTGCCAAAAATTGTGAGACCACTTCGGCTGACCAGGTCCATCCCATGGCACAATGTTTATTCCCCATTGGTGACGCTCTGTTCCAAGACGACAGGGCAACTGTTCGCAAGGCTCATGTCGTCAAAAAAAAAAAAAAAAAAAAAAAAAAAAAAAAAATGGTTCAAATGGCTCTGAGCAGTATGGGAGTTAAGATCTGAGGTCATCAATCCCCTAGAACTAAGACCTACTTAAACCTAACTAACCTAAGGACATCACACACATCCATGCCCGAGGCAGGATTCGAACCTGCGACCATAGCAGCAGGGCGGTTCCGGACTGAAGCGCCTAGAACCGCTCGGTCACAAGGGCCAGCCGCTCTCGTCGTCCCGAAGTGGTTTTGTGAGTAGAGCACAGTTACCAGGCCTCAATATTATTGAGTCTTTGTGGTATACTCTGGAGATAAGGGTTCGTGATCGCTCTCCAGCTGAATCATCTTTATCTGAACTTGTGACTATTTTTCGAGAAGAATGGTATAATAGTCCCTTGAAAGCAGTACAGGACATTTATTTAGCCGTTCTGAAACGAGTGGAAGCTGTTTTGAAGACCAACAGTTTTCCTACACCGTATTAGGCATGGCAATGTGTTTTGCTTGTGGTGTTTCCACATTTTTTGCCCACTCAATGTGTATCTGGCGTAAGAACAAAGACGACGAAACAAATCAGGATTCGTACGGAAGCATACAGTCATTTTTCCCTCGACCCATTTGCGAGTGGAAGAGGAGAGGCAATAACTGTGGCACGAGGTTCTAACAACCCTACCACAACAAAGGTCAAAAATTAATTATGATTGTAGTGTTGCTCACGCTGCTAAATATTGCATTTTCGGGCAACAACAAAGTTATATTGTGTGGCAGGTGTCATTAGAGCACAGTTAATAAAGTCATTTCGTGAAATAATGGATAAACTAGACACTCATCTTTTCGTGTTTCCCACGCTGGTCTCGTTGTGAATTCATGGCTCAATCGTCGAAAATCTAGGTGGTGATGATTCCAAGCTCGGATGCAAAGAGGCCTAGGTGTTATTCTGCGATATTCAAAAGTTTTATAGATGTGTTTCATAAACCATTCTTGAAGATTAAACTTTTGCAAGTTAAGGCAATGGTGATGTAAAAAAGTAATCAGTACTCCGAATTTAAGTTACACTTCTTTTTCATAACCTTTGTTGAAATATCACTTCACAATATAAAACATATTTGAAAATATCTTCCCCACTGTTAAAGTTCACATTTCATAAACTGATTACAATTTGCGTCTTTTCAACATGACGACCAAGACTTGACTCTCCAATAACCGCTTACGCGCCCAAAAATCAGAGTGACAAGTACGCCAAAGATCATAGTGAGAAAAGAAATACACATAAGAATAATATCATTGCAATATAAACATATCGATGTATCAAATTACCTCTACATTAATGAAATCAAATCTGAATGTTGTCACAGAAATATGTTAACTATTTTACAGAAACACAGTAGAATATTGCTAGTATCGAGAGGTTGAGGGTAGGTGCCGTAATGGTTACGTAATTCAAGTACCATTGCAAGGTACCCTCTGCCATGCATATGGTAGCTTGCAGAATACATATGTATGTCAATTGACGAAAAAAAAAAAACTGCAATACCAAGGAGGAGTTGTGGCAGAAACGTAGGTTGCTAGACGTTCCTACATATGAAACACGGTACCTATCCAAAATTCACACCGGTTGCATAAGAGTGGCGCTAGTACAACCACTATGAGTATGCAAGTCAGTTTTGCTTCAAATACACCTTGTAATGGTCGTGAGCAATAGTTACCTTTGATATTGGACGTGGTGAGTTGGTTCAAATGGCTCTGAGCACTATGGGACTTAACATCTGAGGTCATCAGTCCCCTAGAGCTTAGAACTACTTAAACCTCCTAAGGACATCACACACATCCATGCCCGAGGCAGGATTCGAAACTGCGACCGTAGCAGTCGCGCGGTTCCGGACTGAAGCGCCTAGAACCGCTCGGCCACTACGGCCGGCGTGCTGAGTTGATGTTAGTCAAGAATGCTTTTAAGGCGACAAAGATGCCATTAACTACACCTCACTGAGCTTGAACGAGGTCGTGTAATAGGGTCACGAGTTGCAGGATGTTCAGTTCACGATACTGCAGTAAGACTTGGCAGGATGTAACCATTGCACACGATTTCTGACAGTGGTGGTTACGAGAATGTACGTTCGCAAGACGACCGGCCCCCGGACGGCCACGTGGCACTACAGAGAGGGAAGACCATCGGGCTCGGCGTACGGCTCCGGCGCATCGTACTGCATCTGCAGCGGCAATGTGAGCATCAGTTGGCACCACAGTGACAACGCGCTGCTACAAATCTGTTACTTCAAGGACAGCTCCCCTCCAGACGCCCTGTAGCGTGCATTCCTCTGACCCCCAAACCACTTTAATGGTGTCACGCGAGAGCTCCTTCGAGTGAGGTTTTGGAGGTCTGGTGTGTTTTCCAATGAAAGTCGGTTCTGCCTCGGTGCCAGTGACGGCCGTGTGTTGGTTGGAAGGAGGCCAGTCGTGGGCCTGCAGCCAATCTGTCTGCGTGCTAGACACACAGGACCTGCGTCTAGAGTTATGGTCTGGGGCGAGATTTCGAACGACAGCAGTAGCACTGTCGTGGTTATCCCAAGCACCCTGACTGAAAATTTGCACGCCAGTCTGGAGATTCGACCTGCTGTGCTGCCATTCATGAACAACAGTCCAGGAGCTGTTTTCCAACACGATAACTCTCGCCCACATATCGCTTTTATAACCCAACATGCTCTACAGTGTGTCGATATGTTGCCATGGCCTGCTCTATCTTCAATCGATCTTATGTGAGATCATAAGACGCCAACTCCAGCGTCATTCACAAACATTAAACGTCCCTGTACTGGCCAACTAGTGCAGCAGGTACGGAACTCCATCGCACAAACTCACATCCGGGATCTGTACAACACAATTCCTGTATGTTCGCATTCAACATTTGGCGGTTACACTGCTTATTAATGTACTAGCACTGCATATTTGCAGTGACTTATGTCGCCGTTATACACTACTGGCCATTAAAATTGGTACACCGCCAAGATGAGGTGCTACAGACGCGAAATTTAACCGACAGGAAGAAAGATGCTGTGATATGCAAATGGTTAGCTTTTCAGAGCATTCACACAAGGTTGGCGCCGGTGGCGACACCTACAACGTGCTGACATGAGGAAAGTTTCCAACCGATTTCTCATACACAAACAGCAGTTCACCGGTGTTGCCTTGTGAAACGATGTTGTGATGCCCAATGTACAGAGGAGAAATGCGTACCATTACGTTTCCGACTCTTTGATAAAGGTCGGATTGTAGCCTATCGCGATTGCGGTTCATCGCATCGCGACATTGCTGCTCGCGTTGGTCGAGATCCAATGACTGTTAGCAGAATATGGAATCGGTGGGTTCAGGAGGGTAATACGGAACGTCGTGCTTGATCCCAACGGCATAGTATCACTAGCAGTCGAGAAGACAGGCATCTTATCCGCATGGCTGTAAAATATGGTGCAGCCACGTCTCGATCCCTGAATCAACAAATGGGGACGTTTGCAAGACAACAACCATCTGCACGAACAGTTCGGCGACGTTTGCAGCAGCATAGACTATCAGCTCGGAGACCATGGCTGCAGTTACCCTTGACGCTGCATCACAGACAGAAGCGCCTGCGATGGTGTACTCAACAGCGAACCTGGGTGCACGAATTGCAAAACGTCATTTTTTCGGATGAATCCAGGTTCTGTTTACAGCTTGATGATGGTCGCATGCGTGTTTCGCGACATCGCCGTGAACGCACATTGGAAGCGTTGTATTCGTCATCGCCATACTGGCGTATCACCCGGTGTGATGGTATGGGGTGCCATTGGTTACACGTCTCGGTCACCTCTTGTTCGCATTGACGGTACTTTCAACAGTGGACGTTACATTTCAGATGTGTTACAACCCATGGCTCTACCCTTCATTCGATCCCTGAAACCCTACATTTCAGCAGGATAATGCACGACCGCATGTTGCATGTTCTGTATGGGCCTTTCTGGATACAGAAAATGTTCGACTGCTACCCTGGCCAGCACATTCTCCAGATCTCTCACCAATTGACAATGTCCGGTCAATGGTGGCCGAGCAACTGGCTCGTCACAATACGCCAGTCACTACTCTTTATGAACTGTGGTATCGTGTTGAAGCTGCATGGGCAGCTGTACCTGTACACGCCACCCAAGCTCTGTTTGACACAATGCCCAGGCGTATCAAGGCCGCTATTACGACCAGAGGTGGTTGTTCTGGGTACTGACTTCTCAGGATCTATGCACCCAAACTGCGTGAAAATGTAATCACATGTCAGTTCTAGTATGATATATTTGTCCAATGAATACCTGTTTAACATCTGCATTTTAATGGCTAGTACAGTACTAACCTGTGATTTTGCAATGTTAATCACATGTTATCTGCACAAGTGTATTTAAGAAATTTCATTACACTCTATTAATTAGTGTTTGGAGTTGCAATCTTCTGTTCTTTCAGTGTATGTGTAATTTGGTATGTACTCTGACAAAGCTCTACCTGAAGACGCTGATATTTAGCTCGCAACAGTTCAGATCTCGCAAGGAAATAAAACGGAAATTAATTTCCCATGTTGAATGAATCGATGTTCCACAATGTACCAGACCAGGTAATGAGTGCTCCCGGCAGGCCTATGGCAGAGCCCAGCCGCCCGCAGTGAATCACGGTGGGAGAACGCGGAGGGCGCACTTGTGTGGCGGCTGCAGCGTCAGCGGGAGCCGGGCTGAGTCAGAACTGCGTCGTCCAGGCTCTGCTGACGGCGTCCGCCTCGCAGCACGAGAACCCTCACCCCAACCCACCACTCACTGCAACACCGACACCAGGTCAAGCGGCGCTTTCCGTATCGCCTCCTCCACCGTACGACGTGGGCTGTGCGTCCTAGCGCACACGAAATATAACGACGATCGACAACAAGGTCATTAGTGCGAAAGTTCAAGTTCAAAAAGGAAAGCAGGGATCACTCCACCAAACATCACATGCCAGTTACGGATCCACGAGAAACTAAATCTGGAGGGGCAGACGAGATGCTGAATACATAAAAAAAAGGGTTCTAATGGCTCTGAGCACTATGGGACTTAACATATGAGGTCTTCAGTCCCCTAGAATTTAGAACTACTTAAACCTGACTAACCTAAGGACATCACACACATCCATGCCCGAGGCAGGATTCGAACCTGCGACCGTAGCAGTCGCGCGGTTCCGGACTGAAGCGCCTAGAACCGCTCGGTCACAGCGGCCGGCTTCTGAATACAGCTTGTCACGATTTGACGTCCAGTCGTAATTATAGGAATATCATGACTCGTCATCACAATGCTGGAAGTGTGATACTGAAGCAATTTTAGGTATTTATAGATATCTTTTCTATTTCATTTTGTCTTTTTTTTTTTTTTAAACTGTTAATGACGAGTGCGAGGGAGATGATAGGCGAACGGCATGGCGTATATCGCTGAAACAACCAGTTTTCGGTTATATCAGTTCTTCCACTCCAGTTTAACCTGTCTTAACGCCGCTCAAAATAACAGGTTTCGAAAATAATCGATTTTCGGTTTTTTATTCCTATTATTTTCTGTAATAAACGTAGAAATCTAACAGAGTGATAAATTTTGACTCCCTCAGTTTCAAAAAACGAAAATTAAAATACAAAATTAAATAAGCAAATAAAGAAAACTTAGTGAGTCCACCGATCGCTGCTTTTGTTGCAAAATGGTAACTGGTTGAATACTACAAAAAAATTCACCATAGCTATTTTTTCTGCTCAAAAATCATATTGTAATTAGAGAATTACGAATATACAGTTCGAAAGGGTGAAAACTGTGAACAGCCCAAATAATGGATTTTGTGTTTCGAACTCTACGCATTCTGCAGCTTTTGACTCGATCCACGTCAAAATGCTGCTGCAATTCCTTGTATCAGTTCCTGTAAACATGTCAAAACGTCTATTTCCACGCATTAATCCGCCTGTTGTGTCATCGTATGACGATCAACAACAAAGTAAGATCATTCTCCTTTGAAATCGCGCTTTTAATCTCTGTCTAGTCGTTCTCTCTATCACATGACTTAGCGAGTGCCAAGATGTATAATCGTATACTGTGTATCACCATTCAATATGCTGAATTCAATCCAAATCCAACTCTCTCTCTCTCTCTCTCTCTCTCTCTCTCTCTCTCTCTCTCTCTCTCTCTCTCTCCGAATGAGCACTTTTGAAACTATAGTGATTTGGATGTAAATTTGATTTCCTTCTTGCAAATCGACATACGTGGGGTACGTAACTGCATCGGTTTTACGCTCTTCCTTCGTTTCATTTCCATAACCGACCATAACACAAATATAGAGTACTACTCTGCAACTCTATCCAAAAGAAAACAGACTGCGCCTACACCAGTTTATCAACATACCCCACACTCGTCCAGGTGAGAGGCGTTACAACGTTCGCCTTCGAACTAGTAACTAGGCATATATCACAAGACAGTCACACCTTCTCTATCCATGTGGTTGTAACGCAGACATCTCTGAATTGCCGGAGCTGTGATAAAAATAATTAATTTGTGAGGGATGCGCGGTAAAGGGAGAATTCTCGTATTGCAGGAGCGCTTATTGGTTTCTTACATGCATCGTTGAAGAGACAGTGCATTAGAAACAACTCGTCGAGTGCAACTTGTGTTTCATGGTTGGGATAAAACTAAACCATTTGTTCTACCGAACACTAACGCGCTCACTGGACGACCCGCCAGTACAGTCGTGCCAGTGAGTTGCTCGAGAGGGTTGTGCACAACGACAAAGCACGGAACACACAACGACAAAGCACGAAACGCAACACTGACAGGGAAGAGTAAGCACTCACCTACGTGTCACACGTCAGTCTCCCATCGGCATCCATCGCGTCAACTCCGCTGGGAAATACTGGAAGGTCACGTGAAATCTGCCTTAATGTTTGACGTATTCACCCAGTGGGATTACTCAAGACCTGCATGATACTGTCGAACCACTGCATCCCTACAAAACCTATTGAAGGCGCTCGGAAATCTGTTGATTTATCAGCGACAAATCATTTCGCCGACATCACGCGATAAAACAGACTGTGTCTCTGTCCTTTAACGTAGCCAATCATTCATTATTGATGGAGAGAAGTTCTCTACGCATTGCCAGTTTCCTCAGTGTAGCGCTGAAAATAAGGTTGTGATACGTACAATAGATTCTACTGTCCTGATTTTTTTCTTGTGTGTGTATGAGTCCTGTTAAATAAGTTATATTGCGAATATTCATGATCTACGTCACATCTTACGTGACCATTGACCATACTTTGGTTATCGACCTTGTGTCACACGTACTGTCCTATTTTGTTTTCCAGAAGCAAATCAAAGCTATTACTCAGATCTCAGCGACAGAAACAAATACCGCAATACTTCAACATCAGCTAAGTAGAGAATTAAAAAAAGCCTTCTCTCTCCCCCCCCCCCCTGCTTCCAGAGAGAGAGAGAGAGAGAGAGAGAGAGAGAGAGAGAGAGAGAGAGAGAGAGAGAGAGAGAGACGTGACAAATTACTCAAGTACTCACCGTATGTCAACAGCGTCCTCCCTATGGTGGTATGAGGTTCTATCGGGCGCTGAAACGAGAAAAGAGGATTACATACAGTTTTGTTAAAAAGTATAATTTTCATTATACAGTTCTTCAATTGCTCTCTAAGATACACGCGTTAGCGGGCTTTATGTAAATTTGAAAGTTATATTTTTTTTACGCTCTAGTGTGAAAGTTATGGTGGCCGAGTGCATCAGCAAAAAAACATTTCATTAATTGTGCTATTGATAGCTACTTTTCAAGTGAACAACAACAAGAAACAAAAGAAACTACTTGAATAAAACATGGGCAGAGTGTTATGTTCGAAGTGTGATCCCGCTCTGCAACAATCGTGTTATCATTTAGCGCTGCTATCTTCGCAAGCGGAAAGCACTGCTGCATGCATCAACAGTGGCTGTGCGACCTGGTACTCGCGATAAAATTTGATAAGCCGCTTACTCAGTGACAAACTATGCTAATAGTGTCACACAACACATTTCGCAGTTTGACTGCGACTATTCGGAATGTGTGAGGTTTCTTCTTCCAGCCCCATGAAGCCACTGGGTTCTCACTTTTTCCCTCCAAATGACACTACACTAATCTCACTTTTTCCCTCTTGTTGTAACTTAGTTCTGCATGTTATTGATGCGTCATAGGATGTACTGATCCGCTGTACTACGGCTCGCTTGAAACAGGTCCTAAATGCAGAAATACTGGCAGTGCTACGAAAACTGTTACGGAAGAAACGACAATGTAAGGTACATGTTCACTCAATAATTTACCAAAAAAAATTGTACTGATAGTGAATGACGCCGTGGCATCAGTGGGGACAGTAAGCTTGTTATGTCACTTATGCCACTTTTATCACGCCCGGGATAGTACGACTGAAAAATCTGGGAGCCAACCATACAGCTAATAATATAGCAGTTCACAGGGCGGAAAGTGTAGAGGAGAAGGGAGGACATTTTTGTCGCTGGCTACAGCATGAATTTTAATATTGATATTCGCAGAAGTTCAGTATAATTTTTACATTTCAGGCGTTGCTGCACGTCTATATCAGGTAAGTATGATGTGATCAGCGTATCATCTACGTCGTTTACAACAAAATTGCTCCACTGGCTAAAATGTCGTTGGAAGCTGGTATATATAAAAAGCGGATAAATGTGAACACACATTATTTTTCTCACATTCACCTCCACTAGTCTTTTAGTAACACACTATTGTCCTTTGTCACCATCTGATTTGAAATTTAACACATGAGTAATTAAAAGCAAGCTACTGTATTCAAGTTCGAATAGCGACGAAAATTAATGCAGTGTTATCTACCGAACACTCGTCTGATTTTTTTCCTTGGACCTCGAGCTGACAAGGGCGTTTCTTTTCTTTATATTGCACTACAGTTATGTGACAGAAGTCACAGCTTACCTCCTAATATCATATCTGACCTGCTTTTGCCTTCCGTAGGGTAGCAACTCGACGTGGCATGGACTCAAGTCGTTGAAAGTCCACGGCAAAAATACTGAGGCACGCTGCTTATACAGCCGTCCATAATTGCTAAAGTTTTGCCGGTGCAGGATTTGGTGCACAGACTGACGTCTCGATTATGTCCCATAAATATTTGGTGAAATTCATGTCGGGGGATCTGGGTGGTTCGAATTGACCGGAATGTTCTTCAGACCAATCGCGAACAACTGTGGCCCGGCGACATGGCGCTCCATCACCCACAAAAATTCCGTCGCTGTTCGGGAACATGAAGATCATAAGTGGCTGTAAATGGTCTTAAAGTAGATGAACATAACTATTTCCAGTCAACAATCGGTTCAATTGGTCCAGAAGATCCAGCCCATTCGTTGCAACACAGCTCACACCATTATAGAGCCACCGCCAGCCTGCACAGTGCCTTGTTGACAACCTGGGCCCATGGTTTCGTAAAGTCTGCGACACACACACACACACACACACACACACACACACACACACACACACACACACACACACCGCTACAGCTCTTACCCACTGACATCGGGACTCTTCTGACCACGCAACTGTTTCCAGTCGTCTAGGATCAAATTGATATGGACACGACCCCAGGAGAGGCGCTGCAGGCGATAACGTGCTGTTAACGACATTCGCGTCGGTCATTTGCTTCTGTAGCCCATAAAATACAAAATCAGCATAGTGGACGCATTACTGTGGCCAAGATAGATACGAAGCCCACGCCTACCACAGTAGTACAAATTTATATGCCAACTAGCTCCGCAGATGACGAAGAGATTGGTGAAATGTATGATGAGATAAAAGAAATTATTCAGATAGTGAAGGGAGACGAAACCTTAATTGTCGTATTAGGTGAATATGGAATGGGGCTAAGGAATGAAAGAGGAAGCCGCCTGGTAGAATTTTGCAGAGAGCATAAGTTAATCATAGCTAACACTTGGTTCAAGAATCATGAAAGAAGGTTGTATACATGGAAGAACCCTGGAGATACTGAAAGGACTGAGGTAGATTATATAATGGTAAGACAGAGACTTAGGAACCAGGTTTTAAATTGTAAGACATTTCCAGGGGCAGATGTGGACTCTGACCACAATCTATTGGTTATGAACTGTAGATTAAAACTGAAGAAACTGCAAAAAGGGGGAATTTAAGGAGATGGGATCTGTTTTGTTTTTTTGTTTTTTTTTTTGTTTTAGGGCGCAAAACTGCTATGGTCATTAGCGCCCGGTCCGTGACTTAGGAAACAGTAAAAAACCGAAAATGGAAACCAGCAGCAATGAGAACGAAACTCAAAAAATTGGAGAAACTAAAAGCAGAAGGAAGGCTTAAAAATCCACTACAGAAAGGGGTTGGTTGTCCCCAAAAAAAGCTTCAAATGACTGACGTCATTTCACTGGCACTAATAAACTCGAGAACGCGATCGGCCGAGCGCGTGTCATCTGCTAAAATTGACGATATATCAGGCGACAGCTGTAGACGGGCGCGTAACGGAGTAAAATAGGGACACTCAATTAAAAGATGTCTTACCGTCCACAGCTGAGAGCAGTGGGGACTGAGTGGGGGAGGATCGCCGCTTAAAAGATGTCGATGGCTAAAAAGACAGTGCCCTATCCGGAGTCGAGTTAAAATTACCTCCTCCCGACGACGCGTTCGGGAGGAAGAGGTCCAAGCACAAGGAAGAGCTTTCACGTCCCGCAATTTATGTGGAAGTGTCGACCAATGTGCGTGCCATAAAAGAACAACACGACGACATAAAACGCTCCGTAGATCGGCGAAGGGAATCGATTGAATAGCTGGCCGAAGAAGAGAGACTGCAGCCCTGGCCGCCATATCGGCCGCCTCATTTCCACAGATACCAACATGTCCTGGGGTCCAGAGGAACGCCACAGAGACGCCCCCCAAGTGGAGCAAGTGGAGGCAGTCCTGAATCCGGTGGACCAGAGGGTGGACAGGGTAGAGAGCTTGGAGACTGAGGAGAGAGCTGAGAGAGTCTGAGCAGATAACATACTGTATCCGCTGATGGCGGCGGATGTAGTGGACAGCCTGGAGAACAGCGTAAAGCTCCGCAGTATACACCGAACGCTGGTCGGGAAGCCGAAATTGGTTTGGGGTGACGCCAACAATATAGGCACTCCCTACACCAAACGATGTTTTTGAGCCATCAGTGTAAATAAATGTGGCTTCCGTCATTTGTGCACATAGAGCAGAAAATGCCCGACGATAAACAAGTGAAGGGGTACCATCCTTGGGAAACTGACAAAGGTCACGGAGCAGGCAGATCCGGGGACGGAGCCAAGGCGGTGCTGTATCCCAAGTTGTCAAGAAGGTTTTAGGAAAGCGGAAGGAAAGAGAATGGAGCAGTTGACGGAAGCGGACTCCCGGTGGTAGTAGGGAGGAGGGGCGGCCTGCATACCCTACATCAAAAGAGGCGTCGAAAAAAATGTCATGGGCTGGATTAGCAAGCATGGAAGACAGATGGCTAGCATAACGACTCAGAAGGACTGCTCGCCGATTGGACAGCGGAGGTTCAGCAGTCTCAGCATAAAGGCTTTCCACAGGGCTAGTGTAAAAAGCTCCAGACACTAAACGTAATCCACGGTGGTGGATAGAGTCGAGACGCCGAAGAATAGACGGCCGAGCAGAGGAGTAAACTATGCTTCCATAGTCCAATTTCGAGCGCACTAAGGCGCGATAGAGGCGGAGAAGGACCACTCGGTCCGCTCCCCAGGAGGTACCATCCAGGACACGGAGGGTGTTGAGGGATCGCAGACAGCGAGCCGAAAGATAGGAAACGTGGGAGGACCAGCACAGTTTTCTGTCAAACATAAGACCCAAGAATTTAGCGACGTCCGAAAACGGAAGGTTGACAGGTCCTAGATGTAAGGAGGGTGGAAGAAACTCCTTACGTCGCCAAAAATTAACACAAACGGTCTTACTGGGAGAAAAACGGAAGCCGGTTTCGATGCTCCAAGAGTGGAGGCGATCGAGACATCCTTGAAGACGTCATTCAAGGAGGCTGGTCGTCCACAAAGAGGGAGCCCGAGACATCAGGAAGGAGACAATCCATAATTGGATTTATGGCAATGGCAAACAGTACAACACTCAGCACGGAGCTCTGGGGTACCCCGTTTTCTTGGGAGAAAGTACGTGAGAGAGTAGTGTTCACCCGCACTCCAAATGTGCGCTCTGCCATAAATTCGCGAAGAAAAAGGGGCAGCCGACCTCGAAAGCCCCAAGAGAACAGTGTGCGGAGGATGCCTGTCCTCCAACAGGTATCGTATGCTCTCTCCAGATCAAAAAATATTGCTACTGTTTGGCGTTTCCGGAGAAAATTGTTCATGATATAAGTGGAGAGAGCAACAAGATGGTCAACTGGAGAACGATGCTTTCGGAATCCGCATTGGGCAGGTGTTAAAAGACTTCGGGACTCCAGCCACCAAGGTAAACGGCAATTCACCATACGCTCCAAAACCTTACATACACTACTCGTGAGAGAAATGGGGCGATAGCTAGAGGGGAGATGTTTGTCCTTTCCAGGTTTCGGAACAGGAACGACGATAGCTTCCCGCCATCGTCTGGGAAAAGTACTGTCAGTCCAAATTCGATTATAAAGGCGAAGGAGGTAACCCAGACTATGGGTTGGTAAATGCAGCAACATTTGGACGTGAATACCATCCGGTCCTGGGGCGGAGGAGCGAGAAGAAGAGAGTGCATGTTGGAGTTCCCGCATGGAGAAAACAGTATTGTAGCTTTCGCGATTTTGAGAGGAGAAAGCAAGAGGTCGCACTTCCGCTGCACGTTTCTTCGGGAGAAACGCTGGCGGGTAATTTGAAGAGCTCGAAATTTCAGCAAAGTGCCGACCCAATGAGTTAGAAATTGCGACGGGGTCCAGTAATGTATCACGCGCGACAGTGAGCCCAGAGACCTGGGAGAAACTACGGGCGCCTGATAACCGTCGAAGCCGACTCCAAACTTCCGAGGAGGGAGTGAAGGTGTTAAATGAGCTAATAAAGAATTTCCAGCTTGCCTTCTTGCTATCGCGGATGACGCGACGGCATCGCGCACGGAACTGCTTATAGCGGATACAGTTGGCCAAAGTAGGATGGTGGCGGAAAACGCGAAGAGCACGTCGCCGCTCACGTATTGCGTCACGGCACGCCTCGTTCCACCAAGGAACTGAGGGGCGCCGGGGCAATTCGGAGGTGCGTGGTATTGAACGTTCCGCAGCTGTAAGAATAACGTCGGTAATATGTGTGACATCGTCGACGCTGGGAAACTGACGGTCATCGAATGTCGCTAGAGACGAAAAAAGTGTCCAATCGGCTTGGGCAAACTTCCAGCGTTGCGGGCGCATATATGGCAGTTGAGGCTGCAGTCTAAGGACACATGGAAAGTGGTCACTCGAGTGTGTATCGTCGAGGGCGAACCATTCGAAGCGCCGAGCTAGCGGAACAGTACCGACCGAAAGGTCCAAGTGAGAGAAATTTGTCGTGGAGGCAGACGAAAATGTAGGGACCCCAGTGTTGAGGCAAACTAGATCCGCTTGGTGGAAGACGTCTAGTAATAGTGAGCCACGTGGACAAGTCTGTGGAGATCCCCAAAGCAGGTGGTGGGCATTGAAGTCCCCAACCAGCAAATAGGGGGGTGGAAGCTGACCAAGAAGATGAAGGAGATCAGCTCGTGCCATTGGTGTGGACGATGGAATGTATACAGTACAAAGAGAGAAGGTGTATCCAGAAAGGGAAAGACGGACAGCAACAGTTTGGAAGGAAGTGTTTAAGTGGATTGGGTGATAATGGAGAGTATCATGGAGAAGAATCATGAGTCCTCCATGGGCTGGAGTGCCTTCAACAGAAGGGAGATCAAATCGGACGCACTGAAAATGGGGGAGAACAAAGCGGTCATGGGGACGCAGCTTTGTTTCCTGAAGACAGAAGATGACCGGAGAGTAGGAACGTAAGAGGATCGACAATTAATCCCGATTGGCTCGAATGCCGCGGATATTCTAGTGGATAATGGACATAGGGTGAACAGAAAATGGAGGAATGTGATCAAGGTTGCTGTCAACTCATCGACTGCTCAGAGCTTGCGACCGACAGCATGGAATGGCATTCAGCCGAAGGCAGAAGTTCCTGATCCATAGGTTGTTCTCGAGCAGCTCCTGCCACCAGCGATCGGCCGGTTGATCGGCCGCCAGCAGTGCGCCTTGGCGACACAGAAGACGGCCGAGGGCGGTTTCCGCCAGGTGGTGCTGTAGATGGGACACGCCTTGGCGGAGAAGGAGATGAGCTGGGTTTCTTAGTAGCTTTCTTGGAAATATGATGTTTAGATGGAGGAGGAACCGATGGTTGTGAAGTTGGGGTACGTAAAAAATCTTCACGAGTATGCTCTTTTTTCGAAATCTTGGTGTCTGACTTTTGGGCTCGAGATTTAGCAGATCCCGATGAAGGGTGAGCCATGGAGTGGGCAGGCGAAAGTGGTGAGGTTGAACGGGCGATCTTTGCGCTGGCCGATCTGACGACCGTGGCACTAAAGGTGAGGTCGCAAATCTGCGTGGCCGCCTCCTTTGTTGGCCGAGGAGAAGCAAGGGCAGTGCTGCATTTTCCTGTCTGAGGCACGGTGGGCTCTCGACTGGCGAATAATTTTCGAGCAGCAAAGGTCGACACCTTTTCCTTCACTCTGATTTCCTGGATGAGCTTTTCGTCTTTAAAAACGGGGCAATCTCGAGAGGAAGCAACGTGGTCATCCATACAGTTGATGCAGCGAGGGGATGGAGGTGGACAAGCACCCTCATGGGCATCCTTGCCACACGTAACACATTTGGCTGGATTGGAACAGGACTGGCTGGTGTGATTGAACCGCTGACACCGATTGCAACGCGTAGGGTTTGGGACGTAAGGGCGAACGGAAATTATCTCATAGCCTGCTTTGATTTTCGATGGGAGTTGAACTTTGTCAAATGTCAAGAAGACTGTGCGGGTTGGTGTGATGTTCGTGTCAACCCTTTTCATAACTATGAACAGCCCTGGTCAGACAGGTAGTGCTGAATTTCTTCGTCAGACAATCCATCGAGGGAGCGTGTATAAACGACTCCATGCGAGGAATTTAAAGTGCGTTGCGCTTCAACCCGGACAGGGAAAGTGTGGAGCAGTGAAGTACGCAGCAATTTTTGTGCCTGGAGGGCACTGACTGTTTCTAACTACAAGGTGCCATTCCGTAATCTGGAACAAGACTTTACAGGACCTGCAATTGCGTCGACATCTTTCTGAATAATGAAAGGGTTGACCGTGGACAAGTTGTGACCTTCGTCAGACCGAGAAACAACAAGGAACTGTGGCAACGATGGAAGAACTGTCTGTGGCTGAGACTCAGTGAACTTACGCTTGTGAGCAGACATAGTGGAAGGTGAGGAAACCATTGCGGAAGAATCCCCCATGATTACCGGCGTCTCCGATGGCGCGCTCCTCCCTTGTGGGGGCCCTCTCCGAGGGCACTTCCGCCTTAGGCGATTGTTCACACCTCAGGTCACACCTCCGGACAAACGGACGGAGGGACCAATCGGCACTTTCGGAAGGTATCAGCTCGGGTAATCACCCCTCCCTGGGCCTGACCGTTACCAGGGGGCACGTACGTGTGCTACCTGTCTACGCGGGGCGGGGAATTACGCGTTACCCCGTCACCGGCTACGCACGAAAATGCGTGGGTCGGCCTTCAGACACGCACAGGGAGGAAGAAAGAGAAAGGGAAAAACAAAGAAAGGGAAAGGAAAGAAAAGAAGAGAGGTCTCAAACGCCACAGCGGAGAAAAGGGTAAAGACAAGAGGTAAGGAAAAGAAAAGGACAAAGGAAGGATGAAGACATACAAGCAGAGAAGGAGAAGAATGCGTTACATTTACGAGCGTCCGTCTCCGGACATAGGCACAAACCATACTCCCAGAGGGGGAGAAAGGGAAGGAAAGAGCCAGAGGTGAGGGGAGGGGGGGCCAAGATGGGGGATAGGGAAGGATGCGGAAAAGGAAGTTATGCAGCCCGGAAAGGAAGGAGGGCCACATTAGCTCGGGGTCCTCTGCTCGCTACGCACGTATCCACAAAAGAGTTCTGGACCCCCTGGGGGGGGGGGGAGATGGGACCTGGATAAACTGACTAAACCAGAGGTATGTACAGAGTTTCAGGGACAGCATTAGGGAACGATTGACAAGAATGTGGGAAAGAAATACAGTAGAAGAAGAATGGATAGCTTTGAGAGATGAAATAGTGAAGGTAGCAGTGGATCAAGTAGGTAAAATGACGAGGGCTAATAGAAATCGTTGGGTACCAGAAGAGATATTTAATTTAATTGATGAAAGGAGAAAATAAAGAAATGCAGTAAACAAAGCAGGCAAAAAGGAATACAAACGTCTCAAAAATGAGATCGACAGGAAGTACAAAATGACTAAGCAGGGATGGCTAGAGGACAAATGTAGGGATGTAGTGGTGCATATCACTAGTGCTAAGATAGATACTGCCTATAGGAAAATTAGAGAGACCTTTGGAGAAAAGAGAACCGCTAGCAGAAATATCAAGAGTTCAGATTGAAACCCAGTTCTAAGCAAAGAAGGGAAAGCAGAAAGGGGGGAGGAGTATATAGAGGGTCTATACAGGGGCGGTGGTCTTGAGGACAATATTATGGAAATGGAAGAGAATGTAGATGAAGATGAAATGGGAGATATGATACTGCGTGAAGAGTTTGACAGAGCACTGAAAGACCTAAGTCGAAACAAGGCCTCGGGAATAGACAACATTCCATTAGAACTACTGACAGCCTTGGTAGAGCCAGGCATAACAAAACTCTACCATCTGGTGAGCAAGATGTATGAAACAGGCGAAATACCCTCAGACTTCAAGAAGAATATAATGATTCCAATCTCAAAGAAAGCAGGTGTTGACAGATGTGAAAATTACTGAACTGTCAGTTTAATAAGCTACGGCTGCAAAATACTACCACAAATTCTTTACAGACGAATGGGAAAACTGGTAGAAGCCAACCTCGGGGAAGATCAGTTTGAATTCCGTAAAAATGTTGGAACACGTGAGGCAATACTGACCCTAAGACTTATCTTAGAAGATAGATTAAGGAAAGGTAAACCTCCATTTCTAGCATTTGTAGACTTAGAGAAAGCTTTTGACAATGTTGACTGGAATAATCTCTTTCAAATTCTGAAGGTGACAGGGGTAAAATACAGGGAGCGAAAGGCTATTTACAATTTGTACAGAAACCAAATGGCAGTTATAAGAGTCGAGGGACATGAAAGGGAAGCAGTGGCTGGGAAGGGAGTAAGACAGGGTTGTAGCCTATCCCCGATGTTATTCAATCTGTATATAGAGCAAGCAGTAAAGGAAACAAAAGAAAAATTCGGAGTAGGAATTAAAATCCATGGAGAAGATATAAAAACTTTGAGGTTCGCCGATGACATTGTAATTCTGTCAGAGACAACAAAGGACTTGGAAGAGCAGCTGAACGGAATGGACAGTGTCTTGAAAGGGGGGTATAAGATGAACATCAACTAAAGCAAAACGAGGATAATGAAATGTAGTCGAATTAATTCGGATGATGTTGAGGGTATTAGATTAGGAAATGAGACACTTAAAGTAGTAAAGGAGTTTTGCTATTTGGGGAGCAAGATAACTGATCATGCTCGAAGTAGAGAGGATATAAAATGTAGACTGGCAATGGCAAGGAAAGCGTTTCTGAAGAAGAGAAATTTGTTAACATCCAGTATAGATTTAAGTGTCAGGAAGTCGTTTCTGAAAGTATTTGTATGGAGTGTAACCATGTATGGAAGTGAAACATGGACGATAAATAGTTTGGACAAGAAGAGAATAGAAGCTTTCGAAATGTGGTTCCACAGAAGAATGCTGAAGATTAGATGGGTAGATCACGTAACTAATGAAGAGGTAATGAACAGAATTGGAGAGAAGAGAAATTTTCGGCACAATCTGACTAGAAGGGATCGGTTGGTAGGGCATATTCTGAGGCATCAAGGGATCACCAATTTAGTATTGGAGGGCAGCGTGGAGTGTAAAAATCGTAGAGGGAGACCAAGAGATGAATACACCAAGCAGATTCAGAAGGATGTAGGTTGCAGTAGGTAGTGGGAGATGATCAAGCTTGCACAGGATAGAGTAGCATGGAGAGCTGCATCAAACCAGTCTCTGCACTGAAGACAACAACAACAACAACAACAACAACAGCCCATAAAATCAAATTTCGCTGCACTGTCATAACGGACAGGTTATTCGTATGTCCTAATTTGTTTCCTGCGGTTATTTCACGCAGCGTCGCTTGTTTGTTAGCCTTGACAGCTCTACTCCAACGCCGCTGCTCACGGTCGTTAAGTGAAGGCCATCGGTCAGTGTTGTCCGTGGTCTGGGGTAATGAACGAAATTTGGGATTCTCGGCACACTTTTTGACACAGAGGATATCGGAATACTGAATTCCCTAGCGATTTCCGAAAGGGTATGTCCCATGCGCCTACCTCCAAATACAACTACGCGTTCAGGGTCGTAATTCCCGCCATGCGGCCATAAACACGTCGGAAATCTTTTCACGTGACTCATCTGAGTAAAAATGACAGTTCGGCAATCCCCTGCCCCTTTATAACTTGTGTGCGCGATACTAGTGCGATCCGTATATGTGCGTATCTCAAGTCTATGACTTTTGTCATCTCAGTGTATATAATTTCCAATCTGCATGGTGTAATGGTTAGTTGTTGCGTACTAACACCGAGGTCTGGATTTTGATTCCCGATAGTCACCACAAAATGAAATAAAGACATCGAACAGACGGTTAATCGAAAAATTAAGCTCACTAAGCTCCCTTCCTTTCCAACGACGGGACAGGTTCCCGTGATTATCTCGCTACCGGTTGCTCAACGCGAAAGAAATTGTGAGATGCAAAACAAACAATACACGGTCAACCCCTCTTGACGTCAGCAGTCACCGTCTTCAAAATAGAGAACAGTTTCTTATTGAAGAGAGAAACAAAAGTGCTACAGAAAATATAGTACCCAAAAATGTAAGTTTGTAAAAAAGCAAGCACAACTGCTATGCAACCGAGCATCGCATCCGCATTTCACTTATGTACTGTGATCCGACCCCCCCCCCCATATATATATATATATATATATATATATATATATATATATATGCAGGGAGGGAGGGAGGGAGGGAGGGAGGGAGGGAGGGAGGGAGGGAGGGAGAGAGAGAGAGCGCGCGCGCGCCAATAGGCCACCTCAAATGCATCCAGAATATATAAATAAATCGAGGTGCAGTTTTCGCCAATTTACAGTGGATAAAATAGCGAACTTCCTAACTTTCGCAAGTAATTTTTATCGTCAATATGCGCAGTATTACGACATCGACTTTTTTCCTTGTAGACCCACGTACTTTCTTCTGTAGTATGTGAAAGAAGCTTTTAAGAGAACGACTGCGTAACGTACGTAACTCACGTGTGGCTCTTGTGCCTACCTGCGCTCCTTGAATCCACCTGTCTGGTTTCTACTGTTGTAGCAATCAGGTAAGTAGGTCGTAATGCTACTAAGATATTTACAATGTATACGACAGTCGAAAAAAGTGAACGTCGTTTACGATGAATGTCTCCAAAGTACTAGAGCTGGGGTGCGGCTGTAACCTGAGAAGTATCCAGATTGTGCCAAGCAATCACGATCCGCCATTGCGAACACTATAAAAAAAGTTTTTGAATGTGGAAGTATGGAGAGTAAATGCGCCAAAGGAAAAGAAGAGCACCTGTTGAAAGATATGAAAGTAAAATGTTAGCAGCAGTAACACAATGCAAATATCACTAACAGGCATCTCGAAAGTACGAAATGGGTCAATCGAACGGCATTTGGCCATCGCCGTAGAGCTATCCATCACATTTACAAAGTACAGTTCTTAATGGTTATGGTTGCGAATTACTGTTTGCAAAAATATTTAGGGTATGAGTAAATGTCCATTCAGTTCAACTGCTCTTCCAAGTGCTTTGCTGTTTCTGACAGAATTACAAAGTCATCGGCGAATCTCAAAGTTTTTATTTCTTCTCCATGGAGCTTAACCCCTACTCCGAATTTTTCTTTTGTTTCCTTTACTGCTTGCTCAATATACAGATTGAATAACATCGGGGAGAGGCTACAACCCTGTCTCACTCCCTTCCCAACCACTGCTTCCTTTCATGACCCTCGACTCATAACTGCCATCTGGTTTCTGTACAAATTGTAAATGGCCTTTCGCTTCCTGTATTTTACCCCTGCCACCTTTAGAATTCCAGTCAACATTGTCAAAAGCTTTCTCTAAGTCTACAAATGCTAGAAACGTAGGTTTCCCTTTCCTTAATCTTTCTTCTAAGGTAAGTGGTAAGGTCAGTATTTCCTCACGTGTTCCAACATTTCTACGGAATCCAAACTGATCTGTCAACACCTGCTTTCTTTGGGATTGGAATTACTATATTCTTCTTTGAGTCTGAGGGTATTTCGACTGTCTCGTACATCTTGCTCACCAGATGGTAGAGTTTT
Organism: Schistocerca americana; assembly: GCF_021461395.2. Lineage (NCBI taxonomy): Eukaryota > Metazoa > Arthropoda > Insecta > Orthoptera > Acrididae > Schistocerca > Schistocerca americana. Next base: position 225,827,283 of record NC_060119.1, read on the forward strand.
GTCGGGGCTGGCTCTCCCAAGGCCGTCAGTAGTTCTAATGGAATGTTGTCTACTCCCGGGGCCTTGTTTCGACTCAGGTCTTTCAGTGCTCTGTCAAACTCTTCACGCACTATCGTATCTCCGATTTCATCTTCATCTACATCCTCTTCCATTTCTATAATATTGTCCTCAAGTACATCGCCCTTATATAGACCCTCTATATACTACTTCCACTTTTCTGCTTTCCCTTCTTCGCTTAGAACTGGGTTTCCATCTGAGCTCTTGATATTCATACAAGTGGTTCTCTTCTCTCCAAAGGTCTCTTTAATTTTCCTGTAGGCAGTATCTATTTTGCCCCCAGTGAGATAAGCCTCTACATCCTTACATTTGTCCTCTAGCCATCCCTGCTTGGACATTTTGCACTTCCTGCTGATCTCGTTTTTGAGACGTTTGTATTCCTTTTTGCCTGTTTCAATTACTGCATTTTTATATTTTCTCCTTTCATCAATTAAATTCAATATTTCTTCTGATACCCACGGATTTCTACTAGCCCTTTTCTTTTTACCTACTTGATCCTCTGCTGCCTTCACTATTTCTCAAAGCTACCCATTCTTCTTCTACTGTATTTCTTTCCCCCATTCTTGTCAATCGTTCCCTTATGCTCTCCCTGAAACTCTGTACAACCTCTGGTTTAGTCAGCTTATCCAGGTCCCATATTCTTAAATTCCCACCTTTTTGCAATTTCTTCAGTTTTAATCTACAGTTCATAACCACTTGATTGTGGTCAGAGTCCACATCTGCCCCTGGAAATGTCTCACAATTTAAAACCTGGTTCCTAAATCTCTGTCTTACCATTATATAAACTATCTGATACCTTCCAGTATCTCGGGGATTCTTCCATGTATACAACCTTCTTTTATGATTCTTGAACCAAGTGTTAGCTATGATCAAGTTATGCTCTGTGCAAAATTCTACCAGACGGCTTCCTCTTTCATTTCTTAGCCCCAATCCATATTCACCTACTACGTTTCCTTCTCTTCCTTTTCCTACTATCGAGTTACAGTCACCCATGACTATCAACTTTTCGTCTCCCTTCACTATCTGAATAATTTCTTTTATCTCACCATATATTTCATCAATCTCTTCATTATCTGCTGAGTTAGTTGGCATATAAACTTGTACTACTGTGTGAGGGCAGTGGGAGCGAGGAAGTGACGCAGGCGTGCTGAAGAGCGAGACGATTGGAAATCTGTGATAGAGGAGGCCAAGGTCCTCAGAGGACCGTAGTGTCATGGTGTCAGTCAGGTACACAGTGTGTGTCGATAGGTCACACATATTCAAGTGGTTAAACACTACATTCCATCGCATTTCATCTGCTTCACATATCGCTGCATCTAAAGTTTCACGGGAATTACTTCCAAAACTAGTTAAAGTTCACCGAATATTGTCTAGGGGAAGTGCAGCGTGATACAGCTTATCGATGCAAATTTTGTTTAAGCAAGAAGCAACGTTTACAAAACCATGGGCACGTAAATCACCGCAATAAGCACAAATCGTTAGTTAAAAATCTACACTGACTCAAAGAATTGCATAAAAAGAATGGTACTTTTGTACAAACGTTTGATGCGTTTTTTTTTTTTTTTTTTTTTCAAAACCCGCATCAAAGTGGTTCAAATGGCTCTGAGCACTATGGGACTTAACTTCTGAGGTCATCAGTCCCCTACAACTTAGAACTACTTAAACCTAACTAACCTAAGGACATCACACACATCCATGCCCAAGGCAGGATTCGAGCCTGCGACCGTAGCGGTCGCGCGGTTCCAGACTGAAGCGCCTAGAACCGCTCGGCCACTTCGGCCGGCAAACCCGCATCATTGGTCCCTCTTTTATTAATGGGAATCTAAATACACTCAAATATCTCGATTTCCTATGGTATGTTGCAGCCGCAGGTATTGTAAGACATCGCACTGGACATAATGCAATCAGTGTGGTAACAACATGACAGATGCCCCTCACATTTTCCACATGTAGTGACAGATCCTCCTGAGAGAACATTTGTACTGCACTGCAACGATCGTTCAGGAAACGCAAAATGGTCTGCATACTAATCAAACTTCACATTTCCACGGCATTAAAACACGAGGTCTATTAGGAAACACCGACGACTCCCAAAGGCATGAAAAGCCTCATAGTACGTGTCTGTGCTGCCGTTAATTCCAGATGAAATTCAACATCTAATTTCGTTTCAACATAATTACTTTATAGCGTGTAGCAATGCTCAATGTCAACACTTTGAGAATGCGATACCACAGTCGTGATGATAAATACACGAACAGTACCTGTGTTACATGCTTTCTTACATTTGGAGTAACAGGACAGACGTTTGCGGAACCTCTTCTCCTGACGGCGGGACAGTGGTTTGCGATGCTGTTATCTTGATAATATTTGATCAAGTTCCATACATGTTTAAATTTTCTTAGCAGCTTCTTTCAAATGCCACAGGAAAAAGTACAGAGTTCCTCAGAAAAAAAATGATAAAAAGTCCGTGCGAACGTCAGGAAACTCGGCATTTATTTCCCTGTAACTTGGCAGAAATCTCTCCTCGATATATTTATTCATTCTGGACATATTACGAGTGGTATTTTTCAGCTGCCCCGCTCTATAACCCCCCGCCATCACCACTCTAAGACTAGTGCAGTCTATCTTAATTCACCGCTCTCGAAGTCGCCTGCATTTATCCCGATCTGTACGTAGCATTAGTTGAGAAGCAATAGAAATCGCCTTAAATTTTTAGCTTTCATTACAAGTCGTCCTTAGTCTATTCCAAAGCCTTCCGCTAATTGTTTTCTGGGAATAACTAGTAGTCCCCTAAAAAAAAAGAGGGGTAAGAGACAATTTATCTTGTGCTACTTCAACAGCCATGAGTCATGTATACTGCGGCACTTGCGCCGTTATCTACATGGCACGCTGTAACAGGAACGCATTATGCAAGACGCCTTTCTAATTTCGATAAATAACTCTCGCACCTCTGCCAGCCGCTCCGCTCGTGACAAGAAGGCGCTCGACTGAGCAGCTGATGATGCGAAGGACTGACTTCCTTACCAGAGTCGCAGGCTTCTTAGAATCGCACAACGTGCTCACAGCTCAGAGCTCAGAGCTGGCGGTGACTCATTCCTACGACCTTCACTCTGCGACTGTAGCCTCTCACTCGCTGGAACCGTTAATGATTCTGTAACTGCCAGGACGGTGCTCTAGTGCAAGGCCTGCAGTCGCCAGGAATTTGAAGACCAACACCAGCTAGTTCTGTCGATCGCGGGCTAAGATATTTTCAGTTGCGCCTAGTCGGGCGCGGCAGCGTAAACAAATTGACTGTTCGGCCGAACGTGGCAGCACTGGGCTAAGCGACCAGTGACGTCAGCGTCCGGTGCGAGATGCAGATTGCGAAGGCATCGCAGCGATCAGCGCTCGTGAAGTCTGGAAGAACGCTTGTGCCGAACTTGCAGGGAATATTGTGTGTGCTATGAACACGCGGTTAAAACAACTCACTGTAGACTTTTTCTCTCTTAACACTACTGCAAACATACGTATGGTTTTGCAAAAAAAAAAAAAAATTAATGTTTCGAAGTTCAGCAATATACATCCACGCAGGTACTTCTCAAGACATAGTAACGACATCGTGAGTACTTCGTAGCAATATTAACCACACGATACAATACTCCATTCATTCACGAAATGAAGGGACTAAATAAAAACTGAGATTTGCCGACGGTATTGTAATTCTGTCAGAGACGGCAAGAGGGCTTGGAAGAGATGTTGAACGGAATCGATATTATCTTTAAACGAGGTTAGAAGATTAGTATTAGAAAAAAGCAAAGAAATTAAATTAGGCGATTCTACGAGGATTAGATTATGAAATGAGACGTAAACAGCAGTAGATGAATTCTGCTATTTGGGCGGCTAAAATAAAGATTAGTATTAGAAAAAAGCAAAGAAATTAAATTAGGCGATTCTACGGGGATTAGATTATGAAATGAGACGTAAAAAGCAGTAGATGAATTCTGCTATTTGGGCGGCCAAAATAAAGAAGCCGTAAAAATGTAGACTAGCAATCGAATATAAATTGAAGACTGAAATTCAAAAACTCTAAGTGCCACAATAAGGGATTTTATGGTTGTGTGTGAAATGATATCTACATGCCAAGCCCAATACCGTACATAAGGGTCAGACAGCCATGAAAGAAAATTTAGTACCACATGCAACCAACAGATGGTATATGGTTGAACAGCCACGGCTGTTGATGCTTTATTTTCCGCGCACCTGTTCCTCAGTGTTAGATAAACTGGCGGAAGAAGCATATATTTGTAGGAGTTCGAGTGGAAAGAAACGGCGAATTAAATGAGAAGGTACTGTGGCAGCATTCTAGGAAAATTAAATGGAGGGAATGAATACATAATTTCAAGTAATAAATATATTCCTGCAAGAGCTAGTACACCAAAGGGGTAACTCTTATTACTGATCGCTAACACACACCAATACTGGACAACCCGTGCGATCTGAGGCGCCTTGCCAAGGTCCGTACGTCTCCTCCCGTCGGATAATCACAGCAAGTCTAAACATATCCAAAGTACATTGGTTATGATTGGGAAAACATATGCATATAGCTCTTTTAATAAAGCCTGAGAGCAGGCTGGCTTTATTCAGGAGTCCAGTTCATCATACAGTTCCTCACTCTTTTGGCTACAAAACACTATTTTTCAACATAATTTCCATTCAATGGCACCCTATTTTTCAACGTAATCCCCATTCAATGCGGCGACCTTGCGCCACCTTACTGGAAGGGCCTGCATACCCACTTGGTATCACTCTACTGGTCGACGTCGGAGACAACGTGTTGCTGCATCAATAACCTCCCAATCATTCAAACAACAGTTTTGATTGGGCCGAACAGAAGTCGGAAGGTGCGAGAACCTGGCTGTAGAGTGGATGAAGTTCTGTGAGCTCCTCTCGGGTGCCCAGACTTGGGTGAGGCCTTACGTTGTCACGGAAATGGAGACGTTCGTTGACACCTCGAATGAGATTCGTCCGCATCTCGTGGTCGCGTTATCGCTTCCCGAGCACGGGGTCCCGGATCCCATTCCAGGCGGGGTCACGGATTTTCACCTTCCTCGAGACGACTGGGTGTTTTTGTTGTCCTCATTTCATCATCATTTACGAAAGTGGAGAGTTTGGACTGAGCAAAGGTTGGGAATTTGTACGGGCGCTGCTAACCGCGCAGTTGAGTGCCCCACAAACCAATCATCATCATCATCGAATGAGATTCTCCGCAGGTTCCAGTACTGTAGGAGTCACAGCTGACTGCGGCCAGTCGGCACGCGGCAAATCGGACACGTCTCCGAGACATTGCTGCGCTGATGGCAGAGGCCTCGCCTAATGACACGACCTGCTTTTGTTCACAGCCAGGTCTCCGTAGACATTCCGCAAGCGCTTAAGAGTATCTTCGATACTCTTGTTTTCGTCAAAAGAAACTTTATAACAGCTCTCTGCTTGGAAAACACCTTCGTTACAGACGCCATTTTGAAGGCTACGTATAGCGCCGCCATCTATCGGCACTTCATAAAACTATAGAGGCTGAAGCGGGAGTACCCCACAGTATTTCAAGCTCTGCATTTTTTCAACCGAAACTGGCTGCGAAAAACATGTATTACATTATTTATTGAATGCCCCTCGTAGCAGAGTGCCCAAGATTATACGGATTTATTGCGTAAGTTAGGTTGTACTGAAAGGAACTGGAGACGAAAAAATGTCACAATTTGACTAAAAGAAGACATCGGTTGATAGAACGAAATCCGAGGCACCAAGGAATTTTTCAATTTGGTAATGGTGGGAAGAATACGAATAAAAATTGTAACGAGACACCACGACACGAATACAGCAGGCAGGTTAAAATGGATGTAGGTTGCACTAATTATTGGGAGATGAAGAAGCTCGCACAAGATAGAGTAGCGTGGAGAGCTGCATCAAATCAGCCTTCGGACCGACGACGACGACAAAAAAACTATGAAATATCACAGGCAGTATGCCTTCGTACGTGTCCTAATCTCTTATTCTCGTCGTGCCTACGAGAGATTTATTTATCGGATTCAGCCATCTGGACTATACAGCTTGCTTGCTTAACAATTACTGAAACTATACACGTAAAATATGGAACTTGAGTTTCCATACAGTAGAACAATGTCAAAATGAGAAATGTAGCTATTTAATATCCTGGTTCCTCGCATAATTCTTCTCGTTCGTTCTCGTATTTTTACTTGCCAAAAGGACCTCGAACTTGAGTGTTTGGAAAACTTCCTTGGGGTAACACGGCTTATCCATAAAATCTATCCTCTGAAGATTGCTTGGATAAGATGCATGTCTCAGGAGCATCCGAATTATGGATGTAATATGCCATTTCCTGGAATTCGGTTAGGAAACACGGTTTCGTTGTGATGATAGGTTGAATTTTACGATAAAATCTTCCTCTGTGTGTGTGTGTGTGTGTGTAGTGAGCCATTAGGTTGCTCTTGAGAACGTTTCTTGATTGAGAAAGTGATTTAGGATAAAGTGGAGCAATGCCTCGGAAATGGCCTTTTTAAATACTATCCTTCCCAAAGACCGTATGAGTGGTGGTTCATACGAGGGCTGTACAAACTGTTTCACGATATGTCTAGAATACCACTTGTCCAGAATTGCCCAATATTCTTTCGCTATAACAAAGTCGCCTTTCTTCCACCGATTCCTACAGCATTTCTGTCTTTGAATTCCTTCGATGTCTACTACAGTGACAACGTCAAGGGGACCTCCAGACATTGGAGCAGCAGGCTAAAACATATTCCATCAGCGTCTTATACACGGTGTCCTTATCAGATGCAGCTAAATCTACAGTTCGCATCCCCACTACTGATTTCATGCGTTCACTCCATTTAACATCGCTTCGTATTATTAATCATTAGTATTTAAACGTTGTGATAGTGTCTAGGAATTTTAGATCAATTTTGTGAAAGGAGACTTTTTTATGATAATTGTCTTACAATTACATTTCAAGAGCGCTGCCATTCTGTACATGAAACTGAAATATTGCTGCGTATTTCCTCCCAATTCCGCCACGATTCCAACGATACACCTACACATATGCAAAAGAGGGAAAGAAAATAGCGGAAAGCACATGGCTTCACATGCAAAGAAAATTACCACATTCCACAATTTTACGTTCCGTACTGAAAATTTCATGCGCTAACTGCCTGTTATACTGCCCCTCATTCTGACGAAGTTGCCTGGACTTTTTTTTTCAACACGCATGTCAGTCATAGTAAATATTTCAATCTTTTAGTTGCGGGAACAGCTACGTAATTAACGGTTCACGACACCGATCGGCGCCTAAACAAATACAGAAAATAGCTCAAAATGTAATATTGTCGATGTAATTTATACTACGATGTTAAAACAGTTAAAAAGTCGTTTCACTATCTGATGTCAAAGGCATTATAATAGCCTAATGTGGTACTATAAATGCTTTTAAGAACCTGTCTGTCAACCGAAACTGGTTGATTAATAAAGAATTTCTTCAGCAGCTAGAGGCGACAATCATAACATTTTTCGAAAATGCATTACAAAACAACTGTGTGACCAATTATATAAGTTTCCACACAAAATATTACGCTATTTGTAAGGCAATGTCTAAATTCCCAAATCATACTTCACTTGTTGCCACAATATCTCCCCGAATTCCAAGTTATTTGCAACAGGTTCATAGCGGCAACCTCTGTTTGTCGAAGGATGGTTTGAAACAATTATCATGATCTTTTTATTTTAATAAGAGAACTTGTGTGTGGGTCAGCAATTCATAACGTATTTTCCCTGCAAATAACACTTCCACAACTAAACGCCATTTTTTTTATTTCGTTCTTCGCTACTAGTTTTGGGGTGCAACTGTGGGCAATGATGACTGCAGTATGACAGCTTGGCTGATTTGAACGAAAATGAGCGCTTGACAATTTGGTTCCAATCTACAAGCGATCAACGAACAAGATTATAAAAAAATGGCAACTGTAGAACTTATTTCCAGGCAAAAACTTTGCAGTGAGGTCTACTCAGCTTCCTTTTATAAACTCCTTTGCTGCTCAAATGAAAAATAGTCCATCATGGCGAAGAAGCAGGTGAATGAGAACTTCTGAAAGCTGGCAAGGAATGACAATATGTATGCAGAGAAACGACGAAGTCTTCGCAGGACGCAAAACATGACACTCGTTCAAAGAGATGGAAAGTGACCGACGAAATCCCAATAGTGTTAAAAAAAGATAAAAAACCTCCATTACTAGGACCACAGTGCGCTACAGATGGATAATGCTATTATCAAGTAGTGGTAATTTTGTGATATACTAATGTAAATATTAGCTGTGAACTCCAATGTGGCAAGATTGATACCAAATCGAATGAAAATCATCAATGACCAAGCACACATACCAATTTTTTCAGCATCGTGGGAGCTATGCTCGATATCTTCATAAGCGTTCATGACCTACTTGGCCTCGCAGAATGGTTTTACCATTAAGATACTGGAGCAACGACGGAGCAATACATGATTACCTCTCCGAAAACCGTAACTGGGGATGGTCATTCTCAGTGTCTTACTACAAGCATCCAATAGTACTTATGGTTTATTCTCTCAAATGGTACGTAGGATAGTGAGAAACGGTTTGCTTTAGTGATCCATAAACTATGGGACGTAATAAGAACAGGCACAATATACTGACGAAAGGATTTTTGCCTGTTGGCAGGTAACGCCCTAATCGGGTTCGAAACTTGCGTACTGTTTCAACAGAAAAAAAGTTCTGCTGCTAAAAAAAAAATCGTTCTCTATTCCGTTCACACCATCTGACTTGGATGTGAAATCGAACAGGGGAGTAACGTAGTTGGCGCTAAAAGAAGAAAATCTCCAGGAAAAAAGACGTCTCCACTATTATGAGTTACTGCGAGAAAGATAAAACCCGTCAGAGATTACGTGTCTGTCTGGAGTAGTTTACCATATCGTCTCACAAACAAGGCTGCCAAAACAAACTGCAGCGGAGCTGACTAGATGTTATACAACCCGAATGCTTTTTCGAGCCCAAGGCCAGCTCCAAGATATAGTTATCACGTCGGTATCACGATGCACAATAGCAGTAAGGATTTGTCCCACTATCGTCGAGTTGGCAAACGAGGCAACATATGCCTTGGTGAACATGTGGTATCGCTACACAATTAGGTACCCACTCACAGCACAGATGGTTCAGGAGCAAACCGGACGCAGAGAACCTTGCGACCTTTCGTCTAGAGAAGGCTAAATGTAGGTGGGCACTACTCCCATGAGATGAAACTCTCGGCTGCCGAGGTCAACTCGTGGCTTCTACGTAATTTGCACATTAGTGTGGACGAGGTCACCGCAGTTGCACGAAGCGACGGGAGAAATGCGTCACCACCGTCGGTGCTTATGTAGAGAAGTTCTAGTTTCTGGTATAGTATGTGCAAAGTCATTAGGTGCTAATCTTCAGACATTTGCGATTTCACACTTTCAAACTTGGTCACTTAAAATTACTGTAAATCAGTCATTGAAACGCCTCCTACATTTCTTCCACATAAATTCTGTAACAGTTTATGTGCCAACGAGAATCTTGGCAAATTTGTGTGTATCTGTGTGCATGCGAGTATGTACGTGTATTTTATTCATCTTTCACATCAATGCGATGCCCTATGGTACTGAATCTGCTGGGTACAAGCAACCTAATTTCAACAAATGGATAGTTTTCTTTAAGCATATCTGAAACATCATAGATTCTCCTTCCATTTTTTTTTTTTTTTGTGTGAAGCTGGATGTGCCATTGTTTACGACAGATTATAAAGTAAAACTAGCGTTAGAGCTGAAGTCACTGCCTGTCATTCAGTTAGGTCATGAGATTTTGTGACAGCTTACTTGACAACTGAAGAAAACGTTAATGGTTACATTGTACCGCAAGAATTTTAGTGCTTCAACAAGATTAATTGATTTACCAATATCTTTAACTTTCCTTTCCTCTGTGAGTAACGATATTGTCTCCTACAGATTATATTGTTTTCAAATCATCTTTCGAAAAGTCGCCAGCCCCTGTGTTACACGTTGATGCGGCAAAACCTCTGACATTTTACGCGAGTCAGTGTTATTTCCAGAATGAAGTAGGTCTGTACGGGGATAGCAACCTCCTTTCATAAAGAGAGGCACAAAATGTGACTCTAAAGGTGACTTCTTTCTAATTTGTCATTTAGTGTCGACAAAATACTACTTTTCCTGCACACTCCACTTTCGGCGATTATGCACTGAGGCAAGAAAGTCCTGGGATAGCGATATGCACTTGGCAGGCAGGCAGGCAGGCAGGCAGTAGTAGTAGTATCACGTACACAATGTACATGGAGTACAAAATTAAAGCAACAAACGGTAATTTTGCAAGATTGCATTTATTTTGCTATAAAACAAACATGTGATAGTAATGTAGAAACAAAGTAAAGAATACAGGACATAAACAACTACAATATGCGTAACGATAGACAAAAATGTTCCTACTTTCCAATTTAAAGGATTTGCACACACATTCTGACAACTGAGTAATGTGCTCAATATGGAGTTTGACCACTTCTCGCAACAACACAGGCCTGACAAAGACGAGACATGCAGTGAATGATGTCATCAGTCTCATGCTGAGGCAATAACGTCCGTTCTTCCTGCAGAGCTGCTCACGAGTCTTGCTGAGTGGTTGGTGGATGCTGACGTGATGCGACCCGTCTCCGCAGTGCTTCCCAGACCTGCTCTACGTGATTCAAATCTGAAGAGCGAGCAGGCCACGCCTTGCGTGCAATATCTTCAGTTAGAGCTTGGACACATCAGTACGAAGTCTGGGCCCACAAACCTTGCAACAACCGCACGTGAGGTTCAAAGATCTCGTCATGATACCCGACAGCAGTTAAACCTTACCGATTCATGCGTACAATTTTCATGAAGAGCTGTTCGAGTAGTCAGCATAATCACTGCGCACACCTTTAGGGATCGTCCTTGATATCGGTCTCTTTCCATGGGACCCGAAATTGTGTTCCACGTTCCCCGCAGATGTGAATCCTTCGAGAATCCCTCTCCAGACTAGATAGGGACTCATCTGTGAGAAGTACATTGGCTCACTGTTCGACAGTCCAGGTGGTATGTTGACGACTCCAATTTGCATTTTCCTTCTTGTCTTTGGCATACAGTTTCGGTCTCTACATACATTCGCCACATCCGAGAAATAACCGAATGATTCACTTTAAACCATCGCGCCCCATCAGTTTGCGACTGTCCTGCTTCCACTCCTCCTAAGCTCTGCATGCAGAGAATCTGGCAGGCGTCTTTTCTGTGCTATACTGCACCGTCTGTAACAGTGTGCACAGCGACTGTGGTTGTAGGACTACCCGGCAAATACTACCCTGTTTGATGGGTACCCTGACGTCACCGTTGGCATGTTGTCCGTTGACCGGATGCCATCTTCCGTACAGAACACGATCGTACAGGACCGGGGAATAGCTGTTTGTTGCTTTAATTTTGGACACCAGGGAATACAAGGAGCTGTCATTTGTACTCAGACATTCCTGTAAAAACATTTCAGACGTCATTAGGGCCGCATGACGAGAATTACGGCTCTGAACGTGCACTGGTAGTTGGAGCTAGACGCATGGCATATTCCATTTCGGAAATCGTTAGGGAATTAAATATTCCGAGATCCACAGTGTCAAGAATGCGCCGAGAATATCAAATGTCAGGCATTACCTCTCACCACGTACAATGAAGTGGCCGACGGCCTTCACGTAACGACCGAGAGCATCAGTGTTTGTGTATTGTCAGTGCTAACAAGCAAGCAACACTGCGTCAAATAACCACAGAAATCAATGTGGGACGTACAACGAACTTATCCTTTAGGATAGGGTCACGAAATTTAGCATTAATGGACTAAGGCAGCAGACGACCGACGCGAGTGTGTCTGCTAACTGAACGACATCGCCTGCAGCGCCTCTCCTGGTCTCGTGACTATATCGGTTGGACACTAGACGACCGGAAAACGTTGGCCTGATCAGACGAGTTCCGATTTCAGTTGGTAAGAGTTGATGTTAGGGTTTGAGTGAGGCGCATAGCCCACGAAGCCATGGACCCGTCATCAAAACACTGTGCAAACTGGTGGTGCCTCCATAATGATGATGTAGGCTGTGTTTACTTGGAATGGACTGGGTCCTCTGGTCCAGCTGAACAGATCACTGACTGGAAATGGTAATGTGTGGCTACTTGGAGACCATTTGCAGCAACTCATGGACTTCATGTTTCCAAATAACGATGGAATTTTTATGAATGACAGTACGCCATGTCGCCGGGCCACAATTGTTCGCGACTGGTTTGAAGAACCTGGCCACCCAGATGGCCCGACATGAACCCTATCTTACATTCATGGGACATAATCCAGGGGTCAATTCATGCACAACACCTGCACCGGCAACACTACCGCAATAATGGACGGCTATAGATGCGGCATGGCTCAATGTTTCTGCTGGGGACTTCCAATGACTTGTTGAGACCCTGCCCCGTGGAGGTGCTGCACTACGTTGGGCAAAAGAAGTTCTGACACGGTATTAGGAGGTATACCATGACTTCTGCCTCCTCAGTGTAAGGAACAATAGGAATCAGTCAGACTGATAAAAATACCTGGTTGTAACTATTTGTTATAAAATGGAATGACAGAGGCTTAGGTGTAAGTAAAGCATGTATTTTACTTTATTCATCTGTAGGGTATTGGGAAAAATGCAAAAACCTAGAAAGAAGCTAAAACATTGCTTAATGTGTTGGACACATACCGAATAACACTAACATGGGATACTGGAAGTATACAAAGAAGAGAAATGTGGTGTACAGAAGGATACTGATAATTAGATGGGTAGATCAAGTAACCAACGATGAGGTCCTGAACAGAACAGGGGAGAAAAATTTGTGGGATAACTTCATTGATTGATAGGACATTCTGAGACATCAAGGAATCACTAATTTAGTACTGGAGGGAAATGAGGGTGGGTGGATGAGGGGAGGGGGTGGGGAATTGTGCTGAGGGGCATTTGAGCAATCATAGTAAACGGTTGTGAAAACACACTTTACCACTTAGCAAACAAATAATCCTGAGCTATAAGGAGAATCAGATCAGGGATTAGTGAACACAGAGCTGCCGTAGCGAGACTGAATAACTTGACTCCCAAATCCACCAAAAACAAACGAAAAATATATCTGTTCAAGAAGGCAGATAAAAATTAGCTTGTCTTCCTGAAAGACAATCTCTAGTCCTTCCATATTAACAATTTAAGTGTAGACCAGATCTGGCTTGAAATCAAAGAAATAGTACCGACAGCAACTGAGAGATTTGTACGAAAATAAATTAACAAACGACGGAGCTGATCTCCCATGGTACAAAAAACAGGTCAGAACACTGTTGCAGACAACGAAAAATGCATGCCAAATTTTGGCGAAAGCAAAATCCCCAAGATTGGCGTTCTTTTACAGAGGCTCTAAATTTAGGGCTGACTTCAATGCGAGACGCTTGTAATGGTTTCCACATCGAAATTTAGTTTCGAAACTTGGCAGTCGTATGTAAATCATGTTTGCGGTAAGATACAATCAATGCTTCTCTGCGCAACGGAAATACTATCGACGGCAGTGCTGCTAAGGCCAAGTTACTAAACATAGTCTTCCGAAATTCCTTCACCAAAGAAGTGGAAGTAAATATTCCAGAATTCGAATCATGAACAGCTACCAACATGAGTAGTGAAGCAACTTAAATGACTTAATAAAAGCAAGTCTTTCGGTCACGATTGTATACCAGTTAAGTTACTTTCAGAGTATGCTCATGCAGTCATTCCAGACTTAACAATCATATACAACCGCTCCCTCGACGAAAGATCCGTACCGAAACATTGGGAAGTTGCACAGGTCACACCAATATTCAAAAAAGGCAATAGGAGTAATCCACTAAATTACCGGCCCTTATCGTCAACGTCGATATGAAGCAGCATTTTAGAAGTTATACGCATTGTGTTCGAACATTATAAATTACCTCAAAGACAACCGTCTATTGACTCATATTCAACATAGATTTACGAAACATCATTCTTGTGAAACACAACTAGGTCTTTACTCAGACGACATGCTGAGTGCTGTCAACAAAGGATCTCAAATTAATTCCGAATTTTAGCTTTCCAGATGTGGTTCGACACCGTACCTCACAAGCGGCTTGTAGTCAAATTGCGTGCTTATGGAATATGTCTCAGTTAACCGACTGAATTCGTGATTTCTTGTCGGAGGTGTCACAGTTCGTAGTAATTGACGGGAAGTCATCGACTACAACAGAAGTGATTTCTGCCGTTCCCCTAGTTGGTTTTATATGTCCTCGGTTGTTCCGTATCTATATAAATTATTTGGGAGACAATCTGAGCAGCCGTCCTTGGTTGTTTACAGATGATGTGTAGTTTATCCTCTAGCAAAGTCATCAGAAGACCAAGACCAATTGCAAAAGGATTTAGGGTAGATATCTGTACAGTGTGAAAATTGGCAACTGACCCTAAATAATGAAAGTGCAGAGTCATCCATACGATTGTTAAAAGGAATCCTTTAAACTTCGATTACACGATAAAATCAATCAAATCTAATCGCTGTAAATTCAACTAAATATCTAGGAATTACAATTACGAACAACTTAAATTGGAAAGAACACACAAACAATGTTGTGGGGAAAGCGAACGAAAGACCGCGTTTTATTGGCACAACACTTCGAAGATGCAACAGATCTACTACGCTTGTCCGTTCTCTTTTGGAGTACTGCTGCGCGGTGTGGGGTCCTTACCAGATAGGATTAACGGAGCACATCGAGAAAGTTGAAAGAAGAACAACACATTTTATATTATCAACAAACAGGTGAGAGAGTCTCACGCACATGTACAGGATTTGCTGTGGACATAATTAAAACAAAGGCGTTTTTCGTTGTGGCGGCATTTCACGAAATTTCAATCACCAACTTTCTCCTCTGAATGCGCAAATATTTTGTTGACCCGCTACAGGGGGAGGACCGATTATCACAATAAAATAAAGGAAATCAGCGCTCCCACGGAAAGATTTAAGTGTTCGTTTTTTCCGCGTTCTGTTCAAAAAATGGTTCAAATGGCTCTGAGCACTATGGGACTCAACATCTGAGGTCATCAGTCCCCTAGAACTTAGAACTACTTAAACCTAACTAACCTAAGGACATCACACACATCCATGCCCGAGGCAGGATTCGAACCTGCGACCGTAGCGGTCACTGAAGCGCCTAGAACCGCACGGCCACATGGCCGTCTGTTAAGATAAAATGTGTGCTCGCACAGCCTAATGGTTAAGACGACTACTCGCAGGAAAATACGGGTTACGGTTTGCATTGGCATCATTTCACGATATCATTTCCCTTGATCCACTGTGCACGTAGTTAGTTCATTTCACACTGGCATTTTCCACAGACGGCCGTCGCAGGACAGATAGGGTGGACGTGTGACGCTTCGGCCACATCTCGATGCACCGACCGCGCCAGGTCTGGTACTAATGTGGCAGGGAAACTGCCGAGGACGGGCCGTGTCGGCACTGCAAATGAGGCGAGCCTGCCAGAGGCAGGATTCGAACCTGCGACCGCAGCGGTAGCGCGGTTCCAGACTGAAGCGCCTAGAACCGCTCGGCCACACCAGCAGGCTCCGCGCTCTGTTCGAGAGTGGAATAACAGAATTATTATGAAGGTGGTTCGATGAAACCCGTGCCAGGCACTTAAGTGTCATATGCACCGTATCCACGTAGACGAAGATGTAGATGTAGATCCTTCCCGCGCTCTTCTCGCGAATGGAAACAAACCTTAAAATGTGGTTCTATGTCGAATTACTACCCGACATGCACTTTACAGTGATTTGCAGAGTATGGGTGTAGGTTAAATGGAGATCAGAGTTTTAATGTTCAGTCGATGACGCGGTTATTAGAAACTGAGCGGGAGCTCAGATTTGCGAAGGAAAGCGAAAGTGCCGAAAGTAGCAACGCCGAAAGGCAGTATCGATTTGTAGAATGACCTGAAGAGGATTGATGAACGGTGCAGGTTCTGGCAGCTGACCCTGAACGTAAGTAAATGTAACACATTACGCATACGCAGGACAAGAAATCTACTACTCAGCAGTTACACTATTTATGACAAATTGCTGCACATAGTACCTACAGTAAAATGTCTAGAGCGACCATACGTGGAATCACCACACAGAAGAAACTGGGGGAAAAGCAAATGCCAGACAGAACGTAATAGGAAAAATCTTAAGGAAACTTAACTCATCCACGAGGGAAGTGGCTTACAAAGTGCTTGTTCGGGCGATTCCTGAGTATTGTTCATCAGTTTGGGATGGGAGGGAAGGAGTAGGGGGGAGGTAGAGAGAGATCCAACAAAGAGCGGCGCGTTTCGTCACGGTTTGGTTTAGTCGGCGAGAGAACGTTACACCTCGTCAACGAACTCCAGTGGCAGACGGTACAGCACAGGCATTGTGCATCACGAAAAGGATTACTACTGAAGTTTCGGGAGAGTACATTTCGGTAAGAGTCGGGGACAACATACTACTTCCTCCCACACAAATCTCACGAAATGACCACTCCGAGAAAATTCGACCTTATACACAGGCTTACCAATAATCATTCCTCACACGCGCCATTCGCGTGTGTAACAGGAAAGGGGTGATCAGTTGGTGGTATCTGAAGTACCCTGCCCCGAATAGCGTTAGGTGGCTTGCTGAGTATGATGTGCCGTTTCTAAGGAATCACCCCGGCCTATGCCTTAAAGGGTTCCATCGAAATCACGGAAAACCTAAATTCTTACCAACGAGCCACCCCATTCAGCAGAGAAGGAAAGGTCTTCTGCACGTTCTGTCATCCTATATGCAGGTTTTGTCAAGCGCTGCTGCGAATCTAAAGATAAGCTAATTCATATCTGATCCACTGCTGTTACTGACTCTTCGCGCACGCAACTGATAATAACAACGGCAAACGATTAGATAACGAAATTCTTTTTTTGCATATCTTAGTCTCGGGTAACAAATAGCATCATGACAGGCTTTCGACGTCTTGTCTCAGTAATTCACCAGATGATTCGAGTACGTTACGTAGTAACTTGTCAGCAGCGGGCAAGAACATACGTGAGCTGATATGTTCCGTTAAGACAACTTACGCATCGAGACTACAGTTTACCTTGGCGCCAGTTGTAAGTTGCCGGTTCATGTGTTTTGTCGGTAAGTCTCCCAGCTGTCGATAACTCATTCAGTAATTACCCAATGTGCGTTGAGTAGAAACCGCGGTAAGAAGGCAGCCAATGGCGTTTTGTGTCGTTCTTTTCAACAGGTGCAATTCAGTTACAACAGCGTGTCATTTTCGGAGAGTACACCAGTGCACATCCTGCAGAATACGGATATTCCGTTATACTATCGACCACCAAGGTCGCCTGATCTTACAGTACATAATTTAGTGAGGATTCGTGAAAAACTCCATCTACATGCCTCCCCTTCCAACTGTCTTGTATAAACTGCGACACAGTAATAGCACAGAATAAAGTAACTCCAGACACTCTGGTACTCGCAAAATTATGGAACTAGTTTCACTGCCGGCCGGTGTGGCCGAGCGGTTCTAGGCGCTTCAGTCTGGAACCGCGCGACCGTTACGGTCGCAGGTTCGAATCGTGCCTCGGGCATGGATGTGTGTGATGTCCTTAGGTTAGTTAGGTTTAAGTAGTTGTAAGTTCTAGGAGACTGATGACCTCAGATGTTAAGTCACATAGTGCTCAGAGCCATTTGAACCTAGTTTCACTAACGTCTGGGTGTTTTTCGTGAGTCCGGTGGAGAGAATAGCTAACAGTTCTGAAAGGTAAATGAAAACTTGTAAAAAGAACCCCAAGGTCTAATGCGCATGCGTGTAAACGATGTACCCTTGCAAAATGGGTTATTTTTGAAAATATAAACTTTGTAGTCCTGTGCGTAGGTCAAAATGTACCCCTAGTTAGGGATGGCGGTGATCAAAGAAACAACGGGTTTTCGGTTATATCTTTTTCCACGCCAGTTTAACCCGAGTGTTAACACCATTCGAAATAACACATTTTCAATTTTTTTATTCCTATTGTTTCCTGTAATAAACTTCGAAATCGAACAAAAACTGAGAATCTTCTCTCAGCTTCGAGATACACAGAATCAAAATATTACATTAAATACGCAAATAAAAGAAATCTTTGTCCATCCATCGTTCGTTGCTTTTCCCGAAAAGTGATAAGTGACTGAAGACTAAAAAAAGTCAGTATTGACGTACTGATTCCAGTTTTGTGAAACTCTGCTCAAAAATCATAAAATCAAGGACCATACCATTATTTGGGCATTATGAACAGTCAGTGTTAAATGGTTAAACCGAGGCTGAAGAACTCTTGATTTCCGTGTTAATATGTCCGTTTTCAAGGACTACAAGCAGATAAATGCCTATTATGTAGACAGGGGAAGCAGATCAGCTACTTTCTATTCTTAACATATACTATGAATGAATTCTTAATTTTTTAATGTTATCACAACTAACTTCCTTTTATTATTCCACAGAACTGCTGGCAGACAAGTCTTTAATCTTTTAAGCAAATGAAGCACTGTACTCCATTCCCACGCCACTTCGTAAAAATATTTTCGTACTAGGTTGATGCCATTATGTCCGCCGGCGACAGAGAGAAACTGTAGTATAGACCAGGTGGGGGCAAGTACTGCACACTACACGCACACACTAACCATAAGCCACGACACACGGCAACATGGGGCCTTATTGTCTCAGCAATGCTGCGCAAATACTCATGCTATATGTTTGTTGTTCGTTTCTGTCGTCATTGTTATTCAAAAAGAACCGAATAAGAATTAGTCCACTTTTAAAAAAAGGCGTATTTAAAAAAGGAAAATTTTTTAGCACTGCTGCTACGGCTAACTTATATTTCGTTTTTTACAGGGTTATTAGTAAACAATAAAAAGCACCGCTTATAAATGGGGCCAAACAAATACCGAAAAATACCGGTTATCCAGAACTAACATATCGGTATCAGTTTTACCTGATCGGTTTTTCTCATCCCTAACCCATATTCCTATTTTCGATCATGAAATCTTCGGACACCGGACGAATTTTTTTTGGGTCGACCTATATTTTGGAATATTTTGTGTTCTGTGGAGTAATTTTCCTGTGCGTCTTGTGTTTCCGTCGGATGGTTAAAATTAAAGTGCAGTTACATATGTTCAGTGTGGGCTGTAGATGTCACATGGCGACGAAATTTAGTAGATACTGTAATGTATTAATGTGACACCGATTTACGCTGTGAAAATAGCTGCAACTGTGGCAACCTGGTGCAAATCTGGCGCTGTGTATGCAAAAAAGCGCATAGAAATATCTAATGGATTAGAAACTCGACGTGAGCAGAAAAGGTGAAGCAAGTAAGAAAGCCACAATGTTACTTTATTATTAACTATCGTTTACACAATTTGTTGTGTACAAGCACCAGAGACGTCGACGAGATACTGTACAGCGCCAGATTTGCATCTGGTGGCCAAAATTAGAAGTAATATGTTTCCAGCGCAAATCAGTTCTGCATCAACGTGTTAGCATATCTATCAAGTTTCGTTGCCACATGATAATTATGGGCGACATGGATCTCCGTGAGAACCTGCACTTTAATTATAACCACCCGGTATATGAGCCGTTGAGAACCCAAGTGGTCCAAGCCAAAAAATTATAGTTTTTGAGTTATACCTTCTAGTTTGCTCACAGTGCACGGAAATTTATTATTGTGAAGTGGTATAACGATAGCTCCCACAGGAGCCAATAGAGAGCTCCAAATGCATTCTCCCTCTCACGCCTGACTGAAGTGCGTTCATGAGAATAGTGGTATAAGTCAAGCAGTAAAGCCAAATGATCTTGTTGTTCTGTGTTATTCTGCGTGTTTATTTAAGCTCTTAAACCAAAAAGGCACTGCAACAGTGCTAGTAAGTATCTGCATAGTTTTCTTTCTTTAGATTTGTAATATCCAGATGCTGTTAAAGCAGAAATTGTCTTTACAAAGAAAGTTTGCACTCCATGAAGTCTAGGTTAAACCCTACACGAATCAAGCAGTGTTGTCTCACATTAAATACATAAACCATAAAACTCCTCCCGCTCAACAATGCTGTGCGACTCGTCACCGAGGCAAAATGGAAAGACATGATTATACTTCTCCCGTACATTCCTCCGGTGCACCGCGCTTTCTTCAACTAACTGACAACTGCTAGTTCGGCTCAGGAATCTAGGCCTCGACATATCGACTCTTTGGCAGAGGAAAATGATGTGGACGGTGAAATCGAGAAGACATGCTCCATTATAAAGCCTCTTGAAATATCAGCATGATAAGCATTACATTTTTAAGAAATTTTGACATTTAGAAACAACAATTTATTTATAATTCGTAGGTGAACGCACTGCTGAACTATCAGACTCAGTAGGTAGCATTCTAGTAATTAACAATAATAATGCAATCATTTTAACTCAATTTGTGAGAGAAAAGAGCATATTGAGAGCAATAAGTGCAGATTCACATTTAGTGTATCACAGCATGTTGATGTTTTATAAATAAATTGCACTTACGCAGATTAAAAAGATGCGTATTCCTTCTCAGGTATTCAACTTCACCAAAACATTTGTAAGAAAAGTGGTACAACTCTTGATTTATACCACTTTATATTTCACCGTGAACAAAGTTCTCACAGGAAAAGTGGTACTCCAACTTTTAGAGAGTACAAAAAGTAATTTAAGGTACAAATAACTAAAATGTCTGTAGTAAACGTAATTATTTCATTTGTACATTTCATGAAATGAATCACGAACTATTGTAGAGCATGATTTTACTCTAAATTTCCCTGAAGTTGGAGAAATTCAGTTATACTACTTCGGCTCTAAGTGGCTCATATACGACTCTTCCATCGGGAAATGGCTGGAGTGGCGCAACACTCAAAGTAACTTCCACATTTCAATAAATTACTGTAGCGTTATTGTTCACAATGAGAGAAACAAACATAATTTTTCGAGAAGGCTCGTAGAATAGAAGCGCAAAGGTATACGCCTACATCCCTGACGTGGGATTGTTGTAAAATTTTGGAAGTAGTTGCATGCTCGTGCGTTATGACATTTATATTGACCGAAAATCTCCTCTGCAGGAGCCACCATGTGTTCCGAAAACAACGATGCTGTGAAACCCAGTTTGTCCACGAGGCCCAGAAAGCACGAGAGACGGGCGCCCATGTCGATGCTGTGTTCCTTGAATTCCGGAAGAAGCTCGATACAGTTGCGCACTGCCGCGTGATCAACAAAATATGAGTGTACGGAATGTCACACCAGCTGTGTGACTGGGCCGAGGATTTCTAGTAAACAGAACACAGCATGTTATCAACGAAAAGAAAACTTCAGATATAAAGTTACTTCGAACGTACCTCAGTCGAGTGTTGTAAGACCGTTACTTTTCACGATACATAAAAACGACCGAGTGGGAAACAATGGAAGGTCCTTCAGACATTTCGCGGATGATGCTGTTGTATACAGAGAAGGCGCAACACTAGAAAATTGAAGCGAAATTCAGGGAGATCTGTAGGTGATCGCCGCATGATGCAGGGAATGACAATTGATCCTCAACTTAAACATATGTAACGTGCTGCGCATAAATATGTAGAGAGACTCATTAATGCATGGATACAATATTGCATAAGAATGAATGGCTGCAGTCACGCCCATAAAATCTCTAGGAGGAACTGAAAGTAGAACGACAACATAAAACTATTCGCAGGTAAAGCAGATGTCGTACAGACTCATTGCGAGAATCCTCAGGAAGCTTACAAAACCCTCATTCGAGCAATACTTGATTACTGCTCGTCAGTCTGGATACCAGATAGGACTGATAGAGAAAATACGGAAGTTCCACAGAAGAGCAGTGCGACCCTTTAACGATTTATTTAGCAAGCACGAAAGTATCACGGAGATGGTCACCCATCTGCAGCGGCAGGCGCTGCTAGAGAAACGTCTTGCATCACGGTGCGGTTTATTGTTGAAGTTCCGAGAATGTACGCTCCTGGATGAGTCAAGCAATATATTGCTTCCTTCTACGTATATCTCGCGACAAAGTCATGACGGTAAAATCAGAGAGATTCGTGCTGACACACAGCTCCCAGCCTGCGCCGCCTCCAGGTCATACAGAGCATGGTGCTACGTATCGTAACCATTGCACCACGATACACACGCACTGCAAACCTTCACAGAGACTATCGCCTTGAGACTGTCACGGAGGAATTCAAAGAACTGGCCTTACGACACTGTACAAGAACCCGAGGCACTCAGTCCCTTCATTATAAATATAGGAAAGTGAAACTTCCTAGCATATTGAAACTGTGTGCCGGACTAAGACTCGAACTCGGGACCTTTGCCTTTCGCGGGCAAGTGCTCTACTACCTGAGCTACCCAAGCACGACTCACGAGCCGTCCTCACAGGTTCAATTCTGCCAGTACCTCGCCTCCTACCTTCCAAACTTCACAGAAGCTCTTCTGCGAACCTTGCAGAACTAGCACTCCTGGAAGAAAGGATATTGCGGAGACATGGCTTAGCCACGGCCTGGGGGATGTTTCTAGAATGAGATTTTCATTCTGCAGCGGAGTGTGCGCTACTATGAAACTTCCTAGCAGATTAAAACTGTGTGCCGGACCGAGACTCGAACTCGGGACCTTTGCCTTTCACGGGCTAGTCCTCTACTATCTGAGCTACCCAAGCATACATCATCGCCCACAAATAGTCTTTGCTAGGGACGATTACCCACTTATGACTAGCAAAAGCTCACCAACAAAGCAAATACTGGTGAACCTCAGCATTACAGAAAAACTAACTGGCAATGCCAGGGAAGCTGCATTGCACACTAAATGCAAAGAAAACCCAACAATATCCCAAACATTGTGCGATCGATTTATGACCAATTGGCCACTCATACGACAACCTTGGCATGTTACAGGTACAGACGCCGTAGCTGGCCCAAAAGACTTAACAGGTACCCAGCCCCTGCAGTACCCCTCCTCGACTGGATATTCTCTTATGACGACTTAAGCTATGACAATCGTACCGAGCACGATACCGAAAAAACTAATCACATCCTTACCCCTACATGATCTGTCGCAGATAGCAAGGAAACCGCTACTGCTGTTACTATACATCCAGACTATCGCGAAGGTTTTTCCCTTGGCGCTTGCCTCAGGACTATTTTCCCCTCGGCCCCAAACTCACCACGCTTGGTCCGCTTTTCGACCACTTCTATCTCCTAGAGGTGCAGTATTAGTGGGTAATCCTATCCAGACGTACGGACATCATCATCACATAACATAGCGTGATCTCCTCGACTGAAACTAAAATCATGGAGGCGACAGCAGAACTTTTGTGATGGTCACCACGTCGGCATGGGCGAACGTGATGACCAAAGCACTCACCGCCACACACTGAGGCGGCTTGCGGAATTCAGAAATTACCTACGCAGATGGTAAATTCCCATGCACGGGCGCGTAGCGCAGTCGGCTCCATCTTCAGGAAAGGCTGCGTACCACGGTCCTGGACACGTGACAGCCGTGGAGACTTTCAGTGAGGAGCAACAAGGCGGTATGAGGGAGCAAGGTCGCAGAGGTTGTCGACCTCGTCGGCCCGCAATGGGACGGGCCAGCCAGTCTGCCTTACGCCCAATGCGGCGGCCGGCCGGCCGCCCACGCCTCCCACCCCACGTCCAATCGATACGGCGACCGCGCCACGCGCCCCCTTCTAGCCTTCGCTCACGCTCCCAATATCACAGGTAGCAACGGCGCCCCCAACATCGTCGCTCTGAACGCCACCTCGTTCAGGCAGTTCGCGCGTTTATGAGCGCGGAAAAAATCGGATAACCTGTGACCGACATGGGCGCAGTTCCTACGCTCGAAGGGACGAAGATCACGATTTAACGAGACGGAGAACAAGTTCGGATTGTGTAAAGGCGGAGGAAAGAAACAAGCCGTGTCTCTTTCTAAGGCTTGCCCCCCCCCCCCCGACTTTTGCGATTTAGAGAAACCTCGGAAAATCTAAACTTGGGCCTTCCGACTGGTGTTCGAATTGTCGTCATTCCGAATGCGGGTTTATTGCACCAATTACTGCGCAACCTCTTCCGATCGCCCAAGCCCGCAAAATGTCTAGCAGGTAAAAATGGGCGTATCGTGTAGTTTTTCATCAGTAAAAGGCCAAATTTCGTCACAGTGAGCGAAAGGGTGGCTATACTGTTAGCTGTCTACAACCACTTGGTTACCTATCAATAGCCTCAACGCAGGTCGTGATTGCAGAAATTTTCTCCATCTTTAACCACTCCCTCAATCCCGCACCACTGCGAACTTAAACTTCCATAATCTTTAATTTTGCAACGAGTTGCAGAAGTGGTTAATAAATTACTTATATCTATGCAGAGCACACACCGATCATTTTGCATGTGATAAGCTGTAGTTGAGCCCTGGACGGAGACCCAAACACTTGCGTGTGCAGACCGACCCAAAGGTCCAATTTTTTGCGGGATCATCCCCATTTCTTCTAGACTCCACACTGCCCGCAAAGGGTGAGAGTACTGGCGTTGGTACCAAACAATTTCAGCCTGTTAGATGCAATCAAACCTGTAATACGATGGATTGGGCTACATTGAACCTACCGATACTACTCACCTGCTGTGGCCTGTTATGAAATCAAAATGTCGGAAATTAACTTCTCATCGTAATCCAGCACTGGTAAAAGTGAGCCGCAAGAATTAAACTGATTTTCGATTCGTTGGCCTCACCAACTCCCGTCACTTATTTCAACCTATGAGATGCCTCGAGGCTACGTTACGTACAACTAAAACATCGTATGCACATTCACCAACTTTGCCACTACACAACTACTAGACTTTCACCTTGGGCAGCAGCCCCCCTCCCCCTCCCCCAACATACGACACACCTGCAAGATCTGACCTACATTTTCTGGTTCAACATGAATGGAGCATTCAGTATAGAACGCACAAAGTAGTGTTAAACCATTAGAAAAGAACACAAAGTTATTTAAAACCATAACATTATTTGAAGACAAAACTGACATTAACGGTTCAAATATCACGAAAACACATTACAATACTGAACTACTGTAAGAGACCGCTGATATCAACAACACTTCGTTCTTTTCTCATCAACATTTAACTACAGCCAGATTTGCATGTGTCCTTCTGACACCAAAATTTCGAAATTGAAACCAGCTTAGTGTATAAAAGCGAGAAATTGCACAACTATTTGCAAACGCACTAGAAAAAGGAAGGCAAAATGATTAACATCCCGCCGACGACGGTTTCACCACAGACAGAGCAAACCTCCGTTAGTAGAAAGTAAGTTGTCATGTTTGTCCATCTTGTGGATGGTCACACGCAGATTTGAATACCATCCCTCAGGGATACGATTCCAGTGCCTTACCAACTGTGCTGCCTCACTCGGGACACGAAACTGGAGACTCAGCGCAGTACACGCACGCGATTGGCTCCCGGTTGTGTCCTGAAAAGCGGGACACTGCGGTCAAGCGATAACAGAAGTTCGCACACCACAGGAACACGACACTTCTACTGACCAAGAGTAGGAAACTAGTTGAAAAGTTGCTGCAAGACGACGCTGCCACTCCTAGCTTACATCGCGACAAGATTTCATCAATGAGAAGTACAAAATAGGATTCTACTTAGGACTAATTATTTTACTGATGCATGCCTATGCAATGGAAGCTGTTGAACCATAAAATAACATTTATTGCGACTTGTATACAGGCTACAATCCTTTTAAGAATATCCGCCACTGGTTAACATTTATTTTATTTTTGAGCAACATAAAATAGAAACTGGGAAGAGATAAAAATCATTAAATGAACAAAATGTACCAAGATTTTGTTCTAGGGTGTGGGCTGGATCTCTGAACCCATCTACAGCAGTGATTCCCAACCCTTCTGAAACCATAAACACAACTCCCCATCTCCCATCAACATTAGCGCCAAACTAAACTGTAGAATGTAAATAAATTTTCTTTCAACAATTAGTTTCAAAATGACGAAGAATAAATGACATATAGTTCTCGTAGGTGTTTTATTAAACCACAAACTAATGATACAAGCTCCCTCTGCACTACTGCTCTCCCTCGCGACACTCTTCATGGACAACACGCACCCGTATTTAAAATCAACCCAGTTAAAATCTGTGCACCATACTTACTGCTTGTAAATCATTAATTGCTGGATTCAGTATTTCTGAAATGGCAGAAATTTGAAGACTTGAGGCTGTCAATTTTTTGCATATGACCTAGGTCGCAAATAATAATAATACTAATACTAATAATAATAATGTTTAGGCTATGCAGCAATGTAGTAGCCATTACAGTTACTAGTGTGTTGTGTTGTCAATTAGTTCGTCTACCGGTTGCGAAGTGAACAACGAAGCAGTTTCTGGTCCATTGCGAGAACTACCAACAACTCTGAAACGGCATTTTCATGAGATATTTAAGCATATGCGATGCATATGTTTCAGTTTTACTGTCATACATGCATGGAGCAAAGTACATGTTTAGTGGGTGAACTATGTGAGGAAGGGATGTTCATGCATTCCTTTCACAACCTGTAACCTCAATTGCGTCACGCTTAATTGCTAATATTTGAAAAATATAAGTAAATTAAGTAACCAGTATTACACTCTTACAGAATTGTGGTATCTGTAATCATTTTTTAAAAATAATTTAGTTTCTGTGACCGAAACACAATTGAACCCTTTCGTCTTTTATTCCTGACAATTTCAGTGTACCCCTCAGGGAGTAATTACCCCAGGTCGGGAACCGCTGACATAGCGGGAGAAAAGTTCGTTTGCACTAAATAGCTAGAGTAATCCATTAGCACATTTCGTGGCTTACAGTGGCCACTCGAATAATACATATTGACTTCGACGTCTGGTTACCCTACGCCGAACAGGCGTGTGGGTGGGGAGTTACTTCTAACAATGAGGAGATGTTTGACGGGCGGCGAAGAAAGATTGAATGGCATTTTGTGAAGCAAATGTTCTGTGCACTGTGCAATACTCCTCTCAGACAACCGTGAATCCCAATGAAAAAGGTTTCCGGCGAACATCACATACTGAACTTCCCAAGCTGTTCTTCTCAACACTTAAGTGT
This sequence comes from Schistocerca americana, assembly GCF_021461395.2. Classification (NCBI taxonomy): domain Eukaryota; kingdom Metazoa; phylum Arthropoda; class Insecta; order Orthoptera; family Acrididae; genus Schistocerca; species Schistocerca americana. The sequence goes on from NC_060119.1 coordinate 225,854,638, forward strand.
GATTAGAAATTGGGGATAACTAAAACTACAGACCGTCAAAACATTTTAATGCTGCTTCTTATATCGAATTTGTTATTTCTTAGGCTTTAGTACTGTGTGTTTTAAACCCTCGTCCCATGCACAAGGGCCTGATAGCTCAGGTTCAATAAATAAATAAATAGGAATAAACGTCATAATTGACGACGGATTAGTTCCTAAATGTCGTGTGGAAGATACATTAAGTAGGTAAAAATTGTTGAAGTACTAGTACTTATGAAGAGGAAAAGGGCTATATGAGTTAGTTCCCTGCATCACACGCAACAAGATGGTTCTACACTTGAAAACTATAACATACACACGGAATAGAAACACAGAACCCACCGAGGAAAATAGCTCAGTAAAAACGAAAATTGAGCGAAATCTCTATTTCAGTTCCATGCAGTCGTCGCTCACACTTAAATCTGACGAACAAAAGCACGTCTGAAAAATTTGCTAGGCGGGGCACAGCAGCAATTGCTGACAAACTCGTTCTGGCACAAGCCGTATCTTACAGGCGGTTTATCTGATGGGCGTAGCCGCAAGAAGGTACTTCTACTCCAGACTTGCTGCCAGCTCTATACTGTCTGCTTAGACGAACCCGAGCAGGTTTCCTCCGCAGATGTGTACTTGAAAGGGAAGAATCATCGGTCACGTCCTTAACAGACTCTCCACTGCCCCGTGCGCGCCTACAGCTCTAGCAGTGCCGCAGCAGCGCGGCTTTGCTCACCTCTGCCTAGCCGGTTCCTCGCAGGCAGCCCGGCAGAACACGGCAGCGACGTACACAAACAGAGAGAACACGCACAGGATCACACACACAACGCTGGACTGCCGGCTGAACCCAGAGCGCCGATCGCACAATCCTGTCACGCCCGCAGCACTCTGCGCACTAGCCGGCGAGCGCGTTGCGGGGCCCAGGCTCGGGCCGGGACGGCCGGTCACGTGACCGCGTGTCAGCCGCCAGCTCACACCGAGACCGCACGCCAGCGCCACTCCGCGCCGCGGGCACGCGCAGTCGCAGCACTAACTTCTGCATCAGCTCATTGACTGCTTCGGCTGCTGACGTGTTTTAGATGCATACTCTCACATTTCTTCCTGAACCCTCGGAAAAGTAAAAATACAGTTACATAAATGCGGTTCGGTCGGTTGGATTTACAAGTATTCCTAAATCCAATGCGATGTAACACGAAAAACTTGTGAATTCAAAAACATCAAGCGATGTGGCGCAGTTGTTAGCACACTGGACTCGCTTTCGGGGAATGTTACTATCAGCTGGCCATCGTATACACCGACCACGTCTTTCGCTAGTTGGCTACTGAGCTATGCACTGTTTACATAGCGAAACAAAAGTATACAGGGTTATCCACTGATAGCGACAGGGCCAAATATCTCACGAAATAAGTGTCAAACGAAAAAACGTCAAAGAACGAAACTTGTCTAGCTTGAAGGGGGAAACCAGATGGCGCTGCCATAGGTCAAACGAATATCAACTGCATATGGCTCACATTTTTAGACGAACAGTTGGTAACAGGTAGGTTTTTTTAAATTAAAATACAGAACGTAGATACGTTTGAACATTTTATTTCGGTTGTTCCAATGTGATACATGTACCTTTGTGAACTTATCATTCCTGATACCGCATGCTGTTACAGCGTGATTACCTGTAGCCGGTCGATGTGGCCGAGCGGCTCTAGGCGGCACAGTCTGGAACCGCGCGACCGCTACGGTCGCAGGTTCGAATCCTGCCTCGGGCATGGGTGTGTGTGATGTCCTTAGGTTATTTAGGTTTAAGTAGTTCTAAGTTCTGGAGGACTGATGACCTCAGACGTTAAGTCCCATAGTGCTCAGAGCCATTTGAACCATTTGATTACCTGTAAATACCACATTAATGCAATAAATGCTCAAAATGATGTCCGTCAACCTCAATACATTTGGCAATACGTGTAACGACATTCCTCTCAACAGCGAGTAGTTCGCCTTCCGTAATGTTCGCACATGCATTGACAATGCGCTGACGCATGTTGTCAGGCGTTGTCGGTGGATCACAATAGCAAATATCCTTCAACTATCCCCACAGAAAAAAATCCGGGGACGTCAGATCCGGTGAACGTGCGGGCCATGGTATGGTGCTTCGACGACCAATCCACCTGTCATGAAATATGCTATTCAATACCGCTTCAACCGCACGCGAGCTATGTGCCGGACATCCATCATGTTGGAAGTACATCGCCATTCTGTCATGCAGTGAAACATCTTGTAGTAACATCGGTGGAACATTACGTAGGAAATCAGCATACATTGCACCATTTAGATTGTCATCGATAAAATGGGGGCCAATCATCCTTCCTCCCATAATGCCGCACCATACTTTAACCCGCCAATATCGCTAATGTTCCACCTGTCGCAGCCATCGTGGATTTTCCGTTGCCCAATAGTGCATATTATGCCGGTTTACGTTACCGCTGTGGGTGAATGACGCTTCGTCACTAAATAGAACGCGTGCAAAACATCTGTCATCGTCCCGTAATTTCTCTTGTGCCCAGTGGCAGAACTGTACACGACGTTCCGAGTCGTCGCCATGCAATTCCCGGTGCACAGAAATATGGTACGGGTGCAATCGATGTTGATGTAGCATTCTCAACACCGACGTTTTTGAGATCACCGATTCTCGCACAGTTTGTCTGCTACTGACGTGCGGATTAGCTGCGTCAGCAGCTAAAACACCTACTTGGGCATCATCATTTATTGCACGTCGTGGTTGGGGTTTCGCATGTGGCTGAACACTTCCTGTTTCCTTAAATAACGTAACTATCCGGGGAACGGTCCGGACACTTAGATGATGTCGTCCAGGATACCGAGCAGCCTGCATAGCAAACGCCCGTTGGGCCTTTTGATCACAATACCCATACATGAACACGATATTGACCTTTTCCGCAATTGGTAAACGGTCCATTTTAACAAGGGTAATGTATCACGAAGCAAATACCGTCCGCACTGGCGGAATGTTACTTGATACCACGTAGTTAAACGTTTGTGACTATTACAGCGCCATGTCACAAAGCGAAAAAAGTGGTCCAACTAAAACATTCATATTTCTTTACGTACTACACGAATATGTAATAAAAAATGGGGGTTCCTATTTAAAAAAACGCAGTTGATATCCGTTTGAACTTTGGCAGCGCCATCTAGCGGGCCAACCACAGCGCCATCTGGTTTCGCCCTTCAAACTAGACGAGTTTCGTTCTATGTAGTTTTTTCGCTTGACGCTTATTTCGCGAGATATTTGGCCCGGTCACTATCAATGGACCACCCTGTATACTGAATGGCCGAAAGAGTGCTATGAAGCGTGATGCCGACACTTACACTTCGCGCTATTGTCCGTCCTATCCACGCAATCCACGGTAAATAATTATTACATCGGGGTATTACGACACACAGAAGGCGAGCTACCTTTTACTATTTTGTCCTGTTCTGCTGTGTTTGCGCTAACTTGACTACATTTTCACATTCAAAATGTTAGCGTTAACATAAAGTCATATAGTTGCTACACAATAGCTGAGGACAATTCTACTCCAGTTAATGAGATTCCAGGGCGAACAACTCTGTCAATGTCAAGCCGAATAACCGCTTGCATAAGGGCCAGAGGTGAACCAACACGATATGCTTAATTTGTGAGGCTCTTATCTCTTGAATAAATCATCCAGTTTCTATGAAATTGTAATCATTTGTTTGTCTGTACATATACACCACATGTGCTGATTTCCGTCCCACTTGGGTAAACCCTTCGTGGTGTGTCTTTTTTATTCTTTTACTTCTTACAGTGTATTTACCACAGACAATATGCAGTTTTCGTAACAAACAGTTTACTTCACAAAATTAATTCGAACACTAAGAACAATTTGTCTCACTACAGAAAAACTGATTCCGTAGTTCAAAAACACCTATTTTCAATAACTTGCTAGCAAAGATGGAAAATTTACGACGTAATATATTACATTTTAAGGCGAAACTGAAGGCTATATCGGTGTCAAACTCTTTCTCTATGAAATTCTCAGCAGAGTTAATTGACGTATATACTCCTGGCGAAGGAATATGTCTGGGAACATTTAATGCCTTCCTATTCGCCTTAGCATAATTTCTCACTCGCAATTCTGCCTCCTATTCTTGTATGTGTAGTCATAAGTTTCCCGATGCATTACTGGTTTCACCAAACGTTTTTACAGTGGAGAATACAATTTCTACAGCGTAAGACAGCTTTTTCTAAAAGAAAAAATACGTGTTAAGAGGTAACAGTATGCAGCGTTGTAAAATGTGGCTTCCAGGCCTCTTGAATAAGCATGTAACTTTCTCAAGTATCTCCTTTTTACATTTGTGTGTGTGTGTGTGTGTGTGTATGTGTGTGTGTGTGTGTGTGGGCGCAAAATTTAAATCTGTCAGGATGTTGCATGGCATGCTACATTGCGCACATGGATGCAAGATTTCTCCAAGAGAAGAATTACTTCTTCGAGTTTTAGCTGCCATTAAAGTAGAATATAGACACCCTTTCAGTTCAGTAACACAGCATCTGTCTAACTCGAGCTAGAAGGTGCAATAAATTTAGGCGATCCGCCGTTCTGGGCAGTAATTGTAAACGGAAACGACAGAAAAGGTGATAACTTCAGCCTGGACGTAAATAAAATATTTTATCTCCAGAATGAAAAGCTTCAATGTGTAGACTTTCCAGTTTGGTTTACAGAGAGCCCTGCAGCGACAGATGTTACTCCATTAAAATTTTATGTCACAAATTCAGATTAACTACATCCTCGGAAGTTTTTGTGCAATCACGACTAATGCCAATCGTGGCAGGAAGCATTATCAAAGGAGGATCTGGACTGACATTGTAGACTAGGTCTCATTTACCAGAATAACGACTGCACCACAGATCAAGACATTCTCTGTGCTGATGAATTATGGGATACTGCACGGTCTTCTTTGTCAGGAGTGTTATAATTTGTTATTAACTTGTTGTGAAAACGTCTTTCTAACAGACAAAAATAACTAACATTTGCTGACACTTGTGGTCTTGGGTCGGCGTCACTGCCCATAAAGCAGAGGTTGCGTATTGGGATCCTGCCTCCGGCATAAGTGTGACTTTTAAATGTGATGCTCTGTTTTTTGAGTCTTACATTGATCTTGGGTTTACAAAACGAAAAAATAAATGTAAATCAAATGTGTAACTGAAAAAAACTGACATTTCCTAACGCAGGGTCGGTCCACCCTGCGCCTTTAAGACGACTTTGCTGGTAACAATTTCAATAAGGTGTCTGAGTGTCTGTGGAGGAATGGCAGCCGATTCCTCCTCAAGAGGCGAAAGCAGAGAAGGCGGTGATGTAAGACTCTGCGATCTGGAGCGAAGTCGACGTTCTGACTCATCCCAAAGATGCTCCATTGGATTAAGATCGGTACTCTGGGCATGTTAGTCCATTTCAGGAATGTTATTGTCCACAAACAATTACCTCACAAATGCTGCTCTATGACACAGTGTACGAAGTCTGTTCAAAAAAATTTGTAATTACCAAATTACGAAATTTTTGAGCAGGCTTGGTATTTCGGAGAGAAATTCGGTTGGCATCCCTGCACACGCCTGTGTTTAGTGTGTATCTGTCGGACGTTTCATTGTTGTATATTTATTGTTCAGTGATGTATTGAGTAGAACTTTGTCTCACAGTTTGTGAATTTCGAGACGGTAAAGTTAGAGAAGTAACGCATCTGCATTAAATTTTGCGTGACACTTAACAAAATCTTTACAGAGACAAACCAAATGACATAGGAAGCATACGGCGATAAGTGCTTAAGACATAATCGGTGTTACGAATGGCTCACACTGTTTAAAAATGGCCGGACGGAACTTAAACGTGGACCTTCGACGTCTACCGACGACGCTCATGTCAGGAATGTCAACGAAATTGTGCGTGCCAATCGAGGATTGACTTTCCGAGAGATTGCAGAATAATGTGACATTTCAGTTCAATCACGCCATGAAATCCTGACACAGCATCTTGAAAGGCATCGTGTTGCCGCCATGCTCGTCCCACGGCTCTTGAGTCAAGACCAGATGGTTCAAATGGCTCTGAGCATTATGGGACTTAATATCTGAGTTCATCAGTCCCATAGAATTTAGAACTACTTAAACCTAACTAGCCTAAGGACATCACACACATCCATGCCCGAGGCAGGATTCGAACCTGCGACCGTAGCGGTCGCGCGGTTCCAGACTGAAGCGCCTTGAACCGCTCGGCCACATCGGTCAGCCAGTCAAGACCAGAAAGACCTTCGCTCAGCAATCTGTAAAGAGCTTTTGGATCGCGCAAATGAGAACGATATGTTTCTCAAGAGAAACATAATTTGTAATGACGCATGGGTGTATGTTTATGATGTTGCGACCAAGGTTTAATCTTCACAAATGGTCGGGAAAGGTTCTCCAAGACCAAAAAAAGTTCGTCAGGTCAGGTCAAAACGGTGTGTATCAATTGTGGAGGAGAGGATTACGGAGACCATGCTGATAGATTTCTCTGACGCTGAAGGATTCGTTCATCATGAATTCATGCCACAGGGACAAACTGTTAATCGATGGTGCTATTGGGACGTGTTGCGACGCCTGCGAGAAAATGTTAGGAGGATACGGCCTGAAATGTGTCGAGACAGTTCATGACTCCTGCATCACGATAACGCACCATCATCTTCATCCCTGTTGATGCGTGAATGTTGCACAAAAACCGAAATCACTGTGCTGTGCTGCCTGACCCTCCGTACTCTCCAGACCTGGCCCCTGCGGACCTTTTTTTTATTTCCAAAGTTAAAAAGAAAATTCGCAGGCGGCGCTTCGCGCGATACAGCAAATGCAGTACCAAGACTGCTTCCGGACGTGGAAACGATGTGTATCAATTGTGGAAGAGAGGATTACGGAGACCATGCACAATAAGTAAAAGGTATGCGCAGAAAAATTTTGTGGGCAAAGTTCTGGAATCTTTTTTAACAGACCTCGTACTGTCACGCTGGTACAGATAATCATCGCCTCTGAACTGTTACACTCCTGTACTCAATGCAGTTAAATGTGTTCGATTCTTTCGCAATAACCTTTCCGTAAGCGCAATAGGGGGACTACATTCTTACAATTAAAAACAACCACATATCGTAACACCACCCCCTTCGCGCTTCACTGTTGGCACTACAGATGATAGCTGGTAACGTTCTCCGCCAGCCCCGGATCTACGATATTTCCGAACCGGGGCAAAAACTTGATAGTGCCGCCCCTCCCCCTCAAGCGTTTCAGATAGGATGTCAAAAATTTAAAAAATCAATTTTTCAAAAATATGTTCATTTTGTAGCGCACATCTCTCTGTATGTTCGAGAAAATGTAAGACATGTTATTTGGTCTTAAGTGTGCCAAAGTGCAGTGCCACGCCTCTTCACACAACATTCTTCCGTTGCACGTCACTGTATTTCGGTATATGGAATTCAAACGTGTATATTTTGTAATGGAAGCCATCAAACCTATATTCAGGACAGTGGAAATTAAAATGTCCAACTTAAAATGTCGAGTGGTGCCTATCCTGTTCCCAGTCAGCCGATTTGACATCCTATCCCCTTTTAGAAAAACTCACAATTAATACTGGGTGGGATTATCTGTAACCAGGAGAATAAGAACTGTTCAGAAAATGAGCTAATAACTTTCTCTTTTGTGTGACATAAAATTAAATATAGGAACGCAAAATCAATAAAGACAAGAGACAAGCAAGACAGTACACATTTCTTCAATGCTTAGGTCCTAGCATTTTTTTTCTCTCTAATCGTGCTACAGTTTTACACGGCATGCTTATCTTCCTGCAAAAGAATTTATCATTTCATCAATGTTCGTCAAACGTCTTGCTACATGAAAAATTAAAATGTCGTTGTCTAATACTGAAAAAGCTGTTAATACGATTAGTACCTAAGACTGGTCTGGTTTCTCGATTTGATTATGTTTATTTTGTCGCTGTCTGCTAGGCCTTTCTAATATTGCGCCAAGTGGAACCACCCGCACGCTATTTGTTCGTTTCTTTCGTCGGCCGACTCTGAATCGAGTAATTGTACTTTCTCATGTAGCACGCGCGTCCGCGTCTTCGTATTTTATATGTTTCTGTCTGGCACATAGATAGCTAACACATACCAAAGAGAAAAGTCGCGGCCATTCTAGTGATCTCGATACTGAACCATGACGGTAATGATCTGGCACATAAATCGAATCAATGCTTAACTAAACTATCGTTCTTTGAAGAAGAATCACTCTTTGTGATTAAAAAGAGACTAATGGGAGGGATTCTTCAATACAAGCAAACGAGCATAAACGCCCTTCATGATCGTGATTCTGTTATGCAAGCGCTTGTCTGTTTGTCCTGGATCAGGCTATCCTACTTTGCACACGCTGTACAAAATATTTGCTTGTCTCATCTATCGCTACAGTAGAGAGAAGTTTTTCAACATTGCGGCGTACAAAGGCACTGCTGAGGTCGACAACGAAGGAGGATCGACTTAATGGCTTTGCTCTGTTGAACACTCGCCCTGACATTGATTGTCCTATTGACGATGAAATTCACCAATTTGCCAGGAAGAATAGGCGCATTTAAGGAAGAGAACAACATTTTTAGTTTTTTAATATCACAACACAGAACTGTCTTTTATATGTGTGTAACCAATTTAAATAAAACTTTCTTAAACTTTGTATGGGACTTGATTATTTTTTATTACGGTAAAAGTAGAGATAGCTCAAGATGTCTTTAGCGCTTCCTCCTTGAGGTTTTTCTGTAACTGCCACTAACTGGAACACGCTCCAAGTAAGCAAGCCTATCATTTTCATCTATCTCATTTACATAAATAACAGGACCGAATTATACGAAAGAACACAATTCACGAAGTACCAACATCAAATTCCTATTAGGCTTACTAAAAGCAAAACGTTTTATGTTAGAAAACAGTTTTACATTTCATTCATTTGCTCCAGTTTGTCAAGCATGGGATCTAAAACTTAACTCATAACTTATTCTCCGGTTAACTTCCCTGACCCCGTCAGAATCACCGATTCAGTTATCTCGCCTTTATTCTCCGATTGGGCTTTTACGTTTCGTGCAATGCGTTTTCAGCGCTGTTACGAGCACAGAATTAAGCGGCTGCTAATTTGGGACTGTACAACTGGCAAAAATTTTGTCGTGCAAAATTTTTATATAAATTTGGAATTGTCATATTCTTCCATATAATATCCCCGTTTCTTCTCCTTCCTCGTTCTAACAATCTTCTCACCACTAATTCTGTAACTATTCCTGCCATTGTCACAACTTATTCTCCGGTTAACTTCCCTGAAAAAATGGTTCAAATGGCTCTGAGCACTATGGGACTTAACTGCTGAGGTCATCGGTCCCCTAGAACTTAGAACTACTTAAACCTAACTAACCTAATGACATCACACACATCCATGCCCGAGGCAGGATTCAGACCTGCGACCGTAGCGGTCGTGCGGTTCCAGACTGTAGCGCCTAGAACTGCTAACTTCCCTGACCCTGTCAGAATCACCGATTCAGTTATCCCGCCTTTATTTGCCGGTTAGGCTTTTATGTTTCGTGCAATGCGCTTTCCGCGCTGTTACGAGAACAGAATCAAGCGGCTGCTAACTGGGACTGTACAACTGGCCCTTAGTAGTGTAGCGACCTGGCAAAAATTTTCTGTGAAAATTTCATTTTCTTGGGTAGACCGAGAAGTTAATATGTAATCTTCCTTATCTGTTATTCCTCTTAGTCGTTTATTTCCACTCTGGTAGTCTGAATCTACGGATTTTGCTAATAATTGAAACAATGCTTATCATTCGCACACCCAATCAACCACGTAAATAAACTGCGATTGGCATTCACCCGTTCGGCTTTATTCAGCTCAGCTCGTATAGCCCCAACCCTTTTTTCCTGCGGTAAAGTTTTTTTTTGTATTATTATTTCTAGATGCGATGGAGATTAGCCTGGGAGAGACATCACGGCCGGCCGAGGTGGCCGAACGGTTCTAGGCACTACAGTCTGGAACCGCGCGACCGCTACGGTCGCAGATTCGAATCCTACCTCGGGCATGGATGTGTGTCATGTCCTTAGGTTAGTTAGGTTTAAGTAATTCTAAGGTCTAGGGGACTGATGACCTCAGAAGTTAAGTCCCATAGTCCTCAGAGCCATTTGAATCATTTTTAGAGACATCACGTTCACTACGCACGCATTCAAAAATCATCTTATGATTCGTTTGGAAACCAACTTAGAATGTGTTCAAAAACCATCAGGGATGCGTTTCAAAACCATACAAACAATCGATAAGCCAACGTGAGCTGGATGATAGGCGCGTTGTGAAACAAGGTTTTTATTTCTTTAAGAATATGAATTTACCCCCCCCCCCCCCTGAAATTGCCTCCCAGGGCAAATACCCCGTTTTGCCCCATCCCCTAGATCCTTGTCTGTTCTCCAGGCGTTCGACAAACTCAAACCCTTCCATCCGACTGTCACGAGGTATATCGTGATTCATCGCTCCAAATCACTTGTTCTCAGTCATTCACTGTCTAGTGGCGTCATTTTTTACACGACCTCCATTGTCGCCTAGCATCTTGTACAGACACGTGTGGCTTATGAGAAACTGTTTGACCACTGTACCCCGTTATTTTTAGCTTCCTACGCACAGTCATTGTGGTAATTGGACTGTTGGTATAGCTCCTTCCGTCGACTTCACGCGATTTTTTTAAACCATCTCTGCAATACTCGAAGGTCGCTGTTCGTCAGTACATGCAGTCTGCCTGCTTTTGGTTCAGCTGTTACTGTTCCTTCGCTTTTCCACTACACAATACTATCGTCAATAGCAGACTTGTGCAGCTTTAGAAGGGTTGAAATGTCCACGATGGATTTATTACTCAGGTGACATCCAGTGACAAGTCCACAATCGAAGTCACTGAGCTCTCGTAACCGAACCATTCTGCTGTGACCGCTTCTTCGCTGAAAATTTCCTGTGCCTCCCTTTAGACTGGCGGGTGCGCCTTTCGTGACATCTAGTGGTCAGCTCAACATTGCACCGGAGTGTCTAGGTGATTTTTGATCTGAAAGTGTTGAAACGTCCCCTTAGAAAAATCTTATAAATGACAGTGCTGGAAAACCTCTACGTTATTTGATTTTCAAACAGCTGAGCAAAACTGAACGTACTCAGACATTCACTAAATTGACACACAATATTTTTAGCGCAACGCAATCCGACTTTCAATAATCCCCACAGAAGAATGGCCCTGACTATCAATAACCTATACCTTTCATGAATCACTTACCTCACAAAAAACTTCGTTACTCGAACTACTGCAATACAGCGAGCGCCAATACTGCCAGCAAAATAAAAGGTTCTAACTACTGATAGGCATAGTTAGCAAATGAAAGATTTCGATAGAGAACAAACAATGTATTTACCTTAATAGCGTTCAAAAGTCATAATATATATATATATCAGTTCATGGCATCCAGTCTTACAAATTTTCTCTATCTGATGGACACACGTCCAGATCATCCACTCTCAAAACTCCGCCATCTCTCTCCCCACATCCAACACTGCTGGCGGCTCACCTCCAACAGCGCAACGCTACGCGCTGTTCACATCGAACTACCCAACACTACAATAGCGAATATTTCAACAATGCCAACCAGCCACAGACTGCACACAGCACAGCCAGTGATTTTCATACAGAGCGCTATGTGACGTTACCAACATAAAAACCTAAACAGCCTACTTACAGTGTATATATCGACATGGCGGTGGTACAGAGATATTGAAAAATACTTGTGTGTAGTTTTTCAAATGTTGTAACACATTCCGTTCAAGTGAAGAGATAGAACTTGATCAGTTTGGATAAGGATTTAGAATTTACTCGGAATGATTCGAAAGTAACTTTCGAGGTCAGTTGAAGAGATTTGGAATATTGTTCGAGATTTCTTCAACTGCAGGAGCATTTCATTAATATCTGCACATCAGCAACCAAGTGAAGTTACAAATTGAGATTTTACCCTTCGCGGCCACGATAAATAGATGTCGTGTGACTAGGGCCTCCCGTCGGCTAGACAGTTCGCCGTGATGGACACGCCGTACCGTTTCGACGGTATTTCACATCATCGTATAAAAGCAGCATGTCTAACTTTTCAGCCGCGTTGTCTGAGACGCCTTGCACGGTTCGTGCGGCTCCCCCCGTCGGAGGTTCGAGTTCTCCCTCGGACATTGGTGTGTGTATTATCCATTGCGTAAGTTTGTTTAAGTTAGATTAAATAGTGTTTAGGCTTAGGGGCCGATGACCTCAGCAGTTTAGTCCCGTAAGACCTTACCATAAATTTCCAAATTTTTCTAACTTATACGTCTGTATGTGGGGAATGTTGAAGCAGAAATTACTGCCGCGCGGTCTTGGGGCGCCATGTCGCGTATTGCGTGGCCCCTCCTGCCGGAGTTTCGAGTCCTCCGTGTGGCGCGTGTGTGTGTGTGTGTGTGTGTGTGTGTGGGTTTTAGCATAAGTTAGTTTAAGTAGTGTGTAAGCCTAGGGACCGGTGACCTCAGCAGTTTGATCCCTTTGAAATTCACACACACACACACACACACACAATTGCAGAAATTACTCGCCGATAAAGAACACAGTTCTTGGTAGTTCTGCAGTACATATAAGTAAACAGTCGAAAGGCTTGATGCAATGATGAAGACTGGCATGAGCAAGTTTACAATGTAACAGACGATTCCGACCGATTGTCTTTTCGATTTCACAATACTTCTCGTATTCTTTTGCAAATAGTTTTAACCTCGAAATTAACAATCGTTATACCACTGCACTCGTCTTTTCTGGCGCTTTCTGTGCCATTAAATAGTATATAGTTCTATTTTAAAAAATTATATTTGCTTCAATATCTCGATCGATACACGAGTAACCATTCTCTATTACACACAAAAAGTTCGTGCTCGTTGACGTACTACCATAAGTCCCAAACCTCGTTTCGATATATGGACCGTTCACAAAGTAAATGGGGCGTTAACGCCTTAACGCGAGTCACTCTGTATATTTACACATATATAATACAACGATTTATACATGGTGTAAACGATAACTGTTTACAACATACCACAGCGGTTGAGGTAAAGTCGAGAAGGACAAATTGGTATAGGAAACTTATTGGCTATAAACCCGGAAATACCCTCAGATTGGCCTACAAGTGCCACTTAAGCTACGGCGCATGCGCGCCGTCCGGTATTTTTGCTAAAATCGTTTTTGAACATTAAAAAATTGTTCTCCTTGTACTAGGAAAGTGTGAAATTTACGTGTGTGTAAATTTTGCTTCACTTTCTGTATCAGTATAAAATGAACAAGTAAATCGATTTTGTTTGTCTGTTCTTTCTACTATAAAACTACTGAGCTTCTTAAGGATTAAATTGGCACCGAATTGTAAACATAATCAATTTGTGAATACCGTTTGCAAACGTCTCTTGTCTAATTAAGTCTTTTCTTTCATTAGCCTCATAGGAAAGATTAACAAAGTTAACGAAACGGACGACTAAGCCAGGGGAGTGTGGTGCCCCCTAGACGGCCAATAATACTGACAAGAAACTTCCTGGCCGATTAAAACTGTGTACCGGACCGCTACAGAGTGAAAATTTCATTCTGGACACATCCCGCAAGCTGTGGCTAAGCCATGTGCCCGTAATATCCTTTCTTCCAGAAGTGCTTGTCTTGCAAGCTTCTCAGGAGAGTTTCTGCGAAGTTTGGAAGGTAGGAGAGGAGGTGCTGGCAGAAGTGAAGCTGTGAGGAGGGGGCGTGAGCCGTGCTTAGGTAGCTCAGTCGGCAGATTCGCCCGCGAAATGCGAACGTTCAGAGTTGAGTTTCAATGCGGCAAACAATTTAAATCCGCCAGGAAGTTTCATATCAGCGCACACACCGCTGCAGAGTGAAATTTCACTCCGTAATACAGATAATATTTCCCGGATAACCATATTCACCGTCATGAGTAGGATTGAAAGGTTGCCCAATAATACTGAAAACATCAAAAACTTTGGAAATTTTTTTATGTCGTCTGTGGGCAATATTGGCACTACCCTTGACAATTTCCCACGTGCTACACGGACCTAGGAGGTCAGGTTAGGTTACGTTAGGTTTGTTGTTGCTGTTGTTGTTGTTGTGGTCTTCAGTCCTGAGACTGGTTTGATGCAGCTCTCCATGCTACTCTATCCTGTGCAAACTTCTTCATCTCCCAGTACCTACTGCAATCTACATCCTTCTGAATCTGCTTAGTGTATTGATCTCTTTGTCTCCCTCTACGACTTTTACCCTCCACGCTGTCATCCAATGCTAAATTTGTGATCCCTTGATGCCTCAAAACATGACCTACCAACCGATCCCTTCTTCTAGTCAAGTTGTGCCACAAACTTCTCTTCTCCCCAATCCTGTTCAATACCTCCTCATTAGTTACGTGATCTACCCACCTTATCTTCAGCATTCTTCTGTAGCACCACATTTCGAAAGCTTCTATTCTCTTCTTGTCCAAACTAGTTACCGTCCACGTTTCACTTCCATACATGGCTACACTCCATACAAATACTTTCAGAAACGACTTCCTGACACTTAAATCTATACTCGATGTTAACAAATTTCTCTTCTTCAGAAACGATTTCCTTGCCATTGCCAGTCTACATTTTATATCCTCTCTACTTCGACCATCATCAGTTATTTTACTCCCTAAATAGCAAAACTCCTTTACTACTTTAAGTGTCTCATTTCCTAATCTAATCCCCTCAGCATCACCCGATTTAATTTGACTACATTCCATTATCCTCGTTTTGCTTTTGTTGATGTTCATCTTATATCCTCCTTTCAAGACACTGTCCATTCCGTTCAACTGCTCTTGCAAGTCCTTTGCTGTCTCTGACAGAATTACAATGTCATCGGCGAACCTCAAAGTTTTTACTTCTTCTCCATGAATTTTAATACCTACTCCGAATTTTTCTTTTGTTTCCTTTATTGCTTGCTCAATATACAGATTGAATAACATCGGGGAGAGGCTACAACCCTGTCTCACTCCTTTCCCAACCACTGCTTCCCTTTCATGCCCCTCGACTCTTATAACTGCCATCTGGTTTCTGTACAAATTGTAAATAGCCTTTCGCTCCTTGTATTTTACCCCTGCCACCTTCAGAATTTGAAAGAGAGTATTCCAGTTAACGTTGTCAAAAGCTTTCTCTAAGTCTACAAATGCTAGAAACGTAGGTTTGCCTTTTCTTAATCTTTCTTCAAAGATAAGTCGTAAGGTTAGTATTGCCTCACGTGTTCCAACATTTCTACGGAATCCAAACTGATCTTCCCCGAGGTCCGCTTCTACCAGTTTTTCCATTCGTCTGTAAAGAATTCGCATTAGTATTTTGCAGCTGTGACTTATTAAACTGATAGTTCGGTAATTTTCACATCTGTCAACACCTGCTTTCTTTGGGATTGGAATTATTATATTCTTCTTGAAGTCTGTGGGTATTTCGCCTGTCTCATACATCTTGCTCACCAGATGGTAGAGTTTTGTCATGACTGGCTCTCCCAAGGCCATCAGTAGTTCTAATGGAATGTTATCTACCCCCGGGGCCTTGTTTCGACTCAGATCTTTCAGTGCTCTGTCAAACTCTTCACGCAGTATCTTATCTCCCATTTCATCTTCATCTACATCCTCTTCCATTTCCATAATATTGTCCTCAAGTACATCGCCTTTGTATAAACCCTCTATATACTCCTTCCACCTTTCTGCCTTCCCTTCTTTGCTTAGAACTGGGTTGCCATCTGAGCTCTTGATATTCATACAAGTGGTTCTCTTCTCTCCAAAGGTCTCTTTAATTTTCCTGTAGGCAGTATCTATCTTCCCCCAGGTGAGACAAGCCTCTACATCCTTACATTTGTCCTCTAGCCATCCCTGCTTAGCCATTTTGCACTTCCTGTCGATCTCATTTTTGAGACGTTTGTATTCCTTTATTGCGTGGAAAATGATTTGCAGGTATTGTGGGATATTGGGGCAGATGAGTACAAAAACAGAAGTATTAAAAATAATGATTCTTGTGATTTGTTGCTCAGAAAATATGGGGAACGACCGCGAAGGAAGATTTTTTTTTTAATTAATGAATGCAAAATTAACGAATATAAGAATGTATACTGATATTTGTCTCTATGTATAAATTATTACACGAAAATGATCCTTTAGTGCACGAATTATTGCATGACACATGTCTATAACTAGATCTCAAATACTGTAAGATGAAACTGCACTTGTAAATCTCAAGTTTTCGAAAGAATTACCAGCAGCAAAGTAGCTTAGCGTTATAGACAACGCTGATTGTTGGAACTGCATCTCTTTTTACTATTTTGTTTTTGATGATCAGAATATGGGCGTCCGCTGAAATTTATCAGGAAGGATGGAGGGCGAGGCAAGTGCCTATGAAACGGGACGGATTTCCAGTAAAGTATCAAACGTCGGCCCATCAATAAACAAAAAGCTATGATAATTTGTTTTTCGTTCAATCTCAATTCTCTCAACGAGTTTCCGTGAGGGATCTACAGCGCAACTTGAACCAATTTTTATCCGCTTTCATTTCTGTTTGCAACAAAGTAGAGCAATTCTCACAGCAGCACTGTGTTTATCGTCCAGCATTCCGCATCACTACATTACCGCACAATGTTATTTACAACGTAATTCTGTAGTACACGGAAAAACAGTAATATTGCACAATATTATTGGCCATCTAAGGACAGCTTAAGAGTAGGAGAGCCGGCCGGTGTGGCCGTGCGGTTCTAGGCGCTTCAGTCTGGAACCGCGTGGCCGCTACGGTCGCAGGTTCGAATCCTGCCTCGGGCATGGATGTGTGGATATCCTTAGGTTAGTTAGGTTTAAGTAGTTCTAAGTTCTAGCGGACTGATGACCTCAGATGTTAAGTCCCATAGTGCTCAGAGCCATTCTATGAGTAGGAGAGAATACTGAAAATCGCGCGCATGCTGTCTTCCCCTACGCCATCAAAAAATATTCAAATGTGTATGAGTTCTTAAGAGATAAAACTGCAGAGGTCGTCGGTCCCTAGACTTACACACTACTTAAACTAATTTATGCTAAGAACAACACACACACCCATGCCCGAGGGAGGACTCGAACCTCGTGCAGGAGGCATCGCGCAGTCAGTGACATCCTAAGCCATCGTGGTACACTGTAAATATTGTAACGAGGTGTAGCAAGTAAACATTTAACTTTACCGCGAATAATTTACAGCCGATAAACAAACTATGTGATTAACATTTATAGTAGTAGGCAAGGTGTGAGGACAACTTGTAACACGACTTCACATGGTTTGCCACCGTTGCGGAAGTATAATACTTTTCAATAATTACGACAGAAAACTGTAATTGGCGAACGTTTTATGACTATGACAGGCTTTGTTGTATTAAAATATGATCATGATTGTCGTTATGTTCTTAGTCAGTGGAATGAAATTCCGAGTTCAGGCTTCAGCAGACGAAAAGTCAGGCCCTACCGTCATAGATCTGATGTACATTACGGGTTAACGTGGTTTACAAACTTAATCGTGTATTGAAACTCGGCTGAACATCATTAACCGATCACGCTGAGAAAGCGTAAGAGTTGGTTTACAAAATTTTTACACCCACAGGTGCGGACAAAAGATCTATGGCTGTCATTTGTCTTATCTGAACAGATAGTTTCGAACGTGACTTTGTTTTCTTATAGACAACCCACTCGCATTTAATAGAAAGGAGGTCGAAATCGCTGTCTGTTCATCCAGATTTAGATTGTCTGTGTTTACCAAGTTATCGGCATTAACGATCTTTATGTTCACGTACGCTGGTGACGGGGAGAGAGACGAGACAAATTATTGTACTGTGTGAGCACTTGCGCTTGCACAGTTTTAAATAAGATGGAAAGTTAACTCAGTGTCCGGACACAAGGTGTTTTAAAAAAAGATGTCACATATTTCTATAGGAGGTAGCACTGGTCAAAATTAGAATAGAAGTTCCTATAATTATATATCCAGAAACCAATACCTGTTGAGATATGGGTCGTTTCAGACGTGACAAGTAATGTATAGTATTTCCAGGCGAGGCATTGTTTACTAGAGATGAGATAGTAAATTACCAAAATACGCATGTGTGGGCAGATGCAAATCCTCCAGAAATCACGAAGGTGATACATCAGGATGCATGGAACTGAATTCGTTGGATTTATGGCTATGGGGACATTTAAAGGCATCGGTATATGTCCAGTCCTCAACGTGCAGATTTTACAGGAGGGTATGACCAATGCATGTGACATAGTGCGGATGGAGCCAGGAATATTTGAAAGAGCGCATGATACACAGCGAAGAAGGGCCGAAGGATGTATCAGGATGCATGGCAACAACATGCAGCACTGCCTATATACTGAGGTGATAGAAGTCATGGGATAACGATATGCACATATACAGATGGCGGTAGTATCGCGTATTCATCTGCCCTAATATCTCACAATACCTGCAACTCATTTTCCACACAACAACAACAACAAACCTAACCTGACTTCCTAGATCGGTGTAGCACGTGGGAAATTGGGAAGGATAGTGCCAATATTGTCTACAGACAGAGTTGGCAGAGCTGTCAGTTGTATTCAGATGATGCATGTGAAAAGGTTGCCGACGTGATTGTGGCTGCACGACGGGGAGTAACAGCCTCTGAACGCAGAATGGTAGTTGGAACTAGCCATATGGAACATTCCATTTCGGGGATCGTTAGAGAATTCAATATTCCTAGATACACAGTGTCAAAAGTGTGCAGGGAATACCAGATTTCAGGTATTACTCTCCGCACGGACAATGCCGTGGCTGATGGCCTTCATTAACGATCGAGAGCAGCAGCGTTTGTGTAGAGTTGCTAGTGCTAACAGACAACCATCACTGCATGAAATAACAGCAGAAGTCAAATTGAGATTTACGACGAACATATCCGTTAGGGCATTACGGCGAAACCCGGCGTTAATGGCAGCAGACGACCGACGCGAGTGCCTTTGCTAACAGCACATCTCCTGCAGCGCCTTTTTTGTCGGTGAAGTTGGGTTTCAACCAGTATTTAGACTCACACACACACACACACACACACACACACACACACACACACACACGCACGCACAAAACACACACAAAGGGAGCACCACAAAGGAATTATCCGAATGGGATGGAAATCAGTAGATGTGATGTACATTTGCAGACAAACAAATGATTACAATTTCCGAGGAGCTGCATGATTTATTCAAGAAAAAGAGCTTCACAAATTGGGCAAATCAATAACGCCCTAGCCCGCTTCTGACCCTTACGCATGTGGTTATTCGGCTTGCCATTGATTGACAGAGTTTTATTGTATCCTCCAGAGGAAAATCGTGCCAGATTTTGTCCAGTTGGTCCTTAGATTGTGAAAATTCCGAGCTGGTTGGAGGGCCCTGCCCAGAATGCTCCAAACGTTCTCAGTTGAGCAGAGATCCGGCAACCTTGTTCGCCAAAGTAGAGTTTAGCAAATATGAAGAAAAGGCGTAGAAAATCTCGCCGTGTGTGGGCGGGCATTATATTGCTGAAATGCAAACCCAGGATGGCTTGCCACGAAAGGCAACAAAACGGGGTGTACAGTATCATCAACATATCGTTGCGCTGTAAGGTGCCGCGGATGACAACAAAAGAGGTCCTGCTATGAAACGAAATGACACCCTAGACCAATGGTTCTCAAGGCGTGTATCAGGGTGCGCCCTGTGATATTTTAGAAAAACTTACGGCCAAATATAAAAGGACATATAGCTACTCAATTCTATCCATTTTACGATACGGGACAAGTCCTTAAGTTTTGTTGAATAGTTTAGTTTGGTTAAGGAAATTAGGCGGCTTATTCTCTTTGTAAGTGCCGACAGGATTCGGAACGTTTCATGGCGACTGTCTTCTCTCTTTCGTTGCTGCTAATCTTAGCTATCTAACAGTAGCGGCTGTTTGGGAACTGGGCAAAGGTATTCCAAAATAATGAGTGAAAAGAACACCGTAATTAATTGTTCTGTTCTTACATTAACGGATGCGTCAGTAGACCAACTACGACTTCGCTTTCTGTATTCTTTTGACTTTCGATTAGAATGACGTCCTTCGAGCTCTGTTGGCAATAATTCGTCATTGGATCTTAATTATTTTTAATATTTAAAATTCTGTCAAGAAGACGGGTTTTTTTCTACTTTGCTGTTATCATTCAGAAACAAAGTGGCTATATAATCTCGACGTCGACTAAGAGGGACTGAAGAAAATCGCAATAAAACTTAAAGAGCCGAAAACACAGCAGCACTTGCATGTCTGCGTTGTTTCAAGTGCGCTGTCTGTCTTCGTCCACGCGTCAGCGACGGGATTTCCCGTTTAGTGTAACAAGTTTGTCCGTCGCCTCTCATTGCACCTGTAACTTTAACGCCTCAGCCATGGTACAAGAACTATGTCTCCAACAAAAAATTTCACTGAGTCACAGCTGTCCGATCTTAGCTATATTGGATCGCAATTAGCAATCTATTCCGCACCCGCAGTTGTGTTTAATGCAATACAATGGACTTTAGCTCAGTACAAAAATTAAAGGCTGCAGCATTCCCCTTTTTTCAACCGCTTCAGTACGGGCTTCTAAGTATCAATCTGAATTCTCGGTTCATAGTGTTTACCGAATATCGTCCTCGTCCTCGTATACTTTCATACACAAAATTAAAGTTTCTGCGTCTGCCCACGAGATACCAGGAAAACTGCCTCGCTTGGCTGATGTACTGAAAATCGGTGTAAAGTTATATGCCGTTATCACGTTGGGCTTGTAAATCATTTAAAGCACGGAGACATTTTCATATGCCTTGGTGGTTAAAATGTGCGCTAAACAGTGACAGTCCAAATGGATAGTAGTACTTGTTATATGAAAGATCATGAAACCAATTACATCAAAATTAAGCTGGTTTAGACTTGTACACAAGTGGCTTTAGAATGAAAGAATCCATAGCGTTAATAGGAATGATGAATTGCTGACAGCTCTATGCTCGATATGTACGTCGTTTAGATGTTGACATCTTAGCAAATGCAATCTGTTCTTGCTGCATGTATATAAATTTTCACTCATCGAAATTATGTGCCTGGGGTATGGTTGAGTGTCTGGTATCTTTATTATAGCTTTCCTCTCTTCTCCTATTTTATTCTTGGGTACCGGTACTATTGGATATATTATCATATGCTGCATGTCTCTTATTTTTGGATCTTTCGATGCTATACGCGAAGCGGAAGGGTTGGGGTAGAGTAAATACGTTTAATCTTTGATCCTCAGACAAAACCCAATATTTTTAGAGTTTTTGGCAGGCGTTATAACATTGCTAACCATTCTTAGGTTTTGTCTCATATAACGTCTCGATAAGGGTCACTGCAATACTGACACATGTCACATACTATTTTTATTTGTGAAGAGGAGTGACCAACAGGTTACAACTTCCTTTGCACGCAGAAATATCACGTCTCATAAGTGTTCCTTCTCTACCATATACGAAATAAATAAAGAAAACTGCAGGACAGGTACAGAAATCACTGACTTTACAACTGTGGATTGTCACATAAAGGAGCACCTTCAGAATTTCCGAACGATAAGGTAATTAGTGGTGAAACGGAATTCAGCTAAGCAATCAGCATAATTCTGGCGCAAAGATAATTTGATCGAAAATTATACTTTCACAATGCACCGAACGAAGTAGTTGCTAGAAGTACCAGATCATATAATAAACTGATGAAGACAGCTCTTTCCTGCAACAATTAGCGTTGTGTACTACAATAACAAGCACCCCCAATCAGTTTGAACTGCTTTCCATACAGCAATTTTTTTAAGCGCAGCTGCTATTTTCACTTCAAAACAGGTAATTTAACTCTCAGAAGTGACATATATTTGCTTGTAAGCTAACTGAATTAGCCGGTAATTACAATAAATAACTCAGTAACCTTCTCTCATACAGGAAACAACGTATTGCCCATCTAAAATAAGCACTTCTGTCACACCAGTAACTATCTTTTGGAACTAGCATACAATTTGATTGCTAACTGTTCATGGATAGCTAGTATACGTTAATGGTTTCACTTTAGTTTTGTTTGATTGTGTTAACACTGAAAATATTACCAGATAATGTTTCATTTCATGTAACAGATGTAACTAAAGTATAACCAATTGTCAGTTCTCTCAGCACATATATTTCTATATGGTCTTGGAATAACATATTAGTTATACCGAAGGAGGTATCAAGCTATAATCGGAGCAAAGTGGTGCATAAAGCAGCAAGGGGGTGTGTCACTTGCTACGTATTACACGTACTTGTCATATACTTTAATGCTAAACATTGATTTCGTGACGTTAAAACAAGCGATAAACGTTGAATATGCAGTCATTGTAATATAACACAAATTAAATGCTCGCGTTCACTTTCGTAAATTCTTGGTGTGAAGGACATGTAATGACTAACTCAGTGGTGTTAAGACTTCTACGCGATTTACAGATATAGAACGTTGTATTATGGAAGTGATATCTAATGTGCGAAGGATGTAATACAAGAAATGCGACAATATTAGAATAGATACGACGAAGCATTTCATCAATAACATAGATACAAGGTTTCACTGCCAGAGACACACCCCTCTGCAAAATTGCTGTTCTCAACAGAAGTAAATACTTTCACAAAAAATTAAATACGTGATATGAAGTTTTGATTACATATTAACGCACACTTACCTCTTCTACCTTCCCATTAACGTCAGAAATAGTCGTTGATAAAAACAGTTTTCACCGTGCGTTTGGGCGTTAGTCTGTACAGGACACACGTCCACCCTCTGAAAACTAGAAAAGTGAATGAAATCATTCTTCCTCATCTCGTGCCATAAGATATTGTAATTAATTTTGTTGTTAAATTAAAGCACATTTTTCTTGTCTATTAACGTACTGGTATGTAAATCATAGACACATAAAATATTGGTAATGTATATGTATAGCGAATTGTCGACTTATGGAACACGCTGCCGTTATCTAAATTGATTAAAGAGCTGTACGATGGATAACAATTTGAATTCCTTTATTTTATAGGTTTTATAAATCAAGCAATAACGTAGTGCCATTCCCTTGCAAATGTTGGTGAACCTGTTCGGGTTCGAGAAAAGAATAGCGTTGGTACAATGACGGTGATGAAAAACGCGCGAAACGTATCAAATTTGATGTGTTTATGTATTTTTTAGAGCTTACAGTGGAAGTCGGCACTGATCATGCAATTAGAAGAGAGAATTGTAGAACTCGGCCGCGAAAAAGATATCGCTGCGTTGTCTGCATATGTTAATAAATTGGGTATTAAACAAGTGAGTAAGTTACCAAATTAATAGTGATACCCTTCTTGGGGTTGTCATCGATATATTGTCGGCTGATATGATAATACAACTTGGACATTTACTAGTCACATTAAGTCATTGTGAATTGAATACACTGCACACTGTACTGTCTCTAAGTCAACGGATAGGGATTTAGAGTTTACTTTGTAAGCCTGCAAATTGTTCCTGAACCATTCAGTACTGTCATTGTGTTTTTCTCGTGATTGGCTGCACTTAAATGCATGTCATTCGAAACAATCCTATTGTTGCCTCTACCACACTGGTCACCATTGATATTTATGTCCATGCCATCACAGCTGTCGCTCAGACTGGGAAAACAAAGTCGAGCTGATAAACAACAGCCTGTGTTGTAATGTCAGTTCACTAAATTCGTGTAGGCCGTTGGTTAAATATTTCGGAATTCCGCGTCCGCTATTCCTGTACATGCACTGCCTCCCACATTTTTGGTTAATAATACGAACTCGCTCAAAAGAAACGACAGCATATACTGAATGAGCACTGCTAGATTACTAACTAAAAAGCACCTGGATAACACTTCCTTAATCATTGCTCAGACAGATATTGAATGTTTTTCATGTACCTTCTTATGGTGTTTCCATCAAACCTGAAAAATGCGTGATAAGCACTAGTTTTTGAAGACATCAATTATATGCCTTCTTATGTCTCCTAGAATTTCTCCTGTTCAAAAGTACCTTTCAGTACCTCAGGGTTTCCATATAATATTAAAAATACGTTAATTAGCCTTCTGTGATTAGCTTCAGCTTCTAACACAAATGAATGAAACAAATAAACAACCTCCACATTCAAATGGCTCTGAGCACGATCGGACTTAACAGCTATGGTCATCAGTCCCCTAGAATTTAGAACTACTTAAACCTAACTAACCTAAGGATATCACACAACACCCAGTCATCAAGAGACAGAGAAAATCCCTGACCCCACCGGGAATCGAACCCGGGCGCCGGAACCTCCACATTGTGTGTATTGTTGCTCACATTTTTTTATCTGCATGTACTACACTCTGCAAGCCACTGAATTGCAGGGGAGACGGTATCCCACATTGTACCAATTATTACGATTCTTCACATTCCATTCACTTACGGAGTGCAGGAACAATGATTGTTTAAATGCTGCCTTCAGTGCTGTAATGGATCTAATCTTGCCCTCATGATTGTTTAATTGCCGCCATCTGTGCTATGATTAAGCTAATCTTGTTTGATTTTAGCTGGTTCTTGAAAGTATGATTTCTCATGATAGTTTACGTCTATTTTCAAGAGTCTGTCAGTCCAGTTTCTTAAACATCTCTGAGACATACTCCCATGTGTCAGACAGACCATTTGTGCTGCTCCTGTCTGTGTTCATTCAATATCCTGTTAGTCCTATTTGTTATGGGTCCCATACACTTGAGTAACATTCTAGGATGGGTTGTATGAGTGATTTGTAAGCAGTGTCCTTTTTAGACTGATTGTACTTCCCCAGTATTCTACTGTAACCAAAGTCTACCACATGCTTTATCCATGACTGAACCTATGTGATCATTCCATTTCATATCCCCACAAGTGTTACACCCAGGTATTTGTATGAAATGGCAGATTCCAACAGTGACTCATTGATATTATTGTCATAGGAAACTAGGTATTTCATTTTGTGAAGTACGCAATTTCACTTTTCTCAACATTTAAAGCAAGTTGCCAGTCTGTGAACGACTGAAATATTATCGAGATCTGACTGAATAATTGTGTAGCTTCTTTCACACAGCATTTCATTATAGCTATCTGCACGAGGTGTGAAAAGCCTGAGCGTGACTATTAAAATTGTCTGTAAGGTCATTAGTATATAACATGAACATTAAGAGTCCCGTTAAACCTTCTATTGATGACTCTCCATCCAAGATAACGAGCTGCATCCTTCCTACCAAAAAATCATCAGTCCAGACGCAAATTTCGTTTGATACCTGATATGATTGTACTTCCACTAAGAAACGTACATATGACATCGAGTCAAATGCTTTTCGGAAATCAAGAAATACTGCAGCTATCTGTTTGTCTTGATCCAAAGCTTTCAATATGTCATATGAGAAATGAGTGTGTCATATTTTGTTTCAGATAATTTTTTTTTTTTTTTTTGGGGGGGGGGGGGGGGGAATACATGTTGGTTGGCATGATGGAGGTCATTCTTTTGGAGGTAGGCCTACTTCATTATGTTTGAGTTCAGAATATGTTCTAGGAAGCTACAACAAATTGATGTCAAGGATATTGAATGGTAGTTTCGTGGATCACTTCTACAATTCTTCTTGTAAATAGGTGTACTCTGTGCTTTCTTCAAACTGACCATAGTTATTTGTTTAGGGAACCTATGTAAATTATAGTTAAGACTAACTGTGAGACTTTTCTTCTAACTGGTGGAGAAAAGAAAGGAACACCATCTCATTTACAACACCAAAAATGTGTTGTGGATAGGAACTTGGTGTATTATCTCTGTGGAGAAATCCACAAATTCAGAATGGAAGTTCAAAGCATATCACATGAAAATAAATCATACGACATAGCCAGTTGTGAAGAACAGAAGTAGCTCATTGCTTGCTGTTGATATTTCCGTACGTGTTTTATGGAATATAGGCCTAATTGTGATATCTCGCTGTGATGTTGAATGAGACTGTCAGATTAAATGAAAACACTTTCTCAGTGAAAAAAAAATGGGTACGCTTACATGGTAGACTTTTTTATTAATTGAGAAAATTTTATTTGGGTTTTCAAG
Organism: Schistocerca americana; assembly: GCF_021461395.2. Taxonomy (NCBI): domain Eukaryota; kingdom Metazoa; phylum Arthropoda; class Insecta; order Orthoptera; family Acrididae; genus Schistocerca; species Schistocerca americana. The sequence goes on from NC_060119.1 coordinate 225,880,909, forward strand.
TAAGCTGAATCTTGATTATAATAGTTTCATTGCTGGCTAAATGAACTATTTCTGCTTCTTGGATACATGATGACAGATTATTTATTTATAACAACAGTATATTTGTTACAATATCAGTTATGCACGTGTGATTCAGTTAGGTCATTGAAATGAATAAATAAAACAGCTACATAAGTTATACAAAATGGAACTAACACAAAGAATTGACTTTGCAGGTAACAAAAGTTGAACTGTCATTGAAGTACTTGTACTAAAACTTAGTGCAATTTATTTTGGAACTATATTAGATTCTTGCAAAGTTGAGTTGGAGTAGGAAACTGAGGGATTGCAGACATTTGCTGGATTCCTTCTTTATCAGGGTTTGGCACCTTACAAGGGAAATACCCCCCCCCCCCCCGCCCCCCCTCTACCCCCATACTCTCAGATATCTACATCTATACTCTGCAAACCACTGTGAGGTGCATGGCAGAAGATACGTCCCATTGTATCAGTTATTATGGTATCTATGTTCCATTCCCACAAGTAGTTCTGGAAGAATGATTATTTGGATGCCTCTGTGCGTGCAGTGATTATTCTTCTTATCCTCCCAAACCCTGTGTGAGTGATACATAAGAGGTTGCAGTATATTCCTAGAGCAATCACTTAAAGCCTGTAAACTTTGTAAGTAGCCTTTCATGGGACATTTTACGTCTATCGTCGAGAGTCTTCCAATTTAGGTCCTTTAGTATCTCTATGGCACTCTCCCGTTGATTAAACAAACCCAGTGCTGCCCTTCTCTGTATACGTTCAATATCCCCTGTCAACCCTATCTGGTTGAGGTCCCACACTCTTGATCAATATTCTAGAACCAGCCACATGAGTGGTTTTTAGCAATCTCCCATCTATCAGTGACTGGCCATATGTGATCCATTTCATATCCCCACGAAGTGTTACACCCAGGTATTTGTAATACTTGGCTGATTCCAACAGTGATTGATTGATATTAGTCATAGGGTACTACATTTCTTTCATTTTGTGAAGTGCAAAATATTACATCTCTGAACATTTAAGCGATTTGCCAATCTCTGCACCACTTTGAAATCTTCTTAAGATCTGACTGAATATGTATGCAGCTTCTTTCTGAAAGTACTTTATTATAGGTAACTCCATCATCTGCAAAAAAACCAGATTTTACTATTAATATATCCTACAAGGTCATTAATATCTAAAATGCACAGCAAGGGTTCCAACACACTTCGCTGGGGCACAGCTGAAGTTACTTCTACATCTGATGATGACTTTTCACCCAAGATAACATGCTGTGTCCTCCCTACCAAAAGTCCTCAAGTGGCAAAATGGCCCAGTGGATAGCTTGTTAAAAACTGAACACGAATCAAGCATGAAAATAGAAAGAATGTGTACTGAACTGTGAAAAAAGAAGCAAAACCGAAACAGTGACAGTTTCAAGGTCAAGGTGTGCAACATCAAGTCAATTTGAACAGCCAGGGAGGGCATCGTGATTATGTGGTGACGGTGTTGGATTGCGATGGGGGAGATCAGTGTTCAAATCTAACTTGTGCGTCATTTTATTTATTTATATCTAAAAACAAAGATGATGTGACTTACCAAACGAAAGCGCTGGCACGTCGATAGACACACTATCGATGCGCCAGCGCTTTCGTTTGGTAAGTCACATCATATTTGTTTTTAGGTATATTTTTCCCATGTGGAATGTTTCCCTCTATTAATTTTATTTATTTATTTATTTATTTTTTTCTCACAAAATTATGAACTTTCTGTCAGGTCATTGACGTGTCTATTCTCCTTCTGTAGTCTTGGCAGTTGCCATACTGTACACATTGTCATACTGTGCAGTGGTTTAAGAATATGAGCCGTGGTAAGACCCGCTAATGACCATTGTAGTTGTGCGCCCTAAAACCACCGTGGTAAGACTATATTCTCATTGCAAGTAAATATGACAAATAGTGAGAACAAGTGACAAACAGCATAGACCTCTCACAGAAATGAAAACCGAACACCAATCTCTGTCTTCGCAGTGTCGTAGCTGTTCAGATTCACTTGATGTTGCTCATTTGGAGTTTGGACCATTCAGTGTTTAGATTTTCCTTCTTTTTCACAGTTCAGTACACCTCCTTCCTATTTTCATGCTTTATCTGTGTTCAGTTTTTGATGAGCTATCCACTGGGCCATCTTATCACAAAATGTGAACTGGTCATGTTGGGGAGTTTCCCTTGTAAGTATCATACAAAGAAAAGTATGGGGAAAATACCATAGACTTTGTGGAATGATGCCAGAAGAATGTTGACAAAAACGTAAAGTAGATGATTATATTGCATCAGACATATTTCATAGTCAGTAATAGTATCCTAGATAAATTAAGAGGTGTGTGGAGGCTTCCAGACCCAGTCAGCACCTGAATATTGCATTCAGCAATGGAAAAGTGATACAAAGAGTCAAAGCTTTACCTACAAGTTAATGAGGGGTAATTAAAGCTAGGAATGAATGCTGGAGGACACTCTAGTGTAATAAAGAAACTTTGAAGTATCTTGGAAATGTATGAAAACAATTTGTTTAACAGAATTTGCTCATTGCTATTCTCCACACACAGTTGGGTAGTACCAAGCAAGGTGTCAAGTAGTTAAGACACTGCCTGGTTCACAAATCGAGACTACCACCAGCTTGAGTGCCTCTCCTTTCCCAATAGAGGTAATACTTCATTTTTAGGGCAGTCAGTGTCTCTGTTGATGGGACATTAATTACTAAACTCACTGCCCCTTTATCATTTCTTGTGTGGTGTACATATGCAAATATGTACAAACCTTAAAAGTTCATAATACATTGCATCTGTTCTTCATTACAATAAAAGGGAACGGGCAGAATCTGGGAGGGGACATTTTAAGTTTTCTCTACAGTTCTTACTGGTGTTTTCAAACACCGACTTCTGTAGCCCCTTGGGGAAAATTCCACTGTAGACACATGACAGACAATTGTGAAGTGTTTTCAAAAATAATGCCACAAATGTTGCTGCAGAGTCTTGAGCAGTTTGCAGAAATATGCCTAACACACATTTGCTCATTCAGCACCCTGTATCACCTGAAGCATTCATCTGCTACCATTGGTTCCTTATTTCACTGTATTCTGGATCCTGTCTCCTCTGTATAATTTTGACCTTAATGGTTTCAGGCGTTCTGTTTATGTCTTTTCGTTTTCCTCGTTGTGTGGCCTCCAGAAAACTAGCAATATTTTGCATGTATTACAATGTAAACCTTTTAAGGAAATGAACTCTGGGATTAAAATCATTTAGCCTACTGATTGCACACTCTGATTATGATCGGAGTGTGATTAACAATCCATCAGTACGATTATCTTTGAAGTGTGTAGAATGGAAAGTTGGCAAATGCCAAGTGCTTAATATTTTACATGATTCAATGCCATTTCTTCAAATTCTGTTATTTGCGAAGAACCTTGGCCAGGCCTCTGTGCTTTGAAAGTCTTGTCTTGTGTCTTGTAAGTTTCTGAAAAAACAGAAGATTGTGCTACCACCCATCAGCTTTGACTGACGATGTAATCAGAAAAAGTGGACAACCCTATTTCATGTTTATACAGTATGACACCTATGATGTTACTCGTTAAACATGTGAACAGATGCAAATAATATGAAAAATATGTAACTGCAGGAATAATGTGAAACTCAGCAAAACCAAGCAAACAAAATCCTCAGCAATTAACGGAACCACAATAAAGGACACCTAAAAAAAAAAATACTGGTATCGGAAATTTCACGTGACATGTAAAGCTAAAATGAAATCTTCGGTACCACAAAACTAAAATTCATGCATGTAAGTGAAATCGTAAATCAGACCTCACCATTAACAAACTACCCATAACTACCTAAGAAGTTACATTAACACAAAATTTTGGTACACAAAAAATTATCCACATAAATACACATACCATATATACTACAAATAAGTAATAATAATAAAAAGTCAGCCAGCATAAATATAGCGATCTAGTGATGGTAAAAATAATAGGTCATCACTGAAACCTTTCAAATAGCCAATCGGGACTTCTCAAACCAGGAATCCTTCCAGACAGAATACCATATGTTGTCCTGCTGACAGCGTCAGTTACATTGGTTCTGGGTCTGAACTGCAACAACTTGATCAGTCTTGTACCTTCTCTACGAGTGTAACGCTACACATAGTTGGCAGTTATACCAAATAAATTTAATTGTGATAAACATGTTGTCGCCAATTGCAACATACAGAGACCTGTTGGTGATCTTGTTATCATATCAAAATAACTCACTAATAAACTGTCACAAACTCTCACAATATTATCCTCACAAACAACACTCAAGAAGTCGAATGAATTGCTAACAGCACTCGTGAACAATTTAGAAATAAACATCCCACACTAGAGAGCATCACTGCATCCACCAACACGGTCTCTACAGACTCAGTTTATTTTCGTATACCGTGTGCCACCATGACAACATAACACAGTTACCTCACAGGTGAAAGCAGACAGGTGGTTCTGCCAGTTTTGACTGACCTTAAGTGTCTAGTCATAGGAAAAAAAAAAAAACTTCGAGTTTGGATGATACCTGTTGTGAAACTAAGTGTGTACATTTGTTTGGCTTTCTGGGAACTACACCCTGGTCCATCATACATAAAATGCATGTCTTAAGTTCTTGTCTTGAGTAATGCTACATCAACAACAACCAGGTGTGAACTGTAAACGGTGGTAAACCTTATGGTAGGTACATCAGTTGATTGATTGATTATTGTTTTTAGGTAATGGCACCAACACCAACTACTGTGTAGTTGGGTAGTCGTTCTAGTAAGACATTGTGATAGATCAGTGCTACACTACAATTTTTCATAGATGGTGTGGAACATTTAGAGAGACCACACAGCACAAGAGAAAATCAAAGAATAATACTAATTTGTTAGAAGTAAGTTAAAAAAAAAGCCCTAGGTATTATGTGCATATGTTTTCGTTTAATCCCCATACAGTGCTTTTATTGATTGCATGTTGCCACTTGTACATTATTTATATGATGAGAATCAGGTGTTGCTTAATTTTATCTGAAGATTTAATTTCTTTGGATGATCTTAAGTGAGATTCTTAGCTAATAAATTTGAAAATACTGAGAAGATAAACATTTGATTCTGATTGAAACACATACAAGGAGCTTGCTCTAGTAGTAGTTTTGCATAGTAGTGAAACTTGGCAAACTGAAGTAGTGAGCAGGTGTGTCCCCCTCCCTCTACCCTGCTACTTAAAACGGAGCACCTACAGACTTCTTTACAAAATTATACTGACCCTTCCACAGCTCTTTTTTAAATCATTGGTGATGCAGTGTGCAGACATGTCCAAGGAGTTTTAATTTTTCACTAAATGTGCTGACACAGTATAAGAGTACAAAAAGTAGCAACTAATGTAACTAACACTTGAATACAAAAAGTGGTGGGATTTGTAAGTTGTGATGATGAGAATAAAAGATTGCCAAGAGTTTACAATACACTTTATCTGACTTTGAGGCAGGATGGAGGTGTTGTACTTAGTGAGAGAAATCATTGGAATTCTTTTTAGGAGCAGGGCTGGAAAACACAAGAAAGGAGCACGTTATGAGGTGGCAATGATAGTATTGTAATATTACTCCTGAAAGCAGGGCGTAATGAGTAATCACATAGAAAATGTCACACTTTAGCTTATTGCAGAAAAAGTAATATGCAATGTCCGTGTTATTTACAGTCTCAAAATCAGAAATCTGTACAGCTGTAGGTATTTTACATGTGAGGTAAAGGTGTCACATTCTGAGAAGGATTTCATGACAACTTCTGTGTCATATTGTTGTGTGATTACTAAATTAGTCTTTAATAAAGAAGATTGATACAGTTTATCGTTTTTTTGAGAGAGTGTGTGCATTCCACAATGACAGAAATTGATTTTGTGAATTTGGAAAAAAAAATTGTTTCTTGGAAATGATATGTGTTCTAGTTGTCCTATGGAAGACTAAAACATTATTGCAATAAACTTAGTTACAACGTTTCTAGAGACTGGACATACCCTCACAATTGGTTCAATTACAGCAGCAGACAATACAAGGTGGTATCCAAAATTTTCGGGACTGGTGCTGCCCTGTGGAGTGGCATTCTGCTGGGAGGACGTGTTGCGTGTCCACAGTGATTTCCGTAATACTCTGTATTTGGTGTGTGGCGATTTTATGATGGATCCGTGAACAGAGCAGCATGTATGTATCAAATTTTGTGCGAATCTCGGGAAAAGTGCTACGGAGACCCTTGCAATGATTCAACAAGTGTTTGGGGGACAGAGCGTGAGCCCCAAAAAAGCGAGACAGGTGAAGAGCAAAGTTAAGAGCATGATCATTATTTTCTCTGCTACCAAGGGAATTGTGCACAAAGAATTTGTCCCACCCAACCGAACAGTGAATTGTGCCTACTACTGTGATGTTTTGCGACAGCTCCATGAAAACGTGTGGCAACGACGGCCCGAACATTGGCATCAAGGGAACTGGCTGCTGCATCACGACAACCGCCCTGTCACATGTTCTTGCTCATCATGACCTTTTTGGCGAAAAACAACATGGCGGTTGTACCCCACCCACTGTACTCACCAGATTTGGCACCTTGCTACTTTGCGCTATTCCCAAAACTGAAACTCAAATTGAAAGGCCCATGGTTCGACACTCTAGAGGTGATTCAAGAAGCATCGCTGGCAGTGATAAACACCCTCAAAGAACGTCACTTCCAGAAAACGTTTGACCAGTGGCAGAAGCGATGGGACCGGTGTGTACGTGCGGGTGGGAACTACTTCGAGGGTGAATCTGACAATTTGTCCAAAGGTAAGGTTTTCAACAGATGGCAGCACCAATCCCAAAAATTTTGAATAGTGCCTCGTATTGTGTATTGCATTCACTGACAGAGCAACAAATAACCATGCTAAAAAATACAATAAACATTAAGGAAACACATTATGCAATGATTGGCGATGGCACAGGGTTATTACACTGTGACCCTAAACTGAATAGTAACAGTCTTTTGTGCTTCCAAAATTAATACAACCCACAAAGGCTAAAAATAATCACATTGCACCAGCCACAAAGCAACACCATTGAAACGCTGTTCTTGGTCATGCGATGAATTGATTATTGTTTGTAAGCTGCTAGAAATTGCCCAGATTGCTTTCAAGGGACTGGAAGCTGCTATGAACAGGTGTGTTTGCCAGGATACTGAGAGACAGTTATCACATACATCGAAGCTATCTCAATTACTGTCTCCTTCTATGGATACTGTCTCCTCTCCAGGAAGTATTTGTTGACTTGGCTTGACTGACTGGTGTGTGTCAGTGATAGGTCTAAGGGCTCTTGTGCAGGGCAGGCGAGGACCAAGGGGAACTGAGGGTGGAACACCCAGATCTATAAAAGAACTAGTGTGAGGTGTTGCTTCCCCCTATAACTGAAACATAGCCAATGTGACACTCATCACCTGTTGTGAAACCTGCTGTGTCCTGTGTCAGATAAAGCAAAACAATAGGGGTCTGTTTGAATAACAGTATCCCATAGGGAAGTGGTAGAAAGGAATAGGAAGGATCACCTTCTGCACTCAGTGTGTATGCCTGGAGACCCCATTCAGCATGGAAGAGGCATTTCTGCCTGTCATTAGAGGAACAGGATTCAGCAAACTGCAGATTGTGACACACGGTAAACTGCAGATTGTGGCACACGTTGAAAGGAACAATGTCCCTCATCTGATCTCAGAGCGCATAATTAGACCATGCTTAGCATACTTAGATGGGGTTGGGAAGATCAGCCTTGTTCACAGAATTTTGATGAAACTAACAATCTGCAGCATTGTTCCAGAGCTGCATGAGGCCTCCTGGTGATGCGTCAGGTGGAAGGCTTGAAGCAGAGACATAGAAGATCCTGTGACAAATTAGACTGGAAAATCTCATGCATCTTCCAGTTGGGCATCTTTCAAAAACATTTTTAGGCATTCGTCCATTCTAAGGACATTTCCAAGCCAGGCTATTTTGCCGCTTTTTATTATTCTTATAATGTCAGCTCTTTGTATGAGTGATCTAGCTCATTACTTGTTCTAGATCTCCAGAAACCCCTGTTATCCTGAACTGCCCCATAGATCTTGCGCAGAACACTGCATTCAAATGTTCTGAGCTGCCGTCCATCTGTACTCGTTAATGTCCATATTTCACATCTGTAGGTTACAGCTGACCTGATCATGACCTTATAGGGTCAGCAATTTCGTAAAAGTGTGGAAGCACCTATTACCACCCAAGGTGCACTGTTTTATTTCAGTTGACATGGAGTTTGTCTTTTGACATTACATTCCAGGTAGTCAAAGTTCTGCACATGAAAATTGAAGCGAGCTGCTAGTAGTTTATCCAAGTTATTATTTTCCTTCCTGAAGAAATTCAGGCACTTAGTCTTCATTTCATTAACAGTAAGGCTTCTAGGTAGTGTGATTTCTTTCAGCTCATCTATTGTTCTCTCTAGTGAAACTCTTCTTCTACTAATAATTGCTACATCATCAGCATATGCACATATCTGGGTTGTCTTTTGTGCTTATGTAACCAGGGATTTGAAGAAAAACATTGTAGAGAGGATGTCCCCTTGTCTGACTCCTGTACTAATGCTAAACCATTTACTGAGTCCTTCCATCCACTCACACTGCAGTCTTGGGACCAGTGAATATTGCTTGAGTAAGTGAAACATACCTAGGTAGTATTCCAAGCAGTAGCAAATCATTTAGCATTCCTGCCCTAACAAGAATACCAAAGGCCTACTTGAAGGCAACATGGGAGTTATACTCATAAGCCTTTTCTTTTATTTGCCTCTGCACAAATATCTGATCCGTTGTTGACCTATTAGGCAGAAATCCACTTTCATATTCTTCCAGAATCTCTTCTGCTATGGAACTAGCTCGTTGTGAATAATACTGGAGAGAATCTTATAGGTTACATTCATCAGGTTAATTCCTCGGTAATTGGAACAAGTCTGTCTCCTTCCTTATGGATTGGTTGGTTGTAGAAATTGTAAATAGCCTTTTGCTCCCTGTATTTTACCCCTGCTACCTTCAGAATTTCAAAGAGAGTATTTCAGTCAACATCGTCAAAAGCTTTCCTATATCTACAAATGCTATAAACGTGTTTGTCTTTCCTTAACCCATTTTCTAAGATAAGTTGGAGGATCAGTATTGCCTCACATGTTCTTACATTTCTCCTGAATCCCAACTGATCTTCCCCAAGGTCGGCTTCTACCATTTTTCCATTCTTTTGTAAAGAATTCGTGTTAGTATTTTGCAACCATGAATTATTAAACTGATAGTTCGGTAATTTTCACACCTGTCAGCAACTGCTTTCTTTGGAATTGGAATTATTATATTCTTCTTGAAGCCTGGGGGTATTTTGCCTGTCTCGTACATCTTGCATACCAAATGGAAGAGTTTTGTCATGACTAGCTCTCCCAAGGCTATCAGTAGTTCTGACGGGGCCTTGTTTCGACTTAGGTCTTTCTTAGCTCTGTCAAATTCGGCATTTCCTTAAGGGATACAATTTTTCGTTATATGTTCAAACATATGATGATTAATAGTCCACTCCCTCTTTCCCTGTTTGCACTTGCTTTTGACGTAGCACACAGCAAGCTTCCCCACGTGTGAAGTGTGTCATGTTGACTCAGTTTCACTGAGAGACAGTACCTGAGACTTGTTAGTGGAATGGGTGTAGTAGATCCTTGCCTCCCCTCTATGCGCACCTAAACCCATCACTAGCAATCTAGTAAACAAGAGGTGATGGTTCCTTCGTTTCCTGAAAAAGAGACGGTATCCACAGAAGAGGACAGGAATTGAGGGACCTTTGATAAGTTCTGGATGTCTTGTTATTTAACATGATATAGCTTTAGTGTTTGTTTTATTTATTTTTTTAAATCTTACTATTCTGTTTCAGATATTTTATCTGCATTATTGTTTATGATCCCGTTTACGATAAAGATAATACCTGAATCCCCCCTCCCTCTTTTCCTCCACAGTAAAATGCATGTAAAGGAAAAATACTTGCTCGTATAATGCAGCACGCTAGCTAGTGAGACAGGGAGGTGGGCCAGACCCAGATTGAATCTGCATGGCTTATTAGTGACTGCGGTCAGTACTCTGGCCAGAACGAGTGTGGTTTTTGGGCAGTTTCTCCCATTTGTTTGCCCAAATGCTGGTCTGGTCTCCAATTTCAACCCAGAAAATATGATATGCAAACAGTTAAAATATGATCACATACAGAACAAAGTTTACACAATTCAGACAGGTGTCACCCAGGGCTTCCCATCTTTTGGTGACTGGCCATTGGGGTAACAGGAATTGGATCCAGCCACAAAGCTAAATAAAATAAATTTACGAAATCTCGAGCACAGCAAACCCTGTATTGGGCAGGGTTAACACTAGGAAGAAGAAGAATAGCTTTACTAAGCATCTTCGCTTAAAGGGAATGGTGTGCCTTGCCTTCCTATGAGCTTCAACTGATTTACCCGACCATTTACATAGGCACCAACAGTTTAATGTGGACTCAAAATTGCAGGGGAACTCGACATTTTTCACATGTACAAATCATTCCTTGACGTGATAGAAACTGTAAGTTACAGAAAAAGTGAAAACATGTAACTTGACTCTAATTAAATTTGCTCCTCCTCTTTTGCCATTTCTAATAATTCTACTGCATCCCATTTCATTTTATTTAACTCCTTTTCAAATCAACTAACCTATCTTTGGTTCTACAACTCTGAAATTTAATGTACTTAAATGAAGTATTGGAAGCAATGGTTTTCTGTGGTCTGTGCTGTTCGCTGGTTCATGTAGCAAGACACAGGGGGAGGAGTACTTTTGTGTACCCATGGCCTGAGCCCATTGCCTATGTTGCTTCAGTTGTCTAATTCCAATAGCTTCTTCTATTTTCCTCCAGACAGGAATGCTGACGTTTCAGGAATTCACATGTTGTAGTAGGACCTTATAGATGGTACATTAGCCTGCCAGGACCCAAAGTGTTTCGTGAGACATGTTAACAGTGTCAGTCATCAGCAGACGTATGGTCACAGCAGATTCTGATGAGATCTTAGTGCTTCTAGATCTCCAGGAGTGCAATCAACATGACAAGTTCATACACTGATGACATGTCAGCAGAGCCCTGAAGCCTGCAGTCAGATCTGTGATTTCACATTCATTTAGCCATTGTCATCACTAACACACTTGACTAAGAAGATTCTAGACTTTTACACACTGTGTTGTTTGCACTACAGGTTGCTAAGCAACCCATCCACATTTGTTCTCCATGAAGTGATCTTTAAAGATTGTTACCTTATTGCTTGAATGTTTGGATTGGATGTTGGGATATACCCTGGTTGATTCTGTCCTTCCTCTCTTTGATGGAGTTGTGGGCTGCCCCCCCCCCCCCCCCCCCCCCTCCCACCCTCGTGTCATAGAATAGTCACATTTTGCAGGATTATATATATATATATAAAATCTAGATTTTGGGAGTAATGCTGGATGAGGTTTATAAAGCTATTCTGTGTATGAAGGAAGGGAAGGATTTTGAAGATGGTGGTGTTTTCAATAGAAATGATTAAACTGAGAGGAAAAGTTGTACAAAAAGTACTTGTAAGATTATTTACATAATGTTTGCGAAAAAAGACAGTTCCTGAAAACTGGAACAACATTGTAATATGTAAACTCCACCAAAAATGAGGAAAACAAGACACAGTAACTACAAAATGATCAACTTTCGCTTCTTCTCGTACAAACTAAACTAAACTATCTCTGAACAAGTCTCAGGAAGACCTACTATGGGTGCTACTGGATGTGAATATGGAGAGCCATTTGGTCAGCACACAAGTAGCTCCTCAATTGGCCTCACAAGGACTGAATGCATGACGACATGCATAGGAAAAACCTTATATTTTAACCAGGTAAAGGAGAAAGTGGGGTAGAAATGGTTAGAGCGCAGTGAGCTGCATTAGAAAATGAAACAGTGTGTATGACCTACCACTTTGTCTGTCCGGTATCAAATCCCAGTTTGAAAGTCCGCTGCAGGACAAGGAGACCTCACTGCAGGCCACTAGAGGGCACTGCTATAATCTGTGAGAACTGCTGTCATTGCTGCAGCACTGGTTACGGAGGCACAACTGTCCTGCCAACCTATCAACACCTGTTTCTGCCTTTTAAAGCCAGCAAAACTTCCGCCCGGTCAGTCTGACATTTGGTCCTGATTTCACTGTGCTATTGTATTGATCTCTTTAACGTTGTTGTTTTGCTTCTGTATTCACTACGTCTTAGGTATTTTTATTCAGGTTTACTTGTCAGACTTGTTATTCCGCCTGAAGTGAAATTAAAAGCATCGGTGCAATGGGCATTCCACTGTCAAATGCAAAGGATAGAGTGAATAGATGGTAAGAGTACATCGAAGACCTCTATGATGGGGAGGAATTGTCTGATGATGTGATGGAAGAAGAAATTGGAGTCAATATGGAAGACATAGGGGATCCAGTATTAGTATCACCATGTAAAAGGGCTCTGAAATATGTGAGATCACATAAGGTAGAAATGATAGGTAGCATCCCACCAGAATTTGTAAAATCATTTAGAGAAATGGCAACCAAAGAACTATTAAAGTTGGTGTGTAGAATCGATGAGAGTGGGGGTGTACCATCAGACTTTCGAAAAATATCAGCCACACAATTCCAATGATACCAAGGACAGACAAGTGTGAAAACTATCACACAATCGGCTTAAAAGCTCATGCATCCAAGTTACTGACAAGAATAATTTACAGAAGCAATGGAAAATAAAACTGAGAATCTGTTAGATGATCATCAGTTTGGCTTTAGGAAAGGTAACGGCACCAGAGAGGCGGTTCTGACATTGCTCTTGATAATGGAAGGAAGACTGAAGAAAAATCAAGACATGCTCATAGGATTTGTTGACCTAGAAAAAGTGTTCAGCAGTGTAAATTGGTGCAAGATTTTCAAAATTCTGAGAAAAAAGAGGAGTAAGCTTCGGAGAAGGACAGGTAACGTGAACTATGAACAAGAACCAACAGAGAACAATAAAACTGGAAGATCAAAAATGAAGTTTTCAGATTAAAAAGAGTGTGTGTCAGTGATGCAGTCTTTCTTCCCTATTGTTCAATCTGTTCATCGAAGAAGCAATGACCGAAATAAAGAAATAAAAGAATGAGTTGACGAGTGGGATTAAAAGTCAGGGTGAAAGGATGACGATAAGATTTGCTGATGGCACTGCTATCCATAGTGCAGGGAAAAAAAATTACAGGACCTTTTGAGTGGAATGAACAATCTAAGTACAAAATATGAATTAAGAGTAAAATGGCAAAAGACAAAAATTATGAAAAGAAGCAGAAACAAGAATAGAGAGAAACTCAACATTAAATTTGGTGAGTGTGAAGTAGACAAAGATAAGGAATTCTGCTATCTTAATAGCAACAAACGCGTGGCAGATAAAGCGAGGAAAACATAAAAAGCAGACTATTGCAGGAAAAGAAGACATACCTCGCCAAGAGAAGTGTACTGGTATCAAAAATTATTCTTAATTTGTGAAAGAAATTTCTGAAAATATATATTTGGAGCACAGCATTGTACGATAATGAATCATGGTCCATGGGAAATTGAAGCAGAAGGGAATTGAAGGTTTTGAGATATGGTGCTACAGAAGATTCTTGAAAATTAGATGGACTGATAAGATAAATTGGTGAGGAAGAAACATATGGAAAACACTGACAAGAGGAAGGGTGACGGTGAAAGGATATGTGTTAGATGTTACGGAATAACCTCCGTGGTACTACAGGGTAAAAGCTTTAGTAGACAACCGAGTTGGAATACATCCAACAACTAATTGAGGACATAGGATGCAAATGTGACTTTGAGATTAAGAGGCTAGTGCAGTAGATGAGTTTGTTGTGGCCTGCATCAAACCAGTCAGAAGACTGATACTCTCAAAACAACTCATAATTTAGTTTTATTTCTGTAGCTACATTTGTTGACATGCTCTTTTGTTTCCTGTTGCTGAGATACGACTGCATTGATGTAAGAGAAATTTCTGTAGTATCATAACATTTTCATTTCATTAGAAGAATTTTATGACCCACACAACAGAAGGACTTGGGAAGAAAGTTGCTAATGGGTAATTTTTCTTATTTTAGCACTAGTATTGAGTCAGTTGGCTGAAGTATATTACCGTCCCTTAGAGAACCAGTGTGGAAGGCTGGTTTGCAGAAAAGTATGCCTACTTTAAAATTAGTAGTTAACTACTGTTAAATTAAGTCCAAACACTCTGGCACACACAATACTTTTATTATTTTACTGTTAGCCTGAGATGATAAAAAGAGATTATTAATTGCTGTTTGTGTGCTATTGCGATAATAATACACATTGCAAGTAAATTAGCTACTCACATCTGATGAAGTTACACAAGATGGACCATCTTACAGGACAATTGTCATTGTTGGAACTGTGTGTCTGTTGTTTTTGTTCTTCACATTTGTTCTTTTATCTATCATATTTTGCTCTCACATTTGTGGCAAACTTGCAGTTTTAAATCTTAAAATCGGATAAAACTCAATTATAAAATATAAGTTAATGTCATATTTCCTTTTTTATTTCTTTTCTTGTTTGACAATAGGATTTAACTGACCTTGGTTTAAACTATGGAAGTGTAGCCATTGCTGATATCTTCTGTATGACAGTGTTTTCAAATGCCTATGTGTACAAGTGACTTGTCTCGCGATATGATTTATTTATTTAAAGTTTCTGTTTCAGGTGACTGCCATCATTACAAAAATATGCAGATACCAAACAGCTCCTGAAATTCTTACCTTCTTATTTCAGGCTACACATTATGGCGGAGCATCAGAAATTACAAGCTTTAGAGTAAGTTCAATAAATGCAATTTTCTTCTTATTCAGTTGGTTCCCACAGTATGCAAAGAGAGATTAAGAGTATCAGGTTGGTACTTTCTGCTTGCCACAACCATATAAATAGAGCAAAGTGACTCTTAAAGAACTATCGTAAATATTAAGTGATCTTTTTCTAAAAAACAGTAAAGTTTAAACGAAGAGAACGTATGAATAAATACCATATAATTCGCATAAACAGGAGAAATAGCCCAATATTATCTGTTTACATGGTTATTTATTGACTTCTGGATAAGTCACATAATTTAAATATTTGAAAATTATGCTACAAAATGAAATAAAGGAAAATGAACACATAATATTGACAATAGGGAAACTTAATGTAAAATTTGTTGGGAGAATTCAGAGAAAGTCAGGACACCAGTGTGATTGATTTAAGCCTCGGAATTTGGAACATTGTCAAGTAGGCTTGCCCCTAAATATCCAAGGAATTCAGAGAACCTTTGCTTGGGTTGTAACAGGGTGACATAGCTGATACAATAGTGCTGCTGAGGTTTGCGGGAAACTTTAATGAAATGTTTGTAAAAAAGGCATCATTAGGTAATCTGTTGTGAAGCCATAGTGTAACTGTATTACAATATCAGTAAGCAGATATGATGCTCCAATTGTCTAAATGTGTAATTGATTTAATTTAAAAAAACCATTACTGCAAACCATGTTTTTAAATTATACACCTTTGAATAACTGGTGTATCGTAATCGTGGTACTTATAACCATTGGATAAGTTTAGAGAACAACTTCCTAAAAAATAATTCCATGGCCTGCATTACACATCTTGCAAATGGGCCACAAAATAAATTCTGGATGGGTAAGTACCCATTGTGTACAGGCGACTAAAACAAGCGAACACCAGGACAGACTAAATTATTTTGTTCAGAGAGTGAATCTTTCGTATGAGTAGCATTGTCAAGAATTTATGAATGGTGTAACTATATTTAAGAGCTACTAAATTAAGAACAGACTAGCTTATAATGTTCAAGCTTCTGTGCCTGGAATAGTGAAGTCACACAAAACATTCATGGTACTTGGTCATCTGTGTAGTGTGCATCGGCAGCATTTTCACACATCTGTAGTTGTCAGGTTTGTTGGGAGAGGGAGGGGGGGGGGGGGGGAGGTAGACTTGATTGTATGGAATATTTTTAGTATTTTGGAAGGTGGATGGCAACTTATAAGTAGCCATAAAAAGTTCTAGTTCCAACCCTGTCGCCTTGCCCCCAGGCGTGGGTGTACTAGATACTTGTATAACTTTCCTGTCATCTTATTGGCAAATTGTTGTATGAGACATGCAGTCTCTTTTAAATTTTAGTCACTGATTCCATGCTAATACAGAGGGGCAGCAGAATTATCTCTGGAACAATTCTCAGTCTGCGTGATCTGCTTCCTTTATGGCAGTTCTCTCGTAGGCAGTTTTGAATTGACCAGAGTTTCATGTTATAGTTACCCTGAGTTATACACTCAATGACAAAAAAAGGTGGCGCATCACAAAAAGGTTATACAAATTCGTCACTAAATGATATTCATTCAGGTGTTGAAAGAAAAAATGCAGAATTGTAAACTTTGGCGGCCAGTGGATAAGTGTGTGACTCTATAGCAAAGTTTCGCAGCACAGTTGGCGATTATAGAAAACAGTGACATATCGATATCAGGGCATAAAGTCTCAGCGAATTTAATTTCGTGTAGTCAATTGCACAGTAACTATGCCTCGCAGACAGGTGCATGAACAATATATGCAGATGTCACCATTTCATAGGACATGTAGTTGGGCTCAAAGAAGCCAGTTGGAGTAATCAGTGAATTGAAACTTCCTGGCAGATTAAAACTGTGTGCCCGACCGAGCCTCGAACTTGGAACCTTCCTTCTGGAATCAGTGAATTGCTGAATATGAATAGGAACGATGCCACTATTTGATGATATTGGCAGGAAAGGATGAACTGTGGCTGAACACAGCATCAGGAACAAAGAGGTTGACGTAGGGAGATGATGGAATGTGAGACCGAGGAATCGGAGAGGGACTTGGAGCACTGAATTCATCATTATCATGGGTCCAGTGTGCAACTAGTGTTTCAGTGACCACAGGGATCGTTAATAGGTGGCTCACAGAAAAGGGGCTTAGCTCACGTGTCCCTTGCACTGACTACTATTGAGATTTGTACTCCAGCAAGCCCATTTGAAGTGGTGTCACACACATTTGGCATCGAATATCATTTACGTGTGTAGAATAATATTCAGTGACCAGTGAATATGTGTCTGGAGATGCCATACAGCGGTGGGATACTAACCTACCTGTCACCTGCCATACAATCCAACAAACAGGAGTTAAGGTTTGGGATGCCATTTTATGCCAACCTCTTTGGTTGTCATTTATGGCACTCTTATAGCACAGCAGTATGTTGGCAATATTCTATGCCGTTTTGTTGCCCTTCATGGCAAGCCATCCTGGGCTTACATTTCAGCGAGGTAATGCCTGCCTACACATGACAAGAGTTTCTACTGCTTGTCTTCATGCTTGCTAAATCCTACTTTGGTCAACAAGTTTGCCAGATCATCTCCATAACTGAGGATGTTTGGAGCATTATGGGCAGGACCTTCAAACCAGCTTGGGATTTTGATGATCTACCATGCCAGTTGGACAGAATTTTGCAGAATATCCCTCAGAAGGCCATCCAAACAACTATATCAGTTAGTGCTAAGCTGACTAACTACTAGCATAAGGGCCAGAGGTGGACCAACACATTTTTGACATGCTCAGTTTGTGAAGCTCTTTCTCACGAATAAATCATATGACTCCTCTGAAATTGTAATAATTTGTTTCCTTCTACATTTACATCACATCTGTGGATTTCAGCCCCATTCAGATAATTCCATCATGGCATGTCTTTTAAGTGTACTTTCAGATCCATCAAAATATGCTAAGTTTGGATTTAATAGAATTTTCCTTCCATTTCAAATAGTTGTTGTTGGATGATTATCTGTATCTCGTTGCAGTTAAGACTTTGGTAACTGAGCCCATGTTTCACTTGTCGGAATTTGATGCTAGCACTCTAACTACAAATTGATGGACTCAGAAGAATCATTTTGTTTTCCATTATACAGTATTAGTAAAAACCAAAAAATTACATCGATCTTCATAATAATTGTAGTGAACTTGACAAAAACTGAAATACTGCTGGTCAAAGTCTGCACTCAGCTGCTTCAAAATCGAACTTCTCATAACTACCTCTTAACAGAACGCTACAAAGAGTACCTCCTGTGATTATTGCTATGAAATATTAAATAATTTGTCAACAGTTTGTATTTTATTTTACTTTCTTGAGCTTGATACATTAATTAGGTTGCTATTAAAAGTTTGTGTTTTACAAAAGGTCACATATATAATTAATTTCCAAATTAAATGGAATTATCTGCCATAAATACAATTTGTAATCTGTTATGGATTTCACATGGAAACAGTTCATTAATGATGGAATGTCAAGGATAGAATAACAGTAATATGAGAAGGATTTGTTGCTACTCGCTATGTAGAGAAGACATTGAGTCACAGGCAGGCGCAGTGAAAATAACTGCTAAAAATTTAAGCTTTCAGGAAAAAGGAGTTCTTCCAGAATAGAAAACACTCATACATGCACACAGCTCACATGTATGTGTCCACTGGCCCCAGCATCTGGAGACAGTGGCCATGTCTTTGTGTTTCTTATTTCGAAATGAGGACTCTTTTCGTCCACTTTTTTTTGTCCCAAAGCGTAAATGTTTAGCAGTCTTATTCGCTCTACCTGTTTGTGACTCGACACCACCTTTAAGTGGTGAGTGCCAACCTATCCTTTTCATACTGTTGTTTCTTAGCAATACGTATATTTAATATTTTAATTATAAAGTTATTACTTTTTCACATATGGAGCACGGGAAGAATGATTGATTGAATGCCTCTGCTTGCGCTGTAATTATTCCAATCTCATTCTCACAATCCTTATGTGTGCAATATGTTGGGGATGTAGTATATTTCCAAAGTCATAATTTAAAGCCGGTTCTTGAAACTTTGTTAACGGGATAGTTTTCATCTATCGTCAGTATCTCTGTGACACTTTCCCGTGGATAAAACAGACCTATGACCATGCGTGATGTCTATCTGTAAACATTCAGTATCCTCTATTAGCCCTATTTGGGATGGGTCCCACACACTTGAGCAATTTCTAGAACCAGTCACACGAGTGATTTGCGACCAGTCTCCTGTGTAGATTGATTGTACTTCCCCAGTATTCTACCAATAACTTAAGTCTACCATGTGCTTTACCCACTACTACTTCTGTTAGCTGCTACTGTGCTAATAATAAATCTGTGAAACTGTCATCTTTCTATGTTTATCTTTGAACACGCTGATCTCCAAAACTACTAGATGAATTTTTGTGGGGTTTTCAAAGGTCACTTGATCATAGTAGAGGCTTCAGTTCATCAAAATCAGGTCATGGAAAAAAAAAAAAGTTCCATATCTCCTCCGAAACCACTGGACCCATTTCAACTTAATTCGGTACACATATCACTTACTGTCTGGAAGGAATTGGAGTGGGGATAAGAACCACTTATCTATCAAAGGGGTGGGTATGGAAAAGAAGTATAGGCCATGACGTGCAAATATCCAGTACTTAAGAGTGAGAGAACTTAGTGACCTCAATAAACTTCACACAAAATTTCAAAGATTTATGAAGCTTTTTCTCACTGACACATCACACAAAATGATTAAAGGAAAAAAAGTTTATCACTTACTACATTTTTTCTCTTTATGCAATAAAACTGTCATATCAGCGTTGACTTCACGACATTTGCATTGCTTTTTTGCTACTTACTCTGTTCATGATACATTTTGCAGACAGTGTCCACATATGCTGCTGAATGTACCCATAGAGATAGACATGGGGAGGACTAGATGGACAGAGTGAAGGGAAGGCAGCGGTGGGCTGTTAGAAATACATACTAGGGGAATGCTGGGTACTCGGCTAAGTTACATAATCAAATTGAATAATTAGCTGAAAGTTGTATAAACATGAAATAGAAGTGAAAACTAAGTCCTTATAGAAGTAAACATACGAATAAATGAAGCATTAAATACATACAATGTGCGAGTAGAATTATGCATTTGTATATTGAAAATGCCAGTTGACTTGTTATTGATCAATACAATAAGTGTTATCCCACTTTGCCACATTACAATGTCTTTCTGTGAGCTGCTTGGTTTGTCACTCTTCCTTTGCAGTTACTTTCTTTTGCCTGTAACTTTTCATGTGGTGATACAGTAACTGTTTAAGATGTCTGGAAGTTGTTTCTCCCAGTTGCTGATAAGTTATTCAAAATGCTTTTGTTACTGCACACAAAAGAGTGATGGCTCCTCAACTGCACCAACATTTAAAGTATTTTATGAGAAATATATGAAGTAATGAGAACTGGTTCCCATAATGTTTCTGATGTGCCTTTGGTGACCTTAGCTGTGCCTGTTTCCCTCGTGTATGTAAAATTTGTCACAATATGATACTTACTGTTTGTCAAGTTGCTTGTGCTCGAACAGCATACTAAATCCCACACCAAGAATGGATAACTTAGATGGTATTCTACCTATACATTTGCTTGTGCTAATGATCTAATATATACAGTTGACCAGGTGACAATGATGTGTATAATCTGTATTACAGGCAACGGAGCTTCCCTGCCTCTGTGCTTTAGCAATCTGCCCTCTAAATGACATATTACATTGTGGAAAAGTAAAAGAGTCCAATCATTATCCTGGTGATTCCCATTTTTCTTTACCGTTGTTTCGTCTCGTGCCAAGTTCCACAATCAAACGAACTGCAGAACTGTAGAAGTCATTTGGATTTTTAGGCTCCACCTTCTGCAAAATACAATATTTATCTATTTATTTAGATTTTTTATTTATTATCTGCAACAAGCCACCAAATTTTTGCTTAAAGAGGCGAAGTCACCTGCTACACAGTCGGCATGCCAGAGAGGACAGAAGGAATATTCCCACGAAGATTTTTTACATCCCTCCAGGAAAACACATCTGAATCGTCATATGCCACTTGCAAAGGCTCCAAGAAATTAAACAAAGGCAAACAGTCTTCTCCTTCGCTGACTCAGAGATCCTCTTCACCAGTGTCGCCATGTGATGCTTGTCACCTGACTGACATTAGAGTCCCCGGTGTGCACCGCAAAAGTTTTTCTGCCCTGGACTCTGTGGACCAACAGAGGGAGAATGCGGACATCTCTATAGATCTCCTGGATCAAGATCCTCCAGCCTCTGCAACCGGTAGCAGTGAGACTTTGAACGCTGGCACTCGACAGCCACCAAAATGACACGCCTTCATTTTTTCCCTTGTCTCCCTCCCCCTTCCATTTTTTCCTCATCATGACCCTCCTTCAATGGGATGTTTGCAGCCTTTTCCCTTTGTACCACTTACATCCCTCTGTCATTCGGTGTCACCAGGGCAGACTTCCTCCAGCTTTTTGGGCAAATTCCTCGTCCTTTTTTACTGCTCGGTGACTTTAATGTGCACCATACCCTTTGGAGCTCTTCCAGGACCTGTCAGAGAGGTGTACTCTTGGCTGATCAACTCAACTTCATCTGCCTTAACCCTGGAGCACACATGTTCCTTTCAGGCTCCATACACACCTGTTCCCATTTGGACCTCTCATTCTGCACTGCCCAGATTGCCCATCATTTCAAGTGGTCTGTTCTCTCTGAAACCTACTGGAGTGACAATTTCCCATGTGCTGTCCGTTTGCCGACTCTTACCCCACCTATGTGCACACCCAAATTGCTGCTTTCTAAGGCCGACTGTAGGCTTTACTACTTCCTGGCGACATTCGACAAACATTTCCCCAGTAATGATGACCAGGTAGAATATTTTACAAATATTGTCCTTACTGCCGCAGAACGTTCCTTTCCTCGCACTTTGTCTTTACTGCACTGTGTCCCGGTCTTCTGGTGGACTGAGGCCTGCTGTGACGGAATTTGCGCACTGAGACATGCTCTCTGCGTTTTTAACCATCATCCTATGATGGCCCCCATCGTGCAGGAGGTCCACAACTTTTGTGGATACGTGCATGGTGAGCACGGGGCCCCGAGCTATTGTAGCCTTCCTTCTTTCCAGGGCTGCATTTCCTTCCCCTTCCCCTCCTTTCTTCTCCTTGCTTATGTTGGCCCCCGCTATCCTCCTGGTAATGTTGGTTTTGCAATTTAGCTTTGTTGTGTAATCACCACCTCCTTTTGGCACTCCCTGGTCCCCCTCTGGAGTTTGACCTCCATTACTAAATTTCTCTTCCGTAGTATGAGCCATTTGGGGAAGATCACCTTACCTAGTGTCTCCGATGTGTGCCCTCCTAGTTCATTCCATCTTTTCTTTCACGTCGTTGTCTGATGCTAGGGTGCATAACCAGCACGGTAGCCAGCCCGTGTGGTGGGGACGCTATGTACCCTTTTGGTTGAGCCCCCTGAACACACAGGGATCACACTTCTGATACCTGAGCTGTGACCTCCTCATGCAAGCCTTGGAGTGGTTGCTCGTTATCCTGAAGCATCGGAACTCCCGGCAATGGCTGCCGTGCCAGATGGTCCTTGCTGTGGCTGGGTGGCACCCGTGAGGAGAGCGCCTGATCGGAGTGGGTTGTATCAGGGCGGACACTATGCAAATGAAACGCATATGGATCCAGAACTCCGGCCGTTCTTCTGCGACCATCTCTCTGCGTGGAACTGATTCTTCTAGTCCTGTTACTCCTGCCCCTTCGGCCTTCCCTTCCATGGCTACCCCCTCGGAAGAGGGTCAGGCTCGTCGGCTAAGGGCAAAGCCTTTCCCCCGCTATCTGGTTTGCACCAGGACTGATGGGGATACTTTCACCAATACCAAACTTTTATTCTTTGTGGAACACATTGAAGACAAGTTTGGCGAAGTGGACTCCCTGAGCGAGATGCGGTCGGGTTCGTTGCTGATCAAAACTGCTTCAGTTGCCCAGTCTGCAGCCCTTCGTGCCTGTACCCGTCTTGGCACAATTCCTGTGTCCATTACCCCACCACCAGTCTCTAAATATGGTTCAAGGTGTGATTTTTCACAGGGACCTCATCCTTCAAACTCATGAGGAACTACGGGATAATCTTTGTTCGGCGTGTTCAGAAGGGTCCTAAGGACAATCGCATTGATACTGGTGCCTTTATCCATGCCTTTGAAGGGGATACCCTCCATGAGAAAGTAAAGATTATGGTTTATCGATGTGATGTGAAGCCGTACATCCCACCTCCTATGAGCTGTTTTAAGTGCTTGTGTTTTGGACACATGTCTTCCTGCTGTTCACAGGCCCCTCTCTGTGGTGACTGTGGACGTCCACTCCGTGAGGGGCATCCCTGTGTTCCCCCTCCTGTGTGTGTTAATTGTCATGGCAATCATTCTCCACATTCACCAGATTGCCCAATATATAAGAAGGAAAAGAAGGTACAGGATCCCTTGATCATTTAACCTACACAGAGGCTCGTAAGAAGTATACACGTCTTCACCCTGTGTCCATGACATCTAGTTATGCTTTAGTTACATCTTCACCCATACCTCCCCATTCCTTACCCCAGTCCCAGACCCCTCTCCTCCCCCCCCCCCCCCCCCCCCATCCCTTGCGGCTCCCACACCTTCTCCTCTGGGGGCTGCTCCTCCTCGCCGGCCGGAGAAGTGTCCCACTCCTTTGGCGTCTGCCGGTCAAGGGCGCCCTTCCCGAGATGCCCCTTCCCGGCACCTTGCAGGCCAAAGGTCTGCTGCCATGCGACGACTGCGAGAACCGCGGTCTGTTGGCCCCCAGGTCGCCCGATCTCTTTCTGTTCCCGATCTTGCTGCAGCTGGCTCCTTTATGCCACACAGCCCTCTTCGATCTCAAACAGAAAAGAAGAAGAAACATAAGTCCCGGGACAAAGAGCCTCTGGTGTCACCAGAGGTCCCATCCCCGACTTCACAACCAGATTCTGACCTGTCGTTCATGGATGTCGCCCCCTCCTTGTCGGTGACGGGTGGTGACCCGGCGGTATGACTGGCTTTAGCCTGTTCAACCCCCATTTAAATCATCATTCTGTGGTTATCCAATGGAATTGTAATGGATACTACCATCACCTTCCAGAGTTGAAATCCCTTCTTTCGTCTTACTCTGCAGCTTATGTGGTTCTACAGGAATCTCATTTTACTGATGATCACTTACCGACCCTCTGTGGGTTCCGTGTTTTCTGTCGAAATCGGGTCGGACCCCTGTGGGCTTCTGGTGGCGTTAGTACGTTGGTCCATACAGACATTTCTAGCATGTGTATTCCTCTTCAAACTACATTGGAAGCGGTTGCTGTTAGGGTCCACCTGGACTCTGAGGTCACGGTTTGCAATCTTTGTCTCCCTCCTGACAGGACTCTAATACCTGCTGCCTTAACTGCCCTTCTTCAGCAACTTCCTCCTCCCTTCCTCCTTCTCGCGGATTTTAATGCTCATCATCCCTTGTGGGGCAGTGCATTTCCACCTAGACGAGGTCTTCTCTTAGAATAGTTTATTACAGACCACAACTTGTGCCTTCTTAATGATGGCTCCCCTACTCAATTCAGTGCTGGTCATGGTACCTTTTCTGCTATTGATCATTCTCTCTCTTCTCTCTCTCTCTCTCTTTCTCTCTCTCTCTCTCTCTCTCTCTCTCTCTCTCTCTCTTTCTTTCTTTCTCTCCTCCCTTCATTACACTGGTCACCACATGATGACCTTTGTGATAGTGACCATTTCTTGTTGATTCTCTCTCTCCCTTCCCGCTCCCCAATAGACAGGTTACCTCGTTGGTCTTTCCAACACACCGTGTTTTCTCCCTCTTTGTCGGGTTGTATTGATGACGTCCTACGTGACGTGTCTGACGTGATTGTTCGCGCTGCTAGCCTTGCTGTACCATGGTCATCTGGACCATTTCGTCCCTGGTAAGTCCCGTGGTGGAGTACGGCTGTTGCCATTGCCATCCGTGATCGCCGTCGAGCTTTGGAACCCCTTAAGAGGCACCAATCTGTTGCCAGCCTTATTACCTTTGAACGCCTTTGCGCTAAAGCCCGTTATTTAATCAAACAGAGCAAACAGATATGTTGGGAACGATTTGTTTCTTCCCTCGGTTCTACTGTCCCTATGTCACGGGTATGGCCACTTCGCTGTCTCCAAGGTTGCCATCAGCAGTCCACCCTCCCAGGCCTTCACCTCCCAGATGGTCTTTGTACGGACCCGTTGATTCTTGCGGAACATCTTGCGACCCATTTTGCTATGGCATCAGCATCAGCCTCCTATCCGGCTGCTTTCCTTCACCGGAAACAGCGGGCCGAAGCTTCCAACTTATGTTTTATCCCTTGTCAGTCAGAATCTTACAATGAACCTTTTACTGAATGGGAATTTCTTTCCGCACTTTCTTCTTCTCATGATACAGCCCCTGGCCCAGACTCCATTCATAACCAACTGCTTCAACATCTCAGTGCTCCACAACAGCAACATCTTCTCCGGGTGTTTAACCATATCTGGCTCCAGGGTGACTTCCCTTCTCAGTGGAGGGATAGCATCATGGTTCCTGTCCTTAAGCCTGGTAAGAACCCCCTATTTGTTGGCAGCTATCGGTTAATTAGTCTGACCAATGTTGTTTGCAAGTTATTTGAAAGGATGGTAGCCCATCGGCTCAATTGAGTCCTCAAATCTCGGGATCTATTGTCCCCTTACCAGTGTGGCTTCCGTGAGGGACTGTTTCCGATCGATCATTTACTTCGCTTGGAATCCGCAGTTCGGTAGGCTTTTTCCCAGTGCTGCCATTGGGTTGCAGTATTTTTTGACCTTCGCAAGGCCTATGACGCGTTCTGGCGCCATCACATCTTACTTACACTTCATCAGTGGGGTCTTCGGGGCCCACTCTTGATTTTTATCCGCCAGTTCCTGTTCCATCGGTCATTCAGCGTTCGGGTTGGTACTGTTTTTAGTTCTCCACGGACCAAGGAGACGGACATTCCACAGGGTTCTGTCTTGAGTGTACTTCTTTTCCTCATTGCTGTTGATGGACTTGTGGCCTCTGTCAGTCCCTTGGTCGCCCCTGCCCTGTATGTGGATGATTTCTGCATTTGGGTTAGTTCCTCTTCGATGGCCTCTGCAGAGTGGCAGCTCCAGGGAGCTGTACAGCGTGCCTCTGCATGGACCCTCTCACACGGGTTTCAATTCTCTCCTTTAAAATTGCGGGTGGTCCACTTCTGTCGCCATACTATGATCCACCTTGATCCAGAGCTCTATCTTGATTCACGATGATTGCCTGGGTCTTCTTTTCGACAACAAGCTCACTTGGCTGCCCCATATCATACTTCTGAAGGTAGGATGTTTCCGTAAACTCGATGTCCTTCGCTTCCTTGCCCACTCCTCTTGGGGTGCGGACTGTTCCCTCCTTCTCTGTCTTTATCGTGCTTTAGTTCTGTCTCGCTTGGACTATGGTTGTCAAGTTTATGGTTCGGCTGCTCCTTCCACACTGCACGTTCTGGACCCAGTCCACGATCGTGGTATCCATTTGGCCACCGGTGCCTTCCCTGTTGCTAGTCTCATAGTTGAAGCTGGGATTTCCCCCCCCCCCCCCCACCCCAGGTGTCTTATGCACTCGTTGTCCATTCCTCTCCTACTCATCCTTCCTATTCTATCCTGTTCCAAGACCATGGACGCCGCCCACCTGATTCCCGCACTTGGGCGGGTTTACCGGTTGGGCTCCACCTTGTGTCTCTTTGCCGTGATTTTCAGGTTCCTTCTTTGTCCTGTCTTCCTTGCTCCCTCCCCTCAACCCTCCTTTGGTTAGTTCCTCGGCCTCAAATTCGGATGGATCTCCGCCGAGGTCCAAAAGATTCCATCCCCCCCATGGTATTCCGTTCCTTTTTCTGCCGAATTTTATGGGAGTTTCAGGATGCTGTTGTTTTTTACACTGATGGCTCTAAATCTGCTGATCATGTGGAATATGCCTTCATGTCCTCTGTTGGAACGGAAAACCATCTGCTGCCACCTACATGTGGGATGTTTACTGTGGAATTGATGGCAATTTCCTGGGCTCTCACCTTTATTAAACAGTCCCAACACAACCACGTTTTGTTATGTACGGACTCAATGAGTGGCCTTCTGGCTATTGACCAGTGTTTTTCGCACCATCCCTTGGTATCTGCCATCCGTGACCATCTCGCTGATATTCACCATGCTGCTTGTTCCGTTGCCTTCCTTTGGATCCCTGGCCATGTGGGTATCCCGGGTAATGAGCTCGCTGATTGTTTGGCTGGGGGAGCAGTCACTTACCCCCCATTTTCTGTAACCCCTCCTGCAGCGGATTTACGTCTTCACATCAAATCCCACTTCGCACAATCATGGGTCAACTCGTGGGAGGCTACTTCCCTGTCTAATAAACTTCATGCGATTAAGGTGACACCAGGCCCGTGGCGTTCTTCCTTTCGCCTCTCCCTAAAGGACTCGACCACATTGTGTCGTCTCTGCATTGGCCATACCAGGCTGACCCATGGTTTTCTTTTGCGTAATGAGCCACCCCAACTTTGTGGTTGTGGAGACTTCCAGTCAGTAGCCCACATTTTGGTTGAATGCCTCCTTCTTTTGGCTCTGCGTACTAATTACAGACTCCCCCGCACATTACCCTTGATGTTGGCTGACGATCCCGGATGGTCGACCTGGTTCTCGGATTCCTCCAGGAAAGTGGTTTTTATTCTCAGTTTAAGGTTTTTAATCTCTCTCTGGTGTTGGGGCAGGACGGTGAGTGTTGGGGTATCTCCCACTGTAAGCCGTGTTTGGAAATTCGTGACTCCTCTCACTGGCCGAGATCCTCTTTTCTTCCCCTTTTACTCTGTTTTTATCATTTTTTTAGGATTGGTTAGTCTCCTTTTCCTATACACACTTCTATATTCTAGCAGTTGCACCTGTTAAGTCACAGATGGTCTTGCCTCTGCTGCTTCAGAGGTGGGATATTTCCTGCCTCTAGCATAGCATTGGGTTCGCTCTCTTGCTGACTTACCTCATTTTGTTTTTACCATTGACAACATGACTGCCCATTTACATTTTTTAGCCTTTTCTCTTTTATTGTACTGACTTTTCTGAGATGTCACACTATCGAAATGGACCACATTTGAAACAAGGGACTGATGACCTTGCTGTTTAGTCCCTTCAACCCCAACCAACCAACCAACCAACCAACCAACCTATGATGACGAACTGTATTCGTTGTAAACAGTTACGTGCGCAGTGTTGTGTATTGTGGGATAGCAAAAATGTTAGCTGGATTTCATTTACTACTTCTTTTAACAGGTCCACTCCCTCACCCGTCGTGTGGGCCAACCTCTGACAGCTCTCTGGAGAAAGGTCCATTCCCCAAGTTCCAGCCTGACAGTAGCAATTTGTGTTATAGTGGAACCTGTTGCTATCTCCAACACCTTGGGCCCATATTTTTCTGAGATTTCGAGCTCCAACCACCCTCACCCTACCTTCCTCCATCAGAAATGAGTGGAGGAGGCTAGAGCGATATCCTTCTCATCTCAGAATTTGGAGTGCTACAACACAACTTTTACTATGAGGGAGCTATATCATGCTCTCACTTCATCCCAATCATCCGCCCCAGGGATGCACGATGTTTACATTCAGATGTTGCAGCACCTTTCTCTTGTAGGCAAGCACTTTCTCGTTGATACTTACAATTGCGTACTAGACTGTGGCCGTGTTTTTTGATTTGGAGAAAGCCTGTGACATCTGCTGGATTACTTCTGTCCTCCATACACTCTACACATGGTGCTTCCAAGGCTACCTGCATATTTCCTTGAGGAATTTTTTAAAGACCGAGTTTTCAAGGTTCGTGTGGCTTCTGCCATGTCAGACACCTTAATCCAGGAAAACAGGGTTCCTCAGGGCTCCATTCTGAGCATCGTCCTCTTTGCTATCACCATTAACCATATAATGGCCTGTCTCGCACTGGGTGTTTCTGGCTCCCTTCTTGTCGATGATTTTGTGATCTATTGTAGTTCTCCACAGATGTCTCCTTGAGCGACATCTGCAGCATTGTCTCAATCTTCTTTACTCGTGGAGCATTGAAAATTGCTTTCTCTTTTCCACTGACAAAATTGTTTCTACGAATTCATGGCAGTGCATTGTTTGCCAGGACAATGTTGATCTTCCGTTCATTGAAACTACGAAATTCCTGCGGCTCATGCTTGATAGGATACTTTCTTATCTCCCATATGTCTTACCTGACCACCTGCTGTACCTGGACCCTGTGTGTCTTCAGCGGTACTTCCTGTGGAGCGCATCTGATCACCCTCGTCCGGTTATCCATTCGAAACTAGACTATGGGTGTTTCATTTACGCATCTGCACGTCCGTCCACCTTACGCCGTCTCAATACAATGCACCATCGTGGAATCCGTTTGGCCAGAGGCGCCTTTCACACTAGCCTGGTTGAGAGTTTTTATGCAGAAGCTGCCGAACTACCGCTGTCATACCAACGTGACATTCTCCTCAGCAGATACACATGCTGTTTGTCTGCCATGCCTGGCCTCCTATCTTATGCCTCCTTCTTCAATGATTCCTTTGACCATCAGTATGGGGTGCATTCCTCTTCTCTGTTACCGCCTGAAGTTCACTTACGACTATTGCTCCTGCCTTCATGTGTTGGACCATGTTCAACTTGGCCTTCATTCGCTTCCTAAGGACACTACTCCAGCCACACTTGTTCACTGTAAGTTTCTCAATCTTTGCATGGAACTTCACAATAGTACCTTTGTGTACACTAATGGCTGTCGGACTGACTGTAGTGTTGAGTGTGCCTTTGTCACTGGCACCGGTGATTTTCGATACCAGCTTCCGAAACATTCCTCAGTATTTACAGCGGAGCTCTTCACCCTGTAACAGGCCACCCAGTACAACCGGCAACACAGGCTTTTCAGTTGTGTTGTTTGTTGTGACTTAGCACGACAGCCAAGTCACAACGAGAGGAAGCCGAAAGGCACGCGTTAAGCTCACGCAGATTGGCGTGAGGTCTGGAACAGTTAAAAGGAAATGAGAACTTAGAAAATGGGCGCAGTTGCTGTAATACTTAACTTTAATCCATATTTGTAGAACATCGCTCTTGATGATACGTGCTTCACAATATTAATTATCAAAGCTATGGCGCCTTGCTAGGTCGTAGCCAATGACTTAGCTGAAGGCTATGCTAACTATCGTCTCGGCAAATGAGAGCGTATCGGTCAGTGTAGCTTCGCTAGCAAAGTCGGCTGTACAACTGGGACGAGTGCTAGTACGTCTCTTTAGACCTGCCGTGTGGTGGCGCTCGGTCTGCTACCACTGACAGTGGCGACACGCGGGTCCGCCGTATACTAACGGACCGCGGCCGATTTAAAGGCTACCACCTAGCAAGTGTGGTGTCTGGCGGTGACACATCATTTGTTCCAACTGTTTCAGTGGCATTCAGAGCCTCTGTGTGCTGTACGCCATCCATCCCTTAGTGCAGCGGGTCCAGAAAAGCTTCCACTTGCTCATTCCTGATGGAACCACTGTGATGTTTACGTGGGTACCTGCTCATGGCGGTCTGACAGGAAATGAGGCCATTGATGCTGCTGCCAAGGCTGCAGTCGTCCTACCTTGACCCACTAGTTCTTCCATTCCTTCTGATCATCTCAGTGTTGCCGTCTGTCAGCAGGTGGTGTCACTTTGGCATCACCACTTCATGGAACAAGCTCTGGGGAATTAAACCCCTCCCAGCGGCTCAGCCGACCTCCTCTCAGCCCCCTCGCTGTGGGAAGATTTTAGCTAGGTTGCGTATTGGGCATTGTCTTCTTAGCCATCACTTTGTGCTCATAGTCCTCAACCTTTGATGGTTTGCAATTTCCTGACAGAATGCCCTTTTTTTAACCACTTAAATTTTAATTTATGTTTGCTGTCTGAGTTATCTGCTGTTTTAGCGAACAACGTGTGGGCTGTCGACTGCATTTTACTTTTTATCTGTCTAACAATATGGTGAAGGATGTTTAATCTCTAGGTCAGAACCTCCATTGTCTCTGACGCATTTTATGGACGTTTCTCTAAGTCCCTGTTTTTAGCTATCTTTCCTTCCATTAATTGGGCTTAACTTGTATATAGTCGCTTGTAACACCTTTTTCATCTTTGTGTTCTGCAGTTTTGAAATAGGCGCGTATGACCCTAGTTATTTTGCTCTCTAAAAACAAAACAAAACAAAACAGTTATTTACCAGAATAAAAAAGGAAAACATTAAAACACTGATTTGGCAGAAGGTGAAGTTTAAAAACTAAATGAAATTCACAAATGTGGGAGAGCAGAAACAAGAATTTTCAACCTTGACAATATGAGTAACAGTCATAGTGCAGTTAATCTGATGTTTCATTTCCATACAAAAATAAGTGTTGTAGCAGGTACTCATCTGATACAGCATCCTCTGTAGTGTAAGAGAGCAGTCAGCACTCGGTGGGGTGGATGATCAGATGATACTCTACTGGTCGAGTGAAATTTTTTATTCAACTTTAAATACCAATCACCACATTAGTGATGTGAGGCAAACATGCCCTACTGTGCTGACCCTGAACCAGTGATAGTTTGCAGGCAACTGTTTCCACCCTCATGAAGAGATGCATGCGTAGGCACCCTGCGATGCTGACATCTGGCTGAGCAATGGCCAGCGGCCTGACAGTAGGCCTTGGCCTTGATATCAGTGATGTTATCCAGCCTCTGCTGTGATGGCAGTCCACTGTGGAAAGGCTGCACTTGGTGACTCGGGCCACCTACGTATCCACTGTGGAGGCAGGAGGAGATGGCCGTGCATGGGACACGACCTGCTGTCTTCTGGCAGGTGTATGTGCTGCTAGACTGGCAATTCGTAAATGCTACGCAATTGGTGCGTTAAACTTTATGGCTGTTTCCCATCTTCCTTAAGCTCTACAAATTCATTTTCCTCTGATATTAATATTACAGTATTCCTCGTACACTTACTATGGCTATAATCAACTTGGGCTCTCTCCTTGTATTGCTTAATCTCGCATCTTCCGAGTCCCTTGCCCTACTCGTTATCTCAAATACTGTGAAACATATTTCACTTCTAGGCCTCTTACCACACTTATGCATAAACAACATTTAACTCTCCATTCGACATTTAAAAACTGAAAATGAAACACTTTCTCTCTCTCTCTCTCTCTCTTTTTATAATTTGTTTAACATATCACCTTTAACAAAACATTATCTGGCTCTATGAAACTCTTGCTCTTGGCATTTCATCTGTTTACCTCATGATTTTTTTAACATTTTGTTTTGGAAAAACTTTCAGAACTTTGTCCGTGGGACAATAATTGCCCCTTAGCTTTCCCAGCAAACATACTTTCGGAACTATCCTCACAAGAAAACACATATACCACTGTCATTCACAACACTTTGACAGGTAGTCTCACTTATTATTCCCACGGTAGGGCTCATTACAGAATGAATTCTCATCGAAATACGTGGTTTTCCAATACTCCTCTACGTCCAAAAAATTTCCTGGTGCCACTGTACCATGTAAATTACACCTTAGTATATTTGTACACAATTCAACTGATTTGTCTTGTACAATACACATGCCCTGTGACAGCTCTACACTGACAACAACTTCCTGCCACTGAAGGCTAAATTTGGTATGATGTTCAAGTAGAATGTTTGCCCTAGGGCCCACAGTGTAACCTTCATCCACTTTGTACTCATTGCGTACATCAGACTGCGACTGTTCTGTAAGCAGCTCATTGTGCATATCAGACGCCCTGCCTTGCAAGGCTGTGACCCAGTGCTGGTGCTCACACTAAATTCTGAACCTCTAGCATATACTCTTAAACAGATTTAGACCTGTTGACTTGATCATTCTTAAACAGATTCAACTCTGTTGACTTGATCATCCACTCTATGAAGTCATCTCCTCTTTCAACTCATCTCCTCTTTCTTTCTCCCCTTTCACGCTGCTCGTGACAAAACGTATGTGCCTGTACCACTTATGCCGCAACACCTGCAACACAGCTATCAGCTTCTTGTGCAGTACCTGTAGTACCTAAAACATTGCCTGGAGCTCCACTCTTTATGACACAAAAATCACCAAATCATGCAGTTCCCTGTGCTTACGGCCCAGGCTGTCTGGTCTCAACACCTTTTGTCATCCATTTGGGCAGATACTACTACACTTAAAAAAAAGTTGCTATTCCCACTGTTAATCATGTTAGTACAGCCACTGCTCATTCCTGCTATGTCAGAGTCCACAATTCCACTTTGTATCGGAGCTGGTACTTGTAAATTCCCTTTAACTTCAACAATATCATTATTGTGTGCCTTGCATAATTCTCAGAAACTTGTATTATGACACCATGTAGAATTATATTTATGCCACCACAAAATACCATCTGTGTTCACCTGTCACATACTGAACTTACAACTTACAACCAAACACTCTGACATGCCTCAACACTCGGCATTGGAAAGGGGGGGAGGGGAGGGGGAGGGGGGGGGGGAGAGAGAGAGAGAGAGAGAGAGAGAGAGAGAGAGAGAGAGAGAGAGAGAGAGAGAATGAATCAAATAATCTTCTTCATCCGTGAATGGCAGTTATAGGTGTAGTCTACTGTCAGCAAATGGTGTGATGATGAGCTTGAAAATTGCCTGTTGACACCACTCTGTAGAGTGCAGACGACACTCGTTGGGGTGAGTGTTGGAGTGAGGGGCCTGTGGGCCCAGTGACAGTGATACACTGCCAGTCAAGAGAAATGTGTTATTCAGCTTTAAACATACATAACTTCATTTGTAATGTGAGGAACAAACACCCTACTCTGGTGACACTGGCTTACGACAATTTGTAGGTGGATGCGTCTGCCCTGGCAAGCAGATGCACGTGTAGCCCGGCGAAGATGATATCAGACCAAACAGTGGTCCATGGCCTGACAGTAGGCCTTGACATCAGCAGCGTTCTCCTACTTTTGCTGTGATGGCATTCCTCTGTGGAATGGCAACACTTGGCCTCCACATGCGTCCACAGCAGAGGCATGTAGAGACTGCTATAGATGAGATGAGACCTACTGCTCCCTGGGTCAATCCATACTACATGGTCCAGCACTGGTTGCTTGACCATGTCAGAAGAAATTCATGTTCACTTCTTAAATTGCCCCATGTTTTGTAGACTAAAAAATATTCTTGTAAATTGTTTATTTGTTACCATTTAAAAACAGTGGCCATTTTTGTTTCAGGCCACAAGCATTCTTTCACATTTACAAGCATCTGCAGTTTTTTAAATTATTCAGTAATGGGTTGCCCTAGACCTTTTAGATAAGAAGCATTTAGTTCAGCACACACTGGACTATAAATTAAAACCACGATCATGTAGCTGAATGTAATTCTTAATGTATTTTTAATGTCTCAAAGTTACTGGTCACAAATTAAAAAAACTCAGTTTTTGAACAGTATTTTTCCTAAGGAGAAGCAATTTCTCAGACTTAAAATTTTTTGTGCTATTACTCTACACAGCATAGTTACTTGTATCAATGGTGAGAAGCTCACCCTTAAAAAAGTACACTATTTTTTAAAAAAATGGATGTTTTGAATTTTTTCCTTCTTTGGCCTACAATACGGTATCTTTGTTAGGAGACGAGATAAAAATTTGAAAATTACACACTTATTAGATCTTTATGATATCAAACTTTCATATAAATTCCAGTGTTGAGTTTCAACAGGAAGCTAAAAAAAAAAAAAAGTGAATCAAAAATATGTTCCTTAATATCTGCAATATCCGGACTAATGGATATCATTTACGTAATTTAAACATATCTATTTTCACTTTTTTAAAATGTAAACTAGTACAGTGTCTTGTTCTTGCCTGATTTGTTTCTACTATGTTGCTTATTGAACAACAGAGAAATTTCTTCACTCAGTTTGGTTTTTAGGTTGAAAATTCAGCCAGTCGCAGTTGTAAATTCCAGGGGAGACAGCTTCTTCAGTATATTTTTAACAGGTGTCCAGACTTGATCCTACACAACTTCTTTAAATGAGGTCCTTAGTCTTTTTTGTGTGGTAAAATGCACTGTGCTCATCTTGGTTTTGACAATAAATATTTTGAACCTCGGCAATCCACCACTGTTCCCCATAAACACAAGCCAGTATGTCCTTCTTTTGAAGTGTCAGTGGTAAAAGTTTTCCACATTGATGAAGTTCGCTATCAGCGGATGTTGATGTGAACTTACACTTCAGCAAGTTGTGTGACTGAGGTATAAAACAATGAAAAGATCAGGTTCTCTTAATCTTGTGTTAAGTGTTGAATGTTTCCTTGAAGACACTGCTGTAGAGTTATCGTATTTCCCCACATTTTACAAAAATATAGGTAATCCCTTTTACTGTTCTTTACAGAATTTAAACATTTTTTTGAGATGTCAAGACCTGAATCTCATAGGTCCGCTGCAGAGTAGCTTTTGTGACAGCTTGCTTTGTTGTACCCCCTACATCATCATACACGTTCTTCGCATGGCATGATGCAAAAAGGTACCATTGTGCATCAAGCCTATGGTCTCCTATGTGAAAGGAGATGGTAATAATTTTTTTTGTTTTTATATTGCCTTGAAGCACCATCAGACAAGTAGATCAGTTTGTTTATGCAAGGATGGCGCAATTTTATGTAGTTTGTTAATTGCAGTTGAAAACCATGCACTGCTGAAGCATTGTGTTCGAGGTAGTCGCTTATGACACAGAAACTGTGAATCTTTAGTTTATCTTGATCTTTATGATAGAACACAAATGGATGATCTGTAGCCTGTTTATTTACCCAGTGGTGCCCTCTTACTTCTTCTTGAACAACAAAGGACCCACCAGGGAGCTCGCAGTTCTTTTGTGAGGTCACGCGTGGCGCACATGAGCCCCCGAGGCCAATTCTTCCTTCCCCTCTGCGTTTCCTTCACCCTGCCTTCCCTCCCGCTCCTCGTTCCTTTCCCGTTGCCACCTCATTCCCCTCTCTTGGTGTTGTGATTTATGTTGACCTGGCTATCCACTTGGTTTCCTGTATTGGTTGCAATTTTGTTCCTTTTGCCTGTTCTTTCATCCTTTTTGGCATTTAGGTCCCCACTTTAAGTTTGACCTCCACTTCAAAATTTCCAGTTTTTAGTGTGAGCTACATGGGGAAGAACTCCCTCCCTAGTATCTGCAGTGTGGATTCCTCTCCTCCCTTTCTTCCCCTCTTCCTTGCCCACTGTAGCCCCCGTCCACACTGCTAGGTCACGAGCATGTGTAGCCAGTCCATGTGGTGGGGCTGTTATGTACCCATATGGCTGAGCCCTCTTACAACACAGGGATCACGCTACTGATACCTGAGCTGTTCCCTGCACATGTATGCGAAGGGGTGGTTGCTTGTCTTCTTGGAGTATCGGAACTCCCGGCAATGGCCACTGTGCCAGATGCCCCTTGCTGTGGCTGGGTGGGGCCCATGGTTGGAGGGGGGGGGGGGGGGGGGAAGGTTATCAGGGCATATGCTTGGCACATGAAATGTATCAAACTGCAAAAATATGGTCGTATCTTCAAATGGTAAAGAATCATTGAATGCTGCTTCTTATGACCCGGCAACCTTACCTTCCCTTCCCTTCCCTTCCCTTACCTTCCCTGGCTACACCATGGGAGGAGGGCCAGGCTCACCATCTTGGGATGGAATCCTTTCCCCATTACCTCATCTGTACTAGTATGGATGGAGAAACATTCACCGGCACAAACCCATTGTTTTTCGTGGAAAATATAGAGGACAAGTTTGCTGAAGTGGAGTCTCTTAGTAAGATGCGGTTTGGCTCCCTGTTGATCAGAGCTTCTTCTGCCACCCAATCCGCAGCTCTTCATACCTGTGATTGTCTTGGCAATGTCCCAATGTCTATGACTCCTCACCAGTCTCTGCATATGGACCAGGGAGTAATTTTTCATAGGGACCTCATCCTGCAAACTGATTAGGAACTCTGGGCTAATCTGGAGCGGCGTGACATTAATTTTGTTTGATGTGTGCATAAGGGTCGCAAAGAGAACCACACTGATACCGCTGCCTTCATTCTGGCTCTCAAGGGGGATACCCTCCCAGAGAAGGTCAAGGTTATGTGCTACAGATGTGATGTGAAGGCGTACGTCCTTCCATCTATACGGTCCTTGCGTTTTGGGCTCATGTCTTCCCGCTGTACGATGGACGCTGTGTGTGGTGACTGTTGCCACCCTCTCTATGAAGGAAGCCCTGTGTTCCGCCACCTGTGTGTGTCAGATGTGCTGACTGCCACTCCCCTCGTTCGCCGGATTGCCTGGCTTACAAGAGAGAGAAGAAGATCCAAGAATACAAGTCCCTGGATTGCCTGTCTTATGCTGAGGCTCACCAACAGTATGAGAGGCTCGATCCAGTGTCACTATCTTCAACTTTTGCCTCTGTTACTTCATTTCCTCCTCCTCCTCCTCCTCCTCCCTCGTCCTTACCCCAGCCTTGTCCCTCTCCCCCCTCCCCCTCCCCCTCCCCCTCCACTGCAGTTACCACAGTTATGTACCCATATGGCTGAGCTCTCTAACAACACAGGGATCACACTACTGATAACTGAGCTGTTCCCTCCCTGTCAGGGAGCTGCTCCCCCTCCCCGGCCGAAGAAGTGGCCCCTTCTGTGCTAAGTGTCACACTCTTCCTCATTGCCATCAATGGGCTTGTAACTTCTGTTGGGCCTCTGGTTACCCTGGCATTGTACGTCGAAGATTTTTGCGTCTGGTGCAGCTCCCACCCAGTAGCATGTGCTGAGCGCCAGCTCCAAGACGCCATCTGATGGGCCTCTGTATGGGCCACTGTCCATGGCTTCCAGTTTTCTCCTTCCAAAACGCGGGTTATGCATTTTTGTTGTCAACCCACAGTACACCCCGACCCAGAACTTTATTTAGGCAACCAGCTCCTTGATGTTGTAACACAATCCCCTTTCTTGGATCTTATTTTTGACAACAAGCTGACACGGCTGCCCCACATTCATCACCTAAAGTCTACATGTATGTGAAAGCTTAATGCTCTCCTCCTCCTGGTCCACACATTTTGGGGTGCAGACCGTTCGACTCTTCTCTTGTCCAGACTAGATTATGGTAGTCAGGTTTATGGCTCAGCAGTCCTGTTGGTAGTCTCCTCACAAAAACAGGGATTCCCCTTCTACACATCCGACAGAGCCAACTCCTTGTTTCTTATGTAATCGCTGTTCGCCAGTTCCCTGACCATCATATGTACCCTGTGTTCTTCACCTATGGGGATTTCTCCCTTCTAACACCTGCCCACAGGTGGGATTGCCGGTTGGGATCTCCATCTCCACTCACTGGACTGCACTCTGTATCTTTCCTCCGATAACCACTCCCCCCCCCCCCCTCCCCCCCGCCTCCGCCCTCCTTTTGATGGTGCCTAGACCACGGATTAGGAATGATCTATTCCTGGGACCTAAGGTCTCTGTCACTCCTGTGGTTTACTGGCATCTTGTGTCTGCCAGCCTTGCTGAGTTCCAGGGTGCCACAATCTTTTACACTGATGGTTCTAAGACAATTGGTAAGGTGGGATATGCTTTCATGTTTCCTACTGGCTTCAAACACCATTTATTGCCGGGATCATGAATTGTGTTCACAGCGGAGCTTCTAGCTATTCACAGTCCTCTCCTTTTTGTTTCTCAAGCCTCCCTCCACAGTGTTTTAATTTGTTCAGACTCCATGAGCAGCCTGCAGGCTGTCGAATGATGCTACTCTCGCCACCCTTTGGTTTCTGCTATCCGTGACTCTCTCTCTGCCCTTAAGTGTGCTGCCTGTTCAGTCATCTTTCTCTGGCTCCCAAGTCGTGGGCATCCCAGGGAATGAATTGGGTGACCATTTGGCTAAAGAAGCAGATACTTACTCCCCATTGCCATTCATGATTCCATCTGCAGATGTGCGGATCTACGTCAAATCTCTCTTTGTCCAAAAGTGGAATGCCATCTAGAGTGCTACTGCTCATAGTAATAAACTCTGCACAGTCAAGGAGTCTACTGCAGTTTGGCGCTCTTCGTTCCGCTCCTCTCAGAATGTGTCCACTGTTTTATGCTGTCTACGCGTTGGTCATACCTGTCTCGCCCATTGTTTCCTCCTATGTAACAACCCACCCCCACAATGTGGTTGTGGAGCCAGACTGATGACGTCTCACATATTAGTGTAACGTCTCCTCCTTTTGGCCCTTTGTGTTAAATATAGCCTTCCCGAGTCCTTAAATTAGCAGATGATCCATGGATGATTGAACTGGTCCTCAGTTTCCTTTGTGAAAGTGGTTTTTATTTTCAGATATAAGGTTCTGCTTTAGTCTTGGAGCAGGGGCAGGTCGGTTGTGGTTGGGACTTCTTTCACAGTCTTCTCGGACTGTGACCCCCATGACCACCCCCACTTTTTTCCAGTTTTTTTTTAGATTTGGCCTCACCTTTTATGCCTTTACTGTGTGTGTTTTAATGATCATTATTTTATAATTTGACTCCCATGAGTGGATCCGTTCACTTTCAGCAGACCCTCTTTCTTCTGTGACCCTTTTCGGAATCGTGGGACTGAGGATAGTTTTCAGAAAAGTCGGCAAGGGCTAAGCATTCATCAACTGCCAAGGTCTTTCAGAAATTAACCCTGAGCTTTGGCAATAAAATGATGCATTTTCAGGTTTTTGAGGTTAACTACAAACACTTCAAAGAAAACTCTTGTCATGGTTTTGCAGTTGTCACTATTTCCATTGTGTCATGTTGTCACCCATTGTAGTCTGTATTGTCAGGCATCAAATCATCTGCCTTTGATTCTTCAAATATGTCAAGTAAAGCTTGTTTGCCTGAACAGTCTTGATGTTTTCCTATGATCATGCAGTTGTAACTGTCAATATTGCAAACCAGAGCTTTCAAAAGGTCTTTATAATCATGTCTAAGATTGGCCACATCTATCATCAATCTTACATTCTAGTGGCACAAACAAATGCAAACATTATGAGTGCCAGATGCCCCTGCAACAATACACCATTTCGATCTCATTTAAAAAAATTTCTATCTTCCAGTTTTAATGTCAGGACTTCCTTTTTTTGAATTCAGTAGTAGTTCATTTAAATTACACAACATTAACCTTTTTTTGTCACTGGACCTTAGTACCATTTTCTTTCAAAGAAACACAATGTATTTTGCTGGGCATCAAAAGGTTGTTATTGTCGTTGTCATAAAACCTAATAACCTTTTCGATTATGTTTTCATTTATGAAATTAATGTATTTTTCTTTTGTAATGCACGTAAAATTCCCTGCTCTTTTACTAACTGCCTTGTTAATTTAACCAAATGTTCTGTTACATTAAATTCATCACTAACTTTTGCTTGATTCCAAGAATTTGGTAGTAAACTGATAAGATTCACACTATGGTCTTCGTTTGAAATATGAGATTTAATTTTTAGCTTTTCTGTTAATCATCATAGTCAGTCAGCGAATTTTTCAAACTTTCGTCTGATTTAGCGCAGCTTATCTTTTGAAATGAAACTTCCAAATTCTTTTTGACAGTAGTTTCCACTTTCTCGATTTTTGCATTGAATGCAAAAGCTCATTTTTCTTCCCTTCGTTTTCTAATTTTACTAGCAGGCGATACACCTAGGATTTCCACTAACGTAATCCACTTTTTTATAGTTTCTGATGAGTCACAAAATTCTTTATCTGAGCTATCGTTATTCCTTTCTTTGTTAATGAAAAATATTTTAGAATAACATGTTGGACTCAATGACTTTACTCATGTTAAATTTATAAAAGGGCATTAATTTTTAGAATAATGATCAAACTTTATTTCTCTCAGACCTTTCATCAAAGGCTTCTTATGTTTCTTAAAAGGGTCCAAGCAAGACTGGTCAAACAGGTGGTGAAATTTCTTTAAGTATGTAATTTCATGGTACTTGCAAGTTGATTTAACCTCTCAGCCAGCTCGTAAGTAAAACAACACTTCTACTACTTCTTCTTCTTCTTCTTCTTCTTCACTGCAGTGTTTAGTTAAAGTAATGTCTTTAGGAAACACTCCGTACAGACTTTTACGGCAAGCTTCATTAATAAGAACGCTAAAAGAATGCTGAGACTCCATTGTTAAACTGCCCACTTAAAGAGCTCATGGTTTACTGAGTGTGAGTGAACTGACGTTGGTGGAAGGAGGAAGACAAAACAGACTTGTAGAGGCTTGTCTATGAGCTTGTACAGTTTTACAAATGTTGTCTGCTAGCCAACTGCAACTTTCTGCAGAGGATTGTTTCAACAAATAATCATTTGTTACTTTAATTTCATGCATTTTTGTGAGTTTAAATTATGTAATTGATATACTTTACTCCATTAGTCCAGATATTGCAGACCATGACATGCAGTTCCTTCTGTTAAATGTTAATACTGAACAAGATATAAAATCTGTTAAATCTGAGCTCAAGAGGGTAATCAGTAAGCCAAAAATTGATTATTTTAGGACGCTCCTCAGAGACATTCACTGGACTGATGTTTACAGTGCTCATGGCATGAATGAAAAATATAACATTTTTGCTAATAAAGTGCTTACCTTATTTGAACACTGCTTTCCCCCAAAACTTACCAAGGTTAGAGCAAAGTCTACAAAGAAGCCATGGATTACTCGAGGAATAGGGGTATCTTGTAAAACAAAAAGAAAACTGTATCTGTCAATCCGAAACATTTCCAATGTTGATGCTATAGCACATTATAAGAAATACTGCAAAATATTAAAGACTGTAATACGGATGTCAAAGCAAATATATTACAAGGAAAAGATAGTCATATCAGATAACAAAATAAAGACAATATGGGATATAGTGAAGGAGGAGACCGGTAGAACCAGACATGAAGAGGAACAAATAGCATTAAGAGTAAATGATGCATTGGTGACAGATGTGTATAGTGTTGCAGAACTTTTTAACAAACATTTTATAACTGTTACTGAAAAGATGGGGTTGTCAGGTTCGGTAGATGCTGCTATGGATTATCTTAGACCAGACATTTCAAGTAACTTCCATAATATGAATTTGACCCTCACTACCCCAACAGAAATAATGTCCATCATAAAATCTTTAAAATCAAAAACATCTAGTGGGTATGATGAAATATCAACAAAGTTAATTAAAGAATGTGATTCTGAGCTAAGTAACATATTAAGCTATCTGTGTAACCAGTCGTTTATCAGTGGAATATTTCCCGAATGGCTGAAATATGCTGAAGTTAAGCCACTGTTTAAGAAGGGAGATAAAGAAATAGCATCAAATTTCCGTCCAATTTCACTGTTGCCAGCATTCTCAAAAATTTTCGAAAAAGTAATGTACAGTCGTCTTTATAACCATCTTATCTCAAATAACATACTGTCAAAGTCACAGTTTGGATTTCTAAAAGGTTCTGATATTGAGAAGGCTATCTACACTTACAGTGAAAATGTACTTAATTCATTAGACAAAAAATTGCAGGCAACTGGTATATTTTGTGATCTGTCAAAGGCATTTGACTGTGTAAATCACAATATCCTTTTAAGTAAACTAGAATATTATAGTGTAACAGGAAATGCTGCAAAATGGTTCAAATCTTATATCTCTGGCAGGAAACAAAGGGTGTTATTAGGAAAGAGACATGTATCAAGCTATCAGGCATCATCCAACTGGGAACTAATTACATGTGG
Organism: Schistocerca americana; assembly: GCF_021461395.2. Classification (NCBI taxonomy): domain Eukaryota; kingdom Metazoa; phylum Arthropoda; class Insecta; order Orthoptera; family Acrididae; genus Schistocerca; species Schistocerca americana. The sequence continues at coordinate 225,923,643 of NC_060119.1, forward strand.
GGTCCCACAAGGTTCCATTTTGGGGCCCTTACTTCTTCTTGTGTATATCAATGACCTTTCATCAGTAACATTACCAGATGCCAAGTTTGTTTTGTTTGCTGATGATACAAACATTGCAATAAATAGCAAATCAAGTGTAGTCTTAGAAAGATCACCCAATAAAATATTTGTAGACATTAATCACTGGTTCCTAGCCAATTCTTTGTCACTAAACTTTGAAAAAACACACTACATGCAGTTCAGAACTTGTAAGGGGTGTCCCAAGAGTATATGTCTAACATATGATGACAAGAAGATAGAAGAAGTGGACGGTGTTAAATTCTTGGGATTACAGCTTGATAATAAATTCAACTGGGAGGAGCACACCACAGAACTGCTGAAGCGTCTTAACAAATCTCTGTTTGCAATGCGAATTTTGTCAGACATAGGGGATATAAAAATGAAAAAGCTGGCATACTATGCTTACTTTCATTCCATAATGTCATATGGGATTATTTTCTGGGGTAATTCATCAAGCCAAGCTAAAGTTTTCCGGGCACAAAAACGTGCAGTAAGAATTATATGTGGTGTGAACTCAAGAACATCCTGCAGAAGCCTGTTTAGGGAACTAGGGATACTAACTACAGCTTCCCAATATATTTATTCCTTAATGAAATTTGTCATTAAAAATATATCACTTTTTCAAACCAATAGCTCAATTCATGGAATCAATACTAGAAATAAGAATAATCTTCACAAGGATTTAAAGTCACTTAGTCTTGTACAAAAAGGTGTGCATTATTCAGGAACACACATTTTCAATAACTTGCCAGCAGCCATAAAAAGCTTAACAACCAATGAAATTCAGTTTAAGAGAAGCCTAAAGGATTTATTGGTGGCCAACTCCTTCTACTCCATTGATGAATTTCTGAGGAAAACCAACTGATTTGTATATAAGTACAACATATCTTCTGCACAATTTCAGTGCAGTAATGTGTTCACTGAAAATTTGTGTGTGTGTGTGTGTGTGTGTGTGTGTGTGTGTGTGTGTAAGTATAATCTAACTTCTGCACCATTTCAGTGCAGTAATGTGTTCATTGTAAATAAGTATTACAGTAGTTGTATTACATGTTTCTTACCTTATAAATAAATAAAAAACTTTTTTATTTTAAATTCAGTGCAATAGTATTTGTAAAATGACTCTTAGTGTTCATTAAAAAATGACGATCATTCCACTAGGGACCTGTGGAATGGTACATTAGCTTATTTGTTTTAGTTTAAATATTTGTCATGTATTGTTGTTTTTCTGACATGTTCCACATCCTGGAGGACCTCCTCACTACGGATCAATTTGGAATGAAAGTAAATCTAATCTAATCTAATCTAATTAAGAAACGGTTATTTGACTCATATTTGTATTTTTTTATCTTCCCGTTGAATCTCAAGATTGAACTTTATGCTGAAATTTGATTTCATGAAGGTCTAATAAGTGTGTAATTTTCATATTTTTATCTGGTCTCCCAACAAAGGTATTGCAGGCTAAAGAATGAATAATTTAAAAAATCCATTTTTTAAAAATAGTGGTTTTTTATGTGAGCTTCTCATCATTGATACTGTGTAAAAAGTAACTATACTGTGTAGTGTAATAACACAAAAAATATTAAGGCTGAGAAATTACTCTTTCTTTGGAAAAATACTGTTCAAAAACTGAGTTTTTTAATTTGCGATTAGTAACTTCAAACCATAAAAATTGTATTAAGAAATACATTCAGCTGGGTGATCATGGCTTTAATTTATGGTCTGGTATGTACTGAACTAAATGATTCTTATTTGAAATATCTGGGGCAACCCATTACTGAATAATTTAAAAAACCACAGATGCTTGTAAATGCAGAAACCTGCTTGCAGCCTGAAACAAAAATGGTCTGCTGTTTCTTAATGATAAACAAAAAATTTTTTAAAATGTTTTTGAGCCTACTAAACGTTAGTGAATTCACCCAGCAAATATCAAATTCATTTGGGATAGTCGAGTAACTAATAATTATTTTCCTGGACCACTTGGTCAGTGGCACTGTGGCAATGAGTCCCACAAGGGAACCCCGTCTTGAACCCGTGGCTGTAGCTGGCTGTGCCCAATCTTCTTTGTCTGATATGGGCTTTTGGCACTGTGATGGTTCTGTTGGACTCTGAATGAATCTAACTCAAAATTCATAACTATTTATACAGCTGTGAGGTACATTTGTTACACTATTTCCCAACCCTTGGTCACGTAGCCCACAACATGGGACTTGGCCTGGTGTGGTGACATCGCTCTGTTTGCTCTGGCTGTTACTGCTGTGTAGTGCGAGCTTCTACTGAGCGTGGGTAGCCCATCTCCCAGTCCTTTGGCGTGTATGTTATCCTAACCCACATGTCCATCACACTGTGCTTACTGGGCCGCGATTTCTACCGCAATACTTGCTTTCTTACAACTTTCTGGTAATCTCACTAAAACCTGGATAGCAACACTACGGTTCATTCATCTTTCGAGAAGGAATTTTAGTTTCGGTTCTGTGAAACACTGGAGCTGTTTGTCAGCTTTAACCATGGTAGGTGCTTGGTACGAAACACATACAAAATATCTCACTTGTGTAGTTGGCAGCACTCTGTAAATGCAGTGAAATTCGCTTCATTCTACTTCCATCTTATTCTGTTCAGGGTCTGATGTTATCCTTCTGTCACCTTGCTTTCCTATTGTGTAATCCACCAGGCAAACTGCGATATGGTGATGATGTATTGAGATTATAGTAGATCATAGCCTAGATAATTTTTAGATAAGAAGTCTAGTGCTTCTAACTATATTTTTGAGAAAGTGTATGTAATTGTATTTTAAACTGACATTTTGGTTTTACTCAAATATGCATTGATAGAAACAGATTTGGCTTTGTGTAGGCTTTACTCATCTCTAATGTGATAACATCCTACCCATTAATAACTAAGAATGAGTATCTGTATCATTTTCTACTGAAATACGTATTAGGTTGGTGCTTACTTTGTATACTTTTTATTTTGTCCTTTTTATTCTGGTTGTTATGGGTTTATTTATCAATCATCATTATTTATTTGTAGTTTGGTGTTGCTATTTGAGTTTATATATAATCATTTTGTTGTTTGGAGATAGTGTGTGGAGTTGTGGACACTTGAAAATGGAGTGCCAAGTGGAGAAATTTGATCATGTCTGAAGTATTCTTCTTGAGTTCAATAGAGGTGTGACAGAAGTGAAGGCAGCCAGAAATATTTGCATCATGTATGGGCATAATGCCCTCGCACAGAGCACAGCAAGAGAATGAAGGATTGTTTTAACGTTGGTGACTTCATCTTCAGGAAGACCTTCAGGGTTTGATGGAGCTAATTTAAACACGTTAATCCACAATGATCCACATCAGTGTACTCAAGAACTGGCAAATGTGATGAACTGTGATCATTCCACCATTGTGCAACATTTGCATGCAGTGGGGCAAGTTCAAAAATCGGGTGTGTGGGTACCACATGCTCTAAGCCAAAATTACAAAAATCAGCGGGTGGCCATATGTGCGGTTCTACTTGCTTGTCATCAGTTGACTTCCGAACAACACTGGCCATTCATATCCTATACCATTACTGGTGATGAGAAGTGGTGTCTTTATGCTAACATAAGGAAAAGAAAGAAGCAGGTGAGCCAAACAAAGCAGCAACTCCCCATAAAAAGACCGGCATGTATTCACAGAAGATAATGTTATGCATATTGTGGAACAGCAACAGTATGGTGTACTAAGAATTGCTTTCCCGAGGTGTAACAATCACTGCTGGCATTAATTGTCAGCAGCTGAGATGTCTTACAGATGCAGTCCAAGAACAATGACCAGGAAGATTTCATGAACTGACGCTGCTCCACAATAATGCCTGCTCTCATTCTGCTGACAAAAAACACTCTACAGGAGTTGGGTTGGGAAGTCATTTCGCACCTACCTTATTCATCTGATATTGTGCCTTCAGATTTTCATTTTTCTCACTCTCTATTGAACAACCTTCAAGGAACTTCCTTTCAGGATGAAAATGCGCTCCAGACATGGCTCGAAGGGTTATTCACCTCAAACCCACATAATTTCCACAGTTACAGAATTTAAAGTGGTTGTAACATTGGCAGACTGTTATAAATAGTGAAGATATATTATTGATGATAAATGTCTGTGTCATGTCTATTTGTCATAATTGTTACACTTATGAACTCATGAACTTGAGCACCAACCCAATACAACAGCGGAGAAAATAAGTCTGCAGGGTGAAAACAGATTTATTATATGAATTGTTTAAGTGACCTCCAAACTGCACAGAAATGAAGACATGAGACAAGATGAGAAGGTATGCAGTTACAGCAGCAAAATTTATTAAAAGGGAGGAAAACAATTGTCACTATGTTGGAAACTAGTTCAGATGAGAAAACATGAAAATGTTTCTCTTATTGGAGCAAGCAGGGAAGTATGTAGAGAACATACAATATTAATGTAAAAAAATGACATATCATTACAATTCTTGCAAAGGTGGGAAGATTACTGTGTGCATTCAAAGTGACCCCGTTGGCAGACAAATGATGATGATGCCACTGAACTGTTGACCGAATTACAGCAGTGTTGATGGTGTGATAGTGCACAAGATACCTTGATAGTTTCTCATAGCTTGTCCCATGTAGCTGACTTCTATTGATAAACATCAGTTTTTAAAGGTCCCCCCCCCCCCCTCCCCCCTCCATAGGTAGAAGTCTAGAGATGTAAGGTCTGGAGACTGTGGTGGTACTCAACATCTCCTCTTCGACCCATGCATTGTCCAGGTAGATTATCATTCAAGTAGGCTCTGATATGCCTGTGGTAGTGAGGCAGTGCGCCATATTGTTGTAGGTAAAATCTTTCATTTCCAAACACCTCTTGGATGGCAGGTGAAATTGAAGTTTACACCTTATGAAGATACGCATCAACATTTATAGTATCTCCAAAGAAGAACTGGCCAGTCGATCCATGTGGTGACAGACCACACTGCACATTAACACTCGGTAAATTAACATGTTTGTCCACCTGAACATGAGAATTTTCAGGTGCCCAGTACATGCAGTTGTGGCGACTTTCAGTTTGAATTGCACCTCATCAGACCAGATAACCATCCCTGCAAACCATTCATCCTCACGAGACATGCCTTCAAACCACTCACAGTACTCCAGCATTAAATCTGGGTTGTCCTCGTACATAGTGTGCATTCATTTTGGAATGTATGCTTTACGCTTTGCAACCTTCAGAATTCATCATACACTTGATCAGCTTGCCCTGCTTCCACGTGCTCCTGCTTCACAGATTTTTGAGGTGACGTAGTAAAATGTTGGAACACAGCAATGCTGGCAGTTGACTTGATGTTTTTGGCGACCAGACCTTTCCTGATGCACATCTTGAACAGCACTGTTAGTTTCGAATTTATCCTGAATACGATAAATTATTGTATGTGTTGGTACACGTTACGCCATTTCCAGTGTACCTCCATCATATTTTTGTGCTTCCAGTATGGCATTGTTCAAACGACAATCTTACTTCACTCATTGCTGCACTGTCATCCGCTGAAAAATGCATGCCAAGATCTGTTGAGAAATAATGGACTACACTATTGCGCAAAATTGCAATAATGACATTTTGTTCCAAAGATATTAACTATCAAAGAGAGTGTAAATTTTCTGGCCCCCTCTGTATATTGATATGGAAGCAAACACATTATCAGATACAACCCAGATAATAGCTGACTGAACCTTCAGCTGGTTCACAGCAAACAGCATAAATCTTAATCACACAGAGACTCATTTTGTGGAATTTAGGACTAGCAAAAATGACCTGCAAGTGCCAGTAGTAGACAAGACAATAATATTGAAAAGACTTGGGGGGACCGGAGGGTTTCAGATTGATTATATAATGGGAAGGCAGATTACATAATGGCAAGGAAAACATTTTTAAACCAGATTTTAAAACATAAGGCATTATTAGGGTCAAAGGTGGACTATGACTGTAATTTATAAGTTAAAACTTACGAAATTTCAAAACAGTAGGAAATTGACAGTTTCATATCAGTGCCCTTTGTTGCACTGTCCAGCGCCAATAAGGGCGGGGATGGGGGAGACGGGGGGGGGGGGGGGGGGGGGGGGGGCGAGCGGCAACGGCAACGGCAACGACTGATCCCAAGACACCCCCCCCCCTCTCTCTCTCTCTCTCTCTTAGGATAAACAATGTCTCTTAAGTATTTCCATAATGTTGGTAATTAATACTGGGCAAGGATTTCTGGGTCTTTTTTTATAAAAGAAATTCCTTTGGATGAAGTTTAAATAAATTATAAATAATGATTTTACATTTATTTACAACTACAAGGGTTGCTCAGATTCATACTCAGAACATTTCACAATATGAACTAATTCTCCTTTCTTTCTGTGTGCAGAGCAGATATAATTCTTGCAAGAAGTGCGAGCATGTGTGTAGTTACAGTCTTCGCACCTGGCATATAAGTAACAGCATCCTTTCTTCGGCGGAATATGAACAGCTGTACGTGTTACTTTCCCTCACAGCTCTGCAATGATGATTCCTCTGCTTGTAGCATGTTCATGTTGATTACACTTGTACCCAGAAGTTGATAATGCTGTTGTGTATCTTGAGTGTAGGCCTACAACATTTTGAACATGTCTTTTCATGTTGAGGCAGCAAAGTTCTCAAGCAAGATCTTTCAGGTACTGCTTTCTTCCAGAACTCTTTGTGAGATGATTCTTTGCCCATTCCTTGTGTGTATCTTGAAATACAACATATGAAAGTTGGAAAACACCACATTGGCCATAGCCATGTTGCTCGATGGTAGCTGTACATTCTTACACACTTAACCGAGCATATCTGCTCTAGACTTCGTGCAATTGTAGAGTATTATACGTCTAGCTTCTCATACCTCATATTCGTGTTAGCCATGTTGCTCGATGGTAGCTGTACATTCTTACACACTTAACCGAGCATATCTGCTCTAGACTTCGTGCAATTGTAGAGTATTATACGTCTAGCTTCTCATACCTCATATTCGTGTCGTGATGTTGGTTGACAATACTGTAATAATCGTTCTTATCTCAGGCATGTAACTGACTAAAGTGGCATCACCATTAAAGGCAAACCGATGTAGCTATTTAAAGAGAAACAGGATGGAGTTCTAGAGTCACATCACATTAATTACTGTGAATAGTACCAAGAGTAGTTATTTTCTCTTTCAAAAGTTCAGATGCTAGTGGAACAGCAGTCAACTTTCTGTCCATGGTTATGTTTCTTCCGGGTTGTTTCAAGTAAGACATTTCAACCAACCTCCTATTAGTTTCAGGGCCACTGTTACAGTTCTTCTCATTGGCATGCTTCCCATCATAGGGATCCTCTGCGAAGCAGTATTTCATATCTGAATCACATAACAAGTTCACTTCTAAGCCATATTTTCCTGGTTTTGTTCGAATATATAGCCTGAATGGGTGTCGCCCGTAGAAGGTCACAAGTTCTTCATCCCCTGTAACTGACTCACTAGGTTTATAAAACAATGGAAGCTTGCTATAATTTTCCATATGGCCCGGAGACAAGCAAATTTGTCCATCTGTCTTTGAGCTGTTTCAATTAGAACATCATGAAAACACAGGCATTTAGTAAGAGTCTCAGTGTATGCTTCAAAAATGAAGTTTGGTACATCAGAAAGTTTCTTTATTAAATATATCTCGTAAACTGTGTTTGTTCTGTCTACGGACTCCACAGTTCCAAAGAATTCCGGTTGCTGACACAATTTCTTCCCTTTCAAAAGCTTTTGAATTTTTCATGAAAATATCTTCAGCTGATTTCCAAAGAATGCGTAGCTTGATCCTTGTACATCACAGTATGAGGGTGGTTTGAAAAGTTCTTGGAACGGAATAGAAAAAAAGTAGTTACATCACTGAAACTCCTTGTAGATTAATGCATTTGGTCCAACAATGTTCCAGTGCCTTGATCCTATCTCAAAAATGAGTTTCCTCCTACCTGCAAAATAGTTGTCAACTCCGGCTCTTAATTCTTTGTTTGAAGTGAATCTCTGTCCACCAAAAAAAAATTTTCAGTTTTGGGAAGAGATGGAAGTCCGAGAGAGCAATATAAGGTGAATAAGGCGGATGTTGCAACAATTCATACCTTAGTTCATGTAATTTTGCCGTGGCAACAGCACATGCATGTGGGTGGGCATTGTCGTGATGGAAGATAACTTTCTTTCTTGCTGAACTTAGCCTTTTTCCGAGTATCTTTGGTTGCAATTTGTCCAGGAGGTTGGCATAGTATTCTCCAGTAATTGTTTGCCCAGTGGGGAGATAATCTACAAACAGAATCCCCTTCGCATCCCAGAATATTGATGCCATGACCTTTTCTGGCGAAGGAATTCTCTTTGCTTTTTTTGGTGGTGGGGAATCACCATGTTTCCTCTGCTTCGACTGTTTTTTTGTCTCTGAGGTATAGTAATGCACCCAAGTTTCATCTGTGGTGACAAACTGGCGCAAAAAATCTTGTCATTACTGTTAAAACGGGCCAAACATTGTTCTGATATGTCCATTCTCATTCTTTTTTGATCCAGCGTCAAGAGTAGCGGCACCCATCTTGCAGATAATTTTTTTCATTTCTAATTCTTCACTTAAAATGTGCTATACCCTTTCAGATGACATCTGAAAAGCGTGAGCAATTTCATGCACTTTCAATCGGCAGTCCTCCATGACTATTTTGTGCACTTTTCGTAATGATTTCTGGAGTAGTGACTCATCTTGACCGACCACTGCGCGGATCTTCATCTAAGCTCTCCCGATGAAATTTAAATTCGTTTGTCCACTTGTCAACAGTTGAATGTGAAGGAGCAGTGTCTCCCAGTGTATTCTGGAAATCGGCATGAATGTCCTTTGCTTTCATACCTTTCTTTACAAAGTACTTAATCACTGCTCAAATCTTGTGGTTTTTTTTCCCCATCTTAACGAATCTCTACACCGGAACAGCAACAGAGCCATGTCACCATCACAGCTCTCTTCCAAGAGCACTGACAGGCAACAGTCCAATGAATATCATGTGAACAACTCATTGCGCTAGCGCTGACCTCTCGTTGTGATTCCGAGAACTTTTCAAACCACCCTCGTATTACCCAAGATGTTATTATCGAAGTACAGGAGGAAAGCTTTTGGAGTTCTCATTATGTTAGCAGCAGACCTCTGCCTTTGATTTAAGTAAGGCTCTGTCTCCCATGTCATACCTGGCAGGGCCGCCTCTTCTCTGTCAAGATGATTAGTTTGTGATTTTGGCCACAGTTGCCTTCTTACTGCTTGAATATCTGTAAAAATATGAAAACCTAACTGGAGACTAGTACACTAACCACTCATCTACTGAAACAGACATCCTAATATACCCATTATTATCTGCGCACAGTAATAAATATCAAGGCTTATCCTGTTCATTTTTATCCAACTCACTGCTGTTTGAAACTACTTCATCTGGACGTTCCATGACTGCATCCGCAGTTTCACTGCTTCAAGTTTTCAGATAGTTCCCACTAAATTTGTGGTCTGAGTTCTCATGCAAATTTCTTATTTCATCATCTGTCAGTTTCACCTTTTTATACATTCTATCAAAGGGCCACAGAAATGTGTGCTTCCACTCGCCACATTGTTCAGCAGTTGACTGAGGGTGACTTGTGCTGCTACACATCCGATCATAATAATCGCTATAACTCCATGATGAATGCGAACCAAAAGCTCTTCTTGTCATCAGTGTAGTAATAATCATTATAATAAGTGTCATGTATGTATTAAATAAAATACTGTCGAGGGTTTAAGAGGGAGTGTGAGGCAATATTTGACTAAATCTAGGGAACAGAATACAGTAGTAGATGAATGGGTAGCTTTGAGAGGTTGGGTAGGGAAAGCAACAGAAGGAGAAATAGGTAGAAAGACTGGGCCTAAAAGAAAAAAAAAAGTTATATTTCACAAAAGCTGTTGAATTTAATTGGTGAAAGGAGGAAATATAAAAATGCAGCAAATGAAGCAAGTAAAAGGGAATACAGACATCTAAAAAAACATTCCCTCATTTTTATTGAGATCCTTGGGAGACCCAGCCATAACCAAATTATTCCATCTGGTGAGCAAGATATATGAGACAGTCAGAATACCCCCGTCTTCAAGAACATTGTAAAAATTCAGTTCCGAAGAAAGGAGGTGCTGATGAGTGTGAATACTGCTGTACTATCAGTTTAATAAGTCATGGTTGAAAAATACTGACACCAATTATTGACAGAAGAAGGGAAAAAACTGATAGAAGGTGATCTCAGGGAAGGTCAGGTTGGTTTTTGGAAGAAATGTAGGTAAACATTAGGAAATACAGACTATATAACTTGTCTTGAGCATTAGTTAAAGAAAGGCAAATGTGTCTTTACATCATTTGTAGATTGAGAAAGCTTTTGATGGTGTTGACTACAATACACTCTTGGAATTCTAAAGGTATCGAGGAGAAAGACAGAGAGCAAAATGTTATATGAAGCTTATACAGAACCAGACTACTCGGCTAGTAGTAATGTTCACTGTAAAGCTGCATGATTAGTAGTAGTGCACTGTAAATAGGCCCCTATGGATACAGATGTAGGTAGCTATTTTCTTCAAAAACAATCACTGTTTCCATGTAAGTATTAAGCTCTCAGTACAAGATAAATTGTAACCATTTTATATACCAGTAACTAACAAAGCAGATTTTTTCAGAGCAGCAATTTCTTAACGTACTAAGTTACATGAAGCTGGTAGAGTAAGCACAAAGTATTGAGTAATATACACTCCTGGAAATGGAAAAAAGAACACATTGACACCGGTGTGTCAGACCCACCATACTTGCTCCGGACACTGCGAGAGGGCTGTACAAGCAATGATCACACGCACGGCACAGCGGACACACCAGGAACCGCGGTGTTGGCCGTCGAATGGCGCTAGCTGCGGAGCATTTGTGCACCGCTGCCGTCAGTGTCAGCCAGTTTGCCGTGGCATACGGAGCTCCATCGCAGTCTTTAACACTGGTAGCATGCCGCGACAGCGTGGACGTGAACCGTATGTGCAGTTGACGGACTTTGAGCGAGGGCGTATAGTGGGCATGCGGGAGGCCGGGTGGACGTACCACCGAATTGCTCAACACGTGGGGCGTGAGGTCTCCACAGTACATTGATGTTGTCGCCAGTGGTCGGTGGAAGGTGCACGTGCCCGTCGACCTGGGACCGGACCGCAGCGACGCACGGATGCACGCCAAGACCGTAGGATCCTACGCAGTGCCGTAGGGGACCGCACCGCCACTCCCCAGCAAATTAGGGGCACTGTTGCTCCTGGGGTATCGGCGAGGACCATTCGCAACCGTCTCCATGAAGCTGGGCTACGGTCCCGCACACCGTTAGGCTGTCTTCCGCTCACGCCCCAACATCGTGCAGCCCGCCTCCAGTGGTGTCGCGACAGGCGTGAATGGAGGGACGAATGGAGACGTGTCGTCTTCAGCGATGAGAGTCGCTTCTGCCTTGGTGCCAATGATGGTCGTATGCGTGTTTGGCACCGTCCAGGTGAGCGCCACAATCAGGACTGCATACGACCGAGGCACACAGGGCCAACACCCGGCATCATGGTGTGGGGAGCGATCTCCTACACTGGCCGTACACCACTGGTGATCGTCGAGGGGACACTGAATAGTGCACGGTACATCCAAACCGTCATCGAACCCATCGTTCTACCATTCCTAGACCGGCAAGGGAACTTGCTGTTCCAACAGGACAATGCACGTCCGCATGTATCCCGTGCCACCCAACGTGCTCTAGAAGGTGTAAGTCAACTACCCTGGCCAGCAAGATCTCCGGATCTGTCCCCCATTGAGCATGTTTGGGACTGGATAAGCGTCGTCTCACGCGGTCTGCACGTCCAGCACGAACGCTGGTCCAACTGAGGCACCAGGTGGAAATGGCATGGCAAGCCGTTCCACAGGACTACATCCAGCATCTCTACGATCGTCTCCATGGGAGAATAGCAGCCTGCATTCCTGTGAAAGGTGGATATACACTGTACTAGTGCCGACATTGTGCATGCTCTGTTGCCTGTGTCTATGTGCCTGTGGTTCTGTCAGTGTGATCGTGTGATGTATCTGACCCCAGGAATGTGTCAATAAAGTTTCCCCTTCCTGGGACAATGAATTCACGGTGTTCTTATTTCAATTTCCAGGAGTGTAGTAATAATTTAGTGTTAATGCAGTGACATGATTCATTACACATCCTTGGATGTTCTTCTTGTTGATGGGACCTGAAAAATACAGTGAATGTACAAACTTCTTTCCTTTCTATACTTTCTCTTTGGTGCTTATGAGGAAGACCTTATGCTAACAGTGAGAGGTATTTATTTATTCTGTCTTAGTACATTGAAGACTATATGTACATCAGCTTTTATTAGAGTCCATAATGATAGCAGGAATTTCAGAACGGAAAGAGGAGTCTGACAAAGAGATTTCCATTTGTCTGGAGGATGCCTGAACCACTTTCATATTGCAAATAACATTGTACTGTTTGCCCTCTCTCTCTCTCTCTCTCTCTCTCTCTCTCTCTCTCTCTCTCTCTCTCTCTCTCTGACGCCTCCCTCTTCATCTTTGTCTCCTCCCAGTTTCACATCAGATTTATTCCTTGTATCTGAGTCTGATTGACCTCCTTCTTTTGCTCACCCTCCTAAAACCTACACCCCCCCCCCCCCCCCCGACAAAAGAACTAGCTGATCTGAAACCTAGGGATGGATTTTTTTTCTTCCTACTGTTATTATGTTTGTTAGCAGTACCGAAATTTCACCTCCTGAAACTAAGTACAAGTTAGCCATACTATCTCCTAATTCAAATTAACAATGAAATCATAAAAGCCATTGATGAGATAGGGCAGTTGAAAATGGCAGCTGGATGGACAGCAAAAGAAATAAACACAAGAATATCATTTGAAGTATCTTTGCTTAACTGAACAGGATTTTTAAAATGAAGCTCCCTTTGTGTGAAAGTGTTTGATCAGCATCTATTCTCAGTTTTGATGTAATGGCAGTGAGACATTGATTTCTAGTGTGAAAACTGTTAAAATCTTTCCATTTTCTCAGCAGAAACTGGAGAAGTTCATGTTGGGAATTAATGGTGGCAACAGGAAAACAAACATACTGGAAAAGAAGGTATAATTATTACTGTAATGAAAATGAAGTGGTGCTAGACAGCTCACGTTGCAAGGTAAATGGATAGGATGTAGACAAAGAATGTTCTTTGTGCAGGCTGTACTTTGGACACTACAGATCAAAACTGAAAGTCTGAAAACAGCTTTTGTGGTTGTAGGCTGGAAATAAACATTTTATACGTCCTGGTTCACTATTTTTCTGTGCCACTATGTCCTGCTTGTAAAACCTAGTTCTTTCATGTGATAGTAGTATAAATCTTGTGTAAGGGTGCAACAGTATGTAAATCTGCAATATAGCAGTGCCTGTGTTATTCTTATTACGATGCGAAGTTCCTGTCGACATGCGAGCATGTCCAAAGGAACTGACACTGTGGCAACTAAAGCCATTAGGAAATACATGAAATGAACTCATAATTGTGAATAGGGACAACCATCAGCTGTAGACAATTAAATTTTTTGCTGGACCAGGACCTGAACCCGTATTTCCTGCTTATCACAACCAGTCGTCTTACCATTTAGCTATCTGTGCACAACTCATGGCCAGGCCTAAACTTCCATATGTCGTAAACCATACATCTGTGAACTATACTCATACGTCCATTATGTACATTCCCATACGGGTCAGACGACATACTTGAAAGTTGCTTGCCCGCTATCAGTGGATCAATACGATATTGCAGTGCCTGTGTTATTCTGATTACGATGCAAAGTTCCTTTGGATAGCCAAATGGTGAGGCGACCGCTCGTGATAAGTGGGAAATCCGTGTTTGAGTGCCGGTCTGGCACAAATTTTCATGGTAGTCATTCCATTCTACAACTGATGGTTGTCTTTATACAAAACTGCGAATTTATTTCAAGTATTTCATAATGTGCTGTAGTCGCCACAGTGACTGTTCCTTTCGACATGCACATGCATACATATCCAAAGGAACTTTGCATTGTAATCAGAATAAAACAGGCAGTGCAATATCGTATTTATCTGCCAATACCGAGCAAGTGACTTTAAAGTACAACATCTGACCTGTACAAGAATATACATAATTGATGTCAGCGCACAGATCGTAGATGCAAGGCTGACGACATATGGAAGTTTGGGTCTGGCCGTGAGTTGTGCATGGGTAGCCAAATGGTAAGGCAACTGCTCGCAATACAGAGGAAATCCGGGTTTGAGCCCCGGTCTGGCACTAATTATCATTATCATTCCATTCTACAGCTGATTCTTCTCCTTATTTGCAGTTTCAGTTTCGTTTCATGTATGTAAAGCTTGTGCATCATCACTCACGCAGTCACTTTTTGCTTCGAATGTGGTACTTACAGTGCTTAGCAATATGACTCATGTTTAGTGCATTGATGAGACAAGTTTTTCATTTTTCTTAACTTGCTACTGTTGGCTTAGTAATCAGCCAGTTACATTAATCTGTAGTATTGTCTTAGACATTTCTTTATTTCAGTTTTTGTATTGTTTAGAACATATTTTGTGATAGAATAGTGCACAAATATATTGAGAAGAAAATGAAGAAAATAGTTATATAAGAGGTGACATGTTTATTACATCGTAAAGTTCTGCTGTATTTTTTTAAAAGTGTGGATGCTCATTCAGCAACCATTTGTAGTAAGTATTAGTAATAGCAGTAACATTTCTATCTTTTCATTGTGGTGAAATGAAATGATCATGTGGCATTGGTTACTAAGAGTCCCCACTAAGAAATTTCGGCCACTGAATTACAAGTGCCCTCAGTTGATGCCACATTGGGCGACATGCGAGTCAATGATGATGATATTATGATGATGATGATGATGATGATATTATGATGATGATGATGATACAACACCCAGTGCCAAGCGGAGAAAATCTGTGGACTGGCGGGGAAGCGAACCTGACCCCACTGCGTGGAAGTCAGACGCACTGACCACTCGGCATCTAAGGGACTTCAAACCATGGTAAAATCAAACAATGGGAAGTCCAGTGTCAACAGTGTTATGAAAAGGATAGATTTCTTCTCAGCGTAAAGATGACATGTTGAGTTGAAGATGGGCACAAGGAAAAAATTGTGACATGCTGAGCTTTTGGCCAAAGGAAAGGCACACACACACACACACACACACACACACACACACACACACACACACATATTCGCACAAGCAGGGACAACTTGCACACACATGACCACTATCTCCGTCTCCTCTGGCCAGACTGCAAATGTCTGAAGTTGTGCTAGCATCAAAACGAATATTTATTTGTTTATTTTGATCTGCTATAGGATACAGATGTTTAACAATTATGTTACAAAGATTATGTTCTCTGCTTATGTATTAACAGTTAAGCTTTGTTTCATCTCTATTGTTGTTTGTTAATTTCCTAGGTATGTAAACAAGTTCTCCAGCAACTTCAAATACAAGACATATCAACAATTCAGACAAATGCCTTGTTGACTTTATTAATCATTGAATTTGAGCACTTAGAGTCAAAGGAGTTGATGAAGTTGACAGAATGGTGTACAGAATGCATCCAGCAGCCAACAGATCGAGTGTGGTAAGTGGTTTTTTCAGAACTATTTATGTTTAAAGTAGCCTTGATTCACAGAACTTCATCATCTTGTTAGTTGTACAGAGATAACTTGCACATAAATTTCATGTGAATGTCAGAGCTCTTTGTTGCTGCTTTGAGTGTGGTTATTAAATGTGGAATTGCCAAAATGGAGAGATGTGACATAGTCAGCTTGAATCCATGAGAAACTGACGCCTAAAGCAGCCTTGACGTTGACCTCCATCTGTCCAATGGCCAGCTTCACACATCCGCCCACATCAAACCCAACAACGAGCAACAGTACCTCCATTATGACAGCTGCCACCCATTCCACATCAAACGGTCCCTTCCCTACAGCCTAGGTCTTCGTGGCAAATGAATCTGCTCCAGTCCGGAATCCCTGAACCATTACACCAACAACCTGACAACAGCTTTCGCATCCCACAACTACCCTCCCGACCTGGTACAGAAGCAAATAACCAGAGCCACTTCCTCATCCTCTCAAACCCAGAACCTCCCACAGAAGAACCACAAAAGTGCCGCACTTGTGACAGGATACTTTCCGGGACTGGATCAGACTCTGATTGTGTCTCTCCAGCAGGGATACGACTTCCTCAAATCCTGCCCTGAAATGAGATCCATCCTTCATGAAATCCTCCCCACTCCACCAAGAGTGTCTTTCTGCCGTCCACCTAACCTTCGTAACCTGTTAGTTCATCCCTATGTATACCTGTCATTTTTTCCCCCTAAGGTAAGTCTTTCTGCTCCCGGGATTGGAATGACTCCTTACCCTCTCCCTTAAAACCCACATCCTTTCGTCTTTGCCTCTCCTTCCCTCTTTTCTGATGAAGCAACTGTTGGTTTCGAAAGCTTGAATTTTGTGCTTGTGTTTGTTTGTGTGTCTATCAACTTGCTAACGCTTTCGTTTGGTAAGTTACATCATCTTTGTTTTTAGATATAAATATATAATTAAGTTTGTAGGAAACCCTCAGTTTGAGTGTTGTGCTTGCTCCTACTCTGATTTTTTTTACAATAACTACATCGTGCATTTTGGGGAGTAGGGCAGGGGAATTGCTGCACTTGGGGTTTAGACCACAGCGTGTCCACAATTTTAGTTTGGCGTTACTGTACTTGTTTGCTGACTCTCTCAGTTGAGTAGTTTGTCTGCCTGTGTTTTGCGATCACTTGGCTGTGTCTGTTGTTGACTAATTGAGAACATGTCAGTTTCCTCACACTGTATTTCCTCAGCTGATATTTGCATTTGTTCTTGTGCCACAATTAATGGCGGGGAATCTTTTACAGACAAGGTAGTTAAACTAAGCAGGCCTGTCTGTAATTTATTGTGTGCATGATAATCAAATCTCGAACTAGAGATTCTGCACGAGTCTTCTTAGAGTTATGATTTTTGCACTGAAATTCTAGTTATACCGTGTCATCGTGCAGTCCACTCTTTAAAGCTTTGATTTGGATTCCTGCTTCATCAAAAAAAATGTGCCTAGTTTCAGGATCAGAATAGAATAGGAGAGGATCACTCGGTCACAATTGGGGGCAGAGTTTTTTGAACTACCTTTCAGGTCCAGAATAGACAAGTAAAACAACTTTGCATTTCACATCACCTAATACATTATGCATGATGAACTGCTACTAATAATTTCAAGCCTCTAGTTCTGTTGAGCTTGCTGGAAAGGGTAATTGTGGCATTTTAAAATATTACTGTTGCTGGGAATGTCTCTTTCGTCCAGTCTGGTGAAGCATGCCACCATTAGCTTTAGAGTTTCTGATAGTTGCTGCAGCAAGTGGACAGTGGGGTGTAGAACAGTAAGTTGCAGTTGGGCCATGTCCAAATTTCTTTCACTTATTTTATTGCTGCCTTTAGGCCTATTCTCTCTCTCTCTCTCTCTCTCTCTCTCTCTCTCTCTCTCTGTAATTGGTCATGTATTAACTTTATGTTACATATTTTCATATGTTACAAAGTTATGTCTCAGTATAATAATAAAATAATAATAATAATAACAACAACACTCAGAATGGTTTCCCTGGAAAGGAAACTGAACTGAGACTGGCGAAAATTTTCAGAAACCTGGGCTTTGTCTCATCGTCCATGTTGAGTCTGTTTTTTCTCATTGTGGGTGTTGATACTGCCTTTTTGTTCCTCTGTGGCAGTGTTGGGATTGATGAAACTTTTCCTTGAACTTGATCTCTTACTTGTCACCTTTGTTTGGATGTTGTGACTGAATGTTAAAGCTAATCTAACAGGAAGTGAACCCCCAACTATAGATAAAATACAAGGTGCCAGTATAAGCATATACATACATAAATGTACTCACAGGGCAGCACTCTAATACAAATGCACCAACACAAAGTAAAACCAGGAGATGCAATAAATGTACTTAACTTTATTGCTAGCTTGACGAGTGCACTTGATTTCCTAAATTTAACACAGTCGATAAGAATTGACTATCTACAGAGTTTACTGTCTCCGGCACTATAACTGTTTGTAAGTGGACTCTACACTCGGCATCTGTGACTGGTGCAGGCTGTGAGCTGCACTGATTAGGCCAAGTGCACATACTGTCATGAACTGTCCTAAACTCTCAGTTGTAGAACTTGGGGAATTGTAACTGAACTAAAACTGTGACATAACTGCTGAAACTTTGGAACTGCTGTTGAGTCAGATTTGGAAGACACATATTCTTATAATTGCAACTGGCATCTCCAGCTACACTCTGCTTTGTGGTAGTGAAGTTGTCATTGTCAGTGCTGTCTGTGGCAGCTGACAATACTTATCGGTCAATGGGTATGACACATCGATGGGCTCATGTCCGAACCAGACTATAGTGTGAGTGCTATCTGAAGGTGGCTCCCCAGAATTGGGAAGCAACTGGCTTGTAGGGTGCCTGGATGGTGGTGTCTTCTCATGGTATTTCTGGCTATGTTCACAGCATTGGCAGTACACGACACCATCCTAGCTTTCAAAACTATTAGAGGTTCCTCTTATCCTGAGGTATAGGTGACCATCCTTCTCTCCCTTTTTGACTGTCCTCAAACTATCCCTCTCTCCTCTTCCATCCTCTGTCACAGCGGGACCCACCTCCTCTTCCTCAAAATCACCCTCTCCAAACCTTCCAGGAATTTCTGACTTCCAGCCTTGCATCTCAATCCTTCTTAAAAAACCTTAATCCTACACCCAACATCACCACTGCTGAAGCCCAGGCTATCCGTGATCTGAAGGCTGACCGATCCATCGTCATTCTTCCGGCGGACAAGGGTTCCACGACCGTGGTACTTGATCGTCGGGAGTATGTGGCTGAGGGACTGCGTCAGCTTTCAGACAACACCACATACAAAGTTTGCCAAGGTAACCCCATTCCCGATGTCCAGGCGGAGCTTCAAGGAATCCTCAGAACCTTAGGCCCCCTGCAAAACCTTTCACCTGACTCCATCAACCTCCTGACCCCACCGACACCCCGCACCCCTACCTTCTACCTTCTTCCTAAAATCCACAAACCCAATCATCCCGGCCGCCCCATTGTAGCTGGTTACCAAGCCCCCACAGAACGTATCTCTGCCTACGTAGATCTACACCTTCAACCCATTACATGCAGTCTCCCATCCTTCATCAAAGACACCAACCATTTCCTTGAACGCCTGGAATCCTTACCCAATCTGTTACCCCCGGAAACCATCCTTGTAACCATTGATGCCACGTCCTTATACACAAATATTCCGCACGTCCAGGGCCTCGCTGCGATGGAGCATTTCCTTTCACGCCGATCACCTGCCACCCTACCTAAAACCTCTTTCCTCATTACCTTAGCCAGCTTCATCCTGACCCACAACTTCTTCACTTTTGAAGGCCAGACATACCAACAATTAAAGGGAACAGCCATGGGTACCAGGATGGCCCCCTCGTACGCCAACCTATTCATGGGTCGCTTAGAGGAAGCCTTCTTGGTTACCCAAGTCTGCCAACCCAAAGTTTGGTACAGATTTATTGATGACATCTTCATGATCTGGACTCACAGTGAAGAAGAACTCCAGAATTTCCTCTCCAACCTCAATTCCTTTGGTTCCATCAGATTCACCTGGTCCTACTCCAAATCCCATGCCACTTTCCTTGACGTTGACCTCCACCTGTCCAATGGCCAACTTCACACGTCCGTCCACATCAAACCCACCAACAAGCAACAGTACCTCCATTATGACAGCTGCCACCCATTCCACATCAAACGGTCCCTTCCCTACAGCCTAGGTCTTTGTGGCAAACGAATCTGCTCCAGTCCGGAATCCCTGAATCATTACACCAACAACCTGAAAACAGCTTTTGCATCCCGCAACTACCCTCCCGACCTGGTACAGAAGCAAATAACCGGAGCCACTTCCTCGTCCCCTCAAACCCAGAATCCCCCACAGAAGAACCACAAAAGTGCCCCACTTGTGACAGGATACTTTCCGGGACTGGACCAGACTCTGAATGTGGCTCTCCAGCAGGGATACGACTTCCTCAAATCCTGCCCTGAAACGAGATCCATCCTTCATGAAATCCTCCCCACTCCGCCAAGAGTGTCTTTCCGCCGTCCACCTAAACCTTCGTAACCTGTTAGTTCATCCCTATGAAATCCCCAAACCACCTTCCCTACCCTCTGGCTCCTATCCTTGTAACCGCCCCCGATGCAAAACCTGTCCCATGCACCCTCCCACCACCACCACCTACTCCAGTCCTGTAACCCGGAAGGTGTACACGATCAAAGGCAGAGCCACGTGTGAAAGCACCCACGTGATTTATCAACTGACCTGCCTACACTGTGATGCATTCTATGTGGGAATGACCAGCAACAAACTGTCCATTCGCATGAATGGACACAGGCAGACAGTGTTTGTTGGTAATGAGGATCACCCTGTGGCCAAACATGCTTTGGTGCACAGCCAGCACATCTTGGCACAGTGTTACACCGTCCGGGTTATCTGGATACTTCCCACCAACACCAACCTATCCGAACTCCGGAGATGGGAACTTGCCCTTCAGTATATCCTCTCTTCTCGTCATCCGCCAGGCCTCAATCTCCGCTAATTTCAAGTTGCCGCCACCTATACCTCACCTGTCTTTCAACAACTTCTTTGCCTCTACACTTCTGCCTCGACTGACATCTCTGCCCAAACTCTTTGTCTTTAAATATGTCTGCTTGTGTCTGTATGTGTGGATGGATATGTGCATGTGTGCGAGTGTATACCTGTCCTTTTTTCCCCCTAAGGTAAGTCTTTCCGCTCCCGGGATTGGAATGACTCCTTACCCTCTCCCTTAAAACCCACTTCCTTTCGTCTTCCCCTCTCCTTCCCTCTTTCCTGATGAGGCAACAGTTTGTTGCGAAAGCTTGAATTTTGTGTGTATGTTTGTGTTTGTTTGTGTGTCTATCGACCTGCCAGCGCTTTCGTTCGGTAAGTCACCTCATCTTTGTTTTTATATATATATATCTCCTAGAAACTTAGTCTATATTCAATATTAGCAATAAATTATCATTGTACGGTTCAATACTATTCATGCTTATGCCAGCTAAATCTAATGTAGTATGTTAGAAAGAAAGCTACTACTTTGGAAAAAGCTGCTACCTCCTCAGTTAATGGTAGCTTAAAGTTTAATTGATTACAGTGATATTTTTCAAATGAAATGGGTACCTACATCTGTAAATACGAACCATAGACCTTGCCGTTGGTGGGGAGGCTTGCGTGCCTCAGCGACACAGATAGCCGTACCGTAGGTGCAACCACAACGGAGGGGTATCTGTTGAGAGGCCAGACAAACATATGGTTCCTGAAGAGGGGCAGCAGCCTTTTCAGTAGTTGCAGGGGCAACAGTCTGGATGATTGACTGATCTGGCCTTGTAACACTAACCAAAACGGCCTTGCTGTGCTGGTACTGCAAACGGCTGAAAGCAAGGGGAAACTACGGCCATAATTTTTCCCGAGGGCATGCAGCTTTACTGTATGGAGAGCTGCATCCAATCAGTCTCAGGACTGAAGACCACAACAACAACATACAGGTTGATTTTTTTTTTCACTGTGTACTGACTCTAGGGATTGATCAATGAAAGTATAAGAAACGAACATGGTCTAATGGACTTACGTCAGGAAATGCACAATTTCCATGCTAGACACCGTTTATCCAGTCATACTTTGTTAAAGAGACTGTGGTCTAATACTTGCTGTACCATGGAGCCACAGTTACAGTATGTGTGGTTTCCTCCTAGAGGGTGGTACTGTTCATCATATGCCATGCCCTAACATCCTTTCCTGCATTAGTAATTGGTAATGTTGTGCCCAATTCATTTTTCTTGCTGACTCACCTTGTAGTGGATGTGATACAGCATTGTACATAGTGGTTCCGTATTCGAGTCAAAGTTTGCTGAAATGGTGTTTATTTACAAAAAACACAAAAGCAACAGGCAGCAGGCAGCAATGTTGTATCAGAAGATATATTCCTGCCGACAACAACAACAGCATTCAGTGTTTGGCTGTTTATCTGAGACAGGGTTGTTTCAGGAAGCAGGCAATCGTGAAGGATGTACCTGAAATGTTCGGCCATCGGACTTGGAGGAAAATGTGAATAATATTGTGGAAGGCGACTGCTGTGTCAGTACAAGGCAGTTGCCCACCAATACAGGGTAAGGCAGACGACTGTGTGGAACATTCTCCATGACAATTGTTACTATCCATATCACTTGCAGTGTGTGCAGGGCTTACTAGTGACAGACTTTCCACATTGGGAGCAGTGTTGTCACTGGTTTCTTCACCAGGCAACCACGATTCCGGGATTTGTGTCATCCATCACATTCAAAGGTGCAGCCAGCTTTGCGTGGATTGGTATCTTCAACTTTCATAAAAGTCATCTGTGGGATAGTATGCAGAACCCCATGGTGTGGTGACGGGGGATCAGTGGTGGTGCAGCTGTAATGTGTTGACGGTATTTTGGGATCAGTCTTCCTTTCAATTCGTCTAACAGACCGGAACTATCAGTGTTTCTTGTGAGTGACTTTGTCTCCCCTGCTTTAAGAAGTGCCATTGATGATTCGAAGGGTTATGTGGATGCTACATGATGGTGCTCCAGTCCTCTTCGCCACTAAAGTCTGAATGTTTCTAGTTATGGTGTCATCTCAAAAGTATCTTGTATGCAGTGCCCATTCCAGACATGGCGACACAAGAGGATCGTATTCATGCTGCCTTTACTCTGTTCGGATGCAGCCTGGCCAATGTGAACATGTGAGACAGAACATGCTACAGTGAACACACGTGCTTTGAGGCACATGTAAACCATTTAGAACACATACTGTAACTGTGGCTGTGTGGTACAGTGCATATTAAACTCCTGTCTGTGTAACAATGTGGAATTGAATAAATGGTCTCTAGCATGGAAACCATGCATTTCCGGACGTAAGTTCATTATACATTTTTATCCTCCCATTGATCAATTGCTAGTATATGTAAACAGTGGAAAAAATACCCTCTATAACTACTTGTCATGAAGCTTTACAGTGAACACTGCTACTTGCCAAGTTGTTGAAAGAACTTTTCAGTCCTTGAATTAAGGTATTCAAATAATATGTAAAAAGAGTGGTTACTTCCACATGTTTTTAATATTCTTTTGAAGTGGTAGTGATTCCCAATTTGCTGCTATGTGTTAGGCAGGAACTTGTTGAATATCTTCCCGTGAAAGAAACAAAGTCAACATGAAGATTATATTGTGTCTTGTATTGTGATTCTGTAGATTACAGTTCAGCTGAAAATAACTTTCATTATGAGCAGCAGAAACCAGTAAGGAGTAAATATATTGCGAAGTGAGTGTAAGCCCTCGAAGATCCTTAGACAGGGCTTAGCAAGATGTTTGGTTATCTGCTTTACACAGTATTCATAAGACACTTCACTTTAGGTGCAGTGCACTTGACAATAATTCCATAGGACAACAAGGAGTAAAAATACATAATACTTTTGTTTTTAAGGTCAGTGCAATGACAGTTGCTTCTGAGGGCAAAACACACTGAACTGAGGTTCTTGATTAGTTTATCCATGTGTGGATCCCATTTTAACTTGTCATCCAGTTGGACCACAGCGAATTTTACTCTCTGTTCTTGCCTCAGTGTATGACCATTAATGTCTCCTGTCGGTGCTAGCAGGTAGTTCTGCATGTTTGAAATTGAATGAGAGGAGTTTTTGGTAGAATAATACCTACTGCTAGCCGTAAACTACCTGCAGGCCTTTTCAGTTATCAGAGCTGTGACTAGCAAGATTGAGTTTGGACTCTGCATTAATTTGCTTGATTAGATTAAATTGATGTACTTTTTTTTCCATACATCCATTGTGAGGAGATGCTCAAAGATGTAGATCATACTATAAAACAAAAATACATAATACATATTTACAAAAAGAGTTATGCTAATGTCCTTCCAGAGATACTAAGGGAAATGATCCTCATGGAATTGTAAACATGTTTTCGTTTAAGAGGCAATAAATAGTAAACTTATCACAAAACACGTAAATACACAATACACTAAGATGCATATGATAATTCATAGCTATAGCAGCCAAATGTCATCATAGAGAAAATCAGTTTACAACAATTATACAGTGATCACATTACTGCGCTACATATGTGCATGTGATACATTATGTCAATGAGACCCTGTACTTTATTTTAGGATCTTAGGGCTCTATTCACCCAATAAGAGTCCCATTAATGCCATTATGCTTTGATTTGGCAAGAAAAATTTTGTGGCCCACACAATCACAGGCTTTAGCAGACACAAAATAAACCAACAGGATAATTTTTCTTGTTTAGCTCTGGCAGGACTTCATTTATTAGGTCTTATATTGCTTTTTCTGTGGAGAGTATTTTTACAGGAGCCATACTGAGAGGCAGTTACAAGTTTTGTTCAGTTAAACGAAGATAATCGTCCATTGTTACTCCAAGCTTTCTCTATTATAGCCCAACATCACTGAATAATATCTGCCACTGCTCTTAACAGAGCTCTCTGATTATCAATTTAATTAAATCATTAATCATTTCATGTGACCAACATTCTCATCATCAACAGGCAAATCTTCTCACTCAGATTCTCGAGAGTGACCCGTACAGTCAGTCTGTGCGATTGCTCACTGAGTACTCTGCTGACAGACCTCTACTGCGTGCTGTACTGAACTCAGGAAAAAGAAAGTCCAATGTTACAGCCATAGATGCAGTTTTACTTACTATAATAACCTGCCAATACTTTTGCTTGCTAGGGTTGAATAAACACCTATTGATATTCGAACGAGCTTTTTTCCCCCCCCCCGTGTAAACAAGCTGATATTGTTTGATAGTTGTGTTGTTGTCATAATACTACATACTCTTACTGCTCTAGAAGAATAAAATTTGCAACAGGTTGGTACTAATGTTATTTAATTAAAATATCCCTGAGATGAGATTAAGCACTAGACACAGTTGGGCCATCATGCTCTATTCAGAATACTGACTCGATATCATCATCATCATCATCATCATCATACAGTCGAGTGATACATACTGGCTTTCATGTTCGGCAGCGAAACTTGCAGAAATACACTACTCTGCAAAATGTAAGGATGAGGTAGATGCAGTAACATAACATTAACTACTCAGTGCAACTGAATGAAAGCGCGGGATCGTATTGTTGGAGATCGTCATGCACAGAATGTTGGGTGTCACATGGCTTGAGGTCAGTGTGACTATAGCACCAAATGGGGCTGACACCGTGACACTAGGCAGTTGAAAGAACAGGAAAAAGACAGTGTGTGTCAGTCATCAAGCAATCACGGTGCACTTCGGTGGTCTTCTTCATTACAACATGGCTCAGAGACAACGTTTGAAACTTTGCACGAGGACGAATAATCAGGAAAATGGGAGCAGCATAAAGTGTCACAAGAGTAGCCCAGGAGTTTGGTTTTGCTCACAGCATAGTTTGATATCCATGGGGAACATTCAAACTACAGGCACTGCTGCCCAAACTGGAGGAAGTGGGCAACAATGTTGCCTACAGCAGCAGATGAATACTATATTTTGTAACAGGCAAGAAGGGACCCATGTCAAACAGTGGGTGCAGTTGCAACCGCATGTAACAGGACTGCAAGGCACACCGTCTCAAGTTCCACAGTGATGCAGCGACTTCATGGGGGTGGTGTCTTTGCCCGCTGATCAGTATGTTGTGGCTCATCCTTTTGTTGCCAAGGCTGTTAGTAAAGTTTTGCTGGGAAGCCCTTACACATCCTCCGTATAGTGCTGATCTTTCCCCATGCGATTTCCATATTTGTGGAGTCCTGAAGAAAGACATCTGTTGCCATCTATTTTTTTTTTCAGATAAAGAGGTACACTTCTGGGTGCAATCATGGTTCCACAAGCAGATGCAAACAATTTTTCATGTAGGTATTAACCATCTCGCCACACAGTGGGATAAATGGGTTAATGATTATGGTGATTAGTTCTGAAATAATAAACAGCTTACTTAACTTTGTGTCAGTCTAGTTTTCATTTGACTGCTCCTCATATAAATTCATTATAGCAATAAAGATACCAAATTCGCGTAACCACGAGTAGGTTATCACAGTCTATTCAATATTATTGCCAGATTTGCATCCAGAAAATCAGTGTTCAACACTGCGCATTACCTGTAATTTGGGAAATATTAAAGTTGCAGCTGGCTAACTGATTCTAAGTGCCATTTCACTCAAACTTTTTCCAAGTCCCAGCAAATGTTACAGCATGTAAAGTGGCCTATGGAGCACAAAAACTACCACTTCACAAGTCCTGAACTACGCTATTAGCGCCCTAGAATACACATTACCTCCAAGTCTGACCAGCCCAGATACACTTTTATGAGTATACATTTGTAGTTAGAACATAACTTGTGTAGTTTAATTGATATACATGATGTCAGTGTCTCAAAACTGCACCTCAGTGCCTTGATTACTCTGACACGTGTTGTCCAAACAGCTAACTGCCTCTCCCCACTCCAGAGGCCTGGGAAAGCCATTGATTATGTGTCATTGGCCACCTACTCGCTAGTAATCGAGTACCTCCCGAAACTGGCCTATCCACTTGCTCTCACCCTGGACCCTCAGCCAAGTCAAAACTTGCGAATTCCAAAAATATGCAGTTCAGATTAACAAAGTTTGAATTAATGAGTTTTTTTGAAAATATATAACTGTTGAGTTCACCTTTTCTCTTGTTATGGATACTGATGAATGAGGGGGCTCTATTTGTATGGGCTCTAAAAAAAATAAAAATACCTGCTCTGTATATGTACAGCAGTATTGGTGACATTTGTTTAAGTGATAAAGTTTATGTACCTATTGTCCAGTGCTTGCCGTATTTCTTCCCAAACCATACAGCTACGCACATATTGTGTAACAATATTAACCCATTGAATTAATGTCTCATGTAGTGCAATGAACGATAACTTCAGAAATACTTTGATGTACTGATTTTTAGCACACCAAGTTTTAATCAAGAAACATGTTTTAGTTTACAACAGTTCTTGTCCTTTACACATTTTACTTCTGTGAATTAATTTGGAAAAAAATCATTAATTGTTGTTTGTTGGACTGTTGGTCATAATTCACACATCAAAAAAAGTTTTGCATCAGCCCAGTTCCCAGAACTCCTGAAGACAGACGTTGGCTATGGCTATTGCATCACAGACACAGTCCCTTTGACTCTTCAGATATGTCGCTAAACCCACCCAAAGATGTAAACAACCATGCATGAGCAGTGCCTGTTAGACTGAGGGGGTCCAACAGCTGATAAGTTCCAGTCATTCCACCAGGAAGGAGGTACACGGCTCTTGTTGTCTGTAGTTCAACCATGCCTAGACAGTCAATACCACGGTTCGATTCCGTCCGCATTGTTACGCTGTGTCAGGCAGGGCTCTCAACAAGGGATCTGTCTAGGCATCTCTGAGTGAACCAAAGTGATGTGGTTCGGACATTGGAGGACATATAAAGAGACAGAAACTGTTGATGACATGCCTCGCTCAGGCCGTCCAAGGGCTACAACTGCAGTGGATGACCGCTACCTATGGATTATGGCTCGGAGGAACCCTGACAGCAATGCCACCATGTTGAATAATTCTTTTCGTGCAGCCACAGGACATCATGTTATGACTCAAACTGTGAGCAATAGGCTGCATGATATACAACTTCATTCCCGACGTCCATGGCGAGGTCCATCTTTGCAACCACGACACCATGCAGCATGGTAAAGATGTGCCCAACAACGTACCGAATGGACCACTCAGGATTGGCATCATGTTCTGTCGCGTATGCCTTCAACCAGACAACTGTCTGAGTCATGTTTGGAGGCAACCCGGTCAGGCTGAATGCCTTGGACACACTGTCCAGAGAGTGCAGCAAGGTGGAAGTTCCCTGCTGTTTTTGGGTGGTATTATGTGGGGCCGAAGTACGTTGCTGGTGGTCATGGAAGGCGCCATAACGGCTGTACAATACATAAGTGGAACCACTCTCTCACTGGGTTGCTGCATGTCGTGTGCTCTGTGTGGGCTACTGACCGACCTCTCTCACCCCTGCCCTTGCCTCTTACACTTTGGGAATGACAGGTGAGCAGCAAGCAATCAGTTGCTGCAAAATTACAGTACAGCACATTGATGGAGAAAAATTATGTGAAATATATAATGCAAAATACTGTAGAATACAGCATTACATGTGTCAGTGCTTATTCAGTCCAGATGAATAATAAGATATGGAATATATATTGTGGGCACCAAATTTTAGTTTGTAGTATGAATTATCCAAAATTTAGTTTAAGTGGAGGACTTTTCATGGTAATTCAGCAGAGACTGAACAGCTAGTATGGGTTAACAGAGTTTTCGATTTATCGAATCTCAAAATAATGAGGGTCTACTATGTTTTATTCCCTTTGTTCAAAGGCAGGTAGCGGCTAAGAGGGCAACAATATTTTCTGCTTGAACTGTGTACCATGTGTCCCATCCCGTAGATTGAGCATTAATAGTATTGCCTGTTGTTGAGACATATAATGTTAAGTGTTTCATTACTTACAATACTATTTTAATACCACATTTTGCTTTTGTTTCAGTTGGAAAGATGTTTTACCAAAACTTCTGCATTTGTTAAAACAAAAAGAAAGGGTTGAATATGAAGGTGTAGAAATGACAGGAGCTGATTATAAAGATAAGATAATAAATTCTCTTTGTATGGCAAAATGGAGACCGGAGGTAATTAGTCCTCTGGCAGCAATGTTTCTGTAAGTATTTAAAGAATTATTTCTTTAGACAATCCTTCTGATTTATTTGTTGTGTCTAATTCTTTCCATTTTATGAATCTTTGAAGGGATGTACTACTATCTCCTGACCAGCATTTGCAAATTGTGTACAAAATTTGCAAATGTATGACTGAAATGCCTCCAAATATGGTCCCTCCAGTTGTAAATCAACTGCTATGGTTGTGTGAAGATCAGCATGGGTTACCATTATTCTTGGAACTACAGAATTACTTTACGACTCATCTCTATAGCATGAAACATTTCAAAGAAAAAAGTGATAAATCTAAAGATATGGAATTGATGTCTGATGACATTGCAAATGGTAAGACTCATTGGGAATAACTGATTGTTGTTACATTAATTTTTTAATATCAACTTGTTGTGTTCTTGTAGTAAAACTTAAGTACCAAGTCTTAAGCTACACTATGTTATAGATAAACAGCTTCAAATAGTTTCCTGACCATTCAATAATTGTATTATATCATTTTACTTCTTCTTGCGTACATTGAATTCCTTCAGAAAATACAAAGACCTTGCCATAATAAGTATATAAAAATAAGGGGTTCCTATCCTGGTTGCAGTGCATAACTTCATTTAGATATTCACCACTTCTATCTGATTTCCACATAAAGGAGGTGATGGAAAGAGAAAAATGTGTCTCATTTTTAACATGCACTGAAGCGCCAAATAAACTGGTAGGGGCTTTCGTAGTCAAATACAGAGAGAAGTAAACAGGCCAAATATAATGGTGCGGTCAGCAACACCTGTCTAAGACAACAAGTGTCTGGTGCTGTTTTTAGATCGGTTACTGCTGCTACGATGTTATGTTATCAAGATTTAAGTGAGTTTGAATGTGGTGTTATAGTTGGCGCATGAGCTGTGAGACACAGCATCTCTGAGGTAGCGATGAAGTGGGATTTTCCAGTACAACCATTTCACGAGTGTACTGTGAATTTCAGGGATCTGGTAAAACATCTAGTCTCTGACATCGCTGTGGCTGGAAAGAGGTCTTGCAAGAACAGGACCGATAACGATTGAAGAGAATTGTTCAACATGAAAGAAGTGCAACCCTTCCACAAATTGCTGCAGGTTTCAATGCTGGGCCATCAACAAGTGTCAGTGTTGGATCCATTGATATGGCCTTTCAGAGCTGAAGGCCCACTCGTGTACCCTTGATGACTGCACGACACAAAGCATTATGCCTTGCCTGGACCCGTCAACACAGACATTGGACTGTTGACTGGAAATATATTGCCTGGTCGGGCGAGGCTCATTTCAAATTTATCGAGCGGATGTATGTGTACAAATATGGAGACAACCTCATGAATCCATAGACTTTGCATGGTAGCAGGGACTGTTCAAGCTGGTGAGGGCTCTGGAATGGTGTGGGGCATGTGCACTTGGAGTGATATGGGACCCCTGATACATCTAGATATGACTCAGACAGGTGACACGTACATAAACATCTTGTCTGATCACCCGCATCCATTCATGTCCATTGTGTATTCCGATGGACTTCGGGCAATCCCAGCAGAACAGTGTGAGACCCTGCATGTCTTGAATTGCTACACAGTGACTCCAGGAACACTCTTCTGAGTTTAAACACTTCCGCTGGCCACCAGTTCCTAGACAAGAACATTATTAAGCATGTCTGGGATGCCTTGCAACGTGCTGTTCAGAAGAGATCTCCACTCATTCATACTCAAACAGATTTATGGACAGCCCTGCAGGATTCATAGTGTCAGTTCCCTCCAGCACTACTTCAGATATTAGTCGAGGCCATGCCACATCATGTTGTGGCACTTCTGCGTCCTCGCGGGGGCCCTACACGATATTAGGCAGGTGTACCAGTTTCTTTGGTTCTTATAGTGTATTTCATTGTATTCTTAGTTATCCTCAGTTATCGCCTGTTATTGTGCACACTCTTCAGTGTGGCAATTTTCGTTGTTTTGAATTGTACTCTCCGTTTTATTTTCTGTTGTGTGTTGCTCAAACCCAGCCCATTCTTTTATGGGACCTAAGAGTAAAACTGTTGTCAGTAGCCAAAATTTCGGTTCGTCTCGTATTACTTCTTGCTGACAATGGATTACCTTGAATTGCTGCAAAAAGTGCCACAGCATTTTTTTTATCATCCCGGACTCTGAAAATGGCTTCAGTTGTTTATTAAGTGTCCACACACACACACACACACACACACACACACACACACACACACACACCATTGATTCTGCAGATTTTTCATACTTGCTTATAGAGTGAACTAGGAATGCTGTGCCCTTTTTTTTTTTAAAAGAAACTAAATATGGTACTGTACTGCTGATAAATTGTTTCATAGTGTCAGTTTAAATTGGCTCTTTTAGCAAGAGCAACAGTTCTGTTGCAAATGAGACAAACTATAACAGTTCCAGGCCTATCAGGCAGGATAAAACAATATTCTTCTGTCCACACAGTCAAAGACTTCCTATTTTCATTATGAATTTTATACTTTTTAGGATCCATATTGATGCAAAAGAAATATCATAAGATAAACTGCCTGGTGGCTTCCGTCTTGCGTTCTTTTTTTTCAACGCTTGTCGGATGATTTTTCTGACATTCCGTGAGCACTAGTGGCCGGCATTGTCAAAACTTCACCCGTCTTTGCTGGTGGTGGACTGGAGGCGAGATCGCAGCTCCTGCGGATCCAGAGCATAGAATAGGCCTGAAGTATCCCCGCCTGTCGTAAGACTAAAAGGAGTCTCACACTTTTTGACCCATCAAGTTCAGGTCCCATTTTATGGTTTGACCTGCCACTTTCCAAATGCTACAGAAGTGCGGGCTCTAACAATACCACCACTTGCAAAGTAAGTTAGAAATCAGATTAACAATGTTGCTCATGCAGCATGTGTTCGCTTTACCAGGCAACAACAAAATTATTGACTGTGGATGGTATCATCAGAATGGAAATAATGAAGTCACTGTAAAAAAGTTATTAATTTTGGCACTTGAATGGATTCCCACGTAGATTTTGTTGAAGTTGTTATGGCTCATCTTGTTGATTCTAGAGTGATTCCGCTGTGACTGCTAGAAGGTCCAGATCTGTATTTTAGCAATATTTGAAGACCTAACAAATGCATTTTTCAGGAAATTCTTAATGATCAAACAATCCCAGATCAGAACAATGGTATGGTAGAAATAATTTTTATTAAACTTCTTGTAAATTCACATATACTTCTTCTTAATTGTCACATCATCAAGAAAACAGTTTTGTATCAGTCTTCATATATTTAATTTCCACTTTAACCAAACACAAGACTTGACTGTTGTTTTACAAAGCGAAATAACAACTTAACTTCTGCAAAGTTAAACAAAGACTGCTCTGTGCGCATTCGTGCCAAAACAGTTACAAGTAAGTCAAAGATTATGACAGTCTCACAGAAATGAACACACACAATTGATATTGTCACTGTATTATATCGATACATTGGAGTACCTTTACATTAATAAAATCAAATGTGAATATTGCCACAAAAATATGTCTGTTACTTCACAGAAAAGTAGTAAGATGTTGTGTTGCTTGAGGCTTTCCCGACGGACATGTTGTATATATGGTTCTCGGGTGAGACGTCGGATGTCATAGTGCAAACTCCACAATATTTCGTCAGCGCAACTGGCCGACATCTTCAGGTGCGACGAACACACTGCTAAGGCAGGACCAGGGCCCCCTATTTATGCCAGTTTTAGACAGGAAGTGCGCATGCGTGGAGGCGCCAAATTCGATGGCCAATAGCGACGATATCAGCTAGTAGCTGGAAGGACAGTAACGCCACCAACAGGATGAAGAACCAAATACTTCGGCGCACACGCGGAGGCTGCCGCCCCTGCTCTGCGCTGCCATCGGCCGCCCCAGCAACCTCTGTCGGAGGCCGCAAGCGCGGAGGCTGCCGCTGTTACTCTGCGCTGCCATCGGCCCCCCCAGCGACCTCCGACGGAAGCCGCAAGCAAAACTGCGCGTCCACGTAGGCGCCTTGATTATTCTCCCATTGTCAACAGAATATTTATGTTGCTGGCGATTGGTCATTTTGGTTTGTCCATTTATGCGCAGGAAATCCACCCACAGTTTTCTTATATTTTTTTCTCTTTACCTAATTAAGCATTAAAATTGCCCATTAAAATTTTAGCATGGTTTGAGGGAATTTTTGAGATGATTCTTTGT
Source organism: Schistocerca americana (assembly GCF_021461395.2). Taxonomy (NCBI): domain Eukaryota; kingdom Metazoa; phylum Arthropoda; class Insecta; order Orthoptera; family Acrididae; genus Schistocerca; species Schistocerca americana. The sequence continues at coordinate 225,956,895 of NC_060119.1, forward strand.
AATGTTTTCCAAGCTTCATTAACTTCATCAGGTTTTTTACGCTTATTCTAACTGACTGATATCTGGGCATTAATTAAAGTGTATGCTTTATTTGCATATGTAAGAGAAATCGTTATTAGTATATTATTAATGGGTTTTACCTCTGTTATTGAGTTTAAAATATTTTTGGAGACTGCAAAAGCAACTCCCAAGATGTCACACATGATTAAGTATTCTTTTATCAGCTTTACTTTTAAAGAGACAATAATTGCTGAAATCCATGATGTTATTGTCCGTCATTCGTATTCCTTGAAGTGGCAAAATTTGAACCTTCTCTTCTTTTAATGTATCTCCCAACCTATGTTTACCTGGTTGCAAAAGTGTTTGTATGTTGTGTTGCAAAAAATGTATTTGTTTTGGTTTAAAAGTTTGCCACAGGACTCAGACTTCCTCTGCTGAATGACATTGCATTTTAACCTACATTTGGATGTAGCTGTATTGCGTTGATGTACTGGTGGATATTGTGTGGTACGACTCCTGTAGTTGATAGTATAATTGGTATAATGTCAACTTTATCCTGATGCCACATGTCTTTGACTTCCTCAGCCAGTTGGATGTATTTTTCAATTTTTTCTCCTGTTTTCTTCTGTATATTTGTTGTATTGGGTGTGGATGTTTCGATTAGTTGTGTTAATTTCTTCTTTTTATTGGTGAGTATGATGTCAGGTTTGTTATGTGGTGTTGTTTTATCTGTTATAATGGTTCTGTTCCAGTATAATTTGTATTCGTCATTCTCCAGTACATTTTGTGGTGCATACTTGTATGTGGGAACGTGTTGTTTTATTAGTTTATGTTGTATGGCAAGTTGTTGATGTATTATTTTTGCTACATTGTCATGTCATCTGGGGTATTCTGTATTTGCTAGTATTGTACATCCGCTTGTGATGTGATCTACTGTTTCTATTTGTTGTTTGCAAAGTCTGCATTTATCTGATGTGGTATTATTATTATTATTATTATTATTATTATTAGTGTGTTGTTATTATCACTATTTTAGTTTTTATACCTATGAAAGTATTGTCTTGTGAGCTGTCGGTAAGTATGCTAATTTTATATCTGCAGTAACTTACATTGATCTGCCTATAATATAACATGCAAGGTTTTTAAATTTAAAAATAAAGAAAGGAAAAAAAAAAAATTCCTTCACCGACTGAAGCCATTGAACAGAGTCATTCATCCATATACATTTGAACTAAAATATCATCACAAAATCATCTGAAATCTTAATTATATTCTTGTTGGTAGAAACTGAGTTAAGTTACACAGATTTTGAACTATATTTTATCTGAACATTTCAACTTTGTAGATGCAGTGGACATAAGAGATATTCAACGATCTGAAAGTACAGTGCTTTTCCATATCAGCCAGGCTGCTGCTGGTGGGCATTCTATTGTGAAAGAACTAATCAAGAGTCTGAAGAATGTACGCAATGCTCCAGAATTTGTGTTAAACCCATTTTTGGTAGCTGTTTTACTGTGTGTGTCTTCCATAAGTTCCTATGAAGACCAGGTAAAATTTTAATAAAACAGTACTATATAATGTTATTTAAGTATTATGCTTCATTAGCAGTTTCTACTTACTAAGTATGTATCTTATCGTAGTGCAATTATTGATAAGTACTTTAAACATAGCTGCGCTACAGCAACGGTTCCACGTAAATCAGACTAAGAGCAGCCGACCAGTTGCAAAGGATAAAGTAATCTTTACCTAGGTTTCAATAGATATAAATCTATCTTCTTCAGAAGACGGCAGTATTATAACAACATGAAGTGATATGTCCTTATCGTTTAGGCAAACATCTGCATAGCTACATTAATCATATAAAATATAGCCCTGAAAACAGGGTTTGTCAGACAAATAAAATAGGTACATAGAAGTTGCAGAGCGCCTAAGCGCTTAGGCGCTCTGCAACTTCTATGTACCTATTTTATTTGTCTGACAAACCCTGTTTTCAGGGCTATATTTTACATGATTAATGTAACTATGCAGATGTTTGCCTAAACGATAAGGACATATCACTTCATGTTGTTATAATACTGCCGTCTTCTGAAGAAGATAGATTTATATCTATTGAAACCTAGGTAAAGATTACTTTATCCTTTGCAACTGGTCGGCTGCTCTTAGTCTGAATTATTGATAATTTTTTCGTGGCTAGTATATTCTTCCGAGAACATAAAATTGTATTTGTAATACAGTAGATGTTAGGTGTACTTTTTGGGCCATTTTCCAGTGTGGTGTTGGAGTGGTCCAACATTTTTATCCTAGGCGCTCAGCTTACAATTACAGATATCTGCTGAATACTTCAGGAAGATGACACAGTGATTGGATTCATATTTGGGAGAATAGTACTTCAGGTTACCACCCAGCCATCTTGAAGATGACTTCTGTAGTTACCCAGTTTCACACTAGTTGAATGCAAAGATTGTTCCTTCAAAAAGCCTATATCTGATTTTCTCCCTCATCCTTCTTTAACTAAGGATATTCTAGTTTAATAACCACTCTGTTGGCAATCACTAATCTTCCTTAAGCTGCGGAACAAAAACATTTCGCTTACAAGCATATCATGTTTATTGATATAAACTCCAAAATAGTATATGTTGCTTCACATTTCAGGTATATTCCACATATGATTGAAGACTAAGACATGCGTATGAAACTGCCAGAGCAGTGGTAACTGGAACAGCTTCTTATTAATTCATAGAAGGCTCCTTGGATGTAGATCATCTCTGTTGATGAAATGATAAGAGTGGTGTTTCATTTTCTGCACCATTTCTACACCTTGTTCTTCTTTTTGTTTCTTTTACCGGTATTTTTCATTCCAGAAGCAGTTCAGAAAGTCTTAGGTCTTTTTTCTGTTTCCGTATTGGTTGTCTTCTTTCTTAGTTTTGGTAGATGTCAAGTATTTAGTTTTCTTCTGTCTCACATGTCATATACTTTCATAGTTATTTATTTAGAAGTATTTTATAGAGTTTGAAGCCATATAGTTTTAATCCCCCACACACACAAAAATTAGGCTACGACAGTGAAACTTGGGGGTGTCATTCACACACACACACACACACACACACACACACACACACACACACACACACACACACATCCCAGCAGTGGATGATTTGGAAAAGACTTCGTTGTAGAATTCCGCATTTTGTCTGTTCAGAAAATATTCCACTTTGAAAATTCTCATTATCGTACTGGAAATATCTACCATTCAATGGTTTCTTCATATAATGAAAGAGGAAGAAGTAGTACACTAGGTGCCAAGGCAAGACATTATAGGGAGTGGGCAAAATTTGATTGCCTAGAGAAGCAGCACACATGAGTGTGTCCTGTACAGAATGAGCTCGGTTGTTGCCCTCGAGAAAAATCACTCCTTGGACAACTTTCCATTATGTTTCATCTTGACAGCCTCCCATAAATTTGTCAGGACGTTTCGATAGTGTACTCCTGTGATGGTTTGTCCCCTTACAAACCATAACATTGTTGTCCCAGAAATAGACACAGCAACACCTTTCTTAATAATAGTTGCATCTTCACCTTTTCGAAGGTGATGAATCCACATTTCCATTACTTGATTTGCTCGTTTGTCTTGGGGTCTTAGTGATACACCCAGCACTTCTCCCTGAAGATTAGGAATTAAAGAAGTCATTTGGAGAGTCTTGACATAGTTGCAATGCTGAAGGCTTCAGTACCCGGAGATAACTGGCCATATGTGTGTGAGTTGTGCTTGTATTGATGAATGACTGTATCCAATAACTAATTCATTTACTAATTGTTCCCTCCCAGTTATACATAATTTGCATTTTTTGTCTCTTCAATAGTTCTCATATTTTGTTCAATATGAAGATAATGAACTTTCGTGGTATTAGTAGAATCTTTTTTTGATTTTGTTGTTATTTTTTTTGCACATTTATGTGAAATGGTATTGTTGCGTAAGATGTCACATTTTTGTTGCAGATAATGTGTGAGCTACACTGATTATGTCTTTGTTGCTTTTGCAGGCTTTTGATATTTTGAAACTGGCAGTTATTCGTGCATCAACAGAAGAGGAGAAAAGGAACAGTTCAGCTTGGTTGAGAGACATTGTTCCAAAAGTATTAAGTATTCAGCTTGTTTTCACCAAAGTAATTGAAAGCAGGTATGTTACTGTGATCAAACTTTGTCATAAAGCATAAAACTTTAACTTTGCTGCTAAATTATATATACATCTCTGTTATGTATTGAAAGCTTTGTATTGTGCTAGCCAAGACTATAAATCTCATATTTGGATTCTGGATTTGCAGATCCCATTTAACACTGCAGGGACCAGTTTACCACATACAATTCATAACTGTCATTCCACAGTAATAAACAGTATTCTAATGTGAATTTTGGAAGTGTGTTTCATTTGCTGAACAACAGGTAATTTGCAAATATTAGTTGGGCTGTTCCGTGAACCTGGCCATTTGTTATGCCAAAAAACTTTGCACCCTAAAAAATCCAAATTTAGTTCTTGTCTTTGCCTACTGGGCATTGCTGTCAGTTGCACCAAGACATCACTGTAGCAGCAAAAGTTTCATGTCTAGACAGTGTCTATTTTTAGCACAGTGTATCAATGCTGCAGCAACTGTATCCACCATTAGGAAATTATAATACTGTACTTCCATAAAATTGTTGACCACATAAGATAGCAATAGTCATGATACATCTGTAGTAAACTGTGTGTGTGTGTGTGTGTGTGTGTGTGTGTGTGTGTGTTGATGGGAGGAGGACGGAGGGGGGATTATTCAGGTACCCAGACGCAAACGTGCTACCTTTGCTATTACAGTTCACAACTCTTATCAACAATCACAGCTGCAACTCATTTTACAGGTTATACAAAAATATTTATAGCCTGCAACTATAGATGTTGTTATTTGATATTTAACTATAATAAATTGTATGAAACACAATGGGCTTCTGATAAATCATTATTGTGCGCGAGTTCAACCCTGTGTTGCTCAATCCAGTATGGCATCCCCCAAGTACTGTTCGTGACGTAATACTGATGTTGGATCTTATTGGCCATGTTCTTCTCCACAAGACAAAAATCCAAGTTGACAGATTTTTCATGTCATATTTCACAATGTTGCGGCACATGAAATTCCACATTGTAACATCACTAAATTTTGCCCATTAATGCTTTCACATCTCAGGAAAAGATGCCTTTAATCTTAACATTTATGGTACACTTTAGAACTGGGCACACAATTTATGGTGGTATGTAAACAATAACATTTGAATTTGAGATTATCACTGAAGAATTGTGACTACATTTTAATCACACAGGAGTTATCTAAATAAGTGTTTCATTTCAATTACACCACAGGGTGGGTGCTAGAAGAAAAATTGTTGTAATAAAAGGTTCCAAGGTTCATTAAATATTGACTGTCAGTTACCTTTCTTTTGTACTATATAATGACATTCATGTGCACATTGTTGTGACTATAATGATCATTACTGAAATTACTATAATGAGCAACAAAAGAGAGAAAAGATTTGCAGCAACTTGTCACTATTTAGGTTTTTCAGATTTATGTTATTACCTTCTACTGAATTCAGGTGTTTTTCACCAGTTTGTGCTACATTTACTACTTTGAAGATAAATAGAAGACATAGTGTTTAGTCTTCTCCTTTATTCTTATAAGCATGGCGTTGGGTATCTTAGTAGAATGGATTGTAGAGCTTGTATGTCTTACACACATGTGGTTACAATACGGTGCATTCTGTCAAGGTATCAGTAACCACAATAAGAAGATATTGAATAAGAGAGCAAATTTGGTGGCTCTAATTTAACAGTGTAAATCTAGATGTGCACCTTTTGTATATGTGTGCAAGACAGCAGAAACTGGCATTAGGTAATAAATTTGAATATGTAAATAGGGACAATTTCCTGCAAATCCTTCCTCAGTAATGTAAACTACATTCACGATGTTAATAATTCATTGTGAGGAAATTGATTTGGATATCACAGCATGACACAAACTTCAGCAATTTGTCCAACAAGCTAAAAGGATGGTTGTAATTAGTTTTTACCTAAATAAAAGGAATTAGAGAGGTAAATTTTTTTTTAATATAGTCATGTAGGTTTATACAGAAGTAGAGACCGATTGTTACACAATAATTCGGAGATTGCGTTTCAGATTAGATTAACTGTATTCACTCTTCTTGAGAATGTTTCCCTCAGAACCTTCCCGCAAAATCTCTAAGAATTTATGATTATGTAAGACTGTACAGCCAAAAATATATAATATTATTTAAGTGCAAGTGCAGAAGTGCAGATTTTACAGCGATGCAAAAGATGAATATTTTGTGGCCAAATCAAGGTGATGAACTAAACAGATGTAACTGCAAAAAATACCAATTCAGTCTAATGAAAATGGAGTTGTAGCTGTGAAACAAATCGGGCTAAAATAGAAAAATAAGCTATTGTGACTGAAGGCAGCATCTTACTAAGAAAAATATTTGTACCTATTGCATCAGATAATGATATTGAAATTGGTGCAATGATCAAGAACCTAAAGCATCATTTACTACTTACAGGAATCCATCACAAAGAGGAGAACAGCTTCAGAATATAGTTTGTTATAAACTTCAGAGATTGTAGAAACCATGTTAAATACAGTAATGTTGTGTTTTTTTCTTGTAATATATATCAGATGACAAAGTACATAAACTTAAATGCAACAAAAAACAGTGTTTTTTGAATGGTAATTGACTCTTACTAACAGCAACATTAAATCTCTTGCAATTAACTCATATAGAATTAAGTTAGACAGTGAAAATCTCCAGGGAATAATTTGAGTTATTTATGGCACTACTAACATACTTTGATTTTTTTCTGTAGTGTGATTCGTACACACAATCAAATTTTGAATAACGGCAAACTTAAATTACAGCCAACATGATTTCACAACGGTACTATAACTCAAACAGCAATAAATGAAGGAGTTACACAGTTACCAATAAACGAATCAAGACCTTTGTGAATATGGCAGTAGAACTAACACGCATTAGACATGATGGAAAACTAGTTAGAGACAAATACAACCGCAGTGTTCTCTTCCTGCAGCGTGGCACATGCTTCCGTGGTGCCACCAAACAACTTCATTCAAGGTAGTAATGACAGTACACTTTCCTTGAGCAAGATATCAGCAAAGAGTAACAGTAGACAAAAACCAGTCCTTAGTGGTTGTGATTACCACACACTTAAGAGGGTTGTCACAAAGATTTGTTGAATGAAATAAACGTCGTGTGACTAGGATCTCCTGTCGGGTAGAGCAAGTCTTTTGATTTGACACCACTTTTGCGACTAGTTGAAGTAATGTGACCCAAGTGATACCACAATGCCTTCAGCTTCTAAAAAGGCTATTTCTACAATTCATCGTTAAGGTAGCAAAACCTCATATCTTAAAAACATGTATTTTACAGAAAACAAAGATGAAAATTTTTCTAATAATACAATTTTTAATTGATACGAGCTGTACTACTTTAAGGAGACACTAAGCCAGAAACTATAAGTAACAATATCTGCTGCACACCATCTTGGCTCAGATAATCTACTTCTGAGCCTTAAGATTCCATCTGTGGTAGCAGTCTCATAACTCGTACCCAAATCTATAAAGTCAGTGTCTTCTGAATTACTTGCATTTAAGTTAGTAGACACTGAAAGTTTGTTTGCGGGTGAGAACAATTCTGGCAGTATACTTGAAATTTCTAGATGTCTATAATGAAAGTAGTGCGATAAATTTCCAAGCAAAAAGTTCTTCTAAGATACAAGTTTTTTGTACCTTAAGATTTGAATGTTACACGATATAAGGTTTTGATACTTTACTATTGAAAATGACCTGTTTTGATATAAGAGGCTTTTCATCTTATGGCTAAGACATTTCTTAGCATCTAGAAATGTGTAGCTCAGAATTGTCAGTTTTTAATTTACAACGTTCTGCTGTCTTAACAACTACTTGTAACTTCAAGAACTGAACATTTATGGTTGGATGATATAAATATAATCTTCTGATATCCAACAAAACTGTTGTGACATGACACTTAAGTGCTGCTTTGCCTTCAGCAGTAGTATGACCTATGCAATGAAACATAATTTAATCTGTATTTCTTGACATGATTCTTGCCTTTACTTTCTTCAACATGAGTATAGATAAACACGTTTGGCTACTAGTTGTTCCTATCTGTACTTGAACTTCACATTAACTAATGTGGCCTGCATGATGTGCTTCCAATAGCAGCATGTAACTTCAAATTCTCTCTCAAAAGTTAAATGTTACGTAGTAAAAAGGTACCTCTATTTTTTAGATTTACTGTTGTTGTGAATTTGTCACTGTAGATTAGGTCAGTTACATCTTCATTTTCATGTGGTAAATGAATAATAAGATGAAATCTAATTTCTTCTTTTCTGGCTTTATGTTCATTTTTGTTATGGTTATGTGTACAAAGTGAAACATCGTTACTTCATTCTGGGTATTATGTTTCAGTGAATTGTATTAAGTGTTGCTGCAATTGCTTACAGAATAACTCATGCTCTGATGTCAAATCTAAGCTCATTGCTGCCTTTCTTTCTGTTCTAGAACTGGCAAATACTAATGAAATAAATCGGTAATAATACTGTCTTGCTCTATATGTGACATGTATGTCTAATTTGCTGTGACCTTACTGTATGCATATGTCACATCATCATTTATGGTTATACCTAATTATACCACTTGTGCATATTCAGATGTTGTGAATTTTATTGCAATATTATGTTTTGTCAATTTTATTTTACAGCATTCGTGAAAGAGATAGAGTTATTTCTGGGCTTATAAAATTCAGTTTTGTTTTACTAAGTGTGACAAAGATGAAGAGTATGGAAGGAAAACCAGATAAAATTTGGACACTGGCGAGATACATTTTGGTAACTGTTGCTAAAAAACAACCAGATGTGACAACTGAAATTGTTCAACAGCTTTTGCAGCAAATATTGGACCATAAGAACATACAATATATTTGTAAGTATCACACTTTTTGTGTTACCAAAAAGCTGTTGGTGTTCAATTTTCTTATTTTCGTTGGTGCAATGTTTTTCAATTGGTTTTCAATTGCTTGTAGCTTGTCTGAGAAAGCTGTGTGCAGAAGCTCGCATTGGAATGGCTGATTCTGTCTCGGGTATCATTCAACTATTAGATAATTTGGGTTTCTTACCTGAAAAAATTGCCACTGAGCTAATTCGAGCAATATTACCACTTCTCAGAGACAGCTCTTCATTACGAACAACCTTAACCATAATTCTTCGTAAGAGCATGTATAGTAGGTAGGTGCAGGTACCATTTTTTACGTACAAGATTTATTTATTCTGAACAATTTACCATTAAAAAAACACTTTATTTTAAATTTGTTTCTCCTTAAAGTGCTTGAACAGTCTGAAACTAAGAATCATTTCATTATGCCGTACAGTGTCTATTGTTGCCATTAATTGTTATATTGATTAGATTTTAATTTCTCATGTTAATATAGAAGAATAATGCTTAAATTTATTTATCTTTTGTGATTCCAGTTTTACAAATTCTCGTGTATTATGTTTGGGTGAAGACGGAAATTATATTTGAAAATGATGAGAAAAGGTGAAGCCCAAATGAACCAAAAAATCATTTTAATAACATTTGATTTACACACTTCATAATTTGTGTGGATTTTGTCACATTACTTCTTCACTGTATGCCCTGTGGGGCAGTCTTGCATGTGTATACACTATTTCACTCTTGAAATTATGAGACGGAATTGCTGGCACCACTTACCTTCTGGAGAACTGTTAGTACTGCCAATAGGCACACGCAAAAGTACATACACTGTCCTAGCTTTTCCAGCTGTGAGTTCCAGAAGCTAGCCCAGTAGTGACAATAGCCACTTCTATAATTTTTATTCATGGCAAATCGTAGAAATTTTTACCATATGTTCATAAGATGATGATCTCGGGGTACTTTGACACTGTTTTCCATATCGTTGTCCGTTAGCGAGAGCCAGAAGTTCTGTTACCGCATTCATTCATGTAAGATATGCTTATAATATCCACTTTGAGGCATAGTGTAGGATGTAGTGAACACATGGCAATGGTTTTGGAGTCATTGCAAGCATTCTGAGGTCACCAAACAGTGTTTTTAGTCGGCGATTTTTCACCAACAAAACTTTGATGCGCTGTCTCAATATAATGACTGCACACCTGTACAGGCTGCCTTGACCTGGAAATTATTTGGTGGCAGCACCTGGCGGCATAAGGTCCTTACAAAAAATTATTTTGTCATATGATATTCTTTTTACTTGCAAATTAGACACTGCATTTTTTTTTTTGGTATACTGTTAGTGTAGCCTGCAAATATTGCGCATTTCTTTTTATGTAGTGTGAAGTGAACTGGGGTTGGTACCCGGTAGACCCACTGATTAAGCTCATCAATGACTCCTTACAGCGCCTCCCATGCTGTGGCAAGGAGGTGATATTTTGCTGGGTACCTGGCCACATTGGGATTCAGGGTAATGACATGGCTGATAAAGCTGCCAAGGAAACATGTTGGGATGGTGCTGTCTATCAGTGTCCCATCCCGTTGCACACCATTATCTCATTTTCTGACAGATGCATCATGCGTCAGTGGGAGACTGAGTGGTTGCAGGTGTCAGACAACAAACTGCGGTTGCTCAAATCGACCACAAAGGCTTGGCGGACTGCTTGTCAGCCTCGCCACTGGAAGGAGGTTTTGCTTATCAGACTGCACATCGGGCATAGCCCTTTCACACATGGTTTCCTCCTCTGGTGGGAGGATCCACCCTTCTGTCAAGTTCGTGGTGTGCCGCTTTCCATTCAGCATATTGTGGCTACGTGTGTCCTGTATACTGATATTAGTGCAGCCCTCAGTCTCGCTGGAGGTGTGCCCACCATCCTTGCAGATACCGATACCAGTGTTAACACAGTGGTGGAGTTTTGTGAACTGTCAGGCCTCATCCCTAAACTGGTGGGGAAGGACGGCAGACTTTAGTATGTTATATACTGCTCCGCAGGTGGGGACAGCCTTCGCCCCCACCTATGAGATTTCAGGTTGACTTTTCGTCAGGGCGCTGATGACTATGATGTCAAGCATCTGCTCAACCCAAATCGTCATCATCATCTGAACTGAGGTTGGATGGGAAATTATCTTGTTTTAACCTATGTGTTGCATACATATTTTTGGTTTATATGTGTCAAAGTATGTAATGTGGTGGATTGTATAAATAAACTGTTAAAACTTTACTGAACTACAGAATTTGTTTTATATAAGCAGTGCACCCTGCTCTAACATGGAAAAGAAGGGAACCAGCTTAAAAATGCTTCTATCTGAGCAAAAAAAGAGTATGCTCCTCTTCAAAAGACTCTTACAGAAAAGAGGGGGACCAGCTGCCTCAATCCTCATTTTGCTGTCCTCACAAAAAAATTTTGCTACGGGAACATATCCGTGCTTTTGGGGTGGGGGAAGGGGGAGAGGGGGTGCCAAGAGGGGGGGGGAGTGGTGGTGGGAGAGAGTCAGTGACAGTGATAGTGAGAGGGAGATCGATGAAGGCAGACAGTGGAAATGAAAAAGAGAGATGATTGAAGACCTTACATAGGTTTGGCGGCTCTGCTAAGCACCCCCTGCCTCAGACCAGCGAACTTTGTAATTAAAAAAATAGCCCATTTTTCTCATCCCCCATAACCAGATGTTAGTTTCATGATTTTGGGGTCGAAAATGTGAGCAAACCAATCCAGGACATGGGGGGAGTGATGGTAGTTGAAGAAAAAGACAGCAGACTAAGTGAGATAGAAAGGTACAGTGGCAATGGGAGACAAAGAATGGGACAAAGAGAATGGCAGTGGGACAGAGAGACAGTGGAAATGACATAGAAGGAAACTAAGAAGGAAGATTGAGAGAAAAGAATGAACACAGTAACAGAGACAGACAGGAGAAGGTTCAATTGGGAGAAAAAGGAGACATTGGGAAAAAGAGACATACAGTGGCAGTAACAGGGAGATACTGAGTATTAGGCTTCAATACAGAGAGAGACTGGATTCTGTGTTAAAAGAATAAAAATGTGTTTGCATGCCAGTGAGGATTGATGCAGCTGATTGTCTCCTTTTCTATCAAAATCTTAGTCTTTTTGTGCTCCGATCTCTGACAAGAGCACGTTTTAGCTGGTATACTTTTATTTGTCTCTATATCGAGTATTGACATTTCTCATGGAGTGTTAGCCAGAAATTCTGTCTCATAATTTTGGAGTTTTCTTGACAGTCTTTTCCTTTTGATACAGTTAAATTTGTAGATAGGAAGATTTTAGTTGAAACATTCTTGGTTGCCAGAAGGGCAATGCATGCAGTCTTTATAACTACCACAGTGAAGTATTGTTACAGGATGTCCCAGAACCCAAAACATTTTGGTCATATATTAAGGCTGTTTCAAACGCAGAAAATCAGTGTCTGGACACGCATGGGTAAGACAGCAACCGACATAGAAAGCAGCAGAACAAAAATGGAAATATTGAATTTTGTCTTCAGATTTTCCTTCGCAAAGGGAAAGCAAGGAATTCTGCCATCATTCAGTAGAATACCACTGCTACGAACACTGATGTCATCAGTACGATTTTTATTGAAAAGCAGCTTAAGTATCTAACGTTCAGCAAGGTGCCAGGGCCCAAGAGAATCCCTATCACATTTTGTGCAAAATTTGTAAGTGAATTAGCCCCACTCGTAACCATAATTGAGCTAATATGGTTTGACCAAAGATATGTTACCTGTGATTGGAAAAGAGCACATATCACACCTATTTACAAAAAAAAGTACGTAGAACTGATTTACAAAACTACCATACTATATCACTTACCTCTGTCTGTAGCAGAATTCTAGAACATATTCTGAATTCATACATTATGACATACCTATAAAAAATAATCCTCTCAATGGGATCAGCATTGAATTCGAAAACACAGAACATTTCAGACTTTACTCGGTCTCCTCGCTCATAGTATCCACAGTGCTATGGATGGAGGAAGCTGTGTTGATTTGGTGTTTGTGAACTTCCGAATACTATTGATTTAGCACCATTTTTACACATTCTGAGGAAAATAGGTTCTTATGAGATATCCACGCAGATTTGTGACTAGTTCGAAAATTTCCTGACAGACGGGATGCAGCATGCTTTCCTTGATTGAGAGTCCTCTTCAGACATTAAAGAATATCTGGTATGTCAGAAGGGACCATTGCTGATAGCAAATTAGAGGATAGTTTCATCCCAAACCTTTCGCAGATGGTTGTCATTCATGAGGGAATTCTATTAAAAGGGGGAGGTGGCAGTAATATGCAGCTAGATATCAATAAAGTATCAGCCTGATGCAAAGGATAGCAACTATTTCTTACTGTAAGGAGCACAGAGTTGTGATATCCTTCAACTACCAAATTAATGAGTCACACCTATAATTGATCATAGCCTACAAATGTCTGGGAGCAATGATCACAGAGATTTGGAGTGGAGTGACCACAATGGCTTAGTTGTAGGTAAAGAACTTAGTACACTACCATTCACTGGTGTATGTCTATGAAAGTGATTGCATGCAAATGTACAAGTTACATGTGCTATTCTGACTTCAGTACTGCTGGAGTATATAAAGACTCAAACCAGATCTAACAAACAGAAGACATTGAGCTTATGCAAAGAAGGGACTGATGCAAATAATCACAGGCTTCTTTGACTGTCGAGGTAGTGTAGCAGAAAGGTTGAAAAAGTGTAATTGGTAGTCACTCAAAAAAATATGCTGTGAATTTGGGGAAAATCTGCCCAGAAGACTTCAAGAAACATATACCAGGGTAGAAAGTATGAATATTCTTCAGCCTGTTGTATATCTATACTGTAGAGAATATACAGAAAAAAATAGGCAAATATCACATTACACAGAGTTTCACAAGCAGCCATTCTTCCAATTTTCTGCCTATCACTGAAAGAGGAAAATATCTTAATATACAGTACAATAAAAAGTGCCTTCTTTCATACAGTTCACAATGATTTTTAGGAATTTAGCTGTGGGTTTTCATTGTGGGGTCTCTCCACCTCATTGTATTTCTTCTCAATTTCCCCTGCCTGTGCAAGGGCAGGCTTGCTAACACCACACCCACTCATTCCAATTTAGCTTCAGTGCTCTGATAATGTAGCTGTGTGTGTGTGTGTGTGTGTGTGTTTGTGTGTAATGTTGTTTACCTAACATTTTGTCTTTTTAATAATGTATAGGAATGTTGAAACAAGAAAAATGGCTGTCTCTGGATTGCTGCTATTTCTAAAACACATGGATGTTAAAAGCCTTGTTGCCCTGAGCCAAACGAGTTGCAGTCAGGGAGATACTGATTCAATGGGACTTGGCTCTCTGTCACAGGTTTGTTCTTTCTATCACTTTTGGGTTCAGCCAGTTGTTGACTCTGAACATATTAGATATTTCCCATTATATAATTCAGTAACTGTGTAAAGGGAGGGTTATTATAATCCATTACAATCTCCGGTGTATGAAACACGTTAGTGTACACTTTGATATTAAAATTATTGAAACTGAATTAGCAGTGTTACATTTTAATGTGACTTTTAAATATGTTTCTGCACAAATAAAATAACTTGGTGCAATGGAAGAATAATTGTTTTTCCTAGTTTTAAACATGTAAAGTGCTTTGTCTTACAGGAAGATTTTTATACATCTTATTTTCTTTACCAAGTCTTTAATTGTAGATGCAAATTTGTAACAAAAAATTTAACATTTTCACAAACTGTGTTAATTGTGTGGTGTAACAGGTGAGCAGCTTAGGGAGCTTGATCAGTTATGTCTCAGTTTGAGTATGGCAAACCTGGGGTTCCCAATGAATACCTCCATCATTTTCTGACAAGTTACTTTGTCACCAGTAGATGTAGTGGACGAGTATAGCACATTATACAAAATGTGAATCTTAGTGCAATCATCTGGTCATGGACACTGTTGAAGCTGTTAAATAAAAAGCACTTTGATCTCAATGTGAAAAACATGCTGAGGAGTTTAATCTGTATTGCTATGAGATAATCATTAGTGTGTGACCTCTAGGACACCTGCCAGACTCAATTTTATTAGGCCTATTAATTATTTACTCTAAGAAGACTTGGCTGAAGATGCAATAGTACCTAATGGTTCCTACTGAGTAGTTGCTCTTCGAAACAACATCCCACATGAGCAAACCAGTTGCTTCTTTACCTGTGATAGTTTGTACCTTAGGTATTTGGGCTGTACATGGCTCTCTTTAAAAGGAATAGCTCGATTAGTCATAGGGTGAAGCTGTGCATGTCTACTTTCATGCCTTGTAGCTAATTAAATGCAAATAATGATCTATAGATGTGATCCTGTGCAGTCAAATAGTCTATGCAATAGCTAGAATTGTGAGTTAATAAAATATACAGAAAGACAAATTAAAATTTAATTGACTAATTTAATAATGAGTGTTCTTTTCTGACATCTGTAATTTATGTAGATGATGGAGAAATGTGTTGAGTAATGTTTATTCAAGAAAGGACATATCAAATAAACGGGAAGAAGTCCTACAATATTCGGTGAAAATTCATACAGATAATATCCTTATGAAATGCAGTAAAGTTACATTGAGCATGTTAAGAGAATGATTGCAAAATTCCCAAACTAAATTGTCATCGAACATGCACGAAAATGAAGTCCATTTCATAATCACAAAACACAAAATATTCACCAGCTCAGAAAAATTCAGAGTTCTACATGATGATTCACAAATCATCACGTGATACAAAGAATAGTAATTCATACTCTGTCTATCCTCAGTCTCGTAGCACAAGCCAAAAAAGTTTGAGTCCTACAATGGAGCACATTCAGATCTCTGAAAATATAAGTTACTTAAGAAGTTAAAGCATGGTAGTGGCTATTCGCTGCCTAGGATCAAACACCTTCATTACCACAGGCAGGTCTACCTCCTTGCAGCACTCGCCTTAAAAGAGTACAGAATCACTCCCTTGAGCTCGTCACTATAAAAGTCGTAGTCTCTACTTGACTCCCAAAGTGTTTCACTACTATCTGCTTTTCCATTGTTTTGAAGGCCATCTCCACCAAAAATTCATCGTCCTTAAGCTCTACAGATATGACTCAAAATGACTACTTTCTGTACTAAGTTAATATGTGACAACATTCTGCCACATTCAGGTAATTTACACTAATTGTAAATAAAGATTTGTCCATAAATAAATAAGCCAGTATATTTGTGCAAGTGCACTCACTACAAATGACAACAGCTTTTCCTCATATATTGTTTAAACAATTGTTGATGCCTTCTTGACAGAATTGTCTTTTGGTTCTTAATAGTTCTTTTAGTTCTTAATAGCACCTGCTATCAACATTTAAAGTACCTGACAGTATAGTAGGCTGTTCATTAAATAACTACACAAGTATGACAAAATGTGAGGTAGTCATACAGTATTCATTTGCTGTGTAGTTGTGGAGAATACGATGTTCTGACAGACATTTGTGAAGTAAAAAGATATAGAAGACATTGTAAATCAATAAATAAAGTAGGTACAGATAAATAGCTTTTATGGCTGATAGCTATATGCAGTGCTATAATCTGAGATATTGTTTGTTAATTCAGATGTCCATTATGTAAATGTTTATTCTCTATGAAATATTATCTTTTGTAGTTTTAAAGATATTGAAATATTGTTGTGTTGCCAATGTATCCAGATTTGCATTAATGCTATGAGTTATTCTCAAAACTTAAAGAGTTGTAACTTAGCCATTACTCAACTTGTCTGTCGTACCAATATTGGACAGCCGATTAGCTCACCTAAATATGCGTAATGTTACAAACGGAGCAGGTGTATTTAGAGAAACCGAATGCCTCAGTCGGTACCGATAGCTTTCTCAGTGCATTCAACCTGGTCATTCTTAGATGACGTCGCTGTGTTCAGTGCTTCTATATACTGATAAATGAAACTATATTATAATGTATTCCTCTGTCTCCCCTGAACTGGCATTCTGGCCGAATTTTCCAAACTCTTCCCATTTTCTAAGCCTCGCTAGCCTTTTTTCTTGATCCCTCTTCCTTCTCCTTCAGCCCTTCTGCCAGAAGAAGACAACACTGGCTCTGAAACTTAATTTCATAACTTTTACATGTATGTGTTCTCCTGCTGCCTCTTGGTGAGTAGATTTTGTACCTACCCAGTTACACTATATTTTCAAAAATTGTTTTCACTGATAAACTATATGGTCTTTAAATATGTCTGCTTGTGTCTGTATGTGTGGATGGATATGTGCGTGTGTGCGTGTGTGCGAGTGTATACCTGTCCTTTTTTCCCCCTAAGGTAAGTCTTTCCGCTCCCGGGATTGGAATGACTCCTTACCCTCTCCCTTAAAACCCACTTCCTTTCGTCTTCCCCTCTCCTTCCCTCTTTCCTGATGAGGCAACAGTTTGTTGCGAAAGCTTGAATTTTGTGTGTATGTTTGTGTTTGTTTGTGTGTCTATCGACCTGCCAGCGCTTTTGTTCGGTAAGTCACCTCATCTTTGTTTTTATATATAAACTATATTGTTAGTTACAAATATAATCATAACCATAAGCAGAAATTTATACGGAAGCAATATGGCTACAATAATTTTGGCTTAATAACACACAGTCTTCAAAGCTAAGGTTTGTAGCCATTATAAAGAAGTGAATATTGACCTAAGGTCACACACTGCTTTCTGCCTTCATTGAAGTACCTACTCCTGTTAACCATTGTGTTATGACTCTTGGTAAAGTGAAAAATTAATAAATGTATGGAGACACTTAAGTTCCCTAGGTTCTTATCTGATCTAAATAATTATGAATTTTAAAAATAAATTTTTATAGCTTTTTCTGTTTCTTATTGCATGTCCCCACAGCTTTTAGGTTATTTATTGGTCAGCATCAATAAACGGAGCTTGCAGGGGTAGTCCTTGTGGTCAAGTATTGGCAAAGGATAAGGTAGGGCACACCCTTCACATATATGCAGAATTTATTCATGGTAATTGAAAGGAATGACAGTACTTTAGAGAATGATCCTCATTAGTGATGGCATGTGTAGTCTCATGGTTCATTCCTCTGTCTGGAGCAAATTCGGAAAAGACAGGCAACCATTATCATGAGGAAATGTTCAAACATTTTGAATGTCTTTGTCTGTGACATTAAATAAATTTGATGATAGGGTTCATTCTTTTTTTATAAAAAAAATAGTCTTGCTCACTGTCATTTTTCAGTGAAAAGTAAAATGTTGTTTCTTTCCAGGTAGATGTACATCAGGAGGTAGGCAGTTTGGGCAATGAAGCAACATGTATAGAGCTGCTAAATATCTTAAGAAGGTGCTTCATGCAACAGTCTTCTGTCAGGCTTTGTCTCTATCAAGGTAAAATATTTGACGTTATCTATAGAGGATGATGTGTACTTTCTGGGGTATAAGTTCTGTCATACAGAGAGTAGGCTTCCCTCATGGGCAGAACATGCTGTTGGTGTGGTCAGAGTGTATTCAGGGTGCAATGATCTAGTTGTTTAATGGTGGTTACAATAAGGTAGCCAAGGTTTTATCAAATGATTCTGCAGAATGATACTGTATTATAACTAAATAGAAGCCTAGTTTCTGCACAGGATAATTGTGATATGAAATTGTTGTCTGTAAGTTCGTGCAAGTATAAGAAGAAGAAGAAGAAGAAGAAGAAGAAGAAGAAGAAGAAGACACTGGCTCTGAAAACTTAATTTCCCAACCTTTACATGTAC
Source organism: Schistocerca americana (assembly GCF_021461395.2). Taxonomy (NCBI): domain Eukaryota; kingdom Metazoa; phylum Arthropoda; class Insecta; order Orthoptera; family Acrididae; genus Schistocerca; species Schistocerca americana. Next base: position 225,975,749 of record NC_060119.1, read on the forward strand.
GTTCAATTGAACAAAATTCTTGTGACAGTACATAGTATACAAGTATGCATTAATTTATGAATACATGGGATAAATTAATACCTATTTGATTCAGACAGGCTCCTTTTTCTATCATGCTGACATCTTTTTTGGCACACTTATGTATTTTATATGTCGGGTACCATTCACAAATGTATTTACATGCACAAAATAAATTAATTTCTTAGTTTCTTCTGATATTACCCACACTTGGCTACCATGGATTCTGTAGAAAATTACGACCTGCCAGCTGCTGGCTCTGGGAAAGAGTGGTCTAGTATGGGCACACGCCTTCTGTTTGAATGGGACAATTTTACAGCACACTTATGTATTTGATATGTCGGGTACCATTCACAAATGTATTTACATGCACAAAATAAATTAATTTCTTAGTTTCTTCTGATATTACCCACACTTGGCTACCATGGATTCTGTAGAAAATTACGACCTGCCAGCTGCTGGCTCTGGGAAAGAGTGGTCTAGTATGGGCACACGCCTTCTGTTTGAATGGGACAATTTTACAGCACGCAGCATAGGTTGACTGGGACAATGTTACAGCATGCAGCAGAGGGACAACCGTGAGCTGTGGCTGCTGCCTGTGCGAACTGCCCACAAGCCTTTACTTGCTGGTCTGTTATTGAATGTCATATTATAAATTCATGTTAACATGTATTTCCTAAATTTAACCATTATTTTTATGAGAACACACATTTATTATTATTTTAGTTTGTTTTATTGATGATAAAAATACAATAATCAGTTAATAAAATCACAAGGAGACAGATTTGATGATGGCCAGTAACAACTTTCGGGGTGGTGAAATTATAAGTACTTTTGATAGACACATAAAAATGGAAAGGAACTTATCCTAGCTTTTCGAACAGTTGGTTTCTTCCTCCTCAGCCTGTTGTCAGTGGCCTCATCTTTTTATAATAGTACTTATTTATGTGGTGTCAGTGCAGCATTTGCACCCCAAATCTGCCATGCCAACTTCAATCTTATGATTGCCAGATCCCATACAATACTAAATTACAGGCCAATGACTTTTTTGAGGTTATTTTCCAGTATTTTAATTTCAGTCATTTCTTTTATTATGCTATCCAGAAACAGTTTGTCCTCAAAATGAGAAATATCTCATTAATTTCAGTTCGATAACCATTGTGTCTTATATATGCCCGGCTTTCTGACTCCTGTATTATCCTTCACAGGCTTTTTGGCCTGTTGACCTATTGCCAATGGCCTGAAGGCTGATTTTTAATATGTTGTCTTTAGGAGCCACCCAATACTCCCTGTCACTGAGCTACAAAAATGCATGTTTCTGGCTCTGTTACTTAAGGGTGTTTTGCTTGTGCATCTTACAAAAAGTTGCCTACAAAATCTGGCAACAGTTGTAGCTATTTTCATACAGACTTTCTGAAACGGGCTGAGGTTTCATGGCAAATTCTTACCATCTGAGATGGCTTTTGCACAGTGCACTAGGATCACAGGAATATTGTGCTTCTGTGTCAAATGATGGCGGTTGTGCTTATGGCTGAGACAGTTTGTTTTTGGATGGGCAAGGACATCAGGAAACAGCAAGGCCTCTCTATGTCTTCTTCAGTCATGAACTTGATGTTGTCATATATTCTGTTCAGATGTTTCAAGATTTTTGACATTGTTTCATGTAAATTTGGCTAGGTTACAAATCTGCTGCTCTTCATGTGGCTTTCCTGGAGTGAATGGTCTCACACTCAATTTCAAAAAGGTGATATATTCAGTTCTGCACAACTAGGGGCAGTACACTAGTGATAAGTTTAATGCATGATGAGGAAATAATAAACAGGGTGGAAATTTCAAAATTCTTAGGTGTCCATATCAGTGAGAATTTAGACAGGAAAGAGCACATTTTGGAACTCCCTAAAATGACTCAGACACATTTGTATATAGAAACATTGCAGATCTTATGGGGGGGGGGGGGGGGGGGGGGAAATCATTAAGTTGACATATTTTACACATTTTCATTCAATAATATCATACAGAATAATGTTCTGGGTAACTCATCTTTTAGAAAGTAAGTTTTCACTGTTCAACAATGTGCTGTAAGAATAACATGTGCTCACCCTTGATCTTTTTGTAAAGATCTTTTGAAAGAGTTGAGTGTTCTTACTACTGCTTCACAGTGTATTTATTCCCTCATGAAGTTTGTTCTAAATAATCCAGTACACTTTAAAAGGAACAATGATGTGCATAATTAAAATACCAGAAGGAAAAATGGCATTCATTACTCCACATTAAGACTACCCTTAAACACAGAATAGGGTGCACAATACTGCAACAAAAATTTTTGATCGCTTACCCATAGTTGTAAAACATGACAAACTGCAAAGTAAAAATTGAAAACAAACTGAAATAGTTTCTCCTTGAAAACTCCTTCAATTCCATAGAAGAATTTTTGTTGTTGTGTATGCAAAAGATGGAGGGTAGAAATTAGTGACTCACATCTGTATATTAAAAATAAATAAGTAAACATTAAATAAAAAGTTCAGCATGTAGCCATGTTTGCAATTTAAATGTTAGTTTGCGATGTGAATGTAATATGACACCACATGGTTACGATATATCGTGTGAAATGATCCATGGAAGATGAAACTAACCAACAAACCATCTTCTAATGTGGTGTCCTCAAATTTGTGCTTGAAAAGGATTGCTGTGAATAGAGTTAAGGTGCTTCCCATTGCAAAGCATTTCATGTGGTCAAAACATTGTCTGCCATATAAGAAGTCAAACAGCTGTTCTCTGGAAGAACTGATATGGCTGGAGACCCAAGTAGGTTTTATTAATTTGTATTGCTGAGAGACCCTTTGTTTGTACGTTAATAACTAGTTAATTGTTGCATATTTCGGGTACACAGGTGTTTACTGCTTACCCAATTTACATCCTTTAATTGCTTATTTGAGATAGCCCATATAAAATGTGATAGATGTCAAAAGAGTGCTTGAGAGTGAGCTTAAGTAAGTCTTTCTTTTGGACTAGAAATAACTTTGTGTGTAGTGATCTAAATGATTAATGGAAAATCTCATATAAGATGTGAAACAAATACTAACAAAGAGATAGAGGGGCTGGCCAGTACTTACCTCAGCTCAGTACAGCCGATAGATACACATAAAACAGAACTGAAAATTTACATTCCCAGCTTTTGGAACTTTGTTCCTTCATCAGGGAGGAGAGAGGGGAAAAAAGGGAAGAAGGGAAAGTGGATTCAGTTACTCACAACCCACGTTATGAAGCAACAGGGAAAGGTAAACAGGGAGGGTAGCAAGGATGGAGGTATGGTTGTCAGAGGGAAGCCAAAGATATTCTACTGTAAGTACTGTGCCAGCTTCAAACCAAAGAGGATGCATACAGAAGTAAAGTATAAAGATAAACACAACTATGTAGGATGAAAAGATGCGTGAATGGCTAAAGAGGAAAGGGAAAGAGGAGAAGACTGAAGAGTGAATGGGAGTGAGGTTGTTTAACGTAGGTTCAGTCCAGGGGGATGGCGGGATGAAAGGATGTGTTGGAGTGCAAGTTCCCATCTCCGCAGTTCAGAAGGACTGGTGTTGGGTGGGAGAAGCCAAATGGCACATACAGTGTAGCAGGTTCCTAGGTCCCTAGAATTATGCTGGAGGGCATGCTCCGCTACTGGGTATTGGGCATCTCCTAGGCGGACAGTTCGTCTGTGTCTATTCATTCGCTCAGCCAGTTTGGTTGTTGTCATGCCGATGTAAAAGGCTGTGCAGTGCAGGCACGTCAGTTGATAAATGACATGTGTAGTTTCACACGTAGCCCTGCCTTGAATTGTGTATGTTTTACCAGTAGCGGGGCTGGAGTAGGTGGTTGTGGGCGGATGCATGGGGCAGGTTTTGCAGCGGGGTCGGTTACAGGGGTAGGAACCGCTGGGTAGAGAAGGTAGTCTGGGAATATTGTAGGGTTTAACAAGGATGTTACGGAGGTTAGGGGGGCGACGAAAGGCAACTCTGGGTGGTGTGGGGAGAATTTTGTCAAGGGATGATCTCATTTCCGGGGTTGACTTGAGAAAGTCATATCCCTGGCGGAGTAATTTGTTGATGTTTTCGAGGCCAGGATAATATTGGGTGACAAGGGGGATGCTTCTGTGTGGTCTGGGGGTAGGAACATTGTTGTTGGACGGGGAGGAATGTATTGCTCGGGAAATCTGTTTGTGGACAAGGTCTGCAGGATAGTTGCGGGAGAGGAAAGCACTGGTCAGGTTATTGGTGTAGTTGTTGAGGGATTCGTCACTGGAGCAGATACGTTTGCCACGAATACCTAGGCTGTAGGGAAGGGAGCGTTTGATGTGGAAAGGATGGCAGCTATCAAAGTGAAGGTACTGTTGTTTGTTTGTGGGTTTGATATGGACAGAGGTGTGGATGTGAGCTTCAACAAGATGAAGGTCAACATCCAGGAAGGTGGCTTGGGTTTTGGAGAAGGACCGGGTGAAATTCAGATTCGAAAAGGAGTTGAGGTTATGGAGGAAATTAAGGAGTGTTTCTTCACCATGAGTCCAGACCACAAAGATGTCATCTATAAACCTATACCAGGCCAGGGGAAGCAGCTGTTGGGTCTTCAGGAAAGCCTCCTCCATGCGGCCCATGAAGAGGTTGGCATAGGAGGGAGCCATCCTGGTTCCCATGGCCGTTCCGCTGATTTGTTTGTAGGTCTGGCCTTCAAAAGTGAAGTAATTATGGGTGAGGATGAAGTTGGTAAGTGTGATAAGGAACGAGGTTTTTGGAAGATCTTCGGGTGGGCGTTGGGAGAGGTAGTGCTCAAGGGCAGAGAGACCATGGGTATGTGGGATGTTTGTGTAAAGGGATGTAGCATCTATGGTGACAAGAAAGGTTTCAGGTGGGAGAGGAGTGGGAATGGATTTGAGGCGTTCTAGGAAGTGGTTTGTGTCTTTGATGTAGGATGGGAGTCTGCGGGTGATAGGTTGTAGGTGCTGGTCTACCAGAGCTGAGATACGTTCGGTTGGGGATTTGAAGCCTGCTACAATGGGACGGCCAGGATGGTTCTCTTTGTGGATTTTGGGTAATAGGTAGAAGGTAGGGGTACGTGGCTCAGGTGGAGTGAGTAAGTCTATGGAAGCCGTTGTGAGGCCTTGTGAGGGACCTTGGATTTTTAGGATTTTCTGCAGCTCAGTCTGGATGGGGGGAATGGGATCCTGGGTAACAGCTTTGTAGGTTGAGGTGTCAGAGAGTTGACGCAGTCCTTCTGCCACATACTCCACACGGTCAAGTACGACAGTTGTGGAGCCTTTATCCGCCGGGAGGATGACAATAGAGTGGTCTATTTTCAGCTCTTTAATGGCACGGGGTTCAGCTGGGGTGATGTTGGGGGTTGTCGGGATGTTCTTCAAGAAGGACTGGGAGGCAACACTGGATGTGAGGAATTCCTGAAATGTCTGCAAGGGATGGTTTTGGGGGAGGGGAGGAGGATCCCTTTGAGAAGGCAGTCGAAACTGTTCTAGGCAGGGTTCAACACTGGGTCTAGTACTTGGGGGCTGTGTTTGGGTAGTGAAGTGATATTTCCAGTTGAGGTTCCGGGTGAATGAGAGGAGATCTTTAACCAGGGCAGTGTGGTTGAATTTAGGTGTGGGGCTAAAGGTTAAGCCTTTTGATAGAACAGATGTCTCTGGAGGAGAGAGGGATCTGGATGAGAGGTTTAGGACTGAATTGGGACTGGTGATATGTGGCATTTGACTGTGGTTATAGTTGAGATTTGGTCTGTGTGGGGTATGTGCTGGGATGGGGAGATTGAGTAGGGTGGCTAGGCTAGGTTTGTTGGCTATGAGGGGGGTTTGTTGAAGGTTCTGTTGTGGTTGGTGTTTGTGAGGGATAGGGAGAGGGACCCCACTTCTTAGGTGTTGCACTAGCACTGTGGATAGTTTTTCAGGTGTTGTGTGGCATGGAACTCAAGTTTGCAGCTGGCTTCTAGGATGATGTTCCTCAGTGTGTTCTCCAAGCAAGGGTTTGAGAGGTGGAGGACTTTGAAGAGAGATAGGAGCTGTTGGGAGTGGTGGTTACATGAAGTAGTGTAGAGATTCAGGACAAGTTGGGTAAGGGCTAAGGATTGAAGGTTCTGGAAGTCCAGGAGAGACTGGTGGAAGGAGGAATTGGACCCAGAGATGGGAACTTTTAAGGTAAGCCCTTTAGGGGTAATTCCAAAGGTTAAGCAGGACTGGAGGAAAAGTATGTGGGATTGCAGTTTGGCTACAGTGAATGCATGTTTCCGGAATGAATGTAAATAATGTGGTATAGGATTAGGGTACATAGTGGGTAACTGGTGGATAGGGAAATTAAATAACTAAAGTTGAGATAGTAATCATAAGAAGGAGTAAAACACGGAGGGAAGGACGAGAAGGAAAGAAATTGTGTTGGTAATGTTCAATACCAAAGGAAGACCAGTAAATAAGAAAAATACGGAAAAAGTTGACCAGACCAAGCAAGTATGTGCAGATAAGGGGAAAAAGAACACACGTAGCTCAAAAACAGAGATAGCGAGTGGCGAAAAAAGATCGCGCGTGCCGCAAAAGCGATCGCGCGTGCCGCAAAAGCGATCGCGCGTGCCGCAAAAGCGATCGCGCGTGCCGCAAAAGCGATCGCGCGTGCCGCAAAAGCGATCGCGCGTGCCGCAAAAGCGATCGCGCGTGCCGCAAAAGCGATCGCGCGTGCCGCAAAAGCGATCGCGCGTGCCGCAAAAAAGATCGCGGGTGGGGCAGAAATGTCCCAAAAAATTTTTCTTGTGGCAGAGAAAGATAGCCAATGGCACAAAAATATCGCCAGCAACAAGAAATCGACGGAAATGGATGATACTGGTAGGTGTGGAAGAGATTGTTGGCAGTGATTGTTGGCTGGGAAACAGCGAATAACGAACGTTAAAACTATGGAATGTTAAATAAATAAATCAATAAATAAAAAAGAGAAGAGGACTATAAACGGAACAAGATAATAGGAGGAAGATGAAACTAGCACAGTTGGTGACGAAAATATTTATTTATGTATATGTAAAACACTGAAGAAGAGAAAGTGTTAAGATGACAGACGTAAGTGATAGCTAACAAAAGGGACAAAACAATGAAGGATGTGGACCATATAGGTGATCTAAATGATTAATGGAAAATCTCATATAAGATGTGAAACAAATACTAACAAAGAGATAGAGGGGCAGGCCAGTACTTACCTCAGCTCAGTACAGCCGATAGATACACATAAAACAGAACTGAAAATTTACATTCCTAGCTTTTGGAACTTTGTTCCTTCATCAGGGAGGAGAGAGGGGAAAAAAGGGAAGAAGGGAAAGTGGGTTCAGTTACTCACAACCCAGGTTATGAAGCAACAGGGAAAGGTAAACAGGGAGGGTAGCAAGGATGGAGGCATGGTTGTCAGAGGGAAGCCAAAGATATTCTACTGTAAGTACTGTGCCATCTTCAAACCAAAGAGGATGCATACAGAAGTAAAGTATAAAGATAAACACAACTATGTAGGATGAAAAGATGCGTGAATGGCTAAAGAGGAAAGGGAAAGAGGAGAAGACTGAAGAGTGAATGGGAGTGAGGTTGTTTAACGTAGGTTCAGTCCAGGGGGATGGCGGGATGAAAGGATGTGTTGGAGTGCAAGTTCCCATCTCCGCAGTTCAGAGGGACTGGTGTTGGGTGGGAGAAGCCAAATGGCACATACGGTGTAGCAGGTTCCTAGGTCCCTAGAATTATGCTGGAGGGCATGCTCCGCTACTGGGTATTGGGCATCTCCTAGGCGGACAGTTGGTCTGTGTCCGTTCATTCGCTCAGCCTACCTTCTACCTATTACCCAAAATCCACAAAGAGAACCATCCTGGCCGTCCCATTGTAGCAGGCTTCAAATCCCCAACCGAACGTATCTCAGCTCTGGTAGACCAGCACCTACAACCTATCACCCGCAGACTCCCGTCCTACATCAAAGACACAAACCACTTCCTAGAACGCCTCAAATCCATTCCCACTCCTCTCCCACCTGAAACCTTTCTTGTCACCATAGATGCTACATCCCTTTACACAAACATCCCACATACCCATGGTCTCTCTGCCCTTGAGCACTACCTCTCCCAACGCCCACCCGAAGATCTTCCAAAAACCTCATTCCTTATCACACTTACCAACTTCATCCTCACCCATAATTACTTCACTTTTGAAGGCCAGACCTACAAACAAATCAGCGGAACGGCCATGGGAACCAGGATGGCTCCCTCCTATGCCAACCTCTTCATGGGCCGCATGGAGGAGGCTTTCCTGAAGACCCAACAGCTGCTTCCCCTGGCCTGGTATAGGTTTATAGATGACATCTTTGTGGTCTGGACTCATGGTGAAGAAACACTCCTTAATTTCCTCCATAACCTCAACTCCTTTTCGAATCTGAATTTCACCCGGTCCTTCTCCAAAACCCAAGCCACCTTCCTGGATGTTGACCTTCATCTTGTTGAAGCTCACATCCACACCTCTGTCCATATCAAACCCACAAACAAACAACAGTACCTTCACTTTGATAGCTGCCATCCTTTCCACATCAAACGCTCCCTTCCCTACAGCCTAGGTATTCGTGGCAAACGTATCTGCTCCAGTGACGAATCCCTCAACAACTACACCAATAACCTGACCAGTGCTTTCCTCTCCCGCAACTATCCTGCAGACCTTGTCCACAAACAGATTTCCCGAGCAATACATTCCTCCCCGTCCAACAACAATGTTCCTACCCCCAGACCACACAGAAGCATCCCCCTTGTCACCCAATATTATCCTGGCCTCGAAAACATCAACAAATTACTCCGCCAGGGATATGACTTTCTCAAGTCAACCCCGGAAATGAGATCATCCCTTGACAAAATTCTCCCCACACCACCCAGAGTTGCCTTTCGTCGCCCCCCTAACCTCCGTAACATCCTTGTTAAACCCTACAATATTCCCAGACTACCTTCTCTACCCAGCGGTTCCTACCCCTGTAACCGACCCCGCTGCAAAACCTGCCCCATGCATCCGCCCACAACCACCTACTCCAGCCCCGCTACTGGTAAAACATACACAATTCAAGGCAGGGCTACGTGTGAAACTACACATGTCATTTATCAACTGACGTGCCTGCACTGCACAGCCTTTTACATCGGCATGACAACAACCAAACTGGCTGAGCGAATGAATAGACACAGACGAACTGTCCGCCTAGGAGATGCCCAATACCCAGTAGCGGAGCATGCCCTCCAGCATAATTCTAGGGACCTAGGAACCTGCTACACTGTGTGTGCCATTTGGCTTCTCCCACCCAACACCAGTCCTTCTGAACTGCGGAGATGGGAACTTGCACTCCAACACATCCTTTCATCCCGCCATCCCCCTGGACTGAACCTACGTTAAACAACCTCACTCCCATTCACTCTTCAGTCTTCTCCTCTTTCCCTTTCCTCTTTAGCCATTCACGCATCTTTTCATCCTACATAGTTGTGTTTATCTTTATACTTTACTTCTGTATGCATCCTCTTTGGTTTGAAGCTGGCACAGTACTTACAGTAGAATATCTTTGGCTTCCCTCTGACAACCATACCTCCATCCTTGCTACCCTCCCTGTTTACCTTTCCCTGTTGCTTCATAACGTGGGTTGTGAGTAACTGAATCCACTTTCCCTTCTTCCCTTTTTTCCCCTCTCTCCTCCCTGATGAAGGAACAAAGTTCCGAAAGCTAGGAATGTAAATTTTCAGTTCTGTTTTATGTGTATCTATCGGCTGTACTGAGCTGAGGTAAGTACTGGCCAGCCCCTCTATCTCTTTGTTAGTATTTGTGTGTGTAGTGAAGTAGATATCCCAATTTTGTGTGTCATTTTGGATTCCTTGATTTTCTGTCTGCCAAACTGTATGTGATTACATGTATTAAAGTTACATAAATAGTAGTATAATGATGTCTTGCAAATAACTAAGATTGTATTATATAGGATATGTTACATACTTTAGAGTTCTGCAAGTTTTACAAGGAAAAAAAATCAGATATTCACAATTGAAGATGTTAACTAACATTTCTTCTTTGTAAAATGGAGTTATTAGATAAGTAGAACAGTTGGAACTCTGTGTGGTGGAAGGTATATTGTGTAGCATGTTACAACCAGGTGCTTTAGTAGGCCAATGAACTGATGAGACTGAAAGGCTGCATAGACAATGCAGGTAGCAAATTATGATTCTTTGGGAGGATACTGGGAAAACGTGGATAGTCTGCAAAGAAGATTACTTACAAAACACTTTAGCATCTCATTTTTTAATATTGCATGAGTGTGTGGGAGTCATACCAAATAGGACTAATAGGTGACATTGAATGTATACAAAGAAGTGCCATGTAAGTGGTTACAAGTTTGTATTCCTCCCAGAAGAGAATTACAGAAATACTGAGAAACCTGAACTAATACCGTATTTACTCGAATTTAAGCCGCACTCGAATCCAAGCCGCACCTGAAAAAGGAGACTCGAAATCGAGGAAAAAAAATTTTCTCGGATCTAAGTCGCACCTGAAATCTGAGACTCGAAATTCAAGGGGAGAGAAAAGTTTAGGCCGCACCTCCAAATCGAAACAAAGTTGGTCCATTGTAATATGAGACACAATTTAGGTCGAATGAATGACGATACAGCTATAGTAGTTTGGTTCGAGTCGTAGGCTTAGCAGTTAAGCTTTACCAGGTAACCGTTGCTACATGTCAGGCGCTCCGTCCGTATTTATACGGGTACCCTTCTTTTTTCATGTGCTTCGTCTGGTTTGCATTGATCGCTTATTTTTCTTTGATCTGATAAGTGCCGTTCTTTGTTATAGGTGTTTACGTCACTCAAAGCTGAAAATGCATTACTGTACTGTGTCATGCATTGTTTGTCGCTTTCTGATAATGAGTGTTTACGACCTGTCGCCGCTCGCGGCATGGCTTGCTTTTGTGCGCACTACCGCCGCTTACAGTTTTTTTAAAAAGAGAGAGAGAGAGAGAGAGAATCGGCTCATTAGCGAAACAATGGCAAGAGACTGCTAGTTGTTGTTACTTACACTGCTGCTTTCTTTGATAATGATCGACAAGAACCAAATAATAGACTGCATATGATAGATGATGATCTGAACGGGAGTTAGGCGAAAATTTTTCTCCATTTGATAATCTTTGCAGACACCTCTTTAGTACATTACATTCTGCACAGAAATTAGTCATCTTAGATTTAAAAATCTAATCAATTGCCGTGCTTCATTTCTGACTGTATCACTATTCGGCATAAGAATAATATGAATATAAACATGACATGATATGTATATTCTTCCGCGTTTGCTGTTGTCTCACTCTAGTTTCGTAGTTTATTAGGCAGACAGGATTTAAATGAGATAGCAGCAAACACGAAAGAGTACATGGCAAAATGTTTATATTATTATTATTATTATTATTATTATGGTGACTAGAATACTGTATGTGATTCACAATTCATAAAAGTTCCTATTAGCAACCATCTCTTCTCACAGGTAGGAAAAAATTCAGAATGCAGAGTTGGCCATACTGACAGTCTTGCCAGTCGGATTTTCGTAGTACGTTGAAATGCTGCTACATTCGAAGATGAACAATATGGACTTTGTATTTACTTCATTGGATAATGTATGAAAAGGCAGTGGTCGAAACTCAGAGTGGAGGAAAAAAAAGCTCGTCTTCCACCGTTTTTTAAATTTATTTACTGACGCAGAGGTTAGTTGTGGCGGCACCTACCAACATTTTTCAGAACTTCCTCTTAGCACTCGATTCTAAGCCGCAGTCGGTTTTTTGGATTACAAAAACCGGAAAAAAGTGCGGCTTAGATTCGAGTAAATACGGTAGTTGCTTGTAGATAGATGTCAGCTATTCTGCAAAAGCCTACTTATGAAGGTTCAGTGATATATACGGTAAGGAATTTAGCAATATACTACAGCCAAGGACATGATTGAACAGGTTACTTGACACACAGAAGCAATGAAGTAGTTTCTCTTCCAATGTACAACATGTGACTGGTACTGGATGTATCCCCAACCATGCATTCCTTGGTGATTTGCAGAGTGTGGATGTAGATGTCGACATGAGGAAAAATAATTTCATTGTGCAACTGTTACATGTATTTATTTTGCCAACTTGTTTCAAAGTATTATAGTATAATTTTTAATGAAGCATATTTTGAAACAAGAAAGTCTTCCTTTTTTTTTTTTTAAAGGATCCCATTGAAAGTAACATTTGTAATAGAAGTGATAGTTACAGAGTGTATCACTAGTTCAACATCAGTTAGAAATAATAGAAGTACCATATAATTGAAGAAAAGTGGTTTTCTGCTCACAAGAATATGACAGGTGGTATCCTCTGGGTAATAAGAAAATAGGAGCATCTAAAATGTTCAAGTAAACCAATGTGCATTACATCAAACGTGGAGACTTCAGCAAAAATCTGGTGCCACCTATGTGTTAACAACATGAAAGAGAACTATGATGTAGAGCTTCTCAGATTCACAATAATTTATTTATGTATTATGTCAGTTTGCTCTTTGCCTATGACACATTAGTAACCACAGTTTGTACCTATTAGGGTGCATCTTTCTGACTTGTGGAGGTTAAAGACAGACTTTTCTACCTGAATATAGTGCATGTGGCTTAAATATTGTCTAATATGCCTAACACGTCACTTGTGATACTGACCTGCTTGGTGCGGGATTTCCCAGTATGCTAGCTGCCATATCTGTCACTGAACTAGGAAGTTGTGGTTCTCTGGAACAGTAATGCTTTTCATTCCGTTAGAACAAATTGGCTGTTCTTGTCTCATTATTGGTCTTCGGTCGAGTGTAACGGTTTCAGATTGTTGTTATTTATCTGTGTCCACGGGTTACCACCAACCAGCAACAGCACTAGCTTACCTATGTTTATTTAGTGCCCAAATGGAACATGTTGTTATGATCTCCTCTCCCACATTCTGCATCCGTCTATGACTCTCTGAGATCTAGTGTTTGTCTTGTCTGCTGCATTATATAGTGAGGTGACAAAAGTCATGGGATAGTGCATTTGGGGGGACGACAGTTCAAACCCGCATCCAGCCATCCTGATTTAGGTTTCCTGTGATTTCCTAAATTGCTTAAGGCAAATGCTGGGATGGTTCCTTTGAAATGGCTATGGCCACTTTCCTTCTCCATCATTCCTTATTCCGAGCCTGTGCGCCATCGCTTAATGACCTCATTGTCGATGAGACATTAAACACTACTCTCCTCCTCCCATGGGATTGGGATATGCATATATACAGATGGTGGTAATATCATGTACACAAGGTATGAAAGAACAGCGCATTTGTGGAGCTGTCACTTGTACTCAGGTGATCATGTGAAAAGGTTTCTGATGTGATAATGGCCACATGACAGGAATTAAGATTTGAATGCGGAATGGTAGTTGAAGCTAGCTGCTTGGGACATTCTATTTTGGAAATTGTTAGGGAATTCAATATTCTGAGATACAGTGTCAAGAATGTCCTGAGAATACCGAATTTCATGCATTTGCTCTTACCACAGACACTGCAGTGGCAGACGGCATTCATTTGACAACCAAGAGCAGTGGTGTTTGTGTAGAAATGTCAGCGCTAACAACACTGTGTGAAATAACTGCAAAAATTGATATGGGGCATACATGTTATAACAGTGTGGCGAAATTTCGTGTTAATGGGCTATGGCAACAGACGAGTGCCACTACTAAAGTACATAATCACTTGCAGTGCCTCTACTTGGCTTGTGACTGGAAACCATGGCCTGTCAGATGACTCCTGATTTCAGTTGATAAGAGCTGACGCTGTGTTAGAGTGTTCCACAGGTCCTACAAGGCCATGGACCAAAGTTGTCAACAAGGCATTGTGGAAGCTGGTGGTAGCTCCTTAGTGACGAGTTCTGTGTGTTCGTGGAATGTACTGAGTCCTCTTGTTCAACTGAACCAATCATTGACTGGAAGTGGTAATGTTTGGCTACTTGAAGACCATTTGTAGCCATTCGTGGACTTCGTATTCTCAAACAGTGATGGAATTTTTATAGATGACAATGCAACATGTCATCAGGCCACAGTTGTGATTGGTTTGAAGAACATTCTGGATAACTCAAATGAATGAGTCGGCCACCCTATAATAAGGAGGTCAGTTTGTGCACAAAATCCTGCACGAGCAGCACTTTGGCAATTATGGACGGCTATAGAGGCAGTATGGCTCAGTATTTATGTGAGGGACTTAAGAGGAGTTGCTGCAATATCCCAGGCAAAAGGAGGCCGACACAATGTTGGACAGTATACCATGACTTTTGTCACCCTGGTGTACATATATGTGATGTTCTGTAACTTATTTTTCCATGCCTATACTGTGAAAGTTCACAGCAGTTTAGTGAGGTTTTAACTGTGCTGTAATTCATGTTTTAATTTGATAAAACATTGTTATTAATTTTTCTTTTAGGTCTTCATGATGCTGTTTGCAAGAATCCAGTTCTGTTTCCACATGCTCTTGAGTTGCTGTCAGAACATTTTAGCCAGTATTATGAGAAGTCCGAGAATGTCCTCCCTCCAGTGAATTTCTCAAAAATAATTGAGGTGAAAGGAGCATCAGTGACTTTGAAGGTATGCACTGTTTATTTTAGAATATTTTGTATATCTTTTCTGAAGGTATTTTTCTGGAGTAAAGTCATGTAAGGAAGTGAAACATGGACGATAAACAGTTTAGACGAGAAGAGAATAGAAGTTTCTGAAATGTGGTGCTACAGAAGAATGCTAAAGATTAGGTGGGTAGATCATATAACTGTTAGGAGGTGCTGAATAGTATAGGGAAGACAAGAAATTTGAAGTACAACTTGATTCAAAGTAGAGATAGGTTGATAGGACACATTTTGAGATGTTAAGGGATCACCAATTTAGTATTATTGGGAAATGTGGGAAGTTAAAAAACTTAGTGGGAGCCAAAGAGATTAATACAGTAAACAGATTCAGAAGGATAAGGCAGCATGGAAAGCCACATCAAACCAGTCTTTGTACTGAAGAGCACAACAACATAGATCATTAACTAAACACAAAAACTTTGCTGTTAAAAAACAAATAGAGTAAGTCATATGTTCCACCATCTTCAAGAATTTGATTGTTGCAGCCTTTCATCCACGAAGAGTGTTAAAATTTATGAAAGTGAGAATACTATCCATTGTGTTTCAAGCAGTTATGTGATGGTCCTCTCTACGGAGTCTTTTAGTAGGACTTGTCCACAGATGATGATGAAGATGTGGACCAGGACTCGGGAGAATTGGTGTGGGTGACCATAATGTGCAATTGCTGTCCATAATGTGCAAGTTGTAGCGCATGTCCCTCACTCATGTAAAAAGAACACACACAAAACAGACTAAGGGAAACATCTACCACTGGTGCATCTAAAAACATATGACCTTTAATGTTTACCAACATATTTGTATACCCTAAAATGGTTCTAAGATGGCCACATCAGTTTTGCTACTTTGTTACAAAGAAATAGTGTGCTGCAGTCATTAGATTGAAAGCATGCCTACTCTTCTGCCATTGGAAGATTAGATTTCTATTAGTGTCCAAAATGTATTTAGAGAAACATGCGTTAATATGAAACTTAGGAGTCAGATATGCAAGATGATGCTTCATTGAACAGAAAGGTCTACATATCAGTCACTGAATCAGGTAAAACTGCTGAAGGGAAACCGAACTGGATCCAACAAGCATATGGAAAAGCAAATAAACACCAAATATTCCAATTTCCAAGGTAAAAATAATTGTTTCACTGGGAATGAATGGAGACAAGAGCTAACAGTAATTTATAGACATTCCAAGCTCTGGAGCAAAGAAGGAAAAACCACCCAGTAAGGAGATCAGTCACAATAGCTATAAATTTGAGATTGAAATATCACAACACTAATTATGAGTGGAAGGAAAATAATAGTTAGGCCTAATAAGGGAGAATTTAAAATTATAAAGTAGATGGATGGTTTAAGAAATGGAAAAACAGAGAAATAGTAACTTTCGGCTTGCTTGATAAGAGGTCCTTACTCCAGCCAGTCTTTCACAACTTGTGCTTTTCCGATATACATAAATATTCTCATCATAATTGCCTATCTGCTGCGGAGCTCTTGCTTCCCCACAACTTTGCTTGTTGTATGTCCTAGATATCAGTTCTCATCACACTGATAACATCACATTTTGGACAAAGGGTTTTAAACTTTTCAAGAACAACCTAAATAAATTAGTGTTGTAGCTGTAGAAGTCACAACAGCTTAAACGTGTGCTACAGGGATGCCTTCATTGATTTCTAGGACCATCATTAACTGTGTGGAGTATTGAGAGTATATGCATTCATTTTGAAAACTGAAAATACTTTAAATGCAGTCTTAATGTTGTTTCGAGTACAGTACAGGTCAGGTTGCTCGTACGTGTGTAAGAAGGATGAAAGAAGGATACAATTTCTGATGGTAAAAAGTGGATCCAGTCTGCCACCACTGTGATTAAATCAAAGCCAGTCATTAATATAATAGAAAATGCAACCACTCTCAGTAATCTGGCACACAGCAATTTCATAGGTTGGAAACAGTAGGCTACAGGAACTTGTGAAGGAAACCATCTTCAACATGATGAGTTCATAGCTGCATGTGTCATTGCTCTAATCGCAAATGGTATGCATTGTACCGTATTTACTCGAATCTAAGCCGCACTTTTTTTTGGTTTTTGTAGTCCAAAACACCGCCTGTGACTTAGAATTGAGTGCAAAGCAAGCGGAAGTTCTGAAAAATGTTGGTAGGTGCCGCCACAACTAACTTCTGCCATCGAATATATGCAGCGCTACACAGGCATGCTTTGTAGGCACAGAGATAAATACTGGCGACAAAACCTCTGCGTCAGTAAATAATTTTTTTTTTTAAAAAAGGTGGAAGACGAGCTTTTTTTTCTCCGCCCCGAGTTTCGACCACTGCATTTTCATACATTAACCAACGAAGTAAATACAAATTCCGTATTGTTCATCTTTAAATTTAGCAGAATTTCAATGTACTACGAAAATCCGACTGGCAAGACTGTTGCTAATAGGAACCTGATGAAATGTGAATCACATGCAGTATTCTCTTCACCATAAGAATAATACGAATATAAACATTTTGCCATGTATTCTTTCGTGTTTGCTGCTATCTCATTTAAATCCTGTCTGCCTAATAAACTACGAAACTAGAGTGAGACAACAGAAAACGTGGAAGAATATACGTATCATGTCATGTTTATATTCGTATTATTCTTATGCCTAATAGTGATACAGTCAGAAACGAAGCACGGCAACTGACTAGATTTTTAAATATAAGATGACTAATTTCTGTGCAGAATGTAATGTACTAAAGAAGCGGCCGCAAAGATTTTCAAACGGAGAAAAATTTTCGCCTAACTCTCGTTCAGAACATGTTCTGTCATACACAGTCTATTATTTGGTTCTTGTTGATGATCATTATCAAAGAAAGCAGCAGTGTAAGTAACAACAAATAGCAGTCTCTTGCCATTGTTTCGCTAATGAGATGACTCTCTCTCTCTCTCTCTCTCTTTTTTTTATGCGGCGGTAGCGCACACAAAAGTAAGCCATGCCGCGGGCGGCTACAGGCCGTAAACACGCACTATCAGAATGCGACAAACAATGCATGACGCAGCATTTTCAGCTTAGAGTGAAGTAAACACCTAAACAAAGAAAACGGCACTTATCAGGTCAAAGCAAAATACGCAATCGATTCAAACCAGACGAAGCACGTGAAAAAGGAAGGGTACCCGTATAAATACGGACGGAACGCCTGATGCGTAGCAATGGCTGCCTGGTAAAACTTAACTGCTAATCTTACTCGAACCAAACTACTGTAGCTGTATCGTCTTTCATTCGACCTAAATTGTGTCCCATATTACAATGGACCAACTTTGTTTCGATTTGGAGGTGCGGCCTAAAACTTTTCTCTCCCCTTGAATTTCGAGTCTCAAATTTCAGGTGCGGCTTAGATTCGGGAATTTTTTGTTCCTTTATTTCGAGTCTCATTTTTCAGTGCGGCTTAGATTCGAGTGCGGCTTAGATTCGAGTAAATACGGTAATCACTTTCATGCTATTCATGGTGTATTTCTTTTCCCATTCAATGTCGTATGTGTGGTGAAAGTACGTGTAATGGATCGCTCAAGCCCGAGTAGCAGTTCCATCCTAACTTTTCACAACATGGCATTGGCTGTTGCTAATCCCTTCAGCACACACAATGTCCAGTGGTGAGTATTATTAAGTGACTAACACGGAATAGGTTACTATTTGCAAGTTGTCTACCTGACGGCTTCCAGTGTCAACAAAAATTTAGTTTTCAGTATTTCATATAATTATTGACCAAACTTACAAATTTAAAATGCTGTCATGATTACTCATCAAGAGTTATTATCTTACGTTAAAATCTTAACACAGTAAGACAAGTATAATAGTTAGAAACTGTGTGTATATCTTGAGGCGGCTTAACTGGTCGTGTGCAAATACCTGGATTATACAGGGTGATTCCGTGGTGGTGTTACAGACTTTCAGGGATGACGGAGAAGGGTAAGTTTATCAAGTTCCTGTAATGGACATGATCCAGAAATGACCAAGTCAGTGGTTACAAGCGAAAGTTGTTCAGATACCTCTGACAGTGGACCTGTTCTACTGCGAGCTCTTTCCTTGTTCATCTGATACTGTGGAACTTGTCGTGTACTGGACAAGTGCACATAAATCTTACAGTATGCATTTTAGAGCCCATGTTCACTGGACAATGTTTTTGTATTTTGGTCCACACCACCTCCTACCAAAATATTTAAATCAAAGAGCTTGCAGTAGAATAGGTCCATCATCAGTGGTATCAGAACGATTTTCACTTACAATTTTTGACTCGGTCGTTTCTGGATGAGTATCCCTAGGTACCTCAAATTGATGAATTTACCCTTCTCCATCATCCCTGAAAACATCATCATTGAATCACCCTGTATTCGTCCATTACTGGAGAATGAGCTCACTTAGTGAACTTAAACATAATGTCAAACAAGTTTATTACTTACTGAATTTTCACTGTTCATGCAGTCAAACTTCAGCATCAGGCACGACGTTTTAATTGATTACTTCTGTGCTACTAATTAATCACAGCAACAATTTGAAGACAGTACCCACAATGCCACTGAATGTGCCTGCAAAATTATATCATTGTATGACACATTGTTCAGGAGATATGGCATCATAAATGTTTAGACGTGTGAAAAAACTAACTTTTGCTTAAAATGGTTCTCTGTCACCAAGAAGAGTGTTCCAGACATCACCTCCATAAATTGTCCAACCTGTTGGCATCATGCTCCCATCTTGGAGCACCACACCTATCCTAACCAGAGTGAAGCCCCTTGAGAATCCCCCGTGGCACGCAGATCTTGCCTAGCTGACGTTTTCAATCTGCCAAATCCCCCAAAAGTCCAGCACTTTACAAAATACGGTACCCAAACAAATGCAAAACATTGTTTTTTAATTTTTACACCAACAAATTCAATCCCATAGAAGTTTCAGTGCAATCAAAAGCCCCCCCCCCTCCCCCCCTACAGCCCCACACCCAAGTTTAATCATGACGGACTTGTCGAAGACCTATTCTACTTCTCTTGATCCCTATAATGGGAACATTTCCATGCTACCAATCTCTCAAACAAAAGCCAGCCTATCCCCTCAAACAGAAGCCAACCTGGTCCCAACACTGAACTTTACAGCTTGCAGTTCGTACCACCATCCAGCTGTGCCCCCTGGCCCATCCCACATCCATCTAACCACCAGTTGCTCACCTTCCAGCAGTTCCTTGCCTCCATCTTGGAGACATCATCCTTCCCCATGTCCCCTTCTAAAAATGCTAAAAATTCAGCAAAAGAAAGGACACCTATATACTATCTCATAATGCATTGTAATGTAATCATCTTCCCTGCAGACAAAGGCTCCACCACTGTCTTGATGAATCACAGTGACTACCTGATGGAAGGTGTCTGCCAGCTGTCTGTCTCTTGTACCTACAACCTTTTACCATAATGATCCCATTCCAGAACTCCAAAATAACCTCCTGTTCCTACTGAAATCCTCAGAGCTATTCCAGAATCTCTCTCCCGGGTCCCTCTCCCTCCTCGCCCCAGCAACAGCCTGCACACCCATCTTCTACATGCTTCTTGAAATACAAAAACCCAAACATCATTAGCAACCAGTTGTAGCAGGTTATTGTGCTCCTACTGAAAGAATTTCAGCTCTTCTTGACTGACACATCCAACTAGTTGCCCAAAACCTAATCTCTCACATGAAACACACTCCCTTCACTGGCTCTCCACGACCCCTAATCATTACTGTTGATACCTCCATTCTAAACACCAACATTTCTCATGCCCATGGCCTTGCTATGAAATACTACCTCTCCCAGTGTCCTTCAGACTCCAAACCCACTACATCACTCCTCTTACACCTTATCAGCTATATCCTGACACCCAGCTACTTCTCCTATGAGGGGAAGGTATAAAAAGAAGTGCAGCACAGTCGTACACACTCACACAGCACTCTCCTATGAATCCTATTCGTGGGCCAGCTAGGGAAACCTTCCTAGCCTGTCAAAACTCCTAACCCCTAGTCGGTTTCAGGTTTATTGATGATATCTTCATGATCTGATGATATCTTCATGATCTGGACCAGGGTCGAGACATCCTAATCTCATTCCTTCACAAACTCAACCAAAAATGTCACCATCCTGGATGTTGACCTCTACTTCTCTAATGGCTCCATTCACACATCTGTCCATATTAAACTCAGTAACCAGCAACAGTACTTGAATTTAGACAGCTGTCATCCCTTTTACATCAAAAAATCCCTCTCGTACATCCTGGCAAGCCTGACCACCCTTGTCCAGTACCGTACGTGGAAGGGCTCTTGAGAACCTCCAGAGACAGACACAACACTGCTCCCCCCCCCCCCCCCCCCCCCCCCCCCCCCAAAAAAAAAAAAGGTAATAAATGAAGGTGGTCTGCAAACAGATTTCCCTTGCCATAGCCTCACACACCCATAATGCTCCAGCTGCCTTCAAGGATCAGCCACAAAGGTGCACTCCCCTTCCTCACCCAGTATCGCCCTGAACTGGAATGGCTGACCCACATCCTTTTCAGGGCTATGATTATCTATCATCATGCCCTGTAGCCTACACAACATCCTAGTCCATCTCTGTGCCACTCCCACTCCCAACCTCTTGCCACTGGAATCATATCCTAGTGCAAGAACCAAGTGCAAGAACTGCCGATCCACCCACCCAACACTTTCTATTACTTTCCTGTCACAGGCTTATCCTACCCCATCACAGGCAGGGCATGTGTGAAAGTTGTCATATACCAACTTGGCTGCAGTCACTGCACAGCTTTTTATCCCAGTATGACATCCAACCAGCTGTCCACCAGAATGAATGGCTACTGCCAAACTGTTTCTAAGAACAAAGTTGAGCATCTGGTGGTACGACATGCAGCTGAGCACAATATGCTTGATTTCAAGGGCTGCCTCACAAACCTGGTCATCTGGATCCTGCTCTCTGCCACCGTATTTTCCGAACTAAGCAGTTGGCAGTTTCCCTTGTAACACATCCATTGATACCACAACCCTCGTGCCTCATGTGCACGTGCCACCTCTCCCTCCCACATTCCTAGCCAGCAAACTGGCAGCCTCACTCTTGAGCCACTAGCCATCCACCCCCAACCTCTCTTCTGCCTCCTGTCCCCCTCTCCCTCTACCCACCCTACCCCATACAACCCACATCCCTCCCTAGTCCACCTGCCGAACTGCAATCCTGACATTGTGCATCCAGCTAGCACTATGTAGGGGCACAGGCGAGCATGTTTGTGTGCGTGTGTGCATGCTCGCCAAAACCAGCAAGCTTTCTTTCTATTTTGTGTGTGCCTGTTGATAACTCAATGCTTCTGCTTTTCAGTGAGTGGTCTCTGTTACTTCTGAAGTATTTAGCTGAAAAGGAACATATTGAATTCATAGCCCAAAAGTTATTGAAAAGTGGCTACTCCTGTGTCACCAATGATGGTGATATTGCTGCAATAGAAAACTGCAGCAAGACATAACAGATATTTTGTCCCAATGATTGGTGCAATATTATTGCCAAGTTAAAGAAAAAAAATCCCTTTCAATGTTACTGTAATGAGAAATGACGACTTCTTGTTCTTGGCAAATTTGTTGAAGTCAGTCACAAGCAGGGATACTTAAGATTGAATAACATTGTCATGCCTATGGATGCAGTGGATTCAGTGCCAAAAGAGTGATCCAGTCACATTGTTTTCCAAGAAAACTCTTTCAATCAATGGATGTGGGATTTTACAAGTTGGACTTCAAGCTGGGATCTTAAGGAGGATGCACAGTTTCTCAAGCTAACATATTTTAAGAAAAGCTGTTCACAAGGAGAGCTTGGAAGACCTTTTGCCCTTCAGTCCTCCTGTACATCAGCACTATTTTCAGAATCTTCCTCCTCCTGACAGTGCTGAAGATACTGTGCCATTAAATGGAAAGGCGGAACCGCGGGACTGCTACGGTTCGAATCCTGCCTCGGGCATGGGTGTGAGTGATGTCCTTAGGTTAGTTAGGTTTAAGTAGTTCTAAGTTCTAGGGGACTTATGATCTAAGATGTTGAGTCCCATAGTGCTCAGAGCCATTAAATGGAAATGATAGCATTGTTAATGAGTACTTGTAATGAAAATTAGGTAAATATAGTGTTGTTGATTGTTATGTTTATTTTAATAGTAAATAAAGTCATGTACTAGTTATATTGCAAGTGGTATAACTTCATTTTGGTCCTTGTATTATGTTTATACTGGATAAAATTTATTGGAATTGTTAATTTGAGTTAGGAAAAACTATCCTAATAATGTAACAATGAAAGTAATCAATTATTGACAATGTATTGTAAAGGGATAGATAAAAAAAATCTGCTCACCAAGTGGCAGCAGGAGAACACACACACAAAAAGGTTTAACTTCTACAAGCTTTTGGAGCCAGTGGCTCCTTCTTCTAGCAGAAGAGTTGAAGGGAAGGAAGAGGACTGAAGGTAAAGGACTGGGGAGGTTTAGGGAAAGGGGTACAGTTCAGAAAAGTCACCCAAAACCGTGGCTCAGAGGAGACTTATCGGACAGGATGAGAAGGAAAGACTGATTGTTAGAGGACTGCTCCAGACGAGATTTGAAAACCTGAGAGCTTAAAGGTGGAAGACAGGGTTACATGCATGGCAGAGATTACTACTAAAACATTGTGCAAGAGTGAATAAGAATGAAAAGCTAAGTGCATTGTATGTAACAGAGGTGGGAGGGAAGATGATGAAAGATGTAGAAAACTAAAATTGAGTGAAGAAAGGAATAGTTCATGTGAAGAAATGCTGAGGCAGAAGAAATTAACGTAGATTAAGGCCAGGTGGGTGACGAGAACCAAGGACATGTCGTAACGATAGTTCCCACTGGGGAGTTCTGAGAAGCTGGTGTCTGGAAGAATCTTGCCTTTCATGTTGTAGAGCATGCTCTGCATCAGGATATCGTGTGTTGCTGGTATACACCCTCTGTCTATGCCCATTCGTCCTGATTGATAATTGGGTGGCTTTCCTGGAACCCATAAGCCTTCAGCCCCTAGTTTGCTTTATATACATTGGTGACATCTTTGCTGTATGGACCCCAGTGAGGCAAACCTGTTCAAATTTCTGGAATCTATTTATACATTCTCCCAATTAAATTTCACTTGGTCCTATTCCAAATCCGATGCCACTTTCCGTGATGTTGATCTCATCCTCACAGAAGGCCAGCTACACACTTCTGTCCACATTAAATCTACTATTAATAAACAACAGTACTAACATTCTGACAGTTACCATACTTTCGATGTCAGATGTGGTCCCCCCCACCAATACAGCCTTGGCATTCGAGGCAAACACATTTGTAAGGATGCAGACTCTTTACAGCAATACACCACCACTCTCACCTCAGCCTTCACTGGATATAATTATCCCCACACCCTTTTCAAAAGCAGATTTCCCGGGCCATCACATCCAATGCTGGTACTGCTGATTGCTCCAAAAAACAACTTAGGAGCACACCACTTGTTGTCACCCAGTAATAACCTGGTCTTGAGTGTATTAATGAGGGCCATTTCTTCCTAAAACTATGCCCTGAAGTGAGCCCTCCCAATCTCTGTAATAGTGTTGCGAGACCCTATGCTCCTTCTGAACCTATCTCCCTACCCTATTCCTCTTATCCCTGTGACTGTCCCTGCTGCAAGACTTGCCATATGCACCCTCCTACCACCACTTATTCCAGCCCTGTAACCGGCAAAACATGTGCTATCAAACGGACAGCCACCTGTGAAACAACAAGTCATTTACCAGCTGTTACGTAAACACTGTTTGGCCTTTTACATTGCCACGAATATCACCAAATTATCAGTAAGGATGAATGGGCATAGGCAGAGGATGGACACTGGCAACACACAACATTCTGTTGCAGAGTGTGCCCTACAGCATGACAATTGTGACCTCAGTGCCTGTTGCACCACACATGCCATCCGAAATATTTTTCCCCCTGACACCAGTTTCAGAGAACTCCCCAGTGGGAGCTATCGCGATGACATGTCCTTGGTTCTCACCACCCACCTGGCCTTAATCTATGTTAATTTCTTCTGCCTCAGCATTTCTTCACATTAACTACTCCTTCATTCACTCCATTGTAGTTAAACATCTTTCATTTTCTTACCTGTCTATTTTTTGCCACCCGCCTCTCACCTCTGTTACATACAATGCACTTAGCTTTTCACTCTTATTAACTCGTGCACAATGTTTTAGTAGTAATCTCTGTATTGCGTATTACCCTATCTTCCACCTTTAAGCCCTAAGGTTTTAAATCTCGTCCGATGTAGTCCACAACAATCGGTCTTTCCTTCTCATCCCTTACAGTAAGTCTCCCCAGACCCAGGGTTCTGGATGACTTTTCTGAACTGTACCCCTTTCCCTAAATCTCTAGAGTCCTTTTCCTTCACCTGTCTTCCTGCCCCTTCAACTCTTCTGCCAGAAGATGGAGACACTGGCTCTGAAAGCTTGTAGAAGTTAAACCTTCGTGTGTGTGTGTGTGTGTGTGTGTGTGTGTGTGTGTGTGTGTGTGTGTGTGTCCATTTAATTCTATTCTAATAATGTATATGATAAAAGATTAATACAAAAAGTACTGTTGAATTTCATGTGACATTCATAGTAAATCATCAAACCTATCAGAACAAGAATATTGTGAACAAATAAGCAAAAGATACATTGCTACTTGCCATAAAGATGACACGTTAAGTTGCAGACAGGCAAAACGAAAGACATTTACACATCAGCTTTTGGATAAGCCTTCATCAGAAAAGGAGACATAAATACGCACACAGTCATTCAAACATGACTACATTCTCCAGCAGGTCAGACTGGAATACAACTGCCACATAGAAGCAGCAATTTGGCAGGGGGGGGGGGGGGGGCTGCAGGGAAGGGAAAGCGATAGCATGGTACAGGTGGGAGAAGAGTGCTGTCTGGTGGAGTGTGCAGGGACTAGACTGCCAGCAGGATCAGTGACGGGAGGCTGTGGGGCAGGGAATTGGAGAAGGGGTAGAGGGAGCAGGAAGGGAAAAGGAGAGCAGCAGGGAAGGAGAAAGATGAGTGGGTGCATTGACAGAGGGCAGCACACAGAGGGTGGGAGATAAGAGTAGGGAGCAGTTGATACAACAAAGTTGGGTGAAGGATGTGGGGCAAATCCAATTTGTGCAGTTCAGAAAAGGTGGCAGTTGAGGGGAGGATCCAGATGGCTGGGATAGTGAAGCAGCCAGTTGGTAGCCATGCCAATATAGAAAGCTGTGCAGTGATTGCAGCAGAGCTGGTACATGACATGGCTGGTGTCACAGGTGGACTGGCCTCTGATAGTGGATCATAAGCCTGTTACAGTACTGGAATAAGAAGTATTGGGCTAATGGATTGGGCAGGTCTTACACCTATGTTTACCTCAGGGATGTGGTGTGTGGAAAGGGGTTGGGCTTGGGAGTTCCATAGGGATTGAGTAGGATATTGTGGAGGTTGTGTGGGTTTTGGAGGAATGGGGTGGACGTTGGGTAGGATGTCCCTCATTTCAGCTCATAATGATAGGTAATCAAAACCCTGGTGAATGATTTGGTTCAGTCCCAGTGTGTAATGGTATTGGATGATGAAGAGAGCACATCTTTGTAGCTGGTTCTTGGGACTGGTGGGAGGATTGGGGATGTGAGAGAAAATGGTACTGGAGATGCTGTTTGCGGACTAGGTCTGGGGGATAGCGCCCGCCTGTGAAGACCTTGGGGAGATCTTCAGCATACTGGGGAAGGGATTTCTTGTCACTGCAGGTACGGTGTCCTCAGGTGGCCAGGCTGTGTAGGAGGGTTTTTATGGTGTGGAAGGGATGACAGGTGTTGAAATGCATGTTCTGTGGGTGGTTGGTGGTTTTAATATGGAGAACTGTGTGATTGGAGCCATCAGAGAGGAGGAGGACAATATCCAAGTTGATGGCGCATTGGATTGAGGAGGACCAGGTGAAGTGGATGGAAGAGAGATTATCGAGGTTATGAACAAATAAGGTAGGATATTTTGGTCATGATTCCAGTTCATGATGGTATAACCAATGGTCCTGAATTAGACTGTGGATTTGGTGTTTTGTATAACTAGGAAGGTCTCCTCTAGTTGGTCCATAAACAGGTTGGCATAGGAGGGTATTGTGGGTGCCCATGGCAGTGGTGCAGATTTGTTTATATACCTTCCCTTCAAATAATTAGTAGTTCTGAGTTAGGATAAAGTTAGTGTCCTGCAGTGGAAACACCTCTTTGCCACTGACCCCTCTAATGAAAGCCAACATAATTCCAACTCTGAAGCGTGCCTCTCCCAGTTCATACCACCATCAACCATAATCCTCCCACCCCATTTCATCCAACCACCCCCCGGCAACTTCCAGGAATTCCTTACCTCCAACTTGTCCTCATCATCCTTCGTCAGGTCCCTTCCTCAGAACACCAACCTTTCAGTAGAAGAAAGGACAGCCATACACACCTTAAAACAAATCCTGACCTACTTATCATACCTGTAGGCAAAGTTCCACCACAGTTGTCGTAAATCACAGCGATCACTTGACAGAAGGCCTCTGCCAATTACCTGACTCATCCACCTGTAAACTGTGTCAGAGTAGTCGCATCCCAGAAGTCCAACGTAACCTATAATCCCTCATATAGCTTTAGGTGCTTCCAAGAACCTCTCCCCTGAATCCATTTCCCGCCTCACCTCTATGACATCCCACACATCCATCTTCTACATGCCCCCTAAAATCCACAAACCCAACAATCCTAGATATCCCATTGTAGTTGGTTATTTTGCCCCTACTGAAAGAATTTTGGTCCTCATTGACCAACACCTTCAGCCAATTGTCCATAAAATGGCCTCCCACATCAAAGATACCAACCAGTTCCTTCACTGACTCGCCACCATACCCACCCCTTTACCACCTGGATCCTTACTTGTTACTTGTTACTGGTTACACCACCTCCCTATACACCAACATCCCTTATGCTCATGGCCTTGCTGCTATTAAACACTACCTTCCCCAACATCCTAATGGCTCCAAACTCAGTACTTCATTCCTAACACATCTTACTAACTTTATCCTAACTCACAGTCACTTCTCCTTTGAAGGGAAGGTGTACGAACTAATCTGTGACAGCCATGGGCACCTGCATGGCACCCTCCTATGCCAACCTGTTTTTGGGCTATCTAGAAGAGACTTTCCTAGCCTCCCAAAACAACAAAACCATAGTCTGGTTCAGGTTCAGTGATGATATCTCCATGATCTGGAATCAGGCCCAAGACATCTGATCCTTCTCCCTTCACAACCTCAGTACCTTCTATCCCATCTGCTTAACCTGGTCCTCATCAACCCAGTGTGTCATATGCCTAGACATTGACCTCCTCCTGTCTGGTGACTCCATCCACACCTTTGTCCACATTAAACTCAACAACTACCGACCTTACCTGCATTTCGACAGCTATCATCCCTTCCACACCAAATAATCCCTCCCATAGAGCTTTGCTACCCAAGAACTCTCTTCCCCATTATGCTGAGGGTCTCCCCAAGGCCTTCACAGACAGGCGCTATACCCCAGACCTAGTCCTCAAACAGCATCTCCAGTGCCATTTCCTATCACATCCCCAGTCCTCCCACCAGCCCCGAGAACCAGCTACAAAGGAGTGCTCCCTTCATCACCCATTACCAGCCCAGATTGGAACAACTGAACCACATCCTCCTCCAGGGCTTTGATTACCTATGACCAAGCCTGAAATGAGTACATCCTACCCAAGATGCTTCCTATCCCTCCTAAAGTGATGTTCTATCACTTAACCAACCTCCACAATGTCCCAGTCCATCCCTAAGCAATTCTCAGTCCCAACCTCTTCCCAAGGAATCATACCCTGTGGAAGACCTAGGCGTAGGACCTAGCCAATCCATCCACCTAGTACTTCTTATTCCAGTCCTGTCACACGCTTATCCTACCCCATCAGAGGATGGGCGAACTGTGAAAGCAGGCATTTATTATACCACTTCTGCTGCAAACATTGCACAGCTTTTTATATTGGTACGACAACAAACCATACTGTGGCCAAGAATGAAGTGGACCACCCTGTGGCACAACATGCAGCTGAACAAATATGCTTGATTCCAATGGTTCCTTCACTATCCAAGCCATCTGGGTCCTCTCCTCTGCCACCAGCTTTTCCAAACTGCACAGATAGGAGTTATCCTTATGATAACCTACTGTCACCACATCCTTCACACAACAGTTTTCACTCACTCTGTCCTATCACCTCCTCCCTACTCTCATCTCCCAACCTCTTTGTGTGCAACCTTTGCCAATGCAACCACACATCCTTCCACTTCCAGACCCCTTCTAGATTAATGCTTCTGTTCTCTTCTGTTCAATATGACAGTTGCATTCTGCTCCAAGCTGCTGTAGTTGGTGGTCTGAGTACTTGCTTGTGAATATATATATATAATGTGTAAGTGTCTTTTTGTTGTGCCAGTCTCCAGCTTAATGTGTCATCGTTACTGTATCAACCTATCTTTTCCTTATATTGTTGGTATTCCAACCAGGAGTTTCCAAGAATAAAGTGAATTAAAAACACTTGGGCTCTAAGTGGCTCATATAAATTTTCCCTGGATAATTGCGTAAACACTTCATACTCACAGAAATTAATAGTAGTAGAGGATATTGGGGCCAAGTGGAGTCGTGATGCAAAAAGAGCAAGCAGTCAGCAACCGGTGTCATGGGCCTTTCGGGCACCAAGTGTTCAGAGGTCAGGCAGCCAGCCAAGCATTCTGTATTGAAAATATTTTTGTATAGAGTACTTGATTGAAGTGATGTAACAGTTAAGGCGGTGGACTCGCAATCACGAGGATGGGTTTGAAATTTGCATCCAGTCACTCATAATTATGGTTTTCCTCTTTGGGCAAGGACATAACTGACAAAGACCCAGTCTTACTTGAAAAGAGCTTTTTCTCTGTTTCTGGCTGGACAGTAAACTGTGTGTCAGTTAAGTTGCAATAGAATTCCTAATGTGCAAGAGTAGCTACAGTGGATACTCGTTAAGTTTGTGTATATGACAAATAATTGGTTTTCTTTCACTTTGTAGGGCTACCTGCCATAGTGTCCAGGGGGGAACATCATGAGAAAGTCACTTTCGTCCTTACGTTTTGCACACCATTGTAACAACCTCAGACTTTCTGCAGATGATGCAACTGTCTAAATAGAAAGCTGCACATATACTGAGTCAGATCTAGATAAGATTTCCAAGTTGTGTAGTGATAGGCAGCTTCCATTAAATGTAAGATTGTGCACTTCTCAAAACGAAAAACTTAGCATCCTACGATTACAACATCAGCGAGTGGCCGCAGGAATTGCTCAACTCATATAATATTTAGTTGTAAGAACTTGTTTCGAGCATTCTGAGCAAACACATCAATACAACTATCTTCAGATCACCACTAGACAGACAGTCTCTCTCTCTCTCTCTCTCTCTCACTCACTCACTCTCTCAAGTATCCTGTCACGATTCTGCTGCCTTGTGTTTGCAGCGTCTGATGTGTGTATGGGCATATAACCATCACTTAGGAAGAACAAAATGCATTACTTCCTTGCAATATGAGCCCAGATCTTTTATAATTTTTTAAAAATAATCTAATGTTGCTTTTCATGATTACTGTTTTTATTTTACTATTGAAGTTTTGGCGTTTGTGCGATTTTCAAGCATCTACAAGACATAATACAACATGTTGAGAACCATGTAATATGGAATTAACAGTACATATAACAAATTTTGCAGCTTGTTGACATTTATGCAATTACCAAGATTTTTGACATGCAGATTGACTGTGGGTAGAGCTTAAAACATAACATGCATGTACATCAAACGGTAACTAGTCAGCGATACCAGTCAGTCATCGATCATGACATTCCATTTTATGTACTGCAATTTTGATTGCATTATGTATATCATGACAGGCTGACACATTTAAAAGTGTACACTTATAATACATTAGACTAAATTTCTAAAATAAGAGAGAGAAATTGTTGTAACTCGCCGATCATTCAAAGTGCCACCGCGCAATTACGCGCGTCCTCTACGTGCGGCGCTGTCTGCCAGCCATGCAGCAGCTGCGCCACCTAAGCGGCCAGCCGAGCAGTGGCTGCTAGACTGGGACTCAGTGCTTATTCGAATGCTAACATGTACACATGTCAACTTACTCTGTGACTTATATGTGTTGTTGTGTCGTTCCGAAATATATGTGTTAAACTTGAAGTTCTAACAATTGGCGACGAGGATGGGATTTTTCCTTTTCACCGTTGACTCACAGGGTTCCATGGCTACTGTCGAGCAACTATTGCAAAATCTCCTTGAACAGCCAACGCTTCTAACAGCGGCGATTCGCGATTTCGTCGCGGCGTCAAATGCGGGGCGTTTCTCGTCGTTGGCTATACCTCCTTTTCCTCCTTACGACGAGACGGCGGAAGACTGGTCTGATTATGAAAAACTTCTTCGACAGCACTTCTTGGCTTTTCATGTCACGGACGAACAACCATGTAAGTCTCTGTTCCTTTCCTGGATTTCACCTCAAATGTATCGGTTGTTGTCGCAATTGGCTCCTTTGAAGGATCCTGCGTCTTTGTCCTTTGCTGAAATGTGCTCACTTCTGTCTGTCTATTTTCAAAAGCAAACGCATGTGGTAGCCTCTCGTGTTGCTTTTTATCGTTGTCAAAAACAACCAAATCAATCCTATCGCGCTTGGGCTGCTGAACTTCACGGCCTCAGTCGAAAGTGTCAATTTGTTACTGACGTTCACAAAGAATCCTATGCCGATTCCATGGTACGGGATGCTATTATCCGGTCGGCACCCGACAAAGAAGTTCGCCAACGTGCCCTTCAGTTGGCGAATCCGACTCTAGATGAAGTTATCTCCATTGCGCAGTCTTTCGAAATTTCTCGCGCCGCTGAGGCGCAAATAGAAGCGTGGGGTGATGTCGGGGAAATACAACCTCTGTGCGCTGTTGACGACGCATGCGGTGCGTCCCCGCCAGCCGACGTGGCCACAGTGCGCTTCCACGCGCAGCCTCGGCCTCGCCGTAAACAACCCGCTAAGAAACTGCAGCAAAACCCCCGGCAACTTCCTTCATGTCCGCGGTGTTTTACGAAACATTCACACGAGGATTGTCCACAACGTTGGGCTGTGTGTCACAATTGCAAAAAGAAAGGTCACGTGTCTTCCGTTTGTAAATCCGACTGCATACATGATGTTCATGAACATGACACTGATTCTGATTCTGTGTTGTCTGTCAATTGCACTTCTTCCCTTTCAGGGAAGTTATTCCTCGCTGTCCAAATCCTTGGTCGAGATGTTCGCATGCAAGTGGATACCGGTTCTGCTGCCACTATAATTAATTCTCAGACGTATCTTCAGCTGGGTTCTCCACTCCTGTCCCCTGTCACTCGGCAATTACGGACGTACAATAAACAGAAGATTTCTCTCTTGGGACAGTGTAATGCTGAGGTATCTTACAAATCCATCGTTCGCACTGTTCCCATATTTGTGGTCACCAGAGCAACGCAGAAAATCTTTTTGGTTTCGATGCCTTTCGCGTTTTTGGGTTCTCCATAGATGACTCTATCAGTATTGTCTCTGACACTATTCCTTATGCTCAACTGGATTCCTTGTCGACGACATTTTCGTCCCTTTTTTCTCCTGGGTTAGGCCGTTCAAACGACTTTGAAGCTCATATCATGCTCAAACCCACTGCTCGGCCTAAGTTTTTTTGGGCTCGGCCCATTCCTGTGGCCCTTTGTGATCTGGTAAAACGGGAGTTGGATCGTTTCACTACTTCAGGGGTCTTGCTTTTTGTCACTTCCAGTGAGTGGTCCTCTCCTGTCGTTGTAGTTGCTAAGCCAAATGGTGATATTCGTCTCTGTGGCAATTTCAAAGCCACTGTAAATGCTCAATGCCTCATCGACACTTACCCTATGCCCCGTCCTGAAGAACTGTTCACTAAACTTGCTGGAGGCCAGTATTTTTCTAAAATCGACCTGTCGGAAGCTTATCATCAACTTCCTCTCGACGCTGCTTCCCGGCAGTTTCTGGTCCTTAACACGCTTTTCGGCCTCTATCAATACCAACGCTTGCCATTCGGGGTTGCTGGTGCCCCTGCTCTCTTTCAGCGATTCTTGGAACAATTATTGCTCCCTGTCCCTGGGTGTATCAATTACATGGACGACATTGTTGTCACTGGCTCCACCACTGAAGAACATCTTCAAAATCTCCGCACACTTTTTCATGTCTTACAGACTGCCGGTCTTAAGTGTAATCTTCAGAAATCACAATTTTTTCAGGCATCTATCACGTACTTGGGGTTTCAACTCTCTCGGGATGGTATTTGTCCACTTCAACAAACTGTCGCTGCGATCGATGCCCTTCCTCGCCCTACATCTGTTAAGGAACTGCAGGCCTTCTTGGGGAAAATAGCATACTATCACAAGTTTTTACCATCTGCGGCTTCGGTGGCTCAGCCGTTGCATCGCCTGTTGCATAAAAACGTGCCTTTTCACTAGTCCGCGTCATGTGAAGCGGCTTTCCAGAAATTAAAGACTATGCTGAAACAGGCCCCGTGCCTGGCTACTTATCGACCTGGCCAACATCTTGTTCTTACCACAGACGCCTCTCAATACGGGGTCGGTGCAGTCCTTGCACACCGTTTTTCTGACGGTTCGGAACAACCCATTGCTTATGCCTCCAAAACGCTCACGGATGCCTAACAAAAGTATTCTCAAATTGAGAAAGAAGCTTTGGCCATCATTTATGCTCTTCATAAGTTTGGTGTTTTTCTCTATGGCTCAAAATTTCATCTTTTTACGGATCACAAACCACTTGTTTCCTTGTTTCATCCATCAACGTCACTTCCCAACAAGGCTGCACACCGCCTCCAGCGTTGGGCTCTTTACGTGTCCCGTTTCAATTATGAGATTCATTTCCGGCCAACGGCTCAACATGCGAATGCTGATGCTCTGTCTCGCCTTCCCATGGGTCCTGATCATGCATTCGATAGGGACGAACTTTTGTGTTTCCACCTGGATGTTGCCAAGCAGCGGGTTGTGGACGGGTTCCCCATCACTGGGGACAGGCTGGCGGCTGCTACGGGTTCTGACCCTACCCTCTCCCGGGTTTTGCGCTGTATTCAGAAGGGTTGGCCAGATCGCCCGTCCTCTAAGACTTCTGATCTGTTGCGGAACTACTACACTTTGCGCTACCGCCTCACGGCTAGGGATGGTGTTATCCTCCTCTCCACTGACAATACTTCGCCGCGTGTTGTGGTACCTGCTTCTTTGCGTGCTTCGGTCTTGCGCCTCCATCACAAAGGGCACTGGGGTGTGTCTCGCACAAAATCTCTGGCGCACCGTCATGTGTACTGGCCTGGCATCGACTACGAAATAGCACACATGGTCGCTGCCTGTGGCCCTTGTGCGTCACAGGCCGCTGCCCCGAAGTCATCTTTGTCACCGTGGCCTTCGCCTGAGAAGCCCTGGGAGCGCATTCATGCTGACTTTGCGGGACCCTTTTTAGGTACTTTTTGGCTTCTCGTAATTAACGCCTACTCTAACTTTCCTTTCATTGTCCGTTGCACGTCACCTACCACCGCGGCAACCACCAGTGCTCTCGCCCGCATTTTTTCTTTGGAAGGCCTCCCCTCTACTCTTGTTACTGATAATGGTCCGCAATTTGCCTCTTCCGAATTTGCGGATTTTTGTGCTCGTCACGGGGTTATGCATGTCACGGCCCCGCCGTTCCATCCACAATCCAACGGTGAGGCTGCACGACTGGTCCGCACATTTAAGGCTCAGATGCGGAAACTTCTGACTTCTTCTGCTGCTGATGATGCGCTTCTCCAGTTTCTGGCGTCTTACCATTTCATCCCCATGGGCGACCACAGCCCGGCTGAGCTCTTACATGGCCGACAGCCCCGCACGCTACTTCATCTTCTGCGGCCTCCCACCTCACGGCCGCGGGTGCCTTCACTTGGCCGGTTCACCGCCGACGACCTCGTCTGGGTATGGGGTATGGCAGGCGGCCAAAATGGAGCCCGGGCTGCATCTTAAGACACCGTGGCAGACGCCTGTATGAAATCCAGATGGACACGGGTGTTGCAGTGCGTCATTTGGACCAGCTTCGGCCTCGGGTGCCAGCAACGCTTGTTCCGAATGCTGCCACACCACCTTTGGCTCTACCTGACGCTTGGGATCTTGGCATCTCTCAATACTCACAACGCAGCCCTCTCACCGTCATAGCGATGCCAGCACCAGAACGGACGCCACCAGGAGACGTGCCCATGCAGGAACTGGAGGACCATCCTCTGTCAGAACACATCTACTCGCCTCCTCCTCCAACGGACGCCGACACGTCGCCCATGTCTCCTGTTATATCAACTGGATTTGCCGCAACGGGCAGATTGGTGCGTGGGGTCCCAGCAGATTCGACCTCTACGTCTCCTGTCATCTCGACCCGTTATCATCGGGGACACTTCCGTCCGTACGGGAAGCCTCCTCCTCGAGACTTTACGGTGAGTCAAACAACGCCTATGGATGTTAGCCATCTCCAGGACACCTCCATCAAGACCAGTGCAACAATTTCAAAAGGGGGAAAAGTGTTGTAACTCGCCGATCATTCAAAGTGCCGCCGTGCAATTACGCGCGTCCTCTACGTGCGGCACTGTTTGCCAGCCATGCAGCAGCTGCCCCACCTAAGCGGCCAGCCGAGCAGCGGCCGCTAGACTGGGACTCAGTGCTTATTCGAATGCTAACATGTACACATGTCAACTTACTCTGTGACTTATATGTGTTGTTGTGTCGTTCCGAAATATATGTGTTAAACTTGAAGTTCTAACAGAAATATTATTTCTGAGGTCTGTCTGTTCATTGAGAACATATTGTGATTGTTCTTGAAAGGCACTGTAAATTTCAATTTCTTCTAGAGCATCTATTAATCTGCCTTCCTGTATCCTATGCAGCACCTTTTAAGATTGATTGATGCTGATGGTGTAGTGATTGTAGTTTTGTAGATGTGCACTAAATGAAGATTTACTGGTCTCACTTATGTTTCCTGCTTTAGAACCTAGTGGAGAACATCTGCCTATTTGCCCCCAAACAGAGATTTTCATATTCAGCATGTTTTATTTAATGAGTTTGTTTTGTGGGTGTTCTTCCTGACTATTGTCCCTATGTTGTTGTACGTGCGGAAACTGATTCATACATTAGTTGTATGAAAATTATCGGCATTTCTATTTGACATGACACCATAATAAGGTAACAAAATGTATTTCGTTTTTACTGACACTGCTTCTCACATTAAATGTTACTTCTTTATCTATATTTTCATTTTTGTTACATAATTTGGTAATAAATGAAACATGATCGAAAAGTAACAGGAATTTTTTAATTTTGCTGCCTTTATACATATGATTTGCAAAACATTTTTTATCTTATTAATTCACATGTTTGTCATCTATGTTTGTATATTTAGCTGTTTTGAATGTTTAGTTATCGTTGACAGTCCGAAAAGGTTATGTGTGATTCTGTGTGCTCAGCAAATAGTGACTGCTGGGGACCCCTTGAGAGGTGGTCCTGTGAGAAAATAGCATGGCCATCTTGCCTGTTCTCTTGCTGACCAACTAGAATCAGATGTGACTGTTGTAGTAAATATATGTCACAAATTTACAGTCTCCCTTCAGTCCGAATGGTGGGAGGAATCCCCTCCTGACAGACATTGAAGGGAACTGGCCAGATTGTCAGGGATGGTGGGCACCTGAAGCACCTGAAGGGATTTTTAAAATGAGAAAGTTGGTTAAATAATAAAACAGGTGTATGGAGTGTACTGAACACAGATTCATGCAGACATATCAGTCAGTGAGGCCATTAGCCTGTCTTGCCAGTCATAATAAGAACTTAATTTTGTGTTGGATCAAAGTTCGAAAAAAATGTGAACGAGAGGATTCATGTCATTGCTAGCTGGAAGCTGGTGCTAGAGAAAAATATCGGGCCTGGAGCAAGCGATGACCAGCAAAATCACTTACTTCTTTCCCATGTTTGCTATAGACTACCCACAGTGGATGTGTAGTGAGCATGTCATCAACAGATCGTATTCCACAAGGAAAATAAACCTCTGCTGAAGTGATGATCCTTCCTGGCACATAGACCCCAGTGAATTAGACTATGTTAAATGCAAAATATAAAATTAAATGGAAAAATTTGAAATACCAATCAAACTGGCTAAGTGACCCACACATTATTTTACTTTCTTTTTCTTTCTGGGAAAGGCAGTGTGGCCATAACGACTAATGTAGTAAAGAATCTGTTAAATAAAAACTGAAGTATTTTGCTAATCATCTGTTGGTTTGCAAGAGAGGAGGTAAATAAAATGCTAATAAGAGAAAGTGCTGACAGTGTACAAAAAATTTCATGGCTTAAAAAAATGTAATTAAATTGAAACAGTGCAAACTACTTAGGAGCAACCAAACGGAATACCAGACTCAGCAGTTAGCATTATGATGGTTTTCAGGCATATGACTGCAGGTTCTGTCCTTGCTGCCTCCTCCATCAAAACTGAGTTAATGTAGGCATTTTGCTACAGATATTGTAATCAGCAAAAATTAACAACAAAGAAGAAAAAAATACTGTGTAAAAGACATTTGCCTTCACAGATAAAAACGGAGAAGGATAACTCACCTTAGATAGGAATTATGTTTTGAAACCTAAAAGAAAGTGGGGAAAAATTAGCAGGATGTCACAGGATTTATGTTTAAATTGGAATATCAATTAGTACTCAAGACTGTTGGGAAGGGGGTCTGGAGGAGGGGTGATAGGAGGTTACAGTGCAAAAGATTTATTCATTAATAAAGGAAAGAGGGATGTAGTGTGGATATCACTGCTTTTCGTGAGAAGAACGAAAATATTTTATGGGTATTTCTTTCCATGGGTTAAGTACCTAATTTGATTAGGTTGTGTGTGTGTGTTTTTTGCTTTAACAACATAGAGAAGCTATGGAACAGCTATTTGCTCTATTGTTGCTGTATGTCACACCATATAAATTTGATGTATGATATTATTGATGTATTTATTAATTGGAAATATATCAAAGAGGAATCATATGTGTCTTTCAAAATGATGTAACCTATTTAATCAGTTTTTTTTCCACCCCTCTGCCCTCTTCCCCAGTTATCTTTTTATAGCCCTCCCCTCCACTATATTATTTACTTCCTAGGATCATGTTTCAACTTTGATACTTCCTCTTTCATTATTCTTTTTGTAGTAACCAAATAATATATGAAACCGATCCATTTAACACAAATAACAGCTTTATGAATAAACCTCTGAACAACAATGGAAATAAGCCTGGCGTACATCCACACAGAACAACTGATGTGAACGGTACAACTGGAAGAATATAAAGAGACTCAATCAGCACTGCTCCCCGCATGTATATACGTGAGTTGCTGGCTGAGACCACGCTGTGTGCATGACTCCCATAGGTGGCCTCTTGTAGTTGGCCCATGCTGATACAGTTGGCAGTACATTCAAGCACACATGTGCAGCAACACCACACTTGGTGCACTCACACTCACACACACTAGTAGCAGGATACAACTCTTTCCAGCGTTTTTCAGTATTTATTTGTCTTCTCTCTATATTACATTTTTTTCCCTTTTGGCCCCTTATTACCCCAATTTCTCATCTTCCCTGCACAGCTATCCTTTCAAATTTAGTATTTAGTTACTATAAGAAATTTCTATCACTTAAGATACTTTAATGTTGTTTCTTTTGTGGTTTTTTTTGTACTGTTTCACAGCCAGTATAATTTAATTACTTTTTTTATTTTATTTCAGGAGCCATTGGCAAATTTATTATTTGTCATTCAGCAGCTAACTGTGAAGGCACTGAGTAATTCTGAGAACAGTAAACAGACAGCAGATAAACTCCAACAAATGCTTGAGTCACTTACAGATCGCATGATAAAGTGCAGTTTGGAAGACCTTGGATTTGTAAGTCTTTATTTATTAATTCTGTTAGAATAGTGCTAGATATATAGGGTGTCCATAAAGTCCCTTTACAACTTCAAAATTTTATTACAACAGCAGTTGTTGAAATATTTTAACATTTCTTTTATTGTAATCAGTGTTTATAAAAGTATTTTTACAGTGTTTAATAGACCTCTGTATGGGCACCTTTACTTGCATGAAGCACATAAAGATGGTACTCAACTTCTTGCCACGTTCGCTGTAGCATAGCGTTACCAATGGTGGCAATGGCGTTACAAATCCTTTGCTTCAAGTCAGTATCTGTGTTCGATACATATATTTTACATACCCCCATAAATAAAAGTCCAAGGGAGTGATATCTGGCGAATGTGGTGACAAATGATAGTTGGTTGGAAGTCAGTCAATATCTAAAGGAATTCTTCATAAATGTGGTAAAGTCAGATGTTGATTTAGCAGAGTATTAGAGTAAAGTAAATTCCTTTGGAGTCCACCAAGAAGCTGAGTATTTTACAAATTAAAAAAAAAATCACTATAAAGGATGTGGAAAATTTTATATTATCGTTAAAAAATAAAAATGTGCTGGATGGTATGGGATACCCACTAATGTGATGGAAAAAAGTGTGACATAATAGCACCTCCCATAAATAAAATGTTGAGCCAATCTTTTGGACAGGGATGCTATACCGCTGTTTTGGAATATGCAGAAGTCAGACCAATGTTCAAGAAAGGGTCGAGGGAAGACATGGGAAACTATCACCCTTCATCCTATTCTTCAAATACGTCAAAAGTGTTAGAAAAAGGAGCTGCAAACCAGAACAAAAATTTTATTGTATAAAATAATATTATAAATAACCAATTTGGATTTCAACCAGGAAAAAATGCTCTGGATGAAGTGAATAACTTTATTGAAAAGATATGCAAATCAGAGGAATAAAATTGCAGGTATCTTCTGTGATCGCAAAAGCATTTTATTCCATGAACCATGACTTGCATATCTACAAATTAGACAAATACGGGATTAAGGACAATGCTCTAAATTGACTAACATCATACTTACATTACAGAAAACAAAGGGTAACTATCACTTCAGATGCAGTGAATTATTATTTTTAATTGAGTACAGTAGCACAAGGTGTGCCTCAAGGCTCCAGTTTGGGGCCAATCCTGTTCCTATTCTACATAAATGACTTGTCCATAAATGTAAATTCCCAATCGGTTCTGTTTGCAGATGATACTTCTGTATTAGTTGAAGATGATGATGCACGAAAAATTCAGAGCTCCATCGTAAGTGCATTTGATACCTTATAAAACTAGTTACAGTTAAATGGATTGAAACTGAACATTGCAAAAACCCACATGGTACATTTCAAAAGCAAACATTCAAAATGTATGGAACTTAAAATACAACATATCAGTCAGCTTATGAAAGGAGTTAATATGGTCCAATTCCTTGGACTAAATGTGGACAAGAATTAAAGCTGGAATACACATATTGACTTCCGACCAAATAAACTGCACAGTTTTACATTTGCATTGCTAACACGAGCAGGACTCACTAACTTGAGTACATGAAAAATGGCATATCATAGTTATTTTGAATCTGTCATTAGATATGAGATAATTTTCTGAGGAAGTTAAAGTCGTGTATCTCGAATACTGAAACTGCAAAAGAAAATTGTCAGATACATGTGTATTGCACAGCAGACATTCTTGTAACCCATTATTCCAGAAAGTACAAATACTAACTGTTCTCTCCATATACATTTATGAAATTATAATCTTCTTACAGACAGAGAATTAGGACTCTGACCACAATCTGTTGCTTATGAACTGTAGATTAAAACTGAAGAAACTGCAAAAATGTGAGAATTTAAGGAGATGGGACCAGGATAAAATGACTAAACCAGAGGTTTTACAGTCTTTCAGGGAGAGCATAAGGAAACAATTGACGGGAATGGGGGAAAGAAATACAGTAGAAGAAGAATGGGTAGCTCTGAGGGATAAACTAGTGATGGCAGCAGAGGATCAAGTAGGTAAAAAGACGAGGGCTAGTAGAAATCCTTGGGTGACATAAGAAACATTGAATTTAATTGATGAAAGGCGAAAATACAAAAATCCAGTAAATGAAGCAGGCAAAAAGGAATACAAACGTCACAAAAATGAGATCGACAAGGAAGTGCAAAGCGGCTAAGCAGAGATGGCTAGAGGAAAAATTGTAAGGATGTAAAGGCTTATCTCACTGGGGCTAAGATAGATCCTGCCTACAGGAAAATTAAAGGGACCTGTAGACAAAAGAGAACCACTTGTATGAATATCAAGAGCGTGAATATCAAGAGCTCAGATGGAAACCCAGTTCTAAGCAAAGAAGGGAAAGAAGAAAGGTGGAAGGAGTATATAGAGAGTCTATAAAAGGGCGATGTACTTGATGACAATATTATAGAAATGGAAGAGTATGTAGATGAAGATGAAATGGGAGATATGATACTGCGTGAAGACTTTGACAGAGCACTGAAAGACCTGAGTCGAAACGAGGCCCCGGGAGTAGACAACATTCCATTAAAACTACTGACGGCTTTGGGAGAGCCAGTCCTGACAAAACTCTACCATCTGGTGAGCAAGAAGTGTAAGAGACAGGTGAAATACCCTCAGACTTCAAGAAGAATAAAATAATTCCAATCCCAAAGAAAGCAGATGGTGACAAATGTGAAAATTACCGAACTATCAGTTTAATAAATCACAGCTGCAAAATACTAACGCAAATCCTTTACAGATGAATGGAAAAACTAGTAGAATCCGACCTCGGGGAAGATCGGTTTGGATTCCGCAGAAATATTGGAACACGTGAGGCAATACTGACCTAACGATTTATCTTAGAAAATAGATTAAGTAAAGGCAAACCTACGTTTCTAGCATTTGTAGACTTAGAGAAAGCTTTTGAAAATGTTGGCTGGAATACTCTCTTTCAAATTCTGAAGGTGGCAGGGGTAAAATACAGGGAGCAAAAGGCTATTTACAACTTGTACTGAAACCAGATGGCAGTTATAACAGTCGAGGGCCATGAAAGGGAAGCAGTGATTGGGAAGGGAGTGAGACAGTGTTGTAGCCTCTCCCCGATGTTATTCAATCTGTATATTGAGCAAGCAGTAAAGGAAACAAAAGAAAAATTCGGAGTAGGTATTAAAATCCGTGGAGGAGAAATAAAAACTTTGAGGTTTTCCAATGACATTGTAATTCTGTCAGAGACAGCAAAGGACCTGGAAGAGCAGCTGAACGGAATGGACAGTGTCTTGAAAGGATGATATAAGATAAACATCAACAAAAGCAAAATGAGGATAATGGAATGTAGTCGAATTAAATCGGGTGATGCTGAGGGAATTAGATTAGGAAATGAGACACTTAAAGTAGTAAAGGAGTTTTGCTATTTGGGAAGCAAAATAACTGATGATGCTCGAAGTAGAGAGGATATAAAATGTAGACTGGCAATGGCAAGGAAAGCGTTTCTGAAGAAGAGAAATTTGTTAACATCGAGTATTGATGTAAGTGTCAGGAAGTCGTTTCTGAAAGTATTTGTATGGAGTGTAGCCATGTATGGATGTGAAACATGGACGATAAATAGTTTGGACAAGAAGAGAATAGAAGCTTTCGAAATGTGGTGCTACAGAAGAATGCTGAAGATTAGGTGGGTAGATCACATAACTAATGAGGAAGTATTGAATTGGATTGGGGAGAAGAGAAGTTTGTGGCACAACTTGACCAGAAGAAGGGATCGGTTGGTAGGACATGTTCTGAGGCATCAAGGCATCACCAATTTAGTATTGGAGGGCAGCGTGGAGGGTAAAAATCGTAGAGGGAGACAAAGAGATGAATACACTAAGCAGATTCAGAAGGATGTAGGTTGTAGTAGGTACTGGGAGATGAAGAAGCTTCCACAGGATAGAGTAATATGGAGAGCTGCATCAAACCAGTCTCAGGACTGAAGACCACGACAACAACAATCTTCCTACACAGCAAACAAAAATTACTTGAGGAGAATCATTTTAAACACACACACAACATGAAAAATAAAAAGTAATTTTATGCTACCCACACACCAGTTAAAATTATATGCTTGGACTCCTCAAGGTATGGGGATGATAATACATAACAAGTTAATGTGCAGAAACATATTAAATATGAAGTCAGAAATTTTAAAAATGATGCTACAGCAGATTCTGTAGAAGAAGTGCCACTCTATTCGTGTTTATGGTAAAATTTTGCCGCAATTTTGATGTGTCTCCTGTATCTGAATCAAATGATTTAGATTATGTACATTATGAGACAAATAAACCACAATTTGCAAAATTCAATTCAGTGAAAATCATTGCACCTAGTTTGTGTTTGAAAATAACTTTATTATCAGTTGAATATTTCACATCGCTGAGTAAGTGATCTTAGATTTTTATGGCTGAATACCTTACCCCTTTCTGTGTCACATGTGACACCTCGGTTCAGTTCACAGTGATAAAAGCTATAGAAAGAATAATTTAAAATTAAGAATATAATTTTTAGAGGGGAAAATAGTGTAGAATCAGAGTTTGGTAATTGCAGATCAAAATTATAGTGTATCAGCAAGTAGTTTAACGTCTACGTGCAGCAAAGCCACGGAAGCTCCGTCATGGAGAAGGCAGTGACGTTAAACTCTTGTGATGAAAAACCTATAAAATGGCCTGATCGTCATTATTGCCGCCATTTTTTCCTTGCTTGTTCCATTAAAGGGCAGGGAACCTGTGTCAGTCAGCGAGACAATAATTAGATTGGACTTTACCGTGTTAAGATTCACAATAAACTGTTAGAATATTACGGAGATTAAAAGTGAAGTAGTGTACGATATCGGACTGTTGGTAGCAATGGAGTATTAAGGGGATTTTAGGACTTTGTTGCTAGATTTGGAACTTTACAGACATATAGATGGCAGAAACTTAAATTATCTGCTGATATGAGTGAATTCAGAGGTACCGGTATTCAGATATTAACGTGTGGACATCATTCATAGGCACATCAGATATTTCTCTAATCTATTAGATTTCTTGCTTTTAGACAAATCATTTCACAAAATATTTGACTTTCCCCCAGTATTTTCGAGGAGGAGGTGATTAGTTCTACTGATCAGTAATTATTAATATCTGTTCTACTACCTTTCTTGTAAAGGCTTCTGGCAATATCGTATGTCAGACTGTCTAGTTATATACCCTGTATTACTTATACACTGCATATATGACTGAATATACTGCATGTAAGTGAGGAACAGGATTTTTGTATTTCGCCAGCGGCATTAACAAATCCATAACAGTATTTGCTTTTGTTGGAGTTGATTACATTCTTAATTTGTTTGGCTGAACATGGAGTAATTGTGACTTGCTCCATGTATGTCTCATTGGCATTGCTTCTTGTATGTGTTGGTTTTGTTTATGTCTTGAACCGTCCACTCCAATCTTCTGAGTTACTTCCAGGAACTGATCATTAAACACATTTGAGGAACTGATCATTAAACACATTTGCTATATTTTTGCTGTCGTGTATTATTTCTCTGTTTTCTTTCCTACAACATTGATATTAATCCATCTGTACTTGACATTGTACTACTTATTA
The DNA here is from genome assembly GCF_021461395.2 of Schistocerca americana. Lineage (NCBI taxonomy): Eukaryota > Metazoa > Arthropoda > Insecta > Orthoptera > Acrididae > Schistocerca > Schistocerca americana. Next base: position 226,020,148 of record NC_060119.1, read on the forward strand.
AGGCTTCGTCGTGTTCCATTCACATGTATTGTGCTACAAGAATTATTGCTCAGATGCTGTCTGTGTGCTATGATTAGTGTAATGTTGTCTTCACAGTTGCAGTGGGAGCAATACATACAGGGTTGTGCTTTATTTTTAGGTTCATCACTCAAAGTTGCTTCTTCTGTTTGTCCTAATCATTTAACGTAACTTTCTTAACAGGTTACATTATATTTTGAATCATTTTGTAATCCAGGCATAGTTCGTCTCTTTCTTCAAGCATCAGTTCTTCTGGTACTAACATGACATTCTTTCTTGGGTGGAACAAACCTGTGAAAATATGTGCTGTCCTTCTTTGTATACTTTCAGTATCCTGTGTTAGTCCCATTTGGTATTTGTCCCACACACTTGAGCAATATTCTAGGTTGTGTTGGAAGAGTGTTTTGTTTACAGACTACCTTATAGATTGATTGTACCCCCTAGTATTTTGCCACCTGCTTTACCTGTGACTGAGCCTACTTGAGCTCCCCCCCCCCCCCCCCCCCCCCACCCAACTCCAAACATTTAAAGCAATTTGCCAATCTTTGCTCCAACTAGAAATAGAAATATTACCAACATCTGACTGAATATTTGTACAGTTATTTTAGATAGTGTTTCGTGACAGATAAATGAATAATCTATGAGTAAATTAAGGTTACTATTAATATTGTCTTCAAGGTCATTAATATACAACATAAACAGCAAGGGTCCCAACACACTTCCTGGGAGCACATCTTGTAGTTACATCTATATCTGTCAATGACTCTCTTTCCAAGAGAACTTGCTGCATCCTCTCTACCAAAAAATCTTCAGTCACAAATTTTGTGCGATACCCCACACGATCCTGTTTTTGATAATAAGCATAGGTGTTGTACAGAGTCAAATGTTTTTTAGAAATTGAGAAATACTGCAACTACCTGCCTGCCTTCATCCATAGCTTGCACTGTGGTGTATCACATGAGAAAAGTGAGAGCTGGATTTCACATGATGGATGTTTTCAAAACCCATGCTGTGTGGCTCGAAAGAGGTAATTCTGTTAGAGATGTCTCATTACACGAGAGCTCAGAATATATTCTAATACTCTACAACAAAATGATGTCAAGGATATTGGACAGTAGTTTTGTGGATCATTTCCGCTACACGTCTTGTAGACAGGTGAAACATTTGCTTTCTTCCTACTGCTGAGCATAGGTTTTTGTTAGAGTAATCAGTCCAGATATCTCTCCAGACAGTTCAAGATACGACTGTACAAAACCCTGATCCAGTCTGTTGTTCTGTATGGCTCTGAGATATGGAGTATCTGGAAACAGGACTTCCGTAAGCTCCTTGTTTTTGGGAGAAAAGTGCTTCTGAATATCTTTGGTCTGGTTGTGGATGCAGACACAGGGGAGTGGAGGCTCAGACACAATCAAGAGCTTGAGGAACAATACCAGCAAACCAACATAGCAGGAACTCTCAAATACAAACAAATACAGTTGGCTGTCCATGTGGCCCGTATGGAAGATCACAGATGGCCTCGGAAGCTCCTGGATTTCACATCTACAGGAAAGAGACCCCCAGGCAGACTCAAGAAGTGTTGGAGGGATGGCCTCCATGAAGATTTAAACCAAGCATCAATAGATGTGGACAGATGGTGGATAGCAGCATTGGACAGAACACAATGGAGGAGGAAACTAGTAGCAGCATGCGGTCCACTGGGCCTGATAGTGTAGAAGAAGAATAATAAGAAGAAAAGTGATCTATGGTGTATTATAGTTAAGAGAGGCTAACTCAGCAGCAAATTCAGTATAGAAGCTAATAAGGATTCCATTGGCCCCTGGAGTTTTGTTCAGTTTTAGTGGTTTCATTTGTTGCTCAGTGCCACTGACTCTAGTACCTATTTCCCTCATCTTTTCAGTGGTATGAAAATTAAAAAAGAACATTGGGAAATGGATAGGAACATTGGGAAATGGAGTTAAGCATTTCAGCTTTTGCTTTGTTACCCTGAGTTTCAGTTCCTGTCGCATCCACGAGTGACTGGACACCCATCTTTGATGCCATTAACAGACTTTACGTATGACCAAAATGTCTTTCTGTTTTTGGCAATATTCTGCCACTGCAGCCGTTGATGGCATCATGCGTTGTAGTCTTGAGAACCCAATGCGTTTCATTCAGTGTCCCTCTACTCCCGTATTCTTTGTTTTACACCTGTTATGCAGTAGTCTGTTTCCTTAAACATTCTTCACAGTGAGTATATACTGTGGAAGATGCTTGTCATGAACTGTTCTGCCGGGTCCAAATCTATCCAGAGCAGGGTGGTGCCTGTTCTTTGGAACATGCCTGAAAGAATAAACACTGTTCTTGTTCCCTCGGCTGCACATATACGTGCTGAACTGGAATATATTTTGACATTGGCTGCAATTGGGCACTGAAATGGCAACAGATGAAAATTTGTACTGGGCCAGAACCAGAACTAGTAGTGTGCAACAGGATGGGAATTTAGGTCAGACAGAAAGCATGCTCTGATAGCCGAAGTGGTTAAGTCGACTGCTCACGTAAAGAGGAAAATTCAGGTTCAAGTTCCGGTCTGGCACAAATTTTCATTTGTCACCATTAAATTCATTTCAATGTGCAATTGTGGCCAATGTTAGAATTTATTTCATTTCATCATATTCTTTTGAACTTGCAGCAATTACAGTAAGTCAGATTACTTATGTACTAGCGAACTAATATTTTCTCTAAAGTTGCCGGTTACATCAAGACATGAGTCAGTAGAAAGATCCAATTACCTTTTTATGCCCACCCCTGATACTGAGTCTCGCCCAGTCAATTTTGCATGCAGCCTCAATCTCTATCTTGTAGATTTGAGTTTCTTGCCTACTCTGATCAAGACTCTACCTTCACCTCCTATTAGCCTATTCTTTCGATACAGGCTTGAACTTTCCCCAAAAAATCTGACTGCTGTCAACTACAGGTCCATATTAACTTCCTGTGCCTAGTATTATGTGAGCTTCATGCTTTTTAGGCACACTTCAAACTCTAGCACTTTGTTGCGATGCTTAGGCAGTTAATGACGAGGATTTTAATACTCTCTCCTGTGTGGGGCCTTTCTATGGATCTTACACTGATACTTATGCATCACTTACAGCTGTTATTATTATTATATGGTCTGAGTGGAGAGTCCTCAAAAAAGTGTGTGTGTGTGTGTGTGTGTGTGTGTGTGTGTGTGTGTGTGTGTGTACTTGATTCATTGAGGTGAACCTTACCATTCTCAACCCCATGGCGCAAGTCTAGAAAGTCACGGCTTAGCTTGTTGTGGAACATTCTGTCTTGGAGTCAATCCTTCACCTCAACTTGGAACCAGTAGGCCACAAACTGTTCTGAGGACAATGTCATAGATTGAAAACTTCATTGAAACACTGTAGCAAGGTTGCCATTCTCTATAAAGATCTAAGTGTGATCTCGGAGCTGAGATGACTGGCGTTTATTTTTCTAATGTGTACCACAAGCTGCAGTTGATTCACCATATTTCCTTGATGGCTGCTGGAATAGCCCCTTTAAGATGTCGTATGAGGCCTACAGGCATCAGCACTGAGTACACATTGTGTTCCTCCCCATCCCTTGCTGCCATTTCTCTAAGGGGTACCATTATTCGTCTTAGTTTGAACTGCTGGTAATAAACAGGTTCCTACCCTTTTGTGTTGGTCTCTTCTTAACATGGTACGCAGCATGTTTTCCCAAAAGTTGACCACGGTACTCAGCATGTTTCCCAAAAGTTAACTGAGTCTCACGGGCCCAGTTTCAGTTTTAGTGGGAGACAGTACTATGTACTTCTTGGTTAGGAGGTGTGTGTAACATCCTGAGCTCTCCCTAGTCTCAACTGTACAGGAAGTCTAGACCTATCATTGACATGCCACTCACAGTCAAATTGATGAGCAGTGATAGATCTTGCACTTTCTGCGGAAGAAATGTTGTTTACAGGAGGGGATAGTACTTCAGTAACCTTAGGTATTTCTAGTACACGACTTTTGGGTGCCCTTCCAACATTCACAAATTCACAGCAGCTTCCAGTTGCTTATAAACAGCAATTAACTCATCTTTTCCCCAAGAACAGCATACACAGTGGGGCTCAGTTGTGCTTCGTGCTAGATTTTACAGAACAATAAACAAATAACTTTAAACTAAGATTGTCGATTATCTGTTAGTTTATGGGTCTGCTGTGCTCTAAGTATTACCAGTAGCCTTTTAGAACTGAAGTAATTAACAGCAAAATGAGATATCTGTGACGACAAAAGAAAAACTTGGTATAAAACTTGTTTCTTTAAAACATTTTCCAGGTTATGATGAGTAACAAACGCAACACTACTGTTAGTTTATGATAAATGCAAGCAGTGTACACTTCTGATTAAAGAGGAGACTAATGTGACACAAGTCGGCTATTTACAGTAATTGTAAAACACATGAACTGATTACTAAGAAATAGGCTATACACAACAGTTACAACTGAAGGAAATTCTCAAAAATACGTTTGCAAACATCTATAAGCTGTCAAAAATACATCTTTTTTCACTTAAATACAACTACATAGTGAAATCAATGAGCAGTTGGTTTTGAATGATAATACTGTGACCAAAAGTTTCTATACAGCACGAAATTAAGTTTATAATTGACAAAGAAAATTTAAGTTATCATCTTATTTACAAATAGGTGAATTTCACAGATTTTTTTTTTTTTCACTTAGTTGAATTTGTCACACCTCCGGTACTGGTATGCCAGATATAAGTACTTTAGTGTCCATTCATAACTTCTGCAAGCAGCGGCAAACAGTGGTACATTTGTACGGAATCTGTTAATAACTTGAAAAAAATATAATGTACTTTTTTGTGTTGATAGTTCTTTGCTCAGGTTGAGAACAGTACCAGTGTAATTTGTAAAATGGTATAACTCTGCCTCATGGTTTAAATAAGATGGTAATTCCTTACTATGAACAAACACGATAGTGGACCCATGATCAAAACCTGTGAAATGCTCCTTGTAATTCTCCCCAAACAGCTGATTCCATGATGCAAGTACCAAAAATTGTCTTGAAACAGCATGTGAGCCAGTAGTTGCTTGTGAACTTTCAACTGGCCAGTTTTAAAACACTTAATACTGTTCAGTGAAATACTTTGGGATTAAATAAAAACTAAAAAGTGCTATTGATGGAGTTACAGCATCTGGCCACAACTACTAACAAAGCTGTTAGTTTTCTCACATTAAACACAGTGTTGTTTAAAAACACTCAGTCCAGCTATTTGAAACAGACTGTCAGACTGGTCTAGGTTTAGGTTTTGTGTAACATGTTGGTTGGTTGGTTGGTTGGTTGGTTGGTCTAGGGAGTAAAGACACGAAACTACAAGGTCATCAGTCTTATGTAACATGTCCTGGATTGTGTGCGTACGTGCGCACGTGTTGTGTCTAAAGCACATGTCAAGTAGTCAGTGAAACAACTGAGCAAGGTAGTGCAGTGGTTAATGCACTGGGCATGCGTATGGAAGGCACAGGGTTCAAATTCGTGTTCTACCAAAGGCAAACTCTGGGATGGTTCCTATGTGAAGGTCATGCCCAGTTTCCTTTCCTGTCCTCGTCCTATCTGAGCTTGTGCTTCATCTCTAACAACCTCATCAGCTAAACCCTAATCTTCATTCTTCTTTGTTCACACAGCAGGTTGATGTGACATGCATTATGGAAAACTATGTCAAATGTGTGTTCCAACAATTTGTTAAAAGTCCAGCAAGTGACATAAGGGGGTTCTGGATTGTGTCCTGTTATACCATACATTTTCACATCACCTGCTGCTTGCCCAAGTTGCTGAAATTCTGAAGAGTGTCTCAAAGCGGTTATTTTAATATAAATATTGCATATGATGTGTCCCATCTCAAAACTGGTTATGGTGAGAAAATAAAAGTTTCTGTAAAGCATGGGTAATACAACATCAAATTGTATGCATGACGTGACTCAGACCAATACCGTTGCCTTCAGAAAGCAGAGTCCTGGCCAGATGAGCTATCAAAGGATGCCTCCGTGTCCTGTTCGAAGTTTGGCTCCCTTTCCCTTTTACTGCTTTTCAAAAGTCCATAGATGTTCTCCTGTCACCCTAGGTGGTGTAGAACACTTAGAATAATGGATGTAATGGAAACTGAACACTGTCTAAAAAATGCAAGGGTTTGTGGTTGAATCCCAGTTTGGCGGATGGTTTTAATCTGTCAGTAATTTTGAGCTTTCAGGAGATAATAGGTTGCCTAATTCTATAAAGAAAATCAGGGAAAAAAAGACCTTCATCATTTTAATTTTGTGTGACACATTATATTATGTACTTACAACACGAAGCACCACTGTTATTTCATATGAGAAGTATTATTCACCATACAAGTTACACTACTTGTAATTTATGGATCAGATGTGGCATTGTGGTTCCCAGGCACCTTATTTGCCAGCCAGCCAGCCACTTATACCTTGCACTTCGTGTATATGGAATAAGCTAAACTTTCTGACGGTAAGGTAGCATAAAATTATCAGCCACCGAAATAAGGGTAACTAGAGTAGGACCGATAGACAAACAAATGTAAAAGTACTGTTCAATCTCAGTCTTAAAGGAGGGTCCTAACACAGGTGCTGAAGAGAAGGCATTTTCACTCCACATCCTGCATGTAACTAGTTTCTTTTGACTCATTTCCTGTGTCCTGTCTCCCTCCTGATACATGGTTGGACACACTTTTTATTTGCTTTCAGCACCAGTGCATATATTTCTCCTATTCTCAGTCTTATGCAATTTCACACAGTTTCTCAATCTACGTTCTGCAAATCACTCCTGTTCCTCTGGAAGTGAATAAGTTATATGTAAATTGAAGGTGGAGGGGGGTAGAAGGAAGGAAAGGGGAGCTGCATCAGGACATTACACAGAATCAGCAGCGACTAGTGAAAATGTGTATCGGACCGGGATTCAAATGTGGGATCTCCAGCTTGCTGGGCAGGTGAGTTAGCAACTGTGCCATTATCAGGGACACAGTGTTATTGCAACTGCATGGACTATCTCGGCACACCTCATGGCTCACAAATATTGTTAGTTTCACTCTTGAATTCCATTGTGTAAAGTGAATGCTTGCAAGAAATGAATAATTGTATGATGAACATTTTCACCTATCGAATGGAATATGTGTGTACTCTGCCACATGTGTTGTTTTATATCATGATGCAGCTGTGTACTTACGGCTACATTTTTGAGTGATAAAAAGGGAGTGTCATTTCCCTTCAAGGCACCTGTATTGCACTTTGTTTGTTGCCCTTCATCGACATTAATTGATTTAAGAAATAGAATCCATGCTAATGTTTCATTTTTTCCTTAGTCAGCAGCAATATCCAATCCCCAAATATGAGAGCGCCTTTCTCAATAATTAATTAAGTATTAAAAACAGTAATGAATTTCTGTAGTTGATATACAGTCATGGATTGGATAGCTATTACTTGTCATAATTGACACAGTTACAGTTAATGGAATTCATTGGTAATTTTGATGTTTCATCCTTCTTTATAGGATAATACAACAAATTTCGCAGATATTATACCTGAAAGTCAGCAGGCTGTGGAAATATTCCATCAAACTCTTGGCATTTATGAAGCCCTCATGGCATATACAATATCTTTATGGAAGGAAACCTCTAGCAATTGTCAGAGATTATCAAACCTTTTTAAGGGCTATCACAGGTTGATAGAATTTGCAAAGGTAAAAACTAAAATATTGCTTATAATAATGTTATAGCTATGCAAGTGGATGAATTACATAGATTTATATAAGAATTTATTAATCAGTCAGCTTGCAAACCACGAAAAAAAGAGAAGGATGCAGATTCTCTGAAAGGAAAGTTAGCGGGGAAGCCACTGAAATTACCTTCAACACTTATGGATTTTGAAACCGTCAACAAACTACAGGCACTGCTGAGCAGGTATGTATATGTCACATTTTGTGTTGATGGTACAGTTTGAGATGAATACTGGAACTTAGGATGTAGCGGACTATATGTCTAGTTTGGACTGATGACCATATTGGTAATATCCAGACAATGTTTCAGTTATGGAAGAAGGATGGAATTTGTGCTCTAGCCCATAGCAGATTCCTGTCCTAGCCATCAGCTGATAAAATCAATGTTGAAGGGGCACATGTCCTTAGAATGGAGCAAGACTGCTCCCCACCCCCACCCACTTTCCTTCCACAAGTGAAGCAGTTTCTGGGTATTGCCAAATTGCCTTAAGTCGAAATTGTGGAATTTGGATTTGTGCTCTGTATCTGGCAGGTACAGAAGTAATTTTTATCATCATTACTTGACAGTAATCTACATTTTGAAACAATTATTACTAACAAATATTTGTGAACCTTTGTTGAAAATTCTGACATTTCCAAGCGAAATTACATGCAGAGTTTAACTTGGACAATGGCCTCGAGTGATTTTAATGGTGAGTAATCATTTGCACAATATTTAAAAGAGAACACTTTAATTAAGTACATTCCCATACATCATACTCAACACGTTGACTGCCACAAGGTTGCCGCCAGCTGCATCAGAGACATACGACCTTGTGGCGAAACCTCCACCACTAAGTGTATGGCAGTCAACATGTCAGTTAGACTGACCAAGAGACAGATCAAAGAGTAGTTACTACAATGCTACTTGCGAAGACAAGGAAGATACATAGTACCATCATGTAGAATCCATAACAACACTTCAAAGACCAGTAGTTAATTTTAAAGATTCTTCCTTAATTAGTTTTCCTCTTAATTCTTCAAAAACTGAACCAGTTAGTAGTTTATTCAGTATTTTTATGTATTTATTTATTTCACATTCCCTAGATCTAGATGGTGAGTGAATCGCAAAGGTACGGAATGTGCCAAATTGCACATAGATCAAATGTAACTAACATAAATGCAATAAGAGATACAGTATAAATAAGATATAAAATAAAGAACATATATCAAGATAACAGGAAATACACCAGCAAACTGATTTGAGAGCTCTTAACGCGTTGTGCCAATTTTTGTGATGTGTATTACTGAATGAACGTTTTGGCAATATCAATATGTTTATGGCATTTCATTTTTTGCTGCCATAACCATTCTTCAACAGGAATGTGGCAGCTTGATTGTCAATACACAGTTCTTTTTGTTGATTCAAACCTGATACTTCAAGTTCTTCTCCAATGCATCATATCCCACTTACAATGTCTGTTATTGCAGATGAGGAACATCTCATTATTGAATTGCAGTTCGGATTAGCTACATTAATAGTTTAGACATGCATTTACGACTGGAGCAATATTAGTTTATCTGTACCTAGAGGATAATGTATATTATAGTGAGAAAATATGTTGCAACATCATCATTCGCCAACGCTAAGTTACAGTATTCAGTTTTATGAAAATATCAGTTTTTAGGCGCAATTACCCATTTTGTATAACTTATGTATTTTGTAGAACTGTTAATTAAATATTTTCTAATCAATAGTTATTGTCAGTTGTGTTCTTTATGTATAAACAAGTTGAAAATGTTTCAATTCAGTGCCTTGTATTGCAGTTTCTGTGCCAGTAAACATTTGAATCTGTCATAATATTATGGAAAGGATAGATTGCTGTTCACCATAAAAAGGAGACACAGAGTCGCAGATAAGCACAACAAAGAGACCGGTGTTTTTTCTACTTTAAAAGAAGGCCTTGCAGCTGAAAGCTCAAATGTATAGTGATCTTTTTGTTGTGCCTGCCTGCAACTCAATGTCTCCTCTGTGTGGTGAGTAGCAATCTTATCCTTTTTTGTAATATTCTCGCTATTCCATCTTGGATTTTCCATTGTTTGAATGTATCATAAAATCTTCACCAGTTGACATGTCAGATCAAATAATTTGTTTATACTTGCCATGTGAACATATTATTTCATAAATAAATTTAATTCCTTTCCATAAATGAAGTTATCTTCCATAAGTTATTTTCATTTTCTTTCATAATTAATTTTTTTCTCCACGAAATCAACTCTTTGTTAATAAATAAGTTGAAAATGGTTCACTCTTTTGACTGCTGGGGACGTGTTAACTCGTCGTTCCTCGCCATTCCCCTGGCGTGTCTGACAAGTATAAGTGCGGCGGTCCTTGGGTCTTTCCTACAGCACTAAAGATGTGTTGACGCGTACCACGCCACTGGCCTTTCCACCACTAGGGACAAGTTTAGGCATGCTGAGTCTCAGCTACCTGAGCGCTACAGACGTGTAAATGTGCAGAGCTGTTTTTCCACCCTGCTCTTCCAGTAGCTGTTCATGGGTCTGACTGTATAATTCAAGAGTGCATATATGTTTGTTGCTGTGTTCCCTCTTTGCAGAATTCGACTTAGATTCCTGTGTTTTCGTCAGTTTTCTTATTTACTACATGAGAAATGTCCTGTCGCTGTGGTTGCACAGATAAAGAAATCCTGATTATGCTCACTAAGAGAAACAATGAGTGTGAATTATCTGACATTGCTAGCAGTGATGAGTCTTCAACGGGGAATCCAGGGAATCAGAAAATGACAGTGAAACGATTTGGAAAATATTGCGCTTAAGTGACACATTTGACTGGAAAGAAAGCGATTTCCAGGCGTTAAACCATTACTTCGAAGACTTGAGTGCAGGACACAAATGATATTTATGTCACAGCAACTTTTGCAATTTATTGCAGATGAGACAAATCGTTTTTATGCTTACACCAGAGAAAATACTACCGAATCTGTGAATTCTCAACTGTCAAAAGTGGGAGGTCACTGGATTTGAGCAAATGTATTGTTTTGTTGCTATTTGCTTTCTGATTGCGCAAGTTAAGAAGTTAAAATAATGGTTATTGGTCCAGAGATACACTTTTGAACCCAACAGTTTTCAGCAAAATTATGTCCCGAGGACGTTTTTGTCTACTTCTGGGAATGTTACACTTCAGTAATAACTCTGCGAGTCTATTTAAAATTGCGACGAATGTTGACGAAGTTTGGAAGATGTTTTGTAATTCGTTTCGCCCACATCACAAGCTGTGTATAGACGATTTTCAAAGGGCGATCATCTTTTAAGTAATTTATTCCAACCAAGACATTTGTACTGTGTGACTGTCAGAGTGGGTATATTTTGGATTTTATAGTATATACAGGCACAACAACAGAAATTGGGTTCCACAATTTTGGAAAAAATGGCGACGTAGTGGCAACTCTTATGGGTTTGTAGTTGGATCAGGGTTATATTCTATATGTTGATAAGTGGTACTCCAGGCCGGACCTGTTCCTCTGGCTTCTCAACCACGAAAGAGCTGCATGTGGCACTGTTAGTAAGAATAGGCGCAACATGCCAAAACTGCAGAAGAAATTAAAACGAGGAGAAATTGAGTTTAAGTCCACTGACAAGGTCTTTGCTATCAAGTGGTGCGATAAGATAAAGGTGTGCATATTTGACCACAAGTCACAGATGGTTGAAACAGAGAAGACTGACAGAAATACTGGCAAAAAAATAAAGAAACTACACTGAGTTGTAGATTACAAACTCGAGTATGGGTGCAGTTGACCGTTGTAACATGTCACTGAGCTCAGCAGTATCAGTGCATAAGACTGTGAAATGGTACAAGAAATAATTTTTTCACATTCAGGATTTGTGCATTCTAAATGCTCATGCTCTCTACCGGTCAGTAACAGGGTGAAAAATGGCACTCGCAGAATTTCAACTTTCTCTCGTAAGGGAAATTGTAGAAAAATATGCTACAGGACAGAAAAAAGCTGGCAGGTTAAGGTGCTACCATGACGAAAATTCTCTGCAATTCACAGGGAGACATTTTCCAGCTGTTATCGTGAATGAAAATTTGCAGAAAAGTACACTAATGGGCAGATGTGTGGTTTGCACGATACAGAAAGTGCGCCGGTAAACTAGATACCAATGCAAAACTTCCAATGTTCCGTTATGTGTTGTACCCTGCTTTGAGACTTGGCATACAAAGAAGCATTACTAATCATTAGGAACTAAATCAGAGAAAATTTATTGACACTTCTGAATGAATTACTTAAAAATCTGCTCTTAAATTCGTCATTGCCGGTCCAAAGCCCAGATCAAAAGGAAGGATGGGAAATAGATGCAACAGGTGTAAAATTATTCAAATGAAGCACGACTTCTTCATACATAGCAGTTTACTGGCAAATGAACGGACTTGGTGATTGAGATGGCGCAATATCTGCACAGTGACAAATGTAATTACGCCGAGTACAAATGTGCCAGTATAAGAAAACCCATATATTAATCTACATACAATACATTTAAATTGTTAACACGTAACATGGACAGCTATATTCTTTTATCCTTAGTTGTACAAATATAGATCACAGTCGGTCCACTTGTACAAAACCTGTTTTCCATAACTGATTTAAACGCCTTTGATCAATGAGAAACAACATGCCAAAGTTAAAACTCTGTTCTCAGTGCGATTTTTCTTGCTACTTTGCCTATGACAAACTGCCTATTGGCTTCTGTCTCGGGTTCTTCGGCCGACGTTCATCTAATGATTTTTCTGACGTTTCGCCAGCACGAGTGGCTGGCATTGTCAAAGCTTCACCCTCCATTGCTGGTGGTGAACTGAAGCCGAGCTCGCGGGCACAGACTATATGTACCTGGTGCGCCAACGTCCGAGGGCTTCTCCGCGGTCATTTCCGGTGCGGTTCTCGTCTTGCTACCTGCGACGGTCGTTCGCTGCAGTACGGGAAGCCCGTATCCGTTGACCTTAAGGCTTTCCTCTTTCTTGTTGAAACTGTTCGCGTGTTTTTGGATTTCTACAGCTTCTCTGAACAAGCGCATGTGATAATGCTTCTCTACAGCCAGAACTTCCGTGTCGGTGAATTTTATTACGTGGTCGGCCTCATTCAGTGCGTGCTCTGCCATGGCCGATTTCTCCACCTGCCCCAACCTGCAAGGTTTGTTGTTCAAACTGTTCGCATGTTTTTGTATTTCTACAGCTTCTCTGAACAAGCGCATGTGATAATGCTTCTCTACAGCCAGAACTTCCGTGTCGGCGAATTTTATTACGTGGTCGGCCTCATTCAGTGCGTGCTCTGCCACGGCCGATTTCTCCACCTGCTCCAACCTTGCAGGTTGAGGCCGACCACGTAATAAAATTCGCCGACACGGAAGTTCTGGCTGTAGAGAAGCATTATCACACGCGCTTGTTCAGAGAAGCTGTAGAAATACAAAAACACGCGAACAGTTTGAACAGCAAAGAGGAAAGCCTTAAGGTCAACGAATCCTGGCTTCCCGTACTGCAGCGAACGACCGTCGCAGGTAGCAAGAGTGGAACCACACCGGAAATGACCGCGGAGAAGCGCTCGGATGTTGGCGCGCCAGGTACATATAGTCTGCGCCTGCGAGCTCAGCTTCAGTTCACCACCGACAATGGAGGGTGAAGCTTTGACAATGCCAGCTACTCGTGCTAGCGAAACGTCAGAAAAATCATTAGATGAACGTCGGCTGAAGAACCCGAGACAGAAGCCAATAGGCAGTTTGTCAACAAGTGGCCACGAAAGCCTTAACAATTTTGTAGTTTGCCTATGTTGTTAGCCAATATTGGAAATTAAACTCATTGCTCTGGGGAGGGTGAGGTGCTTAAAATTTGTTGTTTGAATTAGACAGGCTTTGAAGCATTAAAAATCAACATCTTTTTGACTAATTTGTGCATTATTGGAAAACAGTAAGGGAATAAAATTTTTTATTCTTTATCGTTGTGCTGTCAATCTAGTGCACTCTAAATTTCATTTTCATCATGTGTTCACTCTACTAGATTGGCGAATTTGAAGTTTTTATTGTTTTCGGGCCTGATTTATGCACCCAACTTTCATGCTTGGTATGTTTTACAGAATATAGTTTTTTAGCAAAATCAGAATGAATATACTGCATTTTTGGCGTTTTTACAGAATCTTCAATTTTGCACTTAATTTATTCAGTACTGGAAAGTGCTGTGGAAATGAAACTTTATATTTAAGAACCTTGTGTTGTTAGGTTACTACACGCCAAGTTTCACATTCGTCTTAGCATTAGTTGAGGAGATGCAAGAAGCCAAACATTGAAATTATTTCAGGTGCCTATTTTTTTTTTTTTTTTTTGGCCTACTCATCTACAATTTTCTGGCTCAATACGTTTAGTAAAATTCTTTTCATTATTACTCTTAAGAGAATGCATAAAGTTGTACAAGGTGACCAAATTTGATTTCTTTACAAAAATTATTCCCGAGATATTACAGCTCAATGTCGCCAAAAATTCACACTAGCTCTGCACGAATCATAATCAGTCGAAGTATTCAGCTCAGGACGGTTTGGGCAGCGTGGGCTGATCCGGTCCCGCCGGCAGCTCCGACGGACAAGCATGCAATGCAGGTAGCCGGATTATGCCGCATTCCGCGGCACCTCAGCGCGCCAAGCAGATGGTGTGACTTCAGCAGTCAAAGGGTTAAATTTGATACCTTATATTACAAGGTTAACAAAGGCACATACAGAAGACTTTATATGTAGTTTTGTACGTGGGTGATGAAGATACTATGTCATTCATTAGTGGTAACTCAAATGAACTTTTACCAGTTGAGTCTACCAGTTGAGTCTGGAAGTGAAACAAAATGAGCAAGGGAGCTGCCAGAAATAGATGTGCAGTGTACTGTGAAAAATGAAGCCTGGATGTGGGCAAGAGCGAGCTATATAGACCTTACAGGTTTTAGATGTAAAATGACACCATTATCAACGATTTTTCAGTTTAATTTTTGTTGCAATGCGAGTTGCAAAACATAGATAAAAATTGTATGAAATTTATATTGTACACTGTGGGTAATACGTGAAAGTATATAATGAATAAATGGTAAAGAAAAAGAAACTTTAGGAAGACTGAGCCACGTTAGTTGTATATAACACACAATTTCAGCTGCATTTAACGTTTCTTCAGCTCTTGAAAACCATTGGCAACAAACATGATTTGTAGCAGGGGCCATGATCTGCTGTAACACAGTCTCAGCATGCTGCTATGAGTTGCCATGGCACCATGGACCTTTCAATGAAAATATGTCCATGAGTTGTATTTACTTCTTGTGGCTCAAAGAAGAAATTTTCTGAGAGTTGTTGACAACTCACATGGCAGTCAATGTGTTAAAAGATACGGTATATTTAAATTACGTCCAGCAATTGTCACTAAAAAATTCTCATATTAAAAATATCATCAGAAAATACATTTTACAAACCCCTTGGGTTTTATCTTTTTTCAAACAAAGCTTTTAGTCAAATACCTGTCTGTCACAATGTATAACTGTGCAAACTGCCTCAAAATTGTCAGAAATGCTATTTTTTCAAGTGGAATGTTGTAATATTGCTTACATGAACGATAAACCTGGTCACTTTCAGAGATGCAGTGATTTTCACTACAGCTACACAATACTTGAAAAGAGCAGCTCGTCTCGAACCTTCAGACTGATTTTACAGTAGCGCAAGAAGTGTTAATAGTTTCATGTACTGCAGTCTACAGGAATAAGGTCAGATCTAGACCGACAGTCAGGATTACAATCAGGCCTTCCAAATCAGCGAATAGACCCAAGAGATGTTGCAAATCTCTTTGCTTCATTCTAGCTGTGTCCAACAACTTCATTACTTTGGAGACTGAGGACAAAAGTATTAAGGTATCCCAGAAGTTAAGTAGTAGTCTGACAGTGTTGTGTCTGAGTTGTTAGACAGTGAACTGGCTTCTAACAATCCAATTAATTAGAACACTCTGAATAAGCACTACTTTATTAATTACAAGAAGACTTATCCCTGCTCACAAGTCTCAGCTATAGCTATGAGACTGCACGCGTTGACTTGCTGTTCAGATCATACTAAATGAGCCATGATTACTGAGTACAGAATTGACAAAAGTTCAGAAAGGCCTTACTGTGGCTTAACTGCAGTCACTAGGAAACTCAAGTTCGTAGACACTTGTTGACACAGTTCTGATAATGTTGGTGCACAAGCACAGACCACAGGGAGAGGGGGGGGGGGAGGAGAAGTCTTTTCACTCCCTGATGATTGACACGTTCTGTGTTATGGTGGGTGGTCAGCACGACGACATAACTCTGACTGGAACCTCCTGGAAGTGGACAGAATCCGACCTCGAATAGAACTGCCCCCTGGTGTCTAGCAACACAGCAGAGGCACAGTGGTGGCACTGCGGAACCATGGGAGGCACAGCTCTTCCTAGCACCTCATTGGTACCTCCTAATACCAGTTTGCTGTGCAGTATCTCTGCATTGTTTGATACTTTCTGCACCGCTCTCGACACCCAATGACACTACATTCCTCACTCCCAAACATCCGCCCTGTCATCAGGTATGGAGATAGGACGTGATGGAAAGGGGAGAAGGGAGTGCCAATGCAATTGCAGAGGTAGAAGCTGAAATGTCACTCAGCACCGAGCACCCACCCACAGCCTGGCATGCACACTGTGCATGGCTGGAGATGCCGTCTGGGAAACCAACTACAAGGCGTGCATTGGCAATTGTAGGAACAGGAGCAGGTAGGCTGCCGGAGACAATTTATGGGTTTTCCTTGGCATCCGACCGGGTGCGATCCTGTTGCTGGCTGCGTCATGGGCTGCCAGCACAACTGCGATGCTGACGACAGTGCCAGGTCAATGTCCATGGGCATCTCCCATTGTGAGGAAGACCATGCTGCCAGGGGCGACATCTGCAACTGCGACAGTGGCTGCTGCATGCCCTGACTGAGTGATGGTATGTGTACAAAAAGTGGGTGGCAGATCTTCCGAGTGGATTGACTGAAGCTGCTTCTGATGCTGCCTGTGCAACCCCGTTGGACCACGGATGATGTCAGTCAAACACGATGACACCTCAGACACCACACTCCATTTCCTTCTACGACCCCTGCTAAACACACGAACGAACACTGGTTGCTGAGAGCGAAACTGTGACTCTAAGAGTGGCATAAGGTCTCTGCGGCGGATGTAGCAAGTGGAGCAGAGTCCTGCGACATCGAACATGTAGTAGCTCCGCTGGCGACTTTTGATCTTTGGGCAGGGAGTGATACAATGTCAGAAATACTCTCGAGCCTGGTCCCATCTGTGGGTGGCTCACAACTTGTCAGTCTGTGCATTGAAGGTCCTTATGAAGTGTTCGGCTTTACCATTTGACTGCTGATGGATGGGCACTGTCAAGACATGCTGAATACCATTGTGTGCACAGAACTGTTAAAACTCCAGAGACATGAACTGCTACCCATTAACCGACACTATCACCTCAGGTGAGCCTTCAGTGCAGAAGATCGACATAATGTCTTATACTATCCTGACTGATGTGGTAGTCTTCATTGGAACAACAAAGGGAAACTTGCTGTTTGCATCGACACCTACTAGCCACTGTATGTTCCAGTATGGCTGAGCAAAATCTTTGTACAGGCAGTGCTAAGTTCCATCAGGACATTGCCTCTCGAAGTACCACTGTAGGGGAGTGGATTGATATCCTGCAAACATTGCTCATTGTGAAGTGATGGCCTATATTTGTGCATCCATTCCTGGCCATGTATGATGGCATCTTGCCATTTGCTTGGTGCAGACAATACCCCAATGTTCTTGGTACATCAACTGAAGAACTTCCGACTGGAGGGACTGAGGGTCCATGGCTCTTGCATCGCTACATTTGCTGTGCATCAGTAGGGTGCTCATCTGCATAGAGACGGCATGCCGATGAGTAAAGTAGTGAAGAACCACTGATTGTGGGTCTCGTTAAGACTCCACAGCTACCCATGACAAACAAACTCGAGCACCATCTGAAACACTGGCCCAATGTCATCTCCTGTGCCACACAGCAGAAGGTGACTGGAAAATCTTCCAAACATCAGATTTCTTCTGAATCGATGCGATGACAAGGGTCTTTAGAGGAATGTAGGGAGCCTGGACAGGAGGTCGGCGTTGGAGTGTTTGGTGGTGGGCTGATATGACAACTTGTACCGGTAACTGGGCAAGAGGACGGCCCACAGTTGTAACTTCTGCAGTGTTTGTGCTGGAGCAAGCTGGGAGGGCCCAAACAGAGCCATAAATGATCTGTGTTCCAAACTAGAAAAAATCGGCAGGCGTACATCTATTGTTGGAAGTGTGTGTCCCTTAAATGATAGCCAATACCTCTTTTTCTAGTTGGCTGTAGTTGCTTTGGGACCTTGATCAATGTCATCGAGACAAACAAAGTTGGCTTGTCATTGGAGCCTTCTCGGTGTAGCAACACTGCACCGATGCCATAAGATGAGGTGTTACTGCAAGAATGACAGGCTTGTTGGGGTTGAAGTGGACCAGATGCTGATCACTTAGTGCATCTTTCAGCCACTGGAAAGCGTTCTTGCATCTGACTGACCACACGAACAGAAGTGCCGCAACCTGAGCAGCATTTGGGATAAAATGGATGTAATACATTAGCTTTCCCATTACAGCTTACTATTCTGATACATTGTTTGGTGTAGGCAAGTCACAGATGGCTGCTAAGTAGGAAAGTGATGTATAGATGCCGTGCGCATTAATCACGTGGCCAGGATACTCAATTTCAATGAGACAGAAGGAAAACTTAGATCAGCTGCACATCAATCCTGCTTCGTAAGACACTTCAAACAGTGCCTATAAATTTTGTAAGTGTTTTCCTGCAGTATGACCAGAGATAACTATATCATCTAAATAGTTAGAACAAGAAGGTACTTGTGACTTCAGTTGTTCAAGGTACCTTTGGAAAATAGCTGGAGTAGAAGTGCTACCGAATGATAACTGCTGAAACTGGAACAATGCCTTGTGTGCGTTGTTCACAAAAATATTCTTGGACACCTCATCTAAAGGCAGTTGCAAGTAGGTGTCCTTTAGATCAATTTTTGAAAAGAAATGACCCTGACCTAATTTGGCCAATCAGATTTTCAGGGCAGGGCAATAGGAAAGAATGAACAACAGTTTGTGGTTTGACAGTTGATTTTAAGTTTGCACAGAGTCTCAACTTGCCCAACAGTTTAGTAAGGGTCACCAGGGGAGATACCCATTGGCTGGCTGACAATGATTTGATGACATAACTGTCCTGCAACTGCTGAAACTCTGTGGCAACCCAGTCGCGTAATGCAAAGTGACAGGACGAGAACTAACAAACATGGGCTGTGCATTGTCTTTCAATGTCATACGGGCCTTGAACCCTTGGGCCTTGACTAAACTACCATCTAGCAGAGCTCTGTACTTGTCACATAATGCATTAATATTGGCCAGAACACTGGATGAATTAATTTGTACTACCCTCGTATGAACTGAAAGTGTGACAAGGTCAAAGCTATCCATGTCAAAAATGTCAGTAGACTCTCGACAGCATAATACGTGAAATAACACTGTTTCAGTAGTAACATGGAATGTGGCTGGTAAAATGCACACTCCAAGCACTGGAATAAGTTGTTCATTGTATCCTGACAATGAGTACTGCGATTGCTGAGGCTGTGGGTACCTAATCATGCATATATAGGGCACTGCATCGTAACTCACTCAAAAGAACATAAAATGTACTGGAATGCCGAATTGATAAGATCAGAGTTTGTATCCTGGCAATCTGATGAAACAGCAACAGAATCGGCGGACCATTGTGCAGCATACCCAACATACAACTCATTAGAATCACTATCTGCCATGGAATGTGAAAGCTGCCTCACACCATCTGTATTTAAACATATTGACTGGATATGGTGGTGTTTGCCACGTGCGAAACTCTTGGCTTTGCAGCACGAGCATTGTGTCCTACCGTGTGCTTGAGAGCAACGTAGGCAGGACTTCTGCTATTGCGTGGGCTGCACCATGGCCTGACAGTGAGACTAGTTCCCACATGAGCTAGATGTCGGGTGACGTCTAACCTGAATGGGAGGGGTTGGCCCCTGAACTGTCTTACTCGATGACAGATCTAGTAGGTACTTCAAAAATGTGCTCAATTACACCTAAATGTCCTGTGACTCAGTAATTGACAATACTGTACTGAGGTCAAGGTTTGGATGCTTTAGTAAGGCAGCACGAATACGGGAATCGGACACATTCTGAGTAAACACATCTGTCATCATAATGCCACTATTACTTAATCCATAGGAACACTGAAAGTGACATTGTCTAATAAGGCCACAAAGTTCTGTTCCCCACTGTTTGTAGGACTGGCTTGGCCGCTGTTTTAATCTGAAAAACTTATAACTTGCAGCCGCTAGATGCACTTGTGATTTAAAATGATTTGACAGTTTGTCATTTAACTCATCGTAGGGGATTTCATGGAGGTTGGCAATCTGGAAACGGTTTTTCTACCAACCAGAATACATCTGAGCCTACAATGGGGAGAAAATGCTAAATACTCTGGCTACCTGTTATGCTGTAGATGTTGAAAAGCTCCATCAATGGCGTAACTTATCAGCCCAGTCTTCACTTTGTGCCAGAAACTCTCTGAATTCAAGTTTTTGAATAATTTGTTGTTTCTAATTGAAAAGGTAGAGGTGGCAGTCGTCGTGCCACCACAATTTCTCGCAGTGCTTATAATAATTGTTCAATCCTTTGTCCCTGTAGTTGTTTAGCTTGCATTAAAGACACATCTGGAAGAGTCATGGTGAACACTCAATACAATGACACACGCAACAGAAAGTAGCACCGCTGCAAAGGCGGGTCAGTTACACAATATGCCACAGGAAGCTAATCGCAACCTGTGTCCTTGGTGTCACTTTGCTTGTTGTGTCTGACTTTCTGGACACTGAAGCAACTGGTAATAATTCAGTTAATTAGAACACTCAAAAGAAGTAATACTTTATTAATTAAAACAAAATTTGACTTTTCTTGCCTGGCTTGGCTGTAGCTATGAGACAGCACGTGCAGATTTCCGTTTCAGAACACACTTAACGAGCTACGATTACTCAGTGCCGAATAGAAACAAGTATAGAATGGCTGTACTGTGGCTTCACAACAGTCACTAGAAAGCTCAAGTTCATAGCAACTTGTTGACATAGTGCTGATAGCATTGGCATGTAGACACAGTTCACAGGAGATGGAAGTCTCTTCATTCTCTGATGGTTGACATACGCTATGTTATGGTGAGCAGGCAGCACGATGACATTACTCTGACAGGAGCTTCCTCGAAGTGGAAAGGGTCTGACCTTGAACAGAACTGCTCTCCTGGCCTCTGTGAACACTATTTCAGGACAGAGACGTGGTGGTGACACCTCAGAACTACTGGAGGCATGGCTTCTTCCTAGCATCTCATTGGTGGCTTGTGCTATATATATTGTTGAATATTGTTGAATAATTGTCATCAGGTGTCTTAACTGGTTCAGAACTGATTGCCAGGTGCATATTTCAGTGGTGTCTCATATGATTCATGCTGTTTGGGAAAAGACCGTGGAAAAGAAGATCATGGGGGTGCAAATAACAGTTTCAACCATAATGGTAACTGTACAATTTAAGATGACATCAGGCATAGTGTTCAGACTGCTCCTCACACTAGTGTCATTCTCTGAGGCATATGATATGTTCTGGATGAAGCATTATGTGGGGTGTGGTAAAACAGAGCTTGCTGCTTATTGAATTGGCCAGCCAAGTCAGTCTCTATTGTTCTCAATGACTTGTACACAGGAACACTGCACCACCAACGGTGACAAGAGACACGTCGCACAGGCCTTGCAGCGGTATGTTAACACAAGTGAACATTGCAAGCCAACACCCAGTGAACGCCCAGAGCACAGCTGTACTCTTGGCTATACTCCATGTCTTTCAAGCCAAGATGTTAGCATCAGGGAAAGCTTAAAGGCCATCGTGTCAGCATGTTTACCCCCATACAACAGCCAAGGTCAACCATGTACTGCCTCCAAACACAGCAGAAACATCACACATCTACTGCATTCTCAGTCCACAAAAACATTTGCACCACCCATAAGCTGCTGCTTATTGAAATGGCCAGGTAAGTCAATCTCTGTTGCTCTCAATGTCTTTTACACAGGAACATTGCGCCGCGAACAGCGATGAGAGACACGATGCACAGGCATTGCAGTGGTATGTTAACACATGGAATTTTAGCAGAGTAGTGCATGTCAGAACATCACATGGAAATCAGTGAAATAGAATGGATTCATCTTGATTGCTACAAGTAAATATCATGCTTCTGTAGAACCCATAAAAAGAAAGGGGGAGTTAAGTCCAAGGCCCTTCAAGTTAACAAATATTTTGCTGAACAGATTTTTGAATGCTGTGCCACAATAGTGGATCTGTAAACACACATGCTTGTAGTATTGACATTTGCAGACCACTACCAAGAAGTATCTTAAGCTTCATAAAGCAGCTAAAAACAATTTTAATAAGATTATGCAGATTTAACTGGAAAATTGTTTGTGCAGACTTCAACATTGATTTCCTGTCAGTTAATACTGATCAAAGACACAGAGAGTTGATCTCCAGCTTTAGATTATGTTCTGTGGTAAAATTCCCTACAAGGATTAAAGGACTTATATCTATTGACAGTTTGTTTTTAGAACAAACAGTCAGAAGTGATTTAGTTGTAAAACCAATATTCAGTGGTTTATCTGACCTGATTGTAAAACATAAACAACACAATTTACAGGCCAGTTAGATACAGAGCATAAAAGAAAAGCGCTGTATTGCAGAACCATAAACAATGACTTGATATCCATGTTTCGAGAGTAATTGTGGGAAGAATTCTGGGGAGACATTTATAGAGCAGACAGTATTAATGGAAAGTTAACTTTTCCTTAAACGTATTCCCACAGCACTTGGAGTCATGTTTTCCCCTAAAAAAATGAGAGAAAAATTGAACAGAAGCAAGGATAAAGGGTGAATAACACCTGGGGATTAAAGTATCTTGTGCTAGGAAGAGAGAATTCTTATGTGATTCAGACAACAATCAGTATTTGATATTTGAAACACTATTACAATCAGTGTTGTTGAATCCTTCATGCTGCCATTACAAACTCAAAACTCGTGTACTGTGCTCAGAAAATAAGCCACTCCAAGAATAAGGCAAAATTAAATTATTATATTATTTCGAACATTATTGAACAAGACCAAATACAACAAGTATTCCGAATTAAATTGAGCCTCCAGAAAATAGGTCTGGCAGAAATGGTGACACTTTGAAATCATTGGCCACCAAATTCAGTGATTACTTTAACAGACTACCTTGGGCATGCAAATAACTTTACAGTGATAGAACATAACATGTGGAGTGCTACAGCAGTTGGTACAGGGTCACGTTTTTATTATTATTATTATTTCTTTCCTTTCTCAGATGTTATGTCTGGTTAAAAATGGAAAGTGACGCGGACCTTGATCAAGCGTGACTTCCTTTTAACTGTAGGGTATATGTTACATTGCATTTAGGAACTTTCGGGTAATTGAACATGTATCAATAATTACAGATTTCTGTAGTTGTATATATAACTTTGGATGTAGCTGTATTGCGTTGATGTACTGGTGGAGATTGTGTGGTATGACTCCTGTAGTTGATAGTATAATTGGTATAATGTCAACTTTATCCTGATGCCACATATCCTTGACTTCCTCAGCCAGTTGGATGTATTTTTCAATATTTTCTCCCATTTTCTTCTGTATATTTGTTGTATTGGGTATGGATATTTCGATTAGTTGTGTTAATTTCTTCTTTTTATTGGTGAGTATGATGTCAGGTTTGTTATGTGGTGTTGTTTTATCTGTTATAATGGTTCTGTTCCAGTATAATTAGTATTCTTCATTCTCCAGTACATTTTGTGGTGCACACTTGTTTGTGGGAATGTGTTGTTTTATTAGTTTATGTTGTATGGCAAGTTGTTGATGTATTATTTTTGCTACATGGTCATGTCTTCTGGGGTATTCTGTATTTGCTAGTATTGTACATCTGCTTGTGATATGATCTACTGTTTCTATTTGTTGTTTGTAAAGTCTGCATTTATCTGTTGTAGTATTGGGATCTTTAATAATATGTTTGCTGTAATATCTGGTGTTTATTGTTTGATCCTGTATTGTAATCATGAATCCTTCTGTCTCACTGTATATATTGCCTTTTCTTAGCCATGTGTTGGATGCGTCTTGATCGATGTGTGGCTGTGTTAGATGATACAGGTGCTTGCCATGTAGTGTTTTCTTTTTCTAATTTACTTTCTTCGTATCTGTTGATGTTATGTGATCTAAAGGGTTGTAGGAGTGGTTATGAAATTGCAATGGTGTAGCTGATGTATTTATATGAGTGATTGCTTTGTGTATTTTGCTAGTTTCTGCTCGTTCTAGAAAGAATTTTCTTAAATTGTCTACCTGTCCATAATGTAGGTTTTTTATGTCGATAAATCCCCTTCCTCCTTCCTTTCTGCTTAATGTGAATCTTTCTGGTGCTGAATGTATGTGATGTATTCTATATTTGTGGCATTGTGATCGTGTAAGTGTATTGAGTGCTTCTAGGTCTGTGTTACTCCATTTCACTACTCCAAATGAGTAGGTCAATATTGGTATAGCATAAGTATTTATAGCTTTTGTCTTGTTTCTTGCTGTCAGTTTTGTTTTCGGTATTTTTGTTAGTCTTTGTCTATATTTTTCTTTTAGTTCTTTAATATTTGTATTATCTATTCTTATTTTTTGTCTGTATCCTAGATATTTATAGGCATCTGTTTTTTCCATCGCTTCTATGCAGTCGCTGTGGTTATCCAATATGTAATCTTCTTGTTTAGTGTGTTTTCCCTTGACTATGCTATTTTTCTTACATTTGTCTGTTCCAAAAGCCATATTTATGTCATTGCTGAATACTTCTGTTATCTTTAGTAATTGGTTGAGTTGTTGATTTGTTGCTGCCAGTAGTTTTAGATCATCCATGTATAGCAAATGTGTTATTTTGTGTGGGTATGTTCCAGTAATATTATATCCATAATTTGTATTATTTAGCATGTTGGATAGTGGGTTCCGAGCAAGGCAGAACCAGAAAGGACTTAATGAGTCTCCTTGGTATATTCCACGCTTAAACTGTATTGGCTGTGATGTGATATTATTTGAATTTGTTTGGATATTAAGTGTGGTTTTCCAATTTTTCATTACTACCCCCATGAACCATGGACCTTGCCGTTGGTGGGGAGGCTTGCGTGCCTCTGCGATACAGATGGCCGTACCGTAGGTGCAACCACAACGGAGGGGTATCTGTTGAGAGGCCAGACAAACGTGTGGTTCCTGAAGAGGTGCAGCAGCCTTTTCAGTAGTTGCAGGGGCAACAGTCTGGATGATTGGCTGATCTGGCCTTGCAACACTAACCAAAACGGGCTTGCTGTGCTGGTACTGCGAATGGCTGAAAGCAAGGGGAAACTACACCCGTAATTTTTCCTGACGGCATGCAGCTTTACTGTATGGTTAAATGATGATGGCGTCCTCTTGGGTAAAATATTCCGGAGGTAAAATAGTCCCCCATTTGGATCTCCGGGCGGGGACTACAAAAGAGAACGTCGTTATCAGGAGAAAGAAAACTGGCGTTCTACGGATCGGAGCATGGAATGTCAGATCCCTTAATCGGGCAGGTAGGTTAGAAAATTTAAAAAGGGAAATGGATAGGTTGAAGTTAGATATAATGGGAATTAGTGAAGTTCGGTGGCAGGAGGAACAAGACTTTTGGTCAGGTGAATACAGGGTTATAAATACAAAATCAAATAGGGGTAATGCCGGAGTAGGTTTAATAATGAATAAAAAAATAGGAATGCGGGTAAGCTACTACAAACAGGATAGTGAACGCATTATTGTGGCCAAGATAGACACGAAGCCCATGCCTACTACAGTAGTACAAGTTTATATGCCAACTAGCTCTGCAGATGATGAAGAAATTGATGAAATGTATGATGAGATAAGAGAAATTATTCAGGTGGTGAAGGGAGACGAAAATTTAATAGTCATGGGTTACGAATTCGAGAGTAGGAAAAGGGAGAGAAGGAGACATAGTGGGTGAATATGGATTGGGGGAGAGAAATGAAAGAGGAAGCCGTCTGGTAGAATTTTGCACAGAGCATAGTTTAATCATAGCTAACACTTGGTTCAAGAATCATAAAAGAAGGTTGTATACATGGAAGAATCCTGGAGATACTAGAAGGTATCAGATAGATTATATAATGGTAAGACAGAGATTTAGGAAGCAGGTTTTAAATTGTAAGACATTTCCAGGGGCAGATGTGGACTCTGACCACAATCTATTGGTTATGAACTGTAGATTAAAACTGGAGAAACAGCAAAAAGGTGGGAATTTAAGGAGATGGGACCTGGATAAACTGAAAGAACCAGAGGTTTTACAGAGTTTCAGGGAGAGCATAAGGGAACAATTGACAGAAAAGGGGGAAAGAAATACAGTAGAAGAAGAATGGGTAGCTCTGGGGGATGAAGTAGTGAAGGCAGCAGAGGATCAAGTAGGAAAAAAGATGAGGGCTAGTAGAAATCCTTGGGTAACAGAAGAAATATTGAATTTAATTGATGAAAGGAGAAAATATAAAAACGCAGTAAATGAAGCAGGCAAAAAGGAATACAAACGTCTCAAAAATGAGATCGACAGGAAGTGCAAAATGGCTAAGCAGGGATGGCTAAAGGACAAACGTAAGGATGTAGAGGCTTATCTCACTAGGGGTAAGACAGATACTGCCTACAGGAAAATTAAAGAGACCTTTGGAGAAAAGAGAGCCACTTGTATGAATATCAAGAGCTCAGGTGGAAATCCAGTTCTAAGCAAAGAAGGGAAAACAGAAAGGTGGAAGGAATATATAGAGGGTCTATACAAGGGCAATGTACTTGAGGACAATATCATGGAAATGGAAGAGGATGTAGATGAAGATGAAATGGGAGATACGATACTGCGTGAAGAGTTTGACAGAGCACTGAAAGACCTGAGTCGAAACAAGGCTCCGGGAGTAGACAACATTCTATTGGAACTACTGACAGCCTTGGCAGAGCCAATCCTTACAAAACTTTACCGTCTGGTGAGCAAGATGTATGAGACAGGCGAAATACCCTCAGACTTCAAGAAGAATATAATAATTCCAATCCCAAAGAAAGCAGGTGTTGACAGATGTGAAAATTACCGAACTATCAGTTTATAAGTCACAGCTGCAAAATACTAACACGAATTCTTTACAGACGACTGGTAAAACTGGTAGAAGCCAACCTCGGCGAAGATCAGTTTGGATTCCTCAGAAATGTTGGAACACGTGAGGCAATACTGACCCTACGACTTATCTTAGAAAATAGATTAAGGAAAGGCAAACCTACGTTTCTAGCATTTGTAGACTTAGAGAAAGCTTTTGACAATGTTGACTGGAATACTCTCTTTCAAATTCTAAAGGTGGCAGGGGTAAAATACAGGGAGCGAGAGGCTATTTACAATTTGTACAGAAACCAGACGGCAATCGTAAGAGTCGAGGGGCATGAAAGGGAAGCAGTGGTTGGGAAGGGAGTGAGACCGGGTTGTAGCCTCTCCCCGATGCTATTCAGTCTGTATATTGAGCCAGCTTTGAAGGAAACAAAAGAAAAGTTCGGAGTAGGTATTAAAATCCATGGAAAAGAAATAAAAACTTTGAGGTTCGCCGATGACAGAGACAGCAAAGGACTTGGAAGAGCAGTTGAATGGAATGGACAGTGTCTTGAAAGGAGGATATAAGATGAACATCTAAAAAAGCAAAACGAGGATAATGGAATGTAGTCGAATTAAGTTGGGTGATGCTGAGGGAATTAGATTAGGAAATGAGACACTTAAAGTAGTAAAGGAGTTTTGCTATTTGGGGAGCAAAATAACTGATGATGGTCGAAGTAGAGAGGATATAAAATGTAGACTGGCAATGTCAAGGAAAGCGTTTCTGAAGAAGAGAAATTTGTTAACATCGAGTATAGGTTTAAGTGTCAGGAAGTCGTTTCTGAAAGTATTTGTATGGAGTGTAGCCATGTATGGAAGTGAAACATGGACGGTAAATAGTTTGGACAAGAAGAGAATAGAAGCTTTCGAAATGTGGTGCTACAGAGGAATGCTCAAGATTAGATGGGTAGATCACATAATGAGGAGATATTGAATAGAATTGGGGAGAAGAGGAGTTTGTGGCACAACTTGACAAAAAGAAGGGACTGGTTAGTAGGTCATGTTCTGAGGCATCAAGGGATCACAAATTTAGCATTGGAGGGCAGCGTGGAGGGTAAAAATCGTAGAGAGATACCAAGAGATGAATACACTAAGCAGATTCTGAAGGATGTAGGCTGCAGTAGGTACTGGGAGATGAAGAAGCTTGCACAGGATAGAGTAGCATGGAGAGCTGCATCAAACCAGTCTCAGGACTGAAGACAACAACAACATGTTTTGGAACTATATTAATTTAGGATCTACTTTCTATATTTCCAATATCTGTAGTAACCATGAGTGGGGTACACTATCAAAAGCTTTTTGGTAATCAATGTATGCGTAGTGCAGCGACCTTTGTTTAGTTTTAGCTTGATATGTCATCTCTGTATCTATTATGAGTTGCTCTTTACATCCTCGTGCTCCTTTGCAGCAGCCTTTTTGTTCTTCATTTATAATTTTGTTCTGTGTTGTATGTGTCATTAATTTCTGTGTAGTGACTGAAATTAATATTTTGTATTTTGTTGGTAGGCATGTTATGGGGCGATATTTTGCTGGGTTTGCTGTGTCTGCTTGGTCTTTAGGTTTCAGATAAGTTATTCCTTGTGTAAGTGTATCAGGGAATGTGTATGGGTCTGCAATGTAATTGTTAAATAATTTAGTTAAATATGAATTTGCTGAGGTGAACTTCTTTAGCCAGAAATTTGCTATTTTATCATTTCCAGGGGCTTTCCAACTGTGCGTAGAATTAATTGCTTAGGTGACTTCATGTTGCAGAATTATCACTTCAGACATTTGTGGTATCATCTTGGATGAGTCTGTTTCTGCTTGTATCCACCGTGCGTGTCTGTTATGTTGTACCGGGTTTGACCATATGTTGCTCCAGAAGTGTTCCATGTCTGTTATGTTTGGTGGATTGTCTATTTTAATGTGTGTGCTATCTATTGTCTGATAAAATTTCTTTTGGTTTGTGTTGAATGTTTGGTTTTGTTTCCTTCTATTTTCACTTTTTTTATATCTTCTAAGTCGTTTGGTCAATGCTTGTAATTTCTGCTTCTTTTCATCTAATTGCTCTATCGCTTCTTGTTGTGAGATTTTACCTAACCTTTTTCGTTTTTTGTCTGATATTTCATTTCTTATAAATTGTGTTAGCTGTCCAATGTCTTTTCTCAGTTTCTCTATTCTGATCTGTAGCCTGTGTTGCCATGCTGGTTTTATGGGTTTCTTCTGTGTGTTGGTTGCTTCTGATCTCTGCCTAGTGTGTATATTTAGTGTAGTGAGTGCTCCTACATAAACCAGTAGTTGTAGCTCTTCCATTGTTGTATTTTCATTTATTTTGTTGTGTATGATTGTGTTGATAGTTGTTATTGTTGTTTCAACTTGTGGGTTATTTGGTGGTCTATGCAAGAATGGTCTAATGTCTGTATTTGTGTCTTTGTAGTCTATATATGTCAACTGAAATTTTTCTTCTGTATCTAACATGTGTGTCACTTCATGTTCTATTTGTGCTTGTTCTGGTGGCTGTCTTAAGATTTCGTTTTCCTCTGATTGTTTAATTGATGCGTGGTGTTCTTTGTTTGTTTGCTCTGTGATGTTTGAGTCCATTACTTTATTTTCTTCTTCTGATTGCACATTATTTTGTTCCAGTATTTGTTGTACTTTTTGTTTGATGTTTTATAATTCTGACTGTGGTATCCTGTTATTTTTTGATTACTACACGAATGTGATCAGCCAGTCGTTGTTCTGTTAAAAATTTTAATTCTGGATATCTGGTAATAAATGTTGTGTATACTTGTGGTCTGTATCCAGTTGTGCTGGTTCCTAAGTTTGTTGCTTGGTAATAACAGAACATGAGGTGTCGCTTAACTTCATCTGACCATCTCATCCTCTGTCTTTGTTTTCCTTCTAGAGTGGTTGCAGGAAGCATGTCCTGCAAAACACCTCTATTTGGATTTAAATCATTTTCCGTGTGGCTAGCAGTGTCGTTACCATTGTGGACGGGCATAGGGTTCAAGTGTCGTCCCCGTCCATGACAGCGCTTGTCCGAGGCTTCAGTAGTTCCATCCTGAACCAACTAATCACACTGAAAGGGGGGTTAGCCATATTAGTGGTTTGTTCTTTTCGTCGCCTTTTACGACTGGCAGATCATACCAAAGGCCTATTCTTTTCCCGAGCCTCCACGGGGTTTATTATTATTATTATTATTATTATTAACATACATAAGTGATGCTCCTATAGCTTTAAAGGGTAGTTCAAAAGCATACAAATCTATGGTCCAAGCTCAATCTTAGCAGACACAGCTCAGACGATACCGGAAAAGGCCTACAAATTATTTGTAGTGAACAGTTTGTCTTAACCTCACAAAGACTAATATTATGCAGTTTCAGGAAACTAATAATTACCTTTTAACAGCAGAAATATACGTTAATGGTCATATAGTTAATGAAGCATAGTGCATAAAATTGCTTGGGGTCCTGCTGGATAGCTCTTGGATAAACTAATCAAGAAGTGCAGTTCAGCATTACAATGCCCTTAGAAGCTTCTCCCATTGTGTTGACTTAAAGACAAGAATCTTAGCTTATTTTGCATAGTTCACTCCCTGTTCTTGTATGAAAATATTATCTGGGGCAATGCTCTTAAAGTCAATGAAATGTTTATTCAACAGAAGTGAGCAGGAAGAATATTGTGTAAAGTAGATAATTGTACATATTGCAGAAGCCCTTTTTTTTTTTTTTTTTAAATTCCTTAAGGGCCTTTTGTAATGAAACTCAGTTACAATTGAACTGTAACATACGAAGCCTGTTCAAAAGATTCTGGAACATTCATAATTTCATGCCAATGATGTGTTGGAGCAAAATGCTGTTGGCATCCCTATACATGCCTGTGTTTAATGTGTGACTGCCAGAAGTTTCATTGTTGTATGTCTGTTAGTTATTGTTCAGTGCTGTATTGAGTAGAACGTTATGTCACACAGTTTGGGAATTTCGAGATGGCAGAGTTAGAGGAGCAACGCGTCTCCATTAAATTTTGCATGATATTCAAGAAAACCTTTATAGAGACAGGCCAAATGATGCATAAAGTCCATGATGGTGGTTGCTTAAGCCGTTTTCAGTGTTATGAACGGTTCACACAATTTAAAATTGGCCGGATGGAAGTTAGAGACAACCACTGTTCAGGACTCCCTTTGACGTCTACCGACAATGCGGATGTCAGGATCGTCAATGTAATTATGCGTGTCAATTGAAGACTGACTGTCCAAGAGATTGCAGAAGAATCTAAAATTTCAGTTGGATCATGCCATGAAAACCTGACACAGCATCGTGGAATAAATTGAGTTGCCAGTATCATGGAATGCATTGAGTTGCCACCAAGTTCGTCCCATGGCTCATGAGTTATGACCTGAAAGACCTTCGCCTCAAAAACCGAGCTTTTGGATTGCGCAAACAAAAATGAAGTGTTCCTTAAGAGAATTACAACTGGTGATGAGTCATAGGTCTATGGTTATG
Source organism: Schistocerca americana (assembly GCF_021461395.2). Taxonomy (NCBI): domain Eukaryota; kingdom Metazoa; phylum Arthropoda; class Insecta; order Orthoptera; family Acrididae; genus Schistocerca; species Schistocerca americana. The sequence continues at coordinate 226,051,823 of NC_060119.1, forward strand.
ATTTTGGGATCAAGATTATGATTATGATGTTGACATCAAGGTTATGGTTATGATGTTGACTTTAAGGTTCCTTCTTCACAGTAGGTCAGGAAAGGTTCTCCGAGACTAGAAAAAGCTCTCCAGTCAGGTCAGATGTCAAAGCCATGCCACTGATAGTTTTTTTTGACTTTGAAGGATTAGTTCATCATGAATTTGTGCCGCAGGGACAAACTGTTAATTGATGCTACTATCGGGATGTATTGTGATGCCTGCGAGAAAATTTGAGAAGGAAACAGCCTGAAATATGGCGAGACAATTCATGGCTCTTGCATCACAATTATGCATCTCCACATTCATCTCTGTTGGTGCGTAACTATTGCATAAAAAAAGAAATCACTGTGCTGCCTCATCCTCTGTACCCTCCAGACCTGGCCCCTGCAGACTTCTTTTTATTTCCATAGTTGAAAACCCTATTGAAAGGATGAAGGTTTGCAACCATAGGCAAAATAAAAGAAAATTCGCAGGTGGGGCTTCACGTGATCCAGCAAGAAGTGTCCCAAGACTGCTTCTGGAAGTGGAAATGGTGTTCGGAGTTCTGTATCAGTTGCGAAAGAGAGTATTTTGAAGGAGACCGTGCAAAATAGGTAAAAGGAAAGGATAGAAATATTTTGTGGACTAAGGTCTGGAATTTTTTGAACAGACCTTGTACACAGTCACAATACAAGACACAAAAATAATTTACATGTAGACCTTGCTTCCTTGCATAGCATTGAAACTAGACTCTGGTGGTAAGATATTTGACAAGCTCCTATCTAACGTAAAGCAAGTAATTTGGAATCCATAGAAGTTCAAAAGAAAATTAAGACATGTTTCAGTAATCATTCTTACTACATGTTATCTGAATGTCTAGACTCGGGAATTTAAAATTTCAGTTTTCTACATGGCAAGTAGCAGAGTTAGTTATAAAGTGGTATAACAAGTACTAATGTACTATAAATAGGACTGAGTAAGTGCAGCAACTTGATGTGGCATGGATTCAATAAGTCGTTGGAAGACCCCTGCAGAAATACTGAACCACGCCACCTCTATAGCCATCCATAATTGTGGAAGTGTTGCAGGTGCAAGGTGTTGTGCACAAACTGACCTCTTGATTATCTCCCACAGATGTTTGATGGGATTCACATAGGGTGATCTGAGTGGCTAAATCATTTGTTCGAATTGTCCAGGATGTTCGTCAAAGCAATCATGAACATCTGTGACCCGGTGACATGGCACATTGTCGTCCATAAAAATTCCATTGTTGTTTGGAGACAAGAAGTCCATGAATGACTGCAAATAGTCTCAAAGTAGCTGAACATAACCATTTCCACTCAATGATCAGCTTAGCAGGACCAGAGTACCTAGTCCATGCCATGTCAGCACAGCTCACACCATTATGGAGCCACCACTGTATAGTGCCTTGTTGACAATTTGGGTTCGTGGTTTCGTGGGGTCTGTTACTCACTAGAACCCTACCATCACCTCTTACCAACTGAAATCTAGACTTACCTGACGAGGCCACAGTATTCCAGTTGTCTAGAGTCCAACCGATAATGTTCATGAGCTCATGAGAGGTGTTGTAGACGATGATGTGTTGTTAGCAAAGGTTCTCGTGTTGGTCATCTTCTGCCATAGTCCATTAATGCCAAATTTTGCCACACTGTTCTAACAGGTACGTTCATCGTACATCACACAGATTTTTGTGGTTATTCCACTCAGTGTTGCTTGTCTGTTGGCATTGACAACTCTACGCAAATGTCACTGCTCTCAGTCATTAAGTGAAGGTTGTCAGCCATTGTATTCTCTGTGGTGAGAGATAATACTTGAATTTTTTTTTTTTTCAGCACACTCTTGACACTGTGCATCTGGCAATATTCAATTCCCTAAAAACTTCCAAAATGAAATGTCCCATGTGCCTAGCTGCAACTATCATTCTGTGTTCAAGGTCTGTTAATTCCCATCATGAGGACATAATCACATCAGAGACCATTACACATGAACCACTTGGGTACAAATGACAATTGCACTAGTGCACTGCCCTTTTATACCTTTTGTACACAATACTACTGTCATCAGTATATGTGCATATGTCTATCCCATAACTTAGGTCATCTCAATGTTTAATAAAACTAAAGACACAGTAGCTTTTTTCAAAGTAGCGCTTTACTTACTAGAACTGAATTAAATTTAGATGTTGTAAGTGTAAATAACATTAAGTAGTGTAGTGATAGTTTATTGTTAATGCAGTAAATGGATTAAGTTTCTATTATGTCTTCGTCTCATGTTAATGTATACCTTGACACATTCCATATCCCTGTAGTTTCCCCTTCTTGATGGGACCTACGGAACATGGCAAGTGGATGAATAAATGGGTAAATGAGTGAGTGAGTGGCTGACTGACTGAATATCTAAGAGGCAGCAGCTTGGCAATTTGCTTCAGCTATCATAGTTTCCACACAACTTTATTTTCGTTCCAAGATACATTTGCGCCCAAAATATCCAGTCAACTTTAGTCAGTTTCAAACTTTTATTATAATTTGTTCGGAAATCAGCAATGCTGTCTCTCTTCCTGCCAGTGACTAGCCGGACCCTCTCTCTTTCTCCCCCTCTCCCCCACCCCCTCTCACCCCTCTCTTTTCTCCCCCTCTTTCTCCCCCTCTCTCTTTCTCCCCCTCTCCCCCTCTCTCCCCCTCTCTCTGTCTCCCCCCCCTCTCTCTGTCTCGCCCCCCCTCTCTCTCTGTCTCGCCCCCCCCTCTCTCTCTGTCTCGCCCCCCCCTCTCTCTCTGTCTCGCCCCCCCTCTCTCTCTGTCTCGCCCCCCCCCTCTCTCTCTGTCTCGCCCCCCCTCTCTCTCTGTCTCGCCCCCCCTCTCTCTCTGTCTCGCCCCCCCCCCTCTCTCTCTGTCTCGCCCCCCCCCTCTCTCTCTGTCTCGCCCCCCCTCTCTCTCTCTGTCTCGCCCCCCCCCTCTCTCTCTCTCTGTCTCCCCCCTCTCTCTCTCTCTGTCTCCCCCCTCTCTCTCTCTCTGTCTCCCCCCCTCCTTCTCTCTGTCTCCCCCCCTCCTTCTCTCTGTCTCCCCCCCTCCTTCTCTCTGTCTCCCCCCCTCCTTCTCTCTGTCTCCCCCCTCCTTCTCTCTGTCTCCCCCCTCCTTCTCTCTGTCTCCCCCCTCCTTCTCTCTGTCTCCCCCCTCCTTCTCTCTGTCTCCCCCCTCCTTCTCTCTGTCTCCCCCCTCCTTCTCTCTGTCTCCCCCCTCCTTCTCTCTGTCTCCCCCCTCCTTCTCTCTGTCTCCCCCCTCCTTCTCTCTGTCTCCCCCCTCCTTCTCTCTGTCTCCCCCCTCCTTCTCTCTGTCTCCCCCCTCCTTCTCTCTGTCTCCCCCCTCCTTCTCTCTGTCTCCCCCCTCCTTCTCTCTGTCTCCCCCCTCCTTCTCTCTGTCTCCCCCCTCCTTCTCTCTGTCTCCCCCCTCCTTCTCTCTGTCTCCCCCCTCCTTCTCTCTGTCTCCCCCCTCCTTCTCTCTGTCTCCCCCCTCCTTCTCTCTGTCTCCCCCCTCCTTCTCTCTGTCTCCCCCCTCCTTCTCTCTGTCTCCCCCCTCCTTCTCTCTGTCTCCCCCCTCCTTCTCTCTGTCTCCCCCCTCCTTCTCTCTGTCTCCCCCCTCCTTCTCTCTGTCTCACCCCACCCTCTCTCTGTCTCACCCCACCCTCTCTCTGTCTCCCACCCTCACCCCACCCCCACCCTCTCTCTGTCTCCCACCCCCACCCCACCCCCACCCTCTCTCTGTCTCCCACCCCCACCCCACCCCCACCCTCTCTCTGTCTCCCACCCCCACCCCACCCCCACCCTCTCTCTGTTTCCCACCCCCACCCCACCCCCACCCTCTCTCTGTCTCCCACCCCCACCCCACCCCCACCCTCTCTCTGTTCCCCCCCCCCCCCCCCCACCCCACCCCCACCCTCTCTCTGCCCCCCCACCCTACCCCCACCCTCTCTCTGTCCCCCCCACCCTACCCCCAACCTCTCTCTGTCCCCCCCCACCCCCACCCCACCCCCACCCTCTCTGTCCCACCCCACCCTCTCTCTGCCCCCCACCCCACCCCCACCCCCACCCTCTCTGTTCCACCCCACCCTCTCTCTGCCCCCCACCCCACCCCCACCCTCTCTCTGTCCACCCCCACCCCACCCCCACCCTCTCTCTGCCCCCCCCACCCCACCCTCTCTCTGTCTCTCTCTCCCTCTCTCCACTCCCACCCTCTCTCTCTCTCTCTCCCTCCCTCCCACCTCCTCTCTCCCTCCCACCCTCCCCTCTCTCTCTCGCTGCTTCCATCAGTCTTGCATCAGTGATAAAGGAACTTAAGGTCATGAGATGTTAAGATCTAGTGACTTGTTAAATTGTTGTAAACTCATTTGTGAGGTAGTAATGACTACATAGTACAAAAGGAAGCACAGACAATAATAAAAAAATTACAACAATTCTGTTTTAACAATTTCCACAATCAACTGTTGCTTTGAGTTTGGATCTTGTTGAACTTGTTTCAGTACTGCATTCTTGCCACTGACTTGACATTCACTTCATTATACTTCTATTTGAGTTACACTTAAACGGAAATCGTAATCGCTATAACACGGCAAGCAGTGTATGGAGTTTCGAACTATTAACTGCTTTCTCATTACATATATGCTGTTGTCAACACCATTGATAGAAGATTTATGTAAGAAGATGACATATGAAAATGATGAAAGTAATGCAGCAGATATGTTCAGTGGCTTGTCACTTCATATGTTTTCTTGACAGAATTGATTAATAGTGTGCTTCTGGAACCACACCAGTAATGTTCAGTGGTTATCATAATTGTTACTTTTGTCATTTGTAGGTCACTTGGTCCTGCATCTGTTGAAGCAGTGGAATCACTGAAGAACCGCAGGGAATTTTATCAGTATGCGATGACAACTTCCCTGCAGCTGATTCAACAAGCAAAACAACTGAAAGCAGAAAATATGCATGTAAACATTGACCTGTACAGACACTGTACTACATTAGCAAGGTTTGTAGTTTTAACATATAGATACATCCTTGTATATTTTGGCTCTTTAGTGGTTTTATAACAAGTTACTAAATTGAGAACATAAATGCAATAATTTTGTTCCTTTGCTATAAGTTTCATCTGGATCAGATTTGTGAAATCTTTAGTGCAGGTCACCCACAAATAGTTACAGTGTGAATCTAAATTGTGTGTGTCTGTTGTAAACATCCTCTTCAACAGCTTTGCTAAGTGAAATAAATTAAATACACGATGATATTGTGACCTCATTCACAATGCACTGTACCAAACATTACAAACTACATTAATAGGTTAATTTGAAACTATATTTTGTAATCTGTGACAAGGTACACTTCAGGAGAGTATTTAATCTTTATGCTTTTCCTGTAGCTTTTTGTATTTTGTTTGTGTATATACAAAGATAAATAGATTAGGACAAATTTTTGTGATGTTAATCACTTTTTGTTTTAGGAACACGTTAGTTCTGAACATAGTGTCATTGTGACATAACTTTAGTTCGCATGTTATCATTATGTATGTAGTAGTGGTATTGTTTTATCACAGATACTATCAAACATTTCAAGTTATACAAAACCGCATAAGCATGCTGCAAACCTAATTACATTATAAGTACATACAGTATTATTCTAATTTGTGCTAAAAGCTTATGAAGATGCATTTTTACCCTATCCCGTTCAAACAATTTCACTCACGTATTTCTCACTCGTGCATTTCACTCACTTCATATATTCCCAGATGAAAAATTGCCCAGTCATGATCGCACAAATATCACACCAGTAACTAGTTTCAGGTCATTAACGAGCCACCTTAAGATCTAAAATACAGAAAATTGCCTTAAAAGGTGACTAATAACGATATAAATTTAATAATTAAAATTCTATTCTACGATACATACCAACATGAAATTACAATTTTGTTTTGGTGTATCAGCCACCAGGCATTATTCAGTGTCATAATCTATTGAACTGAATCGTTCTTATTAAATTGGAGGATCATATGGACAAATGTACATTGGAAAATTTATTAGAGCATGAAGAAAATGAAACAAACAAAAGTATATGAGGGAAGTAGTATCAGACCATTATCTTAAAAAGTAAACTAAACTCTGTCCGAACAGTCGAGAAGGCCCAACGGTAGTGACCAGCCGCTGTGTCATCCTCAGCCCACAGGCGCCACTGGATGTGGATATAGAGGGGCATGGGGGGGTCAGCACTGTGGAGGGGCATGTGGTCAGCACACTACTCTCCTGGCCATATGTCAACTTACGAGACCAGAGCCACTGCTTCTCGATCAAGTAGCTCCTCAGTTTGCCTCACAAAGGCTGAGTCATCCACCACCACCTAGAGACAAGGCTTCGGCAGAAAATTTGTAGCAGGTCATGACGTCATTCCAAGCGGGCCACCATTTTGTGTTTAGAAGCGGTTGTGTACCTACATGTTTGTTGGATTCTAGTGCTCAGGGTGTATACAACCCGGGAGATCTGGGAAAAACCCGGAAATGTTTTCATCCAGTAAAAACCCGGGATATTTTTAGAATTCCGGGAATTTTTCATTGCTTTAGTTTTCACGTAAATTTTTGTGATTTTGACTGGTAAGAACCGATATTCTAACAAAGGATATTACTGTACCCCGTTACTTCAGAATAATACTTCAGCAATAAAACATAAACAAGAGAAAAAAACGAAAATAGCTTATATTGCAAAGGAAATGCGCCATATACAACATCGACACACAATGCTCATGCAAGCGTCAGCCAATTGAAAATGTATCAAAGGCTTTAGGAAGACTTCATAACAACAAATTGCCTCGAATGAGCGTGAAGTCGCAACTGTTTACATTTGATTTGTTTTAGCAGCTATGTGCTGGCTCTTGCGCATGCACAGTTGATTCACATTTGAGAAGTAGATTCTCCCACTTTTGGCTACAGGAATGTGGCTGTTGGCTGTGCAAGCAGTCGCAGCAAGCAGCTAGATGCTACTGGAAAAGGGGGCGCCAAATTCATATTCTTGAGGAAAAAAAACTTGTTTCACAAAGCTCCTAGCATCCAGCGCACGTTTGTCTATCGATTATTCATATGATTTTGAAATGCTTCCCTGTTGGTTTTTGAACATATTTTAAGTTGATTTCTGAATGAATCATAAGTTGACTTTTGAATAGTGTACGTGATGTCTCTGTCAGGAGAATCCTCGTCACATCTAGAAATAAACTTTCTGCAGACAAAAGGGGATGGGGCTATACAAGCTGAGCGGAGTAAAGCCAAACGGATGAATATCAATCATTGTCTGATTATGTGGTTCATTGAGTTTGCGAATGATCAGCGTTATTATAATTACTAGCGAAATCCATAGATTCAGACTACCAGAATGGAAATAAACGACTGACAGGAATAACAGGTGAGAAGATTACGTGTTTCCAAGACAGTGAAATTTTGACAGAAAAATTTTTGGCGGGCCCGCTACACTAATAAGGACCAGTAGTATAGTTCCCCCCCTGCCGACTGTTGTGGCCGTGCGGTTCTAGGCGCTTCAGTCTGGACCGCTACGGTCGCAGGTTTGAATCCTGCCTCGGGCATGGATGTGTGTGATGTCCTTAAATTAGTTAGGTTTAAGTAGTTCTAAGTTCTAGGGGACTGATGACCTCAGAAATTAAGTCCCATAGTGCTCAGAGCCATTTGAACCAGTACAGTCCCCGGCCAGCAGCCGCTTAAGTTCTATTCTGGAAGTAGTGCGGAAAATGCGTTGTACGAATACGAACGCCTAACTGGAAAATAATCGCGGGATAACTAAACCTGTGATTCTGGCAGGGTTAGTGAAGTTAAACGGCGAACAAATTTTGACAATGGCAGGAATAGCTACAGAATTGGTGATGACAAGATTGATTGCTAGAACGTGGAAGGAGAAGAAACAGGGACATCACACAAATTATGGAACAATAAGACGATTCCAAATTTGTATAAAAATTTCCTAATACTACTTTTCAATCTCATGCTTGAAAAGCTGGTGCGTATGAATGTAAATGTGGAACTATTTCGTATCGTACAGCTTTTTGCTTGTAGTAGGCCTAATAGGCATTTGATATTGGTACTTCGTGGATTATATTCTGTCATGTTATAAAAATGGCCATTTGTGCCAAAACAGTTTCGTTTATTTGGTGTGTTACAAAATTGATGCCATATTAGAAAGGCCTATTTTGTTTTATCTAGCAGACAGTGACAAAATAGACGTAATCTTGGGTATTATTTGTATTAACAGCTTTTTCAGTATTAGATAACGACATTTCAGTTTTTCATGTAGCAAAACGTTTGACGAACTTCGATGATGTAATAGAGTCTTTCCCAGAAAGGAAAGCACGCCATGTAAAGCTGAAGCAAGATTAGAGAAAAAAATGCTAGGAGATAAGGTTTGAAGAAATGTGTAATTTCTTGCTTATCTCTTGTCAGTATTGGTTTTATATATCCTATATTTAATTTTATGCCACACAAAACAGCAAGTTATTAACTAATAGGCAATAAAGAGTTCAGGTTTTCTGAAGAGTTCTTATTCTGTCGATTACAAATAATCCCATCCACTATTAATTGCGAGTGTGTGTGTGTGTGTGTGTGTGTGTGTGTGTGTGTATATATATATATATATTTTTTTTTTTTTAATAAAAGAGGGGCAGGCTGTCAAACCGGCCAACTGGGAGCAGGAGAGGCACCACAGGACATTTCAGTTTCCACTCTCCTGAATATAGTTTGGACGTGCGGTAGAAAAATGCTTTATGAAGAGGCGTGGTACTGCACTTTGGCATACTTAAGACCAAATAATGTCTTACATTTCGTCGAATACGTATGTTTTATGTTTCAGGCTTTTCCGAAAGATGTGAGCTACGAACTGAACATATTTTGAAAATCCAATTTTTTTTTTAAGTATTGACCCAGTTCGCAAATGTCGAAATGTCGTAGATCCGGGGCTGATGCGCAGTGCAGTCTGAGTTATAGTGGGTAGACTCCACGTGACTCGTGTTTACATTTAGTGATGTTGCTGTTTCCCCTTCGTTTACTCTCACGTCAAATGAAAACAAAGTGGATATATGTGGCCGGGGCCTATCAAGTGAATTAAAACACATTCACATAATTACGGAAGGCTAAAGTATGTCATAACTTCCAGATTTTATTTTATTTCCACCTTTCTGACAGTCTAATCAGCTTGCGGAACAATGAAGTTGTTTCTGTCTGTTTGCTATAGAAATTTGACTTTTGTTAACCTTTTTCGCATAGACAGTCAATGTATTTGAAACTAAATTTTTAATTCCACAGTACTCGCTAGTTTCAACTGTTCGCTGCATTTCAAGTGCACGTTTTAATTTTCTAGAACGTATGGCATTATGCCATAATAAAGAACCAAACATGATGTAATACAGTACTGGTGCTCCAAGACAATTTACATCCCGAAATCCACATTGAAAAGCTTAATATCAGGTCAAGGTCTACTTCATAGGGAATCTGGACATACGAATGTGCACTTTAAGTATGCACTTTAAATGTGGACATTTTAATATGGTTCACAAAATTCCGATGCTCTTGGAGTATCCTCTGATGCCTTGTTTCTTTTATGACATAATGTATGATCTTTCAATGTTTTACATGTAAGTACATAAGGGCTTCCTACGTCATTATAGCTACCCAAGTGCGGTGTCGCTTGTTATCTGCACTCTCTGGCAACTGCTGAAATGAACTTTTTTCTAACAGGTCACGGGGAAATATTGCGAATAGTGGTTTGAAAAGCGTTACTTTCAAAGTAAATATCCTCTTAGGTAAGTTGAACTACGTGCAAGAATGTACCATGAATTTATTAAATCACAGAGTGTTTGACTCTCATTTAAAAATCAACTCTTTGATGATGAACCATTTAGAAGAATTTCGAACCCTGAAGATCAGACATTTATGTCATTATTAAAAATTTTACTGACACATTTGTGTGATATATCTTAAAGTGTAACACGCACAAAAAAGATCAACAGTATATGCAAAATCTTAGCTTCTCTTGCATCTTGAGACCAATATTATATGTGAAAACTTTTCTTTTCTTGTTGCAACACTATGTATATTAATTTAAACTATTAACTTTCCCTATTCGTGTGTTGGTGTTACTTAACAGTGATGTTGCTGTTGGCTGACTACATCACGTGTCTTACACTCTGAATATCCGCTGTCATCGGCTGGCAAGATCACTTGACATGAGCTACGAACGGCTTACAAAAGCGCATCGAAATGAGATTAGTAACAAATTAAGGGTCACAGTCTGGATGAGATGCAAATTTGGGAATGATTCGGAAAGTAACATGCGGTGTTTGGTGGAATTCCAATGTATACTTTCATAATACGAAAATACGCAGCGTACATGTTGCTGCACATCAAAGATTTTTCCAAAACGTGTCTTTTTCCCTGAGTTTCGTTTTCTAAAGTGTTGGGAAATTGTACACCTGTGTATAAAACCATAACCATTAAAAGGATTGATACGGGAAAATATACTGTCACCCGGGAGAAAGTGTGTTTTTAACCGGGAAATCCAGGAAAAATCCGGGTTTTTTCTTCCCTTGTCCACACATACACCCTGAGTGCTACATTTATGCTTAAAACTAGCGATTATAGTGTTTACTTCTAGTGAATCTACTGTGAACATGGTTTACAAATGTTGTGTACCAAGGTGTCATGGGAATCACAGAACTGGACCGAAAGTAATGTTGTTTTCCTTTCCTAAAGATTTGAATCTGAGTCAGAAATAGCTTTCAGCAATTTATTTGGACAATTTCCAACCCACTCAGCACACGAAGGTATGGAAAACCTATCTACTTAGTACTTTTTTTCCTAGTGGGATACCTTAAATTTTCGATGCATTTGACTAAAATTGTGAACAAAAGTTCACAGTAAATAGTATTCATTTTCAAGTGGCTTAATTTTGATTTTGAAAACAAAATATAAATTTGTGGCTTGTGTTACATTTTATTCGTGTTTAAATTTCTCTGCAATTTGTGTTTTGTTACACATTACCGATATGTTGTATTCTTTATTTGTGAGTGGGTGTTGTGTTGGTTTTCTCTCTCGCATTAGTTAGCATGAGTGCTAACGAATGTTGAAACTGCTGTTTTCATGTTTAAAAAGCGATGTCTCTGTAAGAAGATTATCTATGTTGTTCTTCGGTGTGTTAGTTTTTCCCATTATTAGGCATTCACAATCATTGGCTTTGCCAACTCATAACCAAATAATCATCTTTCAACCTAACCTACACTTCTGGTTACACTGCAGAATTGGTGTCATCACAACCAGATTTCAGTGGTGTCCTGTATCTATTGAGCCGCCTCATATAATCTGTCTGGTATCTTAATTGTTCCATTTAGTTCATTGATATGTCAAGTGTTACTTAGTTCATACAGCAGAGTTTGCTACGGAATGTTTAGTTGATATCATCTTAACATACTTCCAGTTGGATGGTCGTGACTCTTGTTGAGGTGTGTCATTTATGTTGATATCTGTACAACTTTATTTTGTGTTTGGCATGCATTTGCTTTGCAGTTGTTCTTCTATCCAAACACGAAACTTGTGCTATATCAAGACCCTCATTCAGTGTTACCTGCAATGACACAGTTTTAATATGTGCTGGCATAAATAATGTAGTAGTTGCTTATTCCACTCACAGTTTGGAATAGCTTAATATTGGACACAGTAGTTGGCCTCCATTCCCAAATTTGCATCTCATCCAGACTGTGACCCTTAATTTGTTACTAATCTCATTGTTTTTTTAAAACTTTTCTTATAAATCCCATTGGCAGTATGAGGCTGTGTGCCAGACGTGGAGGGCACATGGGTTTAATCTACTAGAAACATTCATAACAGCACACACTTTGGAACCGAGTGAAAAGTTTGTTCTTGAACTGTCATATTAGTGTAAAGTTTGTCACTCTCTCAGTTTTAAGAGACGCTCTTCTATTAGAATGCAAAGTGAAAGTAGTTTCTGCCAGTAACTGTAGAATCATGTGTTACAGAAAATCACTTTGGGTCAGTCCCTTGACAGCATTAAAATACAGAGTAGGTGTTTCATACACTCAGTTTAATTGAAACACTTAATTCTAAGATTTATGCAGCAGGAATAAAGTTAAAGAGTGCTACAGTTTCTTTTCTTAAGGTGGCATTTATATAGTAATCGAGGTAAAGTACTCCCCCACCTATTTACATGGAGAGTATTTGTGCAAACATTAAGGAATATTTTGTTGCTGCATTTTATTTGAATGTCCAGGATGTTGTATCATACACCATTCAGTTTAATTTGGAATCAGTGTAAAATCATTACAGTTTTGATTTATGTTGTAAATCTTTAGTTAATCCCAGAATTAGTTCCTCTGATTTATTTTGTTTACACATAAGTTCATTACAAGGAAACCAGTCTGCTTCTAGCTTATGGCAGGGTTTTAAGCAAATGTTGCATAGGTGTGCAGTAACGATAGAAAAGAGATGTTTCAGTTGCGGATCAGGTATGCAGTTGTAATGTGAGGTTGCTCTGATATCTCGTCATACTCAGTATTACCATTACTTATTACTTTCCAATGACTAGCTACATTTTCACTTTGTTGAATGTCCTTCGGTAGTCCATCATCCCAGTGACACCTTTATATCATGGTGCAAACATTCCAGTAAATGTTTGTTGCTCTATTACTCTGTCTGAGTTACTACATTTGTCAGCAACACAAGTCATATTTAGTCACAAGTATTAAATTTAATAGACAGTAAGACTGGTAATGTTATATGCTTCTGACATGTTTTGCAACTGTTTCATTTTTCACGAAATACAATATATCAAATGTGTACAACAAATCAATCATTCTGTGTAATTCCACGGAATATAGAAAAGGCTTGCTGCCTTTTAAAATGGAAATTGTGACAATTGTAATGGAACGAGGTTGTGCCCTGGATTTTGTAACAGCTTTTTCAGGAAGTACATGTATATATATCCAACTTAAATAAATTATTGTTCATTACTTATAGTATTTTATACATCCTACATTAACATAAACTATTAATAATTCGCTGCGGTCGCAGGTTCGAATCCTCCCTCGGGCATGGAATGTGTGTGATGTCCTTAGGTTAGTTAGGTTTAAGTAGTGCTAAGTTCTAGGGGACTGATGACCTCAGATGTTAAGTCCCATAGTGCTCAGAGCCATTTGAACCATTTTTATTAATAATTATATTATTTAAAGCATGCTGAGGACTACAACACTGATGTTACAGTAATTTGTCTACATACTACAAAGAATTAAACTTGCTGTAGTCACCAGCAGATGTTTCTTATCTATCCCTGGAGTTACTGAAAATGTGAATTATAGTGTCCCTTGTCCTGAAGTTTAATAGAATTCTTCGTATCATATACAGCATTCCATTTGCTTTACAGGATAGCTCGATTCCCTTGGTGATTCACTGTCTCCTTCGGTTATTTAGGTAAACACTTAATGAAATTCTCGTAGGAAATACAGCTTCAAACAATGGAATAAATTAATCTAGAAATAGGTTACATTTATCATTGATGTTTTTAGCTTGATACATTGTCTCATTCCAACTGCTGCAAATGTCTGTTGAAGGTTTGCAGATTTTCACTGTTGCCTTATATACAGGTCCTATTGATAAAACTACTGTTGTTTGCAGGGCTTACAGCATTCATTTTGAACAGCTGACCATCATGGCCAGGAAGACATAAATTTTCACTTACACGTATGTTGCTAATTCTTTTATGTGCAGAGTATTGTCAATCAGGCTTGTAAAGTTCTTTGCAACTCTTGTGGGAAAGTCAACAACCACACTTAGCTCATTACATGCTCAAAATCTGCCATATTTTTACAGGAAAGAACATTTACATTACAATAACAAAGCATGATTATTTTTATTTCTGAGAACAGGTGAGTTAAAAGTGATTGCTTGGGGACTGTACTCAGCCTTCCTGAGGGAGCTCTGTAAAGAGCTACTACATAAATAGGCAGTGTATTAACAAGGAATTAAATGCAACCATTCTCAAACTGTTGAACAATACAATTTTTATGCCCATTTTGTATACAAACTTGTACTAAACTTGCAAATGTAAAACTACAAAATGAAACATTATTTTATTTAGGATCAATATTTTATTTAGGATACTGTAGGGAGAGGAATTTCATATTGTACACAGTATTGGTGCAGACTTTTTTCAAGTGAGTGCAAATAATAATCGTCTGGTCCAGAAAGACTGTAGTTTACCGCAGTGTATTTTTCACAAGTTATCCTGTTTTCTCATATATATCGCAATATTATTTACATCCCACACTCATACTGTTTTCACTGGCTATTGATAAGTCTTAAGCAATTACATTGTCAGTAAATAAAAAAAATATACATAAACTATAGCTTCTGCTATATCGCAATAGATAAAGTTCCGTATTTTAACCATACGGCAAAGTACTGTCCTCTTTGCGTGATATCATTTGGCAAAATTTCATTTCGGTTCCTCCAACGGTGTGCAAGATATGAGAGGCATTCTGAATGTTTCATTCCCGCAAGCCTTCTCCCTAGGTGGTGGTGGTGCATCCCGCTTGCCAACGGTGCACGGCATACCGGATGGTTGATCATCCAAGTACTAGCCCAGTCCAACAATGCTTAACTTCAGTGATCTGACGGAAACCGGTGTTACCACCGCGGCAAACCCGTTGACCAGATTATTATCTTACCTAAGGTAAAAAGTTGTCGTTTTTATGACTGGCTATTTATCACATATCGATCCAGGATTCATATCGCCACATTTCTGTGTTAATACAAAATGATTGACGGCAGCAACAGTTACATAGTGCCTATGTGGATATAAACAAAATGTGAGTAATGTAAATAAGGTGAAACTGTACTGTGACTGTCAGAGAACTGGCTAATATGTAGTGTCATGACTACAAGGAAACACTAATTGCCAGATGGAACTACCAACTATCTAGTTTTATAAAGTCGTGACTTTACAACAAGGCAAAGAATGACAATATAATGGATATTTATACAAGATTTACATTTTATAAGATGCAAGAAACTATGTTCAATTTCACCAACTCTATAGTAAACTATTCCAAACATTACACGTTCATTAACTAATACAAAATCATGAACTTAAAAACATTCTATCCATAATAGCAAATATTAAAGTCAGGTAATACTTTTAACCGAGGTCTGTGTGTGAGATACTACCAGCGATAAATGTGGCTATGATTACAAGCCCATAAACAAACGGATAAAACTTCAAGTAGTCACATTAGAGGCATTAGATGTTACATTAAAGCAAGTTACAAAATCAAAATTAATGAATATAATTATATTGACTTAGGCCTCTGTATTTGCTATAAAATACAGCACAAACTGATAGCACATGCAGTGTATGTCAAGATTCAGATTAACTAATTATTATAATAATTAACTGATGATCGATAAGAAATATTATGTTTATTTTGTAATAGATGTTTGTGAAGTCAATTATATTCGAAGACCAAAGTCCACAAGATGTAGAAAATGTATAATCATTATGTAGCTTAAGGTCTAGATGTAACACACATAATGACATACTACGTAAGGTAATGCAAAATTTTAGTGTTGCATACAAAAACTGAACTGCTGAAAGTTACATAATGTTGTAACCTTCAGATTCTTACTGGAAACACTAAAACTTTGAGTTACCTTACTCAACATGTCATTATGTATGTAACATCCAGACCTTAAGCTATATTTGGTTTATATATATTTTACAGATTTAGCAAAACTGAACATAATTCCTTTCTATGTCTTGTGGATCTTGGTCTTCAGATACAATTGACTTCATGAACATGTATTACAAAATGAACAAAACATAGCTTCCAGAATGAATTGTCACTAGCATAGAAGTGTGCACTGATATGAAACTTCCTGGCAGATTAAAACTGTGTGCCAGGCTGAGACCCAAACTCAGGACCTTTGCCTTTTGTGTGCAACTCGGTCTGGCCACACAGCTTTATTCTGCCAGGAAGCTCCAGATCAGTGCACACTCCACTGCAGAGTGAAAATTCATTCTGGAAACAATCCCCCAGGCTGTGACTAAGCCAAATCTCCACAGTATCCTTTCTTCCAGATGTGCTAGTTTTGCAAGGTTCGCAAGTGAGCTTGTGTGAAATTTGGAAGGTAGGGGATAAGGTACTGGTGGAAGTAAAGCTGTGAGGACAGGTCATGAGTCATGCTAGGATAGCTCTGTTGTTAGAGCACTTGCCCATGAAAGACCAAGGTCTCGAGTTTGGGTCCCGGTCTGGCACACAGTGTTAATCTGCCAGGAAGTTTCAAAATATAGCTTATTGATTATAATTGGTGCTGTATTTTATAGAAAATACTTAGGCATAAGGTGCAGTAAGTATATTAATGAATTTTGATTTTTGTAATCCGCTATAATGTAGCATCTAATGGCTCATTTGTACCTACTTTAAGTTTTATCCATTTGTTTACTGGTTTATAATCGTAGCCACATTTAACGCTGTTGATATTTGGCACATAGACGTCGGCTTAAAGTATTACTTTGCCTTAATATCCAATATTATGGATAGAGATTTTTTTCATTATTGATGTTACTCATAGTTATTTGTATCCAAAAGATATTCTACTGATCAGTTGTGACTTTACATTTTTTTTCCCTTCTCATTCAGTATTTCGTAATTTTTTGTTACTTAATGAATTGCTTATGTTTGGTTAATGTTTACTACAGATCAACGAAATTGAACGTAGTTCATTGCATCTTTAAAATGTAAATCTAGTGGAAATTCTTGTTATATTGCCACTCTTTTTCTTATTATAGAGTCACAACTTTATAAAAAATAAGGTGGTTGGTAGTTGCATCTGGCAGTTACTGCTTCCGTGTAGCCACGATGCAACATACTGGACAGTTCTCTTGCAGCTGTAGTATAGTACTTCCTTGCTCCTGTAGCTAACGTTGCAAGTGATACATTTTGTTTACATCCACATATGGACTATGTAACTATTACTGTTGTCAACCACATGGAGGAAGAGGGTCAGTGAGGTTTTGGAAAGCACCAGCAAGTATGTGCACTGCTGTGGCAAACTGCACTTGGTTTCTCAGCTGACGGTCCATGGCACGAACAGCTCAATGATGTGGTCTCACAGATTCTCGATTGGGTTTAAATGCGGGAGGGTTTGGTGGCCAGGGGAGTACATTAAACTCATCCTGGTGCTTTTCAAACCACGCATGTACACTGTGAACTATGTGATATGTTGCCTTGTCCTGCTGGTAGATGCCATCGTGCAGAGGATAAACAAACTTCATGTAAGGGTGGAAGCGATCCCCAAGGATAGATACCACATATGTGTTGATCTATTGTGACTCCCAGAATGACGAGATCACCCAGGAAAGGTCATGGAAATGTTTCCTAGACCATAATGCTCCCTCCTCTATCTCAGATCCTCCTGACGATTGTTGTGGTGTATTTGCTTTCAGGTATTTTGCACTGTTCACGCCAATGGCCATCTGTCTGATGGAGAATAAAACGTGATTAATCTGAAAAGGCCAACTGTCGTCACTCACTGCTTTCATCACTGATGAACAGTAGTCAGCATGGGTACATGAACCAGGTGTCTGCTGTGAAGGCCCATACGGAGCGACGTTTCCTGAACAGTCGTTGAGGAGACACTATTGGTAGCTCCTGGTTCATTGGGGTGGTCAGTTTCTCAACAGTAGCACATCTATTCACTCATACACTTCTCCACAGCTGTCATTCACAACTGTCAAATATGGCTTGTGGTGCACCAAGTTGCAAGCACGGTATACTTTAAGCGTGGTGGCGCACAAACAGCTTGCAGTCTTAACCATTTTGGAAATACCCTTGGCCCTAAAGGCAATGATAACGGCTATCTTTTGGACGTCAGATAAAATGCTCCATTTCCACATTATGATGACAACTGCACTTACTTCCACATCTCCCGACACACTCTCAAGTGCTAGTGCTGCCACCTGGCAGGTGCAAGAGGTTATTGCATGCTGACATCAAACATAACGTAGTTGGTGATCACATTAATGTGATTGGACCATGTAGTTTGATGCCACATACCAGATATATTTTTTGTGCTTTTATTTTGTCATGATGTAATGCATTATCCAATATGTACTTGCCCACAAGATCCTTCTCTTTAATAAGAGCTATTTGGCTCAACAGGTTTTGAGAATGTTATGTCTGACAGCCAATACACACCTTATAAAATAATAATTTTATATTGGCTAAGGCAGAAAGGCGGAAGGAGTATAAAGAGGATTTATACAAGGGTGATGTACTTGAGGACAATATTATGGAAATGGAAGAGGATGTAGATGAAGACGAAATGGGAGATAAGATACTGCGTGAAGAGTTTGACAGAGCACTGAAAGACCTGAGTCGAAACAAGGCCCCGGGAGTAGACAACATTCCATTAGAACTACTGATGGCCTCGGGAGAGCCAGTCATGACAAAACTCTACCATCTGGTGAGCACGGTGTATGAGACAAGCGAAATACCCACAGACTTCAAGAAGAATATAATAATTCCAATCCCAAAGAAAGCAGGTGTTGACAGATGTGAAAATTACCGAACTATCAGTTTAATAAGTCACAGCTGCAAAATACTAACGCGAATTCTTTACAGACGAATGGAAAAACTGGTAGAAGCGGACCTCGGGGAAGATCAGTTTGGATTCCGTAGAAATGTTGGAACACGTGAAGCAATACTGACCTTACGACTTATCTTAGAAGAAAGATTAAGAAAAGGCAAACCTACGTTTCTAGCATTTGTAGACTTAGAGAAAGCTTTTGACAATGTTAACTGGAATACTCTCTTTCAAATTCTGAAGGTGGCAGGGGTAAAATACAGGGAGCGAAAGGCTATTTACAACTTGTACAGAAACCAGATGGCAGTTATAAGAGTCGAGGGGCATGAAAGGGAAGCAGTGGTTGGGAAAGGAGTGAGACAGGGTTGTAGCCTTTCCCCGATGTTATTCAATCTGTATATTGAGCAAGCAGTAAAGGAAACAAAAGAAAAATTCGGAGTAGGTATTAAAATTCATGGAGAAGAAGTAAAAACTTTGAGGTTCGCCGATGACATTGTAATTCTTTCAGAGACAGCAAAGGACTTGGAAGAGCAGTTGGTCGGAATGGACAGTGTCTTGAAAGGAGGATATAAGATGAACATCAACAAAAGCAAAACGAGGATAATGGAATGTAGTCAAATTAAGTCGGGTGATGCTGAGGGAATTAGATTAGGAAATGAGACACTTAGAGTAGTAAAGGAGTTTTGCTATTTACGGAGTAAAATAACCGATGATGGTTGAAGCAGAGAGGATATAAAATGTAGACTGGCAATGGCAAGGAAAGCGTTTCTCAAGAAGAGAAACTTGTTAACATCGAGTATAGGTTTAAGTGTCAGGAAGTCGTTTCTGAAAGTATTTGTATGGAGTGTAGCCATGTATGGAAGTGAAACATGGACGATAAATAGTTTGGACAAGAAGAGAATAGAAGCTTTCGAAATGTGGTGCTACAGAAGAATGCTGAAGATAAGGTGGGTAGATCACGTAACTAATGAGGAGGTATTGAGTAGGATTGGGGAGAAGAGGAGTTTGTGGCACAACTTGACTAGAAGAAGGGATCGGTTGGTAGGACATGTTCTGAGGCATCGAGGGATCACAAATTTAGCATTGGAGGGCACCATGGAGGGTAAAAATCGTAGAGGGAGACCAAGAGATGAATACACTAAGCAGATTCAGAAGGATGTAGGTTGCAGTAGGTACTGGGAGATGAAGAAGCTTGCACAGGATAGAGTAGCATGGAGAGCTGCATCAAACCAGTCTCAGGACTGAAGACCACAAAAACATCATCATATAAAGGAAGTTAAGTTATTAAATGTATCTTGTTATTGTTCATCTGCTTAAGTTTATGTGTTTTAGATCTAAAGAAGGCTTATCAGTGAGCTGAAACTAGGTATCAATATAGACATTTTGCGATCTTGACCCAGGATTTTCAGTGCATACATTTTTACGATAACATTAGCCTCCTTCTTTGTTACCATGGGTACTAAGTTTTTGTGTAAGTATCATGTACAGCCTCGAAGGGAAACCTTTGGATCAAGAAATGATCTACAGACGTCTCTGTGATCATCAGGTGTTACAATGTTTATAATGCTGTGCAAATAGAGCTAGAGTCCCTAAACATAATGTGGAGCCTTTGGAATGTATTTAGTATTCTGTTTTTTATAACAACTTCTGCTGCTTTAGGTAACTCTGGTATTATGACAATTAAGGCCATAATTTTAAGTTTTCCTTCTCTCCCCCTTTGTTTATGTGCTTAGCATTACCCTTTCTGCTGTATTTGAGTTTGTTAGAACAGTCAGTGGATTCACAGATGAATGTATTCAGCTTTTTATTGGCCTTGTAGATGTAAGAATAAGACTTTTTCATCAATGAACAATTAATAATTGTAATTGTGAAATACATTACACACTTCCTGTGCAGGGAGACTGTGGCACTGGGGCCTTATTAAAGTTTAACAGTGTGAGCTTGTTCTCATCAACACCGACACTAATATTTAGATCATTTATCTTTGCATTAGAAGAGAATTAAACTGGGACAGTACTCCTGAATTTTCCCATTTCAAGGATCATCAGAAAACAGTTGAGCATTTCTTTGGTTTGCTATCCTCAGTTTCAGTTCTTGTGTCATCCAGAATTGTGTGGATACTTAACTCTGGTTCTGTTGACAGCCTTTGCATTTGACAAGAACAAAACCTAAACAGCGATTGATAGCAGAAATATTGTTCGCTTCAAAGTAGTATCCTTCAGCAACTATACAATGGCAGTTGTTATTCCCAGTCTTGGTAGTAGTGTTGAAAGGCTACAACTGGTAGGGCATTTAATATGTTGGTCACTTTTTTTAATGTTCTCCAGAGTCCCAAAATGACATCCTTTTAAGACATTTTTCAATACCAAGAAAAGAAAAAAAGTCACAAGGATTAATATCAGATGAATAAGGGGGCTGTGGAATAACAGGAATTACTTTTGAGATAAAAAAAATTCTTTCATGGAACGGGCTGTGTGACATCAGTTGTTTTCATGATGCAGCATTCATTTGTCTGCAATGTCCAGGCTCTCTTGATTTGCCCTTTTCCAGAGACTTTTAGGGACGTGTTGGTTGGTAGTGTCCTGGCTGAACAGCTTTACGAGAGCATCCACACATTCAATATTTTCTATTGTTTGTGAATTTTGAGGTCTCTCTGAGCAAAGTTCATTTTCAACATGTTCTCGATCTTCCAAAAATGATTTTTTCCAGTGAAAAACTTGTGCCCTTGATATGAAATGTTTTCCTTGGGCATATTTCAACTTTTCAAAGGTCACATTCATAGATTCCGCAAGTTTAAAACAAAACTTGTTGTTGTAACATTGCTCTAACACTGATGGGGCTCTTAAGTCACAGAGATGAAACTCGACACAGCATCTGGAAGGGATGAACATGACCATCTACACAAGTAGAATAAAACAGTGTTGCCAGATAACTCACAGTGTTGTCAGTCACATTACTTTTCTCACACACCTTGTATATAGCCTCACAGCCTGTGAACTCACCTGTATTTCACAAAACATAATACGCACATCAAAATAAGTTTTGCATCACCCCGGTTCCCAGAACTCCTGAAGATAGATGTTGACTGTGGATATTGTATCACGGAGGCAGTCCTTTTGACTGTGGATATTGTATCACGGAGACAGTCCTTTTGACTGTTCAGAGATGCCACTAAACCCACCCAAAGATGCAAACAACCATGTATGAGCAGCGCCTATTAGACAGAGCGGGTCCGACAGCCAGTCAGTTCCAGTCATTCCAACAGGAAGAAGGTACATGGCTCATGTCTGTAGTTCAACCGTGCCTAGACGGTCAGTACTGCGGTTTGATGGCGTCCGCATTGTTGCTTTGTGCCAGGAAGGGCTCTGTACAACGGAAGTGTCCAGGCATCTTTGAGAAACCAAAGCAATGTTGTTTGGACATGGAGGAGGTACAGAGAGACAGGAACTGTCGATGTCATGTCTTGCTCAGGCTGCCCAAGGGCTACTACTGCAGTGGATGACCACTACCTACGGATTATGGCTCGGAGGAACCTCGACAGCCATGCCACCATATTGAATAATGCTTTTCATACAGCCACAGTACGTCGTGTTACGACTCAAACTGTGCGCAATAGGCTGCATGATGCACAAATTTCATCCAGATGTCCATGGCAAGATCCATCATTGCAGCCACAACTCCATGCAGCGCGGTACAGGTGGACCCAACAACATGCTGAATGGAACTCTCAGGATTGGCATCATGTTCTCTTCAGCGATGGGTGTCGCATATGCCTTCAACCAGACAATCGTCAGAGACATGTTTGGAGGCAACCCGGTCAGGCTGAATGCCGTAGACACACTGTCCAGTGAGTGCAGCAAGGTGGAGGTTCCCTGCTGTTTTTGGGTGGCATTATGTGGGGCTGACGTACACCGCTAGTGGTCATGGAAGGCACCGTAACGGCGCTGTACGATATGTGAATGCCATCCTCCGATCAAGAGTGCAACCACATAGGCAGCATATTGGCAAGGCATTCGTCTTCAAGGATAACAATTCGTGCCTCCATCCTGCACATCTTGTGAATGACTTCCACCAGGATAATGGCATTGCTCGACTAGAGTGGCCAGCATGTTCTCCAGACATGAACCCTATCAAACATGCGTGGGATAGATTGAAAAGGGCTGTTTATGGATGACGTGACCCACCAACCTCTTTGAGGGATCTGCGCTGAATCGCCATTGAGAAGTGGGACAACCTATACCAACAGTGCCTTAATGAACTTGGAGATAGCATCCCGCGACGAATACAGGCATGCATCAATGAAGAGGACGTGCTACTGGGTATTGGAGGTACTGGTGTGTACAGCAATCTAGACCACCACCTCTGAAGGTCTCGCTGTATGGTGGTACAACCTGCAATGTGTGGTTTTCATGACCACTAAAAAGGGCGGAAATGATGTTCGTGTTGATCTCTATTCCAATTTTATGTACAGGTTCTGGAACTCTCAGAACCTAGGTGATGCAACACTTTTTTTTTATGTGTATATTAGCACACCATTTAAATTTAAGAAACAAAACATGTTTGTATTCAATTTTATGTATTTGTGAGCCATTAGAGAGAATTTGTGGGCTGCACTGCTATCTAAGCCTTTGGTCAGTCCTGGACGAACACCAGTGATGATTGATTTGTGAGAAGCACAAGTGATGAGCAGCTCAAAGGCACACAGTTTCAACTGGCAGATGTATTTTTGCATGTCTTAGACTTTGTCAAATTTACAATTGGTTTGGCAATAGAAAATCTCACACAAGTTTCCAATTCGAACTTTGGACAACTGTTTCGCAGTTTTATAGTCATTTGTACTTGGAATATTGTCAGTAGTTAGGGATTTGAAGTTTTTTCATTTGGAGATATGGCTGCAGGACTCGTATTTATTCTGCAGCATTTCATTATGTTTACTTCTCTTAAGTAAAGGTGTATTAGATCATTGTATATCACATGAATTGAGTTTAAAGGTTATGCATGTGTTCCATAATTTCAAAGTTTACTGCACACCAATTCAGTTCTGGAATTTGGAGTGTGATTCTTATCCGTATTGGTAAACTGTTGGTGGGCACCATTGATTCATTCCTGTTGTTTACCAAATAAACAGTATATGTTATTAAATTTGAGATTATGTTTCATTTAAGACCCGCTGGGGTAGCTGAGAGCACTAACGCGCTGCTTTCTGGACTCTGGTAGGTGTGCCGGCCCCGGTTCGACTCCACCCGGTGGATTCACGACGAGGGTCGATGTGCCACCCAGTCTGGATGTAGTTTTTAGGCGGTTTTCTGCATCTCATTAGGTGAATACCGGGCTGGTCCCCATGTTCTGCCTCAGTTACACGTATCGCAGACATTTTAAACACGTTCACACTATTCCCTGACTTAAACTAGACACAGACAGCTGGGGTACACTAATTCCCTCCCAGGGGGTTCGGGATGGCGGCAGGAAAGGGCATCCGGCCACCCTCTGCAACTAACACTGCCAAATCAAGAGTAACAATGCTGACCCCGCATTGCCGCAGGAATAAGGCCTCAAGGGATAGATAGATAGATAATGTTTCATTTAAAGAATCCTCATCACGTTTTTAATAAAAGCTGTTCTTAAATTTTCAATCAGTCTGAGCAATAAACAAGTTTAGTAATGCTTAATGTAAGTGTGTGCGATCTGCCTTCAGACTTAGTGTGAGCCATGTTTATTCAAACAAGAGTCACATTATTGCCCAATTTCATGTGCTATTTAGTAGGGGAATTCTCTTCAGCAGTTTCTCCTTCATTAGTTTAACCAACTAAGCAGAATGACCTTACAAGGTCGGTTTGTTGTGAAAGATAATGGGCAACAATATGAAAAGTCCTTATAAATTCTATGTAAATTTTAGCATCTAGGTTTTTAAGGCAAACTTTTCTGACACAGTGATCTCACTTTTGCACTAAAAAAATATTGGAAGTTGTTTCTGTATGTAAATAAATGTTTCATGGCACTGTCTGTACTAGCAAATCAGTGAACACTGTAATGTTAGTTTATTCCATTAAAAGCAATTAAATCTCTGAGCACAGTGAAAAACTTTCTTCATGTGAGCCAGGGTGAAAACCTAAAGAGTGCATTAAAAATGTGAATAAAGAAGTCTGTATGTGTTTAATGTACATTGCATTTCAGTTTCCTAAGAAATACCCATGTTTGCACTGACAAGTTACAAATACTATATGTATGGAAGACATTATCGGCATACCCTGCATATGACTTGAATATTTCATTCACTACATTATAAAATGGTAAAAACATTCAAACATCAAGATCCCTTAAATACTACTTTATTTAAAACATACGGTTTCGACAGACTCTGCTGTCATCTTCATGTCTGAAAAATTATTTTTGTTATGAAATGTGTTCATTTTAAGTTGGACTTCATGCCAAGTTGTCATATAGATAAAAAAAAAAAAAAAAAACCAGTGCATTATAACTTGTCAAACCCGGTTGTTTTAAATAAAGAAATGTTTATTTGATTTTTACTTTTGAATGTTTTTATCAAGTTAAACAGATTGCTCCTTCTGTCTTCTCAAAATGAGAGATTTCAGTCGCATTATAACAAGTAGAAGAGCTGCTGTTTTTTGCCAGCTTTCCTAACTCCATTGAAGAACAAATTTTGAATTAATTGCACTTACTGCATGAGAAGGTCTGTAGCAGAATTTATTTTGAGTTCCTGTTTGAATCTGATTATGGTAATGCCTCTTTTATAGTTTAGCATTCCTGCTCTGAATAACAGGATTAGTCGAGTCACTCAGGCAATAACTGTTTCTGTTAATATAAAATTACATGTGCTGTGAAGTATTCATTTTAAGACTAATTATGTCAAATCAGAATGAAGTTTCTTCAGTTATCTCTTTTACAGGGTATTGTATGAAAACTGCATCAGCCAAGTAATCACATTTAATGATTTTGACAATTTGACATGTAACATCTCAGCTGAATGTTTTTCTGAAATTGTCTCCCTTATCACCGTGTACTATAAGAGCTATATACCACATTTCTTGGAGGAAATAAGTAAGTATGTACAGAATTTACTTAAATTAAAAGATAAATATAGATTTATATATATTAAATTTGAAGCTGAATTATTATAATAGATAGAAAAAAATTTCTGCGTTGGAAACATTTCGTAGAAAACATGAACAGTTTTTAAATTGCTTTGGAATCGGCTGATAAATTGTACTGGAAAAGCCTTTGAAACAGTGGTTCTGTTATTCTCACTTGCATGGATAACAAAAGATGCAGTTATTTTACATGCAAAGGCTTTGTCTTTGTGTGAATATTTGTTTACTTGCCATTGATTAGTCTTCTGTGTTGACAAGCTCTATTTTCTGCCCTGCCTATATGAAAATAGTCCACCAATCATTGTTTCATTTATCCAGCACGTTCTGTAGATCTCGTGAAGAAGAACTCTTATGGATGTGAAATAAGTCAACATAAAGGTGTACTATAACAAGGCAAGCAAGTGATAGAATCTCTATGCTGTATTAACAATGGATTGTCACAATGTTGCATAATCCTTTTAATGCTAATGCTAGCTAAATTTAATCAAGCAAATTAGAAAGGAAGTAGCTATTCGGAGGGAAAAACTGCTGCCTTCTCAGCTACACTAGGGAGCTGCTGTTTATCTGCAATTGGTAGCTTAATATTTACTGGATTACAATGGTATTTCTCAAAGAAAATATTTAGATACATCCATAAAAATGTAGGGTCATATTTACAATACTTGTCAGGCAATACAACAGACATTGCTACTTACCACATAATTAAAAGAACTTTTAAATTCACAAGTCTAGATATTCAGATAATTTGTAAAGAGAGTGGCAACTGCCAAATGATTTTAACGATCTTTTGATTTCGTAGGCATTCCTAATTTCATGCTTCACGTTAAATAACTCTGTGCCATAGACACGGGTGTAAATTCTACATGAAAATTATTTTAGAGTCTTGTCACAGATAGGCACAACAAAAAGACTTTCTCAAAATAAGCTTTTGGCCAACAAGGCCTTTGTCAAGAATAGCACACACACACACACACACACACACACACACACACACACACGACCACGACCACAGTCTGTGGCAGCTGAAGCCACAGTGGTGCTTGAGCATCTCACACACGCATGTCCACAGTCTGTGACAGCTGAAGTCACAGTGCGAGTTGTGTCTGTCTGTCTCTGTGTCATCTATTTTTGACAAAGGCGTTGTTGGCCGAAAGCTTATTTTGTGACAGTCTTTTTGCTGTATCTATCTGCTGCTCGGCGTCTCCGCTATGTGGTGAGTAGCAACTATCGTTTTCATAATATTGGACCTCAGGGAATCTTACACAGTGTGTTTCATTTAGTGTATGGTTATTAATGTCCACTTCCTGATACTAACAGGTGGTTACTGCTTCAAATCGTTAGATTAAGACTGAACTGTTAGAGAGAGAGAGAGAGAGAGAGAGAGAGAGAGAGAGTGAGAGAGACTGTGTGTGTGTGTGTGTGTGTGTGTGTGTGTGTGTGTGTGTGTGTGTGTGTGTGTGTGTTTATCGTATATTTTTGACAAAGGTCTTGTTGGTCAAAAGCTTATTTTGTGACGGTCTTTTTGTTGTGCCTATCTGCGACTCAGCATCTCCGTTATATGGCGAGTAGCAACTATCCTCCTAATATTGTTACATTTCATCCTGGATTTTCCATTGTTTGATTCCTTGACGTCCAGTGAGATAACATGTTCAAATGGAGTCAACACACAGACAAACTAATCAAGAAGCTTAGTTCAGCATGCTTTTACCCTTAGAAACAGCTCTCATTCTGTTTTCCTAAAGCAAAGAGTGTTGCTTTATTTTGTACAGTTTCACTCCCAGTTATCTTGTGGATTTATTTTCTTGGACAATATATTTAAGTTGAATAAATTGTATGTTCATAAGAACTGAGTATCAAAAGTACTGTGTGAAGTAGATAACTCTACACCATGTAGAAGCCTTTTTAAGCATCTTTTAATTCTTAGTCACTTCCCAGTTTACTCCTTAATGACTTTTGGTACTGACAATTAAAATCCATTTCAGCTGAAAAGTGACACACAGGATCACAAGACAAGACTCTAAAATAATTTTCTTGTAGAATTTACATCGGTGTCTAGGGCAGAGAGAGTTATGGCCATAAAGCATGAAATTAGGAATGCCTACAAAATCAAAAGATCATTAAAAACATTTGGCAGGTGCCACTCTCTTTACAAATTATCTGAATATCTAGATTTGAGGATTTGAAAGTTCTTTTAATTATGTGGTAAGTAGCAGTGTCTGTTGTATTGCCTGGCAAGTATTGTAAATACGACCCTACATTTTTGTGGCTGTATCTAAATATTTTCTTTGAGAAATGTCATTGCAATCAAGTAAATCTGTTCATCCTCACCCTCTTCCTATCGCCATCTTTCTGTACCTCTCTTTCCTCTCTCTCCCCCTTGTCTGCCCCTCTCCCTTTCTCTCTTCCCTCCCTGTCTCCCTCCTCACCACCACCACCACCACCACCACCACCACCACCTTCCTGTCCTTTCCTCCCCTCCCTCTCCGCCCTCTCCCTGTCACCCTTTCGCCCTCTCTACCTTCTACATATTCGACCCCCTGAACTCCTATCGTCTTTTTGTGCACCCAGAGTCATTTGTCAAAAGACCTGCCTCGCTCTACCCCACTATTCCACCGCAATCTCTCGCATCTTCCCTACCCCTTCCCGACCTCCATCTGTCAAGGTAGCTGATGCTGATAATCAACAATCAGTCTTGCTAAAGTTGCAGGTGTGTGCATGTTTGGGTGTCTGTGTGGTTGTGATTGTGACAGTGTGCGCGTCTACTTGAGAGAGAGCAAGAGTTCAAAAGCTAGTGTGAGTACTGCTTTTTGTTGCATGTTTCTATGCGCCACATATCAGTCAGCCATAGATGAGTGCTTGCCTTTCCTTTATTTTACATGATATTCCATCTAGGAATTCCCATTCTTGTTAAATTTTGGAAGTGTAACTTTTATGACAAGGAGAGTGAAATTGCTGAAGCCTATTGAGAAGGAATAGAAGCTACCAAACACTCATCCTTAATACACATGATTTCTTTTGGGAGGGGGGGGGGGGGGGGGAGGTGGAAGAAAGGAAGGTTGAAATGAAGTGACACACATAACTTAAACTATGAGACACATCACAAACTTCTGTGAAATTTGGAAGGTAGGAGCCGAGGTACTGGCAGAATTGAAGCTGTGAGGATTAGTCGTGAGTTGTGCTTGGGTAGCTCAGTTGGTAGAGCACTAACTGTGAAAGGCAAAGGTTCCTAGTTTGAGTCTCGGTCCAGCACACAGCTTTAATCTGCCAGGAAGTTTCATATCAGTGCACACTCCGCTGCAGAGTGAAAATTTCATTCTGGGTCACTTACATACTTTGGGGCTACATTACACATTCACGTGAAATGTTGCGAACACATTAAATCAGTTGTGGCAAAAGGAAATGGAAGACATGGATTTGTTGGTATTATAGGGTAGTGCAGTATTAGATTACTATTAAAGTGTTGTGTCTTTACCAGGTGGGCATCATGGAAGAGTGATGTAGTTACGGTCGTAACATGTCTGTGTAGCCTATGTGAAGGGCTGACAGATATGCTCAGGACACTTAAATGGGAATTAAGGGAAGAAAAGTGGCTTTGTGTTTTTGAAACACTATTGGCTAAGGTAGACAGTGGCTATTTTGCCTCCATTGTACATCTCATTCTATAATTCATTTTCCTTTATCTTTCTTCTTTTGTAAGTGTCTAGGATTAGAAATTATGTAAATATTAATTATGACATTTCAAGATAAAAATGGCTATAAAGGGAATATGGTTCTACAGATGGATCTATTAATATTGTTACATTACAGGCAATGTATCAAAAAGTGAGGGCTTGGGTAAACAGTTGTATGGAGTTATTGAAAAACTTCAAGAAACGTTGAAGGAAATAGTGAATACTGATGAGCAAGAACAACACGAAAAGATCATTGAATTACTGGTTTCCACTTTTGAAACTCTTGCAAGTGAGATTCCATTTGATTCTGAATACTGTACCAAGGTTAGTACTCACGTGGATGTAATATTTATCATAGGTTTGCTTCCAGTAATACACTGATCAGCCGAAACATTATGATCACTGCCCACCACAACTTTGGATAATGCCTGGTGGCATTGTGGGCATGTAAGATGGTACCAAAACTATGTAAGCAGAGCAGACGTGGATGAGGGTTCACCATATCAAAGATATGGACTGCAAATGGGGAAATCCATTAAAAGGGCTTTGACAATGGGCAGATTATTACTGTGCAGAGCCTGTGAAAGAGTATCTCAAAAATTGCAAAGCTGGTTGAATGTTCACATGCTATTGTTGTGAGCAACTATGGAAAGACGTAGAATGACAGTGAAACTACCACTAAGTGCTAAATGGTTGGACATCCATGACTCTTCTCAGAATTTAGGGTTTGGATGCTTGTCTGCTCTGTAAAGTAGGATAGATGGTGATTTGTGGCACCTCTGCCGAAACACCACAATGCCGGTGCAAGGAAAAGTGTTTCAGAGCACACCGTTCATTGTACATTGTTGAACATGGAGCTCCACAGCAGACCACCCCTACATGTTTAAATGTTGATCCAATAACATTGCCATTTACGACTTCAGTGGGCCCAGGACCAACAGGATTCCACCATCGATCAGTGGAAACATGTTGGCACTTCGGGTGAATCACCTTTTTGCTATGCTGGTTCAGTGGTCGTCTCCACAAACAATGTCATGAAGGTGATCAGCAGCCCAAAACATGCAGGGCGTCGTGGATGCAGGCTGCTGGGAGCAGTATTATGCTACAGGGTACACTCTTCTGCACTTGCTTGAGACCTGTGGTAGTAATCGAAGACACACTGACAGCTGTGAAACACCTGCATCCTTTCATGCTTGATGTCTTCCCTGAAGGCGATGTCATGTTTCAGCAGTATATTTGTCTGTGACTCAGAGCCAGAACCATGATACAGTAGTTTGAGGAGCATTATAGAGAACTTGTGTTGATGTCTTAGCAACCAAATTCGTCTGATGTAAATACTGTCGAACCCATCTGGGTCACACTGAGTGCAATCCCCATGCATACCAGTCAGTGCCCTGTTACGAGAATTGAAATGACTTGTGCATAGACATCTAATACCACATACCTTCAAAAACCTACCAACAAACTGTCAGTTCCCTAGTATGTAGAATCAGTCATGTATTTAGTTCTGAAGACGGACAAACAAGCTATTAAGCAGGTGGTAATAATGTTTTGGCTCATCAGTGCACACTTATTGTATAACAACTTTTTCCACAATACGTGGAATCATTAACTGGCATATCATATTCAGTATATTGAAAGAGAATAGTGCATTAAATAATCATTTTTAGAATGATAACATGATTATATTTTTTGTATGAGTATTGCAATATGTTCCCATTCTGCTGACAAACATGTAAAACTCTAAAAACAAAAGTACTCTTTCCATTATGTGTCTTAAGAATGGAATACCAAAAAAGTGTATTGTGAGCTATGACAGTGTGGCAGTAAGGAATGCTACAGGAGAGACTTATGCAACAACTGTCAGTCATCTAGAAATCTAGAAATACTGGTTCATTGCAATTTGTGTGTACTGTACTTCATCTCTAGCAGTCTCTGTCTTTAAAATTTCACAGACTTTGTCGACTCCCATTGCATTCTGTATTAAAAAAAAAAAAAAAAATGTTGCTCAGTCAGGTTACATAGTACCTTTTCGACTATGGAATAGCATCACCAGGATTCAATGCACTTTCCTAATACCTGAGATGACCTGAAGCTTAAGCTCTAAAATTTGTACATTACATTAACCATTTCCCAGAAAAAAATTCAGTCATCAGTTGCAAATATATTTTTATTATGCTTTACTGGTTTTGACTAATTAATTTGTCATCTTCAGAAGTTTAGTATTGGATTAGCAGATGTCAGTATCGTATTGATAGAAGCATAATGTTATGGTAAGTCCAGAAATGTATGTATTGCATGCAGTTATTGTAAACACAGACTGACAATATACAGTAACTGAATCACATCTATGTATATGTCAAGCTGTTGACATATACATAGATGTGAATCAATTATCAACAATTATCAATCTGTATTTACTATAATCACAATACGTACATTTCTCAATGCGTCATGGCATTATGCTTCCATCAAGATGATGTTGACATCTGCTGAACCATACTAAGCTTCTGAAGATGACAAATTAATTTGCCGAAACCTGTAAAGTATAATAAAAATATATTTGCAACTGACGACTGAATTTTATTCTGAAAAAACTGACGACTAAATTTTATTCTGAAAATTTGTGTGTGTGTGTGTGTGTGTGTGTGTGTGTATAATGGAAACATAGCATATCGATGCATGGAGCACGGTAACACACAACAGAAAACAGCATCCACACTAGCTTCTGAGCATTAGCTCGTTGAATGTGTGTACTATTGCTGGAAAAAGAGCTAGTGCTTGAACACTAGTGTGAATATTGTTTTCTGTTATGTGTTACTGTGCTCCCTGCATCAATACGCTATAGGCGAGTGGCTGTTTTCCCCTTATATTATGTATTACTCCATCCAGGAATTTTCGTTAAGTTTTCTTAAAGGAAATGTAGCTTGTACCTGCCTTAGTCTGGAGAAGGAGAACATCATAAGTCTGATGAGGTTTTAGAGACCCCAGAATCTTGATGGATTTCCCCAGCAAAATTGTTGTTTTTTCTCTGTAACTATTAATGTTTAAGCACTGACTGAAAAAATACATGTAGTTGGATGTCATTTTTAGCTAAAACACCAAATACATAGTCAGAGTCAACATTGCTATTGTTTTTTGTTATTGAATGGAAAAAAAATGCTTTGAAGTAGTGTTATTGGGATAGGATACAAAATGCATGTGAAAAATTATAATTGCATGATGGAGTTCAGTTGTCACCCACCATTTTCTGTTTAAAAAAAATGCTTGCTACGCACACAGGAACATGATACAAGAACTCTTGTCACTTGTGTGGCTTGAGATAATGGTACCTGCATGTATAATGACTGTTGCTAACATTTTATGGCACTGTTATTCAGTGTATGTCACACATGTTTGTTTTAGTTTTCCCAGACCTTTCATGAATATGTTCACATTTTTATGCTATGCCACATGCATTATATACCCAAGTTAGTATGTTTCGACGATGACTTCATTTATAGAAGTCTGATCATGCTCAACACGGCAATACTTGAAAATGGCCAAAGCCCAAAATCATGATCGTATAGTAGAATAGACAATCTATATAGTGAAATGGCGGAACTTTCATTTAAAAAATACATGTAATCATTTTTCTCTTACACCATTTGTGAAAAGAAGAGGGAAGGGAATGACCGGGAATGACACAAAGTATCCTCTGCCATGCGCTCTACAATCATCTGCAAAGCGTGTGTACGTAGGTGTAAAGAATCAGGTCAGAGGTTCACAATTAGTTGCTGTTTTCTACCGTTCTGCATTGATATTGGCAATCACTGCCTTGCAAAGTATTGACAGCATCACATTTCATGTAAGCTGTAGCACAGCATTACACATGAAATAATCACTGAGAGTTCTCGCATTTATTTCTGCTCTGGTGATTTTGTGTGCCACAATGGTAATTTGGACAGCAAAATTTGTGTATTATAACGTTGTGCGGGTATTATAATTTTTCAATGAAAGACAGTGGTTGGGGATTTCTATTTTGCTAGAACAATTGTTATGTGAGCATTATTAATTAAAAATAGCATTATTAAATTTTATCTAATTGTTTGACTTGAATATTTTCAGTAACGAAAGATGTTTACCACAGATATTATAAGCTAATTCTGAGAAAAGTTAAAATGATATGTAGTGGCAGTTTAACACTAATTTTATCTTCAAAATTCACAACAGTATTATGAAAAGGCTATATTGCTATTCACCACAAACAGGAGATGCTGAGTCACAGACAGGCACAACAAAGAGATTGCAGTACATTTTAGCTTTCGGTCAAAAGACCTTCTTATATAGAAGAAAATTCACACGCACACGCACGCGCGCGCACACACACACACACACACACACACACACACACACACACACACACCACACACACACAGCCACCAGAGCAGTCTTGCACGTGTGTGTGTGTGTGTGTGTGTGTGTGTGTGTGTGTGTGTGTGTGTGTGTTTCCTCTCTCCCTCAGTAGAAGGCCTTTTGGTCAAGAGCTAAAAATATAGCAGTCTTTTCATTGTGCCTGTCTATGTCTCCTCTGTAAGGTTAGTAGCAGTCTGTCCTTTTCATAATATTGTTGTTATTCCATCCTGGACTTCCCATTGTTTTATTTTGTAAATTATTTGACATGCAATAATGTTTACTGCATCTGAAGCGGGCGTCACAACCACTACATAAATTCCTAAAGAAGGCATTACAATTTATGAGGTGAGTCACACATTTAATTTTGTGAATACTGAAGTTGATATTATTATTGCTCCAAAACCTTTGGCAACTAAGGCTTGGCAGATGCCATTATTCAAACAGAAGAATACATTGGGAATGTTGAGATTTTTCCACTTGACACTTCATTTTCTAGTGTCCACAACTCCACTCACCATCTCCAAATGATAAAATGACAATATGTAAACTCAAATATCAGCAATGAACTATAAATAAAAAATGATGATCTATAAATAAGCCCATAGCACTGGAATACCATCCTGCAAAACAAAAATGCTATGAACTTATGGACCAATCTAATATTTGTCAGTCAGTCAAATGGTCCTGCAGTCTTCTTGTAGTGTAGTTCTTCTTGAGGAACCTGTGTCTACTTTTCTTCTCACATCTGTGTTCTGAGTCCTTCTGCAGTGATAGAACTACAGCCAACTGTTTGCACAGTCTGTCTTTATGACGCTCCAGTATCCCTCATTCCAGTAATATGACTTTGAGAAAAGTCTGAAAAAATTATGATAAACTGCAGGTGCCGTGCTATGGTGTCTACTAGAGAAGTTCCAGTAACTTCAGACACACTTGATGGCGATTAAGTGCTCACGCCATTCTTCATCTGTTGGAATGACGTTTTCCTGTAGTGAAAATAAGCTTGCGTAAGGATTACGTCTTAGTTACCATATCCCCACAATTATGGAAATACTGGAGCATCAGTTTTTTCTTTAATATTAAAAAGATGTCTAAATTGCAATAAATTATTTATTTTTAGTTGTGGTAACTGGTTTTGGTGTATTATGACCATCTTCAGATCAAAGACTCTGAAATGTATTATATACTTTATAATGAGTCATTTATGACAAAACTTGCTGCCTACAACCTGACATATAAATGACATAGTTTTGCTATAAAATAAATCGAAGTGTAATCAAGAGAAGCTGTGAAGCAACTACTGGTGCCTGTCACTCACTGCTAACTAACTGCCAAGCTTAGACTTTACAAAGACGAAGTTTCACCCTCTGTTCTTCACTTGATCCATAGTAAAAATGATTAAAAATAACAAATATCATGTGTATAAACAGAAAAGCATCATAATGTATGTGAGAAAGTGGGACAATATTGCTTAAATCTACTAATACATTAAAAAATGTAAAGAAGTTTAAAAGGCTGATAGCAGAAACCAAAATATTAAGAACTTCCCTCTGGCATGCACTTGACTGAACTAGACGGTTGTGTATGTGTTGCCAGTGTGTCTAGCACAGTGGCCGAGAAAAGCTCATGCTGTGCAAGACACAGTGGCAGATTCAGAAAAACTTCAAGGAAGGGGCACTAATATCTTGAGCTACCTTTACTTTTACCCTAATAAAAAGTAATCAAGTCACATGTGAAGTTTAAGAAAGTTTTATTTAAACTGATTACACACATATACAAGACAATGCCATCTTATGATATAAAAAATTTTACAATTGAGGTTCTCTTAGGTATGGGAAACTATTGTTACATTATTAGTAAAAATATTGTTATGTTATTAGTAAAAATATTGTTAAAGAGTCTCATAACAATATTTTTACTGAGAAATTGCTATGTATTACTATTAATAATACTTCCCAATCAACTGATAACTTTCACTCTTGACTAATCTTCACACTTGCACTTGCTAAAACTGGGATTTTTTGCTTGTTCATTCTTCAGTCTTAATATTTCTGCTTCTGAGTGTAAACTAGTTTCCTATATGGCAAATAGACCATATTTATAATGCTTCGTATTGAAGGTTCTCTGTACAAGAAAACAGTAGAATATTCGCGACTTTTCTCAAACAAATCTCAGACGGAATAACATATCAAGTTTCACTAGAATGGCCACGACTTTTCTCGTACGTATGTGTTATCGATATGTGTGCCAGACAGAAATGTGTAAAATACGATGATGCAGGCGTGCGTGCTACGTAGGAAAATAAAACTGTTCGATAACTCGATTCAGTCAAGTTGACTGACGAAAGAAGTGAACGAATAGCATGCGGGCTGACTGGTGACCCCGCAAGGGGGTGCACGCCCCACACGCCCTCCATATGTATCTATCACTGGCAAGACACCAGGGGTCATCATGGAGAGACATGCCTAGTGTGGACTGCCTTGCTAGGCATTTCTTCTCCTGAAGGGAGACCAGTATAGTGATGTGTCCCACCTCATAGTCAGTATTTGATATTGACTATGCACAAGTTGTATACTTGCATACATCTCCAATCTACTTGTTAAAACTGCTGTTGTAGGGGTTGGGGCATCACCACTACAATAGCAGGAGGATTGGATGCTGGAAAGCAAGGATGAAATGCCATTTTACCGCATGGCTGTGGACTGCGGAGATGGTGGAGACAGCAAATTGTTGCTAGAACATCCCCAGTTAAGAAAGTCTTTGTAACGTTGGTTACAGGAACAGAACAATAGCTGGAGAGAGGTTGTTTTCCTTAGCGGCTTCATTGGCCACACGTGGCATGCTGGTGTTAGCAGTTACTCACTAGGCAGGCAGTGCATGCTTTGAATTGCAGTTACTGGCATCAACACTATTGCAGACTCCTGACAAAGGCAGCGTGCCGCTGGTGGCAGATGACAAGAGGCAGCCCCCTCGCTGCTTGGCCACTTCGTGGTCAGAGTGTACAAACACTGAGATGACAGTGTTTTAAACTGTGGTGTCCAACACGACCGAAGACAATAGTATGTGCCTGTTCAGGGTGGTGGTCCGCAACAGTGTAGACCCGCACGGGTCAGAGAACAGAGATAGTCTAGCTGGTCCAGGCTGAAATTCAAAGACTGTCAGGGAGGTTCGCCAGGTGAAAGAAGTCACCCAGCTAGTGACACAGCGACATGAAAGTGCCAGGTTTCCTGCATAAGGAGTTTAGCTCAGGTGGGAATCTGCAGCTATTGGTGGTTAAGTCCATGGATGGTGGCTGGCTGCTTCATCTTACGCTGCAAGCTATGCGACCTTATACCTTCACTCTCCCAGAACAACTTCCCTGTGCCACTTTATCATAAGAACTGAATCATAATGATTTTGTGTGCAGTTTAGTTGGTTTGTCCCTCGCAACAGGAGAACCTTGCAACAATGTTTCATTTGCAGCAGCAGCTGAAATATCATCTCCCCAAATTTCATTTTCTGTTGCCAAAGAGCATTTTTAGCATGACGTTTCCTCTTCTCTTCAGTAAACATTACATTGCAAGTATCTTCAATGCTATGAACCTTCTGATCCTCCTGCACACAGTCATGAACTGATTATACCTTTTTGGCCTTACAAGCATGTATCCTCTTCTTCCTCTTCCTCCCTCCCCTCTTCTGAGGAGGCGTCACTATCACAGGCAGCAACAAATTTGTGTCCTTCAAAAATAAATGCGCCTGTACTATTTTTCATCCACATCATGTGCAACATAACTAACATTATCAATAACTTGCTGTGCATCCTTCGCAGAATCTACAACAAAATTACGGTGCAGTTCAACTCTGCTCGATACAATAATCATTGGCATATGTACTTTATTGGACATCTTGTCAAGGCTCCATGGCCTCTTCGAAATACCCAGCATCACCTGATGTGTTAGATAATACTGCAGTGAAATCAGTATCACCCAAGTTGTTATTCACACACACATCTCGTCTGGAATTACATCTAATCCATACTCCATGGTTTCACAAGATGTTGGAGCTGATAAGCCCACTTTATTCTCCTCTACTGGCACAACCTTCACACTTTGCACATGAACTAAACTTACACTGTAAACTTCTTCCTTCTTACCTTCCACTTCTGCACAAGCACTGCTCTTTTTTAATCTCTCAAGACTTTGCATAAACCTAGTACACCTTATCAGAGAGGACCATACAGGCACCTATTTTTAACACAATCATTGTCAAATTCTTGCTGCCTCTTCTGCATATCCTTTGTAGTAACTCTACCACACAAAACAGTTCTTTTCCTTCTCAACCCTTATTTCCTCTGCCTGGTCCACTCTCGCCAAAGCTGTTTGAGCTACTAAAATTTGCAATGTTTCCTCAAGGGTGGCATATGCTGTGATATTAAAAACAATGTGGCTGAACCTCTAACAATTACATATAAAACAAATAAGAGAACAATATAGAATGAAAAGGAGGATTCTTAAACATAGTACTAGGAAAAC
This sequence comes from Schistocerca americana, assembly GCF_021461395.2. Taxonomy (NCBI): domain Eukaryota; kingdom Metazoa; phylum Arthropoda; class Insecta; order Orthoptera; family Acrididae; genus Schistocerca; species Schistocerca americana. The sequence continues at coordinate 226,090,213 of NC_060119.1, forward strand.
ACATCTTTCTGCCTGAATGGATACGCATGTTTACTACTTTACAGACCAAAACAATAAGCCATGCTCCCTACACACAAGATACATTGCCCATTTTAGACAGCACAAACTGGCATACATTTCTTACAGTTTTCAGAACAGTGTCTGAATTTACTTTCCGCACACAGCACATACATCAAAGTACACACAAAATAAAAAAAATTAGACGGGGCACTATAGATACTCAAACATAACAACAGGAAATGCTCTCAATTCTTGCGACGTATCGTTAATCATTTTGACTCTGACCACTGATGTGCCTTATGCCCATAGAACCACCATATTCTACAAGTAACAGCCACTGACTGAGCACAAGGCAACTCGTGGCCTGTAAAATTATACTACTTGCATTTTACTGGTTGTACATTGTAATAGTCGTCTTTACCTTGGAACTGAGACAAGTCAGGAGGTTCTTCTGACTTCACAAACCATACTTGTAGATTCTTATGACAGTCAGTCTTCCTGTCATGTCTGTGAGCAAGAGTGTCACTAAATTAGCAAGTTCACTCACCACAGTAGTACCACTGGAGCTTCATACTGGCATAGTCAGTGACATCACAGCTGCAGTGTCCTTTTTATAAATGGTTGCCGCTGGCATTGAAAAACTACTGACACCTGAACGTAGAGGTGTTAGAAACCCAATTCTTCAGCCATGGATGGTGGTTGTCCAAGTAGCAGCGACCACATCCGATGCTCGAGTGTAGGGGCTGGGAAGTAACCCATATTGTGGTGGGAAAGTCAAAATTAGGCGGCATTTCCCTGTTCGTAGTCCTCCATGACAATCTTGGCCACAGTCGTGTGGTGTGCCAGCATCAGCAATTGTCTGCCAAGGAGTGTGTGTGTGTGTGTGTGTGTGTGTGTGTGTGTGTGTGTGTGTGTGTGTGTGTGTGTGTGTGTGTGTGTTAGTGGCTGCATATATCAGCATGGCTGCACAGTCCTGACATACAGTGGTGTGCTGGCGACGGCAGATGACAGAGGCAACCTCTTGCTGCTCTGTCGCTTCTTGGATGCCGTGTACAACACATGGTGACAGGCATTATTTAAACCATGCTGCCTGGTGTGACTGAACATGATGGTATGCGCCTGCCACGGGCGATGGTCAGGATCCGCACTGGCAAGCACGGGTCGGACAACAGCAAGAGTTTAGGTAGGCAACTAGCTGGCTGAGGCTTGATTTCACGGCCCACCAGGCAGGTGGTCGCCAACAGAAGTAAATCACCCAGCATGTAACACAGCGTTGTGAAGGTGCCAAGTTATCTGCCTACAGACTTTAGCTTGAGTGTTGGTCTGCAGCTGCTGGTGGTAAAGTCCCTGGATGGACACTGGCTACTTCATCTTGTACTTCAAGTGATGCCTGTCTTGTAGTAATCAGCTGGCATAGATCGTTGCTTGGCATACTGTACATATCTGGATATTGTTGTGCACAAGGAAGTTCTGAGAGTGAGGATCTAAATTGGCCAATATACATGTGAGCCACACTGTGAGTGATTTCCCTTACAGCAACACTTACACCTGGAAGTCATAGCATGCTATCTGCAATATGTTGTAACTGTTAAGCAGTGCTGAATTATTTTGTACTGGTTTTCCCTTCCAGTCAGCTCTTCCATACTCGGTGGCACTTCTGCAAGGTGTCTGAAATTTAGCTTTCAGAGTCAGTTGCAGTGTCAGAGTACTGAAAGATTGCTCTTGCATTCTGAGTATGCTTTCTTACTCCATAGTGCTGAGCCTGTGGTGTGATTGGTACCTCACCCTATATGCTGTTCTCAACCTGTGCTGGGCCACCAGACTAGGTTGTGGCACAGCATCATAAATAATTCGAAAACATATTACAATAAAACATAATCACAGCGCAAACAAAATATTGTCGTCTGCCATGTAGTTAAAGGAATTAATAGTTTGTTGTGGTACAGGCACATTGAACAATAAATATGTTAAGCTGGACTTATATGGTCACCACAGTGATACAGATAAGCTTGTGTTGTTATAGTAGTTGCTTCTCTTGCTGGTGGGTCAATGTAGTAATGTTCAGTGTCCAGTACTATGTGTTGAGGAACATTGTGGCATTGCAGTATGCAGTTACGACCTGTCGGCTTGCTACTGTTTTATTAGACACATACCTAAACTCATTAAAAACACTGGCTACTGTGTAGCATACCATACAGATATAGTGGTCTGATACCAATTCCAAATTCTATACTATTTGCTGTTATCTATTGCTTTAAATTTAGTCAAATAATCTCTCATTGTAAACCGCTCTATTATATGCACACATCTGATATTAAAAATTTATTTAAACCAGTGTTGTTTAAGTACGTCATACTATTTACATTCCAAAAATGTTAAAAACATAAAATGTAAAATAGAAGAGCAGTATGTTGAAATGATAATAATTCAGCAAATAAGTTATAGAAATGTTTTTCCTTGAAGTCTTTCTACTCATTTAACAAATTTTGAGTCGAATACATCTGAGGGCTGTAAATTTTTATTTCTTCCAGTGCTTAACTTTTTGGAGTATTACACAATATTTTTTAAACTGTCATTTATAGTGCCTGCTTAGTGTTCACAATTAAAAAGTCGCTGGCCAAATATAGATAAACTCTAATCGTATGTTCTTTGAATCTGATAAATAAATTGGAGCCTGTCTATCCAGTGTATTGTTTATCACAGTCATTACATTTAATATCATGAATACTGGGCTAGTAAAACTCATTCTGATGATTACCTAAAGTTTGTTTCAGTTTCATCTGTAAGTGACGTTATACTTTGAAGTAACTGACCTATCTTGTCCAGAATATTGCCCATGTATACAATACTGATCAGACTGGGTGTTTCTATAGTTGACATATTTACCCACCCTATGAACCACAGATATAAAAAAGGCCCATTTATATGTATATGGATGGCATGATTTTGCATTAATAACTGCATCTGTTTTTGTAGGTTTCATAAATATGCTGAACTGAACTCCACCTGTGTTGTTTATAACTGTCAAGTGCAGGAAATAGATTAGTCTGCTTTGCATTAGGCTCTGCATTGCATCTAAGGATGCATACTGTTTACAATTTGAGCGATGTGATCAATTTCACCTTTAGTGTAGTATGGCACCAACATATTTTTTGTAATGAATAGTTTTGGCACTAATTTCTGGGCTATTACCTGTGGCCAATCCATCTTTTCAGCACTATGCCTAATTATTGGTGGAGGGGGGAGGAGTAAAATCTAACACAGTTTGAAGCAGATTTTATGAATTCTGCTGATGCACCAGTATTCATTTTTCTGGTTTTACACACAATATTTGTGGATTTTAATCTTGAATAGAGGGTGGAATTTCCCATTTATAACACCTAGCCTCTGCTAGTTAGTTAGCAGTGTGAGACAGGCACTCATAGGTGCTACACAGCAGCTCCATGAACCGGCTTCTCACATTATCTGGATAACACACAATTTTATATAATAAATATATCATTTTATGTTAGTTTTGTGTGTAAATTTTGTCATACTTCACCCATTATAAATGCTACACATTTCAGAGCCATTGCTTTACTACAGGTGTAGAGACTGAAGCCAGATACCAGAATTACAAATAATAAATTTGTTGAGAATGAAGTATTGTGCAACAGCTCTGTTATATACAACATTCCTGGACATGTTGCTGTGTCAGTTCAGGATAAAACCTCGAGCTTTCGACGATTACCTCCACGTCTTTGTCAGTTGCTCCTGACAAAGACAGTGAAAGCAATCGTCAAAAGCTCGAGGTTTTGTCCTTAGGTGACACAGCAAGACAGCAAGTAGTTCAAGAATGTTTTATACAAATAAATTTGTTGCCATCAGAACTGTTTTTATTATTAAAATATTAAATTCAATCACTGTAGTTTGTCAGTTGTGTCAAAAATTATCAGTTTGGTGTTGTTCAGTTAAGGTGTTCCTGATGCAGAACTTTCCACACTTTTTGTTGTAAGTCACATCCGATGCTTAGTGCTCAATTTTGAGATTATTGGTTAGTAACACTGTGTACTTGTAATTTGCAGTCATATTAAACAGGTCTTTTTCTCAACTCCTGATTTGACCAAAAATTGAAAAAAGCGTGAAAATCAGAAAGGGTTTATATACAGCTAAATAATCAGGATTGACTATCTTTTAGCATAATAAGCATGGAGAAATTTGTTGCAATGGTGTTCCATCTTATACTCACCTTTCCGCGATAAGACAGCTGTTGAACCATGTCATTAGAGGCAACCATGTGTGTGTTCTTCATGTTGTTCTGAAACCATAATTTCAGTTATCATGTTGATTTTCATATATGTGCCTGTTTCCTTAAAAAATTGTAAGCCAGCAAGTGTTTTTGTTGCAGATCTATGAATGGGCAAAAGAACTTTGTCAGGAAACAACAACTGAAAATGTCAAAATAGCAAAGAGCATTTTGCTATTGTTATTCAGACTGTTTATTCTGTATAAATCAGCTGGTTCAATCTTTGGACATATATCGCTCCATTTATTGAGTATATATGGGGCTACTGAAGAGGTTGGTATTAGTAAAAATGGTAATGCCTTAAGCTACTGTTTATTTTATTCTACCGTTTATAAATAGTGTGTAACACAATCAACAAAAATGTTTTAGATTAAATTCTATTTCCAGCATTTAGGTAAGAGACAGGAACAAAATTTTTAAGATGATAATTACAAAAAGAAACAACCTGTCTATCACTTGTAGTGACATCTTATATTTATTTCCCACCTGATTTGAAAACTGAGTTCTATCTCCTCACGTGATTTTGGATTCTTTCATTCTCATTATTTAGATCCACATTCATAAGCTTTTAATAGGGCTTTGGCATACTCCCTCACTATCATTTAATATAATACAGACACATGAAGACCATTCAACAGATATGCAGTTGGAATTAGATTCTCTTGTCAGATATCATTCTATATATTATCTCAGTGTTATATTCTTCTTTGGCTATGTCTGTCTGTTGAAGCCATGTATTTTAGATCAGCTGCTGTTGATACAAGTGTGGAGTTATTTTGACCTGTTTAAGGAACACAAGTTCCTGTTTTATGTGGTAACCTCCATTTACTTTATTTCAAAGTCATGACTGTGTATGCAGAAGTTTTCGACTTCGAGGCCTCACAAGAGATGCTTTTGTTCTAACTGTGCTGGCAGCTCCAGTGACATAATTGAATAAGCTCCAATGCATGACCACCTTTGTTCAGCTCTCATTTTTGACCTGCCTTCTTCACCCACGATTGTTGTGGTATGTCCATTTACAGTCAAGATAATGCATACCATTATTTCTTTATATGCCTTGTTATCCTCAATTGTATCCTCATTTACAGTAAATTTTGTTGAGTGTGCCCACCTTCCACAAAATTATCCAATCCCTTCACTGGTAATGTTAACTTGATCAAAGAGTGAGGATGTGTAAGGCAACTGACACCATACACTAGTTGATGTACAAGCACTTCGCAATTTTGTGTTAACAAGATGACCTCTAAGAAATCAGTAATGATGAATGGTCATTGACTCAGGCTAAACACCCTATTGCAAGAAGATAATCTGCAAGACAGTAAACGTGTCCTTGGTACTTACTTCAGTGTGTAACCTAACTGTATTCTTCCTGACAAAAACTCTAAGTACTTCACAGATGGGAACTTTTCTTCTGCCCTCTTCCACTTCGTCCACAATTTTTCCCAGTTCCACACTTTCAGTCTGTCCTTCCCTTATTTGCATTATTAATTGCTGTATCTGCTCTTATAATTTCACAGACTTACCAAGTAAAATCTAACAGAGGTTAAAGATTTGCATTCATATTCAAAAGGAATACTGTTAAAGTAATATCTGGCCACCCTGATATGAATTATTGCTTGATCTTGCTAAAACATATTATTTTTCATTAAATTAGTTACACTCAGTTGATCACATAGAGAGTGGTCTATGGAATGTGGAAAGATGTCAGTGATTTTAATTTAATGTAAATGTTTCTAGTGTTACATTAACACTTATATATATATATATATATATATATATATATAATAGAGGGAAACATTCCACGTGGGAAAAAATATATCTAAAAAGAAAGATGATGAAACTTACCAAACAAAAGCGCTGGCAGGTCGATAGACACACAAACAAACACAAACATACACACAAAATTCTAGCTTTCGCAACCAATGGTTGCCTCGTCAGGAAAGAGGGAAGGAAAGACAAAAGGGGTAAGGAGTCATTCCAATCCCGGGAGCGGAAAGACTTACCTTAGGGGGAAAAAAGGACAGGTATACACTCGCACACACACACATATCCATCCACACATACACAGACACAAGCAGACATTTGTAAAGGCAAAGACCAAGGTCTTTAAATATGTCTGCTTGTGTCTGTATGTGTGGATGGATATGTGCGTGTGTGCGAGTGTATACCTGTCCTTTTTTCCCCCTAAGGTAAGTCTTTCCGCTCCCGGGATTGGAATGACTCCTTACCCTCTCCTTTAAAACCCACTTCCTTTCGTCTTCCCCTCTCCTTCCCTCTTTCCTGATGAGGCAACAGTTTGTTGCGAAAGCTTGAATTTTGTGTGTATGTTTGTGTTTGTTTGTGTGTCTATCGACCTGCCAGCGCTTTTGTTCGGTAAGTCACCTCATCTTTGTTTTTATATATATATATATATATATATATATAAAGAGATGATGTGACTTACCAAATGAAAGTGCTGGCAGGTCGACAGACACACAAACAAACACACAAAATTCAAGCTTTCGCAACAAACTGTTGCCTCATCAGGAAAGAGGGAAGGAGAGGGAAAGACGAAAGGATGTGGGTTTTAAGGGAGAGGGTAAGGAGTCATTCCAATCCCGGGAGCGGATAGACTTACCTTAGGGGGGAAAAAAAGGAAAAAAGGACGGGTATACACTCGCGCGCACACACACATATCCATCCACACATATACAGACACAGGCAGACGTATTTAAAGACAAAGAGTTTGGGCAGAGATGTCAGTCGAGGCAGAAGTGCAGAGGCAAAGATGTTGTTGAATGACAGGTGAGGTACGAGTGGCGGCAACTTGAAATTAGCGGAGATTGAGGCCTGCTGGATAACGGGAAGAGAGGATATATTGAAGAGCAAGTTCCCATCTCCGGAGTTCGGATAGGTTGGTGTTAGTGGGAAGTATCCAGATAACCCGGACGGTGTAACACTGTGCCAAGATGTGCTGGCCATGCACCAAGGCATGTTTAGCCACAGGGTGATCCTCATTACCAACAAACACTGTCTGCCTGTGTCCATTCATGCGAATGGACAGTTTGTTGCTGGTCATTCCCACATAGAATGCGTCACAGTGTAGGCAGGTCAGTTGGTAGATCACGTGGGTGCTTTCACACGTGGCTCTGCCTTTGATCGTGTACACCTTCCGGGTTACAGGACTGGAGTAGGTGGTGGTGGGAGGGTGCATGGGACAGGTTTTACACTGGGGGCGGTTACAAGGGTAGGAGCCAGAGGGTAGGGAAGGTGGTTTGGGGATTTCATAGGGATGAACTAAGAGGTTACGAAGGTTCGGTGGATGGCGGAAAGACACTCTTGGTGGAGTGGGGAGGATTTCATGAAGGATGGATCTCATTTCAGGGCAGGATTTGAGAAAGTCGTATCCCTGCTGGAGAGCCACATTCAGAATCTGATCCAGTCCCGGAAAGTATCCTGTCACAAGTGGGGCACTTTTGTGGTTCTTCTGTGGGAGGTTCTGGGTTTGAGAGGATGAGGAAGTGGCTCTGGTTATTTGCTTGTGTACCAGGTCGGGAGGGTAGTTGCGGGATGTGAAAGCTGTTGTCAGGTTGTTGGTGTAATGCTTCAGGGATTCCGGACTGGAGCAGATTCGTTTGCCACGAAGACCTAGGCTGTAGGGAAGGGACCGTTTGATGTGGAATGGGTGGCAGCTGTCATAATGGAGGTACTGTTGCTTGTCGGTGGGTTTGATGTGGACGGACGTGTGAAGTTGGCCATTGGACAGGTGGAGGTCAACATCAAGGAAAGTGGCATGGGATTTGGAGTAGGACCAGGTGAATCTGATGGAACCAAAGGAGTTGAGGTTGGAGAGGAAATTCTGGAGTTCTTCTTCACTGTGAGTCCAGATCATGAAGATGTCATCAATAAATCTGTACCAAACTTTGGGTTGGCAGGCCTGGGTAACCAAGAAGGCTTCCTCTAAGCGACCCATGAATAGGTTGGTGTACGAGGGGGCCATCCTGGTACCCATGGCTGTTCCCTTTAATTGTTGGTATGTCTGGCCTTCAAAAGTGAAGAAGTTGTGGGTCAGGATGAAGCTGGCTAAGGTAATGAGGAAAGAGGTTTTAGGTAGGGTGGCAGGTGATCGGCGTGAAAGGAAGTGCTCCATCGCAGCGAGACCCTGGACGTGCGGGATATTTGTGTATAAGGAAGTGGCATCAATGGTTACAGGATGGTTTCTGGGGGTAACGGATTGGGTAAGGATTCCAGGCGTTCAAGAAAGTGGTTGGTGTCTTTGATGAAGGATGGGAGACTGCACGTAATGGGTTGAAGGTGTTGATCTACGTAGGCAGAGATACGTTCTGTGGGGGCTTGGTAACCAGCTACAATGGGGCGGCCGGGATGATTGGGTTTGTGAATTTTAGGAAGAAGGTAGAAGGTAGGGGTGCGGGGTGTCGGTGGGGTCAGGAGGTTGATGGAGTCAGGTGAAAGGTTTTGTAGGGGGCCTAAGGTTCTGAGGATTCCTTGAAGCTCCGCCTGGACATCAGGAATGGGATTACCTTGGCAAACTTTGTATGTGGTGTTGTCTGAAAGCTGACGCAGTCCCTCAGCCACATACTCCCAACGATCAAGTACCACGGTTGTGGAACCCTTGTCCACCAGAAGAATGACGATGGACCGGTCAGCCTTCAGATCACGGATAGCCTGGGCTTCAGCAGTGGTGATGTTGGGAGTAGGATTAAGGTTTTTTAAGAAGGATTGAGAGGCAAGGCTGGAAGTCAGAAATTCCTTGAAGGTTTGGAGAGGGTGATTTTGAGGAAGAGGAGGTGGGTCCTGCTGTGACGGAGGACGGAACTGTTCCAGGCAGGGTTCAATTTGGATAGTGTCTTGGGGAGTTGGATCATAGGGGTAGGATTAGGATCATTTTTCTTCGTGGCAAAGTGATACTTCCAGCAGAGAGTACGAGTGTAGGACAGTAAATCTTTGACGAGGACTGTTTGGTTGAATCTGGGAGTGGGGCTGAAGGTGAGGCCTTTGGATAGGACAGAGGTTTCGGATTGGGAGAGAGGTTTGGAGGAAAGGTTAACTACTGAATTAGGGTGTTGTGGTGCCAGATTGTGTTGATTGGAATTTTGAGGTTTTGGAGGGAGTGGAGCTGGAAGTGGGAGATTGAGTAGATGGGAGAGACTGGGTTTGTGTGCAATGAGGGGTGGTTGAGGTTTGCTGGAAAGGTTGTGAAGGGTGAGTGAGTTGCCTTTCCGGAGGTGGGAAACCAGGAGATTGGATAGTTTTTTGAGGTGGAGGGTGGCATGCTGTTCTAATTTGCGGTTGGCCTGTAGGAGGATGCTCTGAATAGCCGGTGTGGATGTGGGAGAGGAAAGATTGAGGACTTTTATTAAGGATAGGAGTTGACGGGTGTGTTCATTGGCTGAGTTGATGTGTAGGTGAAGGATTAGGTGGGTAAGGGCAATGGATTGTTCAGTTTGGAACTGGTATAGGGACTGATGGAAAGAAGGGTTGCAGCCAGAGATGGGAATTTTAAGTGTGAGGCCTTTGGGGGTAATGCCAAATGTCAGACAAGCCTGAGAAAATAAAATATGCGAGCGTAATCTGGCTAGGGTGAAAGCATGTTTGCGGAGGGAATGTTAATAAAACTTAATGGGGTCGTTGTGGGGGTGTTGTCAGGGTGACATGGTATTAGAAGGTGGAAAGTGTAACATGAGGTTGAAATGAAAATGAAAGATAAAAATATATGGGGAGAGATAAGGGTGAACTAGAAAGTAACTGGAGATCTGGTATGAAAAAAGGCGAAAAAGTGTTGGTTAAGTTGATCCTGTGGTGAACTTGGGTTGGTAGACAGCGATGTGCATGAAGGTTAGGTGGTTGTGTTGCCGCTAAAACACGTTAAAGGACGGAGAAATTCGGAAAATTTCGAAAAAACACGTAAATGTATTAAAAGGAGTGGTGTTGTGGTGAAAGATTACGAAAATGGGGCTAAAAATTGTCTGACGAAGAAATAATGACGTTAAAACCTGTGGGGAGCGACTAAAAATGATCAGTGATGTGCGAAAAACGGAAGTGGAAATAAAGTGAAAGTTATGAGAACTAGCCGAAATGGTTGTTTAATACGTGAAAGCAGCTGTATTGAACTAGAAACGGTGGATTTTATAGCAGCGGTAGTGTTGAAGGCGGAAAATAAAATTTTTTTGGTTAAGGTTTGGAAGTGGGTTACGTGTTATTGAGTATATATAGGGGGGATAAAATTGTATTACGGTAAAAAGGGGAAGGTGAATGCGAAGTAAGACTACTGGTAAAAACAGAAAGAGAAAATAAAGAGAAAATAAGACGACAGGAAAGATTTCGAAATGCAACAGCGACAATAACAAACATAATTGTTGGGTTCAAATTAATGATATGGTTATAATAAAGGGAAACATTCCACGTAGGAAAAATATATCTAAAAACAAAGATAATGTGACTTACCAAATGAAAGTGCTGGCAGGTCGACAGACACACAAACAAACACAAACATACACACAAAATTCAAGCTTTCGCAACAAACTGTTGCCTCATCAGGAAAGAGGGAAGGAGAGGGAAAGACGAAAGGATGTGGGTTTTAAGGGAGAGGGTAAGGAGTCATTCCAATCCCGGGAGCAGAAAGACTTACGTTAGGGGGCGGAAAAGGAAAAAAGGACGGGTATACACTCGCACACACACACACACATCCATCCACACATATACAGACACAAGCAGACGTATTTAAAGACAAAGAGTTTGGGCAGAGATGTCAGTCGAGGCAGAAGTGCAGAGGCAAAGATGTTGTTGAATGACAGGTGAGGTACGAGTGGCGGCAACTTGAAATTAGCAGAGATTGAGGCCTGCTGGATAACGGGAAGAGAGGATATATTGAAGAGCAAGTTCCCATCTCCGGAGTTTGGATAGGTTGGTGTTAGTGGGAAGTATCCAGATAACCCGGACGGTGTAACACTGTGCCAAGATGTGCTGGCCGTGCACCAAGGCATGTTTAGCCACAGGGTGATCCTCATTACCAACATATATATGTTGTTACAACTAAAACACACACACACAGACACACTGCCCCAACTTCGTATGTGTACCACTAAGTATCTACTTAGATCTTGTGCAGTGATAACAAATTATGATAACAAACCTTCCTCATGAAGCAGACGAACTAGTGTAAGCTGTATCAAAATCCCTGTTGTAGTTCTGACAATAGTCTCTACATGCTGACAGAAAAATTCAGCACATATCAGCCAATTTGCATGAAATATTTATAAATTATTTATGCAAACATCCCTTGTGAAAACTGTACCAAAATCCCTACAGTAGTTCTTTAAATTAGCTTTCACATACAGACTGGAGAATGGGACATGGAGCTGCTATGCGTAATATACAGTGATTTATGTTTTGAGGTACAGTGCACAACACATCTGAAGGATCACTTCCTCGAATCCCCTTAATTGTCCCTATAGTGACACAGAACTTCGAAATTTGGCTCAGAGGTACCTACAACCTTCATAATACTGCAGAAGTGCGGCACCCTGTGACATCAACCTCAGGCTCGACATTGCTTCAAACATAAAGGTGTTGACCCATTGAAGAAAAGGCAAGAGCTCAGAAGTTCATGTGACGTGTAAGGTGGGTTAATGATGTCACATTGGCACTAAATTTCACCACAGTTCTGCCCAGTGCAGAAAGTTTCGCACCCTGTCTTATCCACATTTCACCATTTCTTTTGAGGATTTGTGATGGAGACCAAAACTCATCTAGCATTGAAATTGTGCAGTTTTCTTATAGGTAGCTGAGGAAACGTCATCCCCACTCTCTCTCAGAATCAACATGAACAGACTTCAGTAATGGCAAAAAATCCATCAGTGAAACCACCACTTCCCATGCAGAGTTGATTTCCACACTTTTGCGATCAAAAACAACAGTTCGTAGTGCGATGAGCAAGAAGGCGACATTCTTGATGACCTGTGACAGTACCGACACCACCATATGTTAGGACATTGTGGGACTGCATCCCCATTCAGTGTGATTGCACCCCTGTGGAATGCAGTGTGAACGCAAGTTTCGCTCTTGTGTACTGACTAGAACCACGAGATGGTATTCAAAAAAATTAAACTTGATCCGAAGGAGCAAGAGTGCTTATGTATTTTCAGCCCTCCTGTTTCACACCCTACTGTGGCGTGATCACAGATCACAAAAGTGTCTGACACTGACACATGTGTGAATGAAATGCAAAGGTGTCCCTCTAAGACCCCCGTCACGTTGGCAATGATGTCGGTGGCACATGCCCATCTTTATTGAGAATTTTAAAAATGTGCCTTTACAGAGACAACCTGCAAATAGTTTTAGGTGTTGGTGGGCATGCAACCTCTTGACGTCCCACCAATTCCAGATGCCTGCCTGCATGCGTCTAGGACTACTGTGCGGGTTGTCTCTGTAAAGGCACGTTTTAAAAATTCTCAGTAAAGATGAGCATGTACCCCGATGGTGTTGCTGAACGGGGAGGGGGGATCATAGAGGGACCTTTTGGCATTTTATTCATAAACGTTTCAGTGTCAGTGTCACACCCTCCCTTGATCATGAAACAGGAGAGCTGCAAATCCATAAGCATCCTTTGATGCTTCAGATAATGTTCAAATTTTGCCAAATGTTTTCGAAGAGTTTCTAGTGGTTCTAACCTGTACACAAAAGCCAAAACTGCAGTTGCACTGCACTCCAAATTGGTGCAGTCATGTTCAATGGGGATGCAGCCCCACAATGTTATTGGAGAAGGGTTGAAACATATGAGTGTCAGCAGTGTGTTCGGTTGTCAAGAACGTTGTCCTCTCGCTTGTGAACTGTCATTTTTTACTGCTAAATGTGTGGTCTCAAGGCCCCCAAGGAAAAGAGGTGGTTTCATTGACACTATTTATGACACCCTGCTGAGCCCTTTTCATGTTGATTCTGAGTGGCAGTGTGTACAAAATGTTTTCCTTGGCCGCCCATAAGAAAACTTTTAACATACTCAATCTCTCTTCTAAATATGAAACGGGTATAGAAATTAAACGTTTTCCTCTGTGATCACTCCTTCTGTAAACTAACTGATTTTTTAAAGTAATATATTTATCTTTAGTTTGAATTATTGTGACGAGAACTTCAGATAAAATTTGACTTAAATAAAGAGCAACACTTTTGGAACAACTATGATCAAGGGATTAAGTAGAAGTGTCTCCATGGAGTAACCGACATGTGTCAGGGACACCAAGAAGAAAACACAAAAATAAAATGATAGCAGGACACAGAAATTGAGAACCTTTAAGAGGATTTCAGAGGGGCAGAATTTTAGTATTTCATCGACACCCAGTCCTTCACAGATGAGATACTAGCTCACTTCCGTAGTGTGGGAGAGGGAATGGTGTGTAAGAACTATTTTGACATTTGCTGTTGTGATGATTCAAGGGAAATGGATTATCATTGAATTTTGAGAAAACTGGATCAGAAAGACCTTGAGGGGGGGGGGGGGGATAGAAAAAGACAAAATCAAAATAAATCACATATTTATGGTGTCATTCTTTTATTTTCATTTTATGCTCAGCTAGAACTGCTAGCTGCAGCACACAGTACATCATTTGACCTATCCAGTACAGACAAGGCCAGCCTGATGTGATTTCTCATTTTGTCAGTGTTTTTGCATTGTTCTGCGTATGCCATATCCTTTATTGTATCTCAGAAATAGAAGTCAAGGACAGATAGATCGGGCGACCTAGCTGACCATCGACCAGCCAGCGTCTGTCTATTGTTTTATTGGGAAAAAGATCCCGTGCTGCTCGGCACACAGATTCGGTGCAGTGCTGGCTACACCATGCTGATGTATCCACATTACTTGCCTTGTTCTTAAATTGGTATCATTGAGCCAAATGGGCACTTCATTCTGAAGGACACTGGTGTACATACTCTTGTCCGACCTGCCTACAGTCGTTGCAGAAAGCAGCACTGAACAAATGTAATGTGAGCTGACCAATGGAAAAACCAGTTTCCAAGATTGATCCATGCTGAAACCATATTGAAAAATCACCTAATTGAATACAAAACAAACAATTGGAATTCTGAAATAACTGAACACTTTATTGAAGCTACAGGATTATTTATAACATTCTTTTCCAATCGTTTTCCATCGTTGTTGATACATTTTGCCAGATGTCCTGAAACACATTAGCATACTTGTTTACACAGTCATGTATTAGAATCAGTGTCTTCAAAAGCATTGTAAGTAGCTTCTTTCAAGCCCTCAATTGTTAGCATTTTTGCAGCATACATTTTATTTTTAACATGCCCCAATGGACGAAAACCCTTGGTGTAAGGTCAGTGGAACTGGATGGCATTTCCATTGCCCCTTGCTGTATAATAACTTTCCCACCAAATACCTCAACAACATAGTTCCGCACAGCTGTTGTGTAATGCAGTGGGAGTTCATAATTTTGAAAGTAAAGTGAGTGGAAGGTGTCGTAGATTTTTTTGTGTTCCCAGGATGGCATAGGTTGTCAACATTTCCAGGTAGTTCACTGCAGTTACTGCTCCATCAAACGTCCAAGGCATAATTACTCTACAGTATGAAACACCTTCCCAAACAGTAACACCAGATTGATTTAATTGCCTCTCCAAAAAAGTTATATGGTTCTCAGAATACATTAGGTGCAGCTGTGTCTGTTGACATGGTCTGATAATTTGAAAGTAGCATCGTCGCTCTAAATTATGTTAGAAAACAACTCGTTATCACCATCTCTTGATTCATTAAACATTGCCTCACAAGATTGAAGCCAAGATCAGGATTGTTTCCCAATAGCCCGTGTATGAGACGAGGCGTGTAATGTTTGATTTTTGGCCTTGTATGAAATCTTCCACACAGAAGTTCTAGAAATATGCTGTTTTACAGTTAATCTATGAGTAGGCTTTTTAGGACTCTAGGTAAATGTTAGTAAAATGTTCTTAGTTTCATCACTTATTGGTGGCCAACTGACAAGTGGCAGACTGCTGCAGATATGCTTTTCTCAAAAAAAGTTTCCGTAAATTGAGGAAAGCCTTCCTTTCAGGTGGAACAGTTTTGAAATCGTTGTTCCAGTCATTTATTATTAAATTATAACCACCGTTGTACCACATTTTAAAGCAAAACCTCTTATTTCATTGGAAAACATCTTCTTTTATGTGGTTTTCTTTTCTCCAGATAGTACTTTCTACCTCTAAATTGCAGCCCTAGAACTGTGCATTACTCAGTTGTAACTGCACTAACCTCCCCAGTGGATTCAAAATTGTTTTCCAGCCTATAAATTTTGTAAAATCTGAGAATGTGAAATTCAGTTAAAAGACCAGATGTTCAACAGTACACAATTATAATACACAAGTTTTCCTTTTGCTAAAGTGGGCAGTTGTGTTGTGCCGAAGAAGTATAATTTTCTTTCTTTTCAGTCTCATATGTCTTCATCCATTTCACTTGCGTAGCATTCATCAGGCATTGTTTCATCCTTTTCAAGGTAATCAAGAATAATTCCTTTTGCAGTCCTGACAACACTGAGCATCAACTACCTATCAAGGTTGTGTAGTGCTAAACATTGGACATGTATTTTGGAGATCGGCAGTTCGAATCTCCATTTAGCCATCCAGTTTTAGGTGTTCCGCAATTTCCCAAAATTGTGATGGTTTTTTCGCTGGTCACGGGCAATTTTCTGCCCCTCTTCCTCCAAACTGAGCAACTTTTCCATCTCTAATGATCATGTCTTTAGCAGGATGGGGACTGATGACCAAGCAGTTTGTCCCTTCCCCCTCCCCGCTTTAAGTCAACCAACCAACCTTTAACAGGATGTTATACTGTCATTGTACTCCCCCCCCCCTCCCCCCCCCCCCTCGTTTCTCTGCCCCACCACTCCCCCTCCCCCTGCCAGTATTTTTTTCTTTTCTTTTTTCTTCTTTTAATTTACATCAACTGTACCATTATTGCTGCAGGACAACCGACTTCCACCATTTACCTTTTTTTTTTTATTTTTATTTTTTTACTGGTGGGAAACAGTGGAAAGTGGATTGGTGTTCACAGAAACAAACTGACTCACAAAATCAGATGGATTCATTCTAAAACAGTCCTAGCTTGCTAAGCAATTCATTTATATTTATATGCTTTTGGCCAGCATTCAATAAGTGTGGACCCGTCTTTCACAGTGTGTAGTCACTATTAATTCTTTGTGTAAAATGTACCATACTCTTTCTTGTGCTATAGTGTTGGCCACCTAGTGCACATTCAGAAGTAATGCCAGATTTCAATTCAGACACCCATTTCTTTACTGTTAGAGATGATGGAGCTGAGGCCTTATAGACTTTCATCACCTTTGATGAATTTCTGATGACATTAAAATTATCCAAAATAAATAATTTTATGATGGCACAATTTTCCAGTATGTCCATTTGAATGAAGAAATGTAATGAGAGAAAATATCCTTACATTGTAAGACAATATTCGCAAAATTTTTATAGTTGTACATATAGCTACTTTCATGTGGATTTGGTGTCCACTGAACAGATATTTACTCATACGTCAATCCCAAAGATGCCACCACAAAGTGAAGTCTTCAGGTTTGTAAAAGTTGTCCATTTATACTTTATTGCAAACTGCTTCTGTAAAATGTACTAACAACCAACTAAAAATAATGTTAATTCTTTTAATTGGTTCCAGAATCAATTTTCACCTTGGAACAATGTGTGTGGTGGTTCGAAACTTTCTGGCAGACTGAAGTAGGGTACCGAGCTGAGACTCGAACCCAGAACCTGCGCATTTTGCAGGCAAATGTTCTGTTGACTAGGCTCTCAAGGCACAACTTAACAACCCATCCTTTCTAACAGGTGTGCTAGTACCTCAAGGTTTGCTGGAAATTTTCTGGGAAGTTTAGAGAGTAGGAGAGAGATACTGGCAGAACTAAAACTGTGAGAGTGGGTTGTAATAGTACCTGAAATAGCTTAGTCAGTAGAGACAGTGGAAAATCCAAGATGGAATGTAGCAGTGTTACGAAAAGTATAGTTGCAGTGCACCATATAGCGGAGATGTTGGGCCAGAGATAGGTACAACAAAAAGACTGTCAAGAAGTGAGGTTTCGGCCAACGAGGCCTTTGTCAGAAGTAGACAAAAGATACACACACACAAACGCACGCGCGCACAAACGCAACTCACTCACACATGACCACAATCTCTGGCTGCTGAGGCCAGACTGCGAGCAGCGGTGAATGGTGGGAGAAGCAACCGGCTGGTGGCGGTAAGGAGGAAGCTGGAGCTATATCTCCCCCTCCCCACCCTAGCCGCCTCCTTATCCCCACCACCTGGTTGCTTCTCCCATCATCCACTGCTGCTTGCAGTCTGACCTCAGCAGCCAGAGACTGTGGTCATAAGTGTGAGAGTTGCATTTGTGCACATATGCATTTTGGTGTGTGTGTGTGTGTGTGTGTGTGTGTGTGTGTGTGTGTGTGTGTGTGTGTGTGTGTGTGTTTGTGTTTCTGAAAAAGCCGTGTTGGATGAAAGCTCACTTTCTGACAGTCTTTTTGTTGTACCTGTCTGTGGCCCAGTGTCTTTGCTATACAGTGAGTAGCAACTATCCTTTTCGTAATATTGCTACATTCAGTCAGCAGAGAACTTGCCAGGGAGTTACTTACATTGTTGATTAAATGAATTATTTCTTGATTATTATTTTTAATGTTATAAATCACAAAGATATGCTTAGTGGAATATCAGTTACTTTGACAAAATATCTGTGTTCGTCCTCTTGGACTGCTCAGCTGCTGTTTTCTTCTTCTTCTTCTTCTTCTTCTTCTTCTCATTCACCCAAGGAATTTGTGTACTTCCAGTGATTTCAGAGAATGCTATCAGGTGTGTGTACTGAGAGAAAAGTTAAAATCTTTACAACATGAACATTAGTGCTAACTCAAATTTACATTCCCATGTCCAGATAAATTATATGAAGAGTGGTTAGTAGGGTAGTCTTTTATGTTTTAATAGCTGGGATTCCCAGTGTCTTGTCTGATGCAACATGTTAATGATTTTTTTGTACAATATGAAACTCCCTTCTGGACCACAGACAGAAATGCAAAGTCTGTGAGGATATTATTATTATTATTTCTTTCCTTTCTCAGACGTTATGTATGGTTAAAAATGGAAAGTGATGCGGACCTTGATTGAGCGTGACTTCCTTTTAACTGTACGGTATATGTTACATTGCATTTAGGAACTTTCGGGTAATTGAACATGTATTAATAATTACAGATTTCTGTAGTTGTATATATACCTCTAGATGTAGCTGTATTGCGTTGATGTACTGGTGGATATTGTGCGGTATGACTCCTGTAGTTGATAGTACAATTGGTATAATGTCAACTTTATCCTGATGCCACATGTCCTTGACTTCCTCAGCCAGTTGGATGTATTTTTCAATATTTTCTCCCATTTTCTTCTGTATATTTGTTGTATTGGGTATGGATATTTCAATTAGTTGTGTTAATTTCTTCTTTTTATTGGTGAGTATGATGTCAGGTTTGTTATGTGGTGTTGTTTTATCTGTTATAATGGTTCTGTTCCAGTATATTGGATATTTCAATTAGTTGTGTTAATTTCTTCTTTTTATTGATGAGTATGATGTCCAGTTTGTTATGTGGTGTTGTTTTATCTGTTATAATGGTTCTGTTCCAGTATATTATTATTATTATTATTATTATTATTATTATTATTGTGACAGTTATCCAGAATTCACTCTTATTAATAA
Source organism: Schistocerca americana (assembly GCF_021461395.2). Lineage (NCBI taxonomy): Eukaryota > Metazoa > Arthropoda > Insecta > Orthoptera > Acrididae > Schistocerca > Schistocerca americana. The sequence continues at coordinate 226,109,257 of NC_060119.1, forward strand.
CCACCAAAAACTGTGGATTTAATAAATGAATTGGTATGTGGAAGTAAGAAACTCAAGGTTCTTGAAGGGGCTCCTGCTAGGTATTTGGTTATAGACTTAAGACAATATTCTTCCTGCTCACAACTGCAAAACAAATCCTTTTTTAGCTTAGCTGCATTGCCACAGAAGATCGTGCCATATGAGAGTATTGAATGAAAGTGTGCAAAGTACACTAACAATTTAGTATGCAGTTCAACAATGTAAGAGAATATCTAAGTCCAGATCAAAGAGAGCTGAGTCTTATGGTGGAAAACCACCTATTGATGCACAAAAATTAAAAGAATAACTCTTCAATAGTTTTAAAGCTACTACTGCAACTGTATGAGAATATTCCATTGGGTCTAATTGCAGCAGTACATGTTTCCTTACAACTGTATGTTCAATGTTGCAATGCATTGGAAATCACATACCTTTATAAGCAAACAGTGTTAAATTTAGCTTCATAATACACCATTCAGTTTTCTGAATGGAGACGGAGATATAAACAGTTCTTTATGTAGTCTCTCTGGTACACAAAAAAGAGGAGCAGTAAAAAAAAAAAATGAGTAACGGGTTTCATGCAACTGCCACAGATGCAAGCCAGTCACTGTGGGTGACCTATGACACAACAGTTGGATAAATTTTTGATTTACAGTTCTCATTTCTGATACACCAAAAATTAATGGAACTAGTGTTGTTAATTCTGTATCTATTGTATTTCATCTTTTTTAGCTAAGTTTTTAGAGAAAAACTTACTGTAATATTAACAACAATATGAAAAGGACAGATTGCCCCTCGCCACATAGCAGTGGTGTTAAGTGGCAGACAGGCACATTGAATAAAGACTGCTAGATATTTAGCTATTTGACTAAGTATTTAATCAGACTTAGAAAGAGAGAGCACACGCGCGCACACCACACACACACACACACACACACACACACACACACACACACACACACACACAGGGATGAGGGAAGATCTAGTGCTGCTGATGGGAGCGTGCAAGTGGTCAGGAGATGGCAGTAGGCTGCTAAGTACAGCATTAGAAGGCTGTGCCGAGGGTTGCAAAGGCGAGAGGAGAGGAGGAGGAAAGACTATGTATGTGGCATGAACGAGTGTGTGTAGGGTAGTGTTGTAATGGGAGTAAGGAATGGGGTAGTGACAGGTGGAGAGGACAAGGAGTAGCGTAGGTTGAGGCCAGGACTGTTACACGAACAAAAGATATGTTGTAAGGAACACCCCCCATATGTGCAGTTCAGAAAATATTATTTTGATGGGGAAAAATAAATAATATGTTGAGTTTTTATTAAATGTGCCTGTCTGCCATTCAACACTTCCTCCACTTGGTAAATAGCAGTGTATCCTTTTTGTATTGTTATGCCATCCAGGATTTTCCGTTGTTTTTATTTAATAATATATCTTTATCTTCTTTAATTAGGCAACTGCTGGGAAAGACAAATTCACTCGATTTGGTGTTTTGACTGATAATTCCAAAGATGCTGCTCTCATTGCTTTTTGTAATGTGTTGCGCATTAGCCTTTCTGATATTAACTGGGTTGTTGAAAGGCTGCAGTCAGAATACACAGCACGCGCATATTCTTCAGAGTATAGTATTGAATCACGTAGGTATAAATATCTTTATTTTGTGCTCAGAAACAGAAACATATAAATACATACAGTTTTATGAGGAATCTAACTATAGTATTTTTGTTTGCATATAGGCCAAGAATTTTTAAAAAGCAAAGAACGTGATGTCTGCTGCCATGTAAGTCATTATGTTACTGTTATTAATAACCTCACAAAAATGGCAGTACCAGCTGGAAATTCAAGTGCAACATTATTTAGGCTGCTGACTTCTCTGTACACAACTCTTATAACATTGACAAAATATTTTTGCATAAGATCATCGAAGCTGGATCCAGCATTTCAGACAGCAAGGTAGGTTGTTTCTTTTCCTCCTCCTCCTCCTCCTCAAATAATAACTTCGGCAATTTATTGTCCCTCTAAAATATAATTATTTACATTATTGCCATTTAAAAAAAGCTGTTCTACATATTTCACATAGTGTAGCTATAAATACCTCCATACTGCCTTAAGGGGGGCAGAATGTCAAATGGGCCGTCTTGGAGCAGGAGAGACACCACATGACATTTTAATTTCCACTGTCCATACTTTACGAATAAATTCATAAAACTGTGTCAGCATGACCAGGAAGGATTCAGGATTCACAATCATAGCAGTGGAAGTTCAAAAACATAACAAAATAATTTTTTTTTTTTACATGTGAAAGTTCATCATTTTTTCACTTCTATTGGCTGCGTTTGTTGCTATAGGTACACGTTTCTTCATAAGTAAGAGAGATTCTTCGATGAATTTTGCACAGCATACAAACCATACTTACAGGTGTATGAAACTCTAGAAATTATTTAATTTATGAAAAAATGAATGTGCTGTTATATTTTAAACTTCATGTTTAGAAAAAACTCAAATTTTGTAGTTCATCATTTCAATTTTTACCACAGTTTTAAATAGATTTGAAAAATTCTAGAGTTTCATACACCTGTAAGTATGGTTTGTAAGCTGTGCAAAATTCATTGAAGAATCTCCCTTACTTATGAAGAAAAGTGTACCTGTAGCAACAAATGCAGCCAATGGTAAGTGAAAAAAAGGTGAAATACAAATGTCAAAAAAAAAAAAAAAAATTATTTTCTTATATTTTTGAACTTCCACCAGTATAAGTGTAAATCCTGAATCTTTTCTGGTCATTCTGACAAAGTTTTATGAATTTATTTTTAAAAGTATAGACAGTGGAAATTAAAATGTCCTGTGGTGTCTCTCCTGCTCCAAGTCGTCCCGTTTGACATCCTACCCCCTTAATACAACACTTAGCTTGGTGATCGGCGGCGGCAGCGGCGGCGTCGGGTGGCGGCAACACTGCCGTACTTCCTTGCCATATTGCCAGTTCTTCTTCATTGCTTATTGGCATCAGTGATTTATTAATTCTCAAATGTCATTTCTTGATCAAGTTCCATATTCTCTTTGAGTTTCAGAAGTGGATGACCCTTCTGGCCGGTAGTACTTGTCTATATTCATCACAGATTGAGGAAGAATGCAGACCAGTTTTTCCAGTTCCTTATACATAGCCTAAGTAGCGAACATTAACAGTCAGCAGTGTTGGACATTGTGTATAGAATATACTGTACCATTACCTCTACCACACGAACAGTATCTGCAGGAAAACTTATCTACTTAGCTCATTTTTATTTTCTAATGTCTGGTGCCATTACATCCTGTGATCTTCCTGAAAATTATAAATTCAATAAAGAGGGAGAAGAAGTAATTTGTATTTATGCGCTGAGTTGTGTAGGCATGTTGTAACATTTACATGAAATGCAGCCAGGTGGTCAGCTGGTTTGTACAATTGTAACTTGCCACAGTCGTACAAACTGTTGGAACAGACTATATGTTAGGAAAAGCTTGGAGTTCACATTCTGTAAGTCTCTCTTCAGTTTTGGAAGCCAACTGAGTTTGCTCACATTAGGTTAGACATTCAGCCAATAGTCCAGAAATCATACATGGAATGATAGAAACAAAAGCTTGTGTAATAAGTTTTACCACTGCAAGGATTATAATGATTTTTTATTAGTGGCTACCTGTGAGTAATTAAAATATGTACAAACAATTTTAGCAGAATTTAGTTCTGATTCACTTTGCAGAAAAGTGTTTAAATATGTATTGCACTTCTTATGACCACTCTAGGAGGTAACAAGAACCTAAGTAGATGTAATTTTATTCTCCTAAAATAGAATGTCTTCAGTCCACCACCTTACCAACCAACAATAATATGGAAAGGATAAGATCGTTACACATCACATGAAGTGAGTATTGAGTTGCAGATAGGAGGCACAGTGGGGGGAGGGGGAAGAAGAATATAGAATTGCTGAATTGTGCAGGTGGGAACTGTCCTTGTGACATAGCCTTTGTTCTTGTCAACTCAGGCCTCAGCTTTCAGTAGGCCCTGTCCTCCACCTGTCTACACCACTCCCTTCTTTCTCTTCCAGTACTAAACATGCCTTCTATCCTGCTGATGCATCTGCATTGTCCTTTCACCCTTCCCCTTCCCCCAGCACAACCTCCTGATGCTACACCTATCACCTCTCAGACACAGTTGCAGTCGGGCCTTATTGTCTGCAAACAGTGGCCGTGGCCGTGTGTCTGTGTAGTTGCCTCGTGGGAATGTGTAAATTTCATTGTCTATGTCTGATGAAAGACTTAGCCCATAAGCTGAAAATTTCTATCTTTCTTTTCCATTGTACCTGCCTGCGACTCAGTGCCCCCTCTACATGGTAACATCCTAACCTTTCCTTATGTAATTATTGCATCATGGACCAACCAACCAATAATCACACACTGTGCAGATAATCCCATACTGGCAGTCTGTCTGTATTGTCATCACTGAGTATTGGATTGTCATACATATTCCACAAACAGTGTCAGTTTTCCCCCCTTATATTATATCTATGTTCAAACTTTGAAAATGTAAGCAAAAGACCTGAGTTTGGATGAAAAGTTACTAACGAGTTGCTCTAAAAGACTGCCCATTATACAGTTCCCATGTGATAAAATGAAAACACCAGAGGTATGATACTGAAATCTTTACGCTGAAGAGGAAACCAAGAATAGAGTGGATAAATTGAATGTGTGATGTAAGCCTTACCAATAAGTTCATGACTGTATGCTTTCTGTTAACACCAGAAGTAATAATAGTATTAGTACCATTAATCCAGAACTGATTGCATGTATAATACTCCATGCAGGAGTTGCAGCACACGAACCAAGTTGCATGAAACTGAATACATTCTGACAATTCAAGTAATCTAAAACATACAGTGGTAGTCTACAGAAGAGTGTATGTGCATCAAGTGGAATGGGAAATCTGGTCACACAACGTAGCTGTCTGATGAATGACAGTGCGTTTGATGTGGTGTAATGTCAAACAAGTAATAGGCTGAAAATACACACAGTTAATTGTAGGAAAAGAAAAATGCATTTGAAAAGCTATATGATTATGAGAATGAATTGCTGTTTGTTACTTTATATTCAGGAGATGAAATATTTAGTTCTGCCAATAGATACGTATAAAAGTAAACGTGTGTATTGGCAGTACTAAGTGTTACACACATGTACTTCAAAATACTAGGCTTTCTTACATTTTTGTTTGGGGTATATAGTTCTAGAAATAAAATAAAAATAGCTGCAAAAATGGCAAAGGCTTTTATGAGGTTTCGCTTGACCATAAAGCAAATGCCAGGACTGTAAACTAAAAGCATAACAAGTATAAACAAGACAGTGTCTGTCAGATAGTTCTAGACAATTCTGAGTTAGCTTCTGCCCATACCCACACAGTGTGGTAGAAATTAAGATTAGGTCTTTGTCATTCATGAGACTATAATGCTCCGTTCATAAAGCAACTAACTGAGATGAAATGAAACTGAATGGCTTGTGTGTGTGTGTGTGTGTGTGTGTGTGTGTATACACTCTTGCCCAAAATAGGATTCGTGCTACAAAAGCTAGTGAAGTTTCCAATATTGTTTGTGTGTCAGTCAACATGTCAATGCAATTTTGTTATATGATGACATATTGGAGACCGTGGCTGTTTTTGAAGACAAATGTTGATCGTGTTAGGACAGCAACCAGCCACAAATTTACTTTGAGTTCCTTTATTCAAAGGAACTCAAAGTAAATTTGTGGCTGGTTGCTGTCCTAACAAGATCAACATTTGTCAACATGTCAATGTCGCTGCTATTTGGTGAGTTGTTACCTTTACTCTTAAATAATTTGTGTTCTACCAGAACTTTCCATTGCTGTAAAACTCCATGTGTCTTCGTGACTGTCCAGGAGTGAGAATATTATATAAGCATTATCGTAATTCTAAACTCTGATACAAATTTCACAAAAATGTATTCAAGTATAGTGTGTAGTAATTCTGATGTGTGTACAGAAATTAATGAATCCAGAATTTGGATGTTTGACTTTTGCTTTATATCTGTAGAATGCATACTGTAACTCAATAATTAGTTTTATCTTTCATTCCCAATTTACTTTGATGAGTTACTATTAACAATTTTTTATTTTTTGTTTGATGATGTTATGTACAGTTGAAGATATGAAACAACTATATTTTAAAATTCTTTCTTTCTGAATATTTCCAGATTCACTCAAGTAATTACTTTGGCAGGCAAGCATTTAGCCAGAAACTACGACGCCCTTATATCACATGTTGAGGTAATGTCAAATTTAATTTTGTTGTATTTTGAGCTTCTGAAGCATCGATTATTCATACTTAAAGAGCATAAATTAAGAAATTAAATGAAGTATCGAAGTATAAATATCCAATACCATTGAAGAATAAACAGAAAGAAAATTGTAAGTTATCAGAGAACTCAGTGAAATCGCAAAATGAGGTAGTGACATGAATACAGCATGTACCAGGTTTAAATTTATTTTTGCCTTTCCACATATTCCCCCAATAAATTTAAGCACTTCTCCTGCTGCATTTGACAAAACCGAAAGAAAAGGGCAGCTGTCATCTCCAGCAAGTAACCTCTCAGACTACATCTTCACTGTCTTCAAAGTGCTGCACAGTCAGATGGTTTTTAAGATGGTGAAACAGATGAAAATCACTGGCAGCTAAAACGAAACTGAACAGTGTATTTTCCAAACAGTCCCAATTAAATTTTTGCAATAACTTATGTGTTTGTCATCCATAAGAATCACACCCACTGCCAGTTGTCCAGAGTGATGCAGTAATCTGAATTAATAACAGCCTCACCTTCAGACTGGAATTTTAGCAACAATACACTCTCCTTGTCTCAAAATACAGCCATCTTAATCTTGTGGAACCATCTTCAATTTACTTTTTTCATGTGGAGAAGGTAAGCTTCCATTCCTTGGAGATTTGCTTTAACACAGATTGATAATGGTGAACCTATGACTCATCCACTGTAAAGGACTGCATTAAGAAACTCTCCCCTTTTTGAATGTAATCAATGAGGTACTGCATGCATAGGCCCAGTCAGTTCTAGTTTTGTTCTGTAGTCAACCAGTGGTGAATTCAATGTTCACAAACTTTATGAAAATTCAATTTCTGGCGGCAATTTATGTTGTGCATTGTGCCTTGGGGACCATGTGCCATGTCATATATTGTCGCACAATAACATTCGTGAATCATTTCTTCCACGTGTTATAATGAGGCATCACTGGAAAAACCCTCTGATTATCCAGGGCTCATTCCTTGTTTGTGATACTTTCTTGGCTTTTGTTGACTTCCTGTATCCAGCTGAATAACATGTTTCCAGTAAATACAGTTCTCACCATATGTGAGATGCATTTCACACTGAACTTTGTAGACAATCCCTCGGCCCATAAAAATCACAAAACTTAACACTGTTCCATTCAGGTAAACACCTGTAGCACACATGCCGTCTTGCAATGATAGCTGTTTACTAAATGTTTGTTGGTGAATACTCTTTATCTTTGCTGAATTTTGTTTTGTGGACATTAGGCCATGGTCCAAGGGATATTCTGTGACTGAAGTTTCATCTGCTGGAGAGAACATCAATCTAATGCCCAGAAAACAGAAACACTGCAAATTCAAATACCTGCCTTGTAGCCTACTGTAATACTGTGTATCGACTAACGATTAATTGGCATGCTGCCACCTTCTAGAAACTCATGGATGTAAAATTTAAAGTCATATGCAGTGCTCTGGCATTTGTGACTTATCGTATTTACCTGAGTATAAGATGACCCTGAATATAAAATGAACCTCCCCCCTCTCTCTCTCTCTCTCTTCCCCCCCCCCCTCCGCCCCCCGTTTTATTGATGTAAAGTATCTGCCAAAAACTTAACATTATACCTATCCTATACTTAAGCTGTTCATTGAATGTCTTTATTTTAATAATACTTGGAGAAATAAAATCCTGTAGTCTGTGGCATCACTGTTTTTAGTCATCACCACCATCCTAGTAATACTGTGTATCGACTAACGATTAATTGGCATTTTATATCTTTGTTGTCACAGATATTTTGCTGTTGCTTCCAAATATGGTGCTATTTATGAGGTAACCTTTACAGTGAGACCTGAGAACACAGATCTTTCTTTCTGAATACATATCGGGTTTTGGTTCTGTACTGACATGAGAATGTTACAGTGTCTCTTTCTTCCGAAAATACCACCTGCCCACTGCTCTCCCATTGGCTTTGTAGAACCAGCTGGGTGGTGGGGGAACGAAATGAAACATCAAAGGTTGATAGGCTATGTGATGTTGTAGCCGTGACTACAAAATCGAGTCAAATTTACAAACAACTTGGCAGTACAACATTTCACCATCTCTGGCCTGGATGGATGCACTGATTTGGTTGGGAAGGGTGTCATAAAGCCTTTCTATCCTCTCCTGCAGCAAGCTTGCCCATAAATGTTGTAACTGCTCCTGGATACTGGCAATATGGGTTGATACCTGAACTGTCATACACATGTTTTATTGGATACAGATCTGGGATTCTTGCTGGCCATGGGAGTAATTCAACACTACACACACAGTTCATAGAAGTATGATACGTAATCAGCATGGTTTCAGAAAACATCGTTCTTGTGCAACGCAGCTAGCTCTTTATTCACACGAAGTAATGGCCACTATCGACAGGGGATCTCAAGTTGATTCCGTATTTCTAGATTTCCGGAAAGCTTTTGACACTGTTCCTCACAAGCGACTTCTAATCAAGCTGCGGGCCTATGGGGTATCGTCTCAGTTGTGCGACTGGATTCGTGATTTCCTGTCAGGAAGGTCGCAGTTCGTAGTAATAGACGGCAAATCATTGAGTAAAACTGAAGTGATATCAGGTGTCCCCCAGGGAAGCGTCCTGGGACCTCTACTGTTCCTGATCTATATAAATGACCTGGGTGACAATCTGAGCAGTTCTCTTAGGTTGTTCGCAGATGATGCTGTAATTTACAGTCTAGTAAGGTCATCCGAAGACCAGTATCAGTTGCAAAGCGATTTAGAAAAGATTGCTGTATGGTGTGGCAGGTGGCAGTTGATGCTAAATAACGAAAAGTGTGAGGTGATCCACATGAGTTCCAAAAGAAATCTGTTGGAATTCGATTACTCGATAAATAGTACAATTCTCAAGGCTGTAAATTCAACTAAGTACCTGGGTGTTAAAATTACGAACAACTTCAGTTGGAAAGACCACATAGATAATATTGTGGGGAAGGTGAGCCAAAGGTTGCGTTTCATTGGCAGGACACTTACAAGATGCAACAAGTCTACTAAAGAGACAGCTTACACTACACTCGTTCGTCCTCTGTTAGAATATTGCTGCGCGGTGTGGGATCCTTACCAGGTGGGATTGACGGAGGACATCGAAAGTGTGCAAAAAAGGGCAGCTCGTTTTGTATTATCACGTAATAGGCGAGAGAGTGTGGCAGATATGATACGCGAATTTGGGATGGAAGTCATTACAGCAAAGACGTTTTTCGTCGCGGCGAGATGTATTTACAAAATTTAAGTCACCAACTTTCTCTTCCGAATGCGAAAATATTTTGTTGAGCACAACCTACATAGGTAGGAATGATCATCAAAATAAAATAAGAGAAATCAGAGCTCGAACAGAAAGGTTTAGGTGTTCGTTTTTCCCGCGCGCTGTTCGGGAGTGGAATGGTAGAGAGATAGTATGATTGTGGTTCGATGAACCCTCTGCCAAGCACTTAAATGTGAATTGCAGAGTAGTCATGTAGATGTAGATGTATGTACCGTGTGTGTACGAGCATTGTCCTGTCATAAAATGGCACCCTAATGATGCTGCAGGAGAGGTAACATCTGAGGGCATTTGATGCCCATGGTGTACTACTGCGCTGTCAGAGTTCCTTAATTCGTTACCAGCTGGAACGTAAATTCATACCTGATGGTTCCTTATGCCGTGATGCTAGGAGTAACACTGCTGCACCTCTCATAAACATTGGAAGAATGGGACCTCTCCCCATTTTTGCCACTATGTTCACCAACGATGGTCTTCTGGGGTGGTACAAAAACCACAGTTCGTCACTGATCAGATTGTGACACAATTCATTAGCTTCCAGCTCCCTACAGCTGAATTGGCAGAAATTGTACAACTTTGGATAAACACTGTAACCAACCTTAAAGATTAACAGTTTGTAGAGCAGTAGCAGCTTTAGCATCATTATTGTAGCTCATGTCTTGTTTTTTGTGTCACATTTCAAATGTTCTTTGTGATGGTATTCTGTTAGCATTGATTTGTCTCCTGGACTAAAGTCTAGATTGCCAGTCATAGTGATTTGTCTCTTAAGGCTCAAAGGTTGACAGCACGTCAGTTGTGCGTAATTAATGGGATGATAGCTTCACGTAGTAGATTTTGCTCTGTTGGATGTGAGAATGTGACAGTACTGCAAGTGGCTGCAATTTGTCAGGCTTCGGCTGTAAATGTAAGTTGACCCTTACATTAGTCTATTTGACATTGTAAAAATGTTGACCTCTGGCACCAATAGTGTAATCAGCAAATTGTAAGTTGACCCTGTATTTTCTGAATGACAAATTTGGGTAGAAAGCTTGTATTATAATTGGAAACATACAGTAACTGAAGAAGCATTGGCTCTGGTTTTGATTTTATGTAAAATATTGCTGGTTGAAAATGTCTGAAGCTCAGCTGTGGTTTATTCTTCTCAAGGATATAAAAAAATGAGGATAAAAGAACATAGTGCTATTGTCTTATTTTCAGATCTCACTCCATGTAGAAATTTTGATATAGAAATAGAAATCTGTATTTAGTGATTGTGGTAAGCCCAATCCCAACGTAAATATATTTTCTACAGTGAATTCGCGTTTTCCTTAAGACACTTGAAGGTTGAGTCATATAAGAATGAGAGGTTTCTGATGAATGTTTGATAACATTTCTTTGAAGTACTAACGTTTAATAGTTTTAATGGCACTTATTCTGTTATAACACTACAAGAGAAATGACGGGTCACATTTATAGACAGCACCACATGGATAAAATTAAATTGAAATGAGGGAACATTAACTCCTCTAGATTCAGTACAACTCCTCACGTTCAGTACTTTGCTGTCTCCAGTTCTTAGTCAACATAATGATCATAGTTGATGTTAAGAGTCATTAAAATTGTGATTTTTCCAGTGATATAAGCAGACTAATTTCAGATGTAATGTTTTGTATGCCAAAATCAGCCATGGCAATTGTGGTACATGGTTATGACTGATTCTGGAGAAATACTTTAGTTTCTAATCTAGAAAACCAATGTCGTGTGCTTCTGAATATGCAATGTTGACTCCACATTCAAATTGTGCTTATTAATGGTTACGCATTCCTTTATTCACAAGATTTTCTGTATGTTATTAAATCATATGGAACACCTTCAGGTGTGTGTGTGTGTGTGTGTGTGTGTGTGTGTGTGTGTGTGTGTGTGTGTGTGTGTGTGTGTGTGTTTTCCCAAAGCATTTGTTAAAGATGTAACTGAGTTGTTCCATCCAGGGGTGGTATAATGGTTAGTGAATGAAGAGCAGGGAAGATACAAGTAGAAGATATGCTTGTGGACCGTATGCTGAATGTCTTAACCAGATATTCAGCATATCACTGTTTCCATGTGAAGCACCCACAGACCATTGCTGCAGCGACACTGCTGGTCATTAAATTTGGAATAACATGAAGGGGACATACACTAAACATCAATTGGGCATGAAGTTTGGATACACAACAGACATAGTAGGTAGAAGTAACTCCATCTACATTCTGTATATAAAGTAAAATTACACAGAAGGTTTCTCATTCAGAAATCTTATTTGAATGTTCTTTATTTGTGAGAAAATCGTGTTACATTTCTTGTAAGAAAGAGAAATATCTACCAGCACATTGGAATTCAATAATTTCAGAATAGTAGTCTATCGGGACTGTAGATTTTGTTCCATGATCAATCAAAATACGATGGCTGTCTTACGAATACAGGATGAGTGGCTTCTGGATCTCGACAGCCCCACACAAAAAGTGCATGAGAATATAGATATAATGTTCACTTTGGTGTGCATGATTTTCACTTACCTTGAGTCAGGAAACAGGCTTATTTGCAACAAGACAGTCATCCACATGAAAGTGCAATAGACCTGATAGTGTGTGGAGTGCCATGGACTATCAGCATTAATGTAGCTTTCATCAGAGAGAGGTGCACCTACAGTGGTGCACCCAATGGCAACATTGGTCACAAGACTGGTACCGTGGAGAGCTAACAGTGCCAGATTGCTTTCATCATCGTCATACTGGTTCAGTTTCTGGTATGGGTGCTATGCGTTGCTGTTGGATACACAACTTAATCACTTCTAGGTCATATAACTGGTAACTTGGGCAACAGAAATTACAATTTTTATGTGTTAAAACCAGGGACTGTGTCCTACATCCAAGCACTTTGATTTATGAACTCTAGGTTAAGAGTTAAAGCGACATGATGTGTGTACCCGTATCTGTCATTCAGGCTCAGTTCAACTTTATGCGTAACTGGGTTAGAGCCATTATTGCTGCTGGTAGTTGCAGCCCTGTCTACTAAATTGTACACCTTGTGTACTCTTTGATTACCTACACATTTAATTATGCATTCTTCCTAAATATTATGTATGTACAATAAATAAAATTTCATTATTTGCTGTCCTTCCTGGCAGTGCAGTTTTAATGGACAGACATTCATTAACAAGAAACTGCTCTCTCTTTGTCATTATTATTTATTTCTTGTTTAAGAATTCATCGTACCTTACTTGCTTTATTCTTGGAGTGTTTAGATTTTGGCCATAATGAATGTTTTTTGCTATTTCTGGTGAGACATAATACGAATTTGCTTTGGTGTTAATAATATTTTTTCAACTACTGATCTTCTAAACTAAAAACAGCTTTCTCCTTGTGATAAAAGTAGAAGATATTTTTCTTGGGCACTATCTCATATTTTCTTCTTTCTTTTGTTCCATCTTACCCTCACCTCCTTTATAGTAAATGGGATTCAGAGTGCTGTTAGATATATTTTTAAGGGAAATTAAATGCCAGTGTGTCTGTTGGCAGTACTATACATTCCATGTACTGAAGCTAAGTTCTGATCAGCAGTTCTGCCGCATAATTTACAAACACACACGCGCACACACACACACACACACACACACACACACACACACACACACACACACACACACTACATGTTGTGATAATTTTTTAAATAACAGACCTAAATATCTTGCAGTGTTAATTTGTAGAAAACGGTCACTACACAAGAGTATTGTTTATCAAATGCTACATTAAAATGCAAAGTACCTAAATCTTTAGATAAAGTAAAAGTAATTTGAGATTGTGATAGATGTGTTAAATCATAGGCTGTATACATTAAATGTCTACATTTTTTCCACAAACAATCTTCCTCAGATCGTGTCCTCTTCTTTTTCTGCCCACCCACTCAACATCATTTCTCTGTTTCCAAAAGCTTAAATCATTTCCTGCATGCTGCGTACTGATTATGTTTATACTTCTGGCAATATCATCTGCATAAAATATCTGTTTTTTTGCAGGAAATGGAAGGAGAAGAAGGAGGAAAGAAAAACAAAAAGGCTAACAACTTTGCACTTAAATCCAAGGTTTTAAAAGGGGCTAAATCCAGGACGAGTTTACTGTTTGAGAGAGAGCAGTTTGAGCAACTAATAATAAAGCTCTCCTCAAAAACTAAGGTAAATACTTTGCATTGGTCATTTGCACATTTTAATCCTTAAAATAAAAAAGGAGCGAATTGTGATAGCAGAAGTATAATCAAACTGATAAAAACTCTCCTGTCTTAACCGTTTCAATCTACAAAATTTGAATTTAGAGTGAAAGTCCTAAAATTCCACCTCGCCCCATTTTTTTCTAAAATAAAGGGACACCATCAAATTGCAGCCCTTCTAATGTTACTATATTTTGAAACTTTACACAATCTACTCCCTGTTTTTTTTTTTTTTTTTTTTTTTTTTTTTTTTTTTTTTTTTTTTTTTTTTTTTTTTCCCCCCCTTGGAATCTCATACTCACTTAATCATACTGGATTTGTAAAGGGGGTAAAATCTACTTGTGATTTGCTTCAAAATACAGGGTATATATAAAGTCCGGGAACATTATCAATTATTTATTGCACAGGAAATATACATTGTACAGATGTCAGACATATTGCATTTTGAAGAGAAGCTCTGAAAGTTTTTGTTACAAACATTCAATATGCAAACCATGAGTGACCTGGCAGACGTCAATACGGCAATCGAATTCTTGCCGTACCCGTCCCAGCATGACATCGTCGACTGTGGCAGTCGTGTCCAGTATTCTCTCCCGGAGCTCTGCTACATCACGTGGTAGAGGTGGTATGTACACCAGATCTTTAATGTGTCTCCACAGAAAAAAGTCAGAGTGAGATCTGGCAATCGAGAGGCCATTTCATGAAACAGCCGTCCCCTTCTGTAGCATGGCCAATCTATCGATGCAGCAAAATGGGGTGGAGCCCCATTCTCCTGAAAGATGGAGAGTCCGGTTGAATGTGAGGCATCAGCCATTGCTGCAACATGTCCAAGTAGGAATATCCAGTGACATGCTCTTGCCAAAGAAGAATGGCCCGTACAGTTTTCGATGTGACAAGGCATAAAAGACATTTATTTTTGGGGAATCACGCTCAAATTCAAGGCATTTGTGTGGATGCTTTGTACCCCAGATTCGACAATTGCGCCTGCTCACTTTCCCATGAATGTGAAAAGTGGCCTTTTCACTAAAAGTTAAGTGATGAGTGCCATCCTCATCATCATTCAATCGTTGCAACTAAGAACAAAACTCAAAAACGCTTGTTTTTGTAGTTGTCATTGAGCTTCTGCACTAGCTCTGATTTGAATGGTTTCATATACAGCTTCTGTCACAGGACTTTCCACACTGTCATTGGAGCCATTTCGAGTTCATGGGATGCACGACACACCGATTTTTTTGGACTCCTTATGAATGTCTCTCATACACGCTTCACATTCACTTCACTCACACGGGGATGTCCACTTCTCTTTGCCGGGCACAGGCAACCCATTGTAACGAATTTGTTGTCTCAGTGGTAAATGGCCTTCCTTGTGGGTGGCTTCTTACCAACTTGGTTCTAAATATCCACTGAACACCTGTAGCACACTTGTTTTTGTCAAACTCCAACACAGAGAAAGCTCGCTCCACACTTGAAATCACCATGTTTGCGACGAGCACTGACTATCGGTAAATTACCAAACTGTGGTGGTATACGTGGGGGAAAAAAACCCCTCAGGGTTTCTCTTCAAAATGACATATGTATGATATCTGTACAATGTTTGGTTCTTGTGCAATAAATAATTGAAAGTGTTCCTAGACTTTATGTACATCCTATAGGGCCTCTATCTGACTAGCAGAGAATTATTGTAGTATTACCCACTACATAAAGTAGTAAAGAGTCTTGTCATCAAGACTGCATTGGTCGCAGATAGCTGTACTGCAGATGAAGGACACTATACCAAAATCATTGCCAGTCAGTAACATTTTTCTGTTCTTGATTTGTTTGTAACCATATTCTGCATGAGGCTGTGAAGTGCACAATACAAAGTAGGCGCCATTGTACTGTGGTTAGGGCTTCTTCCCATTCCTCTCACAAAGGGAGTGGGAAGAATGATGTTTAAAAGCCTCTCTGTATATTGTGATTATCCTAATTTTGTATTTATGGTTGCTACAGGACCAGTACACAAGGGGCTGTGGTATGTTTGTGAATTCCTCACTCAGTACTAGTTTTTGAAACTTTGTAAGTAGGCTTTCACAAGATACTTAGTTAATTCCTTTGGCCACTATGATGGAATAGGGTATACAGAGAACTTGCTACCCATCTCTGTCTTGGATTTCTCAAGGTGTGCCTCCGCCATCTCCACTTTGTCTCACATATCTGTTCTTCTGTATGTTCTGTGTCCCCCCCCCCCCCCCCCCCCTTTCCAGAAAGCCCCATTACTCATTTTTTTCTGGACACTGTAGATGCCTATTTAAGAAGCTCTGTAACTGTGGTGTTATCTCCTTGTCTATTTTCCAACTTTCCCTGGCATAAAGAATAGTCTTCACATTTGTATTAAAGATATGAATTTTAGTTTTGCATGTGATGTTTTTGTTTCTCCATATTTGTGACAGTTGTTCGAAGACAGCATTTACCTTCTGGATGCGGTTCTTCACATCATCTTCGGCTTCACGACCTGTCATTACATTACCCTGGTAAGGAGTGAACTTGACAAACTCTACTTACTGCTCCCCTACAAACAGCAGCACTTCCATATTTCCAGCATTTACTCTCATTTTCTTTGTTTTATCTACATTTATCTTGAAGCCAGCAGTCTCTATTTTCTAAATGAGTTAATTTAGCTTCCACATCTTTCAGCCTTTGGGCTAGTACAATTGTGTCATCTTGAAAATGCAAATTTTCTACATGTTCATGGATCCCTCATCTCCTGCCTGCTGTGACTCAAAACTGAGTCAAGGACAAGTACAAAAAGCATTGGTGACTCTAATGTGGTCATAAGAGTGCTGATAACATTAACACAACTTTGTTGTGCCCAAAAACTGGCCTGTTCTTTAAACAGTCTATTTTCAGGTGAATCTTTAATCCTATTTAAAATAACTCTGTTGTGGACCTTATTGGGCACTAACAATGTAATATCATGCCAGTTGTGACATTTGACAAATTTCTCTTTCTGGGAGCTTAACTACCAATCCATTTTTCCACTCCCTTGGTGATTTTTCTTTTAGCCAAATATGCTTCAGTAAGGGGTGGAGCATTTTAACAGTTCTTTTGATATTGACTTTCAAGAGCTCTGGTGCTATATTCCATGGGCGTGGAGCCTTTGCATGTTTGACTTTTCGAAAGCACTCCTAATTTCGTCCTTTGAGGGACACTGCAGATTTATATCTAGATCTGGTTCAGCTTCCTCTGGAACAGATCTCCTCTGTACCTCTTGGTTGTCTTCATGATTTAACAGCCTAACAGCTCCTTCGAATGCTGCTCCCATCTCTGTAGCTGTGCCTTTTGGACTGTAATCTTTACCCCATCCTTGCTCATACTGATCCTTCATGTCTAAAGTTATTCATGGACAGTTTGGTGATATTGTCAGCACCTTTATACGGGGTGGAGAAAAATGGTGTCATGAATGCTAATAGGAACCAAAATTACTTATGTTGTGTAAGTCGACAACACACCATTTTTAAACTACAGAAACTTGGTGCCATGTGCTCCGATTGGCTGTTGGATTGGCCTGTTGCCGTTCGTCGGTTGACAGGCAGTGCTATGGTTGTTGGTTCACACATACAAATGTCCCTTGCCCCAGCACTGCCCCAACATGATATGCACACGTGTCAAATAGGTCTTGCTGTTTGTCTCCACCTCATGTCAGAGGCATTCACGTGTAAGTTTAGCTTCGGAACACACACACACACACATCACCTGCTATTCAGCCATACAGTAAGCATGGTGGCACAGTACTCATTTGAAGAACAATGAGATACCGTTTTTGTTTACGGACTAGCCGACAGTAATGTGCATGAAGCTCGACAGTTGTATGAGGAACGGTATCCAGCAAGAGGCCACCCACACTCGCAGATGTGTACAGCAATTCACTGGTGGCTCGGCGAAACAGGCTCATTAGTGGGATGTCTTGGTGATGCTGGAAGACCTTGAACACTATGGGATGCTGCATTTGAAGAGATTGTTGTCGAGCGCTTCGAGGAAGCACCTACGACAAGTATTCAAGTGGTTGGACACGACATGGGGGTCACTCATCGGTTAGTGTGGGAGGTTTTGAGGGATGACTGCCAGCGTTCATTTAGTTTCCACCCTGTCCAAGACCTACATCCTGTGGCAAATTATGAACACAGGCTATGGTTTTGCCAGTGGTTTCTGCAACGTGTCGCACGAGATCCTGACTTCCCCGCCATTGTGTTGTTTACCAACGAGTGCACCTCCCATCGGGATGGCTTTTACAACACTTGAAACGTTCATTACTGGAAAAGGGGAAATCCTCAAGCCATGTACGTCCACAGACACAAGGAATGATTTTCGCTCAACATTTTGGCAGGTATTGTGAGTGACCATCTGATTGGGCCGGTCTGTCTATCTCCTCGACTTAATGGGGGAAATTACCTTAACTTTCTGCAAGAAACTCTACCCGGCCTGCTTGAGATGTTCCCCTGGACATACAGCTGCGCGTGTGGTTGCAGGATGATGAGGCACCCGCGTATAACAGTCGTGATGTGCGCGGACATTTAAATGAACTCTTTGACGTCCGGGTAATTCGTAGAGGTGCTCGTAGGACATGGCTCCTGCGATCACCAGACCTCACGCCACTGGATATTCTCCTGTGGGGATTCTTCAAGGTTCTAGTTTACCCACCCGGACGCGAACCACCCAAAACGGAGAGGCATTGGGATCAACATGCCACCAGTTGCATCATGGCAATGCCAGGACTGTTTGAAAGAGTTCAGCAAAACACTGTTCGACGTTACCAAGCTTGTGTCGCATCAGAGGGTTGCCTGTTTGAGCACCTGCTTTTTAGTAAAAAATGTCCTAGCTACAAAAAAGGCCCTTTTCAGGGCCGACACAATTTGTAAAAGACTTTCTGTATGCAAACTGACAGCTGTTGATGGGTTTGTTATTGGTACGCCTTATCATGAAACTACATTGGATGTGTCGGGACCTCGGTGGATTCGCCTGCAGAGTGGAAGGCTGCCATGCTACCACAGAGCGTGCAAGCCGCCTCGTATGCATCGTGATCTCTGGCAGGCAAAGCATTCGTGGTCATGCAGTGTTCAGAGCATACAGCAACAGAGAAATCGTGTGGCCAATCAGAGCATGTGGTGTAGTTTAAAAATTGTGCATTGTTGACCTAAATATCATTTGTAATTTTGGTTCCTACTAACATCAGCTATCCAGGGTTAAAATTTCGTAACGCAATTTTTATCCACCCTGTATTCTCCTGTGTTGCTCCCTCTTGTGCTGCGCCGAGTCATCTTTCCATTTCTTTTTATCTCGCCTTAGCCCATTCTCACTCTTTCGTTTGCCTCCGTGTAGTCTTTATGCATTTTGATCTTCCACACTCTTGTCTTACCAAGATTAAACTTTTGTTTTAGTTCTTTCCTGCTCTTAATTTCATTCCACATGTCAACAGAGATACATTCTTTCCTTTAATGTGTCGTAAATCGTACAATGTTCTTTCCAACATCTAGATAGTGTCCTAAGGTTTTGACAGTTTGTTCCAGTTGCTTCCTGCATAGTTTTCATCACAGAGGATATGGAATCTGTTTGGTATTTCAAGGGCAAATCTTTCTTTGCTATGTTTGTTTTTAACCTTACGACATCAGTTACTTTTGCTTCTGTGATTGAGCTTTGTTCTACTTGCTACTGTCGTGGTCACTTTAAATGTCCACTCCTCTCTTATTTTTGACATTTAGCAGAGTGAACCGAAACTTATGGCTTATGGTTATTTGGTTGACAGTGACATGATCTGGTGAGACCCATGTTGTCTTGTGGAGTTGTGGTGTGAAAACATTGTGCCTTCAGTGGTTAGGCCAGGCTCAATGCACATATCTATCAGCAGTTCACAATTTGCATTTCTGTTCCCAATGCCACGTACACTTAAGATGTATTCATGCTCTTCTCTTCTGAGCCAAATTTTGCTTTGTCTAAGAACTACATTTAATCTGTATAAAATGCATCTTTTAATTCTCCTTCAGCTGCTTTACTATCTGCATAGACAGCTTGTTTTCACCTCAGCTACATAACACTATCCATGCCTCAGATGTAAGGCCTTTGTTTATGATTGTTGTCCTGGTTACTAACGATGCTCCACTGCCCACATTAGGGGACTGTGCCTGCTGTCGCACATCTATGGAAAGGAAATGGAAAGGGTAGGGCAGGATACTAGACAGGACATGATGAGACACGCTTTGTGTGGAGACTCTGTGGAGGCCTGCCAGCTTTGGAGACTCTGCCAGCAGTTACACTACCTCTGGTATTGCCTTCCACTCCATGGTATAGCCACCTGCTCCCCAAGCGGGCAATTTTTGGTTAGGGTAGTGTCTTCTGAAGAGACTTTCGCAAGTTAGATGACAGCTTTTCTTTAAGTGTCTGTCTGTTCATGTTTCTCAGTCTGTTCATGTTTCTCAGTATTTCCATAACACTCATCTGTGAGTCAAACAAATGGGATGGGTTCCATACGCACGAGCAATATTCTACACCTGATTTGCCAATGACTGAACCTATGTGATCACTGTATTTCATATATCCAAAATTGTTATTTGCAGGTATTATATGTGCTGACAGATTTCAATTGTGACTCTAAATTTGTGTCAGAATACTACATTTTTGCATTTTGTGAAGTGCACAATCTTTCTTTTCTGAACATTGAATTATTATCAAAATCTGACTTTTGCAAAGAGAGGTTACTGCTACTACTATTTTCTACAAAATCAATAATGAAAAAATGATCAGCAAGGGTCTCAACACACATCCACATCCTGCTGAAGACTCTCAGCTCAAAATGAGTTGCATCCTATCTACTACAACATCCTCAACTCGGATGCTAATTTTGTTTGATACCCAAGTGATCATACTTAAGTTAATAAGAGTTGCATGACCATCTTCCACAGCAGTTATGTCACAATTATTATTGGCTTTTCACATCTGAAGCTTACTGCAATTTAAGAAATGCTTTTAATTAGATGTGTTTTGTTTTTTATTTACAACTTTACATTTAATCTATTTTTTTCATCTTACGTTTACTGTAATTTAAATTAAGTTGTTCACCAGATGGATCTCTCCCTCTTGTTTACATGTTTGAAAGTCCACTGTGTTACCTTTAGTTGTTAGCAGAGTTTGGAATCGGGGGAAGAAAAAACCCCATGATTGAACAAGTGCTGGAGTGTGGGGCAGGTGAAACTAGAGTAGTCAAATGATTTTTCAGAATCAGGAAATACTGTTCTTTGATCCGTGCTTTCTGGCTGTTATGTTTGAAAAGTGCAAGTTGGTTTTCATGTGAACCATATTTTCACAGTCCACGATTGTTGGCATGGAGGAGGTTATTCTGTTTGAGATACCTCATTATGTTTGATTTCGGAATATCCTTTATGATTGTACAACAGATGCATGCGAATCATATTGGACAACAGTTTTTGTCAATCATTTCTACTACACTTTTTAGAGAATGGAATGACGTACTTTCTTCTGACCTCAACAAACAGCACCACCAAAGAAAGGAAAAACTGTGCATTGGTCTGTGACGCCATTGCACAGTCACCAGCCTTGGCAAGCTTTGCCTTTTTTTTTTTTTTTACCTCAGTCTACTGACTGGTTTGATGCGGCCCACCACGAATTCCTTTCCTGTGCTAACCTCTTCATCTCAGAGTAGCACTTGCAACCTACGTCCTCAATTATTTGCTTGACGTATTCCAATCTCTGTCTTCCTCTACAGTTTTTGCCCTCTACCGCTCCCTCTAGTACCATGGAAGTCATTCCCTCATGTCTTAGCAGATGTCCTATCATCCTGTCCCGTCTCCTTATCAGTGTTTTCCACATATTCCTTTCCTCTCCAATTCTGCGTAGAACCTCCTCATTCCTTACCTTATCAGTTCACCTAATTTTCAACATTCGTCTGTAGCACCATATCTCAAATGCTTCGATTCTCTTCTGTTCCGGTTTTCCCACAGTCCATGTTTCACTACCATACAATGCTGTACTCCAGACGTACATCCTCAGAAATTTCTTCCTCAAATTAAGGCCGGTATTTGATATTAGTAGGCTTCTCTTGGCCAGAAATGCCTTTTTTGCCATAGCGAGTCTGCTTTTGATGTCCTCCTTGCTCCGTCCATCATTGGTTATTTTGCTGCCTAGGTAGCAGAATTCCTTAACTTCATTGACTTCGTGACCATCAATCCTGATGTTAAGTTTCTCGCTGTTCTCATTTCTGCTACTTCTCATTACCTTAGTCTTTCTCCGATTTACTCTCAAACCATACTGTGTAATCATTAGACTGTTCATTCCGTTCAGCAGATCATTTAATTATTCTTCACTTTCACTCAGGATAGCAATGTCATCAGCGAATCGAGTCATTGATATCCTTTCACCTTGTATTTTAATTCTACTCCTGAACCTTTCTTTTATTTCCATCATTGCTTCCTCGGTGTACAGATTGAAGAGTAGGGGCGAAAGGCTACAGCCTTGTCTTACACCCTTCTTAATACGAGCACTTCGTTCTTGGTCATCCACTCTTATTATTCCCTCTTGGTTGTTGTACATATTGTATATGGCCCGTCTCTCCCTATAGCTTACCCCTACTTTTTTCGGAATCTCGAACAGCTTGCACCATTTTATATTGTCGAACGCTTTTTCCAGGTCGACAAATCCTATGAAAATGTCTTGATTTTTCTTTAGCCTTGCTTCCATTATTAGTCGTAACATCAGAATTGCCTCTCTCGTCCCTTTACTTTTCCTAAAGCCAAACTGATCGTCACCTAGCGCATTCTCAATTTTCTTTTCCATTCTTCTGTATATTATTCTTGTAAGCAGCTTCGATGCATGAGCTGTTAAGCTGATTGTGCGATAATTCTCGCACTTGTCAGCTCTTGCCGTCTTCGGAACTGTGTGGATGATGCTTTTCCGAAAGTAAATTCCGATTCTATTACTGGATCCCTTATCTTTTCTAAATCGACTCCTGTTTCTTCTTCTATCACATCAGACAAATCCTCACCCTCATAGAGGCTTTCAATGTATTCTTTCCACGTGTCTGCTCTCTCCTCTGCATTTAACAGTGGAATTCCCGTTGCACTCTTAATGTTACCACCGTTGCTTTTAATGTCTCCAAAGGTTGTTTTGACTTTCCTGTATACTAAGTCTGTCCTTCCGACAATCATATCTTTTTCGATGTCTTCACATTTTGCCTGCAGCCATTTCGTCTTAGCTTCCCTGCACTTCCTATTTATTTCATTCCTCAGCGACTTGTATTTCTGTATTCCTGATTTTCCCGGAACATGTTTGTACTTCCTCCTTTCATCAATCAACTGAAGTATTTCTTCTGTTACCCATGGTTTCTTCGCAGCTATCTTCTTTGTACCTGTGTTTTCCTTCCCAACTTCTGTGATGGCCCTTTTTAGAGATGTCCATTCCTCTTCAACTGTACTGCCTACTGCGCTATTCCTTATTGCTGTATCTATAGCGTTAGAGAACTTCAAACGTATCTCGTCATTCCTTAGTACTTCCATATCCCACTTCTTTGCGTATTGATTCTACCTGACTAATGTCTTGAACTTCAGCCTACTCTTCATCACTACTATATTGTGATCTGAGTCTATATCTGCTCCTGGGTACGCCTTACAATCCAGTATCTGATTTCGGAATCTCTGTCTGACCATGATGTAATCTAATTGAAATCTTCCCGTATCTCCCGGCCTTTTCCAAGTATACCTCCTCCTCTTGTGATTCTTGAACAGGGTATTCGCTATTACTAGCTGAAACTTGTTACAGAACTCAATTAGTCTTTCTCCTCTTTCATTCCTTGTCCCAACCCCATATTCTCCTGTAACCTTTTCTTCTACTCCTTCCCCTACAACTGCATTCCAGTTGCCCATGACTATTAGATTTTCGTCCCCCTTTACATACTGCATTACCCTTTCAATATCCTCATACACTTTCTCTATCTGTTCATCTTCAGCTTGCGACGTCGGCATGTATACCTGAACTATCGTTGTCGGTGTTGGTCTGCTGTCGATTCTGATTAGAACAACCCGGTCACTGAACTGTTCACAGTAACACACCCTCTGCCCTACCTTCCTATTCATAACGAATCCTACACCTGTTATACCATTTTCTGCTGCTGTTGATATTACCCGATACTCATCTGACCAGAAATCCTTGTCTTCCTTCCACTTCACTTCACTTCACTGACCCCTACTATATCTAGATTGAGCCTTTGCCTTTCCCTTTTCAGATTTTCTAGTTTCCCTACCACGTTCAAGCTTCTGACATTCCACGCCCCGACTCGTAGAACGTTATCCTTTCGTAGATTATTCAATCTTTTTCTCATGGTAACCTCCCCCTTGGCAGTCCCCTCCCAGAGATCCGAATGGGGGACTATTCCGGAATCTTTTGCCCAATGGAGAGATCATCATGACACTTCTTCAATTACAGGCCACATGTCCTGTGGATACACATTACGTGTCTTTAATGCAGTGGTTTCCATTGCCTTCTGCATCCTCATGTCGTTGATCATTGCTGATTCTTCCGCCTTTAGGGGCAATTTCCCACCCCTAGGACAAGAGAGTGCCCTGAACCTCTGTCCGCTCCTCCGCCCACTTTGACAAGGCCATTGGCAGAATGAGGCTGACTTCTTATGCTGGAAGTCTTGAGCCGCCAATGCTGATTATTTATCAAAATTTAGGCAGTGGCAGGGATCGAACCCGGGACCGAAGACGTTTTGATTATGAATCAAAGATGCTACCCCTAGACCACGGGGTCTCAGAAATCAAAAATTCATGAAGAAATTGGTTAGAACCCTCTGACAATTTGTGGAATGGCAACATTTCCACTTTGAAATGATATAATTGTTTGATTTGTGACTTATTTCTTAGTAATTAAATGGTTTTGAAACAAAATTATGTTTTACCCAACTTTGTTTCCCTAAGGAACCAATATGCACACCAACTGTAAATGAATTAAAGACTAATTGGAACACAGCAATCAGTCACAATTCCACTCGTTTTTTTATTATTCTTGTGTATCCATATTTTAACTATAAATAGCCATCTTCAGTACAGGAAGAAGAAACTGCAGTTTCCCGATACACCAGTAAAGACATCTGATGGCATGGCATGTAGTGTCGTGAATTTGTAGGATGGTAACTTACCCAAATGCACTGAAGGTGGCTGTTTATAGCTGAAATCTGGATATGCAAGAACAGTAAAAACCGTTGAGATTGCGACTGATTGTTATGTTCCTATCCTTCCTTAAAATGATGTATGTTTATTTGCATGACCATCTTCCACAGCAGTTACGTCACAATTATTATTGGTTTTTCACATCTGAAGCTTACTGCAATTTACGAAACGCTTTTAATTAGATGTGTGTGTGTGTCTTTTTTTATTTTATTTAAAACTTTGCATTTAATCTATTTTTCTGTCTTAAGTTTACTGTAATTTAAATTAAGTTGTTCACCAGATGGATCTGTCCCTCTTGTTTACATGTTTGAAAGTCCACTGTGTTACCCTTAGTTGTTAGCAGAGTTTGGAATCGGGGAAAAAAACCGTGATTGAACAAGTGCTGGAGTGTGGGGCAGGTGAAACTAGAGGTCGAGTACCATGAAAACAGTTTTTGTGAAATTTACAAAACTGAAGTGAGAAATATCATCATTGCCACAAAAGAAAAGGCAAATTTTGAAAGGTGAGAAATTGTGAAAGGTAAATCTGCTTCTGTCCCTCTCTCCCTCCCTCCCTCCCTTGCCCTTCCCCCATCTCCAGCATCTGCTGAGAGCGCAGGAAAAAATAATGGACTTCAAAACATGTAAACAAGAGGAAGAGAGACCAGTGACCCTAGAAGATGGTTTATAAATATATGCGAAACGCATCTGGTGAACGACTGTTAAATTGCAGTACACGTAAGAAGTTGAGGGGGTCAAATGGTGAAGGTTATGTTCTTCACAGTTCATATAGCCCCTACTAAAAAACTACCTGTCTGTTCAAATGTCACACTTGTTCAAGTTGTAAATGTCTGTTGTTGTCAGAAAGTTTTGACAGGTCTACTTCATAAATTTCGTCGTATTCACTTTTGTCTATAAGCTAGCTGCATGTTGGTTTATATCCTTCAGATGTAGTTATCATGCATCAAATAACTGGTTATAAATGAAATTTCCACTGCTCTAGCTTGAATAGTTATGAAGAGAAAAGGTTTTCTTTTCTTAATGCTGACGTTGTCAAAAGTAAGAGAAATAATGAATGATTTCCATTGTTTCAATTTTAGTTGTAATGTATAGTTAGCTTACATGTGTTCTTCATTATTGTAATGCCTTTCACTCTAGCGATGGGCAAGTAATTGTGTATCTCTTACATACCATAGAGATTGAGAAGTCACAGTTTTCACAATAACAGGTGTAGAACCTCTGGCTGTGATTTCTGTCACAACTGGGTCACAAGTAGCAATTTAACATTATAATATTCGGCACTGTATGCCATCTGTTGACTGAGGTTCATACTTCATTGTATGAACTTTGTCTCATGTTAAGAATGTATAACTTACCTGTGGGAAAAGGAATGAGCCAGGAAGCTAATTTGCTGAGAGGCAATTTTTACACTTGGTATTTTGCCTGGCAGCAGCATTGACGTGTTTGGCTAGAGTGTAATGTGTGACTGGACCCCCCAGCCCCCAGAGGTGTAGGTTAGGTTTAAAAATGATAATTCAGTTGAGAGTTGTGAAGCCAATGAATGTGAATGCCAAATGAAGGGGTGGTAACTGACTGACGCAGAGTAGCCTAATATTTACATTCATGCCATAATTAAATGCACTGCATTTTTCATCATAAAAATGGAAACTGCCAGGCAAATTCAGAAAATGTTTATTAGGTAATGAAAAGATGAAAAACTTGCCTGTCTTCCTCCACAAATGAAACTAAATTTGACGTTAACTGTAATGATGTCATCTACAACTTCTGAAAGTAAGACACTGATGTGTTAGAGTACAAATTTTGTGCATTGTCATGGCAGTGTTGAGAAAGACGTCAACTGAAGTGTGGAAATCCCACCATAGTAATAAAGGATTCATGAAATAATTGTGGAAAAAAGTGAATACTTACCTGCATCTGGCATCTTATTTGGACTGCAATGGTCAAAAATTCAACGAAGATGTAAACATACGCAACACCTGAAGAGAGGCTTACAGGCTTTGATGTGCAGCGTGTTTTAAAAACTAAATGAAAATTATGATTTTTGGTGGTGTTATTTAGGAGGTAGAGTGCACTCACTGTTGAAATATATGACAATGGACAAACAAAGAGGTTTTTCATGGAAATGGTTAGGACACAGGAATGGAATTTTTATTGCAGATTTATTAAGGCATATGGACCATAAAAATAATATTGTAGCCTGTAGGAAAATCATATTGATTTGTAGACAGTCCATAAATGACACCATAGGCTGCTATGGGCATTGTAAAGCCAGTCTGCCTGACACACATTTTGAATTTCTAGTGACATTGAAAAATAAGTTCATGGAACAGGAATCATTAAATACATAGCAAAAACTTTGAGACTCATTTTCATTGCTTTTGTTTTTTTCATGTATAAGAGAATTTTCTCAGGAAATATGGAAGGTAAAGATTCAAATGTTTTGGATATGCTGCTTAAATATTGTCAGCATGTAATTTTTACCACAGCAATTTATACTTAGGTATTAAAAACTGCGAGATAGTGTAAAAGAAATAGTGACAGTTTCCTAACTTTGAAAAATAGAACTTCAAAGCTGTTAAATGCAGAGTATGTAATATACAAATAAAAGGAAACTAAAAGTAAAGCATCACATGTAAATATTTTAAATGCAGGTGCAAATATGGTGGTGGCAGTGGATTTTTTATTTTATTTATTTATTTTTGGCCAGGGGAACTGCTAATCTTCATGTATATAGAAATGGAAATGCATCTTGGTTCAAAGATGATTTTTGAAGGGGCAGGTAGTTACTGGCCTGCCCTTTCATCCCAGATTTGTATTTCCCAGAGAACACTGTCATTTTGAAAGTGAACATGGCATGCCTGTAAATAAAAACGTACAAATCATGGGAACTGCACAACCACGTAATGTAAGCAAAGTTTCTGTACTTTGTAACAGATTTAGCCCTACAAGAGATACCCATGAATGATCATCAGAGCCTTTTCTTGTAATGTCGGTATTATGGCTGTGTAATTGGCCTGCATACACAAAGTTAGTGGCCTGCTGTAAAAACACAAGAAGACACCCACCTCTGATACAGAAATGTACTCAAATGTGAAACACAGGGTACAGTACAATGGTGCAAATTGCCGTGAGCACCGATCAATCATTGCAATAAACTCAACAGAATAACTAAAAACAGCTGGAAGGGGAAAGAAAGTAATTTGTCCCATAGTAAATTACAGGTATTTGTTATTGTAAATGCTGATAAAACAACTGTTCATGGTTTTATAACTTGATCAAAAATCTGATGAGTGCTGTATTAATTTCACTACAGAGAGAGAGAGAGAGAGAGAGAGAGAGAGAGAGACCCCTGAACACACACACACACACACACACACACACACACACACACACACACACATATTCCAGAGAAGCTATGGTGAAAGAAAGTAGCATAAATTACTAAAAGTAGTGGATTTATGTAGCTATATAAAAAAATAATTGTGTATCCTCTTTGTTTACTGTTGTAAATGATAGTGCTTTTTGTGGAATATCTGTGAGGCTCTTTTGCATCTTTATGTTTCAACTATTATTTCATAGTCAGTATCTTAATTCAAACACAAAAACAAACTGCATTAAGAAAGGTAAAGCATTGCCACTTATGTGCAGCATATTAGCAGAAACATGCAGACAGTTGTTTTCAAACAATATAATTGTGTACTTATGAGGGAAGCATAAGACACTTACATTTATCTGAAATTCAGACCCAGGAATTATGACAATTTCAGAAAGAACTGGTAAGTTCCATGTGCATTTTTTTTACAAATGTGTGTTCAGACATTTTTTGTATTTGTATCTGCTGATGGAATTTATATAAATCCATGAAAATAAAAAAGTTCCTGTCTTTCCATTTGCTATATTCACCAAATCATGTGTTTTTCCTTTTGTGGAACTCTATTGCTATTTGTAAAGAAAAATAGTTATTTGTGCTTTGTAAAATCAGAAGCATTTTTCACTCAAGAGAGTAATGCCCTGACTTACTAAGAGGGATTTTGAACATTAGGTTGCTACAGATTTATTAGAGATGTGCTAATATGGTATCTATTCTTAATGTAGTTTTAATTTACTGGATACAGACTTGTACGTAATTTCTTGTTGTATTTCAACAGCCGATTCACTGAATCTTTTTGCAGCAGAAAACTGAACTGAATACTACAGCCAGTCCATATTGAAGTGCTTTATATTCCGGTTATATCACACATCATCAGCCTATTTATTTTATTAGCAACAAATACTAAAGAAGAAATGTTGGGTCATGTGAATGTAAGAAAGCTTATGTTCTTGGTGAGCCCACTTGATGACTTTCAGTTATCAGATTTGTATGAATGTCTTCTTGCGCCTGTGGATTAATGAATTTACATAATGTAAACAAGCTAGTTTGGGTGGGGTCATCAGGCCAGGAAAAAGAATCGTGATAAAGTCTTCGTCATTAAAAGTAAACTCTTTTAAGAACTTAAACAAAACTAAACCTCACCCTTGAATGTGAAGGAGGATTAATGTTATTGCTGTCCATTCTTGATAACAATGTCTTCCTCACTGTTTCAGTCTCTGGAAATTTAAATGCATCATAATGTCCTCTTTGATTTGACACAGAACAACAAAAAGGGATCATCACAGGTTGATCGAACACACACAAATTGCCAGTCTAGTGCACAGAAAATAAACAAAAACAGGTCACTTAGTAATTACACCCATGAACCAGCTCAATTACAATAAATAGTGTGCAGTGTGAATGTTTACAAGCTTTTGTAGTCTATGCATGATGCCATATTGTAAAATCACACTCTACATAGCACAGGCATTATTTTTTTGCGATGTGCTGCCTCGGGGCACAGATTTTTATTCATGACCTCTGTGGACCCACGTCACCAGCCAGCATTACCATGTCCAACTGTGTACAGCATGAGCCAATATTATGTTTAATAGAGTGGTGAACTTGGATACAAATTCTGCATAGAATCTTAAAAACAATTCATTTAGATTCTGGGACCTTGTTCAAGTTTAGTGATTTCATCTCTTTCCAATGCCCATGTCTGTATAACTCATCTTTGCAGTGGAATGAGAATTAAACAGTGGCAGTACTCCTGTATTTCCTTTTGTAAAGTTGTTTGAAAACAGAGCTCGGCATTTCATTTTAGCTTTGATAAATCCCCTTTTACATGTTTATATACCTATGCCACAAAGCAAGTAATATGAGACAGAGTAAATATTTGAGGAAACGATAAAATATATTAAGTGGGTGATAGTCATGGGTGCCTATACCATCGTAGTTGAAGAGAGAAAGGAAAACAACATTTCTGGAGAATATGGCCAGAGCAATGAAGATATGATCAAAACTAAATCATAATTATACAAAGATATAGGACAGAATAATTTTTTGCTAGAAAGGATAATCATGAACATGTTGGATTTATATCATAATCTAATTGTGATAAAGAGGAGATTGAAATTCAAAATAAAAAGAAGTGGGGTGCGGAGAACTAAAAGAAGAATTAGATGAAATGGTAATTCTTCAAGGCAGTGACCACTGGGCTAAGAAAAATTGCTGTTGGTGGTTCAAAAGAAGAGGAGCAGAATGTAATAATGAAGGGTGTACAGAGCAATTGGATTACTGAAGGAATAATTGGGGTATTGATGAAAGTGGGAAATAAAGACCAAAGGGCCAGATAAAAAAATAAAGAAAAAACCGAAATATAAGACACTTATAAATGAAATCAGAAGGGGGGTTTATACCAAAAAGTATAGAGACATACAAAGAATCTGAAAAAGAGATGACTGTAAAACTTATACACTGCGTATTACAAAATTAAATGGGAGTTCAGGAAAGTAAACTGTAAGTGTGTTAACCAGTGGGATGCAGAAGAGAAAATTCTGCTGAGTGCAGATAGATGACAGGAATACAACAGAAGCCTGGTTTGTATAGTTTAGAAGGGGCATTTCCAAGAGTGATGAGGGAAGGAGAAAAATTTGATGTGACAGTAATAGGTGCTCCAGTTATCAGTCAGTTTTGCAGATCACGAAATCAATTAAATTGCATAAAGTCAGGATTTGATGAAATAGCTCAGTTTATAAAATCTGAGAAGTACGGAAACTAGAAAGTTACTGCTTCTAGTGTTCAAAATTTATAAAACAGGGGGCATACAATTAAGTTTACAGAAAACCATTATAATCTCACTGCTGAAAAAGGAAAAAGTGCATGTATATGGGAACTATTTTACAATCAGAAATTTCCTGACAAATCAAAACTTTGTACCAGATCCCAGACCCTTATTTTTTGTGGGCAATGTTTGAAAGGGAACTTTGAGAATGTCAGTATGGGTAAAATTGATGCTGCCAAAATTGATTGTGTCACCATTGGGATCTGGATGACACTAGTTATTAACAGATTTCTCTGAAAGTAAGCATTGATATATATTGATATATAGATACATTGCAAGCAGCTGCTGGACTGGCAAGATGTTGTACATAAGAGATGATGCACGATGGTGGCAAGTTATTATTGTATCAGGTAGATAGTGAGTGAGTGTTAAAGTGCTGTGGTGGTGATATTTATGTTCAGTAGGACACTACCATTCCATTACTCCCAAATTGTGTCAAGAGTGTGCCATTGGACACTCCATGGATACAAGAGTCCCCACCATGTCCCTCTGGACTACATCAGATTGACTAGGTTTGAGATGCTGTTGAGAGATGTGCACCTCAAACTACACTCCAGCCATGGCTATGGGAGTGGTTATGGCTCATAAAGTTTCTCCAGAATTCCCATTGCTTTTGTGAGGCTATACCATTGCTCTTTGCTGCAATTAGGGAAACACATTTATTTATTTATGTCCTAATCAGTTTCCATAAGGTTCTATGACATCTGTATGTAAAGAGAGCTTAAACCATACTGGGACAAGCTGTAAGGAGAATAGTACTTGCCGTATTCTGATTAGTGGGCGGAGTGAATTTCACTTTTGCCCTCTGTACTGAAGATCTGGAGTTTTTATTGGTTCTCCTATTGTACGTACTACGTACAGTGCATACAGTGCAAATACTATTATATTAAATGTTCATTGTCAGCTTAAGTATTAATTATGGTTTTTTTTTTTTTTTTTTTGGTGCCAACAGGTAAATCTTATGCAGTATGTCAAACAAAATGCGAGTCGAGATTTCCACATCAGTTCAAAAAAGCTGTGCAAGGCACTTGATCAGCAGCATAAGGATGGAGATGTAAGTAGCCAACTATTTGATTGAGGCATTAATAATCATTATTATAATGGATAAAAATTTGTGAACCATAACATTACCAGACATTTATGAGCTATATGTACTTCAAAAAGAATATAGTAATTCCAGTCCCAAAGAAAGCAGGTGTTGACAGGTGTGAAAATTACTGAACTATCAGTTTAAAATGGAAAAACTAATAGAAGCCTATGTTGGGGAAGATCAGTTTGGATTCCGTAGAAATGTTGGAAAACGCGAGGCAATACTTGAGCCTATGATTTATCTTAGAAGATAGATTAAGGAAAGGCAAACCTACATTTCTAGCCTTTGTAGACTTAGAGAAAGCTTTTGACAATGTTGACTGGAATACTCCCTTTTAAATTCTGAAGGTGGCAGGGCTCAAATACAGGGAGTGAAAGGCTATTTACAGTTTGTACAGAAACCAGATTGCAGTTATAAGAGTCGAGGGGCATGAAAGAGAAGCAGTGGTTGGGAAGGGAGTGAGACAGGGTTGTAGCCTATCCCCAATGTTATTCAATCTATACATTGCGCAAGCAGTAAAGGAAACAAAAGAAAAATTTGGAGCAGGAATTAAAATCCATGGGGAGAAATAAAAACTTTGAGGTTTGCCGATGACATTGTAATTCTGTCAGAGACAGCAAAGGACCTGGAAGAGCAGCTGAACGGAATGGACAGTATCTTGAAGGGAGGCGATAAGATGAACATTAACAAAAGCAAAAGGAGGATAATGGAATGTAGTCGAATTACATCAGGTGATGCTGAGGGAATTAGAATAGGAAATAAGACACGTAAAGTAGTACATGAGATTTGCTATTTGGGGAGCAAAATAACTGATATTGAATATAGATTTAAGTGTCAAGAAGTCTTTTCTCAAAGTATTAGTATGGAGTGTAGCTGTGTATGGATGTGAAATGTGGACGATAAATAGTTTGGACAAGAAGAGAATAGAAGCTTTAGAAATGTGGTGCTACAGAAGAATGTTGAAGATAAGATGGGTAGAACATGTAACTAATGAGGAGGTACTGAATAGAACTGGGGAGAAGGGGAATTTGTGGCACAACTTGTCTAGAAGAAGGGATCAGTTGGTAGGATGTGTTCTGAGGCATCAAGGGATCACAGATTTAGTTTTGGAGGGCAGCATGGAGGGAGACCAAGAGATGAATACACTAAGCGGATTCAAAAGAATGTAGGGTGCAGAAGAAGCTTCCACAGGGTAGAGTAAAATGGAGAGTTGCGCCAAACCAGTCTCTGGACTGAAGACCACAACAACATATATTACATGTCTCTCCTGAGAGTGCAAACGTAGTGCTGGATTGCAACAGCGATGTATTCCAGTCCTAACATGTAATCCTCATGACTCCTATATAAATGTATAGAATAGAGTATGCTTAATTGGATGCGACAGTGTCTATATATGAGCCTGAGAGCTGCATAACTCTTATGATAAGTCTTTGCTGTGCTGACATGGAAATGAAATGACTGTTGGGGAAGAGCAGATTGTTGACTGGCTGTGGGGAAAACTAGCATATTGTATGTGTGTAGGTGTGTCTCACTCAGTCTTCTAACTGAACACCACATCTAGGTGAGAATAACATAATGAATGAAAGTCAGTTACTGTTGAGCATTGGTGGCAGCAACAGTTCTCATGGTGCTGTATGACATGTTGATGCTGTACAAGTGATACTGTGCCAGATGTTGTGGAGGGTGTCTGAAGTGGCTGTATCGTTACTCACGTGGTGCGACAGGTGTATGGTTGGTGGCAGAAGCTTATTAAAGTCTTGTCCATCTCGTATCGAATCCTAAGGTGGGAGTGATATGGGCTATCTGTGTTCGTCCTCATTCTAGTTAACTTGAGTGTTGACGTTCAAGTGTGTAGAGGTGGTCCTGTCAACCACAGATACGAAGTATTGAAATCCTTCCAACTCCAGCAGAGCACGGATAATGTCAAGTTGGACATGCCAGAACCAAGTCTTTGGGATGGGGAAGCATCTGAGGTGAGGCTGTGTGTGACAGTCTATCTTGCTTCGCTGGCGTACGAGGCAGCTTTGTGCCCAGTGATGACAGTCTCATTTGACGTTAGCCCATAGGAGTCTGTCCATCACTAGGCGGACACTTGCTGCCAGGGTGACTCGGGTTATATAACCTTTTGAATATTTCATGGCAAATCCTAAACGGCACCAGTGGTTGTGATCTGTTCGGCAAAACTTTGCAGAGCTGTGTTGCTTGAGACTGGGAAGAGACCAACGTTTGATGGTAAGGTTTATGTCATGGTTGTTCATTTGTTCAGCTGGTATGTGTTCATTATCATATTGGAGAGAAATTGTATGGCTTCTTGAAAGATAATCTGCAATGATATTGTCTACTGCATGAATATGACATGTTGGTGGTGTACTGTGCAATACTGTCTGATTTGGCATGGACTGCCTTCCTGGGATGGTTTCTTGATGGCATCCACCAGAGGTTTTGTTTTCTGTTCTTAGTCACTTGGTGCCCCTCAATATCTTCACAAAAGTGTTTGACTGCCAAATATACCGTGAAGAGATCTTGGTTGAAAGCTGACCACTTAGATTGCGAGGAAGGTAGTCTCTTCTTGAAGAACTGAAGTGTTTGGGGACACACTGTCAACCACCTGCTGAAACACAGGCCCACACCACGGTGTCACTCACATTGGTTGTATGGGTGAGCTGTGGCAAAGTAATGTTTATGCTAAACAGTTCTTTGCCCTGTTGAATGCTTCTGTCATCTGTGTGGGCCATGTGACTTTCTTTTTCCAGTGTTTATCTTTACCAGCTGCAGCATTCATGAGAGGAGTGTGCAATGCAACTGCATGAGGAAGATGTTGCCAATAGAAGTTAAGAGATACAGGAGTTTCATGCGTTCCACTGTCACTTTGATGCGTGGCATATTGAGTGTATGGCCTAAGAGTGTCATTTCCGTTTGTCAAGGTTGTGACATTGTTTCATTAATGACACCACCACCTTCTTGTAATGCAGCTAGAACTTCTTATAGGTGATGCAAATGTTCATCATAGGTGCTTGAGAAGATAATTTTGCCATCAAGATAGGTGTAGCAGTATGGAAATTGAAGGTGTAGTCTGACAGTAAAACATTAACATGTTTGTGTTTCAGTCTTGAGGCCGTATGGCATGAAGAAATACTCATTCAGTCGAAATGGGGTGATGGTCGCCAATTTCGGGATGTCGTCAGGGTGCATTAGTATTTGTAAATAACCCCGCTTACAGCCAATAACACTGAATACCAGTGCACCAGCAAGCATGTGCGTCAAGTCTTGGATGTTAGGTATAGGGTAACAGTCATGCACAGTTCTGGAGTTGAGTACCCTATAATCTCCATAAAGTCTGACCGAACTGTCTTTCTTAGATACGGGCTTAATATGGAAGCCGACGAGCTGTCTGAGGGTCAGATGGTGCCCACGTCCAAAAATTCCTGTATCGTGTTTCTAGCAGTCTGTGGCAAAGTAATGTTTATGCTAAACAGTTCTTTGCCCTGTTGAATGCTTCTGTCATCTGTGTGGGCCATGTGACTTTCTTTTTCCAGTGTTTATCTTTACCAGCTGCAGCATTCATGAGAGGAGTGTGCAATGCAACTGCATGAGGAAGATGTTGCCAATAGAAGTTAAGAGATACAGGAGTTTCATGCGTTCCACTGTCACTTTGATGCGTGGCATATTGAGTGTATGGCCTAAGAGTGTCATTTCCGTTTGTCAAGGTTGTGACATTGTTTCATTAATGACACCACCACCTTCTTGTAATGCAGCTAGAACTTCTTATAGGTGATGCAAATGTTCATCATAGGTGCTTGAGAAGATAATTTTGCCATCAAGATAGGTGTAGCAGTATGGAAATTGAAGGTGTAGTCTGACAGTAAAACATTAACATGTTTGTGTTTCAGTCTTGAGGCCGTATGGCATGAAGAAATACTCATTCAGTCGAAATGGGGTGATGGTCGCCAATTTCGGGATGTCGTCAGGGTGCATTAGTATTTGCAAATAACCCCGCTTACAGCCAATAACACTGAATACCAGTGCACCAGCAAGCATGTGCGTCAAGTCTTGGATGTTAGGTATAGGGTAACAGTCATGCACAGTTCTGGAGTTGAGTACCCTATAATCTCCATAAAGTCTGACCGAACTGTCTTTCTTAGGTACGGGCTTAATATGGAAGCCGACGAGCTGTCTGAGGGTCAGATGGTGCCCACGTCCAAAAATTCCTGTATCGTGTTTCTAGCAGTCTGTCAGTCTTCAGGGCAGAAACAGCAAGGTTTGTGGGGAACGGGAGGATCATTGTTGGTCATGATTTGGTGCACAGTTCCATCTCACACTGGACGTGTGTGAGCCTTAGAGAAGGAGGTGGGCAGGTTGGTTTCACTGTTTACAGATACTGCGCAATATGGTGTACTGACCTTGTGATTGTTGCTGGTTGCTGTCGGAATGTACTGCGGCGAGGTGACTGTTGTGCACAGAATGTGGCTGGGTGGAGAGGGCATGGTTAAAGGCAGTGCACCAGCCAGCTGTTGAGAGCATAGGACTCATAAGTTTTCTTGCACCAATGTGAGCACTGTCTCTGTCCCCCTAATGTGATACTAGGGACCTGTGTCTTCAATGTGTAGCATATGTGATTCTGTGTTGCAGTCGACATATCGGTGGTGGGTAGCAAGAATATCGTCTGTCAACTCGGGTGCACTTGCATTGTGTCTGAAGAGGAGCCGTTAGTGGTGAGGCATTTGGGTGAATGGGGCTCAATAGTCTTGGTCGTAGCAAAAAGTCCTTTGATGGGATTCCAGGCTGTGTGACGCTTCAGTGCCAATCGTACTACATTGGGGGAGAGCTGGAAGAACTGTAGAAATCCCATGCCGACTTCTGTTACATAGAAAGCCAAGGTGCACTTCAGATTCATTGACAGGTGAATGGTGTGTGGAGTAGTGTTTTAAACTGGTATCTCCAAGTTGTTAACAAAGTGAAGCAAGATTGCTGATGTCAGTTCGAAGGTTAATGTGCTGCTGTGTGGTAAGGAGTGGATGCAAGAGCCCATATCCACTAAAAAGTGCTGACAAGTAGTGAGGTCAGAAATGAAAAGGCACCCTCGTTTGGTCATCGTAGGGGCAACATGAGTTTGTGGTATGTGCGGACGAGGTAGGTGACTTTGACAGTTGGAGTGGGCTGAAGTGCCTATTTCAATACGCTGACGTCATTTGGGAACTCGCAAGCAGTGAGACACTTGGGAGCAGTACATTGAAATTGACTGTGGAACCAACAGGTCAATGGCTTTGGACCACCTGTGACATGACGTGCATAATTGCTCTGTGGTGCAGACTAGGTAGTTACGTCGTGGCATGCCATTGGCTGCTAAGGAAGCATGACGTCACCCTTGTGTTGTGTTGAGTTGACTCGGCTAGAAACAGGCAGCATGCGGGCCGTCATTACAGTGTTGCGCAGGGTGTCTGTTAAATATTCGCCAGTGGTGTATCGAGGAAACATGGTCTGGCAATGTGAGTTATTTTTCTAGAGGTTTGGACCCATGTGCAACTGGTACCAGTTGCAACTTGGTTAGTAACTTGATGACCAAAAGGGTCCATAAGGTCATACCTGGTATAAAAGTGCGATCAGCAGTTTTGCAGAGGTGATGCCAAAGTTGTGAAGGCTTGTTGTGGATATGCTGTTCGTTCATAGATTCTTGCTGTTGCTCTGGAGTTCAAGAAAGTCACTGCATGAGAGAAGCCTTTGCTGTGCTGTATGTGCTTGCATATGGTAGTGGCAGGATAAGGTAGCAGTTTACTTCCATCTGTCCCACCAGATGGCAGAGCAGGTTAATGTATTTTGAATCATCATGTAAAACTGCTAGTGCTTTCAAAATGCTGTCGTTTGTTGTGTACCAAAAAAGCCAAATGGGCAGGATTAACCTCGGAGGTGAGGCTGAAGAGATAGTTGTAGCATTGTTCATTGTACTAAGCAAAACAGCCGCCAGTTGTTCACAGCACACAACTGATTGTGACGACACAGTAAGCCGTTGCTCACATCCAATTCATGGCATAGAAGACACAAAAGTGATGTTACGATTATGTTGCAAATTTAAAGGCACTGTCTGTGGTAGCTTTTTTACTCAGTCCAAGAGCAGATTTGTTGTGGCCATCATTGTTGAGGATTAATTAGGCTGGTGTTGTCCGTAGGTACGATGCGTGAATTGGTGATGGACTTGGTTTTTGCTGCTGTATTTGCACAATGATGACACTGCACAGCCTGCATTACAATCCTGTTGACACCATAATCCAGATGCGGCATGATGGGTGATGCATTATGTGATGGCCACATTGTCGTGATGTAATACGACTGACTGAACGGACGTGGAGTTGCAAATTTATTGCGCGTTTTGTGACAGACACGGGGCCACCAGTGTGAGAAGAGTTAACCACAGTATGATAGGGACTGCTTCCAGTCATACAAGGCACAATTATCGTAACATATGTTTCATTCGCAAGAGCAGCTCTACATGTGTTCATATCGAAAATTGGTGCAAAATGCACTGTTCTCCCTCTCACTCTGTCCAAAATTTGTCCACTTCCCACCGGCCAGATATGTTGGAGTCTTGTGTAGAAGCTGATATATCGACAAGTTTCTGTCTGCAAGTTCCATCTACAACCTCATGGTAGCAGTCACCTGAAGTAGCAGTGAGCAGGACAGAGAGCATCACCAAGTTTGTTCCCTTATTGGTTGTTGCTGTGGTAGCTGTACTGTAAACAGCTAGCTACTATCACAGTGTTCTGTTCCAGGTGAGCTGGTACACAAATCTTAAGTTGTTCCGTACATATTAATTACATAGTAAATAGTAGGTCTGGTTCTGTACAGTCTCTCTCGGACAGTACTTACTGCTCTTGGATTGTGTGTCACTCATTCCTCCTCCACTCAGTGTTGTGCAAGTAGTTCATAGATCAATTATATTTACGTAACAAAATACCACTGAGGGATTTCCAATACTTTAAAGGCAGTTGAGATTTCCTCACTCTCCACTCCTCTCCCTCTGCTCTTTTGCCGCAATGGAACCCATCTTTTGCTTATTTGCCAGTGATCTAATTTCGCCATAGCAGGAAGGATTGTTTATACAATGAACTATTCATTCTGCATTTCTGCCCATGTAGACACTGCTCACTATGGTCGATGACTTAATTCTTAAAAGCGTGTGTATATTTCGTACCAGAGAATCACTTTTGGGATTGAGTAGTGAACTAAAGAGGTGCTCCGAAAGACTAGCAGCTGCATGAAGATATTTATTTGGACATTACAATGCTGTGTTGAACATGATAAATTAGGATAATGCAACGGAGCAGTTCCTGTCGTCTGATCACCATGAAGCCGAGATATGCCTTGGTGATACAAGGCGAGCAACTCAGAAATAATACACAATCATGATGACACAGCCTGGCCAGAAAAAAAAGCAGTAGTGGAAATCAGTCACATCTTTCATCATAAAGAGGGAAGCTCAGATGAAATTTAAGAGAAAGGGTAACAAAATCACAACCACCTTTCTGCTGAAGGCTCACTAAAATTACTGCACACAAGGGGGGGGGGGGGGGACAGTTACTGTTATTTTCCAGTTATTTCAAACACATAATTGATCCCAGGTGGCTTCCTCGATAGGTACCAAAGATAATTGACTGCTTTCAATAAATTATCAGTATGGGCAGCAAATCTGCAGAATGTTTCATAAAGAGACTCCCTTTAAGTGACTTCCTCAGCCTTAAGGAAACATAAAGAAAAATATGTAGCTAAAATAGTATTCAGTTTTGTGAGTGGGTCTTGAGATGATTCCTTTTCATTTTTGTATTGTTTCCTATGTGACTTTTGTTTTCTGCTGTTCAGTTCTGAATTATGTAGTGATGTCCTGATGATGTTTTTCCAATACAAAAGCAGTATTGGAGGGGCTAACAGGAGAGGCAACTTTAAATTCATTTCAAATAATCAGCTTCTTACTATTTGAGTTATTCAAATTATAGTTTTAATTTTGACAGTGCTTCAAATGAAGTACAATATTGCCAGTTTTAAGACTGAGTGTGATTTCTGGATGTCACATCTCACTATAAATGGGGTGATTCTTTGATTGTTATGATAAGACAAACTTTCAGGGACAAGGGAGGGAAGGTCAATTTTATAAGAAAAGTCTTGCACTGCAGGCTCTTTGTTTTCCATATTTTGGGAGAAGGTAGTATGAACCAAAAAAAGAAAAAAAATGTCTAGTGAAAATGGGCTATAAAGTGAATTCTTAAGAGCTGTGATCACTTGAGCAGTAGAAGATGTGTGTTTCACAGTACCTCTTAAGGTGTGCATTTTAGCATGTTTACTAGACTTTTATGATACACGTACCCATCTCCATCGTCCCTGAGAGCTTTTAATGTCTTTACGGATCCTGTATACCTGAAAATATAGATTGCAATAAAAGCAAAAGATAGATTGTTGCCATAGAAGTGACACATTAGGTTGCGGACAGGCATGACAAAAAGTCACTTACACTTAAGCTTTCAGCCAAAATCTTTATCAGAAAAGGAAATGCACACACACATTCATTTACACAAGCAAGCTCACCTTACACACACACACACACACACACACACACACACACACACACTTATAGTTCCACAGTGAATCCATGTTTTACTGAGCCTATTTTAACTTGAGTATTTCAAATGACTGGAATGTAATCCTGCATTCAGACATGATAGAAATAAATGTATAAAATTTCCAGGAATACACCAAAACAGCCAGTGATATTGTATAGACCTGATATTGCAGCACCCTGTGAGCCTGCTGTTGTCAAGATAAACGACAACTAATATTGTTCAGCAGTAAGTTTAAATCTGTGATGGGTATATCACCACCAAAACACCACATTAACTAGAGGTCAGCACAGTGTAACTAAAATGAAGTAGTATATCATCAGTGCTGTATCACAGCAACAGTCATTAAAAAAGAGATTGTCCAGTGTATCGTAATAGAGCAAGTGCTGGAACCCATACTGAATAAGGGAAGACCATCCAGCTCTATTTGGAAAGTTGAGTGGTAGTCATATCTCAATTGTTTCAGATATTTGTCATAAAAGTAAAATCAC
Source organism: Schistocerca americana (assembly GCF_021461395.2). NCBI lineage: Eukaryota > Metazoa > Arthropoda > Insecta > Orthoptera > Acrididae > Schistocerca > Schistocerca americana. Next base: position 226,150,686 of record NC_060119.1, read on the forward strand.
TGGCTGGGCAGTGCAAGGATAGTGCTGACTAATAACTGGTGCTTACCATAATATGCTATATGCAAGTGAACTACATGACCAAAAAGCCACATCATGTCTCTGAAATTTTAAAAATAGTGTGTCATTTTTTACTTTCATATAACAAAGCTGAAGCCTGAAAAAATTTTAACAGCTGCCAATATGAATAACTTATGAGTAGATATCTTCAGTGGTCTGAAGCAACTTAAGTCAGTCAATAAAGGCAAGTCTTCACTCCAGATTGTATATGAATCATGCTTCTTTCCAAGAATGCTGATAAAATAGCTTAATGCAATCATATACAACTGCACTCTTGAATAAAGATACATATCTAAAGATTGGAAAGTTGCACAGGTCACACCAATACACAAGAAAGAAAATAGAAGCAATCCATTGATTTGTAGACCCACATCACTGTCACTGATTACAATAGAGTTTTGGAATATATACTGTTCATGAACATTATGAATTATCTTGAAGAAAACAATCTATTGACACATAGCCAACACAGTTTCAGGAAATGTTATTCTTGTGAAACACAACTGGCTCTTCATTCTTGCAGAGTGATGAATGCTGTCTGCAGTTGATTCCATATGTCTTGATTTCTAGAAGATTTTTGACACTGTTCGTGACAAGTGTCTTCTAATCAAATTGTATGCCTATGGACTATCAACCCACTTGTGTGACTGGATCTGTTATTTCCTGTCAGAAAGGTTACAGTTCTTAGTAGTTAATGGGAATCCATCAAGTGAAACAGAAGTTGTTTCTGGGATTCCTCAAGGAAATGTTATATACCCAATAATATTCTAATCTTTACAAATGCCTTAGAAGACAATCTGAGCAGTCTTCTTAGATTGTTTGCAGATGATGCTGTTGCTTACCATCTAGTAAACTCACCAGAAGATCAATAAGAAATCAAAAATGATTTATATATGAAATCTGAATTGTGCAACAAGTGGCAGTTGACTCTAAACAGTATAAAATGTGAGGTCCTCCATTACATTTTGGTTACATGATACACCGTTCAAATTTAAAGGTTATTGATTAAAATAAATACCTAGGGATTTAAATCACAAATGTTGTGGGAAAGGCAAACCAAAGATTGTGTTTTATTGACAGAACTTGAAGAAAACAGAAAAAAATCTAGTAAGACACCGGCTACATTGATTTGGCCGCCCTCCTCTGGAAAATCACCAGATTGACACTGAAAAATTTCAAAGAAGGGCAGCTTGTTTTGTGTTACCATGAAATAAGGGATAGAGTGTAATGGGTATGAAAAGCCAGTTGGGGTGCTATCATTAAAAAAAAGGGTGTTTTCCATTGTGGTGAGATCTTTTCAAAAAATTTTAGTCATCAACTTTCTCTTCCAAATGCAAAAATATGAGTGTTATTCAGAAAGTAAGTTTCAATCTTTCAAAATGTGAACTGGAACAGATTTTTTTAAAAAAACTGTAGAAAAATAGACATGTAAAGAATAAAATAAAAAACATAGTTTCCATATTGTTTAAATGTTTGTCATAACATTCTACAAGCTCTTGTATCCCTATGTCATAAACATCTGCCGCCTTTGATGTTAACCACTCTTTTAACTGCTGCTTTCACCTCATCATCTGTTGGGAAGCACTTGCTGCTGAGAAACTCCTTTAGGTAGTAGAACAAGTGAAAATCGCTCAATGCCAACTCTGGTCTGTGTGGTTTGTGGACATTCTGTTCCCACCCAAAAAATCAGATCAGATTTTGGGTGTGAATGGCAGAATGGGTGACTGACGCCATTGACAGACGTTTTGACGCCTGAGGTCATGTGAGAATCCCACATCTCATTACCTGTGACACTGTTCTCTAAAAATTGATAACCTTCCTTATGATAACGGTCCTAAAAATCAAGAGTATAAGCCATTCTTTCCATTTCATATTTATCAGTAAGCAGCCTAGAAACCTAATGTGTGCACAATTTGGGAAGCTGCAACTTTTCAGAGATAATTCTGTCCAGAGTTGTTCTATCCACATTCGGAAATTCCAAAGCTAAAGTTGAAATTGTGAACCATAGGTCTTCACAAATCTTTTTGTTCACAGCTTTGATCAAATCTTCAAAGATCACTGATAGTTGGTCTCATCGTGGAGCATTCGAGACATTTTTCCATCTGTCCTTGAAAGCACACTTCCACTTGGCACTTTGTTGTTGCTGATCACATTGGGGCTGTACATCTCACTTATCTGTCTATGAACTTGTGCTGCTGCTGCAAAGTTCCTTGCTACCAAAAACTGAAACCTTGACCTTATTTCATAGTCGGTGGGCTGATCCGTTGCTTTAAACATTTTGAACAGACACTGTAAACAGCACACTCAACAATACCAATACAAATGGTGTCTATTGACAAGCAAAGCATGCCAGTGTTGTTTTGCATGGGTGTTCAGTATTCGCACAACATTCAGTTAGCTACTGCCGTTTAGACCTTACTGTCCATAATCCTCACATTTTGTTGATTCTCACCTACATAGGGAGAATTAACCATCCTGATAAAATAAATCTGAACTCCCAAGGATACATTAGGTTATTTTTCCCATGTGCTATTAGAGATTGAAATAGTAAAAAAATAGTCAAAAATTGCTTATCTGAACCCTCTGCGAAGCACTTAAGTGTGCATTGCAGAGTAGTCACACGAAATTAGGTGGAATTTATTTATTTTGGGTGTGCAGTGTTAAATTCTTGCTGTAAGTGTTCCACATCCCAAGGAGTAAATAAATATAGGATTCAAGATAAAGCTCATAATTTGAAATTTTACAATGGAGGCTGTTTGTATGCTATTCACTTAATTGCACAGTGCTAGGTCAATATCATCCAACCAAATCATGTGTTGCATTCATGATTAACAAACAGGTGAGTATTCATTATTAAGAAAGAAGTTAGCAAATTATACTGCAGTGAAAACAAATTTGTTGCTATGTGTTTGCTAAATAACACATTTAAATGTTCAGTTTCAGTGCATAGGTAATGAGTCATTAGTTATTTTTATTTTTTTATTTTATTTTTTTCTATTATGACCTTATTCATTATATTTTCAGAATGACACAAGCGTAACAACAGCTGATGACAGTAGAAGAGATGGAGATGATGGCATTCCAGTGTCTGCTGCTGAGGAAAGACATCCCCCAACAAAAAAACAACGCACTAAATAATACAATGGAGTTTTCTGTGCTACTACATCTCCATTAATTTTTCTATATTGTATTTTTTTATCAAGTTAAATAAGTTGTTCTTCACTGCACTGTATTGTAGATAAATTTGTACAAACAGTTCAACTCTAATAAATGTACAGTATCCCAGTACTGCTTGCAAGTGGTGAAAGAATAAATTACATTTCGTCAGGCCGGCCGCTGTGGCCGAGCGATTCTAGGCGCTTCAGTCCAGAACTGTGCTGCTGCTGTGGTCGCAGGTTCGAATCCTGCCTCGGACATGGATGTGTGTGATCTTAGGTTAGTTAGGTTTAAGTAGTTCTAAGTCTAGGGGACTGATGACCTCAGATGTTAACTCCCATAGTGCTTAGATCCATTTGAATATTTCATCAGCCAACATTTGATCATTCCTACTGACAGCAAAAACAAAAGGGTAGCATAATTATTTATTAATTAGCAATAACATTTCTATCTAATTCCCTGAAGACTTTAAGAAAAGCAACATGCAAAAAAAGTCTGCTGGTGTACCCTCTAAAATTGCAACATTAGTGATGTTCCAATGTCCGCCCCTGGTAGCTGAGTGGTCAGCGTGACAGACTGTCAATCCTAAGGGCCCGGGTTCGATTCCCGGCTGGGTTGGAGATTTTCTCCTCTTAGGGACTGGGTGTTGGGTCGTCCTAATCATCATCATTTCATCCCCATCGACGCGCAGGTCGCCGAAGTGGCATCAAATCGAAAGACCTGCACCAGGCGAACGGTCTACCTGGCGGGAGGCCCTAGCCACACGACATTTCATTTCATTTTTTCAGTGATGTTCCAATACCTTCTTCTGATTCTACGACTAGAGACAAAAACTTTGAAGTTGCAAGAATACCAAAGAGCCTGGCAGTACCATTACCTGTACCTAAACAATGTTATGGGTATATATCATCAATTGATAACATGAAATTAATTAGAGCAAAGTGAAAAGTCAAGTTATATGTGTTTCAGATTTTAAATTAAACTTCTGGTCTCCTTAATCAGTGGTCACATGAAGCATTTCTCAGGTTGGAGGAGCAGTGTTTTAACACATTGACTGCCACAAGCCTGCTGCCAGCCACAGCAGAGCCTCACATCTGACATTGTGTGCTTGGCAGTGAAACATCCATCACTATGCATGCGGCAGCCATTGTATTAAATCCCTGTCTGACTATCCAGATTTAGATTATCAGGGGTTTCCCTGCACTGCTTAAGGTAGGCACTGATGGATAGGCTATCTTCCTGGTGATCCCATTGCAATCGTTCTGTGCATGTGCCAGCTGTGGCGACCTCTGCCTGTGATATCCTAACCAGTGTAGTTTGATTTTGTATGCTACAGCCCAGCTGCCAGACTTCCCACCCGTCAGCTTTTTGGCAACCAGTGCTGATCTGTGTCTGTGCGCAGCTGGGTGCCTGCCATTGGGCATGCAAGCTGGAACAGTCTAGTTTAATGTGTTTGCAAGGATGATGGCTTTGAAAAGGAGATGGCCAAGGGAGCTGGAAAAGCCTAGTTTAAGGCATTTGTGAGGATGGTTACTTTGCAAAGGAGATGGCCTGTATCCTTCTTCATGTTCACCTTATCTGTGTATTGATGTCTCTAATGACGTCATTGTTTATGGTAAGATAAATCCCTAAGCTTTCTTCCTAAAACCTTGAAAAAGACCTATACCTTAATCTCAGGAGAAAGGAATGTAAAACCCACATGAAGGAAAATGCTCCTAGCTATCATAATACATGCAATGAGTAATGAGTAAAGACAGCAGTCTTGGCAATGCAATTGCTGGAGTTTGACTCGAAGCATAGTACAGCCACCTTGAATCAGGTTTTTTGTTTGAATGTGTACCTAAAAATTTTTGAGGTTAGTTTTCTTTAGAAGAACAAAACAATGGAAATTCTTGGATGGAATAACAACAATATAAAAAGGATAGATTTTTACTCTTCCATTTCCATAATATTGTCCTAAAGTACATCACCCCTCGATAGACCCTCTATATACTCCTTCCACCTTTCTGCTTTCCCTTTTTTTGCTTAAAACTGGTTCTCCATCTGAGCTCTTGATATTCATACTAGTGGTTCTCTTTTCTCCATCTTACCCCTTCTCTATCTTACCCCTAGTGATATATGCCTCTACATCCTTAAATTTGTCCTCTAGCCATCCCTGTTTAGCCATTATGCATTTCCTGTCAATCTCATTAGTGAGACGTTTGTATTCCTTTTTGCCTGCTTCATTTACTGCATTTTTATATTTTCTCCTTTCATCAATTAAATTCAATATTTCTTCTGTTACCTGAGGATTTCCACTAGCCCTCATCTTTTTACCTACTTGATAATCTTCTGCTTTCACTATTTCATCCCTCAAAGCTATCTATTCTTCTTCTACTGTATTCCTTTCCCCCATTCCTGTCAATCGTTCTCTGCTGCTCTCTCTGAAACACTCTGCAACCTCTGGTTCTGCAAGTTTATCCAAGTCCCATCTCCTTAAATTCCCACCTTTTTGCAGTTTCATCAGTTTTAATCTACAGTTCGTAATCAATAGATTGTGGTCAGAGTCCACATCTGTCCCTGGAAATGTCTTACAATTTAAAACCTGATTCCTAAATCTCTGTCTTAGCATTATATAATTTATCTGAAACCTTCCAGTGTCTCCAGGCTTCTTCCATGTATACAACCTTCTTTCATGATTCTTGAACCAAGTGTTAGCTATGATTAAGTTATGCTCTGTGCAAAAGTCTCCCTTTCATTCCTCACCCACATTCCATATTCACTACTACTATTCGTTCTCTTCCTTTTCCTACTGTCGAATTCCAGTCATCGATGACTATTAAATTTTCATCTCCCTTCACCATCTGAATAATTTCTTTTATCTCATCATCATACTTTTCTTCAATCTCTTCGTCATCTGTGGAGCTAGTTGGCATATAAACTTGTACTACTGTGGTTGGCATGGCCTTCATGTCTATCTTGGCTACAATAATGCATTCACTATGCTGTTCGTAGTAGCTTACTTTAACTCCTATTTTTTATTCATTATTAAACCTACTCCTGCATTACCCCCATTTGATTTTGTATTTATAACCCTGTATTCACCCGACCAGAAGTCTTGTTCCTCCTGCCACCGAACTTCACTAATTCCCACTATATCTAACTTTAACCTATCCATTTCCCTTTTTAAATTTTCTAACCTACTTGCCCGATTAAGGGATCTGACATTGCACGCTCCTATTCGTAGAACTCCAGTTTTCTTTCTCCTCATACGATAAATTTGTTATCATCGAGTGTAGAGTTAAGTGTCAGGAAGTCGTTTCTGAAAGTGTTTGTATGAAGTGTAGCCATGTATGGAAGTGAAACATGGACAATAAATAGTTTAGACAAGAAGAGAATACAAGTTTTCATAAGGTGGTGCTACAGAAAATTGCTGAAGATTCGATGGGTAGATCACATAACTAACGAGGAAGTACTGAATAGAATTGTGGGGAAGAGAAATTTGTGGCCCAGCTTGACTAGAAGACGGGATCGGTTGGTAGGACATGTTCTGAGGCATCAAGGATCACCTGTTTAGTATTGGAGGGCAGCTGGGAGGGTAAAAATCGTAGAGGGAGACCAAGAGATGAATACACTAAGCAGATTTAGAAGGATGTAGGCTGCAGTAGGTACTGGGAGATGAAGAGGCTTGCACAGGATAGAGTAGCATGGAGAGCTGCATCAAACCAGTCTCTGGACTGAAGACCACCGCAACAACAACAACAACAACAGATTGTTACTCACCACTATAGGAGGGATTGAGCTACAGACAGGCACAATGAAAGACTGCTTAAGCTTTTAGACAAAAAAAGTTCATCCGAAATAGAACGGACACACAGTCATATAAGCATAAAACACACACACACACACACACACACACACACACACACACACACACGTATGTGTAAGTTGTTGTTGCATAAATGTGTGTCTGTGTTCTGTTGCGGATGAAGGACTTTCTTTCTTTCTTCTTCTTCTTCTTCTTCTCCTCCTCCTCCTCCTCCTCCTCCTCCCTCTCTCTTTCTGTTTACAAGAAATAGTTTATTTATGTATCTATTTTTACACACTGTGACCTTCAGAATAGTCATCATGTACCGCAATACAGTGCTTCTGACACTGCCAAAATGTACGATTTGAAGTCTTTTTAAGACGTATTGAGTGCCTTCTGCCATTCACACTGATTTCTCGTTGTCTTTCAGTGATTTGCCTCCACTCTTTAATTGTTCATGCTACTCAAAACACCTCAGATGAATCATTGCAGCATCGTCATATACTTTCCAAACCATGTCAAGTGTCCCTGTGGTTAATTTCTGCAGTTTCACACAAAATTTCATGTTTTCTCGTGGGTCTGACTTGTTGTCCTCGCTAAATTACAGATATGGTAACAAATAGTGGCCAGTATAGCCCCAACTGCACAGCTCCTGATGTAAACAGGATGCAGTCTCCTCGCACACTGACTTTCTAAGGTCAGTGCTCATTGTTTAGATTAGATTAGATTAATACTAGTTCCATGGATCATGAATACGATATTTCGTAATGATGTGGAACGAGTCGAATTTTCCAATACATGACATAATTAGGTTAATTTAACAACATACTTAAGTTAATATAACAACTTTATTTTTTTGTGTTTTTTTTGTTTTTCTTTAATTTTTATTTTTATTATTTTTTTTTTCTTTTTGTTTTTTTCTTTTTTTTCTTAATTTATATCTAAAAATTCCTCTATGGAGTAGAAGGAGTTGCCATTCAGAAATTCTTTTAATTTCTTCTTAAATACTTGTTGGTTATCTGTCAGACTTTTGATACTATTTGGTAAGTGACCAAAGACTTTAGTGCCAGTATAATTCACCCCTTTCTGTGCCAAAGTTAGATTTAATCTTGAATAGTGAAGATCGTCCTTTCTCCTAGTATTGTAGTTATGCACACTGCTATTACTTTTGAATTGGGTTTGGTTGTTAATAACAAATTTCATAAGAGAGTATATATACTGAGAAGCTACTGTGAATATCCCTAGATCCTTAAATAAATGTCTGCAGGATGATCTTGGGTGGACTCCAGCTATTATTCTGATTACACGCTTTTGTGCAATAAATACTTTATTCCTCAGTGATGAATTACCCCAAAATATGATGCCATATGAAAGCAATGAGTGAAAATAGGCGTAGTAAGCTAATTTACTAAGATGTTTATCACCAAAATTTGCAATGACCCTTATTGCATAAGTAGCTGAACTCAAACGTTTCAGCAGATCATCAATGTGTTTCTTCCAATTTAATCTCTCATCAATGTACATTCCTAAAAATTTTGAATATTCTACCTTAGCTATATGCTTCTGATTAAGGTCTATATTTATTAATGGCGTCATACCATTCACTGTACTGAACTGTATGTACTGTGTCTTATCAAAATTCAGTGAGAGTCCGTTTACAAGGAACCACTTAGTAATTTTCTGAAAGACAGTATTGACAATTTCATCAGTTAATTCTTGTTTCTCAGGTGTGATTACTATACTTGTATCATCAGCGAAGAGAACTAACTTTGCCTCTTCATGAATATAGAATGGCAAGTCATTAATATATAATAAGAACAACAAAGGACCCAAGACTGACCCTTGTGGAACCCCATTCTTGATAGTTCCCCAGTTAGAGGAATGTGCTGATCTTTGCATGTTACGAGAACTACTTATTTCAACTTTCTACACTCTTCCAGTTAGGTACGAATTAAACCATTTGTGCACTGTCCCACTCATGCCACAATACTTGAGCTTGTCTAGCAGAATTTCATGATTTACACAATCAAAAGCCTTTGAGAGATCACAAAAAATCCCAATGGGTGGTGTTCGGTTATTCAGATCATTCAAAATTTGACTGGTGAAAGCATATATGGCATTTTCTGTTGAAAAACCTTTCTGGAAACCAAACTGACATTTTGTTAGTACTTCATTTTTACAGATGTGTGAAGCTACTCTTGAATACATTACTTTCTCAAAAATTTTGGATAAAGCTGTTAGAAGGGAGATTGGACGGTAATTGTTGACATCAGATCTATCCCCCTTTTTATGCAAAGGTATAACAATAGCATATTTCAGTCTATCAGGGAAAATGCCCTGTTCCAGAGAGCTATTACACAGGTGGCTGAGAATCTTACTTATCTGTTGAGAACAAGCTTTTAGTATTTTGCTGGAAATGCCATCAATTCCATGTGAGTTTTTGCTTTTAAGCAAGTTTATTATTTTCCTAATTTCAGAGGGAGAAGTGGGTGAGATTTCAATTGTATCAAATTGCATAGGTATGGCCTCTTCCATTAACAGCCTAGCATCTTCTAATGAACACCTGGATCCTACTATATCCACAACATTTAGAAAATGATTATTAAAAATATTTTCAACTTCTGACTTTTTGTTTGTAAAGTTTTCATTCAATTTGATGGTAATACTGTCTTCCTCTGCTCTTGGTTGACCTGTTTCTCTTTTAATAATATTCCAAATTGTTTTAATTTTATTATCAGAGTTGCTGATTTCAGACATGATACACATACTCCTGGATTTTTTAATAACTTTTCTTAATATAACACAGTAGTTTTTATAATTTTTGATAGTTTCTGGGTCACTACTCTTTCTTGCTGTCAGATACATTTCCCTTTTCCGGTTACAAGATATTTTTATACCCTTAGTAAGCCATGGTTTGTTACAAGGTTTCTTACGAGTATATTTAACTATTTTCTTGGGGAAGCAGTTTTCAAATGCATTTACAAAAATGTCATGAAATAAATTATATTTTAAATTGGCATCAGGTTCACGGTACACCTCATCCCAGTCTAACTGCTGTAGGCTTTCCCTGAAATTTGCAATTGTTAAATTGTTGACTGAACGTACTACTTTGGAGGACTGTTTAGTATTGCTGAATGGAGCTATGTCATATATTGTAACTAGCTGTGCACCATGATCAGAAAGACCATTCTCAACAGGCTGAGCATTTATCTGGTTAAACTTATCTTGGTCTATAAAGAGGTTATCTATCAGTGAGCTGCTATCCGTTACCACCCGAGTAGGAAAATCAATAACGGGTGTCAAATTGAAAGAACCGAGTAATACTTCAAGGTCATTTTTCCTATTACCCTCTTTCAGAGAATCTACATTGAAGTCCCCACAAATAATAATTTGCTTCCCCCTGTCTGACAGATAGCACAACAAGGAGTCCAAATTTTTCAGAAATAGATGAAAATTTCCTGATGGGGACCTATATACAGTTACAATTATAAATGTGCCTTTATTTAATTTAAGCTCACAGGCACATGCTTCTATATGTTTCTCTACACAAAACTTTTTTGTTTCTATACTTTTTGCACAATGATAACTTTTGACATATATGGCAACTCCTCCTTTCTCCATATTTTCTCTCATTACATGTGCAGAGAGCTTATAACCACTTACATTTACCTTATCCATATCAGTAACAATGTGCCTGTGCATGCAGCGTTGCACGGCTGCACTGTCATCTGTTGGCATGTTAAGGAGGTACTCTTGAAGCTTTTTTGTTGTAGTGTCCGTAAGTAATTCCAGGGGATTGTCAGTATAGTTTGTTAGTAAGGTTGTGGCTAGTTCCTTCCTTTCCCTAACCACCTGTGCTCGTGCTGTATAACCAGGCCTGTACTTAGATATGTGCAGCTACATAGGATGGCAAAATTTGGGGGGCAGCAAAAAGCTGCCACTGAAAATTATTTTTTAAGTATAATTTTAATGTGCACTGCATTAGTGGAGAGGCATTCAATAATTTATTGGCAAAGTGTTGACAAATATTTCTACCGTGTTGATAAATATTTCTACCTGTCATAAAACTCTTATTTTATTACTATTCACCTGTATAACATTTTTTGTGCATGTGCGCATTAATCTCATAGACAACAGTATGAGACAGTTCTCACACATAATCATGTAGCATACGGGATCTCATGTGTAACGCGTTGGCAAATTCTGCTTCCATTCATGATTATGTTGGCATCGTACGCAACATAACATCGTTCCATGTGGTTCTGGACTTAAAATTAAGGCAAGGAATTCTGGTAGTAACTGGTCATAGTGGAGTTGGTTCTGTTGTATTTGATATATCAAAGTGTTCTCAATTTGCAACACTGTACATCACAGACTGACTCCCCCCACCCCTTTCCAGTTCACAGTTCTTGTGGTATGGATGGGCCCTCTAGATTAAATGGTGCTGCATATCAAAAGAAAGCTGAAGTGACGAGACTGATGCATAGTAAACTTTCACAGAAAGTACAATGACTCATATTTTAATGGTAAAAGTGAACCGTCGGGCTCTGAACATTCAGGTGAAGATGCGGTTCAAGACAGTAATGAGAAACAGTGTCGCTCTGGAAGTGCAAGTGAAATTAGAGTTCTTAACAGTTAACAGAATGCAAAAGTTCTTTCACAGTTCCAGAAGGGTGTCAAGAACATACATATTCTAAAGCAGATGTTTTTTCTTGTTCCCCATAATGAGCCATTTTATTGGGAAAACACTGACCAGACACTGGATTATTTGGTTAAAAATGGTATTAATAGAAACAAAAGTGCTGATTTCTCTTACGTTCCCACAGTGATACATTGACAGATCTAGGTGATTTTGCAGGGGAAGTTATCAACTGTGATTATATCTACAAAGAATAGAGATTGAGACACTTCCCTTAAAGGCTAGAAATTATAAGTGCCATGGGAGAAGAGACAGAGTAAAACCTCGACAGATGTGTACTGTAACAGGCTATTCCTTCATAGTACCTGAAGAGAACATGAAGGTGAATATATCGTACATTATGTGATCAAAAGTATCCGGACACCCCCAAAAACATATGTTTTTCATATTAAGTGCATTGTGCTGCCACCTACTGCCAGGTACTCCATATCAGTGACGTCAGTAGTCATTAGACATCGTGAGAGAGCAGAATGGGACACACTGCAGAACTCTCGGACTTAGAACATGTTTAGGTGATTGGGTGCCACTTGTGTCATACATCTGTATGCAAGATTTCCACACTCCTAAACATCCCTAGGTCCACTGTTTCTGATGTAACAGTGAAGTGTAAACGTGAAGGGACACGTACAGCACAAAAGCATACTGGCCGACCTCGTCCGTTGACTGACAGACCACCGACAGTTGAAGAGGGTCGTAATGTGAAGTAGGCAGACATCTATCCAGACTATTTTGCAAGAATTCCAAACTGCATCAGGATCCACTGCAAGTACTGTGACAGTTACACGGGAGGTGAGAAAACTTGGATTTCATAGTTGATCGGCTGCTCATAAGCCACACATCATGCCGGTAAATGCCAAACGATGCCTCGCTTGTTGAAAGGAGCCTAAACACTTGACGATTGATCAGTGGAAAAACATTGTGTGGAGTGATCACAGTACACAATGTGGCGATCCGGTGGCAGGGTGTGGGAATAGCGAATGCCCGATGAACGTCATCTGCCAGCGTGTGTATTGCCAACAGTAAAATTCAGAGGTGGTGGTTTTATGGTGTGGTCGTGTTTTTCATGGAAGGGGCCCTCACCCCTTGTTGTTTTACATGGCACTATCATAGCACAGGCCTACATTGATGTTCTAAGCACCTTCTTGCTTCCCACTGTTGAAAAGCAATTCGGGGATAGCGACTACATCGTTCAACATGATCGAGCACCTGTTCATAATGCACGGCCTGTGGCAGAGTGGTTACAGAACAATAACATACCTGTAATGGACTGGCCTGCAAAGAGTCCTGACCTGAAATCTATAGAACACTTTTGGGACGTTTTGGAACGCCAACTTAGTGCCAGACCTCGCTGACCAACATCGATACCTCTCCTCAGTGCAGTACTCCGTGAAGAAAGGGCTGCCATTCCCCAAGAAACGTTCCAGCAAGAGTGGGAGCTGTCATCAAGGCTAAGGGTGGGCCAACACCACCTTGAATTCCAGCATTACCGGTGGAGGGTGCCGCGAACTTGTAAGCCATTTTCAGCCAGGTGTCCGGATACTTTTGATCACATAGTGTATATTCTCATGGTAAAGTATCGTTTTTCTGTGCATGTTGTAAGGTATTTGGTGGTGCATCTCAGTTTGCTACATCTAGTTGCAGCCATGCTGGAATATGAATTGCTGAACATGAAAATTCTACATCTCACAGAGACTGTCTATTAAGACTGAAAAACAGGGGAAGTGAGGTGAATGGAATTAAGAAACGGTTGCTCACCCACCATTGAACATGAAGTTAGGTATTGGAGAAATGTGCTAACAAGAGTTGTTTCTGTAGTTAAGAAGCTTGCTTCTCTGGCTCTAGTGTTTTGTGGAGACAAAGAGGTGTTTGGCTGTGAAAAATGGAAATTTTATAATGTATCTGGGATTAATTACAAACTATGATTGTTTTTGGCTGACCATATAGCAATTTATGAAGTTTTGATATGTCTGATGGAGAGATCGGTGATCTAAAAAGTATGCAATGAAGTTATTTCTTCTAAATATTTTTAAGTCGTTGTAGATTCTACAGCAGATGTATCCCATAATGACCAATTAAGTGTAATAATTAGATATGTAACTGAAGGTAAACTCTCAGATGAAAGATTCTTGTGTTTTGTACAAAATGCAGGCCACACTGGAGGGAAGCATTCCAAAGCAGTTTTGAATTCTTTATAACTATATGGACGGGAATTTGAAAAATGTAGGAGTCAATCATATGATAACAGTCAACATGTCTGGCATATATTCAGGTTTACAGACAAGACTCAAGGACCGTAACTCTACAATTTTCTTCATTCCATATTCAGCTGACTCACTGAATCTAGTTGGATCATGAGCTGCACAGCTACAATACCATTTTTGAGTTAATTCAAGGTTTATACAGCTTCATTGGAGATTCTGCAGGTAGATTGTAAGTCTAGGAAACATTTTTTGATTCTATTAGCATGATGCTGAAGCCATTGTTTACAACTTGATGGTGTGCACGTGAGGATACTAGTAATGCAGATTGGAAAACAGTGTTTTCTGCGTTAAGAACAAATTCAGAAAGTGGGAGTGATATAGTTAGATGTGAAGCTGAAGGTCTTCTTAGAAAATTAAGCAGTATTGAAGTAGCTTTCATGACATTTGTATGGATTCATATTCCGCAACAGTTTGGCAAAGCAATGAAAAACTGCAAGCCGAGCATGCAGACATTTCAACTTCTGTTGAAATATATGACACTCTTGCAATGTTTTTACCTGTGCTTCACATATCTCTTTCAATTCACAAGAAGTCAGCTGAAAAGGAACTTATGGAGATCAGGAATTCGGAATCAGTTCCACCTTCTTCAGGTGCAGAAAATTAAAAAAGGATATGTCAAGTTAAATGCAAGACGTTCTTTGATGAATCATCTGATTCAGAAGAAGATCCAAATGTCTTGAAGAAAAAACAGAATCTGACTGTGTTGAAATTTGGAGAAGAATTAAAATATTATATTCTAAGATAATACAGACTCATCAGGATGAGTTACAGAAGAGAATTAACGTATACGGGGAATATAACTTAAGATTTTAATTTCTCTCAAATATCACCGAACTAAAAACTGTTTAAATTTATTGTGCTGTGGAGAAACTTACTGCCAATTATAATTCTGACATAAATAAAAAATTTGGCAATGAAGATATACATTTTAAAAGCTATATGTTGTCACCATCTTCTTTCTTTGTAGACAAGTCATCCTCTGTTCCATTTATCTGTAGTGTGTTGGTTAAAAACAATGTGATGTCTATCCAAATGTGTACATAACATTAAAGATTTACAACTGTACTTCAGCTGCAAACTGTTCTGCTGGAAGGTCCTTTCTTGTTTTAAAATGGATTACAAACTACCTGTGGACAGCAGACAATTAAGAATGACTGGTCAATTTTGGAGTATTGGCCATAGAATCAGGGATTACAGTCAGTCTGGATTTTGAGGAAGTGATGAATGAACTCGCAAAACAAAAAGTGGGACGAAAGTCATTTCTCCATTTACACCAAATTTTGGGAAAGGTCAGCTACATGGTATTGTATCACATATTTTGGACTGAGTAAATTTTGTATTTAAGAAAAGTAATTTTTGATGTAGGCTATTAAACTGGACTGATTTTCTTTATGTTCTACCATGTATTGCATCAAAGGTTGATGTTTGTGCAGTAATTTTTTAGTAAAAGGGGCTACTGAAATGTAGTTATTTTTATTATTTCTGAATATTTAACTTACACATTATTTAAATACTTCAATAAAGTTTAAACTGAAGTTAATGATGAACAGCTTTATTACTGATAGTCCACAATTGAGTAACAGTGCTGAAATTTAGGAAGGGTGTAATAAGATAAATTACTGCACAGGGCCATCACACACCTTAAATAATGCCATGTCTGCATCTATATAATGACCAGCATTTTGAACCACGACAAATGAGACAGCAAGTAGAACATAGTTATATACACCCTAGAAATGTTTTAACACTTTGGAGACTGAGCCTAAGCATATTTTGGTCCAAATTATTGTGTTCAAAAGACTGTTCCAGAGTATAGCTCGAGTTGCAATTTTCTTGATGTGCTGCCACCCACCTACCAGTTGAAGACTGAACTCATTTCATATGAGAACAATGCACAGATGTCTCACTACCGGCCCCTTGACAGGTGCTGCCTTCTGTAGTCAATTTCTCGAATTATTTCGAAAGAAACATTGGCCGACATAACGGCAGCTGTAATGAATTGGTGAGCCAATATGTGATTGCACTGACATAATTTCACGCTTGTACTTGTTAGGTTTCGCAGTCTGCTGCAGTCCTCTACAAGTATGTCACACTTGTTGAGTGAACAAGAAATTTTGGAAGCTTAAGAGGGAAAAAATTGCTCAGTAACTCACCTTCTACTGTTTACTTGGAAGGATAATTATACTTTCTGTCATCATTATTTTAAAGTTTGTAATCTATAAAAGAACTACAGTAACTATAAAACACAAATCTTGAAGCTTGATTTAGGTTTTCCGTGATTTCCCTAAATCGCTCCAGGCAAATGCCGGGATGGTTCCTTTGAAAGGGCACGGCCAACTTCCTTCCCCGTCCTTCCCTAAACCGATGAGACCGATGACCTAGCAGTTTGGTCTCTTCCCTCAAAACAGCCCAGCCCAGTCTTGAAGCTTGGACCTTTTCTAGTATGTATTACTCTTGAAGATATATAAAGTACACATGTACCAGTAGTGCTTTAAATTATGGCAGAAATGGGTGGTGTTCTTGGCTGATATCCCTCTTAGTGTGTGTGTGTGTGTGTGTGTGTGTGTGTGTGTGTGTGTGTGTGTGTGTGTGTGTGTGTGAAAGAGAGAGAGAGAGAGAGCAGAATTTTTGATAGTATTTGGTCATGTGCATTGTTGCCATGATCCACAGACATAAGGATGTCCAAGTATTGTTGCAGAATTTGTAAAGGAACTATGTTATACGAGTCAGTTTTTAATGTTTCATCATCATTCTTTTTTTGTGCACGTAGGAATACAGACAATTTTTGTTTCAGAGTAGTGCTCACGTAAGATCAATTTAAGCAAGAAAAAGGTTGGCAGCTAGTATGATATTTTTCCAGAAATGAAACTATTGTTTAAATATTTTTTCATGTCTTGAGAAAGTTGACAAAAAGGGGTTCTTATGTGAGGAACCAAGTTTAAGTCTTAACTAACCAAAAGAGTGGAGTTAATGATTCTCAGTTGCCTGTTTATGAAATGTAAAAGACAATACATGAAACCTAGTTCTACAGGTTGATAAATATCAATATCTTACGTAACTAAATTCACTGCAATAAAAATGCTAACATCAGTTTTATGTTTTCATCGCAAGCAAGAAGTTATTTTTACTTTCCATCATACGATTAATGTCATATTTTCAGCGATTTTTGCTATTTCATCATTACGTCTCATAAATTTATGACCAAGAAAAAGATTATTTGCTATACAGTACTTCATTGTATAAGCACACAAAACCTCAAAAATGACAGAGACTTTAAAAAACTCAAATTGAGAAATTACAATTACATTACAGTTATCAGATAAATAATCAGTTTAAACTGACATATACTTAATCAAATGAAACAATATGGTGTCGTACACCTTTCCAAGTCTCAAACATGTATGGTGATATGCAGTCTGAAGCAATGAATGAAAATTTCTACCAAGACCAGGATTGGAAATGAGGTTTTAATCCCAGTCTTCGTACAAATTTTCCATTCATCACTTCAGGCTGCATATATTACATGTATTTCTTAGCTTTTTTACTTTCTTATTTCAAAGTGTGTGAACAAAGAAAGTTAATGCTGTTAATACACTGCATTAAAATTGCAGTGCTATGAAGACTGCACACAACAAATGTCAAGTTGGCATGCAATATACTAATGTAGGGGTATGCTAATAATAAACATTTCACCTCAACCTCACGAAGTAGATACAAGTAACGACACCTGTATTCTTTTATAGGAAAGATTAAACAGTGGGTTTCTAATACAGAAATCACATTTTAATGTCGTTTGTAAGATCATATTGTGCCTTATTTTTTATTTATTTATGTTTTCATCCATCCTTAGACAATATACATTGTATGGATGTCATCAGTGAATGTACAAATTATGGTATGAAGTCTAAACCTTTTCTTAACAAATGCCATTTACATTGTTTAATAAGCATAGGTATTTTGATGTAGAACTAGCATATATAAATACAAAGCCCTGCATACATATTACATAAATGAAAAAAGATAATTTATATTGTTTAAATAAATTTACTAGATGTGGTGATATGGAACTAGCAGACACAAATACATAAATGGAAAAAAATATGACTTCAGGTATAACTTATGCTAGGTGTTCCCAATAATCCTTTGGTTTTCATTTAAGATATTCGTCCAAAGTGTAGAAACAATGCTCTCGCAAAAACAGTTTTTTTAAAAGAATGCTTACTTCTAATTTCTTTTATATTCTGTGGCAGCTTATTATAGATTACCACATCTCGATAATCAAGAATGTTCTGAGCTTTTGGCTTATTTTTTCTATCTAAATGGAGGCAATGACTTTACCTTGTCTTATGATCATGAATAATGTTATTCAAGCTATAATTGTCAAGATTTTTTCTGCTATACATTATGGTCTGAAAAATAAACTCACAAGAAACGGTCATAATGCCCATGTTTTTAAGAAATTCTTTGCAGTGAGCCCATTTATTGCATTTTGTCATTATTCTTACAGCTCTCTTTTGTAATCTGAAACCTATTTGTAGATTCTGGGTACTATTTCCCCAAAAGAGTATTTCATAGCTAAAGTAAGCTGACCTTAGACAGATGTCACTGCATATTGTTGCAAGAGCTTGAAGCGCGTAGCATGCTGTGGAGACCCTCTTTGAGATAATCATGACATGTTCATTCCATTTTAGTTGGCTGTCGATGTGCAGTCCTAGGAATTTAATGTTAGGAGTAGGAACATCCACCAACATGTGTCAAAATTCAACTGCTTTGGTTGGGTTCCCATGACTGTCATACAAATATGGAATTGTTGGCTTCAGGGCAGCCATACTATGTCATGCTGGATCTCAACAGCACCCTAGAGTACAGGCATAATATTAGCACAGCTGTGCATGATCAGAGAGCTGCATCACGTACCTTAGCTCAGGAAATGGGCTTGCTTGCAGAAAGACAAGTGCTATACCCGGCACCCAGCAGTATCCAATATGGAAAGCTAGGCAGCACATTTATTCCAGTCTGACAACTGACAAAAGTAACTTTATAATAACAGAAACATGGCTTTAGTTCAATGGAGAATTGCATAAATGAATTACACAACATAAGGTTTGTTCTTGACTTAAACTTGGCTGAAAGAAAAGTCTCATCAAAAGCAACTCGTAAATTTTGTTCCGCAGTATTAGTCCCTTTGGAATATGGAATTAAGTCCTACTGAGCAAGCAGCAAAATATTTTGTAGTCCGAAATTGAGATTCTACTGTGTAGACGCAGTATGGAACAGTCACCAATTGATAACTCTTCAGGGAGCTGATCAGAAGGCTGTCACAGATCCATGTAGTGAGGCTATTACAGGAACTGTGAAGTCCGAAGGGGTGTCAGTGGTGATCCTCAGTCGTAGGTGGTGAATTATGCCTTTGGGGGCCGCTGCACCAAACTAAATAGGCTGTAGCATAGAGATACAAGCGTTTGATTGGCAGTTTTGGTGGAAGAATATAGTTGCACATGTGCACATCTTCATTAGGATTCATGCACCAATGAAAGTCCTGGATGGCCCAGAGCCACCATCCTCTGCTACTTTGCTGCGAGGCTAGTCCTCCAAGCTAACACGGTGTGGCCGAGGCCATGCGGAATACGCTAGTTCACGAGGTGTTATCACGACAATAAGTATCCACACAGACAGTGCAGTGATGTCTCGAACACCATGGATCATCAGCATGGCAACTGTTGTAGCTACTTCCTTGGACACGGCAGCAGAGAAATGTGCCCAATGACGACGCTGTACACAGAGGTGGAACCATGTCGCATTTTCAGGTGAGTCCCTGTTCTGTATGCTGCATTGGAGGCTCCAAGAGTGGACTCATCATGATAAGGATCCAGCTGGTGTGATAGTATTTGGTGCCATTGTGTAAATAACCTGGTTCGCAGCATTGGTATTTGGACAGCAGACATTACATTTCTGATATAAGGCCACTGACTGTGCCATTTTCGAGGTCTCCGTGATGTTATCTTTTAAGAAGATAATGGAAAGCCATGTGTTGTCCATGCTGTTCTGACCTATCTTGATAATTAACTACTGGCAGTGTTGAAACAGCATGGAATGATACACCCATGTGTGTCATCCAAGATCAATATGATTCTGTCCTGAATTTGACACCCGTATACCTCCAAAACACCTACAAATTTTTCCACAGATTCTTCTTATTATTCTGTACATGCACCAAAAAAATTTTGTTGCCATCTTCCCTGGTGTTGCACTTTTAATGGCCAGCAGAGTTGATTGAGAAAGAAAATTGGACAAAAAACATCTTAAGCATTTACATTAACTGAACCTTGGATGACTGAATTACAGTGTGTGTGTGTGTGTGTGTGTGTGTGTGAGGGGGGAGGGGGGGGGGAGAAGCTGCGGAGAAACTCAGTCATTAAATAAAAAGTGTGTTCACATTGCAAAAGAAGAGAAATTGCAATCATTTTAAGAAGGACCTTTGAAATATGCAGAAATGGCTTAAAAATTTAGCTATCTTAAATTTTAAGTCTTTGTAAATACATAAAAGAATTATACAGGATGACCCAAAAGTCAGTTAACATTTGAAAATTGAGTACTTAATGAAATAATGTAGATAGACAGATAGAAATTCACACGATTGAAATAACATGAGCTTTCATTGAAACAATAAAAGTGCTCAAAATGACCGAGATGCGCTTCATACAATACTAAAGCTATAATTAGTATAACATTTAATTTTTAACAAAGACAATGTTCTATGTAAGAAGTGCTCAGCATGTCGGCTCTCATTCATCAACAATATCTGTATCAAGGGACAATATTATGAATGGCACTGCAAAGTCTATCAGTAGATAGGGTGAGAAACTGCCATTGGATTTTGTCTTTTAGCATCCCTAAAGTAGTTAGATGATCACAGTGAACTTGCGACTTCAGGTAAACCCACAACCAATAATCACACGGATCAAGGTCTGGGGACTTGGGAGACCAAGCGTGATGGACGAGGCAGCTCAGTATGCAATCGTGACCAAATTATGAGCACAAGAGATCTATCACACGAGTAGTAATTTGGGGTGGAGTGCTATCCAGCGTAAAAGTCGTACCTTCCACAAGAGGTGTTCCAGTCAGATTAGGGATGATGCGTTTCTGTGACATATCAGAGTACCTTGTACCTGTCATGCTGACGGTTTGAAAAGCAGCACCTTGTATTTGAATAAAAAATGTTCGCTCACAATTGATGGGTTAAACCCCCACGACACTGTGACTTTCTCGACATGAATGGGGTTTCCGCAATAGTTCTAGAATTTTCAGTAGACAAAATTCTGCAGTTGTGGGTGTTCTTATGTGGCATGACTGACATGTCACTGTCCTCCACCATCTGTTGGTCTGTTTCTGCACTCTTTTTGATTTCAGTAAAACCCAATGTCATTTCTGGCATGGGTGTCCAAGTTTTTCCTCTCTACCTACATTATTCCATGAATTAGTGCATTTTTTAAGTGTTAATGGACTTTTGGGCCATGCTGTATAGATAAGTTCAATTGATTCAATTGCCGGTTCTTGGAGAAAATTTTGTTTGTTATAAACGAAACACTTCTTTGCCTTGTCTCACAAAACTTTATTTCCAGTACTGGAAGACGTGTTCACAGCCCAAAGCCTAGGTCACGCGTAAAAAGTTTTGTGAAAGAAACCAAAAAAGTATTTAGTTTAGTTGGATTACAAATGCTAGTGTACACATGGAGAAAGCTTGAGATACAAACCATACACCATCAACTGACAATCCTTAAAAAAGGACCTTAGTACTGTATCAAGTTACTGAAAAGTCTGCCCAAAAACATACATGACAGTATAGATTACACTAACTTCCCAAAGAAACATAAGGACTGTTTGGTGGGAAAGTAATTTTACTATGTTAAGAGTACCTGCTAAATTAAATGTGTTTTCAGATTAACAAATAATATTCAGTTCAACGAGTATCACCTGTTATATATATGTATATAACATGTTATACACTGATGTGCACACTATGAGGAAGATTGATTTGACAACTGTCTAAATTTTCTATGAGGTCTTGAAATCTCAAGGGCATATGAAACAATTAGTTGATCAAATGTACATTTCTAACAATGGAAACTCCAGAATGTAGAGCACTTGCCTGTGAAAGGCAAAGGTTCCAAGTTCGAGTCTCGGCCCGGCACACAGTTTTAATCTGCCAAGATAGTTCATATCAGCACACACTCTGCTGCAGACTGAAAATATCATTCTGGAAACATCCCCCAGTCTGTGGCTAAGCCATGTCTCCGCAACATGGTTCGCAGAGGAGCTTCTGTGAGGTTTGAAAGGTAGGAGATGAGGTACTGGCAGAATTGAAGCTGTGAGGATGAGTCGTGCTTGGGTATATCAAACCATAGAGCACTTGCCCGCGAAAGGCAAAGGTCCCGAGTTCGAGTCTCAGTCTGGCACACAGTTTTAATTTGCCAGGAAGTTTCAATTGAAACTCCAGGTTAGAATATCAACTACTCTTAAATGTGCATTTCAAATGTACAGGGCATCTACTTCCAAGATGGAGCCATGAACAAGAAATTAATATGTGGCTGTACACAGCATTTCTTCAACTTCTGATTCTTTTCCTCTTTAATATTTTGTAAATGCATGTTAAATGTTAGACTGTAAATGACACAGATGTGGGATGTTCTCAAAATTTTGCCATTTTGTGGTACTGAAAAAGAGCAATAGATATTCATCCCCAAACATGACAGACGAATCAGTTAAGTATTGCTTTGCAGTGTTATTGTTAGCTGTACTGATCATCTAATGTTCAGATTTTTCTATAAATCAGTAAACACGTTTAGTAACTGTTGGACAATTTTTGACAAGCCGTGATTGAAAATGATATTGCGCTCAAAAGGTGTAACTTTAATAATTTAAGACATAAATCTGTGTAATAGAATCAGCAGGCAGGTACGTCTTGATCAACAGAAATTTCCACAGACCCCAGTTAATGTGCCCACATGTCTGTCAATGAGATTTAAGGTTATTAACAAACCCTCTGGAAGCACAAAACAGATAGTTAATTTGATGCCAATAATAAAGCAGTTTCATCCCAGGGTTATGTTTTGCTTTAAGACTGAATGACAGGATTCGTGAAATGGAATTTAGTCTTTAGGTTAGTCTGAGAGGGAGACTCTGATCCAAGAAGTAAGAATGACAGTAGAGGAATATGATGAGAGTTACTAACTCCAAAGCATATAGCCACTGGAACACACTGTGCTAACTGGGGGGTGCCATCATGGTGGCGCCTATCACCATCTCACCTGCTCACACTTTGACTTCTTTTCCCTGGTAGCTACCTTTGTTTATATAAATCTCGTGTTGTGATGGTGACGTCATGTGTGCTGCACTGCTGTTGAAATTGCTCGTTAATATTTTATTATAAAGTTTTAGTCTTTAGTTACTTATTTTAAAGTTTATTTGTGTTAATATTAGATGTAAAAGTAACTTATTAGTGGATTATCATTAATCTTAGTCTTGACTCAAGTGGTCTATTATTCGCGAGTGTGCTTACGCTGTTCGTCTAAGCCTCACGCCTCAGAAGTGTGTTTACATTTTGTGGCAAGCACTGCAGCTGTAGTGGTTATAAAGCTAAGTACTGCCAAACTTATTTGCACACTGTTATACAGTTATTAAATTTAATAGTTTTCAGCGGTGGTTCGTGCCGATTGTGGCAAAATAACGATTTAATAAACTTTTGAAAATGTTCGCTCACTGTGTTGGTTTTTTTTTTTTTTTTTTTTTTTTTTTTTTTTTTTTTTTTTTTTTTGTGTGTGTGTGTGTGTGTGTGTGTGTGTGTGTGTGTGTGTTGAAGTCGTTTAGTAAATTTCGTGCTTTAGTTTTAAACTGATGTTTCTTATTGTTTCTAGTGAAATATTTCAGTCAAATTTTCATTCAGTGTTTTAACTTCGTTTAGTGTTCCAGTGGCCGTTTTAATTTTTTGGTTTTAGCTAATAATTTTGTGAAGTTTTGTTGGTGTTGGTATTAGCTACGATGTAGTGGTATTAATACAAGTAGTTGCTTTCTTAGTAGACAGAGAATTTCGAGACTGCTATTGTTAGTTCTATAAATAGTTCTTCTGGTGTAACTGAACTTTGGTAATGTAGACGTGTAGTTTTTTTTCAGTAACTGTAAAATTTTACTATGAGTGAGAAGTGTGGGCAGTGGTGGTGGTGGTGGTGGTGGTGGTGGTGGGTTCACTCATGGGAAAATTCCTGCAGTAGTTGGTGTTAGAGCTGCACCTTATTTACATCGAAGTCGGCTGATAGGTACACCTCCTTAAACGAAGTCCCTCTAACTAAGGGCTCACCTCTGAGGATGTAATGTTTCCATGTAGAGAAGGAATTAGCATATTTCATCAAAATATAAAAGGTTTTAGAGATAAAGTCAGTGAACTACTTATAGATGTTGACTCTGGACTTAATGGTATATCAGAGCACCACTTAAATAATTGACAATTCAGTGGCTTACTTTACCAGGATACATGTAAGTTGTCTGTTTTTCAAGGAGTTCCTTGCAGGCTGGGGGAGTGGCTATGTATGTAAAAAACAGAATTCCATTTGAGTCCATAGATGTATCAGCACTGAACGGATATTCAAATGTTGTGCAGGGGCAGTTGAATTTAGTGAAACTTAACTTCTAATTGTTGTTGTTTATAGGTCCCCTAACTCTGACTTCGGAGCATTTCTGCTTAAGCTAGACAGGGTTCTTAATTCATTTTATAGGAAGTACCAGAAATTAGTTATATGTGGTGACTTCAATATTAATTTTGTATATGATGGTGCAAGAAAAATGATGTTGGTAGATCTCCTAAATTCATATGATCTGATGTGGACTGTGTTTTTTCCAACAAGGGTGCAGGGGAACAGTAGCACAGCCATACACAGTATTTTTATTCATTCTTCATTACCAGATGGGCATTCTGTTAGTAAAAGTGTGAATGGCCTTTCAGACCATGCTGCACAAATTTTAACACTAAAAGGCTTTTGTACTCAAGCAAATGTCATATTTAATTACAAACTATGCAGGAAAGTTAATCCAACAGCAATAGAGTGTCCTTTAAACCTTGTCAAGGAACAAGAGTGGCAGGATGTTTGTAGTGTTGATAACATAGATGATAAATATAATGCATTACTTAACACATTGCTCATGCTCTTTGAGAGTTGCTTTCCATTAGAACATTCTAAATGGGGTACTAGCAGTAAGAGGCAGCCCGGGTGGCTGACTAGTGGGGTAAGGATATCTTGTAGAACAAAGCGGGAATTATATCAAAATGTTGGAAGTAGTCACAATCAAGCTACAGTAGCCCATTACAAACAGTATTGTACGGTGCTTAAAAATGTTATTAGGAAAGCAAAGAGTATGTCGTATGCAAATAGAATAGCTAATTCACAGGAAAAAATTAAAACCATATGGTCAGCTGTGAAGGAAGTGTCTGGTCAGCAGCACAAAGTTGACATTATAGTCAGTTCGCAGTAAGAATATTTCTGTTACTGATAAATCAGATATATGTACAGTATTTAACGATCATTTTCTGAGCATTGCTGTTGACTTAAATAAAAATTTAGTGTCTACAGGGAATCATATAACTCTCTTGCAAGTGCCTTTCCGAGATTGATGTCTGAAATACACCTCTGTGATACAGACAAGAGGGAGATTGAGTCAATAATTAAATCACTGAAGACTAAGGACTGTCATGGTTATGATGGAGTGCCTAGCAGAATATTAAAGTACTGTGCTGCACATGTTAGCCCTATATTTAGCCATATTTGTAATTTTTCCTTCTAATGGTCAGTTTCCTGAGCAATTAAAGTACTCAGTAGGAAAGCTGCTTTATAAAAAGGGATAATGTAGATAATTTTAGACCTATTTCTATGTCATCAGTGTCTGCAAAAGTTATTGAAAAGGCTGTGTATGTAAGGATAATTGATCATTTTATATCACACAATTTGCTATCAAATGTACAGTTTGGCTTTAGAAGTCGTTTAACAACTGAAAATGCTGTATTCTCTTTTTTCTGTGAGGTACTGGATGGGTTAAACAAAAGGTTTCGAATGCTTGGTATATTTTTTGATTTAACTAAGGCATTTGATTGTGTTGATCACAAAATATTGCTCCAGAAGTTGGACCTTTACGGAATACGGGAGTAGCTCACAATTGGTTCACTTCTTACTTTGGCAACAGGCAGCAAAGGGTCATTATTCGTAATGTTGATAACGGCTGTGATGTGGGGGTCCGAGTGGGTACTGTCAAGTGGGGGGTGCCCCAGGGATCAGTGTTGGGGGCCACTCCTGTTCCTTACTTATATAAATGATATGCCCTCTAGTATTATGGGTAACTAAAATATTTCTGTTTGCTGATGACACTAGCTTGGTAGTAAAGGTTGTTGTGTGCAACATTGGCTCGGTTTCAAATAATGCAGTACATGACCTAAGTTCGTGGCTTGTAAAAAATAAACTAATGCTAAATCACAATAAGACTGTTTTTACAGTTTCTAACACACAACTAAACCTGATGTTTTAATTTCACAGAACGCGCATATGATTAGTGAAACTGAACAGTTTAAATTTCTAGGTGTTCAGATAGATAGTAAGCTCTCGTGGAAAGCTGACGTTCAAGATCCTGTTCAAAGATTTAATACTGCCATTTTTATTATTCGAACAGTATCTGAAGTGAGTGATCGTTCAGCATGAAAATTAGTCTACTTTGCTTATTTTCATTCGTTTATCTCATATGGTATTATATTTTGCGGTAACTCTTCTTGGGGTAACTCTTCCCACTCTTAATGGATATTTTTGGCTCAGAAATGGGCAGTTTCGGCAATAAGTGGTGTAAGTTCACGAACCTCTTGTTGACCCCTGTTCACAAGTCTGGGTATTTTGACATTGGCCCCTCTATATATATATGCGCACGCAGTGTCCCCGATGCTGCCTATCTTGCGCATGGACTACTCAGTTTGTATATTATGCTTATTTTTTTCCTAGTCCCACACAATTTCTTCCTGTTTTCTCCATATATATATATATATATATATATATATATATATATATTTTTTTTTTTTTTTTTTCTTGTTAACAGTATTAGCTTATTCCTAAGAATAAGGAGCTTTCACTCGGTTAATACTCACAAGGGAACCTCCCCATCGCACCCCCCTCAGATTAAGTTATAAGTTGGCACAGTGGATAGGCCTTGAAAAACCGAACACAGATCAATCGAGAAAACAGGAAGAAGTTGTGTGGAACTATAAAAAAATAAGCAAAATATACAAACTGAGTAGTCCACGCAAATATAGGCAACATCATGGACATTTGTAGATGAGGAGCGCCGTGGTCCCGTGGTAGCGTGTGCAGCTGCGGAACGAGAGGTTCTTGGTTCAAGTCTCCCCTCAAGCGAAAAATTTTTCTTTATTTTAGCAAAGTTATGATCTATCCATTTGTTCATTGACGTCTCTGTTCACTGTAATAAGTTTAGTGTCTGTGTTTTGCGGCCGCACCGCAAAACCGTGCGATTAGTAGACGAAAGGACGTGCCTCTCCAATGGGAACCGAAAACATTTGATCGCAAGGTCATAGGTCAACCGATTCCTCCACAGGAAAACACGTCTGATATATTCTATACGACACTGGTGACGGCATGTGCGTCACATGACAGGAATATGTTGTCAACCCACCTAACTTGTACACTTGGTGAATGGGTAAAAAGATTCTTCAACCTTGCCCGATTTAGGTTTTCTTGTGGATGTGATAATCACTCCCAAAAAAGTGATGAAAACGTAAGAGTTTGTCACATAAACTGCAACAAATGAATGCAACAGTTTCACAGTCGCTCAGTTTTCCCTGTACTCTGTCAAAACATATGTTTTTAACGTTTTCAAATTTTTCCGTGTGTAGACCGTCAAATCCTGCATATGTCCAAGCAAATCTGAACATGTACTGGAATTTTGGAGAGTGAAGTTGATTTTGTGTGAGTGCCTGAACTTTGATAATTGTCTGAAAATAAAAAATTAAAATTTTCACTCTTGGGGAGACTTGAACCAAGAACATATCATTTTGCAGCTGCTCACGCTAACCACGGGACCACGGCGCTCCTGCGCACGCAGTGTCCCCGATGCTGCCTATCTTGCGCATGGACTACTCAGTTTGTATATTATGCTTATTTTTTTCCTAGTCCCACACAATTTCTTCCTGTTTTCTCCATTGACCTGTGTTCAGTTTTTCAAGGCCTATCCACTGTGCTAACTTATAACTAAATCTGAGGGGGGTGTGATGGGGAGGTTCCCTTGTCAGCAGAAATCAAACCTGCATTCGGATCGGACTTCCTTAATTCTTGTGCAGAAAGGTGCATCCATTTTCAATAAGCAACCACTCGAATTCAAAAATCTTAGCAGTAATCCACATGCTTTCAACTTGAAACAGAAGAGTTCCCTCTTGGGTCACTCCTTCTGTTCTACTCTGTCAAGGAGTTCCTTGAAAAATTAAGCTGATTCCTATTGTATTTTTGATTGTGTTTACTTAAACTTATGGACCTTTTTCAGGTTCATATACATTTATTTCTATCTGTTATTACTTTAATGTTGTAATTTTATATACTGACACGTTACATGGCCTTGGAGATTACTCCTTAATTTGGTCCCACGGGACTTGACGTGTAAAGAAATAAATAAATGTCATGGTCTTGGTGCTGCCCTGAGGTTGTGGGGTGGGTTGGGAGTGGGATAGGAAGATATAAGTGGAGGGTGGGGGTTGGTTAACCTCATACATCCAGTGGTCACAGAGTTCAAGATGGAATCCTCATTGTGGTCCCTCACCTACTCCCTTTCAAACCTTGCTCCTTATGCCACACTGGTTCCTGTGTTTTGCCCATTAATTTCACTTGATATGCTCTATCGCACAAATAGTGCAGCATATAGCAAATATAAATAGTATCAACACACACCTTGTGTGCAGGCTAGTACCATGTAGTCTCAACAAATTTTTGGGTGCATTCTTTCTCTTAAGTAAGAAAGAGTGGTATTCTGGCATAATACTAAGCACAGTGACTGCTTCTCCAACTATGTCCATTTATCTATCTCATTCTCTATTCTATATCTAAAAACAAAGATGATGTGACTTACCAAATGAAAGACAAAAGACATATTTGTCTTTAAATATGTCTGCTTGTGTCTGTATATGTGTGGATGGATATGTGTGTGTGCGCGCAAGTGTATACCCGTCCTTTTTTCCCCCTAAGGTAAGTCTTTCCGCTCCCGGGATTGGAATGACTCCTTACCCTCTCCCTTAAAACCCACATCCTTTCGTCTTTCCCTCTCCTTCCCTCTTTCCTGATGAGGCAACAGTTTGTTGCGAAGCCTTGAATTTTGTGTGTATGTTTGTGTTTGTTTGTGTGTCTGTCGACCTGCCAGCACTTTCATTTGGTAAGTCACATCATCTTTATTTTTAGATATATTTTTCCTACGTGGAATGTTTCCCTCTATTATAACCATATCATTAATTTGAACCCAACAATTACGTTTGTTATTGTCGCTGTTGCATTTCGAAATCTTTCCTGTCGTCTTATTTTCTCTTTCTGTTTTTACCAGTAGTCTCACTTTGTATTCACCTTCCCCTTTTTACCGTAATACAATTTTCCCGCCTATATATACTCAATAATACGTAACCCACTTACAAACCATAACAAAAAAATTTTATTTTCCGCTGTCAACACTACCGCTGCTATAAAATCCACCGTTTCTAGTTCAATAACAGCTGCTTTCACGTATTAAACAACCATTTCGGCTAGTTCTAATAACTTTCACTTTATTTCCACTTCCGTTTTTCGCACATCACTGATCATTTTTAGCCGCTCCCCACAGGTTTTAACGTCATTATTTCTTCGTCAGACAATTGTTAGCCCCATTTTCGTAATCTTTCACCACAACACCACTCCTTTTAATACATTTACACGTTTTTTTGAAATTTTCCCGAATTTCTCCGTCCTTTAACGTGTTTTAGCGGCAACACAACCACCTAACCTTCATGCACATCGCTGTCTACCAACCCAAGTTCACCACAGGATCAACTTAACCAACACTTTTTCACCTTTTTTCATATCAGATCTCCAGTTACTTTCTAGTTCACCCTTATCTCTCCCCATATATTTTTATCTTTCACTTTCATTTCAACCTTTTGTCTTTAAATATGTCTGCTTGTGTCTGTATATGTGTGGATGGATGTGTGTGTGTGTGCGCGCGAGTGTATACCCGTCCTTTTTTCCCCCTAAGGTAAGTCTTTCCGCTCCCGGGATTGGAATGACTCCTTACCCTCTCCCTTAAAACCCACATCCTTTCATCTTTCCCTCTCCTTCCCTCTTTCCTGATGAGGCAACAGTTTGTCCGAAAGCTTGAATTTTGTGTGTATGTTTGTGTTTGTTTGTGTGTCTGTCGACCTGCCAGCACTTTCATTTGGTAAGTCACATCATCTTTGTTTTTAGATATATTTTTCCTACGTGGAATGTTTCCCTCTATTATAATCATACTCTATTCTGTTACACAAAACCATAATTTGTCTCCTCATTTACAGGTACAACAATGTACATTTTACTTGCTATAGCCCAAGGTAGACCACAAGAGTCTTATAAAGATAAATCAGAAATATAAAATTTTTGAATACTAAAGATAGGTGAGGGTTAATTTATCAGAATGACATGTCAGAGGAAGCATTAACTCACTCTTCATCACATCACTGAGATAGACCCTGTATTGTTTCATATGCAGCAATTTTTTTCCATGACCATATTTTTATGGAATGGCTAAAACTGAACAGGATAACTACAGAATGAGATTTTCACTCTGCAGCGGAGTGTGTGCTGATATGAAACTTCCTGGCAGATTAAAACTGTGTGCCCGACCGAGACTCTAACTCGGGACCTTTGCCTTTCGCGGGCAAGTGCTCTACCAACTGTGCTACCGAAGCACGACTCACGCCCGGTACTCACAGCTTTACTTCTGCCAGTACCTGCCAGTAGGATAACCACAACTGTTGCACAATCATTTAAGAAGTTCTTGTTACTTCTGTTAACTTGTTCTTATAACCTTCCAGCTCTTCCTACCCAAGTGCTTGCTAATTCCATACATTCGAATCAGTTTTCCAACAAGCACTTGACTTTTGCAGTCTATCTAAGTCTTGTTTTTCATATTTCCTTTCCTCTTCTTTATTCTCATCTATACTTCAGTTTGTCTGCCCTTTTGCATCGTCATTTATTCTATAGCCTTTTCTGCTTTATGTTGTGATAAATTTCAATTTGCATCCTTTAACTTTTTTTTACTATACTTTCCAACTTACAAAGCTGATTTTCGTTAGACACTATTTGTCTTTGTAGCTGTATCAGCCTACAGTCTGCTCAGTGACCAGCCGTATGTAATAATAGATATGAAGTCAATTCTATACAAGTCCAAAATTGTTACTCTTTAGTTTTCTCAAATGAAGTGGATAATGGTATTGTAGATCACCCAAAAATAACAAAATTATGGCTCTTACTGAATAATAACCTAACACAATATTGTTACTTTCATTGTTAATATGTTACTCACATAATTATTTAATTAATTAATCAACTGACAGAATAGGTCACATACTTTTATTACATCATTTTTATTGTGGAACAATATTTTACAATGTACATGTAAAGAATAAGTAACACAGTTTGTGTCTGCATGTGGAGTTGTCTTTAAAGTAAAACTAACACTGTAACTGTACGGAATACAGTTCCATTCTAGGACTTGAGAGGTCTTGTGCACAATAATACGGTCGTGTTTGACTGTGTTGTGTGAACAAGAAAGCAGGAGAAGAAATGAACTATACTATTCACAGTTACTAAAAGTAAAGTTCACAAAACAAAAACATTTATGTACCAATGCCTCTACATTCAGCAGCTACAATGGAAAAATAAAGTGGAAATGATTACAATTCTCTGATCTTTATAGTTATGTCAAAACCTGGTTAAATGAGTTGAAGAATATCGATGTAATAAAAACCGTTTGCATTTATGGACCCTGATGCATGGGCATCAACGTCTACCATAACTGTGAATGCTAATCACCTTTACTGATATCAGAACAGTACTCAGTTTCACCACATACGTAACAACAAGTAAATCATATAAAAAAGAGATCTGCAAAAAAGGATTGGAGGAGGTTAAGTGACTTGTTCATTTCATCTTAGTACTCCAATAAGCACGCAGATGAAGAGCAAGATAAACCTGCGTTAGTTCTATTCTCATAACACAAAATCATGGACATTGCTCCCAGGTGTCACCTTATACAATTGTTGCTAGCACTGTTAGCCTAGTCACAATGTATATACCTTATCACCTATCATGATGTTTGTATGCCATTATTCACATATATTTACTTGCTGTTATTGTAGCAGACAAACAAATGAAACCTCTGAAAAACTTTAATTTTCAATTTTTGCAATAATGGTCCCATAAATGTGTTCTGTAATAATACCTGTAATAATTCTTTTTACAGTTTAGTCAGAATCACTGTTTTGGCACGCATGTGCTGTTTCAGTATTTCTCTTTTCAGCATTTAATTTTGCTATCAACTCTTTAGCAGGATTAAAAACACCATTTGTCTGTTTGTTGCAAATGAAACATCGTGTACTTTTCCTGTACTGTGTTAGGGCACATTTCTCACAAAAATAATGGTTACATTTTGTGACAATAGGATTCACAAATGATCCCCTGCAAATAAAGCACTTAAATGGGAGGTCTTCTGAATCAGAATCTACTTCATATTGATGAGGATCATCATCTGTTGCACCATATGTACCTTCCTGCATTTCACGTTCTAACTGCCAACCATACTTATAATCTGATCTGTCATGTAAGAACTTACAACTATCACCAAAACCACAGAATCCTGTTTCTTTATAATCTTTACAAATGTCTGGTTGGTAATCCCATCTTACAGTTGCCCTAAGGTTAGCAGGTGCTCTAATAGGACCTTTGCGAACCATTCCACTACTTGCGTTGCCCTGAGCAGTGTCCTTCTTTTCATAAAACTGAGTATAATTATTTAAACCTCGGTAAACCTTATCATCTTCCTTTCCTTTCAGTTCTTTATTAATACGAACTGCATTTTCAAAGATAGCTTGAGCATCTTTATCAACTTCAGTTTCTATTTCTAGAATTGCTGTTGCTCCCATGTCCTGTGGACCTTCTCGATCAGCATTTCGCTTTGAACGATAAGAAACTGTCAAAGCATCTCCTTCATCTGAACTATCGCTCTCTTCCTTACAGACATTTGTGGTTTTTTGTAAGCTTGTCTTTTGTATAAGGGGATTTTCTTTCCCTGTCCTTCTCTGCCTTTTGACAATCTCCACTTGTTCACTGCTATCAGAGGAATCTGAACTCTTTCTCCTGGCCCGCACTGCTTTCCTTTTGAAGTTTGTCTTTTTAAATACACATTCACTGGCATCAGTCATTTTTCAGTTACCTGAAACATAAAAACAGGTATAGTTTAATAACAAGTAATAACAGTAAGGGCAAAAAATAACACACATCACTGCAACAGTAAATACTGAGTGTCACAGGATATCTGTCCAATGAAAAGATGTAACTCATTTGGTCAAACACTGTTAATGGTAGCAATGGGAATTAACTATGTGAGATGGAAAGGAGTCAAGTAGGAGGAGATGTGCTGAAAGTTGTATGTCTAATCCACAGATTGGAGAGCTTGGTATGACACACCAGAATTTCTATTTCCTACAGAACTTAAAATTAAACAAGTGCTAATAACTGGACTTATGGTAAGAAAGATATTAACACTAAGAATTTACAACTTCACAAGCTATATGCTGGTATTTCATAAAGCATCAAGGCTTTTAAATGAACACTGAATTGAGCCCCCCCTCCTTCCACAATGTCCTACTAAAACCTGCACAGTCAGGAGCTTTCAAACTATTTATTTATTAAACATTGCATCAAAAGTTGTAGAAATGACATTTTTCAATATCAACAATATTATGAAAAGGATAGACAACTAATCACCATAAAAATGATACACTGAGCTGCAAGCAGGAACAATGAAAGGACATTAAGCTTTTGGCCAAAGCATTTTTCAGAAAGGAAAACCTACACTTTCACACAAGTAAGCACACCTCACTCATAGATGACTGCTAACTATGACTAGAATGCAACTGTGTTTCATCAAATGAGGCAGCAGTCCAGAGTGGGGTGTGGGATGGGTGGGGAGAAGAGAAGTCACTACTGTTTGGAGGAGTGTGCAAGGACTACATGGTGGCAGGACAAGGCTGCCAGGCACAGTGTTGAGATAGTGTAGGAGGAAGGTGGGAGTGCAGAAAAGGAGAGGAGAAGAGAAGGGGAAATGTCTGGTAGGTGCATTGGCAGAAGCAGTGCACTATGAGGTTGAAGGGACACGAATTGGGAGGTGGTGATGTAACACACGGGGCAGAAATTTGTGTGGAGGTTGTGGGGCCATAGGTTACTAGTGGTTGACACTGAGATGATTTCAGAAGTAGAGAATGTGTTGTAAGAATAATCCTTATCTGTAAAGGTCAGAAAAGTTGGTGGTGGAAGGGAAGATGCAGTTGGCCTGGATTGTGAAGCAATCATAGAAATCAAGTATGTTGCAACTGAGTGTAAGTTGTGCCACAGGATCTTCCATTTTGCTCCTGGCCACTGTCTGACAGTGGCCATTCATCCTGGTGGACAGCTGATGATAGTCATACCAATATAAAAAGCTGTAAAATGATTGCAGCAGAGCTGGTATATGACATGGATGCTTTCATAGGTGGCCTGGTCTCTTATGGTGTAGGATAAGCCCATGACAGAACTGGAATAAGAAGTCCCCGATGGGTGGTTTGGGCAGGTCTGGCACCTAGGTCTTCCACAGGGATATGATCCCTGTGGTAAGCAGTTGGGAATGGCATAGGGATGGACTAGAATGTTTTGGAGGTTGGGTGAATGATTGAGAACACAACTTAAGGAGCGGTGGGAAGCACCTTGCCTAGAATGTCATTTCAGGGCATGATGATAGATAATCAAAGCCCTGACGAAGGATGTGGTAAAGAAGTTCCAGTCCCAGGTGGTACTGCGTGATGAAGGGGGCACTACTTTCTAGCAAGTTCTTGGGGATGGTGGGAGGATTGAGTGTGTTTGGGGATATGCAGCAATGGGAAATCTGTTTGTGGACTAGGTCTGAAGCTAGTACCTGCCTGTGAAGGTCATTGTAGGATCAGCATACTGGGCAAGGGAGTTCTTGTCACTGCAGATACTGTCCCCAGGCTGTATGGGAGAGAGAATAGTTGTGGAAGGGATGGCAGCTGTTGACATGCAGGTACTGTTAATGGTTAGTGGGTTTCATGTTGACAGAGGTGTGGATGGAGCCATCAGAGAGGTGGTGACCAATGTCCACGAAGGTGGCACACTGCGTTGAGGAGGACCAAGTGAAATGGATGGGAAAGAAGGTATTGAGGTTGTGAAGGAATGTGGGTAGGGTGTCATGACCCTGAGTCCAGGTCATGAAGGTATCCTCAATGAACCTGAATCAGACCAGCAGTTTGGGTTTTTGGAAGTCCAGGAATGTTTCCTCTAGATGACCCACAAACAGTTTGGCATACAAGGGTTCCATGGGGCTGACCATGCTGTGCCACAGATTTGTTTGTATACTTCTCCTTTGAAGGAGAAGTAGTTGTGTGTTACGATAAAATCAGTAGGGTGTATGAGGAATGAGGTAGTGAGCTTGGAGGATTAAGGACAGTGGGAGAGGTAGTGTTCGATAACAGCAAGAACTTGGGCATGAGGGATTGTTGGTGTATAGGGAAGTGGTGTCTGTAATATGTGAATCTGCTGTACAACTTATTCTTTTTTGTGTAACAGTTTTGTTCAGAGACTATTTTCCAGTATCTGTTGCACACATGTTGTGGGTACTGGAAAATTTATGGGTAGAAAGGATATTGGAAAACTGTAGTAAAATACAAGCAACACAAATTCAGACTACAATTTTCCAACATCACTTTTTACCCAAAAATTTCCCTGTATCTGTGACATTTACTGGTCATGTAATAAAAAAAAAAAAAAAAAAAAAAAAATCCCAAACTGTACAGCAGCTTTCAGTGTTGCACACTGTTATTTCTACAATGTATAAAAGCTCTGGAACTCAATCAACATTAACTATTTTCACATAAAATTTTTTTAACTCTGATACAGGAAATATAAAGTCTTCTCAAAATTCATACTGTATAAGAAATATGCTTAACCATGAAACTTAAAAAAATAGTATTAACCACTGTAGTCTAGGGGTAGCATTTTTGAGCAGTAATCAAAACATCCAGGGTTCGATCACACTCGCTGCTAAAATTTTTACTAAAAACCATAAGCAATGTTGTCCAAATACTTCTGGTATAAGAAGTCATCCTTTTTCATCCAATGGTTGTGTCAAAGAGTGGACAGTAGCTGACAGAGGTTCCGGGTACCTCCTTGTCCTTGGGTAGGAAACTACCCCCAAAAGGCAGGAGAATCAGAACTGATCAATGGCAATGGAAACCACTGTGTCAAAGAAGCCTAATGTGTATCCACACAAAATGAGGCCTGTAACTGAAAAAGTGTTATGAGAATCTCTGCATTGACGAAGGATTCCAGATCAGTCCCCTGCTCTGGGCTTAGGAAGGGACTGCCATGCAGGAGGATTCCAGGAGAAAAATACTCAATAACCAATAGAAGGGGAACATTTTGAGTCTGAATGTGAAATGTCAGAGGCATGAACAGGGCAGGGCAGATAGAAAATGTGAAAAGGGAAGTGCTAAGGTCCAGTCTAGCTAGTGGGGTTTAGTGAAGTGAAAAGAAAGGAAGATAAGGCTTCCTGGTCAGACAAATATAGGGTACTATCAACATGAGCACAAAATGGTGTAACATTAGTAACATTCCTCATTAAGAGCGAGGTAGGACAGAGAGTGAGTCAGTGTGACCAGTTCAGTAATAAGATTACTCTCGTCATAATAGGCAGCAAATCAACATCAACACAATAGTTCACATATACACACCGGCATCACAAGAAGAAGACCAAGAGAGAAAGTACTTGAGAAGATTGAATGTGTAATTCAGTGTCTAAATGGAGATGAAAATCTAAAAATCATAGGGGACTGTAACACTATAATCAGGGGAGGAATATAAGACACAGTTAAGGGAGAATATGAGCTTTGTGTTAAGAATGAGAGAGGAGAAACATTAACAAAGTACTGTAATTAATTTCACTTGTTAATAATGAATACACACCTTATAAATCACATGGGAGGAGGTTTACTTGGAAAAGCCCTGGAGACATGGGAATATATCAGCTGAATTACATCATGGTCAGGCAGAGATTCCAAATTCAGATACTGGATTTAAGGTGTGCATAGGAGCAGGTACAGACTCAGATAAAAATTTTGTAATGATGCACAGTAGACTGATGCTTAAGAGAATCATCCAGAAGAATCAATAGAAAGAAGTGGGATACTGAAGTACAGAGGAATAATGAGGTGAGTTTGAAGTTCTCTAAAACTGTAGATAGTGTGACAATGAATGCCACAATAAGCAATTTAGTTAGGGAGGAATGAACACCTCTAAAAATAAATAAATAGCAGTCATAGAAGTAGGACTAGCAAACCAAGGAAGGAAGGCAACTGCAAAGAAACCTTTAGTAATGGCAGAAATACTTCAGTTGATTGACAGAAGAAGGAAGAACAAAATGTTCAGGAAAAGACAGGGATATAGCATTATAAGTCACTTCAGAATCAAATAAACTGGAGGCCATGGCAAAAGGCTGCATGAAAAATGCAGGAAAAAGTGGGTTTCGGAATGACTGATTCAGCGTATTGACTGGTCAAAATAATGTTTGGTGAAATTAAAAGCAAAGACATCAACATCAAGACTGCATGAGGAATTCTGGTGTAAAACATGAAGGAGAGAGCAGATAACTGTACAGAGTACACTGAGGGGAGAGCTGTCTGATGAGGTGATAGAAGAAGAAATGGGAGTCAATATGGAAGACACAGAGTACCCAGTATTAAGACTCAGTGTTTAGCAGAGCTTCTGACTTGGGATCAATAAGGTGAAGGGCACAGACAACACTGCTTCAGAATTTCTAAAACGATTGTAGGAAGTGGCAACTAAACAACTAGGTTTGTAAAATCTATGGTTTCAGAGACATACCACCAGACTTTTGGAATATCACCAGCATAATCCTGAAAATATCTGTCCTTGCTAAGTGGGAGAACTATCACACAATCAACTTAACCTCTCATGCATCCAAGTTGCTTATAGGGATATGTTAGATGATGATCAATTTAGCTTTAGACAATATTAAAGCACCAGAGAGGCAGTTCTGACATTGTGCATGATAATGGAGACATGACTTAAGAACAAGTGAGATGTATTTATAAGATTGGTCGACTAGGAACAAGTGTTTGGCAATGTAAAATGATGCAAGCTGTTTGAAATTCTCAGGAAAATTGGTGTAATCTGTAGGAAAAGGAGGGTAACTTGCAATATTTACAAGAAACAAGAAAAATGGAAGACAAAGAATGAAGTGTTCAGATTAAAAGCAATGTAAGGCGGGTATGTAGTCTTTTTCTACTAATGTCCAATTTTTTACATCAAAGAAGCAATAACAGACAATATTTAAAGAATGTATCTTCAATGACAGTAAGAAACGCAGCAAGCCAATAATGCAGATTATATACAGAAACGTTAAAATGTACACATTTTCAAGAATGTACACTGTCCATCTGTGTGTGAACTTGAAACAACTTGTATAAAAAATGATCTGCTACAATGGAAATGAGCTACGGTGTCAGTGGCCGGGAGTTCCCAGGCAGGAAGTTCGGCCCCCAAGTGCAAGTCTTATTGAGTGTAACACCACATTGGGCAACTTGTGCTTCGACAATGGGGAAGAAATGATGATGATGATGATGACAGCACAATACCCAGTCCCTGAGGGGAGAAAATCTCCCACCCAAGCCGCGAATCGAACCTGGGCCCCCGTGCGTGGTATTCCAACATGCTGACCATTCAACTAATGGGGTGGACTCTACTAAAATTAATTTTACTGAT
This sequence comes from Schistocerca americana, assembly GCF_021461395.2. Lineage (NCBI taxonomy): Eukaryota > Metazoa > Arthropoda > Insecta > Orthoptera > Acrididae > Schistocerca > Schistocerca americana. Next base: position 226,189,782 of record NC_060119.1, read on the forward strand.
AAATGTTGAACATGAATACGCAAGTGCATCGAGTCTCAGTTTCAATGAACTGTTTTTACAGTTTCATATGTCTCAAGATAGAAACTCCTTATGATATCAAATGAATGTTATCCGTGAATGCTATTCATATTTGCAAGTTATTTACCTCCATTCATGTGACATATGGTCACCAAGCTGATCATGCTCTCAGAAATTCACCTGAAGTGCACACTTCGTCTAAGATAGTAAAACTCGAAACCTGCAACAGCTCATAAACTATCACATTTGCCCATCAATAAGTGTTGTGTGTAAACCCTCATGGTAAGGCAGAATGCCCAGGAAAAAAATTAAAATGGTCATGGAACACTGATTGCAGGAAAGTAAACATATATCGGATAAAGACAGGACCTACAGCACATTAGTACCAAATGCAAAGACTGTGAAGCAGCACAAAAGGATTACTCATGATTTAGTTAAGAAAAGAGGAGGTGAAGTTTAACATGGCACGCCCTTTCTTTTTACTGGTGAAATAAGTTATGTGGAATAGAGCAATCACAAAACATGGGTGCAATGGGTACCAAAATAATACATTATTGTGAAATTGGCTAACTGAAGCATTAGACAATGTTTGGCCAGTCCACAACTCAATTGCCAGCTTTCAACATAAGGTAGATCCAGCACTTCACCACTGATCAGCCTGTCACCACAACCTACACCCTAAAAACTAAGATAGACACAAAAGTAATATTGTCAGTGTTGTGTTATATTTCTGTTTGTGCACTTACAATGTCACAAAATTATTATGTCATGGGGCAATGTTGACACATGGTGTGTGGACCTGCCTAAATCTATTGGTCACCATGAAATGTAAGGACAGTAACGATCAATATGAAAATTTTAAATTTTCATGATCACAATGAAAAAAAAAAAAAAAAAAAAAACAAAAACACACACATCAAACAAAACTTCCGCTTTTGTTGAGCTGAGACAGAACCTAAATTTTTTAAGCTGTACTACAGTATTTTCCCCCACATCAATTAAGCACCTATGACTGCTTTGATATGTGTTACATAGTGCCTCCACCCGCTAAATTGCATGCTCCATAGTTAAGTACATAAGATGCATCATAATGCCTGACTGAGATTTGGCTATAATATAATACTGCTTTTATATTCTTCTTCCAGCTTTTGTTGTTTATGGTGAAAAGCGTTAAACAAATGGATTGAACAAGGGCTTAGGGCTGAGCTGCAGGATGATCTATTTCCACAACCTTCATTTTGTAAGTGCTTGTGCATTGGTTCCAACAAAATTATCAATTTCCAAAGTCAACCGCAACTTCGGCTTTATGCATTGGTTCCAACAAAATTATCAATTTCCAAAGTCAACCGCAACTTCGGCTAGGTCATGATCTGCCAACACAACCATGGTTTTGAGGAGACACCATCACACTCCAATATCTAATAAAAGTTATGAAGTGCATGCCCTTGCTTTTTTCGTATTTTATGTGCAATGTATGTACATAACATTCTTCAAAATACTTGTCAGGGGCCAGTCCATTATACAATATACATTCTGAATTTACCTTGCAGTTTCAGATTTTATGATGAAAATTGCATTAAATATGGCAAAGTACATCTAAATATGGTCCAAATATTAACATTACAGTATGTTATAAGTCAATGTGCTAAACAGCCTATACTTACCATTCACATACATTGGCTTTGCCAACACACAACCAAATTATTACTTTCGACCCAATGTAGACCCTACAGTATGCTACAAATTTATCTGTCTTCACAATCAGATTAGATTAATGCTTGTTCCATAGTACATGAATAGGGTCTATGACACTTCATAATGATGTGGAACATTTCAGCTTAACAAAAGTTTGTTTACATCATAATTCAACTTCTTTTTTCTTTTACAAATAATTGTCTTATTACTAATTCATATCTAAAAATTCACGTACTGAGTAGAAGATCTCATTCACAAATTATTTTAATGTGGTTTTTAATTATGACTGGATATTTGTCAGACTTTTGAAGTTATTTGGTATGTGACCAAAGTTTTATGTGCGAGTATAATTCACCCTTTTCTGTGCCAAAGTTAGACTTAACCCAGCATAGTACAGATCAGCCTTTCTCCTAGTGTTGTAGCTATACACACTGCTATTGATTTTGGTTGGGGTTGGGTTATTCATAGCAAAATTCATTGGTGAAAATAGTATTCCGGCACACTACTTTAATGCTTGATTACTGCAATGAAGTGGAACATTTAATATACTGAAAATGGTACCAAAGATACTCTAGAATAGTATTCTGGGAGCCGTATGGCCCGCGTGGAGTGGCACTAGAATAGTTTCTTAAAATAGCTGATGCTAGTTGTACTCCAAGGGAATCCGTCTTCATAATGATCTACTGATATATCAAAATGGTGCAATATTTATGTCTCCATAACATTTCATGTCTGTACAGTAAATAAACGTGAACTATTGTAGATTGCCTTTACGAATTATTTTCATTCCTTATTTCCTTACCAGTAAACTGAGCACCGTCTCACCTACTAAAACGTCCCTCGGTTCTGCGACTTCTCGTCTGCGATGGTCCAAGGAAATATGACAACAGCATAATACAATGTTGTTATGATATGTATCCTACAATCCATGAAATCAACAGATAAAAACAAAACACTTAATAGCCTTGCTGTGTTTATTTTCCTGTGGCCAAGACCAGGATCACCAACATGCGGAAGCCGTTAAACTAAAATAAAATTGTACTTCGCAGACACAAAAGCGTTCAGATTTTTAATCGCAAACATTGAGTTCAGTGAAGAAGTTTAATGGTAGGAAAGTGTAAAAGGACGTTAATATTTGGGCGTTAATGACGGTAATGTCTCTGTAGTTAGAATTAAGTCCGAGCTTCAACTCGATGAAATCTAACTCGATACGACCACGAAAATCGGTAGAACGAAATTGGGCACGTCATAGAAGCGAGAACGGAAACAACGTGGGGTTTCGCACTCTAGGGCAGACGGTTATTTTGGAGTGTCAGTTATTTTTAACCGTTATAAAAAATTGTCAGTTATTTTTCACTACCGAATTCACACTGTCCATCACGTCACGGCACTTCAAGTCACGTGATCTCAACCTGCTTTGTGGCCTCAACCAAGGCCACCTAAAATACATTTATTGTAGGTGGTCTTGCCTCAACCATTCTTTTCGAAGGAATTGCGATCTTCGAAAGATGATTTTCAAATGCTTTTACGGGTGAAGTGCATATACCCAACGCGATAGTCTACATTTGTACGAAAACGACATTTATTGGACTCAAATCAGGGGAGCCGGAACGATCCATCTCCTCCATGTTAATTTTAGCAAATAGAAGGAACATTTTTTCTAAAACCATTAAACCTATTTCTCTGAAATTTGGACTACATGTTCAGTGAATATTTATCTAAGTTATTATGCCATATTAAGAAATATTTATTGGTTTTTGTTTTGCAATTTTTTTAAACAGACGCTTATTTTTTTCTCTGAAATTTTACACTTTTTCTCCTATAACTCTTAAATTATACAATTTTTTTACAATGTGTTATAAAAATGAAGGAAAAGAAGTAAACAATATTGTGTATAAATTTCATTGATATACTGTTAGCAGTTTTTGAGAAAATGTTCCTCAAAGATGAAAATTTTAAAGTTATGGGAAATGGCTTCCAAAGTTTTTTAACACATTCCTGCCCCATATGATGGATTATCAGCATCCTCTTCTTTTTCCAGTGTTAGTTTCCTTTTCACTGGTCTCTTCTTCCCTTTTGCTGCATGTTGTAAGCTTTTGTCTCTTCTTCATGCACCTCTTAGTCTATCTTCATCTTTGTGGTAATGGTGTTGTGTCCTGGTTAGAAACCTAAACGTTTCAGCACATCACATTTGATAATGTTTCCTTCATTGTATGTTGCCACTGCATCATACGCTCCAAAATGCAATGTTTTTAATTGTACAAACACTCTTTTGGGAATCCTAATCCAAATTAAATTATTTACACTTTCATTTGGATTTTGTGTGTTTCCCATGTAAACACTTTTCAAATAAACTTGGCTGTGATAAATCTCTGAATATGGGCTTAATTACATCAATTACAGCATTTGGCAAACTGTTTTTTTATGGGCATATTCCTTTCCTGATTGGTACTTACACCATGAGTCGTCACCTGTGGGGCACAGTGCATGTTGTGGGTGCTCATTTGTTGATGCAGTATGGAAAAGTAATGCCCATAATGCTCTCCTCATATGCTCAATGTTTCTTGTAACTTTGCCTAATTGCACACCCATAATACTTCTGCAATCTATCAATTGCTTCATCTGCCAATATTCCTCCTCCTCCAAGGGTATTACCATCTCTAAGCTTCTAGGATCCTAATGTCTGCTTTAATTTGCACAAGTGAGCCCCCTTGCGCTTCTGCACATGTCCAGTGCACTCCTGTCTTTTAATGTGAATATCATTTCCATAAGGTTTGAGTTCCTCTACTGCTTTATATCCCTTAAAATCACCATCTCCAAGATAGATAGTGTATCATCCATTATACCACTCCTGCGATCTGGAAAAAATTGCTTTCATTCCCTCTACTTCCATCACTCCACTCGTGCCATGATAATTTGCTTCATAACTTTCACTATGTTCGTCCTTGGTATAACCCTTACATCTACAATGTTTTGAGAGTATAGCAACATCAGTTACTTTGCAACTGTCTCCACTCGAAGCTGTCACAACTCCATTTAGAGATTTATGACCTCTACAATGCCATGATCCATCTAAAGCAAGAGTTAAATCTCTACAATTCCCATTATCTGTCACAGCTTCTTCAACTGCTTTCTTCATTGTTGCTTGAGCAATATCTTCAGCAGAATATCTCACCAATCCATTATAAAATCCAAACTTGGTTGGTGGTTTTGGCAAGTTCATAATTCCACATAACATTGTTCCTGCAGCACCGCCTTTGCCAATGCAGCGCAAGCCATACACTAGCCTAACAATTATATCATACACCTTCTTTCCACTATTACAAATAAGAGGAATACTGTTAGAATTAGAAAACGAAACTTCTGCAGCATATTTGTTAGACTTCAATAACATTTCATATGCCAAACCAATGTGTGAAGTTATTTTCAATCCTACTCCTCTTTCTTTGCAAACTTAGCATAATACACCATGTTTCAAAATATTAGAGAGCAAGGAAATGTTAATTAATTCATTCACATCATTACTGTCACTTACATAGTTTTGAAATTTTCCTTTGCTGTCGCAAAGTTTCTTGCTGGAAGAAGTTCGATCACATTCATTTGGATTAGTCAGTGAAGCAGTCTGAGCAGCATCTCCCTTCGAAACAACAAAAGATTTCTTCTTCCACTGATTGTGTATTTTCGTAAACACTCGATCGCTGAAACAGGGAATATTGATATCCACAAACAGATCACGTAAAACAGGTACGAGAAAAATTCGTCAGATACGCAAAATTGAACATCTAAACAACACAAAGCAAACTCCACAAGTCCACACACACGGTGTAGCGTTTATGTTTACCGATATGAACAGTCACTTATCACAAAGATAAATGGTCATACGAATAAAACGGAGAATATAATTTATCCAGAATGAGATTTTAACTCTGCAGCAGGGTGTGCGCTGATATGAAATTTTCAGGCAGTTTAAAACTGTGTGCCGGACCAAGACTCGAAATCAGGACCTTTGCCTTTCGCAGGTAAGTGTTCTACCAACTGAGCTACCCAAGCACGACTCACGCCGCATCCTCACAGCTTTACTTCTGCCAGTACCTCATCTCCTACCTTACAAACTTTACAGAAGTTACAGGAGTGATAATAGCCTGTTTTGTTTTGCACAACATAGCAAAACATATAGAGGACGAGGATTTTGAGGCATCTACTGATGATGACAACCATCCTCCAGTACTGGGAGAAGAGGAAGCAGCAAACGTACGTGTACATGGAACAAATAGAAGATGGGAAATTGTTAATGTAATACGTCAACTGTAGTGTATGGGAGTCTGCCAAAACATTGCATAATTAAACCGGATTTGTATATTTTTTGTAATTACAATAATTTTTCCTGATGAAAATAAAAACTGCGCTCTGATGTTACATAATAAAATGCAGTTTAGTGTTTTTCTTCAAACTCTGTCATCGACTTTACTTTCAACAAAAATTGTTTAACATGTAACAATTCAAACTGGAACAAAACTTTCAGATACTGCAGCAAAATATCTTTGGACACAACAGGTTAACTTAAATTGCTGGCACCTTAATGTCATTTTTGTACTGTAACTTCAGCAGATTGATGGCCACAAGTTTTTGTTTTACTCTCCAAAAAATTGTTTCAAGGATGTGGTGAAGGTATTTGCCAGGTTCTACAGTAAATAAGTGCACAACTGTCTAACCTGCACCATTTACAATAGAAACAAGTTACTCTTTTCCCTTTACTTTCCCAAAAAATTGTTTCAAGGATGTGGTGAAGGTATTTGCCAGGTGCTACGGTAAATAAGCGCACAAACTGTCTAATTGCAACATTTAAAATAGGAACAAGTTACTCTTTTTGCGTTACTTTACCAAAAATTGTTTCAAGGATGTGGTGAACCTATTTGTCTGACACAACAATAAATAAGTGCATACACTTTTTAACATTTCAAGTTGAATTATGTTACTCTTATTGTTTCATTGAAAAGAAATTTGCACTGAATAATTTTTGTAAGAGGATATGGATTTGGTTAATGAGGAATGTAAATGAATATGTTTTTATTAATAAAAATCGGTGCTGTAATACATTACACAATTTGTTTATCTTTATCTGCACACATCAATTTCTGGTGCTTTCTTTTCAGTATATCTAGCTGGTATAATAGCACCAGCCTTTGCAACTCTGAATTGGACAAGCTAACTGTTTCATCGGTTTCCATGCTCAATCTCCACTGTTTAGACACTCTCTCATGCCCCAAAATAGGTGATTGAGCAGGCATGACGACTTCGGGGCCCATCAGATCTGTATTGTCTGGTGCGACAATATGCGGTAGCTGCAAAATTGATCCTGGTTCATAGAATGTGCAGTCTGTATAAGTTACCTCCGAACTCCCTGGGGAAGAGATGATAGAGGTGGAACCACCTTCTGCACAAGCTCCTAATAAAAATAAAAAACAAGTAATAGTAGTGTGTGTCATGATTCAGTTTCTAGTTAGTATATATATAGCAAACAAGTTTACACAGAAATGTGGTAAGGGTTTGTCCAATTTCATGCCTAGTACACTGTGATACTTTTACAGAAAAGTGGCCAAATATTAGATGAATTTTACCAAACATTGTTTCATTTTCACACGTTAAAAATAAGTATTTTTCTGATTCACAATTTCAAATCATTAAGCACATAATAAAAACAAACAGAAAGTATGGGACATACCAGGAACTCTGTGGATAGTTGGGTCGCAGTCATCTCCGTCCAAAACCTTCAAAAATATATGTTCCCAATTTTTCAGGGAAATCTTAATGTTTCCAGTATTATTTATACCCGTCTTGGCCTTGATGCATGATTTCATATTGTGCAGTTTCTCCATAATCTGCCTGTCTGTCATTTCTTTCCCAAAACTAACCCTGTAACTGTGTTTTATTGGGACTAGTGCAGCAGGGGATACAACCCGTCGGCTTTGAACAATGACGTCACAAGTCGCCAGAGAGCATGTATTACAGAGATGAAAGAGCTGAGGAGAATGTTGAGAAACAAAGGAATGCGAGAGAGATAAACATTGATCTTGTCAAAAGCATAAGTGGTTTTTGACTTAAAAAAAAAAATCTCACGAGATAGAATAAACTGATCCTACTTTATTAAGCAATATCTTGTCAAAAGCCGAGAAGCGATTGTTCTTAATGTTCTAGCTCCCTTCAGTACGTAATAAGTGTTTTTTGACTTAAAAAAAAAATCTCACGAGATAGAATAAACTGATCCTACTTCATTAAGCAGCTCCCTTCAGTACCTAATAAGTGTTTTTTGGCTTTTTTTTAAAAAAAAACTCACGAGATAGAATAAACTGATCCTACTTTATTAAGCAATATCTTGTCAAAAGCCGAGAAGCGATTCTTCTTAGTGTTCTAGCTCCCTTCAGTTCGTAATAAGAGTTTTTTGGCCTTTAAAAAAAAAAAAATCTCACGAGATAGAATAAACTGATCCTACTTCATTAAGCAATCAGTAAAGAAACGAAACTGAAACATAACAGCAAAAGCTTTTAGATTTACATTCAATTATTTTAATGATAGTGCTTATTAGAACACAGAACTGCTTTATTATCTATGCCTCGAAGTGAAGTCTTTACGATCTATGACTAAGGAATGACGTCATTGTTCAAAGCCGACGGGTTGTATCCCCTGCTGCACTAGACCCGTTTTATTTCCTTAATACTATTTGCCTTCTTTCTTCTTGCAACCAGAGCTTGTGATTTGCTGATGACTGCTTGATAATCTTTCATAATGTTCACGAAGGCTAATTCTGAATCTTCCGTTTTGGCACAGAAATAATGTGAGAAAAACTTTCGCTATCACAAAACACATGCAAAGGAAACAAACTGAGAACCAAAGATGTTGGATTTTTATCTCTTTGCTGAGAACTTACTCAATGGGTTGTATGAATAAAAACGAGAACATTCTCCAGAGTTGATACTCAGAGCAAAAGAACATTCTCAAAGAAAGTTCTCAGTTTCGTATGAATAAAAACTAGGAAGCATAATCTCTGACCCTGGAGTACTTTCTCTCTACCTCCCCTCCTTACTGAGTAAGTTCACTGCAAAGAGATTAAAATCCAACACCTTTGGTTCTCAGTTTGTTTCGTTTGCGTGTGTTTTGTGTTAGCGGAAGTTTTCTCAAGTTATTTCTGTGCCGAAATGGAAGACTCAGAATTAGCCTTTGTCAACATTATTAAAGATTACCCCGCAATCATCAGTAAATCACAAACTCCGGCGGCAAGAAGAGAGAAAGCGGATTGTATTAAAGAAATACAGCACCGTTATATGGTTAATTTCGGGAAAGAAATAACGGACGGGCAGATAATGAAGAAACTGCACAAAATGAAATCCCGTATCAAGGCGAAAACGGATGTGAATAAGACGGGAAACATTAAGATTTCCCTGAAAAATTGGGAGCAGATATTTTTAAAGTTTTTGGACGGAGATGACTGCAACCCAACTATCCACAGAGTTCCTTGTAAGTCCCATACTTTCCAATTTTTTAATTACGAGCGCAATGCTTTGAAATTGTGATTCAGACAAATACGTATTTTTAACATGTGAAAATGAAACAGTGTTTGGTAAATTTCGTCTACTATACCACCACTTTTCAGTAAAAGTATCACAGTGTACAATGCATGAAATTGGACGAACCTCTCCCACATTTCTGCGTAAACCTGTTTGGTATATTTACTAACTAGAAACTGAATCCTGACACACTATTATTACTTTTTTTTTTAAATTTTCATTAGGAGCTTGTGCAGCAGGTGGGGGTTCCATCTCTGTCATCACTTCACCAAGGAATTCGGAGGTAGCTGACACAAACTGCATGTATGAACAAGAGTCAATTTTGCAGCTACCACTAATTCTTCCAGCCGACCATATGGATCTCGTGGGCCCCGAAGTCGTCATACCTTCACAATCACCTGCTTCGGGGCATGAGAGTGTGCATAAACGTCGGAGATTAAGCATGGAAACAGATGCGACACGTAATTTGTCTACTCCAGAGCTGCAAAGGCTGGTGCTATTGCATCAATTGGACATACTCAAACGAAAGCAGCAGAAATTGATGCGCGAAGAAGATAAACAATAAAACATATTGTGTAGTGTCTTATGTACATAACGAAGTTTATTAATAAAAACATCTTTTTAAAGTGAATGTTCATTTTCATTCCTCATTTACCAAACTCCATATCCTCTTACTAAAATTATTCAGTACAAATGTCTTTTCAATGAAACAATAAGAGTAATATAATCCAATCTGAAATGTTAAAAAAGTGTATGCACTTATATTGTTGTGTCTGGCCAGTATCTTCACCACATCATTGAAACAATTTCTGGTAAAGTAAAGCAAAAAGAGTAAGTTGTTTCTATTTTAAATGCTGCAGGTAAGACAGTTGTGCTCTTATTTACTGTAGCACCTGGCAAATATCTTCACCACTAATTTTTGGTACAGTAAAGCAAAAACGGTAACTTGTTTGTATTTTAAATGCTGCAGGTTAGACAGTTGTGGACTTTATTTACTGTAGCAGCTGGCAAATATCTTCACCACATCCTTGAAACAATTTCTGGTAAAGTAAAGCAAAAAGAGTAATTTGTTTGTATTTTAAATGCTGCAGGTTAGACAGTTCTGCACTTATTTACTGTAGCACCTGGCAAATATCTTCACCACATCCTTGAAACAATTTCTGGTAAAGTAAAGCAAAAAGAGTAATTTGTTTGTATTTTAAATGCTGCAGGTTAGACAGTTGTGCACTTATTCACTGTAGCACGTGGCAAATACCTTCACCACATCCTTGGAACAATTTTGGTAAAGTAAAATAAAAACTTGTGCCATCAATCTGCTGAAGTTACAGTACGGAAATTACATTAAGGTTCCAGCAGTTCATGTTAACCTGTTGTGTCCAAAGCTACTTACAGTAGTATCTCTGTTCCAGTTTGAATAGTTACATGTTAAACAATTTTTGTTGAAAATAAAACCGATGATAGAGAATGAAAAAAAAAAAACAACACTAAACAGCATTTTATTACGTAACATAAGAGCAATGTGCTTTATTTTCATGAGGTAATAATTACTGTAATTACAAAAAATATCAAATTGGGTTTAATTATTCAATGTTTGGGCAGATACCCATACATTACAGTTGTCATATTACATTTACAATTTCCTGTCTTCTATTTGTTCCACGTACACGTACGTTTGCTGCTTCCTCTTCTCCCAGTACTGGAAGATTGTTGTCGTCATCACTTGGTGCCTCAAAATCCTCATCCCCTACATGTTTTGCTACGTTGTGCAAAACAAAACAGGCTACTATCACACTGGGTATTTTTGTTTGGGCAAGCCTTATTTTATTTTGCAGAATTGGGAAACGCTTTTCACCTGTCCAAAGCACCGTTCGATTATCACCCTTTCCTTAGAGTGAAGTCTGTTGTAAGCCCTCTCATCAGGTGTTTCTGGATTTTGAAATGGTGTCATTAACCACGGTGCAATGCCATATCCTTTGTCTCCTAAAATTAGGGCGTTGCACTGGTTCTCACGCAATATACGATAGACATCGGAGTTTCTCCATATCCTAACGTCATGTACAGACCCTGGCCATGAAGCATCAACACTCGCAAACATTTCACTGTTGTCACACGTCGCCTGCACGTTTATAGATGGAAAGCCCTTTCGATTGACGTATTCGTCTCCATGTGAAGAAGGTTTCATTATAGGTATGTGAGTGCAGTCTAGGGCCCCTACCGCACATGGAAACTTGTATCTCGATTGCCATTTAACTTTCGCTGTTTCTAGTTCGTTAATATTTCTCGGAAATCTGATCCACAAGGTGCTTTCCTGTTGACCTGTTGCAGAACATACGAAAATGTTAGTGATACTGTAGTCTGGTGTACACCCAAATCTTCTCCTACACCCATCTGAAAGCCAGGATCCGCTAAATAGCGCAAAAATATTTTCATTTTGTATTTATTGGAAAGGGCGCCTCCTCTTCTTTCGTGATTTTCCGGAAGAAAGTGATTCGCCAGCCAATTAATGTTTTGACTGTTAAATGTATACAAACTTCTACAGTTCCTTTCTTCTGTGTTCCTGCATACTACGTATATCTTTTTTAGCCTTTCAAGAAACATATATTCCGCCATTTTCGCTAAAAACACTCGGTAACGCTTAATCACAACACAACACAACTCACTCAGCTCGAAGTATGCTATGGAGCTCACTCACAAAAACAGAGAATGTTCTCCGCTTGTGAGAAACTTCTTTGGCTTTATTCATACGAAATCGGAGAATATACTTTGCTTTGAGCAACTTCCCCCACCCTTCAACCCACACTGAGAACATACTCGGGTGAGGCATATTCTCAGACTCATGCCAACCAGAGAACTTTCTCCGAACATCTGAGTGTAAAGTATACTCTCTGTTTTATTCATACGACTCAATAAGGAGGCGAAGCAGAGAGAAAGTACTCCCGGGACAGGGATTATGCTTCCTAGTTTTTATTCATACGAACCTGAGAACATTCTCTGAGAATGTGCTTTTGTTCTGAGTATCAACTCTGGAGAATGTTCTCGTTTTTATTCATATGACCCAAAGCCATACAATATTGGAAAACAAAACACTGTCTAATTCCGCAAAGATACCCTGCTTGCAGCCAGCAAGTGGCACCATCAGAGGTGACACACCAAGTCGCTACAACCGTTTATGCAGCACGTCAACTTTGCAGCGATCAAAAACGCACTTAGAATTCATTTAGAAGGGTGAAACTTGATTTCTTTTATTCAGAAAATCCAAATAATTTTATAAAGAAAAAAAACACAAAAAACGTTAATTTTGTCATTTTCATCGTTTCGGCTCCTCTTAATGGAGTACCATTTTACACTGGATAAAATGACTTCAGAAATCAGCAAATGTATTACTGCAATAGATTCAATCCTCTTTTTATAATTATGTAGTAATATGTATTTCAAACACATTTTAACAAAAGAATAAGAGCAGCAAACTGCTTACTATCTAAACCAATAAATATCATTTAACTTAAAATGGGCATCTTATTATTTATTAATATTCACTGGATATATATTAATCTACCACTTACAATAATCAAGAAAGCTAAATATGCCAGGTATGTCTACCAACACTTAAATTGCTAACCCCATACAAAAACTTCGAAATCGCTGGACATCTGATCCAAATCGTATTATTTTCCTGGGCAAATACATTTTGTAGAGGCGTTGCAGTGCTGGCGTGCACCTCCTACCGACCAGTAGATAGAAACTACACACGAGAATTATGGGAATTTGTGAAAACGCATTGTAGAGACGTTCATGTTCAAATGTAGTACTAGTTTGTAGTAAGGAAATTAAGTCCGTTTTAATACAGCTCAATGAGTAGAAGGTAAATGATATATAAATTATTCAGTTGTCACGGTGTATACCATCGCCGATTGTTGGCGGTTTCTCATTGTCTCAATAAAGAAATAAGGAAAATACAGGGTGTTCCGAAACGAGCTTTACAACTTTGATCGTAGATATTTCAGATACATGTTAAAAGGTGAAGGTTCATTTATATATACATAAATTTACAGGGCAGCATCTGATATTAAATTTTAAAAACCAACCAAAAATTGATATGATAACCGAAAAGTCCGAAAGAGAATGTAAATAAAATTACTCAAACCCAGAAACTGAGTGTAAAATTCATATAACGGCTGCAACCGGGTGAAGAAACAGACTGCACGAAAAACCAATCGACTGACCAATCGGTTGTTAAAAACAGTCGGCTGTCCTTCCAACTCTTCCAAGTGCTGTCAGTGAACACTTGTTTTCCGAGTACGATTAATGATATTACTGAAGTGTGTAACTGAGTAGTGTGACTGAATCATGAGTCGTGAAGCGTCAATTTTTTCTGAAATGACAATGTATTAGAGATTGGGGTGAGTGATTAAGGGGACCACACCATAGTTCAGGTCGAAAAAATCGATTTTCGGTTTTCATCGTATTTCAATAGATTAAGGTTTTATGTAAGTACTCTGAAAAGGATTTTGCTTAAAAATTTTTTTTCAAGCATTGAAAGAGCATTTTCCTACCATGTGTGTTTATGTGCCACGCCTATTTTTCTGTCACCCACTTTTATGCATATATTTTAGATCTTTATATCCCCCAAATTTCACGTTAGGGATTTTTATTTTACTCCCGAGTGCGTTGGTTATCCTTGGAATACAATGGCTGGTATTCTTTTCTTGTGCTGTTTGTAAACAACACGCTTTCAAATACGTGGTTAGTTTCGTTCAAGTGTGATTGCGAGTAGTTGTTATACTTACATTTGCACTGCTTGTTTACATGTGTTTTGTTGTGTTTATTGAAGATGACGACACGTAAAGGCATTTTCAAGAAACGACAATTTAGAGGAAACAAATTTAGAAAGATTTCTGTACAAGAGGTTACGTCACCTGGCAACGATGTTTGTAATCGTAGTTCTTCAAGTGCATCATCAAAGAAGCTCTCACCATTTCAAGAGAGTTACAACGATTTTACTGTAAGTCACAAGGGGTGCAGTAAGATTATAATAAATTTGAGAATATTATCACATGTTATTTCTAAATTTGTACAGTGTAGACAGTGTGGTGAGTCACAGAGCGTGAAAATTTGTGAGAGTGCTACTGGGAGAAAAGACCTAGCAATTGCTTTGGGTTTAATTTGCCCTAAATGTTCAGCTGTGATTTTAATTTATGAGTTCAAAACCAGATGCAAGTGGCCCTTATGAAATCAATACTAGATTAATATATGCCTTACGATCTATTGGTAAGGGCATGGCTGCAGGGAGAACATTTTGTTCAGCGATGAACTTACATCAACCACCAAATAAATTTGTGAAACTGACTCCAATGTTAGAGAAACCTGTATGTGAGGACAGTGAGGAAAGCATGAAACTGGCTTGCTATGGAAGCAGTGAAAGGAAATAAGGGATGTTTGGGTACTGCAGTTGCACTTGATGGAACTTGGCAGAAAAGAGGACATACTTCTCTGAATGGAGTAGTGACTGCCACAAGTATAGACACCGGTAAAGTGTTAGATGTGGAGATAATGTCTAAATATTGCAAATGTTGTGAAGTCAATGAACATAAAGAACACAACTGTGTGGCTAATTTTAGAGGAACAAGTGGTGGTATGGAAGTTCATGGAATACAACAAACATTTCATCACTTTGTAGAAACAAGAGGCATATGGTACACTAAATATTTGGGTGATAGTGACAGTAAGGAATAGAACAAAGTGGTGAACTCTAAGCCATATGGAGATGCCATTATTAACAAAATAGAATGTGTTGGCCATGATCAAAAACGTTTGGGAACAAGGCTGAGAAAACTTAACTGTCGATATGAGAGGAAAAAATTAGAAGATGGAAAATTGTTGACCGGACAGAGTCGGTTAACTAAAACTGAAATAGAAAACTTGTAGGTATACTATGGACAGGCAATTTAGGAGAAAAAGCGAAAATCTGGAGGCAATGAAGAGAGATGTTTGGTCCATATTCTTCCATAAGTCCTCTACTGATGATAAACCATGTCATAGATTGTGTCCATCAAGAGAAAATTCGTGGTGCAAATACAATAGAGCTCAGGCAACTGGAGAATCTTATTCTCATCAGCTTTCTCTTCCTGCTGCTGTTATTACAGCAATTAAACCTATTTTCAGAGACTTGGCTCATCCTGACCTTATAGGGAAATGTCTGTATGGGCAGACACAGATCCCAAATGAAGGTTTCAACACTATAATTTGGAACTGCCTTCCTAAAACTGTATTTGTAGGCATGCGTACAACAAAACTAGAAGTTCATGATGCTGTTATTCCGTTCAATTGTGGTAATATTGGAAAGTGTTGGGTACTGAAGAAGCTGGGAATTCATCCTGGTGAAAATATGATCACTGGGCTGCAGCATAGCGATAAAATAAGGAAAGCCGATGCAGACACGTCTGCATCTAATATGGCCAAGAAAATAAGACAAACACCCTGAAAGGTGAAAAGGAAGCTGGGAGGACTGCTAGAGGCCAAAGAAGGGACTTCATATGCAGCAGGACAGTTTTAATTAACTGTAAGTAACAAATGGGTAAAATATTCCGGAGGTAAAATAGTCCCCCATTCGGATCTCCGGTCGGGGACTACTCAAGACGACGTTGTTATCAGGAGAAAGAAAACTGGCGTTCTACGGATCGGAGCGTGGAATGTCAGGTCCCTTAATCGGGCAGGTAGGTTAGAAAATTTAAAAAGGGAAATGGATAGGTTAAAGTTAGATATAGTGGGGATTAGTGAAGTTCGGTGCAGGAGGGGCAAGCCTTCTGGTCAGGTGAATACAGGGTTATAAATACAAAATCAAATAGGGGTAATGCAGGAGTAGGTTTAATAATGAATAAAAAATAGGTGTACAGGTAAGCTACTACAAACAGCATAGTGAACGCATTATTGTAGCCAAGATAGACACGAAGCCCACACCTACTACAGTAGTACAAGTTTATATGCCAACTAGCTCTGCAGATGATGAAGAAATTGATGAAATGTATAATGAGATAAAAGGAATTATTCAGGTAGTGAAGGGAGACGAAAGTTTAATAGTCATGGGTGACTGGAATTCGTCAGTAGGAAAAGGGCGAGAAGGAAACATAGTAGGTGAATATGCATTGGGGCTAAGAAATGAAAGAGGAAGCCACCTGGTAGAATTTTGCGCAGAATATAGCTTAAACATAGCTAATACTGGGTTTGAGAATCATGAAAGAAGGTTGTATACATGGAAGAACCCTGGAGATACTAAAAGCTATCAGATAGATTATATAATGGTAAGACAGAGATTTGGGAACCAGATTTTAAATTGTAAGACATTTCCAGGGGCAGATGTGGACTCTGACACAATCTATTGGTTATGAACTGTAGATTAAAGCTGAAGAAACTGCAAAAAGGAGGGAATTTAAGGAGATGGGACCTGGATAAACTGAAAGAACCAGAGATTGTACAGAGTTTCAGGGAGAGCATAAGGGAACAATTGACAGGAATGGGGGAAAGAAATACAGTAGAAGAAGAATGGGTAGCTTTGAGGGATGAAATAGTGAAGGCAGCAGAGGATCAAATAGGTAAAAAGACGAGGGCTAGTAGAAACCCTTGGATAACAAAAGAAATATTCGATTTAATTGATAAAAGGAGAAAATATAAAAATGCAGTAAATGAAGCAGACAAAAAGGAATACAAACATCTCAAAAATGATATCGTCAGGAAGAGCAAAATGGCTAAGCAGGGATGGCTAGAGGACAAATGTAAGGATGTAGAGGCTTATCTCACTAGGGGTAAGATCGATACTGTCTACAGGAAAATTAAAGAGGCCTTTGGAGAAAGGAGAACCACTTGCATGAATATCAAGGGCTTTGATGGAAACCCAGTTCTAAGCAAAGAAGGGAAAGCAGAAAGGTGGAAGGAGTATACAGAGGGCCTGTACAAGGGCGATGTACTTGAGGACAATATTATGGAAATGGAAGAGGATGTAGATGAAGATGAAATGGGAGATATGATATTGCGTGAAGAGTTTGACAGAGCACTGAAAGACCTGAGTCGAAACAAGGCCCCCAGAGTAGATAACATTCCATTAGAACTACTGACAACCTTGGGAGAGTCGGTCCTGACAAAACTCTACCATCTGGTGAGCAAGATGTATGAGACAGGCGAAATACCCTCAGACATCAAGAAGAATATAATAATCCCAATCCCAAAGAAAGCAGGTGTTGACAGATGTGAAAATTACCGAACTATCAGTTTAATAAGTCACAGCTGCAAAATACTAACGCGAATTCTTTACAGACGAATGGAAAAACTGATAGAAGCCGACCTCAGGGAAGATCAGTTTGGATTCCGTAGAAATGTTGGAACACGTGAGGCAATACTGACCCTACGACTTATCTTAGAAGAAAGATTAAGGAAAGGCAAACCTACGTTTCTAGCATTTGTAGACTTAGAGAAAGCTTTTGACAATGTTAATTGGAATACTCTCTTTCAAATTCTGAAGGTGGCAGGGGTAAACTACAGAGAGCGAAAGGCTATTTACAATTTGTACAGAAAGCATACGGCAGTTATAAGAGTCGAGGGGTATGAAAGGGAAGCAGTGATTGAGAAGGGAGTGAGACAGGGTTGTAGCCTATCCCCGATGTTATTCAATCTGTATATTGAGCAAGCAATAAAGGAAACAAAAGAAAAGTTCAGAGTAGGTATTAAAATCCATGGAGAAGAAATAAAAACTTTGAGGTTCGCCGATAACATTGTAATTCTGTCAGAGACAGCAAAGGACTTGCAAGAGCAGTTGAACGGAATGGACAGTGTCTTGAAAGGAGGGTATAAGATGAACATCAACAAAAGCAAAACGAGGATAATGGAATGTAGTCGAATTAAGTCGGGTGATGCTGAGGGAATTAGATTAGGAAATGAGACACTTAAAGTAGTAAAGGAGTTTTGCTATTTGGGGTGCAAAATAACTGATGATGGTCGAAGTAGAGAGGATATAAAATGTAGACTGGCAATGGCAAGGAAAGCGTTTCTAATGAAGAGAAATTTGTTAACATCGAGTATAGATTTAAGTGTCAGGAAGTCGTTTCTGAAAGTATTTGTATGGAGTGTAGCCATGTATGGAAGTGAAACGTGGACGATAAATAGCTTAGACAAGAAGAGAATAGAAGCTTTCGAAATGTGGTGCTACAGAAGAATGCTGAAGATTAGATGGGTTGATCACATAACTAATGAGGAGGTATTGAATAGAATTGGGGAGAAGAGGAGCTTGTGGCACAACTTGACTAGAAGAAGGGATCGGTTGATAGGGCATGTTCTGAGACATCAAGGGATCCCAATTTAGTATTGGAGGGCAGCGTGGAGGGTAAAAATCGTAGAGGGAGACCAAGAGATGAATACACTAAGCAGATTCAGAAGGATGTTGGTTGCAGTAGGTACTGGGAGATGAAGAAGCTTGCACAGGATAGAGTGGCATGGAGGGCTGCATCAAACCACTCTAAGGACTGAAGACCACAACAACAACAAGTAAGAAATTTCAAAAGTTTTTTTCTTTAAAGTCAGTTTCCCTCAAACAAAAATTTTCAGTACATATGCCCCATTATATCAGAAACTATCATAGATAAATGAATGAAATTTTCAGAGAGCCTGCTTAACATAAAAAGCCATTTCTGGTACTACATTCATTAATTAGGAAGTTCACCAAAAAATATTTTCTGCAGAAAAAACTTAATAATTTTTGTTAATAAATTTAAAAAAGTATTTCTTATAAACCATAAAAAGGATAAAGTAGATTTTAGTACAGTTGACTCTATTATCATCATGTAACATACAATAAAAATATTAAGGTCCTGCATCAAATAGTTTTTTCAGAAATGGGTCAAAAATTTGGCTAAATTAACGTGGGTTACAGGCAGGGTGTGGTCCCCTTAAAGACGTTGCTGCAATGAATCACAAGCTAATGGATTATTTTGGAAAACCTGAGCGTAGGGCCAGAAACTCAAGCAAGGGATCTGAAGCTTGTGCTACAGAACTGGAACTGTCACAGGCTTGTCCATCTAGAGTCTACAATTTCGACAACATAAAGCAACTGGTAAGGGTCATATCTTCTTAATTTTAAATAATACTTCCTTCATGTTACTGAGATTTTGTACTAGTAGTTATTAGTTTACTTAAGTAAGATTCGCGCTATTATTTTTCTTCGATAACTAATGGTAAGAATATGATGGGTTGAAAACATAAAAAGTGAGGTCAATTTTTAAAGATACCATTCATCCTTAAGGAGGTAAAATATTTTCTGCACAAACTAGCATTATTTAATTGATTTGTACTGAAAAATAACACTTTATTGTTGCATATTTTTTCACTATAGCTGACCATACGTATTTTAGGTATTAATAATGTCGACAAAATTTGTAAGATGTGAGATGGCGATTGCTTATTCTATGACTGAGGACATAGCTGTGTATGCTGTAATGACATTTGTTTAATGTTGCAAACTTTTCACAGATATACACGCTTTTACACAGGTTGCAGAGTGACAATGTTAAGACAGTTGTGAAAATGAGGCATCTTATCCTCTGAAATTTAACTAACACTAAACACAACAATATTAAATTTTAACTATAAGTTTCATTACAAAATTATACTTGCAATTACGTTATGATGTTGGTTAGTACTATGATAAATCATTTGACTCCGGTTCAAAGTTTGTTACTATTTAGGATGACAATCAAGTCTATGGAGTATGGTTAGTTTTGTGACAAATTGAGCAAAAGATTACCCAAGGTCGCTTTACAGTGGACGCAAGTTGGTGAACCAACCAGTTTACGCCTCTGCATGCAGTATTTACCTTAGCTGTGATGATCTGTATTATGCATGGCCGCTCTCTTCTTCTGAAATTCCTATAAAAAGTTATTAAACCATCGCTGCATTTTCCTGCAGAAACTCTCCCTATGATTCTCATTATGAGAGAAAACAAGTATTCATCCCTAGTGTTGGAATATGGCGATATACACGCACATGGCTGGAGCAGTATGCATATGACAATACCCTCTCAGTTCACTCAAGAACAATTAACTAACTGGCTGGTTCGTTTGTCCACTGTTGGAGCTAAACGATGCTACAGCTAATTTCTAGCTGGATGTCAGCCTCTGTGAACGCAGTGTTCACACAAATTTCTCCTCTGCATTGTACAGAGCATTATGTGTCCTATTCTGCACTTGACGCCTGTTCAGAGAAGAGTTATCGAAAATTTCCGTCTTGTCTTTTTCGTAGTCGATCTGCCTCCCCACCTGGGTTCTTTCGTTCTCTGTGTCACGGCGTTTTTCGACCAACAGGGTCTGAGTCACCTTGTTGGTCGGTCGTTGACTCTCGCCTTGGGTCGCGCCATAAGTGCTTCCCGTGGTTCTCCCTGTGGTGTGACCTTCCCCTCTCCTCACGGTTGCTTCCAAACCAAAACGTTTCCTCGCACTGCTTTTCTCACCTTCTGCTCAAGACATGCATGGATTATATGATCCATGTGTTAATACTGTCGGTTGATCGTGATTCTGTTTGCGTTACATACTTACATGCAAATTTGCTCATTACTGCCAAATTAAATTAGGTGTCATATTCACCTTCCGATTACGATATATAAAGCTCTTATGTAAGGTGCAAAATTGACCTTCATTTATTCTGTCACCTTACAAATTATTCAAAGTTTTCTTTCTCAACAATATCTACCAATTTTCAGTAATAGTCTATAAACATGTGAGAGCATTTCAGAAGTTTTTAAAAGTTTTCATACCACTGGAAGAAAGCTTTTAAGCCTGCAGTAAGTAATGTGATGCGGAATCTTTCCTGGTTTTGCTGTTATTAATCTGACTGCAACCGTCTGATGGTACAAGGCGGAACCAACCAACGACCTTCACTGACATAGATGGTTAATGTCATGTTAAATTTTGAAGCCTTTGTGTAGGAACATTTGCAAACAAAACTTCCAGGCAAAGGCCACTAAATTAAGAGAAACTTAAAGTTTATGTATCTTTGGACTCATAAACACTGTTCACGGACTGGTTTCAGAAACAAATAAGTGTTACAGCATGTAAATTGTATCTTGACAGTCCTGAATTGGTAGAAGGTGTGTGATGACAGTCACTTGTTCCAGGCTGCTGGTAACATTAGGGAGCTGAAACACTGTCTGAAGTAGCCATTGTTGTCTGCTTTCTTATTCTTTACTCCTTCACTGTCCTGAGACTTTTTTTCCTGTCATTACTGTACGGAATTGCTGCAGTTAGTACCTTCATTAAGCATGTCAATACACAAAATTATTTCAATACTGTTTACTGAGGGCTCCCATACGAATGTTTGTAGGGGGAGGGGGCAAAACCGAGGGATATGGGGTAATGTTAATGTTTTGGAAGACAAATGGTGACTTTTTAGTTGTCATAATAAATTAAAATTATTTATATGTGTAAATAACGCTACATACTTTTGTGTTGAGCCACTTGTAAGTAATACAGACATTTAAAGCATATTTGATTCACAGGAAGAAAGACCAGAAATGACTGAAACATATTGTAACCCTTATGATATAGGAAGAGCTGTTAAAGGCGCCTTACGTGATGAAGAGAAGCTTCAGTTTTTAAAGAACACTTGAAAGCCTCCTGCAAACTTTTAATTTCCTACTCAACTACGAGGGAAGCAAAACCGAAGATTTAAGCATGAATGGATGAGCCAGTACAACTGGCTTTCATACAGTAAAATGTTATGTGCTGGATTTTGTACTGCATGTGTTCTGTTTTCTCCTTCAGGTGCCGGCATCGGCTTCTAGGTACTTAGTACAGTTTTCCATTGGTAAAAAACATAAATAACTTGGAGGTGTCGTTTTTATTCGGAAACACTTCAATACAAAAACATAATTATTCAAATAGTTTGCAGGCTTGGTTTTTCAGCAAAAACTTGTATGTTGCTAACATTTCGAGTGCTTACAAACTTTGGTGTTTGCAATATTTTTTCTTCACTTAATTCTTTACCTAAGACATTGTTAATTTATTTTTATAGACGTTGAAAACACTGGTAAAAGAACCATTGGTCAAATACAAAAATGCTACAGAAGATCTCTGTCATCATGAAAACACAAAATATCACAAATTTTCCATGGAGAAGGCTATAGAGTTCACCAAGTCTATGGGATCAAGTAAAAAAAAAAGTATTGCCGTTGTCCTCGATACCAAGAAATATTCAGTTATTGAAGAAAATCGGAAACGCTTGAGGCCTATCATAAAGATTACAGTCTTGTGTGCTAGAAATAACCTACCTTTAAGAGGATATCGTGATCATGGTTTAATTCCTCAGCTAATAGAAGAAAAAGCTGATGATCTTGTAGAGGGAAAACATGGAGTGTTTCAGAGGCTTCCGGCTTTTCGTGTGGATGCTGGAGATAAAGATTTAAAACGTCATTTCAGTACATGTGGCCGAAACAGTTCTATGATAAGTAACACAGTCCAAAACGAAGTCATACATTGCATTGGTCATGCTATTCGCTCCTCAGTACCGAGGAATGTGAAAAAGGCTAAATTTTTTAGCTTTATGTGTGATGAAACAACTGATGTCACCACTAAGGAACAGATGAGATTTTGTATTAGGTACACTGACATAGAGAACTTTGTTACCAAGGAAGAGTTTCTTGGTTTTACTGATTTTTAATCAACTACTGGCACTTCAATTGCAGAAGCCATCGTTGAAGAACTCAAGACACTGGGGCTGAGCTATCAATATCTTTGTGTACAGGGATATGATGGCGGCCCAAACATGGCTGGGAGATTTAAAGGAGTTCTAGCTCTTATTTTAAGTAAACAACCGTTGGCTATTTATACCCACTGTTTTAGCCACTCTTGGAACTTGTGCATTTCTAAGTCTTGTAATACTCAAATAGTTAGAAATATGGTGGGAATTGTAGGATCAATTTCATCTTTCTTGTCTGCCTCTGCAAACAGAAAAAGTTCAGTAGAGGAAGCTATATCACGACTACCGTTCACAGAGTCAAAGAAAACAAAGTTGAAGGCAGTGTGTCAAACAAGATGATTGGAAAGACACGATACCCTTATTACTTTCAAGGAGCTATTTCTCCCAGTCGTGACCTTGCTTGACGAACGTTCAAGCAGTCTTGAAACCAACGCAGAAACGGCTAGTAAAGCTTGTATGTTTAGTTCTGCTGTTCAAAGAGGAGACTTCGTAGTAGCTTTAGCAACTGCAGTATATTGCTTCTCTTTAAGTCTAAGACTAAGCGAACAGCTCCAAAATCCTAAAATGGATTTATCAACTCCCTTAAATCATGTCAACGATGTGCTTGAGGTGTTCAACAATATAAGGACAGATTAGTAAATAGAATACTGAAGTATTTTTGAAGACACTGTTAAACTGGCAGAAGATACTGGAAGTGTAATAGCAATACCAAGAACTATTTCAACACAAACCAAAAGAGACAACGTTCCTGCTTCAAACACCGAACAATACTCCAGGTGAACAGTATTTTTACCTGTTGTGAATCGTTTTATTGCCGAGCTAGAAACAAGGTTTCCCCAAGATTTTCGCACCATATTACCACTTGAAGGTCCTATTCCTGCATACTGTTTAAAATAAGGTGAAGATGAAGTGATCCATGCATAAGAGAAATATGAACAGTTTTTGAAGAGTTCTTCACTTTTAATGAAAGGAGAGTGGAAACTATGGAAGAGAAAGTGAGTTGATAAAAGTAAAAGAGCTGAAACAGTTACTGAAGCATTAAAGAACTGTGACAAGCAGTTTTTCCCCAAATGTATATCTTTTACTTCAAATATCTAGGACTATTCCTGTCACTACAAGCACTCCTGAATGAAGCTTCTCTACTTTGAGACAATAAAGACTTATGTGTGTAACACAATTGGGCAGGTGAGACTAAATGTATTGGCTCTTGCAAATATCCATAAAGAAAGAGATACAGACGTTGAAAATATCTTTGAGATATTCAGTAAAAAAACAGAGGTGAATGAGCATGACAAACTTGGCAGAAGATGGAAATATACAGTGAATTTTTTTACAGATTTTTTTTATATACATGTCAAGTTCACGTTTTTACATTCATGTCTCCTTCTGTATCCAAAAAATTAATGAAAACTTATTTGTTGTAAGTTGGCCTTTTTCATGGTTTGTGTAATTTATAAACTCTCCCATGTGAAAATAAATTTCTTTTACCCTGAACTCCAAAAAGTTATCAAAAACCACTTTAAGCACACACCCAATTTTACCAATTTGTTGGCAGAGGACCCCAACTCTCCTTTTGATAAGTGATATTCCACTCCCTCAATTAGCCCCTCCACCCCTACCGATTCCTAGAACTGCCCCTGACTAAAATGGTTTATAGCTTTTAGGGATAGTTTGTATAGTAGAAGATGGAGACAGAACTGCAAAATAACACAAAGACAGTGGGTGGGTCCGAAAAAATATCATTACATGGCAGAGAAGGGGAATTTGACACAAGATACAATGGGCTTGAGGAAGAGAAATCTGCCTTTTATATTTTGGAAAAATCAGTATTTTCATTTGTTACTTCAAATTGCACCCAGAACAACTAAAGGAACACATTGTTACAAGCTGCCTTCACATCCCATAAAAATTTGGTTTATTTTAAGATTAACTTTCGTTGCTGGTCCAGTGTAAATTTTTGTGTAATAGTCATATATCCCACCGTTTTGTTTTTGTAGGTTTTCTTTACATGTTGTATTTGGCTTTTGGAAGTTCAAGTGCCTTATTTGTATTGGGGTTTGCTAGTAAAACCACATAAATATTGACCACTGTTGCTTACAAAACTGCCTCACACACAATTTCGAGAGCTGCTTAACAATAAATAGGCCTGCCGCAAATACATATATAAACAAACAACTTGTAGTGTCTGAAGTATTCAGTGCATTTCCTTATGTAACACTAAAAATGCCTCACAACATACAAATAAATTCCACCTACTAATTAATCTGTTTCTACCTTCAGTACTTACTTCATTTCAAGTTGCAGCCATGTGCAATCCATTTCATCGTAAAATATTAAATAAGAGGGGAAGTAACTCAGTTTGCCCATCTCATACAATTTAGACTGCTGTCGCTGTTTCGATTAATTTGGCGTCATTCATTGTAAATGTTAAGAAAAGAAAAACCAAAACAAAACAATTTATAGCAAATAACGAACAACTGATATCAACTGCGATGAATCGAAATATGGAGATCTGCCCCTGGCCATGTATCACGAGGAAATGAGATTCTCAGTCACATGATCAGCAACAAATGGATGATGTTAGTGTCAAAACTTTCCTCCAGAGAAACCTTGACAGTGCAGTGATATGATGTGATGGGACAGGAAGGACAGCATAGATGCCGCCATTTTAAATGCATTGCAGAATGTTTGGACGTGACAGCCAGTGTGAATTTGCTGCAGACGGAGTTAAGTCCAATTCACACTGGCCGTCACGTCATGTCATGTCAAAACATTCTGCAGTTCATTTAAAATGGTGGCACCTACAGCGGACGTCCCATCGTATCATGTCAAAGCACTCTCAAGGTTTCTCTGCAGGGAAATTTTGACAGCTGACAACACCCATCACATGACCACATGCTCATTTCCTCCCCATATATGACCATTGGCAAATCTCAATATTTCGTACCATCACGGTTTTCATGCTTGATACTAGTTGTTTGTTGTTCATTATTTGCTGTAAATTGTTTTGTTTCATTATTTCTTTTGTTGAAATTTATAATAAATAATGACAGATTAAATGAAGTAGTTACACAGCAGTCTGCAAGAGTATAGTACATTACTTGCTATCTACTCCACATATGTAATGAATTATTGTAGATACCAGTATCATATTTAACATTTTACAATGAAATAGAAGTGAAAAAAGTACTGTGGGTCGAATCAGATTGTTTAGTAGGTAGAAATTTATATGTATGTTGTCAGGCATTTTTAGTGTTATACACAGATATGCACTGAAGTCTTCAGACACTGAAAGTTCGTTTATTAAATATGTATTTGTGGCACACCTATTTATTGTTAAGTAGCTCCCTGAATTGTGTCTGAAACAGTTTTGCAAGTACAGTGGTCAACATTTTTGTGAAATTCCCCTTCTGTACCACATACTGACATTTTTTCAGACCCAAGCAATTTCTTTGTGTTTTTTTGCATTTCTGTCTCCCTTCTCTAATATACATGCTATCACTGCAAGTTGCCACCCATTTGAGTCAAGAAACGTCATTTCCATACAATTGTGGACTCCAGCATCCACAAATATAAGCTGCGGTGTTATGTATGTGCACTTCCCACGTAAAAACATTTGAAAATCATCTTGCGAAGATCGCAATTACCGCGAAGAGAACAGTTGAGGATAGCAATGTGAGTTGAGGTCACCTGACTTGAATAGACTTGAGGTGCCGTTACCTGACAGATAGTGTGAATACACCTTGAAGTGACGGTGCCGTGCCATGATGTAGACAGTGTGAATTGGCCTTTACAGTCAAATAACTATCAGTTCATTTTTTCAGTATAACTGAGAGTAGTGTGAAGTAAAAGGAATATCATATCAATCGTGCCATACCCCTAGCATATTAACTGTCCACATACATTTCAGTTGATTTTTGAATGGTTATTGGCGTTTCATATTATATGAATATGGTTATTGGTCGCTGTTAAAAATATAATCCTCACAGCTGCAACAGAAAGTACACAGAACTTTGCAAAGGCACTGTTAAAATGAAATGTTAACAACGCGCTTTTTCAAGTATGAACTAATATGTAAACTGAATACTGTAGGTAAAAATCGAAGCCTAATATCTGTTGCAGTTCACTTAATGGAATAAGTGTAGGGCCTTGTAATACAACAGAAAAATATATGCAACGTGATAGAGTCATTTACTCCCGTATAAGATGATGCATCTGAGGGAAGTTTTAGGGTGAGATCTAGGAAACTGCTCGATTTCTTTAGCTGTGGAGAGGATCTTAATTTTTTGGTGGGAGAATGGCCGATTACATTTCCCCAAATCTTCAGTTTGTCGGGTAACTTACGTTTGGCGTTATAGTACGTGGAATTCCAGTGGATGATTGGCTATTGATCTAATTCTGCTTTGAGTATCCAGGTTGTGAGATTATGAAATAACACTACTGATGTGGGGAATACGAATTTGGAATACATTCTTGTGTCCGATTCCACTTGTTGATTTTGAGCGTCGACGTTATACCAAAGACAAGGACGCTACAAATGGCAGTCTTTGAAAGCAGCAGATAATATTCCTAAAGAAAGAAATGTAGCACTCACGCGATTATTTAGTTAGTCACGAATTATATCGAAACAAATTGAAGATAGTGGAAATAAATACGAACAAAACAGAAGAGAAATATACACACATCCAAAAAAGTTTTGCATCACCTCGGTTCTGAGAGTTCTGGAACCTGTACAGAAATGTGGAACAGAGATCAACATAAACATCATTTATGCCCTTTTTGTTGCTCATAAAAACCACACACTGCATGTTGTACCACCATACAGCGAGACCTTCAGAGGTGATGGTCCAGATTGCTGTACACACTGGTACCTCTAATACCCAGTAACAAGCCCTCTTGTATTGATGCATGCCTGTATTCGTCGTGGCATACCATCCACAAGTTCATCAAGGCACTGTTGGTCCAGATTGTCCCACTCCTCAACGGCGATTCGGCGTAGATCCCTCAGAGTGGTTGGTGGGTCATGTCGTCCATAAACAGACCTTTTCCATCTATCCAAGGCATGTTCGATAATGTTCATGTCTGGAAAACATGCTAGCCACTCTACTCGAGCGATGTCGTTATCCTGAAGGAAGCCATTCACAAGATGTGCACTATGGAGTCGCGAATAGTCGTCCATGAAGACGAATACACCGCCAATATGCTGCCAATATGGTAGCAATATCGGTAGCCGTTATGGGGCCTTCCATGACCACCAGCGGCATACGTCGGCCCCACATAATGCCACTCAAAAACAGCAGGGAACCTCCACCTTGCTGCACTCGCTGGACAGTGTGACCAAGGCATTCAGCCTGACCAAGTTGCCTCCAAACACGTCTCCGATGATTGTCTGGTTGAAAGCACATATGACACTCATCAGTGAAGAGAACATGATGCCAATCCTGAGCAGTCCATTCGGCATGTTGTTGGGCCCATCTGTACTGCTCTGCATGGTGTCATGGTTGCAAAGACGGACCTCACCGTGGACGTTGGGAGTGAAGCTGCGCATCATGCAGCCTATTGCACACAGTTTGAGTTGTGACATGACGTCCTGTGGCTGCACGAAAACCATTATTCAACGTGGTGGCTTTGCTGTCAGGGTTCCTCCGAGCCATAATGCGTAGGTAGCGGTCATCCATTGCAGTTGTAGCCCTTGGGTGGCCTGAGTGAGGCATGTCTGTGTCTCCTCCATATCCGAACATCATCGCTTTGGTTCACTCCAAGACACTTGGACACTTCCCTTGTTGGGAGCCTTTCCTGGCACAACATAACAATGCGGACGCGATCGGACTCTAGTATTCGCCGTCTAGGCATGGTTGAACTACAGACAACATGATCCATGTACCTCCTTCGTGGTGGAATGACTGTAACTGATCAGGTGTCGGACCCCCTCTGTCTAATAGGCGCTTCTCATGCATGGTTGTTTACATCTTTAGGCGGGTTTAGTGACATCTCTGAACAGTCAAAGGGACTGTGCCTGTGATACAATATCCACAGTCAACGACTGTCTTCAGGAATTCTGGGAACTGGGATGATACAAAACATTTTTTGATGCTTGTATATGTATGAATGAAAATCTAATATTGGGATTGCTAGCTAGAATTGACCTATATACCTTAATTCTAGTTATCGATTCTAATATTTGTTACTTTTTGTAAATTTTGGTTACTTGTATACTGGCTTTTCTTTTAGAATTTCTGTGTCAGTTTCCCCAGATTTCATGCAGCTCCTCTTTATATGCTTCTGTATGTTATTTATTTCATTTCCCTGTTGTTTTATTACATTTTAGTTTATGTTCGCTTAAAACCTCCACTTTCCCTAGGTAGTTCCGTTGGATTCAGTAATTATCATTAAAAATTAACGCTATTTCACAATATTACCACTTCTTCATGCACTATGCTGTAATGGGCTTTAAGGCTGTTTGTGCTTTTCTTCCTTGCGTAATTTACAATAATTTATCTCAGAAATGTATTTTTCTCTTTCTCTGTTATTATTTTTTGTCATTATCTTCCGTTCTTTTGGATGTAATTCGTGGCTAAGTAATTAAACGTATGAACTGGGATTGTAATTTTATCGTACTCTACATTCGTTTGCTTATGAATATTCTCAGGTGCTTTCAAACCATGCAAGTAAAAAATAAAGGAAAGGAGGTGACACTGTCTACCTTGGCGTGAAGCCAGAGGGGGCGGGGCCTCCCACCATTTTAAATAGCCGTAAACATTAATAGACTCCTTTTCCAAAAAATTTCGTGCCTGCAGTCACATAAGTTTCACTACTACTACTTCTTCTAATATTTCGGGTGTACAACTTCCAGCCATCTTAAGAGTGAGCGAAGGTGACTGATGCTCCAGCAGTTGCTCCATCCTTTTAAACCTGTGGGCCACGCCAATGCTCGTGCCGTCACAGATACTCAAGGCGCCAGAGACGTTGATAGGCGGAAAAGAGGTACAAAATATGCATGAAATTCTTCGACCATAGATACTAGTAGACTGGCCTTGCTGTGCAGAAGCTATAGGACTGGTGTGGCTCCAACATAAACTACGCAACTGTTGGCAAAACGTGGCGGGATTTCAAATCAGCGGTCTGCCATCCTATGTTTGTATCGTATGTTCCCCACATTTCTCAATTGACTGCCAAACGCTTCCAACAAATATTACTTTTTTATTTGCGAAAAATTATGCCAGAACTACATTTGACCTGGATTTATTCACAGTACTATTTATAAAATCTAACAAATACATTGAACGCCACTCTGGTGGGCAGCGGGACGAAATTACTATAACCTATCAATTAAAATAAAATGTCATTAAAATTCTTTTAAACAGTAAGAGTGGGCTCGTGTCAAAACTTTAAACATTGGATTCGCCGCGTTTTGAGCTCTAGTCACTTATAAAAGAAAATGGGATATGGGAATTATGTCAACTATAGGTGACAAAATTGTCGACTTTAGGAGGAGGTTCATTTTAGAGTATCAATTTTAGGTGCACTTCAAAGGTTCAGTTCCCACTATTTTTACAAAAGTTTAAACTATCAGTTTAAAAAAACGTAACGTGCTACAGTTCTATTCTAATATAATATTTTACTAACTCACTGTTATCACACACATTCTAACAACATTTAGACTTACAGGCATTGGAAGCACAGATTTCAGAAGACGAGGCATCATCTAACGAATGCCTTCTAGTGTGTGATTTACGGAGCTTCAAAAAGCGTCGGGATAGCATCACTACTTAGCCAGTTCCCGCCAGTCTTAGCCCTACAAAAACATCAGGATTAAAATTGACAGACACTGTAAATATAAATTATAAGTATACATTGTAAATAATAACTAACCTATCAAAACACTTCTCCTCAAAGTGCTTCGAGCAAAGGTGTGCAAATGTGCAGATGACTTAAAGTTGTTCCGTTTCAGGGCCTTCGGTTTTCATCCTTACGGAAACTATGAGTAGGAACGAGAAACAGCTATACTTACTTCTGTAACCGAATTATCACAGATACTTTCCAAAATGTAATATGAGTCTGACTTTACAGGCATCACTTTCAACACTTTACGTGATACTCTATTTCAAGTGTAAAAACATATAAAAGTGACTTCAGCAGATTTCAATAAATGCATCTCCACTATCATAGAAACACATACACGTGAAATGTAATGCCATTTTCCCCGACAAAACGCTGACTACAGCCATAAGCGCAACACGAAACAACCATGTTTTGCCAACATTCACGTGACTTCAGCCCAGAGATGTTAGAGCCACGAAAATGACGTCAGGGCCAGTCTATTATATTTATGGTCGAAGATGAAATTGGATCTTTCGGTGCGTGCTCGATCCACACGGTGATATGGATGTATCACTGTGAGCTGCACTGTTGCGACGTCTTTGTGAGCTTCTTAAATAAGGTGTCGGGTTCCATAATTTGTCCAAGCTGTAGCCCCTATCTCTATTAACTAAATTCGTCGTCAACAGAATTTCAAGTGCTTCTTTCACTACTGGGTCCTAGAAAGATTAAGTCGAGGCTAAAATTTAGACGTTATCGTCCACCATAGATAACCCATTGTCAGTATAGCGTTCTACCACTGGTGATATATTAGGCTGTAAGAGCCAGGTGTACCTGCAGTGCTCTATGCATCTCTCATGGACTGTATGTATCGTCTGCTCAATGTATGAATGGCCATTCTCACAAGGGATCTTGTAAACTCCAGTCTTACGAAGCACCATATCATCTGTAATGGAATGCAGAAGTGCTGCTGTCGTTGGCGAAGGGTGAAAAATCTCTTTCACTTTTTGTTTTCTGAGAATCAGTCCTATTTTTGGCGATAAGCTTCTCATGTATGGCAGAAAACACTGGATTTAAGACGCCCTGTGTCTTCTTCTGAATTCCTTGGTTTCATTCATAGTGCCTTACGTATTTGCTGTGAAGCGTACCCATTGACTTCAAAAACTCTTCTCAAGTGTAGAAGCTCGTCTTCCAGACTGCTCTCATCAGCAGCGACGTGTGCTCTGTGTACCAGAGTTCTGAGAACACTTCTCATCTGCGAAGGATGTAGGCAGCTATTTGCACGTAGATATAAATCCGTAGGGGTCGATTTTTGATACATTGCATGTCCCACAGTGTCAACATCTTTGAGTCGTACCAAAACATCCAAAAATGGAAGGCACTCATCTTTTTCGATTTCCATAGTGAACTAAATTTGTCTATGGATGGAATTCAGATGATTTAGAAGTTCCTTTAATTTGTGTTCACCTTCAAGTAAGCCGTTTCCAGCACCTTTTCCTCGAAGTCCCCCATAGAAATTTAGCCGCCAAGAATCAACCTTGGCGACACCGTCAGTCTGTTCATAAAATTTGATGTTGAATAAAAAATATGTCTAGCTCAAGACATGTTCAGACAGAGCTGAAATCTGTTTATCAAAGGTTTGCAAGTGAGAGATAATGATTCTGAAAGAGGAACCTCTGTGAACAACAACACTACATCAAAACTGACAAATATATCAGAACTATTTAGTTTGAGTCATTGTAGTTTGCCAATGAAGTCCAGAGAGTTAGGTAGGTGATGAGCGCATTTTCCCCACCAGAGGCCTTGATACAACACTAAGTGTTTGGCGCAGTCACAGGTTGGAGAGCCAATGTTACTCACTATCAGATGCAGAGGAACATCTTTCTTATGGAGCTCTGGGAGTGCATAAAGCCTCGGAGCAAATGCACCACATGGTTTACATCTTTGCTCAACTTCTATTGGAAAGGGGGAGGCGTTCAGAAGCGCAGCAGGACTCCTTACCACCTAGTTGTTGGGTGCTTTACCGATCTTCCAGTATGTACTGTCACTCAGTAAACTGTTCATTTTATCATGATAGTTGTCACGTGACATTAAAAGAGTGGAAATATCTTTATCAGCTGGAAGAACCACCATCTCGGTGTGCTGGCGAAGCTTACATAGTGCAGCCCTCTGTGCCACAGATATGTTACTCCTTTGTGGGTGAGAGTTCATAACTGCTCAACAACTTTCACATTTTATTTCTTCTGCTGATTCCCTTTGAAGAGGTTGAACAGCTTCTGCAATGGCACTCATGAATGCAGGTATTGGTAAAACATTTGGAGTAGGTGCAAAGTTCAGGCCTTTACTTAAAACCATCATAGCATCGTCCAAAGCTTTATCCATCATATTAATGATGAAGTGTTGAATAACAATTTCTTGCTGTGAAGATAAAGCCGGCTAAACTTTGCCATCTGTCTCGACATAGCCACCTCACGAACTCAGTGTGACTTGGCCTACGTCATACCATGAATCCAGTTTCATGAATTACAAAATCGACTGCCATGAGTACGATTTTAAGGAATGTTGGTGTTACTACTGTTAAGGAGAGGATCCGCTTTACCCGTCGAAAATTTGACTTGTTTTCTGAATAACTTTATCACCTGCATCTGAAGATATCTGTGGAGTTACTGGAACTGGATTGGAATTCCATAAAAAAATTGCACAAGTTTTTTGTATTCATAAGTTGATAAGCTACACTTCAATGAGATTGATCTATGATACAACATCATAACGATGCCACTAAGGCTTAGACATATGGTATACCGTGAGAATACAGTCAACTATTTTCCATTTCAGATTACCTGTGGTCCACATGTAATTCGGTAAGTATAAAATCTGTAAAAAGTATTAACGTATTGCATACTCTTTACAATACTTCATAGCTTTCTGTACTATGTATGAGATAAAATACAGTGAGTGTTTTTCTCCACAGTAATGCCAGAAATTATTAGGCACATTATTTGAGAGGGTTGGTGATGTGCTACATCTTGTATTACTGCTGACATGAGTTTCCTATGCTGCCCAAAATTAACGCTATGTATTCTTACAAAATGTACACAGCTGCGTGGTTTCTGGCCAGCAGATATTTCCGTAGCAGTATGAAAACACTTGTACACTTCAATAGCTACCATCTCTGTAAGTACCACCGGCTTCTACGATCTTAAACTGGAGTCTGGAACACAGACACCAACTTCTTGGTTACCTGTAATGGTAGCCCATTAACTCCCAGAGAACAAGAACTGTGAGCGAATACAATAACTGCCACAGAAAAATACCGATGTCTGACAGTTATTTCCATAGTCCCGCAAATTCCTTATGGTCACTCCATTTGTACCAACTGCCTAAACTGAATTGACACACAATTTGGTGGCTGATGAAATGACTGTACATACGAAAAGTCTTACAGTCACTCCCATCATCCCTAAAACTGAAACCATAAGACCTCATACTAACCACTGTGATATCACTTGCCTAAACACGATACCTATGGATCAAAGTTAGCATCAGCCACAGCACTGACACCAGATTAATTTGTGCCAACAGTAGTGAAAGCACATGATAGCGTAGTACACACTTATATAAACAGATGATGTGGAGCCTCACAGTTATTTCCATGAACTATAGAACATCTACTAGATGGTCCGTACCTCTCCTTTGTTCCAGATTTCAGGTGACAAGAACGTGTAGTACGATCTTCAGTTAACAGATGGCGCAATGCAGTATTGGAAGTTATTAAAATAACTTTTGGTATCAGAGGAGCCGTTATTACAGTAACTACTACTTCTCAGTAACTGGTTATTTGTGTCAGTTAAGTTATTTTTTGCCACCTCTATAGCACTATCAGCGCCACGTCATCCCAGCACTAACCAAGTGACAAACGAAAAATCAGAACTGGAAGGCCAAATGGGAAAGCACTGTGTTTCACCAGCATGCATGCAAACTGAGTTAATTTCCAGATTGGAAAC
This sequence comes from Schistocerca americana, assembly GCF_021461395.2. Lineage (NCBI taxonomy): Eukaryota > Metazoa > Arthropoda > Insecta > Orthoptera > Acrididae > Schistocerca > Schistocerca americana. The sequence continues at coordinate 226,224,610 of NC_060119.1, forward strand.
AGCTGATTTTTGTTGACCGTTTAAAGTACCACTACTTCTTCGAAAATTTGCCTACTTAAGGACAATTCACACTGGTCGTCACGTCAGATCACATCATGTCACATCATGACCCATTAAAAGATTATACAGTACATTTCAAATGGCGGCACCTACACTGGCTGTCCCATCACACCACATCACAGCGCCATCAAGGTTTCTCTGGAGGAAAATTTTGATGGCTGGCATCATGTGTCCATTGGTTATCACATGACCCACAAGCTCATTTTCTCCCAATATGCAGCCATGTGTGGACTCCATATTTCGTTTTGTCATGGTTTTATTACTTGATTATGAGTTGTTTAGTGTTCATTATTTGCTATAAATTGTTTCGTTTCTTTATTTCTTTTTTAAAATTTGTAATAAATGACAACACAATAACAGTAGCAGCGAGGCAGCTTTCTGAATTGAACAACATGAGCATACTAAATTTCTTGCCCTCTATTGTGTATTTAAGCTGTACCACATAATGAAATTTTTTCTGACCCATGCAATGACTTTGTGTTGTCTTACACTTACCTTGGAAGTTATTCGATATATTGGTAAAAGTGAAAATCTGAGGGTGCAAGATGAGGTGAATAAGATTAGCATTGAATGACTTCCCAATCCAACTGCTGCACAGTGTTTCTTATGAGTCTAGTAGAATGTGGGTGGGCATAATTGTGGAGTAGCAACACTTCATACAGTCTTCCTGGTCATTGATCTTGGACTGCATCTGCAAGACATCTCAGTCTTTGAAAATAAATGTCAGCAGTGATGGTTGCAATTTGGGAAAGCAATTCATAGTACACCACACCATCACTGTTCCACCAGATACACATTATTATGTTTTGTAGATGCACACATGTTTTAGCAGGGGGAATTGCAGTATTGTTTGGGGTCAGACATTGCTTTCTTTTCCTTGTGATCACATGAAAATACGATTTATAGTCCCCAGTAACGATACAGCATAGGAATGGTTAGTGTTGTTCACCAACCAAGTGATGACGAACAAGAAGACATGCAAATATAGCCACTCGCTATTTTTGTGATTTTAGCTTAGAGCATGTGGCACCCAAACAGCCGATTTTTGGACTTTCCCAACTTCATAACAAATATCACACAATGGTGGAAGAATCACAGTTCATGATATTTGCCAGTTCTCGAGTACATGGACATGGATCATTATGGATCAATGTGTTTAAATGATCTTCATCCAACCCCAAAGGTCTTCTGAACCTTGAGAGTCACTAAGAGCAAAACGATCCTCTTTAAAATGAGAAAACCATTTTCCTACTGTGCTTTATCCAATGGCATTATCCTCATACATGGCGCACAAGCGCCGACTGCATGGGCCCTGAGGGGGCCCAAGCCCCCTCAAAACTTCTTTTGTGGAGACGGAACCCCCACAATAATTTAAGAAAATTATTAGTTATATTATGCTTTGTAAAAATCACAAAATTATGTTGGAATTTTTTTATTTTCCTTGTTTGACTATAGTTACCTTTTAAAATGCATTCAGTAATGAATTGAAACAAATAATTATTATGGTAGTAAGCAGGTTAACTGAAAGCAATTGGGGTGAATCATGATAGTGTTAAGGTGCTGCGGGCACACTTAAAATTTGTTCCAGTGCGTGAACCTTTGGGTAAAGTCTGGCGCCAGTAGGCCAGCGCTGCAGCTGCAGTGACATCAAAAGGACTGAAGCAGAAGTGCCTGGAACTTATCCGCCTAGCATCGCCTTGATGCTTCGAGATATTACGACGCCGCGGCTATATAAAGCCCACCCTGCTGTCACAGTCGTTCACTGTGGATAGTTTCGCTCAGTGCATGCTGCAGACGTGTTTAGTGTTCTGACTTTCGTGTCTAGTGGATTGTTTTGTAGGACTATATTTTATTCGTTTACTATGGTCTCTTAGTGTATTATGAATTAAGTTTGCAATGGATAAATTTGTTACCAAAAAGAAGCGCTTGCAAATTGATGATACTGCAAGTCAACCTCCAACAATTATTGTATCGTCAATTGTTTCGTCATCTTCAGGCGAGAACCGTTCACAGCTGGAACCCGGACTATCCGGTAAGCGAATATAATTTCAGAACTCTTGATTGATCAGATATACATGGCTAGAATACGAAGCATCTACCGAAAAAGTTTTTTGCAAAATCTGCAAAGAGGCAAATGCTAAAAATCTATTACAATTTTCTTCAAAAACAAAAGGCGCATTTACTTCTGTAGGGATGCATTTACTTCTGGAAAAAGGCTTTGGAAAAATTCCATCATCATGAAAATACGTTTACCCATAAAGAAGGTGTTCTGAAACTAAATACTATCACTAACTGAAGTGTGGCCCTCCAAGTGAATGAACAGATAGAGATAGTGATTCTGAAGAAAGACCGTTTAGCTCTTTTTTACTATTTTTTTACAATTTTTACTACCATGTAATTTCTATGCTGACAAGGACTAGCAATTAGATGGCATGAAGATGTACACTCAATTTTTTTTCAGTTGTTGGAACTCCAAAAGAATGACATATCTGAGTTTAAAGATTGGTTAGGGCGTTCGGGGTATAAGTGGTTGTCCCACGATATTCAAAACGAGATCATTGATCTGCTAGGAAAGTCTGTGTTGAGAAAGGTATTGGCTTCAATCAAGAAGACTGAATATTTTTCTATTATGGTTGATGAAACAAGTGATTCTTCGATTCACGAACAAGTGACATTTTATATTCATATTGTTGATGATTCCTTAATCAGTAATGAAGGTTTTATTGTCTTATGAAAAGACCCCCAACACTGAATCAAAAGCTCTGTTTGGTATTTTAAAAGATGTTTTTGCTTGTCTTGATTTGTCAATGGATAATTTAAGAGGACAGTACTATGATGGTGCCTCGAAAATGAGAGGTGAGTTCAAAGAACTAAAAAAGTTAGTTTTGGATATACAACCAAAAGCACATTATGTGCACTGCACTTTTCACAGTTTAAACTTGGCAGTGGTAAACACTCTCTGCCATCTTATGTCTATGAGGGATATTATGGCTTTATACAAAAAACCATTTCCCACCTAGTTATTGAAGTATAGATTGGATCATTCACATTTTTAGCAGTAATCGACTCTGGACCACCTATGTCAATTATAAATGAAGAAACTTTCAACGAATGTAACAAAGAGAATACTTATCCTATGTTACCATTAGGCAAAACTAAAGTAAAAGGAGTAGTATCTGGTAAAGGAGTAGATGTATAACTATAGACACACTTATCATTTTGTATTGCAGGTCATACGTTCCACTCAAATTTTTGGATTGTTCCTTTATTGACAACAGACGTTATTTTAGGTATGAATTTTTTGGTACAACATGACACAATTATTGACTTTCAAAATTTCTCTTTAATGTTAAAGGATGCAAATTTGGAACTGGCATTAGAATTTCAGCACCTTTTATCTGCAGAAGAACAAGCAATTAATCGGACAGAGGTCATTTCTACATCATCTAACATAGACTGTAATTCCACATTGTTCACAGATGCGTATGTACACAACTACAATACACCAGACGAAGCCGACTATGACGTTATGCAAATGATTTCTGAGAAGGTAAAACAGAGCAGTGCAGATACAGATGATGAACGTACTCAACTACGCAAAATTCTTTTACAGCAAGCTCCAGTTTTTGACAACATCCCTGGTACTAAGGCCGGTTTTATGTATGAATTTCAAGTTAAACATCATGACACATTTGAAGCTAAACAAAATCCTACTCCTTATATCCACAGAGAACAAGTTAAGATAGAATTGCAAGCTATGCTTGACCATGGAATTATTCAACCGGCAGTTAGTCCATACATAAACCCACTTCATATTGTTAAGAAAAAGGATGGATCGCTTCGCCTCGTACTTGATTTGCGTCATGTCAACGACATTATTATCAGTGAAACAGATCACCCATAGACACTAGAAGAACTTCTACAGAAATTTAATGGTACTGCTATTTATTCCACATTAGATTTGAAATCGGGATTTTGGCAAATTCAGCTCCATCTGAACTGCAGAAATTACACAGCATTTCTCTGTTTTGGTGACTGTTATCAATTTTGCAAATTACCTTTCTGTCTAACCATTTCTTCAGCAGGTTTTATTCGCAGTTTAAATACTATACTTCCGACAGAGCTTGAAGACAGAACCACAATGTATGTAGACGACATCCTTATCGCAGAAGCTAACTGGTCTGAACACAATTTTATTCTGGAACAACTGTTGCAAACTTTTCGTGCACAAGGACTCACAGTTAATCTTAGTAAATAGAACTTTGGCAAAACTTCCATAAAATTCCTTAGACATGTAATTTGAGAAGAAGGCATTGCGCCTGGCCTGGAAAAACTTCAAGCTTTACGTGACATTACTGTTCCAACGACGAAGAAACAACTATGCAGCTTTCTGAGTTTAATTAACTTTTTCCGTAAATTTATTCATTACTCTGCTTTAGACACACCTAGATTATGCCAGTTGACGGGTAAAAACGCTATTTGGTCCTGGGATAGCCGAGCACAGTCTAAATTTGTTAATCTGAAACATGCCTTGTCAAATGCACCACTTTCATCACACCCAGATCCTACAAGAAATTTTTCCATTGCCACCGACAGTTCCAACACCACTTTAGGTGTACACATTTTTCAGGAAATTGAAGAAGACGGTGCTACAGTAATTAAAAACATCGCCTTTGCAAGTCGCATTCTGTCACCTGCTGAACGCAATTATTCTGTTACAGAACTTGAAACATTATGTGTTGTATGGGCATTTACCAGATTTAGGCATTTTCTTTATGGAAGACGTACTACCGTTGACACAGATACTACAGCTATATAGTTTTTATTTCCGCTAAATTTACTCATGACAGGTTAAGTAGATGGAAACTTTATTCACAGGAATTTAATTTTATAATTTTTCACACTCCTAGTACACAAAATATTGTAGTAGACGCACTATCCCGTTCTCTCAGCAACAATCAGCAAGACATCGCAACCAACTTCTGCCAAGCAAATTTTAGCGTCATGTATATTCAACAAGTTGCATTTGAAAATTACATTTCGTTGTCATCACAAGACATAGCACAAGTGCAAAGCAAAGACAACGTATGGAAGGAAATTAAACACCTTTGGCAAAATAGGAGTAACATTACCATTAGAAACCATTATACTGTACGCAAGAACATTCTGTTTCGCCGCTATCACCCTGACAGCAACAACTGGTTATTATGAATTCCTGACGAGCTTGTTAACAAATTAATTTGGTATACTCATTTAAGTTACGCACATTATGGAGCCAGAAAATGTTTTCTTATACTGAGACAGAACTGTTATATTGCCAACATGGAGAAACGTATTCGACGAATTTTAGCGTCTTGTAAAATCTGTGAGAAAGCTAAATCAGACGTGACTTCACATATTCCTCCGTTACATCCCATTGTACCGATTAAATTGAGACATATGGCTGCTGTAGACATTTTTGGACCGATTCCCAGAACTAATAGAGGTTTTTGCTACAGCTTTGCCGCTGTTGAACTCACTTCGTAATTTGTTACCTTCACTCCGATACGCAAAGCTACTGCTAAATTTATTTCGAAAGCATTTGTAAAACATTTTTTATTTCATGTAGGGCATGTATTGAAAGCAATTTCCGATAATAGACTACAATTTCGATATGCGATATGGACACGTATGTCACGAGCTAGAAACATTTCTCCAGTCTATATATCCACGTATCACACCTCTTCAAACCCTTCTGAACGACTGATGAAAGAAATTGGTAAACTGTGTAGAATATACTGCCATAAAGGACATATTGATTGGGATACACACATACTCTCATTCCAGGATGTAATTAACTCCATACCAAATGAATATACTATGCTATCTCCGACTGTTATACTGAAAAATGTTGAACCACCCAACAAAATAAAAGAACTAGTATCTTTTCCTATATCTCGTCGGCTACACCACCATGAAATAATTGACATTGCGCTCAACAATATCAAGCATACCACAGAGCGCCGGAGAAGACAGCAAAAACAAGTTTGTACATGCTGTGACTTTCGCATAGGACAAAAGATATTAGTACGCACACATTATTTATCTAGCAGAGGAAAGAGTAGATGCAGTAAATTTGAGCTTCTATATGCAGGTCCATATAGAATTCGAGCATTCCTCATCACAATGTAGTACATGTCAAAACTTTGAGAACCAGAAAAAGCAAGGACAATCACCATATTTCCAATATTAAAACTCTTTATTGAATGAACCTACTTTATGATTTATCACTGTAATGCCTTTTCCTGATATTTGTATGACCACTTATGTAATTATATCTATGTGACTACTTACTGATGATGAACGTATTTTTTCTTGGCAAGTGCCCGGCAAGGTAAGGTAAGCAGGTCGCTTTTCTTGTCGTTATATATCAGACTGTGCACATTTTCCATTGTTTTGTGTATGTATCATTGTTTTCCTATCGAAAGTAGAATTTTTGTCTGTTGACTTTGATATTTTGCCTTATGATATCTCAATATCTCGACTATTCTAGATTTTTTTGCTGCTACATTATTATATTGTGTGTACATTTTTGCACTTGAAAACCATGTTTTGGCCTAATACGTTTTCTGTCTTGCTGTGCTGTATGCTTAGTTATATCACTAGAAACAAGTTTTCATATAATGGATATATCAATTAAATGCAAGATATTAATCCATATTTATCATTTTCAGAAAGCAATACCGTGTAAAAGAAATAAACTAAACAACCACAGTGGTTTACTATAAAATGGAAATTTTACCATCGGAATGAATGAAAGAAAATGCTGTGCCTTGTCATGAAGATTAAATGAATCAGCATTAACAAGCATTAACAAGAATATATTATACACACTGTATGATAGCAGTCTTGACTAATTATTTTTCTTTCAGAATACGAGGCGATTATTGCAGGCTGTCAGACAAAACTACACACGTTAATTTTAGTGATGAAATATGCTAGAAGTAAGAAACTCTATAATATGTGAAATAATGAATGATAATGAATAGTTGTATGAGGAAAATGATAATATGAATATGAATAATGAATAATGAAGTGTCTTTTTCTTGCAGATGATAATAAATGGTGATGAATAGTTGTATGAAGAATATGGTAATATAATAATGAAGTTTTTCTTTGCAGATAATGATAATGATGAAGTTTATATATTTTCTATTAGTTAAGAGATGCTATGTAGTTATTTAAGTATTTGTTGCAACTCTTTTTGACAGTATGTCATGTGTCACATAGTATAATGACTGAATGTTTTGGGAAAGACAGCTAGAGTACATACATACTAAATACACGTTTCATTACCTGTTAATTTGTAGTTTAATACTTTTCAACATAATATGAATACATTTCTTCTTTCAGCTCAATAACCCACTTTGTATTTTTTTCCAGGAGAAGCTTTTCATTACATTAAAATGATTTATGAAATATGTTATATGCTGCAAGCACTTAGTTATTAAACCTGTTCTAGTACTTGCATTTTTTTACCCAGTTGTTTCTATCATTCATGAATGTGATCACATAACCTTGCTACAGCTGACTCATGACAAATGACGTTGTTAATCCTTATTTCCAGCAATAAGTCAAAAGCAAATATTTTCATGCCCCAGCAATTGACTATCGATCCCAACGCAATGCATTGCTAGTACAAAAAATTATTATTATTACCAGTCCCAATTACGAGGTGCATTCAAGTTCTAAGGCCTCCGATTTATTTTCTAATTAACTACTCACTCGAAATCGATGAAACTGGCGTTACTTCTCGACGTAATCGCCCTGCAGACGTACACATTTTTCACAACGCTGACGCCATGATTCCATGGCAGCGGCGAAGGCTTCTTTAGGAGTCTGTTTTGACCACTGGAAAATCGCTGAGGCAATAGCAGCACGGCTAGTGAATGTGCGGCCACGGAGAGTGTCTTTCATTGTTGGAAAAAGCCAAAAGGCACTAGGAGCCAGGTCAGGCGAGTAGGGAGCATGAGGAATCACTTCAAAGTTGTTATCACGAAGAAACTGTTGCGTAACGTTAGCTCGATGTGCGGGTGCGTTGTCTTGGTGAAACAGCACACACGCAGCCCTTCCCGGACGTTTTTGTTGCAGTGCAGGAAGGAATTCGTTCTTCAAAACATTTTCGTAGGATGCACCTGTTACTGTAGTGCCCTTTGGAACGCAATGGGTAAGGATTACGCCCTCGCTGTCCCAGAACATGGACACCATCATTTTTTCAGCACTGGCGGTTACCCGAAATTTTTTTGGTGGCGGTGAATCTGTGTGCTTCCATTGAGCTGACTGGCGCTTTGTTTCTGGATTGAAAATTGGCATCCACGTCTCATCCATTGTCACAACTGATGAAAAGAAAGTCCCATTCATGCTGTCATTGCGCGTCAACATTGCTTGGCAACATGCCACACGGGCACCCATGTGGTCGTCCGTCAGCACTCGTGGCACGCACCTGGATGACACTTTTCGCATTTTCAGGTCGTCATGCAGGATTTTGTGCACAGAACCCACAAAAATGCCAACTCTGGAGGCGATCTGTTCAACAGTCATTCGGCGATCCCCCAAAACAATTCTCTCCACTTTCTCGATCATGTTGTCAGACCGGCTTGTGCGAGCCCGAGGTTGTTTCGGTTTGTTGTCACACGATGTTCTGCCTTCATTAAACTGTCGCACCCAGGAACGCACTTTCAACACATCCATAACTCCATCACCACATGTCTCCTTCAACTGTCGATGAATTTCAATTGGTTTCACACCACGCAAATTCAGAAAACGAATGATTGCACGCTGTTCAAGTAAGGAAAACGTCGCCATTTTAAGTATTTAAAACAGTTCTCATTCTCGCCGCTGGCGGTAAAATTCCATCTGCCGTACGGTGCTGCCATCTCTGGGACGTATTGACAATGAACGCGGCCTCATTTTAAAACAATGCACATGTTTCTATCTCTTTCCAGTCCGGAGAAAAAAAATCAGAGGCCTTAGAACTTGAATGCACCTCGTATTACCAGTATACAACTAAATAATGCTACCAGTTTAAGATATATTTCTAGTCCTAAATATAATACAAATTCAACTGATGTGTTGATTCCATTATGTCTATGTATTATTAGACTAAACAGCTTGAGTACTAGTTCCAATGTCTTGCATTTTAAATATGTCTTATGTCACTCGCATGATATCAAATATAGTCACTAGCGGCTTGTTGCTACACGCAATAACTCCTGTTTTGATGATAACTTCTGAATAATACTGAATAATGTTTTGTATTACTACATAAATGCTTTATAACTATCCAACGAGTGCCAATAATACTGTAATGAGATGACTTATGATGCCAATAATTACTGTACTGAGATGACATATGAATGATGCTTTATAATACTGCATAAATGCTATGCCAATAATCTATAATGAGATGACTTATGAATAATGCTTTGTAGTACACCATAAATGCTATGCCAATAATTACTGTAATGAGGTGACCTATGAATGATGTTTTGTAATACTCCATGCATACTACATAAGTGTTCTGTAACTGGCTAATGAATGCCAATGATTACTGCAATGAGATGACTTGTGAATAATGTTCTGTAATACTCCATACATACTACATAAATGTTTGTAATTAGTCAATGAGTGCTAATAATTATTCAAATCGGTTGATACACTAATGTAATTCTGAATGATGACTAGTATAAGACCTAATGTAACCTTCACCTTCTGACCTAATTACCACCAGTTACTGCGATATCCGTATGCTCTGTCCATTCTCATGATAATGGAGCACTATATTTGGTTTTTGCACTAATTCTATGTTGATGTAAGAATATGGATTCTACAAGAATGTGGTGTTGACATATCAAGCTGTCCACCATCTTGAACAATGGAGATGTTATTATGGAGCTACTGTTTGGAGTACCTAATGTACTACCACAATGATATCATACAATATTAATACATACACTGATAATTACTTCAGGGAAGAGAACTTCAGATTGCATTACTTGGTGTTGTGCTTCTGTAGACAGATATCGACTTTTAGTGCAACTATGTACAACTCACTGTGCTACAACCATGATGCTTTCCTTCCCATTCCTTTCCTAGTTCTTGTAAAATGGTAAAGACTTATACAGTGGGTGTGCACTTTATTTCATTTCTCAATATGTTTAAATTCTTATAAAAAGGTAAAGACTTATACAGTGTGTGTGCACATTATTTCATTTCTCAATATGTTTAAATTCTTGTAAAATGGTAAAGACTTATACAGTGCATGTGCACTTTATTTCATTTCTTAATAAGTTCTGTAATTATTATTTATCAATAATGTTATATATATATATATATATATATATATATATATATATATATATATGTATATACTCTGTGAATGTAGACTTAGTAAACTAAATAGATTATAGGAAAATTTGTTGCCTCATAGCAAGTCCAACTGACTCACCATCGCTACCAAATTTTTACCCCCCCCCCTTCCCTCGGTGGAGGGTTATGTAAGAGGTCCATGACTAAGGAATTCATTGCTAGCACACTCGAGCAGATGTAATTTCAGTGGATGGCTCATGCGCTGCCTGCGATATCTAAGCTATAATAGTATAGCAGTGTCGGCTGCAGAGAGCAGTGCCGGCAGCAGTAGTAGTTGTAGCTCCGGCAGTAGGAGTAAGTAGTAGCTAGCAGTAGGGTGTATGGAGTTGGCGGGGCCAGTCGTGGGGAGCGATGGTGGTGCCTGAGGGATGTAATATAAGATAAAAGCAGCTGCACGCATATCTAGTTTGTTACAACTAAATTTGCACTATTGTTATATCAAGTCGCATGTAAATGTTTAAAAAATCTTTTAATAATAATCCTTTTTATAAAATTAACCTTTTGACATTCATTCATCTGAATTTGAAGAATTTCCTAATTTCTGCAATCCATGCCCATCCCAATTAACGTAAGGAAAAATCAGTTGTTTCTTTTTATACATGACAAATCTAGTGGCCAGAATTGCACTGGGCTGTGCCAGAAAAATTTCTTATAGGAGCAAATATATATATACACATTATCCTGCGACTTCATTGAGGTAAGAATTTTCAATTTATTCAGAATGATCTTTCAGGGCCATGGCGCAGCACTGCTGACGTCTAAATTTACCGGTTTAGATTCACAGTCAGTTAATTATTGAAAGGTTATATATGAGTCACATTTTTTATTTGGAGGTTAGTCACATTATTATTGCAAGGTTACGGAATAATAAACGGTTGGGAGGTTACACTGAATGTGAATGATATACTTATTTTTTCTGTTGGGAGGTTACAAGGTTCATTAATTTTGATGAACAAAATCCAGCCTATGATACCACAGATTCATAAATCAGTGGTATCCAAAGCATAGATAATAAGGTGCTGTAATATAGAAATATAGATTGGAAGAGGGAACAACTACTGAACAATATAAGAAAGAATATCTGCCAAGAGTGGCATGGTACAACTGACAATACCGACAGGTGAAAGTGGAGTTATGAGATACTACCTGGTTTGTCCGACTTTTTGAACACTGAGGTGGCTAGTAATAATACAGTTAATTAGAACATTCTGAATAATACTTTATTAATTACAACGAAACTTATCTTTGCTTATTCACCTTGGCTGCAGCTATGAAACTGTGCACGTGTACCTGAAGTTCAGAACACACTAAATGAGCCATAGTTACTGAGTGGTGAATTGATACAAGTTCACAATGGCGGTACTGTGGCTTCACTACAGTCACTAGAAAACACAAATTCATACACACTTTTTGACACAATTCTGACAGCATTGGCGCATAGGCACAGTTCACAGGAGATAGAAGTATCTTTACTCCCTGGCAATCTACATGAGCTGTTCCACTGCGGGTGCACTACGATATTACTGTGACAGAAACTTCCTGGAAGTGGGCAGGAATTGACCTCGAACAGAATTGTCTCTGACGAAACTATTTCAGTGCAGAGGCGCCGTGGTGACGCCTCGGAATAATGGGGGTATCTCGTTCCCAGCATCTCATTGGCATCTCGAGATATCACTTTGTTGTGCAGTATCTCTGCAGTAGTCGATACTTTTTGAGCTGCTCTCGATACCTGACGACACTGCACCATCCCTGAGACAAAAATCTGTAATATATGAGGATTACTGAAAAGTAATGCCTCCAGATTTCTTATGTGGAAACTCGCAAAGCTTTTTAAATAAGACAAACGTTATTAACAACCTTCATTTTTATCCTTCATGACTAAGTATGTAATCCTCACCATAATTACTCTGGCGACTAACATATTTCTCTGAACGAGAGACCGTATTATTGACACCATCACTGTAGAATGTCTGACTTTGTTGACAGAGTTACAACCTCAAATCTACTTGCACTGCTTCTTGACTATCAAGGTGAAGTATTCAGAGGTGTTCTTTAAGTTTCCGGATGGGGCCAGTTTGTTGGAAAATTACTGCCATGACACAGAAGTAATAATGGTTCCAAGTTATAAAATTTTTAACGGAGTTTGACCACCTTGACGTAAGATAGGCTGGCTATGCCACGATTAGCGGTGGACCAGGAAGCACGGTGATTCAAGAAGGGATGCTGCACTGTCTGCAGCTCTGCAGTAGCTGAGTGAGAGAGAGCTCACGCAGTGGGAAAACAGAAAAGGACAGCGACTAAACAAAATAACACGCACGCTCTTTCGCGTGGCGAGATACCGCAAGCAGCAATAGACACAGCTAGAGAAAACACTCATAGATCAATTTAACTAGCTGCTAAGAGAGAATTAAAGCAAGGGTAGCAGAATAACGAGGCTACATTAGGTCATCGCTAGTAAACCGCACGTCACAGAACTACAGAGAGCTCTTTAAATACCAGAGCCCCAGTTCCATGTAGGGAAGAATGGATCAGGTCTATGGGAACCATGGAGTCCGTGTCGACGACATTCCGTTCCATGACCATGTTGTTTTAATAAGTCTTGTCTCAGATCAAGCAACGCAGTACCCCTTTGTAAATTGGCATCAGAAGTGTCGACTCCGCTTTTTTCAGAGTTGAACTCCACTGATGAACTCCATGCTGTATCACACCAACCACTACTGATGGAAGAGCTGAAGAACTGTCAACGACAGTGCAGTACCAGGTGCTGTATTCTCTGAGTGTGGGATGGAAGACGACGACCAGGGTTCCTGGTGGACCACCATCTGGTACACCTAAGCGCATCTTGGTGCGGAGCCTACCAGGTCGGCAGTACTGGGTTCAACACCTGCTGTCTACACCACACTGCAGATGGGATGATCCACAGAAGAAGAGGAATGGAGTGGGATAGAGTACACTCCCTCAGCCGGTAGCAGCTATCCATGCTGTACCAGGCTGGGCTAAGCATCCGTATCGACGCAAGAGTAACGATGTCGCGCTAGGCGCAAGGACTGGCGCAGTGTCGGACACCGAGAGTCTGCCCGTGACCAGGGCAGGAGGCATCTACGGTCAACAGCGCACCACCCTTTGTAAAGTTGTCACAATAAACCATCTACTGAATATTTATGTTTTCTTAGTGCCACAAGCGCTTCCAGACGATTCCTGACGTGCTGGACATTTCTCCTAAGAGTCGTCAGGCGTATTTTCCCTGGAATTTCGGCAGACATTTTTCCAATTTCGTTTCTGCAAGATGTAAATGGAGTCAGCCCAAAGAAATACTTTCAAGCGACGCCCAGTGCTGATGCAAAGTATTGGCTTGTTACCAGTTAACAATATTATTTTGAACATCGAATTTTACGTGCCCGTTTGGCAATGTGGTCCCAGATTAGTATAGCGCGATATTTGTTTTATCGATATATATTAACAGAGATAGTAAACACGAAGAATAAATTGAACTCCTACAACCACTGAGTAGCGCTTCTGCATTGCTATAGCTTTCATTGTGGCCCTGGATGGTCCTGTCGCTGCTGGAATTTTGGTTATTCTTCGTGTTTTACTTTCCCTGTTAATACATATCGGTAAAACAGATGTCGCAGATGTGGTACCGTTAAATCGAATGGGCACGTAAAACTCAGCTTTAAAAATCATTTGCTCATAATGAGGAACAAATCGATGCTCTCTATCGACAGTGGACATCGCCTGAAGGCTGTGATGAAATTTATTTGTTTGGGATGACTCGAGCTACACAGTGCAAAAAGTAAATTATAAATATCTGCCCAAACACCAGGCAAAATATGACTGACAACCTATAGGAGAGACACCCTGTATACCTAGAAACACCTCAAACAATATTTAGAAAGGCATTTTTACCTTATACATAGTGTTTTTCTAAGTGCCAGATAAGGTCATAAACAACCACATTTGTCTCTTTCAAAAGAAAATGTTTCACTATTAAGAAAGGATATTTAATGAAAATTGTTTCTTCAATTGGCGTTTTTATTTATGGACTCTGTGGATTTTTTTCTGTGAGCAGGTATTGCGAAACTTACACTTTTTAGATATTTGGCTTCTTTCAGGGAAGAATAGTCAAGGGAAAAATATTCAAGTCCTCGTGAAACCTTTGTAAAATGACACAAAGACAAAGAAAACAATAAAATAAAGTTTAAGCAAACCAGAAAGCATAATATCTACTAATGTAACATAATAGAATGTGAAGAATATAGATTAAATTTCGAAGTTATCAGACGATGACACAATCCTCCCTACTCCTCTCAACAACAAAACTTCCTTCCTGATAAACTTAGACGTTGAAGTTGATATCCCATTACATCTATTTCTGTTTCGTTCTGTTGACAGCCAGGATGAATGTTGCAATTTTAAAATCACTGTTTTTTTAATATTCTCTTCCATTCTGTTCTCAGTATTATTACATAGAATTGCTTATTTTGCACTCATCACATAATTAGTTTTATTACAGAGATTGCATGGTCTTCAAATTAAATTGTAAGCTGTATTTTACAATTTGATTTGTTCACAGTCACATTTCCAATAAAAGATCATAAATTTTTCCATTATGTATAAATTTATTTGTATTATAGAACACATTTTCTTTCAACCATGTCTCTATGAATATTTTAAATTTATTTTCTTCCCTTCACTTGTGTCATATGGTATATCGTTGGAAAATATTTTGCCACACATATAAAGTCATTTCTGACATTCATTAATCAGATCCAAGGAAAATCGTCTTAGTGGTTCGATCTGCACATCTGATCTATTCTCATACATATAATCATTCTGTTTCAAATGTTAAAGTACCTTGACTATCTGTAAACTGGGACTGTAAGTATATTATTCTCAGTACAGCATTGTCTGCAATCAGTTAAGTCAGTTATACCAAAAATACGTCAAAGGCTTTCTTCTGTGAAAGGAAAACTTAGTTTTTCCCTTAAGAAGTATGCATAATGTAAGTGTGTATGGAAAAAGCCATATCATTCCACAGGGATGAGCTCTTTCCTCACACATTCCTCTGGTTTCCTTAGGTGAATGAAATTCTTGCCAACTTACTGCTGAACTTTTGTGCGTGAGTATTCCAAGCATATGCCTCACAGTTTTACAGAATGCTAGAGTTCATTTTGTCCATTATTAATATTTCTAGTAGAGAAGAGAGGGTGGTCAGTTTAATTGTTGTTTATGTAATTCTATTTTCCTGGAACCACTGAGCTACATTTTTCATGATAGAGTTGTTAATTTGTTTTGCAACACTAATATCATTTTGGGATGTGGCAAAAGTTCTGTCATTCATGTGCATGGTAGATTTATATGGTAATAAATGAGGCAGGTCATCACATAGATAATAAATAAGACAATTCCGAGCACAATCCTTATGGAACTCCATATTTTACTTTGAGAAGGTCAGATTTTTTATTTCAGTTTACAATAATTGTTTTGTTTCTGTTTGTTAAATTTGATTTCAGTAATACCAGTTTTGTTTTAGTTAATATGTAGATCAACTATCTATATACATCATGAAGTTTGTACTGGTCTCCCAGAGCGCAAGTCCTACTTCATATATATGGAGAAGACAATTGTCACTTCCAGGCAGTCTGAAAATGTTCCTATTGATGTGTAAGTCAGTGGAATTCATATAGTGACTATTATTTTTTAGGATAAAATTAGAGGAATATGTATGTCTTCAGTTCTGGATTTGCTCATGATGTGATTACATCCAGAATATTTTTAGTACAGATGATTTTTCACCTAAAAGTCTACCTTCAGCTCTGCTTCTTGTGAACTGTGAAGTCTGTCCACATTGTCATCTAAGTAATTTTCATCTGTTATGGATAATTTCCCAGGATTTATAAAACTATTATTTAGCTCATCTGCACTTAGAGGAAAAAGTAAATTTTCTGCAGTGAGCTCTGTTTCTGCTTTAACTACTTCCCAAGTTGCTTTACAATTACTGGGCTGAGAAACATAGTTGTCATTGAGTTTTTTCATTGCAAAAATTATATCTTTTCTGTAAATCTTTAATTTTGCATATGAATGTTTATATTATTTGTTAGTGCAAGATTTCTTATAGGTAATTTTTAACAGTCTCCATAAATTATTCAAGAAAAGTGTATACCAATTAGTTACACTTCTCTATTTCTTCCTTGTATTATCAGTGTTGTGTTTCGTGATGAGGGGGCAGTATTAATGAAAGATAGTAGTAATTGAGTAATTGTATATAAGAAATAATCAGAAGGATCACTTAGGGATGCATGCTGCATGTGCTACTGTCATGCAGAATACAGCACACCAATCAATATCTAAAATTCTGTGTATGAGATTCTTTTACATTTGGTTGTGTTAACTATCTCACTGCTCTGAGTTCCGTTGGCTCATGATGAACTTTTTTCAGCCTCAATAATTTTAGGAATATTCCATCATGGTCAGAGGGAATAGGTTTAACGACATTTAAAACTCTATCATCTCTGCAAATGTTTGATATGAAATATGGACTGGCATTCTGCCTAGTAGACTTTCAGTTAAGGCAAGAGAAGTTACCTGATTTGAGACTACCCAGCAGAAGGCTACTTATATAAATTTGCATTATCACATGAGTATTAATGTAACCAAAAATTAAATTTTTATGGCTCTTGTTTCTAAGTAAGTAAACTAACAAGCTATCTATTCACTGGACAATAACTTTGGTACCAAGTTTTTTGGAGACAGTACATAGATACTGAAGACTCTTGTTTCTAAGTAAGTAAACTAACAGGCTATCTATTCACTGGACAATAACTTTGGTACCAATTTTTTTGGAGGCAGTACATAGATACTGAAACAATCTTAATTATAGGGAACTGAACACAGCAGTTTTACCATCCTGTACTAAATGCTTGAGATCTACTGCAATTTGTTGTATTGTACTGTTTTATTGAATCTCTCCATCATTTTTGTACATAGATACCAATTTATATATGACAAGTTAGTTGTTTTGAGATGATGAGATGACATAACATGAACTAATGTGATGATTATAAACTGTATACCTACATACAGAAATTATAAACATATATATATATATGTATATATATATATATATATATATATATATATATATATATATATATATATATATCCCATGAACCATGGACCTTGGTGTTGGTGAGGAGGTTTGTGTGCCTCAGTGATACAGATAGCCATACCATAGGTGCAACCACGATGGAAGGGTATCTGTTGAAAGTCCAGAGAAACGCATGGTTCCTGAAGAGGGGCAGTAACCTTTTCAGTAGTTGCAGGGGCAGTGGTCTGGATGATTGAATGATCTGGCCTTGTAACATTAACCAAAGGGCCTTGCTGTGCTGGTACTGTGAATGGCTGAAAGCAAGGGGAAACTACAGTGATAATTTTTACCGAGGGCATGCAGCTTTACTGTATGGTTAAATGATGATGACGTTTTGTTGGGTAAAATATTCTGGAGGTAAAATAGTCCCCAATTCGGATCTCTGGGCGGGGACTACTCAGGAGGACGTCGTTATCAGAAGAAAGAAAACTGGCGTTCTATGGATCAGAGCATGGAATGTCAGATCCCTAAATTGGGCAAGTAGTTTAGAAAATTTAAAAAGGGAAAGTGATAGGTTAAAGTTAGCTATAGTGGGAATTAGTGAAGTTTGGTGGCAGGAGGAAAAGGACTTCTGGCCAGGTGAATACAGGTTTATAAACACAAAATCAAATAAGGGTAATCCAGGAGTAGGTTTAATAAATTATTGTAGCCAAGATGAAGTCCACGCCTACCACAGTAGTACACGTTTAAATGGCAACTTGCTCCTCAGACGATGAAGAGATTGAAGAAATGTATGACGTGATAAAAGAAATTATCAGATAGTGAAGGAAGACGAAAATTTAACAGTCATGGGAACTGGAATTTGATAATAGGGAAAGTATGAGAAGGGAAAGTAGTAGGTGAATATGGACTGGGGGTGAGGAATGAAAGAGGATGCTAACTGATAGAATTTTGCACGAAACTTAATCATAGCTGACAATTGGTTTAAGAACCATGAAAGAAGGTTTATAGGTGGCAGAGGTCTGGGGACAGTGGATGGTTTCACATAGATCTACCATCTTGCAAGCAAAATGTATGAGATGGGCGAAATACCTTGAGACTTAGGTACCAGGTTTTAAATTGTAAGACATTTCCAGGGGCATGTGTGGACCCTACTCACAATTTAATCGTTATGAACTGTAGACTAAAACTGAAGGAACTGCAAAAAGGTAGGAATGAAAGGAGATGGAACCTGGACAAACTGAAAGAACCAGAGGTTTTGGTGAGTTTCAGAGAGAGCATTAGGGAACAATTGACAAATACAGGGGAAAGGAATACAGTAGAAGAAGAATGGGTCGCTTTTAGAGATGAAATAGTGAAGGCAGCAGAGGATCAAGTAGATAAAAAGACGAGGGCTAGTAGAAATCCTTGGGCAACAGAAGATATGTTGAATTTCATTGATGAAAGGAGAAAATATAAAATTGCAGTAAATGAAGTGGGCAAAAAGGAATGCAAATGTCTCAAAAAATGAGATCGACAGGAAGTGCAAAACGGCTAAGCAGGGATGGATAGAGGACAAATGTAAGGATGTATAGGCATAGATCACTAAGGGTGAGATAGATGCCACCTACAGGAAAATTAAAGAGACCTTTGGAGAAAATAGGAACACCTGAATTAATATCAAGAGCTCAGACAGAAAAGGTGGAAAGCTCAGACAGAAAAGGTGGAAAGAGTATATAGAGGGTCTATACAAGGGAGATGTACTTGAGAACAATGTTATGCAAATGGTAGAGGACGTAGATGGAGATGAAATGGGAGATGTGATACTGCGTGAAGAGTTTGACAGACCACTGAAAGACCTAAGTCGATACAAGGCCCCGGGAGTATACAACATTTTATTAAATTACTGATAGCCTTGGGAAAGCCAGCCATGACTAAACTCTACCATCTTGTGGGCAAAATGTATGAGACGGGCGAAATACCTTCAGACTTCAAGAAGAATATAATAATTCCACTCCCAAAGAAAGCAGGCTTTATCAGGTGTGAAAATTACCAAATCAGTTTAATAAGTCACAGCTGCAAAATACTAATGCGAATTCTATACAGACAAATGGACAAACTGGTGGAAGTAGACCTCGGGGAAGTCACCTTAGAAGATGGACTAAGGAAAAGCAAACCTAAGTTCATAGTATTTGTAGTCCTAGAGAAAGCTTTTGACAATGTTGACTGGAACACTCTCTTTCAAATTCTGAAGATGGCAGGGATCAAATACAGGTGGCTATAGGCTATTTACAATTTGTGCAGAAACCAGATGGCAGTTATAAGAGTCAAGTAGCATGAAAGGGAAGCAGTGGTTGGGAAGGGAGTGAAACAGGGTTGTAGCCTATCACCGATGTTATTCAATCTGTATACTGAACATGCCATGAAGGAGACAAACGAAAAATTTGATGTAGAAATTAAAATCCATGGAGAAGAAATAAAAACTTCGATTATAATTACAGTTTTTTAATCAAAAATATAAAACTTATAGTTTGTAATTAAAAACTATCATTATATATATATATATATATATATATATATATATATATATATATATATTGTTACAAAAAGGTATGGCCAAACTTTCAGGAAACATTCCTCACACACAAATAAAGAAAAGATGTTGTTTGGACATGTGTCCGGAAACACTTAATTTCCATGTTAGAGCTCATTTTAGTTTCATCAGTATGTACTGTACTTCCTCGATTCACCGCCAGTTGGCCCAATTGAAGGAAGGTAAAGTTGACTTCGGTGCTTGTGTTGACATGTGATTCATTCCTCTACAGTACTAGCATCAAGCACATCAGTACGTAGCATCAACAAGTTAGTGTTCATCACGAACGTTGTTTTGCAGTCAGTGTAATGTTTACAAATGCGGAGTTGGCAGATGCCCATTTGATGCACGGTGCAATAGCCGTGGTGCGGTACGTTTGTATCGAGACAGATTTCCAGAACGAAGGTGTCCCAACAGGAAGACATTCGAAGCAATTGATCGGCGTCTTAGGGAGCACGGAACATTCCAGCCATGACTCGCGACTGGGGAAGACCTAGAACGACGAGGACACCTGCAATGGACGAGGCAATTCTTCTTGCATTTGACGATAATCCTAATGTCAGCGTCAGAGAAGTTGCTGCTGTACAAGGTAACGTTTACCACGTCACTGTATGGAGAGAGCTATGGGAGAACCAGTTGTTTCTGTACCATGTACAGCATGTGCAGGCACTATTAGCAGCTGATTGGCCTCCACAGGTACACTTCTGCGAATGGTTCATCCAACAATGTGTCAATCCTCATTCAGTGCAAATGCTCTCTTTACGGATGAGGCTTCATTCCAACGTGATCAAACTGTAAATTTTCACAATCAACGTGTGTTGGCTGACGAGAATCCGCACGCAATTGTCCAATCACGTCATCAACACAGATTTTCTGTGAACGTTTGGGCAGGAATTGTTGGTGATCTCTTGATTGGGCCCCATGTTCTTCCACCTATGGTCAATGGAGCACGTTATCATGATTTCATGTGGGGTACGCTACCTGTGCTGCTAGAACATGTGCCTTTACAAGTATGACACAACATGTGGTTCATGCACAATGGAGCTCCTGCACATTTCAGTCGAAGTGTTGGTACGCTTCTCAACAACAGATTCAGTGACCGATGGATTGGTAGAGGCGGACCAATTCCATGGCCTCCACGCTCTCCTAACCTCAACCCTCTTGACTTTCATTTATGGGGGCATTTGAAAGCTCTTGTCTACGCAACCCCGGTACCAAATGTAGAGACTCTTCGTGCTCGTATTGTGGACGGCTGTGATACAATACGCCATTCTCCAGGGCTGCATCAGCGCATCAGGGATTCCATGTGGCAGAGGGTGGATGCATGTATCCTCGCTAACGGAGGACATTTTGAACATTTCCTGTAACGAAGTGTTTGAAGTCACTCTGGTACGTTCTGTTACTGTGTGTTTCCATTCCATGATTAATGTGATTTGAAGAGAAGTAATAAAATGAGCTCTAAAATGGAAAGTAAGCGTTTTCGGACACATGTCCACGTAACACATTTTCTTTCTTTGTGCGTAAGAAATGTTTCCTGAAAGTTTGGCAGTACCTTTTTGTAACACCCTGTATATATATAATGAAAGACTTTTAATTGAAACTATGATTAAAACTCACACAAACATGCAAGCACTGATATGTATATTACAGTCTTCCTAAGAAATTATACATCTATATCTACATGATTACTCTACAATTCACATTTAAGTGCTTGGCAGAGGGTTCATCGGACCACAATCATACTATCTCTCTACCATTCCACTCCCGAACAGTGCACAGGAAAAACGAACACCTAAACCTTTCTTTTCGAGCTCTGATTTCTCTTATTTTATTATGATGATCATTCCTACCTATGTAGGTTGGGCTCAACAAAATATTTTCGCATTCAGAAGAGAAAGTTGGTGAGTGAAATTTCGTAAAAAGATCTCGCCGCGACGAGAAACGTCTTTGCTTTAATGACTTCCATCCCAACTCACGTATCATATCTATCACACTCTCTGCCCTATCATGTGATAATACAAAACGCGCTGCCCTTTTTTGCACCCTTTCGATGTCCTCCGTTAATCCCACCTGGTAAGGATCCCACACCACGCAGCAATATTCTAACAGAGGATGAACGAGTAAGCTGTCTCTTTAGTGGACTTTTTGCATCTTCTAAGTTTCCTGCCAATGAAACGCAACCTTTGGCTCGCCTTCCCCACAATATTATCTATGTGGTCTTCCCAACTGAAGTTGTTCGTAACTTTAACACCCAGGCACTTGGTTGAATTTACAGCCTTGAGAGTTGTACTATTTATCGAGCAATCGAATTCCAACGGATTTCTTTTGGAACTCATGTGGATCACCTCACACTTTTCGTTATTTAGCGTCAACTGCCACCTGCCACACCATACAGCGATCTTTTCTAAATCGCTTTGCAACTGATTCTAGTCTTCGGATGACCTTACTAGACAGTAAATTACAGCATCATCTGCGAACAACATAAGAGAACTACTCAGATTGTCACCCAGGTCATTAATATAGATCAGGAACAGCAGAGGTGCCAGGACGCTTCCCTGGGGAACACTTGATGTAACTTCAGTTTTACTCGATGATTTGCCGTCTATTACTACGAACTGCGACCTTCCTGACAGGAAATCACGAATCCAGTCGCACAACTGAGACGATACCCCATAGGCCCGCAGCTTGATTAGAAGTCGCTTGTGAGGAGCAGTGTCAAAAGCTTTCCGGAAATCTAGAAATACGGAATCAACTTGAGATCCCCTGTCGATAGCGGCCACTACTTCATGCGAATAAAGAGCTAGCTGTGTTGCACAAGAATGATGTTTTCTGAAACCATGCTGATTACGTATTCTTTACAATAGTTATTCTGGTTAAAATGAAAAGATTCATTAACATTCTTACCGGTTATGAAGATCATTATTTAACACATCATTCTTTTTGTTTAAAAGACACAAATTTAGACTACATCCTGATATTCTTCTTAAGATTTTACAACAACTAAACTAGTTAAAAAAAGTAAGTGGATATTTGCAGTTTTACATTATTTTCTAGACCATAATTTACAAATTTATCTTTCGTATAAAAGACACAAATTTGGAAATTAAAAGCTATTAACAGTTTATTTGCCATTATGTGGAAAACTATTGTATGGTCTTGTACTTTTCTGTGCTAAAAAATATTCATTTATTCTGTAATAAGCACATTATTTATTGAGGAGATTGGGGTGCACAGATGCTTTGAATTTTGCAGTCTGTTTTATTTTTTATATACAGAGGTAACTCTATGTGTACTTTCTTCCGGCATGGAGTGGGTATTATATCTGAGAGTTGCACATGCATAATCAGCATTTAGGTCTTTTTTTCTTGTATTGCATGCAATGAGATCGTGATTTGCAAGCTTTACAACAAAGGCTTGCCTGTGTTTTCGTTCCAATGTTTTCCACTGCATTGTACTTTATTCTTTATTAGTCTTTTTTAATAGTTTATGCACACTGGTGCATTACAATGCAGGACAGTAGGACACATCAAATATTTGTGTCATAATGCACAAATTATAAACGTCCAAAAGCAGTAATATATATTTAATCTTTTAGTCCTTGTAAGAAATTTATTTAGCGACTAATAGTGGTTGGTCAAAAACGGGGAAACACCATGAGGAATGCATACTTGAACACAAACGCAGGTGCTAGCCTGGCCTGAAGGTTGCACTGCTGTATTTGACCATGTATGGCACCTGTCAATGTCTGAACTATATTGAAAGTGGCAATAATGGTCAGAACAGTGTTCTGTATAGATATGATTGCATTATGTCATAGCTAAGTGAATTCAAATGTGAGAAATTATTGGTGCTTGCATGGGTGGTGCTTTCACAATCAAGGTAGGTAAAGTGTTTGGTGTTTCAAGAGACACCTGACCGAAAATTTATAACACATACAGGGAAAGCATAAAAACGTCATCCACTAAGTAAAAGTATGAGTTGAGTGATCGTGATAAACAGTCATTGAAGAGGACACCCAAACAACTCACTCCAGAAATGAATGTTGTACTCGAAAACCCCGTCAGCAGCAAAACAACGCAAAAGTAGCTCCACAAGCAGATAATTGGAGCAAGCTCTGGAATTCCAAAACCTCTCAGCAGTGATACAGATGCCTGTAACAGGAAAACATGGTGCAGAAACCGTAAAACCTGGACTCTAGAGCAATGGAAGAAACTCATTTGGTCGCATGAATCTTCTTTCACAACGTTTCTAACTTCTTGCTGAGTTTACGTACAGAGAGTGAAGCATGGCAGAGGTTTGGTAATGAGTTGTACAGCATTATTTCATGGGCACACAGGAAATCTACAAGGTCACAATACTGCCAAGGATTGTGTAAGCATTTTGGCTGATTATGTCCATCCCGTGGTACAACGTTTATTCCCCAGTGGTCATGCTGTGTTCCAAGACGACTGGCCTTCTGATCACACAACTAAGACTGGTTTTGTGAGCATAAGAATGAAATGAGGGGCCGAAAATGACTTATGCCATTTACCAATTAGTATCTTGCATGCTGAAATAGAGACATGATTTAGTTTCCAAAAATATTCACAGATGGCAGCAAAATGCAGCTTGTTTTTTCCTGGTAAGTAACGACATCTGCATGTACAACAATTTATCTGTTGGAAAATGGCTAGGAAAAGCTATTAAACAGCGATTTTTTGTTTGATGACAGTGATAAAGATCTAGATTACCACGAGACAGACTATGAAAACAATGTCAGCAGTAATAATGAGGGAAATAAGATAAGTAGTGTCACTAACATCATATTTGCCTTTGCAAGTAAACAGTGGTATCTACTGTACTTAACATGATCTGTGTGCTATGGAGAAATACAGATCCTATTTGCTGTAGTTACCATATTATACATGTTGTGGATTAGTACAGGAAACTACAACTGATGGTTATGTACTGTAAAATTCTCCTGTGCAAACGTTTGTGTGCATGTTATGCTTTACAGCGTGTAGCTTGCTTGTTTAGGTAATGTAGAGTATTTACAAAATAATTTTCAACATTTTTTTGATAAAGGTTTCTTACGGAAACATTGTACGTGAAATTCGTTGAAATTTGCCATTTTCTGTTTTCTACTCCATAATGTACTTTGGACTTTACTAAACAGTTTGGTATATAAGACACTAAAATTAGACAACTGAGAGACTTTCAAATAATATTTTGAATGTTAACGTGTAACTGAAATTTCGCGACTACACATATACTGCCCGAGTTGAGCAGTCATATCTTGGGATCCAAACAGTCTAGAAGGTTGTGAATTGCTTTGTTTTGTGCGTATTGCTATGTCTCAGAAGTTGGCATTACGAATACACAAATCAGTCCTTTGTTTATGATACAAATTTTCGTTGAAAGTGGTGTGATTATCGGCTATTTTTGTAGTAAGCTAATTTCTATTGCTTTTTATGCGTAAATAAAATGACGAAGTGTAAAAGTAACTTCAAGAAACGCAAATTTGCGTGTAAAAGGTATGTGAGACTTGCATTTTCGTCTGAAGTACTCGAAAAGATGTGTGCTAGCACTGAAGGAAATCACGATAATGTTTCTGACGTGACCGCGCCTTGTACTGCGTCGAAAAGGAAAGTAAATTTAGAAACGGGTGACAATGGTAAAAGTAATGATGTTATGGACAACGTCATTATTGATTTGCAAATATTTACACAAGTTCTTTCTGAAACTGTCTCTTGCTGTTTTTGTGGTGGTGAAGTTAAACTTAATGAGGATATTGGAGCTAGAATAGGTGTCGTGTCTAAATTAATTATTAAATGTCAGAAGTGAAAGAACGAAAAAGCATTTCATACTTCATCAAAATGTTCAGGTAATGAATTGTATGGAACTAATATGAGACTGTTCTATGGCCTTAGATGCATTGGTAAAGGTGCAAGGACTGGTAATGTTCTCTGCACTGTGTCGAATTTGCCAACTGCAAGGTATACGAAATATGTAACAGTAATTGAGGACTCTGTGAATGCTGTGGCTGAAGATTCAATGGTTGCTGCTACATCAGAAGCTGTTGAACAAAATGAGGGTGACACAGACTTCAGTATTGCTGTGGATGGATCCTGGAAAAAGCGTGGGTTTAGTTCTAAGAATGGTTTCACATCTGCAATAAGTATTGACACTAGATTTTGAAATTCTCAGTAAGTACTGCTAAGGTTGTGCAGTGAACAAGAAGAAGAGATTACTTCATAAGCAGCAGTGTATAAAAATTATTATGGTACAAGTGGAGGAGTGGAGATAAAAGGAGCAGTTAACATACTACAGCATTTGCAGAAGGAGAGAAGTGTCAGATATGTAAATTACTTAGGTGATGGAGACAGCAAGCCTTACATTGCAGTACAAAGCAGTGAGCCATATGATGCTAATGGACAAAGTAATTGATAAATTACAGGAATATCATGGGGAGGCCATTAGAGAAGATGAAAAGACCTTTGTGGAGCACTTTCTTTCATCGAATATCAACTGATGAAACCCATGTTATACTTTGTGTCCACCTCCACTAAACACTTGGTGTAAATATAGGCAAGCTGAATTTTCCGACACCCTCCATGAATTTACACATAAACGTTCTGTTCCTTTGACAGTAATGGAGGCAATCAAACCTATTTACAGAGATTTAGCAAATCCTGAGCTACTAAATAAGTGTTTACATGGGAAGACTCAGAGTGTGAATGAGTCCTTCATTAATGTTGTATTGTGCCAAAAAATGTATCTGTTGGCCTTATGACTCCAAAGTTAGCAGTGTCTGATGCTGTAATAACTTTTAATGGTGGGAACAATGAAAGACTTAAGGTTCTGGAGAAGTTAGCTGTAAGATCTGGACAGAACACAGCTAAAGGAGTGAGGGAACTGGATGAGCTTTGTGTACGTGAAGCAGAGTTAGCTGCTCAGCAAATGACAAAAGAAGCAATAAAGAAAACGAGGAGGCAAGCACTGGGCTGTTGTGAGACTGAAAAAGACACAGACTATGGTCCAGGGTAATTTTAGTACATAAAACACGAAGAAATGTAAGTCTGTATAAGAATTTGTGATAAAAAAGGTTTAAACCTCAAGATCTCTGAACTAAATTTTTTGCAATAAATGACCTGATTTCTAAAGAAGTACTGATGGTAGAGACTAGAAATTTTCACAGCATGCCAAGCGTGAGATTTAACTCATATGGAACATGCCAAGCGTGAGATTTAACTCATATGGAACTAGAACAATTAAAATATACTGAGTTGTTCTGTTTTTATGTTCATTTATTTACAAAATTATTTTTTATGTTCATTTCTTTACAAAATTCTGTCAAAAAATGAGTGTTTGAAAAAAAAGATAACATGCCCCAAAATAATGTTTTAGAATAATTATAGTTCAGTGTATCTACAAAGGTGTGTTCAGTAATTATGGAAAATTGTAAGTTGGTATCTTAAATAGTTTCCAAGATAATGGGTAACAAAATTCAATAATTTATCATTGGCGACATGGGACATACAATGTCCCCTTAGTAAGAACTGTAGCAGAATTAAAATTGTAAACGAATTTCAGTGTGTGTTTTTTGAAGCAAATCTTTTCATATTTAAATTACATTAGGCCTGCCGATTTATTTATTTTTCTTTTAGAATAATGCAGATTCTAAGAAATGTTGAAAGGTGGCTACACTGAGCCACTGCGCCAGAGATTGCGCCAAAGAGTATTATTAAGCAGCCTCCACAGTGCTTGTCGAGAGCTCGTAGTAGTCAGTGCCTGTCGAGGACTCAGGGTAGTCTGTGCTGAGATGTTGTAGTGAGGAGTGTTTGTTGAGATGTGCTAGTAGGCTGTGCTTGCTGAGATGTGATACTGAAGAGTCTTGTTGAGATGTGGTAGTAGAGAGTCGGTGAGGAGATATATTGTAAGGATTAGAGTGATTTTCATCAATATAAATGAGGTAACAAACTCTGTTTCTTTTTTCTCATTATTTCAGTGTCCTAAATAATGCGTCATTACAGGTTCAGTCAACAAAGCATCTGGTGTGTGTTCTTGTATTAGAGTTTAATTCTGCTTTCCTTACGCAATTATAGTATTTGTAATTTTCTTTTATCACGTCAGTAAAATTGGTATTTAAAAATTCTTGTCTTGTTGAAGAAGAACCGTGCCAGGTGTGCGTTGAGTCATACTTCCACATACAGAACAGTTATACTTGTGCTTTGGTTTCGTAGGTTTCATAGTTGCTGGGGACTTAATTAATTAACTGTGTTAACGAAAATTTTCTTTCATTGTTTGTTGTTATTCAATGCAGTCAGATTGCGTACAAAAACTAGTCAGGGCCAACCGATTACGAGACGCAGCGTAATCGGACTTACAGCTACTAAAAATATTTCAATTATAAATAATTAAGCCCCCATGCAAGGTGAACAGAGTCATGGCACAAAAAGGAAGAGGGGTATGAACCAACAACAGGAATGCCAAGCTGCCCACAATAGAGGTTTAGTTTATATTCAGGAGCGAGGGAAAGGGAATGAGAGTCATGGTCTCGTACCTGGTCCTAAATGAAACTGCAGAAAAAGGAGGGAGAGGGAATGGATATCTTTCAGAAGTTTTGGAATATGGGAAATTATGACTTGCACAATGCTTACTTTCATGGTTGCATACAAGCAACCGAAATAAAGAGAAAAACGAAGAAAAATTATGGTTCATCAAGACGGAGTACAATTATAAGTTAGTCTGTGATGTCATCAAGTGGAAAGCACATTGAAGTTTGTAAGACAGCTCTCTTGAATATCCATTGACTGCAAAGAAGTAGGGGTCGCTTGGAATACTTAACATCCAAAATAAAGCAAGGTTGTAAAACTTCCTCAGGCGATGGAAGGGGAAAACACCAGCATCATCATAAAAAGTATTGGAGTGTAGATATTAAATTTGTTAATACTTTCATAAATAGACTGCCAACATGTACCAGTCATTACAAAAGAGTTGATAGTCCAAATAGGCAGTTCATGAGGATGGAGTACAAAATAGAAAGCTGTTATGACCAATACAAAGAAGAATGAACAATTACAGAAATTGCCTCTATCCAGTAATAAATTTCGACGGATTTTTGTAGGAGAGCACAACATATCCCTTAAAATCCCTAAATCAGACACAAGCAGGACATGCGATTGCCTACGTATTAAAATAGAAAATGCAAAAAAGGAGAAAGAGCAAAACTTATAAAAATCCTTATCTGCTGAACTTGACTTACATCAGCGCAAAGCTAAAACAGGACAGAATGTTATTACACTAGCTACAAAATGACAAGGATACTTCTATGTGTGGGATGAAGTAACTGCTGGTAGAGGTGCAGATGAGACTGGCAATTGTTTACTGAATCACTTTGAGATATATTTGGGAAGAGAGGCTGACAGCTATATCTGCCAGCTGTGGAGGCCAAAACAAAAACTGGATCATTGTTGCAGTATGGTTGAAACTTACAGCAGAGGGTGAATTCAAAACTGTAGCACACACATTTCAGCAAGTAGAGCATACAATGTTGCCATCTGATCACAATTTTGGCGTTGTTGAGAAACATGTAAGGAATCATTGTCAGTATGTGTTTTTGCTTAAGGAGCAGATAGAGGTCCTGAAGAAGTGTCATAAGATGAAACGTATGATTGTGTACCATACGACCACAGGTGATTTTGTAAAGAGTTCAAACTTGCGAGACAACTTAAATCATGCTGGTAAAACAGATTCTGCCGAAAAGTTTGGAATTAGAAATGTTGTGAAGATGGAGTTGTCAAAGCAGGAACCCGAAAAAATGAAAATATGTAATTCGTATTGTACCATGGTTAAATAGATACTGTGTCACTATGGTGAAGAGGCCATCCCGTATAGTTCCTTGAAGGCTTCAAATGTCCTCTACCAATATAACACAGAGTTCCAAAACCCAATGATGCAACCAAATTGAATGATGTTCTATCTTGTTTACCATACATACCAGAAATACATTGAAAACAGCTGAGCAATCCAAAGCAAACGATGAGAGCAGTGATAGTGAAATTTAAATACCATTATTAGTGTTTTCATTTATTAAGACTGTTAAATTTAATTGCATTTTATTGTGTCATTAATATGTTGGTTTAAATTATTATCAACTAACTTCATAATGTCAAATTTCCCTGTGGGAAATGAACATTTTTAATGCAATCGATAACTTGGTATCTACATTTTATGTTCACAAATAACATGGTATCTACCACATAATTTATCTCAGTGTGTTATGTATTGCTTGATTCTTCCAATAAAAAAATGTATTTCCATTTTGTAACCTACCAGGGCATTCCTTAATTTTCAAATAACTCAGGCCAATGATGGAAAACTTTTTTGCTGAAAATACCTTATTCTTATGTTTTTTATGGTGCGAAAAAACTGTATCATCCACCATTTCTACACATTTTACAATTAAATTTATTAAATTAGCCACTTTTAAAGAATTTAACAGCTTTTATTTAGTTAAAATAATTTAAAAAGAAGGTGTAATGAATGTAGATGACGTTGGCAGCACTGCTGAAAAACATATGCTGGCAAAAATGGTCGATTCTGTTTTTGCGTTAGCAGATGGTGTTTTGTTTCCTGTCAACCTAACCTCACTTTCCTGTTTCCTGTACATGTGGTCAGTACAATGTCTAATCGTGGTTTTAAAAGCTCTACTGACAGTTTTAGTTATATTTGTTGTGAATTTGTGATTAAAAAACACCAAAGAAACATTACAGACTTCATGAAAAAGGTTTATCTATCATACTTTGGATCTAAATTTGGTGATCAAGATAAATCTTGGGTGCCAAATGTGGTGTGCTACGTGTGTGTTGAAGATCTGAGAAAATGGTCCAAAAAGGAGAAAAAAGTCTTTAGATTTGGTGTTCCTGTGATATGGAGGGAGCCAAGAAATCATTCTGATGATTGCCACTTTTGCAATATTGATATAACTGGTCATACTTCAAAAAACAAGAAGGTAATAAGCTACTCTAACCTTTAGTCTACCATCCGACCATTAGGGGATAATGTAAAATTGTCTGGTTTCTGAATCACCAAATGATTTAAATTCTATTCCAACAGAAGTATTTTTTGATGTCTGATTTAGATGAACCAGATGATGATGAATTCCATTGTAATATAGAAAGTCTAGAGCCCAAATTGTTTACTCAGACCGAGCTTAACGATTTGGTTAGGGATCTGGAAATAAAAGAAAAATGTGAATTGTTTGGCTCTAGATTAAAAGAAAAGAACGCATCGGCAGATGGAACCAGCATATACACGTATAGATAGAGACAGCAGCAATTTTCCGAGTTTTTTCAACAAGAAGGTGGTTTAGTGTACTGCTCAGACATTCCCGGTCTGATGAATGAGTTTGGTATTTAATACAAAAAGGAAGACTGAAAGCTATTTATTGATTCATCCAAAACTAGTTTAAAGGCTGTTTTATTACACAATGGTAACATGTATGCATCTGTAGTGTTGGACACTCTGTACATATGAAAGAAAACTATGAAAACCTAGAAATAGTGCTAAATAAAATAGGCTATTCTGCTCATGTTTGGATGATATGTGGCGATCTAAAAGTAACATGCATGGTCCTTTGTCAGCAAAGTGGCTTTACCAAATTTCCATGTTTCTTGTGTGAATGGGACAGTAGGGGTAGGGATCAACAGTGATGCAGAAAGAACTGGCGTGTGAGGGAGTCTTTAAAACTTGGTGAGAAGAACATTCTATGCAAAAACGTTGTAGATCCAATAAACGTACTTCTACCACCTCTACTTATAATGTTGGCCTAATGAACAGTTTGTAAAGGCTTTGCCTAGAATATGGGCAATGTTTTAAGTATCTCTACGAAAAGTGTCCACATCTTTCAGAAGCTGAACCAAAAGAAGGCGTCTTTGTCGGACCCAACATTAGAAAATTGATGTTTGACGTTAACTTTGAGCCTACAATGACCTTAAATGAGAAAGAAGCATGGGTCTCGTTCAAGCAAGTCGTTACAAAGTTCTTAGGACATGAAAAAGACCGAGAATATGTTTCTATTATAGCTACAATGTTAAAGAAGTTTAAAAGTTCAGGATGTTTAATGATCCTGAAAGTTCGCTTTTTGAACAGTCACCTACATTACTTCCCGGACACTACAGGAGATGTTAGTGAGGACCAAGGAGAGCGTTTTCATCAGGACATTAAAGTGATGGAAAAACCTTAACAAGGACACTGGAACACCAACATCATGGGGGACTATTGTTGGTCACTTCACCAAGAAGTTCAGCAAGTAACTCATTGTAGAAAAGGCTACACAAGTAGCTTCAAAGAAAAAAGAGAAAGTAAATACAAACCAATTCCTGCTGACTAGTGAAATCTCTATTAACACATATAATTTTTTAAGTAGCTTACTGTAAATACAATGCTTATGTTGCTACAAAGCATTTCATTAATTTCCCCATTTACCATAGAGCATTGGATTTTTATACTATATAATAAAAAAACATATGGCTTGAAAACTATGGATAATACAAAAAAAACTAAGGCTAGATTTGGATTCAGCTCATAAAAATCTATAAAATTAGCTATCAAAGTAAAATGTTTTTCTAAACCAATTGTCATTGGCCTGTGTAATTATTTAAAATTTGAGGAAAAATATAACAAAGTAAAATGTGTTGTTTTATTTTTATGACACTTCATATTCTAATATCTCCAAACCACTAGAATGTCATTTACCAAGTTCTACATCCGAGCCCCTCAACTGTTAGATCTACAGTGGTCACCTGGTCATTTTCAGGAGAAAAAAAAACTGGTATTCTGTGGATTGGAGCATGGAATGTCAGACCCCTTAATCAGGCAGCTAGGTTAGAAAATTTAAAAAAGGAAAATGGATAAGCTAAAGTTAGATGTAGTGGGAATTAGTGAAGTGTGATGGCAGGAGGAAAAGGACTTCTGGTCAGGAGAATACACGGTTATAAATACAAAATAAAATAAGGGCAATGCAGAAGTAGGTTTAATAATGAATAAAAAATAGGAACATGGATAACCTACTACAAACAGAATAGTGAACACATTATTGTAGCCAAGATAGACATGAAACCCATGTCTACCACAGTAGTACAAGTTTATATGCCAACTAGGTTCAGAGATGGTGAAGAGAATGAAGAAGTTTATGATGCGATTAAAGAAATTATTTAGATACTTAAGGGAGACTAAAATTAATAGTCATGGGGACTGGAATTTGATAATAGGGAAAGTAAGAAAAGGAAAAGTAATAGGTGCATATGGATTGGGGATAAGGAATGAAAGAGGAAGCTACCTGGTAGAATTTTGCACATAACTTAATCATAGTTAACACTTGGTTTAAGAACCGTGGAAGAAGGTTGTATACGTGGAAGAGGTCTGGAAACAGTGGGAGATTTCAGATAGATAATATAATGGTAAGACAGAGATTTAGGAACCAGATTTTAAATTGTAAGACATTTCCATTGGCAGATGTGGGCTCTGCCAACAATTTATTAGTTATGAACTGTAGACTAAAACTGAAGAAACTGCAAAAAGGTAGGAATTTAAAGAAACGTGACCTGGATAAAGTGAAAGTACCACAGGTTGTAGAGAGTTTGAGAGAGAGCATTAGGGAACGATTGCCAAATACAGGGAGAAGGAATATCAAGTAAATAAAAAGACAAGGGGTAGTAGAAATTCTTGGATAACATAATAGAAATTGAATTTAATTGATGAAAGGAGTAAATATAAAAATGCAGTAAATGAAGCAGGAGAAAAGGAATACAAATGTCTTAAAAAAGAGGTCGACAAGAAGTGCAAAATAACTGAGCAAGGATAGCTACAGGACAAATGTAAGGGTGTAGAGGCATATCTCACTAGAGCTAAGAGATGCCACCTATAGGGAAATTAAAGAGAACTTAGGAAAAAAGAGAACCACCTATATGAATATCAAGAGTGGAGATGGAAAACCAGTCCTAAGCAAAGAACGGAAAGCAGAAAGGTGGAAGGAGTATATAGAAGGCGATGTACTTGACAATATTATGGAAATGGAAGAGGATGCAGATGAAGATTAAATGGGAAATAAGGTTCTGTGTGAAGAATTTGATGTACTTGACAATATTATGAAATGGAAGGGGATGTAGATAAAGATGAAATGGATAATATGATACTGTGTGAAGAATTTGACAGAGCACTGAAAGATCTAAATTAAAAAAAGGCCCTGGTTGTAGACAACATTCCCTTAAACTACTGACAGCCTTGGGAGAACCAGCCATGAGAAAACTCTACCATCTGGTGACCATATGTATGAGACAGGTGAAATACCCTCAGACATCATGAAGAATATAATTCCAATCTCAAAGAAAGTAGGTGTCGACAGATGTGAAAATTACCGAACTATCAGTTTAATAAGTCATGGCTGAAAATGCTAACATGAATTCTGTACAGACGAATGGAAAAACTGGTAGAAGTATGATTTATCTTAGAAGATAGATTAAGGAAAGGGAAACCTACTTTTCTAGCATTTGTAGCCTTAGAGAAAGCTTTTGACAATGTTGACTGGAATACTTTCTTTCAAATTCTGAAGGTGGCAGGGGTGAAATACAGGGAGCGAAAGGCTATTTACAATTTGTACAGAAACCAGATGGTAGTTAAAAGATTCGAGAGGCATGAAACAGAAGCAGTGGTTGTGAAGGGAGTGAGACAGGGTTGTAGCCTATTCGTGATGTTATTCAATCTGTATATTGAGCAAGCAGTAAAAGCACTCCGTCTTCAGGCCACATAGTGGCCCATCGGGACCATCCGACCGCCGTGTTATCCTCAGCTGACGATGCATATAGGAGGGGCGTGTGGTCAGCACACCACTCTCCCGGTCGTTATGATGGTTTTCTTTGACCAAAGCTGCTACTATTCGGTCGAAAAGCTCCTTGATTGGCATCAAGAGGCTGCGTGCACCCAGAAAAATGGCAACAGAGCAAGGTGGCCTGGATGTTCACCCATCCAATTGCCAGCCACACCCGACAGCGTTTAACTTTGATGATCTGACAGGAACCATTGTGTCCACTGCGACAAGGCCGTTGTCAAAGCAATAAAGGAAACAAAAGAAAAATTTGGAGTATGAATTAAAATCCATAGAGAAGAAATAAAAACTTTGAGGTTCGCCGATGACATCGTAATTCTGTCAGAGAGAGCAAAGGACCTGGAAGAGCAGTTCAATAGAATTGAGAGCGTCTTGAAAAGAGGATATAAGATGAACAGCAACGAAAGCAAAATGAGAATAGTGGAATGCAGTCGAATTAAATCAGGTGATGCTTCGGGAATTAGATTAGGAAATGAGATACTTAAAGTAGTAGACGAGCTTTGCCATCTGGGGAACAAAATAACTGATGATGATCGAAGAAGAGAGGATATAAAATGTAGGCTGGCTCTGGTAAGGAAAGCATTTCTGAAGAAGAGAAATTTGTTAACATTGAGTATAGATTTAACTGTCAGAAAGTCTTTCCTGAAAGTATTTGTTTGGAGTGTAGCCATGTATGGAAGTGAAACATGGACAATAAGTAGTTTAGACAAGAAGAGAATAGAGGCTTTCGAAATGTGGTGCTACAGAAGAATGCTGAAGATCTGATGGGTCGATCAAATGACTAATGAGGAGGTGCTGAAGAGAATTGGGGAGAAGAGGAATCTGTGGCACACCCTGACTAAAAGAAGGGATCATTTGGTAGGGCACATTCTGAGGTATTAAGGGTTCGCCATTTTAGTATTGGCAGGAAGTGTGGAGGGTAAAAATCGTAGAGGGAGACCAAGAGGTGACTACACTAAGCTGATTCAGAAGGATGTAGGTTGCAGTAGATACTCGAGGATGAAGAAGCTTGCAGAGAATAAAGTAGCATGGAGAGCTGCATCAAACCAGTCTCTGGACTGAAGACTACAACAACAACAACCCTGGCCACAACAGTCACCAAATTTCAATATTATTGACCCTTTGTGGACTATATTGAAGAGAAGGGCATGTGATCACTATCCCTCTCCTTCATCATTTTCTGAACTTGCCGCTGGTTTGAAGGAAGAATGGTATAAGATTCCCTTGAAAGCCATACAGTAGCTGTATTTATCCATTCTGAGACTTCTGAAACTTGATATGAATGCCAACGTTTTACCTACAGTGTATTAGGCATAGAAATATATTGTGTTTTTGGTATTTCCATATTTTTGTTCACCCCCTGTAGACATATACATATGTAATCATATTCACAGAGGATAACAGTAATCATACAGTTGTTCAATTAGCTCACAGGATCCAACATTTAACAAAATCCATAGAAATTTTTTACTACCATTATATTATTACACTAATAATGTACATGTTTAGGTTCTTAACCTGCTAAATACTCAGCTACACCATCATCACACTTCTGTGGTAGGTAGGCATGAACAGCCATTTTAAATGGCGATGTAATGTATTTTACTCCAAGTCTACTCCTATTACATCCCACGTAGATAATAAAATTAATAAAGGTGACCAAGGAATCTTGTGTACCTCAATAACAAGTAGGATTCAGTATGACGATAGATTTATTTCCAAAAGTCATAAATGACATGGAAAATAGCTCAGCACAACACATCAGTTACATTTATGCACGTGTTCTTAAAATGAAATGTACTGATGTACAATTGACAAACTTGAACAGAGGGTGGCAAATTGACTGTAGTTGTAACTTTAAAAATGGATAATGGGATCTGACTGTCACTAATACAGTCGGCTGTGACTGTAACAGTTGACTGGATCAAACTACCACAACGCGCTTTAATCAGACAGCAACTGCTGCAGCAGTGAGTGCATGGTACAGTGAGTGAACTGTAAAGGTGCTAACAACTGCTCACCATGTGCATATTGAAATCTTGAATACGGTGGCCAGCAAGCTTCTGCATCAGTTTGAATGGTGGACCTCCATGTCCTCCTCTTGTTTGGATTCACCTTTGCAACTTTTCCGAAGCTTGAATCAACTTCTCTGCGCCAAGGCACCTCTAATCTCCTCCACACAACAAGACTGAGTCTTCGCTTCCTCACACTTCATGCAAGACCACGAAACACTACATGTGGATTATGTAATAAAAAGTTAAAAACTACAAATCGAAAATGGTAGCACCCTCCAGCATCAATCGCATATCACCCAGTGTACCATACAGCCTCCCTCCATAAGATAGGAAAAAACTGTTCCCACAATCCTAATGCATCTTGAGACATCAAACAGGTGTCCACTGTTACATCATATGGTATCATGGTCCCAATCAATACACTGTTGTTTTGTGCATGCAGGAAACAGTGTAGCTTGTGTGCCTATGTGGACCTGAAAATATACAACAGCTCTGCCAGTGGCACAGCAGCGAGGATTCTGCAGTGCTGCCCCATTTTGACCCCTCCTGCACTGTTTTCACAGACCTAACTGATTCCAATCTTACAGGTAGGTTTTCACAGAACAACACAAGGACTTCTGTACTTCTCCTCAGAGGAGAAGAATTATAAGTGCCTTGGTCCATCACAACTTTAGCAAAAGCAGTAGTAAAAATTTCTACCTGTGGGACGATATGCTGTGCCCCTCTCGGGGCTCGCTGCTTCACTTGGCTAGTAGACGTCCTGTGGCTTAGGGCATGTCCTCTACTTTGGCTTTTGCTGTGCAAAAGTGCTGGCGAGAGTCTCCCTTCGTTCTGTCGATACCTGCTCTCTCGATTCCTCACTTTCTCTGACCTGGCACCGATAAACCCCCCCGCCCCCCTGACATATCTGTGGCTGTCCGACAAAACAAGCGCTCAGCTCCATCACATCCAATAACTTCATGCACCTAGCTACCATTGACTTCAGTACTATAACCACTATCAACCGTCTTTAGTAGTCTCATTGTTCACAGAACCTTCCTAACCTAATGAAAGTACCCTAATTGTATATGTCTGCTCAGTTGAATAATAAAGTGGAAGAAAGGGAAGTTCCAAAAGACTTGTCATCTTTCAAGTTTCCCAACAATACTGTAAGCGTTGTGAGAGACTTTAATCAAACAACAATCAACTAGGGAAAATTACGGTTTTGTTAGTGGTGGGCGTGACAAGACATCCTGCGAAACATTTCTAAATGCCTTCTCTGAAATCTACCTAGAACAGATAGTTCAGAGCCCCTCTCATGATAGAAATATATTAGATCTAATAGCAACAAGCAGATCTGATCTCTTTGACGATATCCAAATCGAAATTAGTATCAGTGACCATTAGATGGTTGTGGCAACAATGATTACCAAATCACAAGGGACAACTAAAAAAGCAAACTAGATAAGAAAAGTAGTATCATATATCAATGAGAAACTTGGAACTTTAAACAGAGGACAAGAGAATGTAGTGGAGATATGGCTCAAGTTTAAAAGGGCAGTTGACCATGCACTGGCTTGGTATGCATCCAGTAGAACAGCTCATAATAGGAGGAGTCATCCATGGTATACAGTCACTGTAAAGAAACGTCTAAAGAAACAGAGTCTACTGTGTAATAGGAATCAAACGAAGCATACAGCTATAGGTAGAGAGATGCTGAATGCAACGTATTTCACTGTCAAGAGAGGAATGCATTAAACCTTCAGTGACTACTATAGCAGAATATTCTGAAATGACCTCTCACTAAAACCAAAAACCCAAAGAATTTCTGGTCATATGTAAATTCTATTAGGGAAACCAAAGTTACTGTCCAGTCACCTGCAAACAAGACAGGAGCTGCAATCAAGGGCAGCAAAGAAAAAGCTATAATGCTTAACTCTGCTTTCAAATGTTCCTTTTCACAGGAGAATTGTCATAATCTAATCCTTATACCCTATTGGCAATTGGCATGGATTCCAAAAACATCGATGTTGCGAAATCCATCTCATACTTTTCTCACCTGATAGATAGAAAACTTTGGATCAAGGCAGTCAGGTACATCCAGTATTTATTTATTTCTGAAAAGCATTTGACTCAATAATACATTTAGTTTATTACCAAAAGTACGATCATATGGGTTATCAAGCAAAATTTGTGACCTGACTGAGTACTTCTTGGTAGGGAGGATACAGCATGTTATCTTGGATGAAGAGTCATTGTCAAATGTAGAAGTAACTCTGGGTGTGCCCTAGGGAGGCATGTGAGACCGTTGCTGTTGATGTTGTATATTAACGACCTTGTGGACAATATTAACAGTAACTACAGACTTTTTGCAGGTGATGTAGTTATCTATAATAAAGTACTTCCTGAAAGAAGCTGCATAAATATTCAGTCAGATCTTGAAAAGATCACAAAGTGGTGCAAAGACTGGCAACTTGCTATACATGTTCAGGAATGTAAAATTGTGCACTTCACAAAAACAAAAAATGTAGTATACAATGAGTCACAGTTGGAATCAGTCAGCTCATACAGTTTCATGGCTGTAGAACATTTGAGGGATACGAAATGGAATGATCACATAGGCTGCGGGTAAAGCAGGTGATAGACTTCAGTTTATTACTGGAATACTAGGGAAGTTCAATCAGTCTACAAAAGTGATTGGTTATAAATCACTTGTGTGACCCATTCTAGAAAACTGTTCAGTTGTGCTGGACCTATACTGGTACCACATAGGACAAACAAGGGATATTGAATGCATAAAGAAAAGAGTTTAGATTAATTACAGCAGTCACAGAGGTATCTAAACAATCATTCTTTCCATACTTCATACATGAATGGGACAGGAAGAAGCCCTTATAATTGGAACAATGTAACATACCCTCTGCAACGCAATTCACAATGGATTGTATAACTTGGTTTTTAATTTCAGGCTGGTTATTGTTATCAAAGATTTTCCTGATGATAATTATTACTTGTAAAATATGAAAATAAGTCAGTAGAAGGACTTGAAGGCTTTTAAATAAAGGCTTGCATAGTCTTCTGGGAGCTGCACTTTCTATGGCTTGTACAATTTTATTTTGGTCTGTGAAGCAACTTTTGCTATCACCGGAGTTTCCCAGAAGATTATGTCCTGTCACAGTAGAGCTTTTGAGTTGGCAAACTACACGTTTTCATTATTTCTTTTGACATGTGGCTTGACAGAATTTTTATGCAGGAAGAGATGGTGTTCAGTTTATTTGTTACATATTTTGTATACTGAACCCACCTCAGTTCTGGCGTTAATGATTTGGCTGCATCCAGTATGTCCTTAGGGTAGATAGTTCTGATGGTAAGTCTATCTTCAGCTATGCTTCTTGTGAATTAGGAAGTCAGTTCAAATTGTCATATAATGTTTGGTGCACCACAAGGCTCCATTCTGGGATCCATTTTGTTATTGCTCTTCGCAAATTCTTTGGAATGGACCATTTCATATTAAAAGTATGCAGATGTCACAAATCTGTTAATATAAAAAATAACTGAATGATCGTGAATGAAATCAGAATAAGCGCCTGATTCAGTGCAAATTGATATTCTGCAAACAATCTAATAATAAATAGTTTAAAAACAGTTATTATGAATCTCTGCATATTACAGAATAAGCGTCCATTAACACTACCTATAAGTTGTATCTTAACTCTATGATTAAGATCACATTTGATTAGTACTGATACCAACCATTTTCAATATTCGATCTGAAATACCCAATTAAGAATTTAAAGTCATGTAGAATATACGTCTGTATCTGTATTCCTTAATCATGCTTCAGATGCATACAGTATCATTATGTGTCTTGGCTCTAGGGGAAACTTCTGTCCATTATTAAATGTTTTTTATTAGCCATTGAAACGATTATCAAATGGTGTTCTTTAATGGCTTTTCTATCTTTGTATATCTATGAGGATGGAAATAAAACATAAATTTGCAAAACAATATGTCAGACAGTAAACACATATGGTATGCAAATAAGCCAAACCCCATCACCTTTTACATGTGTGACACCATTTTCTACTTGACTTGTCTTTCCGCCTCCAGACTCGTGGAAATGCATTTTCAAAGCTCCTTTGGGATTTCTTTGTGGTGTAACTGTTGAATTTACGCCCAGTAGAACATATGCACACTGTTATAATTCAATGTAAATTTGAGTGATAGCAGATAGGTACTGAATTTGAGGTTTCATTATTTCCCAGGCCAACCTCTACAGAAATTCTTTTCGTTTCACTGGTTTAGGAGTTCTGCAATTTGCTTGTTACGTGCACAGTGAGTTCATGTGGAGACATTAAGTAAATTGTTCATGTATGAGTGTTTTATGAAACACATTTTTTTTAATTAGTTGATCAAGTAAATCAAAATGTTTCAAATGGATCTGAGCACTATGGGACTTAACATCTGAGGTCATTAGTCCCCTAGAATTTAGAACTACTTAAACCTAACTAACCTGAAGACATCACACACATCAATGCCCGAGGTAGGATTCAAGCCTGCGATCGTAGCAGTCGTGCGGTTCCTGACTGAATTGCCTAGAACGGCTCGGCCACCATGGCTGGCTCAAGTAAACCAATTCTAATCTTTCTCATATTGTAAAAAGCTGTAATTTCTGGTTTCAGTGAATCTCTTGTTTCTTTATTAATGGTAACATCATGATGTAATGTAGATATCAGGACAACAGTTTGATTCACTTTAGGGCATTATGAAACTCTGGTGCAATTCTCTTGCAAGCCAGAAAAAAATATTGAGGTCTTTGTTTATTAGGTAAAAATTCCTTGGATCTCTTTCTTTTTTTTGCATGTTCCAACATGTCACTATGCTGCTGCCTTGTTTTCTAGTAGCTTTTTAGTCAGTGGTAAACTGCTGAACAAATTGTCACCATAATCTTATGGTTAGGCCCTTTGACAGGTTTCACCAATGTGATTATCACATTTAGAAGAATCACTTTGTTTGAAAGAACCCTCTGGCTGAGTGCCAAAAAAAGTTTCTAAGTTGTAAGTGAAGGAAATTTTAGCATCTTCCAAAGCAATTTTCTTAATGCTGTATTTCAAAGGCTTTTCTAGGAAGCCACTGTCTAAATTGACATTTTCTTCTGGAACGAAGTTACTGTTTGTCAACAGTCAAACATTCACTTAGAACAAAGCGTTTTGAAAAATTATAAACACAGTCTCGAAAATTTCTCTAATCGGGGTAATTTATCAGTTTGTTTCTGAATGCTTCTGTCCCTAATGTCATCAACACAAAGCCATCTCAGAAGTAATTAGAACCTCATTTTACTCGTAGTTACATAGCAGGATTCTAAGCCGTTTCCTCTAGAGTCATCTCAGAGCAGGCTAGGGCTTTTTCTAGAACCTCTTGGGGTTCGTATTAGGTAGACCATGCCGAAAAGTGTTTTTATTTCGGTCTCATCGGTGGATGCAGCATTCCCATGTCTCTAAAATTTACTTTTCAAATTTCTTATGTAAATATTTGTGCAGTTAACTGTAATTTTCAAAACACTTCTGTCTAAGAAAAGATCTGATAACCTGTTTTCACAAACCGTTGTTGAATGCTCGCATTTTTGAAAATGAGTTATTCTCTGACCTTATTCCCACGTTTCTGTTAGGAAAAGGCTTAGACCATTTTGTTTTACTGTTCTTTCTAGCATGACAGGAACCACTAGAATCACCGTCGTTATTATCATATTCATCTGCATACTGTTCAGTTTCGGTATTGTGATCGCCTTCCATTAGTTGATCGTCTTCATTTGTATCAGATTCTTCAGAATCAAATATGTCGTTTTCATTACTGTCTACATCATCACCTTCGAATCACATAACCCACACGTTTATGAGAATCAATTCGGAAAATTATACGGCGTACTGAAGACTGTGTAAGTAATCGCATTAGTTAACGTAGTTCTTAATATTAGATTAACAAAAATCAGATATTGTACTGGTTCTTACAAAGAATTTAGTGCGAAAAATGTTTAAAAAGAGACACCTACCTTACGAAACAGTTACGTACCGGTAGTTAGGTACGAGGTGGACGGTCGTATCTCAGCTCACTAATGCTATCAGTTTGGCTGTTCAACTGACGTTAAGTTTTAACAGAGCTTCAATAATCAATCAATTTGAAATGTACTAAGCAAGGGAACGCTGCAACTTTAAACATAGCGAAAATAACTGCAATCTAAAATCACCGTGACAAATGTTCCCCACGCCCACACTCCAGGCTTAAGTCAGCGCTCATTCAAACATAGCATATCACAAGTTCGAACTTCACTCCGTAATTAGAAACACACCCTTAACTTATTTTAAGAGTGTAACAGCTGGAATATATACAATGTATCATTGAAATAACCTGTTCAAATATACATAATAGAAGTCGTAATAAAGAAAAATATTGCTCTACCCAAGGGAGCATTTTGAATAAATGTAACGTAGCCGTCACTTCATCGCTTGAACGTTTACTTTATCTTATCATGTGGCCGTATATTTGTGGAAATTAGATAGGAATAAAAAATAAAAATAATACCTTATGTAAAAAATCGTTACTGCTTTCGTTAACATTTTGGGCACTATTTGCGAATTTATGCCATTTGCAGTAAATGTGCGGTAATGACAGCTAATATACCATCTTTGCTGACGCTACTGCATGGTTGATGTTTTCGGCGGAAGACTCAATCTAATCTGGAATTTGTTGAACATATTTGTCTGTTAGGACAAAGTAATTGTTACGTGTTGTAGCCAATCCGTTGATTTTCTTGCGTGACTTCATATATTATATGATGGATGACACGACTGTAGGTGAGCGTCACTCGTGAATAT
Source organism: Schistocerca americana (assembly GCF_021461395.2). Lineage (NCBI taxonomy): Eukaryota > Metazoa > Arthropoda > Insecta > Orthoptera > Acrididae > Schistocerca > Schistocerca americana. The sequence goes on from NC_060119.1 coordinate 226,268,468, forward strand.
AAATTGCGGCATTTCGATCTTACGAACTTAGTTTTGCCAGATGGAATGAAATATATTTCTTTGTTGTTTGGCATTTATAGTAGCAGTGGCTGTTTTTTTATTTTATTATTTTGCAGCAGGACTATCGGTCTGTCTTCAGACAGCGATCGATTCCCTTATTGGCGTGTAAAATTGCGGCATTTCGATCTTACGAACTTAGTTTTGTCAGATTGAATGAAATATATTTCTTTGTTGTTTGGCATTTATAGTAGCAGAGGCTGTTTTTTTATTTTATTATTTTGCAGCAGGACTATCGGTCTGTCTTCAGACAGCGATCGATTCCCTTATTGGCGTGTAAAACCAGTGTTAGCTTTTGATGTGTTAGCTAGTCCCCTCTACCCCCCCCCCCCCCCCCCCCCCCCCGCCCCTCTACCCCCCCCCCCCCCCCCCCCCGCCCGCTTTCAGAATCTTCGTTTGATCATGTTGTTATCTGTAATGCTTCCTGCCCTTCAAACAGTTCTCTCCAAACAGTATAGACCTTATAAATTTTTTCACTTTCTGGTATTAACCCAACATGATAAGTCACCCAATACAAGCACTACTGCATGACGGTCCATATGAAAATATCGTCTACACAATTTGAGTCAATGAGACTCTCCTGAACCCTCCCACTTCAGAACGCCCTGACATTTGGCTTTCTTAGAGAAATATTTATTTGTCTTTTCCACCGCAGATTACTAGAAAGATATTTCAGTTATGGTTGTTGTCCTACTGATTTACAACTGGCCAAACTCTAATGTTATGACGTGGTTGTTGTACTTTCATATAAATTACACCGTAAATATGAGATGAAGCCAACTGCAACAAAACTTTGGATGATGTTCAGTAATATTTTCTGAGTACAAATGGCCATGGACTGGTGCCTCATTATAGAATAATGAAGTAATTGATTTATTCGGTTTTTTACTCCAGTTACCTTTGTTTCTATGGAAATACCTCCACAACAGTGAAAAAACATGCAATATGCAACCACAAAAACTTTGCAGTGAGCCACTGGAGCCAACACATCCCGTGTTCCAAAATAAGCGGAAACTATCCTGAGCAATTTCCAAAATTTTGGCTGTGTTTATATTAATATACAGTGTGTAAATGTTATGTTGCCGTCAAGTAGTCCACTTATCTTTAAAATAATACTATCACCTACCAATAAACTTGCAGACTTGCTGATGTCGTATTTTGTCGTATCTATAAATTTGAAGCTGCAGCAGTCCTATAAAATTCCTCCAGACATTCATTTCGAATCATAAATCCTAGTCTAGAATGATGAACTGCTCCTTACTTAATAGTAAATTAAACTGTTATTTGTAATACTACAATCTGCTAATGAAGAAATACACCAGTCTTTGAGCCCTGTGAGTCAGGAGATTGAACTAAGTTTAACATACTTATTCATGCTCATTTTAGCATAGAAGCAACATGTTTATTTTTGTTTTTATTTATTTATCCATCCGCAGACAAATATTGTATGAATGTCGTCCAAAAGTACATGTAAATTTATGGGAAACAACCAGTGCAAAAGGAACATACAAAATTTTACATTAAGTAGTACAAAGAATAGTACCAAAAAAAATTGTACGAAAAATGTACAAAGAATAATACTTGATCATGCAAGACCCGGTAACACAATGTTTTATACATGTATACTAACAGTATTGTAACTGCATGGTCTGTTTGCCCTAAGGCTTTACTTTTGTCTTCCCTAAACAGGAAGTCCTTGTATTCACTACAATAATTCAGTAAAGATTTTACCACACTCAGTAGCTGTCCATTAGATTTAAAAAATTAACAGAAACTTTATGGGAAGGAAGACAGTGTTTTCTGTTTTGCTTTAATATAAACATTGTCAGAATTATTTATTGGCCTAAATAGTCACTTACTGAGTAAAAACATTGTTCAAGTGGAAATTCTTTAAATTCTACTTTAAATCTGTTTTCATCTTCTAATTTTCTAATGTTGGCTGGCAGTATGTTGTAGAGTTTCGTACCCATATGGCTTACATGCCTTTGTGTGTGTGTGTGTTTTTTTTTGTTCGCTGAGTATGGAGTGCTGTGCTATTTCGGGTATTGTAGTTATGCAAGTCAGCATTTGTCTGTAAATCTGCAAGGTGGGCTGTAACATATAAAACACATTTGTATATATATGAGGAAGGTATTGTTAGGACTTTATGCTTGGAGAACATAGGTTTGCATTGTCTCTGTGGGTGACTGTATGTTGTTATTTGGGTAGCCCTCTTCTGTAACACAGATTTGTTTTAGATGGCAAGTGGTGGAAACCAAAAATATTATTCTGTATGTTGCAAGAGACTGAAAATAGCCAAAATATGCTCTCCTGACACCCCTCTGCAGTACAGACATTTGTGATAATTCTAAGAGCAAAACAGGCTGAGTAAAGTTTCTGCACAAGTTTTCATTGCGTGATTATTAAAATTAAGATTTTCATCTACATGAATCCCCAGCAATTTTGTTGATGCCACTCTGTCTATGGCCTTGTCACGCAACAACAAACCAAGATTTACATTTTGACATATTTTCCCACACTACATATAATTTGTTTTATTTGCATTTAATGTCAGCTGGTTTGCATTGAAGCAAGTGTGGACATTCTGTATTACTTGATCACTAGTTGTTTGCAGTATTTGCGTTGGTGCACCTATTATCACACTAATGTCATCTGCGAATAGTATGGCCTTTGTTGCTCTATCTGAAGTGTGAAAGTCATTTATGTAGACAAGGAACAATAAGGGACCTAGAATACTGCCTTGCGGCACTCCGATTTCCACTTTTTTTTTTTTGCATCTAATACTAAATTTATTTTGTGGTTGGAGTAATCTTACATGAGTCCTACAATCTGTGTTCTGTTTTGTTGGTGTGATCCAAATCACTTTTTCCCTGTCCTTTGGATACCTAATTCTTCCAATTTTTCTAAAAGAATGCCATGATTGACAGTGTCAAATGCTTTGGAGAGATCTAAATTTATTCCTACTACACTTTTTTTTCAATATTTTTGCTTATTTGTTCAGAGAAGCACATGAGTGCTGTTTCTGTATTTTTACGTGCCTGGAAGCCATGCTGATTTCTATTTAGTAACTTATGGTCACTTAGATATTTGTTGATTCTGTGCTTCATTAATTTTTCTATTATTTTGGAAAATGCTCGAAGGAGGGATATTGGCTGATAGTTTTCTACCTTATGCTTGTCGCTGTTTCTGAATAATGGCTTCACTTTCGACATTTTCACCCTTTCTGGAAGCATGCCTTCACTAAATGATAGTCTGCCTTCGTAGTGCCAACTAAAAAGACTTGCAATATGACAGCTGAACCCAGAAGGGGATAGGCCTATCCCGTAACTTAAAAACCAAGCTAGGTGACACAAAACTGCAAGACAATAAAATGTGCTGGAAGACTAATGGACAAAGTAATTGATGAATTACAGGAATATTATGGGAAGCCCATTAGAGATAACTGTGACAATTTAGAGAAGATGAAAAGAGCTGTGTGGAGCACTTTCTTTCATTGAATATCGCCCGATGAAAAGCCATGTCAAGCTTTGTATCTATCTCCACCAAACACATGGTCTAAATATAGGCAAGCTGAATTTTCTGACACCCTTCATGAATTTACACATAAACGTTCTATTCCTTTGGCAGTAATGGAGGCAATCAAACCTATTTACAGATATTTGGCAGATCCTGAGCTACTAAATAAGTGTTTACATGGGAAGACCCAGAATGTGAATGAGTCCTTCAATAATGTTGTGTTGTGCCTAAAAATGTATCTGTTGGCCTTATGACTCCAAAGTTAGCAGTGTCTGATGCTGTAATAACTTTTAATGGTGGGAACAATGAAAGACTTAAGGTTCTGGAGAAGTTAGCTGTAAAATCTGGACAGAACACAGCTAAAGGAGTGAGGGAACTGGATGAGCTTTGTGTACGTGAAGCAGAGTTAGCTGCTCAGCAAATGACAAAAGAAGCAATAAAGAACAGGAGGAGGCAAGCACTGGGCTGTTGTGGCACGAAGAAGACACAGGCTATGGGCCAGGGCAACTCTAGTGCATAAAAGATGCAGAAATGTAAGTCTTTATAAGAATTTGTAATAAAAAAAGTTTTAAACCTCAATATCTCTGAACTACATTTTTTTTTGCAATGAATGACCTGTTTTCTAAAAAAAGTACTTATGGTAGAGACAAGAAATTTTCATAGCATGCCAAGTGTGAGATTCAATACATATGGAACTAGAATAATTAAAATATTCTGAGTTGTTTTGTTTTTATGTTCATTTATTTACAAAATTCTATCATGAAATTGAGTGTTTGAAAAAAAAAAAAAAGATAACATGCCCCAAAATACTGTTTCAGAATAAATCTAGCTCAGTGTATCTACAAAGGTGTGTTCAGTAATTATGGAAAATTGTAAATTGGTGTCTTAAAAAGTTTTGAAGATAATGGGTCACAAAATTCGATAATTTAACATTGGCGACATGGGACGTGCAATGTCCCCTTAGTAAGAACTGTAGCAGAATTAAAATTGTAAACGAATTTCAGTGTGTGTTTTTTGAAGCAAATCTTTTCATATTTAAATTACATTAGGTCTGCCGATTTCTTTCTTTTTTCTTTTAGAATAATGCAGATTCTAAGAAAGGTGAACAGAGTCATGGCACAAAAAGGAAGAGGGGTATGAACCAACAACAGGAATGCCAAGAAGCCCGCAATAGAGATTTAGTTTATATTCAGGAACGAGGGAAAGGGAATGAGAGTCACGGTCGCTTACCTGGTCCTAAATGCAACTGCAGAAAAAGGAGGGAGAGAGAATGGATATCTTTCAGAAGTTTTGGAACACGGGAAATTATGACTTGCACAATGCTTACTTTCATGGTTGCATACAAGCAACCGAAATAAAGAGAAAATCAAAGAAAACTCACAGTCCATCAAGATAGAGTAAAATTATAAGTTAGTCTGTGATGTCATCAAGTGGAAAGCACATTAAAGTTTGTAAGACAGCTCTCTTGAATATCCATGGACTACAAAGAAGTAGGGGTCGCTTGGAACACTTAACATCCAAAATAAAGCAAGGTTGTAAAACTTCCTTAGGAGATGGAAGGGGAAAACACCAGCATCATCGTAAAAAGTATTGGAGTGTAGATATTGAATTTGCCAATACTTTCATAAATAGACTGCCAACATGTACCAGTCATTACAAAAGAGTTGATAGTCCAAATAGGAAATTCATGAGGATGGAGTACAAAATAGAAAGCGGTTATGACCAACACAGAAGAATGTGAACAATTACAGAGATTGCCTGTATCCAGTGATAAATTTCGACGGATTTTTGTAGGAGAGCACAACATATCCTTTAAAAACCCTAAAACAGACACTTTCAGCACATACTATTGTCTAATATGCAAGGGGGCCGGGTTCGATTCCCTGCAGGGGATGGGGTGTTATGTGTACTTCATCATCATTGACACACAAGTTGCCACAGTGGCGCCAACTAAAATGACTTGCAATGTGGTGGCCAATTCCCGAAGGAGATATTCCGGCCAATAAATGCCATATGATCATTTCATTTTACTAAATGACAAGTTGGCTATGTGTGCCAAGGGCCCTGCGATTTGTGTAGCTGTCATTGTTATTATATAAACTGGCACATCATCTACTCCTACTAAGATTTTAGGTTTCAAGCTTTTTATTACTTTGAACACTTCATGTTCATCTGTTGGATCTATCCTCATGCTACAAGCAGCATTTGAAAATTCAGGTTTTTCTTGGTTTGTAAATTTCGAGCTTAATTTAGTTGCTGCATTTATGAAATAATTGTTGATGTAATTTGGCTAATCTTGTTTTTTAATATTGACATTTTCTGTCCTTTTGAGAATGATATCCTTTCTTTCCTGTTGCAGTCTTCACAATACTCCATATGGCTTTTGGTTTGTTGTCAGACTGTGTTATTAAGTTGTCATAACTCATAATTTTTGTCTTGGTGATTACTTTTTGATATACTTTCTTGTAATTCGTAACATGTTCTGTGAACTGTGGATCTGTAGATGTCTTCAGTTTTGAATTTAGTCTCTTTAGAGTTCCACAAGAAGTTTTGATGCCAACTGTGATCCAAGAACTTGGCTTTGTGATGTGATTCTTGACAGCTTCTTTGGAAGGCACATTTCAAAATATCCCATGAAAATTGAAGAGAAAGTGCTATATGCATCATTTGTATTTGTTAGGGACAGCACTTCTGCCCAGGACTCACTAGTTAGGATATTTGTAAATTCTAGACAGTTTTCAGTGGGAAATTTTCTTTTATGCATGAAGTACACTTTTTTCTCAGTGGCTCACTTTTTTCTGCAGTGGCATTGACGGAATTTTGAGGACAAGAGCATTATGGTCTGATAATCCCAAATCAGTATTTGTTACTTCTACTTCTGTGGATTGTACATTTGAAAATATATTATCTATAAAGCTGTTTGCATTATATGTTATTCTTGTAGGTTCGTGTATGTGTGGAAACAGATTCAAACTACATAATAGATTTAGGAATTGATTTTTTAGCCTACTTTCATTCATGAGATTTGTGTTGAAATCCCCACAGACAACTACAGTGGCGCTTTCAGTAAAAAGAATGTTAATCAGTGTTTCTAATTTATTAATGAATATATCTGTGACCCCAGTAGGTGGTCTGTATATTGCTATTACTATGACTTTTCCCTGTATTTCATACAACTGTATAGCTACTGCTTCAAAATGATTTTCCACACTCAATTATTCAGCTTCACACCACCATTTTTGGCATTTTTTCTACAATACTGAATTGCCAACTTATACAGATGAATATTAATGATACTTAGTCCAAAAGTTCTGCACCAATGCTCCATGATGCACATGCAGTCATTGTTTGCACCATTCAGTGCTACCTCAAGTTCTATTGATTTATCTCTAAGGCACTGAACATTTAGACTTAAAATCTGCAGTTGACTAGAGTGAGAACTGGTTACAGTTTTATTTACGCTTTGTGCTGTCATATTCGTGCCCGTGATCTGGTAAGATACCAAAAATCCTTGAGAAGGACAGGTTTCCTGCACCTCTCATGAGTTACCTGTATGTTGGGCTCTGGTGAGTTGTTTGTTGCTGCAGTTGGTGCTGCTGCTAATGTACTTAATACTGCCATTTCTGTTGTTGTTGATGTTGATGATGGTGGTGATACTTTTTCTGACAATTAAAATGTTGGTACTTCAGGAACACACATTTTCAATAACTTACCAGCAGCCATAAAAAGCGTAACAACCAATGAAATTCAGTGTAAGAGAAGCCTAAAGGATTTATTGGTGGCCAACTCCATTGACGAATTTCTCAGTAGAACCAACAGATTTTTGTGTGTGTGTGTGTGTGTGTGTGTGTGTGTGTGTGTGTGTGTAAGTACAATCTAACTTCTGCACCATTTCAGTGCAGTAATGTGTTCATTGTAAGTAAGTATTGTAGTAGTTCTGTTATATGTTTATTACCTTATAAATAAAAAAATTTTTTTTTTTTTTAATTTTAAATTCAGAGCATTAATGCGATCTTAGTTAATGAAGGAGTGTAAAATGATTCTTTCATATAGTGTTCATTAAAAAAAAAAAAGAGAGATAGATAATTCCACTTGGAACCTGTGGAATGTACATTAGCTTATTTGTTTAAGTTGTAAATATTTGTCATGCAATATTGTTTTTCTGAAATGTTCTACATCCTGGAGGACCATCTCACTACAGACCAGTTGGAATGAAAATAAATATAATTTAATCCATTGCTGCTTTGTTTTTTGTGAACTTGGAGTCTTCTCATTTTTGTCTAAAATATATTTGGATGATGAGGAACTGTAGTTCTCTTGTCATTGAAATTGCTGTCCACTGGTCTTTCTGTTAACATTTCATCTTTTTTTAATGCTTTGCTGGTGCTGATGATGGTTCTAATACTTTTACCTTTTTGTGAAGTGTTTTTGTTTTGGAGTCTGGTGATGGCAATGCAATTATCATTTTGGTTTTGAATTTATTTTGGTGGTTTTTTATTTCCTTGATTATCGGGTTTGCCAGATATACTTTCCCCAAGCCATTCAGGTGAAGTCTGTGTTGTGTGTGGAATCTACGTCCAATATTGCTTTATCAAGAAATTTCATGTTTTTAAAATGCCTGCAGATTTTTGCAAACTGATTGTTTGCACTTTTTATTTCCTTATTAACACATGAGCATCTTACAAGATCATAGCATTGTGGAATATTGACCATTGCTACGCGTGTGTGTGTGTGTGTGTGTGTGTGTGTGTGTGTGTGTGTGAGAGTGAGGTTTCTCAGACACTGTTTAAGATGGCGTGTTGCGTTCACTGTTTCCTTTTTGTAGACATCATTTGCGCCCCCCAGAAGTACAACAAAATCTTTACCGTGCAGATTTTTTTCATCTGCGGATACAGTAATTTTTTTAATTTTGCCAAGTGGGGCTCCCGGTTTCACTATACCACACGAATATGTTTTAGTTGTTTCTTTTAGTTAACTCGCAAGTCCACGTCCATGGCTGTCTGAAGGCACAAACAGTTTGCTGTTATTGGAGTTCACAAAGTGGGAATGGTTTTGTATTGTTTTACTAAGCACTGCGGCTCGATTTTGGGTCGGCACAATTAGAATGACCTCATTCACGATTGTTTGCATCAGTAAATTTTCTTCTCTTACCTTAGTCAGTTGCTTTTTGCTTTTCCCATTGTTCATGTGAACTGTATGTTACCTTTTCACTATCGGTGGTTGAAAGTACTTTAAATGTATTTTCGTGCACAAAGATTGTGTAAATTTCACAGGTTTTCTGATTTTGCACTTCACATTTGACCAGTTTTCCATAACGGACGAACTATCTCGTGCTAGTTTTAGCATGTTCAGCTCAGTATTTTCTTGTGATATTTTCGAAATATACGTTTTCAAACTCTCGAAGAAAACTATTATATTTGTTAATGAAATATGTTTGAGTGTTCCTTGCCAAAGAATCAGAAAAGGTAGTCAAAACATGGGAAATTATAGTCACAACATTGTCTGCAGAAAATTTTCGCTGCATAACAAAGTATCACATTAGCAGTGCAAAAGCATATTGAAAGGAATGTTGTGACCCAAAATTAAAGCTGCAAGATAGAGGCAAAGAAGAAATTGTTGCTATGTGACTAAAGAAATAAAAATGTAGAAAGACAAGCATGAGAACTTGCAGTCATCCAAAATGCTCAATTTTCGCCAGGGAAGTCTGTTGTAATGTACTATGTATGTAATGGACTATACCATTACTAATCTTGAAAAGAGTTCTGATAGCAAAATCAGGCATCCAGCAGTAGGAAGAAAGAAAATAGCATGTCTTCATTGATACTATGAAACATATTGAGTGTCAAAGTGGAAACGAAAAAGAGAACCTGCAGAAATAGGATTCTCCAGTTCTTAATGCAGATTCGCAGGTATGTGCCATAGTGTCTGGAAGTCATAGCTGTATAGAACCACAGTGGTTCAAATAGCTTGCTGACAATTATGGTCATGGGATTGTAACATGGATCAGTGACACAATAGCTGGAACAGTGATGGCATTTGTTAAGCTTTGTGTTCCATTGTATGAAATCAGGAAACTCTTTGACTTGCCTGAAGTCAGTACTTACAATTACTTTATTGTGTCATTTGGAGGAGTAAATGACTTATTCAAAAACTTCAAAAGCCGCTGATAAATTACGAAAGTGTTTAGGACACTTGACTCGCTCTGATGTCTTATTGGTGACCATCTCCCTCTGATACGACATATCTCTGTTATCTTATGTACACAAAGAGAGAAATGTTGCAAACATATTGTTGTTGAAAATATGCACACAATATGAAAATATAGAAACTATTGATCTTAGTGGTGTAGGGTGTATATTCCACACTACACATGGACTACACTTAAATGGGCTAGGGAAGCAGCTTTTGGTGGGAAAAAATAAGCAAATATTTTATGAAGAAATCTGAGATAAGATGTAGAGCAACAAAGAAATTAGCTCCATTGTCATACCTTCTCCATTCATCAACACAGCTTCTCCTTTCACCAATAGAGCAGTCATCTCTCTTTTACACAGAAGTGGTGCACAGCTCATTGGTAAGAAAGACTCTGATACCAACAGTGCAGAAGTAGACTCCAAGCTCCACACACACAATGTTTTATGGACAAATCCTTACCAGAGAAGAATGATATTAGTGATGTGATAAAAATACCCCTCGGCAATTCAAATGTTATGTGAAAATCAGAACTCATTTATCATTTAAATTATAGCAACAGAGGTTTTTGTTTGCAAACAAAATATCATATCATCATTGCAAAGTTTTAAATGTAGAGGTTTTGTTGAATGCAGAACTCAGTTTCATTAGTATTCTGTGCATTACAGAGCACTGGCTTAAGACTGACCAAATTCTCTTTTTCTTTGCTGGGTCATATACTGGCGAATTATTTCTATAGAAACAGTTATAAAAGTGTAGGTACTCATGTTTCACCAAACACTGGTTAAAATATGAATCTGTTAATAAATTTCAGCATCTTAATGCAGAAAGGAACTTCTGGCTGATACTCATTAAGCTCAGTGATACCAGTACAGTTGTAACATGTATCTAATGCTCCATAAAATGTAAAGTTTGACTCATTCCTGAATAAGCTTGTATATGTACTAAACTGGATTATTCTGGACAAGAAATCTGTAGTACTGTTTGGAGACTTGAACAGAGATTTTATTGGAACCAGCAAAAGAAAAGAACTATCGCTCAACCTTAGGGATACTTTCAACTTGAAGCAGATTGTAAGAACCTAAACAAGAATTATGGAAACTACTACTACTGCCCTGGATCAGATATTTGTGAATACAACCTGTACTGCAAAATTTGTAAATACAAGTCTTATTAATCATAAAACTCAAGTTGTTACCTCCCCAAGCTACTCACTGCCCACCCAAAACTATAAAAGAAATGCAACAGCGAGAAAGTTCAGTATATATAATGTAGAAACCTTCAACTATATTACCACGAGCAAGATGGGAATAAGTTTTGCATAAAGATGACACCAACTAAAAGTTTGAGATATTCTCTTGCAACTTTAGTGATTACTATGAAATTGCTTTCCAGCTCAAAACACAGTTGATAAGAGGCACAACTAAAGAAGCAAAGAGATGGTTGGTAAATGTATCAGAATCACAAATGGCAGGAGAAAGAAATCCCACAAATACAGAAAAAAATAGTGACATATCCCCTCCAAGGAACACTTACTATCAGAAATATGTTCAGGTGTACAGGAGAGTAATAAGCCAGACAAAATACCATTCTGAACCTTGAGAGCAAGGGTGTTATTGTTCCGCAACATATTGCAAATCTTTTCACATGTTACTACGTAGATATTACATAAAATTTAATAGAGACAAAGGAGATAGTAGAAACAAACTAAACTCTTCTTCCTCACCAGTCTATATATTTGAAATAGTACCAGATGAAATATCCATGATGCATCAACTGGAATTGATATTAATCCAGATTACATCATAACACATTATATTACATTTCAGTGCATCTTGCTGATATTGTCCATTTTTCTGACAGGCACATTTCCAGACTGTAAAAATTGTTAAAGTTGTCCTTATTCATAAGAAAGGGAGTGAATGAAGTATAGAAAACTGTCATTATCAGGGTTTAGCAAAATCATACAAAAAGGAATTTATCATTGGGTAATGAAATTTCTGGACAAAAGCAAAATTCTCACTGATACTCAACATGGATTCAGAAAAACAAATAGAGGTGTAGTGACATCTTCGATTTAATGTAAAATGCTGTAGAAACAGTGCACAAAAACAAAATGCCATTGGCATTCCTTTAGACTTATTTAAAGCCTTCAATGTTCCTGAGTGCAACATAGTGTTGGAGAAGCTCAATATAAAGGTGTCCTAGGAGTAATGGTCAGTATTCAGAGATACAACAGGAATGATTATTCAAAGCAAAATAGTCTAGTAATCATAAGCTCTAAATGCATACCTTAAGAGTTATGAGCACTTCGTCTTCGATACTGTGAAACAAGTTTCATTTACTGCAACTTTGCTTTCCATACTTTGGGAGGAGGTTCTGTGGGCCAAAACAAGAAAAAAAGTGTCAAGTAAACACGGAGTTTAAAATGCGCACTTAGAGATCTGTGAACACTTACCCTTGCAGTTGCCTCCAAGTCATTATTCATCCCTTCACATTGACCATAATGAATTATGCACCTGTTTATCAGAATGACCCTTCTGGAGAACCCCAAGAAGGCTTCTCTCTCTTTTGTGAGTACATGCTTGGCCATCACAGGACCCTGGATGTTGCAGTGCTGCTTCCTTTTCTTTTCTTTAAATCTATCCGTCAATTATTCTTTTTCCCCATCTGCCTTTGAATTGGATGGTATTATTTTGGTGCTGATTGTACTTGGATTTGGTTTGTGATTTTGAACACTCATATTCTTCCCTTCCAGCACACTACAACTTTTAATTTTTAACTAAATAGCCCCTCTAGTTGGGTTTGACCTGCTGTTTCTTTTCCAGATTTTGCAGAAGTGTGGACTGTATGGGGAAGGTTGTCCAACACGACATATATTCACATTTATGCCTTTCTTGCTTTGTACCCTTCCTTTCTTGTGAACATTCTACACCATAATCCAGTGTGTGATAGCCATTGTGTGTGTGGAGGGGGGGGGGGGGAGGTGGGGTCAAGTACCTGCGCAGTGGTACAGTGGTAGCCCCCTGACTCTGCAGAGATTGCACTGTTGGTGCCTTAGCTGGAAACTCCCCATGCATGCCTATCAGTATGTGCCTGCCATGTCTGGTGCAAGAGGACTCCAAGCAATAGTTTATTGGCCAGGTAACCATTGTTGTAGGTGGTGACACCCCTTGGGAGAGCCCTCATTCAGAGTTAAATTCTCTTCTGCTGGTGGCTGCACAGCCCCAGTAATCTCTTCTGTAGGTAAGACTTATTGCAACCCAGAAAAATGTGACCCCCAAAATGTTTCCTTCCCTGGCTACTCTGTGGGAGGAAGAAGAAATATTGCCCCCAGTACTTACTTGTTCAAGGATCAATGAGAATTTTTTTTTTTTTTTTTTTTTACTAAAAATCCACTGTTCTTTGTTGACCACCTCAAGGACAGGTTTGGGGAAGAAGTAGCAATTTAAAAAATGAAAAGTGGCTCCTTTCCGATTAAAATGGCCTCCCTTGATCAGTCATGGGTATCGCTCACCTGTTACAAGCTGGGTGACATTCTTGTAACTGTAACTCCATAACAGTCTCAGTATGGTATAAGGTATAATCTTCCACTGCGATCTCATTTTGCAGGCGGATGGCAAGTTGGTTGTCAGTTTCGCGTGACAGGATGTGCATTTTGTCTGTCATGTCCAGCTGGAACCAAATAAAATAGGGTTGATATTGGAGCCTTCATCTTAGTCTTTGAAGATGACTCACTGCCTGGAAAGTTCAAGGTGATTGTGTATCAATGCAATGTGGAGCCATATCCCCCCCCCCCCCCCCCTCTCATGCGCTGCTACAAATGCAAGTGTGTCAGGCACATGTCTTAAAGTTGCAGCAGCAGTCCCATCTGTAAGGATTGTGGACATCGGTTGCACATGAATGCTCTTTGTGCCCCTCTGGACTACACCATCTTCCAAAGGAAAAAGAAAATCAAAGAGTTCAAGGCTCTTGGTCGAATTACATATGAAGAGGCCAAGAAGAAATATGGTCATCTCCATCCTACATACATGTCCGTGTTGTCTGTCAAGCCCTTGGGGTCACTAAACTGCATCTGCTTTCCAGGTAGGTTAGGGCCATCCTCTTCCTGCTTCCCTGACTCCACCTTTGGGAGTGTTGAATTCTTGCCCACTGGGGACGTGAGTCTGCATCCCCCGGCAGGAGGAGCAGTGCCCTACTCCAGCATTTTTTACCAGGAAGGAGTCAGTTGGGACACTATCTCTCCATGAATCTGCTTATCTACAAACAGACACCAACCAGCACGAGCCACAAATTGTAGGACATTGCATTGCTCATCTGTCGCAGAACCTGTGGCAGACAAACCTTCACAGACATTGAAATCATGTAAGGGGAAAGAGGACAAGAAGCAGTCCTCCAAATAGGCGGTTCCGGTGGCCCCCGTGTCGCACATTATGCCTCTTTATTTGGGATGGTGTCCCTAGTGGCCCCTGCCCACTCCACATCCTCCCCTCCCCCCTCCCTTCCACCGTCTTCCAACCCGCCCCTCCCCCCCCCCCCCCTCCACACACACACACACACACACACACTCACACACTCACACTCACTCACTCACTCACTGTGGTTTGGAACCAATGTATAATGTCTCCACAAGATACTGATAGCAAGATCCTCCAGCAGAACTGTAGCAGTTTTGCCACAACCTGGGTGAGTTACGATGTCTCACATGAATTTCCCCCATTTTTTTTCGCATCCTCCTCCAGGAAACTTGGTTCCCAGCAATGCAGACCCCTGCCCTCCGCAGCTGTCACTGCAAAGTTTTCACGATCCGGGATACTGAATGGCACACCCTCTGTACCCCAAATAAACTCCGTGTTATCAAGGAGACAACAAATGTGTGGTGGTCATCCATGCGAACCACTCGCAGGGAATCTGTTGTCCTTTGCTGGCTCCGCATCGGCCTTACGTGGCTAAGACATGGTCACGTCCTCCGTCACAAGGACCCACCTCGGTGTCGCTGTGGCTCCCCTATGCCTGTTGTTTACATCTTGTTTGACTGCCCACTTTTAGCCAGTCTGCATCGGAATTTTACGCTTCCCAGCACCCTGCTTATGGTGTTGGGCAACAATGCCTCAACAGCAGATTGTTTTACGCTTTATTCTTGAGGTTTTTTTTATTGTGCCATCTAAGGGTGGGCGTCTAGCCTTCTTTCCAAGGCCTCCACCTTCCCTCCATTTTAATTCTCTGTCACCCTTTCATTGCATTTGTTTGTCTTGGTGTTCCTCTTTTCTTTGAGTGCCTCATCAGCAGATTTAGTTGTACGCTTTATTCTTGAGGTTTTTTTTATTGTACCATCTATGGGTGGGTGTCTGGCCTTCCTCCACCTTCCCTCCATTTTAATTCTCTGTCACCCTTTCATTGCATTTCTTTGTCTTTGTGTTCATCTTTTCCTTGAGTGTATTCATCTCACCTTGTTTTTTTGGGCTGGACATTTTAGTGCATTGCAGAGTGGCTGGCTCATCCTCTTTTATTCTTATGATCAGCCAGCCCAGACCATCTGCTCTCTGACTTTAGTACCTTTGTCAACTTTTCCTTGTGGTATACGTTTTCCCCTTTTCTTGTTCGTTTCTTTTGTTTTCTCTTTCGTTGTGGTTCCCCATTCGTTTTAACCCCTTTTACTTGCTTGAACTAAATTTGGGTGTTGTCTTACCTAGCACCTTGTTTGCTCCAGGAAAAAGGGACAGATGACCTTGTAGTTTTGTCCCTTTACATCCTAAACGATCTAACCAGCCAACCAACTAACTGAAGGAAACATGATAGTCACACCTTAATATTCTTTGCAGCCTCAGTAACACCAGGTGGAGCACAGGATGCTGTATACTCTTGTGGCTCTGCGGAGCTTTGATTCTGTCCCATCTTGATTATGGGAGTGAGGTATATGGCTTGGCAACACCTTTCAGCATTGCAGATGCTGCAATCTGTACAACATTGTAGCATCCGACTTGTGACAGTGCCAGTCCTGTGAAAAGCCGACTTGCAGAAGCAGGGATCACCCCCCCCCCCCTCCCCACACCATTCTGTCCATCCCCTCACCCCCTACCCTATATATCAAACACCCACAACTGCTGCTCTGCTACACACATCTGAACTACCATGTCCTTTTTGCTGGTAGGGAGGTCCACCTCTCACAACAGAGGCACAGGGCTTGAATCGCGATTGCATTTCATATAGGAGATATATCCTTTGAAAACCTACTACCCCATAGTCATTTCTTATTAAGGAGTAATCGTATATGCCTCCATGGTGTGTAGCCATCTTCAAATCTGCCTTGATCTATGCTTTTTACCAAAAGAAAGTTGACCTCATGGCTTTTTGCCACCTGTTCGTGGCCATCCTTGATTCAAATCTAGGTACGGATGTGCTATGACCTTATGGCTCTATGGTCAGTGGATGAACTAGCTTTGCCTATAAACGTGCAGGGCATGGTGAACTATGCACCCTGCCAAACGGACACAGTGTATTCACTGCAGAATTGATAGCCATTCACTTGAGCCCTCAGCCTTCAATCTTAAACTGCTGAGACAATTTTACCTCCTGAGTATTCTTCAGGCTATCAGCCGGTGCTACCCTCGACACCCATTGTTTTGTGGCCATGTGGGATCTGCTTTGTGACCTGCACCAAATTGGATGGTTGGTTGTTTTTCTCTGGAGCCCAGGTCATATTGGGATCCCAGGGAACAAACATGCTGACCCATTGGCCAAGTTGGCTGACTTAGGAGATGGTGATACAAGAAAAGGACCTTCAGTCCACTCTATGCCATCAATTGTTGGAGACTTCGAATGCATTGGTGTGCCTGGTTGCTCTGAGTAAACTGTGAACAAGAAAGAAGGAGTTAATGACCATGTGGCAGTCTTTCTTTCGTGTTTCTCGCAGTGACTCTACTGTTCTCTGTCAGCTTCCCATTGGCCACACCTGCCTGACTCATGCCCATATCCTCGAAAGTGAGGATCCACCCCACTGCCAGTGTGCTGCCTGTCTGAGGATGTCCCCATCCTGCTGGACTGCCCTAATTTGGCCACCTTAAGGCAAAATGTTGAGGTTGGTGCCACGCTGCATCTGGTGCTAGTGGACAGTGATAAAGTGGCTTGTCTGGTTTTGTATTTTACATGTCAAGGTGATTTATAGTCCTCTCTTTGTGGTAGGCCACATTAGCCTCATTTGCTGCTTGAGGAATTGCGAGGGTGCTCTGTTGCCTGCTCTGACCCAGGGGACCATGGCTATCTTTTCTCAGTGGTCAGGCCTAGCTCCTGCCCTTCCCACCTTTTTAATTCTTCTTATTCTTTTACATTTGTCATCAGTTTACTGTCTTGTGATTGTTGTTCTCCTTTCTGAGATCTAACCACTTACCTGTGGTGCTAGTTTTCTTGTGATAATGCTAGTTGGGGAAGCACCAGTTAGATGCAGAAAGTGCATCTCCTGTCACATATCATGTCCCAGAGGTCTCCAGCTACTTTTCTCTCACTTATACATTCTTCTACCTCTTTGTTTTCTTGATTCTCAGATTAGGTCAGGTTCATTGGGATTTGTCTTCTGTGCCCTTCCTCTCTGGGAACTGTTCCCGGCTCGACACACAAATGATTGAGGGACCGATGACTTCATAGTTTGCTCCCTTTTACCTCACCCATCCATCCTTCCGTTGGAACACTGGTCTTAGGTGTTGCAAATCACCTGGATGGCTGTCAGAGTCTGAGACTGCATGTGCTCCGTGTACCAGGGAGCATAAGACCCTATACCATTATGCACAGTGATGATGTCGTTTGGCCTGGAAAAATAACTCTGTATGAGTCGGTTTCTGACAAGTGCTGTCTTCCAGTGTTTTGCAGGCTTTTGTTTTAACCATGTCATCCAGAAATGGTAGCCATCATTTTCCACTTCCTCGATGAACTTAATACTCAAGTGGAGATAGTTCAGATGCTAGGAGGAACATAGGTAGTGTTGCCGTTCCACAAAGCCATATCATAAATATGTTGTCAATGTACTGCCAGAAGCAGGAAGGTTGGAAAATTGCTGAGTGCGTGTGACGGTCACATTTTCCTAAGAGATGTCTCAACACAGAAGTAAGATATTTAGCCAAACACTAGGTAGTCACTCAAGTGTTACTTAATATGGGGTGAAGAGGGGATCCATCCTTGTGAATTTTCAGTAGCCCACATAGTCCAGGGAGAACAACCTGTTGGTGTAGGACCTTGACGACATTCGCCCAAATAAAACTGCTCATGAGGAGCGCTAGATTTTTTCTCCGAATCTTGCCAGTCTGGTCCTCTTCAAGCTTGTGGTACGCTTAGGGAAGGAAAGGCTGTGTCCCATGGAGCTCCGCCAACAGTGGTTTTATACAGGTACAGCAGTCGTGCATTTCCTGATCTGCGGACTGGCTAGCGCTGTCTGACCTTTGCCACCTGACCTCTTCTACCATAAACTCTGGGCATGCTGCAGGAACTGTTACCAGGTGTGGTAGTGGAACATTGTGTGTTTTGGAGAATGGTAGTCTTGACTTCACTGCCTAGACTACAATGGTCTTTAGTGGGTAACCTCCAGAACACCTGCCCCCCTCCCCCTCCCCGAAGTTATATAAGGATTGCTTAGGCATTTATTTCCCTAGAGGGCTCTGGGATCTTTATGGAGTGACTTCAGTTCACATCTACCCCTGACAAAATGGGTGTACCAGCAGGTAATAGCTACACCCACCCAACAAGGAGAGTTTGGTTGGTCAGTATGCCTGAGAAGAAGCCTCAGATTTATAGTAATAATACACTAATCTGCCACAACACTTTAATTGTATTCAAGAAAACAGAGGGAACCTTTGAGAAGGTGTAACTTTTTACAAGGCATTAAAGGATATTGCTGGATCCTTTGAAAAAGTATTTAACTACTTCATAATGCCATGTCAAACCGAGAAACTTAAGCTTTTGGGATGCAAGTGCTTGAGTACCCTGTTGTGGTTGACTTGCATAACACTGTTAACTTCTGTAAGGGTGGCTATCTGCTCCGTTATAATGGACACTGACCTAAAGAGTTATGTAAAGAGTAGAAAAATAAGGGTATCAAGAACATGCAGATCTATGTGAGGAGAATTAGTGGCACACTGGAAAAAACTGTAACATTTATTGTAATTTTCACCTGAACATATTCTCGTATGCTGTGTCCACCTTAAGGTTTGGCAATTTGTTCCCAACCCATTGCGATGCTCCAAATGTCAAAGATTTGTTCTTACCACTAAGATTTGTAATGGGAGGGCTATGAGTGGAAAGTGTAGAGAGTCAATTCTTGAATCGGGCTACTCTTATACACTTCCTCTGAAGTGTATAAGCTGTCCCGGGGTTCGTGCAGTGAAGAACAGGAAGTGTGGTGTATACAATGAGAAAAGGAGAACAAAGGAATTGAGTCACTAGGTGCACACCCTATGATGAAACCATAAAAGCTTTCAAAGCTATGCAGCCTCCAATGTTTCTTATTTCCTTTGCATTGTCTCTTGAGAAGCCAGTCGCCAAGTGTGATGCCTCCATCACAGATTCAAGTACAAGTATGTACACTTGTCAGTATACTCACTGGGGAAAAGCTACACTTGAACCCGAAATCATCCAGAATCCATAAATGATGGAACTGGAGCCTCAGCCTCATATCACCACCAGAAGCCCATAAAGCCATTCCCTCTGCTCATGCATATGATTACCCCCATAAGTAAGGAAAAACATCAAATCAAAAGTTGTTCAAATTCAAAGAAAGTGGCAGAAAAAATCTTTGGATCAGTCAGCACGTCAGTTAGCAACATCGCTTTCCATTGCTGATGTTATGGTTAATGCCAGGTATCCTTATGGAGAAACCAGAAAACTGGGATCCATCTCACGTTCCCCCTGTTTTCTCAGGTAAGTCACCACAATGGAGGGAATAGGACAAAGACAACCATCACTAATCAATGGCTCCAACAGGAACTTCCCTGTTTCAGTGTATCTTAAATGGATACCAATCACATTTGGAAGAATTGCAGCTCCAGGCTGAGGAGAGACTGTTCTGCACCTACTTACAAGAAACTCATTTTAAAGTCACTGACACACCTCTATTAAGGGGCTACCACCCCTACAGGAAGAACGATGGTACTGGAGACTGGGCTTAGGGTTGAGTGGTTGTTTTTATTGATGACAGATGCCAATCATTTCCCGTCCCTCATGCCACAACTGTACAAGCAGTTGCATTTGGAATTCTCACACCAGTTAGTATTTTCTTTATATTTTCCACTTCGAGATCCATTGGATGCAAATGTATTAACAGAACGCCTTCGGGCACTCTCCCACCCATTCTTTCTTATGGGTGACTTCAGTGCCCACAATGCGCTTTGGGGCACAGGTACCAGTTGCTCCAGGTTTTGAATTATGGAGTGCTGCATCCATACAGAAACTATCTGCCTTTTGAACTCTGGTCAGATGACACACTTTTCTACTGCTACAGAGTCATCTTCAGCCAATGATGTTCGTTTTTGCTTCCCAGTTATTGCTGACTCAGTTCAGTCGAAGTAGCCACAGATATGCATTTTAGTGACAAATTTCCAGTATGGATTTGTATGCTGTCATGGACGATGGTCAATAGGAGCTGCGAAGATGGATGGTTCAAAGGGCAAATTGGTTGCGATACCGTCAGCAGACCACCTTTGAACAAAAGGATTGTGCCCAAGAGATGGTTTGCCATGTCACATGTGTGGTCCAACAAGCAGTTGCAGATTCTATTCCCCAGTCCAGCCATCGCCTCAGAAGATGCTTGTGCCTTGGTGGAATGACAAGTGTCACTCGTCCATTGGAGCCAGGCAATGCAGCTTTCAAACACCATCTACCTACAGAAAAATTTCTTCCTTCTTGCAAGAGCACAAGTGAGGCAAGTGATAAAAGAACAGAAGAGGAACTCCAAAAGGAATTTGCAGCTTCCATTAATTGGTCAACTTACACTGTGTAAGTTCAGGTCTCAAAAAGGTGGGTTTCAAGTAAAGGCAGTACACCTCCTCCTATGGCCTTGTTGAAAAATGGAGTCTTGGTGGATGTGTCTAGAGACATGATTTTTTACTGTGAGGGCACTTATGACCTCAGCTGTTTTGCAGAGATTCTGAGGCTCCACTTCTTGTGTAGAGAAGAGGTCTATAATCTTTCATTCTCCATGTGGAAATTGGAAACAGCTCTGTCCATGGTCAGATACACTGCTGCATGACTGAATTAGATTCAAGATTTTAAACATGGCTGCAGCAGCAACTGTTAAAATTCTTCACAATAAAGGATGACAGCCAAAAACAGTTGCAGGATAGAATTTTTTTATTAAAATTCTTGACCAAGGTTTCGGTACATATAAATATACCTTCATCAGAAGTAAAACTTCTAAAATTACATCATGCACTGGAGAATAATAATATTTTAATTATTGACGACACCTTTTGGCATAATTGTTTTATTATTCTCCAGTGCATGATGTAATTTTAGAAGTTTTACTTCTGATGAAGGTATATTTATATGTACCGAAACCTTGGTCAAGAATTTTAATAAAAAAATTCTATCCTGCAACTGTTTTTGGCTGTCATCCTTTATTGTGATGAGTTAGATTCATTATATTGGGCTCTGTCACCTGTGCCCTGGAGCCAAAGGCAAGCTTCTGTCTTACTTCAGTCAGATCTGGTTTGGTAGACAGTGCCCCAAGACTTGGAAGAAGGCAAAATTACTTTGATTATGCAGACCAGACAAGGCGCACACTGGCCCTAACAGTTACTGGAGTGCAGCCCTTACCAGTTTTATGGGTTGAGTGCATGGTCAACAGCTGCCTCACCTTTGCTGCTCCCAGTGCTGTCTCAGGCACAAATGGGCAAATGGGGACTATGTGGATGCCTGCCACCTCTTATCCAATCTTTCTGTGAGGAACAGTGCCATCCACAACTAGAACTCTACATCAGTGATCAGTTATTCATTGTGATGGAGTCTTGTAATTTTCTGGCACTGGTCTTCGATGCCCAGTTGACGTCGTTTCCCCATCTTCGCCAACTTAAACAAATGTGCTGGTCACACCATAATACACTGTGCTGCCTCAGTAACACCAACTGGGGTGCAGACTGCTCTACACTCTTGTGGCTCTACAAAGCTCTGATCCTGTGCCATATTAATCATGGGAGTGTGACATGCGGCTTGGCATCACCTTCAGCATTATGGATGCTCGACCTGATACACCACTGTTGGGTCCAGTTGATGACAGTTGCTTTTTGGACCAATGCTGTGAACAGACTACTTGCAGAGGCTGGGGTAACTCCACTACAGTTCGGATGCCAACTGCTGCTCAACTATGCTATACACATTCACTGCTCTTCTGTGCATCAGAACTACCGTGTCTTCTTTCCTGACAGAGAGATCCAGCTCCCGCAACAGTGCACCAGAACTGCATCAGGCTATCGACCAGTGCTGCCTTCCACAAACATTGGTTGTGGCTGTCCAGGATCTCCTTTCTTACTCCATCAAGCTGGATTGTTGGCTATCTGTGTCAAGGCACCAAGTCACATTGGGATCCCAGGGAATGAACATGCCGATGTGTCGGCCAAGTTGGCTACCAAGATTGCGACTTTGAAGATGGAGGTACCGGAATGGGGACTTCAGTTGACTATGCTATCAATTGTTGGAAGCTTGGAACACAGATTGGTTTGTCCTGGTTTCTCTGAACAAACTGCTTGTTGTGGGGGTGTACTGTTCTGTCGACTTCACATTGGCCACACTTGGATGACCCATGGCCAAATCCTATGATGTGAGGATCCACCCTGTTGTTGGTGTGGTGCCCATCTGACAGTGGTTCACATGCTACTGGACTGCCCCAATTTGGCCACCCTGCGGCAAGACCTTAAACTTGCTGAAAAGCTGCCTCTGGTGCTAGCAGACAATGCCATCGAGCTGATCTGGTTTTTCATTTTACCTCCCCCCTGTGGGTCCGGGGATTATAATAGGCCTGTCTTAAGAGACGACTAAAAGGAGCCTCACATGTTTGGGCCTTTATATGATGATCTGCTGTAGGGTTTGACCTCCATTTGTTCAAAATTTTCCCAAAGAGCGAGTCAATTGGGGAAGAGCACCTTATATGGTGCATAGTGTCCATCACGTGCTGAGACCTGTCGCAGACTTTGCCAGCGTGGATCTGCACTTCCACTCATTCTCCAGTGTTGGGTGAGGTCACCCTCCTGGGTGCATTTTCCTTCATCCTCTGTGCAGTGTTACTTTGTGCACTGTTGACTGTAATTGACATCTTAGTCCATTTGTGCCTGATATCCATCACAATAGCCAGGCCATTGTGGTGGGCCATGTTGCCTGTTGGTTGTAGCTGCTTAACCACACAGGGATTGCTCTGCTGATGCCTGTAATGTTAACTCCCCACGTATGCTGAAGAGTAGATGCCCGTCACCCTGGGCCATTTTGACTCCTGGCAATGGCCATCCTGCCAGGTGGCTTTTGCTGCGGCTGGGTGGTGCCCGTGGGAGGGCCCCTGGTCGGAGTGGGTGGCATCAGGGTGGATGGCATGCCATGAAGCATAGCACGTCATCTCTTGCTGGTGGTCAAACACCAGCAGTCTCTAAGTGGTCAAGGTCTAACTTGAGTGCTAAGAAATACGACCCCCCCCTCCCCCGGCTACACCATGGGATGAATGCCAGGCTAAAGTGGCAGTGAAGCTTATTCACCCCTTATGTATGAGAGTAGGTATGGAATCTTTCTTGTCAATGAAACCTCAGTTTTTTGTGGAGCATATAGAGGACAAGTTTGGAGAGGTGGAGGGCTTGTTCAAAATGACTTCAGGGTCGGCGGTCTTGATCAAAACAGCATCCTCTGCCCAGTCACAGGCACTACTAGCCTCTGACAAGTTGGGGGATGTTTCTTTTTCCATCACACCCCATAAAAGCTTAAATATGTCCAGGGTATCATATTTCACAGGGACCTTCTCTTGCAGTCTGACGATGAGCTGCGCGCCAATTTAGAGCAGCGAGGTGTCCATTTCGTCTGGTGCATCCACCCGCATTTGAGGGATAAGCAGGTTGTCACCATTGCCTTCATCTTGGCCTACGAGGGTGACACATTACCTGAGAAGGTCAAGGTGATGGTCTACTGCTGTGACGTCAAGCCATACATACCCCCCCACCCGATGCAGTGCCTTAAGTGCTGGAAGTTTGGTCATATGTCTTCCCTCTGTACTTCCAGTGTCACATGTTGAGATTGTGGATGCCCATCACATCCCAATACTCCATGTGCCTCCCCTCCCATCTGTGTCAACTGTGGAGAGCACCAATCGCCTTGCTCGCTTGACTGCAGGATTCTCCAGAAAGAAAGGAAAATCATGGAGTACGGGACCCTGATCTACACTAAGGCTAAGAGGAAATTTGAATGCCTACACTCTGTACATATGAAATCGTCTTACGCCGCCGCTACAACAGTTCTAGGCCCATCAGCTCCGCCAACCCCAGTCACCTCTCAGAGCCGGAAGTCTACACCTGCCCCGTTGAGGGTGGGGGGCACTTCCCTTCCTGTTGCTCCTTCACCACCTACTTTGGGAGCAACCCCCACCTCCCAACCATCGGGAATATCAGTTCCCACTTCTCTGCCAGAGAAGCGTAAATCTTCTTTGGCTCCTCTCGATAGGTTGGTAGGGGTCTCTTGGGTCACCCCCTTCCCAGGTTTCTGCTAGTGGGAAAGATGACACCCGCCGGTGACTGAAGAGCCTTTTCCAGATGCCAACACCTGGTTGCTGTCTTTTTTGATTTACGAAAAGCGTATGACACTACCTGGCGACATCTAATCCTCGCCACATTATACGAGTGGGGTCTAATGGCAAAGGTGAGCAGCAGTTAACAGCTGTTTGTTGACGACACTGTGGTGCATGGGAAGGTGTCATTGTTGAGTGACTGTTGGTGAATACAAGCTACTTAGACAAAATTTCTAGTTGGTTGAATGGCAACTTGTTCTAAATGCAGAAAAATGTGTGTTAATGCATATGAGTAGGAAAAACACGGCATTGGTAATCTGCTGCCTGACGCAGCTACTTCAATTAAATATCTGGCCATAATGTTACAAAGCAATATGAATGGAATGAGTACATAAAGGTGTAGTAGGGAAGGCAAATGGTCAACTTATTGTCAGAGTTTTAAGAAAGTGTAGCTCTCTATAAAGGAGATGACCACATACAGAACTCTAGCGTGACCCATTCTTGGGTATTGATTAAGTGTTTGGGAACCCCACCATGTCGGATTAAAAGAAGACACTGAAACAATTGAGAGACGAGCCATTAAATTTGTTACTGTATAGGCTCAGTGATCACATTACTGATAGGCTCAGTGATCATGTGAGTATCATGGAGATTATTCATGAATTGAAATGCGATTCCCTGGAGGGAAGACAATGTTAAAAAAAAAAAAAAAAAAAAAAATTTGAGAATAGGCATTTGAAACTGACTGCACAATGATGGTACTATCCCATCTTACATTTTATATAAGGACCTTGAAGATAAGAGAAATTTGGGCTTTTATGGGGTAAATATATTTGTGAGTGGAACAGGAAAGGAAATGACTAGTAGTGGCACACTCCACCATGCACCATACAGTGGCGAAGTACATATATAGATATAGATAAGTTCACTTTTCTAGCTGCTTCATTTTTCACTTTCAGTGCAGTCCTTCAGTCGTTCACTCAAAATCTTCCCCGCAACGGATTCCATGTACTCTACCTATGCTGTGTAAGAACTGTGCCTCAGTGGCTGGTCGTAATAGCCTAACCGTAGACATAAGGGCTGCCTGTGAACGAAGTCCACAGCAAAACCAAACCAATAGGCCAACCAATGTGCACTTCCATTGCAGCACCCCAATAGAATTACAACTGGCTCAGACAGGTCCTGGGCTGGTGTATGTGCAGTTTTCTGGTAGGCGAGGTCTTGTCAAAGGGTGGTCCTGCTTGATTGGGGTAGTTGTGCTACGGCAGTCAGCAGTAATGTTGCCACAGCTACTTGATTTCCAAAGTGATGTCAGGTGATGCCACCTCATGTAGAATAATTACATGTCTACTCTATGTTATTACTGGTTTGTTCCTCCAGAAGTCACTTTTTCTTTTGCTGTGACTTGAGTTGTAGAGTGTGAGACTTAGTTTTACTTATTATGAAAGTATAACTTTTGTTTGTTACAAATTTTCTGTTGGATTTCTGCTTTGTACTATTCATTTGTTGCTTGCTTTTACTTCACAATTTCATATTCCCCTTTTGTGCTTTTACAGTGTTCATACCAATATTGTAAGTTAATTCTGGTGGTGTTCTTCGAATATACACCCTTATACTGTTTGTACATATGTGCAATGTGTACATTTATGTGTAAGTCAAAGGTCAATTGCTGGTTTTGCTCAGATATTTCCAGCATTCATTGCTGTTTTCTGCATTAGTAGTATTCTTTTAAAATGTCAATCTGCATCAAATCTAAAAATGAAGTCAACTGTGAACACGCTTAATAAGGAGACAGTAAGGTTGATAGAATAGTGATATACTTTGCACTGATGGTTTGTAAACCTATGTAAACAATCCTAATGTTACTGTATAACAACCTTAATTTTTGCTCTCTATGAAACCATAGCGGATTAGACAGACAGATAGCTAGAATATTGTGCACACAGTATTAGAACCTCATTACAGACATTTTTAGCCAGTTAGCACCATTGTGTTTCCGAGAATGATCAGTGGAACTTAATATCTTACAATTTTTTTTAAAAAAAACTTCTGATCAATTCCCTGCAGTGGTTTTGTGTGACATCTGTTGTGATCGGTGCGAGAATTTGTTTTTAATAAAAATATTTTGGAGAGTATCAAACATATTGTATAGTGTATTGGTTCACTGGAAAATATGTATCAAATAAATGTTCTTGCTTTGAACCTGTTGCAGATGAATGGATGAATTTCTTCCGGGATGCAGGCATTCCACCAAATGTATCAGCCTCATATGCATCTAGCTTCTGTCAAAACAGAATCCATTTAAATATGGTTCTTGAGTTAAATAGGGATCTTTTGAAGGAATTGGGAGTTAATCTAATTGGTGATGCCATTGCAATATTAAGACATGCCAAATCTTTCCATGAACAGGTAAAATAACTTTGTTAGAATGTAGATATCAGTTTATCATTAGACGCAAAAGCCTTTATGAAGACTCTATACTCAATTAGCATATTCAAAAAAATATGATACTAATTTTGTACAGAATCTCTGTTAACATTACACTCGTTCGTCTCCTATGTATCCTTCGTCACATCTTTCATCATCTTCTCTCTTCTTAAAAATTATTATAAGTATCTGTTGCCATTCATATCTGGAAGTTATGTTAGGTTTTGTATTGGTAAGCTAATGTCTGTCTTACTCTTTTGTGAGAGTCATACAAATAATGGCTTGAGGGTAACCAATAAGACTAGTGCTTTTTGCTAGTTAAGTTAGTTTCTTATTCCAGGGATCATCTGCAGAATAAATCATAATGATCTGGAATGAGCTTTTTTTGCATTCAGATCACAGATTAATGTGTAATTATGGCTCCATGCTGAGCGTTTTTAAGTCCTTGTTTTTGTTAGACATATTGTAGCACTAGGTAAGTTATCAAAAATTTTAGTTGCAGCATTGTGACTGTGCACCCCTTTTTGCACTAAGGTGACCTTAATGTAGAGTAATGAATGTCATTTTTCCTTCAGGTATTGTAGTTATGTGTGTAATTGTTCCTTCTGAACTGCAGTGCATTGTTTACAATGAACTTAATGGGTTAATAAATGTACTATGAAGCAGTAGTCAGGTGTCTACAAGATGATTGTGGGTGAGCTTCATATATTATTCGTACAGCACATTTTTGGACAATGTAGACTTTCTTTCTTAAAGATGAGTTACACCAGAACATTATTCCTTGTGACATTATTTAATGAAAATTTGTCAGCTTACTGATTTGCCTCTCCTCAAGATTTGCAGTGATTCTAAGTGCAAATGTGGCTGTATGAAGTGAAATGATAATTAATTCAAAACCCTTGGCTGCCGACAGATGTTGTCAATATACATCAATGGGGACAGCTGAAAATGTGTGCCCTGACTGGGATTCGAATCTGGGATCTCCTGCTTACATGGCAGATGCTCTATGCATCTGAGCCACTGAGGGCACAGAGGATAGTGTGAGTGCAAGGACTTATCCCTTGCACGCTTTCTGTGAGACCCACATTCCTAACTGTCCACAACCTACATTCGTAATGTTCCTAATACATACTTGCGCCAGACTAAGCTGACGAGTCCTGCAAGAGATCGGGCAAAGCGTGCCCATTCGCACAGGAGGAGGTCAATGGCTGGATAGCCTTTAACTATATATGAAGATGGTATCTGTTCCCAAAAGAACAGATACAATTGATGACCGTGCAGCTTCTCTAGAATGAAATGATAATTAAATCGAAACCCTTAGCTGCCGACAGGTGTTGTTGATATACGTCAATGGGGACAGCTGAAATGAATGGGCAAATACCTATTAGGAATGCTACGAATGTAGGTTGTGGACAGATGGGATTGTGGGTCTCACGGGAAGTGTGCAAGGGATAAGTCCTTGCAGTCGCACTATCCTCTGTGCTCTTGGTGGCTCAGATGGATAGAGCGTCTGTCATGTAAATGGGAGATCCCGGGTTTGAGTCCCGGTCAGGGCACACATTTTCAGCTGTCCCCATTGATGTATATGAACAACACCTGTCGGCAGCTAAGGGTTTCGATTTAATTATCATTTCATTCTAGAGAAGCTGCACAGTCATCAATGGTATCTGTTCTTTTGGGAAGAGATACCATCTTCATATAGCTGTATGAAGTATGTGCTTTTTCAAGTTTAAATTCTCATCAATATGGACACCTAAGAATTTTAAAGTTTCCAACCTATTTATTATTTCCTTACCGTGTGTCATAATTATCATGGATGTAGCAGCTCTAGATGCGGAGAACTGAATATGTTGTGTCTTTTTAAAGCTGAGATTGAGACCATTCACAGAAAACCAGTCAGTGATACTTTAAGAACATTGTTTACCATTTCTTCTGTTTGTGTGTGTATACTTGCATTGATTACAATAATATTGTAATCAGCAAAAAAGAACTTAAGTCTGCTTGTTGTATATTAGGTGGAGGATTGTTTACATACGAGGAAAAATAGTGGACCTAAGATTCTCAGTAGAGCAACTCTTCTGAAACCCAAACTGTGATTTTCTGAGGATATTATTGTTGCTCAGGTGAGATACTATTCTAGAATACATCACCTTAAAAATTTTGGGAAATTGTGTTGGTAGTGAAACAGGTCGGTAGTTATTGACGTCTCTCCTATCAGCCTTCTTAAACAGAGGTTTGACAACAGCATATTTCAGTCTTTCTGGAAAAGTGCCTTGAGTTAGTGATGCATTACATATTTCAGATAACACAGGGCTTATTATGTGAGAAAAGGTCTGTAGTACTCTGTTGGAAACACCATCAAAACACCAAGTGAGGTGGCGCAGTGGTTAGCACACTGGACTAATATTCGGGAGGACGACGGTTCAAACCTGAGTCCTGATTTAGATTTTCTGTGATTTCTCCATATCGGTTCAGGAAAATGCCGGGATGGTTCCTTTCACGGACGATTTCTGTGTCAATCCTTCCCTAATCTGATGGGACTGATGACCTCGCTGTTTGGTCCCCTCCCCCAAATCGACCAAGCAATCACCAAACCAGATGAGCTTTTATTTTTGAGAGAATATAAATTTTCTAAATCTCCGAAGGAGATTCAATCATTCATATGATTGAATTTTATGAGAGTTGCTTTTTCAACATATTTTTGTTATTTTTCTCTTGAACTATTTGTCACCATACTTTCTACTATATTTAAGAAATGATTATTAAATATATTTTTTGCATGTGATGCATCATTTATAGCCCTTCTATTCAGATCAGTAGTAATGTTGTGCTGTTCTGTGGCTAGTTGTCCATTCTCTTGTTTCACTACATTCCATATAGCCTTTTAAGTCGGTAGTCAAAATTACTGATGTATGACCTGCAGCCAGCCAATGTGTCCGAGCGGTTCTAGGCGCTTCAGTCCGGAACCGTGCGACTGCTACGGCACAGGTTCGAATCCTGCCTCGGGTATGGATGTGTGTGATGTTCTAAGGTTAGTTAGGTTTAAGTAGATTCTAAGTCTAGGGGACTGATGACCTCAGATGTTAAGTCCCATAGTGCTTAGAGCCATTTGATTTTTATGACCTGCATGTTTCTTCTAGTTCACACAGTTTTATTTTGAGTTGCAGCAGCAATGTGCAGAATTGGGTTGTTATTAAACAGTAAAACCATGACAGTCAGAATGTGGACATTTTGAGAAAACTGACTTCCTTAAGTCATCCCAAATTTGTAGTTTGTGACATTGACTATAGTTTGTTAATGCAACAAAATATTGTCACAAAAAAGACCCTTGACCCAACTGAACAATTTGGTAGTACTTTGTAAGGGTCTCTTGCCAGAATTGCAGTGAAGACTATAATGTTCTGTGAGGCAAATGGGACCAGGAGATCAACAATATTGTTCTCCGAGCAGAAGCAGCATCCATCTCTGTTGCAGTATGTATACAGAGCAGCTTCAACCGGGAGGGAGATAGCAGCCATAGTTGGCAGAAATTGAGGAGATTAGTACGGCAATTGAGGTGCTATCTTTAGGTTTGCTCAAGGACACCCTCAACTGCTGCTGTAGTGTTATGTAAAAGGCTGTGCAGTTTCAGCTAAAAGTAACATGATGCCTTCCTCCTCTGTAATTCAGACTACTTAGGAGGAGCTGTCAGACAAAAAGAAAATACTTATTAGGGTGGGAACATTGAATCGTAAGCCCACATGGGAAATTGGAAAATCTAGAAGTACAAAGGGAAAGGAAGCAGATGGAATTGTTGGAGTCTGTGAATGAAATACTCAGAAATCAGATAATAGAAATGAATAAAGAAGTTGGCAATAAAGTAGAGAGTTTCCTGCAGCAAACATCAAAAAAGATCATTGATACCTTGTCATAGGCACTAGAAAAAAAATCTGTGTGCAAGAACGATTCTTCTAACCAATACACGTAGTCAACATCAATTTAAAATTCATGAGGGCCTCTCCATAGGACATGCTATTTTCCAATTCACAGCTCAGATTGTACAAAATTTAAATGACTAATTACTGCACCCCCTCCGGATTTGGGGATTAGAATAGACCCAAGGTATTCCTGCCTGTTGTAAGAGGCAATAAAAGAATTCTCCCACTTTGCGGCCTAGTAAGTTCTGGTCCCCTTTTAGGGTTTGATCTCACATTTTCAAAACTCTATATAGAAGTGCAGGCCATTTGGAGAAAGGTGCCTTACGTGGTGCACCTGATATCCGTAGTGCATTCAGATCTTCTGTCCTCTTATTGTTACAGCTCTGCGACTCCATCCACAGTTCAGCTATTTGGGCGAGGACACCTTCTGGGGTACGTCATCTTCTTCCGTTCACAGTGGTACTCTTTTGCTCCCATGACAATGTTGGATTTCTCTGCACCCAGTATCCAGCACGGTAGCCAGTCTGTTGTCGAGGGATCATTGTGTACCTTCTTGGCTGTAGCTGCCTGACTACACAGGGATTGCACTACTGATGCCTGAACTGCAACCTCCCCACATATGCCAAGGGGTAGATGCCGATAACTTGGGGCGTTGTGACTCCCAGCAATGGCCATCATGCCAGGTGGCCTTTGCTGTGGCTGGGTGTTTCCCATGGGGGAGAGCCCCTGATTGAAGAGGGTGGCATCGGGGTGGATGACGTGGAATGCAGCAGACAAAATCATCTTTTGCTGGGGACTGAATGGCCCCAGCAGTCTCTAAGAAATGGAAGGAATGATGTGATGTATGACCCCAAGTTGCTCCCATCCCTAGCTACACCGTGGGAGGAACAAGGGGCTACGGAAAGAAGAGAGCCATATTCACCTCATTATTTAGTGTTATCAATATAATAGAGGGAAACATTCCATGTGGGAAAAATTATATATAAAAAAAAAAGATGAGGTGACTTACCGAACGAAAGTGCTGGCAGGTCGATAGACACACAAACAAACACAAACATACACACAAAATTCAAGCTTTCGCAACAAACTGTTGCCTCATCAGGAAAGAGGGAAGGAGAGGGGAAGACGAAAGGAAGTGGGTTTTAAGGGAGAGGGTAAGGAGTCATTCCAATCCCGGGAGCGGAAAGACTTACCTTAGGGCGAAAAAAGGACAGGTATACTCTCGCACAAGTGTGCAGCAGAACTGATGGGAACTCCTTTCTAAATACAAAGCCTCCATTTTTTGTTGAGCACCTGAAAGATAAGTTTGGGGAAGTGACAGCTCTGCCCAAAATGCGCAATGGTTCAGTCCTGATTCTGATGGCATCCCTAGCCCAGTCCCGGGTGTTACTCATCTGTGACAAGCTGGGTAACATTCCTCTTTTGGTTACTCCCCGTAAAAGCCTTAACATGCTCCAGGGAATTATTTTTCATCTTAACCTCCTGTTGCAGAACAGCGGGATTTTCACTTCGTCCGGCCGGCTTGTCTGTAGGGGGCTTAAAGATAACAGGGTTGCTACCAGTGCCTTCATCTTGACCTTTGAGAGTGATTCATTACCTGAAAACTTTAAGCTGATGGTATGCCAATGTGTGTCAAATGATACGTCCCTCCCCCTCTGTGGTGCTTTAAGTGCTGGAAATTTGGGCACATGTCCTCTCAGTGCAATTCCAGCACCACATGTCGAGATTGGGGATGTCCATTGCATTCGAATACTCCATGTGCCCCTCCTCCCACCTGTGTCGACTGTGGAGAGCACTACTCCCCCTGCTCGCCAGAGAGCATGGTACTCCATAAGGAGTATAAAATTATGGAGCACAAGAACCTGGACAGGCTGTCTTACTGCAAGGCTAAACTGAAATATGAAAGGTTGAACCCTATTCAAATGTTATCATCTTACTCTGTCACTACGAAGACATGGTCCTCATTGATGCCATTACACCCCTTGTGTAAGATTTCGCCAGTGGACTCTCAGGGCTCCCCATCTTCATCCCCCCTCCTGGTGGCTAGGGTCACATCTTCTGTTGTTCCCAAAGCTTTTACAAGTGGACACCAGCCAGTGGTTGAAGGAGCCACTAGCTGCTGGTCGAAGGGCTTCACAGTCTTCCTCTGTCCCTGAAGCTACTTCAGAGAAGCCCTCCCAGCAAGCCCCTAAAGAGTGATGAGGCGGCACACAAAAAAAGGAGAAGTCTGTTAGGAATTGGGAGACTCCGGTGGCCCCCGCACCATTGCTCCCTAATTGCTCTGCGTCTGAGGGTTAGGCGGAGTCTCTGGCATCCCCTTAGGACCTAGATCTTACTGACACCTCGGATGCAGTGGTACTGGATGCGAACACTTGCAGCTGGTGGCAGGTGACCCTGAGGTGTAATAGGTGTAATCTGCCTCCTTGGTCCCTTCATGCCTTCCCAGACAGCAGAAAGTGTCATCTTCCACCAGATGTGCGGCAGTTTTTTCTCCCAACTCTTTGAGTGTTACACCTGCTTTTTGCATTGCACTTCAGGAAACCAGGTTTCCCACGATGTGGACCCCCGCCCTTCATGGCTATTGGGGCTACTATAAAAACCGTACTGATTGTGACAGAGTGTTAGGTAGAGTCTGTAGAGTTTGTATCTATGTCCTTACCTCTGTCTGTAGCAAACCTGTGCCCCTTCAAACACTTTAAGAAGCTGTGTCTGTTAGGATGAGGACAATGCAGGAAATTACCATCTGTGACATCTGCCTCCCTCCAGATGGTGAAATACAGCACCATGCATTGGCTGCACTAATTTCCCAATTCCTCCCACCTTTTCTACTTCTGGGTGATTTTAATGCCCATCACCCTTTGTGGGGTGGAACCGAGATTATTGGCCACGGTAATGGTGTCGAGCATCTACTGACTCAACTTGACCTTTACCTCCTCAATACATGTGCCCGCACTCATTTCAGTGTGGCACATGGCACACACTCAGCCATTGATCTCTCGGTTTGCAGTCCTGGCCTTCTCCTATCTTTCCTCGGGAGAGTTCAGAACTCTCCCTGTCACTACTCCTGTGTCACTCACCTGGATACTTTGCGCAGATGGGCTCTCACCAAGGCTGATGGGTATGCTTTCACTACTGTTACGACTGTTGAATCTAGGTTGTACGGCAACATCGATGTGGTGATCCACACCATCACTACTACCATTGTTGCTGCAGCTGAATCTTCAATCCCTTGTTCTTCAGATTGTCCCTAGCGTAAGTTGGTGCCTTGGTGGTTGTTGGAAACCTCTGCAGTCATTAGAGACCATAGTCTGGCCCTCCAATGTCATAAGTGCCATCCGTCTCTGAAGAACCTCATTGCCTTCGAACGACTCCCCACCAGGGTCCCTTAGCTCATCAAATGACGGAAGCAGGAGTGTTGGGAACAATATGTCTCCACCATTGGCACACGAACCTTTCCTTCCCAGGTTTTGACCAAGGTTAGGCACCTTTACCGATGTCAGACCCCTGCAGGTATACCTGGAATTTCCATGAATGGAGCTGTATCTGCCGATCCAGATGTAATTGCAGAGTGTCTTGCTGAGCATTATGCTCGCACCTCTACATCTGAGAATTACTGCCCCCCTTTCGTCTCCTAAAACAGCAGGTGGGATAACACCACCTCTCTCTCGCTCCACGCCACCATGAGCCATATAATGCTCCCTACAGTGAGCAGGAATTTCTCAGTGGCTTTTCCGATTGTTCTGACGCAGCTCCTGGACTAGACCGTATCCATTCCCAAATGGTTAAACGTCTATCAGTGGATCATTGGTGTCATCTCCTTGCTGTCTTCAATGCATCTGGAGCGATGGTGAGTCCCGTCACAGTGGTGGGAAAATATCATCATTCTAATGCTAAAGCCTGGTAAGAAACGGCTAGATGTGGTTAGCTACCGTCCTATCAGCCTCACCAAATTTCTGTGCAAGCTGCTCAATTGTGTGGTGAGCTGGCAATTCTGTTGGCTCCTTTAGTCTTGAGGCCTTCTGGCACTGTCCCAGGGTGGTTTTTGGTGAGGTTGCTCCACCTCTGCCAACTTGGAGTCTGCAATCCGAACGACCTTTTCCTGACGTCAACACCTCATTGCTGTCTTTTTGACCTGACAAAAGCCTACGATACCACATGGTGACACCACATTCTTGTCACTCTGCACGTTTGGGGCCTCCGGGGCCCACTCTGGGTTTTTATACAGAACTTTTTGTCGCTCAGCACTTTTAGAGTTTGAGTCGATGCTTCACACAGTTCACCCTCACATCCTGAAAATGGGGCTGCAGGACACTGTCCAAGTTCCCCACTCTTATTAATTGCTATTAATGGTCTTGCACTAGCAGTGGAATCCTCAGTATCTCCTCTCCTATATGCTGACAATTTTTGTATTTCCTATTGCTCCTCTTCTATTGGCATGACTGAAAGTTGACTGTAGGGAGTCATACGAAAGGGGCAGTTATGGCCCCTCACTCATGGCTTTGCTTTCAGCTGCCAAGACTTGCATCATGCACGGTTATCATCGTACTGTCCACACGCATCCAGAACTTTACCTTGATGGCCAAGTACTTAATGTAGTGTAGACTTCCTGCTTTTTGGGACTGGTCTTCAATGCCCGTTTGACTTGCCTTCCCCATCTTTGTAAACTTAAGGAAAAGTCCTGGTGGCATTTTAATATTATTTGATGCCTGAGCCCCACCGACTGGGGTGCTGATCTCCTTACACTACTGCAGCTGTACAAAGCCTTTGTGCAGTCCCGTCTTGGCTATGGGAGCCTGGTGTATGGTTCAGCATCACCCTCAGTGTTGCAGTTGCTGGACCCTCTACACCACTGTGGATTTCGGCTTGCAATGGGAGGTTTCTGAACTAGCCCAGTGAACAGCCTCCTCGTGGACACTGGCGCTCCTCCATTGAAGATAGGCAACAACTGCTTGCGAATTGTACTCCCCACATTCATTGTTCGCTTCACCATCCAAATTACCATCTCCTTTTCCATAACGTGGCGATCCTAGCACCGCAGTCCAGCTCGGGGATTCCAATTACAGCCCATGTCCTGTCGCTTCTTACTGCACTCGACGCTTTCCTTCTACCACCTTCCCTGCAGGCCACCCACGTGTGCCTTTGTGGTCCATGCCTCAGCCGCAGCTTTGTATGGATCTATCACAAGGCCCAGTGCCACCTGAGACCCTCTGCCGCCACTTTTTCTTTATTCTTGCTAAGTTCCAGGGCTCAGAAGTAGTCTACACTGATGACTTGGTGGTCGGTGGTCATATTGGCTTTGCTTATGCTCATGCTTGGCGTGCTGAACCGTGCTCCTTACCAGATGGCTGCAGTATTTTCACTGCAGGGTTCGTAGCCATCTCTCGCACACTTGAGCATATCTACTCCTGCGCAGGTGAGTCCTTTGTGATCTTAAGTAACTCCTTAAGCAGCCTACAAGCTCTTGACCCTGCTTCCCTCACCATACTGTGGTAATGACTATCCAGGAGACTCTTTATGCCCTCAGAAACACTGGACGTTCAGTGTCCTTCGTTTGGACCCAAGGGCATGTCGGAATCCTGGGCAATGAACTTGCTGGCAGGCAGGCCAAAACAAGCTACCAGTAAAACACCTCTGGAGACCAGACCGCCTGAGACTGATCTCTGATTAGTCTTACATGGCAAAGTTTTTGCGATCTAGAATACTGAATGGCACACCCTCAGTACACCAAATAAACTATGCGTTGTCAAGAAGACAAAGAATGTCTGGCGGTCAGCCATGCAAGCCACTCACAGGGACTTTGTTGTCCTTTGTTGTCCTTTGCTGACTGCATCGGCCATACTTGGCAGATTCATGGTCACCTCCTTCGTCATGAGACCCTGCCTCAGTGTCACTGTGGTTCCCAATTGACTGTTGTCCCCATCTTGTTGGACTGCCAATTTTAGTTGCTCTGCAGCGGACTTTTAACCTTCCCGCCACACTGCCTATGATTTTGGGTGACAATGCCTCAATGGTTGCTAAAGTTTTACGTTGTAATCGTGAGGGGGGTTTTGATCAGACAGTCTAAGGGTGGGCATCTGGCCTTCTCTCCCACGACTCCACCCTCCCTCCATTTTAACTCTTCCTAATCTTTTCTTTGCTGTTTGTTCTCCTTGGTATTTGTCATTTGTCTATCTGTGTTCCTCTAGCTTTGTCCTTTAGGCTGGAGGTTTTGGTGTGTTGTAGAGTGGCTGGCTCCTCCTTTTTAATTTTACGATCAACCAGCCCATGCCATCTGCTTCCTTCCT
This sequence comes from Schistocerca americana, assembly GCF_021461395.2. Lineage (NCBI taxonomy): Eukaryota > Metazoa > Arthropoda > Insecta > Orthoptera > Acrididae > Schistocerca > Schistocerca americana. The sequence continues at coordinate 226,305,595 of NC_060119.1, forward strand.
CATCAGAAACTGTTGATAGTACAGCCTACAGTATTCTAGAAAAGATCAGATATTATGGCATCAGAGACCTTGGTGGTAATTGGTTTTCATACTACGTAACTGAAAGGTTATGAAAATCTGCTATATTTTGGAACCAGTGACTCCTTTTACTAGCTGAAGAATTGAAGGGAAAGGAAAAGGGATGAAGGAAAAGGACTGGTGAGCTGTAGGAATCAGGAGAGTTATGGAATAGTTGCCCAGAATCCTGGTTCATTGGAGATGTACCAGAAGGAATGAGAAGGAAAAATTGATTGTTGGGGACTGCACTGGATGAGACTTGAAAACCTGAGAACTTAAAGCTCGAAGATTTGATAATAATCAAGACAGAGATCATTGGCAAAGCACTGTGAAAGGTTAATAGAAATAGGAAGCTAAATGTATTATATGTGGTAGAAATGTCAGAAAATAAAAGATATAGAAAACTAAATGGTAGGGTAGAAAAGGAATAGTTACTGGAAAGAAATACTGAGACCAAAGAAATTAATGTAAATTTAGACCAGATGGGTGGCAAGAACCAAGGACATGTTGTGACGCTAGTTCCCACCTGTGGAGTTTTGAGAAACTGGTGTCGGGGGAGGGGTGGGAGAATCCAGATTTGATGTGATCTGTCCAAAAAACAACTAAGGAGTACACCTCTTATCACTCAATGCTATCATGGTGTTGAATGTATTAATTAGCTAACAGGCACTGAGGTCATGACTGTCATGTTGTAGAGCATGTTCTGCAACAGGATATTGTGTATTGGCAGTATACACCGTCGGTCTGTGCCCATCCATCCTAATTGGTTAATATGGTGGCAGCCATAGTAATGTACAAGGCTAAATGTTCACACATATCAGCTGGTACATGGCGTGTTGTTTCACAGATGGCACCCCCTTTGATGGGATATGTTCTGACAGTTACATGGCTGGTATAGGTGGTGCTAGGAGGGTGCATAGGGCAAGTCTTACAACAGTGACAGTCACTGGGGTAGAAGTGATAGGGTAGGGAAATGGGGTCTGACCAGGATATTGCGGAGATTGAGAGGGTGATAAAAAGCTATTCTAGATAAAGTGGCAAAATGTCAGAGCATGGTTTTAGAAAATTGTAGCCTTGTCAAAGTAGCCCATTAATACATTCAAGATTGGGATAGTACTGAGTGACAACAGGTGTGCTACTAATCTGTTTTATGGCAGGATCAGCAGTACCAGGATTTGGTGTGTCCCTTCAAAAAAGTACTTAGGAGTACACCTCTTGTTACTCAATACGTCATGGCATTGAATGTGTTAGTTACTTTAATGAGGCTATGACTTTCCATAATCATGCTCTGAAATGTGGTACATTCTGTCTGACATTTTACCCACCACTATTAGCTATTCGTTGCCATCCCCTTCCCCCAATTCTTTTCAATATCGTGATAAAACCCAAACCATATGAACTTTTCTATACCCTTTTCCCTACCTTATGGCTCCTACCCCTGTGACTATCCCGCTCTAAGACCTGCCCCATGCAGCCTCCTCCTACCACCTACACCAGTCCTGTAACTGGCAAAATATATATAGTCAAAGGGAGAGCCACCTCCGAAATAACACATGTTGTGTACCAGCTGATTTGTAAACACTGGTTGGCCTTCTGCATTCGTATGAATACCACCAAGCTACCAGTTAGGACAAATGTGCATAAGACAGAGGGTGTATACTGTCAACACACAATATCCTATTGGAGAGCATGCTCTACAACATGACAGCCATGACCTCAGTGCCTCTTTCATCGCGCATGCCGTCCATACAGTACCTCTGGCAGCAGTTTCTCAGAACTCTGCAGGTGGGAAGTGGTGTCCTTTGTTCTCGACTCACCTGTCATAATTTTACATTAATTTCTTTGGTCTCAGTATTTATTTTCAGTAACTATAACTTTTCTTTGCTCCCTTTTAGGTTTCTTTATCATTTATTTCCTGACCCATCTATTTCACCCCCACCCCACCATTCCCGCTTCCCACCTTTCTACCATGTATAATGCACTTAGCTTTCCACATTTAAATCTTGCACGATTTTTATCAGTAATCTCTGTCCTGCTGCCGCTTGGTGAGTAAATTTTTTATCTATTCAATTGTATTATATTTTCAAAAATTGATAATTTTCATTGGTACATAACTAAAAGATACAGTGTGTTGCATTAAGAAACTGTGGGATTGTATACAATGAAACAGCATCTCCAGAAAGGGGGAGTAATAACTACAGCTGTGACGTAGATGTATGCAAGTGTCAATATGGGGCCCACAATTGTTCTTGAGTAACTTCAGTATTTGAAAATGTTAATTTCATTTTCTTGAAAATTAATAACTAGTTATCTGCAAATAAATGGTCATAGTATTTAGAAAACACAAAATGTGGGCAATTCAGTACTGCACAAGGTTTGACCACACACACACACACACACACACACACACTATTCGAAATAATGCTTCGTGATGAATTGGTAAATGAGATAGAGTATTTTAGAATTATGTGGGTTTTTATTGATGAGAACCTGGACTAGAAGCCACATGTTACAGATCTTAAATATGTATGTCTAAGCTCTTCAACTTTTATGTTATGGTTAATATCAGGTTTTGGAGATGAAAATGTAAAAAAGTTGATCATTCGCTAATATCTCACACAATCATATTCTCGAGTAACTCAACAATGAGGAAAACAGTGTTTGTTGCACAGATAGAACATAACATCAGGTGTGCCTCAAGGAAGCACAATGTGACCTCTAAAGTTTTCAGTTTGTATAAATGGTTTATTGGATAGAACAACAGTGTTGTAAGCTTTCCAGAATGTAGGTAGGAGACGAGGTACTGGCAGAAGTAAAGCTGTGAGGACGGGGCGTGAGTCGTGCTTGGGTAGCTCAGTTGGTAGAGCACTTGCCCGCGAAAGGCAAAGGTCCCGAGTTCGAGTCTCGGTCTGGCACACAGTTTTAATCTGCCAGGAAGTTTCAGTGTTATAAGGTTGTTCGCTTATGGTGCAGTTGCGTACTGGTAAGTATTGTGATTAGATGCTTTTGAGGAATGGGAAAAAACTTAGACAATGTTTTCCCTTGGTGAAGTGGATAGCAGTCCCACTTCAGTCTGGATAAATGCAAGATAATGTCTATTTCAGAGAGAAAGAATGTAATAGTATGTTATTACAACATAAGTGGTGAACAAGTAGAGCATGTCACAACTTGTAAGTATTTAGGGGTAATACTAAGAAGCAATTTAAAATCTGATGATCACATGAAATCACTATTAGGAATAATGAATGGAAGACTGAGATTTGTGGAATGGCTTATAACATTTTAGATCATGTATCGAGACCTTCAGTAATGAATAAGGTTGTTTTTCAGAGTGTGCAACTTTTGTACTGGATTGACTTCTCTACTAGAAGTTTTACACTGAGTTTTTGATATTTAAAACCTATAATTTAAACAATAAATGCCCAGGTACTTTCTTTTGTAATGTTCAGGTTATAATGTGACAGTTAATAAAAAACTGTAGTTACAACCCTCTTTGCGACATGGAGATATCTAAACCTGATAGACTGAAAAGGAATTTAAATATAGGTACTATTTGGTTTGCTTTGACAATGGCTACAACTCATGTAAGAAACCGGAAAGCTGTCTAAACTATTACAGAATACAAATTGGAAATCAGGTAATAAAACATTACATGATGCTTAGAGGGCATAGTATTCAGATTGCACTTAAAATTTGTCAAACTTGTTGTGTTGGGCTATAATGAAAACATGGTGAATGGTGTCAGATTCACGGTGAATATTGTCAGAGGACTGAGAAATTTTGGGTGAATGTTTACATGTGACAGGTATGTACATTTCAGCTATCCGTTTCCTTTACAGTGTTATGATATGCTCTATGAGTGCGGGGAACATTGCTAATGACTTAGTACATTTATGATTTCATTTTCTGTTATTGGTGTTCAAATATTCCAATGTTGTTTATCTACCAGTGAAAGTAGAAGTAAAGGGGGAAACAATGGAAGAGGATGAGGTAGCACTATTTTAGATAGCTGCCTAAGAGTAGAACTAGGTCAATCTGGACTAGATGTCCAAAACTAGCCAAACTAGACCAGAGTTCAAGTAGTTCTTTACCATGGTGGGATAGTGCACTAGAACAAATCTTTAAAGATGTAGTTAATAAGATCTCAGAAACATATAGCAAATTTCCAGAAGAACTTAGCAATATGGATATCAAACTATTAAAAGAACTTTGGCAAATATAGCTTGCTGAGATCAAAACTGGGCTAGGTGACTAATTAATGGCTATGAGTATTGAAGTAAACAGTTTGAATGAGGTGACAAGGATAAACGGCAGGGAAAATCACACAGAATCCAGATTGCAAACAGTACAGGTAAAAGCGACTGAGTCAGGGCTCAGATGAAATTTCTATTGGACATTGTAATTTGAAGGATCAGATTGAAACTGTCCACATCCAGAATGAAGTTCCTGTAAATATTATAAATAAAAAAAAAGTAGAGAGAATTTTAAATAATAATGATGACCTATATTTGTGAGAGAATGTGGTAAATGTTCAGAATTGCAGCAATTACAAGAGAATGCTTGTATGAAAGGTTATGTTGGTGCTGAGTATAACATGTATTTTAATATGCCTGTGAAAATTTTTCCTGGGGATGGGAATTTACATCTTGTGGATTTCATACAACACTACAAAGATAATTTGCTTTCTGAAATGAGTAATGACTTATCTATTAAATTTGTAAAGATACTCTTTGAGGGGAGGGGGGCAATCAAACCAACTATCAAAACTGACATTTGATGAGTTCAGAAAACTGACTATGCAGCAGAGATTGAAAGAGAGGCATGAAAGAGCTTTGCAATGCATGCCTCCATGAATTTAATCTCTGGTTGGTTAAGTAATTTCTTACCATTAGGCCACTCTATTTGAACATACTGTTTGATCTTGGACAAAAGTGGGATCGTAAGACACAAATCTGGCAATAAGAATTGAAAAAATCTGCTGGCTCCCAAGCTGGGAAAGCTTCCACAGTGTCTTGACTACTGTTATCTATTGAAAAACAATTGTCAGCTGATGTGTCAAACTTTTTGTCTTTACCTAGTTGCAGCTGTGAAAGCAAATATGTGTGTGTCTGTTTTGCTATGGACCTGAACATAATTTCGTAGTTGTAATTTGAGAAAAGTTGTGCCCAGTGCTGCACATGTTGAGCTCTTGATGCAGAAACAGTATTGTTTGGTCTAAAGATTGGTCCAGATATAGCCACTAAAGGTTTGTAGCCTGTGAGAAGGGCAAATTTATGTCCGTAGATGTAATCATGAAATACTATCACGAGAACAACCATCTTGATCTGACAGCAATTTCTTTGTACCACAGTCCAAATCTTTGAAGTGAACGCAATTGATTGTTCCATGATGTCAGAGTGATGAAACAGCACCCATACCATAATCTCTGCAGCAATTGTGAGCATTTTCGTTGGATCATATGTAAGGCATTTGGCATCAAGTAAACATAGTTTTAATTTGTTAAATTCATGTTGACATTCACTGTTCCAGTTCCATTTAGTGCCTTTACATAATTACTCATGCAGCATTTCAATAGAAGCTGCATGAGGGAGGAACTTCTGATATTAAAGTATTTGTCCTAATACGGAATGTGATTGCTTGATGTTCTTGGGAGCCAGCAGATTTTTTTAATGGCATCAGTATGTTGCAGTGATGTCTTGATGCTATGTGCAGACAGTAAGTGACCCAGGTGTAGCACTCTGCGTTGAAAAAGATGCACTTGTTTTCGTTGCATTTCAAATCTGCCACTCATTGAATTTTGCAAATAGATTCCAAATTCTGTAAGAGTTCCTCTGGAGTTTTGCCTGAGACACTTATGTCACCAAGGTAGCACACAGCATTTGGAGTTCTCCAACTTACTTGTTCTAAATACTGTTGGAATAAGCTCAGTGCACTGGCTGTTCTTAAGGTTAACCTCTTGTAACTGTCGAGACAAATGGAGTATTTATTACTGAAAATCTCTGTGTATCTTTGTCCAAAGTGATTTTCCAATATACTTCTTTAAGCTGCAGCTTGGCAAAATACACACCACCAACTAATTTTGACATCAGTTCTTCCAGCTTGGGAATGGGATATGAATCAATAACAGATTGAGAAGTAACCGTTGCTTTGAAATCTCCACAAATGTGAACTGTTCAGTTACTGTGCAACTATAATAGATATCGCCCATTGGCTGTTTCTTATGGCTTCAATAACCTTATTCTGTTCATGGTGGTAGAGTTCCTGCTTAACACAAGGAGAATGTTGTGTGCTTTGCTAAATTTTGGCATTGCATTTGGCTTCTGCATAATGTGTGCCTTGTAACGTTTTGATATTGATTGTTGCTTTGGAAAAAATATCACCATATTTTTGCAACAGCTGATGTAACTTTCCATTTGATATGTCAGTTTGAATTTGATTTGCTCTCTCAGGAATAGCCAAGCCCAAAACTTTGAAGAGATCCAGTCCAAGTAAGTTAGTTGCGTTATTTGAATATACAGTTGCGAATGTAGTCTGTTTTGAATAATATTTATATGTAAAATATGTTGAAAGTTGTCTATTTACTGGACTGTCCTGACTGGTGTAACTGAACAGCAAATTAAAAAGTCTGTTAACTTCGACAATCCTAACTTACAGTATGTACGCAGATTAATAGTTCAAAGTGACAATGCTGTGTCAGTTTGAAGATTGATTGGCACTTTGTTAACCAGAAGAGTGAAAGACATTGACTTGTTATTGCCAGAAAAGTTGGCATTTACATGAAGTTTTTGTCTATGCAGATTTTCAAATTTGGAGAAGTTTAAAATGAATAATAACTGATTTGTTATTATTAACCACCACCATATATTTGAATGTTTATTTGGTTTTTCACTTACGGTTCATTTAGCACACCACAGCCTTATACATTGGTGACAACATGCAGTCTGATAGCAATTGTTTCTTTTGTGGTTTACACCACAGTATGAACAAGATTATAATTTAGAATTTCTAAACTTATTTATTCAGTGGCTTCACACTGTATTACCTCAGCAGATACAAGGATTTGTTTGTATGCCCGAATCAATGGCACACAGTCGTATAAATGTGGGTCTTTCCCTAATTCATTTTCAGGGGGAGTGCATAATAAAAATATGTGAATTAGTGAGTCTGCTAAAGATTTGAATCATGTATTTTTTTAAAGTGTTAGTCCATGATTTGGTGATTCTGATTTTGCTGTTCCTTGAGACACTACATTTGTAACCATACACACTGATGTTAACGAGGTATCAGTCCATCAGGTAATGTACATTCAATAGAATTATGAAAAATAATGTTATTTTTATAGGGGCATCAGTCAGTGGCGCATTTCCTGTTAAAAGCAAAGAAAACAAAGGTTAAGTAGCAGCAGCTCATGCCCCTTGATAGCATTTCCAGTAGCTTTCACAAGGAAACAATGTACTGCAGATATTTTCACTGTTGTACATTGTTGTCTTTGTTATCCTACCAAGCAAGGTGGCACAGTGGTTAGCACACTGGACTCGCATTGGGGAGGATGGCAGTTCAGTCCTGCACCCGGCCATCCTGATTTAGGTTTTCCATGATTTCCTTAAATCGCTCCAGGAAAATGCTGGGATGGTTCCTTTGGAAGGGCATGGCCGACTTCCCTCCCCGTCCTTCCCTAATCTGATGAGACTGATGACCTCGCTGTCTGGTCTCCTCCCTCAAAACAACCCAACCCTTTGTTATCCCCTCAGTTAAAAGTGCGTTGCAGTATAGGTTGGCAGTAATGTTTACCAGTTATTTGTAATACAATAGTGCTTCCAAAGTACACCATAATAATACATCAAACTTCATCTGTTCTCTGACAACTTCTGTGCTGAGAATAAGGATCGCTCTTGCAGAAGATTTCTGTTGTACCTAACTGATGTTGGGAAATTCAACATTAATTCCCAGTGGCAGATCACCGTTTTTTACTCTGCAATAGGAATTCCAGCATTATAAAAAGGAAACAGTACAATTTGTTTACTGTATATGGTGTCACAGAAGTGATTCTTCAAAGTTCGAAATGGGTAAATTTCTTGTTTGAGAGATTGCTGCTACTGAAATACTAGATATTAAATAATGGTGACAGCCATACTTCAGAAAGACTAGAATTTATGAAGAAACTCAAAGTATTGGAAGACATGGGAAAGTGACAGTCTCTATTACCACTTCTTTGCATTCTATTTTTGGAAATGCAAGAAAGAGTTGTATTACAGTTTCAACAATGATGAATGGACTGATTAGTTAAACTTTTCATCTGGGCCTCTAACACAGTCCATTGTTGCATCAGAAAAACTAGCTTATCTGTCAGGAAATGTGCCACTAAATCTAGTACAATCAAGATCTTGGTAAAACTCCAGTGTTTACTGCCTGATGAACACCTAAATTTCTATGAAGAAATTTTGAAATTTGCCTGTAAAGAATGACGAGTGAATAGATAGTTCAGCATGCTTTGTTATTGTAGAATGATGCATTGTAGAATGATGTATTGTAAAATGCAGAACTGTAAACAGTATATATTTAATAACCAAGATAATGTTAATGTGAATAAAAAGGGAGTGTGCAGTCTCAGTATCAGTTATGTGTAAATTTTTTTAAGGCATCAGTTTCCAGCTTTTAATGATAAATTACATTATCAAAATAAAACATTAGAAATTAGATCTCTTGTCTCACATCCTCGTTTGTATCACTTAATATAACAGTGGGAATGAAGATATCCATATAAAGATATACAAATTAAACAGTTTTCTCAATTTCCTACAAATGTATCTCAGTTGGCTTGAGCATCTTTAAAAATATATATGATTCATTTCTTACATTAATCATTTTCATAATGTAATTTACATTCCATCATCAGGCCCTGTAATTGAGTAATTTACTCTTTGTTGCTTTGGTTTGACTTCTTGAAACATAGGGAAAAAAAGTTGTATCAGGCAGCAGCAACATGGATGTGGGTCAAAATATTTCTTAAGCATTTCTTTAGTGTCAGAAGAAGAATGAGTCACAGATTCACAAGTAGATACAATTTCTGAAGAAGTTGAAATGCAGTGGTGCCTAATGAAAATGATTTTTGTAGCATATCACTTGATATATGCTCCAGACACTGAATATAGTTGTTCCATAACTCAGCTTTCTGATCAGTTGCCAGAAATGGTGGCAGAGGAACCTTAAATTGCGCTAGTTGTTTTTTGCCTTCATCCTTGTTGTCTTCAAGTCTGGCCAAGTGCGCCACAGTGAGCTCCTGTGTTGCTGACAGCTATTGTAATAATTGGAGCATGGGCTGTAGTAGTAGTTCCAGGTGGGGCATGTCTGAAAAATATGTTCATACGGTGGCCTGCAGAGTATTATGTTGATGTGGATGTAGAAATTTCATCCCAGTGTTTCCTTTTATTTATTTGCACATACCCCGCTGTTCATTCACTTGCATTTATAAGCATGTAGTTAGAACAATCTCGATACTGTCATTGAGAAAGCATTTCAGTAGTATAGGATACAATGACAATTCTGCGAAAAAAACTGAAGAGAAAAGGTTTGCAGAAATAGCAATAACAAAAATGATGAAAGACTTACAAATAAGGTTCAATCAAACCCAAGGGATTGGATTAACTGACGCCGCCAAGGAAAAATTGAGGTTTTCGTTATTCAAGAAAACCTTAAGATCATTGTGTAGCTTTCTGACAGGTTTTAAACTTTTTCCTGGTATTCTTAAGTTTTTTACTCTTCATTACTTTATGTAAAAGGGGTATTCTTAAGTTTTTTAGTCTTCATTTCTTTACTTACACAGGGTCATAGTTTAACAATTCAAGTACTGTATGATGAGAAGGAAAGTTGCTACTCACCATACAGCGTAGATGCTGAGTCACAGATAGGCACAACAAAAAGACTTTCACAATTAAAGCTTTTGGCCATTGGCCTTAATTAACAATACACACACATGTGCAACCCCCCCCTCCTCCCCCACCCCCCCCTATGCGACCCCACACACACATGACTGCAGTCTGAGGCAACTGAAACCACTCTGCGAGCAGCAGCGCCAGTGCACGATGGGAGTGGCGACTGGGTAGGGGTAAGGACGAGGCTGGGGCAGGGAGGGGGAGGGATAGTATAGTGAGGGTGGCGGACACTGAAGTGCTGCAGGTTAGGAGGAGAGTAAATAAAAAGACTGGGTGTGGTGGTGGAATGATGGCTGTGTAGTGCTGGAATGGTGAGTAGTAACTTCCCTTCTCATAATATTGTCACATTCCATCCTGGATTTTCCATTGTTTAATTTAAATACTGTGATATATTTCTTATGATACTTTGACATTAATTGAGAAAATTACAACTTATATGTGGGCCAAATTGACTGAATTCCATCCATAGTATATAGCATGTATGGAAGTGTAGGGACTGTTCTACGCTTTCAGACTGTATATGGGGTACTTCAGTACTGAATCAGGTTGTGAATTGTATGGTACAGCTACCTCGTAGAGGATCTGTTACTTCGCGCTGAAAGTTTTCACACTCAATTTTTGGCATATAAAAATTGTAAATTAAATAATAAACATCCAGATAATACCTTTGACATTTATACTTGTGTAATTTTCGTAATGTTCAACTTATATTCTCATGATTGACAGAGAAAAGAAAGGTTGGTTAATGTCCTGTAGTTACAATTGTTTGTGGCATGAAAATGACTAAAACTAATAGATTGAGAATGAATTTATATGTCGATAATATTTGCTCTGCTTTGATAATGGCCACAATTTGAGTAAGAAATTGGAAAGCCATGTAAAGTGTAACAGAATACAAATTGGTACATATGATAATGAAACATGAACTCCAAAATCTGCATATTTATAAAAAACTCATGACTTTTCAAGGATTAATAGCTCATTACAAAGCTTAGAGGGAAGAGTTCTTTTAGTGCACTTCAAATTTTGTCAGACTTGTTTTGTTGGGTTAAATACCAAGTATAAAATATGTTTCATTTTTAAACTAAAATTCCAAAATACACTTAATTTTCACGAACATTGATACTAGCACCTTATTTATAGTTTTGTAACAATGAAATAACATATTAAGTTTGGAAAGTAACTTTTAGGGAAAAGTAAGCTTTAAAACATGATCTCGTCTTTGGAGTTTCAAAACAGTTGCTGACTTCAGGTTCCTTGCACTATTAAAAACAGGAATACTAAATTATATTTTTATAATTATAAATCATTTCATAGAAGTAGAATTATTATGTGAAAATCACCATCATCTGTTTCCTCCTTCTTCTTCTTTCTGCGAGTTTTCTACACTGTGCGGCATCTCTCGCTTCCAAGTTTGTGTCTCCTCCTATCTTGCCAGTTCTTGCCCTGTCCTTCATTACAGTCTCACTCCATTGTTCCAATGTAGCAGGAGCCTTCATTTTTTTCTATGTTGTGGAGGTTTCAAGTGGCATATTTTAGAAGGTCGTCTGTAATCTGGCATTCTCGTAAGATGTCCAAACCATGTTAGCCATCTATTTTCAGTTGTGTTTACAATATCCTTTGTAACTCCCACCTGTTGTCATAGAATTTCGTTTCTTATTTTCTCTCTTTTTGTTACTTCACAAATTCATCTCCAAAATTCCATTTCAGTTACCTTTAATTTGTTCTCATTGACCCTGGAGACTTCCCACAGTTCATCACCATACAGAGCAGTGCTCTCAACTGTTCTTGTGTATCCTCCTTTTCAAATTTTTTGATGTAGTTCTATTCCAAATAATGGTTTGTAACTCCTTAACTGCCACCTTTCTCTTACATATTGTGTGATTTATTTCCTTGTTGCGTCCACTTTTATCCAAAATAATTGTCCCTAAATATTTGTATGATTGACCATACTTTACTACAGATTCGTTATCCATAACAAGATCCCTTCTTATACTACCAACAGGTGGGTATTCAGTCTTTATAAACTTAATTTTCTGCTCATATTCTGTTTTAAACTTTTTTTAACATGTAAGACACATCCTCTTCTTCTTCGGTGAAGATAACCTGATCGTTGTCGAAATTTGGAGAATACACGATGTCATCACCTACTCTAATACCCATATTTTTGCACTTTTCATTTCAAATTTTTCAGTGCTTTGTTAAAAAATATGAGGGTCACTCGAAAATAAATGCACACTATTTTTTGTAAAAATACAGTTTTCATTCTGCATGTGTGAAAGTTTTACAGTGTGTAGATACATCCTTCCCGCTTGTTTTCAAACTTAGCTCAACCTGTTCCCGTGAGTGGCGCCCTCACGGCATGTGTTTAAGATGGTTGCTACACTTGACGTTCATCAGAAGCAACGTGCTGTCATAGAATTCCTGTGCTGTGAAAACGAGACTGTGGGAAACATCCACAAGAGGTTGAATAAGGTGTATGGAGATGCTGCTGTTGATCGCAGTACAGTTGGTCAGTGGGCAAGCAGGTTAAGTGATGAAAGCGGGCACGGCAATATTGAGGATTGTCCTCACAGCCTTCATAACCACGCCTTCTGCTGGAAAAGTTATGACTACAGTGTTATTCGATTCTGAAGGACTCTTGCTTGTGGACATCATGCCAAGTGGAACCACCATAAATTCTGATGCATATGTGATGACACTGAAGAAACTTCAAGCTCGACTGAGTCATGTTTGACCACATCAGCGAAAGCAGGATGTTTTGCTGTTGCATGAAAATGCACGGCCACATGTCTACATCTACACCTACATCCATACTCCGCAAGCCACCTGACGGTGTGTGGCGGAGGGTACCCTGAGTACCTCTATCGGTTCTCCCTTCTATTCCAGTCTCGTATTGTTCATGGAAAGAAGGATTGTCAGTATGCTTCTGTGTGGGCTCTAATCTCTCTGATTTTATCCTCATGGTCTCTTCACGAGATATACGTAGGAGGGAGCAATATACTGCATGACTCTTCAGTGAAGGTACGTTCTCGAAACTTTAACAAAAGCCCGTACGGAGCTACTGAGCGTCTCTCCTGCAGAGTCTTCCACTGGAGTTTATCTATCATCTCCGTAACGCTTTTGCGATTACTAAATGATCTCGTAACGAAGCGCGGTGCCCTCCGTTGGACCCTCTCCACGTCTTCTATCAACCCCATCTGGTACGGACCCCACTCTGCCGAGCAGTATTCAAGCAGTGGGCGAACAAGCATACTGTAACCTACTTCCTTTATTTTCGGATTGCATTTCCTTAGGATTCTTCCAATGAATTTCAGTCTGGCATCTGCTTTACCGACGATCAACTTTATATGATCATTCCATTTTAAATCACTCCTAATGCGTACTCCCAAATAATTAATGGAATTAACTGCTTCCAGTTGCTGACCTGCTGTATTGTAGTTAAATGATAAGGGATCTATCTTTCTATGTATTCGCAGCACATTACACTTGTCTACATTGGGATTCAATTGCCATTCTCTGCACCATGCGTCAATTCGCTGCAGATTCTCTTGCATTTCAGTACAATTTTCCATTGTTACAACCTCTCGATACACCACAGCATCATCTGCAAAAAGCCTCAGTGAACTTCCGATGTCATCCACAAGGTCATTTATGTATATTGTGAATAGCAACGGTCCTATGACACTCTCCTGTGGCACACCTGAAATCACTCTTACTTCAGAAGACTTCTCTCCATTGAGAATGATGTACTGCATTCTGTTATCTAGGAACTCTTCAATCCAATCACACAATTGTTCTGATAGTCCATATGCTCTTACTTTGTTCATTAAACGACTGTGGGGAACTGTATCGAATGCCTTGCAGAAGTCAAGAAACACGGCATCTACCTGTGAACCCGTGTCAATGGCCCTCTGAGTCTCTTGGACGAATAGCGCGAGCTGGGTTTCACACGACCGTCTTTTTCGAAACCCATGGTGATTCCTACAGAGTAGATTTCTAGTCTCCAGAAAAGTCATTAGACTCAAACATAGTACGTGTTCCAAAATTCTACAACTGATCGACGTTAGAGATATAGGTCTATAGTTCTGCACATCTGTTCGACGTCCCTTCTTGAAAACGGGGATGACCTGTGCCCTTTTCCAATCCTTTGGAACGCTACGCTCTTCTAGAGACCTACGGTACACCGCTGCAAGAAGGGGGGCAAGTTCCTTCGCGTACTCTGTGTAAAATCGAACTGGTATCCCATCAGGTCCAGCGGCCTTTCCTCTTTTGAGTGATTTTAATTGTTTCTCTATCCCTCTGTCGTCTATTTCGATATCTACCATTTTGTCATCTGTACGACAATCTAGAGAAGGAACTACAGTGCAGTCTTCCTCTGTGAAACAGCTTTGGAAAAACACATTTAGTATTTCGGCCTTTAAAAACCATGGAAGTGATCACAAAACTCGGATGGACAACACTGAACCACCCGCTTTACAGTCCTGACCTGGCTCCATGTGACGATCGTCACTTTGGGAAACTGAAAGACTCTCTTTGTGGAACAAGGTTTGAAGATGATGTCTCCCTTGTGCATGCTCCCAAACAGTGGCTCCAACAGGTTGGTCCAGAGTTTTACCATGCGGGTATACAGGTGCTGGTTCCAAGATGGCGTAAGGCAGTTGAGAGGGATGGAAATTATGTGGAGAAATGAAAATATTGTTCCTAAAGGATGTATCTACACACTGTAAAACTTTCAAACATGTAGAATAAAAGATGGATTAAAAAAAAAATAGTGTGCATTTCTTTTGGAGTGACCCTCGTATTTTGAAGAGGTTAGGGACGATGTAGCATTCTTCTCTCAGTCTTTCTGGCCTCTGAGGGAGATAACCTCTCAGGGAAGGTCAAGGTTATGTGTTACTGGTGTGATTTGAAGCCGTACATCTTGCAACCCATAAGCTGCTTCAGTGCTTGCGTTTCGGGCATGTCTTCCCAATGTATGGCAGACCCTCTGTGTGGTGAATGTGGGCAACCACTCAATGAGCGTAGCCCCTGTGTTCTGCCACCCTTGCTAATTAATTGTCACAACTGTCACTCTCCAGTCTTACCAGGTTGCCTAGATTATAAAAGAGGAGGGTCTACAAGAGTATAAGTTCCTTGATTGTTTATCTTATGACTGAAACCATGTGTTGATGACTTCTGCTTTTGCTCTGTTATGTCCTTTCCTCCTCCTCCCTCTTCCCTACCCCAGTCTCATCCCCTGTCTCCTCTGCCCCTCCCCTGCAGCTTCTATGCTCTTTCCCCCCTGGTTGAAGCTCTCCCTTTTTTGGTGCCTGCTTTCTTCCGGGTACACCCCCCCTCCCCTCGACATCTCTCAAACCAGAGGAAAGCTACAACTCAGTCACAAGACACACAGTCTGTTGTTGTTGTTGTGGTCTTCAGTCCTGAGACTGGTTTGATGCAGCTCTCCATGCTACTCTATCCTGTGCAAGCTTCTTCATCTCCCAGTACTTACTGCAACCTACATCCTTCTGAATCTGCTTAGTGTATTCATCTCTTGGTCTCCCTCTACGATTTTTACACTCCACGCTGCCCTCCAATGCTAAATTTGTGATCCCTTGATGCCTCAAAACATGTCCTACCAACCGATCCCTTCTTCTAGTCAAGTTGTGCCACAAACTTCTCTTCTCCCCAATCCTATTCAATACCTCCTCATTAGTTACGTGATCTACCCACCTTTTCTTCAGCATTCTTCTGTAGCACCACATTTCGAAAGCTTCTATTCTCTTCTTGTCCAAACTGGTTATTGTCCATGTTTCACTTCCATACAAGGCTACACTCCATACAAATACTTTCAGAAACGACTTCCTGACACTTAAATCTATACTCGATGTTAACAAATTTCTCTTCTTCAGAAACGATTTCCTTGCCATTGCCAGTCTACATTTTATATCCTCTCTACTTCGACCATCATCAGTTATTTTACTCCCTAAATAGCAAAACTCCTTTACTACTTTAAGTGTCTCATTTCCTAATCTAATCCCCTCAGCATCACCCGATTTAATTGGACTACATTCCATTATCCTCATTTTGCTTTTGTTGATGTTCATCTTATATCCTCCTTTCAAGACACTGTCCATTCCGTTCAACTGCTCTTCCAAGTCCTTTGCTGTCTCTGACAGAATTACAATGTCATCGGCAAACCTCAAAGTTTTTACTTCTTCTCCATGAATTTTAATACCTACTCCGAATTTTTCTTTTGTTTCCTTTACTGCTTGCTCAATATACAAATTGAATAACATCGGGGAGAGGCTACAACCCTGTCTCACTCCTTTCCCAACCACTGCTTCCCTTTCATGCCCCTCGACTCTTATAACTGCCATCTGGTTTCTGTACAAATTGTAAATAGCCTTTTGCTCCCTGTATTTTACTCCTGCCACCTTCAGAATTTGAAAGAGAGTATTCCAGTTAACGTTGTCAAAAGCTTTCTCTAAGTCTACAAATGCTAGAAACGTAGGTTTGCCTTTTCTTAATCTTTCTTCTAAGATAAGTCGTAAGGTTAGTATTGCCTCACGTGTTCCAACATTTCTACGGAATCCAAACTGATCCTCCCCAAGGTCCACTTCTACCAGTTTTTCCATTCGTCTGTAAAGAATTCGCGTTAGTATTTTGCAGCTGTGGCTTATTAAACTGATAGTTCTGTAATTTTCACATCTGTCAACACCTGCTTTCTTTGGGATTGGAATTATTATATGCACTCCAAAGCCTCCCGCTCTCTTTTGGATCCAGATCTTGCAGAAACATGCTGCCCTCCTCAAACTATGAAAGAGAAGAAGAAGAAAAAACACAAGTCCCAGGACAAGCCCCCTCCCCCCCGATGCCCCCGAAGCTGCCATCTCCCCCCCTGGAAACCTAAGTCTGACCTCTTATTTATGGATGTCACCCCATCCTTGCTGGTGACAGATGGTGACCCAGCGGTGTGATTGGCCCCAGTCTGTACGCCTGTATTTGGATACACACTCTATGCTTATTCAGTGGAACTGTAATGGATACTATTGTCGCCTCCCAGACTTTCAGTGCCTTACTGCTTGTTACTCAGGAACTTTCGTTGTACTCCAGGAATCTCATTTTACTAGCGCTCACTCACTGATCCTTTGTGGGTTCCGTGGCTTACTTCAGAATCGGGTGGGCCCTTTAGGGACATCTGGTGGCATTTGCACGCTGGGCCGTACTGGAAGCAGGTGCCGTCTGGGTCAACTTATGACTCTGCCGTCACAGTTTGCAATCTCTATCTCCCTCATGACAGGACTTTTACATCTGCTGTCCTGCCTGACCTCCTTCAGCAACTCCGCCCTCCTTCTTCCTACGTGGGGAATTTAATGTCCCTCACCCTTTGTGGAGCAGTGGTTTTTCGTCTAGTCGGGGGCTCCTCGTTGATCAGTTTCTAGTATACCACGACCTGTACCTTCTTAATGGTGGTGTCCCTACTCATTTTAGTGCCGTGTATCACACTTTCTCTGCCGTTGATCTTTTGCTGTCTTCCCCTCCCTGTCTTCGTTCCTTACACTGGTCACCACATGATAACCTCTGTGATACTGACCACTTCCTGTTGATTCTCTCATTTCCTTCCCACCTCCTGATGACCAGGTTACCCTGCTGGGCTTTCCATAATGCTGATTGGCTTTTATATATCTCCCAGGTTGTGTTTGCACCTTCTTTGTCAGTTTGTACTGGTGAAGTCATCCGTGATGCATCCAATTAGATAATCCACATAGCCTTTCCCTGCTTCACAGGCCCAGTTGGCCATTGGCCATTTCTATGGTGGAACATGGCCATTGCCACTGCTATCCGTGATTGTGGTCACTTCTTGCAACACCTTAAGTGACACTCATCGTCCACTGATCTTATTACCTGTAAACATATTTGTGCCAAAGCCTGTTACCTAATCAAATCAAGCAAGTGGGTGTGTTGGGAACACTTACTCTCCTCTCTAGGTTCTTCTGTTCCTTCGTCACGGGTGTGGGCTACAGTCTGTACCCTAGAAGGTTGTCAGTGGCAGTCTACCGTTCTGGGCCTTGCCCTTCCGGTTGGTCTTTGTACAGATCAATCAGGTCTTGCACAACACCTCACAATCCATTTTGCGATGGCATCAGTGTTAGCCTCATATCCAGCTGCCTTCCTCTGGAAACAGCAGGCTGAAGCTTCCTGCTTATGTTTTACTCCTTGTCAGATGGAATCCTCCAGTGAAACTTTTACTGAATGGGAGCTTTTTTTTGACTCTCCCATCTTCCCACGATTCCACTCCTGGCCCTGCTCCGAATCAAAATGAATTGCTTCAACAACTCAATCTCCCACAACAACAATATTTTGTCTACGTGTTTAATCGTATTTGGCTCCAAGGCATTTTCCCCTCTCATTGGAGAGACAGTATTATGGTTCCTGTCCTTAAGCCTGGAAAGGATCTGTCGTCCCGTGATACTAACTGGCCGGTCAGCCTGACCGATGTCCACTGTAAGTTACAAGAACAGATGGTGGCTCAGTTGGGTCCTTGAATCTTGGACCTTTTATCTCCTTTCCAGTGCAGCTTTTAGGAGGGACAGTCTCTGATCGATCATCTGCTTAAATTGGAAACCACAGTTCAGCAGGCCGTTTCTCAGTGCCACCATCTTCTCACAGTTTTCTTCGAACTTTGTAAGGACTATGGCACAGCTTGCTGCTATCACATCCTCCTTACATTCAATGAGTGTGGTCTTTAGGGGCCTCTCCTGATTTTTATTCACCAGTTCCTGTCACACCAGTCGTTCAGAGTCTGGGTTGGCACTGTTCTCAGCTCTCTGCGGATCGGGCAGAACGGCATTCGAGGGTACTCCGTATTAAGTTTCTTCTTTTTCTCATCGCTGTTAATGGATTTGTGGCCTCTGCTGAATGGTTGGTCACCTCTGCTCTGTATGTGGATAATTTCTATATTTGAGGTAACTCCCACTTGGTGGCCATTGTAGAAAAATGGCTCCAGAGTGCCATTCGGCACGCTTCCAAATGGACACCCTCGCACAGTTTTCATTTGTCTCCTCTTAAGTTGAGGGTGGTGCATATCTGTCACCATACTATGGTCCATCCAGTCCTCTACTCCACGTTCTCTAGCGACCCCTTTCTCCTTGGTTAATTTGTCGGCCCTGGATTTGGATGGATCATTCTGGGGTCTGAAAGACCCCATTGCTTCTATGGTGTTCTGGTGTTTGTTCCAAACTCTCTTATTGGAGTTCAGGATGCCATTGTTTCATACACCAGAGTTGGATGGATTTCTTCTGGGGTCAGAAAGCCTCTGTCGCTCCATGGTGTTCTGTTGTTTGTTCCAAACATTCTTCAGGATGTCATTGTTTTGTACGCCGATGGCTCTAAATCTGTCAGTCATGTGGGACATCTTCTGTTGGCATGGAACACCATCTCTTGCATGCCAGGTGTGGGGTGTTTACTGTAGAATTGATGGCCATCTATTGGGCCCTCGCTTCATTAAACGGTCCTTTTGTTGTATACAGATTCAGTGAGTGACCTTCAGGCTATTACTCAAGAGCTATTCCTGCCACCCCTTGGTCTCTGCCATCCATGACCTTCTTGCTGATCTTGGTGATGCTGCTTGTTCAGTTGATTTCCTTTGTGTTCCTTGCCACATAGTAGGTATCTGAGCTTGGTCGGGTGTGTGTGTGTGTGGGGGGGGGGGGGGGGGGGGGGGCGTCATTCTCTGCTCTATCACGGGCTGACTCTTGGGAGGAAACTCTCCTGTCTAGTAAACTTTGCTCAATCAAGGAGACTACCGACATGTGGCGTTCTTTCCTCTGCCTCTCCCGGGGGAAATCTACCACCCTATGCCATCTTCATAACGGCCGTAATAGGCTGATTCATGTCTTTTTACTCTGTAATGAGCTGCCCTTCCCTTTGTAGTTGCACAGCTCCCATCTGCTGGACTGTGCCCACTTTTTGGCCCTTCACACTAAATATGCCCTCCCAGCTTCCTTGTCTCTGATGTTGGAGGACGACCCTCGCATGGTTACGTTTGTCCTCAGTTTTCTTCATGAAAGTGGTTTGTCTTCTCAAGTTTAAGTCCTTTAATTTTCTTCTGGGAATTGAATCTCTCAAGGTAGTGTAGGCATTGGTAATGGAAGCCTTGGATTTTGCTCCACACCTGCCTTTTCCCTCCATTTTGTCTGGTCGGTTGCAGTTTTGTTTCACATTCTTTGTGTATTCTTCCCCTGCTGCAGTCCCCATTTTATTGTGCGTACAGTCTCCATTGTATTGTGATAATGGTATGGTGTGGGTGTCGGGATGGGTTGGTGATGGTGCTGGTGCTCCACAGCCCGTAGCGTTTCTGGGGCCCCTCTGATTTGCCCATTTCCACCCACCTCACTCCTGTTCTTTCCTCTTTCTGCTTACCTGACAACCCTTATCCCTCTTTGTTTGCCTGCTGTTATCCCTTTCCCTTGACTGGACGGTGCTGTTTGTTGTTCCTCTCTTGATTTCTGCCTTCTTTGGTCATGGGGCTGATGACCTCGCTGTTTGATCCCTCCGCCACCCCAAATCAACCAACCCTCCTTCACCTTTGCGGCAGTATCATCCCACCTCTGTTGTGTATTTAGCATAAATCTTGTCATTCATTAATGATCTGCATAAGGAGTTGAAAATGTAGACATCATACTGACTGTGGATTAAGTGCACCAGTTTGCCACCAACATGCAAGAGGAGGAGGCACTACAGACTGCATACATATATTTGTTAACATCACTTACATCATAGTGTTGCACAATATTGATGTTTGTGGTGAAGTGTTTATCATCTTGTGTTACATGTGGAATAAGAAACTTAAACAAAGCAAGATGATCACTTAATCTGATGCCAGGTCTTTTATACCAGTATTTCTGGCAGCCAACTCGATTATTTCAGAAACCACAATGTGGAGATAGAAAACTCAGAAGTGACAGCTACACACTCCCCAAGATATTCTAGAACAAAGATAATTAATCTGTGATTGTTCATTTTTCTTGAAAAATTTCGGAACAAGCATAGCTGAACTCACTTAAGGTGTCATGGCAGGCCTTAATTCTAGTTAGGAATCCAAGTTATCATCATAATCTGTAAAGGAAATTGTGCACTTAACACTAGTGTGATCAATTCTAGAGTATTGCTCCAGTATTTGGATACTTTATCAAGTCAGCAAGACAACAGGTATTGAAAAAATTCAGAGACACTCTACTAGGATCACTGGTGTAGCTCATACAGAAATGGTCAAACTGAAATGGGAATCCTTAGATAAAAGATGTAGTTCTTATGGAACCCTGCTTGATAAATTTAAAGAATCTGAATTTGATGGAGACTGTGTGACCATTATGCTGCCACCAATATACACCTGGTATAGAGATCACGAGGAAAAGATGAGAAATTAGGGCATGTACGTGGATGTTCAGAGAGTCATTAGGGAAAAAATTGATAACACTGGTGCAGTGTAACCTCTGCCATGCACTGTCTAGTATCTTTTGGAGTATTTATGCAGATGTAAATAATATGTGATGTTCATTCATGAACCTCTGGGAGACAGCCTCACAAGACATTTATCCCATAATGAAGTTTGTTGTCAACAATCAGTCAGAGTTTGAAAACAGCAGTAACATTCATAAATGTAATGCTAGGAGGATAAGTGATTTACATAGGGATGTACATACTCACTACGAACATGGGCCACAAACCCCTCACTGTGACTACATAATGGCCGATGGCCGCATGAGAGAGAGAGAGAGAGAGAGAGAGAGAGAGAGAGAGAGAGAGAAATGTATGAAGTTCACATTTTTTCTACAAATGTTCATTTTATTTAAATTTTATACTTTTCTTTTATTAACGTTGACCAAAGATCATGACTTAGGGATGTCATGGAAAGTCTAAATCAGGATGATGAGATATGGATTTGAATCATTCTTCTCCTGAATGCGAGCCACTGTGCTAAACATCATGCAACCTCTTTCGATTTCCTATGTCACTAACAGTTCAGTGCACTAATGAATAGGCTGATGAAGCTCACAGATGTTGTAGAATACACAAACTACTTCTGACTGAATAAAGACATTCCCTGCAGGCCCACATGCAGCTCTTGTTGCTGTGACTGCATTGTTGCACAAGTGCTCAGCTTCAAAAATTAACATGCCGTGAGATTAGTTGTTATTCCAAACAGGAATTCCACTGCCCCAATTCTAGCTAGAATGGCGTGGCTCAAAAGAACTAAGTTCTACGACGACCCACCCTCTCCCTTCCAGGAGGGAAAAAGGTGTGTAAAAAAACTTTTACAAGAATGAAGATCAGTGACGGGCCACTATCAGATCAGTGGCGGGCCACGTGCACCCCATGAGCTGTGATCTGATTTACCCTATCCATCATTCAGCCATAGTGTGCCTAGAAAGGGGCCATAAAAATCTTCAACCTCGTACCAAGTCTGATTTGATCCATTATAAATGGTTTTTGAAACACATACCAAGTGGTGTAAAGAATTTAATGGATAATAAAACAGACTTCAAACACAAACTGAAAAGTGCATGAGAACTAAGAGATGATAAATGTGGTGAGTAAGAGTGTAATGAGCAGTCATAAATATTTGTGGTGTATTGTCATCCATAAAAATTCCATTGTTATTTGGTAATGTGAAGTCCATGACTGGCTGAAAATGGTCTCAAAGTAGCAGAACATAACCATTTCCAGTCAATGATCAGTTCAGTTGTGACAGAGGACACAATCCATTCCTTCTTATTATGACAGCTGCCACCCACTCCACATCAAACGGTCTCTTCCCTACAGCCTAGGTCTTCATGACAAACGAATCTGCTCCAGTCCGGAATCCCTGAACCATTACAACAACAACCTGAAAACAGCTTTCGCATCCCGCAACTACCCTCCTGACCTGGTACAGAAGCAAATACACTTCCTCATCCCCTCAAACCCAGAACCTCCTACAGAAGAACCCCAAAAGTGCCCCACTTGTGACAGGATACTTTCCGGGACTGGATCAGACTCTGAATGTGGCTCTCCAGCAGGGATAAGACTTCCTTAAATCCTGCCCTGAAATGAGATCCATCCTTCATGAAATCCTCCCCACTCCACCAGGAGTGTCTTTCCGCCGTCCACCTAACCTTCGTAACCTCTTGGTTCATCCCTATGAAATCCCCAAACCACCTTCCCTACCCTCTGGCTCCTACCCTTGTAACCGCCTCCGGTGTAAAACCTGTCCCATGCACCCTCCCACCACCACCTACTCCAGTCCTGTAACCCGGAAGGTGTACACGATCAAAGGCAGAGCCACGTGTGAAAGCACCCACGTGATCTACCAACTGACCTGCCTACACTGTGACGCATTCTATGTGGGAATGACCAGCAACAAACTGTCCATTCGCATGAATGGACACAGGCAGACAGTGTTTGTTGGTAATGAGGATCACCCTGTGTCTAAACGTGCCTTGGTGCACGGCCAGCACATCTTGGCCCAGTGTTACACCGTCCGGGTTATCTGGATACTTCCGACTAACACCAACCTGTCAGAACTCCGGAGTTGGGAACTTGCCCTTCAGTGTATCCTCTCTTCCCGTTACCCATCAGGCCTCAACCTGCACTAATTTCAAGTTGCTGCTGCTCATACCTCACCTGTCATTCAGCAACATCTTTGCCTCTGTACTTCCTCCTCGACTGACATCTCTGCCCAAACTCTTTGTCTTTACAAATGTCTGCTTGTGTCTGTATATGTGCGGATGGATGTGTGTGTGTGTGTGTGTGTGTGTGTGTGTGTGTGTGTGTGTGTGTGTGTGTGTGTGGGCGCGCGCGCGCGCGGGGGCGCGCGCGCACGCGTGTGTATACCTGTCCGTTTTTCCCCCTAAGGTAAGTCTTTCTGCTCCCGGGATTGGAAGACTCCTTACCCTCTCCCTTAAAACCCACATCCTTATGTCTTTCCCTCTCCTTCCCTCTTTCCTGATGAAGCAACCATTGGTTGCGAAAGCTTGAATTTTGTGTGTGTGTGTTTGTGGGTTTATCAACATGCCAACGCTTTCGCTTGGTAAGCTACATCATCTTTGTTTTTAGACATATATGTACATATCTACATATGTCTACACATACATATGTACATATACTTGTGTAAATTTGCGTACATACTTATGATGATAGTGATAGCCTACACACTGGAATTTTGCAGTCCAACTGCTGCTAGTCTCTGACAGATGCTGGAAGGTGACACACAATATTGCAAGCAGTCCATTATTTGTCCTCTGATAACAGGCACTTATATGGTGGGGTTATAATGTGTGTGGTGCACAATATGGCAGTCCTCCCTTGTCACAGTCAGACATGGCCAACTGGATCTTTGACGAGTATGCCTTCCCTCATGCCCCCATGCAGTCCAACCTCAGGCCACTGTCACGTCTGAAAGCCCCACAAATCTAAATGCTGCGCAGTCTGACCAGACGACTAAATAGAGACCCACAGTAAAGTCCCTTTGAAAAGGTTGTTAGGTGCTGATAATGCTGCTTCACAAATGTATGCGGCTTCTCCATGGTCTTCACATTGGTAACTCAACATCTGACACTGTTCATGTCCCTTATATTTCCTACCAGGCTTGGTAATAACCCTAAATACTCTGGTGGCTGTTTTACCTGTCACAGAGAATTGCAACTCTTTAATTATTTGCATACCATCTCCTACTTCCCCCTCCCTCCCCCCCCCCCTCCCCACTACCCCTCCATGGTGTGTATGTGTTTGGAGTTCATTGATATCTAACCATGTCTTCAGGGTGCTTCACTTTTTTTGTCAGGAAGTGTATTTGTGGAAAATGCCAAGGGATCAAACAAGATGTCAGATTGACTATGTCTTAATAAAGCAAAGGATCAGAAATGAAGCCAAGGACTGGAGGAGCTAGACGAACCTTGACTTTAGTGTCACTTGATGTTAAAGAACGTAAAGAGAAGGCAGCTGAACTGTTGGAACATAGACAAGTTGAATATATCAAAAACTTAGAAGCCCTTGCAACAAAAAAAGAAAAAAAAACAACAACCTCCAAGGAGTTACTGGTGTTGATAACTGATGGCGTGGGGGTCAAAGAAATTAGTAAAGGCAGCAGAAAAGATACTAGGACTGAAATAGGCAGTAAAGAAGCTGCCATAGGTAATATATACGATACTGGAATTAATAAAGAAACAGTGAATGTGTAAACATGTTGAAAGTGATAAGCAACCTGAAAGGTACCTCAGTAAAATTAACTGGCAATGCAGAGAAGCTTAAGAAGAAAGGGTAGAGGATACAATACATGCCATGATAAAAATACTAAAATGATATTGGATAATGTAGATGCTACACAGTGACTATTAAATAATGACTTTAGGGAGCACATAGCAAGGAGCACATTTATTAGAGATGAAAAAGTGATAGGTATATGTACACCATCGATGGCAATCTTACAGGAATTGGGCCAAAAAGTCTACAAAGATCCATCAGAGCCATGTATGAAATTTCTGAAACTTTGGAAGTTGTATTAGAATTTGAAAAAATGTAATTATTAGAATACAAGGAAAGCAAGAGTGAATGGGTATATCAATCACTGCACAGTCAGTCTAATATCAAATGAATGAAAAATACTCCTGACTATTTTATTAAAGACTGTAGGAAAAAATTTAAAGTGATTTAGTAGAAGACTAGTTTCATGTGTGGCTTGGCTGTTTCTTGGATAGCTCGGTCATTTGTCTTAAAGCTCGGCTGTTTTAAAGCCAAGGAGCTGTAAAACTGAGCAGTGGTAAAGCTGGGGGTTATAAAGTGTATAACTATTGAACAGTGCATAGTTTCTGTTGTTTAATATTTCAATACTCATAAAGTATGTAACTAAATATAACATAACTAATATGAAGCAAATGCTAGAATAGTTCACTTGATCAGATAATGCTTGACATGAGGAAACAGTGAACTTGTTTTATAATTTTATGAAGAAAAAAGGATGGCGTGAACCACATATTTTTTTACTGTAGTGATATAATTACAACAAAGATATGTGGTTTAGACTACTCTCTGTTCATAAAATGATATCTTTTTTTTCCTTTCCCAACTGGGCTGGTAAACCATCTGTTCATGAGCTAAGATTTCATAACACATATAACTGTAATCTTGCTTATTATTACTGTGTCTGAAAATGTAAAAGTGTGTCTAATCTATCTAAAATTTGAGAAATTAAATATGATATTCTTTTAATTCCAGAATGTTCGTCAGAAGATACTTGACATAATGTCATCAGAATGTCAAAAAGAACATAAAAAACCTGAAGAATGTAGTAAGAAAGTAGTATCTACTACAGATGTGGCTTCAACAAATAATAGGTGGTTTGATGGTAAGCGGAATCAAGGACATTGCCTTGTACAGATATTTACATACAGTTCTGTCATGGAAAAAAAATGTTCATGCAGCAGCTGAAAGTCAATATTGCGAAATTTTTGTTGAGAAATGTTTGTATGGTAAACAGGTAAACTCTTTCATATTATTTTGAATCCTGAAGGTTTTGTTTATGACATGAGTACAGACTTAGCATTTTTAACACTTTCAGTGTTGATGTAGTTTGTAGTTGCCGTCACCTGCAGACTGGGTAAAATCAGTTTTTTTATGTAATTTCATACTGCTGTACAGCTCACTGTTATTGGAATTCCAAAACATTTGTATGTTTATTGGACTTTTTACGTTAAGTACTCAAATTTTGGGGCCAATAATTCAAAATTTGAAGGCACCATTGAAATTTCAAGTCAGTGATATTTATTGCAAAAAATAAATAAATAAATAAATAAAATAAAATAAAATAAAATTGTAGAAGAATTACAGTACTGTTATATACAATGAAACATGTTATTATCCTCTAAAAAAATATCTACAAAACACTTGAAAAAAAGAAAAATAACAATAAGCATAAGTTCAGTACACAATTTAGCGTTCATAGTGGACAACGGTGTGATAAACTTTGAAGCAGGGGGAGATACACAACCCGACATTACATTTGGTGCAGTCATATGAGGGGTCCTTTCTTCCAGCCTTTCCTGTTAAACAGGAGCATAATTCATAATATAAAATTCTGGGAAGCTAACAAAAAAACCATTCTCAGCAACAAAATCTGAAACAAATCTTGACTTACTGCTATTTTCAGACGACGTATAATCTGAATCGTCATCAGACAGCCCTGTTTCACCATCTGAAAACTCGCCAAGGACTTCATAAATCATTTGCTCCAAACTTTTATCCTGTTCACTGCACATATGTAAAAGAAAATCAACACGAAAAGACTCAAAACAAACGAAACTGACAGGATACCAATGCCAGACAATGTCTATGAAGTAAGCTACAGACAAAGTCTTTCACAAATACAAGGTATTCCACTGGGCTCGCTGCTGCCATGTAGCGCTCACAGTTGAAACTATGAAGCCTGCAGACCACTCAGACTTCGCGGGAGTCATAAATATACGTTTGACGCCACAGAGAAACATTGTAACTGCTAAGACGTAATATTACATCGTCCACACAATTCTGTTTCCTTCTGAAGACGTAGTATTATGTCGACTGCACGCTAAGTGTTAATAACTTACTGTATTATCAAATCTACTGAATCTGATTTCCAAAGTAGTTTACTTTTGGATGATGACATAACACAGGTGCAAAAGATGAAACATCGCATGTTAAGTAATTGCGTTATTTGATTGTAGTTAGACATCTGTTTTCAGGACCACTAATTCCTTTGTTTCATCTACCAGAACTCTTCTATGCTACTGAACTGTACCAGATGTGACTTTAAATCAGCTGCCATTACTACTACAATGCCTGTCATTAAAAACTCTGTGTGACCAACATTTATAGCATCTGGTATATTTTCATCCCCCTATCCAAGCTAATCTCATGTCCAATGGTTTCAGCTGGTAAAGGCTTGACATGGGCAAGGCAAATGTGTGGCTCATCAGTTCGGAATTTGTCAGCATTATCAGTCCTCTGCAGCTACAATCTCTAAATACTTCAGTGACCACTATAGAATGTCGTATATTGTATGTTACAGAAAGTGTTGATCTGATCTTAACAATCTAGGCTGTGAAGAAGTTACAAATCTGTTACTCCCCCTCCCCGGCCGAAGAAGTGCCCCCCTTCTTTGGCCGAAGAAGTGCCCCCCTTCTTTGGCCGAAGAAGTGCCCCCCTTCTTTAGCATCTGCTGGTGATCGGGCTCCCTCCCTGGAACCCTCTCCCCAGCGTCTCTCAGGCCAGAAGACTGTCACCATGACTCGGCCACGAGGCGCACTATCTGTGCACCCTGAGGTCGCCCGGTCTCTTTCATTCCCCAATCTTGCAGATGCCTGTACTCCCCCTGTGTCTTGCCCTCCTCCCCCTCAGAAAGAGAAGAAGAAAAAATGTCAATCCCACGACAAGGTGCCCCCAGTGGTGCCAACTACCCTCTCGTAACCAGAGTCTGACATCTTATTTATGGATGTCACCCCACCCTTGTCGGTGATGACTATTGATAAAGTGACTTGACCTTCTCCTCAGCTCCTTCATGCCTACCTTGGACTCATGTCACACGACCGTCCAGTGGAACTGCAACGGATACTATCATCACCTACCGGAAATGCAACGTCTTGTCTCCTCTTATTCTGCGTTCTGTCTTGTTCTCCAAGAAATGTATTTCCATGATGACTGCTCTCCAACTTTCCATGGTCATCGCGTGTTCTGTTGGAACTGTGCTGGCGCTGGGATAGCATCTGGTGGAGTCTGCACTTTGGTTCGCTCTGATGTACTTAGTGACTGGGTCCCCCTATGTACCACCTTGGAAGCGATAGCAGTTACAGTGCAAACGACTCCAGCAATCATCTTTTTCAATGTGTACCTCCCTCCAGGTCAGCCTCTTGCTTATGTTGCACTATCTACCTTAATCCAGCAACTCCTGCCCCCGTTTCTCCTCCTTGGGGATTTCAGTGCCCACCATCCACTGTTGGGGAGTGTCACTTCAATGGGTCAGGGTATCCTGATCAGCCAACTTATGACATACTTCGATTTGTGTCTCCTCAGCGATGGATTCCTTACCCACTTCAGTGCCGCTCATGGCACCTTCTCTGCTATCGATCTCACGATGTCCTCCCCTGCCCTCGTGGCTTCCCTACATTGGTCATCCCATGATGACCTTTGTGACAGTGAACACTTTCCCGTGACACTTTCATTCCCCTGCTGCGCCAGGCAGACAGACCCTCACATTGGGCATTCTGCAGTGCCAATTGGCCTTTATACTTGTCTGCTGTCCGCTTTGACACCTCCCACTCGAATTTCATTGATGTAGTTGTGCAAGGCATCTCTGTCACTCTTCTTCATGTTGGCACTGCTCTCCCCCTCTCCACGAGGCTCCCTTGTCATCGGCCAGTCCCTCGTATGTTTCCTCCCTGGGGATGTATGCCTTTCCATTGCAGGTTTGGTCAAAGCTCTGTAGCGTTCTGGGCTGCCAGCAACATTCAACTGTCCAGGGTCTGAACCTCCAAGGAGCTCTGTGCACTGATCCATTGATACTCACGAAACACCTTGCGACACACTTTATGATGGCATCGTTGTTCACTTCCTACCCTCCTACCTTTCTCCAGCAGAAATGCAGAGTTGAACAGACCCCCATGCATTTCATCGCGCACCGTGTTGAGCCCTATAATGCACCTTTCGATGAATGGGAATTGGTGCAGGCTCTTAGGTCTTCATGAGACACAGCCAGAGGGCCAGATTCCATTCACAATCAGATGATTCAGCACTTGTACATTCCACAGAGACAACAGCTCCTCAGGGTCTTCAGTCACATATGGCTAACGGGTGCTTTTCCGTCACAATGGCGAGACAGTATAGTTATCCCTGTCCTTAAGCCTGGGAAAAACCCACCACTGTAGACAGCTACCGCCCCATTAGCCTTACAGATGTGCTTTGTGAACTGCTCGAAAGGATGGTCAACTCCAGATTATGTTGGGTACTCGAATCTCAGGGTCTTTTGTTGCCGTATCAGTGTTTCTTCTGGGCAGAGTGATCTCCAAATGACCATTTACTCCGATTGGAATCAGCCATCTGACAGGCTTTTACTCACCGCTGGCACCTTGTCACAGTTTTCTGTGATCTACATAATGGCTTGATGCCATCACATTTCAGTTACCCTCCATGACTGGGGCTTCCATGGTCCCCTTCTGATTTTTATCTGTGGGTTTTTATCTTACTGGCTCTTCCAGGTCCGCATTGGCACTTCACTCAGCACCCCTCAGATTCAGGATAATAGTATCCCACAGGGTTCCTCATTGCCATAGATGGGCTTGTGACCTCTGTTGGGCCTCTGATTACCCCGGCGTTGTACATTGACGGTTTTTGCATCTGGTGCATCTCCCACTCGGTGGCATCTGCTGAGTGCTAGCTCCAAGGCGCCATCCAGTGGGCCTCTGCATGGGCTACCGCCCATGGCTTCCAGTTTTCACCCCTCCAAAATGCGGGTTATGCATTTTTGTCGCTGACCTACAGTACATCCTGATCCAGAACTTTATTTAGGGAACCAGCTCCTCAATGTTGCAGCACAGTCCCTTTTCTTGGGCCTTTTTTTGATAGCAAGTTGACATGGCTACCCCACATTCACCACTTAAAAGACTGCATGCATGAAGAAGCTTAATGTTCTCTACCTCCTGACCCACACATCATGGGGTGCAGACCGTTCCGCTATTCTCCATCTTTACCGTGCTCTGGTCTTGTCCAGACTCAATTATGGTAGTCACGTTTATGGTTCAGCAGCTGCTTCCACATTGAAACTCCTTGACCCTGTCCATCATTGTGGGGTGTGTCTGGCTATTGATGCCTTTTGCACTAGTCCTGTTGATAGTCTCACAGCAGCAGGGATTCACCCTGTACACATCTGATGGAGCCAATTCCTTGTTTCTTGTGCAGTCGCCATTCGCCAATTCCTTCACCGTCCTGTATACCGTGTGCTCTTCACCAGTGAGGGATTGCGTCTCGCTACCCTCTGCTGGGATCTTCATCTGCACTCACTGGACTGCACCCCGTGTCTTTCCTCCCATACCACTGTTTTTTGCCATTTACGCATTGTCCATACCTGGCCCACCCATTGTTTCCTCCTATATAACGACCCACCCCCACAATGTGGTTGTGGCGCCAGACTGACGATATCTCACATATTGGTGGCATGTCCCCTTCTTTCGACTCTTCATGCTAAGTATAGTTTTCCTGCTTCCTTAAATTTAATATTAGCAGATGATCCACGGATGGTTGACCTGGTCCTCGGTTACCTCCATGAAAGTGGTTTTTATTTCCAGATATAAAGTTTTCGTTTAGTCCTGGAGAAGGGGTGGGTTGGTTGTGGTTGGGACTACTTTTGCAGTCTTCACGGTCTGTGACCCCATGACCACCTCCCCCCTCCCTTTTTTTTACAGTTTTTAGATTTGGTCTTACCTTTTATGCTTTTACTATGTCTGTTTAATGTTCATTTTTTTATAATTTGACTCCTCTGACTGAATCCGTCCACTTTCAGCAGACCCTCTCTCTTATGTAACCCACTTTGGAATCACAGGACTGATGACCTCGCCATTTGGTTCCATACTCTCTCAACTAATCAATCAATCAATAAATCAATCCACCTCTTCCTCCATCTGTCTGTCCACCTCTTCCACTGTCTGTCTGTCCACATCTTCCTCCTGCAGTCTGTCCACCTGTTCCTCCCACCTTCATCTGTCTACCCTCCAGGGGCTCAGCATTCTTTTGCTGGGTATGGGCTTGGCGACCTCTGGTAAGTGCCGCTAGCCATGTGTTACCATAAACTCCGGGCATTCTTCAATGAGCACTGTGCGCCGTGGTGGTGGAATGTTGTGTGTTTCAGAGAACGGGGTCCTTGGTTTCACTACTTGGACTGCTAGGAAGGTGCACACCTCTACAAAAGCACCTCAACCTCAAGGTGTGCTATGTGCTAATGAGGTGAGTGGCTGTTGAGGTAAAACTGTTTCTAGTGGGAAACCTCTGGGGCACCTGCCGCCCTCCATTTGTACAAGGCTTGCTCAGGCATACAGGGCTCTGCCGGGGTCGACATTTGTCTCTCTAGTGTCTCGTGGATCCCTGTGGAATGGTCTCATCAAACGACTGCTCCTGAAGGGGTGAGTATACCGAGCTACTATGTACATCCTCTCATCGAAGGGAGCTCAGTCAGTCAGTCCCCCTGAGAAAAAGTCTCAGACTCATTGTAACAGGGCTTTAGTGTGCCATAACACTTTCATTCTAATAAAGAGAACAGGAGGAATCTTTGAGAAGGTCTCCCTTTTCTGCATTGGAAAGACATTGGAGGGTGTTGCTGGGTCTCAATAAAGTTGCTAAGGACTTTGTAATGGAACATTTCTAGTTGAAACTGCTAATTCAAACCAAGTATCTAATGTTCTGGGCTGTAAGGCACTGGGTGACTACCCAGTCGAGGCTGAGTTGCATAACACCGTTAACTTTTGTAAAGGCATGGTTATGTGCTCCAATATAATGGAGATGGACCCTGCAGAGTTACATGAAGAATGGAAAAATATGGGTGTCACGGAAGGAGTGCAGAACTATACGAGGAGAGTAAATGACACATTGGAAAAATCTGCAACATTTATTCTAATGTTTAGCATTCCAGAGTTACCTGAACACGTCCTTGCAGGCTATATCAGTCTCAAGGTTTGCCCTTTGTTCCTAACCCAATGCGATGCTTGAGATGTCAAAGATCTGGCCATACCACTATGGGATGTAATGGGAGGACTATGTGTGGTAATTGTGGAGGCTCAGCTTGCGAATCAGGCAATTCTTGTCCACTTCCTCTGAAAAGTATCACTCAGTACGGAGCAGGAAGAGTGAGGTCTAGATGAGGAAAGGAAAATTCAGTAGCTGAAAGTCATGAGATGCATACTCTATGGTGAAGCTAAAAAAGCTTTCAAAGCTATGACCTCCAATTTTTGCTACTTCTTTTGCGTTGACTCTTAAGAAGCCAATCACCAAGTGTGGTGTCTCAACACAAACTTGGACCACAGATTCAAGTATGAGGACATGCAGTTGTTGGTGTACCTTTGGGGAAAACTCTATGCCTGAACCAGAAGTCATTCAGAAGCCATCGGCAATGGGCTTACAATCTAAGCAACGTACTGCTGCCCACCATTGGAAGCCTACTAAGCCATTCCCGCAACCCAAGCAACCAACTCTTCTCTTAAGTAAGGAACGAGT
The DNA here is from genome assembly GCF_021461395.2 of Schistocerca americana. Classification (NCBI taxonomy): domain Eukaryota; kingdom Metazoa; phylum Arthropoda; class Insecta; order Orthoptera; family Acrididae; genus Schistocerca; species Schistocerca americana. The sequence continues at coordinate 226,338,837 of NC_060119.1, forward strand.
CCTTCAAAAAGTGGTTCAAAGTTGAAGAATGTGGCAGTTAAACCTTCGGATCATTGAGTTCTCTGTCTCTCAGATGGGGACTTTACTCTTGATGATATGGATTTCCAATTGGAGGAGAGCCAGGGACTAGCTAACGTTCCCCCTGACCTCCTGGGTAAATCATCACCTCTGAGGGACAAAGATAAGACTAACCATCGGTAATCAATGGTTCCCACAGTTACTTCTGTGTTCCAGTGGAATTTAAATGGATACCGATCACATTTGGCAGAATTACAGCTCATGGTCCAGGAGAAACAGTTGTGCATCTGTTTGTAAGAAGCGCATTTTAAAATCACTGACACACCTGCATTAAGCGCTTACCATCCCTACACCAAGGACAATATTACTGGACTCAGCGCTAAATTTGGAGTGGCTGTTTCCATGGATGACAGATGCCACTCCTCTCACGTTGCTCTTAACATGGCCATACAAGCAGCTGCCATGAAAATCCTAGCACTATTTAACATCACAGTGTGTTCTTTATATCTTCCACTTCATACTACAGACACACTGAAAGGACTATTCTGGGCACTCCCACACGCAGTCCTCCTTTTGCCTTTTGAGGGGGGGGGGGGGGGTGGGACTTTAGTGTGCACAATGTGATGTGGGGCTTGGTTACCACTTGCTCCCAGGATTGAATTATCGAGTGACTCATCAGTTCTGAGAATATTTGCCTTTTGAACTCAGGTCAGATGACACACTTTCCCACAACTACAGGGTCTTTTTTCAGCCATTGACATGTATTTTTGCTCCCCAGCTATTGCAGATTCAGTTCAGTGGGAAGTGGCTGTAAATTTACATTCTAGTGACCACTTCCCAGTGTGGGCCTGTCTGCTGACTTGGACAGCAAACAGGAAACCATGAAGATGGATGATTCAAAGGGCAAATTGGTTGCTGTAGTTGACAGGCTATTTCTGAAAAGAAGAACGGTGGCCCATATCACTTGTGAGATCCCCCAGTCTAGAAATCACCTCAGATGACGACCTGTACCTTGGTGGAATGATGACTGTTGGTTGGCAATTAGAGCCAGATGAACAGCTCTATGGAACTTCAAACATCGTCCACCTACAGAAAACTTTCATGCCTTTAGATCTGTGAGAGCACATGCGAGGTGAGTGACAAAAGAATGATAGAGGGATTTCTGGAAGGAATTCCACTGCACAAGTTTGGGAATCGATAAGGCAGATTTCAGACAAGTGCAGTACACATCCTCTTACGGGCTTGTAAGAAATGGGGTCTTTGTGGACACACCTTAAGACTTGGCTCAGGTTTTAGCTGAACACCTTTTTTACAGTCGCTGCATCATCTCTGTAGGACTACAGAGACAAGGGAAGCTCCATTCTCTGTGTGGGAACTGGAATGAGCTCTGTCTGTGGCCAGACACACTGCTCCAGGACCTGATGAGCCTCATTACGATATGCTCTGACATGTGTGACCTGAAGCGAAAGGACGGTTCTTCTCTTGTTTCAATCAGATCTGGTTTGATGGACAGTATCCCATGATTTGGAAGGAAGCAATATTAATTCCATTCTGGAAACAGGGCAACAACTATAGCACCTAGCTGCCATCTCGTCTGGCTACTCAAGTCCCGAGCTCACATGAGATGTTCCCAGTGCTGTTTCAGGCACTACCGTTCTGCCCTTGACAACTTAATTGTACTGGAGATGGCGATACAGGAGTCCTTCTTACACTAAAACCATTTGGTTTGTGTTTTTTGACCTCGAAAATGCCTATGATACTACTTTGGAGGTACAACATCCTTCGCCAACTTCATGATTGGGGACTACGTGGACGTCTACTGCTTATTATCCAATCCTTCCTCCAGGGCCGGTGCTTTTGTAATTGCTTTGGTGATGCCTTGTCTGACTGCTTTGTTCAAGAGAATGGAGTCCCCTAAGGCAGTGTACTCAGTGTCACATTGTTTGGCATTGCTATTATCAATGGCATTTCCTCCACAGTCAGGAGTCCTGTCGAATGCTCTTTGTTTTTGGATGTCTTCGCAGTTTTCTTCTCTTCCTCTGATCTTACAATGACGACGGGGCTGGTAACCTGGACCAAGACAACAGGTTTTCAGTTCTCACCAGAGAAGACTGTCAATGTTAACCATCCTCATCGAAGTTTTAACCAACCAGTGCTCACAATGGGGGACAATATTTTTCGTTTTTCAGGAAACTATACTTTTTGGGTTTATTATTTGACTCAAAATTAACTTGACTCCCACACCTGAAAGACCTATGAAGAAAGGGCTTCCAGTCAGTGAATATTTTGAAATGCCTTAGTGGAAAATCATTTGGAAGTGACTGGTCTTGCCTCCTGCAATGTTATAGGGTGTGTGTTCAATCACGTTAAAATTATGGCAGTGGATCTGTGGATCAGCCCATATTTAGTACTCGAAGATATTAGATGCTGTCCACCATGAGGGCATTCGGATATTGACTGCTGCCTTTTGGACCAGCCCAGTTCAGAATCTGTGTGCAGAGGCTGTTTAACCACCACTCTATATTTGGCTTGACAGACACTGAAACTCTCAGCATCACCTCAGTCATTGGCATCTAGTGCAGTGGTCCAATCTAACTTTGAATGGCTCTTCAGGAATTGGCCTTGTGCAGCTAAACCATTCAGGATATGTGCTGCTGATTTTTTCGAGGATCTTGATGTATCAGACCTTCGAATACACAGCCAGGAATGGAACGCGTTGCTGCATTGGTGTCTTCAGAGACCCATAGTAATTTTATGTTTAGCATGGGATAAGAAAACTTTTACTCCATTTTACATTTTTACAAGTAACATGCCCGACAAAGCAGCCAAGGAAGCATGTCGGTATGGTGGTATCTGTCAGTGTCCCATCCCAACACACATCGTTATTTCATTTTATGACAGACAAGTCATGTGTCGGTGGGAGACTGAATTGTTGAAGTTGACAGAAAGCAAACTGTGGTTGCTGAAATAGACCACACAGACATGGTGGACTTCATGTCAGCCTTGCAACTGGAAGGAGGTTCTGCTTACCTGGCTGTGCGTTGGACATAGCTCTTCAACATATGGCTTCCTCCTATAGCAGGAGGATCCACCACTCTTTGAGGTTTGTGTTGTGCCTCTTTCAGTTCAATGTATTTTGGCAATGTGTATCTTATATACTGATATCAGGGCAGTCCTCAGTCTCGATGGAGATCTGTCCACCATCCTCGCTGATACTGATTCCAGTGTTACAATAGTGGTGACATTTTGTGAACTGTCAGGCCTCATCCCTGAATTAGTGGCAGGCAGACTTCAGTGGTTATTAACTGCTCTGGATTTGGGGACAGCCTTCATCCCCATCCATGTGGTTGGCATGCTGACTTTTCATCAGAGCTATGATGACATGATGTTTGAGTGCACCTCATCTAAAATCATCATCGTCATCCTCATCATTGTCGTCGATTCTGTCTCCTCATATCCTCCTCCCCCTCTCTTTGTTCGTTCCCTCCACCCTGCTCTCTGACCGCATCTTCCTCCCCCCCCCCCCCCCCTCTCTCTCTCTCTCTGACCATATCCTTCTCTACTTCTCTCTTTCCATCTCAAACTCTCCATCTGTCTTTCCATCTCCACCTCCCATCTCTCTTTCCATTTCTGCATTTCTGCTTATCCCTCTCTCTTTCCATTTCTGCCTGTCCTCCTCTCTTTCCATTTCTGTTCCACTAGCGCACCACTACTCTACACCTTCCACTTGCCTCATGCAACTCACCCTCTTTCTGTCCATTTCCTCCTCCTCCTCCTCCTCCTCCTCCTCCTCCTCACTCTGTCCATCCCTTCCTCTGTCCATCACAAATTGTCCCCAGCCACGCTCATCGGTATGTGTACCCCTTGCAATACAGTACCATAAAGCAGGCTGATACTACTCCCACAACACACCTGTCGTGCAGGGCAGGCCACACATCAGGGACTTGAAAATCATTTGTTTGACCCTGATATACAGGCTACCATTCAAAGCAAGTCAAAAAAATATACCAGTACTACCCCAGCACAACATGCCTCTCACGCAGGGCAGCCTAATGTCGTGGGCAGGAATACTATTAGGCTCCTCCACAAAGCAGGTTGACTCAGCAGGCCAATAGGATTCCCACACAACATGCCTATTAGGTCGGTAGTCTATACAGCTGGGACTCGGAAACAGTGTTTTTGCCCATATCTTTACACATATTGCCACTACAAGGTTATAAACTCCAAAGTGATGATACTCATGAGGCCAGCTGTTTCTGTGCCAAAATTGGTTGAAATTAATAAAGGAGTTTGTGAGGAGATCATGGGGATACACACATAGAAATACAGATGGTTCAAAACCCCATTCATTATGGAAATATATTGGATCAAATGGCAACAATAGACCTGATGTATTTTGAGGATGGCCATATTGAAACTGGTATAGTGACCATGCCGCAGTTGTGGCAACAGTGATTATTGAAGTGCGAAGGACAACTAAAACAATTAAAAAGTTATACATGTTCTGTAAATTAGATAAAAAAGTAGTGTCATATCTGAGTGAGGAACATGAGACATTTTCGACACAGACCAGGAGCATGTAGAGGAGCTATGACTCGAGTTTAAAAGAATAGTTGACTAGGTTCTTACCTAGTAGGATAGTTCATAATAGGAGGGGCTGATGCACTCACGGTGGAGAGTTTCTAACATTTTGAGATATGGAGTCACTGTAAAGAAACTTGTAAAGAAACAAAAACTACTTCATAATAGGAGTAAAAGAAAGTGTAGGGCTATAGATAAAGAAAAGCTGAATGAAACACATTTGCGTGTCAAGAAAGCAACGCATGTAGCCTTCAGTGACTACCATAACAGAATATTGTCAAATGGTCTTTCAGAAAACTGCTTTCAGGGGCTCAGTATTCATTTGCTGAGTAGGGGCTTGGCGACCCTAGGGTTCCTGAGCAGGGGACTGATGGCATGTGGGGCTCTGTCTGAGTGGACCCTTGTTTCCCTAGCTGTTTGTGGGACCGAGGTGAACACTTCAAATCATTATTATCTCCTCCAAGTGGGAAGGGTGTACCACCTGGGACCATTCACACCCAGTCCTCCAAACGAATGAGGGAGGCTAACCCTCCTGGTAACCTGCATCAGTTCAATTGTAGTAGCAGAGCTCAAGGAGTCATAAGTCAAAATGTGTTTTTGGTCATTAAGAGGAAGGACAGGAGGTTTGAAAAAGTGTCCCCCTTCTATATCCATAAAGGCTTTGAATGACTTGCTGGAAGCCTGAAGTTTATTAAGTGGCTGCGGAATGGCTCCCTATTCGTCAAGATTAACAGGGCAAAGACCGAAAAATTGGGTGAATATGATGTAACTGTCGAACCGTGTAATTCCCTTAACTGTAGCAAAGGTGTGGTCACGTGCCGTGACATTATGGATATCGACATAGCCGAACTCAAACAGGAATGGGCATTATAGGGGATAGTGGATGTAGAGCAAAGGATACGTAGGAATAATGGAGAAATTGAGAAGACTGCCATCTTCATTGTGACCTTTAAGTCTCCAACATTTCCTGACCGCATCATGGCAGGTTTCCTCCAACTTAGGGCTAGGCCTTACGTACTTAATTCTATGCAGTTTTGGTCACAGTGCTGAGAGTGATCACTTCCCGATCTGGATTCACCTGCCAGATGGGGTGGACTCTGAAAGGAAACCGCTGTGATGGGTCCTCGGTTGAGCCGATTGGACACTTCATAGCCAGTTGGCGCAGTTCGAACAGTGTGCAAATGTCGAGGCATGGGTGGATCATATTACCAAAATGATCCACCATGTCACTGCAGCATCCGTTCCATAGTCCACAGGACAACAGAAGAGGCAACCTGTTGCGTGGTGGAGTGTCGAATGCCGCTCTGTGATCAGGACCAGGCGTGCAACACTGTCTAGGTTCAGGTATGGGCCAACTGCAGAGAATCTAGCAGCCTTTCAGGTGGCGAGGGCAAAATGTTGCCAAATTATTAGAGAGAGCAACAAGAGGTTGTGGCAACAGTTCCTGAAGACCATCAATCATTCCACCAAAAGTTCCATTGTGTGGGAGACCATCAGGAGAATTTCTGGGAGAGGAGGCAGGTACCCCATGGCTGCTGTAATGGGAATGGCACTCTCCAAACCAATCTGCGAGACATTGCCCAGACTATGGCAGCATATTTTGCCACAGTTACTGCAACAATCAGTCAGGATCCAGGTTTCCAGTACCATAGAGTGGTTGCTGAGAGGTATGGTTTGGATTTACAGACTGCCTCTGATGAAGATAACTGCCCGTTTCCCATGCAGGAGATGGATTCTGCATTGTTTGTGGCTCGTGACACATCCCCTGGTCATGACAGGATCCATTACAGTCTGCTGGGGCATCTCACAAGGGGAAACAAAGATATTCTCCTCGCACTCCATTTGGGTGTCAGGTTCCTTTCTCGATTCGTGGTGTGAGGCAATTTTAATTCCTCCTATAAAACCTGGGAAAGACCGTACAAAAGTACTGTCCAGTGTCCTTTCTTTGTGGATGACTTCTCTGTGTGTTGCTCTTCTTTTAGCCTCACGCCGACGACACGTCCATTGCAACTAACTCTTCAACATTTGGATGAATGGGCACAGAAGAGTGGTTTTAAGTTTTCCATTCAGAAGTGTATGTGTGTGTGTGTGTGGGTGTGTGTTTTTAACTGTTCTCGTTCCATTTTAAACTTTGTAGAGTTGACACTGTCCTTAACTTTAATGACACAGTGAAGTTTCTGGGCCACATATTTGACTCTAAGCTTATGTGGTTACCACATCTTAAGGACCTGAAAGACGGTCACTTAAGGTTTTAAGTATTTTAAAATGTCTTGGCCATAGTATATGGGGAGCAGGCAGGACTTGTCTGCTCCGCTTTTATAGGGCATTTGCGTGATCTCAGCTCGATTGTGGAAGCACAGTGTATGGGTCTGTGAGACTCTCGTATTCAAAGATGTTGGATGTGGTGCATCATGAAGGGATTCGGTTGGTCACTGGGGCATTCAAAACAAGTCCCGTACCAAGCCTCCGTGCAAAGGCTGGTGAACCTCAACTTCACATTGAGCGACAACTACTTACAGTGCACCAGGCATATAAAACACTATACACATCATACACATCCACCTACCATACCATTGCACAGCCTTCACTGGAAAGGCCTTTTTGTAACTGGCAACAGGCAATGAGGCTGTATGGGATTCGTTCACAGGACTGTCTTCTAGAGAAGGGGGTGGCCAGTCTTCGTGTTTCACATCGCAGTGGGAGCAGATTCTCACCTCGGCTTCTCCAGAGGCCCAGACTTATTATAGACTGACAGATTTTAAGAAAGATCTTGCATCAGATTTTACATTTCAGTCTCTGTTTTAGATTTGCATCACAATTTCACAATAGTGTACACTGATGGCTCCAAGCAAGGGAATTCCCTTTGCTACTCTGTCGTGTTGCCGAACCATGTTACCAGCATTCGCCTTCCTGATGAGTATACTATTTTCTAAGTGAATTAGTGTATTTCCATGCAATCCTGAAGGAACTGGAGCAGATGCGTCATATTTGGGGCAAACGGTTTATCATTTGCTCCAATTCCTTTAGTGCCTTACAATCGTTACAGAACGTGTACCCAGCTGAGGAAATGGTTCGGCTGATACATGACCAACTGTACTTGCTCCAACGGCAAGGTAAACAGGTGTTGTCATTCTGCTGGGTGCCAGGTCATGTAAGGATATGGGGAAATGAACAGGCCGATCAGGCTGCCAAGGAGGCCTGCAGAGGACATGATGTGGCACAGTGTACTATTCCCTTGCAGGCTGTCATTCTGCACTACACAGGAAGTGCATGCAGTTGTGGGACAAGGAATGGCTGGCAGTGACAGCCTATATGCTGCAGTTTGTGAAGTCAACAACCCAGGCATGGCATTCCTCCTGCCAGTTGATCAGGCGGGTTGAAGTGACCCTCACATGTCTTAGGATTGAGCGCTGCACTCTCACACACAGTTTTTTACTATGATGAGAGGATCCCCATTTTGTGATGCTTGTGGCGTGCACATCTTTATACACCATATTATAATGGAATGCATTTTATGTCATGATACATGGGCAAAGCAAATAAAAACATGTGGTCAGCCAGCCACATCCATCTGTTATATTGTTTTAGCTCCTTGTACCAATTTCTCCCTGTGTCGTTAATGTTTTACTACTGACGCAATACTTTATTTTGTGGTTCTGTGTGGGTACGCACAGTTTTCCAACTTTTGTTACCTGTGTTTTATGTGCTGCTTTATCTACCTGTTTAGTGTATTTTACTGACACTCATCTCAATCTGTTTTTGCACGGGTGCTGTAGACCTTACTGTTGTGCGCCCATACAAACGCGTCCATGTCCATTTAGAAAACCTAAAGAAATTTGGGTGTGTTGACAAGTTGTTAGTGGCATCGTTTCCAGTCAGTTGCCCCCATGTTGGTCCGGGGGTTAGAATAGGCCCGAGGTATTCCTGCTTGTTGTAAGAGGCAACTAAAAGGAGTCTCACGCATTTTGGCCTTTATATGATGATCCCCTGTAGGGTTTGACCTCCATTTTTCAAAATTTTCCTGAAGAGCGAGCCAATTGAGGAAGGGTGCCTTACACGGTTCATTGTGTCCATCATGCATTGAGATCTTTAGCCCACTTTGTCTTCGTAGCATTGTAGTCCTGCCCATTCTCCATCACTTGGGTGAGGACATCTTCCTGGGTGCATTTTCCACAAATGCACTATGCAGTGTCACTTTCTGTGCAGATGATGACCATGGACTTCTTTGCACCTCATATCCAGCACAGTAGCCAGTCCTTTGTGGTGGGGCCGCCATGTACCCTGTTGGTTGTAGCCCCCTGCCAACACAGGGATTGCTCTGCTGATGCCTGCACCATTAACTTCCCACATATGCCAAGGAGTAAATGCTCATCACCCTGGATCATTGGGACTCCCGACAATGGCCATCCTGCCAGTTGGCCTTTGCTGCGGCTGGATGGCACCCGTGAGGAGCGCCCCTGGTCGGAGTGGATGGCATCAGGGCAGATGACACGCCATGAAGCGTAGTACATCATCTCTTGCTGGTGGTCCACTGCCAGCAGTCTCTAATTGGGCAAAGTCTAACTTTAGTGCCAAGAAATATGACTGCAAGTCGTTCCCCTCCCTGGCTACACCAGGGGAGGAACACCAGACTAAGGATGGCAGTGAAGCCTATTTGCGTCGGTACCTCGTATGTACGAGAATTTATGGGGAATCTTTCATGTCCTTAAAGCCTCAGTTTTTTGCGGAGCATTTGGAAGACAAGTTTGGGGAGGTGGAGGGCTTGTCCAAAATGCGCTCTGGGTCAGTTTTGGTAAAAACAGGATCCTCAGCCCAGTCATGGGCATTACTCACTTGTGGCAAGTTGGGGGATGTTTCTGTTACCATCACGCCTCATAAGAGCTTAAATATGGTCCAAGGTATTATATTCCACAGGGACCTTCTTTTGCAGTCTGACGATGACCTGCATGCCAAATTAGAATGGCGAAGTGTTCATTTTGTCCAGCGCATCCATCGGGGTCCGAGTGATAACCAGGTTGCAACCAGTGCCTTCATCTTGGCCTTCGAGGGTGACACATTGCCCGATGGTCTACTGCTGTGACGTCATGCCCTATATCCCTCCCCCGATTCAGTGCTTTAAGTGCTGGTAGTTTGGCCATATGCCTTCCTGCTGTACTTCCAGCCCCACCTGTCGAGATTGTGGATGTCCATTGCATCCCAATACTCCATGCGCTTCTTGAATTCCTATAACCTCTCAGAACCGGGAGACTACACCTGCCCCCTTGATGGTGGGAGCACTTCCCTCCTTGTTGCGCATGCACCACCTACTTTGGAAGCAACCCCCACCCCCACCCCCACCCCCACCCCTCCCAACCATCGGGCATCGGGGATTTCAGTCCCCACTTCTGAGTCAGAGAAGTGTAAGGCTTCTTTGGCTCCTCTCACTAGGAAGGGGTCCTTTGGGTCACTCCCTTACGAGGTTTCTGCTAGTGGGAAAGATATCACCTGCCAGTGGCTGAAAAACCCAAAAGCAGCTGGTTGTAGGGCTTCACACTCATCCTCAGTCCTGGAGATTGATTCAGTGAAGTCCTCCCAACCAGGGAAACCCAAGGAACAGCGCGAGAAATCGAAAAAGAAGACCACCAAGAACAAGGAACTTGCAGTGGCACCCACACCACTGCTACCTACACACTCTATGTCTGAGGATGGGGTGGAGATTCTGGTGTCTGCTGAGGACCTAGATCTCGCTGGACCCTCAGACACAATGGATGTACACTGATCAGGCAAAAAGTCAGTGGCAGCAGGTGACCCTGAGGTGTAAACTGCCTCATTTTAATGATCCATGCCTTCCCAGTCTCATGATGATATCATCCTCCAGTGGGATTGCGGCAGTTTTTACCATTGCCTGGTTGAGCTACAGCAGCTGTTAAGCTTTAGACCTGCTTTCTGCATTGCCCTCCAGGAAACCTGGCTCCCAGCAATGCGGACCCCTGCCCTCCACAGCTATAAAGGATATTACAGGCACTGTAGTGACTATAATCGAGTGTCAGGTGGAGTTTGTGTTTATGTCCTAAACTCAATCTGTAGTGAAACTGGGCCTCTTCAAACCCTTCTTGAAGCTGTGGCTGTCAGAATACGGATGATGCGGGAAATAACTGTCTGCAGTGTATATCTTCCTCCAGTTGGTGCAGAACCCCTGGCTGCACTGCTTGATCAACTCCCTAAACCTTTCCTACTTTTGGAAGATTTTAATGCCCATAATCCCTTGTGGGGTGGCACCGTGCTTACTGCCCGAGGCAGAGATGTTGAAATTTTACTTTCTCAGTTCGATCTCTGCTTTTTAAATACTGGGGTCGCCACACATTTCATTGTGGCTCGAAGTAGTTACTGGGCTATTGATTTATCAATTTGCAGCCCAGGACTTCTCCCATCTATCAACTGGAGAGCACATTATGACCTGTGTGGTAGTGCCCACTTCCCCATCTTCCTCTCACTGCCCCTGTGTCAGGCCCATGGCCACCTGCCCAGATGGGCTTTAAACAAGGTGGACTGGGAAACTTTCACCTTTGATGTTATAGTTGACTCTCCCCCACATGGTAACATCGATGTGATGATTGTGCAAGTGACTACCAGAATCATTTCTACAGCAGAAAACGCGATCCCTCGCTCTTTAGGGTGCCCCCTGCGAAAGACAGTCCCTTTGTGGTCGCTGGTAGTCACTGAGGCAATTACAGAGCGTCTGTGAGCTCTGCAGTGATATTGGTGGCACCCTTCCCTAGAGCATCTGATAGCCTTTAAGCGGCTCTGTGCCCGTGTACACCAGCTTATGAAACGACAGAAACAGAAGTGTTGGGAATTCTACGTGTCGACCATTGGGTGCCATGTGTCACCTTCTGGACAAAGAACAGACGTCTTTTTGGGTACCATAACCCAACAGGCGTTCCTGGTGTTACCATCAATGGCGCGCTTTGTACTGACGCAAACTCGATTGCCGAGCACTTTGCTGTGCAGTATACTCGAGACTCTGCATCGGAGAACTACCCCCCAGCCTTTCGCACCCTCAAATGGCAGATGGAAGGGAAAGTCCTCTCGTTCACTACATGCCACAGTGAACCCTATAGCCCCATTTACGGAGTGGGAGTTCCTCAATGCACTTGTACATTGCTCTGACACAGCTCATGGGCCGGATTGGATACACAGTAAGATGATTAAACATCTCTTGTCTGACTACAAGCGCTGTCTCCTCGTCCTCTTCAACCGGATATTGTGCAATGGCGTCTTTCCATCACAATGGCGGGAGAGCATCATCGTTCTGGTGCTCAAACCAGATAAAACCTGCTTGATGTGGATAGCTATTGGCCCATTAGCATCAGCAACGTTGTTTGTAAGCTGCTGGAATGTACGGTGTGTAGGCAGTTGGGTTGGGTCCTGGAGTCATGTGGCCTACTGGCTCCACGTCAGGGTGGCTTCCACCAGGGGCGCTCTACCACATGTAATCTTGTGTCTGCCATTTGAACAGCCTTTTCCAGACACCAACACCTGGTTGCCGTTTATTTTTTATCTACACAAAGTGTATGAAACGACCTGGTGACATCATGTCCTTGCCACATTATACGGGTTTGGTCTCCGAGGCCCGCTTCTGATTTTTACCCAGAATTCCCTGTCGCTCCATGCTTTCCGTGTACAAGTTGGTGCCTTCCATAGTTCCCCCCATATCCAGAACAATGGGGCCCTGCAGGGCTCTGTATTGGGTGTATCTCTATTTTTAGTGGCCATTAATGATCTAGCAGCAGCTGTAGGGCTGTCTGTCTCACCTTCTCTGTATGCAGACGACTTCTGCATTTTGTACTCCTCCACCAGTACTGCTGTTGCTGAGTGGCGCCTGCAGGGAGCCATCCACAAGGTGCAGTCATGGGCTCTTGCCCACGGCTTCCAGTTCTTGGCCGCTAAGTCATGTGTCATGCACTTCTGTCGGCATCGTACCATCCATCCGGAACCAGAACTTTACCTTAATGACAATCCTCTCACTGTAGTGAAGACTTATTTATTCTTAGGACTGGTTTTCGATGCCTGATTGACTTGGCTACCTCACCTTCATCAGCTTAAGTGGAAGTGCTGGCAGCACCTCAAACTGGGGTGCAGATCGCTCTACTCTGCTGCAGCTCTACAAAGTCCTTGTTCAATTCCACCTTGACTATGGGAGTCTGGTTTATGGTTTGGCGGTGTCCTCAGTATTGCGTGTACTTGACCCAATGCACCACTGTGGTGTTTTCCTAGTGACGGGAGCTTTTAGAACAAGTCTAGTGACCAGTGTCCTGGTGGAGGCTGGAGTCCCTCCATTGCAGATCTGACATGCACAACTGCTCGCCAGTTATGTTGCACACATTCGTAGTTCTCCTGATCATCCGAATTACTGTCTCCTTTTTCCACCTGCGGCAGTTCACCTCCCACATAGGCGGCCCAGGTCAGGGCTAATGATTGTGGTTCATGTGCTATCCCTTTTGTCTGAACTGGAGCCCTTCCTGTTACCACCTCCCATCCAGGTCCGTCCGCATACACCTCCATGGGGTACACCTAGGCTGCAGATTCGTCTGGACCTTTCGCATGACCCTAAGGACTCATTTACTCCTGCCACTCTCTGCTGTCACTTCCTCTCTGTTCTTGACATGTTCCGGGGCTCTTAAGTGGTTTACACGGACGACTCAATGGCTGATGGTTATGTTGGCCTATGTCCACAGAGGCCATTTTGAACAGCATTCCTTGCTCGATGGCTGCAGTGTATTCACTGCAGAGCTGGTGGCCATCTCTCGCACACTTCAGCATATCCATTCAGCCCTGAGGAATCGTTTCTTCTGTGTACTGACTCCTTGAGCAGCCTATAAGCTATCGACCAATGCTACCCTCACCATCCTTTGGTAGCATCCATCCAGGAGTCCGTCTTTTCGTTTTTCTCACATGACATACTGAGGAGGAGGAGGAAATTAGTGTTTAACTTCCCGTCGACAACGAGGTCATTAGAGACGGAGCGCAAGCTCGGGTGAGGGAAGGATGGGGAAGGAAATCGGCCGTGCCCTTCCAAAGGAACCATCCCGGCATTTGCCTGAAGCGATTTAGGGAAATCACGGAAAACGTAAATCAGGATGGCCGGAGACGGTGACATACTGAAATCTGTGGTCAATGCAGGTGGGTAGATGCAGTATTTCCGAAAAGCATTTGACTCAGTACCACATCTACACTTATAATAAGTATGATCATATAGAGTATCAAATGAAATTTGTGATGGGAGTGAGAATTTTTTCATTGGGCAGATGCAGCATGTTACCTTGGATGGAGATTCATCGTCAGGTTGAGAAATAATTTCAGGTGGGCCCCAGGGAGTTGTGTTATGACACTAGCTGTTCATGCATATCAGTGACCTTGCAACCGTTACTAATAGTAACCTCGAAACTTTTTGTAAATGATGAAGTTGTCTGTAATGAAGTATTGCATGAAGGAAACTCTGTAAATATTCAGTCAGATCTTGACAGGATTTCAAAGTGATGCAAAGATTAGATTAGACATACTTTCATTCCAATTGATCCTTAGTGAGGAGGTCCTCCAGGATGTAGAACATGTCAGAAAAACATTAATACGTGACAAATATTTACAACTCAAACAAATAAGCTAATGTACCATTCCACAGGTCCCAAGTGGAGTGATCATCATTTTTTTTTTTATTTATAAGGTAATAAACATGTAAACAAAGATGATGTAACTTACCAAACGAAAGTGCTGGCATGTTGATAGACACACAAACAAACACAAACATACACACAAAATTCAAGCTTTCGCAACCAACCGTTGTCTATCAACCTGCCAGCGCTTTCGTTTGGTAAGTCACATCATCTTTGTTTTTATATATATATTCACCTCAAAAAACTATCCAATCTCCTGATTTCCCACCTCCGGAAAAGCAACTCACTCACCCTTCACAACCTTTCCAGCAAACCTCAACCTCCTCTCATTGCACACAAACCCAGTCTCTCCCATCTACTCAACCTCCCACTTCCAGCTCCACTCCCTCCAAAACCTCAAAATTCCAATCAACACAATCTGGAACCACAACACCCTAATTCAGTATTTAACCTTTCCTCCAAACTTCTCTCCCAATCCGAAACCTCTGTCCTATCCAAAGGCCTCACCTTCAGCCCCACTCCCAGATTCAACCAAACAGCCCTCGTCAAAGATTTACTGTCCTACACTCGTACTCTCTGCTGGAAATATCACTTTGCCATGAAGAAAAATTATCCTAACCCTACTCCTAATGATCCAACTCCCCAAGACACTATCCAAATTGAACCCTGCCTGGAACAGTTCCGTCCTCCGTCACAGTGGGACCCACCTCCTCTTCCTCAAAATCACCCTCTCCAAACCTTCCAGGAATTTCTGACTTCCAGCCTTGCCTCTCAATCCTTCTTAAAAAACCTTAATCCTACTCCCAACATCACCACTGCTGAAGCCCAGGCTATCCGTGATCTGAAGGCTGACCAATCCATCGTCATTCTTCCGGCGGACAAGGGTTCCACGACCGTGGTACTTGATCGTCGGGAGTATGTGGCTGAGGGACTGCGTCAGCTTTCAGACAACACCACACACAAAGTTTGCCAAGGTAATCCCATTCCTGATGTCCAGGCGGAGCTTCAAGGAATCCTCAGAACCTTAGGCCCCCTACAAAACCTTTCACCTGACTCCGTCAACCTCCTGACCTCACCGACACCCCGCACCCATACCTTCTACCTTCTTCCTAAAATTCACAAACCCAATCATCCCGGTCGCCCCATTGTAGCTGGTTACCAAGCCCCCACAGAACGTATCTCTGCCTACGTAGATCAACACCTTCAACCCATTACATGCAGTCTCCCATCCTTCATCAAAGACACCAACCACTTTCTCAAACGCCTGGAATCCTTACCCAATCTGTTACCCCCAGAAACCATCCTTGTAACCATTGATGCCACTTCCTTATAGACAAATATGCCGCACGTCCAGGGCCTCACTGCGATGGAGCACTTCCTTTCACGCCGATCACCTGCCACCCTACCTAAAACCTCTTTCCTCATTACCTTAGCCAGCTTCATCCTGACCCACAACTTCTTCACTTTTGAAGGCCAGACATACCAACAATTAAAGGGAACAGCCATGGGTACCAGGATGGCCCCCTCGTACGCCAACCTATTCATGGGTCGCTTAGAGGAAGCCTTCTTGGTTACCCAGGCCTGCCAACCTAAAGTTTGGTACAGATTTATTGATGACATCTTCATGATCTGGACTCACAGTGAAGAACAACTCCAGAATTTCCTCTCCAACCTCAACTCCTTTGGTTCCATCAGATTCACCTGGTCCTACTCCAAATCCCATGCCACTTTCCTTGACGTTGACCTCCACCTGTCCAATGGCCAGCTTCACACGTCCGTCCACATCAAACCCACCAACAAGCAACAGTACCTCCATTATGACTGCTGCCACCCATTCCACATCAAACGGTCCCTTCCCTACAGCCTAGGTTCGTGGCAAACGAATCTGCTCCAGTCCGGAATCCCTAAACCATAACACCAACAACCTGACAACACCTTTCGCATCCCGCAACTACCCTCCCGACCTGGTACAGAAGCAAATAACCAGAGCCACTTCCTCATCCTCTCAAACCCAGAACCTCCCACAGAAGAACCACAAAAGTGCCCCACTTGTGACAGGTTACTTTCCGGGACTGGATCAGACTCTGAATGTGGCTCTCCAGCAGGGATACGACTTCCTCAAATCCTGCCCTGAAATGAGATCCATCCTTCATGAAATCCTCCCCACTCCACCAGGAGTGTCTTTCCGCCGTCCACCTAACCTTCGTAACCTCTTGGTTCATCCCTATGAAATCCCCAAACCACCTTCCCTACCCTCTGGCTCCTACCCTTGTAACCACCCCCAGTGTAAAATCTGTCCCATGCACCCTCCCACCACCACCTACTCCAGTCCTGTAACCCGGAAGGTGTACACGATCAAAGGCAGAGCCACGTGTGAAAGCACCCACGTGATTTACCAACTGACCTGCCTACGCTGTGACGCATTCTATGTGGGAATGACCAGCAACAAACTGTCCATTCACATGAATGGACACAGGCAGACAGTGTTTGTTGGTAATGAGGATCACCCTGTGGCTAAACATGCCTTGGTGCACGGGCAGCACATCTTGGCACAGTGTTACACCGTCCGGGTTATTTGGATACTCCCCACTAACACCAACCTATCCGAACTCCGGAGATGGGAACTTGCTCTTCAATATATCCTCTCTTCCCGTTATCCACCAGGCCTCAATCTTCGCTAATTTCAAGTTGCCGCCACTCATACGTCACCTGTCATTCAACAACATCTTTGCCTCTGCACTTCCGCCTCGACTGACATCTCTGCCCAAACTCTTTGCCTTTGATTATGTCTGCTTGTGTCTGTATATGTGTGGATGGATATGTGTGTGTGCGAGTGTATACCTGTCCTTTTTTTCCCCCTAAGGTAAGTCTTTCCGCTGTCGGGATTGGAATGACTCCTTACCCTCTCCCTTAAAACCCACATCCTTCCGTCTTTCCCTCTCCTTCCCTCTTTCCTGACGAAGCAACCGTTGGTTGCGAAAGCTAGAATGTTGTGTGTATGTTTGTGTTTGTTTGTGTGTCTATCGACGTGCCAGCGCTTTCGTTTGGTAAGTCACATCATCTTTGTTTTTAGATATACACACACAATGAACACATTGGTTGTTAAGCTTTTTATGGCTGCTGGCAAGTTATTGAAAATGCACACCTTTTTGTACAAGAGTAAGTGACTTGTGAAGATTATTCTTATTTCTAGTATTGATTCCATGAATTGAACTGTTCGTTTGAAAAATTGATATGTTTTTAATGACAAATTTCATTATGGAATAGATATATTGGGAAGCAGTATTTAGTATCCCTAGTTCCCTAAACAGGCTTCTGCAGTATGTTCTTGAGTTCGCACCTTTTTGTGCCTGGAAAACTTTAGGTTGGCTTTATGAATTTCCCCCAAAAATAATCCCATATGACAATATGGAATGAAAGTAAGCATAATATGCCAGCTTTTTCATTTTTATATCTCCTATGTCTGACACAATTCGCATTGCAAATAGAGATTTGTTAAGATGCTTTAGCAGTTCTGTGGTGTTCTCCTCCCAGTTGAATTTATTATAGGTCTGTAATCCCAAGAATTTAGCACTATCCACTTCTTCTATCTGCTTGTCATCGTATGTTAGGTATACACTCGTGGGACACCCCTTACAAGTTCTGAACTGTATGTAGTGCGTTTTTTCAAAGTTTAGTGACAAAGAATTGGCTAGGAACCAGTGATTAATGTCCACACATATTTTATTAGCCGATCTTTCTAAGACTACACGTGATTTGCTATTTATTGAAATATTTGCATCATCAGCAAACAAAATGAACTAGGCATCTGTTAATGTTTGCTGATGAAGGATCATTGGTATACACAAAAAAGTAGGGGCCTTAAAGTGGAACATTGTGGGACCCCATGTGTAATTAGTTCCCAGTTGGATGATGCCTGATAGCTTAATACATGTCTCTTTCCTAATAACAACCTCTGTTTCCTGCCAGAGATACAAGATTTGAACCATTTTGGAGCATTACCTGTTACACCATAATATTCTAATTTACTTAAAAGGATATTGTGATTTACACAGTCAAGTGCCTTTGACAGATCACAAATTATACCAGTTGCCTGCAATTTTTTGTCTAATGAATTAAGCACATTTTCACTGTAAATTTAGATAGCCTTCTCAATATCAGAACCCTATAGAAATCTGAACTGTGACTTTGACAATATGTTATTTGAGATAAGATGGTTATAACGCCGATTGTACATTACTTTTTCTAAAATTTTTGAGAATGCTGACAAAGTGAAATTGGATGGAAATTTGATGCTATTTCTTTATCTCCATTCCTGAATGGTGCTTAACTTCAGCTTATTTCAACCATTCAGGAAATATTCCACTGATAAACAACTGGTTACACAGATAGCTTGATATGTTACTTAACTCAGAATCACATTCTTTAATTAACTTTGTTGATATGTCATCATACCCACTAGATGTTTTTGATTTTAAAGATTTTATGATGGACATTATTTCTGCTGCGGTAGTGAGAGTCAAATTCATATTATGGAAGTTACTTGAAATGTCTGATCTGAGGTATTCCATAGTAGCATCTACAGAACCTGACAACCCCATCTTTTCAGTAACAGTTATAAAATGTTTGTTAAAAAGTTCTGCAACACTATACACATCTGTCACCAATGTATCATTTACTCTTATTGCTATTTGTCCCTCTTCATGTCTGGTTCTACTGGTCTCATACTTCACTATATCCCATATTGTCTTTATTTTGTTATCTGATATGACTATCTTTTCCTCGTAATATATTTGCTTTGATGTCCATATTACAGTCTTTAATATTTCACAATATTTCTTGTAATGTGCTATAGCATCATCATCAGAGCTGTTTCGGATTGACAGATACAGTTTTCTTTCTGTTTTACAAGATACCCCTAATCCTTGAGTAATCCATGACTTCTTTGTAGACTTTGCTCTAACCTTAGTTAGTTTTGGGGGAAAACTGTGTTCAAATAAGGTAAGCACTTTATTAGCAAAAGTGTTACATTTTTCATTCATGCCATGAGCACTGTAAACATCAGTCCAGTGAATGTCTCTGAGGGGTGTCCTAAAGTAATCAATTTTTGGCTTATTGATTACCCTCTTGAGCTCAGATTTAACAGATTTTATATCCTGTTCAGTATTAACATTTAACAGAAGGAACTGCATGTCATGGTCTGAGAGGCCATTGACTATTGGTTTTGTAATATAATTTTGTTCATTGGACTTTTCTATAAAGATATTATCAGTGGCTTTTTCTGAGCAATTGGCTACCCTACTGGGGAACTTTACAGTGGGAATTAAGTTGAATGATAGTCTTACTAACTCAGATAAGTTCTTATTGGGAGAGTCTTTAAGGAAATCTACATTGAAATCACCAGCAATCACTATTTCTTTGTTTTTGGTTGTTAAATGGGCCAGTACAGCTTCAAGGTGGTTTATGAACAGATTAAAGTTACCGGCAGGTGCTCGATATACACTTAATATTATGAAGGAATTTTTTGTGAAATACTACTTCTGTTGCACATGCTTCCATATATATGCTGTTCTATGCTAAATTTATGAATGTCTATGTTATTAAATTTATGACAGTTTCTGATGAATGTGGCAACTCCTCCTTTCTCCATTTCTGCTCTACAAAAGTGAGCAGCTAACCTAAACCCTGTAACACTTCAAAGTTCTATATCAGTGGTCACATGATGTTCAGAGAGGCAGATTATGTCAGCTGGGTTTGGAGACTCTAATTCATCTATGCAGATAATTCATTAATTTTATTTCTCAGTCCTTGGATATTTTGATGCAATATAGTTGACATTTCACATTGACTGAGTTAAAATTGAGTGGAGTTGAAATATCTGCTGACTGTTGAAAATTCTTAACCAATAGCTGTTTATGTTGATGTAATAAGCTAGAATTATGCTTTTTTTGTTTCTTTCTCAAACTGAAGGTTTGTCTCAGTCCTAACCTGTCTTAAAATTTGGTTTCTTTCTGTCCTCCCTACTCTAAAGAAGGGTCTTTTCTGAACCATATAACCACTGGTATTTTATCAGTCATAACTTTCCTGCTATTTTCTCACCCAGTTTACCCTTCCCTTTCCTGTTGAGGTGAAGGCCGCACCTAGTATAATCCTACCTATTGAGAGAATCAACAGGAACCACACCAGTGTGTGACCCTGCACCCGACGTAAGCAGCCATTCCAATGCCAAATTAACTCTCTTGACAGAAGAGTTCAAATGAGGTCGGTCATGGCGCCCAAGAACAGATACAAACTCAACACTAGTATGCTTCGATGCCGGTGCAATCTTCGCCAGGCCACAATCTATACTGTACCCAGGATCTCTGTCAATACTATTACCTGCCCCACCCACTATAACCACGGTGTCTTGCTTAGTGAAATCTTTGCAAAGTGATCCAAAATCCTCTGTCACCTGATCCAGACCAGCACTAGGTTTAAAAAAATTGGTGGCCTGGTATTCTGATCCTAGTTCATCCTGCAAAAGTTGGCCAACACCTCTTCCATGGGAACTATCTAAGAACAACACTTTCTTTCTCTTTACTGATTTCCCTACATTCTTACTTTTCAATTTGCTGCTGAAAGTTTGTTGTGTCCTGTCTACACATGCAACTGCTTGAGGCTCACCAGCTTCTAACTGAAGCAACAGGTCAAATATGTTTTCCACATTCACCACGAAGCTGTCAGACAAAGTTCTAGGCCTGTTCCTCCTGTTGCCTGTTGCCACCTCTCTTTACCCTTCTCCCTCCTTAACCTATCAAGATCTTCCCTGGCCTTGTCTGACTCAGCCTGAAAGTCAGCAATTTTCCCCCCTTGTTCTAGTATCTTTCTATCTCTACTACATATCCTACAAAACCACTGATGAGTCTCATTTACTTCCCCTATTCCATGCCACTACAGTCACCCACATGGAAAAAACTACAGCACCCGTCACATCAAAGTTCCGAACTAACAATTCTATGGCAAGTCAAGCACTTTTCACTCATGATAAACGTAACAGTTTATTAAGAATAAGTCAGTTAAATTACAGACATACACGAAAATATGGTCCCACAAATTTGGCCTATACGCAACTGTGTGTAAACAAAAGCACTAGTGCAAAATTTCTGAAACAACGACTTAAACTTTACACTACTTTCCGGAAATGTGAGTTAAATGAATGAAGAGGTACACTACAGTTAAATTGCTGGAGAGAGCATTGAACAACTAAATGAAATTCTATAGATTTGCCAAAACTTGGCAACTTGCTTTAAATACTCAAAAATGTAAAAATGTGGACTTCATAAAATGAAAAAAACATTGTATACTATGACTATAATATCAATGAGTCACAATTGGAATTGGCCAACTCATACAAATACCTGAGTATGACACTTTGTATAAATATGAAATGGAATGATCACTTAGGCTCAGTTGTGGGGAAAGCACATGGCAGATTTTAGTTTATTGGTAGAATACTATGGAAATGCAATTTCTACAAAGAGTATTGCTTACAAATCACTTGTGTGTAGAATACTGCTCAAATGTGTGAAATCAGAGGGTATTAAACATATACAGAGAAGGGCAGCACTAATTTTCACACATTTATTTGACCCATGGTAGTGTGCCACAGAGATGAAGAAACTGAACTGGCAGACTTTTGAAGATAGACAAAAACTATGCCAAGAAAGCCTACTTTCAAAGTTTCGAGAACCAGCTTTAAATACTGAATCTGGGAATGTACTACACAAACTGCTGTGTATCACTCCCATGGGGATTGAGAGTGCAAGATTAGATTAATTACAGCATACACAGAGCATTTAAACAAATCATTCTTGCTGCATCATATAAGTGAATGGAATGGGAAGAAAAACTAATAACTGGTCCAGTTGGAAATATCCTCTGCCACAACTTCACAGTGGTTCACATAGCGTAGATGTAGATGTGGACATACCCTATTACCAAATTTCAAACTCAAGATGCTCTGTGCGCCAATGGGCTGACTTATTCTGCAGTGTAGAACTCTTGTCTTTAGTTGACATGATTATCCTTGCTGGTGATGCAAACACCATTTGGTCCGTTAATTAGCATAAAAAAGGAAGAGCCCAAATGTTAAGTGTTGTACAGTAGTTAACATGCAACCTCTCTAAAGAACAAGAGAAGATTTTTCCTCAGAGCAATCACATTCAGATGTTATAGCTGAACATAACAGAACATGATATTAATATGGGTTTTTAAAAATGTTAAATTTTATGCTCTGGAAGGTGTACAGTAGTGTGCAAATTAATTGAGACATTTCATATTTTACAAGGAGATGAAATTCATTAGCTATAACCAATTTTATCCACACAGTTGTCAGACTCTTGGTGGGTTATTGTTGCCTTGACTGTGAACAATAATTGTTGGTCCCCACCAGTTCAGTTGAGCGCCTGTATGTGTAGCGACAATGTGTGTTATTTCTGTGTTCTCAAAAGGAAAACTTAGTGTTTGTGTTAAAAAGAACACTTCACCTGAGAATCAGGCAAAAATAGTTGCTTTTCATGACGACACATCTCTGACGTTAAGAGATATTGCTCTGATATTGGTGTAGGGAAATCTAGTGTTTCAAGACTTATTAGGGCATATAGTGATACTGCATCATTATCTCCAAAGAGTAAAGGCAGATGTGGATGAAAATGAAAAACCATCCCTAGGACTGACAAAACAATACTTAGAAAAAGTAGAATTCATCCTCACAAGACAAGTAAAAGAGATTTATTGGCTACTGGTGTTGAAATTTACATTTACCGGTGTGATGTAGGTTTCTTGGTTGGAGGCGGAAAGCACAAAAGCCAATAAAGAACCAGTTGTTAACACCTGCCATGAGGAAAAAATGGTTGACATGTACCAGTATATATAAATATTGGACCTCCAGTGATTGGAAATGTGTTATTTTCAGTGATGAGTCACATATTATTGTTCAAGGATAGGGAGTAAGGATTGTCATTTGAAGCACCCATGAGGTAGTGAGAGCTGAGTATCTTGAACAGATTGTAAAATAACCTCCCAAAAAATGTTTTGGGGTTTCTTTCCTGAAAGTGACCATGGGGGACAAGTTCCAGTTGATGGCATGATGAGCTCAGTCAAGCACATAGAAATCCTTAGGTGCAAAATTGCGCCATTCCCATAGTCCTTTGCAGAGGGTGGGGGAACATTTCAACATGGTCTGGCCTAAAGCAGTCAAGATGTTCATGGCAGCAAACAACATTAATGTGGTTCATTGTCCTAGTAATTCACCAGACTTAAACCCCATTGAGAATTTGAAATATTGTGAAAAGGTGTCTTGGTAAAACAGACTGATCAACAAAAAAACACATGTTCATATGTTTGTAAAAGTGTGATTTCATGATGAACTATGAAACTTTTTTCCAACCTGGTTGAATCTATACCACAATGTGTTCAGAAGTTCATTAAAGCAAAAGGAGGACACATTGGTTAATAGTATTCAATAAGCTACTAACTGTATTATACATGGGGGGAGGAGGCACTGTAGTGATACGTGTATACAGTTTAAGTGTAATTGGCTTGTCCTACCATTGTAGATGGGCTATCTGGGAATCTGTAATCTGGTAAGAGACTTTAAAATGGAACATATCTACTTGAAATAGCTTTATCAAAGGTTACTGAGCTCCATGGTGGATGTTTGCAATATCCTTATTTTTAGCAAGGCTGTGGAAATATGAAAAAATTCTGATGCTCTGTTGTTCTTAAGTTTGGAACTCTGATGCTGCCTGAACATATCATTTGGGAATATTTCTACCTGAAAGTACACCCCTATATTCTAAGTGCAATGCATTACTATAATTTTCATAAGTGTAGGTTCTGAAATTGCATGTCAAATGCTACTAGCTAACGTCTCCACTTAATACCAGTAAGGAGTCATGTATTTCTCTCTTTGACTAAATTATTGAAATGAATTCAAAATATTCTTTGTGTCTTTGGCAGTGACAATGCGTTTCAGTGCCATTTCAAGTCAACAGCTTCACTTTTTCTTTACCTAGCACAGTCTCATTGTGGGCTAACTTTATTAAAAAGTTCTTAATGTGCATTAAACACTGGAAAATCCAGAATGAAATGATGACAGTAGTGGAGATGTTGAGTTGCAGACAGGTGCAACAAAAAGACTGCTAAAGAAGTAAGCCTTCACCCAAAAGGCCTTCTTCTGAATTAGACAGCATACACACACACTTTCACACAAACACAACTCTCACATACGTGACTGCTATACCACCTATATTATCCCATCATCCGCAGTTGCTCACAGTCCTGCCTTCGCAGCCAGAGATGGTGTCGTGTGTGTGTGTGTGTGTGTGTGTGTGTGTGTGTGTGTGTGTGTGTGTGTGTCTTTTGGCCAAAAGCTTACTCGTTTAGTAGTCTTTTTGTTGTGCCTGTCTGTGATTCAACATCTTAAATGCACATTAATGACTGAAATGATGTAAAATGCGGTGAAGTCAAATAACATTAGAGTTATTGGAACATAATCCCACTGTTAAAAGTGACATACTATCCTAGCTAATAGTTCCTACCTTGGAGAGGAGAGAGGGATAGATTGGGGAAGGTTAAAAAAGGGAAGGGCAGGTCACTTAGATCCCAACATGAGAGAGCCCACATGTAATGACGATAGAAGTGGGCAAAGATTTGCCTTCCCTTCCACACCAAAAATACTCTTTGATACAGTCTGCCCATCCATGTATGGCACATTTATAATGTCGAGCAATCCCTTTCACAGTATGGTGAAGGACGTAGTAAGACCATCACAAACAGACAACACACTGCACCTGTTGTCCACAAGGATGTATTCCATACCATAACCACATATCCTTCTAACTCTCTGACCTCCCCAACCCACCCCACCCCACCCCACCCCACCCAACCCCACCCCGAACCAGTTGCATTGGAGGTCTGCCTGCATCAGCCAGTATTACTTAGGACTGGGAAACGATCATGTCCTTCGCCAGAGCTTTGGTTGGATGTCATCATGCCAGTAATGAGGAACACCTTACCCTGTAATCCGTATCATCCATCCCTATGTGGTATTATGCTGCCCACCCAAGCTATAAAATACCCTGGTCTATCCTGCTGCAACATTTACAGCTTTGTTTGATTTGTCCAGAATTAATCTTCTTCCTCTTCTTCTTCTTCTTCTTCTTCTTCTTCTTCTTCTTCAAGTGTCTCACCCTCTAAGAAAATTGGTGATCAATAACATGACCTGTTATTTGTCCATGGCTTTTCTGAGCAGCAGTTCTGTGCTCACTCCAAACCATTGGCCTGAGTTCATTTGCCAGGATATTCTTCTGTCTCCTGGAATACATCTGCCATTAGTCTTTCCTTGAAGTATTAGTTGCAACAGGTTGTATTTGTTGATGCACTTTATATGACTAAAGTATTAGAATTTCCCCTCTTGATGGTATGGAGCATTTCCAAAACTTTGTTCATACACCACAGTACTGCCACTTTAGTGACTTCATCTGCCCATGGTATCCTTAATATCCTTCGATATGCCCACATTTCGAATGGTCCACTTGCATACCTAGTACTGCAGTAAGTGCTCATGACTCCATAGAGTAGGATACTGAACATGTTGCAGTGAAGTAATCAATTGTGAAGTGCAGTATTTATACAAGTCAGAACTTTCTTCATTTTTTCTGGAAAGAACTTCTGGCTTGTTAAATACAGCAACAAATTTCATGAGAAAAGTCACAGTTATCATTGATTTGACACCCCAAATATTTATATGAAGCAACCCTATTGATCTTATTATTATCTAGTGTAATTACCCTGAATTTCATCTCAGTTTCTACAGAAAACCATCCATTTTGTCTGCTTGTCGTCTAGATGTAACCATATGTTATTACTTTACTCAGTAATAGTGTTTAGTATTTTTTGTGAGTCTTCCAGCCTGGTTGTGAGTAACACAGTGTCATTGGCATATCTGATGTTATTGATGAGAATTGGTCCATATTGAACAAAAATAATTAGAAACACTTGGATATCATCTTGACCACAGAATCCAGAGTCTGCAGATTTGATCTAAATCCCTTGCTGTGCAGTTTACCATTCTGGTAGGATTTACAAAAAAAATGTGTTTACAGCATTTGATTTTAAATTTGGAATATAACTGCTGTCAGCAACTTTCTTCAAATTATCATGTTTACATGTCCCAATCTCTCTTACCATAACAGAGCTAAATCAGATGATGCTCAGTTTGGATATTCAGTATTTTTCATACAAAACCACATGGTGTAATGCTGACTTTCAGCTTTTATACCAATTGCCACTAGCTTCGCATTAAATACCTATATCCTACTGTTTTTAAATTTGATCTTTAAATTGTTACTGGCTGATGCTCCCACTGAAAGAAGATTTTTCATCAGACCAGGTACATGTAATCTGTCCTCTGGTGTAATCATACAAAAATGAATTATATCCTATCTGGACAGAAGCTTCAAACTTCCCTAGTGGCTTAGATACTGGAATATGTTCATTGTGTGATGTCATGTGTTTCTTCATCTACATCTACATCGATACTCTGCAAATCACACTTAAGTGCCTCGCAGTGTGTTCATTGGACCATCTTCACAATAATTTCTATTATTCCAGACTCGAACAGTGTGTGGAAAAAGCAAACGTGTGTATCTTTCAGTGCGAGCTCTGATTTCCCTTATTTTATTATGATGATTGTTCCTCCCTATGTAGGTCAGTATCAAAAAATATTTTCATACTAGGAGGAGAAAGTTGGGGATTGAAATTTTGTAGGAAGATTCCGCTACAACAAAACCCTAAACCTGCATCATGTCAGTGACACTATCCCCTATTTCTTGATTATACAAACCGTTGAACTTTCTTGATGTACTTCGTTAATCCGTTCTGGTAAGGATTCCACACCACAAAGCAGTACTCTAAGAGAGGACAGACAAGTGTAGTGTAGGCAGTCTCTCTAGTAGATCTGTTGCATCTTCTAAGTGTTCTGTCAATAAAACACAGCCTTTGATTCACCTTCCCCGCAACATTTTCTGTGTGTTCTTTCCAATTTAAGTTGTTCATAATTGTAATTCCTAGGTATTTAGTTGAAGCTATGGCCTTTAGATTTGACTGATTTATCTTGTAACTGAAGTATAATGGATTTCTTTTGACACTCGTGTGCATGACATCACACTTTTCTTTACATAGGGTTAGCTGCCAATTTTCGCACCATACATACATCTTTTCTAAATTGTTTTGCAGTTTACTTTGATCTTCTAATGACTTTATTAGATGATAAATGACAACGTTATCTGCAAACAACCTAAGACAGCTGCTCAGATTGTCTCCTGAATCATTTATATAGACAAGAAACAGCAGAGGGCCTATAACACTATCTTGGGGAATGCGAGAAATCACTCCTAGTTTACTCGATGACTTTCCATCAGTTACTACAAACTGTGACCTCTCTGACAGGAAATTACTAATCCATTCACATAATTAAGATTATATTCCATAAGCATGCAATTTGACTACAAGCCGTTTGTGAGGTGCAGTGTCAAAATCCTTCTAGAAATCTGGAAATACAGAATCAATTTGAAATCTCTTGTTAATAGCATTCAACACTTTGTGTGAGTAAAGAGTTAGTTGTGTTTCACAAGGCAATTCCTAATGTTGAGCACAATATATGTTCCAAAATCCTGCTGCAAGTCGACTGTCATCAAGCAGTGTGGTGGATGACCAAATTTCAGTTGGTCTGTTTTCCTTTTCTTTTGTTGTGGGGTATGTTGAGTCAGAAGGATCTGCATAGTAATTTGAAAGTGACATTTTTGTTGGCCATAAGAGCCTGCAGACCTATCACAGTTCAGAGGTAACTGTAGAGAAGAATATTTACACCTGACTAGGTGTCAGTTTTGTAATTTATGAGGCTTGAGTCACTCCGTACTAATGCAGCGACAGTTACATGAAACTTTATACACATACTTAAATGGTCTGATGGAGACGATGGGCAGCAATCTGCAGTTATTTGCTGATGATGTTGTTGTGTACAGGAAGATGTCAAAGTTGGGTGACTGTAGGAGGATACGAGATGATGTAGACAAAATTTCTATTTGATATGATGAATGGCAGCTAGCTATAAATGTAGAAAAATGTGAGTTAATTCGGGTGCGTAGGAAAAACAAACCTGTAATGTTCAGATACAGCATTAGTAGTGTCCTACTTGACACAGTCACATCATTTAAATATCTGGGCATAACATTGCAAAGCAATATGAAATGGAACGATCTTGTGAGGTTTGTGATAGGGAAGGCTCAAGTGTTTAGGATGCGCACCAGGTTGAATTAAAGGAAGGAATCAAGGCAGTTCAAAGGTAGACTGCTAGATTTGTTACCGCTAGGTTTGAACAACAAGCAAGTATTATGAAGATCTTTTGGGGATATCCCTGGAGGGAAGGCGCTGTTCTTTTTGAAGAATATTATTGAGAAAATTTAGAGAACCAGCAGAACAATTCTGCTGCTGCCAGCATACATTTCACACAAAGGCACGACAATAAGATATGAGAAATTAGGGTTCATATGGAGGCATAAAGACAGCTGTTTCGTTCTCTATCTATTTGCATCTGGAACAGGAAATGAAATGTCTTGTAGTGGTAGAGGGTACCCTCTGCTATGCACTGTACAGTGACTTACAGAGTACGTATGTAGATATAGAACTTGTAAAGGATTTGGCTATGAAGCACGACAGTGCAGTGAGTCTCGCTGGGCTATGATATGGAGAAAAGATTTGTTCAGTTATTTTTGATTATTGGTACTGTATCAATATAAAGAAATCCCACTTGTTTGGAAGTGCAGTTCAAAATGGAGGTTACACAATGACCAGAAAAACATTTAGTAACTTTGAATAAAACCATTGAACTTTGAAAAATCAGGTAGCTGAACAGAACCAAGTCAGGCTAGGAAAGAAATGCAGATGGAACTAGAGAAGCATTGTATGCAGCAGCTGGGATGACACAGTCACAAGGAGTGGATATCTAGGCCATAGTTAGCGTACCTATTCCATCTATGGGCCCTATGGCACCCAGTCTCATCTATCTTTTTCTGGAAAAACATCTGATGATGTGTTAGCTTTTCTGGATGATGTTAAGGAAGCAGCTTGCTTATGGAATTAGTCCAGTGCAACATGTCTTTCCATGACTCAGTTACAGTTAACAGGTGACACTAAAACATATGTCTTATACCGTGAAACTCTTGGTGAGTCAAGTGTTTAATGAGCTGACTGCAAGCAATACTGTGCTAGATTTTTCAGGGAAAAGATCATGGAGAGCTCAATGTAGAAACATAATGAATCAGTACAGGCATTCTCTGACAGAATTCGTAAGCTGAACTTGCACACATATCAGTTGACGCACAGTGAAGTGGTGGATAGAGTCCTTTTGTGGGAAGCAGAGAATAGGGACTTTGACATATCCATGAGGGGTATTTCAGTGGATATATCACAAAAGGTGAGAATGGAGAATCTTATTGATGTGTCTTCTGCCTCAAAGTTAGAGGAAAAAGACTTTGCAACTCCGATATGGAGTGACAAAGATGTTTTCTCCTCTGATGTTAAATGCTACAGAAGTGGGCAAATGGGGCACATGAAGAGACAATGTCGCCAGTGCTTGGAATATGGTGAATTTTCACATAGGCTGTGTGACAGCGGAAATAGTAAGCCAAAGTAGTGCAGTAAGAAGAAGCATTTGTTAAATGTAAACACAATAGCCTTAACCATCAAGGGTCATTTTGAATGGAATGGTGCTCTGCAAGGACATGTACATAGATAGATTATTACCTGCTTGGCTCAGTGAGCAATAAGGAACGTGAATTCATGGTGGACACGAGTGCTCAAGTGTCGGTTGTTAGGTGGACAGAACAGCATAACTAGGTAGCTGATTTGCTGAATGGGAAGATTAGGATAGTAGAAGATGAAGTTGATGCTAGTGCCATTGTGCAGATATCTGTGAGTTGGTTTGATATACTTAAAAAAAGTGGTATAGAAGCATCAGCTCCAATATCGTGGGAAAATATGGAATCTGAAGTGTAAAACTGAATGAACTAAGTGTAGGGTGTACTGAAGTAAATGAGTGTGTGTGAATAACATGGGTGATTGATTTAGGTGCAGTAGTATCTATGCCATTGGGTGACAATGGTTGTTGTTTATGAGGCTGTGCATCCTGGGCCGGATGTACGGGGAAGTACGTGGGACACTGATTTTTGGATTGTACAGAGAGGAACTGCAGATGATGATTTTAAGGTAGATACTATTGGGGTTGCACAGGAAGTTAGTGATGATGCTATTCATGCTGTGAATGGTGTTGATAATGAAAAGTACAGACACATTTGTTTCTGAAGGACACAGATTCATCATCATTTGGGGTGGCACCTCCTCCTAGAAAAGAGGGAGGTAGAGAGTAAGAGGGGAAAAAATTTGTCTGAGGCTAATGACAGAGATGACAAGACAGAATCGTTTCAGAGTATGTGCATGAGGATCAGCATGAATGTGATCTCTCTTGCAATGTTATAGATAGTGAAGGTAAGAGGAAACTTGCATAATTTATTAAAAGCTCTGTCAAATTCAGGGAGACATTGTTTCAGCTGAAGGGGACAGTTACAAGGGAGACGACGTTGCAAGGTTGTATTATCATGTAAGTAGAACCACTTAAACTGCCTATGGCATCACAACGATTCAATGCACACAGTAAGATACCAAAGAGCACAAGGAATTTGGTTTTAAAAAGGAGATGTATAAGGAGATAGGGAACTGAAAGGCAAAGTCAGTGTTTTAACCGTAAGATATTACTGCAAGTAGTTTACAAGTAAACGTAGTTTTTGGCAAATGCAAGGGTAGATTTTGTTTAAAGTACAAAGTTCCAGATAATGTACTGAAAGAGCGGGTTAAAATACCACCTGGCAGAAAAGAAAAGCCATAGGGTATGTCCAAAATGGAGTTCAAAAATAGTGGGAACTTGGTAAATTACGGGAACACACACTCTGCTGTTTTGCCAGAAAAGCCGTGAAAGATATTGCCACAACAAAAACTAAAATTTTAAAATGATACCCTGAACACAGAAGTCATTCACTCAGTAGACCAACTAATAGCATACCAAATGTTGCAACACATTCAATAGCGTTGCGAGAAGCAACGTAATCAGATTATAAACATAAGCATTTCGGATACAAGTACTTTAGTGGTTCTATTCGCAGTTTGTGTAATTTACATATGCTCAAGAGAATAACTGTCCAACACCCAGAATTAACTGTGCATGAGTTACCCATCGCTTGGTTTGGCAATACGGCAGGAAATACTACAGAGTAGTTAGAGTGAATCATACGTGTAAGCACTAAGAAGTATGAGTAAGAAATTGATTAGGAATTAGTACAAAATTTTAAGAAGGTTAAGATTTGTGAGATAAATTTCAATTTTTGTAACGAAGGTATTCTCTGAAGGATTGGTTAATAATACATTTCAGCTAGTAGGAAGCCACAAATTTTTTTTATAAAGGATGGGGGACTGTTGCACTATATAATAGTTTGTAAATCAGGGATAAAAATTTGTTACAAACTGACGAAGACATTGCTAAGTGGGTGCATCTGCCGGCTATGCTTTTGTGTTGTAACTGAATGTCAACACAGTAGGCCTGAAATACAAATGAGCTGAGTACTTGTTTCATCAGACAAAGTGAGAGGGAAGTCAAGAACAACTGATTCAGTTACTTGACAATAGTGCAAGACAGATAGGATGGTCTACTGTAATGAGGTTAAATGTAGTGACTTCACTCAGAGATATCATCAGAACACCTCTCAGGATGCAAACTTCGCACAAAGGGACTTCCTGAAGTTAAACACTAGAGAAGCTGGGAGTGTTTACAGGCTTAGAAGACGAGAGCATATTTGGTCACCATTGTGAGGGGACTCACATCATTACCTGCTATAAAACCTCCACAAGCTCATTCTCAGAGTGAGCCCTTTCCATCGGCATTATGGGTATCACTGGAAGACCGGCTCTGTTAAGTTGCAGCATGCTCTGGTAAAACTAGCAAGTGGGTACAAGCTGCTGCCAACTTGGAGTCCACTGCTGCAAGTCTGCAGCCTTCTGGCTGTGGAAAAGACTTCTGATCTGCAAGTTGCAGTCCTGCTGGTCACAATGGTGACTGACTGAGGATGGGGGCCTATGCCTTCTTCCATGGATGAAGAACCATTCTGCCCATCTGCAAGCTGTTCAGCTTAGGCACTGGGTGTCTATGTCGCACTACTGGGGCAGTAGAAATACTACGTTACCAACTGTAAACTGGGACCACCATTCTGGCTGTCCTTCATGTTGCTGCTGAGTCTTCTGCCCACATGCCATCTACATAACCGACAACAGGGGCATGCAAATTTCTGGGGCGAGCCTAAGTTCAGCTCCCCTCAGGGGCTCAGCATTCATTTGCTGAGTATGGGCTTGGTGACCCTGGGGTTCCTGAGCTGGGAACTGGCAAGTGCCACCAGTCCTCTGTCACTGTAAGCTCTGGTCATACTTCAGCGACCACCATGCGGCGCAGCAGTGGAATGTTGTGCATTTCGGAGAATGGGGATCTTGGTTTCACCGCCTGGACCGTGAGGTATGTACACACCTCTATAGAAAACCCCTCAACCTCAAAGTGTGCTACATGCTGAGGAGGTGAATGGCTATTGAGGTAAAACAGTCTTTAGCAGGCTACTTCTTTTGCGTCAGCCCTTAAGACACCAATCGCTAAGTGTGATGCCGCCACACAAACTCAGACCACAGATTCAAGTACGAGCATGTGCACTTGTCGATGTACCTGTGGGGGAAATACTCCACTTGCAATTGATGTCGTTCGGAAGCCGTCAGCGGTAGGCTTACCACCTAAGCCACATACCACTCCCCAACATCAGAAGCCAATTTAGCCATCCCCGCAACCCAGGCAACCGCCTCCTCCTATCAGTAAAGAAAAACATCCTTCGAAGTCCAAGCAAGTGGTACGTAAACCTTCGAAACGACGAGCTCTCTCACTTTCTGATGGAGAGTATGCTCTTCAGGATATGGACTTCCAATTGGAGGAGCCAGAGAGCATGGAACCGGCTAACATTCCCCCCCCGACCTCCCCAGTAAATCACCGCCTCCGAGGGAGACAGAAAAGAACCACCATCGTTAACCAATGGCTTCCACAGTGACTTCTGTGTTGCAGTGGAATTTGAATGGATACCACTCACATTTGGAAGAATTGCAGTTACTGGTACAGGATGAACCTTTCTGCATCTGCTTACAAGAAACACATCTTAAAGTCACAGACACACCTGCATTACGGGGCTACCACATATACAGGAAGGGCGATACTACTGGAGACAGGGCTAGATGTGGAGTAGCTATTTTCCTTGATGACAGATGCCACTCCTCTCCTGTCCCTCTTACCATGACCATGCAAGCAATTGCTGTGAAAGTTCTCACTCTCTTTACCACCACTGTGTGTTCTTTGTATCTGCCCCCCAATGACACTTTGGATGCAGATGCACTGGCAGACCTCTTCCAGTTACTCCCACACCCATTCCTCATTGTGGGGGACTTTGATGCCCACAATGCGCTGTTGGGCTCGGCTACTACTTGCTCCATGCATCGGATGTTTGAGCGGCTTGTCCATTCTGTCATCTGAATGGGGGTCAGATGACTCACTTTTCCGCAGCTACAGGGTCTTTTTCAGCTATTGACCTTTGTTTTTGTTCCCCAGCTATTGCAGACGCAGTTCAGTGGAATTTGGCTCCCAATTTACATTCTAGTGGCCAGTTCCCAGTGTAGATCCATTTGCTGACTAGGATGGTGGTCAACAGGAGACTTCACAGATGGGTGATACAAAGGGCAAATTGGTTGCAATACAGTCGACAGACTATTTTTGAACAAAAGGGTTGTGCACAGGAGGTGGTGCCCCATATCACTTATGAGATCCAAAGGGCTGCCTCAGAGTCCATCCCCAGGTCTAGTAACCACCTCAGACGACGACTTGTACGTCTGTAGAATGGTGGCTGTTGATTGGCCATCAGGGCCAGACAGACAGCAAGGGTAATCCACATCCCCTTACAGCCTTGTCAAATAATGGGGTGTTGGTGGATATGCCAGAAGACATGGCTCATGTTTTAGCTGAACGCTTCTTTACTGTTACTAAGTCATCCAGACAAGCTCCTGCTGTTCAGGTATTCTGTCGGACTGCAGAGATGAGGAAGCTCAATTTCTTCTTGTGTAATGAGGAAGTCTAAAACCTTCCATTCTCCATGTGGGAACTGGAATCAGCTTTATCTGCAGCCAGAGACACTGCTCCAGGACCTGATAATATCCATTATACCATGCTTCGTCATCTGTGACCTGAAGTGAAAGGTCAGCTCCTCCCTTGTTTCAATCAGATTTGGTTTGATGGACAGTACCCCACAACGTGGAAGGAGGCAATATTAATTCCATTCTGGAAACCAGGCAAGGATCATAGCGCCCCTAACAGTTATCGAAGTGTTGCCCTTACCAGTTGTATGGGCAAGACTCTTGAACGCTCGATCAACCGCCGCCTCGTCTGGCTGCTTGAGTCCCGAGGTCACCCGAACCACTACCAGTGTGGTTTTAGGTGCTACCGTTCCACTCTTGACAACTTAATTCTACTGGAGATGACAATATATGAGTCCTCCTTACACCAAAACCATTTATTTTGTGTGTTTTTTGACCTCAAAAAAGCATATGACATTACTTGGAGGTACAACATCCTTCGCCAGTCTCATGAATGGGAACTATGTGGATGCCTGCCATGTCTGATTGCTATGTTCAGGAGAATGTTGTGCCCCAGGGCTGTGTCCTCAGTGTCACATTGTTTG
The DNA here is from genome assembly GCF_021461395.2 of Schistocerca americana. Lineage (NCBI taxonomy): Eukaryota > Metazoa > Arthropoda > Insecta > Orthoptera > Acrididae > Schistocerca > Schistocerca americana. Next base: position 226,373,992 of record NC_060119.1, read on the forward strand.
CCATCGCTATCAGTGGCGAGGTATGTTTTCAAGACACTGTGCATTTTTTGGATTATTGAATTCTTGTGTGCAGGAGAAGAAACCATGGTGAACATCCATAAACATTTGTGTGTGCAGTGTATGGTGATGCTGTAGTTGATAAGAGTACAATTGGGCGATTGGTAAAGAAAGTTATGACCTTAGGAAATGTCGAAACAGAGCTCATGATCAGCCATGCTCGGGACGTCCTTTCACAGCCACTGCTCCAGACATGCTGAATCATGCAGATCCCATTATTCGCATTATTCGCTTTGGACACTTTGAAGGTGACGGGAGTGTCAGTCATGCAGTGAAACATGGCTACACCTACAGGACAAGAGCTTTTACCAGCAGGGAATACATGCTCTTCCACAATGTTTGCGTACAGCCGTAGAACGTAATGGAGACTAAGTAGAAAAATAGGACATCGAGAAGATATGTTGATGTATGTTGTCACCAAATTCTGATTCTTAACAGTAAATATGTTCTGAGAAGAAAAAAAATGAGGGGCATTACTTATTGAACGACCCTTGTATTTGAGAATGGGAGCAGTTAGTGACTTAAAGAATCAGGGTTTACTGGTAGTTTATAACTGAAGAACTGTTGTGCAGTATAACTTTATTTATTGTACATCAATGTTTTTTAGCTGATTCCACATACTATTTTTTGTAACACAAGACATAACAATTTGCAGCTGGTATAAAAATGATTAGAGAACATTGCTGCAATTTTAAAATTTGTCAAGTGCTTGCAAAACGGGCCCTATTGGTAGAAACATGTAGTTCCCAGCAAAAAAGTCAGTTGTTCCTCTCCTCCAAAGTGTGTAAATTGTTCTGGGGATCACCTTGTTTGGAGTAGGCACTGTATGTATCCTTTATGGTGAAGCAAAACTATCTATAAGGCAATGCAGTCGCCCACATTTACTGCCTCTTTTGCTTCAATTCTTAAACATCCAGTCCAGAAAACCGATGCTGCTACACAAATGGAGGTTGATAGTGTTGGCAATAGTACCTGCATTGTCAACACACTTAGGGTGCTGCAGTTACTTTGTAGCCCATATCTCCTCCCAGAACATCAGACAAAAGCCATGCTTGTCAATGTTGTGGAGCTCCTGCCCCTCCAAAGTTTGACTGGTCCACTGTCCAGTGCTGTCACTACCATCTCTGTAGATGTGGCTCCAAAACCTCCCCAGACAAAAAAATTGAAGTCAAAGAATCAGCTGCCAATGGAGACAGGAATCAAGCAGTCTGACAATGCTGACATCCCTCTCTGTGACATCTCTCATGGCTCACCTACAGAGAGGATGGCGTGTGATATTGGCCAGGGCACACATCTCACGCCAGCACTGAGCAGCCTCCACAGAAAGATAGGTTGAAAGTGCAACCCCCATGGTAGATGGCTCCCTTATTGCAGTGTAACATTAACGGGTTCAGGAAACATTGTGTAACTGAAACTGCTAGCACAGGAATGTCCCCTGTGCTAGTGTTTGCAGGAAACACATTTTAAAGCATCTGATGTGTCTGGTACTACAGAGTTACACACTCTACTGCAAGGATGACCTGACTCGGAAAAGAGTTAGGGAAGGGGTGCACCACTCCTCTGCTCTCCCCCTCACTAGACAAGTCTCCTGACCATTTCTGCTACTGGGAGACTTGAGTGCTTATCGTATATTGTGGGATTTGACCTCTGCTTGCCCTCAGGGTCAAGTTTCTTAGAGCTTCATGATGTCTCACGAGCTGTGTATTTGCAACACAGACACTCCCACTCATTTCTGTGCTGCTACTGGGTCATTCTCAGTCATCAATCTCTCTTTCTGCACTCCAGCTCATGCAAACTATGTTCAGTGGGAGCTCATTGACGACATTCATTCTAGTGACCACTTTCCACTCGGTATTCACCTATCTCCCTGATAGGACGCTGGTGCAATTGATCAGCAGAGCCAATGGGACACTGTTAGCCAGCTGGCTATGTTTGAGTGCTGCGGCAGCATCCAGAAGTGGATGGACCGCATGACGTGTGATCCACCAGGCCACTGACATCTACTTCTCAAAGTTCTCTCACATTGTAGGAGGCCACCTCTCCCATTCTGGATTGGTGGGCACCATTCAGTCATCAAGGTCACACATACAGCTCTGTAATAGTTTAAGTGCTGTTCAATGGTGGAAAACCTCACTGCTTTTTGATAAGGGTGGGCAAAGGCTTGATGCATCATCAAGAAGAGCAAGAAAACATAATGGCAAGTGTTCCTGGACTCTGTCAACTATTCCACTTGTTCTTCTGCAATATGGGGAACCACCTGGAGGATTTCCAGTAAAGGCAGGCAACTAGCTCTAACAGTGTTGTTGAATTAGAGATGTTACTAAGCACAAGCTGGAGACATTGCACAGACAAAGGCAGAACAATTTGCACTGACTACTGCCACTGCCAGCTAGGATCCAGCATTCCATCATTACCATGCCACCTTGGGCACATGTGAGGTGGACTTCAGGTCTAACAATTCAGAGTCCTATAATGGCCCATTCTCCATGTGGGAGGTGGATTGAGCACTGTCCACGTCTCGTGATACTGTGCCCAGTCCTGACCAAATCTCATGCATCATGCTGTGGAATTTGCAGCTGGCATCAAAGGAAGTCCTCTTACAGTCTTTCAAATTGATATGGCAAACAAGCTACTTTCCCAACTCGTGGAGGGAGGCCATTTTGATACCTCTTCTCAAACCATGAAAGGACTCAATGTACCCCAGTAGTTACCAGAGTGTTGCCCTAATGAGCTGTGCAGTAAAGACCTTGGAGTGAATGGTTAACCATCATCTGGTCTAGATGTTAGAGACCTGGCAGCACCTAAGTCACTCTCAGTGTGGATTCAGGAGATGTGATCCACTGTTGACAACGTGGCCCTCCTAGAGGTGACTATTCAACAGGCTTTCCTCCATAAACAGCATTGTAAGGGTATATTTTTCCATATCAGTAAGACATATGACACTACATGGAGACGTGATATTCCAGAGCAGCGCCACCAATGGGGCTTCTGTGGCCAACTCCCATCTTTGTTCAGTTCTTCTTGTCAGAGCACTGTTTTTGGTACTAAGTTGATGACATGCTGTCAAATAATTTTGAGCAGGAGAATGGTGTTCCTCAGGGCAGTGTTTTTAAGTGTTAACCGCTTTCCTGTACGTATAAACAGTATCACATCCATGGTAACAAGTCCCATAGAGTGCTCCTTATTTGCAGACAATTTTGCTGTTTCCTGTTCATCTGCCAGTATTGCAGCAGCAACTGATCAGTTGCAACATACAGTAAAATGGCTGGAGGAATGGGCTGCAAAGACTGGTTTTATATTTTCTGCAGAGGAGGGAGGGAGAGAGAGAGAGAGAGAGAGAGAGAGAGAGAGAGAGAGAGAGAGTGTTTTAGTTTTAATCATTCTCGTCATAATTTTAATTTTCCTGAATTGCATATGTGGAACATCATTCTCCCTTTTAAAGCCTCTGTGCTGTTTTTGGGCTTCAGGTTTGACTCCAAACTGTTGTGATTACCACACCTGAAGGATGTGAAGGTTGGGACCAAGAAAGTGTCTTAGTCACATGTCTGCTCCCGTGTTATAGGACTTTTGTTCGATCATGCCTGAACTGTGAATGTATTGTGTACAGGTCAGCAATGCCTTCATTCCTGAAGATCATTGACTCTTTACACCATGAGGGGATCAGGCTGGCCATGGGTGCTTACTGGACCAGCCTCACCCAGCCTATGTGCTGAGGCTGGTGAACCACCACTTAACATCCAGCAGCAGCTTCTTATGGTGCATCAGTTGCTTTAGGTGTGTCAGTTCCTTGCTACTCCCACTTCCCCACGTGCAGTACTGTTGCTCATCCAGCTATACAACACCTCTTTACCAGTCGTCGAAGGACGACAAGGCCATCTGGAATCCATGCATATTGTATGCTGGAATCCATTGGTATGGAGCATTAACTGACTACCATATTGGATACTGCCAAGGCTCCGAATGATTTTAGATTTAGTGTAGTTACAGGAGAGATTGCACACCTGCTTCATTTTTCAATACAATATATTCTGAAATTTTAAATGAGCTTCAAAACTGTGTAGTTGTATTCATGTATGGGTCTAAACAGGGAGACTTTGTTGGCTGCTCTGTTGTTTCCAGGGATTGTGTCCTCAAGATTCAGTTACCTTCAGAGTTCACTGTATTCAATGACAAACTATAAGTGATCTTGAGGGTGCTGGAGCAGATGGGATGTGCCATGCCTGCTAAATTCTTTATCTTTTCAGAGTCCCAGAGTGCCCTTCATCTACATTCAGCAAACCACCACGAGGTGTACGGCAGAGAGTATGTCCCATTGTAGCAGTTATTAGAGTTTCTACCTGTTCCATTCACTTATGGAGCATGTGAATAATGATTGATGGAATGCCTCTGCCATGCAGTAATTATTCTAATCTTATCATCACAATCCCCGCGTGAGTGATATGTATGGGGTTGTAGTATATCCATAGAGTTGTAATTTAAAACCAGTTCTTGAAACTTTGTTAATAGACTGTCTCATAATCGTTTACATCTGTCTTAAAGAGTGTGCCATTTCAGTTCCTTCAGTATCGCTGTGACACACTCCCATGGATTAAACAAAACTGTGACCATTCTTGCTGCCATCCTCTGTATATGTTCAGTATCCCTTTTAATCCTACGTGCTATGGGTCCCACACACTTGAGCAGTATTCTAGAATGGGTCAGATGAGTGATTTGTAAGCAATCTCTTTTGTAAACTGATTGCACTTTCCCAGTATTCTACCAATAAACTGAAGTCAACCTAATGCTTCACCAATGACTGAACTTATGTGATCATTCCATTTCACATCCCTACACCCGGGTACTTCTATGAGTTGGCCGATTCCAACAGTGACTCATTGATATTATAGTCATAGGATACTTTGTTTTTTTCATTTCATGAAGTGCATAATTTTACATTTCTTAACATTTAGAGCAATTTGTCAATCCCTGCACCATGTTGAAATCTTATCAAGATCTGACTGAATATTTATGCAACAACGAAAACAATCAATTATTGACAAAATAATATAACTGGATAGGTATGTGCATATTCTATCGCCTCTTGATGAATATTTATGCAGCCTCTCTCCGATAGTACTTCATTATAGATAACTGCATCACCTACAAAAAGATGATTTTTACTGTTAATTTTGTGTGTAAGGTCAGTAATATAGAACATGAACAGCAAGAGTCCCAACACACTTCCCTGGGGCTCACCAGAAATTACTTCTACATCTGACAATGACTCTCCATCCAAGATAACATGCTGTGTCCTGCCTACCAAAAAGTCCTCAATCCTGTCACAAATTTCACTTGATACCCCATGTGATCGTACTTTTGACAGTAAGTGTAGGTGCAGTACTGAATCAAATGCTTTTTGGAAATGAAGAAGCACTGCATCTACCTGGCTGCCTTGATCCAAAGCTGTCAGTACGTCAAGTGAGAAAATTGCGAGTTGGCTTTCACATGATCGATGTTTTTGAAAACCATACTGGTTGCCATTGAGGAGGTCATTCAGTTCATGATACATCATTATGTTTAAGCTTAGTATATGTTCTAAGACTCTACAACAAACTGATGTCAAGGATTGGATGGTAGTTTTGCAGATCACTTCTACTACCCTTCTTGTAGATGGGTGTGACGCATGCCTTTTTCTAAGAACTGGGCAAGGGTTTGTGTTCAAGGGACCTATGATAAATTATAGTTAGAAGAGGGGCTATTTCAGCCGCAAATTCAGTATGGAATCTGACAGGGATTCCATTGGGCCTGGAGCTTTGTTCAGTTTTAACAATTTCAGCCGTTTCTCAGTGCAACTGACACTAATGCTTATTTCATTCATCTTTTCAGTGGTACAAGAATTAAATTGGGCAATTCTCCTGGGTTTTCCTTTGTAAAAGAACATTTGGAAATGAAATTAAGCATTTCAGCTTCTGCTTTGCTACCCTCAGTTTCAGTTACTGCTTCATTCACTAGGGACTGGATGCTAACTTTGGTGTCACTAACAGCCTTTAAGTACGACCAGAATTTCTATGGATTTTGTGAAATGCCATTTGACAATTTTCTGCTATGGCAGTCATTGAAGGCATCACGCATTACTCTCTTGACAGCCAAATGTGTTACATTGAGCACCTCTCTATCTATAGCCCTACACTTTGTTTTACACCTATTATACAGTAATCTCTCTTTCTTAAGAAGTTTCATTACGGTGACTGTATACCATGGAGGTTCCCTCCCATTATGAACTGTCCTACTGGGTACATATATCTCCAGTGTGTGGTTAGCTATTGTTTTAAACTTGAGCCAGAGCTCCTCTACATGCTCCTGACCTGCGCTGAAAGTTTCAAGTTCCTCATTGAGGTATGTGATTACTGATTTTTTATCTAGTCTACTGAATGTATATATCTTTTTACTTGTTTTAGTTCTTTGTACTTTGGTAATCATTGTTGCTACAACCTCGTCGTAGTCACTATCGACACTGTCTGCACTGCTTGTATCCAACTGCTAAAGTAGTCCAGGATATCCAGGGTTCCCTCCTCCGACTATATAGGCTGGAGAAGGGGGTGTCCTTCTGCTGAGTGCCATGGTATACAGGTATTTCAGGGCAAGAAAGTATGGGTGAAGCAGCCACAGAGACATGTCGTTATCTTCAGTTAGTTCAGCATGCCCTCTCCCTGTACCCTATCATCCTGCTGTTGAGATACGGAGTCCTGCGTCAATGTGAAGAGAGTAGGTGACAAATGACGGACAGTAAGCTCTGTGTAGTGAAGCCCACAACATGGCCATGGTGTACTTCCTGTGGTGTACTTCCTTCCAGCCATGCAGACGGATTGTTGCAGATGTCACTGTGCTTGAGAGTGATCTGACATTGTTGTGCTGAAGGATAGGGTGCTCCACATGTGGACAAACTCTTTCAATTGAAAACGATTGCAGCACACTTTTTCTCATGGACTGACATAGTTATGTGTTTCATCACCATCATGTTACACACTACAATTCAGATCGTTTAGCAGCAGATGGCTGCAAATGTGTAGACATGAAGAGTAAAGATGTAATTTATTAATAAAGTTTCTTTTATTTAAAAAGACTCTACAGTTTTCACGTAAAAATTTGGAGGCATTACTTTTCATCAAGCCCTTGTTTGCTGATGATATTTAGTGTTCAAAAGTTAAATTAATTTCCAGTCTACTTCCTTCAAAAATACAACCACATGTGAAAGCAAATCGTGAAACAAAACATGTCAAATCACACTCCCGATTCCTCACACGTGTTCCTTCCAACCAACAACCACATCTCCCCGCTTCCTCTCTTGATAGTCGAACCTCCGTATCAACCTTCCAATAGTAAAAAGTCAATCTGTGGTTCATTGTCTGGTGCTGCCCTCCAGTGACAAAACTTGGAGTCATCTGTGTGACGTATGAATGTCTTATTCTATTTTAGCCTTATCATTAATGGGGCAGTTCAGTTCTAAGGTGGAGCTTTAAAGATTCCACAACTTATTTATACTGTGAATGATGTGACTTGAATACAATTCATCATTAACTTTTGCGAGCATGATAACAAAACTGAAAATTCCCTTATGATAATGTTCTGCTCGTCAAATGATGAGCCCAAGATGAAGTAGCAACAGTACTGAAAATGATAGATTACTACTCTCCATATAGAGGAGATGTTGAGTCGCAGACAGGCACAATGAAAAGACTGCTATGCATTTAAGTTTTTGGCGAAAACAATTTCACTGAGTAAAAAATGCACCCTCACTCACACAAGCACAACTCTCACAAGTGTGACCACTGTCTCTGGCCACTGTTGCCAGTGCACAGCGATCACTGTGTGTGTGTGTGTGTGTGTGTGTGTGTGTGTGTGTGTGTGTGTGTGTGTAAAAGCTTAACTGTTAAACAGAAACATGAGTCAATAGCACATAATTCTATGAACCATCAAATTGAGTTTTATTTGAGTTTTATTTAATCAACATTAATTGTAGTTTTCGTAAACAGTTACAGTATTAGTGTTTATAACAATGAAAACAATAAATTTTTGACAAAATAGTGTAATTGGATATATAAAAAAATCTACTCACCAAGCGGTGGCAGAGCACACTCATAAAGGGAGATTATAATTAGGGAAGCTTTCAGAGTCAGTAGCTCCTTCTTCAGGCAGAAGGGTTGAAGATGAAGGAAGAAGGGTGAAGGAAAAAAACTGGAGAGGTCTAGGAAAACGGGTAGATTTCGGGAAAGTCACCCAGAACTGTGAGTCAGGGAACACTTACAGGGTTATTACAAATGATTGAAGCGATTTCACAGCTCTACAATAACTTTATTATTTGAGATATTTTCACAATGCTTTGCACACACATACAAAAACTCAAAAAGTTTTTTTAGACATTCACAAATGTTCGATATGTGCCCCTTTAGTGATTCGGCAGACATCAAGCCGATAATCAAGTTCCTCCCACACTCGGCGCAGCATGTCCCCATCAATCAGTTCGAAAGCATTGTTGATGCGAGCTCGCAGTTCTGGCACGTTTCTTGGTAGAGGAGGTTTAAACACTGAATCTTTCACATCACTATGTGTGAAACTTGCCCGCACGGGTTCAACCGTTTCTTCGCTCACTGCAGGCCGACCCGTTGATTTCCCCTTACAGAGGCATCCAGAAGCTTTAAACTGCGCATACCATCGCCGAATGGAGTTAGCAGTTGGTGGATTTTTGTTGAACTTCGTCCTGAAGTGTTGTTGCACTGTTATGACTGACTGATGTGCGTGCGTTTCAAGCACGACATACGCTTTCTCGGCTCCTGTCGCCATTTTGTCTCACTGCGCTCTCGAGCGCTCTGGCGGCAGAAACCTGAAGTGCGGCTTCAGCCGAACAAAACTTTATGAGTTTTTCTACGTATCTGTAGTGTGTCGTGACCATATGTCAATGAATGGAGCTACAGTGAATTTATGAAATCGCTTCAGTCATTTGTAATAGCCCTGTACAGTTAGGATGAGAAGGAAGGACTGACTGTTGGGGATTGCACTGGATGAGATTTTGAAAACCTGAGAGCTTAAAGGTGTAAGACAGGGTAATTGCAAGACAGAGATTACAGCATGGACATTGTGCACAAGTTAATATGAGTGATAAACACATTGTATGTAACAGAGGTGGGAGGCAGGCAGCGAACAATAGACTGGTCAGAAAATGAAACACGTAAAAATCTAAAATGGACCGAAGAAAGGAGTAGTTACTGTGAAGAAATGCTGAGGAAGAAGAAATTAATGTAAATTAAGACCAAGTGGGTGGCGAGAACCAAGGTCATGCCATACTCATAGTTCCCACCTGTGGAGTTCTGAGAAACTGGTGCCTGGGGAAGAATACAGATGGCATGTGTGGTGAAACAGGCACCGAGGTCATGATTGTGATGCTGTAGAGCGTGTTCTGCAACAGGATATTGCGTGTTGCCAGTATACACATTCTGCCTATGCTCATTGATCCTAACTGATAATTTTGTGCTACTCATGTCGACGTAAAAGGCCAGACAGTGTTTACATAAAAGCTGTTATATGATGTCATTTCACAGGTGGTTCTCCATTTGATAGTATATGTTTTTCCAGTTACAGGGCTAGCATAGATGGTGGTAGGAGGGTGCGTAGGGCAACTCTTGCAGTGTGGACAGTCTCAGGAGTAGGAGCTGTAGGGTAGTGAGATGGGTGCAGGAGCATGTGTTCTGATGAGAATATTATGGAGATTGGAGGGGCAAGAATAGCTATTCTAGGTGTAGTTTGCAAAATCTCAGGCAGAATGGATCTCATTTCAGGGCATGATTTTAGGAAGCCCTGATCTGTTTGTATGTCTGCCCCTCGAAGGTGAAATAGTTGTTGGTAGGTATAAAGTTGTTTAGGGTGAATAGGATGGATGTCATAGGTTTGGAATCAGGTGATTGCTGATTGAGGTAATTTTCAGCAGCAGACAGACCAAGTACGTGGGGGATGTTGGTATAGAGGGAGGTGGTGACAAGCAAGGTGTGTGGTGGAAATAGGATGGGCATGGATTTCAGGCCGGCCATGGTGGCCGAGCGGTTCTAGACGCTTCAGTCTGGAACCGCGCGACTGCTACGGTCGCATGTTTGAATCCTGCCTCGGGCATGGATGTGTGTGATGTCCTTAAGTTAGTTAGGTTTAAGTGGTTTTAAGTTTTAGGGGACTTATGACCTCAGCTATTGAGTCCCATAGCGCTCAGAGCCATTTGAACCATGGATTTCAGATGATCTAGTGAATGGTTGGTATCTTTGATATAGGAAGGAAGTCTTTGTACTATTGGATGCAGGTGCTTATTAACTAAGGTACATATACTTTCGTGGGTGCTTTGAAGTCAGCAACTATAGGATGGCCAGGATGATTGGGTTTGTGGATCTTAGGAAGAAGTTAAAAAGTGGGGGTGCATGGTTTGAGTGGAGTGAGAAGTTGTATGGATTACAGTGTTAGTCTTTGTGAGGGGCCTGAGGTTTTAAGGAGGGACTGCGTGTCAGTTTGAATCACATGGATGGGATCTTTATGGCAGATGCAGTATGTGGAGGTGTCAGACAGCTGGTGTAGACCTTCACTGACATACTCCTTTCGGTCAAGTATCACAGAGGTAGATCCATTAGGTATATGACATGATAACATAAAAACTAGAATACTTGTCAGTTTATGTACATATTCTATGGTGACATGTTTTCCTTTATTATTGTAAAACCTTCCCATGTGTATTCCTCACCACTTGATTTGACTATTCTATCTGTATTTTGTCATGAAAAAATTTGATGCTCATAAGTCCTGAATTAAGCATATTAAGTTCTAAGTGTTATTCTGAATTTTTTCTCAACATATGTATTATATGAGGAAGAACATTTTCTTAATTTAGATAAAAAACATAATTTCTGTATCGTATACACAATAAAGATAAAATAAATTGACAGGTGGCATTCTTCCTGTAGTTGAGGCAGAGACAACAGAAGAAATGAGTACTCCATGCAGTGCTTCAAGAAACCAGAATAGTCTTCGGACATCTTATTCGGAATGTTTTCTAATGAGAGGACCTGTTGAATCAAGCAGCACATTGCCCGTAAAACAAACAACTGTTTCTTCACGTGTTTCAGGAGGTAATTACATATGCAGAAGAAATCAGGGTATAAAGAGGCCAATGCAGCAGAGTCCTGTCTCTACAATAGTTTCTACATCTCAGCAACCTGCAGGTAGATTACCATGTGAAACAGAAAATACTCACCCAGCTGCTTGTCAGTCAATACGTAGGATAGAACGCAATACTTTTGAGGATACACTAGATGGAATCCTTGCCACAACAAACATGAAGAGGAAGAGAACTTTATCGTGTTGTGGACCTATTGAGAAAGAACAATTTGATCCAAATGTTTGTATGCAGTCAGTATGCACTAGGGCTGCCAATCAATCTGTCTATGACTCTCAAAGTACTGCAGAAAGAGTTCAGTCAGAGGGGTTACAGGTTCGAGAGTCTTCTCAATTAGATATTAGTTTACCAAGGCAGGATGTTAAAAATGAAATGATAGAAACTGAAGACCCTGTAGAAAACCATTCAAGTTTTTACCCAAGATGTCAGCTGCCTTTACAGCGGAGGCAGGAAGAATCACCAACACAGACATGTACTCAAGATCAATCTCAGGAGAGAATGCAGGGGTTCCAGTCACTACCAAACAAACAATCACAATCTCAAACTATGTCAGTGTCACAGTTTCCATCTCATGTGGCATCATCTTCACAGTCATCATTTTTAAGAAGGCCAAATTCTCATATGCAGTATCAACCTGCATTAAAGTTACATCATGAATCCCAGTCATCATTGTGTCTTCAGCCATCAGTGCAGCCTAAGACAGCATATGCAGTATCCTCTCAGGCAAATGCACACAAGAATGTGAAATTACAGAATAAAAAAGTGATGCAGTGTAATTCTGCTCGTTCCTGCTCCACAACAAAGCTGATTCTTGCAACTGGCAAAAATATAAATAAAAAATTTAAATTACTGCATTCTTTCCCAAGGACACCGTGTGTGACCCCGGATCCACATTCAACCGAGTGCACTCAAGGAAATGAGGTACAAAGACCTGTAAGCTCATGGGTTGTTTGTGCATGTAACAACAAGTCTGTTGTGAAAAAGACTGAAAATGAGGAAAAGGGGGAACTTTCGCAGACTGTGTTAGAATCTGATAATGCAACATGTGTATTGCAGAATGGATCTCAGACTACGTTCATTGATGCTGGTGGTGACTTGCTGGGAGAAGAAATGAATGCCTTGACAGATACATCTGCAGTAAGAGGGGGTAAGTAATAAGCCATTAGAATATCTATGCAAGTTTTTTTCTCATTATATGTGATTTATTTGCCTAAAGTGTCAATTGCAGGTAGATCTTAAATGATGTGTACATTATACACAAAGAATATTATTTTTGTAGGAAATACGGTCTGGAAAATAGACAATGATTGTGTGTTGTTTCTGGCACTTGAAATGTACTGTAAAATGTGGCAAAATAATGAAACATCAATTTGCTTTTTGTACACACTTAAGTAATTCTGAGTGATCAAATGGTATGTGTAGAAGGGAGTAGTGTGCTTTTCTTTTCTTTTTTTTTTTTCTTTTTTTTTTTTTCTTTCGTTACTTCTAACCATCTGCATCCCAAGAAGATAGAAAGCTCAATGCAGCCCTCAAATTGTGTAATATGTATATTGCGCTGAAGTGGTGAATGGACGTTAAAGTAAGCATTGCATTAGCATGCAACCTTTTGGGCACCAGTTTCATGTCAGCTCAATCAGGGTTATCTATATGCGAGGGATTCTATTTTTGTTGAGATGTAAATGGGTTATAAAAACAATTCAAAAAGTAGTTACACTAATGGGAAGTCCTTGAAGAACCCTTCCAGCCACCGTTCATTATTCTGCCAAATCATTTCACCTTCATATGAATAGAGTGCTACTCACCATATAGAAGTGATATTGAGTCACAGACAGGCACAATTAAAAGACTGCTATACATTTAAGCTTTCAGCCCAAAAAGCCTTCTTTTGAAGTAGATAACACTCGCACATTCACACACACACACACACACACACACACACACACACACACACACACAGAGAGAGAGAGAGAGAGAGAGAGAGAGAGAGAGAGAGAGAGAGAGAGAGAAGAAGAAGAAGATTACTGTCTCCTTGTCACTGAGACTGGACTGTGGTCTGCAACAGTGCCTAATTGGAGAATTAATGTTGTTATATTGCTAGAGAAGGCCGAAATGCACGCTATAAGCTCACGCAGGATGGCGTGAGGTCTGAAACAGGATACGGAATGAATGCTATAAAGAAAAGTACGTAGCTGCTGGAATACTTAACTTTAATCCATCATTTGTATACATCGTTCTTGATGAGACATGCTTCATACGATAACTATCAATTGCTATTGCGCCTTGCTAGGTCGTAGCCATTGACTTAGCTGAAGGCTATTCTATCTATCTTCTCTGCAAATAAACGAGGCTTCGTCAGTGTTGCGTCGCTAGCTAAGTCGTCCGTACAACTGGGGCGAGTGCTAGTACGTCTCTCGAGACCTGCCGTGTGGTGGCGCTCGGTCTGCGATCACTGACAGTGGCGACACGCGGGTCCGACATGTACTAATGGACCGCGGCCGATTTAAAGCTACCACCTAGCAAGTGTGGTGTCTGGCGGTGACACCACAAATGTTGCATGGTTGGTGGGGGTAAGGATGGGGCTTGGGTGGGGAGGGGGAGGGATAGCAGGGTACGGGTGGGAAAAGGTGTAGCTTTGCTTGTGGGAGTGTGCAGGGGTATGGTAGGGATAGGAAGGGCTGCTTGGTGCAGTTGGGAGGTTTGTGGGGCTTGGGAGTAGGGCAGAAGGGGAACTGGAAAGGGGAGAACTTAAGTAAGGGAAAAAGGTTGGCAGGTGCAGTGATGGAGCAGAAGGCTGTCTAGTACAGGAGTGGAAGCAGCGAAAAGGATAGGTAGTTGGACAGGACTAGAAAAGATTGAGGCTGGGGGAAGGGAGGGGTTATGGGAATGTATGATATATTATAGGGCGAGTTCCCACTTGTGCAATTTGGAACAGCTGCTGTTGATAGGAAGCGTCCAGATGATGCAGGCTGTGAAGCAGTCATTGAAGTGAATCACATAGCATGGGGCAGCATGTTCAGCATCTGGGTGGTCCAGCTGTCTCGTGGCCACAGTTTGTCAGTGGCCATTCATACCCATGTAAAAAACTAAAGTAATTTCTGCTTAGTTTATAGACCACATGACTGCTTTCACAGGTAGCCCTGCCTTTGATGTGGCAGGAGGTACCTGTGACTGGGATAGAGTGGATGGTGGTGGTGGTGGTGGTGGTGGTGGTGCTGCTGCTGCTGCTGGGAGTAGGATGTGTGGGACAGGTCTTGCATCTATGTCTGTTGCTGGGATATGTGCCATGAGGCAGTAGACCCAGATGCAAGTTCTGTCCTATACATCCTCCCAGTATCACTTGATCCAGTCTGGTCACAGGAATATCCTACCCCATGAAAGGCAGGGCTACCTGTGAAAGCAGTTATGTGATCTACAAACTAAGCTGCAACCACTGTGCTGCTTTCCATGTGGGCATGACAACTAATAAACTGTCTCTCCGCATGGATGGCTATTGATACACTGAGGGCAAGAGACAGCTGGACCACCTAGTTGCTGAACATGCTCCCCAAAACAATGTATTTCACTTCAGTGACAGCTTCACAGCCTGTGCCATCTGGATCCCTCCTACCGGCACCAGTTTTTTGAATTGCACAGATGGGAACTCAGTGCTGCTGACCCTAATATCTATACCACACATTCTGCAGTGGTACAAGGATTAGTCTGGGACAGTACTTCTGGATCCTCCATTATATAGGAACATTTGAAAATGCAGTTAAGAATTTTTGCTTTTGCTTTACCACCACCAATTTCAGTTAATATGCCATTCTTGAGTATCTGGACACTAATATTTGTGCCACATTTTGTACATGTTGTGCTGTAGTTTATTAATGTAGAAGTTCTTCCTCCTTCTTCTTCTACAATGACTGTGTTCATTGTTCGTATAGCTACAAATATATCTGGTATATGGGTTGTTGTTGTTGTTGTTGTTGTGGTCTTCAGTCCTGAGACTGGTTTGATGCAGCTCTCCATGCTACTCTATCCTGTGCAAGCTTTTTCATCTCCCAGTACCTACTGCAACCTACATCCTTCTGAATCTGCTTAGTGTATTCATCTCTTGGTCTCCCTCTACGATTTTTACCCTCCACGCTGCCCTCCAATACTAAATTGGTGATCCCTTGATGCCTCAGAACATGTCCTACCAACCGATCCCTTCTTCTGGTCAAGTTGTGCCACAAACTTCTCTCCTCCCCAATCCTATTCAATACCTCCTCATTAGTTATGTGATCTACCCATCTAATCTTCAGCATTCTTCTGTAGCACCACATTTCGAAAGCTTCTATTCTCTTCTTGTCCAAACTATTTATCGTCCATGTTTCACTTCCATACATGGCTACACTCCATACGAATACTTTCAGAAATGACTTCCTGACACTTAAATCAATACTGGATGTTAACAAATTTCTCTTCTTCAGAAACGCTTTCCTTGCCATTGCCAGCCTACATTTTATATCCTCTCTACTTCGACCATCATCAGTTATTTTGCTCCCCAAATAGCAAAACTCCTTTACTACTTTAAGTGCCTCATTTCCTAATCTAATTCCCTCAGCATCACCCGATTTAATTAGACTACATTCCATTATCCTTGTTTTGCTTTTGTTGATGTTCATCTTATATCCTCCTTTCAAGACACTGTCCATTCCATTCAACTGCTCTTCCAAGTCCTTTGCTGTCTCTGACAGAATTACAATGTCATCGGCGAACCTCAAAGTTTTTATTTCTTCTCCATGAATTTTAATACCTACCCCGAATTTTTCTTTTGTTTCCTTTACTGCTTGCTCAATATACAGATTGAACAACATCGGGGAGAGGCTACAACCCTGTCTTACTCCCTTCCCAACCACTGCTTCCCTTTCATGCCCCTCGACTCTTATAACTGCCATCTGGTTTCTGTACAAATTGTAAATAGCCTTTCGCTCCCTGTATTTTACCCCTGCCACCTTTAGAATTTGAAAGAGAGTATTCCAGTCAACATTGTCAAAAGCTTTCTCTAAGTCTACAAATGCTAGAAACGTAGGTTTGCCTTTCCTTAATCTTTCTTCTAAGATAAGTCGTAAGGTCAGTATTGCCTCACGTGTTCCAGTGTTTCTACGGAATCCAATCTGATCTTCCCCGAGGTTGGCTTCTACTAGTTTTTCCATTCGTCTGTAAAGAATTCGTGTTAGTATTTTGCAGCTGTGACTTATTAAGCTGATAGTTCGGTAATTTTCACATCTGTCAACGCCTGCTTTCTTTGGGATTGGAATTATTATATTCTTCTTGAAGTCTGAGGGTATTTCGCCTGTTTCATACATCTTGCTCACCAGATGGTAGAGTTTTGTCAGGACTGGCTCTCCCACGGCCGTCAGTAGTTCCAATGGAATATTGTCTACTCCGGGGGCCTTGTTTCGACTCAGGTCTTTCAGTGCTCTGTCAAACTCTTCACGCAGTATCGTATCTCCCATTTCATCTTCATCTACATCCTCTTCCATTTCCATAATATTGTCCTCAAGTACATCGCCCTTGTATAGACCCTCTATATACTCCTTCCACCTTTCTGAGCTCTTGATATTCATACAAGTCGTTCTCTTATCTCCAAAGGTCTCTTTAATTTTCCTGTAGGCGGTATCTATCTTACCCCTAGTGAGATAGGCCTCTACATCCTTACATTTGTCCTCTAGCCATCCCTGCTTAGCCATTTTGCACTTCCTGTCGATCTCATTTTATTTTTTTTTCTAAAAGTGATGTATACGATCTTGCCAAGATTTAAATAGTTGAAGTTTATCTGACACCTTACCTAGTTAAATGAACATGTTAATCTATCTACTTGTTTTAGGTACAGTATGTATATTGATAATCATATTGATAATCATTTTTACTTCAACTGCCTCTCTGTCATTGATACCAATTTAAAGGAAGACAGCCTCGGAGGGTTATGTCTTTTTGTTGCCATTAGAAGAATATATTTATGTCATGTGTGATTTCCAGACTAAGCTCACTGGACAAAAAAAAAAAAATAGTCACCCTCATAGAAGTAGTTACAAACAACATTTAATATAGTGTAATTTTGCCCTTTGGTCGTGGCAACCACCTGGATTTGGTTAGAAAATGAGTCCACAAAATTGTACAGGTATGTCGCATACAGGTTAAGCCACTTTCTGAGGATCTGGTCGTGAAATATCACCAAATTGTGGGTATGCTGCTGTCGGTATTTTACCTGCTGTCCAACATATCCCAGAGATTTTTTATGGGATTCAAATCAGATGATTTTGCAGGCCAGTCAAGATGTAATGGGGTGGGAGAGTGTTCAGAAAACTAGTCACATATTGTTCCATCACAATGAACTTTGCTGTTGTCTTTGTGTGCCTATGTAAGCAATGGCCTCTTGCAAGGTGACCAACTCCAAATGTTCATTGCATACAGTTCCCATCACACTGTTGTCGACCGTAATTGTAATGTGTTTCGTGCTACATTTGTTACACCACTGCGTGTAGATACACTGAACAGTCTGCCACCAAACATCCCCAGATCTAGCAGCTTCACACACCATATGGCCACGGGCATGTTCAAACATGATTTCCCCTTTCTGCCGTTATGTCATGTCCTTAAATTTACTTGTATTTACACACAATGTACACTTGAAACATAGATATTTCACTGCTTGCTACTACCTTATGCTCATTTAGAAGCAGTATACATGTAGTCGAGCACATGACATTCTGGAAAGACTTGACGATTCCTCTGTGCATGCCCACTGGGGTGACTAATTTTTTATATGGTGAGCTTATTGTTCACTTTAATTTCCAGAGTAAGTGTTTGGTATTTTTCCACAGGGCGTCTTATGCTCATCACTTACAAAACTGCAGTTTTCTCAGTTTATTGTTAGATAATTTAAAGCCTCCACCAATGATACCATGATTGGGTAAGAAGTACTAACAAGCTGAAATTTTCTCTAAAAGTTTTGGTTTCATCTGCTGGTGAGTTTGCTGATTGATAGAGAAATCATAAGTTTCACTTTGCCCGTGATATTGCGTCTTTCCCGAGTGAATTTGAAATCAGGTTCAGTATCTAACTAGATCGATCTCAGTTTCTTGATTCATATGGTGAATACACCACCTCTTATTTACCATTAGCCTGTCTTTTCAATGTTGATGTTGTTGTTGTTGTTGTTATCATCATTACTCTGAATACTGGTTTGTTGCAGCTCTCCATGGTAGTCAACCCTGTGCAAGCTTCTTTATCTCTGCACAACTACTGCAACCTACAAGAATTTCAACTTGCTTGCAGTATTCAAGCCTTGATCTCCCTCTACAAATTTTAGCCCCCATGTTCCCCTTCATTACCATACCTCAGTATGTGTACTACCAACAGATTCCTTCCTTTAGTTCTTCCAGTTCTTTTTTCTCCAATTCAGTTCATTACCTCCTCATTAGTTATTCCATCTACTCATCTGATTTTCAGTGTTCTCCCACAGTATCAGTTTCAAAAGCTTTCATTTTCTTCTTGTCTGAACTGTTTATCATCCATCTTCCAGTTCTGTACAAAGCTACAGTCCAGACATATACCTTCAGAAGAGACTTCCTAACATTTAGGTCCATATTAGTGTTAACAAATTTCTCTTTAAAAATTTCTATTTTTTAGAAATGCTTTCCTCAATATTTGTATTCTGTATTTTATATCATCTCTGCTTCGGCCAGCATCAGTTATTTTTCTGCCCAAATAATGAAACTGGTTGACTACCTTTAGTGTGTCATTTCTTAATCTTATTCTCTGTATCACCTGATTTGATTCAACTACATGCCATTATCCTGTTTTACTTTTGTTAATGTTCTTGTTATAACTGTCATTTAAGACATTATCTATTCCATTCAGCTGCTCTTCAAAGTGTTTTTCCATCTCCGACAGTATTAGAATATTGCCAGCAAAGCATAGAATTTCAATTCCCCCCCCCCAATGAACTTTAATCTCCTTTCAAAATTTCTCCTTGATATTCTTTACAACTTGCTCAGTGTACAGATTGAATAACTTTGGGGTAATCTACAACTCTGCCTCGGTCCCTGTGACAAAGCAAGCTGGGATATTTTTACTTCCCCTCTTGCCCTTTTGCCATCTGCCTCCTTAAATTTGTTTTTTAAATTTTAACTACTTATCATTAACATATGTGAATATAATCCTGCATTTTCATAAAAGAGAAAGGTTGGCCCTTAGTATTAAAGAATATAACACCAGAACTAATTTTGTGCTGAGTTTTATGTATATAATTGATTTTCCAATTTATTTTGACAATTCCTAGTTAATATCTTTCATTGATGTACAACAGGAAACTATTTTAGCAGTATGTGGTTGGTCACCTGCTAACTATTAATGAGGCATATGAGAAATTAGAACAGTAGTGCACTGGCCAAATAACTGTATATTATTGGGGGGGAGGGGGGGGGGGGGTGAAAAGTGAAAGTAAAAGACTGTGAAACACAACTGTGCATCTGTCGGCTACATTATTTACAGTAGTCAGTGTCGGAATCCACAACCCATTTTTCACCCAATGTAGCTACACAGCACATCAACACGAGGACAACAAACGAAGAAAATAAAGCAGCCGAGCACTGCTTCATCCCTTCTCAGTTATTACATCCATTTTGTGTTCTGTGACTCTTACAACTTTTGTCTGTTTTCTGTACTACCTGAGACAACTTTTTGCTGCATGTATTTTATCTTTGATACCTTCAGAATGTAAGAGAGTATAGTCCATTCAATATCGCCAAAAGCTTTCTACAAATGCTATAAAAATCGGCTTGCCTTTTTTAAGCTTCAAAGCCAACTGATTTTCCCCAAGGTCAAATTCTACTAGCTTTTTCATTCTTCTGTAAACAATTTGCAACACCCCCAGTGAACCGTGGACCTTGCTGAGATAGGGTGCTTGTGTACCTCAGTGATGCAGATAGCCATACTGTAGGTGCAATCACAATGGAGGGATATCTGTGGAGAGGCTGCCAGAGAAACATCTGGTTTCTAAACAGTGGCATCAGCCTTTTCAGTAATTGCAAAGGCACAGTCTGGATGAGTGACTGATCTGGCCATGTAACATCAACCAATGTGTTGATGCTGCGAATGGCTGAAAAAAAGGGGAAACTACAGCTGTTACTTTTCCTGAGGGCCTGCAGCTGTTCTATGTGGTTAAATGGTCATGGTATCCTCTTGGGTAAGATATTCCAGAGCTAAAAAAATCCCGTGTTTAGATCTCTGGGTGGGGACTCTCAGGAGGATGTTTTCATCAGGAGAAACAAAACTGGCACTCTATGGGTCAGAGTGTGGAATGTTAGATCCCTTAATTGGAGAGGTAGGTTAGAAAATTTAATAAGGGAATTAAACAGGTTAATGTTGGGTATAGGGGGGTTAGTGAAGTTTGATGGCAGGGCTTTTGGTCAGGGAATACAGCGTTATAAATACAAAACAGGCTTAATGCAAGAGTAGGTCCAATAAGGAATAAGAAAATAGAAATGCATGTAAGCTACTATGAACAGCACAGTGAATGCATTGTTGTAGCCAATATAGACATGAGACAACACCCACCACAGTAGTACAAGCTTATATGCCAATTAGCTCTACAGATGATGAAAAGATTGAAGAAATGTATGATTCAGTGAAGGAAATTATTCAGATAGTTAAGGGAGAGGAAATGGAAGAAAAGTAAAAATGGTAGGAGAATATGGAATGTGGTAAAAGAATGGACTAAGACATTGCACAGTAGAATTGTGCACAGATCATAATTTAATCATCACCAACACTTGGTTTAGGAATCATGACAGACATTTGCATATGTGGAAAAGACGAAGACAGCAGAAGGTTTCAGAGAGATTATATAATCATAATACAGAGATTTCAGAACCAGATTTTAAGCCATAAGACATTTCCAGGGGCATATGTGGACTTCAACAGTAATTTATTAGTGATGGGCTGTGGATTAAAACTGAAGAAACTGCAAAAAAAGGTAGGAAATTAAGGAGACGGAACCTGGGTAAGTTGAAAGAAACAGAGGGTGTTGAGAGTTTCAAAAGGAGCATTAGACGACAATTGATTGAAACAGGGGAAAGGAATATATTACAAGACAAATGGGTAACTTTGAGACTTGACGAAAGAAGAAAGTATAAAAATGCAGTGTACGAACCTGGGAAAAGAGAACACAGACATCTAAAAAATAGACTGACAGAAACTGCAAATGGCTAAACAGGAATGGCTAGAGGACAAATGCAATGCTCTAGAAGTGTGTATAACTAGGGTAAATATACATACTACCTATAGGAAAATTATAGATACCTATGGAGATAAGAAACACAGCTGTATGACAGTCAAGAGCTCAGATGCAAAACCAGCACTAAACATTGAAGGGAATGCTGAAATGTACGAACAAATTAACTTGAAGGCAATATTATGGAAAGGAATGAGGAAATAGATAAAGATGAGACGGGAAATAGGATACTGCAAGAAGAATTTGACAGAGCACTGAAATACTTAAGTGGAAACAAGGCTCCTGCAATATTACTGAACTATCAGTTTATAAGTCATGGATGCAAAATATGGATTCAAATTATTTACAGAAGAGTGGAAAAACTGGTAGAAGCTGACCTCAGGAAAGATCAGTTTGGTTTCTGGAGAAATGTAAGAACATGCGAGTCCATACTGACCCTACGACTTCTCTCAGAAAATGGCTTAAGAAAAGGTATATCCACGTTTATAGCATTTGTAGACTTAGAGAAAGCTTTTGGCAATATTGATTGAAATACACTCTTTGAAATTCTTAAGGAAGCAAGGGTAGAATACAGCAAAGAAAAGGTTATTCACAACTTCTACAGAAATCAGACAGCGGTTACAAGAGTCAAGAGGCATGAAAGGGAAACAGTTGTTGAAAAGGGAGTGAGATCTGCTCACTGGGCAAGTTGTGAAGGAAAACAAGGAGAAATTTGTCAGAGAAATTTAAGTTCAGGGAGAAGTGAAAAGTTTGAGATTTGCTGATGACATCGTAATTCTGTCAGAGACAGAAAACGGGATTGATGACCTTGCCATTTGGTCTCATACCCCCCCCCCCCCCCCTGCCCCAATCAATTAATCAATCAAAGACAGAAGGACTTATAAGAGTGACTGAATTGAATAAAGAGTGTTAAAAGGAGAATATAAGAAAATACCGATAAAAGCAAAGCAATTGTAATGGAATATATTCAGATTACGCTGGTGATGTTGAAGTAATTAGATTAGGAAATGAGAGATTTGCTGTTTGAGCAGTAAAATTACTGCTGATGGCTGAAGTAAGTGAGGATATAAAATGTTGACTGACAATGGCTGGGAAAGCATTTCTGAAGGGAAACTTGTTAACATCGAATATAAATTTAAGTGTTAGGAAGTCTTTGCTGAAGGTATCTGTCTGGAGTGTAGCAATGTATGGAAATGAAACCTGGACTATAAACAGTTTAGGCAAGAAGAGAAAAAAGCTTTGGAAATGTGGTGTTACAGAATAATGCTGAAGACTAGGAGGGTAAATCACATACCTAATGAGGAAGTACTGAATATAATTGGGGGAGAAAAGAAAATTTTGGAATAACCTCTGTTCTGGGAACAATGGTGGACATTGTTAACTTCTTTGAAATATCCTTGAGCGAGATCAGTCTTCTCCAATAGTCACTGAAATAATAAAAAGTATGACCTCAGAGCCCAACAACAGGCATCATTCATTCCGAAATCTGTTGCTGCTTTCACGCTGTTCCCTTACTGAGTTCTGTAAGATCTTCTTTGACATGCTTGATGTGATTCCTCCCACCCAACCTCATTTCAGTGGCAACATTTGGTGGACTCATGGTGAAACCTGTTGCCATTTCCCTAAGAGGGACCATTATTCACCATACATGTGAACAGTCGATGATTAACAACAAATCTTTATCCTTTTTTGCACCTGCCCCCACTTTGCCCCTCACACTCAAACGCACACGTATTTCCTCTCAGGTGAACTGTGTTGCACTGGCACACTTTCAGTTTCAGAGGAATGTAGCACCTCAGACTTGTTTGTTAAGGGAATGTACACTGATCAGCCAGAACATTATGACCACTTACCTAGTAGCTGACATGTCCACCTGTGGCATGGATAACAGCAGTGACATATCATGGCATGGAAGCAGTAAGGCCTTGGTAGGTCACATCTGCTCACACAAGTCACCTAATTTCCGCAAATTCCAGGGAGAGTGGCCAATGAGCTCTGACGGCACAGTCCATCACACCCCAGATGTGTTCGATCGGGTTCAGATCTGATGAGTTGGGGGGCCAGCGCGTCTACTGGAACTTGCCACTCTGTTCCTTGAACCACTTCATCTGACTGATGGCCTAGCAACATGGTGCATTATCTTGTCAACAAATGTCACTGCAATTGGGAAACATGATCATCATGGAGAGGTGTACATGGTCTCGACCAGTGTATGATATTCCTTGGCTGTCATGATGTCTTGCACGAGCTCCACTGGACCCACGGATGCCCACATGAATGTTCCCCAGAGCACAATGGAGCCACCGACAGCTTGTCTCTGTTCCACAGTACAAGTGCCAAGGAGCTGTTCCCCTGGAACATGACGGATTCGCACAATCCCATCGGCATGATAGAGGTATCAGTATTCATCATACCTTGCAATGCCCTGCCCCTGCGCCAGTGTCCAGTGCTGAAGCTCACATGCCCATTTCAGTTTAAGTTGCCAATGTTGTGGTGTTAACATTGGCATATAGGTGGGCCATCGGCTGCAGAGGCTCATCATTAGGACTGTTCGGTGCACTGTTTGTTCACACACACTTGTACTCTGCCCAGCATTAAAGTCTGATGTTAGTTCCATCACAGTTTGCTGCCTGTCATGTTTTTTCCAGTCTGCCCAGCGTATGACGTCTGACATCTGTAATGAGGGGTGTCTGCCCAATCCCACAACATCTGGACATGGTTTCACCTTGGTTTTCTCACATATTGAAGACACTTACCATTGCACTCCTCAAACACCTGACAAGTCGTGCAGATTCCAAAATGCTTGTGCTGAGCCTCCTGGCCATCACAACCGCCCTCGGTCAAAATCGAATAGATTGCATGCCTTATTATTGATAGTAAGCTGTTGGTCATAATGTTCTGGCTGATCAGTTTTTGTAGTACCATGAGTTCTCCCCACATTCTGCCTTTCCTGTACAGAGCCCTTAAACTTACCAATGATATACTACTAGTCAAGTCAGTGAGTGATGATAAATAAGTCCTGTATTTCCTGTAGAGGAGAAAGGATCCACTGGAGTTTTTAGTTCTTGAGGGACATTTGATATATCTCGTACATGCTTACCAGTAGCCTGTCCAAAACACCCATTCACAGCAGCTTCAGACCATGTGACAGTACTTTGCGTGATTTCAAACTGCGTACGAATGATAGCTAGTGTATTCTGTGCCCAACAACAACATTCACATGCAGACTGTGTTGTTGGTACTGCAATGTTGTTCTGTACAGTAAACAAATAACTTTAAGTTTGCTGATCGTCTTTCAGTGTCTTGATCTGTTACCAAGGGTGAAAACATTATTTTAAAAACTGAACAAATAAACATCTGATAAGTTGGTTTGTGCTGTAACAAGACAAATACCTGGGTGAAATTTACTTATTCCCTGATGCTACTTGTAACTTAGGGATGTGGACAGAATAAAGAACAAGAACATTACCTTCTAATATGGGCAAATGCCATTGTAGTATTTGGCCCAATTAATCCGTTACATCCTTTATACTATTAGAAAAGCTGCAAACAAACGTAGATCGTAACTCATCTCTTTTGGAGATGGGGAAAACTATTCTTTTCAGAGATAGTGTCAGAATTGCTCACTCACTGGAATGAACTAGCTCGTTTCATGACTTACTACTCACCATTCACACACAAAAATAAATTAAAAGGAAAGCACATAGCTGTTATAATTCAGGTCACTGAACCTGATTTGGTTCATATTTTGAAAGGACATACAGGGTGACGCCCCCTCCCCCCCCCTTCCCCCCCCCCCCCCCCGCCCCCTCCCCGCCATGAACCATAGACCTTGCCGTTGGTGGGGAGGCTTGCGTGCCTCAGCGATACAGATAACCGTACCGTAGGTGCAACCACAACGGAGGGGTATCTGTTGAGAGGCCAGACAAACGTATGGTTCCTGAAGAGGGGCAACAGCCTTTTCAGTAGTGGAACATTACCTACATGAATTAGTTATCGAGGATAGGCTCACTAAATAAAAGTCCACATCCCTAAGTTACAAGTAGCATCAGGGAATAAGTAAATTTCACCCAGGTATTTGTCTTGTTACAGCACAAACCAACTTATCAGATGTTTATTTGTTCAGTTTTTAAAATAATGTTTTCACCCTTGGTAACAGATCAAGACACTGAAAGACGATCAGCAAACTTAAAGTTATTTGTTTACTGTACAGAACAACATTGCAGTACCAACAACACAGTCTGCATGTGAATGTTGTTGTTGGGCACAGAATACACTAGCTATCATTCGTACGCAGTTTGAAATCACGCAAAGTACTGTCACATGGTCTGAAGCTGCTGTGAATGGGTGTTTTGGACAGGCTACTGGTAAGCATGTACGAGATATATCAAATGTCCCTCAAGAACTAAAAACTCCAGTGGATCCTTTCTCCTCTACAGGAAATACAGGACTTATTTATCATCACTCACTGACTTGACTAGTAGTATATCATTGGTAAGTTTAAGGGCTCTGTACAGGAAAGGCAGAATGTGGGGAGAACTCATGGTACTACAAAAACTGATCAGCCAGAACATTATGACCAACAGCTTACTATCAATAATAAGGCATGCAATCTATTCGATTTTGACCGAGGGCGGTTGTGATGGCCAGGAGGCTCAGCACAAGCATTTTGGAATCTGCACGACTTGTCAGGTGTTTGAGGAGTGCAATGGTAAGTGTCTTCAATATGTGAGAAAACCAAGGTGAAACCATGTCCAGATGTTGTGGGATTGGGCAGACACCCCTCATTACAGATGTCAGACGTCATACGCTGGGCAGACTGGAAAAAACATGACAGGCAGCAAACTGTGATGGAACTAACATCAGACTTTAATGCTGGGCAGAGTACAAGTGTGTGTGAACAAACAGTGCACCGAACAGTCCTAATGATGAGCCTCTGCAGCCGATGGCCCACCTATATGCCAATGTTAACACCACAACATTGGCAACTTAAACTGAAATGGGCATGTGAGCTTCAGCACTGGACACTGGCGCAGGGGCAGGGCATTGCAAGGTATGATGAATACTGATACCTCTATCATGCCGATGGGATTGTGCGAATCCGTCATGTTCCAGGGGAACAGCTCCTTGGCACTTGTACTGTGGAACAGAGACAAGCTGTCGGTGGCTCCATTGTGCTCTGGGGAACATTCATGTGGGCATCCGTGGGTCCAGTGGAGCTCGTGCAAGACATCATGACAGCCAAGGAATATCATACACTGGTCGAGACCATGTACACCTCTCCATGATGATCATGTTTCCCAATTGCAGTGACATTTGTTGACAAGATAATGCACCATGTTGCTAGGCCATCAGTCAGATGAAGTGGTTCAAGGAACAGAGTGGCAAGTTCCAGTAGACGCGCTGGCCCCCCAACTCATCAGATCTGAACCCGATCGAACACATCTGGGGTGTGATGGACTGTGCCGTCAGAGCTCATTGGCCACTCTCCCTGGAATTTGCGGAAATTAGGTGACTTGTGTGAGCAGATGTGACCTACCAAGGCCTTACTGCTTCCATGCCATGATATGTCACTGCTGTTATCCATGCCACAGGTGGACATGTCAGCTACTAGGTAAGTGGTCATAATGTTCTGGCTGATCAGTGTACATTCCCTTAACAAACAAGTCTGAGGTGCTACATTCCTCTGAAACTGAAAGTGTGCCAGTGCAACACAGTTCACCTGAGAGGAAATACGTGTGCGTTTGAGTGTGAGGGGCAAAGTGGGGGCAGGTGCAAAAAAGGATAAAGATTTGTTGTTAATCATCGACTGTTCACATGTATGGTGAATAATGGTCCCTCTTAGGGAAATGGCAACAGGTTTCACCATGAGTCCACCAAATGTTGCCACTGAAATGAGGTTGGGTGGGAGGAATCACATCAAGCATGTCAAAGAAGATCTTACAGAACTCAGTAAGGGAACAGCGTGAAAGCAGCAACAGATTTCGGAATGAATGATGCCTGTTGTTGGGCTCTGAGGTCATACTTTTTATTATTTCAGTGACTATTGGAGAAGACTGATCTCGCTCAAGGATATTTCAAAGAAGTTAACAATGTCCACCATTGTTCCCAGAACAGAGGTTATTCCAAAATTTTCTTTTCTCCCCCAATTATATTCAGTACTTCCTCATTAGGTATGTGATTTACCCTCCTAGTCTTCAGCATTATTCTGTAACACCACATTTCCAAAGCTTTTTTCTCTTCTTGCCTAAACTGTTTATAGTCCAGGTTTCATTTCCATACATTGCTACACTCCAGACAGATACCTTCAGCAAAGACTTCCTAACACTTAAATTTATATTCGATGTTAACAAGTTTCCCTTCAGAAATGCTTTCCCAGCCATTGTCAGTCAACATTTTATATCCTCACTTACTTCAGCCATCAGCAGTAATTTTACTGCTCAAACAGCAAATCTCTCATTTCCTAATCTAATTACTTCAACATCACCAGCGTAATCTGAATATATTCCATTACAATTGCTTTGCTTTTATCGGTATTTTCTTATATTCTCCTTTTAACACTCTTTATTCAATTCAGTCACTCTTATAAGTCCTTCTGTCTTTGATTGATTAATTGATTGGGGCAGGGGGGGGGGGGGGGGTATGAGACCAAATGGCAAGGTCATCAATCCCGTTTTCTGTCTCTGACAGAATTACGATGTCATCAGCAAATCTCAAACTTTTCACTTCTCCCTGAACTTAAATTTCTCTGACAAATTTCTCCTTGTTTTCCTTCACAACTTGCCCAGTGAGCAGATCTCACTCCCTTTTCAACAACTGTTTCCCTTTCATGCCTCTTGACTCTTGTAACCGCTGTCTGATTTCTGTAGAAGTTGTGAATAACCTTTTCTTTGCTGTATTCTACCCTTGCTTCCTTAAGAATTTCAAAGAGTGTATTTCAATCAATATTGCCAAAAGCTTTCTCTAAGTCTACAAATGCTATAAACGTGGATATACCTTTTCTTAAGCCATTTTCTGAGAGAAGTCGTAGGGTCAGTATGGACTCGCATGTTCTTACATTTCTCCAGAAACCAAACTGATCTTTCCTGAGGTCAGCTTCTACCAGTTTTTCCACTCTTCTGTAAATAATTTGAATCCATATTTTGCATCCATGACTTATAAACTGATAGTTCAGTAATATTGCAGGAGCCTTGTTTCCACTTAAGTATTTCAGTGCTCTGTCAAATTCTTCTTGCAGTATCCTATTTCCCGTCTCATCTTTATCTATTTCCTCATTCCTTTCCATAATATTGCCTTCAAGTTAATTTGTTCGTACATTTCAGCATTCCCTTCAATGTTTAGTGCTGGTTTTGCATCTGAGCTCTTGACTGTCATACAGCTGTGTTTCTTATCTCCATAGGTATCTATAATTTTCCTATAGGTAGTATGTATATTTACCCTAGTTATACACACTTCTAGAGCATTGCATTTGTCCTCTAGCCATTCCTGTTTAGCCATTTGCAGTTTCTGTCAGTCTATTTTTTAGATGTCTGTGTTCTCTTTTCCCAGGTTCGTACACTGCATTTTTATACTTTCTTCTTTCGTCAAGTCTCAAAGTTACCCATTTGTCTTGTAATATATTCCTTTCCCCTGTTTCAATCAATTGTCGTCTAATGCTCCTTTTGAAACTCTCAACACCCTCTGTTTCTTTCAACTTACCCAGGTTCCGTCTCCTTAATTTCCTACCTTTTTTTGCAGTTTCTTCAGTTTTAATCCACAGCCCATCACTAATAAATTACTGTTGAAGTCCACATATGCCCCTGGAAATGTCTTATGGCTTAAAATCTGGTTCTGAAATCTCTGTATTATGATTATATAATCTCTCTGAAACCTTCTGCTGTCTTCGTCTTTTCCACATATGCAAATGTCTGTCATGATTCCTAAACCAAGTGTTGGTGATGATTAAATTATGATCTGTGCACAATTCTACTGTGCAATGTCTTAGTCCATTCTTTTACCACATTCCATATTCTCCTACCATTTTTACTTTTCTTCCATTTCCTCTCCCTTAACTATCTGAATAATTTCCTTCACTGAATCATACATTTCTTCAATCTTTTCATCATCTGTAGAGCTAATTGGCATATAAGCTTGTACTACTGTGGTGGGTGTTGTCTCATGTCTATATTGGCTACAACAATGCATTCACTGTGCTGTTCATAGTAGCTTACATGCATTTCTATTTTCTTATTCCTTATTGGACCTACTCTTGCATTAAGCCTGTTTTGTATTTATAACGCTGTATTCCCTGACCAAAAGCCCTGCCATCAAACTTCACTAACCCCCCTATACCCAACATTAACCTGTTTAATTCCCTTATTAAATTTTCTAACCTACCTCTCCAATTAAGGGATCTAACATTCCACACTCTGACCCATAGAGTGCCAGTTTTGTTTCTCCTGATGAAAACATCCTCCTGAGAGTCCCCACCCAGAGATCTAAACACGGGATTTTTTTAGCTCTGGAATATCTTACCCAAGAGGATACCATGACCATTTAACCACATAGAACAGCTGCAGGCCCTCAGGAAAAGTAACAGCTGTAGTTTCCCCTTTTTTTCAGCCATTCGCAGCATCAACACATTGGTTGATGTTACATGGCCAGATCAGTCACTCATCCAGACTGTGCCTTTGCAATTACTGAAAAGGCTGATGCCACTGTTTAGAAACCAGATGTTTCTCTGGCAGCCTCTCCACAGATATCCCTCCATTGTGATTGCACCTACAGTATGGCTATCTGCATCACTGAGGTACACAAGCACCCTATCTCAGCAAGGTCCACGGTTCACTGGGGGTGTTGCAAATTGTTTACAGAAGAATGAAAAAGCTAGTAGAATTTGACCTTGGGGAAAATCAGTTGGCTTTGAAGCTTAAAAAAGGCAAGCCGATTTTTATAGCATTTGTAGAAAGCTTTTGGCGATATTGAATGGACTATACTCTCTTACATTCTGAAGGTATCAAAGATAAAATACATGCAGCAAAAAGTTGTCTCAGGTAGTACAGAAAACAGACAAAAGTTGTAAGAGTCACAGAACACAAAATGGATGTAATAACTGAGAAGGGATGAAGCAGTGCTCGGCTGCTTTATTTTCTTCGTTTGTTGTCCTCGTGTTGATGTGCTGTGTAGCTACATTGGGTGAAAAATGGGTTGTGGATTCCGACACTGACTACTGTAAATAATGTAGCCGACAGATGCACAGTTGTGTTTCACAGTCTTTTACTTTCACTTTTCACCCCCCCCCCCCCCCTCCCCCCCAATAATATACAGTTATTTGGCCAGTGCACTACTGTTCTAATTTCTCATATGCCTCATTAATAGTTAGCAGGTGACCAACCACATACTGCTAAAATAGTTTCCTGTTGTACATCAATGAAAGATATTAACTAGGAATTGTCAAAATAAATTGGAAAATCAATTATATACATAAAACTCAGCACAAAATTAGTTCTGGTGTTATATTCTTTAATACTAAGGGCCAACCTTTCTCTTTTATGAAAATGCAGGATTATATTCACATATGTTAATGATAAGTAGTTAAAATTTAAAAAACAAATTTAAGGAGGCAGATGGCAAAAGGGCAAGAGGGGAAGTAAAAATATCCCAGCTTGCTTTGTCACAGGGACCGAGGCAGAGTTGTAGATTACCCCAAAGTTATTCAATCTGTACACTGAGCAAGTTGTAAAGAATATCAAGGAGAAATTTTGAAAGGAGATTAAAGTTCATTGGGGGGGGGAATTGAAATTCTATGCTTTGCTGGCAATATTCTAATACTGTCGGAGATGGAAAAACACTTTGAAGAGCAGCTGAATGGAATAGATAATGTCTTAAATGACAGTTATAACAAGAACATTAACAAAAGTAAAACAGGATAATGGCATGTAGTTGAATCAAATCAGGTGATACAGAGAATAAGATTAAGAAATGACACACTAAAGGTAGTCAACCAGTTTCATTATTTGGGCAGAAAAATAACTGATGCTGGCCGAAGCAGAGGTGATATAAAATACAGAATACAAATATTGAGGAAAGCATTTCTAAAAAATAGAAATTTGTAAAGAGAAATTTGTTAACACTAATATGGACCTAAATGTTAGGAAGTCTCTTCTGAAGGTATATGTCTGGACTGTAGCTTTGTACAGAACTGGAAGATGGATGATAAACAGTTCAGACAAGAAGAAAATGAAAGCTTTTGAAACTGATGCTGTGAGAGAATACTGAAAATCAGATGAGTAGATGGAATAACTAATGAGGAGGGAGCGAGCTGAGTTTCGCAGGAACTCTGTTTGGGGAATCCATGTTGATTTTTACAGAGGAGCTGTTCATTTCCCAAGAACATCATAATTCTTGAGCATAAAACATGTTCCATAATTCTGCAACAGATTGACATCAACGATATAGGTCTATAATTGTGTGGATTTGTCGTACCGCCCTTCCTAAAAACGGGAATGACTTACACTTTTTTCCAGTCATTAGGTACCTTTCGTTGCTCAAGCAATCTACAATAAATTACTGCTAGAAGGGGAGGAAGTTCTTTCGCATAATATTTATAGAATCTTATAGGTATCTCATCTGGTCCTGAAGCCTTTCCACTGCTAAGCAATTGTAGCTGCTTTTCAATTCCACAATCGGGTATCTCAATATCTGCCATTACGATGTTTGCATGACGATTGAATGCAGGGACAGTGTTACGATCTTCCACGGTGAAATAACTTCGGACGATTGAATTTAATATTTTGGCCTTCTCTCTGTTATCTCCCATTTTGGTGCCGGAGTGGTCGCTGAGAGAATGAATAGATGGTTTTGACCCACTTACTGATTTTAAATACGACCAAAATCTCGTAGGGTTTTTACTCAGTTCAGTTGACATCTTATTTTCGAAGTCATTGTGATTTATCTTTTTGTCTGGCTTCTTGAATGTTGTTTGGTAGGAGAGCAAGGTCATCAGCAAATTGCAAGCAGTTTAAACTTATATCACTTTTTACACTTCCAATTCTTATGTTCTTTAGGGTAACCTTGTGCCAGTGTCTCATTATACATTCCAGTGCACAGTTGAACAGTAATGATGATAGACAGTCATCTTGTCTTAAGCTTGTTTTTCTGAGAATTGGTTGGAAATTTATCCTCCAAACTTCACTTTTGATTTGGTGATGATTAGAGTAAGTTCTACTAGTTTTGAAGTTTGTGTTTAATTACATTGAGTGTGTTAACACAAAAAAACTTATGATCTTTGAGACTTCAGTCCATAAAATTTGAATCAGTGATAATGTTTCTTTCTTTCAGATACTCAGCAGTTGTCTAAACCATTGGCACACACATTTGACAGCTGTTTATATGAAGGTTCTTCCTCTCATACCTTCAATAACTCTAGCAATGACGCTGAAAATAATTCGCAACATGAGAGAGTAAGTATTTTTTCCAGTTTAACATTTCTAATAAATGTTGAAAAGATAGTATGTTGGATTAATAACTAGAAATAATGTATATTAATAGGCCATACAGTTCTTATGAAGGGGCATTGACATGAAGTATGAGAGATGTTACTACTTCTCTCTCTCTATGAGGGTAAATTATACATGTGTTCATGCTAGTGAAGCAACATTAACTGGTTAGCTGATAAGTTTATAATGTTGGTATTATGATTATTGAATCAGATGAGACGTATCATTTGTGAATTTACCCCCCCCCCCCCCCCTTTTGTAGACTTTTGCTGTGACCAATATGTTATTAACATGCTTCAACTTCATTCAGCAATGAATTTCATTTGTTTTTGTACCTCAACTACAGAAAACAAATACAAGTATTCATTTTTGTGTAAATTTTTCTATCAAACCATGTGTGACAAATGTGGTAGTTGCCGTAGAAATCTGAAGGAAGGGGTATTCTGTGAAGACTGTGGGTTATGGTTTCATTGGGGCGAATGTAGTGGTGAGGAAACGTGGGTAGCTAAAGAGGCTCTTCCATGGCAATGTAGGTTATGTAGAAAAGATAGAAAAATCACTGAACAAGAGAAAAAAATTTATGCCCTTAAGGCCGAATAAGAAAACGCAAATTTGGAATTATGTAGGTCAAGGGAGACAAAAGATGGGATGCTGGGAAAAAGAGGCAAGCATAGGGCAAAAAAGGGAAACTGTTGAAAACACTTTTGAAATTCAGTTAGTTTGGCTTTCTATTTGAAGTATTAGAGGAAGGGCCGCATCCAGATGTAATTGAATGTAGGTTGAAACTGAATATTATCTTAAAGAAAAAAGACAGGTTGGGATCAAATCAGAATAGGAAAAGAAGAATTCTGCTTCCAGGTAGCAGTCATGGGAGGATTGTAAGCCAGCAGCTTCAGAAGAAATTGGGTGCACAGTACCAGGTCACAAGTTTTGCGAAACCAAGTGCTAGCCTTAGCCAGGTGACAGAAAAATCACGTCAGCTAGCAGGGACTTTGAAAAGGAAGATCAGATAATTATAGTTGGGAGACCCAAAAACAACGTGGCTATGAATCCAAGACATAGTATTAGGAGTGGCCTGGATAAAATAGGAGCAGAAACTGGACACATAGATGTAGGCTTTGTGGAGGTCTTTCAGCACCATGAATCAGCCCTGGGTAAACACTGTTGTAAGGAATGTTAAAGTTGAGCTGAACAGGATGTTCCTGGCACCAGCAAAATGTCAAGTAAGTGTTGTTCCAGTTGATGCTATTGACAGATGGGGATACACTACACTTGGCCTGCACGTAAATAGGAAGGGGAAAGATAAGTTCACTTTGCAGATACTGTAATGGGGCCCCCAGTCACACAAGGGATGATCCCTGTGGGTAATCGGACCAGGCAGACAGGTTTTTTTAGGGTAAAGCCAAAGTCCAGGCAGACAACAATGAAGAAAAATAGAATAAAAGAAGCTTCATGTACAGTAAATGGGGATAAAGCTAATGCTAGTATCAACTCATTTCATCAAAATGTCAGGAGTAGAGTGCTGCAACGCTCTGTGTTTGACCGATCACGGCTCGCCTGTTGACGCGGGGACCGAGCCGCTTGTGTCCGGCCCCACTCGACTCGGCTCGGTCATGTACTCGCCCCATGTCTGATGTCCGGATTCCGGACACGCGGATAACCGAGCATGACTGGTCGGTCACCGCTGACGTCTCACTTCGCTCCGCCCCGGCTTGCTGCACTGTACTGTACAAACCCAAGGCCTCTCTCTCTCTCTCTCTCTCTCTCTCTCTCTCTCTCTCTCTCTCTCTCTCTCTCTCTCTCTCTCTCACACACACACACACACACACACACACATATATATATATATATATATATATATATATATATATATATATATATATATATATATATATATATATATATAAAAAATCACAAAATGTATTTATCTCTGTCTCTTTCTCTCTTTTAATACAAAAGTAACGTTTCCTAGAACGGGTGCGTGACACAGCTAAATTGGAAAGTAAAACGATATTTCAGTACAATTGCAGATAGAAGACGAGTCTCATTTCCAAACAGAAGATTTGTTTTTCCTTTCATTAACAAGAAACATTAAATAAGTGCTTTCCCTGTAATCTAGAAGACAACGATCTTCATAAAGAAAGCATATAAAGAACATTAAACATTTACAAACGTAACTTGTCATACTTTTCACTTTTTTGCAACAGAAACAAAATTATAGTTACCGGTATTGTTGATCAGCAGTAAATCACTAAAGCGTTCCGTATTTTATTGGCTGCGGCGATTTGTTAGTAACATGCCGGCTTTACTAAAGCATCTTTCACTAAGTGCGCTTGTTGCTGGGATACATAAAATATGTCTTGCAACTGCAGCCAGGCCTGGCAGAAATGTTTCATGTATGCTCCACCCCTTAAGATGTCATCCTCATCTTCGAGGTGCATAAAAAGGTAGAGATCTACTTCATCTGCTGCCGATGATCTGTTGTTCCTCCATTCCTTGAAACGATCTCTCTTTCTGGGTGGTGATGACACAGTACTTGAAGGATGTATGACAATAAACAAAAGAGACAAGTAATACAGAACTGATGTGGAAATCATCGAAACGTCCCCATGAAAACGAGATGTTTTTTGTTAATGAAATAATATTCAAATTATAGCATTCCCATTGCTCTGTAATACACTATCCACCAACTATGCAAAAACGATTATGTTAATGATTGCATGTTGTACCTGCGTAAGTAGCACACATTTGTCGCACATTGCTAAGAATTTCATGCTTTTCATTTATTTCAAGCATATTAAGATCACGGAAAGATGGCCAAAGAAACGAAGCAATTTTATCTTTGGAAGTGATCATAATCTTCTGACAAACGAAAGTCAAGGCTCGATTTTTAATCCTTTGTACCTCCTGTTGAAAAATACATATCTGTTAGTACACATCCATTACGGTAGATAATTATAAATCTATCACATATCACAATGAAACAGTGCTTTTAACTGCAGTAATTACTCACCTGACAGACAATGTCATAGACACTGCAAATTTGTTGCAGTTTGTGAAACCAAAGAAGAAATAACTGGACTGTCGGTTCTTTTTCGCCTTCTAATTCATCTGCGGCCTCCTTAAATGGTCTCAGAAATTATGCAATTTTTCAATCTGTAAGTGCTGTCAGCAAAGCAGCAACTTCGTTATACTGAGTGTGTAAGGATTCCAGCATAGTGTAAAAGCTGTTCCAGAGTGTGTAGACCTCTTGTTTCAACGATGATTTCAAAGACGAGCAGAGGCCATTTTCCTTAATGTACCTTACGATGCATTTTGCAGTATTTATTGTTGATGCGATGTTCGGGGCATGATTTAACAAGAAGTTATCTTCATCGAAAATGTGGCTAAGTGCTGTGTTTATACAGTGAGCAGTACAAGGAATCCTTTAGTGATTTTCCAAAGCCTTTATCACATTGGCACCCTGGTTGGATGTTTTATTACTGCCGGTATCCCTGAAGGAGGTGTACCTTTGTGAGGTTTCTTGCAACTGTGTTTCTTTAAATGAATGGTTCCTGACTGGAAACACAATAATGTGGAGCAGTTTAGGCACGATACGTACCCAGTAGATGCACTGTTTTCGTCTACAACCAACAGAAATGTACTCCATACTTGGCTTTTTAGACCTTCCCGTTTCTTCAATGTGTAAACATTGGTTTCAATCTTACGTCTCACTGCACTGGTTCCTCGCGGTGCATGATTCCATAGAGAGACACACCACAAATGAGAAGCCCATACTGGCTGCAATGTCACACGGATAATGATATGTGTAATATGTTTGAAGTTACATGCTACGTATTCAGTCACGGCTTCTATGCTCAGTCACTAGAACTAGTGCGGGCAGCCTATCCAGTTAGGATGTGCTCGCCCCACCTAGTATTTTGTGCTCGCTTACTCGGTCATGCAGGACTCTAGTCAGGAGACAAAAAAAAAGTATATGAGCTGTTAGTGTGTTTAGATGATCTCAAAAATAAGAATGAGTTTGATATAATTTGTCTGTGTGAAGACCATGTAACGGTGTGGATGAATAGTGTCAGTATCAATGGGTATAATTTAGCATCTTACACTTGCAGATTTAGCATGGATAATGGAGGAGTTGCCATTTACACATAACAAGGGGATAAATACAAAACTGTAGAAGTAAGCAAATTTTGTGTTGATCAGCACTTTGAAGTTTTTGCATGTGAACTACAGCTAGATAATGTGGTGTTGATATTAGCAACAGTGTGCAGGTCCCTATTAGGTGATTGGTAGGTATTCATAAAAAAAGTTTGACTCCCTATTACACTGTCTGTCAGACAAAAAGAAGAAATTATTAATCTGTGGTGATTTCAATGTAAATTTTCTAAGTAATTCTGATAGGAAAAGTGAACTAGATGTGTTATTAACATATTACTTAGAATCAGTGATCACTATAGCTCAAGACAGTAGCACTTTAATAGATAATCTATTCCTGCAGCAAGAGGATGTAAAACATAACACTTGTTTTCCCTGTGATAAATGGATTATAAGACCATGTTGCACGATTGATTAACTTACAAAAATGGTTCAAATGGCTCTGAGCACTATGGGACTTAACTTCTGTGGTCATCAGTCTCCTAGAACTTAGAACTACTTAAACCTAACTCACCTAAGGACATCACACACGTCCATGCCCAAGGCAGGATTCGAACCTGTGACCGTAGCGGTCGCGCGGTTCCAGACTGTAGCGCCTAGAACCCCTCAACCACTCCGGCCGGCGATTAACTTACAAAACCTAGCAGAATGTACAGTTCAGAAATCATTAAGTAAAAGTGTAGGATTGCCCAACCACTTCAGAGAAAGTTTAAGTAATGTTAATTGGGGAGATGTATATAATGAGCCAAAAGCTAATGATAAATCCAAAGTATTTCATGATAAATTTATATCCTTTTTTGAACATAGCTGTCCAAAAAAAAATTACTAAATGTAACACCAAACAGTTTTCAAAGAAACCTTGGATTACTACAGGTATTTAAGTGTCTTCAGAAGGAAAAAGAAAACTGCAAGAGACAGCAAGGCTATTATAAAGACCTGGAAATAATTTTACACATAAAAATTGTTGTAACGTATTGAGAAAAGTTGGCAGAAAATCAAGAAATATGTATGTTAGAGATGAAATTAAAAGCTCTGGCAAAAAAATCAAATCAATATGGAATGTTGTTAGAAGGAAGACAAGAAAAGTAACCACTAGGGTAGGTAGTATTAGTATTGTAGAGAATGAGACCCTCTTAACCAACAGTACACAAGTAGCTAATGTATTTAACAACCATTTATTAAGTGTAGGTGAAAAATTGGTGAGAATAGTGCAAAAGAAAAACCCAAGCAGTACATGGAAGAGTTAGTTTTGAGAAATTTTAGTCAGATTAATTTTCACCTAACAACATCTTGTGAAATAAGGAAAATCATTAAATCTTCAAAAAATAAATGCCCAAACAGTGTGGAGCGGTTGCAGCTGATATGCTGAGCTGCATATGTAATGCATCACTAAATCAAGGTATTTTCCCTGACAAGTTAAAATATACCATTGTCAAGCCTCTCTACAAGAAAGGGTACACCACAGATGTCAATAATTAGCATCCGGTATCCATGCTTACAGCACTTTCAAAATCGTCGAGAAAGTAATACAGCCAGAGTGGTTAGCCATTTCAACAGTAATGGGATACTTAGTAAACCATATTTCGAATTTCAAAAATGCTGTTCCACTGAGAAAACAATATACAGTTTCACTGCCCAATTTAAATAGTAAAATGTCAGCAATAGGAATTTTCTGTGACTTATCCAAAACATTTGATTGTGTGAACCATGACATTATGTTACAGAAATTACAATTCTGTGGTATAAATGGAACAGCATGTGAGTGGTTTAAGTCATATCTACAGAACAGGAAGCAAAATGTTTCTTTACATGGTTTAAGTGGTTTAAGGAAGTTTGCCACTTCACCTATTGGGGTGAAAATACATTAGGTGTTCCTCTGGGTTCGATCATGGGTGCCCTTCTGTTCTTGATATATCTGAATGACCTCCCTTCTAAGCTAAACTGACACTGTTTGCTGATGATACAAGCATCATTATTAATCCAGCAAAAGAAAGTCCAGTAGAAAATGATACAAATAACGTCTTTGGGAAAGTTATTAGTTGGTTTTCTGTGAGTGGGTTAGCTCTGAACTCTGAAGAAACACAGTGCATCCAATTTTCTGGTGCAAGGAGTACAGTTCCTTCAATAAATATAACACATCAACAGAAGTCAGTAGCCACGGTAGAGCATACTAAGTTTTTGGGTGTACATATAGGTGAGAATCTTAATTGGAAAATTCATATTGTGGATCTCCTGAAGTGACTAGGTTCACCAACTTTTGTAATCAGAGTAATCGCCAAATTTTGAGGATATAGAAATTAGTAAACTAATACAGTTCACATAATTTCACTCTCTAATGTCATACAGAGTAATATTTTGGGGTAACCGAACACTTAGGCAAAAAGTAGTTGTTGCTCAAAAGAAAGTGGTTAGAATAATGTTTGGGGTCATTGTCGCACATCTTGTAGGCATCTGTTTAAAAAGTTAGGAATTCTTACAACCACCTCACAGTACATGTACTCAATAATGAAATTTGCTCCCAACAACATGGACCATTTTAAAAACAACAGTGATATTCATGATTATAATACCAGAAGAAGAAAGATGTACTTTATCCTCTACTTAACCTGTCTTTGGCACAGAAAGGGGTAAAATGTGCTGCTGTAAAACTTTTCGATGAATTACCAGATGAAATAAGATGTCCGATAGACTGCAGTAATAGTTTCAAAAATAAATTGAAACCATATTTTCTTGACAACGCCTCCTATACTATAAATGGGAATGAATGGGAATAAATAAATCTATAGCTGCACTTGACACGTTCCACATCATAACGATTACTGTGAGATTGATCAGTGGAACATGTAGCTAAGTAACTAATTAATTAACTAACCCCCTGTTGGGAATTGCTAGTGCAGTGACTATCTGTACACTGCTAGTATGCCAGTATTTATAAATTTGTAACTTGCTGCCATGTGGTGAACATCTGACATACTGTTAGGATTGTTCTAGTCAACTTGCAGATAACTGATACCATTCTT
Organism: Schistocerca americana; assembly: GCF_021461395.2. Lineage (NCBI taxonomy): Eukaryota > Metazoa > Arthropoda > Insecta > Orthoptera > Acrididae > Schistocerca > Schistocerca americana. The sequence goes on from NC_060119.1 coordinate 226,414,147, forward strand.
CACTTTTCATTGTACATTGACAGTATGTTGAGAGTTTGAACTGTAGAGCACACACAAAGACAAGAAGTAGTGTACTCTGCTTGGTGTGTGTCGAAGTTGAAGTGTGCTGTTGACAGTTATCAGCAACTCAGGATTTGCCCCACTTAATAGGAGTTTAGTTGTAAACTGCATAATATATTTTGCGTACAGTATACAAAGCATTCATAAATTTCCCATCACAAACTCCTGGGACAGGTAACAGCCACTGAATAGTATATAATTTGAATAGGAAACAATGTAACAAGACTTACAGGAATTGTTATCAGCCACAGGAGCAAACACATGAAACAATGTGTTTTACTATCCTACAAGTGCTGGATACAGAATGACAAAACTAATAAATATAATAAGAGTCAGCAAATTGCTGTTGCTTCTTCACCTATGACACTTGGCCAAGTGAAACACATTCTTTTACTTGTTTTTTCATGTAACATGTACTTGGGTTCTTGTTCAAATTGTTATCTATATCGTGGCCTCCAGTATAAAAGTAATGTAGAGATACAGCTTACGAATGAGTAATCAACTTTTAACTATTTAAGTTTACAGTTATTTCTGTCCTGTTGCTTGTAAATTGAAAGTTTTTAACTGGAGTCTTTAAGATGTTATTAGGATTTGTTTCATAGTTTGCCTGTTAGAAAATGGCATAAAGCAAGATTCTGAAGAAAGCAGAAGAGTTTGGATCAATGTTTATTCAAAATTAACACAGGCAGTTAGCCTCCATAACCTCAAAAACATTTCAGATTTTAATTAAATGAAACATCAGGTTTACTGTTACCAGTCACCGTTCGAAAATAGCCTTGATTGCCTGACTGGGCAGATTAACTTTAAATGCAAACATTTTAGTTTAGGTTTTTCCGTGACTGTTATTGACATTAACTGAAACAACAAGTTCACTGTTACCATTTACTTTTCTATTATAACAACAGGAAAATCTGAAATACTTTAAATGCGAACATTTTAGGTTAGGCTTTACCGTGACTGTTATTGATATTAAATGAAACAAGTTAATTCTTATCAGTTGTGACTGGTAACAGTAAACTTGTTGTTTCATTTAATGTCAATAAAAGTCACCGTAAAGCCTAACCTAAAATGTTTGCATTTAAAGCATTTCAGATTTTCCTGTTGTCATAATAGAAAAGTAAATGACTGAGAGGTCAGATAACCCTTCGTCTTAAAGATAAAGTGATAAGTGGCATAAATATGAAAGTGATAACTGCTGATGTGTGGAAATGAAGAAGGCAAATGGGGCAAGCATGTGTGAATACAGGGATTGTTCCCAGATGTAAGGATATATAGGATTGTATTAGATGGAAGAAGATGGGATGGGGATAGGAGGATCATATAGATAGAGGGGGAACACTGAAAAAACTGAACATCAAAAGAAAAAAAAAGAAATAAAGCGACCTTAGGATGATAAAAGGAAGTAACAAAGGAACCAAAAAAGAAGAGCTGGCTAGGAAAGCAAGGGTGGAATGGAGGCAGAGGTAGAAGAGCAGATAAAGAAGGTTCATCCTGCAGTATATTTCTCTTTTTTTATTTGCTTAAAATTCCATTACATAGCACATATTTTAGTTTATGTAGTTATTCTGTTAGGTTTTTACAGACTTCATTTTAATTCATGATTTGTTTCAAAATTGAGGATTGAATTTCAGTGTTTTGAAATTCTATTGCAGCAGGGATTTTATGGAAGTTTGCAACCAACAATTGTACCAGGCCACTCCTGTTAACTGGCCAATCATCTACTTTCATTATCATATTTGTCACTAGTTTTGTCATATACAAAGGTACTAATATCCAAAAGTTAAGCAAGACCATAAAATGAGACCATATTTTGGGAACAAGATGTTGGAAGGATTATGGAGGAAGGTAATAACTTATTAACCTAACATCAAACATACACAGTGCCCAAAACATACAGTTGGAATATAACTGATGCATTGTTAGCCACCTCAAGCAGAAACCTTGCTTTGTTGGTGACCCACAATTTATGTGACTTTGGTGAGAAAAACTGACATTTAGTGTTCATCTTTGCCACACTAGTGTAGAATATGTTAGAAATTTATCTACGTAAAACATCCACACATTTAACACATTTATTTACATATATAAGCCAACAACAAATTTCCTTTTGTGTTAGATTGCGTGTGCGTGATAGGTCAAATTCGAAATTCTAGATCCTAATATTTTACTGTTTGCTTTTATCATGTTACCACTTATGTGTATCATGATAGGTCTGTATTTCTGAATATTTGTGAATGCTGCACAAAATTGTTACTATCTTTTCAATTGTAAATTTAATTTGTGATTTTTAGAAGCTTTTAGTGATAGTATCCTCATCCAACAAGAACAGGGGAAACAAATACAGTAGAAGAAGAATGGGCAACTTTGAACGATGAAATTGCAAAGGCAGCAAAGGCCCAAGTAGGTTAAAAGACGAGGGCTAGTAGAAATCCTCCGGTAAGTGAAGATATATTGAATTTAATTGATGAAAGGAGAAAATGTAAAAATGCAGTAAATGAAGTAGGCAAAAAGGAATACAAATGTCTCAAAAATGAGATCCACAGGAAATGAAAAATGGCTAAGCAGGGATGGCTAGTGGACAGATGCAAGGATGTAGAGGCATATATCACTAGGGGTAAAATAGATACTGCCTACAAGAAAATTAGAGAGACCTTTGGAGAAAAGAGAACCACTTGTATAAATATCAAGAGCTCAGTTCTAATCAAGGAAGGCAAAGCAGAAAGGTAGAAGGAGCATATGGAGGGTCTATACAAGGGCAATGTACGTGATGGCAATATTATGAAAATGTAAGAGGACATAGGTGAAGATGAAATGGGAGATAGGATACTACGTGAAGAATTTGACAGAGCACTGGAAGGCCTAAGTCAAAACAAGGCCCCGGGAGTAGACAATATTCCATTAGGAATTCTAATAGCCTTGGGAGACCCGGCCCTGACAGAACTCTACCATTTGGTGAGTAGGATGTATGAGACAAGTGTGAAAATTACCGAACTATCAGTTTACTAAGTCACAGTTGCAAAATCCTAACACAAATTCTTTACGGACGAATGGAAAAACTGGTAGAAGCCGATCTTGGGGAAGATCAGTTTGGATTCTGTAGAAATATTGGAACACGTTAGGCAATACTGACACTACGACTTATCTTAGAAGATGGATTAAGCAAAGGCAAACCTACGTTTCTAGCATTTGTAGAGCAGAAGGCTATTTACTATTTGTACAGAAACCAGATTGCAGTTATAAGAGTCGAGGGGCATGAAAGGGAAGCAGTGGTTGAGAAGGGAATGAGAAAGGGTTGTAGCCTATCCCTGATGTTATTCAATCTATTCATTGAGCAAGCAGTAAAGGAAATAAAATAAAAAATTGGAGTAGGAATTAAAATCCATGGAGAAGAAATAAAAACTTTGAGTTTGCCGATTACATTGTAATTCTGTCAGAGACAGCAAAGGACCTGGAAGAGCAGTTGAACGGAATGGACAGTATTTTGAAAGGAGGCTATATGATGAACATCAGCAAAAGGAAAATGAGGATAAGGAACATAGTCTAATTAAATAAGGTGACGGTGAGGGAATTATATTACAAAATGAGACACTTAAAGTAGTAGATAAGTTTTGCTATTGGGGGAGCAAAATAACTGATGATGGTCAGAGTAGGGAGGATATAAAATGTAGACTGGCAATGGCAAGAAAAGTGTTTCTGAAGAAGAGAAATTTGTTAACATGAATAGCTTAGACAAGAAGAGAATAGAAGCTTTCAAAATTTGGTGCTACAGAAGAATGCTGAAGATTAGATGGATAGATCACGTAACTAATGAGGAGGTAATGAATGGAATTAGGGAGAGGAGGACTTTGTGGCACAACTTGACTAGAAGGAGGGATCGGTTGGTAGGACATGGTCTGAGGCATCAAGGGACCACCAACTTAGTACTGGAGGGAATTGTGGAGGGTAAAAATTGTAGAGCAATATCAAGAGGTGAATACACTAAGCAAATTCAGAAGGATGTATGGTGCAGAAGTTACTTGGAAATGCAGAATCTTGCACAGGATAGAGTAGCATGGAGAGCAGCATCAAACCAGTCTCTGGACTGAAGACATCATCACAACATCCTCATCCAAAAAGAAAAAAGTATATTATTGAGTATTTCCGGATGCTGAAAAGTGTTGGTGCTTTATACAGTGTAGTTTTGTTCAAAAAATTGTCATTCACCCCTAATTTCTGTATACAGGGTGTTACGGCCAAACTTTCAGGAAACATTCCTCACACACAAATAAAGAAAATATGTTATGTGGACATGTGTCCAGAAATGCTTAATTTCCATGTTAGAGCTCATTTTAGTTTCGTCGGTATGTACTGTACTTCCTCGATTCACCGCCATGATTTCATACGGGATACTCTACCTGTGCTGTTAGAACATGTGCCTTTACAAGTACGACACAACATGTGGTTCATGCACGATGGAGCTCCTGCACATTTCAGTCGAAGTGTTTGTATGCTTCTCAACAACAGATTCGGTGACCGATGGATTGGTAGAGGCAGACCAATTCCATGGCCTCCACGCTCTCCTGACCTCAACTTTCTTGACTTTCATTTATGGGGGCATTTGAAAGCTCTTGTCTACACAACCCCGGTACCAAATGTAGAGACTCTTCGTGCTCGTATTGTGGACGGCTGTGATACAATACGCCATTCTCCAGGGCTGCATCAGCACATCAGGGATTCCATGCGACGGAGGGTGGATGCATGTATCCTCGCTAACAGAGGAGATTTTGAACATTTCCTGTAACAAAGTGTTTGAAGTCACGCTGGTACGTTCTGTTGCTGTGTGTTTCCATTCCATGATTAATGTGATCTGAAGAGAAGTAATAAAATGAGCTCTAACGTGGAAAGTAAGCGTTTCCGGACACATGTCCACTTTTATTTTCTTTCTTTGTGTGTGAGGAATGTTTCCTGAAAGTTTGGCCATACCTTTTTGTAACACCCTGTATATCTACATGAATAAATACATATTTTTGAGAATTTTGTAAGTTTTGAGTTCTGTACATAACACATTTCATAGTAAATGTACATTTGTGATTTAAAATTACTATAGCAGATGTTAAAACCAACATTTGTTGTGTTTAATGTTATCTTTCCACAGGGGTGTCTGTTGTCACAAATTAATACTGTTTTCCAGCCATTTTTTTCCATAGTAGCCTCAAAAAGTTTAATGCTTTCATGTTTTTCTGCTGCCATAATAGAAGTCTCCTTTTGGGTCTTATAGATTCAGTTATGAAAGGGGACTAGTAAAAGTTGTAGCATAACAGACCCAGAAATAAGAGAAGCGGCAAGCTTAGTTTAAAGCTGTTTGTCTACTATTCCATGAAACACTTCACCAGCCGCAGTGGATCCCACTTTGTGAATACTGTTCTCAGTTTTGGGATGAAAAGTGCCTTGATTACTGTAAAGTGACTGAAAGTTGCTGCAAATGGGTGTGTTGGGAGGACTTCCAAGAGTTATGTACTAGAGGTACCTCAAGTAATAACCTGTCCTGTGGAACAGTCTCGTCTACAGGAAGTACAGGATCTATCATTAATCATTCACTTAACAGAGTGTTGTGTCAAAGGTAGGGCAAGGTACCTATAGACGGGAAAGCCGAAAACCACAGGAATCATCGTGCAGGTATTGTTGAATCAAAATAATATACTGATCGAGGGTAGCTCAAGGCGGAAACTGAACTCTGTTTTGCTGATTTCCAGCCATCCCCAAACAGGATCCTGTTCGTTCATTCATTTAATTGGTTGATTTTTATCATTTACTATAGATGGGTATTGATTGGGTCAAAATGAGTTTACAGTTATATTTTTTATCAGCAAAACAAGTGAAAGTAAGTAGGTAGATATTGTCATAATTTAAGTTTAAAAGTAACTGTTTAAGGCAGGTCAACACAAGGATACAGAAATACACAGTATTAACAAAAATAGCTGGGAGATTGAAATTTGGTACCTATTCTTAAAATCTATTTTACATATTCAGAAGTTCTTTTACAGGCAAGAAAAGTGCTTCCTTAGAATGACCTTAAGCTTCATTTTAAATGTTAGATAAGTAGCAAATTTTATTTCCTCTGAGATTTTATGTATTTTCACACCGACATTAATTATGCTTCTCTGACAGGATAGTATTCTGGTATATGTTTGGTGTGCACTTGATTTTTCTCTGGTACAGTAGTCCCCAGTGAACAAGAGAGTTAAAAAATGAATTAGTCTGGGACATTCAAAATACCAAGCTCAGTAAAGTGAAATTTACAGGACTCTTATCTTTTTAAGATCAGAAATTATAATTAGAGCTCTTTTTCTTTTCATTCTAAAAACATGTATGCTATACGTTACCACTGTTTTACTTAATGTAGGCTTTAATATTCTTAGACCATGGCACGTGGATGAGAGTTTTTTTCACAAATTATTTACATGAGTGTCCCATTTTAATCTTCTCTGAAAGACATTTGGCTAGATGGTGGAAATAAATGGAAGTTGAATTCAGTATTTGCAATGAGTTTGTTTTTTGTGAACCATTCTGAGAATTTTCTCATAAAACTTTCTATGTTGACTGAAATGTTTCTTATCTAGACCAAGTGACTTATACGCTTGTGCCATCAGCAGAAAGCATACATAAAATAAGAGGAAGACAACCCATCACTTGTAGCTGATCAGTGCATGGAACACAGCAGTCGCACTAGTTTTCACACACACACGCACGCGCGCGCGCGCGCGCACACACACACACACACACACACACACACACACACAAATGCACAATCCTGTGGCCATGGCAAGACTAATTATTGATACTCGATTATTGAGAGCAGTTGCCTGAGCTAATGGAGATGGTGGAGGGGGCTCGGGAGGGATGGAAGGAGAGGGTAACTGGAAGGAGGCAGGTCTTTGGACAGATAACTCTGTGGCTGGTCTTTGGACAAATGACTCTGTGGCTGCACACCAAGATGAAAAGAGTACAGAGCATGCAACAGAGAGAGATGTGGGAAGAGTGTGATTGTGGGAAGAAGGTGATTGGGGGGGAAAAGGGAGGCAGGGGGAGAGAAATGTAAAGATGGGGGGGGGGGGGTTTCTCTGCATGTGCTCCTTATTGTAAAAAAGAAGTGTAGCTTACTCTCTGCTGTGCTGTTCTTGCAATGTATAACAAAACTAAGTGGGAATGTTTGACTGTATGTGTTATATTATGGTACTGCTGTAATATCCTCCCTTTCTTGTGCCAGTTGCGAATAGTTTGTGGGAAGAATGATTGTTATTAAGCTTCTGTGTGTGCTCTAATTTCTCTAATTTTATCTTTGTAGTCCTTTTGTGATATACATGTAGGAGGAAGCAGTATCTTTGGGGACTCAAAGGTCGTGGAACTTGTTACAGTAAATCACACCAAGATGCAGAACACCCCTTGTAATTGACTGCCACTGGAGTTGATTGATCATCTTCTTAACACTCTTATGCTTACTAAATGAATCTGTAACAAAATGCACTGCTATTTTTTGTCCTTCTCTACATTTTATATATCACTCCTATCTGGTACAGATCCGATATTGATGAGTAATATTCAAGTACTGATTGAATGAGAATTTTTTACGCTACCTCTGTTATTGAAGGACTGCATTTCCTTAGAAATCTTCCAATGAATCACAGTATGGCAGCTGCCTTTCCCGTGAGTAGTTTTATTTGGTAGTTCCACTTAAAACCACTCTGTATTAATACTCTTAGATATTTTATGGAAGTAGCTGCTTCCAGTGGTTGTTTTGTGACCATACAATAATGGGTCTTTCTGTGTAGTTACTTTTATGTCTGAAGACTTCTCACTGTAAAGAGTAACATACAGTGTTCTGTTTGCTAGAAATTCTTCAGTCCAGTCATGCATTTGGCGTGATATTCCATACACCTATATTTTGTTCATTAGGTGGCAGTGCAGAACTGTTTTGAACGTCTTATGGAAGTCAAGGAAAACAGCATCTATCTGGATACCAGTATATACTGCTTTCTGGGTCTTGTGGATGAACAGAGTGAGCTGAGTTTAACATGATTGTTGTTTTCAGTACCTCTGTTGATCCCTACAGAGGAGATTTTTGATCTCCAGAAAGTAATACACAAGCATAAATCATGCGTCTGTTTGATGACGCTTCTTGAAATTGGGAATCATCTGGGCTGGGCTCCCCCCCCCCCCCCCCCCCCCCCCCCGCCACCTAATAAGGAACGCTTCAATTCTTCAGAGACATATTGTACACTGCTGCTCTATGAAAAATTATATTGGTATTTGTTGTGACAGTGCCACGACATTCAAAAGTGCCGCTACGCTAGTACGCGAACACGGCGATAGAGGCGCTCCGCAGCTCGGCCGAGCGCGGGAGCGCCACCTGGCTATGAACGGCGCCGGCCGCATGTCACGGCACGGCAGTCGAATGACAGATACGGAGTTAGTAACATGTAACCCGCTAGTGTTTCTACTTTTGTATATCCACACAATTTATTAGTGATTAAAGGTTATAACACTTATTGGCGACGAGGATGGGATATTTTTTTCCTGCGTTGTGGAATTGTGTGTTCGTGTCGGGGCAGACATGGAACAGCTTATGCAAGCGCTCATTGAACAACAAACACAGCTGACGGCTGCTATTCAGGCACAACAAACACAGCTGACGGCTGCTATTCAGGCGTTGTCGACGTCGCTTACTCATTGTCTGTCTTCCTCTTCTCCGCCTCCGTTCCCTCCTTATGACGAGGCCGCTAAAGACTCGGAGGATTATGAGAAGCATTTGCGGCAACACTTCTTGGCTTTCGGCGTTGTCGACGCTCCTATGTGTAAGTCGTTATTTCTCTCTTGGATTTCCCCACGGATCTATCAGCTGCTATCTCAGTTAGCCCCTCTGCGGGAACCTGCCTCTCTGTCCTTCCAAGAAATGTGTGACTTATTGTCTAACTATTACCGAAAAAACACCCATGTCGTTGCCGCCCGCGTGGCGTTCTACCGGTGTCGTAAACAGCCCCATCAATCTTACCGTGCTTGGGTGGCGGAACTACACGGTCTGAGTCGGAAATGTCAGTTTGTCACGGACACTCATCATGAGTCTTACGCTGATTCAATGGTTAGGGACGCTATTTTACGGCTTGCTCCTGATAAAGAAGTTCGGCAACGTGCCTTACAATTGCCAAACCCGTCATTGTCGGAAGTTCTCAGCATCGCTCAATCGTTTGAAGTGTCTCACGCTGCTGGTGCGCAAATAGACGCATGGTGTGATGTAGGCGCTGTACAATCCACTTTCGACGCGGACAATTTGCCTGTTTCACAGGGAAACGACGATGTGGCGGCGGTGCACTCGCGTCAACAACGTCGCGTGGGGCCGCCACGCTCGCAGCGAAAACAGCAACCACAGAAGCAGGTTCGTTCCGCCCTTCCTTCTTGTCCACGTTGTTTCGTACAGCATGACAGAGCCGCATGTCCAAAACGTTGGGCCACGTGTAATTCATGTAGGAAAAAAGGCCACATTGCTTCTGTGTGTCAGTCCCCTAAAGTTCCTGTCGACGAGGACGAGGCATCGGACATGGATGTTAACTGTGTGCTTTCTCAAACGAATAAGTTGTTTGTTACTGTTCGTGTTCTGGATAAAGACATTCGCATGCAAGTGGACACTGGCTCTGCAGTAACTCTCATTAATTCTCACACGTATTTGGAGTTGGGCTCCCCTCCCTTGTCTCCAGTTACGCGAAATCTACGAACTTATAATAAGCAGAAAATTCCTATCGTTGGCCAGTTTGATGCTTCCACTGCCTACAAGTCTGTTGTTAGGCCCCTCACGTTTTATGCGGTGGATCATGCGGGCACTGAAAACCTGTTCGGTTATGATGCTTTCCAGTTGTTCGGGTTCTCCATTGATGATGATGTGCACCTCATATCTGAGGACATTCCATATCAACAGCTGGATGGCTTGTGTTCTGAATTCTCGTCCGTGTTCTCTGCTGGTCTGGGTCGTGCCAAGGATTTTGAAGCCCACATTACTCTTAAACCTACAGCTCGCCCTAAGTTTTTCCGGGCACGCCCTATTCCGATGGCGTTGCGTGCACCTGTCAAAGCTGAGATAGACAGGTTAACAGCTTCGGGGATTCTCCTTCCTCCTCCAGCGAACGGGCATCGCCCATTGTGGTGGTTTCTAAACCAAACGGGAGTCTGCGATTGTGTCGTGATTTTAAAGCCACTGTCAACGCTCAAAGCCTCATTGACACTTATCCTCTTCCCCGTCCTGAGGAGTTATTTACCAAGCTCGCTGGGGGCCAGTTCTTTTCAAAACTTGACTTATCGGAGGCGTACCATCAGTTGCCGTTGGATGCATCTTCCAAGGAATTTCTCGTCATCAACACTCCTTGTGGGTTGTATCAGTACCAGCGGTTACCATTTGGCGTCGCTAGCGCGCCGGCCATTTTTCAGCGGTTTTTGGAACAGCTCACGGCTTCCGTTCCCGGCTGCATCAACTACCTGGATGACATTGTTGTCACGGGGGCCTCCACTGAGGAGCACCTTCGCAATTTGCGTTCACTATTTCGGGTTCTGCATTCAGCTGGGTTGAAGTGCAATCTGGACAAGTCACAGTTCTTCCAACCCTCTGTTGTGTATCTTGGTTTCCACTTGTCCCGTGAGGGTATACGTCCTCTATGACAGCACGTTGCGGCCATTACCGCTCTACACCGGCCGTCTACGGTCAAAGAACTTCAGGCGTTTCTAGGCAAGGTTGCTTATTATCACAAATTCATTCCCTCCACGGCGGTGGTGGCTCATCCTCTGCATTAGCTGTTACGCAAAAACGTTCCTTTCTGTTGGTCCGCCGAGTGTGAGCAGGCTTTTATCTGCCTGAAGGCTCATTTGCAGTCGGCACCTTGTCTTGCCACATTCCGTCCAGGTCAGCACTTGGTTCTGGCGACTGACGCGTCACAGTATGGCCTAGGGGCTGTTCTCGCCCATCGGTATGAGGATGGGTCGGAACGACCCATCGCCTACGCTTCCAAGACCCTCAACGATACCCAACGGCGTTACTCTCAAATAGAAAAGGAGGCGCTCGCTATCATTTATGCTCTAAAAAAGTTCAGCGTTTTTTTGTATGGTTCTAAGTTTCACCTCATCACCGACCACAAGCCGCTGGTCTCTCTGTTCAGCCCCTCGGCGTCGCTTCCGGATAAGGCAGCTCACCGCCTGCAACGTTGGGCCTTATACTTGTCTCGTTTTCACTATGAGATTCACTATCGCCCCACGGCCCAGCACGCCAACGATGACGCATTGTCGCGTTTGCCGATGGGCACCGACCCGGTTTTCGATCGAGATGAACTACTCTGTTTCCACATTGATGAGGAAGAACGTCGTGCGGTCGAGGGTTTTCCACTTACAGGTTCGCAGGTCGCGTCGGCTACTGCGCGGGACCCGGTCCTGCGTCAGGTGATCGGTTTTGTTCAGCGGGTTGGCCGGACAGGACCAAGGGCCGGGCATCGGATCCCCTTCGCAACTACCATGCCTTGCGCCTTCGTCTGTCTGTTCGTGAGGGTGTTGTTCTTCTGGCCACGGATGGCGCATCTCCACGGGTTGTGGTGCCCGCCTCTCTTCGCAAAGATGTTCTCAAACTATTGCATGAGGGCCATTGGGGGATTTCTCAGACTAAGTCCCTGGCCCGCAGGCACGTTTATTGGCCCGGTATTGATTCGGACATCGCCCACATGGTCGCTGCGTGTGATCAGTGTGTTCAACAACTGGCTGCGCCTCGTACTCTGCCCTCTCCGTGGCCTGATCCGGCGCAGCCGTGGGAACGGGTGCATGCTGACTTTGCCGGCCCCTTCCTCGGCACTTATTGGCTACTGTTGATTGACGCCTTCTCGAAGATTCCGTTTGTTGTTCGATGTCCGTCGCCCACCACTGCGGCGACGATGCTGGCTTTGTCCAAAATCTTTGCGCTAGAAGGTCTTCCATCCACGATTGTCACGGACAATGGCCCTCAGTTCTCTTCGCAGGCCTTCCGTGATTTTTGTACTGGACAAGGGATTCATCATGTTACAGCACCGCCTTTCCATCCGCAATCGAATGGGGAGGTCGAGCGCCTTGTCCGCACTTTCAAAAGCCAAATGAAAAAATTCCTTAGTGATTTTTCCACAGATGACGCTCTGTTGCAATTTCTGAGTTCTTATCGCTTCATGCCTCTGGGTGATCGCAGCCCTGCTGAACTCTTGCATGGCCGCCAACCGCGCACTCTACTGCACCTGCTTCACCCTGTCAGGCCTTGTACTGTGTCCCCTAGTGCGGGAAAATACCCGGTGGGCGCCGATGTGTGGGCACGGGGGTATGGATCTCGCCCTAAATGGATTCCAGGGGTGGTCCAGGCTCTTCGCGGCCGCCGGCTTTGTGAAATACGTACGGACGACGGCATGGTTGGTCGCCATTACGACCAGATGCGCCCACGAGTGGTGGCCACGCCGGTACCACTGCCCCTTCTTTTGTCTCCACCAGCCCGAGAAGCCAGTCCTGTCACTGCTGCCGATCTTCCGGGCATGTTGCTGCCGCCGCCGTCGCTACCGCTTCCGAGTACGCCGGAACCGGCCCCAGTCGCGACGCCGCCTTCTCCGGGACCCATCTCGCTGGAGCACACCCCCAGGTCCACGACACCTATGGGTGCTGCTCCGGAGTTTTCACCCATCATCTCGTCAAGGAGGCACGTTCCAAGCGCGAGCTTCCGTCCTGGACATTTTTGACCATACTCTCGTGTTTCTCCGCGGGATCTTCTCGGGGCCTCCCAAGAGGCCATGGATGTCTCCGCACTGTCCGTGTCTCCAAGGAAGTGAGTGTTTTTTTTTTTTTCAAGGGGGGAAAAGTGTTGTGACAGTGCCACGACATTCAAAAGTGCCGCTACGCTAGTACGCGAACACGGCGATAGAGGCGCTCCGCAGCTCGGCCGAGCGCGGGAGCGCCACCTGGCTATGAACGGCGCCGGCCGCATGTCACGGCACGGCAGTCGAATGACAGATACGGAGTTAGTAACATGTAACCCGCTAGTGTTTCTACTTTTGTATATCCACGCAATTTATTAGTGATTAAAGGTTATAACAGTATTCTGTCAGGTCTAGTGGCCTTTTCTCTGTTGAGTGATTTTAGTTGCTTTTTTGTACCATGGTCACTTTCATATCAGCAATTTTGGCATTGGTGTGATGATTTAAAGGAGGTATCACAGTGAAATCTTTCTTTGTGAAACAGTTTTGGGAAAAGACATTTAATACTGGTCTTTTGTATATCCTTCTTTATTTTAATTCCATTATGGTCATGGCATGTTTGGATAGACAGCTTCAATCTGTTTACTGCTTTAAACTACTTAGGATTATCCATCAACTTGGTAGACAGAATTTTACTTCATTGAATGCTTAAAGCTTGGCTCGTATTACACTAATTTTGTTTGTTTAGTTTTTGTTTATCAGAGAGACTTGTTGATTTTTGTAGCATCTTCCTAACATGGCTGTCGAACCATGGTGGGTCTTTTCCATCCCTCACAACTTTCTCAGCCCATACCTATCTAAATCATATTGTACAGTGTTCTTGAACTTTGTCCGTTTATACTCATCATTGTTAGTGCTGGAGATGAAATTTTCATTCTGACAACTCAGGCAATCTGAAAACTGTTTCGTGTCACTCTTGCCAAACAGAAAGATCTTCCTACCTTTTTTTATATTCGTATTTACATCCACATTCAGTGAAGCTGTAATGACCTTATGATCAGTGATGCTCTGTTGTGCCCTAAATGAGTGGGAAAACTTTGGGCCCATTTGTCACCAGCAGATCTTAGATCTAATCTTAAAAGAGTCAGTTCTCTGATTAACTGCTCAAGGCAATTTTCTGATAAGGCATATAGAACCATTTCAGATGATTCCCTGTCTCTACAACCTGCCCTAATCACTGGGGCTTGCATTGTATAGCTGGTAAGTTGGTATTTCCATTTAATGTTACAGCAGGATCTGGAAATTTACATGAAAATTTTCCAAGTTTGTCATCAAATGTTCCGCCAATACCGCTGCTGCAGCATGGGGTCTATTAAAGCTTCTGATGACCATGTTTGATCCACCTTTTATGCTTATCTCCACTCAAATTATCGTGTACTAATTTGTGTATATATATATTTACGGATATAACCACACCTTCACAAACAGCATTCAAGCTATCTTTGCAATATACATTCCAGTCAGTGTTTAGTATTTCATTGTTATGAACATCTGGTTCCAGCCAGCTTTCTGTCCCTAGTATGATTCGGGCATTGTTACCATTTGTAAGCGAGACTACTTCCAGGATCTTTCTGTGGATGCTCCTGCAGTTACAGTTTATTAACATTTTCTTTCTCTGAACTGCCATGACAAATGCTTCAAGGATCTGTTCTCAGTTTTGCTCCAGTTAATTTCTTCATTTAACATAATGAATACTCACTGCTTACTAACTAGTCCTCATTGTTATGTGCTAAGAGGTTGCTTAATGATTTATTTCAAAAGTCACATGGCCTCACTATACAGTTTAGTATTAAACTCAAATCTACAGGTTGGAATTCAGCAGCGCATAGTCATTGTATATAGATTATTCATTATACGTCTGGCCACAGGATTCCAAGAATGGGGAAAATGGGGTTTACGGTGCAGGAGCTGACATCTACCATAATTTCTAATACTTTAAGGCAGTACAAATGTTATTGTATTTAAATGTGAATGATTACACTTCTGTGCCATTTGTAGTTGAATGACCTAAAGAAATTAAAATTTTGCACCTTATCTGAAAGTTGAACATCTGATACATAATGTAATAGAATTCATGTTTGTTCATGTACAGGTTCCTGGTCAAATATTTTCTCGCTTAGGCGTGAAAGTTGAATTGGTGTCAGTGGATAACAACGACTGTAACACATCAGTTAAAAATGATACTTTACCAACTTGCAGATTTGGTAACAACGTTAAGTACAAGATAAATAAACCAAAAAAACATAAAAATTTAGCAAGTAAGTACTTTAAAAAGGCTATGCAAATACTATGTTGAATAGCTCTTCTTCAATCAGAGGACACTTGTATATCACTGCTGATTGTAATAATTTTACTGGTGCCATCTTACTAATACGATTATAAACTTTTCTATATAGAAATACATACTAATGATATGCTCCTTGATATACTTAATTTCTTGTATGAAGCAAGGCAGTTCCCTGACCCACTGAAAGAATTATTTTAACTGCCTTCTTGAAAACTCAGGATGGACCAAAGGTAGCCGAGTAGCTGTCATAATGGTGTATCCCTGGGAAGAATGAAAAAGACTTTGGAGCAGGTTGTTGACCACTGTCTTGCCCAAATTTTCTAATTCCGACAACTTCTACATCCACACACACACACACACACACACACACACACACACACACACACACACACACACTACAAACCACTGTAAACTGCATGGCAAAGGGTACTTATCGAGGTACCACAGGTTAGGGTTTCTTCCCTTTCTAATTACGTAAGGAGAGGGGAAGAATGCATAAATGGCTCTGCAAGAGTGAAGAATACATAAATGGCTCTATATGAGTAATTAGTCTAATCTGGTCTTCAAAGTCCCTACAGGAGTGATAATTAGAGAGATGAGGAATATATAGAATGCAGACACATCACTTAAAACTGGTTCTTGAAAATTCCTAAGTAGGCTTTTGTTGGATGTTTCATCTCTGTGCCATTTCAGGTTTTTCAACATTTCCATGACACATTACCGTGAGTCAGATGAACCTGTGACCATAATGTGCCACCCTTCTTTCAGTATCCCCTGTTAGTCCTGTATGGTTTGGATCCCATACATTTAAGCATTATTCCAAGATATGAGGCACAAATGGTGTACTATGTCTCATTTGCAGACTGACTCAATTTTCCCAGTGTCGTAGCAGTGAACTGAATTCTGTCACAAGTCACAATCATCTGTGAGATCATTCCATTTTGTGTCACTTGAAATTGTTTCCTTTTCTGCTGCCTTGGTATAGTTGCTGTTTCCTTCCTTAATAGGATGTACCTGTCTTTTAACTCTGGACGTGTTTTCTAACCACCTTTTCCTAGCCAACTTTCTCTCTTCATTTTTTGCTGACACACATGATTGAAATACACCTTATCTGACTGCTTTTGTTTGCTCAAAATTCTAGGAAAACAAAAGGGTCAGGAGGCATGGTTTAATCAAGTGTGCCAGGAAAACCTTAAAGAGATAGGGTTGGCTAGGAAGAGTTGACTATAAAACATGAGGCATCAGGAGATAAAAGATAGCTGTATGAGAATAAGAAAGGAAATGGCAAATAAACTAAGGCAAGAGAAGTGGAAATATTACAAGGAGCTAATAGAAGAAGCTGAAGAAGACTGTATCCATCAAAGGACATGACAAATGTACCAAAAAGTAAAGAAAGTGATACAGAAATACAAGAAAAAATAAACATTTGTTGAAAAACACAGAGGAAAATTCTCACAAATGACACTGAAGTAGAACAGGGATGGACAGATTACTTCACGGAATTAGTAAACTGTGAAAGCCCCATTGAGTCTCGTCCATGTGAAGTACCAGACACCATAGATGGCAAAGTAGAGACCCCCAATGAAGAAATACACCAAATAATCAAAAACTTAAAAAAAGTACGGCTTTCATTGAAGTTCAAATTGCAGGAAAGCTGGTAAAGAATGGAGGGCCAGTACTAGTTAAAATAATTACAAAACTATTAAAGAGCGTTTAGAAATATGAGAGAGTGCCTGATGACAAAAAGACCATAATCTGAAATGCAAAAAGAATGATCCCCTAGTATGTGATAATTATAGAGTGATGGCACTCCTCAGTGCAAGCAACAAAATTATATCAATGTCTACTGAAGAGTATGATCCCAATTGCAGAAGGAATTTTAGGGGACTATCAGTGTGGTTTCAGAAGCAACGTATCAATGACAGACCACCTTTCTATGCCCAGGCAGGTAACTGAGAACATAACTTTGATATTCGCATAGTTTTCGTAGATCTCAAAAAAGCTTGTGACAGCCAACGTACAGGCACAGTCATCCCTCCACAAAAGTTAGTAAAGCTAGTTCAGATGTGTTTAGAGGAAACCTTTAGCAGGGTAAAGATCAATAAGGTAATGTCAGAGCATTGTGATGTCAGAACTGGTCTTATACAAGGTGATACGTAATCTCCAACACTTTTTAATTTAATTTTAGAAAAGACAGACAGAGATCACCAACCCAAACCAGAATAAAACTGGGTAATATCACAATATACCTGCTTGCATTTGCTGAGAATGATGTAATAAGTGATAGTAAAGAGGACTTGCATCTTGTGACAAGGTCTTACAGCAGTATTGTAAGGACAGAAGGGTTACAAATTAACAAGGAGAAAGCTCAGTGTGTGGTTGTGAGCAAGGCCCCAGTGATCAAACCACATTGATAGTTGATTAATTCACTAAAAAGAGCAGAAATATTTAAATATTTGAGAAGAATTTTTCCTGAGCAGAGTAGAGTGGAAATTGAGGTTAAGTCAAGGATTTCAGCAGCAAAAATATCGTATTTCGGGTTACAGGACATGCTGTGCTGTAGAGCAGTTTTGAAAAGTTTTAAAATCAGACTATATCGGAGTATAAGTCCTCCCATAGCTCTGTATGGTTCTCAAACATTTTCAGTAAGGAAAACATCTGAACAAAAACTGCTAGTCTTCAAGAGAAAAATATTAAGGAAAATATTTGGTCCCAAGAGGGACACCCAGTCATAGGAATGGAGGATATTAAAAACCAGGGATTGTCAGACCTATACTTGCAAGCTGATTCTGTCTGAGGGATGAACAAAAGAATATTGGTGTGGGCTTGATACCTGATTAGGAGGGAAGAGGAAAGACAACCATGAGTAGCATACTAAGGATCTGTAGAAGACAGAAGGGGACAAGGAAGGCCATGGGCAAGATGGAAGAATGATTTCAACAGAGATACAGAGGTGATGGGACTAAGGAAAGGAGAATGGACCATGGAGGCCAAGAAAAGAAATGGTTGGTGGAGGAGTGTAGAGAACCCGTATGGTCTCCCAGGCCAAAATGACTGGCGCAAGAAGAAGAAGAAGAAGAAATTGTTACCATGAGGTAATTGTAATAGATGACCGATTTAAACTATTACTTGTTGATACCACAGTCATAGGTACTACTATTCTGCATTATCTGAAGTGGGCAATTTTACATGTCTGAACACTGAAGCAAGTTACCAATCTTTGAAAACTTGTCAAGATATATATATTTGTGCACTTTTTCAGGTATTACTTCATTATAATGTTCTGAAACATTTGCAAAATTTTAGATGTTACTATTAATATCATCTTCCATTATGTATATTATTTGAGCTGATGTTTCATATTCGATTAAGCATATTAAGAATTTGCAGGAATGAGCACAAAATTCATGTTTTAAAGTCTCTACTGAGAAAATTGTTTTTATCCTTTACAACCATTTATGTCTTACTTTTAACTTTTGAAAAATTAGAGTAAAGGGACATCATTTTAAATATTAAAGTATCATTGACGTTACTGTGCCACATCTTCTATAAGCAGCTTACCACACTGCTACAACCTAATGAGGGTAAAGCATGGTCACATGAAGCACTCAGTGTTTTCAATTGCAGTACGTAGAGAGTAGTCTGAACTTGCTTGCTTCAGTTTTACAGAGCCTTTTTGTGGTCCAGGCTTTGCAGTGGCTGTACATTATATAGGTTTGCTAGGTCATCATACCGTAAGACATTTGGAAAGTCGATTGTGAGGAAATTAGGCTGGCCAATGGAGCTTTAAGGATTAGTTCCATTCCTGCCATCGGGACAAAGGCCAGTGAGCAGCTCTGTGTCTGGCAGCAATTCCTCATTCTGGTGTGACGGGCTCATAAAATTTACTATACACAAAAGCCAATGAAACACACTCTGTTACTTGTCTTCTCTTCCCACAGTAGACTAAGTACTGATTCTCTCCTGAATATGTAAAAAGCAGTGTCTTTTAGAAATATGTATAGCAAATATTGAAGATTTATGTTAATATATGGAATAAAAGACCAACTAGGCTCCTCAGAAGGCCCAAAATAATTTTAGGCCTGACATGTTTTAAAATGCTTTGACATATTCAGAAAGAGTTCTACAAACTAAGCTACCCAAATACAATTCAAGACATGCCCCCACAGCTTTTCTTCTGCAGTAAGTCATATCCTACTTTCAAAACTTGGCACTCTGCTTTAATCTGCCAGGAAGTTTCATATCAGCACACACTCTGCTGCAGAGAGAAAATTCAGTATGGAAACAATCTCCAAGGTTATGGCTAAGACATGTCTCCACAATATTCTTTCTTCCAGGAGTCTACTACCGCAAGTTACACAAGAGAACGTCTGCAAAGTTTGGAAGGTAGGAGATGATGAGGTACTGGTGGAAGTAAAGCTGTGAGGGCGGGTCATGAGTCAGTCTTTGGTAGCTCAGTTTGTAGAGCACTTGTATGTGTAAGGCAAGGGTGCAGGGCTTGAGTCCATGTTCAGTGCACAGTTTTAATCTGCCAGAAAGTTGCATATCAGTGCACACTCTGCTGTAGAGTGAAAATCCATTCTAAGAAAAAATAAGTTTTTCAGGGCACAACAATGAAAAGCGATCTGCATATTGACACAGCCAACAGTTTCATACCTGAATTGTCTACTCAGCAATAGAAAAGGAAATTTCAAATTTTGGAAGCCTGTTAAAATCAATGTAAGCCCAATTTTTTATTTGTATTACTTTACTTCTTATTTCTTCACCAAAGCATCACACTCAAAATATGTTCTTGGCCATTGGTCAGTAAGTGAACCAAACCAGCTGCAGTCAGCAGGTTACAGATTGTGGCACTGCCAACACATTTGATTGTTCATCTTGAACACTGAGGCTTCATGACTCAAGGTGCACCCTACAGTTCACTTGAGAGTGTACAAGTTGGAACAGCATGCCTAATTTGTCTGTGAACTGGTTGCCATAGAAGGGCTGCATGTGAATAGCAATGACATTGCCATGAACTCATGTGTATATCTCCCCTTTAAATGAGTAAAACATGTGCATGAGCCATAGCTGCATGTATGCATAAGGAATGAAACTGTAGGGTTGGAGATGATAGGTTTTTGAGAAAAGCTGTGTTTGCTGACAGAAAAACTTTGCACTTCATAAATTTTTGTGTATAATCTCCCTTGCCCATGGCCTTGCTGCCATTGAACATTACAGCCCCATTATTTTACTTAGTCAAAACTGATTCTGTAAATTTCAGTAAATCATTTGAGAGTAATGCTAACATAATTCCTTTGACACAACCAGTTTGTTCCATCACCTCTTGTTGTAAAAGGTGAGCAAGTGTTCCATCTATATGGACTTGAATTTCTATGGTGGACTAAACCCAATCTTGATATGATAGCTTGCTATTGTTTTGCAAAGCTACACTATTTGACTAGCTTATTTCTTTGTATAAGAGAAATTAGCACAAAAATATATACTGAATTTCACTTTCATGTTTACAGGTAAATTTGCTAAAATAATGGCAGTTAAACAGTTGCCTAGAAACAAATTACTCAAGAGGAAAATTATGTTCACAGCATTTCAGAAAACCTCCACAATTGGCGCACAAAACATTGTACCAGGTTTGTAGCTGTTCCTAAGCAAAGGCATGTTGAATTTATTGAGCAATAAGCATTCTACATGAAAACATATATTAAAAATTTGTTTCTAATGTTTTCAGAACAGGTTACACGTTCAATTAGTTTTGCCTCTTGTGCCAATATTTTGACTTTCAGCTGTGAATCATCTACCATTTGCGTCTTGGAGATTAAAATGTGAGTCCAAACGTATTTACTCGTGGAAACAAATCTACATCCATACCATGCAAACCACTGTTAAGTGCATGGCAGAGGGTACTTCCCATTGTACCAATTATTAGGGCTCCTTCCTGTTCCATTCATGTATGCAGCACAGGAAGAAGATTGAGTGAGTGCCTGTGTGCATGCTACAATGAATCTGATCTTGTCCTCACAATCCCTACAGAAGTTATACATAAGTGGTTGTAGTATATTCCTAGATTCATGATTCAAAGCTGGTTTTTGGAACTTTGTAAGTAGACATACTCAGGACTTTAGCATTTACATCTGTCTTCATGTGACTGTCAGTTCAGTTTCTTAAGCATATCTGGTGACACACTCCTTTGGGTTAAACATACCTGTGACTGTTCATGTTGCCCTTCCTTGTATGTGTTCAGTATCCCGGTAGTCCAATTTGGTACGGGTCCCACACACTTGAGTGTTATTTGAAGATGGGTCGCATAAGTGATTTGTAAGCAATCTCCTTTGTAGACTGATGGCAAGTCTCCAGTATCCTACCAATGAACCGAACTCTGTCACACTCCTTTCCTATGACTTTATGTATGTGATTGTTCCTTTTCATGTCCCTACAAGTGTTGCGCCTGGACGTTTGTGCAAGCAGACCGATTCAGATTGTGACTCATTGACACTATTGTCATAGGATATTACATTTTTTTGTTTTATGAAGTGCGTGTCACTTAACATTGAAAAATAGTGCACTTTTATTTGTAACTGTATATAGATCCACACTGGAAAATTTTGAACTCTTTTTTGAGAAATTTGGATTCCTTACAATGCTGTCTGTCAGACAGCAGCAAACAGTTAAAGGTCTGTGATGATTTCAAAGTAGATTTCCTAAAAGATCCTGAGAGGAAAAATGATCTGAAAATCTTATGTGGATCTTATAATTTAATCTCAGTAATTAACTTCTCAGCGATGGTTGATAAAGACATAGGACCTTAAATGATACTATTTCCTTTGATGAAGCTCAAAAAAAGGAAGTAACCATACACCCAAATGCTCTCTATGATCATGATGCACGGTTAGCTGGGATAAATATGATAGTGCCTTACAGTATTGACATTGCTCGTTGGCAATCAGTTAGAATAATTAATGACTCCAGAACAAATGTTTTAAAGAATAGTTAACAACAGATGATCTGGGATGAAATTTATATTGAATGAAATGCTGACATAAAATTTGATTTATTTCATGATAAATTCATACCATGATTTGAAAACAACTTTCCACATAAGCTGATCAGAAAGGAGATTATAGACATACAAAAATCCATGGATCACTAGAGGGGTTAAAGTGTCTTATGAAAGGAAAAGAAAAACATATCCGTTGGCAAGAACAAGCAGAGATCGTGCAGGAGTCGCACACGACAAAAACTACTCAAAATTACTGAGAGAAGTCACTAAAAAAATGAGGAACATGTGCATTATGTCAGAAATCAGTAATTCGGACTACAGAGTTAAAGCTATACAGAATGTAGTCAAATGAGAGACAGTGCAACCAGCCAAAGAACAGAATAACAGCAGTACTGAATTAAATGAAAGGGCTATGAATCTTGAGTCACAATTAGCGAATGCATAATGATCATTTCTTAAATATAGTAGAAAGTATATGGCCAAGCAGTTCAGGAGAAGAATCACAGCAGTAGTTGAAAAAGCAGTTCTCATAAAATTCGGTCATATGCCTGTGTCACCAACTTCTTCTCCTGAAATTAAAAAAAATTATATACCAAAAATTTTTTCAAACATAGTAACCCTGTCTTGTCTGAAGTACATGATTTATCAATAACTCGGAGCATTTTTCCAGAAAGATTGAAATATGTCCTTGTTAAACACCTCTGTATTTCACTACATGTCCCAAAGTTTTGAAAGGTCTTATATTCTAGAACAGTATTCCAACTGAGTAACAGTAATATTCTCTGTAATTCACAGTTTGGATTTCAGAAGAATTACTTAACAGAAAATGCAATTTACAGATTCATTCACCAAATTTTACAAGCACTAAATAACAAAACAGCACCATTTTGTATATTCAACAAATGTAATCAGGGAAGATTCTTCTGACTGGGGAAACACCACATGTGGTGTTCTCCAAGGTGCAGTCTTAGGTCTGCTGTTGTTCCTCGTATATGTATGCAATCTTCCTATAATATTCAAGAAGCAGAATTAGTTGTTTTTGTAGATGTCATTAACATTGTAATCAGCCCAGGCAAACACATAGCAACAGAAGAAATAGCAAACAGTGTTCTTAAAAATATCATTGATTTGTTTTCCGTGAATGGTCTTAATCTCTTTAAAAAAGACACAGCATATTCATTTCTGCACATCTAGAGGTAGTGCACCAATGATAAGTGTAACACATGATAAGGAAATAATAAATAGGGTGGAAACATCCAATATTATAGGCGTCCATAACGATGAGAATTTAAACTGGAAAAATCACATTTTGGAATACCTAAAACTTAGTTCAGCCACATTTACACTTAGAATAATTGCAAATCTTGTAGAGACAAATCAGTATGATGACATATTTTGCATTTGTTTTCATTCAATAATGTCTTAAGGAATAATTTTCTGGAGAGTAAATCATCTTTAAGAAAGTCTTCATTGCTCAAAAATATGATGTAAGAGTAATATCTGGTGCTCCCCCATGATCATCTTGTAGACATCTGTTTAAGGAGTTGGAAATTTTGGCTACTGCTTTATATATGGGGTGTGATCAAAATATTTCATGGGCTTTACACATCAGATTTTAAATTTATTTGTGTGTGTGTGTGTGTGTGTGTGTGTGTGTGTGTGTGTGTGTGTGTTGTTGGTACACATGTTTCTGTTTTATGTTTGCATTTTCAGCTGTTTTGAATATTTAGTTTATATTTAACATTTGAAAAGCTTATACATGTTTTTTGGGTAGCTGACAAATTTTTACTTTAAAAAAAGATGGATCAAAAAATTCACATTTAATTTTACTTGAAAAATGAAATAAAGTGCAATACCACGTTCAGAACGCTGACTGTGGCTTTTGGGGAATCTACTGTGAATACGACAAGACTCTACGAGTGGTATAAACATTTCCAAGAGGGTCAAAATGATGTTGAAGACACCTAAGCACATCAATTACTATGACAATGTGGAAGAAGTAAAGTAATGATTCTGGAAAATCGCTGAATCACCATAAAAGATATTGCTGATTACGTCGACATATCCTTTGGCTCATACCAAGCAATTTTTTTGGACAATTTTAGCATGAAACATGTAGCAGCAAAGTTTGTTCTGAAATTGTTGAATTTTTACGAAAAACAACGTCCCATAGATATCGTTCAGAAATTGCTGAATGATGTTGACAGTGGTCCAGAATTTATAAAGAAGTTTATAACAGGTGACAAAACAAGGGTATACATGTATGATGTCGAAACTAAGGCACAATCATCCCAAGGGAAATTGCCTGAAGAGCCAAGACCAAAAAAGAAAAAAAATTAACAAATTCGATCGTATATGAAGATTCTTCTCAATATTTTCTTCAATTAAAGTGGGAGAGTGCACCATGAGTTCCTGCCTTATTATGGTTATTTGGGCAATAATGAAATGATCCGAAGAAAATGACCAGAATTGTGGCAAAACCACGAGTGGAAATTGCATCACGGCAATACTCTTGCTTGTACTTCAATGGCGAAAAGAAAACCGTTATGTTGTCTCAGCCAATGTATCCACCACACTTGACCCATTGTGACTTCATTCTATTCCCTGTTCATCCTGGTGGACAGCTGGTTGGCGGTCATACCAGTGTAAAAAGCAGCCAAACTGGTATAATACATGCTCCATTAAATTTCGGGAATGCAGCCGCATAAATTCTGCTTCTTCTTCTAATATTTCGGCTGTATATCTTTCAGCCATCTTCAGAGAGAGCCGTACGACTGACGCTCCAGCGCTCGCTCCATCCTTTTAAACTCGCGGACCGCGCCACTGCGCATGCGGCCACAGATGAACAAGGCGCCAGTGATGTTGATCGGCGGCAAAGACGTAACATATGCATGAGTTACGTCTGTGGCTGCGCATTCGATCCATGCTGGGAGATCGATGTATTACTGGGAGCTGAACTGTAGCGACGTCTTTGTAAGTTCAATATTGAAAGTGCCGGATTCCATGATCTATCTAGTGTGAAACCGCTGTCTCTATTAATTAAATTCTTCGCCAAGCGGATTTCAATGGCCTCTTTTACTACGGAGTCCCAGAAAGATGACACAGAAGTCAGAATTTCGACATTTTCATATACCATAGAGTGACCTGAATCAATACAATGCTCTGCCACGGCCGATTTACTGGGTTGTAAGAGCCGAGTGTACCTGCGATGTTCCGTACACCTCTCTTGGACTGTACGATTCGTTTGTCCGATATATGAAAGGCCACATTCACATGGTATTTTGTAAACTCCAGGTTTGCGGAGTAGTAAGTCATCTTTAACGGAACCCAGGAGTGCAGCCGTCTTCGCCGGTGGACGAAAAATCACTTTTACTTTATGTTTAGTGAGGATCCGTCCTATTTTGGATGAAAGGCTTCCCACATACGGCAGGACAGCCATGGATTTAAATGTTTCCTCGTCATCTTCTGCATTCCTTACGGACACCTTAGGTTTTATTTGTAGTGCCTTACGTATCTGTTGTGGAGAATACCCGTTGTCCTCAAAAACTCTCTTCAAATGTAAAAGTTCGTCTTTTAAACTACTTTCATCAGATATGACGTGTGCTCGGTGTACCAAAGTTCTTAGAACACTACTCGTCTGCGAAGGATGGTGACAGCTATTTGCATGTAAATATAAGTCCGTATGGGTCGGTTTCCGATATACTGCATGACCCAGAGTGCCATCTTCTTTACGCCGAACCAAGACATCCAAAAATGGAAGACATCCCTCGTTTTCCACTTCCATTGTAAACTGAATTTGTCCATGGATGGAATTCAGATGGTTTAAGAAGTCCTGCAATTTGTCCTCGCCATGGGGCCACACTACAAAGGTGTCGTCAACGTACCTCCAAAAAACTGTAGGCTTCAAACTAGCAGACTCCAGGGCCTTCTCCTCAAAATCCTCCATAAATAAATTGGCCACCAAGGGTGACAAAGGACTACCCATGGCAACACCGTCAGTCTGTTCAAAAAAGTCGTTATTAAATAAAAAGTATGTGGAGGTCATCACATGGTGAAACAAAGCTAAAATCTCCTTATCAAAACTTTTTCCAATGAGATCTAAAGATTCAGAGAGAGGTACCTTAGTAAATAGCGACACTACATCAAAGCTGACTAATAGATCAGAGGTGTTCAGTGATGACCTCCACATACTTTTTATTTAATAACGACTTTTTTGAACAGACTGACGGTGTTGCCATGGGTAGTCCTTTGTCACCCTTGGTGGCCAATTTATTTATGGAGGATTTCGAGGAGAAGGCCCTGGAGTCTGCTAGTTTGAAGCCTACAGTTTTTTGGAGGTACGTTGACGACACCTTTGTAGTGTGGCCCCATGGCGAGGACAAATTGCAGGACTTCTTAAACCATCTGAATTCCATCCATGGACAAATTCAGTTTACAATGGAAGTGGAAAACGAGGGATGTCTTCCATTTTTGGATGTCTTGGTTCGGCGTAAAGAAGATGGCACTCTGGGTCATGCAGTATATCGGAAACCGACCCATACGGACTTATATTTACATGCAAATAGCTGTCACCATCCTTCGCAGACGAGTAGTGTTCTAAGAACTTTGGTACACCGAGCACACGTCATATCTGATGAAAGTAGTTTAAAAGACGAACTTTTACATTTGAAGAGAGTTTTTGAGGACAACGGGTATTCTCCACAACAGATACGTAAGGCACTACAAATAAAACCTAAGGTGTCCGTAAGGAATGCAGAAGATGACGAGGAAACATTTAAATCCATGGCTGTCCTGCCGTATGTGGGAAGCCTTTCATCCAAAATAGGACGGATCCTCACTAAACATAAAGTAAAAGTGATTTTTCGTCCACCGGCGAAGACGGCTGCACTCCTGGGTTCCGTTAAAGATGACTTACTACTCCGCAAACCTGGAGTTTACAAAATACCATGTGAATGTGGCCTTTCATATATCGGACAAACGAATCGTACAGTCCAAGAGAGGTGTACGGAACATCGCAGGTACACTCGGCTCTTACAACCCAGTAAATCGGCCGTGGCAGAGCATTGTATTGATTCAGGTCACTCTATGGTATATGAAAATGTCGAAATTCTGACTTCTGTGTCATCTTTCTGGGACTCCGTAGTAAAAGAGGCCATTGAAATCCGCTTGGCGAAGAATTTAATTAATAGAGACAGCGGTTTCACATTAGATAGATCATGGAATCCGGCACTTTCAATATTGAACTTACAAAGACGTCGCTACAGTTCAGCTCCCAGTAATACATCGATCTCCCAGCATGGATCGAATGCGTAGCCACAGACGTAACTCATGCATATGTTACGTCTTTGCCGCCGATCAACATCACTGGCGCCTTGTTCATCTGTGGCCGCATGCGCAGTGGCGCGGTCCGCGAGTTTAAAAGGATGGAGCGAGCGCTGGAGCGTCAGTCGTACGGCTCTCTCTGAAGATGGCTGAAAGATATACAGCCGAAATATTAGAAGAAGAAGCAGAATTTATGCGGCTGCATTCCCGAAATT
Source organism: Schistocerca americana (assembly GCF_021461395.2). Classification (NCBI taxonomy): domain Eukaryota; kingdom Metazoa; phylum Arthropoda; class Insecta; order Orthoptera; family Acrididae; genus Schistocerca; species Schistocerca americana. The sequence goes on from NC_060119.1 coordinate 226,441,795, forward strand.
TAATGGAGCAGTCTTTGCGCCGCGAAAACCTGAAGATGGTATAATACATGGCTGCTTTCACTGGTGGCCCGGTCTCTGCTGGGGTAGGATAACCTTTTGACAGGGCTGTAATAGGAAGTGCTGGGTGGGTGGATTGGGGCAGGTCTTGCACCTATGTCTTCCACAGGGATATGATCCTTACGGCAAGGGGTTGGGATTGGGAGAGGCATAGGGATGGACTAGGGTGTTGTGGAGGTTGGGTGGATGATAGGTAATCAAAGCCATGACGAAGGATGTGGTACAGTTGTTCCAGTCCAGGTTGGTACTAAATGACGAAGGGGATGCTCCTTTGTGGCCGGTTGTTGGTGGTGGAAGGATTGGAGGTGTGAGAGGAAATGGCATGGGAGATCTGTTTGGAGACTAGGTCTTGGAGATAGTACCTATCTGTGAAGGCCTTGGTGAGATCCTCAGCATACTGAACAAAGCAGTCATTGTTGCTGCAGATATGCTGTTACTGGACGGCCAGTCTGTATGAGAGGGATTTTGTGGTGTGGAAGGGACAGTAGCTGTTAAAATGCAGATACTGTTGGTGGTTGGTGGGTTTAATGTGGTCGAAGGTGTCAACAGAGTCATCAGAGAGGAGGAGATCAGCGTCGAGGAAGGTTGCATGCCGGGTAGAGGAGGACCAGGCGAAGCAGATAGGAGAAATGATGTTGAGGTTGTGTAGGAATAGGGTGACTAGATGTCCAGATAAATCTGGACATGTTCTGCTTTTTGTCTATTTGTCCGGGGTCCAGGCTGATTTTTCAGATTGTCCTCCTTTTTCACAAAGCTGACCATAATAAAATTTTATTTGCAATTATTCCCATTCTATTGCTCTTTTCTTTAATACCTTATCTACAGATGTTAGCAGGATTATTAGTTTTTTAACTAATGGCCATGGATAAATCCATAAGTGAGTGCAAATATAGATTATTTAAAATTTCCATTCTGTATTTTCAGTTCCAGTTGCACATTGTCTTGGCTTGAAATTATAGGTTTCATATCATATACTCAGTACTCAGATGTGTGTGCAATTTGCTGTTTATTGTAACAGAGTGAGTTTTATAAAATAATCGCAATACCTAAATGCAATTGTACATTCTCAGATGTTCTTTCTTACAAATATTCTGCCTTGAAGAGACAGAGAACTGAATTTGAAGCAGAATGTAAAATATGTGAAGTTGGAACTTACGTCTTGTTTTAGTGTCATGGCTTTATTTCAAAGTTTCTTAGTCATTCAATTTATTTATATTTGGAAAACTGAATGAGAAAAGTTGGTGATAAAATTCTCCAGTTCTGCATAGCATACATAAACATTGTTACACGTTATAAAACGAAATGCCTGTCACTGTGTCACTGAAATGTTTTAAATTACTTGCAGTAGGAGGCCAAGATCTCAAACATTATATTACCACTCAGAAGCATAAGAAAAATCTTTAGGGTTGCCATTCATTGCCTAGGATAGACACATTACTTCAGCGACAGCAGTCTACTTCTGCTTTAAGTCTCTTGTGTTCTTGCTTGAGAAGGAGCACTAGCATTCCATAATGTTAGATATCATTTCAGCTTTAGGTCAGTGGATTGCCTGCCAAAATTAAATGAAGCTATTTATTTTGATTCAGATGTTTGCTAAAAAGATCTCCTCAGCCAGAACAAAAACTCAAAGCACTGTAAACAATGTAATTTCTCCTCATTGCTTGAATGTAACCATGGAAGCTTTGAGTGGTATATCTCGTTTTGGCGTCTCGGCCGTTGGAAGTAACCAAGGCAATGTAAAAGTGTTCCCCATTCTTATTCAGTAATTTGCCTGCAAACTCGGTGGTTTAAAAACAAAAGTAGCTGAGCTAAAATCTACTCCAAATGAAACATCTGAGACTGTTGCAAAGTATATTACAGAAACACTACAACATCTAGGTATTGCTAATAAGTGTGTATAATTTACCAGTGAGAATGCTAACACAAACTTTGAGGGTATAAATTGCAAGGAAGGCGAGAATATATACTGCAAATTAAAGATATATTTGAACAGTGAGAATGTAATAGGTGTGGAATGCGCAGCTCATATTCTCATATTTTGCATAATGCAATTCGGTGTGGAACTGATAGTCTTTCTATTGATTTGGAGTGTCTCATTGTAAACATTCTCATTTATTTTTCTATTTAAACTGTTAGAATGGAACAGTTATGGTCCTTTTGTGAATTTGTTGAGGTAAATTACAAATAATTTGTGTCTCATGTGAAAACTAGGTGGTTTTCTCTATTCCCAGGCTTTGAAATATTACAGGAAATGTATTTCGGCCCTGAAATCTTACTTTCTGACTGAAAGCAAGCCACCAAAGATTTTGTTTCAGTTTTTTGAGAATAGGCTAAGTGAAGCCTACTTATGGTGTTTGCATTCATTGATGTATGACCAGTTAAATGAAAAATTTATTTGTCTAGAAGTTAAACAGAAGCTGGAAATTGCAACAGAAGGTGGCTTCGACAGAGAAGTTAAACTTTTTATGGAGGAAGTTATGTTCCTATTCAATCGTGCCATGAATATTTAAAACAATTGCTCTGTATGTTTGATGATTTTCCCGTTTCAAGTGGGTATCTCGTGAAAACTACAGTGATGTTGAAAAAAAGCCTTTTGTATTTGCAAGAAAAGTGTAAAGCTTCTCAAATTGAAGATGTAAAATATTTTGACCAATTCTATTATTTTAGGCAATTTCAGAAACAGAGTAGTAATGATCCTGAATTTAGTAGGTTATCATGTAGTAAAAAATGGGCCGAGTATTTCTGTGAAAGTAAGACTGTTAATTGTCATTCAGAATTGTTAAAACTTCTGGAGTATTTTTTCAGCAACTTCGGAAAGAGTGTTTTCGCTCATTACAACACAATGGACTGATGACAGGAATAGGTTGAACCATGAATCTGTTGAGGCTATATTGATAGTCCAGTAAAATTTAAAAGAATTTTCCTGGGCATCTTTTTACTACTGTCTGCTAAGCAAGGCTATCGTTGATGTGGGAAGCTAGATTTTAGGAAGATTGTTGGAGATGTTGATCAATGAGGGCCAAAATTCTTTCAGTGGGGGCACAATAATCACCTACAATGAAGCATCCAGGATTGTTCAGTTTGTGGGTTCTGGGGAGCATGTAGAAGCTGAAAGTGCAGGATGTCATGGGGGTGACGATGGAAATGGATTCATGGGAGAGGTTGTGGGAAAGGCCTAAGGCTTTAAGCAAGAATTTGAGATTATGTTGGACTGGGATGGGATCGTTCTGGCAGGGTATATAGGAGGAGGAGTCAGATAGGTGGCAAAAGCCTTATGCCAAGTAGTCACTGCAGTCCGTAATGAGAGTGGTGGGTTTATTATCTGGTTGTAGGACAATAAAGTGAGGGTATGTTGTGCAATGTCTTTTTTTCTGGTGAAAGGTTGATTTTCCTAGGTAAGGACTTGGGGAAGGGCAGTGAGGCCAAGCTGAAGGTAAGGAATTCCTGGAAGAAGACTGGGAAGGTAGGTGGGAGGAGGGGAGGATCACTGTTGGACAGTGGTAGGAACTGAGAGGTAGGGTTATGTGCTGGTATTAGTTAGGCTTTGGTTGGAGAAATTGGTGGCAAAGAAGTGTTACCACTGCAGGGATTGAGAGGAGGAGAGTTGTTTTTGGCAAGTCCAACATGGTTAAATTTGAGTTAGGGTTGAAGGTGAGGCGTCTGGATAGGATTGAAACCATTGTGAGGCTGAGGATTTTGGTGGAAAGGTTAACAACAGTGTTTCAAGATTTTTTTGGCTCTGGATTTGTTGGAGTGTAGGTAAGGAATTCATGGGATGTGGAAAGTTGAAAGTTCAGCTATGCAGGATCTAGGTACTATAATGTGGAACATCCTGAGTACCAGGATGGCCCCTCGTATGCCAAACTATTTATGGGTCGCTTAGAGGAAGCCTTCTTGGTTACCCAAGCCTGCCAACCCAAAGTTTGGTACAGATTTATTGGTGACATCTTCATGATCTGGACTCACAGTGAAAAACAACTCCAGAATTTCCTCTCCAACCTCAACTCCTTTGGTTCCATCAGATTCACCTGGTCCTACTCCAAACCCCATGCCACTTTCCTCGACGTTGACCTCCGTCTGTCCAATGGCCAGCTTCACACATCCGTCCACATCAAACCCACCAACAAGCAACAGTACCCCCATTATAACAGCTGCCACCCATTCCATATCAAACGGTCACTTCCCTACAGCTTAGGTCTTCATGGCAAACAAATCTGCTCCAGTCCTGAATCCCTGAATCATTACACCAATAACCTGGAAACAGCTTTCACATCCCGCAACTGCCCTCCCGACCTGGTACAGAAGCAAATAGCCAGAGCCACTTCCTCATCCCCTCAAACCCAGAACCTCCCACAGAAGAACCCCAAAAGTACCCTACTTGTGGCAGGATACTTTCCGTGAGTGGATCAGACTCTGAATGTGGCTCTCCAGCAGGGATACAACTTCCTCAAATCCTGCCCTGAAATGAGATCCATCCTTCATGAAATCCTCCCCACTCCACCAAGAGTGTCTTTCCGCCGTCCACCTAACCTTCGTAACCTCTTGGTTCATCCCTATGAAATCCCCAAACCACCTTCCCTACCCTCTGGCTCCTACCCTTGTAACCGCCCCCGGTGTAAAACCTGTCCCATGCACCCTCCCACCACCACCTACTCCAGTCCTGTAACCCGGAAGGTGTACACGATCAAAGGCAGAGCCACATGTGAAAGCACCCACGTGATTTACCAACTGACCTGCCTACACTGTGAAGCTTTCTATGTGGGAGTGACCAGCAACAAACTGTCCATTCGCATGAATGGACACAGGCAGACAGTGTTTGTTGGTAATGAGGATCACCCTGTGGCTAAACATGCCTTGGTGCACGGCCAGCACATCTTTGCACAGTGTTACACCGTCTGGGTTATCTGGATATTTCTCACTGACACCAACCTATCAGAAATCCGGAGATGGGAACTTGTCCTTCAATATATTCTCTCTTCCCGTTCTCAACTTCCGCTAATTTCAAGTTGCCGCCCCTCGTACCTCACCTGTCATTCAACATCATCTTTGCCTCTGTACTTCCACCTCGACTGACATCTCTGCCCAACCTCTTTGGATTTACATATATCTGCCTGTGTCTGTATATGTGTGGATGGATATGTGTGTGTGTGCGAGTGTATACTTGTCCTTTTTTCCCCCTAAGGTAAGTCTTTCCACTGTCGGGATTGGAATGACTCCTTACTCTCTCCCTTAAAACTCACATCCTTTCATCTTTCCCTCTCCTTCCCTCTTTCCTGATGAAGCAACCTTGAGTTGCGAAAGCTTGAAATTTGTGTGTGTTTTTGTGTGTTTTTTATTGTGTCTATCAACCAGCACTTTCTCGTTTGGTAAGTTACAGCATCTTTGTTTTTTTCTGTTTCCCAAAGTGGAAGTTCCTTTACAGTACAGGTTACCTTCGATATGTGCAATTCGTTATTTGTTGCTTCTGAAACCCCACATGCTCTCTGAGTGAGTCTTAGCTGCTGATTTTCTTTCTTCAGGTATATGATTTCTTTATGTAGGACTTCCAGTTTTCTGCAGACTGATTATTTGTTCATTTAGCTTCACAGTAATATCACTACAAGGCACATATTTGTTGTTTTTCTACTACTGAACCATAACTTTCATACACACGCAAATTACAAACACTACCAGTTGCCGCCATCTTTCCATTTATGACACCTACTATTGAAACATAAAAACCAAATCATGCTCTTGATGATCATTTAAATTTTCATCTGCCATTACTTTGGGTAGACTTTCTGTACAGAGCATCCTTTGCAACATGTCAGGATACATTTTGTGGCCACAGACTCAGTTTCTTCAATTTCAGTGATCAAATGTTTGGTGAAATATGACTCACAGGTAACTTAATGAACTAGGGCAAGGATTTTCATTTCAGAACTGCATGCGATTTGCTTTTATCTTTAATTCACTCTAAGAGAATTGTCTCAACTTTAATGGGTAAAAGTTAACAAAATTACTTTAAAATATGGAAATGTGTCTATTCTACTGCCCATCATGATCATTTATCTGCAAAAATTTTCATAACTATCAAATTGATGTATGAAGTTTAACAGCCCTAATAACTACAGAAGCACGAGTGACTGAAGGAACAATACCACGTAACAGACAGTAGTGATAGTGTACTCGCAATACCCATAAATGAGGTGTTACTTACCAAAAACTAAAACATTACATAATTTCAGCATGGTGTTGGTAACGGGATCAGCAACTCAGTAATTTTAATTGATTAAATAAAGTTTCTGTCATAGTTCCAAATATTTTTATTAGTGACTAGTTTTGAACTTTTTGTTCATTTTCAAAGCATTACCTATATTAGAAGATATAGTATTATTAACAAAACACGAAATACAACATTTTCAAACATTTTGTATGCACAGATTATAAAAATGCATCTTTTGTAATGTTTTGACCATAATACAGTCAAGTAACATTTGTTACATTGATCTGATTTAAAAACAATCAGTGGAACCTCCAGGATGAAATGTAACAATGAAATGGATAGTTGCTACTTACCATATAGCAGAGATGCTGCGTCACAGAAAAGCACAATAAAATGACCGCCAGAAAGTTAGCTTTCATACGACGACTTTTTCAAAAACATACAGCAGATAGATACCCCCCCCCCCCCTACCTCACACACACACACACACACACACACACACACACACACACACACACACAGAGAGAGAGAGAGAGAGAGAGAGAGAGAGAGATGAAACACACACACTTGACCACAGTCTCTGGCAGCTGGAGTCAGACTGCAAGGAGCAGCACATTATGGAAGAGGCAACCGGGTGGGGGTACGGAGGAGGCTGGGGCAAGGAGGGGTGGGGGACAGTAAAGTGCTCCTGGGAGCGTGCAGGGACGAGGTGGAGAGTAGGCAGCTAGGTGCAGTCTGGAGGTTAGATGGAGAGAGGGGGAGAAAGGGGGGGGGGGGAATACAGGATATATTGCAGGGAGAGTTCTCATCTGTGCAGTTCAGAAAAGTTGGTGTTCGTGGGAGGGTTCCAGGTGGCACAGGCTGTGAAGCTGTCATTGAAATGTAGGATGTCGTGTTGGGCGGCTTGCTCGGCAATGGGGTGGTCCAGTTGTTTCTTGGCCACAGTTTGTTGGTGGCCATTCATGGGGACAGATAGCTTGTTGGTTGTCATTCCCTCATAGAATGCGGCACAGTGGATGCAGCTTAGGTTGCAGATCACATGACTGGTTTCACAGGTAGCGTTGCTTTTGATGGGAAAGCTGATGTTTTTGACCAGAGTAGAGTAAGTGGTGGTGGGAGAATGTATGAGAAAAGTCTTGCATTTAGTTGTTTTACAGGGATATGAGCCCTGAGGCAAGGGATTTGGAGCAAAGGTTGTGTAGGGATGGACAAGTATATTGTGTAGGGTCGTTGGGCAATGGAACACCAGTGTGGGAGTGGTGAGATGGATAGTGTGTAGGGAATTTCTCATTTCAGGGCACTATGAGAGGTGATCGAAACCCTGGCGGAGAATGTGATTCAGTTGCTCCTGCCCTGAGTGGTACTGAGTCATGAGGGGAATGCTCCACTGTGACCGGACGGTGGGACTTTGGGAGGAGTTGTGTGAATGGAAAAATAAGGCACGGGAGATCTGCTTTTGTACAAGAGACCTGCTTTTGTACCAGATTGGGAGGGTAGTTACAATCTGTAAAGACCTCAGTGAGACCCTCAATATATTTCGAGAGGGACTGCTGGTCACTGCAGATGTGACAGCCACAGATTGCTAGGTTATCTTGATATGGAATTGGTGGCAGCTGTTAGAGTGGAGGTATTGCTGGCGGTTGGCAGGTTTGATATGGACAGAGGTGCTGGTGTAGCCATCTTTGTGGTGGAGGTCAACATCAAGGAAGGTGGCTTGATGGGTTGAGTAGGACCAGGTGAAGCGAATGGGGGAGAAGGTGTTGAAGTTCTGGAGCAATCCAGATTAGGGTGTCCTCAGCCTCCATCCAGATCACGAAGACGTCACGGTGAATTTGAACCAGGTGAGGGGTTTGGGATTCTGGGTGTTCAGGAAGGATTTGTCTAGATGGCCCATGAATAGGTTGGCATAGGATGGTGCCATGCAGGTGCCCATAGCCGTGCCCCAGATTTGTTTGTAGGTAATGCCCTCAAAAGAGAAGTAATTGTGGGTGTGGATATAGTTGGTCATGGTGAGTAGGAAGGAGATGGTGGGTTTGGAATCTATTGGGCATTGAGAAAGGTAATGTTCAGTAGTGTTAAAGACATGGGCATTAGGGATGTTAGTGTAATGGGAGGTGACATCAATAGTGACGAGCAGGGCACTGTGTGGTAAAGGAACAGGAACTGTGGAGAGTTGATGGAGCAAGTGATTGGTATGTTTTATAGAGGAGGGTAGTTTGTGGGTAACAGGCTGAAAGTTTTGGTCTACGAGAGCAGAGATTCTCTCAGTGGGGGCACAGTAACTGGCTACAATGGTGTGTCCTGGGTAGTTGGGTTTGTGGACTTCAGGGAGCATGTAGAAGGTAGGAGTATGGGGAGTAATAGGGGCGAGAAGAGAGATGGACTCTAGGGAGAGGTCAAGGATTTGAAGAGAACCTGGAGACCCTGATAGATTTCTGGAATGAGGCCACTGTGGCAGGGTTTGTAGATGGATGGATCTGACAGCTGGCAGAGTCCTTGTGCCAGGTAATCCTTGCAGTTCAAACCAGCGGTGGTGGATACTTTTGTCAGCAGGTAGGATTATGAGGTCGGGATCAGTTTTTAGGTGGTGGATTGCAGATCTTTCTGCAAGGTGAGAAGGCAAGGTTCGAGCTTAAGAAATTCTGGAAAGTTAATAGTGTGGTTTGGGGGCAGTGAGGGTAGATCACGGTTGGATGGAGAAGTGAACTGAGTCAGGCAGGATCAACATTGGTCTTTGGTTGGGTTGGTGGCGACAGTGTTTCCACTGGAGGGATCAAGAAAAGGAGAGAAGGTCTTTAACAAGTCCTGCACTTATTTGGGGGTGGGGCAAAAGGTAAGGCTTTTGGAAATGACTGATACTTCTGCAGGGCTAAGGCTTTTTCAGGAAAGATTGATGACTATGTTCTGGATCTGTTTAGGTTCTGGATTCTGTGCAGGTGTGGGAGTGAGTTTTTGAAGGATGCGGAAAATGTAGCACATATGCGAGACAGGATTTGTCAGCTATGGCAGGATGTTGGGGAGGTTCGGAGGTTGTTGTAGAGATAGGGACAGTGGTAATCCATGGTAGTTGTAAGTGAGCAGGTTTGAGAGTTTTTTGAGGTGGCGTTGTGCATGTTGCTCAATTTCCTGAAGGGCAAGAGTTTCAGTGTGTGTTATGGACGCCATGAATTTGGGATTGCATAGCAGGAGTATTTTACAAATGGAGAGAAGTTAAGAAGGTTTAGGCATGTTTGATATGGTTTTGGAGGACTGTATTGGTGAGGTCTAAGGACTGGCGGAATCTGAACAGATGGTCATTGTGGAAGAAAGGGTGGCAGCTGGAGATGGGTATTTTGATGGTAAAGCCAAGCAACAATGCAGGGACAGTATGTGGGACAGGGTTCCGTTAGGGATAAGGAAACTTCTCTGTATTGTTGCAAATGGAAGGAGTAAGGATCCATGCTGGCGGGAAAAAAATACATATAATTACGTCCGAAAAAATTTGCAAAAATACATTCAGACACGTGGGGAAAAATCATAAAAAGGAGGTAACAGATGAAATAAAGGAAAGCAAGATGAAATCTGAGGAAGTAGGCCAATAGTGAATGACAAAAAACTGGCATTAAGTCACAATGAGGGAAAATAAAAATATTTATATTGCATGTTGCAGGTCTGTGGGTGGATAAGTGTGAAGAAGGGGGATGGTAGGTGTGATTAGATTAGGTGAAATTAGTAGGTGTGAACTGGTATAAAGAGGGGAAGGTGTCGGGGGTGGTGAGGGATTGGTAGGATGAGATACAAGTTCATGTGGCAACAGGAAAGGTGTGGGAAATAAGACACGAAAATACCTGAGGGTGACACAAGGAGAGTTATCAATATGAAGGTATGTGATTAATGATATCGACAGGAATAATGTGGGACATTAGATGCTGCACCATCAGTCAGTGTGGTCTTGTAGCTGTCTGTTGCACTGGCCGAGACATTTGATACAACGTGGCTCGTAAGTAGTGCATACAGTGTGGTTTCTATGGTGAAAGGAGCAACACAGGAAAGGAGAGAGAGAAGGATGGACACTGAGTATAGTAATGCATTAGAAAATAACACTCAAGAAAACAGCACTGGGTTAGGATGGAAGAAAAGCCGTCAAGCAAAATCAAACAATGGAAAATCAAGGATTGAATGTACCAATATAATGAAAAGGATAGTTGCTACTCACCATGTAGCAGAGATACTGAGTCACAGAGAGGCACAACAAAAAGACTGTCAGAAAATTAGCTTTTGGCCAACAAGGCCTTTGTCAAAAATAGAACACACACACACACACACACACACACACACACACACACACACACAAAAAAAAAAGCAAATTCAACACACATTAACCATGTTGCTGGCAGCTGGAGCCAGACTGCAAGCAGCAGCACATTGTGGTGGTGGTGGTGGTGGTGGTTAGTGTTTAACGTCCCATCGACAACGAGGTCATTAGAGACGGAGCGCAAGCTCGGGTTAGGGAAGGATTGGGAAGGAAATAGGCCGTGCCCTTTCAAAGGAACCATCCCGGCATTTGCCTGAAACGATTTAGGGAAATCACGGAAAACCTAAATCAGGATGGCCGGAGACGGGATTGAACCGTCGTCCTCCCGAATGCGAGTCCAGTGTGCTAACCACTGCGCCACCTCGCTCGGTCAGCACATTATGGGAGAACCATCAGATGGTGGTAAGGAGGAGGCTGGGTTGGGGAGGGGGAGGGATACCAGGGTAGAGGTGTGAGATGGTAAAGTGCTGCTGGGAGTGTGCAGGGACGATGTGGACAGTACAGCAACTAGGTGCATTAGGGATGTGAAATGGGGGGAGGGGGGGGGGGGGTGATAGCGGGAAAGGAAAGAAGTAAAAAGACTGGGTGCGTCAGTGGAACTGAGGACTGTGTAGTGCTGGAGTGGGAAGAGGAAAGAGGCTACATGGGTAAGGACAATGATTAATGAAGTTTCAGGCCAGAAGGTTTATGGGAATGTAGAATATATTGGAGGGAGAGTTCCCACATGCACAGTTCAGAAAAGTTGGTATTGGGCAGTGTGCTCAGCAACATGGTGGACCCGTTGTTTCTTGGACACAGTTTGTTGGTGGCTATTCATGTGGACAGATAGCTTGTTGGTTGTCTTGACCTCATAGAATGCAGCACAGGGGTTGCAGCTTAGCTTGTGGCTCACATGACATCTTTCATGGGTAGCATTGCCTTTGATGGGATAGGTGGTGATGTTACAGGGTTGGAGTAGGTGGTGGTGGGAAGATGTATGGGGCAAGTCTTGCATCTAGTTGGGTTACAGGGATAAGAGCCCTGAGGCAAGGTCTGCAGAAACATACAATGTTGACAATCTGCAGCTGCAGTTAAATCTGGAATATTAGTTGCAGTTGCAAATAATTTTGATGTCATCTGCATTAGGTATTGAAAGAATATGTATTGGTGACACATCAAAATTTGAGTTAGATGAAGACTGGATCCCGGATTTCATGCTTATCGTGAGCGGTTGCTTTAATGATCTCGGCTATCCGAGCCATTCAGCTGAGGAATGCATATCAATGCTGCACCATGCACTAGACTTCATCATGAATGTGAGGTCTTCATGAATGAAAGATGAGTTGGTCAAGGAGAACCCATATTTCCAATGTCATTCTTAGTAGTCCTAGAGGAAGTTTTCATATCTTTAAACTGGAAAAATAAAGAAGAAATGCGGCTTAATGCAGAATTTCTGAACCACTATTGTATTGCTAATGTCACTTTACTGCTTGCCATTAGTGAAAACAAACTTGACAATAGAACAGTTTTGCAATTAATTTGAAAATAAATTATAATGAAACTGAATATTTTTAATTAACACATGAAAAAGAAATTTGTCCAAATTTACAAGGAGTCATAGAGCCATATTATGAGTTTCTGCACTTAGAACAATTAAAGATGACGGGGTGGGTATACATTGATATAAACAAAAGACTAGGTATGGCCTGGAGTGCTTTTAGTAAACTGAATTGGGTTTTCAAAAGTAAGTTTTCATTGTGCCTGCAAATAAATGTTAATAGTTAATGTTTAGTGCCAGTTTTGAATTATGTAATGAGACATGGAGTTTTAATGTTTCAATGCAGAAACTTTTAAAAAAGTGAAGGTTTTGCAGCTATCAGTGGAGAGATGTGTCTTTGGAATTAGGAGAAGAGACAAGAAACCTAAAAAATGGATGAGACAACAGAATGTAGTGGAAGAACGAATAGAGTTGGGCAGCATATGTGTGCTCCCCAATAATTGGTACAGATGGTTTTTCATTCGACATAACTGATGAGTATTTGCAGTGTTAAAATAACACTGAAAATCACTTAAGGCTTCCTTTTTAAAAATTGTAATGCTTATAAAAGTTCATATAATATTATGTATCCATGACAAGTATGTCATTTGGTCCCCATGGCACTGCATTGCAGGATTCATTTTTACAACACTTAAATTCTCTTTAATTGAACTTCAGTTTTATGATGGAAATGGTGAAACATGGCAAACTACCATTCCTGGACATGATGGTACAGAGAAACGGGGTGGCACCTGGGGTCACACTGTGTACTGTAAACCTGCACACATGGACTTATACTACAAGCCAGCAGCTGTCACCATCCTGCACAATGGAGTGGCACGCTTAGGATGTTCATCAACAGAGCACAAGCAATATCAGATTCAGACAGCTTATCTGATGAGCTACGCCAACTCTGTACTGTATTTTTAGGGAATAGATATTCTGAATGGGAGGTTGCTTTGCCTTGTGCTCGGCATGTGCTATACAATGAGGAACTGGAAGGAAATGACGAACTAAGAGAGATGGTCATATTGTCATACATTTGTGGTATTTCTTTAAAAATTGAAAGATTATTGGAGAAAGATAAAGTCAAGTGTGTCTTTTGTACGCCATCAAATCTCAGAGCTGTTTTAGGCTCAGTCGAAGCTAATCTAGGTTTAAGAAGGTGGTGTGTCTCTAAGATTCTCTGTAGCTGCGGGACATCATACATTGGACAAACTTGTTGCACCATGGACGACGATGCATCACACATTGATACCATACACATCTGGACCAGCCAGAGATATCTGCAGTGACTGAGCATTGTTTCAGTGCAGGACACAGTATGGAATACAAAAACACCAAAATGCTTAACAGGGACACAGGACACCAACTCAGCAAGGCATAGGATCCAGCACTGTCCATGTTAAAATCATAGTGAACACAAGGAAGAACTGTTGGTCATGCAGGGCATGATGCTGTGGTGGCGACATAGATACTCGGTTGACAACACTGAGGATAGGCACACGCCAGCATGGAAACATATTTCAGATTGCGACTTCTAACTGATGGTACTGGTCAACCAACGGCAGCACACAGTATGATTGACAACCTCGACGTGTGTGTTCATCGTCTGACAGGTGATGTAGCTGTCTCTCCCACTACTGATTAGCACATCTGTGCTAATTGACACCGAATTTGGCATGTTCATGCCTGTGCAGTTTCTTCTCAAACTGTCATAAATGGGAGACTTTGGTCACAGCTTCAGCAGATTACTGAAACATTTTGTCTTGATAGCCTCCCTGAATCCCCTCAGGAGATTTCAGTAGTATGCCCCTGTTGTGGTTTGTCTCCTTACAAGCATAATCTTTTTGCGCTACTCCATGGCAATCTCAAAAACTGCTCAGCATCAAGTTATCTGATGATGATTGGGGTTTCGCTTTTTTCCATGGATGGTGTATCCCCCATGTTTCTACTCCTTGGTTATTGCTACTTTATATCAGGGTTATTCTGATACAGCCAACTCTTATCTGTGGTTATTAGGCAGCTAAATAAGTCATCTGTGGAGCTAAAGAAGTCATCTATGGATCAGGACTGCAGACACATATCTGCAAACAAATAAACTTATTACACAACCACCAGCTTCTTTTTTTTTTATTTTTTTTTAGGTGATAATTAAAACTGTATGACAACCTCTCTTAATTAGTCAGTGATAAGATAGTATATACACAAACCCTTACTGGTTGTAAAATTCAAATGCATCATCAGCAAGTTCTGAAAAACCTTTTTAGTTCCATGGTTGTAAACAGTTAATTGAGAGTCTTCAGTAACATAATACCCTAATGTTATTGTCCTCAAAGTTGGAACTATTGTGCACAATGAAAACACAGTTATGTAGTTTTAGATGGTGGACCCTCCAAGAAGCAAGCCCACAGTGACATTCACTGCATGACAATGATGAGATGATTGTGTGTACCATGAGAATTTTGAGAAAAAAATGATCAAGTGAGATTTTTATGACCACTTGGAACTCCACTTTGAGATGACTAAACTGTTCATTATGTTGAGGAATTGGTGGCAGGATTAATTAAGAAAACTGGTGCGATGACAAAATTATAGTTTAGATATTGTGCGGAGACCTGAGGCAAAAGTCCATTGTGTCCGTTTAAGCAGCAAAAGTGTGACAGACCAGGTAGAATAGGCTACTAAATGGTTTTTACAGAGACTAATTTAATGAACTTATTATTGAAATTAAAACAAATTAGAGCTTTAACATCAGAGTGAAACTTAATTCTCCTAGAGTATTTCTGCAGGATACAGCATGAGGCCAGAAACTGCAAATACTGACAAGAGGATGTACTCAGGGATAGGACTGACTTTTTCAAACCACCTGTACAGTGGTGTAAGTTGGAGGCTCAGGTGTCACACCCTACAGCCATTCATTGTGGTGGATCCTCATTTGTGAATAATCAAAAACAAAGAATTTAAGAATATCTTGTGATGCACTAGAGCTTTTAATATAGTACTAACATCAAAAAGGTTCCATAGCCTAATGGTTAACTTATTTGGCTTTTATGCTGAAGATTGTTGGTTCAAGTTCTGTCGAGAGCCCTATACAGGGTGTCCATAATTAATGTGCCAGCTTCAGAACGCTGTAGAAAGAGGACCACTGCTCAGATTGTTGTCAAATTTGAACAGCATATTATTGTCACAGGGTGAAACAACACAGAGCAAAAGAAAATGACCCATAGCTGCATTGCAAGTGGCAGAATATGCACACCAACAGATGCGTGGCACATGGCTGTTCCTCAGTTTGTCTCTAAGACATCCAACATGAGTGTAACCATGAAGTAGCCCTGCAGAGGCTCTGGACATTACAGAGTGTGAAAAGAGGTGTTGGTCCGATGTCTGGTAAGAGTCTGGAGAAAATGGTTACAAAATTGGAAAAAGCGCATTCTTTTGAAGTGCAGTGTAGGAGAGGGAGAAAAGCAGTTGATCTGACTTCTGTCAAAGATGTGGCCCCAGCATAGCAGAAGGGGTTGAGTGGTGATGTGCAAACATGCAGTGCTCAGTGAATTGCCCGAAAGTTGAACATGCATGTGAGCATGGTGCATAAAATCCTATGAAACATCCTGCATTGCTATCTATACAAGATCACCCATGTATAGGAGCTGCTTCCTGCTGACATGCTAGCAGAGCAAACAGTTGCTGTGGAGTTTCTGGCTCACATGGAAGTGAACATTGAATGACCATGGAACATTCTCTATCCTGAGTCCTGCAGATTCTGTTAACTGTACCATTACTGGTGAGTGCTGCGAGTGTCCTCTGTGCACCATCATTATTCCAACCCTTCAACATGGGTAGGATCAGTTTTAGGCACACATTTCACAGCTATTGAAGCAGCTGCTGCAGAGGCATTTCGGAAGGGTCAGAATTATCAGCTGTCATTTCCCTACAGCCCGGCTGTCCAGATCATCTGATCTTAATCCGTGTGACATCTGACTGTGGGGTTATCCAAAGATGTTGTGTTCAGTGCTCCAGTTACAAATATAGCTGAATTGGAGGCTCACATTGTGCAATGTATTCTGAATGTAACCTGCAAGATGCTCCCATATGTTGTGAAAATTTGTTTCTCAATTTCAGCTTGTGGCACAAAACAGTGGACAGCATATTGAACATTTCTTGTGTCAGTATCACAACAGTTAGAAACAAATGTCATACCAATTGTTCCCATCCTGTGTGGTATAATCCTTCCTTGGTAGATGTGCTTTCTTTACTAACAGTGGCACAACTGTTGACTGGCAGACTTTTGCAGTCATGCATATTAAACAGTACAGATGGTGTAATGTGCAACTGAAATCATAGCCGTCATACTGCACTTCATCTATCATTTGTAGCCAACCCCATTTACATTAAGACATTTACAGCTCCATTTATTAGTAAAATTTTGATTAATTTTTTTTTTGCTCCTTGATGTTTCCCCCTGCATCAATAATATACTTTTTAAATTTGATGTCATTCTGAACAGTGTTTCTTTTTCTACAGCGTTTTGAAACTGGATCTTTAATTATGTTCACCCTGTTTGCAGTTTGTGTGTGTGTGTGTGTGTGTGTGTGTGTGTGTGTGTGTGTGTGTGTGTGTGCGCGCGTGCATACATGTATGTATGTTCAAGATGTCCTCCGAGTAGCAGTACTGTGGAGTTTATAACTTCCTAGGTTCAATAGGAGCAGAGATAGGGTTAAATGTGAATAATATATATATAGTCTTTGGCAAATAGATTTACCTTCATGATGGATGGATGGTGTGAGAAGAATACTGGCGTGCCTTAGTGCCATACCACAGGCTGCCCTACACAACAGACATGTTATATGGGAGTAGTATCAACTGCTTTATCGACCTATTTTGCATGGGCTACATGTGTAGATGAGAAGGATAAGTAGAGAGATGGGGTGGGGGGAGATGAATGGTGAGAGAGGGGGGGGGGGGGGTGGATGAGGTGGACAGGGAAAATTGAAGGGTTCAAGAGGGGATGGTCAAAGAGAGGGGTTGGATGGGAGTGGATGGACAAAAGGAGAGGAGAAGGAAGTGAGTCACAGAGAGAAGGGGGCAGGAGGGAGGGTGGGGAGAGGAGGAGGAGGAGGAGGAGGTTAATGGGGAGAGTGGAGAGGAGGAGATGAATAGGGTTAGGTGTGGAGGAGGTGGTGTGGGGAGAGAGGGCCAGGAGATGATGGATAGGGAGAGTGGAGCAGGTGTAAATGAAGAGAGAGATTGGGGCCAGAGGAGATGGGCGAGGAAGTGTAAATGGACGGAGAGGTGAGGAAAGAGGAGATGGACCAAGAGAGGGGGGAGGGGGAGATGGACAGAGATGGGGCAGAGATGGAGGGCAGGAGGAGATGCTCAGAGGTGGAGAGGAATAGGTAAGAAGAGAGACGGGAGTGGGGGGGGGGGGGGGGGGGGGGGGAGAAGAGATAGATGAATAGGGAATGAGGAGGAGATGGGCAGAGGTTAAGGAGAATATTGACAGAGAGATGGGGGAAGTAGGAAATGGTCAGAGAAGAGGGCAGGAGGAAATCAATCAAGAGTGGGGGTACAAGAACATCAGCACAATATCTGTACTGAGCACATATCTGGGCAAAACCGCATGAAAAGGCTAGTAGGGAAAAATAGGATAAAAATGGGGTATCATAACTTCTAATTCATATGGATTATTTTCAGTGATCAACAAGTTTGCAAATTAAGGCTATTCAGATCTTTTATACATGCTGGGGCAAATAAAAGTAGCTGTGAGAACAGAGTTCCAGGGTACAAAGAAACACAGCAGAGGAAAGGAAATACAGTACTAATCTGACTATAGCCGATGTGGAAAGTGACCGTCATTCATCTCTTGGCACTTTTGAGCCCTGGTCAGCAAGTTGCTGAAGGTGGGTTGAAGCTGTACTGCTGGAATTGCTGCAGTCTCATCCAAAATTTCCTGCTGCAGTTCTAGAAGACTATGAGGGTTGTTGCAATACCCCTAAGACATGAGGGCTCCCCACACAAAGTAATTGCACACTAACAGATCAGGTGACCTGGGTGGCCAGCTAGGACTGCGACCAGAATGACCTCTGCTAACAACTTTGTCAGATGTGAAAATGTGCTCCAAACATGGGACAGTTGTATGGGCACTTGCTCCATCCTGTTGAAAGCAACTGTAGGTCTTTTCGTCTTCCTTTAATGCTGTCACAAATGGCTTCAAAATGTTGACAGTGTAACACGCTGAAGTCAGTGTCTGATGAAAGAAGATGGGACCAATAATGCAGCATGCAGACATTGCACAAAAAACCCAAACCTACTGATCATGCAATGGTGTTTCGTGGAAGTTATGCAGATTCTCTGCTGCCCAGAACCTGATTCTGTGAGTTAATATAACCAATCAAATGAAACCAGGCTTCATCAGACATAAAGAACAATCCATGTTCAAGCCATTCATTGTTATCTCAGTGAACAGCTGCTCAAAAAACTGGATGTGCTGAGGAGCATCTGCTGGCTTTAATGCCTGAACAACAGACACTCATTAGGGATGCCTGTGTAGGTCCAGGTGGAGTATTCATCTGCATGACCAACAAGGTATGCTGATCTCTTCTGACAGTTATCGAGTTGATTTGGTAGGACTGAAGCATTTAATTGTGCGGGCATGTTTCGGAATATGTTTTGACTTGGTCAAAATAGATCTTGTCTGAAATCATTTATGGACTAAGCATTGCATAGCATCTTCGCTGGCATTTTGACACTGGTAAACCTCTCGGCAAACAACTGACCCCATTGTTTTCACGACTTTTTTGTCGGTTAACTTTCCATAACAAACACCCGGTTCTCCACTGTGAGTATCGTCATCCCCTTTCACTGCTCCACTTCCTCTGACACAGCCTGCACCACGCTATGAACTGGAGTGAATCAAGGGCATACACAGTGTGGATGTCACGGGGTGTGGGTGTATGCATACATTCACATCCAGTCATATCCACTCTTCTGGGACACTTTTATTTGCCCTACCTGTCCTTTCAACGAGATAGTAGTCCAGTTTCAGCTTAAAATAAACCATTGCAGCAAAAAACAGTTCTAAATGTAGTTAGGTACAAAAAATCAATTTTGCCCCACCATTTGGTAAAACAGGGTACCCATTTGAATGAATGAAAAACTTGAAAATGAGAAAAAAGTATTTATTCTGCTGCAAAAAAATATGAAAACATATATAAATCCTTAAATATACTACCAAGGGATACAATAATTTTTTTTTTTTTTTTTTTTTTTTCAAACAAAGGACTTCAACAATTTTAAATATTTCATTTATATAGACAAGATTCTCTCAATAATTGTTCTTAATAAAAAATCAAAAACACCCTTTATTAAGAATAGAAATCACCCACAAAGTAATTGTCTTCTTCCTCGGCACTGGAACATTGTTAATGAAGCATACACTGGTAAGTAGACACATCAAGTTGCAGGTAGGTACTATTAAAAGACACTTACATGTAGCTTTCGGCCATAGCCTTTGTCAATAAAGCAGCACAAACACACACACACACACACACACACACACACACACACACACACACACACACACACACACAAGCAGGCACACCTCATGCACACATGAGCGCAAACTCGAGCATCTCGAGCTGGAATGGCCATTGCAAAATATGATGCTTCGTTTGGTCTTCTTTGCCTGATGAAGATGAAGAATTCTCTCTCTCTCTCTCTCTCTCTCTCTCTCTCTCTGTGTCTATGTCTCTACCTCTACACATAAAAAGTTTTCATTTTCAGTTTTGCTTTCCCTCTTTATCTTCCCTGACTTGTTCTTCAACTTCCAAATCATGTTTATATGCAAAGGTCAGTATTACTGCTTTTCTATTTCCCCTATTTGTGATTTCTTTGCACTTTCTACCAAGTTAACCTCCGGAGGTGTCGTTACAAGCTTTTTCCAACACTGTTTTGCCCCACCCAGTACATCAAAACTTTGCCCCACAGTGCAAGATTGAACAAAACATGCCATTGGAAAGTTAGCAGTCATATCATGTGCATCATATGAACATTGAAATACCCTGAAAAACATACTTAATCAAAATAGTTACATAACTATGTTACAGCAAAGAAAATTTCAGCAAAATCTTTAAAAATGTCTAGAAGGGAAAGCAAGAGGCAGCTCCTAAGATGGTTATTTATGAGTCCCAGAATGATGATTGCTAGTAGTTCTGACAAGGGAAGAACCTCAGACACGGCCTGCCAATTCACTTCATTTTTGACAGGTCACTTGTGTATGAGCAAAGGTAAGGACTGTAAGATATTT
Source organism: Schistocerca americana (assembly GCF_021461395.2). Lineage (NCBI taxonomy): Eukaryota > Metazoa > Arthropoda > Insecta > Orthoptera > Acrididae > Schistocerca > Schistocerca americana. The sequence goes on from NC_060119.1 coordinate 226,462,172, forward strand.
TGACTCACTATCCCCCCAAGTGAAGTTGAAAATGGTCTACAGAAGTAAAGCAAAAGAAAGACTCAAAGGGGTAGTAAAGGCATCAGATTTGGAAAACAGATTTATGGAAAAATGGGAAAGAGGTAGTGTTGATGAAAGTGTTAATGACAATTGGATAAAAATGAGGGAAGGACTCATGGACTCTGCCAAAGAAGTACTGGGAATTAGAGTATCCCAAAGGACCAGGAAATAATGGATAACAGAAAACATATTGAAAAAGATGGAACAATGGAGAAAGTGGAAAAATATAGAAATTCGAGAAGGGAAAAAGAGGTACAGGAAACTGAATAATGAATTAAGAAAAGAAACTGAAGAAGCAAAGGAAAAATGGATGAAACAGAAATGCAATTAAATAGAGAAAATGGAGAAAGAGGGGAAAGTATGAAATGATGTATAGACTGGTTGGTGAGATAGTTTTTGAACGTAAAAGAAAGAGGAATAACGTGGAAATAGAAAGAGCGGATGGTACTCTAGCAGAAGAACCACAGGAGGTTTTGAACAGATGTCTGTATAAGTGGGATGAAATACAAAGTGAAATTAAGGTTGAAGAGGAGCAATATGTGCCAGAAGATGGAAAGGGATTCACCATCTTGGAAGCAGAAGTAGAAAAGGCGATAGAGGAGATGAAGAATAGGAATGCATGTGAAACTGATGATTTGTCAGCAGAACTGTTGAAGAGCCTGGGAAACAAGGCAAGGAGAGAAATAGTCTACCTCTGTAATGAGATACATGACAACAGTTATGATACCAGTAGAGAAAAAGAGAAACACTAACAAATGTGAAGAGCATATGACCATCAGTCTAATTTCACACACAGCAAAATTATTGCTGAGAGAGTTGAATAGAATGCTATAAGGCAAGCTAGATAGAGGGATTGCAAAGGAGCAGTTCAGATTTAGAAGAGGAAAAGGAACAAGAGATGCTATTGGCCTGTTAAGAACTATAGGGGAAATACATATGGAAAAAGATAGAGAAATCTTTGTTGTTTTTATAGATTTAGAAAAGGCTTTCGACAGAGTTCAGTGGAACAAGCTGATGGATATTTTGAAGAGGGAAGGAGTAGATCGGAAAGAGAGACAACTAACACAGAATCTATATTTACACCAGAAAGTAAAGATAAGTATTGGAAATGAAATGTCAGAAGGAAGCAGCACTGGATGAGGTATTAGACAAGGATGTTGCCTTTCCCCACTGTTGTTTAAAGCGTACCTTGAAGAGATTATTGTGAAAGGCTTAGACGGGAAAAGAGGAATTGAGATTTGCTGATGACATGGTATTAGTGGCAGAAAGTAAGCAGACAATGAATAAAATGCTGAAAGATCTGAATGAAGCTTGGGTGGAATATGGGATGTAAATAAACTCAGCAAAGACAAAGAGTATGGTCATCAGTACAAGATGCAGACCGTCCAATATTAAAGTAGGACAATCTACCATTAGCCAAGTAAGTGCATTTAAATGTCTAGGAAGCACAATAACTGAAGACTTGAGATGTCACCAGGAGGCGAAAACTCAAATTGCCATAGTGAAGGAGGAGAGTGTTATGTGGCCAACTTGATATAGGTCTAAGGAAAAGGCTTGGCAAATGTTTTGTCTGGAGTATGGCACCGTATGGGGGAAAAACATGGCTGCTGAGATGAGGATGAAAAAAGATTAGAAGCATTTGAGATGTGGATGTGGAGGAGAGTGGAGAGAATAAGCTGGGTGGATAGAGTGAGTAATGAAAGAGTATTGGAAAGGGTTGGTGAGAGATGATGTCTGCTGGAGGATATAAGAGAAAGGAAAAAGAACTGGTTGGGACATTAATTGAGAAGGGAGTGCTTGCTAGCAGTTGCTTTGGAAGGACTGGTTTGTGGGGGAAGACTGAGAGGAAGGAGGAGATACAAGATAATAAATGACATAAAGGGAAGAGGAAACTACATGGACCTGAAGAGGATGGCAGAAGATCAGACAGCCTGGAGAGCTACCATGTGAAAACCTGCCTTTTGGCAGAGCACTAGTGAATGAATGAACCCCCCAAGTTTTGAGAGAACTGCCCTTAAAGTTCATGACACTAAATTGACTCAAAAATAACAGTATCAAAGGGAATTGTAAACAGCATTTTTCATCATCAAAAACACACTTCAGTGAAAGTGGCAATAGCCGAGCGACCAAGACACAAGGTTCATGAGTAGAGATTCCATGTTTGATTCTTACATGTATACTGCTATTCTTCCTTGTCTTTTTTCCCCACCATAAGTGACTTTCTTCATTTCAGAATTGGTTGGAATTAGAGGGTTCATAAAGTAAATATACATTAATATGGAATATAACAATAAATAATATTAACCACTTTGATTACTGAATAATTACAATTTCTATCCTAATCATTCTGCAAACGCTTTATGCGCACTGTTACATATCCTCACAGTTCTTCAAACAACTAGATGGATGGCATTTATCATACAAACATTAGAAGCAAATATATTCCTTGCACCAGGCACATCAAATGAATAAAATTTCTGAGCAACTATGACATTTCTTCCCAGTATTCTGTGGAAAACAGACTTGGTTAATATTCAAAAATACTTCTTTGTCAGGATTTAATTCTGATACATACCATGCATATGATAACATCGTCCGAAAAACCATTGTTGAAAGTTGATCATGAATACCTAATGCTATGGACTGTTATTGCATACAGTTGTGTAATTCCCACTTGGTTTCTGAAAGCCAATGGCAATTTAGAAGCCATGAAATAATGTTTTTAACTTGGTGATAAAAATAAACATCACATCATTGGCACATAGGTGTACAGTTTAGTGGAATTACTTTTACTGTGCAAGTTGGTTGACCCTTGCCGTCTGTAAACATAGTATCATACATAATAGTAAAAGTCCACACCACTTATCTAATGTGAGACAAAAGCTGTTATCAGCATTGCATGGCTTGAAAATGTTCGTGAGATACGTTCTGAAAATTGAATAAGTCGATATCCCGGATTTGGAGCAGGTAATGTAAACATTTTTAAAGAATTGGTTAAATGAGTGACTTGTTGTATAACTCGAGGATCAAACTTATCACTAGTCCTTTTAAACACAAGAGAACACAGACAACAATTTGGCAGACGTGGTAATGGAGTATTGTGTCATGTATGAATGTGTGGTTTTATGTATACTTCTGACTGCAACAAGTGTTCATTTTTCTCCGTTATGCAGTAACATCTGTCGGACATTTGTCTGATTGTCAAACACTGACTGGTCGGTGTCGGTCATATAATCAAGATATTTGTGGCCTGAAAAGTGCTGTCAGTTTCAGTGGATTTCTGGTATTTTTTACCTTCGTGTTCAAATTCCCAGCGGGGTCAGGGATTTTCACCTGCCTCGAGATGACTGGGTGTTTGTGTTGTCCTCATCATTTCATCATCATGAAAGTGGCGAGATTGGGCTGAGGTCCGGAATTTGTACGGGCACTGATAACCGCGTAGTTGAGCGCCCCACAAACCAATCATCATCATCATCATCATCATCACCACCACCACCACCACCACCACCACCGCCACCAACACCGCCTTCATGTTCAAGACATATTTTGTGATGTGCCTTTGACAAATTTTTTATCTTATTTGAAATTCTTTGCTCAAGATAAAGATGCAGCAGATACAAAAGCCTTGTTAGTCATAAATTGAAGCACTGCACTTGCAGACCACTGCTGGACGATTCTCATTGTAACGGCAAACAGATTCGACAGAGTGATTGAATGTACTTTTATGTACATACTGGTATTTGTCGTATCTTGTCCCTGCTTTTATGATGTCTTTTTCCCACAATGCCAAATCCTTCTTCCTTTTAAGGACCATTGTTGCTCTTTTCTTTTGCAAAGCTTGCAGATTCCAAATTGGATGCTCCTTGGCCAAAGTTACCACTTTTACTTCAACTGCAAAGGGAATTGTTCCATAATTTGACCATTTCATTTCAGGCTAATAATTCTCATCCAGAACTGCTGAAGCAAGGCCTGACTGTGACTTGAATGTTCCTGAATTATGATAAATGATTACAGTCTAACAAGTTTCGACATATTCCATTTCAGCACTTTCAACTTCATGATACAATTCTTCACTTATGAATATCAGTGTATTATTTTGCAAAAAGTGTTGTATTCTAGGAATACAACAACAGTTCACTGCAAGTATCCCTGATGCTTGCAACAGACTAACCACAGAAAACAACTCTCTTCTGGTGGAAAATTAACTACCCACAATCAATGACAAATGGGTAACATGCATGAGTCTTTGTACTTGCACATACTCTGGTCTGTGCCTAAGCATAAACATAGTGTCCCGTGATCAGCTGCTGTGGGTTCTTCATGAATAATTCACAGCAGTCCTTTTTGGACCTGTTTCCATACAACAAGGCTTAAAAGATTATTCTTCACTATTTAGGAACTGGACACGGCATCTCTGCTTGTAAACCAGGTGTGTTGGTCACTTGGCTAGCGCCACTTTTGCTCACATGTTTACCTTCATGCGTATATAAATAAGAGTCATAAAAGTCCCTTTTTGTGTTGCTTTATAGAAGTATGCGGTTTTGGACAACATCTGCTTGTAAACCAGGTGTGTTGGTCACTTGGCTAGCGCCACTTTTGCTCACATATGTTTACCTTCATGCGTGTATAAATGAGAGTCATAAAAGTCCCTTTTTGTGTTGCCTTCTAGAAGTATGCGGTTTTGGACAACATATGTGATGATGATGAAAATTACTCTGTTTGCATTTATCTATCGATCCAGTTAATTTTAGATTGATTTAGTGTTACGAATTTTAAGTACGGTTTTCTCAAAATATGGTAGTGAGCCAAAATATCTTATAGTCCTTACTTTTTCTTCATGCACAAGTGGCCCATCAAAAATGAATTAAATTGGTTGGCCATCTCTGAGGTCCTTCCCTTGTGGGAGTTACGTGACCGATGGCAGCATTACTCATAAAATCCGAAGTTACCTTGTTTGACCCAATACCCGGTTTTACCATACAACACGTACACACCACACGTGGGTGACGCAGTGGGGAAGAGGCTAGAGAGAGAGAGAGAGAGAGAGAGAGAGAGAGAGAGAGAGAGAGAGATCCTGTGAATTTAATCATTTTCATTTAAATGTCATAATATTTAAAAGTTTAAGGATACTGATGTATCATTCAAAAAATGAAAGACAAAATAATCTATTTATATTGGCTGTGCACTGGTGTCAAAAATTTATTTTTTGTACAAGATGTACATTTGTTTTGGATGGTAATGTTCAAACAAACATTTAAAAGAAAATTGTTCAAGGAGAGAGAATCCAAATGAAAAAAGGGTATAAGTGGAAGATAAAATGCAAGTAACTAAAAATTTAATATGGCAGTTGAAATGATGTGGAAAAGGATTGGAAACGAAAACCAGTTATTTGAATAAAAACAATGATCGCAGTTATGTCGATAAAGGTGTAAAAAACTAGATGCACCCAATTGATTTTGAACTTTCAACCTTCAGCATACCAGCCAAATATCTCAGCTACTAGGCTATGGTGACATTTTGGAATTAGTGTTATCTTTAAGTCTCTAGCAGATCACAAGATAGTCTGAAATTCTTTTCATGAGTTACTAACAGTCTAATCTAAACCTTTATGTAGCTTGTTTCAAAAAGGCAATCCTGGCCCTGGGGACCTCTCCTTGCTTGAGTGCATACACCCTTCTAGAACAATGGTGTAAACAGTTAAGGAATTCATCTAGTGTTTCAGAAAATGTTAATGGATGTGTAGGCAGCTATACATTGTTGGTACTCAAGAATCATAGAACATTTGAAGTGCTGGTAGAAACAGAAAGAGTTTCATTGCATACGAGCTCTGTAAGAGAATTTGATACCCTTTATCTTACTAATGATTGTGAAGCTGTGTTGACATTATTGAGGGTTAAGGAACCTCTGACTTCGATAGTGGCATGCAGACAATTGTTGTTTAGTTATGTATGTGCTCAAATGGTAGAAGAGAGACATTTTCCGCGTGGGAAAGGGGGGGGGGGGGCAGAATATAGTTAAAAGTCACTGAATTACAGAACATGTTTCAGTGAGCAAACAGTAGTTACCAAGAGTAGCCTGACACTCTTGTGCTTGCGTATCATTAATTAAGTCTGCAGCTATTAAATTTGCTCAGCGAACTGCCTTGTGCAGTATTGTGGTGATTTAAAAATTTTGTAGATATTTTATGAGAATGGAATTAACATATTGTATCTACAGGAAACAAGGAATGTTAGTCTCATGAAGTTTGCAGGAGACTTTATGTCAAATCTGGAAAGTAGGAGAGAGTTATTGCAAAATTGAAGCTGGTTTTGAGTTATGCCTGGATAACTGAGGTTTCATGTTTTGGTCTGGGATACAGTTTTAATCTGTCAGGACATTTTAAAACAGTGCACACTCTGCCACAGAGTGAAAGGCTTATACAGATTGCTTGCAGACAAGTCCATAAAGTTACAGAAGACCTTTACTAGAATATGTATTGGTATAAATCCCAATAATCTGTGCAGTGTTACTGAATGTTTCATTGACAAATTGCCACCTAGACAACAAAGAACAAATTACACTTATTTCTTTTATTGCAGATCAGACACGACAGGGAGTTCCTTCTATAAACGGTGGACAGCCACAACTGCGAGGTATTTTGAAACCACAGACCATTACTTTAGAGCAACGGCAAGATGTGGAACCAGAAGAAGAGGATCAGTCACAGAAAATGACTGCAAACAAGGTATATATCCTACACATTGTAAAAATCTTGTACTATTTTGAAAGTACTGTAGCTGTTATAGAAGGATAAATATGTTTGTGGACAAACAGTAAAGTCGACATTGATGCCCTAAGGTTGGATATTGTTTGGGTGTTGTAGGAAGCTGGCAGTAGACTGTGTGAACTGCTTATGCCAGCACCATCTCGGTGAATTATGAGTACGTAACTGAAGTACTTTACATAGCAATGTTCAAACAGTATGATGTAATACTGGGAAGGCATTATTTGGGGGGCAATGTCTACAGGATGTAATAAATTCAATATAATGGAAGGAAACATTCCACGTGGGAAAAATTATATATAAAAACAAAGATGAGGTGACTTACCGAACAAAAGCGCTGGCAGGTCGATAGACACACAAACAAACACAAACATACACACAAAATTCAAGCTTTCGCAACAAACTGTTGCCTCATCAGGAAAGAGGGAAGGAGAGGGGAAGACGAAAGGAAGTGGGTTTTAAGGGAGAGGGTAAGGAGTCATTCCAATCCTGGGAGCGGAAAGACTTACCTTAGGGGGAAAAAAAGGACAGGTATACACTCGCACACACGCACATATCCATCCACACATACAGTGTGGATGACTCCTTACCCTCTCCCTTAAAACCCACTTCCTTTCGTCTTCCCCTCTCCTTCCCTCTTTCCTGATGAGGCAACAGTTTGTTGCGAAAGCTTGAATTTTGTGTGTATGTTTGTGTTTGTTTGTGTGTCTATCGACCTGCCAGCGCTTTTGTTCGGTAAGTCACCTCATCTTTGTTTTTATATATAATTTTTCCCACGTGGAATGTTTCCTTCCATTATATTGATATCATTAATTTGAATCCAACAATTATGTTTGTTAGTGTCACTGTTGCATTTCGAAATCTTTTCTGTCGTCTTATTTTCCTCTTTCTGTTTTTGCCAGTAGTTTCACTTTGTATTCACCTTCTCCTTTTTACCGTAATCTGCTATACTATTTTATCCCGCCTATATATATACTCAATAATACGTAACCCACTTCCAAACCATAACCAAAAAAATTTTTTTGCCGCTTTCAGCACTACCGCCGCTATAATATCCACCGTTTCTAGTTCACAAACAGCTCCTTTCACTTTTTAAACAACCATTTCGGCCAGTTCTAATAACTTTCGCTTTATTTCCATTTCCGTTTTTCCCACATCACTGATCATTTTTAGCCGCTTCCCACAGGTTTTAACGCCATTATTTCTTCGTCAGACAATTGTTAGCCTCATTTTCATAATCTGCCACCACAATACCACTCCTTTTAATATACTACACGCAGTTTTTTCGAAATTTTCCCGAATTTCTCCGTCCTTTAACGTGTTTTGGCGGCAACACAACCACCTAACCTTTATGCACATCGTTGTCTACCAACCCAAGTCCAACATAGCCCAGCTGTAACCAACACCTTTTCGCCTTTTTTCATTCCAGATCTCCAGTTTCTTTCCGGTTCACCTTTATCTCTCCCCATATATTTCTATTTTCATTTTCATTTCACCTCATGTTACACTTTCCACCTTCTAATACTATGTCACCCTCACAACACCCCCACAATGACCCCATTAAGTTTTATTTACATTCCCTCCGCAAAAGGTGTCTGTATGTGTGGATGGATATGTGCGTGTGTGCGAGTGTATACCTGTCCTTTTTTTCCCCCTAAGGTAAGTCTTTCCGCTCCCAGGATTGGAATGACTCCTTACCCTCTCCCTTAAAACCCACTTCCTTTCGTCTTCCCCTCTCCTTCCCTCTTTCCTGATGAGGCAACAGTTTGTTGCGAAAGCTTGAATTTTGTGTGTATGTTTGTGTTTGTTTGTGTGTCTATCGACCTGCCAGCGCTTTTGTTCGGTAAGTCACCTCATCTTTGTTTTTGGATGTAATAAATTAGTAGTTAACATGAACAAAAATATCAAATGATGTCTTGGGACATCACCTCACGTTCCTTAACCACTAGACATGCTTTTCGTAGCTCAAGGACAGTGAAGTGTACCAAAAACAACTATAGCACATGAAGTATAAGTTGTTACATAGAGGGGTTTTTTAAATGTTGTTTTGGATTAGGTTTTGCTGATGTTTTAAGGAAACAGGCTCTAGTGTTGCAGATGAGATTCTGTATGAGAAGTATCCAAAAGACCACTAAAGAAGTAAAAAGACATAAATATTAAAATGTTAAATATTTTTTGATTGTTAACAAAAATTAGCACAAAACAGCATTGTAAAGAATAAATCTACTGTGTAACAATATATATTTCATGTGTTGCAGAATAAAAAGAGACACACTGATAACAGTGAGATACTGCGAAAGAGCAGACTTAAGCAGAGTTTTTGCTTGGTGTTAGTGTCATTTTCTGAATCTACCCTTTTTGTGAGGTTTTTGGTTTTTTATATTGTGCTTCCATTTGATTTCCTCCACATTATTCTTGTTTAAATATGTATTTCTGTGCATACTTTTGGTCACTTAAAAATGCTAATACAAACCAAGGTAATTATAGCAGTCAAACTGTCAGCTTATTTTCCAACACTTCATTCAGTTTTCCAGTATAAAGAGAACTGGAGATGGGCTCTCAACTATTTCAAACCTTCCATGAACATAGAATCACTAGTGTCATGATTCATGTATGACATACAGCAGAGGAATTAAATGATTGCATTGATTGCTGTGCACCCTTTAGCTCCCTTAATGTCTGTTAATTGGGTTATAGGATCAGTGATTATAGTTAGAATGACATCAGGATTTTCATTCATGTTTTTGGTTTGATATATAATCTCTTCCATTTTATCTGCCTTGTTGTGTAATTACAACTGCACAGCATAAGTATACAGTAGTAACACTTTTTCATTCAGAACAAGGGTGCCCATACCCTGGGGGCAAGGGGCTCCATCCCTCACTCCACCTAGCTCTTGGGAAAGGAAAAAATATATCGTAGTCAGGCATCCGTATTATGCAGGTCTTTAACATGCTCGGAACTGGAACTTTTTATGGCTGCTTACAAGTCACTATTCATCTTCCAAAACATTAGAAATACTGCATACTCCCAGGTTTACAGGAGTAGCCCCCCTCCCACTTTACAAACTTTTGTATAGGTGCCCTTGACTCAGAATTATTGTGGATGATATATTTTGTAAAAATTCGATGTTTGTGATTTACTGTTACTGTCAAAGAATACTTCACCTCAAATTTAAGTAGATATCAATGTGAATAACCCCATCGGTGGGGTCAGGAGGTTGATGGAGTCAGGTGAAAGGTTTTGTAGGGGGCCTAAGGTTCTGAGGATTCCTTGAAGCTCCGCCTGGACATCAGGAATGGGATTACCTTGGGAAACTTTGTATGTGGTGTTGTCTGAAAGCTGACGCAGTCCCTCATCCACATACTCCCGACGATCAAGTACCACGGTCGTGGAACCCTTGTCCGCCGGAAGGATGACGATGGACCGGTCACCCTTCAGACCACGGATGGCCTGGGCTTCAGCAGTGGTGATGTTGGGAGTAGGGTTAAGGTTTTTTAAGAAGGATTGAGAGGCAAGGCTGGAAGCCAGAAATTCCTGGAAGGTTTGGAGAGGGTGATTTTGAGGAAGAGGAGGTGGGTCCCGCTGTGACGGAGGACGGAACTGTTCTAGGCAGGGTTCAATTTGGATAGTGTCTTGGGGAGTTGGATCATTAGGAGTAGGATTAGGATCATTTTTCTTCATGGCAAAGTGATACTTCCAGCAGGGAGTACGAGTGTAGGACAGTAAATCTTTGACGAGGGCTGTTTGGTTGAATCTGGGAGTGGGGCTGAAGGTGAGGCCTTTGGATAGGACAGAGGTTTCGGATTGGGAGAGAAGTTTGGAGGAAAGGTTAACTACTGAATTAGGGTGTTGTGGTTCCAGATTGTGTTGATTGGAATTTTGAGGTTTTGGAGGGAGTGGAGCTGGAAGTGGGAGGTTGAGTAGATGGGAGAGACTGGGTTTGTGTGCAATGAGAGGAGGTTGAGGTTTGCTGGAAAGGTTGTGAAGGGTGAGTGAGTTGCCTTTCCGGAGGTGGGAAACCAGGAGATTGGATAGTTTTTTGAGGTGAAGGGTGGCATGCTGTTCTAATTTGCGGTTGGCCTGTAGGAGGATGCTCTGAACAGCCGGTGTGGATGTGGGAGAGGAAAGATTGAGGACTTTTATTAAGGATAGGAGTTGACGGGTGTGTTCATTGGCTGAGTTAATGTGAAGGTGAAGGGTTAGGTGGGTGAGGGCAATGGATTGTTCAGTTTGGAACTGGTATAGGGACTGATGGAAAGAAGGGTTGCAGCCAGAGATGGGAATTTTAAGTGTGAGGCCTTTGGGGGTAATGCCAAATGTCAGACAAGCCTGAGAAAATAAAATATGCGAGCGTAATCTGGCTAGGGCCCATATATGTGGGCCACATCTGCTGGGGGCCCAGTCTCTCGCTCGTGAGGCAACAGCATGCTCATTCGACTCGAGGCAGCCGCACAGTACACACAGCCATGCCTTATGGTTATAATAGAGGGAAACATTCCACGTAGGAAATATATATCTAAAAACAAAGATGATGTGACTTACAAAATGAAAGTGCTGGCAGGTCGACAGACACACAAACAAACACAAACATACACACAAAATTCAAGCTTTCGCAACAAACTGTTGCCTCATCAGGAAAGAGGGAAGGAGAGGGAAAGACAAAAGGATGTAGGTTTTAAGGGAGAGGGTAAGGAGTCATTCCAATCCCGGGAGTGGAAGAACTTACCTTAGGGGGGAAAAAGGACGGGTATACACTCGCGCACACACACACATATCCATCCACACATATACACACAAGCAGACATATTTAAAGACAAAGAGTTTCCCTCTTTCCTGATGAGGCAACAGTTTGTTACGAAAGCTTGAATTTTGTGTGTATGTTTGTGTTTGTTTGTGTGTCTGTCGACCTGCCAGCACTTTCATTTGGTATATATATATATATAGAGGGAAACATTCCACGCGGGAAAAGCTTAAAACCCACTTCCTTTCGTCTTTCCCTCTCCTTCCCTCTTTCCTGATGAGGCAACAGTTTGTTGCGAAAACTTGAATTTTGTGTGTATGTATGTGTCTGTTTGTGTTTCTATCGACCTGCCAGCGCTTTCGTATGGTAAGTCACATCATCTTTGTTTTATATATTGAAACATTCCACGCGGGAAAAATATATTTAAAAACAAAGATGATGTGACTTACCATACGAAAGCACTGGCAGGTCAATAGAAACACAAAGAAACACATACATACACACAAAATTCTAGCTTTCGCAACCAATGGTTGCTTCGTCAGGAAAGAGGGAGGGAGAGGGAAAGGCGAAAGGATGTGGGTTTTAAGGGAGAGGGTAAGGAGTCATTCCAATCCCAGGAGCGGAAAGACTTACCTTAGGGGGGGAAAAGGACAGGTATACACTTGCGCACACACACACACACACACACACACACACACACACACACATCCATCCTCACATACACAGACACCATACACTAATTGGTGTCTGTGTATGTGCGGATGGATATGTGTGTGTGTGCGAGTGTATACCTGTCCTTTTTTCCCCCTAAGGTAAGTCTTTCCGCTCCCGGGATTGGAATGACTCCTTACCCTCTCCCTTAAAACCCACATCCTTTCGTCTTTCCCTCTCCTTCCCTCTTTCCTGACGAAGCAACCATTGGTTGCTAAAGCTAGAATTTTGTGTGTATGTGTGTGTGTTTGTGTTTCTATCGACCTGCCAGCGCTTTCGTATGGTAAGTCACATCACCTTTATATTTCCTACCCACCACCTTTTGCACATTACAATAACAGAAATTTTTCTGCAGGATAGGAGTTGTCAAGAAGAAACTTCCCTGGGCAGTGAACTCACTGATGGCATAGCCAAACTGGCTACCAGCAAACCGACTCTTGAGATTGGTATACCGGAAACAGACCTCCAATTGGTATTATGCCGTCAAGTTTTAGATGCCTGGAATATGGACTGGCTCACACTGACTTTGCCAGGCAAATTGCAGGTGATAAAGGAGAGTACGAATCTGCAGAGTCCTCAGTGCAGACCTCTCGCAAAGACTCTACCATCCTGTGCAGGTTTCGCATTGACCATACCTGGCTGACACATAGTCATCTTCTCTGTTGCAAGGACTCACCCCACTGTCGTCGTTGTCCCCATTTGACAGTGGTCCTCATTGTGCTGGACTGTCCCAATGTGGCTACCCTGAAGCGGACTCTTTAATCTCCCTGACTTGCTACCCCTAGTGTTATATTTTATTCATGAAATGGTGTTTTACCACTCTGTTTAGGAGAGGCCACTTAACCTTTTCGGCCCATTGAGGGCTTGGCAGAACACTCTGTTACCACCTCTGTACAGACTGAGCTGCAGCTATTTGGGTTTGGTGGTCCTGCCCAGTCCTCACACTACCTGCTTTTTTACTCTTCTTCTGTCCCTCTTCTGTGATCTGTTAGTCTTGTGCATCTTTTGTCTCTCCGTGCTTCTCTTGCCCTGTGCATGTTGCTAGCCTTTCCAAGGGAATCTTGGAGCAGAGTACCTCTGGTAACTGGCAGGTGCCTGGGGATGTATGTACCCTCATTGCTCTGTGCTTTCAGGGGCTTCTGTCTGCTCCCTGGATGGGGCAACTTGCATGCCTTTTTTTTCTCTGTCTCCCTTTCTTCTTTTTGTCCTGTACCTGAGCTTTGCTGATGTTCATAGACCTGGGGTTCTCTTCCTCTGGATCTTGCGCATAGGCTATCTCTGATCTACAGTCATATAGACTGATCGGTTTGAGGACAAAAGGACTGGTGATCCAGTAGTTTGGTCCCTTTAACCAACCAGTCAACCAGCCAAGGAGAAGATTTTTCAATTTGCTTCCATATTTTACTTTGCTATCATCTCAGATATTTTATATCACTGGATAAGTGATGAAAAAAATTGTTACTGCATTGTGCACCTGTTTTTGTGCTAAAGACAACCTGAATGAGGAGTAGTGAATGTCATTTTTACTTCTGCTTTTGCAGTTAGGAACATCGTTATTCCCTTTGAAATGCTGTGGATTATTTGCAACGAACTTCATGAGGGAATACCCAACTGCTTAAACAGATGCCTACAAGATGATTGTGGGTGAACATCAGTTAGAGTCTCGGTCCGGCACACAGTTTTAATATGCCAGGAAGTGTCATATCAGCACACACTCCGCTGCAGAGTGAAAATCTCATTCTGGAAACATCCCCCGGACTGTGGCTCAGCCATGTCTCCGCAATATCCTTTCTTTCAGGAGTGCTAGTCCTGCATGGTTCGCAGAAGAGCTTCTGTAAAGTTTGGAAAGTAAAAGACGAGGTACTGGCGGAAGTAAAGCTGTGAGGACGAGGTGTGAGTCGTGCTTGGGTAGCTCAGTTGTAGAGCACTTGCCCGCTGAAGGCAAAGGTCCCGAGTTCGAGTCTTGGTCCGGCACACAGTTTTAATCTGCCAGGAAGTTTCATCATATATTATTCTTACAGTGCATTTTTGAGCAATGAAGACTTTCTTTCTTAAAGAAGAGTTACCCCAGAACATTATTAATTGTGACAACATTGAATGAAAATGATTTGCCTTACCCCAACATATGCAATGATTCTAAGTGCAGCTGTGGCTGAACTAAGTTGTTATAGGAGTTTCAAAGTGTGCTTTCTCCAGTTTAAATTCTCGTCACTGTGAACACTTAAAAGTTTTGAAATTTTCACCCTATTTGTTATTTCCTCACCATGTGTTACACTTACTGTTGGTGTAGTATGCCTAGATGTGCAATGTTATTAATTGCCTCATGAATGTTAAAAAAAAAAATCTTGCTTTCTCTGCAGACTTCTGTGCAACTGAAAACTTCATAAGTTCTAAGGGAACTTGCATTACATCTCACGTGGCTTAAGACTCCCCACCAAATTACGCTCTGTGTTGGCAGCGGATACTGATTTGTCTTTGGCAGAATTTGCAAAGAAGGCTGATATCACGGCTAACCACTTAGAAGATTTTTTTGTTAGGTAGTTTCTTCATTTTCTGGGTGCGGCCCTGGGATGTGACCCCAAGCAAAAATTACAGCTCTGCCAAAGCACTGCCCTTTTATGCCTTGTGTATGCAATACTTACCACCTTCTGTATATGTGCATATCGCTGTCCCATGTGTATTGTCACCTCAATCTACGAGGAACAGTAGTAGACCTGAGACTGAAGCTTTGAGAACCAGATACGTGATTTCTCGCCATTCAGAATAATGTCCCCAGAGTGCAGTGGTTGTATTATTAGGTAAAACTTTGTGCATTTTTTTGGTTAGATATGACATTATCCATTGGTTGGCTATACCATCAATCTCATAAAACATCAGTTTATATAGGAGAACATTGTGATTCACACAGTCAGATGCCTTAGATAGGTCGCAGAAAATACCAATCGGCACTTTTTTAAATTTGTTGAGTGAACGTATAAGTGGCATTCTCACCAGAACAACTCCTCTGAGGCCCAAACTGTGACATTTTCTGGGGATATTATTGTTGCTCAGATGAGATATTATTCTAGAATACATGAACTTCTCAAAAAATTTTGGGAATGATATGAGCAGTGAAACAGGTTCATAGTTATTGAAATCTCTCCTATCACTTTCTTAAAGGGTGGTTTGACAATGGCATACTTCAGTCTCTGGAAAAAGGCATTGAGTTAGTGATGCACTATATATTACAGATAAATCATAAATTACTATACAGAGTGATTCTTAATGACATTAAAAACCCCTGAAGTGATGTAGAGAACTTTGACATAAGTAATTTGATATAAAACACTTGGGGTCACAAATGTCGGGAAATACCCCAAAACTAAATTTTGAACATGTGAGTGCCACCAGATGATGTACCTCACCACACATGCAGGCGTTGGGCTTGTTAATCCTACTCTTACTGATAGAGGTCACTGCCACATATTGCTTTGCTGTGTTATTCTGTTTTCGTAATTGTAAACTGAATCATTGTAGTATTGGATTACCACTATCGCAAGCACTACCATATAATGAAGAACGAATACAGAGTACCCAAGTGGATCAAAGTGAAACACTGCCCCCCTTCCAGCGGGGGTAGGATCGACAAGTCCAATTCCTACACCTGCGAATAGATATGTCATCTGGTGACATCACATGTTCAATATTTGTCATTCACTTTTGGGGTATTTCCTGACATTTGCAACCCCATGTGCCTTATCTCAAACTACTTGTCTCGACTTCATCTACATCACTTTAGGGGTTTTTAAACATTAATAATAATCTGCCTGTATAGGAACAAATCTTTAGCATTCTTTTGGAAACACCGTCAAAACCAGATGAGCTTTTAATTTTGAGAGAATACATAGTGTTCCACTTTCAGGAGGCGAAGCTGGTGATCCATTCTTATGATTGAATTCTATGATAGTTACTTTTTAACAGAGTATTATGATTTTTCTCTTGGACTGTTTGTCCCTATACTTGTGCTGTATTTGAGAAATGATTATTAAATATATTTGGTACCAGTGACCAATCATTTATGCCCCCCCATTCAGTTCGATAGTCAGGTTATCCTGTTCTGTTGCTAGTTGTCCTCACCCTCAATTCACTAAATTCCAGTCTGTTCTAGGAATAACTGATTCCTGTCGTGATGTGCATCTTCATTGATTTTTTAATAACTTCTTAGTAATTTTGAATAGTGTTCATAATGTGCAACTACTACAGGGTCTCTACTTGTTCTTGCCAACAGATACATTTCCCTTTTCCTTTCACAAGATACTTCAATTCCTCTATTGTTCCATGGTTGTCTTACATGGTTGTTCAATGTCCTTGCAGAGTACCTATTTTGAAATAATGATATAAATTTGTCATCAAATAGAATAATTTTTTGGTTAGCATTTGGTTCAGTGAGTTACAGCAGGAATCATTAACTTATATACACTCCTGGAAATTGAAATAAGAACACCGTGAATTCATTGTCCCAGGAAGGGGAAACTTTATTGACACATTCCTGGGGTCAGATACATCACATGATCACACTGACAGAACCACAGGCACATAGACACAGGCAACAGAGCATGCACAATGTCGGCACTAGTACAGTGTATATCCACCTTTCGCAGCAATGCAGGCTGCTATTCTCCCATAGAGATGCTGGATGTAGTCCTGTGGAATGGCTTGCCATGCCATTTCCACCTGGCGCCTCAGTTGGACCAGCGTTCGTGCTGGACGTGCAGACCGCGTGAGACGACGCTTCATCCAGTCCCAAACATGCTCAATGGGGGACAGATCCGGAGATCTTGCTGGCCAGGGTAGTTGACTTACACCTTCTAGAGCACGTTGGGTGGCACGGGATACATGCGGACGTGCATTGTCCTGTTGGAACAGCAAGTTCCCTTGCCGGTCTTGGAATGGTAGAACGATGGGTTCGATGACGGTTTGGATGTACCGTGCACTATTCAGTGTCCCCTCGACGATCACCAGTGGTGTACGGCCAGTGTAGGAGATCGCTCCCCACACCATGATGCCGGGTGTTGGCCCTGTGTGCCTCGGTCGTATGCAGTCCTGATTGTGGCGCTCACCTGCACGGCGCCAAACACGCATACGACCATCATTGGCACCAAGGCAGAAGCGACTCTCATCGCTGAAGATGACACGTCTCCATTCGTCCCTCCATTCACGCCTGTCGCGACACCACTGGAGGCGGGCTGCACGATGTTGGGGCGTGAGCGGAAGACGGCCTAACGGTGTGCGGGACCGTAGCCAAGCTTCATGGAGACGGTTGCGAATGGTCCTCGCCGATACCCCAGGATCAACAGTGTCCCTAATTTGCTGGGAAGTGGCGGTGCGGTCCCCTACGGCACTGCGTAGGATCCTACGGTCTTGGCGTGCATCCGTGCGTCGCTGCGGTCCGGTCCCAGGTCGACGGGCACGTGCACCTTCCGCCGACCACTGGCGACAACATCGATGTACTGTGGAGACCTCATGCCCCACGTGTTGAGCAATTCGGCGGTACATCCACCCGGCCTCCCGCATGCCCACTATACGCCCTCGCTCAAAGTCCGTCAACTGCACATACGGTTCACGTCCACGCTGTCGCGGCATGCTACCGGTGTTAAAGACTGCGATGGAGCTCCGTATGCCACGGCAAACTGGCTGACACTGACGGCGGCGGTGCACAAATGCTGCGCAGCTAGCGCCATTCGACGGCCAACACCGCGGTTCCTGGTGTGTCCGCTGTGCCGTGCGTGTGATCATTGCTTGTACAGCCCTCTCGCAGTGTCCGGAGCAAGTATGGTGGGTCTGACACACCGGTGTCAATGTGTTCTTTTTTCCATTTCCAGGAGTGTAAATAATAAATACCTGGGTGCAGTAGGGATGTGAAATAGAAGGAGCACATAGACTCAGACTTGGGTAAATAATGTTAATTCAGTTTATTGGTGGAATACTGGGGAAATGCAGTCAGTTAAAAAAAAAGGAGGCATACAAATCACTCATCTGACCCTTCCTAGAATATTGCTCAAGTTTGTGGGATCTGTACCAAATGAACTAACAGGGTATATTGGGTGTATACAGAGAACAACATCACAGATGGTCACAGTTTTATTTGATCCATGGGAAAGTATCACAGAGATGCTGGAGAAAATGAACCGGCAGATTCTTGAAGATAGACGTAAACCATACTGAGAAAGCATACTTACAAAGTATCAAGAACAGGCTTCAAATGATGGCTCTAGGAATATACTGAAACCCTCTACATATCCCTCCTGTGGGGATAGTGAGGACAAGAATTGATAAATTACAACATGCATGGAGGCATTTAGTCAATCATTCTTCCCACACTCCATATGTGAATGGAATGTGAAAAACCCTAATAACTTGGCTGTACCATCTGCCATGCACTTCGCAGTAATTTGCAGATTATAGATGTAGGTGCAGAGAAGAACATCACAGATGGTCACAGTTTTATTTGATCGAAGAATAGCTTATAACTGTGTTGTTCATCATTCATACTGGTCATCAAACACCTTTGTAGGAAACCACACCTGAAGTAGTGTTTGTCTTGTAAAGACCTCCTTGTGTGGAAGATAACAATTTCTCAAAGCATTTCTGTAAATGTGGGTGTATTCATTCATTCATTCATTCCAAAACCAAAGAATAGCTTAAAAGTTTCAGTGACAGTAGAATCAATAATGTAGTGTAGCGCTCAACATGTGCTGCATACACTGTGTGACACAGTTTTTGAATGAAAATGGTGTATATGCATCACTAGGCAGCTGTCATATTTGCAACAATGACATAACATCTGTGTGGATGTTGGCATTTATTGCATGGACAGACTAGTAATGGGATGTTCATATCTGTTTGAAGAGTCTATTTGAGCATGTTGAAGAAATAGTGTAATGTGTGTGCAGTTTATTGAATGTTTGGATCAGTAATAGTTTCATGTTACATAAAAAAATAACCCCTTTGTTTTTTTGTCATAGTTGTGTGACTGTATTAGACAAGGAGAATTTGTGGTATGACATGCATAATGAGCCAAGTTTGCATAAAATGAAAAATATCCCCAGGAATCAGAAGGTAAAATGTTAAAAATAACTGAGCCAGTATTAAAAATGTATTCCACTTTTCAGGCTAGTGAATATATTTATTTTACCATGGCATTTGCCATCTATTGCTGCTATTACTGTGTTTGTGACAGATGTCTTTGTTGATAAAATTTACTTGAATTTTCCTTCGTTGCAAGTGGTTAAATATCTAAGAGCTTTGGAACCGCTGCTCCTCAGGTACTATCAAGTAGTGATTGCTGCTCTTCTTACTTAGCCATGCTACAGCCTATGATCTCTTTGGTGCCCAGTCCTGCACCTTATAAGATAACATTTTTGTTGAGCACCTACTTCGACCTTCTGGTGGCTGGGTTCCAAGCTGTGCTTAGCCACAAGCCATCATCTTTATTGTGTATGTGACCATTTATTATTTATCTTGATTGCTTCTTTTATGACTCTATCCCGCAAACCATTTAATGGCATTGGACCACATGAAGTTTGTAGTGGAGGTAGAGATAGATAGCACCTTGCTGTTTCTTTGCATCGTACTTTGCTGAAAACCAAATGTGTGTCACAGCCCCGGTGTTTAATGGAGACCAACCTATATGTTCCAGTGTCTGCATGTTACCTGCTACAATCATCCAACACCGAAATGGTCTATTCTGAGGATCTCGATGCATTGAGGCAGAAGCTGTTTCAGATGCTGAAATCTTGCCACAAGAATTCAGGCACTTACAAAAAAAATCAATAAAAACAGCTGAAACAAGTGACAAATTTTGCAAGTCATTCCACTAAATACATTTAAGCAGAAGGCCCCCGAGGAGGAAATGATGAAACTTGTGTTTTTTGCCATTGTGTGGCTCAGAGATTGGAAAGATTAACCCCACCTAAAGAGGCATTAAATTGATTCAGTCTTCAAGCTTCATACAAATTGTTCATACAAAATGTTTCTGTTTTCTCCAGTGCTAATCCCTCTTTGCATATGTGACCAATAAATATACTGTCAAAAGTACACCCATACATCTTTTCTGCATGTCTCCAGTTTTTAGCCGTCTGTCTCTTCATTTCAAGAATGAAAATGTCAGTTCTGAAATAAAAAAGGTTATACTTCTTCCAGTTATGTACAACAGAGATAGTATTTCTGTCTTCAACAGCTGAAGAAAAAATGTTACCTTTATGTAGATCGCAGAAATGAATTTTGCATGATGTATGTCCAATGAAAATATAACCAGCAACATATGATAGACTTATTGCAACTTACAAATAGAAGTAAAAGTAAAATTTTGATCTGCTACAGCTCATACTGCCACTGTCTATATTTTTGGTGTTTCCCTGGGATGAACTACTAGTATGGTGGTGTAATGAACTTATTTGGACAGTCAGTGCCATCTGTTGTAATTTTCTTTGTGTGGATACTGTTTTTTTCTGCATTTGATTGAGCAGCTCAGTGTCATCTTCACATTTTCCACATCTCCTGATTAATTCCGCTTTTCATTTGCCCAAAGTGAATATGTTCAGTGTTCTCTAAGGTTATAATAAAGCATTTTGTGGCCTTTACAGTAAATGCGGCTCCTTCTCAACAGCTTTTTAAAATTTTGTGAAACTAAAAAAATATATAGCTGTTGATATAACCAGAATAAAATGCCGAAAACAATTTTTCATTGGAATCAACGAAAGTAAGGATAAATGCACCATATCATGTTGTCATCAAATTAATTCATGTGTACTTTTAGCTAGGATATTGTACAAAGTAGAGTGAATACTTCAGGCTGGGTCTGGGTATTAAGTTTGTGATGCTTCACATTAACTTTATTGCAAAATATAGCTTCTACATATTCTAAATTTATCTTGGGGAAAATGTAAATCTCAACGATGTAAGTTTTGGTCATGGTGGACTACATCCAGTATGTCCTTCATCTGTCTTATACTAACAGATTTCTTTTTTCTCTTTGTACCTGCAGCTTCTGGAATCTGTAGCCAGATCTCGTGCTTCAGATTTGGGAGTGGTTTGTGATGCTATCCATTATTTGAGTAATGATTCCACAAAATCCGAAGATGGAGATTATATTTGTCGGAGCACTGATAATTTTTGCAGTGATGATGAGCAGCAAGAGGAACTCAGCAGGGCTCCCACTAGTGACACCTGTAAAACAGTACGTTTTGGACCTGTTTGTATCAAGGAATTTGAGAAAGATACATTGTCGTCATCAGGAAAAACAGCAACAAATTCTAGACCTCCCATCTTCAGAAGGTTGGGTGCCAGGAGGAAAGGAATATAACAGATTACTGTATTTGCAGCTCACAATATCTATTTAACGTATATCTTCTTGGTGTGTCCATCTTTAAGAAACCAATTTAGTATTCTTTTGTACGTTATGTTGTAAACATAGTATATTGCAAGATGATTGATGTACAGTGGATGTATTATTTACAGCAGAACTTTTTTCTAATAAAAATTAATATATATTACCATCAGTTTATCACCAGAAAATATATAATCTACCCTGCAGTTTTGTGAATTTTTGTACCAGTTTATCTGGTGGCTGCTGTCCCATCCCCCCCCCCCCCCCCCCCTGTCTTCCCTCCCTCTCTTACCCTCTGCCACAAACGCATCTTCACATTTTCTTCTGTAGGATCTCAAACTTTCATTTTGTATTGAAATGTTTGTTACATTTATAATAAATGAAGGCTTTCCAAATATTAAATTAAGAATGTTAAAACGGGCTGAAGCACGTAATATGACAGTTTTTACGGAGTTATCTAGTGACAAAGATTGTATACAAACTACACTATATATGTGGTTATAAGAGGTCTTATTATTCCTTTCTGTGTACTTCCCTTGGAATGTTAACTAAAGCAATTTTTGTGTAAACTATTAGATTCTGTATCCAAAAAGATCAAGATTCTTGTATGGTGTTGTTAAGAAAGAAATTGGGGTGAGCCACATGTAGTTTACTTGGAGGCACTACTCTGAGAGGTGCAGTGAAAGACCTCAAGCACATCATCCACTCCCCCACCCCTTCCCCGAAAGGGTCAGCTTTTAAGGGAATATATAAAAAATCAAATCGTGCAGCTTGAGATGTTTGGTAAGGATACAACTTGTGGCATATTCCATACTAAGATTTAAGGTGTGTTGAATTGGTCTGAGTGAGGCGGTATATACTGCAACTGAAAATTGATATTTTCAAATCAATCTTCTTTCACAGACAGTTAACAAGCCTGGGAAATATGGTGGTAAGTGCCCTAATAAGCAAAACAGAGGCAATGATATCACAATTGAGAGCCTTGACAGGGAAATAAATTAATATTTATCTTTGATGGAAAGCTGATCTTGTTGCTTGTGATGAGTGACATTCTTTTATTTTTGAATGTAGATTTTGCTGCTGACTACACCAGATTCCAATGTACAAACAGCTTTCTTATTTTGCTCCTTGAACTCATAAGGAAAAATTGTTTTCTTCAGAAAGTCAAGGATAAGAAATTTTCAGTTCAGGAATTGTGTTGTCGTTCAGGGCGTTTCTAAGTGTATCTTGCCTGCTTATTGTCAGTGACTTAGGTATCTGTTACAATTTTAAAAATTTGTCAATAACATTACACTGTGTAGCCTTTATTCTCAAAATTTTGTAATAATTGGTATTGTGTTTGTTGTATTTTGAATAAGTATTGTAAAAAAGGTCTCTGTATTCCAGATTGTGTACAAAGAGTATTACAGCTACTGCTGGCACAGTTGTAAGACTATTTTATTTGCAATTGTTAAATGATTACTTGGGTTTTGCATCTG
This sequence comes from Schistocerca americana, assembly GCF_021461395.2. Classification (NCBI taxonomy): domain Eukaryota; kingdom Metazoa; phylum Arthropoda; class Insecta; order Orthoptera; family Acrididae; genus Schistocerca; species Schistocerca americana. The sequence continues at coordinate 226,485,295 of NC_060119.1, forward strand.
AAGCACTACCAGATTTAATTATTTATATTTGTGGATTGCTTTACATTTTAAAAGCATGTCACGAGGCAGTGTTGACTGAAAATGATCTCAGTGTTTCTTTAGTTACTATTCTTATTGGTCGTAACCTGTGTTTGCAAATCATAACATATGTTTTTGTATGTTATACTACAATTAAATTCAAAAATTATTTTCAATTGTAGGACATAATAAATGTCTAAGAAGTTAACCAAAAAGTGAAAATTGGTTTTATGTTTTACCTTATTTACCTCAAAGGGATCCTCCTCCCCTCCCCCAAAACCATCCCTTGCAGACATTTCAGGAATTCCTCACATCCAATGTTGCCTCCCAGTCCTTCTTAAAAAACATCCCGACAACCTCCAACATCACCCCAGCTGAATCCCGTGCCATTAAGGAGCTGAAAACAGACCGCTCTATTGTCATCCTCCCAGCGGATAAAGGCTCCACAAGTGTGGTACTTGACCGTGTGGAGTATGTGGCAGAAGGACTGCGTCAACTCTCTGACACCTCAACCTACAAAGCTGTTACCCAGGATCCCATTCCCTCCATCCAGACTGAGCTGCAGAAAATCCTAAAAATCCAAGGTCCCTCACAAGGCCGCACAACGACTTCCATAGACTTACTCACTCCACCTGAGCCACGTACCCCTACCTTCTACCTATTACCCAAAATCCACAAAGAAAACCATCCTGGCCATCCCATTGTAGCAGGCTTCAAAGCCCCAACAGAACGTATCTCAGCTCTGGTAGACCAACACCTCCAACCTATCACCCGCAGACTCCCATCCTACATCAAAGACACAAACCACTTCCTAGAACGCCTCAAATCCATTCCCACTCCTCTCCCACCTGAAACCTTTCTTGTCACCATAGATGCTACATCCCTTTACACAAACATCCCACATACCCATGGTCTCTCTGCCCTTGAGCACTACCTCTCCCAACGCCCACCCGAAGATCTTCCAAAAACCTCGTTCCTTATCACACTTACTAACTTCATCCTCACCCATAATTACTTCACTTTTGAAGGCCAGACCTACAAACAAATCAGGGGAATGGCCATGGGAACCAGGATGGCTCTGTCCTATGCCAACCTCTTCATGGGCCGCATGGAGGAGGCTTTCCTGAAGACCCAACAGCTGCTTCCCCATGCCTGGTATAGGTTTATAGATGACATCTTTGTGGTCTGGACTCATGGTGAAGAAACACTCCTTAATTTCCTCCATAACCTCAACTCCTTTTGGAATCTGAATTTCACCTGGTCCTTCTCCAAAACCCAAGCCACCTTCCTGGATGTTGACCTTCATCTTGTTGAAGCTCACATCCACACCTCTGTCCATATCAAACCCGCAAACAAACAACAGTACCTTCACTTTGATAGCTGCCATCCATTCCACATCAAACGCTCCCTTCCCTACAGCCTACGTATTCGTGGCAAACGTATCTACTCTAGTGATGAATCCCTCAACAATTACATCAATAACGTGACCAGTGCTTTCCTCTCCCGTAACTATCCTGCAGACCTTGTCCACAAACAGATCTCCCGAGCAATACATTCCTCCCCGTCCAACAACAATGTTCCTACCCCCAGACCACACAGAAGCATCCCCCTTGTCACCCAATATTATCCTGGCCTCGAATACATCAACAAATTACTCCGCCAGGGATATGACATTCTCAAGTCAACCCCTGAAATGAGATCATCCCTTGACAAAATTCTCCCCACATCACCCAGAGTTGCCTTTCGTCGCCCCCCTAACCTCCGTAACATCCTTGTTAAACCCTACAATATTCCCAGACTACCTTATCTACCCAGCGGTTCCTGCCCCTGTAACTGACCCCGCTGCAAAACCTGCCCCATGCATCCCCCCACAACCACCTACTCCAGCCCCGCTACTGGTAAAACATACACAATTCAAGGCAGGGCCATGTGTGAAACTACACACGTCATTTATCAGCTGACATGCCTGCACTGCACAGCCTTTTACATCGGTATGACAACAACTAAACTGACTGAGCGCATGAACGGACACAGACGAACTGTCCGCCTAGGAGATGTCCTATACCCAGTAGCAGAGCATGCCCTCCAGCATAATTCTAGGGACCTAGGAACCTGCTACACCGTATGTGCCAATTGGCTTCTCCCACCCAACACCAGTCCCTCTGAACTGCGGAGATGGGAACTTGCACTCCAACACATCCTTTCACCCTGCCTTCCCCCTGGACTGAACCTACGTTAAACAACCTCACTCCCATTTACTCTTCAGTCTTCTCCTCTTTCCCTTTCCTCTTTAGCCATTCGCACGTCTTTTCATCCTACATAGTTGTGTTTATCTTTATACTATATACCTCTTTACTTCTGTATGCATCCTCTTTGGTTTGAAGCTGGCACAGTACTTACAGTAGAATATCTTTGGCTTTCCTCTGACAACCATGCTTCCATCCTTGCTACCATCCCTGTTTTCCTTTCCCTGTTGCTTCATAACCTGGGTTGTGAGTAACTGAATCCACTTTCCCTTCTTCCCTTTCTTTCCCCTCTCTCCTCCCTGATGAAGGAACATTTGTTCCGAAAGCTAGGAACCTAAGGTTTCGGTTCTGTTTTTTGTGTATCTATCGGCTGTACTGAGCTGAGGTAAGTATTGGCCAGCCCCTCTATCTCTTTGTTAGTATTTGTTTCTTACCTTATTTTGTCTCAGAGAGACAAAATTCAAATGTTTGTAAAACAGAGATCATTTCGCTAAGCTGTATCCTGGAGGAAACAAAAACAAAACTGTATGGCAATGTTTGTAAAAGATATTCCTTGTCTTTGGCACCTCCCACTAACTATATTGTTGTCTTCAGTATTATTCATTGTTGTAGTTGGCTGTGATGAGTAGGTGAATACAAAGAAGAATAGTGTGTTTGTGATGACAATAAGGTGCTGGTGTTGTTGATTACAATGTAATAATCACCAATAGTTAATTAACAATATATTTTCATGTTCATCATGCTTCTCAGTGATATGTACCATGTTTAAGGAAAGATTCGGTATGAGAGGTTGAAATAAACTTAAAATTGAGTTTTTCTACAAACAACCACTCACTCTTATGTGTAACTGGAAACTTTAGAGAATCACTCAGCTCACTAATAGTTATGTCCCTATTATAGTGTGATAATTGGAGAAGATTTTAATTGTCCCACAATCAGTTGGGATAATTACAGTTTTTGAAATAGTGAATGTGAGAAGGCATTCTACAAAGCAGTATTAAACGCTTTCTTTGAAAACTATGTTGGGCAGATAATTTGGAATCCCACTCGTGCTGGAAATACATTTAATGGCAACAACTAGACCTGACCTCTGTGAAGACATCCACATTGAAACTAGCATCAGTGATAGTGAGGAAGTTTTACTAAAAATGGCAACTAAAACAAGTAGGAAAATTTACATGTTCAACACCTCAGAGAGGAACTTTCAGCATGCGTCTCTGGGCAGGAACATGTAGAGAAACTGTGGCTCAGGTTTAGAAGCACTGGATCAGTATGTGCCTTGTAGAACAGTTCATGATGGGAGGAACCCTCCATGGTATAATGCCTCTGTAAGGGAACTTAAAAGAAAAGCAATGACAACTGCCCAATAGGTGCAAAACAAAGTGTAGGGCTGTAGATAGAAAAGCAGTAAATAAATTGTATTATGCTGTCAAAAAGACGTTACATAAAGACTTAAGTGAATGTTGTAATAGAATTGTATTGAAAGACCTCTCATAGAATTGTATTGAAAGACTTCTCACTAACCAAAAGAAATTCTGGCTATGTGTCAAGGATTACAGTGATACCAAAGGACACAGAAACCAAAATTATTGCTAGCAAAGTAAAAGCAGAATTGCTGAAGTCCGTTTTTGGATGTTGCAGGGAAGTGTGTTGGGACACTTGCTGTTCAGTGATCTGGCAGACAGTATTAAAAGTAATATCATACTTTTTGCAGGTGATGCAGTTCTCTAGAATGAAGTGGAGTCCGAAAGTAGCTGCACATATATCCAGTCTTGATAAGATGAAAATGGTGCAAATGTGGACAACTCGAGTAAAATTGTGCGCATCACTAATTGTGAAATGTAGTATCCTCTCATTACACTGTCAGTGAGTCCTCATTGGAATCAATCAACTCATGAGAATACTTAGGTGTAGCAGTTTGTAGGGATATGAAATGGAATGATCAGATAGGCTCAGTTGTAAGAAAATCAGGTGGTAGAAAGTGGTTCATTGTTAGTTTACTGGGAAAATACTATCAATGGTTGCATACAAAACCCTGATGCATCCTATCCTAGAATATTGCTCAAGTGTGTGGAATGTGAGGGACCAATATTAATTAGGATTAATAGGATATTGAATCTGTTTGTAAAAGAACTTTCAGGAACCAGGTGCTAGCAATATTGGAGTCTACTTTGGTGTCTGTGTCGACCACTATACCTCAACGATATTGTGAATTCTTACCTCTACCCCCTCTGTTTGGTATATTTCACCACAGATTTTCCATTGCCGTATTTTGTATAGTCTCTCCTTCTTGCAACAAGCTACTTTATTTTAACTATGTATGTTAGTTTTTGCTTCTCTGATGTAACATTGATGCCACAATTCACAGATTTACTTTGAAAACTTCTGCTGAGGTGAAGAGAAATTGCCTCGAAATGTGACAAATTAGAATGGACATCCAATACTTCATCCAACTGATTGATATTGTGTAGGTCATTTGTAAGATGGTCAGTTGTGAATCCATTAATTGCTGCTGTTTTTATTATAAACCATTGAGTCTGAGTAGTCATGTCATCTATTGTGATTAACCAGCATATAATTTAGCAGTTCATTTATAACTAAGTTAATGTTATATCTAAAAACAAAGATGATGTAACTTACTGAACGAAAACGTTGGTATGTTGATAGACACACAAATAAACACAAACACACACACAAAATTCAAGCTTTCGCAACCAACGGTTGCTTCATCAGGAAAGAGGGAAGGAGAGGGAAAGATGAAAGGATGTGGGTTTTAAGGGAGAGGGTAAGGAGTCATTCCAATCCCAGGAGCGGAAAGACTTACCTTAGGGGGAAAAAAGGACAGGTATACACTCGCGCGCACACACACACACACACACACACACACACACACACACACACACACACACACACACATATATCCATCCGCACATATACAGATACAAGCAGACATTTGTAAAGGCAAAGAGTTTGGGCAGAGATGTCAGTCGAGGCAGAAGTACAGAGGCAAAGATGTTGTTGATTGACAGGTGAGGTATGAATGGCGGCAACTTGAAATTAGCGGAGCTGGAGGCCTGATGGGTAACGGGAAGAGAGAATATACTGAAGGGCAAGTTCCCATTTCCGGAGTTCTGATAGGTTGGTGTTGGTGGGAAGTATCCAGATAAGCCGGATGGTGTAACACTGTGCCAAGATGTGCTGGCCGTGCACCAAGGCATGTTTAGCCACTAAGTTAATGTTAACTAAACTGATAACATTTCTAAGTACAAAAATGTTACCTCTTAGTGCGCTGCTACTTTGTAAAATTCTGTAGGGAAGGTTCACAATTGATACCAAAGTGGTAAGTAATATTTGTGAGTTATATACGTCTACTTTGACATCGACATTTACATCCATACTTTGCAAACCACTGTGAAGTGTATGGTTATTCCCAAAATACCACAGTTCACATTCCATTTGTGTACGGAGTGCAGAAAGAATAAGTGCTCAAATGCCTCTGTATGTGCTGCAGTTAGTCTAATCTTATCATCCAGTATCTAGAAGAATGATAAATGTATTCCTAGATTCTTAATTTATGTGTGATTCTGGGCACCACGGAAGTAGGCTTTCACAGGCTGGTTAGTATGGTGTTACATACCACTCCAGAGGAGGGGTGTGTATTCTTACTCACAAATGAAAACCATAAACCAAAGTTATAATAAAGATCAGCACAAATATACAAATTTGTTGCATGTGGAGAACTACACTGAGGAACAGCATGTCTTCAAAATGGCATGATGTTCACAGTAACTTCACGAGAGGAGCTGCCTGTGAGGACAGAAATACACACTGAAGAGCCAAGGAAACTGGTACACCTGCCTAATATCAAGCAAGGCCCCTGCGAGCACACAGAAATGCTACAACGTGACGTGGCATGGCCTCTACTGTCTGAAGTAGTGCTGGAGGGAATTGACACCACGAATCCTTCAGGGCTGTCAATAAAACCGTAAGAGTATGAGGGGGTGGAGATCTCGTCTGAACAGCACGTTGCAAGGTATCCCCGATTTGCTCAATAATGTTCACGTCTGGGGAGTTTGGTGGCCATTGGAAATGTTTTAACTCAAAAGTGTATTCCTGGACCCATTCTGTAGCAATTCTGGACATGTGGGGTGTCGCATTGTCCTGTTGGAATTGCCCAAGTCAGCCAGAATGCACAATGGACATGAATGGATGCAGGTAATCAGACAGAATGATTACGTACATTTTCTCCATACCTGTACACATCCATCCGCTTACTACAATTTGAAATGAGACTCGAACGACCAGGCAGCATGTTTCCAGTCATCAACAATTCAATGTTGGTGTTGACGGGGCCAGGTGAGCTATAAAGCTTTGTGTTGTGCACTTATCCAAGGGTACATGAGTGGGCCTTTAGCTGCAGAAGCCCAGGTCGATGTTGTTTCATTGAATGGTTCGCACGCTGACACTTATTGATGCCCCAGCATTTAAATCTGCAGCAATTTGTGGAAGGGGATGCACTTCTGTCACATTAAATGGTTCTCTTTAGTCGTCATTGGTCCCTTTCATGCAGGATCTTTTTCCAGCCGCAGCGATGTCGGAGATTTGATGTTTTACGTTATTCCTGATATTTACAGTGCACTCATGAAATGGTCGTACGGTAAAATCCCCACTTCATCACTGCCTCGGAGATGCTGTGTTCCATCGTTCATGCGCCAACTATAACACTACATTCAAACTCACTTAGATCTTGATAAACTGCCACTGTAACATCAGTAACTGACAACTGTGACAGACTTTTGTTGTCTTATATAGATGTTGCCAACAGCAGTGCCATATTCTGCCTGTTTACATATATCTGTATTTAAACACACATGCCTATACTAATTTCTTTGGCACTTAAGTGTATAAGCTTCTAGCATCATAGACTTACGTTGGAGAACAGCAACATCCTCAGAGAATGTATGTCGATGTCGCTTACAATGGTTATAAAGGAACTCGAATGAACTGTTAATGAAAGGTCATTCTGATTCCATCACTCCTTGTATAAACTTGTATGTAGAGGATTTATGTTGAACATTCTGATTTGATGCTTAATTAAAATATAATATAGAGGATAATTGTCACTCACCTTGTAGAGGAGATGAGTTGCAGACAGGCACAAGAAAAATACTGCCAAACAGGGTAGGGGTGGGGGACAGTAAAGTGCTGCATGTGGGAGCTTGCAGGGGTGTGGTGGAGACAAGGTAAGGCAGTTGGGTGCAGTAGGTAGGCTAGATGGAGGTGGGGAGGGGGAAGGAAGGGGTGGAAAAGAAGAGGAGGGGATAAAAGGAACTGTGGACATGTTTGTGGAATAGAAGGTAGAAGGCTGTGTAGTGCTGGAGTTGAGGGCAGGGAAGGGGATAAGTGGTTGAACGATGGGACTAATGGAGCGTGAGCACAGGGAGTTTACGGGGACATACGAGATAATGCAGGAAGAGTTCCCACCTGCACAGTTCACAAAAGCTGGAGTTGGTGCAGGCTGTGAAGCAGTCATTGAAGTGAAGATCATTGTGTTCTGCAGCATGCTCAGTAGTAGATTGGTCCAGCTGTCTTACGTTGAGGAGGGCCAGGTGAAGTGAATGGGGGAGACAGTGTTGAGGTCCTGGAGGAATGTGATCTTCATCATCTGGATCGAGGGTAGGGACACTGTATCAGCATTCTTCCAGAACCTCAACACCTTCTCCCGCATTCACTTCACCTGGCCCTCCTCAACACAAGCCACCTTCCTCGATATTGGCCTTCACTTCAAAGATGGCTACATTGGTGCCTTTGTCCATATCAAACTTACCAACCACCAGCAATACCTCCACTTCAACAACTGTCACCCAGTCCATACCAAGAAGTCCCTTCCATATAGCCTAGCGATCTGTGACCATCACAACTATATTGATGAGCTGTCCCTCTTCAAATATATCAAGGATCTCGCTGAGGTCTTCACAGACCAAAACTATCCTTCTAACATTGTACAGAAACATATCTCTTGCGACTTATCTCTCCAGTCTTGCGCCCTCCAGGAGTTCCACTGTCCAGCCACAAAGTTGCATTCCTGACATGACTTAACACTATGCCGTCTGGCGACACTGCAGTGGTGTCGTGTGCAAAATAGTGGTCAGCAGCCGGTGACATCACAGTGGCGTGTGTGTAGTATCGCCCAGTGACCCGTGCCACCACATTCGTGTCATGAGCATAGCATCGCACAGTGGCTGGCGACAGCACTTTAGTATCTTTTGCATTCTGTTTAGGTAACATTAAGTTACACATGTCAACAAGTTTTTGGTTTTTGTAAATACTAGTGCCCTTTCATCATGGCAGATGAAAGAAACAATACGATTATTTACGATGAATGTGCGGACGTCTTCTCTGATGTTCAGGATGACTTGGCCGATTGGGAAGGAGACACTGGATATCAAAAAACAAAAGTGAAGGAGAATTGTCAGAATATAGTGAAATATGTCCAAGAAGATTTCAGCAAACACTATGGTTGCCAACTGATTTGGATGAATCAGACGAAGAAGACAGTCCATAGTAGTCGGACTTTGATGTACCGATGGTCAATAATAAATTTGAAGGATCTCCGGGTACAAATATATTTCCCAAAGATACACAGAGTGTTGAGGATATTGTAGAATTATATATTGTGAATGACCTATTTGAATATGTTAGTAAACGGGACCCGAACTTAGAAAATGGTTTGGGCTTGCTGTCCTTATGGGAATTGTAAAAAAAAGCAAGGATAGATGATTATTGGGCAACGAATCCGTTGATAGACACACCGATATTTCGCAAAACAATGTCCTGCAACCAATTCAGACAAATATTATAATTTTTATATATTTTTGACAACAGCAGTAAATTGGATAATGCTGACCGTCTTTTTCAAAGTGCAATTCGTAATTGATTATTTTTCCAAAAAGTTTAAGGAAACTTTTAATTGAAATCAAAACACCTCAGTTGATGAAGGAATGATACCATGGTGTGGTCAGTCAAATTTTAAAGTTTACAATCCATCGTAAATTACGAAATATGGTATACTCATTCAGATGCTGTGTGATTCGAGTAAGAGATACATTTCCTCATTCAAGATATATTCCGATGTTGTACAGCCTTTAGCAAAAAAATCAGTGATGGAACTATTGACACCTTCTTATGGAAAATGGCATCACCTTTACATGGATATTTATTATAACAGTGTAGAACTTGCCGAGAAGTTACTTAAAAAGGAATTTCAAGTTTGTGGAATGATACGGCAAAATAGAGGATTTCTGGAAATTTTAAAGCGTGCAAAAGTCAGTGTGTTTGAAGCTTGTCATCAACAGAAAGGTGAAGTACTCACACAGGTATGGAGAGCTTTGATAACTAAAATGATATGAATGATCTCTACAATACATAATGTCACCCTGACTGGCGCTCAAAGAAAATGTAAAAAAAAACAATTACGCAAAAAATACCTGAAAGTGTATTAGACTACAACAAATGTATGAAGGGAGTGGATCGGGGAGACCCAATATTTGAGCTATTACCCTATATACAGAAAATATATAAAATGGTCAAAAACTGTTTTCATGCACCTATTTAACTGCACATTATATAATGCATTCTGTACATTTCAATGCATAACACGATTTTTTATTGAAAGTGTCTGATTTGTGGATAAAATACCATGTACCTGCTTCTGAGCAAAATTTGTAGGTTGCCACAACATCGCGTACATCTCATCATGATCCAGTTGACAGACTTTCTGGTCACATAAAGCAACAACATTTAATACTTATTTCCAAAACAAAGAAACTGCTATGTATGTTCAAAAACAAAAAAAGAACAACAAACTTAATGAGCCGGTCTTGTGGAGCTGCATTACATCTTGCAGCCTGTTTTGCTGCATATCATATGAAAGAGAAATACTAAGTACCAAAGACATTGCAAATAAATAAACATATGTGAAACAAACAAATTTTTTATTTATTTACGAATGTATATTTTCAAAGCTTTATGAAAGTAGGAAAACAAGTTGCAGATTAGTACAACTTAACAATTCATAATCACTGATAATGTCAATAACAGCCGGTGAGAAGCCAAGTAATCAGAATTAGCGCTGCCGGTGCTAAGCAAATCAATTTGTACAAGATGTGCTCAAGGCAAAGTGCTAATACCACTCAGATCTGGAGCACCAATCACATTCTCTGCCTGGATTCTGAATACCTCTCGTCGTGCCCTGAAATGAGAAATACCCTGCCCACTACCCTTCCCACCCCTCCCACAGAGGTATTCTGCTGTCCACCAACCTACACAATATACTTGTCCATCCCACCACAATCCCTGCTCTCAACTGCTTACCTCATGGCTCATACACTAGTAATAGACCTAGATGCAAGACTTGTCCCACACATCCTCCCACCCCATCACCACACCAGTCTGGACACAATCATCACATGCCCCATCAATGGCAGGGCTACTTTTCAAAGGAGCTGTGATCTACAAGATAAGCTGTAACCATTGGACTGTATTCTGTGTAGGCATGACAATCAGTAAGCTGCCTGCAAAGTGTTAATAACCACCCAGATCTGGAGCAGCTGCATCCCATTCTCCCCCAGGATTCTGACCACCTCTCGTCATGTCCTGCAATGAGACATGCCCTGCCCACTACCCTTCCCACCCCTCCCACAGTGGTATTCAGCTGTCAACCGAATCTACACAACACTCTTGTCCGTCCCGACGCAACACCTGCTCTTAACCACTTACCTTATGGCTCATACCCTTGTAATACACCTAGATGCAAGACTGTTCCCATACAGCCTCCCACCCCGTCACCACACCGATCTGGACACAAGCATCACATATCCAATCAATGGCAGGACTGGTTTTGAAAGGAGCAGTGTTCTACAAGATAAGCTGCAACCATTGTAGAGTATCCTGTGTAGGCATGACAATCAGCATGGTGCCTGCAAAGTGTTAGTAACACCCATATCAGGAGCAACAAAATCCCTTCCCTTTCAAGGTTCTGACTACCTCTCGTTGTGTCCTCAAATAAAAAATGCCTTGCTCACTAACCCACCCTCCCCTCTACAGTGGTATTCCAGTGTCTGCAGAATCTACACAATATACTTGTCCATCCCCACACAACCCCTGCTCTCAACCCCCTACCTCATGGATCATATGCTTCTAATAGGCCTAGGTGAAAAACCTGTCCCATACACCCTCGCACCCCATCAACACGCCAGTCTGGACACAACATGTCAATCAGCAAGCTGCCTGCAATGTGTTAATTACACCCAGATCGGGAGCAACTCAAGCCCATTCTCTGCCGGGGTTCTGACTACCTGTCCTCACGTCCAGAAATGAGAAATGCCGTGCCTATTACCCTTCCCACCATCCCACAGTGGTATTCTGCTGTCTGCTATCAAACCCTTACCTCATGTCTCATATGCTTGTAATAGACCTAGATGCAAGACCACCAGCTCGCTGCCTGCAAAGTGTTAATACCACCCAGATATGGAGCAACGGAATCCCATTATCTGCCAGGGTTCTTATTACCTCTTGTCATGCCCTGAAATGAGAAATGCCTTGCCCACTTACTTTCCCACCCATCCCACAGTGGTATTCCACTGTCCACGGAATCTACAGAGCATACTCGTCCATCCCTACACAACCCCTGCTCTCAACCCCCTATCTCATGGCTCATATGCTTGCAATAGACCTAGATGCGAAACCTGTCCCATACATCCTCCTACCCCATCACCACTCCACTGTGGACACAAGCATCACATATTCCATCAATGGAAGGGCTACATTTGAAAGGAGCCATAATCTACAAGATAAGCTGCAACCATTGGACTGTATTTTATGTAGGCATGACTATCAGCAAGCTGCCAGCAAAGTTTTAATACCGCCCAGGTCTGGAGCAACTGAATCCCTATCTGTCCCAGAGTTCGGACTACCTCTGGTTGTGCGCTGAAATGAGAAATGCACTGCCCACTACCCTTCCCACCCCTCCCACAGTAGTAATCCGCTCTCCACCGAATCTACACAAGATACTCATCCATCCCTTCATAACCCCTGCTCTCATCTCTTTACCTGATTTTCATACACTTGTAATAGACCTAGATGCAAGACCTATCCCATACATCCTCCCACCCCATCACCACACCAGTCTGGACTCAAGCATCACATATCCCACCAATGAAGGGGCTACTTTTGTAAGGAGCCATGATCTACAAGATAAGCTGCAACAATTGGACTGTATTTTGTGTAGGTATGACAATCAGCAAGCAGAAAGCAAGGTTTTAATACCTCCCAGGTCTGGAGCAACTGAATCCCTATCTGTCTAAGGCTTCGGACTAACTGTTGTCAGGCGCTGAAATGAGAAATTCCCTGCCCATTACCCCTCCCAACCCTCCCACAGTGGCGTTCCGCTCTCCACCGAATCTACACAATATACTCGTCCATCCCTACTCATCCCTGCTCTCAACCCGCTACCTAATGGCTCATATGCTTGTAATAGGCCTAGGTGAAAGACCTGTCCCATACATCCTCCCACCCCATCAACACACCAGTCTGGACACAACAGGACAATCAGCAAGCTGCCTGCAAAGTGTTAATAACCCCCCAGATCTTTGGCAACTTAATCCCATTCTCTGTCAGGGTCCTGACAACCTCTGGTCGTGCCCTGAAATGAGAAATGCCCTCGCCACACTCCTTCCTACCCTCCCACAGTGGTGTTCCGCTGTCCACCGAAACTACAGAAAACACTCGTCCATCCCTACACAACCCCTGCTCTCAACCCCTTACCTCATGGCTCATATGCTTGTAATACACCTAGATGCAAGACCTGTCCCATACATCCTCCAACCCAATACCACACCAGTCCGGACACAAGCATCACATATCCCATCAAAGAAAGGTCTACTTTTCAAAGGAGCTGTTATGTACAAGAAAATGTGTAACCATTGGACTTTTCTGCCATGGTTTCTCTCATCGTGTCCTGAATAGAGAAATGCCCTGACCACTACCCTTCCCACCCCTCCTACTGTTGTACTCCGCTGTCACCGAATCTACACAATATACTCGTCCATCCCCACACAACCCCTGCTCTCAACCCCTTACCTCATGGCTCATGTGCTTGTAATAGTGCTAGATTTAAGACCGGTCCCACACATCCTCCCACACCATCACCACACCAATCTGGGTACAGGCATACATATCACATCAATGGCAGGGCTACTTTTGAAAGGAGCCGTACTGTATTCTGTGTAGGGATGAGAAGCAGCAAGCTGCCTACGAAGTGTCAATACCAACCAGGTCAGGAGCAACTGAATCTCATTCTCTGCCACGGTTCTCACTACGTCTCATCATGTCCTGAAATGAGAAGTACTCTGTCCACTACCCTTCCCACCCCTCCACAGTGCTATCCCGCTCTCCAACAAATCTACACAATACATTCCTCTATCCGTACACAATCCCGGCTCTCAACCCAGTACCTCAAGGCTCTTACGCTTGCAATAGACCTAGATGCAGGATCTGTCCCATACATCCTCCCACCCCATCACCAAACCGGTCTGGACACAAGCATCAAATATCCCACCAATGGCAGGGCCACTTTTGAAAGGAGCTGTGATCTATAAGATAAGCTGCAACCATTGGACTGTATTCTGTGCAGGCATGGCAATCAGCCATCTTCCTGCAAAGTGTTAATACTACACACTGTCCTGCCCGCAACCCTTCCCACCCTCCACAGTGGTATTCCGATGTCCACTGAATCTACAAAATATACTCGTCCATCCCAACACAACCCCTGCTCTCAACCCCTTACCTCATGGCTCATATGCTTGTAATAGTCCTAGATTCAAGACCTTTCCCATACATCCTCCCAACCCATTATCGCACCAGTCTAGACACAAGAATCACATATTCCATCAGTGGCAGGGCTACTTATGAAAGGAGCTGTGATCTACAAGATAAGCTGCAACCATTGGACTGTATTCTGTGTTGGCATGACAATCAGCAAGATGCCTGCAAAGTTTTAATACCACCAAGCTCTGAAGCAACTGAATCCCATTCTCTGCCAGGGTTCTGACTACATCTCGTCATGTCTAGAAATGCGAAATGCTCTGCCCACTACCCTTTACGCTCCACCCAATGTGATATGCTCCTGTCCACCGTCTCTACACAATGTACTCATCCATCCCCCCACAACACCTGCTCTCAACCCCGTGTCCTGAAATGAGAAATTCTCTGCCCACTACCTTTCCCACCCCTCCCACAGTGGTATTCTGCTGTTCATCGAATCTACACAATATACTCATCCATCCCTACACAACCCCTGCTCTCAATCACTTACCTCACGTCTCATATGCCTGTAATGTACCTAGATGCAAGATTGGTCACATACAACCTCCCACACCATTGACACACCAGTCTGGACACAAGCATCACATACCCCATCAATGCTGGGGCTACTTTTGGGAGGAGCCGTGATCTACAAGGTAAGCTGCTACCATTTGACTGTATTCTGTGTAGGCATGACAATCAGCAAGATGCCTGAAAAATATTAACGCCACCTAGATTTGAAGCAAGTGAGTCCCATTCTGTGCCAGTGTTCTGACTACCTCTTGTTGTGCACTGAAATTAGAAATGCCCTGCCCACTACCCTTCCCACTCTCCCACCGTGGCATTCCGCCGTCCACCGGATCTACACAATATACTCGTCCAGCCCTACCCAACCCCAACTCTCAATCCTTCACCTCATGGTTCATACGATTTTAATAGACCTAGATGCAATACCGGTCTCATACACACTCCTAATTAATCTCCACACCAATCTGGACACAAGCATCATATATCCCATCAATGGCAGGTCTAATCCTGAAAGGAGCTGTGGTCTACAAGATAAGTTGCAACGATTGGACTGTTCAGACAGTGTTCTGACTATATCTCATCGTGTCCTGAAATAAGAAATGCCATGCCAACTACACTACCCACCACTCTCAAAGTGCTATTCTGCTGTCCACCGTTTCCACACTACATTCTTGTCCATCCCTACACAACCCTGCTCTCAACCCCTTACCTCATGGCTTATATGCTTGTAATACACCAAGATACAAGACTGGTTCCATACATCTTCCCACACCAATCTCAACACAAGCATCATATATTCTGTCAATGGCAGGTTTACTTTTGAAAGCAGCCGTGATCTAAAAGATAAGCTGCAACCATTGAAAATTATTCTGTGTAGTCATGACAATCAGCAAGCTGCCTGCAAAGTGTTAATAACACCCAGATTTGGAGCAACTGAATCCCACTCTTTGCCAGGGATCTGACTACCTCTTGTCGTGTCCTGAAATGAGAAATGCTCTGCCCACTACCCTTCCCACCCCTCTCACAGTGGTATTCCACTGTCCACCGAATCTACACAATATACTTGTCCATCCCTACACAAGTCCTATTCTCAACCCCTTACCTCATGACTCATATGCTTGTAATAAACCTAGTTGCAAGATTGGTCCCATACCTCCTCCCACACCGGTCGGGACACAAGCATCACATATCCCATCAATGCCAGGGCTGCTTTTAAATGAGCCGTAACCCACAAGATAATCTGCAACCAATGGACTGTATTCTGTGTAGGCATGACAATCAGCAAGCTGACTGCAAACTTTTAATAACACCCAGATCTGGGGTAGCTGAATCCTATTCTCTGCCAGGGTTCTGACTACCTCTCGTCGTGTCCTAAAATAGAAATGCCCTGACCACCACCCGTCCCACCCCTCCTCTGTGGTATTCTGCTGTCAACCGAATCTACACAATATACCCCTCCATTCCTACACAACCCCTGCTCTCAACCCCCTACCTGATGTCACATACACTTGTAATAGGCCTAGGTGAAATACCTGTACCATACATCCTCCCACCCCATCAACACACCAGTCTGGACACAAGCATCACATATCCCTTCAATGGCAGGGCTACTTTTGAGAGGCGTGATCTACAAATAAGCTGCAACCATTGGACTGTATTGTGTGTAAACATGACAATCAGCAAGCTGCCTGCAAAATGTTAATACCACCCACATCTGAAGCAACTTAATCCCTATCTTTGCCAGGGTTCTGAGTATCTCTTGTTTTGCACTGAAATGAGAAAAGCATTGGCCACTACCCTTCCCGCCCCTCATACAGTGGTATACTGTTCTCCACTGAATCTACACAAGATACTGGTCCATCCCTTCACAACCTCAGCTCTCAACCCCTTACCTCATGGCTAATATGCTTGTTATAGAGCTACATGCAAGACTTGTCCCACACATCCACCCAACCCATCACCACACTAGTCTGGTCACAAGCCTCACATATCCCATCCACGGAAGGGCTACTTTTGAAAGGAGCCATGATCAACAAGATTAGCTGCAACTGTTGGACTGTATTCTATGTAGGCATGACAGTTAGCAAGCTGCCTGCAAATTGTTAATAGCACCTAGATATATAACAATGGAATCCAATTCTCTGCCAGGGATCTGATTACTCTCGTCGTGCCCTGAAATGAGAAATGCCCTGCCCACTACATTTCCCACCCCTCCCATAGTGGTATTCAGCTGTCCACCGAATCTACACAATATACTGACTCATCCCTACACAACTCATGCACTCAACCCCTTACTGCATCACGCATACTCTTCTAATAGACCTAGATGCAAGACAAGTGCCATAAATCCTCCCACCCAATCAACACACCAGACTCGACACAAGCATCATATATCTCATTAATGGCAGGGCTACATTTGAGAGGAGCTATGATCTACATGCTTTCATTGGATATATACCGTGTAAGCATGACAATCATCAAGCTGCCTGCAAAGTGTTAATACCACCCAGATCTGGGGCAACTGAATCCCATTCTCTGCCAGGGTTATGACTACCTCTTGTCATGCCCTGTAATGAGAAATGCCATGCCGACTAACCTTCCCACACCTCCCACAGTGGTATCCCGCTGTCCACTGAATCTGCACAATATACTCATCCATCCCTACCCAGACACCTGTCCCATACATCCTCCCACCCCATCAAAACGCCAGACTGGACAAAACTATCACATATCCCATCGATGGCAGGGCTACTTTTGAGAGCCGTGATCTACAAATGAGCTGCAGCCATTGGACTGTATTCTGTGTAGGCATGACAATCAGCAAGCTGCCTGCAAAGTGTTAATACCACCCAGATCTGGAGCAAATGAATCCCACTCTCTGTCAGGGTTCTGACTACCTCTCGTCATGTCCTGAAATGAGAAATGCCCTGCTCACTAATGTTCCCACCGCTCCCACAGTGGTATCCCGCTCTCCACTGAATCTACTCAATATACTTGTCCATGCCTACACAACCACTGCTCTCAACCCTTACCTCATGGCTCATACACTTGTAATAGAGCTAGATGCGAGACCTGTCCCAAACATCGCCCAACCCATCACCATACCAGTCTGGACTCAAGCATCATATATCCAATCAATGGCATAGCTACTTTTTAAAAAAAGCTGTGATCTACAAGATAAGCTGCAACCATTGGACTGTATTTTGTGTGGGTGTGACAACCAGCAATCTGCCTGCAAAGTGTTAATACCACTCAGGTCTGGAGCATCTGAATACCTATCTGTGCCAGGGTTCTGAGTAACTCTTGTTTTGTGCTGAAATGACAAATGCCCTGCCCACTACCCTTCCCACCCCTCCCACAGTGGTATTCCGCTGTCCACCAAATCTACACAATATACTCGTCCATCACCACACAACCTCTGCTCTCAAACCCTTACCTCATAGTTCATGCGCATGTAATAGACCTAGATGCAAGATCTGTCCCATACATCCTCCCATCCCATCACCACACCAGTCTGGATACAAGCATCACATATCCCATCAATGGCAGGGCTACTTTTGATAGATGCAGTGATCACCAAGATAAGCTGCAACCATTGGACTGTATTCCGTAAGGCATGAGAATCATCAAGCTGCCTGCAAAGTGTTAATACCACCCTGATCTGGAGCAAGTGATTTCCATTCTCTGGCAGGGATTTGACTTTCTCTCGTTGTGTTCAGTAATGAGAAATGCCCTGCCCACTACCTTTCCCACCCCAGGCAGACAAAGGGATTTTGTTGCTCCAGATCTGGGTGGTATTAACACTTTGCAGGCAGCTTGCTGATTGTCATGCCTGCACACAATTCAGTCCAATGGTTGTGGCTTATCTTGTACATCATGCCTCCTTTCAAAAGTAGCTCTGCCATTGATGGGATAATGATGCTTGTATCCAGACTGGTGTGGTGGTGTTGTGGGACGATGTATGGGACAGGCCTTGCATCTAGGTCTATTACAAGCGTATGAGCCATGAGGTAAGGGGTTGAGAGCAGGGGTTGTGTAGTGATGGACGAGTAAGTATATTGTGTAGATTTTGTGGATTGTGGAATACCAATTTGGGAGCTGTGCGAAGGGTAGTGGGCAGGGCATTTCTCATTTCAGGGCACGACGAGAATAGTCAGAACTTTGGCAGAGAATGCGATTCAGTTGCTCCAGATCTGGGTGGTATTAACACTTTGCAGGCAGCTTGCTGATTCTCATGCCTTACGGAAAACAGTCCAATGGTTGCAGCTTATCTTGGTGATCACTGCACCTATCAAAAGTAGACCTGCCATTGATGGGATATGTGATGCTTGTATCCAGACTGGTGTGGTGATGGTATGGGAGGATGTATGGGACAGATCTTGCATCTAGGTCTATTACATGCACATGAACTATGAGGTAAGGGCTTGAGAGCAGAGGTTGTTTGGTGATGGACGAGTATATTGTGTAGATTTGGTGGACAGCGGAATACCACTGTGGGAGGGGTGAGAAGGGTAGTGGGCAGGGCATTTCTCATTTCAGGGCACGACGAGAGGTAGTCAGAACCCTGGAAGAGAATGGGTGCCTCCTGAAATGAGAAATGCCCTGCCCACTACCCTTTCTACCCCTCCCATAGTGGTGTTCCACTGTGCACCGAATCTGCAGAGTATACTCATCCATCCCTACACAACCCTTGCTCTCAATCCCTTACCTCATGGCTCATACACTTGTAATAGACCTAGATGCAAGATCAGTCCCATACATTCTCCCACCCCATCACCACACCAGTCTGGACACAGACATCACATATCCCATCAATGGTATTGCTACCTTTGAAAAAGCCGTGATCCGCAAGATAAGCTACAACCGTTGGACTGTATTCTGTATGGGCATGACAGTCAGGAAGCTACCTGTTCGCATGAATGGCCACTGACAAACTGTGGCCAAGAGATCGCTGGCCCATCCTGTTGCTGAGCAAGCTGCCCAATCCAACGTTCTTTACTTCAATAACTCCTCCACAGCCTGCACAATATGGCTCCTTCCAACCAACACCAGCTTTTTTGAATTGTGCAGGTGAGAACACTCTGAAATATATCCTACATTGCAATAACCTTCCGGCTGTACCTGACTGACCTATCTTGTCTCCCCCACATCACTGCATGCTCTCACAAGCAGCAGTTTACTGCCCCCCACTTTTGCCCTGCTATTCCTGCTCATACCAGTCTACCCATTATCCCCACCAACCAGATTGCTTCTTCCATCATGCACAGATGCTTGCAGTCAGGTCAGTGGCCAAAGACAGAGGTCATGTGTGTGAGAGTTGTGCTTACCTGAGTATATGTTTATTGTCTACTGTAGAAGAAGACCTGTGTTCCCTACTTTTGAAAACTCGATGTTTAGCAGCCTTTTTGTCGTGTCTGTCTGTGACTCAACATGATGAGTAGCAATCTGCCCTTTACATTTTATTATCATTATTCCACCTGGGATTTTCCAGTGTTTGATTTGATGTTTAATGTTATCTATCTGGTGTGTTGATTGGGTGGGAGGATTTATGGCACTTGTCTTGCATCTAGGTCTATTAGAAGAGTATGCGCGATGCAGTAAGGGGTTGAGTGCAGGAGTTGTGTAGGGATGAGTCAGCATGTAAAAGAGATGTCTCCATATTTATTCCGGAAAATTATAAATTGCTGAATTGCATATAGCTCCAGCAGTCAGAGAGGAATGGAGAAATGAAGTTCTTTATGGCCACAGCCAAGGAGGTGGTCAAAGAAAGTAAGTGATCAAGAATGATCATATTAAATCTGCAGAGGTAATTCACAGCTAATGCAACCAAAATAATATGTTAGTACTGCCATAGCTCAGGACGCAAAGCTGATTGTTGCTGAAGTGAAGACAGAAACTGATACAGTGACAAAAAATTAGTGCATGGAATTATTTCAGAAGAATAAACCATTTTTAGTGAAGAATTATTATGAAAGGATGCAGTTGCCCTTGGCAACCAAATCAATAATTGATACATGCAATAACTGATACATGCACTGAAAATCAGATATTGAGAGGGAATATACTGTTGTGGAAATACAGCCAAAATTAATGGCATTATGTATGCCACCAAAGAAGATTATTCAAACAGCAAGTTGGAAGACTGGCAGCTGGTAGTTTTTTTTAGGATGGTGACTGATTTCAGTGAGCCACAGATGACTACACAGTGGCTAGCATACAAGCAGCATTTGCTCTACTAGCTCACATTGTCACTGAGTTACACTGGCATTGCAGAGTCTACACTGCAATGCTGCATGCTGCACAATTGAGCCTGGTGAGATGTCTATGCATAAAAACTGTTAAGCTCCCCCCAACCCCTCCCCCCACTAACCTCCGTTTTAACTGCAATTAAGTGAGAACTGGATTGTGTTTTAGTCGATTTTTAAAAAAAATTGTTCATCACTGTTGTTGATTTTTAACATGTTATTCAAGTTTCTAGTAAAAGCACACATTCACACACAGCCACTCAAATGTACACTCTTGTGGTCACAACAAGACTTATTATTGATTATCAGCTATTGAAAGCAGTTGCCCAAGTTGATAGAGATGGGGACGTGGTAGGGGTGGTGGCACAAGGCATGGAGGGGGCAGTGGGATAAAGTGAGGCAGGTGTTGACTCTGTGGCTGCACAATAAGATGAAAGGAGTTCAGAGAGTAGAGCCCATAATGAGTGAGAGATATACACAATGAGTGTGAGGGGGGAAGTAGGGAGAAAAGGAGAGGAAGGTGAATATGAGAGAAAATGGATGGGTGCAAAAGGAAGAGGGGGAGACACCGTTGTAGGAGAATGCAGTACATGATCTGGATGGGGAAGATGTGGTGTGGACAGAGGAAAGAAGGTGAAACATAAGATGAGGAACTGGGAAATGGGTGAGCAGAGATTTAGGCCTAGAAAATTGCAGGATATGCTGAAGAGACAATTCCCACCTGTATAGTTCAGAGAAATTTGTGCTGGAAGGGAGTATCCAAATGGCCCCTATAGTGAAACAGCTGTTGAACTTGTATGTTGTGGGATGCAGTACATTGGGCAACTGGATGGTCAAGTTTGCAATTCGCCACATGTTGGCAGTGGCCATTTACGTGAGTTGACAGTTGGCTACAACCATGCGCCATTCACTCTCAAGTTTGTCTGACCAATAAGTGAGTGTTGTAAGATGCTAATAGAACTGAACTTGCAAACTCGTGAAGAGATTCACAAACCAAGTTTAAGTGATGAATGTAGGTGCATACTCCACGACATCCTCCTACAAGTTACTCCCATAATGACTACTAAGAAAGGATTAGACTATTTATAGCATGTACAAAGGCATTTAAGGAATCATTCTTCCTGTACTCCATACATGAATTGAATGTGAAGAAGCCCTCAGAACAAGTACAATGAAAATACTCTCACCCTTCACAGTGGTTCCAAAGTATGGATGTAGTTCTAAAGTTATATGCCCACTACCTCTGCAGATCTTGAATTGGCAGAAAGGATACAGCATGTGATAAATTATTCAAACAGCTAAGGGAGATGAAAGTTTAACTGTCGTGGAGCACTTGAATTCTTTAGCTGGACAAGAATGAAAAGGAAAAATAGTGGTAGAATATGGTATGGAGAGGAGAACGAAAGGGGAAGGCATCTGGTAGAATCTATCACTGAGTGCAATTTAAGCATTACTTCTATTTAGTATAAAAATCATGGAAGAAGGTTGAATACATGGACGATACAGTGAGGTTACAAATAGATTGCATAATGGTAATACAGAGATTTCAAAACCAGATTTTAAGCTGCAAGACATTTCTAGGGCTAGATGTGGACTCAGGCCATAATTTATCGATTGTGAACTGCAGATTAAAACTGATTAATTTGGAGATAGATAGGATTTTAAGGAGATGGGACCACAATAAGTTGAAAGGATCAGAGGTTGTTGAGAGCTTCAAAGGAAGTATTAGGCAAAGACTAATTGAAATAAGGGAAAGATCCACAATAGAAGAGGCCTAGTAGAAACCCGTGGATAATGCATGAGATATTGAATTTAATTGAGAAAACAAGGAAATGTAAAGCAGGTGAAAGGTGTAATGTGCCTGTTACTCTATCTCTGCACGAGTCAGACACATTAATGACAGGATAAAACATGATAGCTAATGTGGACACGGCACCATCTAAAACTTTTGCATGGAGTGCTGGAGACTAAACGTGGTGCCTGCCACCATTGCTTTTAAGCTCATACTCTTACACAGCTAAAATTTTTTAAACATTTTACTAATATAGTAACGTCAGTGTAAACAAAGAAATAACAAAAAATGGTAAATAACTTAACAAGCATAAAATGCACTGAAGCGCCAAAGAAGCTGGTATTCAAATACAGAAATATGTAAGCAGGCAGAACATGGTGCTGCTGTCGCCAATGCCTTTATAAGACAAGAAGTGTCTGGCCCACTTGTTAGATTGGTTACTGCCGCTGCCGCTACAATGGCACGTTATCAAGATTTAAGTGAGGTTGAATGTGGAGTGACGGGACACATCATCTCTGAGGTAGCAGTTGCTGCCTCTGGATCATGGGGCCTCAGCTTCACCTCCCGGCTGGGTCAGGGATTTTCTCTGCCCAAAGACTTGGTGTTTATGTTGTCCTCATCATCTTGTCATCATTCGGGAAGTGCTGAGACTGGAAATGGAAAGATTTGGAACTTGTATGGGTACTGATGACCACAATGTTTAGTGCCCCACAAACCAACATCATCATCCAAGGTAGTGATGAAGTGGGGATTTTCCCGTACAACCATTTCACGAGCATACCATGAGTATCAAGAATCTAGTAAAACATCAGACCTGTGACAATGCTGTGGCTGGAAAAAGATCCTGCAGGAACGGGACCAATGATGACTAAAGAGAACTGTTTAATGTGACAGAAATTGCTGCAGATTTCAATGCTGAGCCATCAACAAGTGTCAGCATGCAAACCATTCAATGAAACATCATCAATCTGGGCTTTCAGAAATGAAGGTGCACTCATGTACTCCTGATGGCTGCACAGCACAGAGCAATAACACTTGGGTCCATGAACATTGACATTGGGCTGTTGATGACTGGAAACATGTTTCCTGGTCAGACGAGTCTCGTTTTAAATTGTATCAAGTACATGGACATGTACAAGTAGGGAGACAACCTCATGAATCCATGGACCCCCGTATGTCAGCAAGGGACTGCTCAAGCTGGTGGGGGCTCTGTGATAGTGTAGGGCATGTGCAGTTGAAGTGATATGGGACCCCTTGATATGTCTAGCTATGACTCTGACAGATGAGACGTACGTAAGCATCTTGTCTGATCATCTGCATCCATTTGTGTCCATTGTGCATTCTGACAGACTTGTGCAATTTGAGCAGGACAATGTGACACCCCATACATCCAGAATTGCTACAAAGTGGCTCCGGGAACACTCTTCCGAGTTTAAACACTTCCGCTGGCCACCAGAATCCCCAGACATGAACATTATTGAACATATCTGGAATGCCTTGCAATGTGCTGTTCAGACGAGATCTCCACCCTTTCATACTTTTGCGGATTTATGGATAGCCCTGCAAGATTCATGGTGTGGATTCACGGTGTCAGTTCCCTCCAGCACTACTTCAGACATTAGTCGAGTCCATGCCACATCATGTTGTGGCAATTCTGGCACTTGAGGGGGACCTAAATGATATTAGGCACATGTACCAGTTTCTATGGCTCTTAAATGTATATGAAAAAGATCCTTTAGGATAATAATGTTCCCTAAACCAGGGTGCATTTCGAATTTAAACCAAATGTTTTTTTCAGATAAACACATCGATATTTGTAAATGATGGCCTTATGTGCAGTTAATAAATCAACTGAGTAATATTCAAAGTAGTTGTGCAAATGTAGTTATATAGTGCAAGAATAGCATTTACAGGCAGGAACCTATGCCAAATAAGTGCATAAAGTCATGCATCAATTTGCTAAACCAGTAGCTAAGTTCATTTGTGTGAAGCCTTGTTAACATTAACAGCAAAATTTTACATTTCAACTCATCAATGTTATTGCATGCAACAAATATGTCACATAATTTGAAACAATAAAAATGTGACAAATATTGAAATTTACAGTTGACTAAAACAAATAATGATAACAACATTGTAGGAAGAGAGAAATTGCTACGTACCATAAAGAAGACACATTAAGTTGCAGACAGGCACAATTGAAAGACACTTACACAAAGCTTTCGGCCACAGCCTTCATCAGCAAAAGAGAAACACACACCACTCATACACAGAAGCAAACACACCTCACGCACACATAACCGCCTACTCTGGAAGCTTGGGCCAGAATGCGACTATCGCATGAGATGGAATTGGCATTCAGGAGAGGAAAAGATTGTAGTGTACAGGTGAGAGAATAGAGGAACACTATCTGGCAGCGTGTGCAGGGATTAAAATGCCAAGGTGCAGCAGCAGGAGGTCATTGGGCAGGGAGATGGGGAAAAAGAAGTGGGGAAAGATGGGTGAATGCATTTGGCAGAGGGTAGCAAACAGGTGGGAGAAGAAAATGGGGAGCAGGTTATGGGACAGAGGAGGTGGAAACTGTTGGGTGGAGGGTCTGGGGACAGTATGTTGAGAACAAGATAATTATGGAAGTGGCAAATGTGTTGTAAGAATAACTCCCATCTGCCTAGTTCAGAAATGCTGGTGGTAGAGGAGAACACCCAGATGGCTTGGGTAATGAAGCAGCTAATTGAAATCGAGCATGTTATACTCAGCTGCATTTTGTGCCACAGGATGCTCTGCTTTTCTCTTGGCCACAGTTCGGTGGTGACCATATATCCTGGTGGTTGGTAGTCATAACAGTATCAAAAGCCGTGCAATGATTGCAGCATAGCTGGTATAATACATGGCTGTTCTCACTGCTGGCCTGACCTCTGCTGGGGTAGAATAAGTCTGTGGCCAGGACTATAATAGGAAGTGCTGGGTGGGTAGATTGGCAGGTCTTGCACCTGTCTTCCACAGGGATATGATCCTTGTGGAAAATAGTTGGGAGTGGGAGTGGCATAGTGATGGACTAGGGAGTTGTGGAGTCCCTCATTTCAGGGCATGATGATAGGTAATCAAACCCATGGCGAAGGATGTGGTTCAATTGTTCCAGTCTGGGGCAATACTGGATGACAAAAGGGATGCTCCTTTGTGGCCAGTTCTTGGGCTTGGTGGAGGATTGAGGGTGTGAGGGGAAATGGCATGGGAGATCTGTTTGTGGTCTAGGTCTGGGGGATAGTGCCTGTCTGTGAAGGCGTTAGTGAAACACTCAGCTTACTGAGCAAGGAAATTCTTGTCACTGCAGATGTACCATCCCCATGTGGCTAGGCTGTATGGGAGGGATTTTTTTGTTGTGAAAGGGATGACAGCTGTCGAAATGCAGGTCCTGTTGGTTTTTGGTTAGTTTAATGTGGACAGAGGTGCAGTTGGAGCCACCAGGAAGGAGGTGGTCAATGTCTAGGATGGTGGCACACTAGGTTGAGGAGACCAGGTGAAGTGGATGGGAGAGAAGGTGTTGATGTTGTGAAGGGATGAAGATAGGGTGTCTTGGCCCTGAGTCCAGATCATGAAGATATCATCAATGAGCCTAAACTAGACTATAGGTTTGGCATTTTGAGAGATGAGGAAGTCTCTTCTAGATGGCCCATAAACATATTGGCATAGGAGGGTGCCATGCAGATGCCAATGGCTGTGCCATGGATTTGTTTGTATATCTTCCCTTCAAAGGAGAAGTAGTTGTGGATTAGGATAAAATCAATAAGGTGTTCAAGGTGTCACAGGGATGAGGAGGGACATGGATTCAGGGGAGAGGTTGTGGGAAGGGCCTAAGGCTTTAAGCAGGGATTGGAGTTTATGTTGGACTTATGGGATGGGATTGGAGGTTATGTTGGACTTATGGGATGGGATCACTCTGGCAAAGTTTATAGATGAAGGAGTCACATAATTGGTGGAGACCTTCTCCCAAGTAGTCACTGTGATTCATAACAACAGTGACAAACCATTGTCTGCAGGTAGAATGATTAGGTCAGAATTTTTTTTGAGGTTTTGTTTGCTTATTCTCTCTTCTGCTGAAAGGTTGGTGTCCTGAGGAAGGGACCTGGGGAAGGGTGGTGAAGCCAAGTTGGAGGTAAGGAATTCCTGGAAGGTGACCAGCGAGTGGTTAGGTGGGAGGGGGCAAAGAAGTGCTTCCATTGGAGGGATCGAGAGAAGCAGAGTAGGTCTTTGAAGGTCCAGCAAAGTTAAATTCGGCTATAGGGCTAAAGGTGAGGCCTTTGGAGGGGACTAAAACTTCTGTGTAGCTGAGGGTTTTGGTGAAAAGGTTAACAACAGTGTCATGGGAATGTTTCAGCTCTGGAATTTGTGGAGTGTCGGTATGGAGGTTTTTGGAGATGTGGCAGGTTCAAAAAGTCAGTTAGGCAGGGTTTAGGTGCTGTGGGGGGTGGCTGAGGTGGAACCCATCGGTAGGATAGCAGTTGGGTAGTGGTACCCCAAGGTGGCAGTAGGATGGCAGTAGTTTGGATAACTTATGGAGGTGCTGCCTGGAATGTTCCTCTAGGTTCTGAAGAGCAAGTGTTTGGGGCGGGGATTGTGCAGTAGTAGTATCTTGCGAAGGGAGCAGAGGAGGTTCTGGGATGCCTGTGCCATGGAGATGTGTTTTTCCTTTATCATGTTTGTGAGTGCCAGGGACTGGTGGAATTTCAAAAGGTGAAGGTCATTGTGAAAGGAGGGGCGGGATCCAGTGAAAGGAATGTTTATAGTTGGGCCTCTTGGGGCAATTCCATGGTTTAGGAATCATTTGAGAAATAGGATGTGGGACTGGGTTTTAGCCAAGAAAAGAGATACTTTTCTGAGTTGTGCAAAAAGATGGATCAGGGGTCCATTGTGGCAAGAATGGTGTAAAGGAAATGTAAATGATGCAGAAATGTGCAAAATAGATGTTGAGGGTTGTGAGAGGTGCTGAATAAGAGAAAAGATGCATAACAATTATGTAAAGACACACAGAAACATGCACAGATATGCAAAAATATTCCCAAATATGTTAAAAACGTACAGAAACATGAGAGAAAAGGAATGGATTGTGTGTATGTGTGTGTGACATGCAAGTAATCGATTTCCTTCGATATTTATACAACTTCCATGCAAGCAAAACATAAGTCACAACTAAAGGTTTAGGACGATGGCGAATGAAGTTCACATGGTTGTGAAAGAAACAGTCTTGAAGACTGAACAGACTTGAAGATTGAAAGGCCATAGCATACTGCCTCATAATTATTCAGAGTCCTGAAATGTTTTGAAGTGTTGAGGCTCATGATCAAAAAAATTTTCTGAGTCTTATACGTGCTGTCTTAAGACTCTGTGGCACTCTGGCCTAGATTGTACCAAGCTGCTGAACACCAACCAAAAAACCACGCGCTTGGGTCTGGATGCCTCTGTACACACTCTGTCACATGACCACCACTCTACTTGAATCATGCTTTTACAGAACGACCATCATTCTAATTTTTTAACATTAAATTTGATCTATATACATACTAAACACACAATATATGGGGTGTAATGGGTATAACTGCACATATTTCTATTGGTGACTGAGGACAGTGTTCAGAACAACATTTAATCAGTATTTACATCATTTGCAGACAAATAATTATAGCTATTACAAGTTGAATACTTTTAGATTGCTTAGTACCTCCAAGTATGTGTGGCAAGAGCAAGCCATTATGCTTATCTCCCCCTGGGTGCCAAATGAGGTGAGGTGAATGCATTGATACAAAACAGTTAGTCCATACTGACAAGTGTAGTCCTCTTAGTGGTACAGGTATTCCCATGCAGAAAACATCAGGCCTTACAGTTTGTGATGTGTTTCTGGGGGAGACTGTTCGATGCAGAGAATAAACAGTCAACACACTGATGTGTATACATATTCAGGTACCTAAAAATACCTGCACTCATACTTGCCACACCCAGTATACTCATGGACCTCATAATAAAACAATGGTACATTACTTTATCCACTGAGGGTAAATTCATGAATATCTCATGACATCTAGTGCTGCAATGTGTTTCTGATCAAATCATAAACTACAAATACATTATAACCATCAAATCACTGTTAATTAAACATAGGAATGAGTTGATCATGGACAAGGACACTTGTGCTTACCTCACAATGTGTGTTCATGCGGAGGAATTCATAATTATGGTTCTACTTCCGTTTAACTAGCTAATTTTTTTTATAATTATTAATAAATTTGTTTAATAGCAAAAGTAACTTCTTGCCCTGATTGTTGATATTGTTGGCATTCATATGATGTATTTGAGAGTAATTTGCATGACAGGTTCAATTGTTATAAATTTTACAAACTGAAACAAAATTAAAGGGTCAATTTTTTGAAAGCCTGTAATTGTCCTCCATTGTGATTCATATGTTTAAAATTTTGCTCTAAGGTGTGTCAACCTTCCTGTCTAATGGTGCAAAAGCATGGCATCCTGCAATGTCACCCTTGGGCTCGGCAACACTTCAGACAGCAAGGTGTTGACACATGTGAAAAAAGGCCACAGATCTGAAGTTCATGTGAGCTGTAAGGCAGGTTAATGATCTCACATTAGCACAAATTTCATCACAATTCTGTCCAGTGCCACTGAGGATGTCACACAATGAAAAGGTAATCACACCTCCTCCTACCCACATTACATATCTACTTTTGACGTCTCTGCAATGGAGCTCAGAACTGCAACACCCAGCGTTGAAATCTACATCTACATACATACTCCACAATCCCCCATATGGTGTGTGGCGGAGGGTACCTCATACCACAACTAGCATCTTCTCTTCCTGTACCATTCCCAAACAGAACGAGAGAAAAATGACTGCCTATATGCCTCTGTATGAGCCCTAATCTCTCTTATCTTATCTCTGTGGTCTTTCTGTGAAATATAAGTTGGTGGCAGTAAAATTGTACTGCAGTCAGCCTCAAATGCTGGTTCTCTAAATTTCCTCAGTAGCGATTCACGAAAAGAATGCCTCCTTTCCTCCAGAGACTCCCATCTACCAATAACAAATCTAGCAGCCCGCCTCTGAATTTCTTCTATGTCCTCCCTCAATCCGACCTGATAGGGATCCCAAATGCTCGAGCAGTACTCAAGAATAGGTCGTATTAGTGTTTTATAAGCAGTCTCCTTTACAGATGAACCACATCTTCCCAAAATTCTACCAATGAACCGAAGACAACTATCCGCCTTCCCCACAACTGCCATTACATGCTTGTCCCACTTCATATCGCTCTGCAATGTTATGCCCAAATATTTACTCAACGTGACTGTGTCAAGCGCTACACTACTAATGGAGTATTCAAACTTTATGGGATTCTTTTTCCTATCCATCTGCATTAATTTACATTTATCTATATTTACAGTTAGCTGCCATTCTTTGCATCAATCACAAATCCTGTCCAAGTCATCTTGTATCCTCCTACAGTCACTCAACGACAACACCTTCTCGTACATCACAGCATCGTCAGCAAACAACCCCACATTGCTAGGCACCTTATCCAAAAGATCATAGAAAACAACAGCGGGCCTACCACACTTCCCTGAGGCACTCCCGATGATACCCTCACCTCTGATGAACTCTCACCATCGAGGACAACGTACTGGGTTCTATTACTTAAGAAGTCTTTGAGCCACTCACATATTTGGGAACCAATCCCATATGCTCGTATCTTAGTTAGGAGTCTGCAGTGGGGTACCAAGTCAAACGCTTTCCGAAAGTCAAGGAATATGGCATCCGTCTGATACCCTTCATCCATGGCTTGCAAGATATCATGTGAAAAAAGGGCAAGTTGCATTTCGCAGGAGTGATGCTTTCTAAAGCCGTGCTGATGCATGGACAGCAACTTCTCTGTATCAAGGAAATTCATTATATTCAAACTGAGAATATGTTCGAGAATCCTGCAACAAACCGATGTTAAGGATATTGGTCTGTAATTTTGAGGATCCGTCCTTCTACCCTTCTTATATACAGGCGTCACCTGCACTTTTTACCAGTCACTCGGGACTTTACATTGCGCAGGAGATTCGCGATAAATGCAAGCTAAGTAAAGAGCCAATGCAGTAGAGTACTCTTTGTAAAACCAAATTGGAATCCCATCAGGACCTGGTGATTTATTTATTTTCAACCCATTCAGCTGCTTCACAACCCCAGGGATGTCTATCACTATGTCCTCCATACAGGAATCTGTATGAGACTGAAACGGCAGTATGTTTGTACGATCCTCCTACGTGAAAGATTTCTCAAACGCTAAACTTTAAATTTCAGCTTTTGTTTTGCTCTCTTCCGTTTCCAGGCCAGACTTATCAGTGAGTGACAGGATGGAAGCCTTCGACCTGCTTACAGATTTTACATAAGACCAGAATTTCTTTGGGTTTTCAGCAAGATCTTTTGCTAAGGTATGATGGTGGTAGTGGTTGTATGCTTCGCGCAATGCTCTTTTTACAGCAGCATGAATCACTACTAGCTTTTGCCTGTCCTCATTCTCCCGATCTTTCTTGTACTGTGAATTCATCTGTCTTTGCTTCCTGAGCATTCTCCGAATTGTGCTGTTAAACCACAGTGGGTCTTTTCTGTCTGTAACCCACTTTTTCGGCACATACTTCTCCAATGCGTGATTTACAATGTGTTTAAAATTTGCCCATAATTCTTCCACATCCATAGTACTGGAAGTAAATGAAGTCGATTCACTTACTAAGTGGGATGCTAACAACTGCTTATCTGCTCTTTCTAGTAAGAATACTCAAGTAACTGGGTGCAAATCAAACCTATTTAAATGGGGTTACAGTGATAGCGATAGGTGTGAATGTGGAGCAATACAGGACTTGGACCACCTACTGATCTGCCCAGACATGTCTATGACATGCACTAAAGATGATATTTTGAAAGTCAATGACAAAGCAATCTACGTTGCTAATTACTGGGAAGGGAAGATATAATTGGTGCATCTGGACACGGAAGAAGAAGAAGACGTAAGAATACTCTCCTAGCCTTCTTGACCGACTTTTTAACTTTTGTAACCATAGTCATAAAGACAACATCATGATCACTAATCCCTGTTTCAACACTGACACCGTCGATGAGGTCTGGTCTGTTCGTGGCTACCAGATCTAAAATATTTCCATTACACATTTGTTATCGATTTAGCTGCTCAAGACAGTTTTCAGATAATGTGTTCAAAAGTAATTCACATGACGGCTTGTCTGTACCACCTGTAATGAGTCCATAGACATCCCAGTCTATACTAGGTAGGTTGAAGTCGCCTCTGACTAATATAGCATGATCCGGGTACTTCTGCGATACAGAGTGTAGACTCCCTTTGAATGATTCTAGAACTGTCATGGTGGAAACTGGCGGCCAGTAATAACACCCAACAATTAACTTTATTTCTCCTAGCCCTGTTAAACGTGTCCAGATAACTTCACAATCACACTCTACTTCGACCTCAGTAGACACAATATTTTTGTCAACTGCAATGAAGACACCACCTCCTATGGTGTCTAATCTGTCTTTCCGATACACATTCCAACCCTCACTAAATATTTCAGAACTTCCTATCTCAGGGTTCAGCCAGGTCTCAGTGCCAAGAATAATTTGTGCGCCACATGCTTATTCCGACACTCTGAAAATTTACTGCTAATATCTTGATAGCTGAAATGTCTTTACACTGAGCGCATCCTGATTTCCCTCCCTGCACATTGACTGGTGAGTGTTCATCAGGACACCTCGCACTGCTGCCTAGCCTAAAAAACTCCATGTGCATGCCACAAGTACTCTGCTACCCAAGTAGCCACTTCCTTTGTGTAGTGCACCCCTGACCTATCTAGGGGTGTCCTACAATTCCCCACCCAATAGTGCAAGTCTAGAAATCTCCATCCAAGACCATCACAGAGTCGACGAAGCCTATGGTTGAGACCCTCCACTCGGCTCCAAACCAAAGGACCCCGATCCACTCTGGGAATGATGCTGCAAATAGAGAGATCTGCTTACACCCCGCGTGCAAGGCCAGTGGTCTTCACCAAATCCACCAGCTGCCTGTACGAACTGAGGATCGCCTCAGAACCCAAGCAACAGGCATCATTGGTGCTGATGTGAGCAGCTACTTGCAGATGACTGCACCCTGTATGCTTGATAGCCGCAGGCAAGGCTGCCTCCACATCTTGGATGACAAACCGAGTGCACATTGGAATTCTTTCCAGCCCTGTACACTATTTCCCTAAGGGGCGCCATCACCCGCCTAACATTAGAGCTCCCAATAACCAGCAAGCATTTGCCCGTGTGCCTGCTCAGGCCCTGCTGAAGGAGCGGCCACCTGCCCACTGACAGGATGAATGGGCGAAGCCAGCCGGCCAGCCTCCACATTGACCCTCCGCCTCGAGCGACGCGAACGCGTTGCAGTCTGCCACTCACCCTGAGGTGAGGGCGGCCCCAACACGCCAGGTACACTAGAAGGTGCCTTGGTGGCTGAGTCAGTGGGCGTAGCAAGTGACACCTGGGGTGTCTCAAGCGACGCGCCAAACCCTCCACTGTTGCTGCACCTCGAGGCAGCAGCCTGAAGGTGGCTGACTGTGGCCAACAGCATGCTCAGCTGCTCACGAACCATGGCCAGTTCCTCCTGCGCCCATGCACAGTACGCACACACCCTATCCATCCTACTGCTAATACCTGGATGCATAGAGTTGCGACAAATAAAACATCAATATGCGACTGCACAGTTGCGTCACCAGCGCCAGATTGAGCTGCGATATATGAACAATTAGTTACAAACTAAGAAATCAAATGACCATGACTACGCCACTATACAGATATTACAATGCGATCCTACCCCTGTCTTAGTACAAATGACAACTGCCTTTGCGATGTTACACTCTACCGTTATTAAAATTTGATACTACCCCTTTCTAATTCGAAAATATGCAAAGGTCCGAAAAATTTCACCACACAAGCATACAAACACACAAAGTAATTTGAATTAAACCTGCGGAACTAATATGAAAAACTGAATATACGACTAGTTTCTGCTACTGCTGCTCGCACACGTCACTCTGCAAGCACAGATGAAACTGCACTGGCCTCTGTCTGCTGCTAACTGACTCTACGAAATAAACAGAAAGCACTGGCTGTCCAAAACAAACAACTGATTAATGATTCCATGAATTTATACTTTACAGCTATCAATAAGCAATATAACTCCTCTCCAATACGAGAATACGCAAGGATTTTATGTAATTAAATATGCAAGCGCACAAACACTTGGAAAGAAATTGAGAATAAAACTACAAAACAAATATGAAAGCTAAATATGCGACTTCCTGCTGCACTGATACTTCACCAGCGGCTGCTCAAGGCTCATTGCCAAGATTTCAGACACTCCACACCTCAGAAACACCATGAAAAGCCCTGATGGGGTGGCATAAAGGCCATCACTGAAACCACCCCCTCCCCTAGAGTGTTGATTCCCACACATTTTGTGGTTTGAAAACAACAATTTGCAGTGCAATGTGGTGACAGGAAGATGTTCTTCACAACCTTTGATGTTCCTGACACCCTCTGGCGTTTCAACCCTTCTATAAGGACATTGTGAGGCTATATACTCATTGAACATGATCACCCCTCTTTTGAGTGCAGCATGACCACAATTTTTTTTTTCTTGTGTACAGATTAGAAACAGCAGGGACTGGTCAAAATCATTCAGTGAAACTTGAACATTATCCAAAGCAGCAAAGGTTATATAAGCTTTTTTGGCACTCCTGTTTTCTGTCATCCTGTGGGGTAGTCACGCGGGAGTGCTACATTAACATGGGTCCCTCGAGACCCTCCCCCACCCCCAGTTCAACACTAACCTCAGGCCACCCACACAATACATTTGTAATGTGCTCAACAAACATGAGTTGGTGTCGTCAAGCCTTTTGCCGAACTAGGGGGGGAGGGGGGGGGGTGTTTAGATGGTCTCTTTGCCATTTTATTCACACATATGTTAATCTTGCAGTCCCATATGATCACTTAACAGGAGGGCAGAAAACAGGAGGGTGAAATGCATAAGTACCATTTGCTTCTTCAGATCAAATTCAAATTTTGTTGAGTGATTTTGAAATGGTCCCTAGTGTTTCCAACCTGTACACAAGAGCAAAAACTGCAGCTGTACTGCCCTCAAAATGAGTGTGATCACAATCAGTGGGAATATAGCCACAGAATAGCATTAGAGATTGAGTGCTGGTATGTCTGAAATGCTTTACTCAGCTACCCATAAGAAAACTGTGTGATTTCAATTCTGGGTGTCGCCCTTCTGACCTCCATCACAGAGACATCAAAAGAAGGGGTGAACAGCAGGAAAGACAGGCTGTGGTGACCTCATCATGTCCACAATGGCATTGTGCAGAATTATGGTGAAATATGTGCCAATGTAACATGATTAACCTATCCTGCAGCTCACTTTAACTTCTGACCTGTGGCCTTTTTTAACTTGTGTCGAAACTTTGCTGTCTGAACTGTCGACACTAATAACCTTGCTCTTGAGCATCCATTAAAACAATCATGACAAACCACATGCAAATTTGGCTGATGTGACTTGTAAATTAGGTAACTGGTATATGTACAGTTCTATTTAAAAAAAAAAAGAATCGATCGATAATGCCTTAGGGTTGAGCTGATTTCAGGCTCAGCATCTAACTTGCTGCAAATAATAACCTTGAAGCTGTTATCCTGCAGTCAAATGGTCTATGCATCGGCAAAAACTGTGAATTAATAAAATATGTATGAATACTAAATAAAAAAATAAACAAATAATTTAATGAAATGGATTCTATTCTGACATCTGTAATTGTTGTAGATGACAGAAAATTATGGTAATAATGTTTATTCAAGAAAGTGTATCTCAAACAAAACAGAAAGAGGTCCTACGACATCCAGTTAAAATGGAGACAGAAAATTACTTTGACCATCATTAGTTATTTTGTCGCCCCAAAGGTGAAACTCATTTACTCCTTTTAGTGTCTCACTTCCCAATCTAATCCCCTCAGCATCACTTGTTTTAACTCAACTAAATTCAGTTGGCCTTGTTTTATTTTTGTTGATACTCATCTTTTCAAGACACCATGTATTCTGTTCAAGTCCTTTGCCATCTCTGACACAATTACAATGTCATTTGCAAACATGAGAGTTTTTATTTCTTCTCCTTGGACTTTAATTTCAACTCCAAATTTTTGTTTAGTTTTCTTTGCTGCTTGCTCAATGTACAAACTGAATAACATCAGAGATAAGCTACAACCCTGTCACATTCCCTTCTCACCTACTGCTTCACTTTCGTGTCCTTTGACTCTTATAAATGTAGTCTGTTTTCCGTTCAAGTTGTAAATAACCTTTTGCTCCCTGTATTTTATCCATGCTACCTTCAAAATGTCAATGAATGTAGACAGTCAAGACTGTCAAAAGCTTTCTGTAAGTCTTCAAATGCCAAAAATGTAGGTTTGCTTTTCTTCAACCTATATTCTAAGATAAGATGTAGGGTCAATACTGCCTCTCATGTTTCTACATTTCTCTGGGCTCCAGAATGATCTCCCCAAAAGTCAGCTTCTATAAGTTTTTCTGTTTTCTTGTAAATAATTCTTGTCAATATTTTGCAACTGTGCCTTATTAAAGTGATGATTCAATAGTACTCTCATGTCACTACTTGCCATCTTTGGAATTGGAATTATTACATTCTTCTTGAACTCTGAGGATATTTCACCTGTCTCACATATCTTGCATACCGGATGGAATAGTTTTGCCATAGGTGGCTCTCCCAAGGATATAAATAGTTCTGACAGAATGTTGCCTACTCCAGGGGCCTTGTCATGACCTGTGTCTTTCAGATCTCTGTCAAATTCTTCTCACAGAATTATATCTCCCGAGCCATCTCCATTTACTTCCTCTTTTCTTTCTATAGCATTGTCTTGAAGTTAGTTTCCTTTCAAACCTTCCACCTTTTCCTTCTTTGTTTAGTATGGGCTTATTATCTGAGCCGTTGATATTCATACAGCTGCTTTTCTCCAAAGATCCCT
Source organism: Schistocerca americana (assembly GCF_021461395.2). Taxonomy (NCBI): domain Eukaryota; kingdom Metazoa; phylum Arthropoda; class Insecta; order Orthoptera; family Acrididae; genus Schistocerca; species Schistocerca americana. The sequence goes on from NC_060119.1 coordinate 226,522,101, forward strand.
CAAATTTTCCCATGTGTGACATCCATCTTTACCCTAGTCATAAATGCTTCTACACCTGTATTCTGTTTGTAAGATTTTGAGCAAGAGGCTCGCAGAAATTTTGGTGGTGTTGTGTATTTGGTGGGGTTGCTGCGGAACGCAGAGCTGATGTGGTGAAACAGGGTCCAGAGCGGTCAGGTGGAGTAGTGCAGGCTGTAGGAGATAGCTAGCGCAGGCAGGAAGCGAGCGGTCAGCAGGAAAATTATAAGTGAATGGATAAGGAAGTTTGATTCCCAAGTGTGGAAAGATAGTGGCTCCAGTAATTCAGAATATGGAGACAAAATGTAATATTTATGGAAAATAAATAAAATGTCTTACACACAGGCTACAATAAAACTAAATACGGCATATGAATCTTGGCGATGAGATGAGCTCATTGCACACTGACCCTTGCTTGTAAACACACTGTATAAAATGTTATTAACATTTATAATTGTTATTCACTGAACAACAGAATTAAAGGATCACTTTTTTGAAAGCCCATAACTGCCTCCCATAGTGATGCATAAATTTTAAATCTGGCTCACAGGTCCCTACAACCTTCTTCTGAAATGGCACCATTTATTGTCCAGTGATGTTCATCCACAAATTTTTGTCCTTCTTTTGAATAAAATCATAACTGTTCTTATAAGATTCTAATACATTTGAAACATTATTACTTACACTATGTGATCAAAACTATCCAAACACCCACAGAAACATGTTTTTCATATTAGGTGCATTGTGCTGCCACCTACTGCCAGGTACTCCATATCAGCGACCTCAGTAATCATTAGACATCGTGAGAGAGCAGAATGGGGTGCTCCACAGAAGTCATAGACTTTGAACATCCTCAGGTGATTGGGTGTCACTTGCATCATATGTCTGTACCTGAGATTTCCACACTCCTAAACATCCCTAGGTCCACTGTTTCCGGTGTGATAGTGAAGTGGAAATGTGAAGGGACACATACAGCACAAAAGCAAACAGGCTGACCTCATCTGTTGACTGACAGAGACCGCCGACAGTTGAAGGGGGTCGTAAAGTGTAATAGGCAGACATCTATGGAGACCATCACACAGGAATTCCAAACTGCATCAGGATCCACTGCAAGTACTATGACAGTTAGGCATGAGGCGAGAAAACTTTGATTTCATGGTCAAGTGGCTGCTCATGAGCCACACATCATGCCTGTAAATGCCAAACGGCGCCACTCTTGGTGCAAGGAGTGTAAACATTGGATGATTGAACAGTGGAAAAACATTGTGTGGAATGACGAACCATGGTACACAATGTGGCGATCCGATGGCAGAGTGTGGGGATGGCGAATGCCTGGTGAACGTCATCTACCAATGTGTGTAGAACCAACAGCAAAATTCGGAGGCGGCGGTGTTATGGTGTGGTCATATTTTTCATGGAAAATGCTTTCATTTCTTGTTGTTTTGCATGGCACTATCACAGCATAGGCCTACATTGATGTTTTTAGCATCTTCTTGCTTCCCACTGTTGAAGAGCAATTCGGGGATGGCCACTGGATCTTTCAACACAATTGAGCACCTTTTCATAATGCACAGCCTGTGGCGGAGTGGTTACATGACAATAATATCCCTGTAACAGACTGGCCTGCACAGATTCCTGACCTGAATCATATAGAACACCTTTGGAATGTTTTGGAACGCCGACTTCATGCCAGGCCTCACCGACCAACATCGATACCTTCCCTCAGTGCAGCACTCTGTGAAGAATGGGCTGCCATTCCCCAAGAAACCTTCCACCATATGGTTGAACATATGCCTGCAATAGTGGAAGCTGTCATCAAGGCTGAGGGTGGGCCAACACCAAACTGAATCCTAGCATTACCAATGGAGGGTGCCATGAACTTGTAAGTTATTTTCCGGCAGGTGTACGGATACTTTTGATCGCATAGTATATAATTGTCCTGAAAAGTCATCACGTAAAACATGAAAGAAACTTATATTGGTCAATCTGTTGTGTTGTGGTCTTCAGTCCAGAGATGGTTTGATGGAGGCCTCCATGCTACTCTATCCTGTGCAAGCTTCTTCATCTCTAAGTAACTATTGCAACCTACATCCTTCTGAATCTGCTTAGTGTATTCATCTCTTGGTCTCCCTCTACGATTCTTACCCTCCACACTTCCCTCCAACACTAAATTGGTGATCCCTTGATGCCTCAGAACATGTCCTACCAACTGATCCCTTCTTCTAGCCAAGTTGTGCCACAAATTCCTCTTCTCCCCAATTCTATTCAGTACATCCTCATTAATTACCTGATCTACCCTACTAATCTTCAGCATTCTTCTGTAGCACCACATTTCAAAGTTTCTATTCTCTTCTTGACTAAACAAGTTATCGTCCATGCTTCACTTTCATGCATGGCTACACTCCACACAAATACTTTTAGAAAAGACTTCCTGACACTTAAATCTATACTTGATGTTAACACATTTCTCTTCTTCAAATATGCTTTCCTTACCATTGCTAGTCTACATTTTATATCCTCTCTACTTCGACCATTATCAGTTATTTTGCTCCCCAAACAGAAAAACTGATCTACTACTTTAAGTGTCTCAATTCCTAATCTAATTCCCTCAACATCACCTGATTTAATGTGACTACATTCCATTATCCTTGTTTTGCTTTTGTTGATGTTCACCTTATATTCTCCTTTGACTACACTGTCCATCCCGTTAAGCTGCTCTTCCAGGTCCTTTGCTGTCTCTGACAGAATTACAATGTCATTGGCAAACCTCAAAGTTTTTATTTCTTCTCCATGGAGTTTAATTCCTACTCCAAATTTATCTTTTGTTTCCTTTACTGCTTGCTCAATATACAGACTGAATAACATCGGGGATAGGCTCGACTCTTATAACTGCTATCTGGTTTCTGTACAAATTGTAAATAGCCTTTTGTTCCCTGTATTTGATCCCTGCTACCTTCAGAATTTGAAAGAGGGTATCCCAATCAACATTGTCAAATCCTTCTCTAAGTTTACAAATGCTAGAAACATAGGTTTGCCTTTCCTTAATCTATCTTTTAAGATAAGTCGTAGAGTCAGTATTGCCTCACATGTTCCAATATTTGTATGGAATCCAAACTGATCCTCCCCATGGTCGGCTTCGACTAGTTTTTCCATTCGTCTGTAAAGAATTCGTGTTAGTATTTTATTAAACTGATAGTTTGGTAATTTTCACACCTGTCAACACCTGCTTTCTTTGGAATTGTAATTATTATATTCTTCTTGAAGTCTGAGGGTATTTCACCCGTCTCATACATCTTGCTCGCCAGATGGTAGAGTTTTTCAGGGCTGGCTCTCCCAAGTCTGTCAGTAGCTCTAATGGAATGTTGTCTACTCCTGGGGCCTTGTTTTGACTTAGGTTTTTCAGTGCTCTGTCAAATTCTTCACGCAGTATCATATCTCCCATTTCATCTTCATCTACGTCCTCTTCCATTTCCATAATATTGCCCTCAAGTACATCACCCTTGTGTAGACACTCTATGTACTCCTTTCTGCTTTCCCTTCTTTGCTTGGAACTGGTTCTCCATCTGAGCTCTTGATATTCACGCAGGTGGTTCTGTTTTCTCCAAAAATCTCTTTAATTTTCCTGTAGGCAGTATCTATCTTACCCCTAGTGATATATGCCTCTACATCCTTACATTTGTCCTCTATCCATCCCTGTTTAGCCATTACGCACTTCCTGTCAATCTCAGTAGTGAGATGTTTGTATTCCTTTTTGCCTACTTCATTTACTGCATTTTTGTATTTTCTCCTTTCATCAGTTATTTCAGTATCTGTTCTGTTACCTAAGGATTTCTACTAGACATCGTCTTTTTACATACTTGATCCTTTGCTGCCTTCACAAGTTCATCTTTCTTTCCCCCCTTCTTGTCAATCATTACCTAATGCTCTCTCTGACACTTTCTACAACCTCTGGTTCTTTGAGTTTATCCAGATCCCATTCCCTGAAATTCCCACCTTTTGGCAGTTTCTTCAGTTTTAATCTACAGTTCATAACCAATAGATTGTGGTCAGAGTCCGCATCTGCCTCTGGAAATGTCTTACAATTTAAAACCTGGTTCCTAAAACTCTATCTTATCATTACATAATCAATCTGCAACTTTCCAGTGTCTCTAGGCCTCTTCCACATATACAACCTTCTTTCATGATTTTTAAATCAAGTATGATTAATTTATGCTCTGTGCAAAGTTCTACCAAGCGGCTTCCTTTTTCGTTCCTTATCCCCATTCCATATTTGCCTACAACTTTTCCTTCTCTTCCTTTCCCTTCTATCAACATCCAGTCCCCCATGACTATTAAATTTTCATCTCCCTTCACTATCTGAATAATTTCTTTTATCTCAACATACATTTCTTCACTCTCTTTGTTGTCTGCGGAGCTAGTTGGCATTAAGTTGTACTATACTGTGGTAGGCATGGGCTTCATGTCTATCTTGGCTACAATAGCACATGCACTATGCTGTTCAGAGTAGCTTACCTGCGCTCCTATTTTTTTATTCATTACTACACCTACACCTGCGTTACCCCTATTTGATTTTGTATTTATAACCTGCATTCACCTGACCAGAAGTCTTGTTCCACCTGCCACCAAACTTCACTAATTCTCACTATATCTAACTTTAACTTATCTATTTCCTTTTTTAAATTTTCTTTAATCCTGATAATGATGTCCTCCTGAGTAGTTCCTGCCCCGAGATCTGAATGTTTTATCCGAGAGGACACCATCATCATTTAACTATACAGTAAAGCTGCATGTCCTTGGGAAAAATTATGGCTGTAGTTTCCCCTTGCTTTCAGCTAATATACACAATAAATTATTACAAAGGCTGCAGTAAACTATAAGCACGTAGGAAGCCAATATGGACTTATTCTGGCCACATCTGTATTACAACCTATACTGCATCCGTGCACTCTGGGGGGAGGGCAGCAATGAGAGCATGATGCCCTCAACCTACCAAAGGCCTGCACAGATGGGCATATGGCCACCTCATGTTTACACCTACACACGTCATGCAGCAGGGTGGGTACGCACATCGAAGCACTCGGCGCAAACATGATGATGAGGAAGTTGCGGATTGCTGAACGGTAGTTATAGTACTGTGAGCTATAATGACAAAAGTGTATTTATTGAGGCTGCTACAGAGGAAGAGATGTTTGGAGAGGATTATGAGGATGTTGTGGAAGATAGTAAGAAGAGTAAAATGGTTAAAGGCATGAAGAGAACAGGAATTAGTGTTTAAAAACTGTCTCACATAATTTCATGTCAGAAAGGTCAAGGATACAAAATCACTACATAGATGGGAAACACAAGTCACTGAAGGTGGGACACAAATTTGGAAATCTGCACTGGAACAATTGCAGAAGGCATGTGATAAATCACTACTTATTCATGACTTGGGCCTGGAATGATGGGCTTAGGGGGCAAGAGGTGAAGTTAATTTGTCATGGCACCTATTCATGGCATCTACAAAGTGGGTTCATCATTTTAAAGTAAGGCATAGAATTATTTCCAGAATGAGTAATAAATTTGTAACACAAAAACAATTAACCAATAAAGAACAATTAATAGAACAAGCTAATGGATTTGTGGCAAAAGTAAAATAGAATGTTACATCATTAGGAGAGGACAATGTTTACAGTTCGGATCAATCTGGGTTTAATTTGGAGACACACGCAGGTCGCACCCTATCCTTTAAAGGAATACTAAAAATTGAATATCTCGCTCAGTAATTGAATTCGTTAACCCATAGCTATATGATACAGCCAATCCTATCTGCAAGTGGTGTTTTACAATCCCCTTTGCTGATAGTGCTGCGGGAAATAGGTGGCCAGTTTGAACCCACTGTTCAGCAAACTACGTACAAAGCCAATAATATTGTTACCTTTGCTTCAACACCTGGTAAATTAACATCAGATCTCACTATTAAATGGTTTGTGAATGTTTACTTACCTACTATTGATGAATGATTTGTTCTGTATTTGGATTCCTGGACAGGGCAAACAGAAAATAAATTTAATAACAGAGACAAAGGCCACGAAAATTATGACGATTTCTGCTGAAACCATTGGCCTAATCCAGCCACTTGATGTTTACACATTCAGATTGTGGAAGAATTTTCTAAAACAGTTCTCTGATGTAATCCTACTATAATTTTTTTGCACCTGAGGAATAATATCCTGAAAATTCAATCTTTGTTTCATAATCGATTTTCATCCCCTCGATTTGTGAACATGTTTAGGCATGCATGGTTCAAGAGTGGATATGTCACAGAAAAACCTGATAAATGTGAATCTCCTGTTAATTATTGCTTTAAAAACTGTGATACATCCTGTAAATCCCTTTAAAGGAATACTAAAATCCGAATGTCTCGCTCAATCATTGAATTCGTTAACCCATAGCTATATGATACAGCCAATCCTATCTGCAAGTGGTGTTTTACAATCCCCTTTGCTGATAGTGCTGCGGGAAATAGGTGGCCAGTTTGAACCCACTGTTCAGCAAACTACGTACAAAGCCAATAATATTGTTACCTTTCCTTCAACACCTGGTAAATTAACATCAGATCTCACTATTAAATGGTTTGTGAATGTTTACTTACCTACTATTGATGAATAATTTGTTCTGTATTTGGATTCCTGGACAGGGCAAACAGAAAATAAATTTAATAACAGAGACAAAGGCCACGAAAATTATGACGATTTTTGCTGAAACCATTGGCCTAATCCAGCCACTTGATGTTTACACATTCAGATTGTGGAAGAATTTTCTAAAACAGTTCTCTGATGTAATCCTACTATAATTTTTTTGCACCTGAGGAATAATATCCTGAAAATTCAATCTTTGTTTCATAATCGATTTTCATCCCCTCGATTTGTGAACATGTTTAGGCATGCATGGTTCAAGAGTGGATATGTCACAGAAAAACCTGATAAATGTGAATCTCCTGTTAATTATTGCTTTAAAAACTGTGATACATCCTGTAAATCCCTTTAAAGGAATACTAAAATCCGAATGTCTCGCTCAATCATTGAATTCGTTAACCCATAGCTATATGATACAGCCAATCCTATCTGCAAGTGGTGTTTTACAATCCCCTTTGCTGATAGTGCTGCGGGAAATAGGTGGCCAGTTTGAACCCACTGTTCAGCAAACTACGTACAAAGCCAATAATATTGTTACCTTTCCTTCAACACCTGGTAAATTAACATCAGATCTCACTATTAAATGGTTTGTGAATGTTTACTTACCTACTATTGATGAATAATTTGTTCTGTATTTGGATTCCTGGACAGGGCAAACAGAAAATAAATTTAATAACAGAGACAAAGGCCACGAAAATTATGACGATTTTTGCTGAAACCATTGGCCTAATCCAGCCACTTGATGTTTACACATTCAGATTGTGGAAGAATTTTCTAAAACAGTTCTCTGATGTAATCCTACTATAATTTTTTTGCACCTGAGGAATAATATCCTGAAAATTCAATCTTTGTTTCATAATCGATTTTCATCCCCTCGATTTGTGAACATGTTTAGGCATGCATGGTTCAAGAGTGGATATGTCACAGAAAAACCTGATAAATGTGAATCTCCTGTTAATTATTGCTTTAAAAACTGTGATACATGCTGTAAATTGTGCAATAATATTATGATAATCAAATGTGCGTGGTGCAACATGACCTAAATACTGTAAAATAACAAAGTAGATGTCAAATATTATATCTAAAGCCAAACAACCAAAGAAACAAAACAAAACAAACAGCAAACAAATAAGACATAAACTGTGAAAAAACAAAACGGGAATAGTCTCTTGCCACCTTCATGTTTGTTATTCCCAAACAGACAGAGAGTGAAACCTTATTGTTTCAGTTACATCCTTCAAGAGCCTGTCTGTTATGGTTGCACTGTGAAATTGCAAACAACACCATCACCATGTATGCCAAGCATCATATGGGGAACAGAGTGCATGCATAGCAGAACATTAGGATACTTCCAACTTACATCTGACTATTGTGACCTCAAGATGTAACTTTATCTTATATGGTGGAAATTGTGGTTAAATATACTATTAGTTTTACGACACACACTTTTTACTGTTTTAAAAATTGTGAGGTGAGGGGAGGACTTTGAAATATATCAAAATGTTTGAAAATGTGATTGTACAGTTTAAAGTAGCAACCATGGAAATTATGTTTCAACATTTTTGTTATATTAGGCAAAGTGATATTGAAATATTCTCATTAATAATTAATTCTCCTTACACAATAACAGGTACATATGCTTACTCCTTAGTAAAAGCAACCAGTGGCAACTGCTAAGTAAACATTTGATAGTGGCAACCTGTGCAAACACAAATGTGAAGAATCTGACATGGGGGTTTGGGGGAAACCTGAGGATAAAGCACACAGGTACCAAGTTACTGTTACAAAGTTGTTTAGTATAGTTTAGAATTACTAATGGCAATACATAGAACTGTTGACAGTAAAACAGAGACTTATTGAAGGCAATATGTCACATCTGTTGTGGATTTTGGAAGCAACTTGAAATTCCCCACATCTCATGCAGTAGTAGCTCAGTCTCATCACAGTGTGGCTGTCAATGACTGAAGTACTGCTACCTTAATCAATGGCATCGCCAGTGGCCCTCTCCTGCAGCTAAGTGTTGGATGACTGATGACCTGTAAATTTTCTAACTCCCCCAAACATCATATCAGGTGGTGGCTGAAGCTGACAAAGATGGCGGAGCGGCAGCAGTGCATCAAGGTGAGTGCAGAAATCTGGAGTTTACTTGCAAGCAAGAACAAGAAGTGAAGTGAACTGAACTGATTCCTGTGTGAGGGCATCTGACAAGGAAACCTCACTTTGTCACATTTTTCGATACGTGCTTAATTTGATTGGTTCAGCTCTGAATCTTCCAATGTCCAACCAAGCAAAATGCTCCTCAGAGACTTATGTTTTACTTGGTTAACCAATGATTTGTTTTCTACTGTCCTCTTAAAGAAGTCATTTCTTGCTATTCCTGTCTGTCTCTGCTGAGAATGTAGGGTTGCCCCTGCATATTTTGGCCACCACATTTACGTGTATGTTTGCAGCCCAGGTACGGCCCCTGCCTCACCTAGCAGATTATTTGCAAATGGAAGAGGCAAAGTACTGTTCTCAAGTTTCATGGACATTATTCTCAGAAGTTGTATTTAGCTTAGTTCTTGTAATAAGGAGTTGTTATTGCAAAGTGTATGCCTCACTTCAGTGAGTCTTGCTACTATAGAAGAAGTCGCCGAAGTAAAAGGTTTAGTACTTTGATTTTTCTAGTGGTTTTTTTTTAGTGTTTGATGCATCATTGTTCATTTGCTGGAACAGAGTTCATTTTCAAATTTATTCATGTGGTTTTTCAACCAAGTGGATTTTTGCTTGTGTGATAGTTCATTTGTTAGGGTAGTGTCTCTTGCTGTTTATGTTGGTGTAGTCTGTAGGCAGCGATGTACATCGCATTTCATACTTCCCACGACACGGCAGGTTTCTCAGTCTATGCACATTCATGAGCCAATCTTCATAGTAGTTGTTTTATCTTCAGCATAGTTCAGTCAGGCCATACATGTGTTGTACGAGTGTGAATTCTGTCGATTGAAGCTGTGAGACTGAGTTGTTTTCAGTACTTAAAGGTTCAAGTTTCAATTCCCTTGCAGCACATTTTTGCATTAAGTTTTCACGTCTCTTTCAATTGTCATGGCTTTCCCATCATCAGAGCTAAGTTTGTCTCAAATTTTTCAGTCACCGGTATGAAAAATTCAGAAACTGATGCAAGACATAACTGAGCTAGCTCAGGTTTTGGCTTCTACAACCGCATCTCAGCGTGCTGGTCCCGCCTCTGCATGATTTTTTAATGTGTTTGAAGATTAGAAAGAGAAATGGGATTCTTATTTTAAACAGGTGCAGTTTATGGCTGCAGCACACAAAGTTTGCAATGCAATTCTCATTTTCTTGCCACTGTGGGTGTGTTGTCAGATTTTTCCAGGCTCTTGTCCAGGGACATGGATTATGAATTGTTAGTGGAACAATTAGGTGTACATTTTCGTTGTAACAGTCACCAGCTGCTATGTTGAATGCATGCCTTGGTCTTGGTTACTGTCAGTCAGTCATACCACAGTGTTTGAGCGAACTTGTTCAAGAACAGTGACGTCACTGGCATCCAGAATTTTTATGTGTGGCATGCTGGGTCTTCTTCACTCAAGTTTTTCGAGTGTTTTTGTATGGTGCAGCCCTCAGGTGTTAGTTCACAGGGTTCCACAGTGGCAGCCCTGCCGCTCTTGGGCCAACCTGTAATGCCAACAGACACCAGTTTTCTTGTTGTCAGCATCAGTCCTGTCAACACCAGCCCTGTTACGGCTGGCGATCTTCTCGCTGTCCGTCCTGTTTGCGCCAATCGCTGTCAGTCCTGTTGGCACCGATGTTAGCTTTCTTGTCAGTGAGTCCTCTCTGGCACTGCCACGGCTGATCCTCTTGTTGCTGCAGCCACTGGTACTGTAGGCCAACTCGTTCTTGATGACAGCTGCAGTGATGTGATCAGGAACAACTGCACCAGCTGTTTCCGTTGCTGCTGCTGATTCTCCTGCCAGTCTTACTATTCCTGCTGGTGCTGCAGATCCCATCATGTGTTATTCTCAGTCCTAGGTTGCACTTTCATGGAAGTTTTTGCGCAAGCACCACCAACGCCCATCCAGGTCAAATATTGCATGCAGAGGCCACTCGCCATTCCCCTCATTCCCGTTTGAGGACACGATATGTTTGTTGTTTAGCGGATCACTTTCCTTTTTAGTAGTTTCATTTTGTATATTCATGTGCCTTGCACTGTGCTTTTGGAAGTTACTCTGTGATGTTTATGTGCTTTTGTTGTCCTTGTGTATCAGTCGTCAAGGGTTCTATACCCTATGCTCAGCAGTGTTGTTCACTGTATCTTGCATTCTAGAGCAAATGTTCATACCTTGTATGGGGTTCTTTTTCTATATGATGTTTTATTTCTATTCAATACTTGTGGATTGCAAGGCTGTGTTAAATTCGTTACCCACATTTTGGTCCTTTCTCAGTCACGTGTTTACATATTGGCTGACTACACTGTTATTTTCTTCTAGTTGTTTGAACAGTCAATTCTGGCTGCTGTGGAGTGCTGCCTCCCTTGCATGTGGTGCTTCTTTGATGGGACTGCACCATCTCTTTCTTTAAAGAAGGAGGGATGTTGAATATGTAGGGCTGTTCACTATAGATTTCAGCCACCACATTTATGTGTGTGTTTTGCAGGTGACGTGTGGCCCCTGCCTCACATAGGAGGTTATTTGCAAACAGAAGAGGCAAAGTATTGTGTACAGTCAAGCCGTGAGTAATCACGGAGTCCGGGGCCACCAGTCTCACCACTATGTGGAGTGCAAGTCACAGCATACAATGCTCTTGTCAATGGCACTAATTTAAGTCCACTCAGTCACATGCTCATGTGATACCACACATGTATCCTTCCACAGGTATGTACTTAAGCCAGTTGCATCCCGAGCTCTGAGCAACTGAAAGCCAACCTCAAGTCTCCACTATGGACACCACCCATTGCTGCCACTCACTGGCCACCAAGATCACATGCTGTCCTCATCCTGAGCCACATCTGATACTGCACTTCCACCAGCCACTCTGAGGGCACCACTTTAGAATATCTGCTGCAACTGCCCTCATGCTCATTGCCTTGTTGGACCATGTAATTACCAGTAGACTATCTATGAGCTCATAGGACCATGTTGTCACATCTACTGCTCCTTAGGATGGTGTACGAGTTACCAGCCTCATTGGATTGTGTCATTGTTAATCTTCCCTACCCCACAGTACACGGTTGTTCTTGAGTCTCATAGACATTATTCTCAGAGGTTGTATTTAGCTTAGTTCTTGTAATAAACAGTTGTTATTGTGAATTGTATTTCTCACTTCAGTGAGTCTTGCTTCTCTAGAAGTGGATAGAAGAGTATCCTCAGGCAATTTCCTTCTGACAATTCTGTGCTTCTCTGTCACTCTGGAAAAAGTTTAGATGAACCAATGTCTTTGGTCGTGCACACTTAAACAACATTTTTTGTTAATGCTTCACATCTGGCAGTGTCTCACTATTTTCAAAGGCCTAGCTTGGGTCTCTCTTTTCACCTGCAAGATAATTATCTCCAGTATCCATCTCAGAAACAGGCTTTCCACATTCAGCTGACGATTGTGCCTTTCACTGAAAATTTCCATTCACTCCACCTCATTAAAAGATTTGCCTAAGGATATTCTAACTGTTGTCCACCTGTACAGCAGTGCCATGAGTGTCACAAAGGTGCATGTTGGTCACAGCTGTGACAATGACCACCTCCCCTCGACAGGCTTCTAACAGGGACTAGGCAGGATGCCTGACTGTTCCGACACTTGGCTCTGCACCTTTGTTGCCAAGTGTGATTCCAAAAGCTTCCCTTACTTTCAGCCAGTATGCTCAGTGCAGTGCAGTGTTTAGTTTTTTTGTAAACCTATTTTCTGTGAACCTATTGAGATGCTGACCTCTTCTGCGATTTCTTTGACAGTCAACTGGCAATTTTCACATATCAGATTGTTAATTTTCTTATGTGTGCAGTTGAAGGCCTTCCTGGTTAAGGATCATCTCTGGTTGCCTGATGATCACTTTTAAATTGTGAAAACTATCTGCAACATTGCTTACAACCGAAGCATCATCTCATAAGCTTGTTCCAAAAGTTGTAAATTTTGTATAAAAGCGTTTCCCAGTTTCAAGCAAAATTTTGCGTTCCATTATTGCTCCAGAAAATCACATTTCAAAAATTGCCACTAATGCTTAAACACATTGCCCTCGAATAACAATTATCACAAAAACTTAAATGAGCCATCAATATTCCAAAAACACAGTGATACGAAGGAGGTAAGGTCGAGGTAGTGCTGCCAACTCCATTGGCGCTTACTTCAAAATGTTTGGTGATTTTCTGAACTGAACTCATATTATGAGGAAAAGACTTAATGAAATTTATTCAAAGGTTGTAGCAAGATAAAATTTTTACCCTTGATGTTTACAGACAGTGTGACCATCTTGATACTAATGGACATATCCTTTCAGCATAAGAGATGCCTGACATTAGTGGCAGACACCAGCGTGGCGCTCTAAGCTAAATGCTGCTGCAAAGAACTGAATTGCTCTGTTTTACAAAGCAACAGAGTAGTACTGCATGTTTTGTGGCTTTCACTGCCTGCTCCAGCATGTCACCAGAAATGCAGTTGCATAGGGTATTTCAGTGGCTCAAAGGTTTATGCTTCATGTGTTTCCAGTTGCTTGTGCTTCTAGCAAGTAAAGAAAGAAGTATCATTAACTTCCTGTTATTGCATTCTGTGATGAACTAAGTGAAGAATGAAGTAGCTCTTTGTTATTGCATTCAGTGGTGTTGTCTATTCAACGTGAATATGTTGTTTCAATTTAAGTGCTCAGAATGTGGGAATGGATACAAATGCTATGAAAATCTTTGGAAACCTGTTTTAAAGGTTCACCCAGGGAAACTTAACAACATTGGCCCTTATCTAAAGTGACAGGAATCTTTCATGTATAGCTGTCAAATCTGTGGCAAGAATTTTAATTATTAGTATAATTTTAAGAGATCGCCCAGTGAGCCATTGTCTGAGACAAGATCATTGAAGTACAGCGTTTGTAATAATGAAATTGTTAAAAACCATGATTATTTTGAACACTTATGACCAGCACATGATATACAAGTGAAGTCCAAAGAGCTGCACTTTTCATCACTTAGCTCTTTTTAAAAATTGGAACTGAGAAGCATATGCAGGCGATGTTTGTAAATTATTGTGGCTCACATTCTGCTGCTGACAACAGTATAAGACATCATTGTGCATGTCACTAATCAGGGAATTTTGTGTCTAAAAGTAAAGGAATTAGACTCCTCAGACTGCAAGACAGCAATAAAATTTGTGAATGTCCAGCAGAAATAATGGTAACTCAGGCCATACCTAAATCATATCACATAAAGTTTGTATCTACTGCCGCCAGGCACACACTACTTAAGTCACTTGCAACTGACTGTAATGAAAAAGGAGACTGCAGCTGCGGATATCACCAGTAAAATTCCTTTCTGTGCTATGCTAGATAAAATTCAAGACTCAGCTTCTGACTCTAAACTTGAAACAATTCATCTGTCAATGAGGCAAGACTTATATAACAATGAGTGTTGTTACAACCTATGCTTCACAATGGCTAGGTATAACAATGGTACTATCAGTGTAGAGGCATTGGTGCATGAAGTTAATGAAGGTGACAGCACATGTGTATTTTTTTATAAACCACACAACACAATTAAGAAGTCATATCCAGAACTGAAAATCACAGATTTTTATAAGGAACAGTGTGTCAGGAGATATTTTGAAGACGTATGGTAATGACTGCATTAGCACAGATGGGACACATAGACTCAGTAATTATGATTTTTGAGCTGACAACATTACTTATGTTGGTATGAGGTAAGGGTTCCCATGAGCCATCCTCATACGAAACACAAATGATCAACAAGTACTGTCCCTATTCTCGGACTATGTAAAAACTGAGGTTGGAATCATTTCACTGAAAACTTTCATGTCAGACATCAGTGGAAACTTCCTTTAATGGATGGAAGGTTTCAGTGGAGGCTTCAAAAATTAGGCTCTATTGTACATGGTACGTAGACAATGCCTGGAGTAAAAACATAAACATTAAAGTATGAGGCCAAGAGAAAAAAAGACAGTAATCATGTGGCTGTCAATAATCATGTGCTAATGTACTACAGCGCACTAAATATTGCACTAAAATTACACCATTTCTCTTAGAAGGCAAACTGGAAATTGAACTAAAATCGTGCTGTTTTGCTTCAAATGTGAGGCGAAAATTGCACTGAAATTACACCAGTTCTCTTCAAATGTGTGCTGATATATAAATAAATCAGACAAAAACATGTTTTGTAGTGCTCTTTCTGCGATAACAAAAAACCAGTGTCAGGTACTGAAATGATGGTCAGCCATGTTACAATCAACTCTGAGAAGGAGCCCAGCTGCCTGCATGTACAGTATTGTGCAAATGTAAAGTATGTGGGATTTTAGAGGAGCCTTTGTCATAATGGTGCTGTGACAGAGTGGTCAAGTCCACCGATTAGCAGTTCTTCAGACTGGGTTTGATTCCAAATACTACTTCCTTTTTTTTATTGTTTTTATTCCACACAGAGTTAAATTATTAACTATAGAATTTAATATTTTCACTCCTACAGATAAGCTCTCTGCATTCTGTGCTGAGAGTGGCTTTCTTGTAGTTGTACTGCTCACCAACTGTAGCTACCCGTGCTGAGAGATGGCATTCCAGCCCCTGCCAAATACTTATCACCCAATTTTAAGAAAACAATTGAGTGAACAAATCTGATTTTTGCATGTCTTTCAGTTTGATATCTTCATTCAATAAAAAATTGAATTTCTTTATGTTATACGTCTTAGTTACTGTGCTACATCAAATTAAGTAAAACACTGCATGAAATTTTCAAGAGTTTGCAGAGCTAAAAACACACTGTGTAAACTTTGCGTATGGTTGATTTTAGCCTACACATTGCTGTGTATCAAATGTAAATAAGATATTGACATATTATTTAAAATTGAGAGCAAAAAGGTTCTGTCATTTTGTTCTCTAGTTATTGGTTTTTATATTCTGTGGACACCCATTTTCATTCTTGTGTAGTGAGAATCATGTGGTCATAACAATTGTCATATTTCATAAAAGGTTCAAGATGTCAAAATGAGGGTTTTAGCAAATGATAGCATGCAAAGAGGCCCATATGTTATATGATGAAAATTCAAAACATTTTTATTCATAGAGATTGGAAAGTTGCTTGCAATGTTAAAAGATTAATTATGTAATTTAAGTATATTGTTATAAGTGAAATTAATGTATTCAACTTAGTTATGATTACTACCCTTGTAAGCCAAATGGCTGAAAATGAATATGCAAATCAACAGAATGCATCACACTTTGAAATATGTCTATCTGGAGGGCAAGCATGTTAAGCAACCTGATAAAGGCCTTTTAGTGCTTATGTCTGTTTTCAAAGACAAATTGTGGGACTAGATAACAGTGATGATGAAAGGATATTCACTGCACACATAATTCGAGTGCAAAAATATACAAGGATTCCACTGCAGAAGAAAATAATAGTAGAAAACTTCCATCTGACTCAGAAGTCATGAAAATTTATTCAGTCAAAGACAACAGAGTGGAGTGCTACTGCAAACTGACGTGTAACAACTGCAAAACTTGCATCCATAGGTATTAGTGCTTAAGTGTAGATTTGAGTATAAAATGAAATGTGTGCAAGCATGTACACAGCACATGCCAAATAATTGCCAGTTCTTCTCAGTCTCTGGCCCCCACAAAAAATGATGATATACTTGCCATAGACAGTGACAATCTTTCTGCCCTGAATGATTAAGAAGAAATACTGACACAAGTCAGTAAACATTGCAAATGCAAGGATCCTGTGGTTTTGAAGGAATAAAAGAGTAAAATCACTTATGAAGTGTTAGGCTTCAACAATAAGATCTCTACAACTAGTGAGCCGGCCGAAGTGGCCGTGCGGTTAAAGGCGCTGCAGTCTGGAACCGCAAGCCGCTACGGTCGCAGGTTCGAATCCTGCCTCGGGCATGGATGTTTGTGATGTCCTTAGGTTAGTTAGGTTTAACTAGTTGTAAGTTCTAGGGGACTAATGACCTCAGCAGTTGAGTCCCATAGTGCTCAGAGCCATTTCTACAACTAGTGAATTAGATGTTATCAAAAAACGTACAGCTTCCATGAAAGCAATGTTAACTGCAGTTTGCGGTCAAAATTATATGCACTTCATTACAAAAACTGAAGCATGTCACAAGAGAAAAATCATTTCACAGCATAGACTGTTTCCAATGAAAAAGAAAAGAACTATCCAGTGCATCCTGTTCATAAGGCCTGACTCAACAGAGGGCCATAAAATAGTTATGTCTTTGTTGAAAGATTGACATGAAGCAGTTGATATTTCATAAGATCACAACACTGAATTGATGTCTTGAGTTTGTGAGAAACAATATAAAGATAGCTACAAACAGTATTATCATGTGTTTTCTATATTTGTTTTGTATTATTTAAAATATAGTGGGGAATTATTTAGAATATAGCTTCTCATCAAGCCACCACAATTGTGGGTTGGTCAAAAATTCATTCTCATCATTTGGTAATTGTTGTAACTTGGACACACAACACAACCAAGAATGTTAATACAACTTTATTGGACTGTGTCATGTATGCCAATCACCATAACGTACACTGTACACAATAAGATAAGACACATATATGCAAGCAGTAATAACATGATAACTGAGCACATCTGTAGTATAGCAGGGTTTAAATAGGCAACCGCCAGTGGTGGGCTTTATCGAAAGTTCACACTATTGCTCTTTCCTGGTGCACTCTTATAGATGGAAACACACTGCTAATGCATGTGGCTATCAAGTTGCATTACTTCATTCTCATTCGTAAGGGAACAGCTTGGATTTGTGGGATATCCATGGCTCCTCCACGAGTCTGTGACTGGGATGATGTGCTGATACTGGGGCATATGGTTGCAAATACTTGGGGCATGGGCAACATCACAGTCCGCCTTCTCATGGCAACCCATACAGTAGCAGAGGTGAAATCAGCACGAGCTCCATGTCCACATCAGATCCAGCATTTGGTGGTGGTGGTGGTGTCCCTGCAATTGGCAGCTGAGACAGAGGAGGCGGCTCCATTGTGAACAGCAGTTGCATCGATACTGGTACCGGTATTGAAGAAGCTGCACTAGGTTTGCTCACCAGTGACTGGGGACCCCTCATATGTCATGGCAGGGACCCAGCTGCATCAGGTGATACATCAAGTGACACAGACTGGCATGGCAACATCAGTGTCCCAGTCGGTGTTGTCCAGTCGTCCACATGCAAATGCAATTGGTCGTAATGACTTGCACAGATGCCCTCCTCCATACAGACATCACAGAGACAGTGGGCACAGTATCAGGAAATGACAGCAGGAATCCATTTTGCACAATGACCAAACTTGCGTTCCCAGACAGCCACACAACTGTGGAAACGGGTTGACAGCTGTACGCATTGGTGCCCCTGGCTGGACCGCAGGAGATGCAGGTGTGTCCGGGGTTAACGCTCGTGGAGCAGTTCAGCAGGGCTGTTGTCACCAAACAGTGTGACCTGACAGGAACGTAGAAATTGATGCAAGGCAATGGCAGACAGGGACTGAGTCACATACTTTTTCATCTGTGTTTCAAATGTTCTAACTAACCTTTCAGCCTCACCATTGGACTGTGGGTGGAAGGGCAGGGCAAAAATGAGGCAAACCCCTTAGGCATTGCAGAAGGAGGCAAACTCTTTTGACACAAACGGAGAGCCATTATCAGAGACCAACATTGCCAGAAATCCTTTGATGGAAAAAATTTTCTACAGGGCTACCACGGTGGCAGAGGCTGAAGTTGACAAGCATATGGGAATGGAGAGAATGCATCAATTACTATTAGCCAGTGTGCATTATGAAAAAGGCTGGCCAAATCGATGTGGAGATGGTCCCAGGCCTGCGAAAGTTGCAGCCATGAAGACAATAGTGCTTGTGGGGCTGATTCCACATTGGGAACATGCTGTAACCAAAGGAGTGGTGTTGCCATCCAAACCAGGCCAAAAAAACATGACACCCCACAGTGATCAGTGTGCAGCAATTGCTCAATCTCTGAACAGAGAGCCAAGGAAACTGCTATGTGAGGAGCTGAATAGACAGTAACAAGGAGTAGAACACCATCAATGACAGAGAAACAATTCCAAAACACATAGCAGTTATGGAGCGGGTCGGATGCCCACGATGGAGGTGCTTCACACCAGCCATGTTGTACGCAATGTATCATTTTTCATAAAATCTGATTGGTAGCACTAGCCTGCATGACTCAAGTTCTTGTGATAGGAAGGCCATCAACACTTTGTTGAGCACACTCATCAGCATGGAAACAGAGTAACTTCTCTTGATCAAAAACTGGGTCCAGACTGGCCAGAAGATGGGAGAGCACGTCAGCATTCACATGTGCATGTTTAGTTGTGGGGCAGAAGTGAATCTTGTACCTGTACCAAGAGAGGAACAGTGCCCAACATTGAATACGATGCACTGTTTTGTTTGGCAATGATGCTGAGGGGCTAAACAGCGAAACTAATGGCTTGTGATTTATGATGAGATTGAATTTTACACCACACAGGAAAACATGAAACTTGTTTAAGGCATAAACAATGCAAGCACTTCTTTTTCTATTTGTGAATATCTAGTCTGAGTCAAATTAAGCATCTTAGACAAGTATGCAGTATGCCACTGGGAGCCATCAGAATATTTAAGAGCTAACACCACTTCCAGCCCATACTGGAACGCATCTGTTGCTAACACCAAATGTTGAGCTGTTTGGTAGGTTAAAAGGCAAGCTGCAGATCATAACATAGACTTCAGTTTGGGAAAAGCAATTTCACACACCCATGGAAAGATGTCTCCTTATGCATCAAGGCATGTAACGATTGTGCAACCAATGTTGTCCCCAGCAGAAATTGATGATAATAAGCAATCTTACCTAAACAAACCTGGAGTTCCTTGAATGAAATAAGGCACGGAAGAGCCACAACAGCAGAGACATTCTGACAAAGGGGTTTGATACCAGCACTAGTGAGCTCAAATTCAATATCTGTTACACCAAAAAGAGATGTTCAGCAGCAGAGGAGCCAGAGACCACAGTATCATAACGACAGTTGGCACAGCCATGCACAGACATCATGAGTTGTTCAAGAAACCGTCAAAAACTCACAGGGATGTTGGCCACACCAAAAAGTAACTGCAAGTATTGATACAAGCCAAAAGGTGTGTTACCAACCAAGAGCCATTGAGAGTCAGCATCAACAGGAAGCTGCAAAAAGGCATTGGAGAGGTCAATCTTGGAAAAATACTGACAACCAGTGAGTTTAGCAAAAAGTTCATCAGGGTTCGGCTAGGGATATATGTCAATGCTAGACTGAGCATTGACAGAAACTTTCTCAGCCATTTTGACATCTTCTTGATGATAAATAATGGAGTAGCTCATTTGCTGGATGCAATCAGTTGGACAACCCCAGAGGCTGTGAGATGGTCAAGTTCTGCCTTGATTTGGTCATGGAGTGCCATCAGTACTGGTCAAGCCCAAAAGAAATGAGGCCTGGTCAAAGGTTTCATGGTGATATGGGCTTTGAAATTAGTGGCACAACCTAAGCCCACAGAAAACGGGCAGAAAATTCAGAGCATAAATAACCCAGTTGTGTATAAGGCACTTGATCAGAGACAAGATAAATGTCATTGGAAATAGTAAACCCGGAAAGGTTAGAGGTGTCCAAACTAAACACATTTTTGATGTGTACAAGATGAGTAATGACACTGCAGCACCTGTGTTGACTTGCATGTACAAAACTTTCAGATAAACCTTGATATCAATCGGGTTCGATGGAGATTGGTGATACACAATTGACATCCCTGTCAGCATCTGTAATAAGGTGTTGGAATTTCATGTTACAGACAGGAGCAATGTGGCCAATTTTGTTGCACTGGTAGCAAATCACCCACCGCTTAGGACAATCCAACCTATCATGAGTGAAAAAACGTGACTGACAAGAGGGAAGTATGAAGTGCTTGTGTTGTTGTTCATTACTGGGCTTGCTGCTGCAGTGAGATTGGTGGCCGTCATGATGTTTTGCTTGTTCGCAGACTGCTGCCACTATGTTGTTCCTCTGAGAACCGTCCGACACGTGGCAGGGGGAAATGGTTTAAACTTTTGCCACCTCACACCATGATTCAGTTTGAGTACCCACAGCCCTCAAAACCTCAAATGATTGTGCAATAGTCAGAGAGGGAGGGATTTTAACATTGAAGGGCCCACTCACAAACCTCATGATCAGGGGCCAATCAAATGATTGCATCATGAACCATTTGGTCAGCATACCACTCCTTATGTACATAAGTGACAAAGTTATGATGACAGTTGCCCAAGTCTTATAGGCATGTGGCAATGATGTGCATCTGTTAGCAGCAGTATTTCGAAAGAAGGTCACATACGTTAAAAAGAAAGTGAAGACAGATCCTGCTGGAGGGCCAGTTGACAAAGGAGTTGATACACGCGACACGGTAACCAAGACAAAAAGAAAGCACGGCATAAGGTAACATCAGTCAATACAAACACATGAAAATGCTACCGGATTAGGCATCCCAACTTTGTTGCCACTTGTGTTATAACTTGGACACACAAGACAACCAAGAACATTAGTACAACTTTATTAGACATGTACACCAATCACTTTAACTTTCACTGAACACAATAAAATAAGGTAAATGTATGCAAGCAGTAGTAACATGATAATTGAGTGCCAGAGTAGCATGGCAGTGTTTCAATGGGTGCGCGCCCATGGCGGGCTCTATTCGAAGTTCACGGTATTGCTCTTTTGCAGGGCACTCTCGTGGATGACAACACACTGTTAATATGCTCATCTTTGAAGTGCACTTGGATTACTTCAGTAATCACGTGCATTATCATTTTATGTTATCAGACTGCTCATCACAGTGTGTGTTATAATTTTAGATTATGATAATGCCTGTCACAGAATTTAACACAAATATGAACTAATAATTTGAAGGCAGTAGCGGTTTGCCAGTCTTTTGTGGACATTGTTGACAGTTGCATCCAGGGAACCCATACCCTGGTAAGGTAAATAATGAAGGGATCGAATGGCATTATAGATAAACATACCCTCACACAATAAACTGCCATTCAGAGAGTACTGCAACTGGCATTCATGCTGTCTGCCATGTTATACACTTTAGCAAAGGATCTGTTATGAAGAAATCCATGAACCATACTGGGTTTCTCCATTTGAGGGATTAAGACAGTTGACAAAGTGTATGCAGACAATGTGAGTATCATCGTTAACCACATATATGTCTTGACAAACATTCAGTAGGTCATCCAATACTATGAAAAAACTAGTGGGCTGAGACTAAGTAAAAAGTCAGTGATAATAGTGTTTGAGAGGACTCCCAACAATATCATCATCATTCACTGATTGTACCAAAAAAAAAAAGCTAGTGTAAACATCAGTCGATAGTCAAAAACTGTCGAAGTATGCTAGTTAATCTAGTTGAAACTCTAATCATGGAAAATAAAATGAGTACAATGGATAGAAGAAACAAAATGGATGGGAAAATAAAATAAGGAAAACTGACAGGATACAGAGGCCATTCTTCATTAACAGAGATGTTTCAACAAAGTTCCACATTGTCGAAGCAGTCTACCCTCCACCCAAACTAATTGCACAAAATAATGTTACTTGGTATGTGGTGGCACAGTATCTTTAAGTGTACCTTGATAAAAACAGCAAAAGATGCCTGCTGTGCATGAACCGGAGGTCCATGGTTAGCAGTCTTCCTTTGGCACACACACACACGATAGTCATGCTAACAAAAGACTTCATCGTACACTGCTCTTTTCTGATAATGCAGCCAATAACATGGCCCTTCCCATCAGCCTATTACAGTTGCTTGGGTTTGGCAACTACAGTAAATATAACTCAGAGCAGAGCTGTATTGATGGGGAATCATTCCAGACATCCAGCTCATATATTTATCACACGTTAGCAGCAGCTCTTATGCCATATCCCAGGATGAGGACTTGTCAAAGGGATATACATTTGAGAAAGTAGTTTTTCATAGTGACATTTGTGGATAAATGTTTCTCAGTTTTCTTGCTGTGTCATATTTGTTTGTATTCTCAAGCTTTCATTGACTCTTTGCTGATTCCAACAGATAATGAATAATCCAACTTATTTTTCTGTATCCTTTCAGCATCAAGCACCTGTTTCCATGCACCACTAAGGGTATAGCTGCTGACCTGGGTTAAGTTTTTGCACTTTCTGATCTCAACAGTCTCTTTTATCACAGAATACCAGTAGATAGATATGTGAGTGAATGTTATCATTTAATCAAACATGAAAGTATATTTGTTTGTGATGTTGTCTCCAGCAACAACAGATCTGTGAAAACTGCAATATTTAATGTGGCATCATCGGTGTTCTGTGTAGCATTCTGAAATCATCTGTATGATTTGACCCATGTATATCATAAATTTCAGGAACCCTGAGACCAAGCCTGCCTTTACTCGGCACAGAATCTCTCTAATTGTTTTGGGTGTTTGGAAAATGGGTTCCATACATTGACTGCCAAGGACTTTGCCTATTTTATTTAATATAGTTCCAAAGAAAGGAAGAACTGCTATTGGCTGGTGATCTTTTGGGTTGAATGTCTCCAGTTTTTCCTTTCCCAGTGATGGCTAATTTAATATCATTTTCACTATAGTTGCTCTTCTAGAACACCTTTTTCAGATATCTGAGGTAAGAATTGAGGTGGTCCTTATCAGAAACAATTTTTCTCTGTGTATTAGCGTATTTAAAACTGCTCTCTGTTGGGCTGAGTGACGAAAGCTTAGCACACTAAGATATAGGTCAGTAGCCTATGTATTGGCTAGATACCTATCTGATTTTTGTTGAAGCAAAACATCTAAAACTGGTAACTTTCCTTCTCCCTCCATTTCAGCAGTGAAATGCATGTTAGTGTGCATATTATTCATGCAATCAATGAACAGGCAAAGAGCTTCAGTCTCATGTGGCCAATAAGACTGCAAGATGGGCAAAGGGTAATTATATTTAACACATTTTCTTTGAAATGCTCCATTTGGAAATTAACCATTGCTGGAGACAATGGGTAACCTACGGCTGTTTTGTCAGTCTCGATCATGTTAGCATTCCTGGAATTTACAATTCCTGGAATTTACAAAATTCTTTGTAAACGTGACAGCGATCACAATGGTTAGCCTGTGTGGATGAGTTCAGAATTCTACATGGAGCATCTCCTACCACATACCCATCCCTCTCCCACACCCCATGAACCATGGTCCTTACTGAGGTGGGGTAGTTTACTTGCCTCAATGATATATATAGTTGTACTGTAGGTGCAGCTACGAGAGAGGCCAGACTAATCTGAGTTTTCTGAAGAGGGCCAGCAGCCTCTTCAATAGCTGCAGGGGCAACAGCCTGCATGATTGACTGATCTGGTCTTGTAACATTAGCCTATGTGGCCTTGCTGTGCTGGAGGATGTAGTCATCAGGATAAAACAGGATTTACCTTCTACAGATTGGTGTGTGGACTGTTAGATCCCTTAATCAACTAGGTGGGTCAGAAAATTTAGAAAGAGAAATGGATAAGCTGAAACTAGACATAGTAGAAATTAATGAAGTGCAGTGGCAGTAAGAATGGGACTTCAGTCAGTTCAATCAATCAATCAAGGCTATACATCCTAATAGGAGATTCATGTAGCACCATGCAAACACTTTCATTAGTAACTACGAAGTCCAATTCGAGAGCCCACTAGGTGTCCATGGGTATGGCAATTGTTTGTTGTAAGCACTCATCTCTGCACAAGTTTCACAGCTAAGTGCTAGATACTGGCATGGAACTTGCTGCTGTCCTTAATGAATTTCCTCTATCTGTTGTGGTTTTTGATAGCTGCTCCCATTTGTCACAGTCTATATTAAAAATGTTCATACGCACTTGGTACAATCTTTAAAGAGCGTATGATGTAAGTGTCCTAGCTGCCACAAGCAACATTCCTTGAGAGTGATGGTGATACTCGGTAGCTTCACGGTAGTCAGAGTCATATTATTTGTCATATTGTTTCTCCAAATTATGTCTAGAATATTTTGTAATCAGCACAGATGAAAGGTGTTGAGCTTATGTTCTTTTTAGCACATGATACAAGAGTCTTGACACTGTACAAGAGAGTGCTCAGCATACATTCTTCATAAATTAATATTTTTGTAGCCACCATAAGGTGTTTGTTGTCCCTTAATCTTGTGCAGAGATTTCTGAAACTATTCATTCCTTTGCCAATTCTCACATTTATTTCATCATCCCAGGAGAGATTTTCTGAGATTAGTGAGCCAGGGTAAACAGAATTTTTGACTATATTTTTGACACCCCCCCATGAATCATGTACCTTGCCGTTGATGGGGAGGTTTGCGTGCCTCAGTGATACAGATAGCCTTACCGTAGGTGCAACCACAACGGAGGGGTATCTGTTGAGAGGCCAGACAAACGTATGGTTCCTGAAGAGGGGCAGCAGCCTTTTCAGTAGTTGCAGGGGCAACAGTCTGGATGATCGACTGATCTGGCCTTGTAACACTAACCAAAACGGCCTTGCTGTGCTGGTACTGTGAATGGCTGAAAGTAAGGGGAAACTACAGCCATAATTTTTCCCAAGGGCATGCAGCTTTACTGTATGGTTAAATGATGATGGCGTCCTCTTGGGTAAAATATTCCGGAGGTAAAATAGTCCCCCATTCGGATCTCCGTGCGGGGACTACTCAAGAGGACGTCGTTATCAGGAGAAATAAAACTGGCGTTCTACGGATCGGAGTGTAGAATGTCAGATCCCTTAATCGGGCAGGTAGGTTAGAAAATTTAAAAAGGGATATGGATAGGTTGAAGTTAGATATAGTGGGAATTAGCGAAGTTCGGTGGCAGGAGGAACAAGACTTTTGGTCAGGCGAATACTGGGTTATAAATACAAAATCAATTAGGGGTAATGCAGGAGTAGGTTTAATAATGAATAAAAAATAGTAGTGCGGGTAAGCTACTACAAACAGCATAGTGAATGTATTATTGTGGCCAAGATAGGCACGAAGCCCACGCCTACTACAGTAGTACAAGTTTATACGCCAACTAGCTCTGCAGATGACGAAGAAATTGAAGAAATGTATGATGAAATAAAAGAAATTATTCAGATAGTGAAGGGAGACGAAAATTTAATAGTCATGGGTGACTGGAATTCGGTAGTAGGAAAAGGGAGAGAAGGAAACGTAGTTGTTGAATATGGATTGGGGGGAAGAAATGAAAGAGGAAGCCGCCTGGTACAATTTTGCACAGAGCACAATTTAATCATACCTAACACTTGGTTCAAGATTCATAAAAGAAGGTTGTATACTTGGAAGAAGCCTGGAGATACTGGAGGGTTTCAGATAGATTATATAATGGTAAGACAGAGATTTAGGAACCAGGTTTTAAATTGTAAGACATTTCCAGGGGCAGATGCGGACTCTGACCACAATCTATTGGTTATGAACTGTAGATTAAAACTGAAGAAACTACAAAAAGGTGGGAATTTAAGGAGATGGGACCTGGATAAACTGACTAAACCAGAGGTTGTACAGAGTTTCAGGGAGAGCATAAGGGAACAACTGACAAGAATGGGGGAAAGAAATACAGTACAAGAAGAATGGGTAGCTTTGAGGGATGAAGTAGTGAAGGCAGCAGAGGATAAAGTAGGTTAAAAGTCGAGGGCTACTAGAAATCCTTGGGTAACAGAAGAAATATTGAACTTAATGGATGAAAGGAGAAAATATAAAAATGCAGTAAATGAAGCAGGCAAAAAGGAATACAAACATCTCAAAAATGAGATCGACAGGAAGTGCAAAATGGGGATGGGTAGAGGACTAATGTAAGGATGCAGAGGCTTATCTCACCAGGGGTAAGATAGATACTGCCTACAGGAAAATTAAAGAGACCTTTGGAAAAAAGAGAACCACTTGTATGAATATCAAGAGCTCAGATGGAAACCCAGTTCTAAGCAACGAAGGTAAAGCAGAAAGGTGGAAGGAGTATATAGAGGGTCTATACAAGGACAATATTATGGAAATGGAAGAGGATGTAGATGCAGATGAAATGGGAGATATGATACTTCGTGAAGCGTTTGACAGAGCACTGAAAGACCTGAGTCGAAACAAGGCCCCGGGAGTAGACAACATTCCATTAGAACTACTGACAGCCTTGGGAGAGCAAGTCCTGACGAAACTCTACCATCTGGTGAGCAAGATATATGAGACAGGCGAAATACCCTCAGAATTCAAGAAGAATATAATTCCAATCCCAAAGAAAGCAGGTGTTGACAGATGCAAAAATTACCAACTATCAGTTTAATAAGCCACAGCTGCAAAATACAAATGCGAATTCTTTACAGATGGATGGAAAAACCAGTATAAGCCAACCTCAGGGAAGATCAGTTTGGATTCCGTAGAAATATTAGAACACGTGAGGCAATACTGACCCTACGACTTATCTTAGAAGCTAGATTAAGGAAAGGCAAACCTACGTTTCTAGCATTTGTAGACTTAGAGAAAGCTTTTAACAATGTTGACTGGAATACTCTCTTTCAAATTCTGACGGTGGCAGGGGTAAAATACAGGGAGCGAAAGGCTATTTACAATTTGTACAGAAACCAGATGGCAGTTATAAGAGTCGAGGGACATGAAAGGGAAGCAGTGGTTGGGAAGGGAGTGAGACAGGGTTGTAGCCTCTCCCCGATGTTATTCAATCAGTATATTGAGCAAGCAGTGAAGGAAACAAAAGAAAAATTTGGAGTAGGTATTAAAATCCAAGGAGAAGAAATAAAAACTTTGAGGTTCACCGATGACATTGTAACTCTGTCAGAGACAGCAAAGGACTTGAAAGAGCAGTTGAATGGAATGGATAGTGTCTTGAAAGGAGGATATAAGATGAACATCAACAAAAGCAAAACGAGGATAATGGAATGTAGTCGAATTAAGTCAGGGTATGCTGAGGGAATTAGATTAGGAAATGAGACACTTAAAGTAGTAAAGGAGTTTTGCTATTTGGGGAGCAAGATAACTGGTGATGATCGAAGTAGAGAGGATATAAAATGTAGACTGGTAATTGCAAGGAAAGCATTTCTGAAGAAGAGAAATTTGTTAACATCGAGTAAAGATTTAAGTGTCAGGAAGCCGTTTCTGAAAGTATTTGTATGGAATTTAGCCATGTAAGGAAGTGAAACATGGATGATAAAGAGTTTGGACAAGAAGAGAATAGAAGCTTTTGAAATGTGGTGCTACAGAAGAATGCTGAAGATAAGATGGGTAGATCACATAACTAATGAGGAGGTACTGAATAGGATTGGGGAGAAGAGAAGCTTGTGGCACAACCTGACTAGAAGAAGGGATCAGTTGGTAGGACATGTTCTGAGGCATCGAGGGATCACCAATTTAGTATTGGAGGGCAGTGTGGAGGGTAAAAATCGTAGAGGGAGACCAAGAGATGAATACATTAAGCAGATTCAGAAGTATGTAGGTTGCACTAGTTCCTGGGAGATGAAGAAGCTTGCACAGGATAGAGTGGCATGGAGAGCGGCATCAAACCAGTCTCAGGACTGAAGACCACAACAACAACAACAATAACAACAACAACATTCAACAAGGAACCATCCATCTTATGGTAGGTATACCTGTGTATTCTTGTGCCATAATCACAGTCTTCTTTACATTCACAGTCACAGAGAATAGCTTTCAAGCAATGGAAAAATTTTCCATAAACCTCTTAAGATAATCATGAATATGTGCTACGAATGCTGCACTGTCAGTGAATAAAAGGTTTCTTACATGTAAGTTCTTATGACAGCACTTGGATCTTAGTAGCGAGATGTTGTAAAATTTCCCATTGGCCCTGGCATGTCCAGCTAATGAAAATACAACATCTGAGAAATTTCATCTACTCATTTTGGCTGATGTTAGTTAGATGTGAGTAAAGGCTGGAGTAGTGTTCCACCCACAGTTGCACATTCTGTGATGATTGTTCCATTGATCTCCTTAAGCAGGGCAGTCTTTTTAGTAGTGGTTCTAATTGCCTTTTTGGTACCCATATAATCTCCATTGATGTTCATATCACTGACACTCACCTATACATTTGCATAAAGTTTCTTCCAATTATGTGTTAATGCACTTAAGTATGGTGTACTGAACAATTAGCTTGCTTTGCTTGGATCCCTCTGGGTAGCATATGTAAATATTTGACTGCCAACTGGCACATGCCTGATACTTAGAAGCAAGGAGTGGTTTCATCAGATCAATACTCTCAAGGAGCCAAGCTTGGAATTTCACTTTCAGTTTAACAAATGCAGCACTAACTGTAAGGGTTAGAAGTGAATGAATTTGATGTCAGTCTTTAGCAAAGGGTGCATTTACATCCCAGGTATCAACTTCTTTCCAGTTTCTATCACCAAATATTGCTGCTGTTGCAAGGTGCATAGTTTTGCAAAGATTAATCTTGGTTCTGCAAGGTGCTTTAGCAGAGTGAATCATTTTAGACACAATATATACTTTTGTCATTACCAGAATGTGATCAATGTCACAACCAGTGACATGGTGTCATCTGAAGAGTGAGGTCCCAGTTGCAGTTGGTACCTAACAACAGTATCACAAGCTAAAGGCAGTTGCTGCCAGATACAGCTGTGAATGAATATCATCAGCCAAGACACACTCTCAAGAGCTCCCATATACTGCCAGAATGCTATTTATGTCAGAGAGCTGCACCACTCACCCCACCCTGTGATTGTCAGTGAAGACTGCAGCATCAACCTAACTCAGATCCAACAGCACTAGCTTTATTAATCAGAACTGTGTATCTAAGTTTAAAATTACGCATACCTTGACTGTCCTTCAATAATATTCAAGTATAACCATTTCTTATACAATGTGACAGTAGTAATTAGATATTGTTATTCAAGTGGACAAGGGAGCATATAAGTTAAATATTTTATGCTAAAGAGTTATAGTAAAATGAACTAATACTTTATGCATGTTGTAGTAACACTCGACCTCTTCCTGAAGTAAATCTAGGCTTGCTACTATACACAGAAATGGTGATAATGGAGATCGTTTTTGTCATTCAGTGTTCTTCTCTCTTTCAGCATACAAAACAGCATTTCATGTGCCATGTTTATTCCAGTGCCTAACCTTCTGTCCTGGTCTGCCTTGTGGATATTCTTAGTGTTCTTCTGGTCTCAGTTTTATTTCTGTTATGTCTAGTATAAATCGTTTAACCATGTCTAAGCCCCATGAGAATTGCCTCTAAAAGAAGTTGTTCAGTTTCAAGAGCAGTAGGTTGAATAACTGCAGCTCAGTGTACAATAGATGATGAACTTACTGTCACAACAAACAGCACAACAGCCAGTTGCTGAAACCATGTTTTGCCAGTTTAACAGCAAAGAAGAGGACTACTCTGAGTATTTTGTGCAATTGGAAGTCCATTTTATAGCATACAACATTAAAGGTACGGTGCACATTCCATTCTTTTTGTCAGTCGATGTTTACAGACTGTATATAAAATTGTCTCCAATTCTTGCCTGTAAGTTGCTGATTATGAGAAACTAATTCAAAAACTCGACAAATATTATTAGGCACAGATTCATGCCACTGCAGGGAGATTTAGTTTTTGTCTTAAGAAGCAACCCAAACAATCGCTAAAACAATGGATTGCTGAACTAAAAGAGCTAACAAGACATTGCATATTCAGGTGTTCTTGCAGACTACGTTATAGTGGTGCAGTCATGCAAAACATGTCAGACACATGCAAACATGCTGCTCGATGGACAGAGTGCTAATTTAAGTAGTGAAATAGACACAGTGAATACTCAAGTAAATAATTAGTAAGTTGGATGTTCAGAATAAAACTTTAGGATTGTTAAGTGCAAAAGTAAATGAACAAAATAAGGAATTTAGTCAGTTGTGTGGAGGCATGGGAAACTTGAAGACTGAATTTGACATTTTAACCACTAAAGTGGAAAATTTTAAAACAGATTTGAAAGGTGAATTAACTAGTTCTTTAAGTAGTCATGTCAATCAACTGTTCACCGACTTTAAATGGAAAATTTTAAAACAGATTTGAAAGGTGAATTAACTAGTTCTTTAAGTAGCCACGTCAATCAGCTGTTCACTGACTTGAATCAGACACAGAGTAACCAATTCGAAGATTTAGCAAGAAGTTATAATTCGATACTGAAGATAAATGTAATAGTGTAGAGTCTGATTTTAGCAAAAAATTAGGATCATTTCAGAGTGTATGTAATAGTACATTTGATGCTACAAAACAAAGATTACACACTTTAAAGGAAAGTGTTGAGAAGCAGAACAAACTAATTCCTATGATCCAATGGCAAATTGCAGTCATTAACACTCGAGTTGATAATGTGGAAAGAAATTTTAAAGAGAAACTAGCCACTTCAGACGTAATAAATGTCAGTAACCTGGAGGAACATGTAGAAGAGATGATGGACAGAAAAGTAGCCATGAGTGTAATCTCCGACAACGTGTCTCCAAATTTATCTTCTGAACTTAGTAACACTAAGAGAAATGTAGATGAAATATGGAAAGAATTCAAGCTTATACAGGACAAAGTGGAAAATAGGGTGACTTCTCCTAATGTAATATTAACTAGTGAAGTAATGACAGATTTACAATAGGGATCAAATTCAGGATTATCTAGGCAATTTCTTAAGTTTAAGCCAGATGGGGAAGTACACCCTACTCATTTTTTGAAAAGGTTCAGTCAAGCCCTGCCCAAGACTTGGGAAGATTAAAAAAAGATTGAATTTGTGGTGGAGTATCTATTAGGAGAAGAGTGGGTTGAACGAAAAGTACTGGTCTGCGCTTGCTCAAGTGAAGTTAATATCAGATCCATGGGATCCGAGCGCGTTAACGTTCTGAGTTAATGGGCGGAGTGACGACCATTGGATACCTAGTTGTTTTCAGTGTTTCTTCTGTACTATTTTTCCTCCACCAAATTCCCTTCAAATCTTAAACTATTCTGTAATATATTCTTGAATTCTTAAACTATCCTATAATTTTAGCATACAGAAAACTGGATATGACAGAAAAATAATAGACTTAAGAGAATCACGGATAAACAGTGATCTCTAAACATGAAATGAAACGAACAGAATATAGTATTAATGGAAAAATAATATCTTGGTATTATTCAAACAGAGTGATATTGAGACAAACTGAACAGAGTATTTTATGTATGTATGTATAAAATATAGTGTAAAGTGATTAAACAAATATTTGATTATAGTGTATAATTGTCTATTTTAATAGAATATTTTATACCTTTTATGAGATGTGATGTAAAGGAGAGGGTTTGTATTAGTTTTGGAAGGGGTGGGTACTGTAGATTAAAGCATGATTTACACCAATAGACAAATCAGTGCTAACACAGAACACACACCACACCTTCCAAACGACCCTCGCAAACAAGTGTGACTGATTCTTCACCATTTGCCATTCCATAGGTGTTGCTAAGATTTTCTTTGGGGATCTTAAGGGTGAAGGTGAGGATGTCCATTCTGTAGGAAATGATTAACACCATACCTCCTCCGACTTCTCACTCAAGTACCAGCAAGGTAGGGATCCTGTGGCAGGGGGGTGGGAAGGGTTTCCTGTCTTTGGGGATATCTTCTTTCACTTCTTTGATCTTACAAACCATTTCTACTTTTTCCTTTCTTACTTCTCATTTGAGTACCTACCTATCTTTCCCTCTTTTCATATTCAACTGCTTCTGTTGCAGAAGTCTTTCTTATTTTCTGTGGTTTCCGATAACCTGCAACTTACTTCACTGCTCACAGTGTAGATTCAGTTATCTGAGACTGCAGACACGTGTGTGTGTGTGTGTGTGTGTGTGTGTGTGTGTGTGTGTGTGTGTGTGTGTGTGTGCGTGCGTGTGTATGTCTATTGCTGACAAAGGCCTTAATGGCTGAAAGCTATGATTGTATGAATCTTTTTGTTGTGCCCATCGCAAAAAAATCAGCATCTCCGCTATATGATGAGTAGCAACTTCCCTTCTCTAATATTTTTATCAATACAAGCTGTTGTTCAGGCTCACTGCACAGCATTCCAACACTGACTTCTTGTTTCGTTACCAGTCAGTACCGACACAGCATTTGATTCATCTGAGGAATCATTTTATCAAATTGATACTGACGATTTTGAAATAGTTCGAAATTTTGCTCTTGATTTTCATCATACTGCCACAAAAACTGCTTCTGACCAAGCTCTTCAGATAGTTTTTCATTGTGCATGCCATGGGTGGCCATATAGTTTGAAAGAAAACCTACACCCAGTAGTGTGTAGCTACTTTCTGCATCGACAAGTGCTATCTACAGTGTCAGGTGCTCTGGTGCAGCATATGAGAAATGTTGATACTTGGGATGTGATTCCTCACTCCCTCCATCCAATGAAATTCACAGGGCATAGTTCGCACAAAGCAAGTCACCTGACATCACTGTACTTGGGAGGGCATGGACACCCAAATTCAGCAAATAACCGATCATTGCAATGTTAGTACGTAGCAACAATTTGCTCCATCACACTGCTTTTCTCAGTGAACACATCCATCTGGACCATGGCAATACATACACATTGATTTTGTCAGACCATTCAGGAACACACAACGGTTGACGGTGGTAAACACACATACAGTAAATTTCCTTTTGTAGTTTGCATGAGATCCACCACTACCACTAGTACTGTGTCAGCTTTGTCTTCTATTGTTTGTCTTGAAGGTCTTCCTGAGGTCCTTATCTCACAATGGACAACTATTAGCTTCAGCTGATTTTAAATAGTTTTGTGCCAACAGCAGCATACAGCATGTAAGTAGTGCTCTGTTTGAACCTCAGTCTAATGATGAAACTGAATGGTTCATTCTGATGTTCAAAAGTCGCATGGAGAAACTCTGTGCCTCCAACACGTGGGAGCAAACCTTAAAATTTTTGCTTTCCTCCAACAGCTCCTTGTGGCCAATGCAGAAGCAGTTTGTTCTACCAGATCAGACCAAATTTCAGTTGCAAGATGAATTTTTCTTTGAAGTTTTCGGCAAGAAACAGTATTCAGAGCACAGTGCCATCACACAAGTATTGGATCAATTGTCATAAATTGTTCAAGGTTCCTTTGGGCTGCACTGGCATCACCAGGACCAGCTGTGGTGCCCTGAAGTCGGTGATTGAATTTTTGCACACAGAGACAGCATGCCATGGGGTACGCAACAACTGTCATCTCTACTGCTCCGTCCGTCATAGTCAGTGCTATCCAGAATGATTTACTATTATGTATGTGTTGTAGTAACCCTCTCAGCCTCCTCCTGAAATAAATCTAGGCTTGCTGTGATACACAGAAGATGTTACAGAAGGAGCAGCACCTTATCTCAGGAGGTGACTTTTCTGTAACATATACTATGATGAGTTCATGGAAGTCAGGCGATTAGCATTTGAGCTTCCTGTGACGAATATGTATGAGGTGATGGTTTGACTCCTGCTTAAACCTGCATTTGATTTTGCACAGAGCATAGCTTAATCATAACTAACACTTGGTTTAAGAATCATGAAATAAAGTTGTACACGTGAAAGAGGTCTGGAGACACTGGAAGATTTCAGCTAGATTATATAATGGTAAGACAGAAGTTTAGGAACCAGATTTTAAATTGTAAGACATTTCCAGGGGCAGATGTGGACTCTGGTCACAATATATTGGTTATGAAATATAGATTAAAACTGAAGAAACTGCGAAAAGGTGGGAATTTATGGAGATGGGACCTGGATAAACTGAAAGAACCAGAGGTTGTAGAGAGTTGCAGAGCGAACATTAGGGAATGATTGACAAGAACAGGAGAAAGGAATATACAAGATGAAGAATGGATAGCTTTGAGAAATGAAATAGTGAAGGCAGCAGAGGATTAAATAGATAAAAGGATTAGGGCTAATAGAAATCCTTGGGTAACACAAGAGATATTGAATTTAATTGACGAAAGGAGAATGTATAAAAATGCAGTAAATTAATCAGACAAAAAGGAATACAAACATCTCAAAAATGAGATCAACAGGAAGTGCAAAAAGGCTAAGCAAGAATGGCTAGATGACAAATGTAAGGATGTAGAAGCATATATCGCTATGGGTACGATAGATGCCACCTGCAGGAAAATTAGAGAGACCTTTGGATAAAAGAGACCCACCTGTATTAATATCAAGAACTCATAAGGAAAACCAGTCCTAAGCAAAGAAGGGAAAGCTGAAAGGTGGAAGGAGTATATAGAGGGTCTATACAGGGGCGATGTACTTGAGGACAATATTATGGAAATGGAGGAGGACGTAGATGAAGATGAGATAATGAGATATGATACTGCATGAAGAATTTGACAGAGAACTGATAGACCTAAGTCAAAACAAGAACTACTGATAGCCTTGGGAGAGCCAACCATGACATACCTTTTCCATCTGGTGAGCAAGATGTATGAGACAGACTTCAAGAAGAAAATAATAATTACAATTCCAAAGAAAGAAAGTGCTGACAGGTGTGAAAATTGCTGAATTATTAGTTTAATATGCCACAGTAGCAAAACACTAACATGAATTTCTTATAGATGAATCAGAAAACTGGTAGACACTGACCTCGGGGAAGATCAGTTTGGTTTCCATAGAAATGTACAAACACATGAGGCAATACTGACCCTACAACTTCTCCTAGAAGATAGATTAAGGAAAGGCAAACCTACTTTTATAGCATTAGTATACTTAGAGAAAGCTTTTGATAATATTGACTGGAATACTCTCTTTCAAATTCTGAAGGTGACAGGGGTAAAATACAAGCAATGAAAGGCTATTTACAATCTGTACAGAAACAAAATAGCAGTCATAAGAGCTGAGGGGCATGAAACGGAAGCAGTGCTTGAGAAGGGAGTGAGACATGGTTATAGCCTATCCCTGATAATTTAATCTGTACTTAGAGCAAGCAGTAAAGGAAACAAAAGAAAAATTTGGAGTAGGAATTAAATTCCAGGAATAAGTAAAAGTCTTGAGTTTTCTAATGACATTGTAATTCTGTGAGAGACAGCAAAGGACTTGGAGCAGCAGTTGAACAGAATGGACAGTGTCTTGAAAGGAGGATAAAAGATGAACATCAGTAAATCAAAATGAGGCTAATGGAATGTAGTCAGGTGGTGCTGAGGGAATTAGATTAGGAAATGAGACACTTAAAAAATAGTAGATGTGTTTTGCTATTTGGGGAGCAAAATAACTGATGATGGTTTAAGTAGAGAGGATATAGAATGTAGATTGCTGATGGCAAGGAAAGAATTTCTGAAGAAGACACATCTGTTAACACTGAGTCTAGATTTAAGTGTCACGAAGTCTTTTCTGAAACTATTTGTATGGTGTGTAGCCATGTAAGGAAGTGAAACACGGACGATAAACAGTTTAGACAAGAAGAGAATAGAAGCTTTCGAAATGTGGTGCTACAGCAGAATGCTGAAGATTAGATGGGTAGATCATGCAACTAATGAAGAGGTACTGAATAGAATTGGGGAGAAGAGTAATTTGTGGCACAACTTGACTAGAAGAAGGGATCGATTGGCAGGACACATTCTGAGGCACCTGTGGATCACCAGATTAGTATTAGAGGGAACTGTAGAGGGTAAAAATTGTAGAGGGAGATCAAGAGATGAATACAGCAAGCAGATTTAGAAGGATGTAGGTTGCAGTAGTTATTCGGAGGTGAAGAGGCTAGCACAGGATAGAGTAACTTGCAGAGCTTCATCAAAATGGTTCAAATGACTCTGAGCACTATGGGACTCAACTGCTGTGGTCATAAGTCCCCTAGAACTTAGAACTACTTAAACCTAACTAACCTAAGGACATCACACACATCCATGCCCGAGGCAGGATTCGAACCTGCGACCGTAGCAGTCGTGGGGTTCCAGACTGTAGCGCCTTTAACCGCTCGGCCACTCTGGCCGGCGCAGAGCTTCATCAAACCAGCCTTTGGACTGATGACCACAACAACAACAATACTATGATGTGTGGTCTCTGGGATCCCTATGTTTAAACCAAGATTTAAGATGCAAATCATTTGAAATTTTTAATGTATGTTATATAAAATTTAGTTGAAATGCTCCTTGTTTATTTTATTGCACTAAATAAAGCCTGCAGCATTTCACTCTTTATCACACAAAATCACATACTTTTGTGTGTGTGTGTGTTTTTTTAATAATACTCAGAAATGGACAGTTAGAGAATGGAATTTTATGTCCTCAAAAATTCTAATATCCCTGTAGCAAGTAAATTTCCATGTAAAACTAAATTTGAGAGTTTAAATTAGCACATAATAATTCCTCTCTTCAGGTACAAAAAAGAAAGCCTGCAAAATTGACATTCATTGTAGGGACCTATATTTTTCTTATCACCACTCAGAACACATTTGATTTTAACTAACACTTTAAGAATTTTATTGGAGAAACAGATAGAGCCCCATTACAATAGTCCTGAAGATCTTCCTCTGAGTGGTGCTCTTCTTCAATAGCATGACTGATCACTGGCTGTTGTAATATTTTTAATCTATTTCTTGATCTATATCACTGACACCTTCCTCCAACCACTGACTGACAATTTAATCAAACTCATGAAAGCTGAAACTGACATAGTGTTGTGAACACATTTTGTACTATACTGTAACATACTGAAGAAAATAGGTATGTGCAGTCTAGTACACCCTAACACCTGTCAATAACATACGTGAACAACAAACAAAGAAGGTGATAACAAAGCTGACAACAAAACATTGTAGGGTTGGCAATTTAAGGAGAATAAGGGGAGCATAAAAGCATTCCGCCACAACTGACCATGGAGTGCGAGTTCAAAAATTTTCGCACGGTCTGAGAAATCACACCTCATGAGTTAAGGGTTAAAATAAATTGTAAATAATGCTACTATTTGCATCAGGGGTGCATCCAGGAAATCTTTTGCCTCATTTTGCCTTTAAAGAACATCTTAGTCATGCACAGCAGGTACTTGGTACAAAATTCAGGCAGCCATAAACTATTATCATTTATGTAGCCCATTCCATGTATGCCTCTCCAATCTGGCCAAGTGACAGAATCACATCTGACATGGACACTGAAGCTGCCTAGAATACACAGATGGTCCTCAGGGTGCACACCTTCCATGACATGACTGAGATGTTCATAAACTTACTCCTTTTAGTAAAGTCATAATGCAATTTGAAATCCAGATTCAGTGGTGCATAATAGATCATTGAGAATAGCAATGCTAAAACTGTGTTGTCTGGGAACGGCAACATTCTTTCCCTTACAGAAAAATGTGTAATTTTCCTTCTGAATTGAACCCTCATCTGGTAGTCTGGTTTCCTAAAAGGTTATTATAGCAGTATTAAGCCTGGATAAACTCAGGTCAATAATGGCTGTTTTGCACAGATCTTGAGAGGCTCCACGTGTGTCTGGGAAGCCTTGCATCATAATGTGGAAGTTCCATGTTCCAAAGTGTAGTGAGATACATCTATACTCCTTTTTGTGTTTCAGTGGGGGTTGATAGTACAGCAAAGACTTCTGCCAATGTTAGTATTCCAGGCATTCAAATGACACAATCAGTGCTAGGTTGCCAATATCTAATTGTCTAAGGGTTGCCAAGTTTTAAGCAGATGGTGACTGGCTAGTGGACCACTGATGGGCCCTCCCACTATTAATAACAACCCCCAGTGCCTTTATGTCCATTTGTATGGGCTTATAACTGGTAAACTGCTGTGGCTTGTGTTAATAACATATGACTGCAGGTGGGCTGAAAGTCCTCTCCATAGAGGTTACTCTGCCTGGAATGCATTTTAGGTGCTAGTGAGCTTGCCCACTTCTCATGCTACCTCTCAGCCTTGCTCACTGGTTCCACAGGAGCACAACATGCGATGTGTGTAGTCAGGACAGCTGGAGGCATTTGCTGTTCATGTCTGGTAGCACCATACTTACATTTAACTGAAATCCCAATTCTGGAATATGATTCAGAGATGTCCTTGGACAGTTTATCAACAAAAATAGGGATAATGCAGGGGCAGGTCTAATAATGAATAAGAAAAGAGGAAAGAGGATGCAACTTTAAACAGTATAGCAAACACGGTATCATAGCCAAGGTTGATAAGCTGCCAACAACCACGGTAGTACAAATTTATATGCCAGCTAGCTCTGCTGATGATGAAGAGGCTCAGAGAACATATAATGACATAAGGAAAATTATTTGAATAGTTAAGGGACACAAAAATTTAATTGATTGGTGAATGGAATTTGACAATAGGGAAAGAAAGGAAAGGAAAAATAGGAGAACTTGGACTGCGGGGAAAAGAAAGAAAGAGGGAGCCATCTTGCAAAATTTTGAGCAGAGCAAATTTAATTACTTATAACCCTCTTGAACTGTTTCACTAACCCACTGTCCTCATAGCCTTACTCAACTAGCCTTCCTCTATCCTGTCACTGTCTACAAATCCATGTTGCATGCCACCTTTATCCTGCGCTGCACCTCACTGCCTACTGTAGTTGTTCATCACATGTATAACCTGTGCGCCTGCCATCCCTCCCTCCTGGATTCTTAGACAGCAATCTTGCTGCCTCTCTCTGAGCTGTTAATTACTGATCTTCAACGCCACTTCTTGCTTCCTACCTCACTTTCCCTCTGCGCCCCCCCCCCCCCCCCCCCCCCCCCCCACTGCCAATCTGACACAAAAAACCTACCCCACCCTACTCAACCTGCCGGAATGCAATTCTGGTGAGAGAGAGAGAGAGAGAGGGAGAGAGAGATAGAGAGGGAGAGAGAGAGAGAGAGAGAGAGAGAGAGAGAGAGAGAGAGAGAGAGAGAGAGAGTGTAAAGATAGCAGGGGGTGGGGGACGGTACTCCTACAAGCAGCACTAATAATATACCAATACATTGAAAACATATGATGCACATCTTTAAGAGTGCAGCTGAGTTACTTCCCCAACATGCTAAAATTAGTCCTCCACCCCTAGCCAGAGACTGTGGTCATGTGAGTGTGTGAGTTGTGTTTGCATGACCGTATGCTTCTGTATGTTGTTTATTTCTGACGAATGCCTTGTTGGCCAAAAGCTCACTTTCTAATAGTCTTTTTGTAGTGCCTATCTGCGACTCAGCATCTCCGCTGTATGGTGAGTAGCAACTTTCCTTCTCTGGTATTGTTACAGAATGGAAAATGTCTAGACAAGAGGGTATATAAGATGAACAATAAAAAAAGAAATTGAACGTAGTCTGATTAAATCAGCTGATGCTGACATAATTAGATTAGGAAAGGTGAAACTAAAAGTGGTAGATAATTTTTTCTGCTTGAGGAGAAAAATAACTGATGATGGTCAAAGTAGAGAGGATACAAAATTCAGACTGGCAGTAGTAAGAAAATCATTTCTGAAAAAGAGGAATTTGATAATATCTAATGTAAATTTAGGTATTAGGAAGCCCTTTCAGAAGATATTTGTATCGAGTG
Organism: Schistocerca americana; assembly: GCF_021461395.2. Taxonomy (NCBI): domain Eukaryota; kingdom Metazoa; phylum Arthropoda; class Insecta; order Orthoptera; family Acrididae; genus Schistocerca; species Schistocerca americana. The sequence goes on from NC_060119.1 coordinate 226,562,495, forward strand.
CACCTTTCTGCAGAACTGAAACATGAACAATAACCAGCTTAGACAAGAAAAGAACAGGACCTTCTGAAATGTGGTGCTACAGGAGAAAGTTGGAGATTAGATGGGTAGTGCAAATAATGAATGAGGAAGTACTGAATCAGATTAGGGATAAGGTAAATGTATGGGACAACTTGACTAAAAGAAGTGATCCATTTGTAGGAAACATGCTGAAGCATCATGGGAGTGTCGATTTGGTAATGGAGGGAAGCGGAGAAGGTAGAGCAAAATCTAGGCATGGATATGGTAAGCAGTTTTGAATGGATGTAGGTTGCAGTGGTTATTCAGAGATGAAGAAGTTTGCACAGGATAGACTAGCATGGAGAGTTGTATCAAACCTGTCTTTGGATCGAAGACTGCAATGACAACATATAGAGCACCAATGCCAAATTAAATATTGCTTTTTTGAAAAATCTGCTGTTAGTGAACACAGCCTCACAAACAATATAAAATTGTGTATGACGAAACAAAAATCGTATTCCATGCATCTACCTTCCAGGATTTGGCCATCAAATAAGCTGTTGAGATCAAAATCTGCAACGGCTTTGGTGGGTACAGCAACTATATCTGTATTAGTTCATGGAAACAACTGTACAGTGCTGAAAGGTTACGGAAAAAATATATATATAAAAAAACAGAATCTGCATCACTACTAATGTACCTCCATCACCGCTATCAATCTGTGGTAGCATATGGAAGTTCCATAGCTATGTGCCATCTCTGTGTCATAAAAAAAAATACAACACAGCATATTAGTATGACAGTTAACTCTTGATGATGGCAACATAGGAAACAATTTAAAATTTATACAAATAAATCTCAAGTGGACAAAAAATTGAAAAATATTTATCTGAGAATATACATATACTGACATCCCCATTGGATGTTCACAGTGATTGCTATTGATTGGTAACATAACCATAATTTATGAAGTATAAAATCTTATAAGTCGATTGAGCCACATCCTCATATTGCAGCAAGTGCCAAGTAATCACCTTGACAGGACACACATTTTTCTGTGAAGAACAATGACAGATCAGAAAATGGGTGAGGAAAAATGCGGCTTTCATGCTGACAGATGGCTCTCTTATCTGCTTCTACATCAAACAGAATAATGAGTAATATATTCTTCAAATATCCGAAATACACGCAATTTAATCTCAATAACTTATTGTTTGCAATGTTTTGAAACTTCTGCACAGCTATGCGCGCATAGTCCTAAGCAGTATTATTAGTTTCAGCTCAGAACAACTAAAAGAAAATTTTCCCATAAAGACTGGGCAATATCCCTGCAGGACCCATCAGCCCATAGCATGTGTTGTATGGATAAACACCCTCAGGATAGGTAATCACATCTTTTACACCACCTTTGCAGTCACATGCCATGGAAGACATATGAATCAGTTAACTCACAACTTTTCCAAACAAACTGTGATATCTGCAACTGGAATACAATGCTCAAACATAACTTTGTAAAGAGCAAAATGGTGCTAGCTCCAACAGAAGCAAGTTATTAACAACTTATAAAACTAATGTTAATTACAATAGTTGGAGAAATTGACCAAAAATATAAAAATAATGGTAATACAAGATTTTTAAAATTATAATGGACTATATTCACATACATGTACATAAAACTACATAAGTTAAGCCTCTTATTGGCCACAGCTTATGATAGCGAGAAAGTTGTAAAGATATTTTCAGTGGAAGTTTCATCTGTGGGCTGTGTAAAAGTCATGTGGGTGGGGGGTGGGGGGGGGGGGGGGCAGGGGGGAAGAGCTTCTCGTACAGACACTGAAGGTCTAAAGCATGTCTACCAGCCTCCATGTCATCCTCTGCCTCATGGTGTCATGGGGATGTGGTTTGGAGGGGCAGTCAGTCAGAACACCGCCCTACCAGCCATTTTTCAGACTTTCCAGACTGTAGAGCCAGAGTAGCATCACTATTTGGTCAAGTACTTCTCAACTGTCTCACGAGGCTGAGTGCACCCCATACTAATCCTCCCACTACTGAAAAATACTTGGCAGACCCAGGAATCAAACCCAGGTCTTCCGCAAGCCAGCCATCTACACCGACCTCTCACCTACAGAGGAGGACAATAAGAAAAAAACACTGAATTAAATACAAAACTGTACATATACCATGGTAGTGATGCATGATTGCAAGGCTCTGTCATTTCTTTCTTAGAAACTAGAAATTTTGTTGGGCTTCACTCCTAGTACAGACCAAATCTGTCTGAATCATAGAATGTTCTGCAGTATTAGCCAACTGTTTTTCAACCTTGATGTCTAAATCCTTAATTCCAGACCTAGATTTGCAACAAATAATATGGCTGGCAGTCAATTAAAATCAGTCTCATTCATTTCAAGAGCTTCTTCACAAACAAAATGCCATTAATGCTTGCACTTTCATATGTGCCTGCATGAACCATGTGTAAACTGGCATGTCTAAATCCCGATTTTCTGCTATTGTCGTCATTTTTCTTTGCAAGCTTCCACCTCACAAATATTGTAATTGTATCATCGTTTTTTTTTATGTCCAGTATTGTGCATTTACAGCTCAACATTCCCAGGCTAAGGTACATCCACTAGCATTTTCTTCAACTGGTCCATTACTTTAAGTTCCGCGGAAACACTAAGAAAAACAAGTTTACAATAGTCAACATTGGAAATGGCACGACAAAACGATCTATCAGAAGTCAAGGTTCAGATATCAACACAGAATAGCAATACAGACTATTGGCAGCAAGGGGGAAACCACCAAACTAGTCAGCCCATTCATATAGGAACTTCTGCTTCCATATGGCTCATGCCAAATTTAAATTTGGCAAACAGACTGCTTTCAGTTAACTGATGTTTTAACTTGTAGTTATTCAAGTAATTGATACTCTATCCATACTTGATCTTTTTCTGCATATAGTATTACATACTACGGCAGCATCACAGCATGTTGTCCTATAAATCATGGTCACATGGAATGAGACCTGTTAATAACAGTTAAATCCAGAGTATAAGTGGCTATTGGTGGAAGAAAAAGAAAGGAATGTTAGTGTTTAATGCCTCATCAATGATGGGAATACCATAGACAGAGCACAAGATCAGAATAAGGAAGGTAACTGACCATGTCCTTTACACTGTAATCATCTCAGTATTTTTCTTGATCTGCTTAGGGATACTGTGAAGAAGAATTCTTCTTAATGAATGCAAGTCTGCTACACCATCTTGATTAGTGGGAATCTGCAGAGTGGCGTTCCCTACATCCTAAAAGAGTCACCTCCTAAGGTCCAACATCACAATAATGGTGATCAGGTCTTCTGACGACAGCATCATGAGTCCTTGGCTGGTAACTTTCCCCTGAAACTTAAATAGTGAATTATGAATTCCATAGGCATTTGAAATGCTCACTGCTATGCTTACATGGTGTTTGGCTGTGTTGTGTAGGACTAGAGCCTGTTGTGAAGACATCTGCTAATGTGCTGTGATTTCTATGTAAAACATCATGGCTAAGTGCCACAGAACATATGTTCCCGAATATATGCTGCACCCCTTTGATATCTACATCTATATACTTACTCTGCAAGCACTGTGTGGTGAGTAGCAGAGAGTATCTTGTATTTATACATTTTAGTTTGGTGATCATTAAGCAAAGTGTTCTGCAGTCAGCTTCAGATGCTCATTCTCAAAATTTTCTCAGTAGTGTTCCACAAAAAGAGTACTGCCTACCCTTCACAGATGCCCACTTGAGATCATGAAGTATTTCTATAATACCCATGTGTTGATCAAACCTACTTGTCACAAATCTAGCGGCTCACATCTAAATTGCTTTGCTATGGCACTAGTAATTCCCCCTACCCACTACCTCAATGGAATCCTGAGAGCAGCACACATGCCAGTCCTTGCCTGCAGTTTCCAGCCAGCATCCTTATAAGCCGAACCAAAAAAATTATTTTTGCTAGTAAATGTTATTTTGGAAGCAAATAAATGTATTTTGTTCCTATGTTTTGCATTTTTTGCTTTGTGATATCATTGACTGACATCTTTAGATGCACCTTGTGTGTAACTGCATTACCTGCAGTACTTTGTGGTCATATTTTATATTTTTAGTCAGGAATAATCCTAATGAAGTGTTCTAAGCAGGCTGCAGTGTTCAGCATAACTTCCACATCTGTAATTATCTCAACTCCCAATAATGTTCTGCGTTTTGTTTTTTAATTAATCCGTAGGTGAACCACACTTATGGATGTTCAGTTTACTGGGTAACAAAAGGTATCAACTTTTTAAAGTGATGAGCAGAAAATCAGCTTGTTTACCTTGGTTGAGTGTTAAACAAGACTCACGAAGAATTTCATGTGAATTTTGTGGTTTTATTAATTTTCTTGCATCTCAATCCGTGAGGGCTCTTTCCCAAACTTTGAGATGATTTCACTGCTTGTGGAAACTGAAAGAAAGTGTAACTGAGGGAAGTAGTAGTTTAATTGTGAACTCAGCACAGATCTTAATAAAGATTCCGCCAGATCTGATGTCCATATTAGTTATCTTGGTTTTCATCATTTCACCAACTGTATTTGCTTGTGTCATATTCCATGTGTAAAAATATTATAGAGCTTAACATATTGAACACATTTGCATACAAATTGCTAAAACACGGGCAACTGGAACAGTTATGTCAGATGTGTAGGTTTTAAGAAACTCTGTCAAATACATAACTTTTTGTTTTTTTAAGCAGAGCTTCTGTAATGAGGAAGGTAAAGGAAACAGAAACAAAAACTAAATGAGAGAAGGACTTATGCTGGAAAGGGGAGGGGGAAATCAAGTGTATGGGATGAGTGACTCTCAACCTGACATTAATCTTGGTTTTGAAAACTGTTCCAGGTAGGTTCACATCAGCCTCAGTGAAAGACATTACAGTCCTCTCATCAAGATAAAATCATCTGTAGTGCCAAAGATCAATCCTAGTTCTTCCATGTGGCAAGTTGACAGATTGGGCACTCGGCTATGGAGATGGAGACCAATCTGAGGGACAAAAACTCACTGCATACTCTAGTTTAGAAAGACGTTAGATGCAGAAACAGTTGCAACGAATGACTGAAGATCATAGCACTAGAGATCAAACTGTGAATTGTCAAATATAGTTTGACATAATATAGTTTGATTTTAGATTATAACATGTGCTTAGCTGCTACGTTACAAAGCTAATTGTGGAATAAGCAGAACATACATCCTTTACAGTAAACTAATGAAAATGTATTATTTAATACAGACAATGTTATTTCATGATTTTCTAAATAATTTAATATGAGCGACATCACATCTCAGTCCTCAGTGACTTTACTGTTGGTTAAAAAGTCTACCAAGAAAAATTGGACCACTATGTTATTTTACTGGTGTCAGTTTTGTTATCCATATGGCTTGTTACTGCTTTTCACTTCACTGAACGATGCATGTTGTGACCTCTCATATGTTTTCTATGACATTCTACTAATGTTTAGGGCCTCATGCAAAAACAAAATGAGTTTTATATAAGGCTTACTAAAATTTTCATCGAAAAAGGGCAAAATATAAATGTATTACAGTGTGTAAAATAAGGGACAAGCAACTCACCTATAGTGAATCGAGGCATGGAGCACAGTAACACATGACAGAAAACAGCATTTACACCAGCATTTTTTTTCCAGCAGTACTACACACAACAGTACAAGCCATGTGTTTGTGTGTGACCATGCATGTACTATTGCTGGAAAAAGAGATATTGCTTGAAAGCTAGTGTGAATGCTGTTTTCTGTTATGTGTTACTGTGTTCCACGCATCGATTCGCTACAGATGAGTGGTTGCCTTTGTGATTTTATTAATTTTCTTGTATCTAAATCCATGAGGGCTCTTTTCCAAACTTTGAGATGACTGAACAGTAAAATGTGGTACAGCATTTCTATGTTGTGTGTACAGGTTTGAAATATCTTTTTGTTTAGGATTTCTGCATTTAACTTTAAAAGCAGCAGTTATGTAACCAGTTTCTTTGGTTTTTTTCTAACAATACAACTGTAAGTGTAAATTTGGGCAACAAAATAGATAGTCAAAGGGTAAATTATAGAGAAACACAATAAGGAAGAAAGAAAAGAAAATTGGGGTCATCAGTAACCAGAAATTTGTGTCACACACCACCACAATAAAAAAAAATAATGAGAACTCACCACCGTATGATAATAACACGTTGCAATAATGACATATCTATCCTTGCAATATTTACTATGGTGAAATCTGTTGTTTCTGTGTTTGGTCTTGGTATTTATTTGTCCGTATCAGGTGAATGTGTATGCATATGTATGGACTGTATAATTAATGTTGCTTGATGATTTAGTTGGGATTCTCTCTTACCATTTTGAAAACTGTTTTTGACTGCAAGTATATTAAATGAAATGAATATTGCAGAAAAAAATTAAGTGTTGTCCATAGTTCTTTACAAATATTGAAAACACAAACTTTAATCTTTGCTAATCTGGAGGTTTAACATGTTGGTGAACACACATATGTGACAATGAGAAATCAATTTGTTTGACATATGTGAAATATTGTAATGCAGGTTTTGATAATGCAAGAAACTTGTGAGCTAAATCAAGTTAATGCTGTGTATAAGAAGTATTTTTTTTTTCTAATAAGAATTGATCTATGACACCAAAAAATTCCAGAATGAAGTAATAAAGAAAAAACAGCAAATGTTACACAGATACTGATAGTCACATTTTCTTTTCTTTCTTATAACACATAAGTACAACCAGCCCATACAGCATACACTTTGTATTATTTGGTAATGTTTGTACAGCAGTTACACTTCGTTTTTAAATAACACATCATTAAATAATTTCTCTTTCAACAATATATATGTTATTTCCAAAATCAAATAAAAGCATATTGTTTATTGAAAATAATGTCACTGTGCATAAAAAATACACGTCCTTTAAAAGCAAGGAAGCATTATACCTTGATGCTCGAGAATTTGAGTCGAAATCACTGTTTCTTAATCTCAAACATATATTATACTTGCACAATTTCAAGTATCTTCTTTAAATTTATTATCTATCACTAGTACTAAATAGTAAGTGATTTTAATTCAACAATTTTTCTGCATTGTTTGGATCACAAAGTATAAATCTAACAGCAACAGTTTCATGTAGTACCGTTGAACACTCTGGTATTTGGCCTCTTTTTTCTACTTACATGGGCTTATCAATTTTTAACTAGAATGTCAAATTTACACACATTTAAAAGAAGGTAAACAAAAATAATTTGAATAGTATTGAACTATAATACATAATATGATGATGTAGAATAGTTGGGGAGTCTTATCGAAGTGTGCTCTAATGAGTGGTGATCTGACCCATACCCATTAGGAAAGGGGACAGTGCGGCAACACGGCACTCACAATTAAATGAATGTAGATACATAACATATTGAGCAGGTTTATTGCATGCTTATTTGTGATGTGGGTTCACAGCACACTAGCTGCTTTCCTTTTACTTTTGAGTGTACACTTTTGACAGAAAACTTAATTGCTATATTTCAATGTTTTATGGCTATAAAACTCTGTTAGAAAGAGTGGAGTGAGTACCACAGTGCATTAGGATTATGAGATCATATTTGTAGTGTGATTTTTTCCACACTCCAATATTTGTTGGCACAAGAATACAAATCCAGGCACATGAACAATAGATAAATACTATTGACTGATAAAAATCTACTTGTACAATTGAAACACTATTTTGACATTTCAGATAGTCACCTTTTTATATAAGTTTTTTTATTTTTTGTTTTTTATATATTTTTTATATTTTTTTTTGAAAGACCACAGCAACATTACGATTGTTTCTGTTTTCATACCACAGTGAGTAATTTCTTTGAACATCTGATGTACAGCAACATTTACACAACTGCATTTAATTACTGATTTATACATTTCTTATACTGATAAAGTGACTTTAGCACCTGATTTTTAACAAATATCAGAAGTAGTCAACTGACAAGTTGGAATTTGCTCATAACTGATGGGTATGATATTCTTGTAAACTTGAATAATGACTTCCATGCGAGTAAATTACTGCTGATAAAAAATTCATAATTCTGCCCAAGTCATCTTAGCAACACTCAGTACTTGTGTATTACTTCCTTCACATGTCACAAGAAATCATACTTTTACCTTACATGTTTGATAAAAGCTTTATGTTAGCATTTCCGTTGTCAGCTGACCTTCAAAATTTTCAAATAAGAATTGGCAGAATACATCACAACACAGGGAAAAGTACAGCATGTGGCAGTATAAATTGAAAGAAAGACTTCCAGTTTTACACTCGAAACACTATTTTTGAACACAACAAACAAGCTTTGTTATTAGTATCGAGCATGTATGTCCACCATAGATTCTGGACAGTCATGTGCATGAATATGTTCCACAAGTTCTTTTCTGATAACATCATGGATTATTAATAATCTGTTTGGAATGCTTGCACTCTCATTTTGTGTTTAACATAGGAAGTATGGACAGTTCTTTTTTTACTGTGATATTAACATGCATTACTTGCAATGCAGTTAACAGCTTCCAAACGATTAAGTTTTTCTGTCACCCTTTTGTAAGTGTGTGTGTGTGTGTGGGTGGGTGAGAGAGAGAGAGAGAGAGAGAGAGAGAGAGAGAGAGAGAGAGAGAGAGAGAGAGAGAGAGAGAGAGAGAGAGAGATAAAGAAGGAGTAGTAGACACAGAGAGAAAAAGGGAGAGGGGGGATAATTCAATTTGATATGCTTAGGATATCAAAGAATACAAGGAGATCATTACAGAGTTGCATTCTACCTCAATGTGCTTGTTCGTATATTTCTGAAAACAACTTTTTGTTCTAACAAAAATTTAAAAACAGAAATAACTTACAAAACTGAGTACAAACATAACTGCATTCAGATGTGTTATATCTTGAAAATGTTTAATGTAGAAGGTTTGCCTTGATTCACCTGCAGTCCATACTTATTCTTTTCTTTTTTAGTGTTTACAAGAGGAAATGATAGTGTTTTTTTTTTTTCAAAATAGTAGTACACTAACTGTATTTAGATAAATTATGATCTTTTTTAATGTGATCTTTTGTCTGATGAGACAAGTACATAGAGCCACGTTAAACTTTTATTCCTTGAGCTTAGGAATTTAAATTTGCGACAGTTGCAGTGAGAGCCTGAGATGAACAAACTGTGGAGAATTTTTGTTACATATGCTATGCACTTTTCTTCTTTTGCTATGTTTTATATTCGGCATCTGAACATGAAGAAATTAGATGTCAACAAAGTGAATCAATTTTCAGATTTTTGAACTTTTGGAATTTTACTTAGGTGTCTCACAGGCCATGTGAAACATGAGATACATTAAGTTGTATGAAACAGGCAGAGATACCATTAGGAAGGCTAAGCAGCGCCAGTTAGTATGTAAAGAATAACAATGATTCAGACCAGAAATGAAAGGTAATAGTGTTTATTGTCAATTGGTGTAGTTTATGGTGTTAAGTAATAACCACTATTTCTCTATCGAAAGGTGGCTTTCAAATAAACTGGTGTGTTAATGCCATTAAAGCTTACATCGTAAATTTACCTTAATTATTTTAACCTAGTTATTAAACTGGTAGCTGTTTTACAATTTATTTAAGGCATATGTCCAACATTATTAAGAAAAGGCATCTGATTCAAACAAATGGATGTAGACAGTCAAATGAGTGAAGCAAAATTAGTATACAACATCAAACTACTTGGTAGATTAAGACTGTGTGCTGGACCAGGACTCAAAACTGGGACATCCACCTTTTGTGGGAGATTGCTCACCCAATTGATCAAAATACTAAAAGCACAAGAATGCATGCAGAATACTAGGAATATGATTTTCAGCACCAACAAACCTTAATGTGTTAAATGAATGTTTCAATATTAGTGCTGAAGCAACTGTGGCAAGTTAGTAATATAAAATGAATGGAGCTTTCTTTTGAAATGTGAAATGTGTATGTGCAACGACTAGGTGACTGCATCAGAAAAAAATAAAATAAGTTCAAGCAAGAATGTCACAAGTAGAATAGTATTTTCATTAAATATTTGTGCTACCAGAACTCTATGAGTTATTTATAAATTCTGATTACCCATCAGAGAACATAACAATATTGGCATAAAAGTGCAGAGGACAAGTTCTCACATGGACCCCAGGTAAAGAATTGATTTAACAGGAAAGGGAAACTGCCATAAACTTGTCTTGATCATGTAAAGGAACACAGCTAAACTGCAATGAAATTTCCACTCTGCAGCAGAGTGTGCACTGATATGAAACTTCCTGGCAGATTAAAACTGTTTGCCGGACCGAGACTCAAACTCAGGACCTTTGCCTTCTGCGGGCAAGCGCTCTACCATCTGAGCTACTTAAGCATGACTCACAACCCCTCCTGTTGTGCGGGTGGATTGTGAGTCATACTTGGGTAGCTCAGATGGTAGATCACTTGCCTGCAAAAGGTAAAGGTCCCAAATCCGGGTCTCAAAAAATGGCTCTGAGCACTATGGGACTCAACTGCTGTGGTCATAAGTCCCCTAGAACTTAGAACTACTTAAACCTAACTAACCTAAGGACATCACACACATCCATGCCCGAGGCAGGATTCGAACCTGCGACCGTAGCGGTCGTGCAGTTCCAGACTGTAGCGCCTTTAACCGCTCGGCCACTCCAGCCGGCAAATCCGGGTCTCGGTCCTGCACAGTTTTAATCTGCCAGGAAGTTTCACAGCTAAACTGACACTAATTTTAATGCTTAATGAAGTGGTTTTCATTAATCATTATAATCCGTGCAATGAACTTGGATTGTGCTTATTGACAGGAGTGCCGAAGGGAAGTGTGATAGGACTGCTGTTACTTTCAATACACACAAATGATCTGGCAGATAGGGAAAGCAGCTGTCTGTGGCTGTTTGCTGATGATGCTGTGGTAAATGGGAATGTCTCCTCATTGAGTGACTGTAGGAGAATACAGGATGGCTTAGATTAAATTTCTAGCTGGTGTGATGAACGGCAGCTAGCTCTAAATGTGGGAGAACGTAAGTTAATGCAGACGAGTACAAAAAAAAAAAAAAGCATAGTGTTCAAATACAGTATTAGAAGTGTGCTGCTTGACACAGTCCAATTGATTAAATATCTAGGCATACTGTTTCAAAGCAATATGAAATGGAGTGAACATGTAAGAACTGTAGTAAGGAAGGCAAATAGTCAACTTCAGTTTATTTGGAAAATTTTCGAGAATGTGGTTCATCTGTGAAGGAGACTGGATATAGGACACAAGTGTGACCCACTGTTCAGCACTATTCAAGTGTATGGGATCTGCACCATGTCAGATCAAGGGAAGACATCAAAGCAATTCAGAGGAGGGCTGCTAGATTTGTTACTGGTATGTTCGAACAGCACACAAGTATTATGGAGACGCTTTGGGAACTGAAATGGGAATCATTGGAGGGAGCACTATTGAGAAAATTTAAGGAACTGACATTTGAAGCTGACGGCAGATCGATCTACTGTCGCCAATGTACATTTTGAATAAGAACCATGAAGATAAGATTAGAGAAATTAGGGCTTGTGCAGATGTATACAGGCCACCATTTTTCTCTCATTCCTTTTTCGACTGGAACATAAAAGGAAATGACCAGTAATGGTACAGGGTACCCTCCACCATTCAACACTGGTGGCTTGTGGAGTATGTTTTCATAATATTGTTGCATTCCATCCTGAATTTTCCATTGTTTGATATAGATGTAGATGAAATGTACGGTATTATTTTCTCATACTTGCATTAATTATAACTAAGTTGTACTTTGTAAATAACTTATGGAGTAAAGGTAAAAAGTCAGCAAATCGTAATGGTGTTCAGTCTCTGAATGGTGCAAAAATGAGATTGAGACCTTTACCAGCTTGAGAATCATTCTTTTTTTGTTTTAGTTAACTCTCTCCCCTCCCCCCCCCCCCCCCCTTCTCCTTAAATTACATCATACCTGCACTTTCCACTACCATATTTAAGGTGTACTTTCACCTATATAGAAAAGAATAACCTGTAATGAAACTAAAACTCAATTTCCAGCATCATAACTACTCATTTACTAAAACAAAATCTCTTGACACTCTGAGTTCTCTTCTGTTTTACAAAAATAATTTTAAATTTCTGGAGAATTATCAACTATAAGTAACAAGATTAGTGTGAAATTTACATGTTATATGCATGACATTCTACAACAATAATAAAGTATGAAGTTGTAATTAATTTTTATTGTTAAAACAACATGCCTCAGATGCTTAATTAGTGTTATCATGACCACTTGTCATAAACAGTTGAGTGTGGCAGTCATTACAGTATGGAGGACTATATTGAAAGGTAAATTATACGTTAAACTACGTACAAAATTTTTTTAAATGTTCTTGATAATAATTTGCAGTTACAGGTAAAGGACACTAAAACTTTCAAATTAAGAATGATTTGTCTTTTCTGTATTCTCAAGTGTTACATATATCTTCTGCAATGATATTTTAAGTTTAAAAAGTAATACATTATTTTAATCAGACTATACTGGTAGTCACTTGGAAATAAACCTCTTCTGCAATGATATTTTAAGTTTAAAAAGTAATACATTATTTTAATCAGACTATACTGGTAGTCAACACATTCCTCTGAAGCAGGAAGTGTTAAAATTTACTTCATAATGAGAACTTCTGTTGTTTAAATACTTTTGACTTCTTACTTTTATAGCCTGTAGAATGTGTGTAAATGTTTATTGAAGCAACTTTGTAAGCTATGCTTTTTATTGCTCTAATGCAGTCTCACACATTAATATATGAATATTTACTGAAATCAGAATAAATGAATGTATTTAATTTTTATCAGTGAAGAATGAACACAATAAGGGTTGACAATTGTTCTCTGCATATTGTTATTTTCCTCTTCATACAAATTACTTAAATACAAAGCACATATTGTCAAAATATGATTGTGTCATACTATGGTGACTTCAGCTGCATGATTGGTCTTTCACTAAATATTTTTGGCTCATGGACACAGTAGAGATTTAAAAAAATCGTTCCTCAAACGTTTGGCTCTGGTAATAATGTTTCACTTTAACTGCACCATTTTGTTCCTGCTCCTCGTTTAAACCAACAATTTTTTGGCTGTTTAAACATTTTTCTACAGTTGTCAGATTGATTTCAATTACTGCTCTTCCTGATTTGGAGGACCTAAGTCAGTGTGCTTTGATATAATTACTGTAGCAAACATTTTCAATGTTTTTGTCACAACAGTCTACCACTGATGAAAGTTGTAATCAGAATAAATTTATAACTGATTTGTATAAAAATCATTATTTTCATCAGACTCATTACGAAAGGGCAGAAAACCAAGATATTATTGGGTTATTTAAAAAAGGAGTAAGTCATGGGCAAAAGATTTTAGATATATGAACTGACATCCTTGATACTTACATTTTTGAGCACAAAATACCTGATGGTGAAATCCTCTATCTTTGAGTGCTGTTTCCAATTGCATGTAATTTTCATACTGGACAACCATTATGAACATATTAGTTCATTTTAGAAATCAAATACATAAATGTACAACTTTCTTCTCTTATGTTCTTGAGTCTACACTCACATAAATGTATGACATGCCTTGTGAGAAATTGACCAGCAAAAAATAATTAATTTCCACTGTAGACCTACACACATGTAAATGACATGGTAAACATTTCTATTCAAATTTAAGGTGTTTTATATTTTGTTTTAAAACATTATTTCTTTCCTGAAACAAAAACCTGATCATTTATTTAACTTCGTATTTATTTAAAGCAGTATATGATAGGTTCTCTTGACCACTGTTACTCTTTGCTCTCCTACAAACTTCTTACCAATCAGTACAACTTCTATTGCTGCTGACTGCAATTATGTTAATGCACAGCACAACAGAAAACAATAACATTGCTGCCATGAAAATCTGATAAGAGATGATAAATTTCCTCACGCCCTTCTTGTTACCCCTTCATCACTCAGCCCAGCATCTTGTTCAGTCAACAACAGTGAGCTATTGTCTACCTACTTTGTTACACCACCTAATGCCTAAGAAAGTTCATGATGGAACAACAACAACATTAACAGATGGCTGCTCACCACATAGAGGAGGCACTGAGTCACAGACAGGTACAATGAAAAATATTACTAAAATAATTACAATTTTGGACAAAGTCCTTATCCCAAAAAAAGAAAACACACACATATGCACACACACACACACACACACACACACACACACACACACACACTGCCACTCTCTCCCAGCACCTGTAGCTAGTGGCCATGTGTGTGAGTTGTGCTTTGTCCAAAAGTCGAATTATTTAGCAGGTTTTTTCACTATGGCTGTCTGCAAGTCAATGTTTCCTCTGTGTGCGAGTAACAATTTATCCTTTCCACATTGCTGTTAATGTACAAGAAATCTGGATATGTCAATGGTAAAATCTTTATAGACAAAAAAGGCTCATTAATTATGTTCAGCATTTACAAATATCATCATTCTTGCCAGTAAAGAAACTTCTTTTACTAGCTGTAGTATTTGCTGTTTCATAGTGAAACTGAATTCTGTTACATTTTAAACATACTATTGACTGTGTGAATAATGGTTTTTTAAATCAGTAGTTAGCTTCATGAAAGATGAATTATGTTAACATTAAAGCACGGGAAATGATCATATTTCTCCTGAAATATGCAACATCAGATAATACATGTAGCAACTCAAATCAAACATGAGATTCAGAATATTTTTCAAAAATATGTCAGATAATAAAGCAAATAAATAAACTAAAATTATAGGTGCAGCACAGTTTAATTTTCGATTGACATTAAAGAAATGGGAGATAAACTGATGGAGAAAATATTGTTTACAAAAATTCTACTCATAAATTTTCAGATCAATGCGACTCTTCAGAATACTGCAAGTGTTTCACTGCTCCAATGACACAACTCAGACATAAATGTAATTTAGTCACACACTACTACTCCTCTGATGAATCACAAGTTTTCGTATTGACAATGAAATAGTTATACAATGCAATATTTACTGAAGCAAGGCATTCTATAACTTATGGGAATTTATTTTTATAGTCTCCCTCAATGAAATTAGTTTCCAAGGGAGCATGTGAACATACTGATATTTTGATCTTGTTCGAATTTTGCAGTTATTTGAAAAGAATCACGAGAATAAAATCTGTTTATTGACTAGAAACAGAAACTTAGTTTGGAGAGTGATGATTACAGAATGAGTAGGGCTCTAAAGAACATCAAATAGATTTATAGTCATGTGTCAAGCAGTAGTAAGAGTTATCTAATGGAATATCAGAAAACAATTGTTTAGTTGTATCACAAATACCATTGGTTTTAAATTGTTCTTAAACACGATGTTCTATCTTTCTTTCCTTTTTTTGCATTTTAAAAGAAAAATTCAATAATAAAGTATTTGGTGAATATGTTAAACATGAATTTTAACTTCGTTGGATCAGTTGTTCACTATACCTGAACACTTTTTTAATTTTATAAAAATTTAGGAAAAACAAAATCCAAGGAACTTCAATGTGTCATGGTTTAACAAGTTGTGATCCATCCTATTTTTGAAATTCTGCAAATTTTGTAAGGAATTTAGGTGAATTATTTTCAACAACATGTATCTTACCCTGACATTCATACTCCAGTTGTATTATTTACAAATGAACAGAGTTACACAGCAAAAGGTATTCATACTGTGAAAATAACCTGCCACTAAAATAATATCAAATACCAAAGATCATTATATTTTGAGTAGAAAATACTGTAGCTTAAGTAATGCCATGGAGTTCCTTATTGTGTACAGTACGTTTTGTTTGTTTGGTGTCTGCAGTGGTTGGTTCTATGATACACAGCACATTGTATTTACCCCAGCTTCCATCTCATTTAATTTAATTTATTTAGAGTTTATCGTGTATTACCACCTTTGTCTGTGTCCATCAGCCTTACCCAGCTCAAAACAATACCTGTGTAGGATATTTTGGATGAAATAGTACAGTGATGATTATTTTAAAACTTTAATACATCATGATGTATAACATAGTTAAAAAGTGATTAGAAACGTCCAAACTGGGAATAAACCTCTTGATAAACACATGTATAAAACAGAAGAATACCATAGGTCATTATTTAATATTTCTTAAACATCTGCAGTTTGAAAGTTAAGGAACTTGTGGAACATACTGAATATAAAAACACACACATATATTCTAACAACCATGCATTCAGAACACACATACATATTATATAGTCTATTGCTTTCGTAAGTACAATTACCTGCTGCCATGTGTGGAAAACATTTTATGACAATAACCTTGTACCTTATCCCCTCTCTGTGATTGCATTTCCCCAGTCACAAGGCACTTTTCTTTACACAGTACAGCAAATTGCTCTGCACTTTAGTATATAAAAGATTAAAAAATAGTGAACATAAGAACAGAACAATGATCATGTTATCTTCACTTTCCTTTCCAACTGTAACAACAGAACAACACACACAAGTTCAGTAATCAGAACTAGCTGCCATAATTTCAAACAAAGCAGATTAGGCGAAGAGTATTAAGAACCCAAACACTACACTAGTTTTTAAAGATAATACTGTCATTCAAGGCTTCACGTGCCTTGCACCGGAGTTAATAAATTATGTTTGGCTTATTGGCCATTTCTTTCAGCGGTCCTGTGAAATAATATCGTCTCTTATGCATTTATACAGAATTGAAGCACACTGATGTATGTACTGAGGCTTCACAGTTTTAATTTTCTTTCTTTCTTTCTTTCTTTTTTTTTTTTTTTTTTTGCTACTATACTTTATGTAATGCATGAGTATTGGTCTTCACACACTGAATACAGAGAACTTAGAAATAAATGCCAAAAACATGAGAACACAGTGACAAGGCAAGACACATTGTACATTATTTGTCTTATTTTGGCATACAAAATTCTAATGGAAACAAAGCAGACAATGAAGAAGAAAGACAAAAAGATTATCGATCATTGAGCACATTTTATGTTATGTAATTCCACTCACTATACGATGTTCCACTTGGAGCCTTCTCCCTTGCTCTATACTGGTTTGTTTAGGAAAACAGAACTATGTATTTGACCACTCACTTTCGAGTTTTGTTTCAGAAGTGGACACTTCACAGCACTGCCAATCCCAAAATGGCACAATACATTATTTCCTAAGTACACTTCTAGGAATGTCACTTCAATTGCTTTTTTGTTGATATGTTACTTAATGCTAGTTGCATGAATATAACCCTGATGTGTACCATGAAATCCAATAAAACATCAATTTTACATTTATCTTTTCAACAATATATCAATATTAAGCACAATAATAAATAATATTTACAGAAGATAAACCATTCACTATTGCTCCAGTTCATATTATGCAAAATATTACTGTAGATTAGCTCACCCACAAAGTAATTAAGTATTTACCTTAAGCTTGTGTGGTAATTATTACTTTGCCAGCTGCAGAAAATCTGACTATCCATTTTAAAAACAAGATAAGACTCTTTACAAATAACATAGTTTATTTACAGTTAGTGGGAAGGATTTAAACAATGGATCTGGAAAACCTGTAAAGCATGAAACATAATTTATTTAGAAATGTGTGTGTGTGTGTGTGTGTGTGTGTGTGTGTTTGCAAGAGAGTGTATTCATTCAGCTGTATAAAAGTATCTGAAAGATATATATACAAGAATTTTAACATTTGTTACATGATGATACTGTTCAATCCATATACAATTGTTGAAAATTACTTGTGGGTGAACTATTATTTCTTCTGTTTGACACCTCATGATTGTACTGCATAACAGTTACGGCTCAGGTGTGTCTCCCAAGAGCAATTGATGTAGTTACTCCCAGTGACCGAACTAAAAGATGTTCAGCAGCTTCCATCTTGTTAGTATCTAGCTTAGGCTTCTTCGGCTCAGCATCCGGAGGACGATGAGACTTCATGTGAGCACTACGACTTTTGACTTTATTGAAAACTCTGCAAAATATAACGGTGTAATAAGTTGTATGTAACATGCATATATATATAGGTGTGTGTGTGTGTGTGTGTGTGTGTGTGTGTGTGTGTGTGTGTGTGTGTGTGTGTGTGTGTGTGTGTGTGCTCTCTATCCTATTTACTAAATGCAAATATACTTAGTACGTAATGAATGAAACTGAAGTTCAGTAAAGTGCATTACTCTATAAGACATTTCACAGATCTCTAATCATGCAGTGCTTAACAATTTACTACTGTCAGTTTTCACCAACTGTTTTCCAAGAGCACAAGACATTCCCAATGGTGCACATTTATACTGAGAAGAAAGAGCTCCATTACTATTTTGCAGTTACAAAGCACTAACTTCAGTTTCATCTCTCCTTTTACAAAATTACTTGATGAAACTAAAAAATGTACTGTATGATCATAATACTTTAAAAAAAAAATAAGAATAAACATAAGGATCATACATGTCATGTTGAGCCCACATGAAGGACACTGAAAAGACATGATCAGTAAAGGCCAAGACCACTCAGATACACAACTTAACTGCCTTATGGATTCGCTCAAAGAAACTGGAAATGAATATAGTAAACCACGTGGAGATTACTCTCTCTTTGGAATTCTCCAAAGTTAAATACTTAGGATACAGTTATAATTATATGCATAGTCATTGCAAATCTCTTACTTTCATTAAGCAGGTGATTATATTGTTGTTATTGACATGACACTGTCAAACACACAATATTTGTGGCCAACTGTGGAAGGCAAGGAAAAGAGACATAGGGAGGGGAGTGGGGAGGGAAGGAGTAGTGTGGAGAGGAGTAGGCAAAACATGGGGGGGATTGATAGTGACTCATCACATAAAGTACACTCACTATTCAGGTTAGAAATTCATTGTTACTTTCGATTTTTAGAGGCAACTGTATGTTGTTTGTACCCAGTATGTTACAGGTTCAACCAGATTAATGTATCTTAAAGGAGTTCATTCTTACAAAGGATTTATCTCAAAAAGTTCAGCCAGAAAAGAAGTCCTATTCATGAAGTCTGACAACACAGGAGGTCTACTGCCAATTTGGGACTACATAAATCAAAGTTTGTTGTTTTCGCTGCATGTGTACACCAAAACATATCTTGTTGTGTAACTGGTGCAGGCAATAACAGTTGTTTATGGAGACATACATAATAGAAACAGCTGTCACTTGTGATGTGAAAAATTGGTTACTTTCAAAATGGAATGAGGAATGTTAGAAATTTTTGATCCAGTGATTAGAGAGAACAGATAGTTCAACTTGATGACATTACTAACTAAATTTCCAGATATTTCATGAAATTAGTTTCATAACTGGCAGTAAACTTATACTACGCTAACCTTAAAAAAACTTAGCCTCACGATTACAGTAAGTGTCTCAAGAACTGAAGGAATTTATGAAAGCAATGGAAGATCCATATTCACCAGAATACTAAAACATAAATATTACTGATGTTTTTATGTTAACAAAACCTTCTAGATGCACACAAATCCTTTACGTAAATGCCACAACAACAATTTTGATAAAATATATTATGGAATACAGTTTTATTGAATCTACTACATTGAAAAGCATTGCTGTTGATCTGGGCAATTTTCATTTTGATTGTTATTCATACGTCATGTGGACAAAATACACATTTACTTTGCAAGTACCCACTTAAAACTCGCACAACATGCAAAGTAATTTCTAATATAAGTGACAAAAATTTCATTAAGAAGTACTCTGATTTTAATTAGTGGGTTAAAAACAGCTGCTATATTTTTCTTGAGACTGTCTCACTGATATTTTATCTCATTTGTACAGATAAAAACTGCATATTCTTTGAGTGCTGTTCACAGTTAACTATATCATTAAGTATCTTAGAATTTCTACATCCTCAACAACATATGTCTTTCCTGAATGTAGTTTCTGGATGATTCAGAATGTACCTTCTTGTTACACTTGAGGGTTCAAGTATGTGTAGACGTATGAAATTTGAGGCATTCCCAGTGTCTTATACAGTGATTATCT